>NC_086194.1:130621912-133541912 GCF_035770615.1 Melospiza melodia melodia | reverse complement strand
GAGCGGGAGAGGGTGCCTTGTTGTTTTGCTTTTTCTCTTGTAGGTTTCTAATAGAAATTTTGGCTAAATTATAACTTAAATTTTTTCAGAGATCTATGAATAGGGATCTTTGTGAACGAAATTGCAGTTCAAGCCCCCTGATCTCTGATTCTCGTGACAGAGGTGTTTAGCAGAAGTGAGAAAACTGAAAACGAAAGAAGAGGAGCTGTCCAGGGTACTGCAGCTGACTAGTATTTCCTGCTACTGCATCGAAAAACATCTTTACTGAAGTGTTTACAAAATTGCCACCATTTGTTACTCTTTATTTTCCCACTCAGAAATAGAAAAAAAACACCCACCGTACAATGAAGTCAACTATAAAAACGATGCACATGAAAAACTTAACTCAGGAGCACGTCATGTTTCTGTGAATAGCAAATACACCCTCACATCACAGTAACTTTCAAAAATTGCTTAGTAAGATTAATTTTTTATGCAAAGTTTTTTGTCAAAGTTACAGACAATAAACTTTACCAGTCTAAATTAATCTATGAGTACAACACAAATGGTTTCTATGGTAGTGCTGTAATGTAAACAAAACAAAGGAAAAAAAAATGCAGATCCCAATCTTGCATTACTTGATTGCTTTTGAAATGAATTCTTGTCCTTATGTGACCTGAAATGTGTGGTTATAAAGCTATAGAAATCCAAACGATCATATTTGTTTGATATGAAATGAAAAAAAATAGTTAAATTGAAAGTTTAACATCATGAAATTCAAAATCCCAAGCGGTATATAAACATTAAAAGAAACTTTGGACTGCTAATCCTAGGAAATGAGTTTTATGGATTGAATTCAACAAGGCTTCAGAAATGGTTCCATCTGCTGCCTAGCAGCTGGTGAAAGGATAAATTTAATTCATTAATTCATTTGGAAAAAAGGATCCAAATAGTAAAGAGTTCATTGCTCATAATGCACGTAGGTGAAAATCAAAACTGAAATTAGGTCCAGTTGATCATCTTTGATAGTGAGAAAGATTTTCTTTGTAATTGTTATAATTATCTTGATCAGTCAGTTAACAGTATATTGACTGTTAACAGTTAATGGGTATTTTTATGTCTTAAAAAGTTGAGAATAGTTCTCAACTCTCTCGTCTTCCAGAAGGAATATCCCTACTTGGACAGTTACAGATTTTGTATGTTTTAAAAGTTAGGTTGTTTCAGTGAAATAATATTGGTGTCTTTCTATGAATATTTGCAGACTGTCTCTTATTAAGTCAATTTAAGAATCCAAAATAAGGGACCACTGAAATTGGAAAATAGACTTATGCGTAGTTAAATCACTGTAATAGTCCAAACCCAGAACATCAAATGCAGAGTTTATTACTTTACTTTTTTATTAGAGTCACAAGTTTTCTATTAAAGTCACAAGCCTAATCTTTTTTTTCTTGTCTTCACCCGTCTGAGTTTCATATTAAGTGCTACAAATATAGAGTATGAGTGAAAAATTTAAGTTAACAAGTGAGAAAGGGTGATATTTAAAAATTCAGCATTTTAAAGGTAAAATTAATTGGACAAATGCTTAAATAATAAATTGACATTCAAGTTCTTGTTATAAAGTTTTCCAAATTACCACAATCTCCAGATAAAGATTTTTTAAAGTGGTTGCCTCTAATTTAATCTAAATCTCAAGCAATGAGTGCCAAGTTAGCTAAGGCTTTCGAACAGTAAGATGGTCAAGTGGAAAAATCTCTTATACCAGGCACACAGGTGAACCTGTGCCTCATTACATGCTGAGGAATACAGAGAACTGATGAACCTGTTATCCTGAAACCAGCTAAATATCTTCCAATGCCTATTTTCAATGTTTCGGCTTGAGATGGTGATTTCATGAATGATATTTGGCTTTTCCCATTTCCTCTGTAGCCCATAGCTCACTGTGGTGGGTTTGTTGGATTTACTATAAAGGTTCTGTTCGCACCCTGTGGGTTGGGTTAAGAATTAGGATTTATGCATTTACTTCTACTGTTGCTTTGTTTATACAGCTTTGGTTTAGTTTTGATCCCTTTTTTTTTGCCTTTGAGGCTCTTCCACAGTGTCAGCTGCTGACTGATAGTAGGAGAACGGCCTCGTGGTGTGAATGAAAGGGACCTAGCGGTTGGTAAACAGAGATAAGGAATAAATAGAGCACAGGCAAAAGGAGATAGTTCTGTGGGAGCCCAGATTGCCGCCAGTCTGTTCAAGTGAGATGCAGTGCCTGTCCTTTTCCCAGATTAAATTAGTGTGCGAAATCTCCAGTGACCTCCTCCCCTTCTCCCCATACTCTTTAGCCAAGCTGAACAGCCTCTGCTGTAAAGTATTCATTTTATCCAGGGACAAGTTGGACAATAGAACTCTCCCTGTTACTTATGGACAGCTGTCGTGATTCATGGGGCTTTTCAGCATTTCATTTTTCATAAGAGTTAAAAGGGTTTTACCTTGTAACTGAAGAGAGGTTAGAAATGCAAAGATGCCAGCCCTGAGGTTGCCTGTAGTAAGGAAGTTAATAAATAAATATCACACACACACACAAACACATCCCCTCCCCAATGTGCGAAAGGCTGTGGGTTTTTGTTAGTGCTGCTCTTCTTATTTAAAGGGGTTTAATTGTGATAACATGATTACACTGAGGCATGAACTGCATGGAGAAATTAACAAGCAGAGACACAGCGATATGGAGGGCCCCCAAGGTTCCCTAAATTAAAGGTGACCAATGCAAACCTAGTGAGTGCCCTTTTCCCTTCTTTGCCCTTGCTTTTGCCTACAACTCCTATCAGTTTATTACCTGCAAATAACTCCCAGGAAAGAGTAAACACTCATGAGATACCTCTGTGGTCCCGTATTTTTTTTTTTTTTTTGTGATTTACTGCAAATATATTCAGCATTTTGACTGATTAAATAGACCTTCGGCAACCTTGAGGGTCACTGTGTAGAGTATGTACATAGAAAATGCATCAGCCCATTGTACCCTGGCAGCTAATGAGATTGGTCGTTAAGTAAATGACACAAAGCCTACAAAAAAAGCTTAGCAGCTCACTAGAGTATCACAGAGTGTCCCTGCACACCACACAACGACACAAACAGTGGACTAACCTAGCCCACCCCTGCTTTATTCTACATCACTGCTTCCCTGATGTCAGCGTGAGAGGCAGAACAAAGGCTAAAAGGCACACGGTAAGTCAGTCTGACAATTATGCCCTAGGGAGAAAGTAGAGCAAATCTTAGCCTAACCATGGGGTTGAAAGTCCGTTTCTAGACAAGTAGGTCATAATGAAGGGATTTTTTTCCCCCCCCTGTCACTTCATGAAGGGGAGAAAAAATGTCTCTGGAATCATGGTTGGGTTTGTTTCTTGTTTGTTTGTTTCCTTTTCTTTCTGTCTGATTTGTCAGTTTACAAAAGTTTCTGGGATTCCGAAAGTAATGTGAAACAGTATGTTTTGTGAACTGGATATTTCAATTATAATCTAATGAATTAAATATTACTTGGAGGAACTGCCACACAGTAATCATTGCCTGGGATGTACATTGCATCTGATGAACTTTACAGATAGAAAGTTTCTTTTTACTTCTCTGTAAAAATCTGCTGAAGATGTGTTACATATATATATATATGAATGCAAATTTCAATCCACTAGACATCTACTTACACTCCTAAATCCCTGGTACAGTTTTTACAAGTATGCAGATGTAAATGAAGTTGCTACTATAATTTTGGAATTTTTAGAAAAGATTTTTACATGATGTCTTTCTCTATGTTGTTTTTTACACGAGCTGAAATTAGAGCTGAAGATTCCTGTTTAACAGTTGCACAGTCATTACTTATTTTCCTTGCACAACAGCAAAATATTCAGCTGATATCTTATAATAGCAGGTGCCTGCCTGTGTAACCAATGATAAAATCTTTTCTGGTAGTGTTTCAGTGTAGTACCTCAGGACCCTTTATTTTGCTGAAAAATGGCAACAGGAAGTTGCCGGAAAGTCTTGTTTGCATTACTAAAATGTTTCTGTCTGCTTTGCACTTTGGAGGCTCAGGGGATGTTAGCTTCAAAACAACATGATCTTATTGCAAGATGCCTGTGTGCATTAAGTAATGCTTCTTCTCTCTTCCCTACAAAACCACTGCAAACCATGTGTTTTAAGAAGTATTTATCAAATACAGACAGTTAAAGAAGCGGCGTTTAGATACCAGTCTGCATTACAATTGATCTTTTGTTGGGTTTTAGGGGTTTAGTTCTTTGTTTTGCTTGTTTTGGTTTTATTGTTTTTGGGTTTTTTTTTTAATTGTTTTGCTTTTCTTTGCTTTGCTTTGGGGGACTTATATAATTTAGGAAAAAAGCTTGTCAATATACGTGTATTTAGACATATCAGGATAACCTGCTCACTTAATTAAAACTCTTCACAGGTCACAGAAGTCAGTTCGTTATGATATGTCGCTTACCCAGGAACATCCTTTTTACTGCATGGGCAATAGAATTATCACCATAGCTTACAGACACTAAGATAAGGTGTGAGATTATAACAGAAACATTTGATGATACCTTGTAAAGGGAAATGAGCATATGAATATATACAATTACATGCGTGCATACTTATTAAAAAAGTTCACATATGCAAAAAACTATATTCACCTATATATTAGGTATATCTGCAGTTGTATCTGCTTTTGTGTTTCCCAGTAATTCCAGCTTAGAAAATATAGTGAGAAAGTAACCAAACTGAAATAAATTTGTGTATCCCATTTTACTTTCCATATTTTTAAAAGTTGTGTACATCTCTGCAATGCTTTCCCTGTGTTACCTTAGCAAATATGAGAATTCAGGCATCAGAAAGCAAGCTTTCTAAGTCCTATAATTCAAACCTAGATCAACAGAGATTTAGCAAGCTTCAGTCTTGCAACAGTTTTGCTTCAAAATATGCTAACTGATATTGTTTCAGTTTATTTTAACAGAAAATATTCCAAGATATTTGATGTTCAAGTGCATCCCCACAGTTTTTAAAAATTAGCATATCCCTGTGACACAGTCATGTATCCTTTTTACATATCTACACCAACAAGAGTAAAGAGTATTTCATGTTTCAGCATTCACCTTATTAATAAGTTCAGCTATTTATACTGTTAAAAGTAAAGAATGGCTTCATAGGGGTAATGCACTTGCAGCAGCGTTACAGAAATCATACTGCTGTAATCAGACAGTTGCACTCTGTAATCCGACAGGTTGAGCCTCAGTAAGTTTCAGTAGTTTTTCACAGCTTCATTTTTTTCCCTCATCTTTGTCATTTCTTTACTACACCTAAGAAAAAAGACAAAGAAAACTTGATTTGTGATTATTAATGTCATTCATCTGATCTGCCTGATAAAACTATAAAACACTCCAGATTTTTAGAAACCACTTTTCACTCGACTTTTTGGACATTACAAAGGCCTCTACCTTTATCTTAGCACGCAGTTCCAGAGTGTGAGCTGCGCATGTGGATCTGAAAAACTTTATGGTACTATGCAGTTGATTTGAACAATTCTAATTCAGTTTTTTTGCATGTTTATAGTTTTTCAAGACAGTAATCTCAAAATATCTGATATTACTGACAAGCATCTCCAAAGTCACTGACAATCCTCATAAAGGCCTGATGCTGTCGCTCCAAAATAAAATACAGAAGATAACATGCAGAATAAACTTTATATTCTACTGTATCCACAAATATATAGAGAGAATCTAGACCAAAGTCTTTTTCTGAATGGATTGATTTTGGAAGCGTACATAAATACCTGGGTTCGGGTCACTTTATTGTTATTATGCGCATAGTTGTGGATTATTAAAAACTACATAAGCAAAGTCAGTGTTTCTGGATTTTAATTATCTTGAAGTACTTAAGATTACAGATGTTGTTTAATTAATAATAAAAAAAATTTTCCTCTTAAATTCTTTTTGGTACTTACATCAAATTTCTTTGGAGTAGAGGAGAGTTGCTCTCTTTTATGTTTATGGAAGACTTTTGATGATACTAGCCACTCTTGCCTTTCTAAAGAACAGATTTTCGATTCAAGAAAAGGTGATAACCCAACAGCAAAAGTTACTTTTGAATGAAAAGGATTTGCCTTCTTGGGTAGGTGAACACTGACAAAAACATTCATACACGTGAATGATTCCACTGAGGTGAGGTCCATGGCTCACTTTAATACAGTAAAGCAGGTGTGAAAGCTGCATTTTGAAGATGAGGGTTTTATTGATTTGCTTAAGAGATTCAAATAACTTTTGCTACCACATATTTCAGGTTTGGTTTCATACTTGAGCTTTTCCCTTCACTGAGGAACATTGGTGAAAAAGAGCTAGATTTTTATTTAAAGGCATGTATCTGAACTCTGCTCTGTAGGGTTTTAAATTTAAAAATATGCATTAGAACTCTTCCAAAACATTGGTTCAAATGAGGACCGGAGTTCCCAATTTCTTCTAAATAGTGGTCTTCTTTTTCCAGTGGTAGAGTCACTAGGTCAGTTCCCTAAATCTCAAGAGAAATTTTGGCACTTTCGCTGCCCCTCCTGCCCCCAAGTTGAAGCACATGTACAGCATCTGGATTGGCACAGAAAAGTAGTAATGGCTCCAAAGGCACTGTTATGGACTATCAGGTCAATAATCCTTATGTTAAGAAGGATTTACATGGTACAGAGTAATGGCACTGTCATTTCTGAAGTAAAAACCACTTTTTAATGAGCGTGAAAATATTGTTTTGCGCTCTTCGCATCAGAGATACATCGGGAGCTAAAAAGACAAACATATATAACTTCCTGAAATTAAAGCTCTCATTTTAATATTTGAATCAAATAAATCTTAAAATACTGTAGGTAGACAACTACAGTGTGCCAAATAGGGACTAGGGACTTTTTTGAAAATGTATTTATTGCTCTCAAATTTTTTCTTCCTTACTATATTAGAAGAATTAAAGGATGTGCATATCATGTCTTCAAATAGAATTTTTATGGGGCAGTCCAGAAATAAATTTGGCTGAGGGTTTTGTTTAAATTTTTCTACTGTGTGATTTTCTCCTCCTTAAGGCAGAGGTTTGACACAGTCTAGCATACATGATCTTGTTACAAAATTAAGTTTGAAAGTAAAGTTGGCGGCCATAGAAAACCACAGTAGTGATTTTTTTTCTTATTAAAATGTTTTCTTCTCTCTGATTGAAAAAAATATTTAATTGAAAAAGAAAACCCAACCAAACCACACACACACACAAAACATCTTTCTTAAATATCCCACATTTAGGGAAAAAGTATTTTCCTTACTGATAATGTGGTTAACTCAGATTCCGTAAGAGGCATGGAAAGTCACCAAATCCTAAACAGAAAGAACGAGCACTGCAACAAAAATGGAGAGAATGAGTGCATATGACATTTTCATTGCATCTCTAACATTTTATAAAATTAAAGACCATTTTGAAGTATGTGTCTGATGGGAATCATCCTATATATAAGCATTCAACATTTAGTGAACAGAGTGCAACTGAGCACATAAATCACACTAAATAGCATTGACACTTGGTCAAAAGAAACATATATTTATTGCTCAAGTGTATGTCCAAGCTAATCTATGGAGAACCTTGCCATTATTTTTGTGATAAACAGTGCTGTCTACAAAAAGGGTTAAAGAAAATGCATTCTGTTGCATCTGCTTACTAAATCCCTTACTTTAGTAGAAATTCAAATTTTGTAAAGATTATTCGTTTTATTGATGCATATAATTATAATCACAAGCCATCTGCTGATTTGGCAGGCATGGTTAAAATTCTCTAACTCTCATAACCTTTCAAGTACAGTGCCCTTGGGACTCTATTTCACTTTTATATTTTGGAAAACATGTAGGGACAAACAAGAGAGGTCATCTGCCGAAAGTCAGACCTGTAAAACATTAAAAGAATAAAGATCATATTGACTGCTCTTGTTTTAATAGGGAAAAAAAAAGTATTTTCTATTTTGCTTCTCACTTCAGGAAGGATTATACTGGTTTTCATCACACACTTTGGGAATTTGAATTTTTTTCTAGGGATTAAAGCTCTCTCCTAGCACCTCTGGGATCTGGGTTCCAAGTTTAAACTAAAAGAACAAATATTGTTCAGTTTGGTTGCCACAGGTGAATTAAATGTATTTAACCTTGGCCTTAATTTTTCTTTTTTATACAATTCTCATTGCATTTCCATTTGAAATGTTTTAACAAACATTATTCCAATTATTTTTTTTTTTAATTTGTTTACTGAGTTTCACAGAGAGGCACCTATCATGTATTTAGCTTTTTCCTGTGAAGCTCAAAAGAGCATTTTGATTTAGAGGGCTACATCCAATAAGGCATAACATGAATGGCTAACATTCTTTGCCATAGCCCTTTAGAAACAAATGACTTTATTTATATTAGCATGCCACTGACTGGTGGTTAGCCTCAGTTCCAAATGGTTGGGCTTTTGGTCTGTGAGAAGTTTTTTTTGGGTCCACCACCATGAGTAGCCAAACTATTTTGTGCTTGACTGTTCTTTCTTTTTAAAAAAATCTTTATAGATGCCATTGTGGTAAATGTGGTGTTACTCTGCTGCTTCTAGCAGAAAACAACCAAAAAGGGGAAAAAACCCCAACCTCTAAGGTGCTTTCTCTGTCAAAAATAAAAAAAAAATATCCCATTTAAACTAGCTGCAGTATATTGACGATGCTGTGATTTAGGAGAATGTTTTTGAGGGAAAATACAGGAAGATGGAAAAGCTATCTGCAGAATGGGATAGTCCAGTGACTTCCTGATATTAGCAGAAGGCAAAGGCAGCAACCCTTCACAGAGTTCTCTTGGCTCATTCTGTATTGATGTGTATCTTGCAGGGACAAAAGATGCAACTCTCACTTCTGTTTAATTAGTGTATCTGAAGGCCTGTATGCAACATGCACGCTGCTTTACTCCTTTTGGAGGTTTGATTCTCACCCCACACCCTCATTATGAGAAGCAGGAGGGAAATGCACATGTTTAAAAGTGTCTTCACAGCTGAAACTAGGGAAACAGGCCGAGAGTAGCTCTGGTTTATTTCACAACCAATTAAGTATGACATCTGTTGAAACTCAGGAAATAAGTCTCCCTTCCCCCGTTCATATACTTAAGCTGCCAGACTTTTGTTTAGATATGATGAATTTCACCAATAAGGGTTTTTCCTTTGGTGTAAATACATGAAATAATAATAATAATAATAATAATAATAATAATAATAATAATAATAATAATAATAATAATAATAATAATAATAATAGTAATGTAAAATTTTTCTTAATTTTGTTTTTTACACTGCATTTCACTGAATGCATATGACTTAGATCTGTTTGACGCTCACAAATCAAGCTAAGAATTGTGTTAATAATTCTTTACCTAAACACTCACCTTACATGCTAAAAAAAAGGGCATGTTTGTGGTAAGCAATGATAATGACATTTTAATTTTTGAAAATCTGGTTCTTAGGTTCTTATTAACTCCCAAAGGCCAGCAAAAATTGTGAGAAAGAATTTGGGTTTCAATTTATTTGCTTACATGGTTGAAAATTTGACTCAGAACTGAAGACACCAAATAAACCAGGGCAGGTGGAATCATGTATGGCTAAAACAAAGCAATACAAAAGAATTAAATGCAAATCCACTGTCACTGGTAAGATCAGGTTTCTCTGGTGTACAGCAGTTCATAGTAAAAGAAACATAGATAAGTTCTATTAGCAACTTTCATTCATATGAGACCCTTTCCATTTATCAGACATTAATCCATGTGATGAATTTACTTTAATTCCTTCCTAAAATATTGTCCAACGCAAACACTAAAAGGATGGTGTTTCAGTCCATACAAACTCTTAGTTCTGTTTCTCTCTGTTCTGCTTAGAGCTTGATTGTCTTCTTTCTGCTATATCTACGTAAGAAATATTTACCATATCATGCTGACCTTCTCCTTTGCCTCTTGGCACTGGGTTCTCCTGTGTCTCTGACACCACACTGCTCACACCAAAGCTATGGCTAACTCTCCTTTTCCCTAAGTTTCACCATCTACCAGTGCTCCCTTTTATCTGCTCATCAGCTTCATGTTGTTTGCCAGTTCTTTCCTACAAGGACTGGCACTGCCTTCCTTCCTGGAGGATGCTTTCCCATCTATTTCTCTTGCCTTCCCAGCCCTACTTCACAACCCAGCTCACATGGCATACGTGCTATTGCAGCTTTAAGATGCTGTTCAGTGATGGCCATAGGTTCCTTGGTTAGGAATCACCATTTGGTGAAATGTCAGCGTGCACAGTGGAAGTGGCTAGACCTGAGCCAGTCATCCAGATTCCCTTTAGAGTCAGAGGAAAGAGACATTTCTTGTGTGCAATTCATCTCACCCTGAAGGGTATGAAATGAGTAAGATGCATCACACGTCTACAACGGCTCAGAGATGCCTGCAGGTTGCCTACAGGCTACCCAGAGACCATGGGCATCCAGCAGTTACTGCCTCAGAAATACATGTTTGCCTTTCAGGCACGTAAAGTTATGAAGATGAATCCTGTCTTTCCCATCCAGCCTACAAATTGGACTGGATTTCTTCTTGAATTGTCTCTACACAGAAATATTTCTCGAATATTCATACAATACAGTGATATGGATAATATGATACATGGTAGATCAAAAGTCTCCTCTTGCTCCTTTCCTCTCATGACATTGATGAAAATCTTTGTCTACTTAGCTATTGCAGGAGAGCAGAATTACAGAAGTGAGTACTGCTGTGCAGCTCAGAGGACTAAATTTTGCTTCTGAAATGTAATTTTTACAAAAGGGAAGGTTTCAGTTCCTTGTTTTCTTCTATGAAGCCATTATAGTTCCTTTTTAAAAAAGTTTATTTTCTCAAAACTACTTAAAAAATAAAGAGAATCAAACTGTGAAGATTTATCAATATCCATTAATTCAAAAATACTTTGAATCTGTTGTATTTTTTAAACACTGCTGATAGGAGCATTTTCAGACATTTTCTTTTTCCTGTTAGTCACCACTTAGCATCCAGAGATACTTTTAGGGGTGGTTTCTCTGTCTCCTCAGGCTTTCAAGACTCTGTTTCCTGAGCTTCAAAGTAATAGAAAGATTGATTTGATTATGGTTTTGCACTGTTTCAGTGGGTGATTATAAGGATTCAGTATTCCCCATGCTTTCATAAAAACTATAAACAAGCCTTCAGATTAAAATTTCAGATGCTGTGCATACTTTGCATAGATTTCAACTATTTTCTCTCATTTTTCAAGAGATTTGATGACACAAGTTTAGAATTTTTACAGAATTATTTATCATCCCACGATTTTAACACGTAGGCGTGTGATTTTTAAAAAAATCATCTTTTAAATTCCGAGGGACAGCTTCTCAAAGTTCCTTCAGATCAAGGCAAAGTTGTTAAATTCTCCAAGTGAGCAGTTCAAGATTCCTTCAGGCTTCAAAGTCACATGCAACTCCCCAGATCAGTGCTAACCTTTATGTAGTGGATGGTCCCCATGGGAAGTGCATGTATTTGGCCATGCACTTCCCTAATCCATGCCCCACAAGGGACAGGTGGGTCTTGGAAGCAGGGAGCAGTATCTAAATCTCTGATGCTGTTTTGCCTTTTCAGACTCTTTCCCCAAGGGTAGGATAGGCACAGGAGTAAATTCTGCTGGAAGATAATGCTCAGCTTGATCTTATTTTGAAATGATGAATTTTACAAAGGGTGAGTGACTCTGCACCTCCAGTAGCACCTCCTCAGACTCAAAGTCAATGAAAATCATGCACAAGATTGTGGGCATTTATTGTGGTATAAATTGGCAGCAGTTCAATAAACATAAACCTTCATGTTATAACATTTCTTCTGAAAACTTAAACATAACATTCTCAGACTTTTCTTCCCAAAAATCAAAAATTTAGTGTCTATCATCAGAAATTGTCTTCTTACATATCCCTAAGTCATTCTGAAGAGCATGAGAGAATAAACAGCTTTAGCCCTGAATGCTTTGGGCCCAGGGTTATTTATAGCAACAACATTAGCAAGACCAGTTATTTTTATTGTTATTAATGTGACTTACATGCTACTCTATTGTGATCATGGGAAATAGTACTGGGATATTGAGGAAGTGCAAGCTGCTTTCAATCAATGATTGCCAACCTACAAACAGCAAGGTCAGCATTGCAGACACCCTCCAGGTCACAAGGCTTACTTCCCTGTTTATTTGGGGCTTGGTGTCCATTTGTTAGGTGCATGATGATCCCTGTCTTCTACATTTACATGATACTTTAGGAGTAAAAAAGTAAAGTTTGTGAAAAGAAACTGTAGGGAAGATACCATGGCTTTTGGTATAATTTTTTTCCCTTCTTCCTGAATTTCCTGCAGAGATCCCCACAATAGGAATATCATCAGCTCAACAGACTCTTTAGGGAAGCTGCCTTCTAGCATCCCAGTTCCTTCAGTGTACAGCATCAAGCCAGCTTCTAGCAGGGAGATATTGAGCCTGGGTACTGACAGAATCCAAGCTAAGCAGACCAGATCTCAGGAAAGGTGAAACTCATTCCAAAGGTGAAGCTTTTTTATTCACCAAGTGGAAAGGATTTTTTTCCCTATCTCCTGCCCATGGATGAAGGAGATATAAAGTTCTTGAGAACTCAGGAAACCTAAGAAAAGCCAGTAACATGAGAAGACTTTGACTGTATGGACAATAGTATGGAGAATAGTCATGCTATCCCTAGGAATTTATTTTTTTGTTTCATGAACAGTGAGTGAGATACAGTGTGTTGGAACAAGGAATATGGTCAGAGGAAGAATCTGAGACAAAAAAAGCATTACATAACAGTTTTCCCTGGTCTGACCTGAGTGATCAGGGGTTTCTGTGAATCATTAAACCCAATTAATGTACCTTCAGGAAATTCACTTTCACTTAATCCAAAATCAAGCAGGAGAATTGCTTCTAATGGTGCAATAAATAAATATCTGCCTTTTAAAAAAGCATAACCACACAGCTCACATTTTCTCCCTGCTCAGAGTTGTTTGAGCTGTCAATACAACTTGCACAACCTAGGATGCCTGACAGAAAGAAGTGGTTTCCTACAATAATGCTCTAAGTGCACTACCCATTTCCTAGATGACCACTGAAGTGATCCCTTGGAATGCCATGGTGCTTTGCTTTTGTGTTCTCAAAAGGAAATTTATCATATTTTGAGCTGTCAGTCCTGCAAGGTTTATCTGGAGCTGTAAGCATAAATTTCTTCTTCCATCTTCATATTAAGATTTCTATGTTCCTGCCACAAATTTGTCGATTTCCATTATCTCATGTGACAGCTAGCAAGGAAGTCAGCCTCAAATAATAACTTCATGAACAGGCCTGTTGCAGATGAAACTGCAGGTAGCTGAGCTCACTCTCACATGGCATGTACTCACATGACATGTGTGTGTATGTTGTCCCTTTGGTGTCTGGTGAAAATTTGCTTTCTCTGCTCACATCTGCTGATCTTACACTGAGGAAATCTCCCCAGATCAGGGTAACCTCCACACAGATATTTCCAGCATAAAATCATTTTATAAAGACAGCACCAGTTTAGAGTCCTGCCCTCAGTTATATGAAAAACATTTTCTGAAGGTTGACACAAACAGGACGTGAATTTTGGAAGAGCTGTCACTATGCCTGTCTTTGGCCATAGTCTTTGTAGCCTCCCACAAGAAAGCTGAAATAACCAGCAGTGAGATCTACTCTTGATCTTATATGATGATAAAAAATACATCCTCTTCAACTTAGCTGGAAATTATGTGTTCTATTTACTTGCTACTGAATTACCTGTTGGAATTATATACAAAACATAAACAGTTCACTGAAAGTCTTAAATCATTGTCTCATTTAAATTTGCCACATAAAATAATACATACTCTTTCCCTAACTGCATTAATTCTTGTGCTATTATCACTTATACTACTCAAACCAATATTTTACAAAGAAGTTTTCTAGTTCCTAGATCAGCAAGCTATAAATAAACTTCCTCACTCAACAATCAGGTAAGATAAGCTAGATGGCTACAAGGATCTAATCTTCCTGATACAAACTGTTATGCAATATTGCAAAAAAAAACCCCTTTCATTAGCTTTTATATCCTTTGATTCCTACTCCTGCTGATGCATTTAGTAATGTGGAGAACGTGGTGTTTGCCCAAAAAGCAATGTTGTTTCCATGAAAAAAAATGGGATTGGAAGGAGTTTTAAGTATTTCTTTTTTTTAAATTGCTTTGCAAATTCTTTGCACAACAAACCTCGCCAATATGTAAACAGGGCTCTAGCTACTGTGTTTGTCCACAGCTAGAGCTACAGATGAACACAGTGTAGTTGTGTGATGACAGGAACAGCTGACTCATTAGTAGAGAGCAGTGAAAGGTAATTAACCCTGGGAAAAGTACAGCTGCCATGCGAGCTGTTCCTTTCTGTAGGATCTGATTAGAAATTAGTGTTAAACCACTGATTCTTTAAAAAAATGTCATTGATAATTCACTTTCTCTCTCAGGTGTAGCCCCTGAAAGGGGCCTAGGATAGAACCAGCGTACAAAAGGTCTTCTATCTAAAAAGGCCTTTTCTGAAAGAAGTGCCCACCTGTTTGGCTGCCTCTGGACTTTTCTTAACCATGAATACTGTCCCAGCTTTCAATGTTTTGAGGACAGCCTCCAAGTACATGGGCAGTGCAGAGAATGCACTGTCAAAATGATTTAAGGCTGTTGGTTGCCATAATGGAGTCTTTAGTGAGGCTAGTTATTTAAAAGTCACAGATACAACTTCTTGTGTCAGGACACAGTTCTGATGCGAAATGATCAGACCGCTTCAAAAGAAAGCAAAAATCTGTCTCCTGAATAGGTAAGCACAGCATATGAAAATAAAAAGAGAAGAAAAGGATTATGCCCTGAGCACAAAAAACACTCCTCAGCCCATCCCTTCTCCTGCACATAATTTGCTGTTTGAGGCACCAACTCAAGACACAGAGCCCATGATTTAACCAGACCCCAAACAACAAACCAGACTATTACACACAGACACCTGATTAAGGCCTACTTATCAAGAATGAAATAATTATCACCTAAAATAACAAAATTTCATTTAGCGTGCTCTTGTAATTTCCAAACTGCTGTTTATTATTTACAGCTGTCACATGCAAAATAGTTTTGATCACCTCACTTTGTCAGACCTGACCAGGAGTGTGTTTGCAAACCTGTGTGATTGACACTGAGTGTGTGTGAGTGCTTTCACATGCAGGCAGCTTCTACTATTGAGGTCCACCAGAGTGTCCTGGTTCTTTTCAGTGCAGCCAGGCTTACACTAGGGAATCTGGGCTTTAAGTGACAAAGTTTGTAAGACATCTCTCCACAGGATGATTTTTTCATCTTGCCGTAGTCCAGTTTGTTACAATAGAATTATTATTATTATTTTTCCAATATAAAATAGTACTACAATTAGTACTGATACATATTGGTACTACAAGTAGTACTGATATATTCTTCTAGAGTCATTAATACTGTTTAGTGGCACCACAAGTAACTTTTTTACCACACATCTGAGGTTCACATTGAAACAAACTTTCCTCTTTCAAATTCTTTTAAATTAAACACAGCTCTTGTTGTGTGCAATATTTGAATTTAATGTTGCCAAAAACATGTAAATAAATTTAAATACCCAGAAATATATATATTTATACTCACACACACATATATATTCATTTTCACTCATAAATAAATATGCATATACACACACACCTTATTGACATTTTCAGCACTGACAGCAAAAATACTCAAAGGAAAATATTAAAGATATTTTCTCTGAGAATGTTTCTCTATACAGGAAAACAAACAGATTTTTATGATAAGGGTCTGATGTGTAAAGATTACAGTTATGGCCAGATTGCCTAAGATATTTGGAGAGAAGAGAAAGGAAATGTGTTTTAAATTATTTTGCTGTTCACCATATGTTTTTTTAGTAGCCATCCTTCTCACTGTTGTCCTTTTATATTTCTTTTTGCTTGTTTGTTTGTTTTGGGGGTTTTTTGGTTTTTTGTTTTATTGGAGGGTTTTTGGGGTTTTTTGGGTTTTTTGGGGTTTTTTGGGGTTTTTTTTTTTTTGGTTTTGTTTTTTGTTGGTTTGGTTTGGTTTGGTTTTTTGTTTGTTTGTTTTTTTGTTTGCTTTGTTTTTTGTAAAAAAGCCTGTAGTGAAAGAGGAAACATTTCAAGTTGAGTTTCAGAGGAAGTTAAATGAGCTACTGGTGAACTGATGAATCCATGATGATGAAAATAATATTTGCTACATTAAAGTGTGTTTAGAAATGCACAAAAGCACTTTACAGCACTCTATGTTGTTATCCTCATTTAGCTGACAGGTGAAAAGACTTGCTGAGGGGCACAGAACAGATCAGTGGCAGAGGCAGGAAGAGAATTCTAGAATCCCTTTCTCAGTTATTTGCTCAATCATGGTGCTTTCTATTTATGCCTACCACAGAAGACAGGTGTCATTTTAGGAAATAATCTTTGTCTCACTTTAGAATCATAAAAGGCTCTGAAAAGAGAATTTGAACCACCACTCCTGGTGACACAGACCTCTTATCATGTTTGAATAAACTGAAAATGCTTTTCCTTGCTTGATTTACCTGATGCAAACATATGATGAGCAAAACTTTTTGCATAAGAAGTCTGTCCCAAGGAACATTTGACGCGCACATTTTTGTATCTGACAAGTATTAGTCAATTTTTACTTTGATTTGCAAGGTGGTATTTTTATTCTTGGACGTTTTTTCCCTGTGCTCTTCAACGTGTTCCTAAGATCGTCAGGGCAATGCAATAGTGTAAGAAAGCCCCCATTATCTTTAGCAGTTAGGGTCATTACAAGTCTTTTAAATGGTGGCAGACTGTACTTCACATGGCACTCTTGAAGTTAATGAACATATGTGATTTGCATGTTGAGGGAAGGCACACTTCTTCCCTTTGTGTGACTTTCCCTTTCCTGGGACATGCTTGTCATGCTTAATGAGGAGAACTTGCTCAGAAAGGGCAAGATGAGTGCACAGGATAGCAGAGTGGTAGTTTTATATTTTTTAGTAAAAGTAGATTGCATTTTTAGGTTTACTGTTCCTTTTGATTCCTTGTCAGAAAATGTCAAGTCAGCTATTTAGCAACGGTTTTGTCCACAATTATGATGTCCTAAATCCGACTATTACAATAAAAATATATGGCTGGAACAGTCAAAAATCACAGGGAATGAATTGAGGAACTTAGATGATGCCTGTGTTTGAGAAGTGACCACCTTTTCTGAACCTAACCAGCTTCAGAACTTCTACAGAGATCCTGTGCAACCATAACAGCACCCTATAAAACCTATCAATTCCTAACCCATCAATTCCTAACTAACTGGAAAAATCAGGTACAATAGAAAGACTGCCCTTGAAACCCATCAATTCCTAACTAGCTGGAAGAATCAGGTCCTATAGAAAGACTGTAGCAGTGGCAGCTAAACAGCAGGCAAACAGTGCAGCAAACATCAGAACCGGACCAGGATCTTCCTGCCACGGAAGAGGGCAGTAACAGAATAATTAAACCCACACAGTTTCGCTGATCTTGGTCCTGCTGATCTGTGTGCTCAGGCATCTCCTGCTGGCCTCAATCCTGCACCTACTGGGCAGCTCTTCCATGAGCAGAGCGTGGCCATCTCTTGCTGGAGGCGGCAGCGTCCCCCCACGCAGCGCCTCACTACAGAGATGACTCCACAGGGCAAGTCATCCTGGCTGGAAAAGAGTAAACATGTTTTAGAAGAAAACAAACCCTGTGTTCCAGAGTCAACGACGCATACTCTTTGAACTTTCTTTTAAAATTACTCTGAAATCATAAGGTTGTTATGGAGTGGTTTTACTCAAAATAATGCATATCATTGTAACACAAGCCTTGAAGTTAAGTGGCTACTTTAATGAAACATAGTTGCCATAGTTACTGTCGGCGAGCAGAGAATAACTTTTAGTTCTTTTGAAGCTATAAATTAGTTTAAGAAGAGGAAAAGGAATAAACAAGCATGCAAAAGTTTATTATTCTGTGTTTCATGCCTGATCAACTCTTAGAAAGGAAAACTCTCCCTAGACTAGGATATTAACTTTTTCTGGTTGAAATCTATAATTGCCCATCAACAAACACAAAATTACTTTTCAACTCTCCACTATGTCTGTTTTCATGTTTTCCTCCATTTATTTTTCTCCCGAAGAAACAGTTTTTCAAAGTTCTGCTTGCAGAATTTTGTTGATAACGATCATTTTACAGCATCTAAATTGCTATAAAAATAATGTTCTAAAGGCAATAATGTATTGCTTAACACAACACATGAAATCTATGGTCTAGCTCTATTATTCATTATGAACACTGTCTTAAAGCTGATGAGAGGGAAATGAGAATTTATCATGGTGAAGATGTCTTCTAGGACCAGCTCCATTGTTTTTCAGTTTAGCACTGAGATGTGCTCTATCCCTGAAGTGTTAATGGAGGTCACTGCTGTTGCTCTCCTTTACTGTGTCGAAGCAAAAGAGTTCCTACATAGTTGACTATTGAGAAACAAAATGATGTTCTTTCCAGTATATCACCTTCAGCTTATGAGCCTCTAGAGCAGTCGTGATTAACAGGACTTTTACAAAGTTTCTGTGTAGTTACAAGGACAGCTTCAATCTTCTGTCATTTTTTTGCATTAGCTATGATTATGCTTTTACCACCAAAATGCATTTATTCTAAAGGTAACAATACCGACTCAGAGAATAGCTTATGTTTCATCTATATTTATCAGCACTCACTGTACATTTGTGTCTTCATTACCAGGAAATATTAAGGGACATTGTGCCATCTATTCCTGTTTACAGTTTATTATGCAGAGATAGGAAACACTTAGCATGTAAAATGAATGTAGAAATTATTCCTGGATAGAAACACGGACATTTCCCACTCGTTGGCTCTTTCTCTTCCATCACCGGATCAGAGTGTAATTGTCAGTAATCAGGCCTGCTTGCTGCTGATAAAACCACTCTGAATGCTAGCAGCCTTCTTTGTGTGATGACTCAATTATTCCAGAAGTGCCTCATCAAATCTGCCCCATCAGCTGGGCTAATAAATAAGGAGAAGAAACTGGCCCCCCAAAGCAAATTATAAATCCATTTGCATTAACCATTTCGCTGGTCCATGATCTAGGCAGAAATAAGCATGGCAGATTGCGTTAAGCTTATTTGAATATGTTTATAATGTTTACAGCTTGCAACCTTTTTTTTTTTTCACAAGGTGTTGGAATTATCGGTCATGAATAGCATCTAAATGCAGTTATGTTAATTACAGCAAAGCCTCCGGCATCTTTGAGGGATAGTTTGTTGCTTAAATCAGGTGAAACTTGAACTCCTCTGCTTGGTGAAATATGATCTTGGCTTTGGAGTTGCTGCCCTGTTTAAAAGAGAGGATAAGTGGAAGTGAAGTTTTTAGAGGTACTAGAAGGGCAACTGCCTGGGTTACCAGCCTGTCTCACACTGCTAACGTGACCTTCTGTTCATCTCAGGGTAGAACAAAATAAGAAAAAGTTTAGCATTAAAGTTGAGAAAGAAAATGCAATTGTTGAAACAGCAATAATCCTGCTTCCTGTGTACTTTGTACTAAATGAAACAAGGGCAAAGACGAGTACTCTGCCCCAAGGAAACTCCTTTCTGAAACTCAGATCATACACAAAAAAAGAAAATCCTTCCAAGTAGAAGGATATTTCTTGCAGGGAGTGTGTAGGTGTTGAAATTCAGTTACTCATGAGCTGAACATTTTACATGTACTTCAGGATCTCCCTGAGGCTTGTGCAGAACTTAATGCGTACAGTCACAGACTTCAGACTGTGCAGGATAAAGATCTTACTGAAGTCCACAGTTATCTTTATTTATTTGCAGTGGTATCTTTCTTTCACATGTTATTTTCTCAAATACTAAATACACTGCATTATTTTGTTTTGGGAAAGAGAATTCACTGTCACTGTAGAACCACAAGAAGTGTTCAAGGATCATAATGGTGAGCACATTGGATTTTGTTTCTTAGATGTTACTTTTATTCTGAGTTAACAAATCACAAACTGAAGCCATGATTCATTCCCACATTTGCAGAATATCAGCCAGAGATGTGGTAAATGAGAGAAAATCAAATTAACCTGTTGGAAATGGAATGTATTATGCTTTAAAAAGCTTTTGGGATCTTTCACAAATATAGTGCAGTTTTGAGTATTGAAATTCTGATAGAGAAAACAACTTGGGACTTCTGATGAGATAATTTTTTGGTTGTACAATATGTCTTTTCTCATTTTAAAATCCCTAGGAGCTCTGGTAATCTGACCTGAATGAGTGGACTTTTACCCACAGACGATGGGTCAATCAAAATAGCTGTTTGAAGGGATTTGTCACTAACATCTGATGTAGAGGATCAGGACCTAAACTGTCATTGACATCAGTATCCTGGTATGACTCATGGATCTCAGTAGGATGGCACTTCAGAGTCAGTACAAAATCATGTAGCATTGGAAATGGCTATAAACCAAGGAATGAATTGCAAAGGCTCCAGGTGACTTCACTGAACAATTACACTGACAAATCAAGCAACTCATATATTCCATCTTTGTGGGTTTATAAAGTTTATTATTCTAGTTGAATTGAGATGGTGGTTGAAAAGGATGGAAGCTTTCTTTATATCCAAGTAGCCTTCACCTTCTAGAATAAAAAATACTGTTCAGACACAGTTGAAGTGTAAGCATAATTTACTGCCTGTAAATTGTTTTGAATTCTTGATTAAAAAAGAGAAATAAGTTAATGCAACTAGGAATAGATTGGGCCAAATGAAGATACATGTGGACCCTAGGGGACTAACCCTCCCAAGGAGCCTTGATTGACAAATAAATAAGTTAGCTCTGCCTCATTTCTATCAACAATGGTCTTATCATCAAAGCCACCAACAACCTGGTTAGATGTACTTTGTAGGCTCTTGTGTCTGAGATCTTATTTTCTCCAGTTGGTATTGTAGATTTTTGTACTTGCAATGCCTCACAATTTGGCCCATGATCAATTTCATAACTCATAAAACTTCCTAAGCAGATTCAGTATAAGGCCTTGATATTCCCGCAAAATCAGCACCAAGCCTTTTTTTGCTACCTCAACTATCAGGACCCAATGCTTATATCTGAAATATAACTTACTTCTTGGAGTGAGGACAGGGGTGACACACAGTTTATGTTACATTAAGGGCATGTCACATCCCGTGACACCGCATAATCCTGCAGACCCTGTTTGTAGCATGACAGATGCATGGCATTGTACTAGAGTTTTTATGAGACACCCAATCTTCAAATGTGGGTACTCACCCACGAATCAGCTGAATGGCAGCCAGCACCCTGTAATGTGAAAAGAATCAAACCCAGCACATTTAAACTTACTAACCACTAGCAGCTTCTGCTGTGTTTAAACACAGCAGAGGGTGCAGGTTTTTGTGTTTTGCCAGAATTGCCTTTATTTCTTCAGTACAATTTTAAAACCTGCTCCCCAGACTCATCTCAGTCCAAACTCCTTTTCTTATAAGGAGGACTTTCAATACACTAGCTTATTATGTAAGGCTAAATGTGGAAAGTTTAGTGTGTTTTTCCTTGTCCTTTGTGCACTTTTCCAAGTGGATCTCAGCTGTGCTTTCTTAACTCTCAGTCCCTTAGGATGAGAGAGACAGCAGATGGGGTTAGGGCAGAGGGCTGATGCTGCTGACAGCAAACGGCCTGGTTGTTGAGTGGAAGCTGTGAGCGTCAGGAAGCTCCTTGTCCCCAGAGAACCAACTAACCACTGAAGAAAGTTGAAAATGAGCCCTTTGAGAAGCGCTATTAAAAGTAGTAAAAAATTGCAATTGTGCAGATGATGTGCTGCTGTGTGGTTATTCGGATGCTAATGAGTTTGACATCAGGGAACTCAAAGGGTTTGCAGCTACTCCCTTATGTGATTTAGTTCTTTAGTGGCAATCTTTGAGAAAAGAAAGGAAAAAATATATTGTTAATAAATACTTAAGTTGCTAGAATTTTTAGACAAAAATCTGTTAAGTTTAAGTCTTTAGAAAGCTTTTCTCACCATTGTAGTTATTCTCAGAGGTCTTTTGTTTTAGGTTAGTGTGTTTTAAACAAAGAGGAAGAGGAAGGTAGAAGTCTTTGAGACTTCTTTTGTGGTTTTGGTTTTTTATTACGAATGTTGAAACAGAATAGCAGGAAAATAGGGCTTTGAAGATAAACATCATCTCTTTCTAGTAAAATGCAGTTTAAAAAAAAGCTTTAAAAATCCTGTTGGTATTGGGATGGTTTGCTCTGGGTTTTCTCCCATCTTAATCATCTTACATCTGTTGCCTGTTTCATTATTTGATGAAAGTGTACTGATTATAATTAAAAGTACTTGATGGGATAAAACAAGCATCCTATCTATTGGAACACAAGCAGAAATTAGTCACTCAAGAAACTCCAGCTTCCCTGTTTAGAATGAGCCTTTGCAAGTTCAGAAAAGTAACATTCAGAATTTTGTTGAAAATGACATCACCAGATATCATTAAGAGAACAGTTAAAGTTCTGAAATTTTATTTGCAAACTTTGTCCTAATTGGAATATCTTCAATGAATAGATCTATTTTAAAAAATACACTGGATGATATGTGAAACAGACCTCCGAAGTTGCAACTGATAACAAAATTTTAATGTTTTGGTCACTACTGCTAGGAACAACCTCTAAATAAAACTTGCCCTGAGTAGCTGCTCATTGTCAGATTCTTCCAGGTTGCAGGTATCTAGAACTTTAGGTGTTAGGAGGATATTTCTGAAAACAAGGATCTCAGTATTGTACACTCAGATGTAAACTTCTGCAGCTCTACTTCCCTCGCTGTCACTGTTGATTTAGCATAAAGTCCCCCACAGAAAGGAATAAAAACTGAGCATGGAGAAATGTCAAGGATTTCCTTAATTTGGCTTCAACTGAGAACATTCTCAGCCTGCCAAACTTTAAATTTTAATATTTGAAGTCAGAAAAAATAGAACGGAGGGGTTTTCTTCTGCTTTTAAAATGTTTCAGAATGCTTCTCACTTATTTTGCATCATGAACTGAGCCATCCCACTCAGTCAAAGGGGTTCTGATGCAATTAAAATACTTGGCTAAGGATTTCCACATATAGAAACGGTAGATTTTTGTCCACACAAGACGAAAAACTTTTTCTTAGAGCAGGTTTATTTCATAAGTGATCAAGAGAGCATTAATGATGTAAAGAAACTACTTTAAGAAAAGAAAAAAACCCATATTCATTATGCCTTTTAGAAGCACCATTGATGCCTCTAAACCCTATCTTTGTAAAACCGCTGAAGAAAATATTGCACCTGGATTATTTACCCATTTGATTTAAAGAGTGTCTTGTTTCATCTATGTTTTATTTAGCATAGCTGTTTTTTTTTTGTTTTGTTGTTTTTGTTTTTGTTTCTTTGTCTGTTTTTTCCAGAGAATGAATTTGAGGATTATCTGTTAAATCAGGCAAGGCATCTTGGGCTGTGTGACAAATTTGGTCCTTTGGAATCTGCACGTATTTTCACCT
This sequence comes from Melospiza melodia melodia, assembly GCF_035770615.1. NCBI lineage: Eukaryota > Metazoa > Chordata > Aves > Passeriformes > Passerellidae > Melospiza > Melospiza melodia. The sequence continues at coordinate 133,518,264 of NC_086194.1, read as the reverse complement.
GGAAACACACAAAGGTGGGATGATTTATTTAAAAAAATTAATTTGAGTAGAATATGGCTCTATATTATTAGTAGAATACTATTTGGTTTCATGTGTCGTACCTCATGCACTAGGATTACTTTTCTTGCATAATATTTGCTGTTTTAAGAAAGTCTTCAACAGTCAGGTATAGCAGTACTAAACAGTAGAAGAGTTGAGAAATTTTGTAAATGCATAGAAATTCTAGTTGTTAAATTTGTGAACTACACTTTTTTAGCCTTACATACTGTCAGTAACACAAGTATCTTTGAATCTATATGACTCCAGGAATGAGAATATATTTCACAGTGCACTGCTTAAATTTAAAATTATTGGTTCATAACTTATTGGTGATTTTTATATATATAAGGTTTATTGGTTTGGGACTTTTTTAACTATATAGCAGTTGGGGGGGCTAAAACTTTAGTGTATTTAAAAAGACCTCAAAGCATCAAAGCTTTTATTTTTTACTGACTCTTTCTTCTAAAAAGTTATGTTTAATGTATACTAGCACAGGAAATAGTGACAACACCTTGAACCACAGAAAAAATATTAGTCTGGGAAGAAAAGCCTCCAAAAAAGTAGCCTGGGCTGAGCTGCATTTCAGCTTAGTATACTATATAATTTTTCTCTGAAATTAAAAACTGGCAGTTGCCCCTCAATTTTATGAAGCTGTGACTCTGCCCCCTAAAGCCTTGGTAAAGAAGACTAATAGAAATACTTGGCACATGTTGGTTACCTAAGGGAATAATAGAACTATTTGCTGTAGTTGTTTGGCAAAAGGACATAAACATATGGCTTTGGTTTATATTCAGCACTGCCAGTTGTGCAAAGTTGCATGGATGAAGTATACAACAGCAGTGACAACTCAGAAATCAGAAGTGAGAATCAAAATAAATCATCCTCATTACAAAGCCATTCAAGCTTGCCTCTGATCTAAGGCTTATTTTGTCTCTGCATATTTTCAAGTAGTGAATTCAATATAAAAAAAATCTACTTCTCACAAACGGATACACCATTCAATCACAGTATAAAATGCCAAATTGTTGATGATTTATGTGTTATAAACATGCTCTAAAGTTTACATTTAGTAAATGTACTTATTTTAATTCCCAAGAAATTCATCGAGCTGAACCAATTATTTCCATGTCATTCAACTTTTTCCTAGAGAAATCAGGCACAGCTTTGAGCAAGCTAAAGCAAAATTTTCAAAAATAAAGATGCGATGACTCCTTGGTTAAGAATAGTCAAAATCACTAAAAAAGGCATAATTTTAGTGATAGTTTTTAGGAATATATTTCTAAATATTTTTTGTTTCTGTTCATCAACATATTTAAAAAAAAAAGAAAGAAAAAAAAAAGAAGAGCAAGAAACTTTAACCATATTGCAAACAATGTTCTTAAAAAAGAATTGCATTTGGATTCTGGATTATTTTTACAGCCAGAAATGAAAATACATAACTTTTTCTAGAAGCTGTTATTTTTGTTCTCTACATTTCTTTTTCTCACTATACTTCTCACTGTCAGAGTGAGATTAGTAGTTCATATTAAAAATGTTATCATAGACTAAGAGAAAGATTTAGTCAGCACGCATATAGACATACAGACAAATAATGATCTGCTCTTCTGGGCAGGCTATAGGAAATCTTGCTGTCAGATTTATTTATTTTTGTTTTTCTCTATGACTTTATTCTCTTTTTATGTGGTAAAATCTTACATGAGTTAGTGAAAAGAAATATCAAAATATGAGTATCAAAACCACTGAAAATCTTGCTCTGAGGGTTTTACTGTAGGGAGAATTATTTACTCTAGGGACAAGTACACAGAGTGTCCTGTCAGCTTGGGACACAGTATAGCACAGTCCTGTTCATTTTCCTTAGCAGAATCTGACTTCATCTTTGAAGTTTGTGGCTTGTGTTGGAGAATGGATTGAAAATGGATTTGTGTGCTTCAAAAATCAGTGAGGTTTTTTCTTCTGACTGAGTTCACTAAGCTTGTGACAGATATAGCTCTGTCTCAATACTAACTTCGGCAATTCAAAAATTAAAAAGAGTAGAGAAAAGTGATTCTTTTTCCAGACCTCTCAAAACCAGGTAAAGTTTGTCCTAGTGAAATGATTCCCTGAATTTAATTTTGAAAATCAGGTATAACTTCAAGTCAGAAAGTCACAGTGCAGCCATAAAGCTTATACTCCTTATCTCTAGATGATCTGGGGATTTCTGTTTCTCTAACTAGTTATGCAAAAGGAAACAGACTGACACTCCAGCAGTGTGAAACCCACTCCAGGAAAGCCATGCTTGTGTGAAGACTACAATGGAAATTACGAACTGCACAGCTCTTACACGAGCTCTTTCCAGGAGATGCATTTCACTTTTACCTATGTCAGCAGCACTGGCTTCCCTAAGCCATAGTTTATTTCACAGTAATGTGCTGTAAAACTATCCTACCCAGATAGTAGTGTCAATTCAGTTTCTGAAATTCAAAATAAAAAATGTGCAAATAAACTGAAATAGTTGCTACTATTATTATTGTCATTATTATAACTTATTGCACATGCCCTATTTTCAGCTGTTAGTCATATTCTTGGATACTATTATAACATCAGTACATGCACATGTGCACAGACAGACTCCAGGCACACAAAAAGCCAAACTCAGAGCCAAATCCTGATTCTCTCACTCAGGGAAGTATTTCCAGGTGCTGCTCTTGAGTCTGTTAACTGCAGTGGGATGATACAAACAAAAGAAGTGCAATTTGGTTCCTGCAGCCAGGAACTCTGAAATAGTTTGCTCAGAAAGTATGATTGCTGCTATTGCACCAGTAAATTAATCCGGAGAAACATGAATATCCTGTAGCAGTTAAAAAGTAAATTTTTACAGTTTCAGCCAAGCAGAATTTGGGGTACTGTCAGTGACTCCAGTCAGTTCTCTGTGATCTAGTTGTTGACTTACACTTACGTCTCAATCAACATTGAAGGAAAAGTGGAAGAAAGATCAGAATGAAATTCACAAAGTCAAGCAGAGGGCATTCATTAACCTCTGGGGATTTGTTGGAACATGTTTTCAGAAAATAATTCAACATCGATATCTTCAGTAAATTTTGAGATCACAGAAATGGGATGTAACTGAAGCAGAAAGTATTTATTTCTTAGCCTACTTGCTTAATGATTTGGGACTGCAGAGCTGCTGCACCTCTGTCCTTGTGTTTCTGACTGTGTATTTCCCACTACTTCCTTCAGAGTCCATTAGCTAGCTTCAACTAATTTTGAAAAGAAAATGTTTAGATGAGTTTAAAATCCATCAAATGAGAGAATCTAGATATAAAGCACAAAGATTAAGTGGACTTAGTTCCACTATTCACTCGCCATTATTTTTATAAAGCTTGCCCTTAAAAATTATGGGACTATAACCTCCAATAAAATTTTCCTGGCACACATTCCATTCTCCCCATGGTCCTGATGGCTAAAAAAAAAATAGCAGTGAGATATTGTGTGAGGATTTTGTGCAGACATGACCATTCTGTTTACCCCTTATGGATTCTTGACTCAAGACAACACATGCAGTGTGAGGGAGCGTGACCATCCCCCAGCCTTGACCGCATGAAGCACCTTCCAGAATCCATCCAACCTTTACAGTCCCAACAGTAATGATACATGTCTCAAATTAACACCTTCATAACAAATACCTCTAAAAATCTTGGCTAGAATTTCTCAGAATTTAATACTTTTGTTGTTCCATGGTTGATTTGAAAGTTTGAATGCTTCTTGCTGACCATCCTTTGATGTAATTTCATGTAAAATTATCACTATGTAGATGAAAAACAGAACTGAGACATTTCATTCACTTTGTATCAGTATCAGGCAGTCTCTAAAAGGACTACCAAAATCCAAAGATAAGACCTTTAAATTTTGAGCAAGACAAGGGTTTTTATTTGCTGACACATTTTATAGATTTCAGTTTTATTCAGTCACTTTTGTATTTCAAGTTAATGCATAGGGCTATTTTGTAAGTTAAGGTATCTTTTGTGCGATACAGACATGATGATTATTTTGATATGTATATGCACCAGGCTAAACTGTCTTATAAATTATAGGTTTGAGTTGATAAAAAGATATCTCATAGTGTGAAACTTTTTCAAGGAAAGAAAATCTATCGAAAAATCACCTGCATTGATTTTGTCATTGGTTTTCACTCTTTGTGCAGTTTTTAAATATTCATCACAATGCAAGCTGCTGTTTAGACCAAAGTAACTGCTGTTCAGTAGAAGCAGTGGGCACTTTTTGTTTCATAATTAAAAGAGCAGCACTGTGATTGGTGTGGTATTTATTATGAAATGATGACAAAGGACTACCAGTGGTTTTAATAGTTTTAGCTTACAGGAGCTGTTGTTAATTTTGTCTGTAGAGTTGCAGGTGAAATAATGCACAGTGGATAAATAGTCTATATTGGTTTAACTGAACATAATATATAGTGTGTTCTGGAGTTGTTTGTCTCAATAGACTATAGTAATCAAAAGTAATGAACCTATTATGTGCAGGACCTTGGAGAGCATAGAATGGCAGTAAAAGTGTGGCACATAAAAGGTTTATTAAAGGAAATTAAAGTCCATCATTGCCACACCTGCTCCCCTATTATAAGTCTATGGCAGGTCAGTGCCTTCAATCACAACTCAGCATCAGAGAACAGAGCCATGTTTCCCATTACCATTGCAGTCACATTGCAAAAACTCGTTCTCCAGCTTTTAAGGATAGTAACAAGTAAAGGCTGCCATCAGCCCCACTACATAAACAGAAGCTCTTCATGTTTTTCCCTGCTAATAATCAATATCAGATGTAAATTTAAACAGAGAAAAGGTATAATTGTCAGGCTTTGATGTGCATTTCCATCAGTTTATATTTTCATTTCAGACATCATTAACCTGTGTTCTAGAATTAAACTTCTTCAAGTCCATGAATACCCTTTTCAAATGTTTGTGTTCTCTCTTTCAAATTGCTATTTTGATTCCAATATCTGCTTATAATGTTCAAGCATATATAAAAACAAATAAACCCCAGGAAATTAGAGAAATGCTTTTTATCCCCTAGAAAGGCTGACTTTACTCTTTATTTCTCGGATCAATTTTGTAATATTCTGCAATGTTCTTTCAGATAAGACATTTGAAACATCTCAGTAATCTGAGTCATATTGAGCTAAAAATAAAGCATACTCAGATCTTCAGACTCTATATATGGAAAGAGGCACAAACAGGACTCCTTGCATCATTCCTCAGTTCAGTGCAGTTCAGCAGATCCTCAGAAAGAAAAAGTGAAATAATTGACAGGATCTTCTGTTGGCATCAGTATTTATCTTGTGACATTTTTCAGGGAGAGATGCCTGGCAACTTCTGGTCTCCATATCTACCTATCACCCAACACCGTTTCATAAGTCAGAGACTGATGTCTGCAAACTGATCTGCAGAAGCCCATGAGAGTTGCTCTGTTTAAAATATATTTATCATCACCATTTTACAAACAGGGAAACTGAGATTCAAGTAAACACAGATAGCAAGCTTCCTTCAGAGACTGCAGAAAAATTCCATAGTTCCCAAAATTTTGCTTAGAAAAAATTCCTGGCGATAGAGTCTTTTTTATGTATAAAGAGTTACATTTAGAAAGGAGTTTGCCTCCCTGGACATGGTCAAAATTGCACTGTTGTACAATCTGCTATATGTCACTGCAGTTCTCCACACCACAACATGAAATCTTAATCCCTTTGAATTTCAGGGGTTTGCAATAAAATCCCTGGATTGAAAGCCTACCCCTATAATTATGTGTCTGGGCTACATCCAAGACCAGAAGGTGCATATTTCCAGTTTGGGTTTAGATGTAGCCAAAAGTGTAGTGAGAACAGCTGATCTTGAAAGGATTCTCTTATTTCAGTTAGAAAACTTATGATATCAGCTGACTTCTGGGGGATACTGGGGTTTTTGATTGTTTGCGTTTGGTTTTATTTAATATAAAATACAAATATGGACACTAGATTCTCCCAAAAAAATCTATGAATCTGTAACTCACTGTCTCTTCAAGCAAAACTTAAAGAAGTAGTTGATTAAGTGTTGAAGAATTTCAAAGCTGTTTATGTGTCGTTATGCATTGGCAAGCAAGAAGGTTTCATGTCTTAAGGACGAAGTAGTCAGAAATGCAGGTTCCAACATAGCTATGGAGCTATGCCTCAGTTACAATGAAAATGCAGAGTTCCTGCAGTCATGGCAGCTTTCTGGGACCTTTTGTTTCAGGAGGTGGATGCTGAAAGCAGCACTCATGGAGCATTACTCTTTCTAACCTTATGCCTTCAGCTAACACCTGTAGACCTCATCATTAAACCTTAGAGTCACTCATAACTATCACTTTATTAAACAAATCTGCATCATTATAGATATCTCCGAGGTATTTACTAGATATTCACAGATGGCTTTTTATCTCTTTGACAAGATTAATAAGGCATGATTATTCTTTTTTTTCCTATTACTGTCTGGCCTTTGGAAATGTGAAAAAAAATGTATTGGAGTGTTGTTTTTTTTTTTTTCCCTTTTTTTCCTCTATGGCAAAAGGTATGAATTAAAGACCTTGTGTTAATATTGCAGATGGATGCAGATGGGGAAAATAAAAAGCTGCGCACACGCTCCAAAGGAACCAAGGGTGAGTTAGCAAGCACACGCCACGACCCTGTGCCCAGAACACCATGAAATATCATAGTTCCTGTGCACAGCCCTTAATGTGCACTGAGAGACTCTGGAGCTTCCTTACGGCTGCTTTTTTTAATCAGGGCAGGACACAGACTGCTGGCATTAAGAGGCACAATGTTATTAGCTATGGTATAAAGAAAAGCCAAAAAAATCAACTGATGCTATTTTCTTTGAGTTATTTTTCAAAGACGATAAAGGCTACACTTTTTATTATCCAAAACAAGCAAACAAAACCACCACCACCAACCACAACCAAAAAAACCCCAAAAACCCAAATAAAACCCACAAAACCAAAAATCCCCAAAATTATTTTCCACAGTGAGTTGAGTTGACAACATTGAATGGATGCTTTAAAAAATTGTGTATCAAAACTTTGTCTCTGCCACCTGAATGTTTTTTCTGTCTATTGCCATTAATTATCTATAAAATAGCTGTGTAAATGGTCCAGAGGTAAATTTTCTTCAATCAAAAGCTGCAGGTGTATGTGGGAGAAGAGAATCTTGTGGGGTTTTTTGAAGCGTTGGTGCTCATGTTTCATTTGCAAAGTTATGACATAGTTGTATTTCCCAGATATTACTCTCTTTTTGTAAGGAACAGATGGAAATGCAGTACAGAGAGATAAACAGGCCCTTAATGATCTCAACATCTGGAAAACATGACTGACTAGCAGTACAGCCCTTCCAGGAAAATAACTTTTTATTTTAATTCATAACAGTTTTTGTGACTCTTGATAACAAGTGAAAAATGGATATACTTAAAAATAAATGTCAAAGTTTTGCCTACCCTGTGAACATTTCTGCTTATGACTATTTTCAGAGGCACAAAGCACCCATCCTTCACTCTAATTTTAATGAGAATTGTTGACTCTAAATATTGTCAAAACGGACTACTTCTATTCGTTGTCCCAACTCACTAATTTGAATTGTTAATATTGTGTCTTTAGGTTCAAGTTATGGTCAGAATGAAAGATTAGAGTGGTTTGGCATTAATTCTCTATTTTCAAATGATCAAAGGGGCAAAAAGTGCTAAACTTCACTCAGGAAAAGACAGAGGAAAAACGTTGAAGTACTGCAGACTGCATATAAGGGAATAAATACAGACAAACCTTTCTAAAAACCATTATCACTGTCATATCAAAACTTTGATGCAACCCTCACTTTTGATCTATGAAATTAATATAAAATTCATATATATTTGAAAAGTACCAAACAGAGACCTTGGAAAGTCTCTGATTAGGGAAGTTGTTCACACCCCAGCATTAGGGCATGTATTCTCTGTTGGTCAGGACTGTGAGTTAATAGAGTTTGGCTGGCGGAGCAAACTTCAGTTGTAGTTAACAGGGGTTTCATACCCTTTCACTCAAAAGGCTAATAACACAATTTTAAAACTTACGGGATTTTTTCTCCATGTTTTTATACATGTGTATACACTCTTACAGCAATTAATATATCAAGAACATTTTGCCCAGAAGTGGAAACAACAAAAATTGCCTCTGCCCTATGAGTAATCCTTAGAGACACCTGTTGGCCTTGTCAATATGCTGTATACTCCTGTGTGGGCAGGAATTTGTAAACACCAGCCTTTGCAATCCCCAAACTGATTTTAAATTCTGGAAATTAGAGAATTTGCATTCTATTTTCAGGAAAAACAAGGGTCTTTGCTTTACTTTTATTTCCATTATTTTCCTTATTGTTCCACTGAACATCATACTCCAGGTTTCGTACATCCTAAAATAACTGAGACAATTACACCTTCATTCAGCATTTGTCACTAGTAGCTACAATCCTGTGGTTAGCAGGAAATAACCACCTGTGTTTTGATAGCCACTCCTCTGTCATTACAGATAGGCAGGTGCAAGGCTGCAGAAAGAACAAATCTGGAAGTGTAAACTAATTAATTCTTTCCTGCTTTTATTAACAGTTCAAGTGGACTCCATAGCTCAAGAGCTCAGGTAAGAACTTACATAGTTTATTTTTACAGTTTTATTTTCTTTTGATATTGACAATTTTATACCACTGCTACTGCTGTAAAATAAAGAATCAAGCAAATGCATTTTGTAAAGCTGTAGCATAGATCTGAAAAACAATAATTTATGCAAATTCACTTTTTAGATATACAAAAAACTAAAACAAAATGTTAGCAATAATTATGCAAGCATAATCAAACGTAATGTGAAGTGGCCAGGATTCTGGTATGTTGTCTTTATTTTCAGCCTGTGTCAGGGCACAAAACAGAATAATTTCTGGTGAATCTTCAGCTCTTCAGTCTTCTTTTTCCTATCATATATGTTACAGCATTTCAATATCTGAACATTCCAAGAGATATTAATGTATTTTACTAGATGGCTTTTATAAAACTGGTCTGGATACCCCTGTAAATTCTAAACGCAGTAATGGCTCATTCTTCCTTAAGTATTTGTTGAGATTTCATAATTTATGGAACCAGCAGGGAGTATTTCTCAACCTTGCACAAAGAATGTCAACCCGCTCAAAAACACAAAATACAGCAGGATATTTCAGATTGCAAATGTCTAGTAAATTTCAACATAACTACTTTAATTTACCTATGCATGCACCCAATCCTAATAACTGACCCAAAAGCTTAGATTAAACTCTGGAAAGACTGGCAGATTATTCTGTACCAGTTCTTCAAGAAAGAAAACATTTAGAGGTACCTATAAATTGCTAGAGTCATTAATCAGAATTAGAATTCACTACAGCTTCAGTGTAAATACTGAAAAAAAAAAATCTTTGGAGTTTTTTGTAAATTAACTTATATTCCCTACACTCACTTTTCATCACGTTACTGAGATGCTTGCTTAATCACAGCAGGCATCCAAAATATGTGCTTGTGGGTTCATCCATCTTGGGAACAGAAACATCATTGTGTGATTTATTTAACCAACCAAAAGTGCCCAATCTCTTAAAATAGGACATGAAATATTTTCAGGAAGTTATTTGCAGTGAAGACATACAATATTTTAAGGTTTTGTTTTATAATAAAACTGAGGAAATTATAAGCTTCTTATAGTTACTCCATGAACAGAAGTGTAGGCTAACTTTTTGGATAAATTATTCATGGTGAGTCACTCATTCAGCTCTGCTGTGAATCTCATTTTTTGTATGGCTTCAGTTTCCTGAGATTTAGTGCTTCTCCTTTTTTTCTCTGTGCATCGCTAATTTATGCACCAGAAGGATGCATTAATCCGAAGAGGCAGCCATCCAAAAAAAGGAATGGTCCATGTGTTCCTAAGAGAAAAATGTTTGAAAAATAGAGGATGTGCAAGTTTCTGCAACATCAGGGAAGCTGTGATTTATGTATTATCGATTGCTATCGTTTTTCCCAAGCAACTTTATTTCACTCTGTGAAACACTTACTGTCTTAGGAACTACTGTGCAGCAGATCACTCTGCCAGAGATGTGGACCTCCTCCTTAAGGAAACAGGCATTGGTTTAAAACAGTGAGCTAAACAGCACAGAAAAGCATTATCCAGCCCTTAACTTGGTATTTATAATTTCTCCTGTACCAAATTCCATGTTGGGTATCTCCACAGTCAAGTGACTGGCACACAAGTCAGGTGATCAACTTTTATGGATCTACTTGTCCATGAAAAGGTAGAGGGAGAGAGGCAGGGACTGCTCTTCGGAAATGCAGCCATTGGACTGCATCCCTGTTAGTCATACCCATGTTATTGTGAGAAAACCATTGAACATTCCTCAAGAATTAAAGACTGAAATAGTCTGTTGTGTTCCCTGGATACAGATATTGGAACTTTTCTGACCAAGGTTCTAAATGCTGTGTTGGCTGAGAAATTTAAATCCACGCTTAATTAATTTCCCCTTTTCCCCTGGCTTATCCTATCTAACAAAGCACTTTTGCACTCCTATTGAGTTTTTGTTACGAAGTGCCTTGGGATACTTCTGCATGAAAGACACTACATAAGCTTACATGCTCATTTTGTATTATTATTAATTTCATAACATTGATTGGTTCTAGAGCATTTGTTAGCCTTTTCTTATTCTGTAACTTGTGTTTCGCAAAAGTAGAGAATAAAATAAATGAAAAGCAAAACAAAGAGTTTCAACCACCAATTAGATTCAATAAAGCATGAAAATTTCTCTCTTCTAAATTTTAGGCATTGAAATCTTACTTAATAGAATTCAATGCCAAAAAGTCTCTTGATTTAAAGAAAGCGAAGATTTCACTAAGAAAACTGGCTAATGTTGCTGTTATCATTCATCTTCTCCTGAAAGATAAGACCACCTTTCTGCATAAACTTGTATATTTTTAGAAAGATATTATCATAAGAGACAAGCTGGGTTTTAGAATTTTTTTTCCTTAGTAAAATAACTAAAATTTCTCCTGCACTGCACTGAATTTTCAGAGAACAGACTTTTCTTCCAGGTATACACAATGATCTATGTATCAAACTTACATTTATTTCATATAACTACATGCCGTAAGGAATCCCTTAGTAAAACTTTCAGTAAAATAGAAAGAATTTTCTTTACACATGAACACTATAATATTTCTGTGTTACTAGTTCAAATTTATTAGGGTTATTTTAACAGTATCTACTGTATGTGCTGTAGTGTTGAAGCATAGTACACTAAACTTAGTAAGTCTTTCAAAACAGTTCTGTCACTCCTTGAAGTCCTGATCATTTTTATGTTAACGACACGATTTAATTTTTTATTTAGGAATGTACTGCTGTGGTGTTTCCACTGGTAGCTAAGCTACCTTAAAAAAGATGAATCTTTTTAACACAAGCTAAACATAGCAAACAGCAATGTGTGGTAGAAGTGAGTGTTGAAGCTGGGAGATCTCTGTTCCATACATTCAAGTTTGAATCTGACACATTTTGGGCATAGAGGCTCTGTTGTATCCATCTTCTGTGAGAAGCAGAATGAAGAGGTCTTCTCTTAGACAGTTTTGTCATGGACCACTGAAAGGACCAGGACCTTCAGCTGTGTTCAGGATTGGAATGGAAACCAAAGTAAAGTGAGGAATATTGGAGTGATGTATTCTCATTACTGTGTTTTATTTAACAGATGGGATACAGTACAATGAACCATCTGTAGGTTATGGAGTGGCATCTGGGTCAGGCCAAGGAAGAGCAAATTGGATTGATCCAAGCACAGAAGTGCAAAAGAGTAGATGGGTTTGGCTAAATCCATATCTGAATAGAAGGGGTACCTTTTCTGAGTTAGATACAGGTGAAACCAAGTGGTTTGGGCTTCTGTCGCTGATGATTAATGTAGAGTCCACAAGGTGCTTCAAATCATGGAGAACAGCATTGGTGTTTGGTGGGAATAGTTACACTTCTCCTTACTTTCTGCACTGTTGCATGTCTTCTTCAAAAGTAAGGAAAATTACATTTTTTATCTGGAGCTCTTGTTCCAGGGGTTGTGAGACACTTCAGATATTCAGAGAAGTTGAACTGTTCATTGTGAATGTACGGAGTTATGAGTATCTTGAATACTTTAGCAGAGAGAGGACTAACAGAGCAGAGCTATCTGGATGTCTCCTTGTTAGAAGTAGTAACTGGACAATTCACCCGTTTGTGGCTGCCTGTTGATTAGGAGGGGGAGAAACCAGCAAAACCACCCTGCAAGCAATGGAACTGAAGTATCTCGGAAAGTCTGTGTTACTAAAATATATTCCTGTAATGAAGATGTACATTAATATACTGTTGTATATGAAAACATGCTAAAAACCACTTAACTAACTGTTAGTTTTTCCTTATTCTAAATTGCCAAATGCTTTCCTGAATTCCTTTAAGAATGATTAAATTGAACATATTCAATTATAACTGAGCTCTGTTTCAACCAGTAATAAAATGAAGGTAGAGATTTTGGTAGATAGAAGAGAGTTTGCCGGTCAGGAAATGCTCATGGCATGAAAGAAAAGGCCTGTTCATGCCTAGCTGCATTTAGAAAGGACTGATTGGCAACTCTTTTTCTGAACTTTATAAAGTAAGCAATTTTTTAAAGAAGTATTTGTGAAAAAAAAAGCAGTAGTATGGCAGATGACTGGAGAAAGAGGTGAAAGAGGTACTCAGATGATGGAAGAACTGAGCACATGAAGAAAAATCACATAAAAAGGCTCCAAGGTGTTCCTTAGTAAGAACTGAGATTATGGTTGATTTGTGTAGCTATCACCTTCACAGTGGTGTTATCCCACACCATTGCTTAGAAATGAGACAGAGACTGAGAAATCTGTTTGTTCCTAGCTGGCATCTGGAAAACCTGTCAGGTTTGTCCTTTGGGCTTGGCTTCTGTTTCCACAGGAGTTGGTCAGAGACTGATTTTCTGGAAACTGTTGTGGAAAAGCACGTTTGACATAATCCTGAATAAGCACATTTGGAACAGAAACTGAGGTGGACTTTTGCATTTCCTGGTGTCTCATCTGTCTCCACTGGCAGAAAGTGTGGGACCCTTGCAGTCCTTAATGTGCTTTGCTGAAACAAATTGTAAGTCTGAATTCAAACAGACTTGGTAATAAATGTTAAATGAAGATGGTCAGTAGTTATAGCTACTGCCAGACATGTCTGAGCTTCACAGAAAGTCTTTTATTTGCAATTGAAGATTGGATGTTGACAGCATACACTTTCAGCCCTCCTCCCAAGTGCTCCCCATGACGGTAACTGGCTGGGGCAGAGCTGTGCCACCTTGGCCTTAAGGTATTTCTCCATGATATTTTGGATTAAGCATTCCATTTGCGTCAAAATTCTGTATCATGCTGTGTCTATTGATAACTGATCTTCAGTTAAACAATGGGCATTAACCTTAAGAGTAGCTATTCCCAAGATCTGTTAACAGAATGAGTTAGGGTATCTCCTGCTTGCTCTTTAGCTTGGAAAAGGAGCTTCCTTCCTGCCCTAGCCATTGCAGAAATTGAAATGGTTATGGGGTGCTGAAAATATTAACCTCTGTCTCTTACCGCATGATTTCTGGTACAAGCAAGGAATCATGCTTTCTTAAATTCCCATTAAATCTTGTTCACTTACTATTCTTTTCTGACAACATTGTTAGGTTCCTTAGGAACTTTATCTGATGTGCTAGACCTTACTCTCCTCAAAGAATCTGTTGAAATCTATGTTTTACACTAAACAAAAATGGTTTTGTAGTTGATGTTTGATAGAAAACATTGAACAGTCAAACATAAACATTGAACAATCACTATGTGGTGCCATTTACTGCAAGGCAAAGGTAAGTATATGGTCACAGCATATTTTCACAGTCATAGTAGTGACAAAAATAGTGTTAGAACTCACCTATCCTTATTATATCCTGTATGTCAATATAGTAATCATAACTAAAAAAAAAGCAAGCATTAATGAAAATTGTAATGGCAATCAAGTTTATAGTCCATCATGTCTAAGTTCTTCCCTTGTTTCCTCCTTCACCTCCCAGCTGCCCTCTAATTAGCCATCAAACTGTGAAATTTACAGAGCTGTCATCTCTCGTCTCCCTTCACTCTGCCTCTCCACCTTGTTTCTTTTCCTCCTTTCCTTTTCCTAGAGTTTGAATGAGTTGATGGACCCCAGGCTTTTGGCTTTTTTACAGCACCAGATGCTTTCATAGTTCAGAACCAAGTTATTCTTTCAGTACTGTTAAACCGGTAACCAAGACAACAATTAACAGCAAGAAAAACACAGAAAGAAAGTCAAAATTCAAACATCTCTAAGTTTTCTTCTTTCAGTAGTCATGTGACTGGTTTAAGGCCTACATAAAATGTTTGCAACTTGTGTATAGAGAAGACGAGATTTTTTTTTTTCACTCATATTAAAATGTCACTTTGAATGTAAAGTAATAAGGTAATAAGAACCACTGTTCTGTTTCAGTAAATGATAACATGGTTCTGGGTGATCACAAGTAATGACTTTTAAGATTTTGCAGGTAACCTTGGGGTTTACAGTTCTTTGACTTAAATAATGAGTGAACTGTTCTGAATAACCACTAAGATGGTTGAAATAAGAACTCTGTCTCATAATTCTTTTGAGAAAACTGTGGTTGGAGCTGTTAATTATGCTTAATAATTTACTTAATTCCTATGCATGTTCAGACCTTTTGATGTGTGTACTGTGATCTCTACCTTTTTTTCCTGGATTTATTTAGAACTTTTAGAGACAGCATTTCATGTTCAGGCTTCTATTTTAGCTTGCTTCAGTTGATACTTTATGTGCATTTGCTTTACAGGTAACTTTTATAGCTCTGTTTAACAACAACTGCATTAGATGTATTTCTAGCATATTATAGGCCTCTTTGGATATCTACTATGTTATTTCTAGCCAAAATTCTCAATCTCAGTGTCTCCTTTCTCTTCGCTATTATATTTGATTGTGGTTTTACATTTTTTTACTTAAAGTCTCCATTTAACATTTAAAAGGATAATTATAATTTGGTTTCAATTTATGTTTTTCTGTAAGAGGTTTTTTGTAATATATGTCAAATCCACATCATTTTATTGTGGCTGCTAGATTGAGATAGTTATTTTCAGGTTTTTCTACCTGAGAGCTAGTTGTATCTTAGAATACTCCCTGCCTTGGAGTAAAATTTTTATGCTATTTAATATATTACACGAGTCCTTGTCTTCCCCATCACAACTTCTGTGCTTATCAGCACATAGTAAATGTTATCCTCCCAAACCTACACAGAAATTTAGGGTTGCATATGCCTTCATGCCTTCTGCTGCCTGACAGAATGCATCAGAACATTACAGCCCCAAATGTTCGTTTCCTCTTATGGCAGATCTTTTCCCTGTAGATGACCACGAGCCACACAGAGATGGAAATGCCAACCCATAACTTCTGCCTCATATATATCAATCATGAGTTAAATATTATGGCTAGCTGAATTGCTGCCTATGACTGATGTCAAGGGTTGATTCAGCCAAGCAAAAGTGAGCAGAAACAGACTGTGTACAGCCTGGAGATAGCAAGGAAAGGGAAAGAATGCAGCCATGGGACCTCCTGCTACATTAAAGGGAGGTCCTGGCTGCTGACAACGAGTTGCTTACAGTCCCATTCTCTGTTGGCAAAAAAAAAAAAAAAAAAAAAACAAAACCACAAAGCTGATTTTTACTTTTTTTTTTAACCAGCCTGGAGTTACCAATATGCTTTTTATTTAAGCATTTACTGGTGCTAGCAGGCTGACCACTCGTGTGCAAGGCTTTCTGGATGCAAAGGTTGTGTGGATGATCTGTAGATTTGCCTAGAAACTTAATCCATTCTAAGCCAAATTCTTGGCCCGGGTCCCACTGGAATTTATTGACCTACTGAACCTGGACAGATTGAGTGAGTAAATGAAAAAGAGGCTAGGGAGGCTGGATTTGGCCCAGATCTTGGGCATTCATTCATATTACTGAGTTTAAGAACTTCTTGAGCTCCACAAAATAATAACTAAATTTTCTCTAAACTGGCTCTTACTAAAAAGAACTTACCTGCGAGAAAAGGGTCCAGCCATACAACTTGAACCATGCTGAGTTCTTGATTTATGGAATGAAGAAGTTATCCATTTCCTTGACATGGTATTTCAAATTGAGGTTTTATATGCAATATTTTTCATAAGACCTGAATATTCTTAAGATCCTACAAGCTTATTAAATAAAAACAAGAAAATAATAGAAGTTAAATCCTTGCTGTCTTTCTCCGAGTTGCCTTTCCTTTCTGGAGAATCCTGACAAAATAATAAAATAAGCTGAATAAAAAAAATATTTATTTGAAAAGATAAATAAAAAGCCATTTCATTAACATCTTGCAGCCTGGAATTTTTGTCCACAGAGGCAGGAGCTTGAGGCATAGGTGAATTTCACCATAACTGCACGTCGTTTTCCTCTGTTACTGCTGACTTACCATTGTTCCACTGTTTTTACATGTGTCTTTGCATTTGCTCAATCATTTCACAGTCCAGTTGTTCTTTTTGGTCGGGTGGCCTGTAACATTCAGTTTACTGCCTGAAACATCTCCAAGCTCAGTACATAATGACTCAACACCATTACCCATTTCTCCCCAGCCTCTTCTTATGGGGTCTAATAAATCCTCTTTTACCAACAAGGCTATGGCAGTTCCTTTGCTTTCCTTATATGTCTTTTTAAAATAAAATACATCTTTTAATATCTTGCTCTGGCCAGCTTTCAGTTATGATACCATATTTTCTCCACATTATTATCTGTCCAGTTCTGCTCCTTTTTTTCTAGCTAAACCTTCCATTTGTGTATATAGAAGACATTTAATACCCCCAAGTTACTGATCTTTTTTTTCTCTATATTAGTGCTCATAAATAAAAATTTCCCTTTTATCTTTTCCCCATCTATATCTCACGTCCATTCTTTTCATCTTGGTCCAGCCCTGGACTGAACTTTTCACAACTCTGGCATTTTAGAAAAAAGAGCATTGCATAAAACTTCCATAGTTGCAGAAGGTTCTTTAACCCTGGAATGGTTATTACAGGGCACAGAACAGCCTCTGTCCTTTTCACAGATACAACTTGTAAGACAAGTGTGTGAGCTACAAAGGGATGACATGAATTTTTTTGTGTGTTTTGTATGCTGTTTAAAAATTATAATCAGTCAGATTCTTTTTAGTTACCATTGGAGTAAGTCCTCCAAGTTCTAAGTTTCATTGCAGCCCATTCTCTTTGTCCAAATGAAGAGCAAATTTTTCCAATAAATTTTTTTGGTTTATGTTCTTACCATTTTAATGCTTTAAAATGTTGATGGAAGAAAATGGTTTTTTACCTTATGAATTCTTTCACAAATGTATTTTTGAGGAGTTTCCAGCCAGAATACTTTTCCAGATTTTTCTCATCTCCTAGTCTGAATCAGTAAAATACAATACACTCAGTCATGGACTCCAAATGTTAAAAATTATTGAAATAATCCTGTGGTTAATTGTATAAAATAGAAGAAGCCAATAATGCCAATAACTCTGTCTCCAGGTGAATGTTTGAGGCAAATATGTGTTTAAATTCTTGTCAGTGATGAGAACTCAGTGGTACTTTCCAGGACTGGCCTTCAAAATTTATCTGTAAATCTCATATTAGAGTTAACAAATGTACTTCTTCAATATTTTCACCTAAGTCCATAACTTTTTATTTGCATGTTTGGATAATTCTAGCAATTGTAAAAATTATTGAAAATAGCTAGAAAGAAAACTGTTGTTTTCCGATTTAACTTGGTCTTGGACTGCTGATGAATTTTAGCTCAGATTTTGATGGCAATTTTCTCAGCTGCCAAAGTCTTACTTCTTGAGGTTCTTTGGGTAGTCAATGTGTGGCCACCAATAGTTTGCAAATCAAACAGTTTTTTCAGGCGTTCCATCACCAGACAGTTGACAAATTTTACTTTTACTTATTTTAAGTAGGTAGGTTGGTGATTTCTTTTATCCCTTGCTCCATCATATTCCACTTAATCAGGGATGAATTCATGGACTTACAAAACCTCTGTAAACATAGTTTCATATCGTGTTGAGTAGAAAGATGTTTGGAAGTGCAAAATTCATTGCAGGATGGAACATCAGAACACAGTGCAGTAGAAATCCTAACATAATGAATTAACATTTTTATTAATCCATGCAGCAGACAAAAGAGGAGGTACTGAAAGACAAATCCTTCTGAGATTGAGAGCTGAGGGGTAGACAAATGGATTGAAGTCATTACAGCCTTTTCTTAACTGGCATTCTCATTAATGAAAAGCATCACATCAAGAACCTTTCTTAAAAATATAAAAGGAATGGGTGAAGAAATCCTTCTTGATTACACAAGTAGTTTTCTTTACATGCTTTGAGAGAATTTTCTTCATTTTAAATCCACCAAATATATTTTATAGTGGGATAGAGTAAGCAGAATAGGTTTAGGTATAATTCTTTCCAGGTGTCTATAAACCTTGTAAATTTAGTGTTCATGATCCAAAGTGATGCATTTTTTTTCTTTCTTTTACAAAACATTCAAATATATATAATTTTAAACATATCTATTAATATGCGTATATATATGTGTGTGTGTGTGTGTGTGTGTATAATCCATGACCAAATCTATGTATTTTAAAGTCTTTCGTATCTAGTTTTCTGAAGCTAGGGTTTGATTTTGTATACAGTTAGATTGTGTGAATTCTTTTATATTCAGTAAGAGATTTCATGGCATTGAAAACACCACCCTGGGCCTTGGCTTTGGAAAAACTCTTGCAGACCCGACTGGTGCAGTGGATTTTCAGACTGCATGGAGACTCTGACTTGAAACTGTTAATACCATCTTTCTATCTGTTATCCTGTTTAGAGAAACCAATCTGACAACGCTTTCACTCTCAGTGAGCTACAAGATTTACACACACTCTTCACAAACAATGAGAGTTAATTAAGAAAGTGGAATATAAATCTGTTTTAACCTGAAGACAAACTACTGAGTCATAGTAACACTCCCCCTTCCTTCCCGAGGTCTGTTGTCCATCTGAAGTTACTGTAATTAGCAACACCTGTTTGGGTTTCCCATTGCAGTGATGAGACTACAGCACTCTTTTCTGAACTCTGACTTTGCAGCTCCTTTCATGAACCTCTGTCATTGATGGTTGATGTAAATTATATCAGCAACGTAATTTGAACTGACGTGCGATCCACCCTAGGAGCAAATAATCTCCTTTTTGTATCCAGTGCTAGTAAATTCTCCTAATCATCATCAGTTCATCAAAGTTATTCTGTGATTTTAGTTGATCAGATATTTTCACTGCTGTAGCCTTATGCTAAAAAATTAGATAGAGTCCAGTTAATCTGTGGTTTAGAGAAAAAACTGATACAAAAGAGAGACTAAGATGGGGAGATGTTCAAAATTTATCTTCCTTAGGTACTTCTGATTCTTAAACTTCTTAGAAGAAAGCCCAACTACAACAGACACTTGTATGCTACTGCTTCATTTGAGGGGCAAGTGTCCCTGAATTTTCAAATACCAACTCTTCTTTCCTGTAAGGAAAATGTAGTATTTGACTACATTGTCTTAGGGCATCTGAAAGTTTCATAAAAAAAACCTAATTAAGGTCTAAAGCATCTGGCAATATCTTTAACCACAATATGATTAAGGAGTAGTTAGACTTACCTTCTCTGTGACAATACTAGTGTGAAGTTAAATGCTTCTGCATATCAGAAGATGCTGTCTCCATTCTAATTCAGTAAATAGGCAAACAGTCAAAACCCAATTCATGTCATGAATTTAAAATTATTTTCTCCACAACTAAAAAGTTCCACTAAGTTTTCTTGTGCAAACTCACATAAGGTATGGGATCCTTATATAGTAGTAGAAAATAAATATAAGTGCCTTGATATTCAAAAGCATTTATTTTCTCTCTTGAATCTAAGAAGTATACATGAGATGTGGTGTATTCTGGTCTCATTATTTTAAACGGCATGCATTACAGGCATTATTAAACACCAGTTTTCAGGCTGAATGTATCTCTAGTTTTACCAACTATGGCAATTCTTTGCTCTGTTTTCATGCTTTGCCAATCTGCAGGCTACTGTGAATAAGAAAAAATGTCCTCAGAGGTCTGGAAGTCTTGCCAGCAGATTAACTACAACAAATCCTTCCTGGCTATAAAGTGGTTAAAGGTCAGGTTGAAGGCTTGACAAACACATCACTTAGATGAACCAATTACAAAAAACCAAAAAAAGAAAAAAAAAACCCCGAAAAAGCAAACAACAAAAAACTAAACCAAAGTTTTTAAGAAAACTTTTATGTGTTTAGGACTGCTTAAAACATCTCTCCTTCTTATGAGACATTTTTTTGTGGTGGAGTTCCAATGGGCCGTACTGACTGTGTCGGCAATATGTGATCTGAAAAGAAATAAAGAGAATGGCCCATTAAATTCCTCCAAAATATATTTAGCTATGAAATATCTATGAGGATTTATCTTGGGACTTTTTTCAAGATATCCAGCCAGGTCCTAAATGTAATAGATTTTAAACTCTTGGCTCACACTATGATAATTGACACAAGACAGGTTTGGTAACTGAATCATTGATTTAAAAAAGATGTATTAAAATCTTTGCTCATTCTAGATAATACAGTCATGATTTTTTACCCATAAAATTTAAGCACAGTTAAACTGGGAAAAAAACCTCAATTATAGATTGGCTTTGGGCTCATAACAAAAAGAGCTTCTCCTGTTTTATGAGCCTTGGATTACCAAATAACCTTGACAGCTGAATCAGTGTTCCATGACAACAAGCAGGCCATTGATAAATAGCAACAAAACTATTAGATGTTGAATTTAAGAGATGAGTAATAGAGAAGCTAAATTATAGGTTTACCACTTGACAAAGTACAGCTTGACAAATCAGTGATAACCTACATGTGAGTCTATGTATGAATGTATACATAGACTATGGAGAAATAGAAACTTTTAAAGACAAAGGTGAAATCAGCATGACATGAATTTTACAAAGGCATAAATATGTTCTTTTCATAGTACACGAACTCCTGTTTTCCATTATCAAATCCCTAGTAAATCATGTGAACTTGAAAAAGCTGCCACTTTTGATTTTTTTCTAGTTTTATTTAAATTTTTCATTTTCAGCACTGTAAGATAGAAAAGGGGAGGAATTTCTGATATGTGATAGAACTTAAAATTGGTTCCTGCAAACTAATATATTCCAATTAAAACTCAAAAACCAGCAGTTTAAGGGAACATCAGCAAAAGCAAGAGCTGAAAATTCTCTTCCTGGACAATGGAGAGCAATTTGAATTTCCTAGGAAATAAGGGACAACTATGTCTATGAACTTCCTGAAATCAGAATGGTGTCAGGAATGATTTTACTAAAAGTTGAATCTTCTGTACTTTGAAAAAAATTATGGGACCTATGGAGGAAATCTGGATGAGTGACAGCTCATGTACAGAAAAACATATAATAAGGACAAGTTAACGCATCATATTCTTTCATAGAGGAGAAATTTTCCAACATGATCAAGGTGCTCCCAGAAGATCTGTGGGCCTCCTGTCCCAGCTTTGATGCAGCAGCTTTTGATTTACTGTGAACTGTGGTGGTTCTGTCAGGTGGGATTCCTGTGCTGTCCCTTCCAGAGCAGATCTGCAGGTGGCAGGGGCAGCAGAGCCCCCACGCTGCTCTTTGCCACGGTCTGCTGACATCTGGGTTTGATTCTCTTTTCCAGCTGTGGTGAAAAACCAACACGTTGAGTGCTATGCCAGTCCCCAGTGTGGGATATGCAATATTATATTACTAGAAAAAGACTGTACTCAGTGAGCAAGAGTACAGCAATGAATTTACCATATTGCCATGTTTTCCCTTAACTTTAGGTTAGTCAAATCTTGAAAATATCCAGACAAATTACAGGATTAAGGCTGAAGAAATAGATGAAGTTCTGTGTCCTGTGTTCACAGGAGGGCATATTACATGATCCAATTGAATCTCCTGTTCCAAAAAGAATCTATTAATTATTCTGGTGTAAGCACCTGCTGTAGTTTTGTCAAAGGGGAATTAGACACTGGAAATTCATCATATCCTAAACACTTTCACAGTAGCTACTGTAGGTTAACTTGACAAATAAGTGAGAGACGTCAAAAGCAAACCTAGTGAAGGTTTTGGTTGATAAAAATAATTGTGTATTAAGACATTTCAAACTTTTGTCATTTATTCAATTTTCCTGGAACAACACAAGTGGTATGAAATGCCATTCACAAATATGAACTAAGTAATTGTATTTCCTTAGAAACAAGTTATGCATATTTTATGACACTGCATCCATCTCTGATATCTGCTATATGGGCATTATTTCCAGAGGTACACTGATACTACTGTGATTCTGACCTCTACTATGACATTCAAGTTATCCTCTCTTCATAAATAGAGAAATAACACAGAAACCATGTTTTATTCAAGTACAGCATATGCTTACCATCCCATATTCCTGGATTTCAGATGCCCATAGCATTTTAGTCTCCAGAAGATCAAGAATATCCAGTGTTTGAGATGTATATGATGAAATTTAACATTCCCCCTAAAATGCAGATCTTTGTATTTACATGTCCTTTATGTTTGCGATGAAGGATTGCCAAAATGGTGTTTAGCCAAAATCAGGGCTTTTTTGTTTGGTTTTTTTTTGTAACAAAAAGCTCAAGTTAGTCGTATGCTTTCAGCCAAAACAATCAGAACCTGGGCCAATTTAGTGCACATAAGATACCTTGGAAGGATGAATTTATGCTGTTGAGCTTGTAAAATGTGTAACCAATAGCAGTTCTCTTCATACATGGCTTTTTCTTGCAAATCTTGCAGCTAAGTCAGTGAGCCAAATGCAAAATCCATCACCTGAGGGCATCGTGCAGATTTGTAATGCACCCTGGGGGTACCTGAGGTGGAGAAACCATTGAGTGGATTACACAGATCCATATATGCAGCTTTTTCATCTCTGACAGATATAATATGAGCAGTATTATTCGTACTACAAAAAATTCCTTAGTATACTGTGTGAGAGAGAAAAATAAAATCATGTCAAATCACTTACATGAAAAATTATTAAGAAAAGAGTGCTGAAGATTCCAGCCTCTTCAGGGAAGTGTCTTATGTTGTACCATCTACATGCCATTGAGTTTTGTATGGTGACAAAGGTTTGGCAAAATAACTTCAAAACCAAGTGAATATTCAGATCAATATATGGGGCTATTAGGAGTTGAAAAAAGTATATTAAACCTGCTAAAGATCTTCCTCTCTAAATTCCTGCCATTCTTCCTCCTGTCAGTCATCTGAAAGTTAGGCATCTGAACTGGGTGAGACCTTTTCCCAGCTCCCCCTTTTCTCACATAGAAATAGCTTCAAGTGAAATGAATAACCCTTTGCAGGAGCCTTTTTTCATTGTCTTTTCAGAGAACTGAGTAGAGCTGAAACCAGGTCTTTATGTCTGGAGTAAATTAAATGAAACCTGTGCTCAGGGCTAATATGGAAAGACAGAACTGTGTTGCACAACATTATCAATGTACAGTGTGTTTCTCACAGGTTTTATGCTGTTGAACTCCACGTGTGTAATTGGATGTTCATACTGATGTAAAGGTTAAGGACCAAAGGCTCAGGGTAACTGGAGGTATAATTTTCCCTATAGCTGTTTTCCTGGATTATCAACACAGGCTACAATTTTGTTTATCCTTTCCTTAAGGCTGTTGGGTTATGGATTTTTTTTTGGTTTTGTCATACTCTTCATTCCCCTTCTCCCAAAAAGATTTTGGCACCAGTGAAAAGAAACAACACTTGCCTGTGGCCTGGACTTTCAGTACCTGAGCTAAAATTAAATATCTGCTAGACATAATTTGCTGAAACTGCAAGTGATTTCCCATTTTGTCAATCTTCACTTTTATACTTTGAATTAAACTATAGGATGGTGCTATTTTTAAAACAGATTGCTCCTCACTTCTCCCATTTTTTCTCTGTCCCTGGCAATTGATCATTGCAGTGCCTACAAATGCTCCATGGCTAAGAAGAGAAAAGCTGAAGATCAGATATCAGGCGTTCCCGTCAACAAAAGGAAGTCCCTGTTAATGAAACCCCGCCATTACAGCCCCAGCTTGGAATGCAAAGAAGAAAATGAAGACAGGACAGAGTTACAGGAAGATATCAGTGTCCTCGAAAGCAGCTCAACACCAGGTAGTTGCTTGAACTCCACTTGAACTTGAATTCCACAGGAAGGGAGATTAAAACCCAGTATTTTGAAACAGGATGCAAGACATGTTTGACTTCTAAGAGAGTTGCAATGGTGCCTTTCTGTCCAGGTTTAATCATCATACTTCCATTTATTTGTACAATAAGTTCTCCTGGGGTCTAGTAAATGCCATGCAGGTCATCCAGAGACAACTGCTGCAGCAGGTTGGATAGTGAGCAGCATCTGCTTCTCCAGCACCTCTGTGAAAGAACAAGCTTAAGCCCACCACCATCCCACACACTTCTGAAGAGCAGATTTTCACTGGAATATACAGAGCTCTGAGGAGGGAAAAATGATGCTTAGCAAAACATTGTTGACTTTAACACTTAGCAAAGCAATTTCATGCGTGTGACTGCTGTGTGTGTTCTGTTTAACACGATTATTAGACTCAGCACTTTTATACCTGTTATTCCAACAGTGGTAAGCCAAACACATCCAACATTTTATAGCAACTTCTACAATGTGTATGCTGAAAAATATGGACAAGGATGAGGGGGCAGAAAGATATAGCCATAGTATGTTTTGATTACTATTCCTTTCTAATATTTTATATATATATATTCACGTTGAACAAAAAGTCTGAAACCAAATAGTTTTTTTCACATAATTGTCTAAGAATTCCTGCCAAAATAGTTAATCAGACAAGTTAATGAGACAAGCAAGTAGATATCAGGAATATACTGGCAGTCACCTCCACACAGCAAATGTTAAAATAAAAGGAATGCGATCTGGCACTGGGAAATTGGTAATCATAGATAATATGTAAACTGAATGAACTTAAATGTCACTCAGTTTCTGGTTGCTATCAAAATTAAAAGATAATTTTTTTTCCACTGAGTTTCTTCTTATCAAATGTTTTTGAAGGGCAGAGTGGTAGATTATATAATCTAGGATCCCTTTACAGCAAAAGATTGGACCTAGATGGTCTTTTAAGGTCCCTTCCAGACTGGGCTGTGCTATTATTTTATCATGAACTGAGATCAGTTATTTGTGTATTTATCCACTCTAAATTGAAATCCCTTAAAACAAAACAAGCCCCACGAATTTTATAGATATGATTACTATAAAACACACAGAAGAGGAAGAAGAATGTCTTTCACATTAAAGAGTCAGTTCCGGATTCTACTAAAATCAGTGGATGTCTTTGCAGCACTTCTATAACAACAAAGTTTTCAGTCATCTGTCACTTGTAAATCTCCTAGGAGGAGATTTTTCCAAAGGGCTGCATCCCATTGCTGTGAAAGCCTAGAAAGTAGCTCCATCTTCAAACAGAACATTAATTAGCAAGGTGATACACAATGTCTCTGTCTTTTGAGTGACATTTTTAAGAAAAAATAATTAAGGAAAAAATCCTGTACCTCTCAGTGCCTGTTCAGGCTGAAGGGAGTGTTTCTAGCTCCTACCATCAGAAGCGAATCTGTTGGAGTAAGAGTTCCTGTTCATGTCTTGGGGTTTTGTTATTTTTATTTTGACTTTTTTTTTTAGATATTTGGATTTTAGCTAAATTTTTTGTGTTGATTCAGCCTGGTTCCTGACCATCCAGAGTTGCACTCAGTAGAATCGTTTTTCTTCCCCTTTTTCTGTTCTCTGTACATCTTGAAGAATTTGATGAAGGGGAATTGCTATGATGGGTGTAAAGGTAGACTCTGTGGCACAAACCTAAGTTATTTAACTTTTTTAGGTTAAGTTATCTAACTTTTTTTAAAAAAGGGCAATTGTTGGACCAAATCCATTGATAAAAAAGTAGGGAAACCACGCCCTTCAGTCAAAACAAAAACATCCCACTTGGTTTCGAAGCTATTTCTTTGATACCAAAATAATATATTCCAACCTGCTTGTTCAGTGATAATACAACCTACATCTTTTGCATAATTTTTACCAGCTACCAAACAAATTTCTGTGAAAGCATACATTTGGTCTGGGTATGTAGGTACTTGGGATTTCTTAGTGTAGTATTGCTCCCTTTATTATGAACTCAGGATTCTTTTCAGTTGATCAGTTAATGATTCAGTTCATGGATTGATGCAACTGTAAACTAAGCTGAGTTTTGATTATTTGAAAAGTAAATTTACAGCCTGTGGATGTAAAAAGCAGAGCTGGGACAGCTGAACCATTAGGATTGATTCAACAACAAATTTTTAAAGATTGCTTTAAAAATCGCTGATTATTTAAGGAACAAAAATTTTTTTTATCATGAACTTATATTATTTTTCATCTTTCTCACATAAAAATAACTAAAAAAACCTTTTACCATTGAACATTTTGTCTGATTTGTTTTCTTTTGATGGGCAGGAGATTTCTTTTAAGATAGATCTTGTTCCTTTTTGAAATTACCCACTGATGGG
This sequence comes from Melospiza melodia melodia, assembly GCF_035770615.1. NCBI lineage: Eukaryota > Metazoa > Chordata > Aves > Passeriformes > Passerellidae > Melospiza > Melospiza melodia. The sequence continues at coordinate 133,491,489 of NC_086194.1, read as the reverse complement.
ATTCTGTTATTTTCCAAATGGCAGAAGAGCAAATAATGGAAACCCATTTGACTAAAGTTATTCATAGAGCCAAATCACCATTCTTACTTGCTGAGATGTGAAAAGATGGCACACTTTGTTCAGAATACTGCAATGTGTGTGGTACTAGACCAGCTGCTAAAAAGTTACATGAAGGTTTGCAGACACTTCTTTAAATACAACTTTATGCACACAGTGCAAAAGGCCACCCCTCCCTGCATGAGTCCAATTTTCTGAAGAAGAATAAGAATTAATCAATATTTTCTTTTAACATATAACAAACAGTTGAACCAAACAATTATGTAAACTGGAAATGACCCAAAATGCTAACAGTTTGGCAGCAGTAAAGTGAAATGCATTGTGGTGCACATGTGCATTTTTGTCCCCCTTTTCCCCTCCACAATAATCTGCACTTAATAGGAATATTTTAAACTATGTAGCTAAGCAACAGAGGTAATTGTTGCTTTCTAGAGCTTTTGTTAGGCACTCTAACACAGCCCAAATATGCATAATTAGGTATAATGTCTATAAATCATTATTGTACACATGTGGGTAGTTAAGTGGATTGAGAGAATAGTTCAATGAATTGGACATATTCACTGAAAATGCTTTTTATTTGTTTTCTGTAGTTCATAATACTTTAAAATTATCATAACCCTTTACACTTTCTCTTAATAGCTCACTGTGTTATTGAGAGAAACTTAATTTGCATTTTAGGCTATGCTTAATTTATTATTTAAACCGGGAGTTCTGATTCAGGAAAGGACAGACACATCTTATGAAATAGTGTATGCTTGTTTATTCATCCTCCTTTCTAGGAAGTAAAATGTTAAATTTTTCAGTTTATGTTGAATAGATCCCAACAAAAGAATGTACCCTATAATCAGCATTATTGAAGGGGCTAGTGTTGTGACTAAATTCTTCCCTTCATCCAAAAATGCTTTTAGTTACTATGGCAATATTTACTTGATCCTGGCAAAACCAGTGTTGATTTTAGAGAGATAATTACCAGAAAGGAAGATGATGGAGATGTATTTTTGAGTGTCCTTGTCAGAGGAAATGTTTATAAAAAATTAAATGAGATACAAAAGGCATATTGTCTTCCACACTGACAACCTCTCCTACATGCTGCCTTTATTACCTGCTGGCTGCTGCTTTTCTTCTGAAGAAAGATGTTTATAAAGACAGGATGCATTTCAGTAGTGTCTTTAACAAGTCCTTTATGAGTCTGTACATAACAACCACTTCTGTTTGCCTGTGCATGACCTGATCTATCACTTAGTGTGGCAATTTCAATGGTGACCAGGAGCTTGCCCTTTGTGAAGTATTGAGGATTTTTCCATCAAGGTCTTTCATGGGATCCGGGGTGACAGGGAAAGTAATTAGGGTTTATTTTGAGAAAATATTTGGGAATATTAGATGAAATAAAAGTGAAAATAGATCAGAGGGATTTTAAAATGTGTTTGTGTGCTTGTGTACATATATATATATATATAAATATATATATATATACAATATATACATACAGATTATATAGATATGTACATATGCAATATCAACATATTGAGCATTATATTTGCATATATGTATATGTCTGTGTGTGTGTATGTGTTCTAAGAAAATATGTGTTTTCACCATCAGTGAGAAATGGGCATATAATTTCTTCTCCTATAGTGCTGGAACTGTAATATAAAGTATATATTATTTTAGAAGGGTTTTTCATCCTGCTACAATTAGTCATTTCAAACAGATCCTTGGTCTAAATTCGATCATTTCAGAGTACCTTTCTGAGTAATGAAACAGCAATTGGTAAGTCAATGTCTCCACGTCACTTCTACAAGATACAAAAAATATTTATTCTTACATATTTCTCTTACCTATTTTTCTCATACAGAGGAGAGTACTACAAAATCATCTGAGGAAACCCCTCATTTGGGTGGGCAAGAAAATTCCAGTCAAAGAAAAGACAACTACTCCAGCTATCAAGATGCCGTGGCCAAATCTTTGATGAACATGGGAAAAGTAGCAAAAGATGCACCTAGTCAAGCAGTGGCAGAAAATCTAAATGATAGTGGCATTCAATCATTGAAAACAGAAAGTGATGATGCTGATGAATGTTACATGATTAGCTCAGCTGAAGGAAAGGAAAAGACTGCTATCTCTGACCCAAAATACTGTTCATCTGAGGAAAATGAAAGTAACTCTGAAATTATGGACAATGAGTGGGATAGCTCTTCAAATTTCTCGGAAGAAACTAGTGTAAAGCCCCATGTAACTCAGAAATATATCGTAGAGTGTAATCAACCCAGCATCCTGGAAGTCCCAGAAATTAAGAAGGAAGAGGTCGAATATGGTCCTTGTGAAACACTCTGCGACTCAGAAACAGAGCTAAGAGCACCCCAGGAGCCTCACTCTGATCCTTTCGAGAAGAGAATCCAGAATCTCTTCCCTGAAAGTGAAGAAGACGACAACGAGTGCCTGTCCGAAACCACAGACGTGTCAGTTGAGCTGGACAAAACGAAAGGGAACTTGAGTTTGCTAGAGCAAGCAATCGCTCTGCAGGCAGAGCAAGGGCATGTGTTCCACAGCACCTACAAGGAACTGGATAGATTTCTTCTGGAGCATCTAGCAGGAGAAAGGAGACAAACCAAAGTTATTGACATTGGTGGGAGACAGATATTTAGCAGCAAACGTAAGGAAGTATTTTTGGCTCTTCTTGCTGGCTTAAGCATTTGTCCCGTGACTGATAGAGGATTCTGAGCTGGGGTTTATAGCAACAGTAAAGAATCTGGAATTTAGCTGGTAATTTTGTTAATTAGGTACCTTCACACTAGTGCCTCGCGTCTAACCAGGTTAAACGCTAGGTACTTGGCTTCCTGCCAAACTGCTATGTGAAATCACCAGTAATGGGCACTAAAAGGCCTGTGTAGCTGGCGCTGACATTCCTCCTCCTCCTTTTCCTCCTCCTCTGCTTCCTTCTCTGTAGGATGCTAATACAAACCTCCAAAGTTTCAGCAGCCGAAAGGCAAGGTATTAAAACAGTACCCAAGGGCAAGTTTAGGGTGAAAAATTAGCCTCTCCCAAAGATATCAACTGATTCCTAAGCCATGTGTTTTCTGAGTTCAGTCTACTTCATTAGCATCAAGTATAGTATAGTATAGTCAAATATAAGTATAGTATTATAATACTATACTAGTACTATGATACTATAGTATAGTATTATATACTATACTATAGTATTACTAATACTATTCTAAGTATAGTATTAGTATATTTGTATCAATCAATATTACATCAATCAACATTACATTTTTCTATATCTAGCAGTTTTGAGCCAGGAAAACACAAGCCATGCTCTTCTGCCTCATTTGCCATCAGCAGAAACACCAGTAAATTCCAAAATCTTTATTGTTTCTGAGGGTTTGTGATATCCTACAAACCCGTAGGAACATAATTCAATATCTCTTAATCAGGCTTTCAGAAGTGGAGACTTAAAAGATTTGGGTTTGATTTATAAACTGGGCTGTCTTGTATGAAACTCCTCAATTGAAGATAATTACAGAACATCGAGAGATGTCATTTTATAAGCACACTCCCTTCTGTAGTAAGTAACAATACATTCATCTGTCCTTTGACTTTTCCTTTTGGCCTTGCAAACATCCCAAGGTCACCCTAGCACTGATGTTATTTCTGCTTTTGATGAATGATTTACTTTGGTATTTCTAATGTAACTTTAGAGTAGTCCCTGTGGACATAATAAATAAATATTATAGTAATTTACTTATCTGAAGCATTTAGTGTGAAAGAGAACTGACAGGCATTTTTAGGAGCTGCAACTATAAAATATTTCCTGCAGTATTAAGGAAGAAAATGCAGACATCTCATTTTTGTGTCTCAAGCACTGTTTTCATTAGCATGTCTTAAGCTGCGCATGCATGTACTACATGAACCTTTATTTGCTCAGATGACTTTGGCTTATGCAGGAACTTTATAAATATCTTTTCCTGCTCTGAGAGCAACTGTATTGGCCAGGTTCACATTGGTGTCAATGTGACTTTCTCACAGCACACATAGGAAAGAGCAGCGATGTAGGAATGGCAGACTCTATCCCTTGCTGATTTACCTCATATTATAATTAGCTGTGGTTTCCAGGTGAGTCCAGAGGTAATACCCATGGAGAAACATATCAGGCTTTGTTCGAGTTGTATAAACACCATGATTGTAGGTAATGTTGTATCCGGCACATAATTTTGCCACTTTATATAATTAACTGGGTTTTATTTCTAAAAAATCTACCATCAAATCCATCAGCTCTTAATTTTCACTCTTGGATGCTAGATCAGAAAAAAATCTATTCATCATAAACCTTTCCAATTACCGGAGAAAACACTAAATCATATTTCTGCGTCCCTCTTTATTTTCTGTTCACTATTGCAGCACTTTCCATTTGCAGTGATTCTAAAAAGCATGTGGTCTCCTGATGATGCTGAGTCTATTTGCTTTCCTCCCCATTCATTTATTTTAATTTTTTTTAATCTAAAAACTTGTCAGGAAGTTTAACCCTCAGCTGTCCCTGGTGATTCTGTCCCTAAGCACATCCTACCTCATAGTCCAGAAAAAATTAGTTTGAAAGAGGCAGCTCCCTGTGCTGGCTGCAGCTGTTTTCTCCCCCAGCACCAAATGCTGTTGGCAGCCAATCACAGATGGAGCTAAAACCATCCTCAGCAATTTATGCGGCCACTTCCTCCAGATTTCTCACAAGAGAATTCCTGGACCAGAAATCATTCCTTTCTCGCCCAGACTTTTGATCCTGCATTGGAAATCAAATAAAGGTTTTCTGACCAGTGCTTCTTGCACTATTCTAGGTGCTTGAAACAGAATTTGGGAGGCTGTTACAGAGTGGTAGCAGTGGGGCTGGGCTGAGACCTCGCCTTTGAAAGGGTATCGGCTGCTCCATGTTTTCAGCGTCTTTGTGGGCTGCTCCACAAAGCAGCATTGCCATGTGTACCAGAGGGAGCTGCTTGCCTTGCCTCTCAAATGTAAAGTGGCATGTATTCAGTTTCCTAACAAAGAACCTACAGCCTAGAGATCTGTGATATTTAAGGAATGGCTTCTGGTTGAAATGCTTTTTGTTTGTTTGTTTATTTGTTTCACACCTCAGCTTTTATTTGGTTGTCCCAGCTTCCTGGAGTCTGACATTAACAGAGCAGAAGATTGTTTCTCCTTTTTTAATTTATTCCTTTATAGATCTTACTGTTGGCTCATGCTGCCAGTTTTCTGGCTTATTGGATTGTGGCTTCTGTCCTGTTTGAGGCTCTGAATGGAATAAATGATACTGCAATCCTAAAGCTATATAATTTAGCACATAAATGGCATAATGGGAGAGGGAAATAATTGTTTAAGGGACACTATGAAAACCTGAAGTGATGTTTCAGTTGCATACATCCCTGTTAAAACTTTGGACAGGAATTAAATCTAAGTATAAAATAGAGAATATCATTCAGCTAGGATCACTCAGCTGAGCACAGACAGGGTCTAAACCCAAACAAAATCTTTATCTGATTTCTCTGCAGATTCACCCAGGCCTGAAAAGAGAGAAACCAAATGCCCCATCCCAGGATGCGATGGCACAGGGCACGTGACTGGGCTGTACCCTCACCACCGCAGTCTCTCAGGCTGTCCACATAAAGTTAGAGTGCCACTAGAAAGTGAGTATCACCACCCTGCAGCCCCGAACAACAGCTGGATCTGTCTCAGTATTGTGGGTAGTATGTGCTTATGCTGGAGAAGAATCCCCTTTTTTCAGCATGAGATAGCAGGATGAGGCTGGGAAAGAAGCCATCACCCCTTCTTTGCCCTCTATCTCACAGCACAGCCCTGCTTCCCACACTTGTGCAGCTCAAGTGCTCCTTACAGCATTATCCTTACAAACAGCAGCAGGCTCCTTAGGTAGCCTGGGAAGAAGAAGATCAGACAGCCTGTTCCCAAGCTGCCAGCAGACCTGCATGCTGCAGTCCCATGAGTCTTCAAGTTGCTCTCTCACACCTTTGCTAAGGCACAGACATCTCCTGCTTGTTCCGGAGCCGAGGCCTCGTTTGCCGCAGCCGCACACGGAGGCTGCTGGCTCTCACTGCCAACAGATGAGAGGCCTGGGCATGCTTATGCAGAGATGTTTTTAGCATCCCCCTTGCTGCTGCGCTCCAAAAGGTTATTTCCATCAGTACATCCCAGTGCTGGTCCACAGCAGGTCCCTGTCTTGTGACAGTATCACACTAACCCTTTCATGCCCAGTCTAGCCTGAATTTCCCTGCTTATTTCTGACTGTGCTGCTCTGATAACATTGGCGTGTGTGTGCATGTGTGTGTGTGTGTGTGTGTGTGTGTGTGTGTGTGTGTAATCCTGCAACATGATGCAATGAAATGCTGCATAATAAGCCAAAAACTTAATGTGAAACTATCCACTTAAACAACCTAGTTAGTCAGATTGTTCTTTGTGGTGATATGCATAACAACAAATTAAAAGGATATTTGCACTTTACCAAAATCCTCTTCCTAACTGTAGCTCTCCCCTTTTTTAAATCTGCTACTAAACTGTATTCATGGAAACATCTGCTGAATTAAGCAGGCTGCATTTGGAAGTCCTTAGCAACATTAACTTCCTAAAAACTTAAAATTAACAAGTCCTTGTTAATTATCATACTTCCAATTAGATGTGCTCTGTCCTAATGGGGGGAAAAAAAAGAGAAGAAGTTAGAATTTGGTTCCTGGCAGAACAAACCTGTGGAATGAACAGTCAGCTTTTGTGGAATACTGTAAGATGTTTTATGTTTAACATAGACATATCTGTCAGTTTTAGCAAAGGTCATCCACATCCAAGGACATTAGAAATATACAGGCAAGAGTTTGTAATCGCTGCTAAGAGTGTAAGCTGATGCTTGGAACTATTACTGATTGGTCCAAGGCAGTTCCAGCACAGCTCAGATGAGCAGAAGGTGTCATGTTCAAAGGGAGGTACTCTAAATATCTGATAAAATGAATAAACAGCCTTCCTGTACTTGAGAGATTTCCTTTCCGGGGACAGAAAGGGACTGCAGCTCCATGGAATATGGACTGTGTGGCCCAGGGCTCCTCTGTCACCTGCCTTTTCCAGTGTTAGTGGTGTATAAAGGGATTCATGATTTAACACCTTTGCTGACTTCCACTTGTGTTCTTTTGAAGTCAGTATAAAGAATTTTGTGCATGTGGGAAGCCTCACCACAGCAATATAAACTGGTTTATGCTGGAGGCACCACATTCACTGCATTGTAGGTCCTTTGCTTCCCCTATTCTTTTGTGATAAAAATGTGAAAGAATTGAGAATCTGAGTTCAAAGAGGATATGTTCATTTTTTAAAGATATGTATTTTTAATTGATGCTTTTTATTATCAACTTTGTTTTTTTTTTTTTTTTTTCTGTTTAGTTCTTGCCATGCATGAAAATGTTTTAAAGTGTCCCACCCCAGGATGCACTGGAAGAGGACATGTCAACAGCAATCGCAACACACACCGAAGGTAGAGCAGAAAAATTCCTGTCCACTTAAAACCTAACACGTACTAGGGAGTAAATTGATAGGCACATCTTGGAAATAGATGCTATGTACTACACTGAAAAGTGTCTATGAACTGCAAGGGCAGCCTGTATTATTTATAACCAAATAATTGTGTTTAATTCCTTTACATAAAAAATGGCTGCAGCACAGAGGATGGCAAATTCCACTAGTATTTTCATAGATGAGATTTAAAGCTACAATTTCATCACGGTCCTCACATTGAAAAATCATCATGTACAAGGAGAAGGAATGAAAAAATACATTATTATTGCTACAGCTGCAAAACCCAATGGAAACCAAAACCCATTTATTTTGCACCACTACATGCTAGCCATTGACAGGAACTTCCAATCAGGGCACATTCCCGTTTAGCAAACCAGAAAATTTTAAGTGAACTATTTTGAAATCTGTTTAAAAGCTCCACTTATTATTACCCTCAGGAATACAATCTTCCTGCCTGGAACACTCCTGTCTGTTTAACATGCTGCCTGCAGGAGAGAAAGTAAAATTGAGAAAAGACTTCCAGACAGGCAGCTGGGGAATCACAGCTGGACTGCAGGTGAGGCAGAGATCCACTCTGTCTCCAGCAAGCCACTGCTGTCAGCACAGCTCTTGTCAGTACTGCTTTCTTCTGGAAGCAGTATATTCCATCATACTGCTGAAATTGGGAAAATATAATGTCAGTCTTAAAATCAAACTTGTGACATAAGAATTTCAAAACTAACTCTCTTTGTTTATCTGAATTTCTGTGATATTTTGGGGTTTTTGTTTATTGATTCATTTGTTACTGCACCAAAATTAAAATTTATCATACCCTTTTAATACAAAAATTAGTAAGTCTTTATCAGACATATGAATAGCTTTTTTATAAAAATATATAACGAACAAGCAGATATTTTTCCTTTGCTTTTCCTGTTTTAAATCCCTAGTCATCTTTGAAGCACATCAGCTGTATCATGAGCAACCCATGAATAGGATAAGAAAACATGTTCTAATCTAATAAAACAAACAGGAAAATATAAGCTAGCACAACTCAAAATGATAAAATGTGTTCTTTGGTAACAGTCTCTCATATATCCCTGGGTTTTTTTCCCAAATTCACTTTCCTTTTAATCAGCAGGAGGCTTATATGCATGGTTTAGCTGATAAAGTAAATGTCATTTGTCAAAAAATTTACTAGTGACTTGCCAGACACAAAACATCAAAGCTGAACTGTGGAAAACTCCTACATGATTCAGTTTCCAGATATATCACCTAAAATACACAGATTTCACAGTTTTGCATTAAGGATTGAAAAACAGATGAATCTGGGCTATAGCAGCAGCAGTTCCCTTAAGTGCACAGACTCTCAAAGTCACTGATTTCCACAGAAAAACAGCACAGATCTCCTCTGCACAATAATTAATTTCAATGTTTTTTTTCTTGTTGTCTCTGTTCTTCACCTTTGCTTTTCAACAGCCTTTCTGGTTGTCCAATTGCTGCAGCTGAAAAGCTGGCAATGTCCCAAGAAAAGAACCAGCTCGAGTCTCCAAAAGCTGGGCAGTGCCATGATCAGACTCACAGGTAGGAGCCCTCACAAACCAGTTTCTCCCAACAAACAAACTCTTATCTATGCACAAACTCTGTTGACTGGTCCTCAGATCTTTCACCCACTTCAGCTTCAGTGGTTACCCAGTTTTCCAAAATGAGGCTCTGCAAAACCATCTGATTCTCAAAACAAACCACCATTTTTCTGTTGGTTCGCATGCATGAGGCTGACGTTAAAGACGAGAGGTGTATCTTTGGATAAGCAACCAAATATATCCTATTAAATCTTACTTCCACACAAGTAACCTGATCAGAACAATTAATAGAATTTCTTTATTTTTAGTTTATTGGTTTAATTACTTTAATTTATATTATATACAATGACATCAAAAAGGAGAAACACTTTTTAGTGGAATTGTATTTTGTCTGAGTTATATGGACCCTACAGACACGCATAATTTGCACATCATTGGCACCATGACCATTACAACCTATTATATTCAGGTCTATTTGGGGACACTTTAATTTGTGGATTATTGACATGATCAGCTCTAATGGTTCCTTCAGAGCCATTACAGAATATTATGTCCATGTGTCTGCCAACTGCACGTGCCTTAACTCTACATATGAAAAGTCCTAAGGAAATTACTAAAGACAAGTAGTTACTGAACATTTACTAAATGGAATAACACACCATAAATCATTCGTTCTTCCCAAACAGCACAAGCAATTATTTCAGGTCATCTTATATTATATTTATACCATACTCATTCACAGTAAAGTGAGAACAATACTGATCCAAAAAAACTAAAAGCTAGAAAAAAAATCCAGACAAATTTTCAGAACTAAAGGAAATGGCAATCTAGCGGTGAGTAACTTCCCTGTAAGTAGCCCAAACTGCTATTAAAGAATACTGCATTTTTTAATGTCCCCATCTTTTAGTTTGTGAATTTTTGCATGTGATAATAGCCCACTTTTGGATTATGAGATGCAATCATATCCTATTTTTCAAGACAAGGTTATTTAAAGATGTTCTCATCTTTCTCCTTCATTCTTTTCCTCTTCTCTGCAGGACAAATTTAACAAAGCAGTCTGAGCTATCTCAGTTCAGTTACAGAGCTTCACAGTCAGTCACTTCCTCCAGAGGCACCCCGGGGAAAGAACAGGAGAAGTTTGGGAAAGTCCCATTTGATTATGCCAGTTTTGATGCACAAGTCTTTGGCAAACGCACAACAGCACCTGTGACACAAGGTCGAAAAACACCTCAGTTTCTTGAATGTAAGCTCAAAATTCAATTTTCTATTGAAGAAGGGGCAAAATGTCAATGATTCCTTTTTCCTTTTTGCTTGTTCTGCTTTCAAACTTCTAGAATTCTAAAAAGGTCTGTAGAAACCATCTTTAATCATGTGGGTCTAGAACATTAGACAGAATCACTAAATTGTGAAAGACAGAATTTTGAAACACTAAATATCATCACTGCAATGTTTACTTTTTTAGTGTTTCTTTTAAAAGCAGTTATCAGTGGAAAAGAGGAGTAAAAGGAATGTTCTATATATTACCTGTTACCTTCTTCCTTGATTAAATTGAGGTATCATTATGGGATGGAAGACAAGTCCCATGGAACGTGTCTGCACAAGGTGTAATGAACTGTGATACAGAGAAATCCAAGTTAAGTTTTAAAGATACTGCAGGTACCATTTAGGTGAATCTACACTGGTATTATTTCTCCTAATGAGCATGAGCCCCAGCTACATTAATTGTGGGCCTGGGGTAAATTTGTCTTGGTACCTCATATTTCTGTACTAAATCATACATACAGTGCAGTCATATTCAATGCGTCAAATTGTCATCAAGATTCCTCTTCTTGCACCATTTACAGATTTTCTGAGGCACTACTCTGTAAAAATGAGATACCACAGTGCAAACACTGAAAGTTTATTGCAGATGCTCTTCAGAATCTGCATGGGAAACATTGGCAAGGTTCTGCCGTTGAATTGACCATTATAAAATATTCTTTAGTTAAATAAACAAATAATTCTGTTCCCATGAGAGAAATGGAAAACAAATGTTTCATTCCACCAAGACTGGGTTCAGAAGAAAACAGAACCAGAACAATGTGAAAAAAAAAGACTTTTTAATTAGCTTTTCTTTTGTTAATGACCAAAAGGAAAATAAAATAAGAAAACAAATTTTGTCCCACTTACTCCAACAAAGAAACACATTCATAGCAAGGTGAACAGAAAAGCAAAAAAAAATTGTTAACGAATAAATTTATATATAAGTTAATTAAAATATAATATGCATGTAATACTACAAAATGTTATATATGTTTTATATATTTATAAAATTTTGTGTATTTTTATATTTATTTGTGTACATGTCTGAGTACACAAAAACACACATATATGTTTGTAGGTATCTGGGTTTTGTGTGTATATATACAAATACTCTATTTAAAATTGCAAATGAAAAGTAGATATTTATCTGACCTGGAAAATAGGCTTGCTTAAATGAAAGCAAATATATGCATTGCCAGCTTCTTGGGTGGCAGATTTTCCAATTTTGTTTGTAAAATTGAATATTCCCTATTAGCTGTCTCTTTTGCACAGATGTATGTCTATTTCACAGGTTCATTTCAAGGAAAAAAATGATTGAAATGTTTTTATACAAATGCAAATACATATATATGAAATTTATGTATGAAGTATATCAGAGCTGAAGTTTACAGCCTGTTGTTCTTGCAAAGATTGCAATGTGCAGCTATTATTTTAATGGAAAGGTGAAAGTAAAAGAGCTGGTGACTGATTTAACTCTTCAGGTATACAAAAGTTGGCAATAAGAAGCTGATTATGCAGTGATGGGTTCAGAGTCCTGTGTAAATATGCAGCCAGACAAAAGCCCATCATTAGCCCTCCGTGGATTCTGCATTTGTAAACTTGTTCGTTGTTTGTTTTTTTTTTAACAAAACATACACCCTTTAAAGCCTTGGGTGGTTTTTATGTTGGTTGGTTGATTGGTTCTTTTTTTGGTTTTTTTTAGGATAGGTAATGAAAAAATGCACTTTCTGATCTTTAAACACAATGTAAATTTCATTGTAGTAAGTGTTAAAAATGTAGACTGTCTTGTTTGTGCTACAGCGCTGTGCTTACAGCAGGGTAGATAAATCCTTTTTAATTTTCACTAGAAAAAGGGAGGACTGAATCATGAGGCTTTCATGTATTGCTCTACTGAGATGCCTCTAGTGCTTAGAGAAATGGAATATAGCATTCAGCTCCAGTCAAAGCACATAAACCAGCATTTCTTTCAGAGCATCCCAAGTTTGAGGGAAGATGAGTTCTCTTCTGCCTTAGCATTAGAAAGCACTCAGCCAAAGCTCTACATCCAAAGGCATCCAGAGCCTTGGGGCTCAGATCTTTAGGGAATGAGCAGATGGCCATATGCAGAAATGTTCTTGATGTATCTGGGTGTAGGCTGAGAAACTGGATTTTGCTTAGTTTATCTTTGTAGGACACTGTGAGGGCTGCAGACAAAAGAAGTGATTATTGCTTCTTTAGAACTGAAACCATGGTGCTGTGTTCTCCCTGCAACAGTTTATGCCATTTCAAGCTCCAAAATCCAGAAGAGAGAGCAGAGTTCTCGCTAACTGTTTTGGAGTAAATGCTGCTGATGAATAAGAAAACAAGGAACCACACACACCACTTTTGTTTGTGAAAGTGCTTTTCTGTTCACCTGTTAGTACTTAATTTTCAACTGACCTCCCTGTGCCTAATAAATCTGTGTATTATTCCAAATATAGCCAACAAAAGACTGTAAACCAAGATCACATGTATGTTCAAATTATTTTTATTGATTAAAGGGTAGACTTAAATTTGTAAATATTTCCACAAAACACTTAGCACTGAATGTTTTTATCTGATTTTTCTGCTTCATTCAAGAGCCTGGTTTTGTTCTCCTTAGCCACATAAACAAAGCTATTTAGGTAACTGACTTATTCATCTAAGTAGAGTAAGCAGTATTGTTTCTGCTAAGACTGAAGAAGTCACTTTTGATTTTTTTTTTTTGCACATTAGAGCTCCAAGAGGAAACCTTTATAAGAGTACATTTACAATTGCATTTTTCCATTAGGGTGGTCAAATCACGGTGGATACCGCACTAATTCTTGCTCAGTCTTTCCTTTGACATCATTGTTTTTAATGCCTGAGTTAAGGATAAGTAAAATATGAGTAAAAAATCTCAGAAGGTTTGTTGACAGATGTGTATTTCTCGAGGAAAAATTAAATTACTGTGTTTCTGAAGCCATTTTTACTGCAAACCCTTACTGGCAATAGCAAATTGATTGTTTTAAAATGTAGTCTTGGAATATATATTTTTTTTTATGTATGAAATTAGTAGTCTGCGAAGCGAAACTATTTAACGGGAAAAATTTCATACATGCAATTGCTAATCAAATCTCTCTTCAACAGCAAAGCATTTTTCAAATCCAGTGAAATTTTCTAATCGGCTGCCTAGTGCTAGCGCCCACACACAGAGCCCTTGCCATGCCAACTCTTACAGCTACGGTCAATGTAGTGAAGACACCCACATAGCAGCAGCTGCTGCTATCCTGAACCTTTCCACCCGCTGCAGGGAAGCAGCAGAGATCCTCTCCAACAAACCACAGAGTCTGTCTGCCAAGGTAGGGTAGTCCAAGAACCTGGAGGGTGTGCTAGCTACTGAACTGTGCGAATAAACTGTCTTTCATGTTAGTGACTGCATTAAATCCCCCAAAAGGAGGCTTCTGTTTGCATGCTCTTTTGAAGAGAGGCAGAGAGAGAAAAAAAAAAAAAAAATCAGTAACGCAGTGACCAGTTCTGATAAAACTAAATAAATAGCAGGAATTATGTTGTTAATTCTTTTCATAATTGAGCACTAATTACAAGGGGGGAGTTTTCTGGGAGGAAAAAAGAAAAAGGTTATTTGAAATCCAACAACAATCTGTGGCAGATAATGAGTAAGATCTGTTTAAAGAAGGAATTTTTCTCCCTCTGAAACCTGCCATTAGTGATCATTTTGGAGACTGACTTAAAAAAAATATAAAGATCATATGATTAATCAAGGAGATATTTGCTAGCAATGGATCAGAACTACCTATGGAGTCTGTTGTGTTTGGAGCCCCTAACAGTTTGGCAAGGCGGAGAGGGGTGAATAACAACTGACTTTGGTAACATTCCCCTTTCTGCTGGCAAGAGTGGAGAATCAGGCCCACTGCGTTTGGAGATAGATAATTTGGGCAAGTCTGTCATAATGGAAAGCTGCCTAATTTTGTAGATGTTTGTGTGGCTTTCGTGTTTTGTTTTCTGCTCTGCATTTCCTCACAGATCTTTATGATTTACAAATGGTGCTGTGTGAGCTGTGAGCCTTATTTTCTGTGCCATTACATAGTATTATAATGCTGATGAAAATAGACGAGATTTTCTTCTGATGACAGTGGTGTGGGAGCACTGTTGTTTATTATTTACATTGAAGTCACACATGTTCCACTGCAATGAAACTATTGAAAGCTCTTTGTAGATAAGAGGGAGTCATTACAAGAACTTAAGGAGAAGTCACTGGGGAATGAAAAGAGGTGCATTTGTCAAAACACAGCATAGCAGGTGTTCTTCAAAAGACAGATGATCTGTTTTTCTGCAAGTCAGTCTCACTCCGCCTTATTCCTCTGTTATCTGAACCTCACAAGGCTCATTCTGGCCAGGTGTGTCTTCCACAGCTGTTGAGCTACATTTTGGTTGAGGGTTTATTCACCACTGCTAGGAGGTTGGCTATTATTTTTTGAGTGGAACCATTAATTTTGCCACCAGCATAACACCTTGTCAGGTATTCTGAGCCTTGTGCCTTTGCAGAGTGGTATCTCCTACTTTGCTGCTTTTGTTTTCTACTTGTATGTGAAGTTTTGGACATTAAAATCAACATTGGGAGCTGCCATAGGGTAAACTTTTTTAGAGTGGTCACAGGTATTCCCTGTAACTCATTATCTGTTCCAAAGACTCTGTAGAACCTCTCCTAATGACAAATCCATCCTTGATATCTGCGGCAAAAAACCTTTATCAGTCTTTAATAGAGACTTCTTCTAGTAGGGAAATGGAAACTGATGCCAACGGTTGGATTAAATTGCTGCAGCAGCCTTTGGCTGACCTCAGCAATAGACCTTTGTTGCCAGAGAAGAGCAGTAAAGGGACCAGGCATAACCCAAAGATTTTCTCCTATGTACCTGCTTCACAGTTGCCAAATCATGGGGAAGGATTGAATGGAAGCGAACATAACAGTAATGACACAGAGGGGCACTTGGGGCACATAGCTGACTCCTTTTTCACAGCCAGGAATCCAGCCTGAAAGAAAATCACCTGCCTACCTTGCTATCTGCCTGCCTCCACTTTTGCCAGACTTTCTGGAGGGCATACTGCTACAAAACATCTGACAGAAGAATCAGGATTAGCTTCTGGCCAAAATACAGACAAGTAAGCCCCAAACAGATTTGGTGTCCAAAAGCACACAAAATGGATTTTTATTTGGTTTTGGATATTTATTACCTTGATCGTACAGGATTCAAACCAAAAATTTGTGAATTAAGTTGCCAGACTCTCCTCAATGAAGGCACTTTCTAATATTAAAATATGAAACAATAAAATACTATTTATCAGTGTTTCTGAATTGTTTTGTGGCTGGTGGTGGCCACAAATGTAAATGTTTAATTGCTAGAATATCTTAAAAATTTTTAGATTATTAAAAAACCCTCTTGAGACTTTATCTGCATTTGAACTCAAATAACGCAACACATTACTACAGAGTCAAATATTTCCTTTTTCTACTCAACAGCACACACATTCAACACATTTGAAAATAACTGTGTGGAGTGGCTGTGTTCAGAGCTCCACAGTATCAAGTGTCTCAGCCCTGCCCCTTGAAACACCCTTTTATTCCTTTTTCTAAGAAAACCTGATTATCATCGTCAATACTTCAGCAGATCAAAGCTCCTGACTTGTAAAGGTGTTTGAGCATCAGGAGCCTCGCAGCAATCAAGTCCTTGGTTCCTTATAGATGGGAGGCTGTGTGGTGGTAGTACAAGGGTATGTGAGACTGCAGAGGAATTCTCAGTCTTGCTGGAAATATTTTGCCAGTAGCACAATTGTCAGAGATGTAAAAATATTGTGCTTCTAAGTTGTAAAAGCAGAAGGTAAAGTTCAAACATTTCAAGTAAGTGGCATTTTCTTGTATTTTCTCAAGGCATGCATATGTTGCCTTGCTTAAACAAGTGGGGAAAAAAACAAAATGCTTTTTAGCACAAGTGTGTTCCCAAGTATCTCTTTTCCTTTTTTTCTCTTAAATTTTATTTATTGATCCCCAAAGCATTGTCCCTCTCCTAGAAAGTGAGATGGATTATTCACTCCTTTCCTGTATATGCAGATAACATTTAAATGAAAAAGTAAATGTATCTTTTAACATAGTTCCAAATTTCAATAATTTGATGGACATTCAAATATGGACATTCAAATGGATATTCAAATATTCTTTGCATATCAGTTCAAAAGGGAGAGTCCAAGACAACAGAAGAGAAAGAGTAGCAAGAATAGAGAAGTCACATTTCACATTAACAGTACCACTAGCGAGAAAAACTTCCAAAGAGACATTATGTTCAAGGTGATTTGACAAATATCCCAAGTTTAAAAAGTATTAATTTAAAAAATAAGCCATTAAAATAATACATTTATTCTGAAATGAGCAGTAAAATTAATCTTAAACTTTACCTATGAATCATGTGTCAGTTGCATACAAAATAGTAAGATCATCAGATACTTTGATGATATAGTTTTCAAAATAATTAATGCAACATTAATGTTGCACTGCCTGAGCCATACAGCCTGGGACTGCAGTAAACTTTTCCCCCGAATACAATCCCAACCAGGCAATTCCCATGCAGTCAGTACCCCAAGGCAGTCTCCTGGTTGTTCTTGATTTGCAGTTGGTGCAGTTTCATTCAGCTCCCACAGAAGTCAGCAGAAGGGTTCCCCTAGGAGGCTTAGCCTGCAGTTTCTAGCTCTGTGCAAGAATCCACACCATCATAACTTCCAGGGATCTCCCCTGTTTACAGCCCTCACCACACATGTCTCAGCGAGGTAGCTGCAGGCAATAGTTTATCTGTATCCTCATCACTACTGCTTGCCAAACATTTTGTTGACTGTTTTGGTGTTTTTCCCACCTGTTTAGACAAAATGGCATATGCACACTATGCCTTTAAATAAAACAACAACAAAAAATGCAAAAATAAAATCACACTTGCTAAAAATGTTTAAAGTTTAAATTCTAGTTTTTGAACAAAATTGTGTTATCTCTCCATTCTTGGATACTGATGACAGTGAAAATTGCATCAATTATTTAAAAACTGTAGTTAGCACTCAGCATGTTTGTCAGGCAGTACTTTACTCCAAATACCTTAAAGCCTAAATACTGGATGAAAAATCATCCAAGAGCATCACTAGGTACCATCCTGTAATACCACTGTGCATATTGCTCTCTAAGTACCTTCTTGGCTAGCTTTTTTTTAATTTGTGAACTGCTTGGGGCCTAAATTGTGACTCCATTTTTGTCTCAGATGTTGTTGGGCTGTTACAAGCTTTCTCATTTTGACCCAAATTAATATTTTAATTTTCTGCAGAAGCACTCAGTTGCTTAAATTTAGGTGTGAAAAATGGAGGACCTGGTCCATGTGTTTTTGTTGGCTGGGAATAGGAAAGATTGAACCATTTTGGATGGACTTGTATTAAGAATATTATTCAGACACGTGGCAAGATAGGAGTCTCATTTACTCCCAGTACCAGAACTTAAGAGCTCTTTTGAGCTTTCCAAATCAGACTGAACTGCTGGAGGAATGCAAATCATTGATCATGTTGTTCCTTTGGACTTGCTTAGCATTAAGTTCCATGACTGATACCAACCTAAGAAAACATGAATTTTCTTATATGTCATGGCACAATGTCCCTTATGTCACAGGCTTGAAATAAGATACATGCAGACACAATAATTTACTCTTTCTGATCCAGCTGAGATAAAGCTTAACTTGTAATCATTACTGGAGACTTTGGAGAGTATTAAATGTTATGAGTGATCAGATGGTCCAAAAGCATATGAAAAAATGGAGGAGAAATTTGACACAAAAAATAGCATCCTTTATTGTCCTAGCTGTTGTAATCCAGTTCTAAGGACAGGACTTAATTAAGTACTAGAAAATATTCCCTAATATTTATGTCATAAGATAGGGCTGAAAGAAAGATTGACTTTATTGTAGAAAGCAGTTGGGGAGTATAGAGACCATTTTTTTGTTTTGGTTTTCATATTTATATAAGTCTTCATTTTTGGTAATAAATTACTGTTTATACCTTATTTTTTCACTGAATAGCTACTAGAATAAAGAAAATGTGCTCCCATCATTTTTCTTTAATTATTTTTTCTTGAATCCTTTTACCAGCTGCTTGTAAAATGTGAGGTGGGGGGATTAGACTGTCACTTATGAGGTAGTAGGTAAGAAGTAACCTGAATTTAACTACTGTGTGTCTCCTATCATGCTCCTTGATTTTTCTTCATTGTTTCAGTGGATATTTTCCTGGTTTACACCAGTGTAAATACAAATGTGAGTAAGATCAAAATCAGGCTGCAAAGATTTACACAGCTTAAAACAAACATAAGTTAGGAAGCTAAAAATTACATTTTCATCTTTGTTTTGCTTACAGTTTTAAGGAATAATCAGAACAGTTTACATTGTTTTAGTAGCTGTATTTTAAATATGTCATGATAAATGGATAAATATAGGCCTGTTCACACATGCACTAGAGTCAACAGTAATGAGATCTTGCCTTCAGTGAGGAGAACACAGCCTTTACAAGCTTGAGCTAAGCATAGTAAGTGCCATCTTCTGTCAGCATGTCAGAGCACTGCTCTAACATTTTTTCCCATTTGCCATTTTTGCCTTTTTAGTTCCATTTAAAAATTGATGTAAAAATAAATGTGGAAAAGCAAGCAAAGGAGACATATTGAGAGGAGGGTGGGATCAGAGTAGGAATGTAAACTGGAGCAATAACTCTGACTTCCCTCTTTTTGCTCTGCCATTTGGAGTTTGCTAGGAAGGCACCAAAGCAATAGCTCTTTTATACCATTCTGACTAAAAAGCCATGCTGTGAACCTGTGATCAGTTCTGCAGTGGGCAAAGGGGATGTTTTTCCCATGCCTTTATTTAATTGTTGCGTGCATCTGTGAGCTCACTTAAACTCCATCTGCACACTACTTCACAAACACACTTTGGCTACCCAGCCTTTCCTGACTGGAATTAGGTACGTGTTGGAGAACCCAACTTCTACATGAATTTCAGGCAAGTGTTGAGAAAGCTTTAAATATCCATGATAGTAAATGTTCTGCTTATCAGTCAGAGCTCCTTGTGGAGGCTATTGGTATCTGTTTCTCAGAGAGAATGATTTTCTGATATTATTCTATGTCAAGTTGCATTAAGAAGGAAACCTTGATTGTTTTTGGTCCTTCTTGCTGCTGCTGTTGCCTTCTGAGTAGTAGATATTTTTTCAGTAGAGAGAATCTGCACTATTTATGGGTTTTGCACTATAAAACTACTGCAGCCCAGTCACATGGCTTCCTTTCCTAAGCCATCTGTCACAGAGGTCTGGAATTTTATGTGAATGTTGGTTGTGCAGACTTAACCCAAGTTTTTTTATTATGAAAAATGTCAGCAACTACAATATTTAGCATTTTACTTTACATTGGTCATTAAACTTGATTACTGTAGCTCTGTTTCATTGCTATAGTTACATATCAACTACAAAGCCAAAAAACACTGGGGCGATCATAGCAGAGCTGTATTGTCAGATCCTGGAGTGTGTGCTTGGCACTGATATAGTTAATATCTTGGATTTTTGTAACTAAGGTTTATTAATGCTGGTATAAAAATGTATTTGATATTATACAGATGGCATAAGATGTTGTGGTTACTAAGTTATTATCCAGGATAAGCTGCACTGTCAAATTCAGGGCTTAAAACTATCACAGGAGATTAAACTATTTACTAAAAAGGGGCAGAAAGATATAACAAAAGCGTCTTAGTATGAACATATTAGAAGTGTATTTACTTCCCATAAATATAATAAAACATCTCTCTCTTTAAGCTGTGTGATTGAAAATGTGAACTTGGCTGTGTGGGAGAAGCAAACATAAGAGGTGCCTGAGTTTCTGAACCAGGGACAAGCAGATGGCTTGCTGGTGCTTCAGCCTAGGTGGGCATCTGCATGGATGCAAAAGGGAGCCATGCTGGCTGAGTGAAGAGAGGTTGACAGGCCTTAAATTGTCATCTATCACCAGTATTTTCCTTCTGATTCAGAAGATTTAATCAATCACATTTTACTTTTGAATTATTCATGGGCACTGGCAGTGGTAGAAGGCCAGGCTGCACTAAGGAAGCTCCACCCTCAGTCCACCCAGCGTGGCCGTGCCACATTTTCAGCAGAGGGGAAGAGCTCCCTGTTCCACCACAACTCTAAAGATCCTCAGGCAAGGACAGGTTTGGCTGCCCTATCTTTAGCAATTGGATGGTTGATGAATCATCATGCCCCAGCAATATTTAATGGTCAGAAGAAGAAAGGGGCTCCTCCTGCCAATGCCTTTCTGAGGAAGAGGTCTAAGAAAGACAGACAAACTTGCCCCCTGGGCGTGCCTGACTCTTTTCTATTTGCAACACAACATCTGGGTGATTCATTTACACCATGAGTTTCCTATTACTCAAGGTAGGAAATCTAGGTTGATAGAGCTGTCTCCTACAGTTACACAGCATTGCACACATCTACCCCAAATTCCCAAGTGTCATCCAAGCTTTGTGGTGACTCAAAAATAGTGGTGATCACAATGAGCAGTGTTAATTACAGTATTCTATTCGTAGATCTCTGACATGACTATTTATCTCCATAGTCTTTGAATGCTTTCCACATTATTCAGGAAAACACTGAACTAGACTACAAATTAGTCCTCCAGAAGCCACATTTCATCTTTTTCCCTAGGTGCCTTCGGCAAATGTTGGCAACAGCAGGGACTAGTCTTATATTCATCCCTATATAGAAGATATGTCAATATGCAGCAAGCATATTAAGCATGAGAGCAAATTTTTGTTGCTTACATTAGAAAACTACACTTTCAGCAGCTTTTTACCATTGCAAGAAGAAGAGTTTATCCTCTTTTTTCTGTGATCAAATGGTGTAAGGCAGATCAATGACGTTTCCTTCCTTTGTTCTTGTACACCCAAGCAGCATTTGCCCCTTTTTGTGAGCAGGAGAGCTTCTCCCAGACTGGAAATAGAGGTTGGGTCTCTCCCCAGACTGCACACACACTTCTGCAATTAGAGGCTGCTCTTTGCTCTACTCCCCAGGAAACAAAGGGTTTGTTAACTCAGGCAGAATATCTCCATTAGGGAGAACCTCCCCAAAATCCTCCTGTACCTCCCCATCTATTGGTCTCAGTGCAGACCTGTGCCTTAGTGGCCTAGTCAAATTATGATAAAGGCAGTAGAGCATTTCAAGTGATGTAGAAAACTCAGTGAAAATTTCTCCTACTGTGCTACTTTTAGATGTATTTCTTTCCCCCTCCTTCTCCCCCACCATGATGCAGATGTTGTAATGTTTCCAGGGTGTGGGGGGAAGGGAGGATATGTAATAGTAATGCTGTTGATGACCTAAACAATGCATTAATGCTTTTAACTGTGAATTGGGGTCATAGTTCTCTGTAAGAGTGAAAAGATCAAGAAGATTTAAAGCTAAACTTTTTTTAAATAAAACTAGATTTAGGGTGTATAGGTTATGGTTTAGTGGCATCTTATTTAAATTCTACTTACTATGTTTAAGCTGAGATGCAGGGATACCATTACTGAAGCTACCCTTAAGTCTGCCTAAGAGTTGGACATTAACTGACATAAATCGAAAAGCTGGGTTTAGATTCAGATAAATTTAAATAAGAGCGTGCATTTATATTTATCCTTTAAAAGCACCACATGGTTATTCTACAGCCTTACCACGTCCACATCTAAACATGTCTCTATTTCCTGTTGCATGTCAGGGAGCTGAGATAGAAGTGGATGAAAATGGCACACTGGATTTGAGCATGAAAAAGAATCGAAGCCAAGACAAAGTTATGCCTCTCACTTCTTCCAGCACAGCACTTCCCACTCCCACCTCTTCTCCTTTCAAAGCAAGTAGCATCCTGGTAAATGCAGCCTTCTACCAGGCACTTTGTGAACAGGAAGGCTGGGATACACCAATCAACTACAGCAAGACCCATGGCAGGAAAGAAGAAGAAAAAGAGGTATTTTTTCAATTTCTGAGTGACTTTCTCCCTTGCATGAGAGACCATATGATGGTCTTTAGGACCATGTAGTACACTTTAAAGGGAATCAATTTCCACAGGTAGAGGCTTGTGAGCACTGATCTGGTTTTAATGGTCTCTTGGATGGGATATAAAAAAACAAACCCACTACTCACTTTGGAAAATCTTGCTTTCAGAGCCTACTTGCTAATGTCTGTAAGTCTCTAAGGTAAGGGAAACAAAGGTTACCATCATTAGAGGCTGCTTTTTAAATTTTGTCCCTAATGGCTCAGTCTTGTAACACAAACACCCAAATGGACTAGCAATCACCAGGGGAAAATGGAAAAACAAAACAAAAATAACCCAAACAAATTAAATCAAACCAAGAGAGTTTTTTCATGCTGAAACAAAAGACAATTTTTCCATACCAACTCTTTAGACGTCTAGATAACTTGCTATCTAAGCATTTAAACTCAGACTTAAAATCTTGTCTGTAACATTCTTTTACTGGAAAACTTTTTATTTTACATCCTGCAATAAATTTCTGCCACTGAGTGTCAGATCTCCAACTTGCAACTTATGTGATCAATCTTCTAGAGTGTTACTTCCAAATCAATAATTGTCTTAATTTTGGTTTTGTTTCTGTTTTGCTCTTTCATATCTGTTTATCCTGTCTTGAAAACAAGGCAGCATAGTCTACTATGGCCTTTCTCTCTTATTCTTCTACTTTGCTAGCAAGTTCGATTTAATATATTTTTTTTCATAAGCCTGACTTTCAGGATATAGACTGCTTTCAGTTTTCTTAAATCAGGAAGGGATCACCAGCTCTATAAAAGGTTGATTAGATAAAAGCCTATGCTACAGCTTTCAGAAAGAAAATAAAAGATGTCCTAGTTGGAAGGTTTTATACTACTTACTCCTTGTTTGGTTTTATATATCTAGTAAAAGAATTTGATCATTATATTAATATGACATTATCTTTTGTCCAAAAATCAAATCTGACACTTCAAGAAAACATAGATGAGGTAAAGCTATTTATAATTGAAGTTGGGGGATCAAGGCATCCAGTTCAAAAACCAGCTGGAATTTAAAGATAATTCATTTGCATAAGGGAAACAATCTACCAGCACTGGGTAGAAGGTTGCAATGTGTCCACTGAAAAAGCTTGCATTTCTTGGAGGCTGGGTTGTCTTGAGCCCTTTGCAGTCTCCTCTTTGGGGCTAGTGTTGGTATCTATCTCACCAATGACAGAACAATCCGTGTCCCAGGGTTTTGGAGAGGGTTTGACCTGAAGCAGGAGGCTGAGGGCCCAGGCCCTTTCCCGTTCATGCTGCAGGATGAGCAGGCATATCCAGCTTTGAGAGGACTGCCCTGCTGCCACAGACTTGGCAGGGGACCTGTCATGTCACTCCTCCTCCCTGCTGCCATCGCAGCTCAGCAAAAGAGCCAAGACAGGAGCACCTCCACAGCCCCCAGTCCATGCCTGACTTTCACAAGGCGAGGATGGGTGTCTGGCTGTTTCCCTGTCTATTTCCAGCACAGGGAACTGGAGGCAACTAAACTGCCCAACAGGACGTATTGGTCCAATGCACTCAGGCACTGGTGCCCCTTTCACTTGCTGCTTTGACACTGTGCATTTTGTCCCTAATTGAAGATCTGGTCCCAGATCTCTGCTGTGGGATTTTGGTGTCCCAGGGAGCCTTGATACATCCAGTGATAACAGGGCCAGAGGCTCGGTTTTCAAAATCAAAGACTGGCAGTTATCCTTATGCAAAGAAAATGACTGATTATATCTATTTCTAATTCATTGTTATCTGGTTCATATGCACAACAGTTGCTTAATTTTGGTGGTAATTTCCAGAAAATATTGTCTCTCTCTCTCTCAGCAAAATAGCCTGTCCAGATGCCCCCTTAAAAAAAAAAAAATCCGAATTTGGAAAAAGCTCAAAATCTCTCCAAAAGGAAAGCGCTGAGAAATAACTAGAGCTGTCAGTTAGTTCAACTGTCAGTTCTCCAAAGATTCCAGGGCTTAAAAATGTTAAAAGTGCCAGATGCTATTATCTGTTATTCATGTTACCATTATGTTCTGGTCTTTGCTGAAATCAATATAAACTTCCATCTGTACATTAATGGAGTATCATTGCTTGCTTTCTTTCAGTAGTGTGCATGCATGAATACACACATGCTCTTTGCAGGAAATAGTAGTGCTTGGACCAATTGGGATGGTTCTGATTTTTCTTTTAGCCTGAAATTCTTTAGATTTTAATAGCATTTAACTATAAATCCATTCAAATTGAAAAGGAAAAATTATACATACAGTTGAGCTTGACTAGCTGTGACGATCATCACCCAACATATCAGAAAGAGAGAAGTGCTAAAGGTGCTTTCCCAAAGGATTATCTCTCCCTCTAAAGATAAATAGCTGGAGAAGCACACAAGCCAAGACATGATGCTCTGCTTTTAGTCTTAAGTGCAGTGGATCAAAAAGTATTTGTTCTTTATTTCTGACCTTCTGTGTTTCAGACAGATGCAACACCATTTGGGCCACATGTAGTGATGTAATGTTCTAGAAAGGCAGAGTTTCGGTATTCCTTTGCCTGCATTTCCAGTGCACTGTCCTGATTTTCAGCTTCTACACATATGAAGATTTTATGTTGCTTGAATAACACCAAGTATCCCTCAAGGAACTAAGAAAATTACTAAAGGTGACTAAAAAGTCACTCATTTAAATGTCTATATATATCTTCTTTACTCCTGGGAAATATACTAGGAAAAAAACTGTATAAAATTGTTGTTGTTTCTGTATGTATGTGTGTGAATAGCTTTAGTTTAAAAAAATTAGAAATCTTAATAGCTCAATTCAGGAAATTCGCCATTAAGATTTTGAAAAAACCCTAACTATTTAAAGATAGAAAACTAAAATACTGCAATTCTAAACGCTCTATATCAGTTATACTGGCGGATATAGGTGTATTCCTGTCAGGCTTCACCATGAAGTCTTGTTTTTATTAAATGACTCAGTGAAATGAAGCTGTGAACTGCAATACTGTAGTGTTTTGTCAAGCCTTGCATATAGATAATTCTCCATCAGTCTGCTCTGTGCAGCAGGTATCAGACAGTGACATGATGAAAAACTCACACACACACTCACACACAAAGTTTCTGGTCCATCACCAGCAAAAGATCAGAATATCTGTCATTATAAAAAAAGAACACAAGTTACACATATGAAAATATGAACATAGCCTGCAACACAAACAGTTAGGGCAATTCTGGTGTGCTGCAGGTGCATCCTGAGGTACATGACCCAGATCAGGATCACAGTGGAGTGCTAGCAGGTCCTTTTCAGCACCCCTTAATCCAGGCTGCTCTCAGAAGAAGTGGAAGTGGCTGATGTATGGCTGGTTTAGAAACATGGATCCAGGCAAGGCGTGCTTTAAATTTTTAGAAACACACATCAGTTCAGTGATGCAGATGTAGCCTGGCAGAGTTACTTGTTAGACAGGAAACTGATGAACCACTCTTCTTTAACCTCCATTAAATTAACTGGAAACCATTTTATCTGTGTTTTTTGAAGTTATTTTGACATCTGATTACTTCTAGCTGGCAACAGGGTATTGGCATTTTTGGTTGTTTCCTTGGGGAACTTTCAGTTTTACAGTAACTCGTACCAGTGACGATCCCTGATTGCACTTATGTGTTTGTAAGAAAGTTAGGTCAGAACTTGTGGATAGAAGTAGTCAGGAATTCAAATACCCATGGCAAAATCACCCCTATGTGCCACTGCCAAAGTTACTCCTATATGCCACTGGGAACAAGATTTAACCCAACATTGGAAAATATCTTTGATATTTTCAAAATTTTTGAATTTTGATATTTTCAAAATATCTTTGATATTTGATGTTTCTTGGGTCTTGAACAAAGCTGACATCCATTTTTCCACTTTTGCATTTTAGCATTTTAGTTTCCATGTCTGGAAGACTTTCAATCATTTATTATTGCTGCACTAACATCAAGACCTTCTGTAGTTGCTAACTTTCTCTGTCGCTCCTTATCTGAAGTTCTCCTTTAGAATTATAACTCCCCAAGCCTGAAATATATGAGGATTTTTCTATTTATTTAAAATAATTACTCATTAATTACTGTGAATGCTTAGTAGAGCTGAATATAGGTATTTTTGCTTTCTATATTTGTATCAGATTAGATTATTCTCAAACAAATTAACCCCAAAAATGTTGTTTAAAAAATCAGTAGTAATTGATACAGCAATAATATGGCATCATTTCTATACGTATGTGAAGCGTGAGTTAGAGTAGGCAGTAGGTAGCCAGCAGCAGAACGCAGAAGAATGTCATATTGAGGATCCAGCCTCCAAACAGGCAAAGATGAGCTGCCAGAATTGAGGACCATATGGAAGCTTTATCAGAAGAAACACCCCTGCAGAGCTTACAAGACCCAGGAGGCAGAAACTCCATTTTCAGTCCAGATTCCACTCAGCCCTGCGCTCTGTGTTAACAGCTCTGCACACAAGCCTGCTCCTCTGTCCTGGCACATTTGTCAGCTGCACAAGCCCAGAGCATCCATGGCACCAGCACTGTGGGTTTAGCAGAGGCTGGGACCTTCCCCTCTCAGCCATGGGCAGCAGTTTCTGCTCCTACAGATGGTAATCTCTGGGAAACACCTGAGTATTGGAATGGAATCACAAAACCAACGTGAAGTCCAAGAAGGGATTCATAGAGGTCTGATAATTGATGCTATAAACTTTGGAGAATTCTTGAATGATAAAATAGCTACTGAGCATCCCTCCAGAAAGGGATAATTATCTTTCATAAAGACAATAATAATTGAAAGCATTAAGTCTCAAAACAGTAGAAACCAAATTATTTTGAAATCATAAAAGAAGATTTTTCAGAAAACAGAAATTCCATTTCCTACCAGGATTCCAAGTTTCCAAAATGCCTTCCCAATGGAGCGAATGCTCATGATTCATACCATCCACCAAACAGCATGGTAGCAGCGATGATTTAAATTTACAAATTGTACAAATCAAGAACTACCCTTAGCAGCCTGCTATTAAGAAAGCTTCAAAGTTGTTTTGTTCTTTATGGTTTTTATTTTAACAAGAATCTGCTCTTTCAATAAGATAAAAGGACATTCCATTCCACAGATCTAAACAGCTTTGCATTAGCATTTGCTTATGTAAATAACACTTTTTAAAATTTCTTATTGCAATTTTGTAATTTACGGTGCAATGGTCACCACTTTAACCGTGTTCAAAAGTCAGCAATGTACTTACACAGCAAATAAAAAGAATATAACTGCCAAAGTCTAGTTTTGCTCCACCAACAACCACTTCTCTTTTGTCTGCGTACATTTCTTTGGCCTTTATCACTGTCTTATTAAACAAACAAAAATTTCTCCTGTATAGTCTCCTTAAACTAGCATCTGCTTTCAGAAATATTTACACAACAGTCTTAAATATCTGCCTGTAAGAGCCTGAAACTATGATATACCAAAGTTTCTTAATTTCTCTCCATCATTTATTTTTAATACTTTTTTTCTACTTTTCAAGAGATTGTCTTCTTGCCATGGCAAATTAAATTGTTTCTGGAATGTGTGGGAGGACTTGAAGAGAGAAACCTTTTGTTACATTCTCATTTAATATTTCAGAAAGATCCAGTGAGCTCTCCAGAAAACATGGAGGAAAAGAAGTACCCAGGAGATGTCTCCATACCCAGTCCTAAACCCAAGCTCCACTCAAGAGATCTCAAAAAGGAACTCATCACGTGAGTCACAAAAAATGCTGCATTTTCCTTTGCCCTGGTAAACACTGGGTATGCTGCTGTTCTGACTTCTGTTTTGAAGTAGATTTGCAGGAGCTGAGCAGGGAGAGTCACACAATTCCCTGCCAGTAGTTAGTTCCACATTGCGGATATGCAGACATGAGGTTTGGAGCTTCAACAAGCCAGTGTGCCTGGGGGTCTGGACAGATTAATGACTAATTTATACTGGGTGCCACTCCTTATTCCTCAGATAGATAGGTAACAAGTGGGCACTTGCACTTAACTTCTTCTACAAAACACACCACACCATTTCATAACATGCTACAGATTGCCTCTGCTAATGCTTATATAATTAAATAAACTTTGATTGAACAATCGTCATTATAGACCCATTGCTTACAACTTGTGTAGAGGCAGTTAGGATTTCTCAGAGAGAAAACATGCAGAGTTCAAAAAAAAGACAACATACAATACAGAATGGGTCTTTCCAACCTGTCGGAAACAGGTTTAAGTCCTTAATCTGCTTCCTTCCAAGCAGAATAAGTTATTCAGTCCTGCTGAAAATCCAGCGGCTGTAGAAATTCACACCCTGGGACTATAGGCTGATATTTTCTTTTCCCAGTTAGTGAGATGCACTTGCTCTGTGTTAAGTTCCAAATCTTTACTATCTAGAATGAAAAATAAATTCTATTAAATCTGTCTGTGTAAAATAGCCTGCTTCTGTTTAGAATTTTTCACTAAAATTGGCACAAGCAGCTCATAATTCTAGTCACTCTTTAAAAATCACATCTAGGCTCTTCACAAAATCCCTTTGGGTTCACATCAATATCATTTTGATATTAACATAGAGTTTTCACTGTAATAGTCAATCAGGACTCAGCAATCATTTATGGCATTTTTATTTTTATCCCAAAGCAGAGCAGGTCTCTGTGAACAAGTATGGTTGTGATGATAGCCCACAACTGCAGGCTCACCCATGAATGAACAAGTCACATCACGCCAACTTGTGTCCTGCTCTCCAGACTCGTGGCACTGAAGCTGTTAGAGCTGCCTCTGTCCCTAGAATTTACATTTCCCTGGGGCAAGCTGCTGTGAAGAGCCATTCTTTCCCCCATGTCATGCAGTCTGCATGTTGTCTACTCACCACATTATATCTGCAGTCATAGTTCATGACCTAAATTGCTACAGATCAGGTTGTCTTGCCTCTTCTTCTAAAACAAATGCATACAAAAATCACTGAGTTTATTTGCTGAAGGCTAATGGCTTTTCTTTTGTAGCATTTATTTCTTTGTGATACTGACCTGTTTTGAGATACCTGTAATATACTTTTCTACTCTCCTAAATAATAACATCAAAGCATTTACTACAGCAATGATGAACTTACAGAGCTTCAAAAAGTATCTAAAAGCAGGTATCTAAAATGTAATTGTGCCAAAAATTAAATAAAGAATAGTCTTAATTTATCAGAAGAATCCATAGGAAATATAGAGATCAGACTACATTCCTATGATCCCACTGAGCTCAAATACTTTGCTGAAAAATTCAGTACAGTTGGCTCCATCATGAGGAAGCTTTTAAAATGACATAAGCACTTGCAGAGAAAAATTTTGAATGTGGTTAGCACAGTTGGAGCAAACTACTGTATGAATCTCACCATCTAGTATGTGCTTTCTATTTTTCCATGTAAATTCTGTTGGCCATAACAGCATGGCTCAGGTTGAAATGGGCTGTGAAAATGAGGCTGATATCTTCCTAAGGCTTTTTTACAGATTTGAAAAACTTCCTAGCATTCTGCCAGCTCAGAGAAAATAGCCAGGTGAGCATCTCAGGCACCCCTTTTTTCATTAGCATGGAGCACTAGCTAACAGTTTTTGTGCAGCATCTGCTTGCCCTTTCTATCCATATTTCCAGTGAAAGAAAAACAGTTCTTTATAAAGCAACTCTCCAGGGTTGGCTAGAGTGCTTCAAAGTACTGTACAAAGGTGTATTTAATTTGCCCCCCCCATCCATGCACAAGTTGCATTTCTTGGTATCTTTCCTCTTTTGCAGAGGACTGTATCCCAGCTTGACTTCAGTGTTACAGCTGAAGAATGGCTGAGGAAAAAGAGAAACTATAATATCTTCTCCAGCATGCCTCCATCTCTTTATTTAAATGAGTATATTTGTTCTGTTAAACGTGCACCTGGTTCCAGCCAGGACAGGGTTAAACTTGGCAGTAGCCAGGAGGTGAGGTGGCTGAGGGTTATTCCATAACCTCACCCAGGGAGAAGGTTTTCCTCCCAGTCACGTTTACTTGGCAAAGGCAGGGGTTGGGTAATCTGTTCTGAGCAATCATTTGCCTATCTTGTGCACTTTCTTATGGATATTTTTGCTGTTACCATTCACTTTGTTATCTCATTGCTGTTTCCAGCGATTTGTTCTTATTTAGAGATGTGGCTTTCACCCTTTGTGCCTCCAATTCTACTCTCCAACCTGCCGCGGGGGAAGGAGGAAGGGAGGGGGAGCAAGCAGCCTATGGTTTACAGAGTCTTGGTGGGAACATTAATTTAAAGAGTACCATTCCCAAACCAAAACAACCTTTGTATCACTTCATAGCTCATCTGAGAAACAGCTTGAGAAAGTTTTGTTCTCTTTCAGAAATTCAGATGTGTAATATTGACGTACTTTCTCTTCTGCAAGCAATCCAAACATCTTTCTCACTTGCATCAGTAAATAAATATTGATATGTTTCTAAATAAGGTGCCTTATTTTAGTCATAAGTGAAAGAAATTATTTTAAATATTACTGTTCTCTGGCCTCCAGTATGTTATACTTGAGGTCAGATCAGAAACTTCAGCTCCAGCATTTATGAACTGCTGTGAAAATTTTGTGCCAATAATAAAATAGTTTTTTTAAGAACTCACTTTATAAGTAAAATACCTATGCAAAGGTAACTCTATGCAGATAAAATAAGGGTTTGAATTATTTGCATTGTAGAAATAGGAAAAATTCTTTTCCTCTGTGTGTCAAGTAATAATTAAAAACTAGAATGAGGTTTTTCTAGATTACTGCAGTGTCGTGACAGTGTGTGATGATGAACGTGACTGCCCTAAGGATCATTACATAATTCACTGCAGAGTATGGTGAGCTCTGTGGTGTATTTTATATACCCTAACTTCTCATTCCTTCTTCTCTGCACAGCTGTCCAACCCCAGGATGTGATGGTAGCGGTCACGTAACAGGAAACTATGCCTCACACCGCAGGTAAGAAACAACAGGAAGCCTGAAACAGGAAATAGAGCTACTTGTAGCTCTTGTCATCTTTGAACCCCTTTGCACTAACCATGGATAAGTATTCAAAAACAATTTGCAGAAAATAATCCACAGAGAAATGTGGCTTTTTTTCCTGATTTTGTTATATTTGTGAAGGTGTGGACTTAATACACTGAGGCAGTTAAGCAGCATATGCTTATTACTGTAGCTGCATTTCTCAGCTGAGACCTGCAGAAGTCATTTAGTGAAGTTTGCATTTCCTGAGTGTACAAGCAGTCTCTATACAGATGCTGTTGCATCTGATTATAAATGAGGTTTCTGCATACCTTTTTATGAACGGCTTTGAAATTCATAATCTGCTATTATAACCTGAGGACAGTAGATACTTTTTTCAAAATAACCTACTGCCAACCTAGGTGTTGAAACAACAATTTCCTACATTTCCATTGGGAGCAGAATGGAAATGTTTTCTGCCTTCTACCAGCCACGTGGACTAGATCCTTTAGCTGTCCTTCATATAGGAAACATAAAGGATGGATTCTGTGTACCACTGTCCCCTCATAGCAAAGCTTTACAGGAGCTAGAAACCTTTGTCCCAAACTACATACTTTTTTAGTTAAGAACCGCAGCCTTATGTTTGTCCTTTTTGCCGAGAATAAATATTTGAGAGTATAATTTTAACCAATATAAATCATAAATTGTCTGGATGTTGGTGTTTTAGATAAAAATAAATGCTTTTGTTTAGTAAAATATTTCACATCAGGTTTTCTTTTCAGCGTTTCTGGGTGCCCATTAGCTGACAAGACATTAAAATCCCTTATGGCTGCTAACTCTCAGGAGCTCAAGTAAGTATTGACAATAGCACAAATGTTATTGTTCTTTATCTTCCACAAACATGTTCCCTGTGTTATTGAAGTTGTAAATTTGAATTGCTCTGAGCAGTATCTCTGAAACTTTTCCCTGAAAAGTGTAGTGAATTGGTTTGAAAGCTTTTGAGTGAAATAAAGTTTACTTTTCTCCATTTGTCTTTCTTTTTTCTCGTACCCCTTCATTGTCATTAATTAATCAGGGCCTGGGGGGACAAAAATTGTGAACACTAGGAAAGATGCAGTTTTCTCAGTGTTTCTGAATCAGAAAGGAATAGAAAATATCTAATATGTAAGATGGATCTGTCAACTGATCCAGATAGAATTAATTGGAATTATTTAGTAAGAAATAAATGTAGTTAGAATAAATCTAAAAATGAGACCAGAATACCTGCAAATCCTTTTTTATTTGTCACTACCCTATACTATGAGTTTAATGCCACTGAAGCAGGCATCAAGTCATATTTTATGCTGGCATAATTCTCACCATGAAATGTCACATACAAAAGGACTGTGCAGGCTTTGCTATATAGACAGATGTATAGGGACGTATGAATATTTCAAAAATCTGTAGTGAAGAGAGGCACTGGCAACCAGTCATCTAGTTATTGAATTGGCTTTGTCAATAAGGATGTGGGGAAAAGGGAAGGATAATTAGAGTTCTTTCATAGCTTTCCCTCTGCAACTTGTAAATTGGATCCCATAATAGATGGCTTGGAAAAATTCATGAATGCATATAAAAAGGGGAGAACCCCGTGACTGTCCTTTCTGTCCTTTAGGTTCATCCCTAGTCCAGATAGAAGAAAATAAAGTCTGATCATGGCACTATTTTCCTTTTCTAATAGTATTAATAGCAGAAGTGGCTACATTTAGGCTTGGAGCAGTGTTTGGCTTCCCCAGATCCAATGTTAGTGGTCTCATTCCCTAGCCTTACAACTTCAGTTATAATTGAAATGCTGAACTGATGGTATGAAGTTGAATGTACAGGAGATGCAGCAAAATAGCAAAGAAAGAACATTTATACAGGCAGCTGTCCAAAGCAGTTCACAAAGCCAGTAGGTAAACTGGCACTCTGGCACAATGCTGCATTTTTTGACATTTCTGATCCCAAAAGGTATAAAATTTGGGTTTAGTTTGTTTTAGAAGAGCAGAACGGTTAGCAAGGAACTGGCTTGCAGAAATGCTGACAAATTCGAAGTCATTTGCTGAGTCATATATATTTGTCCCTGCTTTTATTGGCTTTCTGCCATACAAAGACACTCACACAAATATTTTGAATAGTTGCTCCTCATGCATCACCCCCCCCGCCCCATTCATGTGTGAATAAGTAAATTTGCATACCAATATGGTTATTTTTCCACTAAAGCTTCTAGAGTTTTGGTCATGCCATAAGGAAAGAGGAGCAACAGCATATGACTTAAATGACAAACTGCACACTGTACGCCATGTATAATAAGTGAGTTGTGAAAGACAAAGTCAAAGTTCATGGACATTTCACAGACAGAAATATGTTGCATAACGCAGTTAGCATTTAATTTCAATTAACTAGAAAAAGAGCAAAAATCAAAATCTGTTCACAGACAATTTGCAAAAGGAAAAAAGGCTAAATAAAATTACTTTTCACAAATGTACCACCTTAATTTAGGTTCTTGCAAACATAGTTCAGGTGATATTTTGAACAAAACTTTGCTTCTCTCTAAATTAAATCTTTTTCCAAAATGCTGCAATCATTCTTGTTCTGGTATAGAGACAGAAATAGTTAATTGTAGCATTGCTATGTGAGCAGAGGGCATAAATGCTCATAGAATCAGGCCAGGAAAGTACCCTCATGTAGTTAGGCATGAATATGAAAAAGCTGTGTATTTTTTTCCAAATGTTATTCATGTTTAATTTGCCAGAATCAAGATAAGATTTTGGCTTTAATTATGAAACTCTATGCCAGCAAAGATACAAGGCTTCCATGTGATCCACAGTTTGGAAATAAGGAAGGTCTGCTCAGAAAGTGGGCCTGTGACTCAGATTCAAGAAAATTTCTATATGAGGATTCTTGCTGCTCAGAACAATCTGAGGTGGTCAATTTAAAACATAAGTTTGATGATGACTCAAATTTTAAAGCTAAAAGGGATAATTGGGGCTGATATCCTATTTAATCAAAGAGCTTGCTTATCAAGTCTTAAATAATTTTAAATATGTACTTTAGAGAGGTATTTACTTACAATTCAGAAGCTTTTAGGAATAGGTGGTCAGTCCTACCCTTATACTCATTTTTGCAGTGGCTAAATGTCAAGTTTTATGAGAGATTTGAGCAGTTTTTCTACATGGGTCCCACATAAAACATTGATACTGATTTATACTGAGTTATAATGCCTTCCATAGGTAGTATAACAATTTCAGAAAATGGTTTTCTCAGCTGACCTCCATTGGTTTGCCTTGACTACAGTTCATATCCAACACCTCTGATCAAAAGCATTTCAGCTTTTGAGGGAGAAAATGTACCAGAAATGCTCCTAAACCTGCAGCTCAGCATTTAAATTTTACTTGTAATTGTAGTTCATCTTCCTAAAGATAAAGCAATCCTCTTGGAGAAAGGGACAAAACAGAAGGTACTCAATGCCCATTTACAAGTATTTATATATGAAATCACAGAGATTTATTTTTTAATAACAAATTTGGAAGAATTGTGAAAGAACTTGTAACCTATACCCACCTGAGGGTTGACATCTTTTAATTTGATGTCCTGAGACCTCTGGCCCTTTGATGTAAATCTTATTTTCTTGGCTCTGCACAGGAATTGATTATAGAGGATGACTCCCTAAACTGGGGCACCAGTCCAAACACCACTTAAAAGCTGATGAAATTCCTCAGCATTACTGATTGAAAGGCAATAGGTTTTTGGTGTATTTTATGTTCCAGAATTTCACAATCCATACAAAGATATAACCAATATTTAGAAAACCCTATCCAGTTGTCAAGATTAGGAGTCTTGCTAATGAAGCTTTTTACTTATTTGTCAGTAGCCTACCTGAAATATCCTTTTACAGTTTCATTAGTCCTGACAATATCTCACCCTGAAATCTTCAGTGACCTCAGAATAGCTTGGACTCCAATCCAGTTGGAAATCTGTCTGCTGTCAGAAGTGGTAACTACAGATGGGGTGATATAAAATTTAGTTCAGTATCCTTTATAAGTACATTCACAACTCCCAGACTTTCAGATCTGAATGTCTCACACAAAAAGATTTTCTTGAATTAAAGTCCACCTCCAGTCTATGCAGGGAGCCCTTCCATCTGTGATCATCTGATAAAACAAGTAGCCAAAATTAATTTCCTTAGTTTTTGGCAGGTGTTCTGGATTTACTTGTGAGCATTCACACTCTCCAGACATCTGCCCTTGCTGCCTGCTCCACATGACGTTGTGCCCAGTCTTCGTCCCACACTTTAACAGGTCAACATTTAGTTCTACACAGTCAAGCATGTCCTGGCACTCTGCAAACCCCCACCTTAACTTTTTGCTGTCAGTGTGAGGCAATTCATTCCACCAAAAATATAGTTCACTAAGTGTCATCATGAAATGTTTTGATATTATATTTAAAAAAATTCACCCCTTTCTTCATTTGAAATAATGCGGAATTTTGCTTGAATAAATGCATAAATTTGCTCATGTCCAAAAGAAGTCAGATTTTTGACAAATTAATTGTTCACAGAAAACTAGTTTTAAATATTCTGTGAAGAGATGCACCTGCACACCCAGATGTACTATTACCATTATATTTGTAGGTGTTTTCCCTGGCAGCCTACCAATGACAAGATGAAATCACGAATCTCTTTAACTCAGGCAAGATTCAGTAACAACTGGGACCCTTAAGAGCATTTTGAACCCTGCAACTTCCCTTAATGGTTCAGTACAACATTATTTGGCACAACTCCTTATGTAATTCTGATACTCTGTAAAAATAATAGCACTTCAAAGTCCCTTAGGGTTGCTTAGTATAAGAACTTTGAGTTGTATAATACAGAAACATAGAAAAGGCTGGCATAACTTCTAAGGCAAATGTTTTTTGGTGCTGCTTTGTTTGCTGAGGTACATTAATCTTCTCTGAAAAAAAACCTCAAGCCAAACCACTCCACAAATAAAACCAGCCCTAAATTAAAAAAAAAAAAAAAAAAAGAAAAAAGAAAAATTAAAGAAAAAAATATCTCTGTACTTCTGAGATGGAAGGTGTTACCAGTGAGGTCCCACTCCAAATCCCACAGGAGTCAGTGGAAAGACCTACTGACCCAAGCTGGCTTTTGGGGCATAGCAAGCAGGAAGCCCACCCTGCCAGAGTGCTGGCAAAAGAACAGTAATCAGCCGGCTTTTTTCTTTTTTCATTTTATGGATGTTTCAGTATTAAAAATTCATACTTGAAAAGGCTTGTTTGTCTCACATACACAGAGCAACCACTTAACTATGAGAAATAAGCATAATCCAATTGCTCAGCTGAGCACCCAACTGAATCTCAAGCAAGAAAGAGATGGTGCTGTGGTATGCTTACAGTGCTAGAATACACAAATTATTAAATTTAAATTCTGGCTACTGTCTATTGATGGCCAAAAGTAAAACTGCTTCTCTGCTTTCATTTCCCTTTCTGTAAATACTGGCAAAGTGCTTATTTATATCTCTACCTGAAAACATCATATCAATAATAAACAAACACATAAGAGCAAATTTACCGATAGATCTATATCAAGCTGCTTTTTTCTTCTCTTTGTAATGTTGATTCTGTACAAGGAAAAATGTTTGATGCAAACATTGATATAAACTAAGTAAATCAACACATCATATACAATATATTTCATATTCAGTATTAAAACTCTGCTACTTAAAAAAACCCCCACAAAACAAAAAAAAAAGAAACAAAAAAGAAACAAAACAAAACAAAACAAACAAAAAAAAAACAACAAACCACACCAAAAAAGGGAGTATGCTTATTTAAGGAAAAACACCAAACCAGCGAGAGGTAGGTTTAGTTATTCAGCAAAAACTCTGCTGTTCTTTCTTCCACTCTAGACAAAATAGAGATTGTACACATTATTTGCTCTGTATCTTTGTGACCATATTTTGTAATTCCCGTATTATTCCATAGGTGCCCAACACCTGGCTGTGACGGCTCTGGCCACGTGACAGGGAACTATGCATCCCACAGAAGGTAACAACCATCCCATCACATGGGGCTGCAGTGCTCAGGGCTCTCGGCTGGCAGCAGCAGAAAGAGGTGGCTCTTACTCTGTGTGCTTCTTTCAGCTTGTCTGGCTGCCCTCGTGCCAGGAAAGGAGGTATCAAAGTCACTCCTACCAAGGAAGAAAAAGAAGACCCTGAACTTAAGTGAGTACAGAAGCAGGGGTGGAGGGGGGAAATGGCCTGGGAGAGTTCAGGACTTGAGGAACCATAGGGAGATGCCCCAGTTAATATCAACGCTGCGAGAATAGTGCCCAGAGCTGGAACCAAACCAAGTATTTCTGCTTCTTGTGGAGTTGGTGGAGTCCATCACCTAGGAGACTGAACAGTGAGGAAGGATTTCTGTATCTGCTTGTATTGCTCCAATTAATTTAAAGAGTGCTATGCCAATGGGTTGAAAAATTTGGCAAAATGAAGGAAAATTATTACTGACTGAGGTGAAACATGTCAGCTAATTAAATCAGAGTGACACCTTAAAAATACGTTCCAGAGAACTTAAATATCTGTAAGTCTCAAGTCTTTTCTATATCTATGAATGAAAATTTCAGTTAAAGTGAAAACTGGAAACTCTGTAGAGATTCACTACATTCCTGGCTTGAATGCATATTCCATTAAAATTTGTAAATGATAACTGCCAGAATATAAAAGTGAAGGCTTCATTGTATGGAGAGTTGTTTTAATACTTGCTAATGATATGTGTAAAACTGCATAACACTGACAGAGCAGCACAAAAACTTCCCTCTCCTTTCTTTGCAAATATTTGCATGGATTTCCGTGCATGTTTTCCAGTTACAGGAACCCACCCTCTTCTTCATACCAAAAACCAAGACAGAAATGAGATAATGTTGACTTTCCATACACTTGAAGAAGTGCGATTTATTGCCCATGATAGAATTTCAATTTTCTTTTCCAGTAAAATACTATCTAAACAAACGTCTTATTTTCTTAGTCTCTACAGCTGTATTTTAAATTTCCTTATTTTAGTATGAGCTGAACCCCCATAACCCAGCTTGACAATAGTTGGATGCTCTGGTGCAGTGTGCCAACAGGGACCAAGTCTTACTCCATTAAAGCAAAGTAGCAAAGGCAGCTGGAATGATTTTCTCGGGATTTTTTGAGAATGTCTTTGCCTGCTCTCTGCAGTGCAAATGAGGGTTCTTTTGCTGTGTTTCTGTAGATGCCCAGTGATAGGCTGTGATGGCCAAGGTCACATATCAGGTAAATACACTTCCCATCGCACTGCTTCTGGTTGTCCTTTGGCTGCCAAGAGACAGAAGGAGAGTCCTGTCAATGGGTCTTCGCTATCCTGGAAACTGAACAAACAGGAGCTGCCACACTGTCCTTTGCCAGGCTGCAACGGGCTGGGTCATGTTAATAATGTTTTTGTCACCCACAGAAGGTATAACTTTGTGTTTTCTCTTTTCACTTTTCCTTAACATTCCACTCTGAATTGGCAACATGTGAGTTTAAGAGTCAGAATAAATTGTGCTAAAGTCTTTTGAGTAATAACATTGCAGGTAAAGTAATACAAAACAGAATTAATTTGAGAGACCTAAATTTTATGTCTTTTTCTATGTTCCCATTGAAGCATGACTTTCCAAGGTGTTCAGATTGGTACAGTGTCTATGCACTTTAAAATTAAGTAGAGTCCTTTCCTAGGGAAATATGGAGTTGTATGTCTGCATATCTTACAAAGAAAAGAGAAATATCACCAGAAAATGTCACCAGAAAAGCTTTAGCCAAGAGTAATTCATTTCATCTTTCTACCAGTGGAAAAGTTATACTTATAAACTTTGTATTTAAGCAGCTTAAGTTACACAAAGAAGAAACAATAAGCATGCAGCTCTTATGTGGATTTAAAAAGTTTAAAGTTATAACAATCTTACAAAGAAAATTATCCTTGCAGAGAAGAAGCCACACATAAAACTAGCAACAAACACCATCTATCACTGTGAAAAATAATAATCTGGCTATATTTAATAGAAAATAATTAAAGATTCTGATTGGCAAGCTTGGTTTTCTGTCTTTAATAGTAATTAAGTCTACATTCTCTGTCTCCTTTGCTTTCTTCTTAACACTTTGAGCCAACTTCTCCAAAACAAGAAATGCCCATGGTCATTTGAATAAATTCAGTCAGAGTCCGGTGTTATCCTAATTTTATTTCCTACATCCCATCTAAAAGTCTTTTCATTAGGACACTACTGCAAATTGTGGGTCATTAAGCAAGTGGCAAAAACTGTATTTTAGCTGGTAGCAATTCATAGTACAGATAATTCCTATCCTACATGAGACTGGGTCACTCCCAAGATCACATTAGTTAAAATGATGTAGCAGATATAACTTTGTTTTATATCCTTTCCTAGGATGTTAGAAACCTAACAAGTAACTCATGGCTTTCAAACAATCTCCCAGTTAGCTATCTGCTCTGGGCAGAGATAATAAGCAAAAATTTAGAACTGAAGAACTAGCATCTTTCTGTATAGCTTTTATCCAAGCTAATGAAAGCTTAGGTTTTACTGCTTTGTTGTTTTTTGGGTGTTTTTTTCCTATGTGGAAATGCCATGTCTGTTAGGATTCTCTTTTTGTAAAAATTTTTACATGCACATACACACACACGTCAACCACTTTTCTGTGGAACAAAGTTTTCCCTCTCTCCTTACTCAGATACACCTAAAAACAAATCCTGCTGCCAGTTCTTCGGCATATGGATATTTCTTCTTTGTTATTTATAAAGATAGTATTAAGACAGTGCAATTCCTCTTAGCCCTTTAGTGGGCTATAAAAATTGCCTCAAATAATTACCAGCTGATGAAATTGTAAGCTTTGAAATAGCAAAATGTAATTTAATGTGAACAGTGGTTAAAAAGCCAACTGACTATATAATGGAACCATTCAAAAAAGCTATTACAGCCTATAGGGTATATCCAGAGTTATTATTGTATTGATCATTATTATGTATCAACAAAGTGATACAATAATTGGGCACTGTGGACATCATCCCATTAACTAATTTTTTTTAGGATAGTAAACTTGCCATTTTAAATACCACACTCTCCTCTCCTTTGGAGCACAATCCCTTGATAAAAACAGCTTATAAGTGTTTGAATTTAACAAATTCTGTAAATGCATCTTCATATAGCTTAACAGTAGCTGCTTCAATTTTGTTTATTTTGAAATATGCTTAAGAGTTGTTTACTCATAGATTGAGATTTCTGTGCCAATTTTCAAGCTGGAATATACAGCTAAATGACTCTTTATGAGTTATGTCATTCCCCGAAGCCATGCTATAATGGAGATACTGATGCGACCTTAGGTACAGAGGTCTGTCCAAGTGCATGATAATATTGCCTGAAAGGATTGTTGCCATTTTCAAGTGGGTGCTAATGTTTTTTTTTTGCTATCTGTTTCAGCCTGTCTGGTTGTCCTCTGAATGCACAAACCATAAAAAAGGGCAAAATTTCGGAAGAATTAATGACTATCAAGCTTAAAGCAAGTGGCGGTAAGGAGATCTGTAAAAAATGATGACATTTATTTAGATAGAAGGGCCCTGACTCCCATTTATACTTGTGCCCCTGTATGCCATTCTGGCATTAATTCTCAGTACTTTGTCTCTAGCAATAAAAAATCATGACTAACAAAAAATATTTGCATGAGAGATTATAAAATTATTCTCATTTACATCTTGATAACTGAACATTGAGGATGTGCTTATTCTTTATTGTTTTAATTAATAAACAATTAGTTACAGATCAGGAGGACTTAGCTATCTGAATAAGGTAGGAAGGGAGAAATATCGTGGGCAGAAATTGACTCATCTCTCTAACTTCATTCCTACATGGTTTAGTATCTATGCAGTGCTTGTGCAATTTAGCTAACCTAAGTGCAAAGCAATAATTACCAAAGAGTTGCAGGGGAAAATGTGTGGGAGTCTCCCTTCTTATACTATGTGCTTTAGCAAGTTGGGCATTGAGCCAGGATTCAGGAAATTTAGTCTTTAGCCTCCAACTGCTGAGGAAAACGGTTGCATTAATCTTACAGATTTCCCATGCTGGCTCCCCAGTAGACTCGGTTCTAGGCTTTAAAGCAGTAACAACAGCAGCACAAATCTCCCGGCAGAGTTGGGCTCAGAATGATACTAAGCAGAAACAGGAACATGCATTTGCCAGCAGCTGCTACAGCTCAGTATATTTCAGGATACATCTTTCATTAAAGAACTGAAGCTTTTTTACTTTGCAATCTAACTTGTTGGGATGAAAAAGCCTGGCTTCTTAGGGTTTTTTTGTTTTGTTTTGTTTTGTTTTGCCTTTTTTTTTTTTTCCCGGATATACTTGTTAGCTTTCTGAAAATTTCACCCTTTCCTGTTATTTAAACTTCACTATTTATCAGATATAACTAAGGCTGTGCTTATTGAAGTTTTCTGCACAGGAGCTTGCCCCCACAGAGATTCTTGCAAAATCAGAAACAGGTACAGATGAGTGAACAATTATAATACTAAAGAAGATGTTGCCCTGCTGTATTTTCTGAAAAAGAAGGGTTCTGTTGCATTCCTTTAAAAAAAAAAAAGCAAAACAAAAAAAAAAAACCAAAACAAAACAAACAACAAAACCCCCACACCCAAGCACCATAAAAATCTCCTCACATTTATGATAAACTTTCCTCTTTCTGGGCAATTTTTCCTTTCTGTACCCTTCAGCTTGTACTTGCATGATGCAATGAAAAAAGAAAGTGCGAAAAAATTAGGACTAAGATAGCCCCATCTATGTTTCAGCTCATATAAATGTTTAACAGGAAGGAAAGAATTTTGATAGTAAAATCAAAGAAAATATAAGGATCAATCATTTGTTGAAAATCTTATTTTCCTAGGGTTAAGTACCAGGTAATACAGCTGGTTACTTATACATCCATTGTCCTGTGGACACTTTAAATCTGATGTCGTTGTTTTCAACTATTTACAGGTATTGAGAGTGATGAAGAAATAAGACACTTGGATGAAGAAATAAAAGAACTGAATGAATCCAATCTTAAAATTGAAGCTGACATGATGAAACTTCAAACTCAGGTATGCCATAAATGTGAAACCTTTTCCTATGCTATGTTTAAGCACGATAAATAAATTAAATGCTATGTAAATGTTATGTTTAAAAATAGCTAGTCTCCTCTGCACTTCTTTTTTCAAGTTCTTGTTTGCTGTTTTTTGTAAATGAGCAGCAGATATTGTCCTAAAGATCTGCTGAATGACAAATTCAGGACAGTTTGTAGCTAATCTTAGCAAGCAGACATGAAACATACTTACCAAACAAAACATCCATTTTCCTTTGTTGACCAAACATCTGCTTACCAAACCAGGGAGGTCCTATGACTTGAGTTTTCAGGGATGATAATTCCTCTTACAAACCCACTCCAAGTCTTAATGAGTACCAAAGAAAATTTTCCTAGTTTAGCTCACCCACTGCCAATTATTCAAATACTTTGAATTTTGCCTCCAGGCAACCGCTGGTAAGGAATGTATACCTTTTGCTGGCTTGTGTAGAAGAGGATTTTGATGGAAGTTATGCAAAAGAGTCATTCTCTTTCATTATTTTCTGTACTGGAGAGATTAAGTTGGTTTTAATATGCTGATAGTGGTTCTATGGAGTGAGCTGTGTAGCATCATCCCTTCAGACTCCCATGAACACCTGGAAGTTAACCTGGGCAGATTGGGTAAAAGCATGAGCAGAAGCTTCAGAATTTTCAGAATAAGAGTGAAATAAAAATAAATTTGTGAACTGAATATAGATCTAAACCAAACTGAGTGTAACCATACCCCCCCTCTATTTGCACCCCATTTGAATGAGCAGCGTTGTCTCCTGCTGTTTTTTCAACAACCACTGCGTGTATGGTCTAAACAAGGTAGAAGCCTGTGCCACCTGTGCTGGATCTAAACAATCTGGCTGCACACCACAGCAGCTGTGGGGATATCCAGCCCAAACTGCACTGCAGGGGGGCTGTGCTCACTGTCTCAGGACCCTTGGTTCTCTCCGGTGGTCACTGAGCCATTTACATGGAGATAGCCCTGTTTGTGCAATCAGGTTTCTTCTCCCTAGACTTTCTCCCTGGTGAAGGCAGCTTTACCAGCAAAGCCTGAACTGAACTACAGCAGAAGCCATAAATCTCCTACCTCCTTTTACTCCACCCCAGCCAGGTGTTAGACTGCTACGAGCACCCTCCAGAGGAGGGGTTGAAGTGGACGACAGGCACACAAAAAGGGGTTTCTCACACTGGGGAGTTTTGCTGTGTGGCTGTGCCTCAGCAAAGGAAGTAAAGTGGCCACAAGCAGGAAGCAATTAATTAGTGCAAAGAAGCACATACTAATAAAGAAGGGTGGGCATGACAATTGTGGGTATGACTGCACTGGTCAGTGCCCTGTGGAGCTGTGGTAGGGCACAGGGATGGCAGCCCTTGGTTCTGCCCTGCTGAGCTGTCTGCTCTTGGGACAAGGAGCAGGGCAGGAGGGAACCAGACCCTGCCATTGCTGGTTTTGTTTTTTCAGCACTGCTTTTGACATCTAAGCTTTCAGACCTGAGCTCTCACTTCGAAAATATACCATTTTTTTCCTACCTTGGCCGCTTTTTCCTGCTCTTTCCAAAACCCTCCTCTCCATTCTGTTAGTCAGAGACCATCTTTGCAATACAGTGCTCAGTCTCTCGGTTTCCTTTCCACTCTATTTTTTTCTCATTGTTCCCAGCACCAGGCCTGTTGCTAATCCTACCAGCCCAGAGCTCACCCAGGAGCAGGGCAGGAAAGCAGCACAACAGCTAATACCCAATACCCGTGCCCTTGCTATTGTGGCTGAGCAGCAGGGATGCTGTAAGAGCAGGACAGCAATGAAAACATCAACCTCCTTTCTCCTTCCTCTGCCAGCCCTGAGGCCACACTTCATCTCTGCTCCATACTGACCCTCCTCTGCAAGCTCAATTCCTTCCTCCCCCTCTGGGCACTCTCTAG
The DNA here is from genome assembly GCF_035770615.1 of Melospiza melodia melodia. NCBI lineage: Eukaryota > Metazoa > Chordata > Aves > Passeriformes > Passerellidae > Melospiza > Melospiza melodia. Next base: position 133,446,878 of record NC_086194.1, on the reverse strand, counting down.
TGCCTTGCTGCCACAAGGTTTCTCCATGAACCAGCAGCAAAGTCCCTCATTTCAGAGCAAATACAACCTCTTCTTTGCTCTGAATGCTCTGTGGAGAAGTTATGTCTCTCCTAAACGAAGCATAGCTGAGTTTCAGATTCATCATGGCCTCTCTCATAACCACCCAGCTGATATTTTGGGTTCAAACTGCAGTAACAATGCTGACAAGGGTTTGTCTGTCTGTGTTTGTGCCTGCCTGTCTCTTTTAGATCACATCTATGGAGAGCAATTTGAAAACAATAGAAGAGGAGAACAAACTCATAGAGCAGAACAACGAGAGCCTGTTGAAGGAGTTAGCTGGCTTAAGCCAAGCCCTTATCTCCAGTCTCGCTGACATTCAGCTGCCACAGATGGTAAGCCCACAGCCAGCAGGTTAACACCTTCTTTTGAGACTGCCTTGCCAGCATTCAAAGCAGATGAGCAAGCTCAGGGACTGGCAGGAGCACTGGAGCTGCATTAGCAGAGAGCACTTTTAGGCTGATTTGCTTTGCAGAGATGCAGGATCATGAAGTCTGTGTGGCCGTAGGTGCAATTCCTTTCAGGATTGAGTCAGCCCTGGTATCTCTGCCTGTACCTCACCATGCAAGGCAGGCTTTTCCCTCAAACCTCCCTGTCTGAATACCCACCCTGCACAGAGTGAAAACTTCACTCTCATGAGTGCCCTCATTTACTCAGCTCCCAGATCAAAACCTGTTTCATAGAGATAATTCTTCTGGAGAAAACCAAGCTCCATATTCTCAAGAATTTCACATCTGACTTTCAAACAAAGGCCAAATCCACAGAGGTGCTCGTGTTCCCAGTCCCCTTTCCAAATGTCAAGAGTGCCACTGGAAGATTAAGAAAGGACAGTTAGGGAGAATATCAGTCACAATCCCAGAGATGACAAAATGACAAATAGGCCAAAAAAAAAAAAAAAAAAAAAAAAAGAAAAAGAAAAGAAAAAAAAGAAAAAGGTTACACTTTACACTAACCATAATATCTCCAACTCCTTTTCTTGCTTGGAGTCCCCAGGATGTGCAACTCCTGTAATTTCCACAACCCTTCCATTAATTTGGATGGCTGCCCTGTTCAGGACTTCTCCCCAGTTGCCATATCGCTCCTTTGACGTGCTTTGGGGTTGGGTGTTTGGGTTTTTCAGCCTTAATTTTACCTCCTACAATTATAATCTGTTTTGTCTCCGTTTAGGGGCCAATCAGTGAGCAGAATTTTGAAGCATATGTAAATACACTCACAGACATGTACAGCAATCTGGAACGGGACTATTCCCCCGAATGCAAAGCTCTGCTGGAAAGTATCAAACAGGCAGTGAAGGGCATCCATGTGTAGGATGTGAAAGCTGCTGGGCAACAGAAATTACTTAACAGCAGTAAACTCCAGATGGATCTGTTAGGAGTTCATGTACTGCTAAGGGGTGTAGGTTGCCATGCTGCATTTACAATTGCAACATTGCACTAATTTTTTCCCAGCTGACATAAAAAAAGAATAAAACCACAACAGACTATTTGTATTAACAGCAATGCACTCTGTTAGTATATTGTATTTATTTCAGTACAATTTCTTTTTTTTTCTTCTTTTGCACTCAGTTTTTGTAAAGTGAATGTAAAAAGTGTGTGCAACTATTTTTTATATTTTTTATTTATTTCTAATCAAAGAGTTGGTTTTTTTATCTTTTAACAGCATTTTTGCGGCCTGCCATATTTTTACAAATGTGTTTATTAATTTATTTTCCAATGGGATTTTAAATAGACTGAAAGCTATACTGTAAATTAAATAACTTGCTGGGTTTGTACAGGAAGAAAAAAAAAACCTATGAAAGTAACAAATGACTGAACCGTGGTTCTAGTTTTATTTTCCTCACATCCTGCTTTTTTATAATGGCTTTGTATCAGAAATGGGTTTGCAGTAACATGAGATGTGAAGATGCATTGAATGAGAAGATAAATAGTGCCCACTAGTGGGGAACTTGGGCTCTTAAAAGCACAGTATGCTGGAAAACAGTGTGTTAAAGAATATGTTAGCAATAATGAAATATAGCAATCAGCAAAGCACTTGACTTGGCTGTGTGATTTAGCCTATGAGAATGATTATTTAAAATGTTTCAAGAGAACTTCAGATTTATTTTACCACTGCAGCTTTTGTTCAGAGTTAGCTCATGGAGGGAAATGACAATTATCTCTAAACAAGAAGGGTAATTAGGTAGGTACTGGTACTTTTTTAGTATGAGACGTTGAGGTTTTAAGCAAGTGACCAGTATTGCAATGGATTTGGACTGAAAAAACGCAAACACATCCCAAGCTAAAGGCTTTGTACATAATGAGTCGAACACATCTCCCCTGAAATGGCATTTAATACTGGTTTGAAGGTAATGGCAGCTGAGAAGGCAGCGGTCTGTCTGGAGGGCCACAACACCCCTCTGGCACCACGGTGGTCGCTTGTCCCTCTGAATGACCGGTAGCAACACCGTGACTGGTTTCTCCCATCCTTCTTCACTGAGACTAGGCTGATACTGAGTTTGTCACCAGTCTTCTGGTAGGGTCCCAAGTGCTACAGAGCAGACAGACAGGCGGAGGTGTGGACAGACGAGCACTTGCGCAGAGGTATCCGGTTAGCCTGGGTGTGGAACTTCTGAATCCGTCGGAAACTAGCGGTTGCTATAACAGAGGCAATGTCTATTTCAGGGATTGTAAGTAATTAAGCATTGTTTCAGAAGTTTTTTTTATATTTATTTTTTTTAAGAAAAAGGTATAAACAACCAGCTAAACTGCCTTTTTTGTATGCACACACACCTCATGTGCATATGTGCCTCAGTGTAAATGTATACATGGATCTAGCGTGTGTTTAATTTTTCCGTGCTATAATGAAAGTGTTTATTTTTATTAGCCGCATTTATATTTAGATTGAATATGATGGCATTCACAGGCTTGACATATACAATTATATTATTACTGTTCCTGCACAAAAGTACTATTCAGAAGTGATTCAACTCTCATGCACTGTGGTCACTGTTCTGCATTAGGTGGGGCTTGCTTTTTGTTGGGGGGTTGATTCAACTCTCCGATCTTAGTTTAGACAGGGGAAAATGTGTGTTCTTAGGAGCTGTGTTTATTTTTAAATTGATTTTTCAAAAGCTACCATATGTGCTGTCTAATATAAATAGGAGAACACCAAACAAAAATTTGATATTAAAGGTATTGTTCTTGCTAAAAACTCAAAAAGCAAACATTTGTTATACATGTTAAATGCATACAAAATGAGTTCACTCATTACAAAGACTAAAGTTTAATTTACTAAATATTTTAACAAATTTGTTATATATTTTATTTAAGTAAAAAAAAATTCTCTTACTGACCTATGTATTTATTATTATGATTTACTATGGCTTCAGGTTAATTTATCTGTGTTTGGTTGTTTGCTCAGGATGTTCTGTGAAGTATGTTTGTATTTATTTGCTTCCCTCGTACTTGATGTGTTTTGTAATGTGCACTTTTTTTTTTCTTTCTGTTTTTCTTTATTTTTGTGTTTAAATGCATTGATGAGCTATACTGTAAATTAGACCTTTTGTAAAGAGCAATGATGTATGCATTTTTTAATTTGGAGTAGTTTGTATACTGTTTCTTCATACAATTAATATTTCTTACATCAAAACAACAAAATTGTGTTCTGTGCTGTACATTTGGTGTATGGTAGGAAATAAAATTGATAATGAAATATTGCAGCAAGTTTGTTGGGTTTTTTAGCCTCTAGATGCTGACTTATATTACACTTTATTAACTGCACCTGGCACTATACGATGTGTCATATGTTTCACTTGCTTTGTGTACAAAATGTGTCACCCTCATAAGTAAATTTCTGATATAAATAATTTAATTAGTGTTTTACTTTGTCAATTTGAAATAAGGAGGAGAAAAATAGAACCGCTTAAGAGGTCCCTTTCACTTCTGAAGGGAAAAAAAGATTTGAGATGATAATCACTGCATTATTTAATGCATTCTTTTCTTGGCAGTTGTAGACTTCATTTATACTGATAAAGTACAGGATTTGTGCTGACCTTTAACAGCTGCTAAATGATGTTTAAACATAAAAGCCATTGTAAAGTTTCCAGCAATTTGGAACCGCCCACTGTTCCAGTGCAATTTTCTGCTGAGAATTGCAGTGCTCAGACATAGCAGAAATAAAAATCTGCTGGTTTTAGAAAGACAATATTTCCATCTATTTCTTTTTTCACTGCTTGTTGTAGAGAATGCAGGAAACAGTTTTATTTAGGATGCGTGCTAATGGCTTCAGGAGCATTTCTTGTCTCAGATTCCAACTTTCCACATATAGAGAATGATTTTCATTTGGAAAATAAGTCGCATTTAAATGCCATAAAGCAGCTGATAATTATTTATTTGAATAGACATCTTCAGATAAACCAAAATGGACTGACACATAAAAAATTACAGGAATGCATTTAGCTAGAAGAGAATTTAAAAATTTGTATCACATGAATCTGGGATGCTCACAAATCTTGCCAGGTTTGAAGCTGTAGAGTCAGCGAAGTGCTGGAATGAAGACAGACCTGTCCTGGGAAGCTCTGCTTCAGTGGAGTTCAGAGTTTGCTTTGTTCTAGGACACTTATCCAAGGGCACCATGAACAGGTTCTTTTTATTAAGCCAGTTATTTGTTATTTATGTCATATGACAATTAATTTTAAATAGTATTTTAATGGTTCTTAAAATTTACTATTAGACTTCTGCTGTGGATCTTCATATCATGAGACACTAGTGGGACACTCTCTCCTCACACATCACAGACGAAGCAGAAAACAGGTCTGTCTTAGCAATGTGCCTTAAGGCTAAACAGATAAAGACCGAGGCCAATATTTTCATTTTGTCTGGCTGCCTAAATTCAAATCACAAATTTAGAAAGCCTTATTGTCAGACAGACAACTCTTCTCATGTAATTTTCAAAGTTCTATAATAAATACGATTATCTGCTGTTTATAAGATTCGGGAAAGGCAGTGCTATGAGGATGTTGGACTCTACATAGACCTAAGAAAACTATGCTTAATCTCAGATATTTCCAATGATCTGAGACAAGGATTGTGAGCAGAAAACCATTTTCCTAGTGGTTTTGGATAGGAATATGATATCCACAGTTGTGATGAAATAATTATTATTATCTAAAGACTATCTACATTCATCTTTAAACAGCTTGCTCTGATAATTCTTTGGTGTTGAAATTACGGCCTTTTTCCATTAAAAAAAAGGAATAAACATTTAAGCTATATTCATTATTAAACTAATATAAGCTGGGGGGTTGGGGGATACCCCAAAACAACAAAACCCATTGTGCTTGAACAATGTTTCAAACCATTTTCATCTTCTGAAGTTTCCATTTTTAACAATTGTTCTGTAACTATGCCTATAGAAGGGGGAAAAGCACTTCAGAAAAAATACATAAATTCCAATTTTTTAATTAATTTGAGTAGACAATTTAAATATGAAAAAGAAGGAAGGGGAGCAAGAACAGTCAACATCTGCTGTTCTGACAGCTCAGGAAGCCTATCCTCTCTCTTAACAAACCATGATAAATAGTTTTGAGTCTGTGATGTAGATAATAGATTCTGTAGAAAACAGATTCTGTTTTCTACTGTAATTTTATCTCTGTTTACTAATTAAGCATCTCTTCTCTCTTGCTGACTTAGTGTATATATCTAACTGTGTAATGGCTTTTCTACTCAATGCCTCTTTGTCCTACTGTACTTTTAATAGGTCACAGGATTTCTTGATGGGAATTTGTTATCATGCAGTGGCATAGATTTATGACACAAGTCCTCTCCTTGCTTTCCTCCCGTGTTCATTCAGTGCAATACATTCTACCTGTCTTGGAAATTCTGCTATGCCTAAACTTTTTTTATGATTTATGCAGCTGTGTAACTTGGATGCTGTCAGGAGATCTGCACCAGACAAAGTCCTTTGTTCAACTTGCTCAGGATACTGTGGGATGATAGAGCTCCATTTAGCTTTTGTGTAATGTAGGACAGTGACCTACTTTCAGTACCTTTCAATATCTCGTTCTGGCTTGGTTTTCTTCTGTCTCTTTTGCTCTAGTAAGTCTTAGACAGCCAAGCTTACACATAATTGCATCAGGGATTAGTCTGATTTCCTGTCTGACTTCATGGTACAAATTGCTTCAACTGCATTTCATTCTTAACGAATGTTCCCAGGGACATTGTCTAAGTAAATCTGAGGACTTTTCAGTTATGTGGTAGCAATTACTATTTAGGTTGCTGCTGTCTGCTCCTGAAACTGTAACTGCACAAGATTTTTTCCAAACAGCTTTTGGTGCTCAGCTTCACATCCCTTGGAGGAACCTAATTTTTAGACGCTAAATGCACAGCTGGTTTTGTCAAGCAGGGTCTTTTCCAAATTCTCTTCTCTGGCCAATCCAAATTACCAGCTACTAAGTTTTCATATTATTTCATAGCATTGTTATATATATCTCTATATATCTAATATATATATCTTGTTAATACTTGTTTGCACAAACAATACATCATAAAATTCCAGGTGGGTACTTGTACCCATCCCAGATATTGAAGAAAACATCACTTTTGTTGCCCCAAGCCTGGCTCTAAACCTTACCAAACTCTTTGTTTATTGTTTGTAAGCACCTTTTTTATTTTTTAAACTTTTTTTTCCTTCTCACAGAAAATGAAAAAAAATAAAAAACAAAGGAATTAATCTCATTCTTTCTTTAACTGATGATATTTTCTGTCCAAACATTTCTCTGAAGCTGGGGCTAGGGTTGAAGCTATCTGGCTAGCAATATTCTCTAGTTACAGTAACATGTAGCCTCTTACGTGCACCCTCTGCTTACTTCTAAAACAATAAAAAAAAGTCTGAATCAAGACCCAGGTGCTAGACTGATTTCAAAATTATTAGGATGAAACTGATCTGATATTTTAGATGCAGGATGAGGTTAGCTCCTTTGGGAGGGAAGTGCCTAGAATTGGGAGTTGGTTTCTTTAATTCTGATGTATGGTCAGAAAGGTTTTGGGGAAAGAATGAAGGTTTTAAAAAACTCATGAAAACTTACCAGAAGAATGGGTTTAAATTGAATTCCTTCAGTGGAAGTGCAGTGCCATCTCCACAGACTGAAGAGCTGAGCTCTGCACAGACACATGGCAAAGGTACCGCACGTGGAGCACCAGTGCTGAGGACTGTGGGGACAGCCTTGTGTTTTCCAGCTGCCAGGAGACAAAACAGCACCTCAGAAACCCCAGACTGGGGCCTTACTCAGGCTTCTAGGTAACCCTGAGCAAGATACTTGATTCTAGCTCTGTTTCCACATCTGGGAAATGAAAATCACTCCAAAAGTGCATTGAGAACGAGTAACACCAGTCTTACTCAGGGGCACGAGGTATGACATGTGTACAGTGAGGGAGAAAGAGCCAGAGCAGATGTGTAAGGGCATATAACACCCACCCCCTTTTTTTTTTTTCATAAGACATTATTATAGTCTTCATTCTATTGCCCTGGTTTTTATTTTATGGTTTCCCTTGAAGATATCTTCCAGTTAGTGCTGCAGGCCAGTCTCAAACTAAATTTTCAAAATGCAGAAGCTAAATTTCAAAACAACAGAAGCAAAGGCTATAAAAGCAGAAGTATTTTTATTGAGATAATGGAGCTCCTACAGATTTTGTGAAAAATCAGCTGATTGCTATGAGAGCAAAATTATGATTCATGAGAAGAGGGAAGAGGAGGGAGGTTCAGCTGTTAGAGCTTCTGTTTGGCAAGGGCCAGCTCCAGATCAGCATGACGTACAACTCAGAGTAGCAGCAAGAGTTAGCGCAAGGCTGGCCAGAGAACTGTGCTTGTGTGCTTGGTGCAGCACCAAAGGATGTAAATAGTGCAAGCCTCATGCGTGAGTGTAAATATTTCAGCAAGAATGAAGGTAGACAAGCAGTGACTATAGGACTGTGTTTATAGTGACAACTACAGGGCTGGAGTACAGGGCAGAAAACCATGGGAGCCCCTTGGGAGCTGCACTACATCAGCTCCTCCCAGTGCGGAACAAGCCTGTTTTCCAAATGTGGGTCTTTGCCCATTTTGTCACACTAAATCCCTCTCCAGCTTTCTATGGGATCATGAGGAGTAGTGTTACTAACCCTCCTTCCTGGGGAAGCACATGCTAACTCCAGCCTCTGGTTCATCCTGGGATGAGTTTATATCTGAAAGAATAAAGGTATTACCCAACATCAGCAGGGCAGGCTGAGCCTTGCTGGGAAAAATCCCCAGAGGCGCAAAACTCCAAAGGCCAGCAGATCTGCTTTTGCAGGCTGAGGTTTGGTGCAGGTGGCTGGTGGTCAGGAGGAACCAAGGCGCTGGCTGAGTGCCTTTTCCCCTCTCCTGGTTGCACCTTCCCACGCACTGCCAGCCCCAACCAGGTAGCCACCATCCAGCTGTGTTTCCTCCCTTTTCCCCCCTCCATACCCAGGCCAGGCTGGAGGTAATCCTTGCTGGGTTTTTTTTTCCTGCAAGAGGTTTAAATCTCCTTTCACCATCTTGGGAGCACAGCGTGCCTGCAGCCCTGGCTGGCTGGCCCGGCTGCCACCTCTCATGACGCCCTTTTTATTGCCAGATTAGGGGACATTGTCGTGACGCGCGTGAAGCCCTCCAGATAAGGCGCTGTACAAGTTCCAGCAGGTTCCAAATACAGCAGCACGGCTTTCGCATCCAGCCCACAGGATCAGAGTTTATTTCCCCAATGCAGACAGCTTTGCACTGCCTTCCTGTTAATTAAAGTACTGATTACAATACTACACTGTTTACATGCAAGATTTTGCATGGTCTTGGCCATTCACGTGCAAATGAACTTGTAAGCCTTTCTGTGCCCTAAAATCTGCTGATGTCAGTCTTCCAATTCTAACTCTATGTTGTAGGACATGTGGCTTTCTATAGCTTAGCTTTGATGCCCCCAAGTCATATTATCTCTATTCTGAGCTTCATTATGATAAATCTTTCACTGGTTTTAAATCGAAAACTTTAATTGTACCGTACTTATTCAGCTTAGGTTTTGGCTCCTGAAGGCAGCAGTTTTAATTGCATCATTTGTATAGTGGCCCAATATGTTTTGGTGTGAAAAGTGCATTATCACTTTTAATTTTGCATTATTTTCCCCATATGTTTTAGTTACACTAAAACTTCAGATGGGAAGTGATGAGGCTTTCCCACTGTTCCCTCATTCTCTCCTCAGTGTTTTTTTAATGAGCTAAGACCACACTATTTTCTTTTGTTCTCATCAGTTGAGGTTTTAGGGAGCTGTTTATTTGTAGGGTAATTCTTGTATTTATGTAGAGCAAGGCATTAGACATTTTTATCCTCTACTTATTAACAAGCCAGATGGTACCGGCTGCTACCCACACAATTCCAATTATCAGATGGCAAACTGAAATATACGTGGGGCAAATGAGAAGACGTATATTAAAGAAGCCTCATGTAGAATTGGCTTCTCAGAGATGTTGATTCACAAAGGGGTACAGGCAATTAGGGTATGACAGCCTGCTGCTGAATGTACAGCATTGGCCTGAGGGCACAAGCGTTCAGCTTCCAAAATTTTAATACTCTCTCTCTTTCCCCTGTGGTATGACTACACATCTTTGAAATCTGATTCAGGTCTTTCATCCTTTAGACTTCTTGTCCATTTCAGAGTGATATGAATTATAAAAGCCAGTCTGCAACTTAAGATACCCCAGAAAGATGCAGAAGAGCTGAAAATCAACATGAAGTCTGTTCAACACATCTCCTAATATCATCCACTATCATGCACCCCCTTGGCATCTACCTCAGTAACACAGAATAGCTCTAACACTGAAATCTAGGATCCAACAAAGTATTACTATTCCAGGTCTCAAATTTACCTAGAAGTTACAATATACACATGGATTTTTGTCTTAAGAACAACTCTTAACTTCATGTTTAAATATAAGGAGGTCTGGTCATGTTGATTATGGTTGGCTTCATGGTCTTTTAAAACAACATTTGAAAATTCTGAACCTAGACCCAGTCCTTACACAGGGATTCACCCTAGATCATTGACACAGGCTGATAATAAAGAACGAGTGTTCTGATGGGAGGTTTTATATTGCTTTGTTGTGTTGGGAGTTTGCTTTGGTGTTTGTTTTTTGGTTTTTTCTTTTTTTTCTGTCCAGAAGACAGAATAGGAAAAGTGTTTGGTTAAAAACTGTGCTCTTATGCCTCCTTTATTTTGACACAGAAATAACATACAGGAGTTGGCTGGGAAGATGGTGAATTATGTGGGAAACTTTTTTGGGTGACATTTTTATTCCTTTTCTCTAATGGCTCAAGCTGAAGTGCTAAGCCAAATCAACCTGTGAAGAAACTGATGTCCTCAGGTCCAATCCACTAAAGAAAAAGTTATTTAAGCTAAGGTAATGGCTTTCTAAAATTCTTCATTTTCATATGGGCTACTAGCAGATGAATCATCTAGATGACTGTATTTTGCAAAAGTTATAATGTGAAGCATTTTAGATTGTTTCTAGTTTCTGTTTATAGTATTCAATCAGAACACCTCTTTGAACAGCTGTTCTCACAATTCAAGGGGAAAGGTGCTCTCCTTGCAGCTGTTCCTGGCTCTAACACTTATAACCTACATGTCTTGGCAAAGTGTCTTAATGGAATGAGTTTGAAAAGCAAATCTGCATGGTTTAACACCATTTACACTTCAAACAGCTGACCACATGCAAATGGCACATGTGCAAATTCTCACTCCTATTCACGGAGGAGTGAAGGATGTGCACAGGCATTTGTCTGCCATTTGGTTACACAAGTGTATGAATCCACAACTGTGAAGAAGCTGCTGCTGCTTCTTTCTCACCTTCCATCTGTGAAATTAGGGGCTAATAACATTCCTTGCACCTAGCTGTTAGCTGTAGACTTGAGCAAGACCTGCAGTGGTCTCTAGAATGCTCTCAATGAAACCCTAAGTGTAAATCAGCGGTACAACTATTCACATAGTCTTAGGGAGTTCAGACACAGTTTTGTGGTTGGCTTAATAGACGCAAAAAATCCAAAACCAAACCCAAACCGTTGCCTAGTATACTTGTTCATTCCAGTGAAAGAAGCTGACTGCCTTCTTTATGTTACAGATATTCCTCAAAAGGGTTAGGCAAAGTAGAGATGTTCAAAATAAACATCTCCTTGTAGATCCAAGGTGCAATTGCCAGTTTCTTCCAGTCTACATAACCATCAGTTTTTGCTTCAGTACTCTAAAATCCACCAGGTCAAAGTTTAATTTGATTTCTCAAAATAAGAAAGCCAACACTGGTCAGGTGCTTGGAGATCGCTGACATCCTAATTATTGTCAGGTCTGGATTGCAAAGAAGTGATTCAATAGCTGAACATCTGTGTACTTGCTCACACAGAGTTGCTGTTTCACCCACAAACAGCTGTGGAGTAGACAGGCAAAATTCTCTGCATGGTGATAATTACAGTGTGCATTACAAAGGAGGCATAGACATAAGAGCATGCAATCAGATTGGGTTTTTTAACTTTGGAACAGAGAAACACTGCTAGATCCAAGGCTAATATACATAAAATAGGTTTCTCAGCCAAAAGAGAGGAACATTTAGTTAGATATTAATGAGGAATGAGAAAATTCACTTACTAAACAGGAAACTTTCTCCAATCTTAGTTTTGCTTCTGTAGAAATATTGGTTAAGAACTACCCAAGCACACAAACTCTTTCAGATCCTGAAACACAGCTGATTGTCTATAGAGCTGAAATTTCCTTTAATATGCTTTATTGCTTGCTACATGTGCCTGCCTACTCTGTCCTAAGCAGTGGTGTCAGCTATTATATTATCATTACTGACCACCATGGTAGTGGTGACAGCTGAGTACCTTTATCAGAGCCCACCATCTCTTCACCCCCTGTCTTATGCTCTTTCAGCCCCTCAGTCACATCTTTAGATGAACATTACTGCAGCTCAGAAGAGAAAAAAAAAAAAAAACAGTGAAATCTTCTTCTCAGGCAATCTTTCAAGGCAAGCAGCTATGTGCTGCTGAAACACTATAAAGTAGAGCTGAAATGAAACAAAATGGAATTTCATGAATACAGCAGGACTGTCTTATCCCTATATTCTGGATTTGGAAATTCAACTTTCTTTTTCCTTGCTAGGAGCTGAAAGGCATTCAAGTATGAAACAGTGCCTTCCTTGGGTTAATTCTGACAGTTTGAATTCACTGATCCAAGGTTCACATAGGAGTATGAGTGTGCTAGTGTGGTGTTTTGGGGATCACTACCCACAACAAGAGAGAACACTCTCTGTTTACCTCAGGTAAACAGAGCATCCTGGATGGTGGCAGGAGTGAATATATTATAAACATAAGTATTATGCCAAAGTGCAAGAAAATTAAATGGTGTCAGGGGTCCAACATTTACTGCAAAATGGCTGCATTTTATTATCACAGGGGTTTCTGGTATGATAATGACTGCACAGCAAATTCCTTTCCTAAGCAGTAGTTTAGTCCATGTGTTTACATTACATTTATGGAGAAGAGAAATAGAAATCAAGTTTCTACTGTTTGGTTTTGGTTTTTTTTTTACAAAAGCAAGTCTTGTTTTTGCACCTGAAATATTCAGGAACTGTATTTTGTTTGTCATCTGACTAGGTTCCAAAATGCCACAATTTTTCTCCAAGGGAAGATATTAGGCACACACAACAAGACTTGTGACAGAACAAAAAAGATACGTCACTCTATAAAAGCAAACCAGCTGTCAAGGTTTTGGTTGTTCCCTTAATAGGTAGCTGTGGAAAAGCATTGTTTGGATAGAATAACTGCAAATCTGGGATTGTGGCACTAAGCAGGGTGCACAGGAGGAAAATAAGGAAATGGAAGATTTAATTTAAAGTAAAAAATTTAAGGGAAAAGCCATTGGAGATTATGACGGGTAACAGGAGCCCCCCTCCTGCCTGCAGTCAGGGCCAGGTAGAAGACAAAGGCTGGGCACTGACTGAGTAGAATGTTTCTCTGCTGAGATTAAATATAATATTCTGACACACCTGGAACAAAGCTGTGTGAGGTTAGTGGGTGCCTATCAATGGCTCTGGTTGCTTAAAACACAGGGGATCCAGCACTGATGGCATTGTGGGTCCCCTACCAGGGAAAGGTGGGGATGGGTGCAGGAATTCTCTGGCTATCGGAGAGGCCCTCTGGGTTTGCTGGCACAGGAACAGACCTGCACGGCCCAGGTTGGGCCCCGATGGCAATCCCCTCACTTAAAGCCTGCAGAGTTGGTTCATCATTGCCTGTGCCCCTGAGTGGCACTCAACACTCTGGTGTCAGCAGTCCCCGGGGGGCTTGTAACAATTTATACTAGCTGGGGTTCATCCCCTTGTGTTTTGTATCCCTCAACAGAGAAGGAAATTTCAGCAAGAGGCTTAAATGTGTTGGTGTGAGTTAACACAGTTGTTCTGCTGACCTTAATGGTGCTATTCACATGCTCAGAGCAAGGCCTGCACTCAAGTACACTGCTGAATCAGCTCTTGTGTGTGTACTGAAATACAACAGTGATTTCTGCAATCAAGGCCAGTGCCAAGCTCTGGTACACCCCTGCCTAGAGTCAAGATATTAGTCCAATGCTGCTGTGTGTAGTAGCTGGCATTGCAGCTCCTCTTCCCAGGGCTGCTGAAGATGAGCAGGAAGCATCCACACAAATTGGCTCATGCTGCTTCTTTAATAATTCATGTATTTTTGCTCTCTTCTATAGTTAATGAACCTCCCCCACTCTCACCCTTGTTCTCTCTCCCTCTCCCATTCAGTCAGTTTGTTGTGGTTTCATGTATCTAATCCATCTGTCACTCGATTATAGCTATCGAGCACCTGTTATGGATTTCTAGAGTTTCATTCAAGCTGTTGACAAGTTATTCACAAATTGGCCCTTGTCACACTGTCATCATGTGGAGTGCACTTTAGTGAATTCTTTTGGGTACACAAAATAATGAACAGAAGACAGCAAGGCTTCTGAATTAAGCAGTTTCCCCAATATTTAAAGAACCGTTAACTAATTGCAAGTTTCTTGTGGGTGATATATATTTTTAAGCCCTTTTCTTAAAATATTTTGTCTTTTTCATGCAGACCCTTTTGCATGAATAAGCACAACACAACTTGATTGAGCTGTCAGGGCAAGCTTTGTTGACAATGATGCCTTATTCTATACAGTCTGTGGTTGCAGCTGTGACAAGTTGATCATTGCTTCTTCTGTACAATGCTACTTTGCCTACTCTGCTTTGGTACCAGCAGGGAAAGCAGAGGGCTGGTTGACTGACTAGCCCTCAGTCTCCTCTCCTCAGGCGGTTATTTGTTTTATTTTGCCCTGAAGGCTACCAGGCAGAAATCAGGCAGTGGAGGTGATAAAGGTCACTGTCCAAAAGTGAAACATCTCCTGAACAAAACGTTAGGAAAAGTTAAAGTTAAAAGCATGTTCAGCTATGTCTTGAAAAATCCTCACTTTCAAATATCTCAGTACCAGAAGGTTTAGAAATGCATTTTTTCACCCAGCTTTTACTTCTGCTCCCATATAGGTGATACTTACTCTAAGACTTTTGTCCTGCACTGTTCATGTAACTCTTATCTTCTGTCTGTGCTTTGCTTTCACTACCCAGATACTCTTATTAATGTTAGTTTTTAGTATTATAGTAAGGACCTTGAAAGTAATGTGGTAGCTGGATAACATTAACATAAGCTACAAGAGGATTCTAAGATATTCTCCCACTGCAGTGTATTAGTGGTAGAGAAGGAGGCATTTGCAAATACAGGCAAAGTGATTGATCTGTTTGCAGCTATGAGAGAAGTTATTTACGCACAATTTGGCTCAAAACAAGTAAATGTAGTGCATGCATATCTGTATATTTAAAAACCATTTTGCATCAATGAACATATGCACATTTTTCTAGTGTAGTCTGCAAATCCTTTGAATAAGATTCCAGGGCTTCAGTGTTTTTATCTTTGAAGAGGATTTTTTTTTTCTAAATTCAAAAGGAGAGAAACTAAGGTTTAGCAATTGCCTTGTCCATATGCGGTGCAAATATAGCACTACCAAATTATCTGGCAATTGCAAAGGGGCTAAATTACTTCTGCTCACTTGTTAGATTTCTCAGTGCTTAGGGGTTTCACGCTGTAAGATCCATTTTCCTTTGTAGTTTCACAGGGAGACACCCAGCTGCCCTGATCAGTGCTCTGATAAACCAATAGGTGGCAGGACTTCAAAACAAACTGTGAAATAATAAAGCCATGTTCCATTATAAAGAAGTTTGAAATAGAAAGTGCAGCTGCCTTAATAGTCAATAGCTTAAGAGTTATCTCATAAGAAATTATTTTTAGAGGGTTTTTAAAATATGTTTACAATAATTTAATGTTCAAATCTGTGAACTGCAATTCAGATGCTTGGAACAATTTCCAATTAAAAAAAACCCAGAGTTTCAGGAAAGTTATGGGTTATGTTTGAAAGGACATTTATGTATTAGAGGATGCTGATAGACATCCATGATTTTTAAAGCATGTAAGATTCAGATTCACACAAAAACTTATATACCGAAATATTTAGTCACTTATGCTGTGCAATACTGTGACACTGATCACCTTGAGGGATCCCAGCATCAATAGGTTATGATGATAAATCCCATTTCCAAAAACAACTTCCTCTGGGCCACGTCATACAATCAAACTGTGCACCTGAAGAGGCTTCACTGAGCATTTTAAAACCAGATCACGGTGAATCCATCAGTGCAAATCAGTAATGATAACTTCTCACTTGCTGCCATCCAGCACACTCAAATCAGCCCGATTTCTACCTCAGCACCACAGTAATGAGCTGCTCTGAGCCCTGCCTCAAGCAAAGATTCTGCAAGCCCTGACACCAGGGTTTTAGCCTGGACATCTAAACATATATATCCTTCTATCTAAACAATATAATTCTATGACTGGCTTACCCACCCAGCAGTGTCCTCAGTATGCCTGAGGCTGGCTATCTCCCAGCACCATGGCAGAAAAACAAATACAGGGACACCTCTAGATGGAAGAAAAGCTCAACTCCAGCCTACCTGACAGCTGAGGGGTAATGAGAATAACAGAATAAGTGAGCAGAGACAGCCTTCAAGACAAGCAGAGGTTCTGACAACTAGGGCACAGGCTGCTTAAGCAGTTGACTTGGCTGCAGTGCCCACGTCCAGCAGAGCTCCCAGCCAAGGATCCTGAATGAGGGGAGCCACCTCTAAACTGGCATCACATCAGTTGCTAAAACACATAAGCCCCATTCTTCAGCTGTGCACTATTGGCTAATTCAGGCAGCTTCCTCGCTCAGCTGTTTGCCTTAAAAAGCTGAAAATCCCTTTCTTACAAGCTTAGCAATTCCCATGAAGGGATCCCAAGCTGCAAACAGACACTCAAGTTGGTGCTGAAATTCCAAGCTCTGAGCGGTCGAAGAGCTGTGTTGTGCATCTCTGCCAAACAATGCTGAAACCCATCTAAATAAATCCCTTCAAATCCTAAATCTTTCTGGCTGTCAGGAAACTAGGCTGGGGGGCTTAAATCACTTTTGAAAATTAGTGTAGGATCCTAAGTCACTTATGTGCTTTTGAAAAATTTATCCTTAAAAGTTGGATGCTCAAAAGTGATTTTCCTTCACAAGTACCACTGCTAACTTCAGAAGTCATCCCTGAAGTGAGCATAAATAAAAAATTATTCATAGAAATAAGGGTATCACCAGCTGTCTGAGAAAAAGGGAAGCATAAAACAGGCCCAACATCATATTGGTGTTCAGGCTTTTTCAGTGAATTGCTTTGAAACAAATTGGTTTTCATTGGCTTTAAAAAAAACCCAAAAATTGTAATGTATTCCTTTTAATTTTTTTAACATATAAATCCAAATGTTTTCTGAGTATCCCTCATGGGTGCTGTGAGCCTTTGATTACAGGATTCTGGTAATGAGGATATTTTGGCCCTTTGAATTGTTTTTTTTGGGTGATGCCAAAAAGAAGTCTCAGGTTTTACAGATGCTGAAGTATTGTACTGTAAGAACAGTCACAACACCTTTAGTCTTATTTTTGTGTAAAAAATAAATAAAGGTTTGTAAAAATTATATGTTTTACCTTCATTTTAATTGTCGCTAGTCGTTCAGTGTGATTTAGGATTGTTCCTTTCTACTCTGAAATGGTTCAAGGAGTGAATAACTTTAAGGAAAATAGGTATGATTCCAAGATGCAACCACTGAAGATTTGGGTAGAATTGTATAAATCTGGGCTAGATTCAATTATTGGTTACACCAATGAAAAATCAGCACAGATCTCATTTTTATGCATGCTTCTGATGTTGCTGCATTTCTATAATATGCATGCGTAGTGAGACATGAGGCTGAGCAGAAGACCTTGCCTTAGTTGTCTTAGTTGCCTTTTGCTCTCTTGAGCAAAAGTAGCTTTGTATTATCTACTCATTTCCTTCAAATGTTTTTCTTCTCAGCAGCTCTCAACCATTTTAAAAATGGACCTTTTTTCTTTAATAATTTGGGCATTTCTTATGGTCATATATGGGAGTATTCTACGTGTAGTGCCATCTCTAGCACACCCCAAACTTTACATCCCAACCTCCATCTCGTGTCCCATTTTTACAGTGTCTGCTCCCTCCAAAATAACTTTTTTCCATACTTAAAGAAGCCACCACTGACAAAGCAAGTCCACATGGTCTCAGCAACCCAGCCCAGAGCTGCTTTGGAAAACAGAAATCTGCGAGAAGGTTGTCAGAGCAGAACATGGGGGGAAAGTGAGCCAGGATAAAAACCAAACCAAACTAATTAAAAAAAAAGAAAAAGCAAAACCCAAAAAACAAACAAAAAAACAAACCAAAAAAATCCCCCAAACCAAGGAAAAAAATCTTTAGATCTTCTCCTGCTCTGAAGGTTTATCGAGTCTTTCCTGTACTTCAGCATTTCAAGCACTGTTGGTTTGAGTTATCTCTTTGAGCTATACAGGCAGTCGTGGGGCTGAGGTGGCTTTGTGGCAGGCACTTGTGCTATTTCTTCCACTTGACAAGTATAATCTCCTGCCATGTCTTTTTCCATTTGCTTCTCTTGTTACTGAAGAAATGCTCAGTTTCATAAAAGCTGACATGCCCTGAGAAATTCCATGTACTCTTTCTTTTACAAAGCCTGTGCATGTAGATCTCTGAAGGCATGCAGGAGATTTCTGACTTTGCATAGAACAAAGGCTCCCAAATTCATTGCTAGGGAATACCTGTGGGGGAAAGAAAAACACCAACAAAATCCATCCTACTTGCCTTTTGACATGTACTATAAAAAGACTTGAGTTAGTGAGAAATAGCTTATGTGCCCAAAATAAAAATGCACTGTATCAGCCTTTTTCTTTGGGGATTAGGAGAATGAAAATTGATTTATTTTTGGTGGCGTTTCCTCCCCTGGGTCTAGAAAAAAATCAAAACTCTAAATCATCCCAGGTGAGGGTTTTAAAAAATGCATGCGTGTACTTTTTTCCCCCTTAGTTAATATTGTTGAATTTAAAGCTTGCACTAACTAATTGCTAAGACTTAAATGTGGACTACTTCCTCACAAATTTCTATAAACATGTTAAAAATCTTATTATCATTTAAATAAACATTGAAATAAACATTGTGCTTATTGCTTAGTGCTTGTTTTGCTTTCTTTAATTCAATGATCAACCACAGTCTTAGATGGAGAGGTTTACAGTAATGCAAAAATATAGCAGCTGAGGTCTAGAACTCTTTCTATGCAGATGGCAGGGTGGATCACTGCTCACAAATACATGTATTTGTATGCATATATGTGTGTATATATATATATATATATACACACATAAATAACTTGAGCAACTATCAAATATATATATATATTAGTTATGGTACTCTCAACTCTCATAGCTTTACATATAAACATAAATTCATATATTCTGATTTTGATGAGAATTATTTTAATTACCACTCAAGACAGTTGTCAACAGTTGCACAAATAGGACTGTACCAGAATGGTAAATTTTTGCCCTTTCTGCAAAAGGGTTTAGAAACAATATCAAAACCCACACAGGAGTGATGAATCAGGCTTGTCACATGAATTTTGACTCATTAGTGGGCCAGGTATACAGAAGGATGAGTGCATGTTTTTAACCAAAATTTGGTGTCATTTAAAGCCACTGTTTATTTTAACTCACTTAAGAGCACAACATTAAAATCAGCCAAGTAGGTAAGGGGTAAGATTCTCTTTCAATGACTTCTCACAGCCAAAGACTTTCACTGTCTCTATGCATTGACCTTTCAGCAAACATAGGGTGCGATTAAAGGGTTTTTAGGACATTATTGGTGAGTGCATTTTTTTAACTTTAATTTTCATGCTACTTTGCTTTTGACTATGCACCAGGGATATTTTTAGATTATTGATGACTGCACCATCTGGCTGTATTCTATTAATATCAGTATAACCGAGTTTCGCATCCTTCAGTTCAAACCCTTAGGCAACACATCTTTCCGCAGCTACAGCAGGTGCTCCAGAGTGAATGACCTTGGTTGCATTAAGCAACAGAAAGTACTTGCTCATGTTTTAAGCAGTATTTCTACCTGTGCTTTCTGACAGTTGTGAATATGGGACTTCAAAGTAAGAGGATGGAAACAGATTTCGAGGTTAATTATCTCGTACCCTCAACTCTGAATCCATCTGGATTTTGCTGAATGCAGAAACTTGATGGCTGGGGGGTTGTTAGGAGTGTCATGGTCCAACGAAACTCTGAAGGACCTTGCTACTATGATGAGCTGCAAGAGAGCCCTCGCCAAGGAAGTTCAGAGTAAGATTTGTTAGTCAAGAGATGGGGCTGGACATGGAGCAATTTCATTTTTTTCAGCCTCAAAGAATTCCTGCTTGGTCTTATACATTGACCAGAAAGCCGTGCAGAGGGTCTGGATTGAGACTTTTGTAAACTCTTTTCTCATGGTTTCCAATCACCCCTTCAAGAGAAGGATTCAAATATTTCAGTGCTCATTGCCTTGCTTTTAACACCAGTTTCATCTGGCCTGCCAGGTTAGTTTTCAAGTTCTGGCTACACTACATGTTATTTTTAGTGCTTCCATAATTTTTTTTTAAATCATACTAATTCACAGAATTCTCAAGAATAATGGACTAAGCGCTTGACAAACTAGTTATACCAAATGCTGTACTTTGTTTTCATTGGTTATAATGCAACCATTTAATCACAATTTTATAATCCTTAGATTGTGATGTTTTCCTCATTTTTTTCCCTGAGACTTAATCACTGAAAGCAAAAATTTGTTGACAAAAGGAGTTTTGATAACCACAGTGCCATATATCCATGAACCTAAAAACAAATGCTACTCATAAAGTGAATTGCAAATAATGAGTGTCCTGTTTTTTCTGCTCCCCATATTCTAAGGGATATTTACAAAAAATAGTATGAAAAAACTCACAGAAGCTTTTATAGGAAATTTATGAAGAAAGAAAAGTTTAGTTATAGATACCAAATTTTTTGAGAAGGATTATCAATTATTTGTCAAGCTCAACTCTGAACAAACTAAACATTGTAGTGGTGTCACCTGGAAATACTGCTCTGTATCAAAGATAGAGAGCAATCCTTTTTAGGGTGCTGACAACAGGACTTGAAACAAGGATATTTTTACTGCATGAGCTGCAGAACAACATCCTTTATCTAAGTGAAGGGCTTTAACAACTTCTATTCAGACACACTGGAGAAGCAGTTGGCTGAAAACATAGTATATGATCTCTGTGTTGGTTGTAAGCCCATGAATATAATTCTTATGGAAATTATTTTTATCTCCTCCAAAGACAAAATGTTTTGGAAACTCCCTGTGGGTTTCTCAGACTGTCAGTTCATTACCTGGATTACTCCTGCAGTGTTTTAGGCTCTCACACTCTGGACTGGGTTGTGATTCTATATCTATCTCCATTTCTTCCTTTTGCTGCCTTTTTCTTATCCAACCCACATTTTTCCCCAATGGGAAATAAAATTGTTTCATATTTTTCATTTGAAGCTAAGGCTCCTTCAATGACTGCCATTGAGTTTTTCCAAATCAGGTTCCATTAGCAGAACAAAAATGAAAACAATTCCTGCTGTGGTGAGCCTTAAGAAATGGTTTGTGTACTGAACCAAGACAATGGGTGATAGACAGGCAAGAATTTATGAAGCCAAGATACATACAAAAAAACCCTCACTAACAAGTGGACTCCCATTTCTTTCCTAAGCTCAGTCAACAGCCAACCTTATATACCAGCTAAATAAATACTCGGTTTAGGAATTTATATAGTGTACATCCCCAACAATGAAAAAAATATGGTCAGTACTCTTTCTTGGGTTTGAAGAAACAAAATTAACGTCAGAGCTACTATTGTAAAATCTTTGATTTGGGACTAGGGCACAAGCAATATTCAGATGGGGGAAGACCTAATGGGGGTATTGCTGAAAGCACAAGGAACTGACTGTTAGTACAGCAGGATACCAGGAAGAGTAGAGATCCACAAGAATTTATGTGGGAGAAAGTGCATGGGTGCTAGCTGAGCTCTTTTGTGCTGTCCCAATGCCAGCTCTTCAGGACACCAGACAGGGTCCTGCAGAGCCACTTTAGTGTGTGGTTCCTATAGCAGCTGGCACTTTATCCTCATGGGTAGCCTGACAGACGTTATTGAAGCACAGCACCTGCACAAGGACCAGGTTCAAATCATGTGATGTCCTGAAACACATGATCTTCCCAGAAAATGTCTTGTGACAGATTCTAATGCTAAGGCAAACCAAAGGCACTTAAGAAACTGGGCTTAAAGCAGTGGAAATTAGATATTCAGGTAAACCTCATCCTACAAGCACTTGCATTGCACCAACAATGGCAGATACAGGGTGGCTCTACAGAGAGCTGCTCTAACATGTAACACAGAGATCCCCATAGCATTAGCAATTAGCCAGTACCCATCTCATTCTGCATGTCTTCCTTGCATTTTTCCACACCTGGAACACCATGAAGCATGAGGAGAAACACATTTGACTTCAGAAATCCTAGAATGGCCTGAGCTGGAGAGGATCTTAATTTAGTTATTGACCCCATGCCATTGACAGCTTCTCTGGGCAACCTGTTCCAGTCCATCACCATCCTCACAGTAAAGAATTTCTCCCTAATATCTAATCTAAACCAAACCTCTTTCATCTTGAAGCCATTGCTCCTTGTCATGTCACTACATGCTCTTGTAAGTCACCTCCCTCCATCATTCTTGTGGCTCCCTTTAGATCCTGGAAAGCCTCAGTTATGACACCTTGAAGCCTTCTCTTCTCCAGGCTGAAAAATTCAAATTCTCTCAGTCTTTCAGTCTTTATAGATAAAATGCTGTCATTTTCTGAAAATCTGTCTTTGATACGCTTCAAACAGTCACTTAAAACCTGGAGTGGCATTGTCCACTAGATGACTCTGAAAAGTATGATCTAGGCTTTATAAAATGCTACAGTTAATCAATTAATAGATAATCTTTTAAAATTATGGTGCATGGGACTTTAAAAGCCATTTAAAATGTTTGGTTCCTTTCTATTTCTTTTTCCTTTTTTTTTATCAAATAAGAATATAGTATTGCAGGTGGACATCAGCATTTGAATAGGAAAGGAGTTAAATCGGGAAGGAGTGCGTAGACTTTTTGGTCCAGAGGATTCACACTTGGGGTCATATCAACTATACTATCCCACAAAATGTTCCCATGGGAATCTCTGAGTATGATATCATAGATCCATTTATCTTTTGTAGGCAGTGAACACTTACAACTGCCATAGATTTAGAAGAAACAGAAAACCTGCAGCATTTCATGGAACAGGTCCTTTCATTTGCATTTTTTCCACCCTAAAGTGTAAAGTATTATCTGCTGTGTTTTGGTTGCTTGTTACCAGACCTCTCAAGATTCCACCTCAGCATGTGGAGAGACTGAGACCTTAGCCAAAGTCAGCCTTTAATTACAGGCAAGGAGAGAGAAGTGTGATGCTGCAAGAGGGGCTCATGCACCTCTTCTACACCCCTCCAGTAGTGCTACTGAAGACCATTTGATAAGAAGCCCTTATCTTTCCTTTCTCCATTTCACTTCATCAGGCTTTATATGAAATTCTTTCATCTCTAATGGCCCTTCAAAAGTTTACAACCATATTGATACTTGGAAGAAGTCAGGCAACTGGAACAGGTAGAGAGTCTTCAGCATAGATTATGGAAGGATTAGGCTGTAATTGAAAAGAAAGCCTAACCAGCAGAGAGGAAATTCTTGTACTTATAAATCCAATGTATTGTCATCACTTCAACCAATTTGATCTACATCTGCTGACTGCAGCAGAACTGGAAAAAAAACCCTTTCTTCTTTGTAATACCATGGGAGGGGAATTGTTTTCTGCAAAGAAGGTGTGCACCTACAGAGATGCTCAGAACTCTGAGCTTTGGCACAGCTTTTACCACGTCCACTTGCTACATAAAGTGATTACAGCTTTTTTTGTACATCCCACATGTGAGACTTTATGAGAAACCAAATCAGGCTGGCAAAAACAGGATGAAGTGGAGACAAACTTAATTTACATCTAGAAAAGTGGACTAGAAGCATAGGGCTTGAAAACTTCCATGTCAAACAAGGTTGAGCTGTCAAATATAAATATCCCCATGATTAGGGAAGACTATTTTAAGTCTCAGTTTGGGATTTGGGAAGCCTTGAATCTTGCCAAGTCTTTCTGGAGGATGTCCTAAACTCCATAGCAGGTATTTATTTCAACTAATTACAGACAATCTGTTCTGGAGAAAATAAGTACCAGTACAGGACTGAAATGCAATAGAAGACACACATGAATCTCTATGCAACGTTCCCACTTTCAAAAAGCATCAGAAATTTTTGTTCACTATCTGAAAAGGAACCTTAAGTCACCTGACAAGTAGCCCTTCCTTCAAACTTCAAAAGCCACAAAGCCCCCCAAGCTTCTGGCTCCCATAATCTTGTTCCTTTTGAAAATTTTCTGTGATTCTCTTTCTGATAATAAATATAAGCTCACAAAATGAAAACAAGGAAACTATGAGAGTGCTCCTGTTTCAAGTGGAAAGCTCAATCATGTGCATCCTGCAAATTTCAGGTTGTAGTGTAGGCTCTATAAAAAGCCTATCCAAAAGATATGAAGGAGTTGCCCTAATCTGGGAGTATTACCCACATCACGACTTGTGCTTCTGTGCAGGTGTGCCTGGATACAAACTGCTAATATTTTTAAAACCTACACTCCATGTTAAAACAAAAAAAGATTGTGATAAAATTAGAAAGACAAAAATACCACTTGTTCTTGAAAAATCCATAGGAAATTAATTTTATGCTACTCAAATAATTTCTACTGAGTTAAAAACAAACTACGTGCTGCTGAGACCTCACCTGCAGTGCTGCATCCAGCTCTGGGATCCCCAAGACTGGAAGGACATGGACCTTTTGGAGCAAGTTCAGAGGAGGCCACCAAGATGATTATAGAGATGGAACACTCCTCCTATGAGGAAATGCTAAGAGAATTTGGATCATTTGGCCTGGAGAAGGTGTCAGAGCAAAGTAATTGTGGCCTTCCAAAGTCTGAAGGGAGCCTGCAGGAAAGATGGAGAGAGACTGTTCACAAGAGCATGTGGTGACAGGATACGGGGTCCTGCATTCAAACTGATAGTAGTCCCTGGTCTGGTGAAAGGTGTCCCTGTGCACAAAAGGGGATTGAAACTAGATGACCTTTAGGGTCCCTCCCAACACAAGCATAAGGAAAGATGTCTAAAACCAAGTCACAGGCTAGTGTTTTATTAGTCTTG
Source organism: Melospiza melodia melodia (assembly GCF_035770615.1). Lineage (NCBI taxonomy): Eukaryota > Metazoa > Chordata > Aves > Passeriformes > Passerellidae > Melospiza > Melospiza melodia. Next base: position 133,421,958 of record NC_086194.1, on the reverse strand, counting down.
CAGTTGTAGTATATTCCATGTAATGTCAAAAAATTATTAAAGATAACAGTTGACTGCAGTATCCTAATAGAACTTCAGAAAATTTAAGGAATTTTTACGAATCTCATCAGATTACAGGGCAAACTGTAATGCATTACATAAATCCTTTTCAGAGTAGGTAATTTATATGCACAAATAATTACTTTGAAAGAAGTGAAGCAATCAAGTTTAAGGCACCACATCTAGGAGCACTATTGTTTCCTCAGGCAGGCTGGTAGTAAAGACTCCTCATTGTCCTTAGGATAATGATGGGCCATAGAATGCCACAAGTAGAGATAATATAAGGATTTCCCATCTGACATAAAATGTGAAACATAAAGCATGGTCTCCATTTTGCTGTCCAAGATTTATTCTGAATTTACTCGCTTTAATATACTAAATAGACACAGAATTGTTCTGCTATAAGGACATTTACATTTTTTGTTTATTAAAAAAAAAGGATGGTAATATCTATATGTTGCAATGCTAGACCATGGTGCATTCCATGTACTTTGTGCAATGGAGGTGTATTGATGCCAAAAGCACAATGCTAATAATCTAACATTCAAACTACAACAGTGAAAGGTGGATAAAGATGCATTTCCCTACCAGACAGAATTTCTTCAACATTCTTTGGCTGATCTGCAGAGTTATTCATTGAAATTTGAATTAAAGTTGTCATCTTACCTTTAATACAGATCCTCATTATTCAGTCAATTTTCTCCTCTCTCTCTCTTTTTCTTTTTCTTTGCTTGCTTGCTTGCTTGCTTTCTTGCTTTCTTGCTTTCTTTCTCCCTTTCTCCCTTTCTTACAAATATCCTGAAAATAACCTTCAGCTTCTTTAAAACATAAAGCTTTGGCGTTTTGGAGTAACCGTAATGAGCCAATAAACCCAATTTGGAGGCTGGTTAGTACCACATAAATTAATTTCCCTGCTAAATGATCAGAGTCACATCCACCTTTTTCACTACCATCTGCCTCACAACAAAGTTGGCACTGTACTCCTTTGAGAGGTGGACTGTAAAAGTGTCATTTAGGAAAGGCTTATTAACAAAATCATTTCTAAGTTCCAATTTTCCTGTTCCAGGGTAATGATCACAGGCAGCATATATATACTGTTAGCAGGAAACAGTCAAATGTCCATATGGCATGCACTTAAATAAATAATATTAAAAAAAAAAAATTAAAAAATAAATGGAACGTGTGTATGGATCTATGCAAATACTCACCTTCATTTTCAGGGATTTTCCCATGTAGTTGATCACAACAATTGTGCTAGTTGTTAGTTCTGCCTATGAAGGAACAGTCCCTGCCAGCTGGGGCATTTCCCACTTGCCTCTGGACTATGTAAACAAGGCCTGTGCCACACCTGTAAAATGGCACAGGAAAAAATCACTTTTCCTGAGCTTGCTCTTAATTCCACGTCCCCGTTCTGATGTGTGACAGACATTTAAAGTCACTCACTCAGCCATCTGATTTAGTTCCTTACCAAGTGTTGTAAAGCAGGAAAGCATCCAAACATTGTTGCTAAATTCTGATTAAAAACATTGTTCTGGTATTTTTCATTTGTTGTGAGTACACATACCTGGAGACTAAGGTTTTCTTTATATTGAGAAGTCTGCAGTGAAGGCAAGGAAGACTTAAATATTGACAAGGACTTTCATTTTGTTTTTCCAGTAAAGAAAAATATAGGGCGACAAAACTGATTCATGGGGCAGTAGAGTGATAAGTTTTTCCATGTGAAGGAGATAAGGAAGAGGTTGAATACTCAAGTTAAAATGTATTTTTATGTGCTTTGCTTTTGTGAAGCAGAGTCAGAATTAAGCAGTTCCACCACATGGAATTTTATTTGCAATGAAGTTATTTTGCTGTTAATGGTGCTGTTCCATCCTGGGCCAAGGTGCCAGTGGGGCCATGAGCTTTCAGACAGGAGTCCAGTACCAATGTGACATACAAGCATCATGTTATTTGGTTATCTTTCACTAAATGTCCTGCAGCTTGGTGTTGTTCTACCACAACAAAGTGTAGACAGTAGCCTTTGTTTATTTTCAGAAATAAGATGTATTTTTTACACCAGATTTTCACAACTTCCATTTTTTTCCCCCTTAACACTAGCCCCAAATGCTGAAGTGGTAATAGTTTGGGTTTCAATATCCTCTCCTTTCTAAATAACTGGAAAAGACATCCTTAAAATAGTCTCCATAACTTTCTATCTTATTAAGTATACTTAGATTCTTTAGCATTATTTTTCCGTCTTAATTCTTATTTCATCTGTTTTGTTTTTATAGGTGTTCTGAGGAGAACTGCGTTTTAAGCAATGATTTTCAATAAATTTCTACTTCAGAAACTCATCAGACAGTTTGAACAACAAAACCCAGTAGCAGTAACCACATGAGTCAAATTTAACATAAAAGAAGCTTTTGAAACCACACTGTGGATTTCTAATCTGCTTTTTGTCCTCAAAAATGAATCTAAATTACTTGAATGTAAATTAAAAATAGCAAATTCTACAACTCCAAATTTCAAAACCTACACGACAGAATTACTGTCTTTCTTTCAGATCTAGTCTCTCTAAATTTAGAAAGAATTGAAAACTTCCTTTTTCTCCACTGAAAATTAGCACTGCCAGTAGATCATCTAGTAAAATTATTATAAGAAATCTTTAATTCACATTTATCAAGGCCACAATGATACCAGAAACTCCAGAGTACATGCATGTTGCAGTATGACAGCACCAACACTAGGTAATAACAAATCCAAACTATCTCCATGTCTCCGATATCGTAGACTGAAGAAGCAGACCCTTCTGTTTGCTCCTGCCAGTAGTTCAGGAGATCATCAATTTCATCATTCTGGAGATCAGTGCAGGTTTTCTGTTCATTATGGGAAAACATTCTTGTTCCTACCCTTTCTTCACTGCATTCTGCCTCTCAGATCCTGAAAACATGGATATGCCTATTTTGAGCAAGGACAATTTGCTTAAAAAACCTTAAATGGCACTATTAACTAAACTCTGTGCTCTAGGACTGAGATGAGTGCCTTGAGGTCTCATCAGTTTGGTTAGTTGCAAAAACTGGCAAAATAATTGTCCTGCATTTTCCAGGAATTCCAAATAATTTCCATGTGAATGAGGTTTATCTGATATATCTCTGGACTCCTCACAGCTAGTTTCTGTTTATCCACATGAATTGTGGAGTTCTCCAGTGTCACAAAAATGGAAATTAACCCTTGGACAGAAAATTCTGTATAAGTTTCTGTTTGAACCCATAAAAAAAATGTGAAAAGTGCTTACAAGAAACAAAAAGTAGCTTTCTTACAGCAGGAAGAGAAGACACCTATCCCTTCATGGCTGCCTCTTTGTTAAATGCTGGGTGGTTGAGGGCTCATTGCTACCTGGCAGCACTGCTGAGCCACGTTTCCTCCCCTAAGGAGCAGGGCACACTGCACTTCTTAAGAAAGTTTAAAAATATATTTTCCTGGGTTTGTCATTGAGTTTGAGTTATAGGAAACATTCTACCAATGCTTTAAAATCACTGCTTGCCTTTCTCTTTTTTCTATCCTCAACATCTTACAAACATAGCCTGTGTTTCTTTCCTGTTTTACATCTTCAAAGCCATTTCACTGCCAGCTAGAAGCATAGGATATGTTTACTCTGGTCATTAAAACACTGATCAGAGTATCCAAAATCTCAGTTTTTCAAGAGAACATTAATCTGGTCAATTTTCCACCATGCAGATGATCAAAAGAAGCAGAACTCTGCTATCCCGTCATGCAAATAAAATTATGTGCACAAGGCACACTGTTAGTATTATCACCAGAGACATACTGTGTATTCCTATAAGGCTATTTTAATGTTCCTGGTGTATCATATCTTTTTATAGACATGGTTCCTGATTTTAAAACAAAGCCATTTCTGTTAGCTTGCTAAAAAACAAACCTAAAGATTCAAAATATAACTCCTATTTCTGTGTACATATTTTTGGCACATAAATGAATTCTTTAGGGTACATTACTTGGTATTCTGCAGATGAAAATGAGCCTGATCTTTGCATGTTTTCAGCTGACTAGCTGCAAATCTTTGAAGATTCAGAAGCTACACAGGGATATTTAAGATGACATACTATTTGGAAAGCTTGCAAGATTTATAAACCTGACCACAGCACCATGCAAAATGTGGCTCTGCCATTTCTTATTTTGTTCTGAGCATATCCCGACATGAGATATCGTGGACAGCTACATTTTGAAATCCAGTTGTGAATATACAATGCTCAGAGAGAAGGAAGGCATAAACAAGTCCACTCTTAAATCTCTTGAGTTGTTGTCTGCTCAGTCTCTACAGTCAAATGACTTCAGCAAAACAAGCAGCAAGATGAAGCTTCAGAACCTGAACTTGTTCCCTCCTTCTGGAGCACAGTGAAAGGCTGCAATTCCTGCCACCAACAAATACTGGAGATATATTATACACCACAATGTAAGGTAGATACGTATAAACCTCTTTCTTGGAAAGTAACCACTCTCAGATTAATAAAGGAATTTTATATATATATATATTTAGAAGCCAGTTTACTCCTGAACAGATGCTAGAAGAGCATACTTTTAAATCTGAGAAAATTTAAAACTAAAAGGGAAGACCAAAGATAATTTGAGAGTGTTTCAATCTCAAGTATCATAGCAGAGGCAACCTTCACATCCAGTCTGGGTTTCAAACTCATAACTCAGTGACTTTCCAAGTGCCCACACTGCCCTTTTTCAAACATTAGGGAAGGGTGATTTTAGCTTATCTCCTGTTTTGGCTAAGATTTTGATGTTGTTCTCTTCAGGAGCCACCCATGCCTGTTTTCTGTGCTGTTTCCTTGCTGGATCTTCCATTTATCCTTCTGTCTGCCCTGTTCTTCAGTTGTGAATCCTCCCTTCTCTGATCATGTCCATGAATTTCTGGGGAAGGTGGTAACTCCAGAAGGCAGAGGAAGACCTAGTGTCTGAATCTAGGACAGGGCAAGGAGACTTCCTTTCCACTCACCTGCCACACACTTTTGAAAGAAATTACCAGACAAACTTCTAGCATACTGATATACTCCCATATATCCAAAAATATCCTCTAAATCTTATCATAATGCACCTTTAAAATTATTTTTAAAAAATAAAAATAAGAAAATAATTTCAAAAAGACATCTAAGATGATACAAATTCACAGCAAAGCTTAGTGTAGTTGAGCAAATGCGCCGTGACAATATGTACTGGTACATCTAAGAGATTCCTTCTCAACTGGAGCACAGAACAAATGGACTTAATAGGCAGACAGAAAAAGGAGAAGACAACTCCTTCCCAAGCATCATTACATTCCTCTTCTCCTTCACACACATGCACTCTAAAGCAGTGATTCCTGGGTTGTGGTCATGTCAGAAGTTAATACTCTGCTGACATTACTGAACTCCATGAATATTGCATGTCTGCACATCCCACACATGACATCCAGTCCCCAGTGCACAGGACATTTCCTGTGTGCCTCATTCAGCACTTCAGTGGTGCCTGCTTGGCATTTGACACATCAGTGCCCTGCTGAGTGCTCTGTTCATGCCACCTGGAGCAAGTTCTAGGTCATACCACCAGGGAAAGTCATCTACGCCAAGCCCTACAGCTCTGGGCCTCAGACAAAAGAAAACAACGCAAATAAAACCTTCAAACCTATTGGAAACTAGCTCAGCTTTACCAGGTGTAAGGATAAGGTCTAAGAACAATGTTCCATGAATAGAAGAGAGCTCATCTGTTTAACAGCTATGTTTGAGAAAACTTCTTAAACTGTGTGACTGGGGACTGTGTCCGAGAAGAGACTGAGGTCCTGCTTCACACACCTTGGTGCATTTTCTCCACCTGTATTATGACCAAAGCAAAGCCATCCAGGGCTGAAAATAATGTGCCTGGTGGATGTGGGCTGATCCTTGCTGCTCAAACAAGCCTTGAGAGGCAAGGGCAAATACTCTAAGTGTAGCACTGAGCAGGTATCCACACACATGGGCCTGCCTGGCTTCAGGCACAGGTTTGCTGCAGTTCTGCTGGCCCCTGGCACTGACTGAGCACAAACACCACTGCCTGCTCCCTGTCAGTCATACCCAAAGAGAATTTGGCTTGTTTATTATAGACTAACAAAAGTCAAGGGAACATTTGTCTTCTAAATATATAAACTATGTAAACTCTGGGGACAAACATCTGCTTAAGTTTAAAATTAACCTTTGATCAGAGACAGGCATAGTCTGGGCTCAGATAAACTTGGATACAAACGTGAGCACAGTGAGGGTCTGAACCAACCTTTTGGTGGGAATTGCAGGCAGCTGTGGAGGGGAGGGTAGGAGAGCACAAGAAGAGGACAAAGCTATATTAAAGCTGTTTATGGACTGTAATTAGGGGTGAATCAAAAGCTGTGAAGGAAAAACAAACAAGCCAAACCAATGGTAAAATCAAGAAGAAACTAAAAAAACATGGTAAGGGTTAAGCTAACAGAATACCAGCCTATAAACTGTTTACAGTGTGCCTGCTGTAATAGAAATATTTTGCTGGGATTGGAAGCCTAAAGTTAGAGAGACACAGAACTGGTGAGTGCATAAATGTCAGTCTGTGTAAGTGTGTGAGGGGCCAGTTCCTGTGCAGGGAACAAGTTACTCACATGCTGCTGCCACTCAGGAAAAAGTAAACTTATTTGGCTAAGAGGTAAAGATGGTGTTTTCTGTGTACACGTGATGGTAACAACTATGTCACTATTCTAAAATCTTTCCTTCCTTTGGTTTCTCAGGGTTCTATTGCCTTGAAAAATTTCAGTGGTTAGTTTGCAAATACCTGATTTGTGGTTTTTTTTTGTTTGGTCTGGATTAGGTTTGGTTGGGATTTGTAGGTTTGGTGGCGTTTGTTTGTTTGGTTCGTTTTGGTTTTGTTTTATTGTTTTACTGTTGGTTTTTTGAGGTAAAAGCTTGGATTTTGTTGTATGAGGGAAATATATTAGCTAGGGCAACAGCAGAGCTACTCTGAACATCTTGTTCTCCCTTATAATTTTGAGGAGCAGTCAGGAATACCACAATGTCTCTCCCAAAGACACCGGACATACACAGGGAAAGAAATTCAGTGTGGATAAATTTGGGGAAGAGATAGATTCCGCTCTTCCTGTTGGGTTAAAATTTTACTTGTTTTGGACTTATTTTTCCTGGTGATGAGTTTTGGGATTTGCTGCTTGGAATTTTCTTTTTCCATCTAACTTCTTGATGTAGCTGCAGCTAGGAAATGGCTCCAAAAATGAGTGAAGGTGTTACACCTCTGTGGGTGCTCTGTAGAGTTACCTTTGAAGGGCCTCAGGACATCCCAATAATCCTCTTAGGCAGGGATAATGATCCTCAGTGAAGTACACTGCATTTGGCCTTTCTGTGGTGGAAAGATAAACACTGCAGTCCTGCTGACTTCTGCAGTTAACCCAGTGCTTCCTAGATGGTAGTGTTTGGCTTTTTTGGTTTGGTTTTTTTTCCTGAAATTTCATTGCCATTATGTATGTCTGTGATAAAATATATTACCCTTGACTGGTTAAGTGGTGCTCTCTGATTCTCTGTATAAATGTATTGTGGCATTGAACCACCAGGTATTGAAGGTGTAGAGCTCAGATATTAGAATGGTAGGGAACTTAAATATCTAGAAAGATCCCTGATAAATGATACACTCTGCAGACAAACCTCTGCCAAATTCTATTCAAATAGCACAGGGATAATGTGAATATGACTCTAATGAAGGAAGGCTGGAGTTGCCATAATGCATGCAGGTGCAATTGCTCCAAATCTCTCTTAAAATCCATTTTCCTGCCAGTGCTCATTCTTCCTTTAAACAGAAGTTAATACTCTGCTGACATTACTGAACTCCATCATGCTCATTATCTCAGGCTAGCATTTAGATCAGGTTTTTGGAGGTGAAAGACCAATTCATTAACTCTATTGTGTCACTCAATGACTTCCTGTGGAGAGATCATAAGTCAGATGGGGGTGTCACGGCTGGAAGATAAAAGAGAGCTATAAAGTAGGAAGACAACTGGTATAATTCACAAAAATGAGGAAAAGAATTACTCTATAGCGTTTAATTTCTATTCATAGTTCAGGTTTTAAGTATGTTATTTAGATAACAGTGCGTCTCAGTTTGTTTTTTTTTTTTTTTTAATGAGTTTCAGATATGGAATAAAAGAGGTTATTGGTTGGGGGTTTTTTTTTATTTAAAAGAGAAAATTAATATAGGCAACAAGTAACATAGAAATCCCTGTTAAAAAAAAAAGTGTGCTTCAAAGCCTGTCATGTTGAAATGCTGATAATATAATAAATATATTAATTTGTCTTAAAGGGAAAAAAATGAGTGTTTGGAAAATCATTATTTTATCAAAAAGAAAGTATTATGAAATTGTTTTAATTGTTGATAAAGAAAGAAATGGCTGCCAGGAATCAAAATCCACATATTTGATTAAAATAAAATCTCCATAGTGTTTCTTAAGGTTAAAGACAATGTTTATTTTTAGAGTACTCTCTGGTGCATTCTAAAATATTCTTCTCTCTAAAAGAAAAAAAAATTCTCTCTGAAAGAATTGTGTGGGACTATTATATAGAAAGTAGTCTCCTGCTGCTACTACTTATGACGGAACATGAAGCATCTCAGCTTGCACATGGGAAGTAAACAAGCAAAAAATACTTCTTGTGCTTTTAATTGAGTTTTTTGTAGAAAATTTTCAAATATGAGACTTTACCAGTATAATTAACAACTACTTAATATGGAGAAGCAGTGTCAAATAAGGAATGCCTTTGCCAGAGAGCTTTGGAGTCTCTATTCAGCTTCCCTCTACCTGGGAACATCATAGAATCCCAGAATGGTTTGGCTTTGAAGGGACCCTAAAGAACATCTGGTTCCAACCCCCTTGCCATTGGCAGGGACTATCCCAGACTGCTCAGAGACCCCATCCAGCATGGCCTTGAACACTCCCAGGGATGGGGCATCCAGGGCTTCTCTGGGAGAAGCTGGGCAACTTCTTCCACAGTCTCACCATCCTCACAAAAAAGATTTTCTTCCAGATACCTAATCTAAACCTGCTCTCTTGCAATTTAAAGTCACTTCCCTTTCTCTTATCACGACCAGACGGACCCCCTGGAGACATTGGAAGGCTGTGCTAAGGTCTGCCAGAGCTCTCTCTTCTCCAGGCTGAGGAACCCCAAACCTTCAGCCTTTCCCCACAGACGATCTTTGGCGGGACTCTCTCCTGCTAGGCTGCAGGAAGCCCCGGGGGAGATGCGGGATCGGGACAGGGACGAGGGCGGGCGCAGCAGGCCCCACTCTGTGGCGGGGCCTAAGGCCAGCGGTGAGTCTCTGCCTCAGCAAGGCACAGAGAAAGAGTCCGGGTGAAAAAATGCCAACATCAGAACATGTAAACATATTGTAGTGAAATAAACGGGCAAGGAGACCTGCTCCGTTTTAGATGCCTTTATTATGTGATCATCTCTGGGTGTGCATGACCGAGGGGTCACACACACCACCACCGCTGCCTTTGGGGACACAGAGCATGAGGTAGAAAATTTTGCTCCACAGCAGAACTGGGGCTTCCGTCCTCACGGGTTTGCCTAGAAACAATATTGGCCCATAGTTTAGCGGTGTCATCCAAACTGAGTACTATTAAACACAGGACAGAATCAGGCTCTGCTCAATGGTGGGTGATTTCCTGTGGTTCTGCCAGGTTAAAATCATAGTAGATGTGTGGGCTTGTTGTTTTTGAGAGGGTCCATATAGTACCAACGGCCCTTCATTAAATTCAGTCCGGGTGCAAGTCCTTCTGGGAGCAGGGGAAGTGATTCCCAAGGGAAAAGGATACAAACACTTAACAGTGGTAACCATAGGCAAGTCCCAGAACGCTAACATTCAATATTCAACAACAGACCAACAGTTCAAATTAAGACTATCAACTTCATCAACATCAACTAGCAATTACCACTCTGAAAAAGAGCTCCCATCTCCAGGGTTTTATTTCTCACAGTAGCATGTTCTTGTGCTTCAGTACTTTCTGGTAAACTCCCTCCTTCAGCTGATGGCACCGGGATTTCCAGCAGATAACACAGGCTGAGGGCTGGGAGCAAACCCAAAACCAGCAGCTGTTATCAGTCACTGAATGAAAAGCAACAGGACCGCTTTTACAACTTTGAAGGTTTCAAGCTTAAAACCCCCCACGACTTGGTGAAATAAACATGAGCAGGAGACCTTTCTCCTTTTTAATGCCTCTATTAAAAGTGATCAGCTCAGGTGGGGAGAAGCAACGGGCTCATACTCACATCAGAGTGACTCAGAGGAGAAGGAAGAGCTCAGCTTTGTCCACGGGTCTGTAGGCAGAGCTGTGGATTTTATCCTCACGAGAGCAACGGGAAATCCCTTGCTTTTTTGATTCAACATTCGATGTCCTCTGTCTAGCCGACATCTTTGAGATTAGGGTGAGGGGTAAAAAGGGTCTTGATGACTGCTAGATTCTGTTCCTCACATCTCGACATTGCATTGATTCATCAAGTTGTTTTAGGGGGTTTTGGCTAGGTTTGGTGAGGGGTCCATCCTGTTGCATGCTGGATCCAATGTCATTTGCATGTTGACTCTATGTCCTTTCCCCTTCACCATCTGGGTGCCATCCTCCAGGAAGCAGCAGGTTGTCACTTGGCAAAAGGGAGAATTCTTAACTATCAAAGACAGGTAGTTAACGGAAAGGACAGGTGATTACAATAACAAACAGTTAGAACTCCACCCTGGCAGCAACTGGCCCAACCTGTTAACTCTGCAACCTTTAAAAAAAATGGGCAGCTTTTTCTACTCATAACACTTGGGAAATCTAAGATCTTCCTCAGTTTCTAATGTGTTCACAGAATCACAGAATGGGTCAGGTTGGAAGGGACCACAGTGGGTCACCAGGTCACACCTCCCTGCTCAAGCAGGCTTGTTCTAGAGCACGCGGCACAGGATTGTGTGCGGATGGTTCTTGCTTATGTCTGGTGAGGGAGACTCCACAGCCTCTCTGGGCAGTCTGTTTCATTGGATGGTCACTCTCACACTAAAGAAGTTCTTCTATTCAGGTGGAAATTTCTGAGCATCAGTGTCTGCTTATTGTCTCTTGTCCTATTGCTTGGCATCGCTGAGAAGAGCCTGGCTTCATTCTCTTGTCACTCTCCCTTCAGATATTTATACATTGATGAGGTGCTCAAACCTTCTTATTCCAATAAATGCTGGGATTTCTTTTCCTATTTTTCACTTCTTATTCATTATTGATGAAAATTTGTGCGGTTTCCAAGCTGTACATAAAATAAGAAGCCAGTTTTCCTTTCTCCTAGATGGTTTGGAAACAGCTACTTTCTCCTCTTCACTCTCCCCCCATTTCAGCTGATTCTCTTTAATGCTTCTTACTTTGAGTGAGAATCCCTTTATCAGATCCTTTACAAATGAAAGCCACAGTTGAAAGGAAACAGAAAAAAAGAAATTGTAAACTGGTATCAATCTTTCTATTATGAATGCAGTTATTTATTGATCAATTTGGTTGCTCTTGCTGTGTTATCTGGGAGCATTCTTTGTTCTATTTTTCATCTGGATTGAAGCACTCTTCACAAAACCTTTCTTTACATTTCATCCATGTTACTATCTCTTCTGTTCCCCCTCCTCACACCCTGCAACTTTAAGCTGCACTCATTTTAAATATTTTCTGATATTAACAGACTGGTTGATTTTTTTTTCATCAGGTAGCAGCTCAGTAATTGTAAACGTAAGAGTCACTTAATATAAAGATCACTGAAAATCATAAACCATTTTCTTCTTGACCTTTTCCACCAAAACATTAGCTTCTGAGTCAGCCTGCTTTGAAGCTACAGAAGCACTACATATTGTTATGTTGGTTTCTGTCTTCAAGCAATTATTTTCTTCCATTTCCTCCTATTTTTAGCATCTGAAGGCTGAAATTTTACAATATGCTATTGCTCTTTTTTTTTTCCCAGGAACAAATGTCAGTGCATCAAAAGCTCACTGCTTTTAGTATGTGTCACTTGAGATCACTGGGAAAAAATACTTTGTAAGCCTCCTTATTGAATCATTAACCGTGGGCGCTACTATAAATAGTTTTCACAAAAGTTCTGGGATCAGTTATTTCAGCATCACTTCACTGCTAAGTAAAATTCATAAAGACTCTCAACACTGAACAAGGGGACAATAAAACCTATAATCCCAAAGGTGAAGAGGTATGCAATCAAAATATTTGACCTGTATGTAGCTTTTGTATGTGTTTTGGTATATACCCTGTGGTATCACAAGAATTTCTATCAGCTATATAGTATTTGCAATGAAAATAACTGTACAAACTCACATACACATGTACTTGGGTCGTTCACCCCCTCTCTCTGTTTAGATGCCAGTCTTAAATCTCCCAGACCTGAAATGCTTTCTGCAGCAATCCAGTCCTCTCAGACAACCATACAATAGCTGCTTCTTAGGATCTTGGAATCTCTAGGAAAATGGTTCATATCATCTTTCTGATCTACAGTTATCAAGGTGAGGGAGTGGTGGGGTCACTGCAAACACATTTGGCAGATCCAGATAAAGGCCACAGTAGCTCTCCTGTTGCCTTTGGTGTGCTGCCACAGAAATTCACCCTCAGTGTATGCATAGTTATGTCCTATATGGTCCTATAGCTGTGGCTGGGGACAGGATCAATCTCCTCATGGCATATCCAGCTATGACTCCTGTACAGCCTGCAACACCAAGAATTTATTAAAGAGCTGGGAGGACTCTTGTTTTTTCTTGATAATCAATTACCTTTCCTGCCACCGGGCCAGAGGTGTTCACCGAGCGCTCAGAGGCATTCACTGAATTTAATGAATCTCTGGGAGAGGTGTGATAAGCAGAAAGACATTGATATATTTGGCAGGAACAACCAGTACAGGTTTTCCAGAATGCTGTTCAATTTGCCACTCATCAAGTTTGTATCTAAAGCAACAAAGAAATCAAATATATTAAACATCTAAAACAGGGCTACTAAATTGCCACCTAGTGGTCTTGTAATGAAGCTAAAATCTCCAGCCTGCTGATCTGGCTAAACAATATGGGTGGGAGTTTGGTATTTTTGTCAGGGTCCCATTGTGGGTGTTCTCTGATGCCTTGCACATAGTGTGATTGGAGCAGAGGGGTGTCAGGGCACAACTTCCAAGCCAATATAAGACAATCGGAACTTCTAGGGTACCAGGGGCAGGTTGTACAGGATGTAAGGTACCAAAATGGAATTCCTGAGCCAGTCAGCCATCCTGTGCATAGGGTAAAAAATGCTGCCAGGTAGGAGCCCTAGTGTATTATCTGTACTGCTTGTTAACTTTTCCTTTCTGACAAAACAAAGAAACAAGCAAAAGTAAATAAGTTGAAATAAAAGATTTTCTGACTCTTGGGAGATTTGTTAGGAATTTGCTTCTTCTGAGGCTCAATAAGATCCAGAGAGATGATTGTGGCCTTTCAGAACCTACAGGGGCTATGCAAGAAAACTGGAGAGGAAAACAGGAGAAGGGACAACAGCTTTAAACTGAAAGTAGCTTTAGGTGAGATACCAGGAAGAAATTCTGTACTGTGAGGGTGGTGAGGCACTGGAACAAGTTGCCCAGAGAAGCTGTTGCTGCTCCATCTCTGAAAGTGTTCAGGACTGGGCTGGACAGGGCTGTGAGCAACCTGGTCTATTGGAAGGTGGCAGGGGGGTGGGAAGTAGATGATCTTTAAGGTCCCTTCCAACCCAAACCATTCTATGGTTCTGTGATGATTCCAGAGGAGGAAGCACTTTGCTCTACTGGGTGTTCTCCCACCTTCTAGTCTCACTCTGCCTGAGCCATATGTTCATCAGCACGTGCTGTTTACACAGAACCAAGCAGATGAGAAACAATAAAGAAGCACAAGTGGAATAGTAAGTTTTGCAGTTCTGCTTTTGTGATTGGTCTGCCCAGAAGCGACTAAGAGAGACTAAAAATAATTTGCAACATGATGAACTGCATAAACAAATTCTCTGGGGATTAATGCAGCCTCAATAATTTTACCGATAATCAGGTGGGGGAGCACTGGATTGACAAAGCTGATGCTCACAGGAGGTGGAGGAGGCAGAGGCCTCGTGTTAGAAAGTGTCCTGGAGCGGGGGCTGCTGGCTACATCTCTGGGAGGACACATCAGTTGTTTCACAGATAAGTCAGAGATAAGTCAGTCCATGGAAGCAGAATCCAAATGATTCATCTCCCTCCTCCATCCTGTCACCTGCTGGGACCTAGTACAGTTAGTGGCTGAAAGAGAAACATCAGCTCTGAAAGACAGACTGAAAACCCTTATCGTACTTTTATTGAGCTCCTGGGTAGCAAAGGTGTCACATGACTATGGCATTGGTCTGAGGATGCTGCAGAAACTGAAAGTTTAACCCTGGACAAAACACATCCCCTTGCAGATCACTTGCAGATCAATATCTTGATTAAAGTTTTGGCAATTCTTGTGTCTTCTCTCCTCTTAGGATGAACTGAGAGCCCTGCAAGCAAAGGTCAGTGAGATGACATAGGTCAGGAAAGCTAGATGAAGAAGAGAAAACAAACATGGCTGGGGCAAAGGGTAGGACTTGGGTAGCAATATAAATAATCAAATTTTGACATTAATATTGTCTTTCTACACCTCAGATTTTGTGACTAAAATACAACTCACCATATAGAGCACTATATATAGTGGTAGTTTTCCTTTCATATCACTTTTGGCCTGGTTGTCATTAATCTGTTTTAAGATAAATCTGATTTTTATTTGTGGGCATTTTCCCCTTTTTTTTTTTTTTTTTTTTGCGTGCACCTATAGTTCTCTTGTTTCACATTGTACATTGTACTTTCTTGTCTAGGGAAATCTGCACCTTGTTTCACAGATTTGATTTGCACACTGTTTAGTTTTAAACAAGTATCTATAGTTATACTAGTGTCTGACCTCACTCCAATAACTTAATCATATTTTAGTCAATTAAGTTCTCTGTAGAGTGAATAGCTATCTAAACTGATTTAACTGATTTACTTTTTCTTTTAAGGCCTCAGCTTCCCTTCCTCTAGTTATTATGGAAGCACAGTAATAGAGGAAGCTGTAAACACACTCCACACACTGATGTGCCACTAATCCCAACTACCTAGTATAATAAAAAGGCACTCAATTAAAAGCTAGTTTACTCCTTAATGTACTCTAGGTGATTTGATCTTTAAGGAGTACACAATATAAGGTGAAAGGTAATCAATACAGTACTGTCTGAGCAATTGCAGATATAACTGCATACCTGTTGTCAATAAAATTATCCAGGGACAGAATGCCCTATAAATATAACCAGCTTTTTCAAAAAAATAAATGCTCTGCTCCAAACCTGAGAAGCTGGTAAGCCACGAAATAGAATCCACATGACAATTACTCATTTGAACTTTAATGTGTGCCATGAGTTTCTGTTTCCCCTAACCTTTTCTGAGTTAGTCTCCTCAGGGCTTATTAGGATCGCCTTTGACTAAGGGATTTACCACACCACCAGTCTGTCAGCGTTCTGCTATCCCAGTAGCTTCCTGAGTTTTCAGATTCCATTCAAATTGCCATGCCAAATGGCATCATATAACTCTGGAAGACACGCCTTTTGATTTCTGCCTGCTGCAGGTAATAGTGAACACCTTCAAATAGCTCTCGACATATTTTACACTTTCTAGGTAGGAGGTTCTAGATCCTCTGTGTTCATCCCCACAAATAACCAGAGCTAATGGCTTGGGATGTGCATTCAGCACATTTCTTACTTGATGCTTATACATTTACAAAATCACTGAAGGCTTTCATGAGGAAGAAAGCATCATCCAGTGTTACTGTGCCAGCATTGAATATGAGGAATAACTACTCAGTTGTCACGTGTAGAGAACATACAGTAAGAACTTATCTGTGTGGGCTCTGAAATTGTACACTGTCTGTCTTGTCCTCATCTTATGGGCTATGCAGTTTTTACTCAGCTCAGAGCAGTCAGATTGAACTTGTGCCTCCCCTAAAATACCTGAAGATGTGCTGTAAGGGGCAAGCTGTCTAAACTTACTGCTCTGGCAGAGAGCTACATTAAGGCTTTTAAAAATTGGAGTACAGTCAGGCACTTAAAAATGGACCACAGTTTTCTCAACCAGTTGATATATCTCAGGTTAAGTGACAAAACAGGGCTTTCACAGGAATTTCTTTGAGAGACCTTAGACATGAGCAGGGTAACAGAACAGTCATGATCTGAAAAATAATAATATTATTCTCTGACTACATGGAACAGTACTCAGTCAAAGGGATGTAAAAGTTGAAGTAACCTGAATGTTGTGGGGTTTTTAAACAATTTTAATTCAAAATTGTGAGTGAAACAAGTTTGACCTTTTACAAAGCAAAGTTGCTTTTATTTATTCATTGTTTATTTTCACTTCGCGTGTGTGTCTGTCATCTCCAGGAATAAAAGTACTGAAGTCAATTCCCTTCTGCCTTTCTTTATATGGAGCTGGTATTTATAATGAGCCTCCAGTCAGCTCTGTCATATTAAAATGAACTTTCTGAATTATTGTTGTTCGCCTGATTTCACAATCAGCGCTTTGCAACCCACAACACTGTCACTAGCAATCTAACCAAAGGCAAAAATTTCTTTAATGTCTAGATCAGTTTATGTTGAATAATATCAACACCTTTCAGCAGCAGTAGTATTTAAATACAGCTGGCATGGAACAAAACAGAATGCCTGATTTTTAAAAAGCCTCATACATCCATGCTTCTTCCCTTCCTGCTGGAATCGTGTAAGTTGTAAATGATGGGGGCTCTTTTTCTCCTCTTTCTATGTCTTGGTAATACTTGGTGTTTTGCCTTGGGTGTAAAGGTTAAAAACTTAATAGGTTGATGGTCTTTGCCATAGGAAAGTGACTTCTCCATTAGAAAGCCAATACATTTATAAAGGTATTAAAAACTTGGGTTAAAAAAAAAATCTAGCATATATGTTTCTGTTATCCTTTTGATAGACCAAAAAAAAAAATACTGTACTTTGGAACACTGAAGGAATAAACCAGCCAGAGATAGTACCTTTACTTGCAGCTTGAAGTCCATTTCCAGTTAACATTTCAAATATTTTTCTTTACTTTTTTCCATTACTATTTCTATTTACAGTTTTTCAAAGAAAGACAGTATCAGGTATCAGATAAATAGGTTGGGGGAGGAGAGGGGAGATGGACAATAGGGGAAGAGATTGCCTATATCCATTCTCTATTCATCATCTTTTCAATAATCTTTTCATCTCCTATAAAAATTGAAATCTTCACAAAAACACAAGCTAGATTACTCTTCTTCCCATGTTTTTACCTGTTGGGGTAAAGAAATATTTACACCATCTGATTCCAATAACTGTGCTAAAAAAAGACTGATATAGATTCACAACAGGTGATTTTAATTTAAGAAAATGTATTGGTGTATAAAGCATTAAAAAGGTTTAGAAAAGAATTTTAAAAATTTATTATCTCTCTCAGCAACAGAACTGTTTAATTTCTATGCTCCAGATTGAGATGAACTTTGAAAAAATGCTAAAGACAGGCCCTTGTGCATATTACCAAGATAAATATTTTCTTTGCTATATAGTCCTCCATGTGCAATAAAGATACACAGGACTAAATTCTGAGTAAGATACTTGTATTATTTCTAGTCCTATGGTAGAGCAATTCCGAGTTCAATCTGACTTTAACTCTGCCTGGGCACTGGCAGAATTCTCACCTATTCCAAGGGCAGTAGCCTCGCTCACGGCAGGGCTGCAGGAGCTTTGTAGCTCTTTGAGGCAGCTCTGAATAAAGCCCCCCTACCAACCTCAGCCGCCTGCCAAAAGTTATCACACAGATCGCTGGAAAAGCTCTGTCCCCGAGCTGAAAATCAGAGCGGAAGAGCGGCTGCACACTCAGCTGTTAATTCCCGTTTTTCCAGGGCTTTACCTTGCCATGAAGCGTGTGTGCCACCAGAGGGCATGGCACGCCTCAGTAAAATGCAGCTCGGTAAACAATTCCAAAGCCAGGGGGAATAATTCCTCTAGTCTTCTTAGGATATTGGACATTCCACATTAGTAATCAAAAGCCTACTACAAACTGAACTATCCCAAGTGCAGCGTCTCGCAGGTGTTTCCCAACTGCTCTTTCATTTCAGTAGTTCCTTTACTGGGAAAAATAGCAAATTAATTAGTTCTCACATGTAAACAAAGATGGAAACTGAACTGTTAGAATTGAAGACATATTTTCCCTTCACAACAAATTCACATGATGAAAAACTTAGGAACGTTGATTTTTTTCGATATTAATTGCATAGTTTTAGGTTTCATTTCTCCTAATGCTTACCTAACACACTGCAGACTTTTTCTAGTGAGTGTTTATGTGGATTTTGCCTTACTAGTGTCAAATAATACTGAATTCTATCAGCTGAGAAGCCAGCCTTTTGCATATTATTAGTCACAGAAATATAGCACAGCTGGAAGTATATTTGTCCTTTAAAATTTTTTTTAGAAAAATCTACTTTTATTTTACCAGTCTGCAATCTTGTATAAGGATTCTAAACGTTTTTTTCATCTCAAAGAACTTAACATGTAGACAGCCTCTAAATTAATACCTATAAATCAAGCAAAATTAATGCTGTTCACTAAAACTGAAAGAAAATGACTGAGGAGAAGACAAAGAAAACAGCATTTCTCATACTTCTGTGCAGCTTTTCATTGCAATTGGCTTAATGTTTGCATTTTTTTCCACAGTCTGATGATTTTAGCAGCATTTGTAATGATCCCTTAGCTTCACACATGAAAACAACTTTATTTTCCATTTCAAGATTCAAAACTAAGTTATCTCACAAACTCTTTTTTACCAAGTAATGTTTTGCTGCTTTGTAATATTATTGCATTTCTATTCTTCAGGTAAAACAGGGTCTTCAGGGAAAGCAATGCAACAGGAGAGCTCACATACTACTGTATCAATGCATAATTATATGTGTTATGTGTTAGCAGATACTCTAATAGCCACTTCCTCAGTGTAGCACCCTAGCAATTTTCTAGAATGTTCTTTAAAAAAGAAAGAAATGTGAGTAAACAATCTTTTTTTTTTTTAAAATTTCACCTACCAGACAAAGTTTGGAATCATCTATACTTCTAAAATGCAGTAAAATGAAAAATTATTGAATAGATTTTGTAAAATAATACATTTCTTTTTACAAAAATACTGAATTATCATTGAAGTCATTGATTAAACTTTGTTATGTAAGAAAAGAAAAACATCTAAGATGTGGGTAAGTCATCAAATAGTAAGAATGGAAAGTATTTTCTTTGGCACAACACTTATTTTTACACAAGGATGTAAAGAGTATAGCAGGCAATGATCTTCACATTATTCAAAGCATCCAGCTTTTCAGGTTTGTAGATAAATACTTAACTTCAGATGTAAGAATGTAAACATAATAATTATTTTACAAGGCAATAATTATTTTACGTGTGTTTACAAGGCAAGGGTGTGCAGTGCCTTAAATCTATTCCTTGGATTGCAAAAGCCCATTGGGTCATTTTCAAAGTGAATTTCAGATTATCATTACAGGGTAGGATGCACTCACTTGCCTGTTCATCCAGGGTGAGTTTTCTTCCTTACCTGAACACTGGCATAGCCAATTACTAGCTTATAATAATGTCTATATCAGAATTCTACAATTTGAAAGTAAAATGTTTATATGTAAGTCCAGTCCTAAAATTAAAATATTATTTCATTCTGCTTCAGTGAATCAGAGAGAAAATGCCCTCCCAAGAGAAGGATAAATGCCCAGAGGCACATACACAAATGACTCACTGACACTTTCTGTACATTTTCCTTCTGGTTGTCTCAGAACTCAGCAAAACACCTTGTTGGTCACAGATGAGAGAGGTCCTTGTCCAGCTAAGCCTAAAATGATCTCAACTTTCAGCATCATCTAGGCTGCTCTATGAACAGGAAGGACTGTGCTAGGAAGCAAAGGCTAATTCGTCTGAAAAGCAGATCTTCTGCCCATCAGAACATTATATATATTAATGGAAACTATGGGGCAATATTAATTCAAACCCCAAGGTTAATGAGGACAGTATCTGAGTTGTGAAAGTCTCTAACATAAATACAAAGTTCTTTGAATTTAAGCACACTGATTTCTACCCACAAGGCCCATAAGTCACTAAACTAGAACTTGGCTCAAAGCCCATTTCTGGATACGGGCCCTGCAGTCCCTTGCTATGGTGCTATAAAAACTTACACAGGTGCTCTGAAATTTGAGCTATCAAAGTCAAGGAGAACGCTCTCAGCAATTAAAAAAACCCTCTTCTGCTTCATATTGGAAGGAATGAGTGGCAGAAAACTTTCAAAATACCTTGTATTTCTTACTACTTTTGCTGACACAAATTTTTTTAATGCCCTCTGTTTATCACAAACATAGGGTAACCCAGCTGGGATGCAAAGAGGTTCATTTGCCTCAAGTGAGCCAGATATTCTTAAGTAAAAACTTCTGCAGAAGTCATAAAGAAAGATTATGGATGTATTCATATCTTAACCAGTAATTAATTAACTGAGAAGTTATGGTCTCTAGCCAAAAGGTTGGCTTTCAACAAATGTTTTGAATTGTTATAGTTACTACATGCTTATTGGAGCTATGATTTCTGAATGTGTTTGGGGTGGCTTTGTTTGTCTTTCATGTATCAGTTTGGGTTTTTTTTTCTTTTTGAAAAAATAGATTGTTTTAAAAACAATCTAGGGAGGGTTTTTTAGGGAGTTGCTAAAAGTCATTCCAGATTACAGCAAAGCCTGAAAAAAAGAGAAATTTTGCCTCAGTCAGAAGAGGGAAAATATGTTGCCCCTATCGCTGGTGCAAAGAATAAAAAGTGCAGGTCAATGGCAGCAGCTGGAGGGAGACAAAAAAAGAGTGAGAGGATGGAAGTCTCATGGTCAAGGAAGAGACACCTCTGCAACAACTTGTAAACAAGCACTTTAATCATGTTTGCTATTTCATTAGCATTTGAACCATTCAGATTGAAATATGAAAGATGGTTTTATTTCCCATCTCCTTTATGCAGGGCCTGGACAGCTTTATGCAAAACAATCTCATCTGAATTATTAGGATAACAATTTCTCTGTCTCAAAGGGCTGATTATGAAAATAAATTAGATGCTCAGATGTTATAGCAATGAATCCCAGTAAATTAAAAAGAATTTTCAAAACAAAATAACCACATTTACATTATTTTTAGATACCACGATTTCAAAAAAATTTTATGGAAATCATAAGCTGTTTGTATGTAAGCAAGGAAATTCTGGATGGCTAACCCCAGAAATGTGAAGAACACTTATTGGGAAATAATTCAGCTAGTTGACAGCAGAACAGATCAAGAGGAGACTACTAAATTATTAAATGACCTACACTACAGCTTCTTATATGCAGTTTTGCAGCTGGAGGAGAAGTGACTGCTAGAATGCTTAGTTTGGTGTCTTCAAAATGTCTACAGTGAGGCTCTGGTTTGAAAAGTGATTATGTAAAAATAGCACTTCCTACTCAGCAGATCTGTTCTTGTATGCTTTAGTAGGGAGAGGAAAAAAAAAAAAAAACAAATCAAAAAACAAACCACTGCATGTCTTCAGTGCTGAGCCACCATATCTCTGGGGAGGTGGGGAGGGGAGAAAGAAACTGCATTATACTCTAGTTTATGCAACTTCATCAAAATCACCAATTTAAAGCTATAATGTACCTAAGCAAAACCCATCATTTCAAAATTGTGCCCTTTGAAATCAGACCTGCATAACCTCATTACCTTCATCTGAATGGAAATGAATGAAATGAAAGGAAATAAACCCTTCACATTGAAAAATCATGATTGGATTTCCTCCAGCTTCCTATCATCACCCAAACTAATCAAGCTATTTTCTCCCCAGGTGGAAAATGAAAAGAAAGAGAGAGGTGATGATGATTCTTTTTTTAAATATTTGGCAGGTAATCTCAGAGCATGAAGCCCATATAAGTTTCAAGAGGTTACATGAGGACTACAGAAGGCTAATACTATGACAACAGCTGCTAGCATAGGGATGTAAGCAATGCAAAAATCAGATTCATGCAGTTTGGCCAGCCTGTTTCCAGGGCTGTCAGACTCCTAAGTGATGGAGTGGGCTTTGCCACTATCAGCTGCTTCCAAAGGATCAGTATGTCATAGCAAATGCTCCTCTTAAAGCTTTTCAAAAGAAGTCTTCTATGTCAGAATGATTTTTTTCCTGAAGAAGAGCAGATGAAGAGACACTTGTAAAAACAAAAAAAAAAGTAAAATTCCGAACACAGGAAAATACATACTTAGTATCTGTCTAGAGATTTGAAGGGATACTTTGATCATTCTTGCCAATTACATACCTGTTAGAAGAGAGTATATTTACATATTTAATATTCAGCTAATCTCCAAAAACTTTGATCAAAAAGACATGCCGTTTATCCTCAAACACTGTGCCAAAATTTCATCTCTAGATAGCCTAATGTGTGAAGTGATGAATTTGTTTTCAAGTCTTTTACAGAATGCCTTCAATTTTTCACTTCAGATTAAAACACCTACCCTTTTAACAAGTGCACTGCTTCTCCTGAACACTATCTTTAAATATAAAAGAAATCATAGCACGATGGTTCCCTCAGGGTTTTACCTTTTGACATTTCTCTAAGAAAACATCTCAGAAAGAAAACAAATGGCATTATGCTTGCAGACACAATCCTTTTCTAAATGAACAGAAATGTCTACATATTTCTTCTCATCTGTGACACATTTTAGGGTGCCTTAAAGACAGAGATCCTGAATGACCTTCATTAAGTCCCTGGACAAGAAGCCTGACTAGCTCTAGAATTGCAAGTTCTGAATGTGGGCTTGTGCAGTAATGGAAAATGGAAAGGTTACCACATAAGTTTGCAGAAAACCCCAGCATCAATTCTGACAGAAGAGAGTCCAGCAGCAGAGGTTTTGCAACACACTCTGGACTCAGGTGTGTTACGTTAGATGTAGATGTAACAAATCCCAAATTAAAGCACATTTTTTTCTTTTATTAATTTGTGTTCTTATAGAATGCATCCTTTCCAAGCAATGTCTAACCTTGTAATTCTTTTCTTTGTCTGTACCAAGATTTCATCTAAGCCTTTTAAAACATCTCTTTCCCAAAATAAGAATCCTCCCAAGAGTACTTTATTCAACAACGAGAGAGATGCAAATGCAGCATCACAATTCCTTTATTGATTAAGAATGCAGCATTTGCTTTGAACCACAGACTAGATCTTGGAGATGTTTCAACCATGGTCCACATGTTTAAGTAGTAGGCATTAAGTACCAGGCATTCCTCTCCTTACAGTGCCAAGGATTCTAACAGTACAGTGCTAAGACCTCCAGCAAGTAAGATGAACAGTCTGGTAACAAAACTCTATCTGGAGCCAGTGCCAGAAGGAAGCACTACTTGTTTACAGCCCTAAAATTGAACTACCATGACAGACTCTCTGAAAAAATAAGTTGAAAAAAGATTTTAATTACAAGCCTTACCTGAAATACTCTAGTATTTGATCAGAATATTCCTTAGTGACGCTGCTTTGGGGAGCCAGTGTAGGAATGAAGCTCTGTAGGGGGGCATCTCTGACCCTTCCTCCCACCATGGGAAGGTGAGGGCCCCTCTGGCAGTGTGTGCATCACTGGAGGCATTTGGGGCTTGAAGGAAGAACTGATTTTGTCCAATTGTTTTCAGGGTTCAAGGTGCAACTGGACAGGCTTATTTAAGCATGGACTAGAGAGCTCACTAAATTACAAGATGACAAACAGGCAGTAAGAATACGGGAACAAGACATTTTATGACACAAGAAATCTTTCAGAGAGTGTAGCAACCTTTTTATCCTTGTCTATCACAGAAATATTTTGAAGGTCATAAAGCATTTCTTCTTACCAATTATTAGATTAGTAAACAGGAGAGCTTACTACAGGGATATAAATATTAGTCTTTAAAAAATTGCAAAGATACAATTACATAGCCTTTAGCAAGAACACTATTTTTCTTTCCCATCACTAGATTTGTTACTTTTTTTTCCTTTAGTCATAAGACTCATTTTCTTTGCAAATGTTTTTTCTACCTGAGACAAATTTGTAGAAACTGATTTACTGAGAGGAATTCTGACACTTTCCTGGCAACTTGCAGTGATGCCTGGTGAAAACAGCTAAATTTTGCTGTAGAAGAAAATTGCAAAAAACTCATGAAAACAGCTTTTGAACTCATCCAAATGTGATCTCCCTAAAGAAAAATCTAAATAGAAATGTCAGGATTGTAGTTTTTAACTCACTTTGGGAACCCTATTTGGTATACTGGCCATACAGCTTAATAGTAAAGCTGCTTTTGTTTTGGTTGGATTTTTTTCCCCATAGAAAAAGAAAAAACACAAAAAAAAAAAAAAAAAAAAAAAAACCCAAAAGCAAATAAAACACTGTAAGACTTATTTTTCTTGTAAAGCTGCCTAGACTGGATATCTATGATACAATTTTGCCAGGAGACTGTTTTGCTTCTAGCAATTTCACCTTGAAGTCTACAAGATCTGATAAAATCTATCGCAGAATAAAAAACCATAAATGTTGGTTGTCCCTGTTTGTCCAACTCCCCATAATCAGACACAAGCAAGTAAAAGTGGGCCCAAAGAAAAGCCAAGAGCTCTGTCCCTGCATGCCATAAATCAGAGATCACTCTCCTTCGTCCTGAGAAAAATGTAAGGCTTGTAGTGCAAAAGCTACCAGAGGGCACTACCAGTATTTCGGGTTCCCTACAACAGCAGGAAACTTGTTCTGCTTAAGGGAACCCAGAAGTGCCACAGCCTAGGTATTTCTCCTTATAAAGATTTTGGATTTTGTTTTGGTAAGCACTCCAGCCACAAGAAATTTGCATCCAAGCAAGCAGCGTGACAGGGACTTTAAACCTTGTGTACTTAAAAAAATTCATCATCAGTGCAATGCTTTTTATATCCCCTATCTTGGTAGTTAATTTCCTAAACAAACTTTCAAAGCCTCTAATTTAAATTCTTCATGGGTATAACCTGTTAAAGGTGCTTCGGATGACAACTTAATAAAGGCTGATCTTGTGAAAACAGAACAGAACAAGATGACAAGAAATTAGAGTGCTATTCTTGGTTTTCCTTATTTTTTTTTCTAGTTCTTTAAAATTTTTTTAACCTTGCTGTACTTCACTGTACTCGAAGGCTAATGATGTATGCCTATTCTACAGAGAACTGGGAAAATAATTATCTTTACATTTTAAAGCTATGGGAATGAAAAGTATCATTACTTCACTGTTATTTAATTGTGTTAAAAATTATCCTTCAACTTCCATTAAAGTCTTTGGTATTTAACATAACGAGAGAGCAGAAGTAATGAATACCACAGTTCCTTATTTTCTCAATGGGTAAAGGTATTTATATGAATTAACTGGCAAAGCCAAGTCTTTTCAGAGGAAACAAAACCTAACTTCTCTCTAAAGGAGGAAGAACCTCTATCAAACTCATATCACCAGTTTAGTTTAAATTCTCCACAGCAATTTTTTAGTGTTTCAGGTCTGGGAGCTTGTGGGTTCTGTGAACATCACAGCGCTGCTCTAGTAATTACACTGCAAAGAAGAATTATCTAAAGTTATCTAAAGAAATGAAACTCTCTGTCTGGTGTTAACATCCCAGATGGGAACAGAAGAACAGTAGGAAGCTGACTAAACACAAATCTCTCTATAGAATTTTAATAACATTTTCTCAACACTGTGCTGACTAAAATAAGGTATTTCAGAGAATTTCCTGTAAAACAAAAATCAGCTCTAAGGGCTCACTGAAAATTAGTAACAATTATTAACGCCACTTCCTCCTTCCTTTGCACTAGGCAGTGACTGTGCTTCTGAAAACAACTCTTGCGAAATCAGAGGAGTTGTCAGGAGAAAGGAGACTACGACGGTGACGTCAGAAGTTTAATGATCTATTAAAAGGGAACATTCTGATAGCTGAGCTACATAGATGAGATGCAGTAATAAACCCATGTAAAGACATCCCCCAGTTCCCAAAGAATCTACACTCTGTTTTAGGCAGAGAAAATAGTGAAGTTATTTTGGATGTTATTATACTTTGCAATAACACCATCTTTGGGTGTTACTGATCCCTGTGACTATTGGGGGGAAAAAAAAGTGCGCTAAACAACCCTAAGAATGTTTATAGTTCTTTAAATAGTAACCATCAAGAAAGAAATTTATCAGAGTTAATACTTGCTTAATTTATATTTTAAGTTTTTAAGGTTTTGGATAAAATGTAGGTATTGAGTAAGTTGGTTTGAAATTTTTGAAACTGGTTATAGCAGGTCACATCTTAGCATAGTAAAAGGTTTACGTCATGACTCACTAAGAAGGCAACATAATTCAAATGCTGAGTCTTTACTTTTAGTGTTTCCATGTCTTTTTTTTTCCCCTATTAAATGAAGAGCGTATTTCATCCTCTAACTATAAAAGTCTTCAGACATTACAGTCACCTGCAGCTCTGAGTCACAAAACAAATATTTATTACATCCTAGACTCTCAGTATCCAATTGTGTTTTGATTCCCCAGTTCTGATTGCAATGAATGGTGTCACTCTTCTGCAACAGCTAAATTAGTTTTTAAATAGCCACACAAACACTACAACCATATACTTAGTTTGTCCTTGTTGTGGAAAATTAATTAACATGTGACAAAATAAATTCTTATGTGGGAAGAAGGTCAGTGAATGAATTAAATGAGGAGTCTTAAGATATCTCTCATATTTAAACACCAGAATAAAGATGAGTTACTGTTATTGTCTGAAATGACCCTTCTTGGCTGCAGGTGGAAAGTCAGAATAAAGAAAGGTACTACATTGACTTAATTAATAAGGTCAGTGATAATGCAGATGGTACCAAATGAAGAGCAATGAAAAAAGCCTCAGGGTAATTTGTTTCAATGAACTTTTAACAGAAGCACACCCACATTACATGGGAAACTGAAACTACTCTGACAGTCAAGGTCCAAAGTACCCAAAAGTTGCAAGCAGAAAATTTCATAGAAATGTTTAAGTATCTGGGATAAAGAAGGACTAAACAGTCAAATGCTGCTTCTGTGGCATAAAAGAGAAGAAAAAATCTTAAACTAGAATCCAAGGAAGTATGACATTTGTAAAATAATTCAGAACAACTCTGAGGTATCTAGGATGCATTTTCCACTGTGGCTTTCTAAAATCTGTTTCTTGTGAATATTCCAGAAATTAAGATGCTTCTACTCTTTCCTCTTTACAGCTGAGGTTCAGGAGTAGTATTTATTATTTATTTATTCTTTATTTAATATTTTTTTTAATATTCTAAAACTTCAACTAAAGATTCTGCAAATTTTGTAAGACAATGCTATCATAAAAGATATGAAGAGCTATACAGCAGCTTTCATCTAATTTTTTAATGTTAAAAGATATGTATGAACAGAATGGAGCAAGATAAAATAACCCAAATTCTGTGATTTTGTTTTGCCATTGTATATATTGTATACCTATTTTTTTAATATATCTATGGAATTTTATCCTTATTACAGGTGTATTTGAAGAATCCCCATGAATCCAGTTGGATACCAAATAATTTCATTTGTCATACAAATTTGACCTATGTGGTTACTTACATGCTGGGTAGTGCCTAAACACTTTTATTGGTCCAGGGACTTAAATCATTTGGATATAATTCTATTCATAGGTCATAATTACTAACTTTGTGTACATTATGGGTTCAATGCTCTACTATATGACAAAAATACAAGTAGCTTTATTCAGGCAAAGCAAAACACAACAAGGAAATTTATTTATTTATTTATTTATTTATTTTCACCAAGAAGGTAAGGTTGGAGCAGACCACTGGAGATCCTTTAGTTAGAGCATGTTACTTAGGCTTGTGTCCAGACAGCTTTTGAATATGTCCCCACAAGGAGACTCCACAACCTCTCTGGGCAGCCTGCTCCTTCCTACACTTTTCACAGAAAAGAAGGTTATGGAGCCTCATTTTCTATTCTACAGCATCAACATTCTTTTCAGACAACAGAAGTATGAAATCTGCAGAATTCTGCAATTACAACTACTTAGAAGCCAAAGTGAGACTGAAGTGTAAACTTTCATTGACCTAAGTTGATGCTGGCACAATCTAAAAACGCATGTTTACCTGCCACTGCTAGATTTACCTATGATCTAGAGTATGCTTTGAGCTCCATTTTTTCAGTAGGAAATGGTTATGTGAAGCACTGAAGCACCCAAAAATGACCTAGATACAGATTTTAAGAACAGGAAGTCCAATAGAAATAATCAGTGAGCATTCTCTAATAACATTTTGCCACCTATACACTGTAAGACATTTTCAGGAGTGCAAATTCCAATTATATGCTGGAAAATGCAAAAAAGCACATCAGTTAAATACACCTCATACCTTGGGGGAGGAAAATGAGGTTTGTACTATCACTGTCTTTTCATCCTCTTTAGTAGCAGGCTATCAAGTCATACAGAGGCAAACTTAGCATGTGAAACAAAGAATTGTGTTTCTTTTTCTTTAATATACTGAGATTTTAATTGTTCCAGGACCAGATTCTGCCACTATTATAATGTATAGCATACTGTTAGCAGAAAACATTTATACTTTTCTCACTTAGAGCCCCCTGAACACCTTCTTGCCACTGAAAGTTTCAACATGCACTCAAGAAGAAAGGCTATGAAAGGTATAGCCTCATACTCATCTGTTGCCCCATTGATTTCTGGCTGTTATTTTACTTGAGAAGTCACAGACTTTAGCAGAGTAATTTTCACACTCTCTCATGCCTGTGTTTATTCAATGCTTTGTTCTTTTTCTTTTCATGTAATTGTATGAAAAGTTAGAGATTGAGTAATACAGTTAAAAGCATATAACCCCTATGAAGATTCATAGTTTTTTTATTGCCAAATAGTTGATTTATTATTTTTTTATTTCTTTAGGTTAGTAGAAAAATTAGATTTTCAAAGAATCAAGATGAAACAAACATAGAACCATATAATGGTTTGGGCTGGAAGGGAATTTAGAGATGACTTAGTCCAACTTCCCTGCTAAGACCATCCACCATGGCTCTGAACAGTTCAGGGCATCTGCAGCTTCTCTGGGCAACTTACGCCAGTGTCTCACCATGATACAATCTTCCACATGACTTAAAGGGTGGAGATTTAGGCACTAGTGCAGATCTTTTGGAGTACAGAATGTTCAGTCCTGTAGTTGCATGCAAGAACGAGTTGGCTTTAACAATATCTTCCACTATTACCAGTATGCACTAAGAGGAAAATATTGCCCTTCAGCATTTGCTCAAGGCTTAACACAAGCTTACTCATCCTTGTCTTGCACATGAAGAGAAATGCATTAGGCCAAATAAAAAAAAATGAGAGAGATCATAAACCTATTTCTTATCACAACAGTAAGACATAATTTTTACAAGAGACCAAATGCCTATCTAAGGCTGCTGAAACTATCAGAAGCTTTTTAACTTGGCATAGCTTCAACATGACAAATCAGTACAACCTTCATCTTGTTATTACACCCCGTAACTAGGTATTCACTGCAAAGTTTGGCCTGTCAAGTTATGTCTTTTAAGAGCTCCATTTGGACTTGATCAGTTAAGAAGATCAATGTCATGGTCCAGTGCACCAAGAGGCTGTAATGGTCCTCATGAGAGCCCACTCACAAGCCCTGCCTGCGGCCTGAGAAGATTCATTTAGCCTCAGGCTCAGGTTGTGTTGTGGTGTGCTGTAATGTCCCATTTTAGACTTCCAGGTCACTTCCCAGGTGTGCCTATACCTCTCTCCCTTCCCCCTTGCCCCCATGCTGAGTGAGTCCTGTCAATCAGGCTGAACATTCCAGCAAGGTGTCGTGTGGTTGGTCAAGTTCAAAGGATGCCCCTATGCCCAGAGGTCATTGGCCTGTCTGGGTGTCATCTTCCCCTGAGACCCTGCCCCTCTCACCTGGTTGGTGGCTCACCTGTACCTCCCCTCCCCCTGTCCCTGAGCTTAAAAGGTGATCAGACCATGTGGTTGACATTCTGTTGGAGCAGTTGCTCACGTTCAGACCTCTGTAACCATGGAATAAACCTCTGGACATTAAACCCTCCAGCAGAATCCATCTCCTTTTCTCTTCACCATCGCCTGAAGCTATCCCTCCTGAGGTAAAACGGAGTCCTAACAAGCCTGGACTTGTTCAGTGCCCAGCTGCAACCACCAGCAAGCCAAGGTATCTCTGGGGTGATACACCACAGTTGCTGCCTTTGGCCCAGCAGCGAGGGTCAGACTGGCCCAGGCACTACCTAACTGGTAATATTGGGAGCCTTATTCCAATAAGGTTGCTCTATCCTATAGGTGTTACCCTCACCCCCACATCAGTGTTCTGGCTTGTTGCCTTGCTTTTGCTCTATGATCTCTCCATAAACTCTGTTGCTACTACCACTCTCCTTTGCTTATCCCACTCTCAGATCAGAATGTGCCCTGGCAATGAGAGCTCTACTCATCCTCTGCTGTGGCTGCTCTCAGCTCTTCCTTCCCCTTTAGCTTTGGAGTCCTTCTCTTTCTGCTAGGTGGTACTTAGTGGCCACTATTCCTGTCAAAATGAATCTCTCTTAGAAGTGAGACCCCTGAACGTATTCAGCACATAATGGAGCAGCTCAAATCTGAGCTCACTATGAGCATACTCAGTTACAAGATTTGCCTTCAGTGTCTTGCATTCTTCTCTCACTTTAGCCACTCCTTTCCAAAATGTGCTAGTAACTCTTCTTCCAATATTCTCATGCACTTGCAAGATGCTTTGCCTGGCATGGGGTAAAAAAACCGGAACAGTGCCCCATTTACCAACGGTAAATGAAGAAGGTGGCATCATTCTGCTTTTGGTGTTGAATAAAGCTGAAACCAGTCTGACTCATCAATCCCAAAATTAAGCATTCTGATAGTGAGATGAAGAGGTGGTAGCACTGGTAAAGTACCCAGATAAAGGAATAAACATGTGGTACTACCAACAACTTATCTAAAGCTGCTGAACTGACACAGCTGGCCTGGAGACAGATGACTGACAGTGAGTCACTCTATACCATAAAAGCCCAGTCCCGAATTTTAGCAGCAGAGTCTTGTAAAACATTCCTTCTAGGAATGTATGTGAGGAGGTTCCTCCCATGAGAGGAGATGTCCCTCAATGTTACCTTTTCAGTCTGAGCAAGAGATTTGCCCACAGTCACTGGTGTGGGTGAGTAACATCAATCTCTACTTAATAATTAATACAAGTGCTTTAATATAATTGCTTCAACATTGTTTTATAATACAGTATATTATAATAGTTGCTATAGCTCCTATACTGTGTAATAAATAATTCTAAATAATTCTAATAAATAAATTCTAAATAAATAAATTCTAAATAAATAAAAATGATAAAGATCTTCTTGTCTAATTGTTATCATATTTATATATTTATATAAATAAATCTGGTTTGCCATTCTTAATCTTGCAGGACAAAGTTCAATTACACATGAATAATCCTTTAGACAGAGACTGTTGACAAATCTAGGACTAAGATTTGTTGAATTTACAGGCAATTCCGTCATGGGAAGAGATGAGAATCTGAACTCCATGTTTCAGAAGGCTGATTTATTATTTTATTATATATACTATATTAAAAGAAAATTATATATTAAAACTACACTAAAAGCATAGAAGAAAGGATTTCATCAGAAGGCTAGCAAGGAAAGAATAGGAATGATGATAAAATCTTGTGACTCACCAGAGAATCTGAGACAGTTGGACTGTGATTGGCCATTAATTAAAAACAACCACATGACACCAATCAAATATGTACCCGTTGCATTCCACAGCAGCAGATAATCATTGTTTACATTTCATTTCTGAGGCCTCTTAGCTTCTCAGGAGAAAAATCTTAGCAAAAGGATTTTTCATACAATATATCCGTGACATTGGTTGGATCTAGCCACACCCAAATCAGCTGGAGAAATGGCCAAAGAGAGACTCACATAGCCAAAAAGAGAAATGCATATTGCTCCCCATAGCCACAGTCAATTAACTGACTTCAGTGATGGTATCTTACCTATCTAACGTGTCAAAATTTTTACCTTTCTCGCAATTGCTCCAGGAGCCAGTAGATAAAAGGGCAGGCCATTTAAGACTTAATAATAGCCAACGGCATCATCCAAAAAGGCAAAAACAAGAGGGGAAAAAAAAGTGCTAAACCTCTTCAAAATTTTGAGAAAAATAGAAATTGTATTTTTTTAAAGCATCAGGAGTTTGGAGGAGCATAAACAAAAGATTATGTTATTTTCTGTTAGAAAAAAGCTTTTTGAGAGCAACCTGCATGCTGCATCTTAAGCACAAACCTTTTGGCAAGCTTGTTGGATATAATGTAACATTTGTCCATGTCTCACAAAAATTACTTACACTG
This sequence comes from Melospiza melodia melodia, assembly GCF_035770615.1. Classification (NCBI taxonomy): domain Eukaryota; kingdom Metazoa; phylum Chordata; class Aves; order Passeriformes; family Passerellidae; genus Melospiza; species Melospiza melodia. The sequence continues at coordinate 133,389,381 of NC_086194.1, read as the reverse complement.
GAGGATATAATATGAACTTAATTGATACTAATATATTAATATCTTTTATATTAATATATTATCAATTATATTAATACATTTAAAATATGTATAAAATAAATTAGTTTTTCCCTGCTTTTTTGGTAGTCGGTTGATAAAGGATGCTTTTAGACAATAAATAGAAGACCGAATATATATCTCTAACAACTCAATCCTACTGATGAAGAGATTTAAATTTTTTAAGGGAAAAAAAAATTATATAAACATAACCTTCTCACTTTGTCAAAAATATTAAATGAGTTAGAAATGGAACTAGAAGCATTTTTGACACATTTTCAACATGCAGATAGCTTTCATTATCTTTCCTACTTAAAGATAAAAGTTGCATGTAAGAAATAGAGTACTTGGAGACTATTAGGTATCTGGTAATCAGTTGATCTTAAAAGCCTCCAAAATTATGAAACATAGGCCAGATGACTATCAGTAACTTTACTACTGTACACTGTATACACTAATACCCTACAGGGTATTATCAGCCCAAATATGAAAGAGAGGCTCCACAAGTTAAATTTTAATTAATTTAAATTAAATTACATGTTATTCCATATTTGATTAACAAAATCAGGCAAAAATAAAGTGAAAACATTTATTGTTTTCAGAATAATATGTGTGCTGTTTATTTGCTATAAATACAGCAACTTCCTTTAAATATGACTCATTCAAGGGAAGCTCAGAGACTGTCTTTAAAGTATTAACCATGGTGGCATATATTTTTTCTTGGTTTGAAGGACTGTGTTCCTTCTAAAAAAAGAACGTTATAAATTTAGAAAAACACCCTATTGATTTAAGAAAAGGATGACATAAAGAGTATGTTGTTGACTCACTGTCAGCTACATCTAGAGACAAATCAACATATTTCCATGGAGAATGTCTTGTGCTTGCAGTTTACAGTCAATAAGGAGGACAGAAGTGATAATATATGACACTTTCTGCTTACATATTCATTTTTGTATCCTAATATACCTCTGAGACGAGTTACAAATGGTTTAAAGCAGAAATACTGATGGAAGACATTTCTTGTTCTGTCAAGGGTCATGGAAAAAAATAAAAAGTAATATGCATGAAATCTAAATAACTGGCACTTGTCTTAGTACCAAATTCTGAAAGATTTTTTAATATTTGGTTGTGTAACTAGATTTTGTAGTACATCAATCATTATATAGATGTGCTCAGTTTGTTGTATTTACGAGCAACATTTGGTTGAGCACTTGGCAGTGACTACAAGCCACTGGAACCCTTCTGTTGCTACAACCTCAGGCTTGTTCTTAACAGAGAAAAAAACCCAGGAAGTTGCACACAAGAAATTAGAGGAGTAATTTGAAGAAGGCCAAAAAGCTGATCATGAGAGACACATCCTTAAGACCAATGTCTATGGCAACAGACGCCATTTAATTTATTCCTTCATTTCATTTACTCATTTGCATCTTTAAGTTAAAATATGGGCTTCGTTGTTTTGGTATTTTTCTTTTTCTAGTATGTGCTTTCAATGTCTTAATATCTGAACTGAGCTCAGCTTATGTTCTGACAATCAAGATACTTCTAGCTCTGTGTCATGCTTTGCCCACTGCCAGAAGCTCTCCCAAAAATTGCTCCAGAGGGGCTGACAGTGATAATACCACCCTAGCAGAACAGTTTATGGCAAGGAAAAAAAGCCTCACACACTATCCTAACCAGTGGTATGCAAGCACATCACTTTTTAAGGTTATCACTGCTATTCCTGCCTACTCAGAGCATCAAAAGAAGATGGTTTTGCTACCATTGTATGACATTTCTTTTCACAAAGTTGATAAAAGTTGTGAATACTTCAATGGGGTGTGAGAGGTGGGATGCACAAGTAAGGTTACAGGCATCCCAAATAAATATATGTAACTCAAACCTCAATGCATTTTATTTGGAGTGATTCAGAGGAATACGACTGTGATGCACAGCATTAAAAACATTGTACAGTTGCTTAATGCAGTTCATATTTGCAAAGAGGGCATATCAAAATTTACAGCAATGAAAATCTCCATCCCTAAAACCTCAAAATGCCTTAGCAAGTTACAATAACAAGCTGCCTCTCTGAAGGGGGCTAGAGAGGAAAAAGGATGTGCAGATCTCAAAGAAATAAATGGCAAGTCTTAAAGACCAGTAGGAATACTCAATGAAGGAATCTGGCACATAGACAAGGCCTGTAATAAAGGTTGAATTACTCCTTTTAAGGCCCTCTTTTCAATCACCTAGCTCTGGAGCTTTGGAAAACCTTGCAATTATCTAAAACTTGATTAGCATACACCTACTTTTATCCAAGACAGTAATGCTGGGTTTGTTTATCCAAACTGCAGATTAACAAGGTCAAAGATGCAGACACCCTATACACTGCGTATGTAGATCTTACCAGTTTTACAGGTGAAATCTTTCAAGTCTCACCTGTCAAAGCAACATTGTACGAATGTGACTAAACTGCTTTCAGAGCCAGGCCACACCTCAGCTGCACAGCTGCTGGCTCCAGAGGCCCACATAACAGCCTGTGGATGATGGTTTGCCAGGCTGGTGTCTGGCCACTCCTGGGGACTGCAGGCTACACCTGAGCAGTCCATTACAGCTTAGCTGTGGGTGTGCTCAGGTTCTACATGCCACATGAAGGGACTCAGCTTGGGCACTCTCTGGGGGATGACCCACTTCTGTTCCTGAGAACTGAAACATCACTTACCACAAACCTCTGGAAATGGCACGATGACTGCTGGGGTACAGATGAGAGCCACAGAAGGTACATTCAAACATTTAGGAGCGAAGAATACAAAAATAGAACATGTTAAATATATGAAAGGTAGGCCAAAAATTCAGGACAAATTAAACTGCTTTCCAGAAGTTATTTACTTTTTTTTTTTTTTTTTTCCTTTGCATTACTTGTGTTGTTTTTATTAACACAGTACTTTTACTCTCTGAGACAACAGAGTAATGCAGGAAGACCAAGGCTGCAGGACAGGGGAAGCCACTGCACCAGGTCTCCATTTCAGGGCCTCTTCCTGAAACAAGCCACGCCAATGGAATGTGTGACACAGCATGAGGTATGTGCTCACTGTATCCAGTTGCCAGAAGTGGTATCTGTTGTTGAGAGCTGAGGACAACGTCTGAAAACTGGAGCTGCTCCTTCTGTAGTACATCTTTTTTGTTCTACATCTGTAAAACCAACCAGTCAAAGTCTGTCAGGAAAGAAAATCTATGAAAAATAAGGGAAAAGAAAGAAGGCAATCAAAAGAAAAAAAAAAAAAAAGACAAAGATAGAGCTCAGTGGATGAAAGGTAAGTGTCAGGAAGTTACCAATATGAGAGAGTATATTAAATAGATATAAGAAATCAACAACAATTTTAAAATGCTTGGTAATTAAAGGTGAAACAAAAGTACAGAATGAAATTTGTCTGGGGAAAGGAAATCTAACAAGATTGTGGAAACTAGAGAAAAAAATTACATGCAAAATGAATTAGGAAAAAAAGCAATCAGAAATAATCAGAAAACAGTTGCTTCAAAATGACAGTGAGTTATAAATATTTTCTAAAAAGCTGTGTCAACATACAAATGTATGCACAACAGTGTGAAATAACTAATTACAAATACAGCTAAAGTGTAAGTCTCTAATATCCTTATCCTTGCATTGACTTTCCAGAGCTAAATAACAAAGTAAAGTCCTTTACTTGGTAGGAATAATCCAAGCCTTAAGAAATCCTACATACATTATACTGTTACAACTTTATTAAAATTAGATTTCATTGCAGAACATAAAAAAAATATTTGAAAAAGTATCAGCTTAAGCTCCACCAAAAATTTTGCAAATTTAAGCTTTATTAGATTAAGAAAATGACATATATGTCTAAAAAGACATGTTAAAGAAAAACACTTTAATACTTGATTTGTATGTTTTCTGTAGCATTTGAAAATATTTTAAAATGCTTATTGAATAACAGAACATAGAACTGAAACTGATTCAAATCAAAGTACCTTAAATGCAATGATATATAAATGGTTTCCATTATTTAGAGATGTGTAAAAAATATAAGCAGTGCAAATGATGCATTATTTATTAGCTTTATGCCAACAAGATTGCATTGAGGGAATGTAATTTGCACGACTCCACTTTTAAACTATTGCCATAGTTAGGAAAGCCAATATGTCTAAAGGACAACTTTTTTCTACATAAATAAAAAATTAAATATGCCTAATAATATGCCTAGTCAGTATTTGTGACATGATCTTTATTTGAAACAGTTTTCATTATAAATTGCTGTGTATATCCAATTTTCTGTTCATTATAGTAACAGTTAAGTCTAAATACTTAACCTTAATGACACCGGTAGCAAATTTCAAATTTATCTAAAAAATTGCAGTCTTGAGTACTTGCTATCAGATATCTGAATGTTATAACCTTCACCAGAAGCACAGAATGAAGAGTCACTGGAGACTTCCACACAGTTCAGACTTTATCTGCATGATCATGAAAAAATAACAAAGCAGCAGGACAAAATACTGAAAAAGTAAATTATGCTTAAATCTGCAGATACAATAAAACCATCCCAAACTTGCACAGAATAATGAAGTTGAGGGGCACTTTAGCCTAACTCAGTGTTTTATGAGGATGAAAGGATGTTCACTGTGCTTCAGTTAAGAAGTGGGTTTTGTTATTTCAATTTCATTCAGGTAGAAAGTGGGAAATGAGGGTTTTGAACTTAGCAAGCTTGTACAGAGCTTTGATGGGCCTGTCACATAATGCTTTAGGTTTTTTTGAGACTATTAACTTAGATTCAAATGAAAACAAATTTTGCCCAAATGATGTGCATCTCAAATTTAAAATGAGATAATAAATATCTTTCACACCCAAGATGCAAAAGTTACCTGCTGCATCAGAAAACACACACCTTACTTCTTTTTTGATAATGGATGGACAGGAGCTGAAACACATTTGGAGAACTATACATGCTTGAGTAAAATTTTCTGCTAGACCAGAATGCTGCAGCTTCTTTTCAGCTCTGAAAGAAGATGGCAGAATGGCCTTCCTAACTTTATGTCCACCTTCACTGCAAATGGAAAAAATAGTTCAACCATGGTAATTTACAGAGGAAAAAAGCTATCTGAAAAATTCTCTTAAAAGTGAATGAGCAAAACATGGCCATAACTTCTGTCCTGACTGAATACTCATCAAGTTCACCTCGTCTGACAGGTAATGCCTACATGCTGCTCAGGCACAAGAATATCTAGGATGTAATGGAAAGAGGAGGAAACCATCACACATACAATAGGCAGGGAATTATACACACTTATTACATCTAACTAAAAATTCCTAATATAAACAAACTTACAATACACAAAGCCAGCAAAAATTATTTGTTTACTGATGCAATGATGCAAAGCAGATTTCAATGTAAAAACTGACTTTATGTGTTTATTCTCCCTTTTATTTCTCATTGAAGGAGCCATCAGTTGGATCACTAATAGGGTGGCAATTTGTAGCACTATTTGAATCACTCAGTCCAACTGACAGGAGACATTTCTTTCTGAGTCCTGGCCTAACACAAACTCTCCCCCTTTTCTTCCAGTTATCCTCAGCTGTTGCCATCTACAACCATTGTGTGCTCCGGCTATTAACTAATCCTAATCCTAAAAGTCCTTCAATTCTCAGGACTTTTAGTTAGAAATCCTGTTCCACCACTACTCAAACTTGGGCTAAAGCTCAAATCTTTGTGCCTTTCGGCTGCATTTCACAAAGCACTCAGCGCTTACAACACTCTAGATTAAATTATCATTGTAAATGTCTACAAGTTATCTAGATTAGTTTTATTATAACACCCACTCAACTTCAGGTTTTCACATCCATTAGCCTGAAATCCTTAAATAATACACCTTTTGCCCGATTGTTTGGTGAACATGAACTTAGTGTTCCTGAAGTCATCCCTCTTCTGATACTGACCTCAGGCTTTTCTCATTTCTTTCCACAACAAAAACAGATTAGCCAAGTTACTACAAGTCCTGACACCTGTGTAAATCTTAATTTTCCCAAACACCAGCCAAGCCTACTTTCTCCACTGACTCTCCAAATCCCACATCATTCCTCCTAACCAAATCAAACATGAGACAATGCCTCAGAAACATCACTTGGGACCAGGGCTCAGAATGATCCAACACTCTTCATCACCTTGGGCTTCAAGTCTGCACTGGGGCCTCAGGCTTCCTTGACTTCCCACTTTTTCATGTCTTGTTCCTTCCATGGTAGTCCGTCTTTTCCCAAATTCATGGAATCATAGAATACCCTGAGTTGAAAGGGTTACACAAAGATTACCAAAGTCAAACTCCTGGCCCTGGAAAGGGCCACACCAAGAATCACACCATGGGATTGAGAGTGTTGTCCAAACATTTACGTCAGACTTGGTGCCCTAACCACTTCTCTGTGGAGTCTATGCCAGTCCTCAACAACCCTCAGGGTGAAGAATCTTTTCCTTATACCCAGCCAAAGCTACCACAACATGTCCATGCCAATCCCACAGGCCCTTTGCTGGTCACCAGGAAGAAATCAAGCGCTCCCCTCCACTTCCCAGGGAAGCTGCTGCCTGCTGTGAGGTCTCCCCCCAGGTCTCTTCTCCAGGCAGAGCAAGCCAAATGACCTCAGCTGTTTTTCATGCAGCATCCCTTCTAGACCTTTTTAGCATCTACACAGCCCCCCTTTAGACGATTTCTGACATGGCGAATGATTTCTCTGAGCGTTCCCCGCGATCTTTCTTACTTCCTGTTGTTTTTAAAACTATCGACAACACAGCCCGAATGCCCTTCTCTCGAGACGTGGGGGGAACCTTCTGGCCCCCTTGCGAGAGGCCCTTCGGAAGGGTCCCGCAGAGGAAGATGAGAACGCAAAGCGGAGCTCTTTCCTACGGGCACCGGGGGCACCTTGCGCACGATTTTAAATCCGGGCCTCCGCCACGGCTGCTTGACCCCCAGCGCCCACCCGCGCTGCCGTCGCCGCTCGGCCCTTCCGCACGACAACACGGTGCTGCTTTCCCTCCTCGGCAGCCCACGGGAGGCCAGAGGGCCGGGGAGAGCACACGGGATTGCCGGCAGCGCTGCCCGGCCGGCGGGGAGAGCACACAGAAATGCCGGCGGCGCTGCCCGGCCGGCGAGGAGGGCACACGGGATTGCCGGCAGCGCTGCCCGGCCGGCGGGGAAGGGGGACGGGCACACGGGATTGCCGGCAGCGCTGCCCGGCCGGCGGGGAAGGGGACGGGCACACGGGAGACGGGGATGGGGGGAAGGCAGCGTGCGGGCCCCCAGCGACCCCAGGGCGACTGGTGACGAGCGCCGCGAGCGCCGGCTGCCCATTGGCTGTAGCGAGGGGGACGAGCGGCCAATCAGGGCCGGGCTCGGAGCGGCGCAGCGCTCGCCCTCGCCTCGCCCCGCCCGGCGGCCCCGCGCGCGGGGGGCGGGGTCACGTGACGCTCTGTTTACATCCTCTCAGCTGTCGGGCCCCGCCTCCCCCGTCCCGTCCCGTCCCGTCCCGTCCCTCGCACCGGCACCGGCCGCCGAACCGACCCGCGCACCCCCGGCCCGCGGCCGCCAGCGCCGCCCTCCCTCGCTCGGCCGTTTGCCCGCGGCCTGCCGGAGCGCTCTCCTGCCTGCGATTCTCGCCCCCACCCCTCAGGCGGGTCTCGCCGGTGCCGCCCAGCGCAGGGTCCGGGGTCCGCTGCGGAACGGGTGAGTGTCCCGCACTGTGGGGGGTGGGCAGAACTGCGCTCCGGCGGCGCTGTGCGGCGCGGAGGCCCCGTCGGGCGGCCGGGACGGTGGGTTGCCGCGGGGGAGGGGAGATTGCGGCCCTCCAGCCCCTGCCCTGCGGCCCCTGCCCTTCGCTGGCTGCCCGGGCGCTCCGCTCCCCATTGTCCGCGGGCCCCGCACGCAGGCGCGGGGGAAGGGGGATGAGGGGGAGGCGATGTTTTCGTGCAGCCGGGACAGGGCGAGGGCTCGCCCTAGGGAGGGACAGGACCGACTGTGTGCGTACGCCCTCGGCAGCCCCTTCTTCTCTTCCTCCTTTGCCCGACCCTTGCCACCCCTCGCGGCGTCTGCGTAATGAATAATCTCTGGCCCAAAACGAGCTGGGGGGAGGAGAGGTGGTTGGTGTAGCTGCCGTGGGCCTGGGAGCTGTGAGAGGACGGGGACAAGAGAGAAGGTTCCAGCCCCGGCATGCCGGCGGGGGGCTGGTGGTGCAGGCAAGGTGAGGGCAGCGCTTGTCCCCCGCTGCGGCTCAGCGCCCTGCCTCCCCCCTGTGACGGCTGTGCGTTTGCTTTGCGCCTTTGAGGAAATGCAGTGAGAAGGGAAGCCTGCTGCTTGGGGGATTTCTTTGGGCTTGGTTTGTTTGTTTTGTTTCTTTTTTTCACTGTCGAGTCTTAACAACCTCGTGGGTTTGTGGGGACTGCGTCTTCCAGGCCGAGGCATCGTTGAAGGGTGCGTGAGACAATATTTTGTTTTGTTTCAATAAAAACCCGTGGGCTAATGCAGGGTATTTCTCTTTTTGGGAGTGGAGGAGGTGGTGCGGCTGCAGTATGCGTAAGATACTTTGTTTACATAAATAAAGTGTGTGAAATGCGCGATAACTTCGCTTTTCGCTCGCAGTCCAGGGTGAGTCGGTCGGTGAGCATTCCTGGCGGCAGCCGCCGGAGGAAGAGGAGCGGGCTGCCGCTGCCCCCCCTCTTTGCCATAAACGCACATTTTGTCTCTGTTTATATTGTGGTCTCTGTTTTGGCTGGGAGAAGACTAAGGGGAGGAGCAGGAACTGGCTCCGGGGCTGCCACCTCCTCCTCCCGTCTGTTTTCTTTGTTGTTATCAGCTGGAGGAGGCGTCCCGGGGTCACGTCTGGAGCCGAGCTGCGGTCTGCGGCGGTGTTAATGGGATTCCTCTGGGGCCCGAACCTCGGGCCGCCTCCGCAGCGCCCGTGCGGGTCGGCTCTGCCCTCCGTGCGCCCTCCTCCCCCGGCCTCGGCAGCTGTCCGCGGCTCGCTCTGAAGTTGCAGGAAGAGAAGGGGGGGCCGAGGGAGAAGGAATCTTGGCATTTATTTGATACTCGGTCAGCAGCCTGGGCCTGCTTTATGCAGCTCTGTCATAAAAAACAAAAACAAAACAAAACAAAAACAAAACAAAAAAAAAACTAAACAAACCACCAAAAACCAACAAAAGCAAAAATGAGAACAAACACCTAAGGTGGAAGGGTGAGGGGCTGTCTGTTTAAAAAGAAAACCTTTATGAAAGTGCTAAACTGCTCCAGAGTGTGGAAAATGCTGGTGTCCTTGCAGTATTTGCCAGTGCCAACATAGTTGGTGTTCTCCTAGGGGGTATTTTTTTTTTTACTTCTGTCAAGTAATAGATCAAGCAGAGTTGAACTGCAGGCTTTAGCAAGAATGTAAGGTTTCTTCTCATAAAGTGCAGCAAATGTTGAGACCCACACAAAAAATACCCAGAATAAGGCTAGTCAGCACTTCAGCAAATTAATGAAGATACCCAATTCCTCTTGACCATGTGACCTCTGTGTTACAGAGCATGCTTTTCTGGATGGAAGGCACAAAAAATCCAGTGCTTAGAGTTAGTAAATTACAATAATGTGTGGTGAGAAGGTCTTTGTAACCTTAATCCATTCTGCTTGCAAATGAATTATAATGTGCTATACGCTTTTTTCCCTCAACAGGACCATTACCTTACTCTGGGCAGAAGATCTCTGGAAAGGATCAGGCTTGGATAAATGGAGCTGTCTTCTGCAGAACTCCTGCCTGATTTGTTGGGAGAGTTTGAAAAGTATTTTGGATTTGTAGGTGGAAAAAAATGTGACAGATCGATTGGTATTTTAACTGACTCTGGGTGAATAAATATAACGATAGGAATGTTAGAAGTATGTGAGTGAGGTCAGAGAGCCACAATAAGGGCTTTGGAGATGGACACTTAGCCAGATGTTCTTTACAACAGTCAGTGTCCCTCAGAAGTGCTAGGAAATACAATTGGATGTTGTTGGGAGGTCTGCAGTGAGGAGAATATAATGAAATCACAGAAACAGAAAAAAGTATGTAATACTGGATGTAGTCCTGGATGGTCAAATTTTATCACTGTGTCTGTGCTGGGTTAGGTTCCTTCCCTGCATCATCTCTGATCTTCACTCCAGAATTTTTGTAAAAATCTCCCTGCCTCTCTAATTGGCCTTCTTTCTGGATTTGCTTAGTCTAATCTGTGGCATTATTTGCTTTAGATATGTGACTGACCAGTTTCAATTTTGCAGTATTCTATTTCAAAAATGATAAATTATGAAATCTTGCCATTTTCATAATCATAATCGTGGCAGTTTGGTGGTTTTTATTGGTTGCCTTATGTGTGCCTGTCAGTGACTGCTGCAACCTGCAGCTCCTTTTGAAGAGGCTCCTGCCTAATAGGAGACTTAAAAATAGGACCTCAGTGTCAGGCATGTGTTGTAGTTTCCATGACTGTGGTGGACTGTACCAGAGCAGTCACTTGGCTGTGTTTCTGTAAACTTGAAGCACTTTGAGATGGAAGTGTCCATTCTGAAGCTGAAGGTAGGCTTCTTAGGCGTGATAGCAGTGCAGGTGTAAGTCTTAAGGCAAACTTGGAAGACATTGGCACAGAATTCCTACTGCAACACATTGTAGTGCATCATTCTTGTTTTTGCCTTTAGAGCCAGGCAATAAAATTTCCCCATGCAGTGTCTCAGAAAGGTTTATGTTGGGTGTATCAAAAGTTCCCCAGAACAAATACATTAAAAGCAATTCTGAAATACTAAGCATTATGGTAATGCTCATGCCAGTCTTAAAGGTGCATGGAGAGAAACACCTGAGAATACAGTCATTTTTTCTGGATGAGAGGTGTCTTTACATGTACCTGTTCTTGTCATTTCCTGCTTTGTTCCCATTTTCAGTAGGAATGTCACAAGAGATCTGCTATTCTACCCTGCTGAACTGAAAGTGATGTTCTGGAGCTGATGATTAATTAGCTCTCTGTGTAAGAAAAGTGCCTTGAAGTCTCCAGCACTTGGCACTCTTGAATGCAGACATCGTTTATATAATCTCATTTGTTTTACCTACTTAGAATGTAAACTCCTCAGAGCAAAAGTGGGTAGAATGTAGATGCAATTATGTTTTGCAAATGAATAATCAGGTATGTGACTGGCCTAAGGCACTCCAGGAATCTTCCAGTAGGGTTGGAAGTTGATCTGCATACTTCATCCTCTCCAACAAGTGTGGATTTTTTGGATGGAGTACTCTTTTAATGTATCTGATTTGCAGAACTGTGTTCACACTGTTCTGCTTCATCATTTACGGAGTTATAGGGGCTGAAGTGTGGTAGTTATATCAAATATTATGGGTATAATTACATGAGAGCATCAGGAAATAACTACTGTGTTCCAATTCCTTTGGGCCTTATTTGTGTGCACTGGATGTTAATGAAAGCCTTCAGGCCTCCTTCATGCAAGCACTTAAAGCAGTTTCTGCTGCTGTGTTACTTAAGAAATTTGGGCTGGACTTCTGGTCCTTGAAGAAAGGATAAAATTTATAGCAGCTCAGGATGCTGAATATAATATTTGTAGAACTGAAAGATAGCTGGCTGGCATTCAGAAGAAGAGTGTTGGTTTTCTGTCCTTTTTGTCCTGGTATGTCATGCCTACTTCATGTTTCAGAGAAAGTCTTGCAAAGTTGACAGTGATGTTAACTTCAAGGAGCTTGGAGTACTGATGGAATGTATGTGTGTGGATTCTTGCTGAATCTACTTCTGATCAGAAGCTTATTGGAAATGTTGAAAGTAAGAAGTAAAAGTAAACCTGAAGTAAAATTGTCTTTAAAAATAGCAGTTAGTCCAAAGAAACTTATTTTTGGAAAGAAGAATAATATTGGAACCTATAGGGTTGGAAACAGGTCTGAAGAACACTTGTAGGGTCTTTATCACTTATACATTGTGACTGCAATTGGTATGTCACATATTTCTCAATTAATTTTATCAGTTCTTTAAATTGAAGCACAAAAGTATGAATTGTCCTTTATTGTGAGGAAAAGGCAGTGGTTTAGAGGTCATTACAGAACACTTAAAATAAGCAAAGGAAGACAAACTCCACAGCCCTGAAGGAGGTTAGGTGTGACATCAGGACTCACCATGGGAACTCACAGACTGCAGGTTCTGATGTATTCTCATACAGTGAAGTTCTTGAGTGGGGAATTCCTGTGGAAGTTCTCTTCTTAGAGGGGCTGTCTTGAGGCAGAAAAATACTTGGAGCTGGCTGCTTTGAAAATGCATTTTATGAACACTAGTTTTGAACCTCTGGCTTTGTTTTGTTTAGTGAAGACAGGATGTAAATATCTTGCTTTTACAAGTGCAGAGTATTGAGCTCTATGAGTTGCATGCAATTGGAGGTTTAAGATACTGTGAGTGTTGTTAAGGTTACATAACTGGTGAGGTTTGGAATGCCTCTCAAGTATAGCATTTCACTTGATTTTCTCACAGTAGTGTTTGCTCAGCATACAGTTGCGAAGCAGAGTTGGATTTGCTGTGTTTCTAGGGTGCAAAAGAGTACAACTGGAATTAATGTTGAAAAACTTGTTTGGAGGAAACAATTCAGAATTTGACAACAAAACCTTAAAATCAGGTTTAAAAGGTAACAGGCTTTCATTGAGTGGTTTGATAGTGACATGTTCTTAATCCTGAATGAAAGACATTTATATGGAGGTGCTGCAGGGCATCAGAGTTGTCAGCATGGAGCTGTTAGATATGAGAGGATTTACTTGAAATATTAAAAACAAACAAAAAAAAAAAGATGGCAGGAAAAATCTGAATTAGAGATAGCTCAGCAGTTAGAGAAGAGAGTCCTTGTCTTGGTTGATGCCATGTGTGCTTTACTGGAGATGGTGTGTGTTTAGAGACACATAAACAGAGAATATGTGGACAACCAACCAATTCTGTAGTGGTGTAGAGACTGTAAACAGGATCTCTGTTCTGAATGTTTTTAGAGCCTGGTGATGACAGACTGGTTGCAAGTCAGTGTCTCCAGGTTTGCTCTTCTGGTCCCTTTTGGCCAATAATGTCTTTTATCTGGTTGCTTTTTCCGTTCTAACTGTTGGGTTCCTTTCAAAGCAGTCTTAAGTGACACGGAAAGAGCAGCTCCTCTGACTTAGTTGCAGAGAAGCAAGGGCAGGATGTGGCCAGAAGAGTTTTCTGTTTTGTTGTTTAGCACTAATTGTTGCTGTAGCACCGGCCAAGTAGCCAGCAGTTAGCATGAGCACCTAAAATAGCACTAGAGTCTGTGTTAGAGCACTCACCTCACAAGTACCAGAAGCTTGCTGTTTTTATTACAGAACCTTTTCTTTGCATGATTTCTAAACAGATAAGTCTTACTAAAGCTGTCAGTAATCATAATTATTTCTTCCTTTTTTTTAACAACTGGCTTGTTAAAGTTTTAAGTGATAGGTGCATATTTCTAATGGCAAATTAAGCAATCTTGAAAACTATTTTCAGGATGAACAGTGACAACTGTGTAATACTGGATAATGTTCCTCCAGGAGGCATCTGTCACTGGGAAGATTTTTTTTTTTCCAGCTGATGTCTACAAATGTCATTTTAGATTTAATGGTAAAAGTTAGAGTCAAATCAGAGTTGTTCTAAAATACTAGTTTAAGATGTAGTGAAAGGCAGTATGCAGTAATATTGTAGACACAAAAGGAATGTGACTATTAAAAGCATGTATTGGTACCATTCTTCAAGTAAAACAAATATAATTGATTATTAGTTGTCTTCAGGAATGAAAGGTAACTAGATTTCAAAGAGATCATCTCAGAGGTGACATGTCCTAATTATTTGTTCATATTTAAAAAAGACAAATCTGCTTCTCCAAAAGGAGATTTCTGTATCAATGTGGGGTTTTTGCATGTGAAGGGATAGTAATTGGAATTGTTTATAGTAATAGTCAGCTAGTGAATCAGAGTTGGCAGTTGATATGCCTGTGGCATCCCCATCCCAGATGAAAGGCTCGATTCCTATAAGTAGTTGTTTTAACATTAAAAGAGGAATTAGGACCATGTGGTTGGCAGAAAATGAGATGTGATTACTATTTTGAGATTTTTTTTTATTTCTATAGCAAGTGTTTATAGCAGATATTTGGGAATTACCATGTGGTTTTCTTGACATATAAAAGAAAAAGCCAAGTAATGCTATTCATCGCAGTCAGGATGACTGTGCTGTTATATCATGGTCTGTATATTAAAGTTAAAAAAAGAAATGATTGTGGGAGCCACTATCCTCTTAATCATATTTTCAGAACTATTGTTTTTGCTTGATAGGTATGACTGAAATGAATGCAAGTCAGCATTGCTGAAAGACTGAACTCCAAAGCAGTTGCTAAAGGAGATGCTTAATTTTGATAAATGGCTAATATAAATAACTTAAAGTAATCAGAAATGCTGTATTTCTGCTGGTACATCAGTTTGCCATTACAGGATTTGATTTTCATTTGAAAATCTTTGCCTGAGACCCATGAAATTCTTGTTTACTGCTGTAGTTCTTGTTGGATTCAGTGGGTGGGGTTTTGCTGGCTCTTCTTCTGCTGGGCATGTGATCCTGCTCTTTATTTTCAAAACTGTTTCCTCTACCCTTTTGAGAATGAGCTGTGGTTTTCCTTTCATTCCATGTAGTCCAGTTTGTTTAGCTTTGCTGTGTTCTTCCTTCAAGAAACACTAAATTTGGCGGTCAGAAGGTCAGTGAAATTGGAAAGACACAGAAAAGTCAAGCTGTTGAGTTTCTTTGACTTCTGCTGAGCTGACATCTGCAGTATTATAAAATCCCATAGGCCTTAGTCTCTTGTTATTTGCTTCAGTTAATTATGCATTCATCATGACTAAGACTCATTACTGCCAAGTTTCCTGAGATTCTGTGATGTTTTCTGAAGTAATTCAGTTGTCAGAAAAAGTCAGCGTAAAATTTGCCTTCTCCATTCTGGCATGCTCTGGATAAATTAAAGTTGTCCATGATATAACTACATCAGGTTGTGTGAGCGTAGCAACCTCTTGTGTTGTATCTGTAAACTACACTTATGTAAGGTGAAAACCATGTGCTTTGCATGACTGCAAAAAAACTGGTACAGTAAGATTGTGGGAATGATGGTTATAGTGAACTGTACAAGTGCACAGCTGCTATATAGGCAATGATAAAAGGTTCTCAACTACCATTTCTTGCTGAAGAGTTTGCATGAATATCTTGGAATGATTACTGGAGCCTTCACAAATGCTTCAAATCCTTCCCAGATGACATCTGCCATTGTTGGTGCTGTAAGTAAATTGTAACTTTGGAGCCACATTTACAGTAGTACTTGATTCATACCTGAAGAAAAAGAAAACCAGTAATTCAGAAACATTTTCAAAATTATAATGTGTTTATATTTTGGTTTGTGCTTTTAAAGAAGGGCTCTAAGGAGTTTTGCTTAAGTATTTCTAGTTTTTAGTTTAGGTGTCCATGCCTCAGGTGCAGTGAGTTGTGAGGCTGAGCACGTATTCTCAGTAGCAAACAAACAGATGTATTCAGCATCTGTGTCTATAATTTGCCACCACACCAACACAGGAGATGGCAGTAAGGCAAGGAGACGGCACAAACAGCACCAGTGGCCTCATCCTGTTACTCTTTCTGGATGGTCACGCTGAATGTGTGCAAACATAGATGTGTGTATGTATTACAGATCTTTCCAGTTACTGGGTTTAGGCACTCATTCTACCCTGGAACTCTTCGGTCTGTTTATGCCCCATTGCCTCTTACGCACATGCACGTGTTTAGCTGCAAATCCCAAACACCACAGATTCTCCAGCAGCTCACCTTGGATCCCTCTTTGTTCCTCCATATGTCTCACTCGGCCGGTGTGTCCCATCCCAGTCCCAAGGCCATTCTCCCTGCTTTGCTGGCCAGTCCAGCTTGGTACTCGGTGTGATTGCACCTGGACCTGCAGAAGCTCACGCCCTGCTTGGCTGCCACTGCAGACTCACCAGCCCTTGTTACCTGTGGTCTGACTCCACGTCTTGTAGGTGCACATGGGCACCAAGCAGAGGCCCAAGATAGAGTTGCAAAAGGGGATTGGCAGTCCGACAGGAGAGGCAGGGCATAGCTGCACACCCATACTGACCTGCAGCCTGCTGACAGATGATCCATCCTTCTTGTCATATAGCTGTGGCTTTCCCATGCTTGTTTCTCCCCTAGTCACTGGGATTTTTCCCTTTCCCCACCTCTGGTTCCTCTCCCAAGCATCCACTCACAGGACTTGTGCCATCCCCAAATCCCTTTCCCCTGCACTCCATGGGAGCTTTTACAGAGCTGCTTTTGTAGCTCTGTAAAAGTCACACCTTTGGATCTGGGAAATGCCTTGGAGAGGCATGGTAGTAGTGGGAATGTGGAGAGAGGTGATGGTAGGCTGGATCAGGGTATTCACATGTTTCCCCCACTTGTAAATCCCCCCCTGCTCTTTTGTGTGCAGAACAGCTTTCTGTCACATAACCCAACGAAGTTAACTATGATATGTGCAGGCAGATAATCTGTTTAATCATTTGCAAGCCCTGTGGAAAATTTAAAGTGGAAGGTACTGACTGGCCACAGAGGTGTAAATTAAAATGATACTGTTACAAAAGCAGTGCTTTGAAACATTACCTCAAAGTAGGCAGAATAATAAAATATTTGCATGAACCTGTGTGAAACAGATTTTGATCACAATCTTAATGCTGTAACCTTTTACATTTTAAAGAAAAGTGTTGATTTTTTTTCCTGGATGACTAAAGACTTCAGTAGAATTTTAATATAGATTTAGTTTGTACTTAATGAGTGTGTTTTGGAAGTTTGAATAAATCATCACTTTCTTTTCGTTAGGGAAGTTGATCTCTGTTTTATATAAAGTAAGCGTTGAAAGTCCTAAGTGGTAGAGATTTATGGATAAAGTCACATCATTATAGGTTGTGCTGTGTATGGATTTATGGTATGTGTGGAGACTTAGACAAATTATGATATGGATCCTTAAAGTCTAAAGCTTTTGGATATGCAGGATTTGCGAATTAAAAAGAAGAAGGTGGGGTAGATATCTGTTGCTTTCTTTGACAAGATAAAACACTAACTCAGTGTGCAAGTGTTAGTGAACAAGTTACATTTGAAAAAAAATGGTGATTCCAGTGTGATGCTTCTGGAAGATTGCAGGGAAAGAATTTTGTTCTGTGGTTCTGAGGAGGAGAAGCAGGAAACAGGAGTAGGTTTTACTCATTCTTCGCTCTTGAGAATCACAGGACTAACTAATAAAACAACTTCTCAAAAGATACTGTTGTACTGCACTGTGCTCTTTTAAGAATTAAGCACAGAAGAATTGGGATATATTTTTTCCTTAAATTGTATTTGCTTAGCATCTCATAAGAAGAGGATAGTAAATAATCAATAAAAGTTTAGATTCTCAGGCTGTGGAAGTAAACTTCATGGTAATACAGTATTTAAGTTGTTTATGCTGTGACTATGGTGTGCTATTTTGAAGCTTTTAGATACATTTCTGAAGATTAGAAACCAAAAAATTTTAGTTTCCTTTGGAGGTTGGTAAAGACGATTGATATTTCTGTTTTTAATTGGGCCTGGTTTTTTTTCTTTGTGGAGACTGAAGTAAATGCATAGCTCCAAGATGAGGTTTCAAGTGTCAGGAATGCAACTATCTTCTATTTTTACACTTGACCTCATTTCTGTTTTCTTTTGCTAAAGGCAACAGGCGTATGTTGTTCTGTTGCTGCTAGAAGTGAGTTATTTAAATAACTTGAAATGTTTATGTGCAGTAAGTTTTTGAACTTTAGTACTGGCTGAAATAGTGAAAATTTTGTCATGGGCCACATTTTGCCTAGTCAAAGTTATATGAAGTGTGACTTGATCTGCTTAAGAACTGTAACTTTTATGGTAAAAGGTTAGGAAAATACGTTTCCTTTCCTGTACAAAATGTGCTTTGTATTTCATTGTAAAAGAGGATTCTCCTTCCCCACCCCCCAGTTCTTACTACGGACTTTCTGATGACTACTCCAAGGAGAATAATTTTTATGTTCTGGTCAACCAAACTAAAATATTAACCATCTTTTATGAAAAGAAACAAGTTTTGTTTTAAAAATGTTGATTCTCTCACTATTGTTCTTTATATAGATATATATATATATCAAGGTGTCTTAGATGGAAAGTGATCACAATATTAATATTTGCAGAAATGTTGTGTCACTTTTATGCCTTTGCCCTTTCAGGCCAAACAGAATTAGATGTACCAGAACCAGTTCTTTTTACACATCAATCTACAGCTCTTCTGATTCTTAACATTTGCCTATTATAGCTTATATGAACCTGCTTGAAATGAATACTCTGTTAAATATCCTTCTACAAAGCTGTGTATTGTGGCAATGAGTTTTGCAGCCTGGTCACTCTGTAGCTCACTAATTTGTGAAATATGTGCACAGACAGCAGTTTCTGATATGCAAAACAGGTGCATGAGACAGGCTCAGTGAATATCAGGCATTTGTATGTATCATCATCAGTTCATCTCTCTAGTGAAGTCCTGATATTTTAGGCAGTGATCAAACTGCTATTACCTGCTACCTCCTGTTTCTGTGGGTCTGTTAGGCCCTCAAGAGAAGCTTTTCATCTTTCCTCTTTCTCCCAACCAGCCTGTGATAAAGCTTTTTGGCTCGGTGGTACTGGACAAACTAAAAATAGTTGTGGCCTGGGAATAGACAGAGCTGTAGGCACACCTCTCAGGAGTTGAGACCTTTACAAATTGTGCTAGGAGAGGGCTGCCAGGTTCTGTCACAGACACTGGGATCAGAGGCAGTGTAGGGGATCTTTCTGCGTATTAAACATTGGATTAAACTGCTCTCTTTTGCTTAGATCTTCAGTGGAACTTTAAAAGGTTATTAAGTCATCTTAGGCTCCCCAGAGACAAGAGCATTTTGGTGCATTGTCTTACAGCTAAGCAACAGGAATTGTTTTGGACTGCTGTGGGTAGAGAATCAGTATTAATTATTTTGAAGTCTGCAATTGATGGTACACTGTACAGTACAGAGGGCAGAGCTAGTGTTCATTCAGTCATAAAGGTATATGTACAACCTGTTGTCTATATTTGAATTAGAATTTGAAGTCCATATTTGAAGAAGAAACTGCTCCTGAAGCCTGAGAGGCTTAGCTTTGCAAAGAGTTTTTGGTTGCCAGATTTTAAGCAATAAGGAGAGCTAAGTCAGGATGTGGGGTTAAGTTGAACATTAAAATTTTAGTCCAGAAAGTATGTAGAATTGTTTGCTTTGCTTTGTAATAAAAGGTACTGAATTTTCAAGCCTTTATCAGCATACCCGAGAACAGGTCTGGCATGTATAGAAAAATGTTCATTTCTGCATTCATACTATTGGTACGGTGTGAAGAGGGTAGATGGAATTTCAGACGAGAAGAACAAATCAAGTACAAGAGACAGTATAGACCAGGAAAGGAATGTCTCCTAGTTCAAAGAAGAGCGAAAAACAATGAAACAAACACAAAAACAACTAACAAAATTCTGTTACTTTGGTTTTTTTTTACTCAAGTTCCTGTGAACTGTCTTAATATTAAAAAAAAAAGAGTTCAGTAGCTACTCAGCAAGTTACTCCAAAATTATGCCCTTGTGTAGCTGCCAAGGTTAAATTAATTTGATCATGTGCTTATGTGCTTGTCACTGCTCATACATTTGAGGAGTTCCATAAGTTTCAGAACCTCTTTTGAGAGAAATGCAGTACCATGTCTGCTGTTCAGTGTGTTCAGGTGACTGTAGGTGGAGGAAGAGTGAAAGCAGGCACATACCTGGAATCTTGTACAAACAGCTGTTGGAAGCTCAAACAGGAAGATCAGGGCTTAAGCTTACATCAGACTTGACAAACATTTTCTGCCCAAGTAGGTCAATGCAATTCAGGTTAAGTCAGTAGTTGTAGCTGTTTACATTCATTTGACTTAACGCTAATCCTGTGGTTTATTTTTTGTTCCATTGCCATATTGCAAAGAACCTTGAAGTATGCTCTGTGGAGTGCACTGCACAGCTGACTCTACTTGGTTTTGTACTTGTTTCTGTTTGACTTGAAGAGTTTCTTGCAGTGACCCACTGAGCAGCAGTTTGGGATTGAATGTTTTTAAGTAAGATTAGTCTTGAGTATAGACTTCAAAGTGTGCAGTGTTCTCTGTAGAGTTTTCCTTAATGCACCAAGTAGCATCACATACCCTAAAAAACAATAGGTTTTCTTCTTTCATAGCTGCTTGGAGTGACAAAACAAATAGCTGTGGAAGAGAAGGTTCTAATAGTTGGATTTCCAAAGCACTTAAACCTTTTGCTGTCTTTAGTATCAGTTTAGTAGCAAGTATAGGTGTAAAAGTTTTTTAAAAAATGTTTATGAAGACTTCATTGTAAAATACCTCTGTGTCCCACATTTTATTCTTAATTTTGTAGTCACCTACTACAGTTACTGCCAGCACATACTTCATATTTTGGTTTTCTCCAGTCTTCGCTGGTTGAAAGTAATATTAGATTTATTCTTTTCCTTTCAGATCATAATCAATCATACTGTTTGTTTGAAAACTCCTGCTGAAATCCTAAGCTCCGCTCTGCAGTTTGAGGTTGAATTTCCTTGTGTGAGTCACTATTATACTTGGGAGAAAAAGGGAAGCTAAACTTAAAGTGGAGTCCTGTGGTTGTAGGAGTTATTGGATGGAATGAGGACAGGCAAAACAGGATCTTGAGTTCATAACTGCTGCTAGGGTATTATGTATTGAGTCTGGACAGAAAGGAGTAGGCCTGATACTTGATTAGTAGCCCAGGGAACTTTAAATCTCTGCTGATTAGAGCAATGTTGCTGATTTTTTCTATGAGTAAACTGAAACTGTTAACTTGATTGAAGTATTTCAGGCCTGTGTGTGCATTCGTGGTTAATTCCTTTCTGTTGCCAGTCGCAGAATATTCCTTTTTGGGAAACTGGACAGCTGAATTCTAATATTAATGTGCTGCTCAGTGACTTACTGCTGTCTTCTCCCTCTGACAGGAAAGAGGGAGAGTTCACAAAGCAAGGTTGTATTCTATGTATGAGTTTAAAGTAATGTATCACATTCCTGATTCAGTGTCATCTTTCTCCAAGATGATGTGTTAGTGAAAATTGTGTTAGTTGTGAGGAGGAGACTTCAAATATAGCTGATTCCATTTATTTTTTTTGTTATTCTGTTTTCTTTGAAACAAAGCAAGGATCAAGTAAGTCAGCTCAAGTAGCATGTATTGTAGTTGTCTATATGGAGTCAGGCTGTGTCAGTATTACAAGATAGTTAATTTTAAGATACTTGGAATTATATGGATTTAGCAGTGTCAATGAGGTTTTGTCTGGCAAATTAACTGGATACCTTGGAGCATGGTATTTAAACTGTCTTTAAGAAAGTGTGCAAGTCCTTAGTGGCCCAGGAAATTAATTTGAAGTGCAAATACATTTGTAGAAATTCTGAAACATGCAAAACTTGTGTCCCTTTAAAAGCTGGTAAAAAACTTGGCTAACCTTATACCTCATTACTAACCTTTCAGCTAAGAGTTTTGCATATCTTATAAAATAGTGAAGAATAAAAATGCACTCCGATTGTCATCTCTTCTTAGCTACATAGCCAAAAAATACATGTTCAATCAATGTGACAATATTTAAAAAAAAGGAAAAATGTCAATAAAACACCCAGAAATTATTTAATGTATTTCACTGAAATTGGTTACAAGTTAGGTCAGAAACAGGTCAGAGGTGGTGGTGTTACACAATTATGTGGATTGTTAGAGAAATTGCAAAGTATGTTTCCATTTCATTTTTATTGTGAATATAAGAAACTTCAAGATAGGGTTCCAGCTTCTTAAAATAAATTATGAGTAGTATGGAATGGAAAATGAAGATTGCTTTAATTACAGTTGGCTTTACTAAGTTAATTTTTTATCAAGACTATATTGAAATTATAACTCCTACACTGTAATTTCTATTCGGTTGTGTGTTCCAGAGATGCCTGAGGCTAAAAGCAATAGCTGCATTTTGTTAACTGGACAAACCTTCATATTTCTTGTGAAGTTGCTATAGCTTTTGGTGTAATAAGCATCAGAATGCTGCTTGTGCTCTTTGTGAACTGCATGTGTTTCAGTTTTAATATCAGGGAGCTTCACAGGATGTTTTTGATGAGCATTCAGCTGTGTAGAAAGTTTTATCCTAGTATGCTCTGCTGTTTTTATCTTGTCCTAGGTCAGCTGTCACAAGGAAGATTTGACTAACTTGCCCTTTTTTTCCAGCTGTGCTAAAATGGCTTCTGAGATGTTTTCTTTTGTGTGTTTAAAAGCTTTGGGGAAAGTAAACTATCAAAAAGTATTTCTCTGCAGCACAAGAGGCCACTTCTTGTGAAAAGGTGTATTTCTTTCACTTCCTAGAGCATTTTTTGGTTTTGAGCAACAATACT
Source organism: Melospiza melodia melodia (assembly GCF_035770615.1). Lineage (NCBI taxonomy): Eukaryota > Metazoa > Chordata > Aves > Passeriformes > Passerellidae > Melospiza > Melospiza melodia. Next base: position 133,366,843 of record NC_086194.1, on the reverse strand, counting down.
TTCCATTGAGCAGCATTTTTGCTTACTTGGAGAGTGCAGAGTAGAACACTGTAGGTAAGGAATGCAAACCAAACCAAGATACCTAGGCTGGGTGTCTGGCCTAAACACCTTCACTGTCATCTGCTTAATGTCACCTTCTTCAGATGGGGACAGTGTGTCCAGAATGATATATAGCCTTCAACTGCACTGCCAAATAGCCATGCTGGTTTGCTGTGTCTCATTCTTGAGAGGAGACTCCATTTCTCTTTCTCCCCTACTTCCCTCAATGTCATGCTGTCAATCACACTTTTTCTGTTCTTGGCTTCGAGATTTTGTGTGAGAATCATTATTGAAGCTGAGGCACTTGGTGGGTGTCATCAGTAGAAAGTCTTGTGATACTGCAATAACTTGAGCCATCATATAATGCCAGGAATACAAATTACCAAATACCTAAAAAAAGTCTGTTGCTGTGTCATGTGTATTGAAAATTAGAAAAATGTTATTTACAGGATCTAAATGGTATGTGACAGCAGTGAAGACGCTTGTTGATGGAAATGCTAAAGCTTTAGGTTTTCCCATCGGCGTGCTCTGCGCGTTTGCTGGCGCAGTGCTGATGGCTAGCTGAGTTCTCCATCTGCTGGTGCGAGGTGGTGGGTGCACCCAGCTGGAAGAGCTGAAAGCAGCATTCCCATTTCTCAAACGTAGCAGCTGAATTTAGTCTTTACAAAACTCAGTTCTTAACTTTGTGGCTTTAGTTAAATTTATTTCCAAACATGTCTCAAGATAATAATGAACTTTTTAGTGTGAAATATGGCAAAAACGATTGCTTTAGTCACTGCAGATTATTTAACTGAAGTATCATAATTTGGTTCATTAAACCTTCAGGTGTGGTGCAAGTGCAGACAAATAGGGGTGGAATATTTTTATTACCCACAGTTAAAAAAATCTCTTAGGTTTCACATTTTCTGTCCAAGTTGTCCTGTAGTTTTTTCCACAAGCAGAAATAAATATTCCTGTGCAGTTGAACATGCACAGGCCTGCTTACTCTGCTGTGGAGCACTAGGGTATTCCAACATCTGTTTTTTCTGCTTTAATCAAAATGTTTTTTTGCTGGATAATTGCATGTGATGACTTTTTACCTCTTTGCATTCCAGAATGTTAGTGGGAATTAGTTTTGCTTCGGAGGGAAGCACACAGCTGAATGGTGAACATCAGTCATCATTTCACCTCTGATTGACCAGAGCTTTAATAGCCCTCAATATTCCACTCCCCCCAGTTTATATACTGGTCATGACACGCTATGGTATAGAATATCCCTTTGGCCATTTCAGGTCAGCTGTCCTGGCCGTGCTCCCTCCTGGTTTTGTGTGCCTGTGCACTGCAGCAGAGTGTAGGAAATGAAAAAAGTACTTCTTGGCTTTTGGTAAACACTACTGAGCAACAGCTAAAACTTCAGTGTGTTATCAGCATTATTCACTGTGTACTCTATTCATCTAGAAGTGATGCATTAAACTTCCTATTCTCCTGTCTCCTAGTCTCTGTTGCTATTTTACTGGTAATTCATGCAACATTAAAAATCTTAGTATCTGGATTTTGAGTTTAGTAATTCATAATGAAATAACTGCAGATAAAATACAGATCTGAAGGAATTATTTTGAAGTGAATATGACTTATTGCAGTGTGCTGTGTAGAATTACACTTATGAGCTGGCAAGCTGTTAAAAATTTCCAGGTACTTAAGGAGTTTTTATTCCTCTAGTGAATATGGCAGGCATTAGGAGGGGCTCAGATACTTGGAGGGCTTTTTCTTTTGTTTTGATTCCAGAAGAGAGCAGTGTGCCATTGTATCTGCACTAGTATTCTGTTTCAGCTCCAAAGTGAACATCTGAAAAGCATCTCTGAGACATCATCCCTTCCTGGGCTTTGTTTCCCCCATGGGGTGATCTTGGCACATGGAAACCAAGTTCCTTTCAGAATTAGCTAAGTTGGTACACGCTCAAGCTGCTGTTGGACACTTGGCTCTCAGGATGGGACTAGAGCTCACCCAAAGGCAGTTCTGTCCTGTAGGTGCCCCCTCAAATGTGTGACATGGGTGAAGGGTTCTTAGCACTGTAGGGTTTGCAGTGTCTAGCAAGCAACGCAGCATAAGGGTTTGCATAATGTAGACAGCCCCTGCTGACGTATAAAGCCCATGTTTCTAAGCTTTGAGTTAAAAATCTGAGAGGCAGAATTTTGATTGAGTACTAGCTGTCCTGCATCTTAGTTCTGCTTCATAAAGTTATCCACTACTAACAATATTGCATTGTTTGCTAATAGTTGTTAATTTCTTTGTTTTGCAGGAAATTCACTTGTGATGTCCTTCTGAAAAACAGCTGAGACTCCATTACAAACATACACTTTTGGGAAAACTCTGCTCCTAATGTATTTTGCAAACTAATTGAATTACCACAGAAGTTCAGCATGGGAGGAGCTGTGAGTGCTGGAGAAGACAACGATGACTTAATTGATAACTTGAAAGAAGCTCAGTACATTCGTACCGAGAGTGTGGAGCAAGCCTTCCGAGCTATTGATCGTGGTGATTATTATCTGGAAGGGTACAGGGACAATGCTTACAAAGACTTGGCCTGGAAGCATGGAAATATACACTTGTCAGCACCTTGCATTTATTCTGAAGTCATGGAAGCACTGAAACTTCAGCCCGGATTGTCTTTTCTAAATCTGGGTAGTGGAACCGGATACTTGAGTACAATGGTGGGATTAATATTAGGTAATTATTAATATTAGGTAACCTGAAAGTTTTTATTTAAATATAGTGGGTTTGAATACTTTAGAAGATTATGCAAGCCCTGTAAAACCTTACTTTTACTTCTTTAACAATGACAGTAACATACATAAGGCTGGCTCTTTGAGATATGTTGTTAAAATAGTTTGTTATCTACAAGCAGTTCACTGGCGCTCTAATTTGGTGACATTTCTTGGATGTTTTGGAAGAGGCAATTCTTCCTGCATTCTGTAGTTTAAAATGCTCATTTGAAAGGAGCAGTCCTTATTTTTGTTTAAAAGGGAAAGGCAGAGTGGAACAATTTTTGAAGCCTAAAATTTTCATCTGCATTTGCACTCTATTTGTGCCTTTGCTATAGGTTACTGTTCTGATCTTCAGTTTATGGAAGGGAAAATCTAAATTGTAAAGGTTAATTTATTTCTCTTTAAGAAACTTAACTGAAAAATAAATCTGTGTCAGTATGGAAACAGTTATTTTAAAATACATTTAATCAGTGTCTTAGTGAGAAAATTTTGGGATGTACACTGATGAGAATGTTTAATCAGGTGTGTAGGTTTTCAATAGAATTTTAACACACTAGCACTGTGTTTTTTCTTGTTTTCAAATACATTTCCTATATGAAAAAAGATGGAACTAAATATTGTTGCCTAAATTAAATTTCAAAACCCAGAGAGAAAAATGCATTAAATGTCCTCATGCCCAGCATTTAGATTACAGAGCACATGCACCAACAACTAATTTTTTTTTACAAATTGTTTTATTACATAAAACAGCAGTAGTTATTTTGATGTGTATTTTTTGTAGATACCATTTTCTTGACCATACTGCATGCAACTTTTCCTTGGTTGTAGAAATCTTGGTGACAGCTAATATACAGATTTTGCTTACATTAATTTATATATAAAACTAAGGTGTCAGGAGTCAGTTTGTTCATTTTCAATTAATTAGTTACTTTCTGTCATTTATTTATTGGAAGGAAGAAATTATGGCTAATAGTGCATAACAAACATCATTTGTTGGTATCTGCAGTATCTTTTGTTCTAATTAATACTAATAAATATAAGAGTTACTGATACTAATAAATAAAAACTGTTTTGTGGAAACAGGAATTATGGTCATTCACAGGTAAAAATAAGGTAAAGCTGTCTACTCTCGTAGAGTGTTGCTTTTCTCTGTTTGGGGATGTTTCTAATTGAGAGTAGATATTTTTAATTGGATTGTAATATTTTAAGTGCAGTATTTAAACAATTAGTAAATATTGCAGCATTTTTTTCTCGAAAATGTTTCTTCAGGGTAATGACTAATGGTGCATGTTTATTACTGTCTTGTGGAAAGCTTTGTTACTTCATTATTCTTTCTTAACTCATATGTTTTAAAAAAAAAAAAAATTTATGTTTATTTCACTTGATTCTGTATGCTGCATTTGTATCTCTGTACTTAAACCAATTTTGTATGGCTGATGGAACACTCCTGGGTTTGGCCTCTGTGTATTAAGCAGAATTGCTATCCTTCAGAATAGTATATGCGGAGTTGAGGGAATTAAACAGGAAAAGACTTGTCTTCTCCATCGGGTGAGGTTGTCTGACAGCCCCTGAGGAGCACACTTACCCTGCAGATGTTCCCGAAAAGGCAGCTCAGGTGAGCAGCCTGGAGCCACAACTGCCTAGCTGCTTAGAGAAGCAGACTTTCCATGTTTTGGAATGCTGTATCCTGTCACCAAAGTCTTAGTGTTGTAATGTGTTTTGGCTTCTAGGCTGAGGCATCGAAGGTATAAATGCAGTTTATGTCTTTATTTTCTTACTGTATTCCTTCTGATAAAACTAGTTACATATAATAAATATACTTAAGTGTTTTTTTTAAACCAAGGAACAGTTGCTTTAGCGAAGAAAAACAAACAGATGTCATTTTCTGACAACTAAACCATACTCGTTTTTAAAAGCTCACTTTTTTTTTTCAAACCTGTTTCAGCGTACACTGCAGTGAGGAACGGAACCATGTGGGTTTTGACAGTAGTTGAGTATCTTTCCATTTGACAATGTAGTGAGTAATGTTTCTGCCACATTGGCAGTGTCAAAATGACTAGGTTAAATTACCAAATAATCTGAAACTGGTGATCGCTTCCAAGTATAGCAACATACTAAAAGACTGCGCACCAATCCACAGAGATTAAATTAACTGTTGCTGAAACTGTTAAAATATAATCGAAGTTCAGACTGGGTGGAATTGCTATCTCATTATGCTGAAAGAGGCCAGTTGATTTCAGAGAGTAGTGGAGATGTTGGTTTCACATTTTTAGAATAGCTGACTCTGCATACATGTCCAGCTGTGACTTTCCCAGTGGGAGAAGAGAGCACATTTCTCATCTTTCCATTTAGATTACAAATGCCGTGGTGTATGATGATGTGGTAGTGTTCTGCATTCATAGTTTTAATTTCAGGTTGTTAGAGCAACTGATGCTTGTAGAATTTTTTTAGTTGCTTTCAAAGTTAGGTACTTGAAGGAATGTGCATGAGAAATTTTGACCAGATGATGTTTATGCATTCTTAATTTACTTTAAATTATGAGGTTAAAGGAATGGTTATTAATTTTTAGGTAAAGAGAACTTACCTTGAATGCTGCTGTATACTGTAGAGCTGTTAGAAGCATCATAGCCTATTATGATACAAGAGAATATTAAACAGCTAGAAAAGGGATTGCCTATGTCAATGCTTTTTTTAAAGTGACCAATAATAACATGAATTTACAGTAAAAATGAATGTCAGCAGAAGGTAAATGTTTTCACAAGCTCTAAGAACATCCCTTGTATGATAGCTAACTCTTGCCTGCAATCAATGGGGTCTTAAAAGCGCTCCTAGTAGTTGCCTGGTGGAGTAGTGCATTGCTTTTATTTCACCCAGCAGAAAATATTCTAAACTATGTTGAGTTGCAATTATCGATCAAGTTAAGTGTAAATAGCTATATGTTGTATTTTTGTTGCAGTAAAACAAAATCTCTCTTACTAACCCTAGTCTGTTTTGGTAATCTCTGTCCTAGAAAAGACAAATTGAATTCTGTTTCACTGGAGTAACATCATGGAGCTAAATATTTAGGAAAGATTTAGAACGCTGTAGAGGATATAAATATAAGTTTTGTCTAATCTTATTGATGTTTACTTTCCCTCTTTTCCTTCCCTTTCCCTTTTCCAATTCTATGCTCCAATGACTTAAGACCCTGGGCTATGAGTGCATGTTAAATTTAGAATCCTTAGAGCAAATGTGACTGTCTGATTCAGATTCCTTCCTGATGTGGATAATCCTCATAATACTGTCTCATGATTTCTTCTTGTTCCTGAAATAATAGCATTAACTTTTGGCACACAGTTTGACTTGGAATTATACTTGGATTTGATCACAGGAAGGCAATGCAGTTGTGATGGGATTGTGATGAGTGAACATAATGTGTGGGGCAATTTCACTGTTCTTGGTGGAAGTTAATTATTTGTATTAAATTAAGAACAAATTTCTGATTTTGCAGTGTGCAAAATAGAAGAACATATGTGGCTAAGGGATATAATTCTCAATTTCTAAATAGTCAGAGAGAAACTATGAAAAGTTTGCCATAAGAAAGCTTTAAAGTCTAAATACCAAAACACAGACTGAAATTTTTATTTTTTGTGTTCCAAGTAAGTAATGTTTTGTAAAAGAATTTGCTTGGACTGTGTTCAGTGTAGTCAACTTATTTTCTGCATGCTTACTAAGAAAATTTGTTCTGTAATTATTGTAGTTCAGTCCCTGTTCTTTTATCAAACCTTTGGCCTTTTACCTTCCTCTTTAAGCACCAGTAATGCAGATGCAAAAAATAAGTTTGTCTAGCAGTGTTTGGAGACTTCTGTTTTATGTGGTTTTGATATTTTTACACTATAGTGCTGTTCCATGTAGTTTTGCTGTGCTTAGAAAGGAAACATCACAAAAACACACCATGCTATTTTTATTTACAGGGCCTTTTGGGATAAATCATGGAATAGAGCTTCATTCAGATGTGGTAGAATACGCCAAAGAAAAGTTGGAGAGCTTCATAAAATACAGTGATAGTTTTGATAAGTAAGTATCTAATTTGTCTGACTTGCTTTGCAATAACATTTTTGGTTTTAAACTCAGTGTGTCATTGCTTATGAACTTAGAGGGGGGAGAAGAATGGTGTCACACAATCAAAACCTAAAACTTCCAGTTTGTGGCTCTACTTCATGAGGTAAGTTGAGGCTTAAGAAAGCAGTCTTTGGAAGTATCGGAGTATTTCTGCTGTGCAGTGCTTAGCAAAGTGGATTTCCCTGCATTTTGGCGATGTATATCCGTACACGGGTACGTGTGTGTGTGTGCACGTATGTGCATATATACATTTAGGAGAGTGACATGGTATGTGGGTGTCTTTGCATGTATAGAGCAATTTTTATCCATTAAATCAGTTTTTATGTAGTTTTACATAATCTCTCTGTACAGTATTAACTTTCTTTCTAATCTACCCGTATTGATCTGACCTGAGTAATTTTTTCTGATTGCCTTCATGTTTACTTCCTGAAGAGATGGACGTCAGAGTATTCATCTATGCTCGGAGCACTACTCATTTTTACTTCAGGGTATAACTCTGGATTCCAGGGCTTTGAACCTTATTGCTTCTACCTACCCAGCAATTTTATATTATTTTAAGTTGGCCTTAAGAGTATTGGGAGTCTCTGCCTCTGTTAAAGGGAAAGCTAGGGCTGTTCTTTGTAAAGACTTCTTTGCTTGCAGGCAATAAATTCTCCAGTGATTATAAGGTAACTTCTGGAAATGCAAGAAATCTTTAGAATTTTAGGAGTAACCTAAAAATTGCACATTCTACACCTCTTTCTTGTCCTGTAGGCAGCAAAGAAAACTTTTGCTGTCCTTTTACCTGTCTAATGTGCTTTATGACTGCCATGTTCTTGATTAGGTTGGCTGGAGCTCAATCCACTTTTTCCCATATCCGGACTTCAGGAGCTCTTGTCTGACCACAAGCCTTTCTCTTCATGCTCCTAAGTAAGAGAAGAGTATCATCCTAGTGTTAACTGTATCTGAAGTAAATTTTGTAATTCTGATACTGGCAACATTATTTTAGTACTGTGTTAGCCCAGTAAAATAAATAAAATCATGTAGGAGAACATGTATATCTTTCATCACTATTGTCTTAGTTTTAATACAAGCATTTATGTTGGCTGAGGTTAATCTATAACACAAGTTAGAACAAGTAAAAATTGATTCAGTGAGCAGCTTTATGATGCAGTTTGTGTCTTAAAAAAAATGTGTGTGAGATACGATAAGTGGTCACTGCTGATACTGCATTAATGGCTCTGTTAAGTTAGCTGTGTCTGCTAGCTAGTGAATCCTGGCACATACCTTGTGCATTACTGTAGGTGTCTGTACAAGACATACAAAAACTGGTTTTGATTGGAATGTCTTACCAATCAGGTGATAGGCTATGTACAGAAATTAAAGGAAATTGGAGTAGCAATGAAGCTTTGTCATAATTGAAACAAAATTTGATTAGGATAGTTTAGTAAATGAATAGCAGAATCCTGGGGGTGTTGGTAACACTTCAAAACATGCAAGAACTTTGGACAAACAAAACAAAACTGTTAAACATGATGTAAATAAATGTCAGTGTTGTATGTGTTCCGAAGAAATAGGACTCTCCTCACCAACATAAGAAAAATTACACTTCTGTGAAAGTGCTTTTTTATAGAAACCTACCTGTAGTAGCTGTAATTCTGCTGATACAATAATGATTGCCTGGTTTGATTTTGTGTTTTGGGGGGAATTCCCAATTTGTCTGCGTAACTGATTCTGGCTGATTGCTTTCTTTGTAAATCTTCTATATTTTAATGTTGTTAATGAAGATGATGTGTGGTTGTTGTTTTTTTTTTTTTTTCCTGTGGTAGGGTTCTTTTGTATTTGTTTTTACTGTAAGTATTAAAATCTGGAATTTTAAGCTGACTCACAAAGTAATGTTTTCTGATTCAGTAAGTCTGGTTTTGCTTCTTGTTTCAGTAACTTTTTCCTGCATCTTCGTTTATAAGTGAAAGATTTTTACCCAAAGTTACGGGATTGCACCATCTGAACTTAACTACTGCTTTGGTCAGCTTAGTATTTGGCTGAAAGACCACCCAGGGAAGAGATGTGTGCTATCTGTCTGCTGCTCAGCACTGGTGTATTCCAAGCAGGAGTCCTCACTGTTTGAAAATAGATTACATGGCAGACTGGTATGAATGAAGTTAGTTGTCTCAGTGAATGTGTGTGTGAAAAATAACTTTCACTTGACCAGCAGCCTCCAGCAAGGTACCCAGGGGACTTAAAGAGCACAGAGACTATGATGTGTGTTCCTGGCAGTTACAGAGTTATACAAATGGGAACTTCAGTAAAGCTTTGTTTTGCCACTTCCCTGCATTCTTTCTTTAGTGTTTTGAATTCTGCAGTCTGATTTGAATGTTCTAAGCATTCTGCTTTTGAAACACAAAGCACAACTTTAAACTTATGGGTAGGTACATGGAGAGATTCAGCTTGGATCATAAATAAACACTTGGTAACTTTGTTCCTTTGCTTGGAGTAATAGGCAGTTGGTTTTGCATCTGACTTCTGTGTGGAGGTGGATCATGATAATTTAGGTGGGTTCTTGCCTAATAAAACAAGATGGAATATTTCTTTTATGCCATTTGTATGGGGGAATGTTCCAGTGCTGTGTGATACAGTTTAACTTGCTTTTTTGATACCTGATAATAATGTTGAAGTACAATTACAAGTTTACTTTTCTGTGATTCAGGTAAGGTACTTCACCAGAAACCTGACAGTATATAAAATTAGCATGTCCAGAAGGATTTGAGACTCAGCCTAAAGGGAGGGCTGTCTGTCTCTGATAGCTTGTCTTATCTCAGTTTTAGCCCCTGGAATTATTCATCAGAAGAAGAGTTCTCAGATACCTGTTCCAAATAATTTCAGTAATTACTTGTATCTGTATCCATATCCCACCAATCTATAAAAACAGTTTTCCTCTAAATGGAGGTGGAGTTGTGCATTCTGAAAGATAAAATTCTGCCTTGATGGAGTTGATGTGTGTTTGCCAGTAAAAGCAAAGGAGAAGTTTTTTCTTGAAAACATCTGAAAGTATCATGATGGTTGAGGTACAAAGATTTTAGGTATAGACTAAAGAAAATTCTTTGTGTGTGAAATACATGTAAGGCTCTCTTTCATTCTTGAAGCCTTCAGAGAATGCATGCCAATTAAGGGGAAAAGAATCATTCCTTAAGAAGGCTCTATCTAAAACACGTATGTTCAAGTACCAGGCCCCGCTTCACCTGTTTATTGAAGGGGAATGTGTTGTCTTTTCTGCTCCCATTCAACTTCTAGACCTAGAATATCCAGCTTGGAGAGAGAGCCACAGGGCAAGGCTAGGTTGCCCATCTTCTAGCACCCTATCAAAACCCAAACGTGGGTAAGCTGGTGAAGTCCCTGCTGTGAAAGAAAATCACCAACCCTTCTCAGGATCAAAAGAATCCACTTCAATGGTAAGTGACAAGAACCCTAGTACTAATTCTGGGATAACTGTTATGGGTGAAACTTCTTCCTGAAGTCCTGTAGGAGATTGTGTTGAACATCTTCAGTAGAATGTTTTTCTTCATTGAAATGTAAGGCTACTGGTAGGTTTCTAAAGGCTCACTTTTAAAATTAAATTAGATTTGAAAGGTGATTCCCTGGTGTACACACAAAGAAAAATAGAGCTCCTTCTTGCTGGTCAGCTGGCTAGTGATTGCAGTAAAAATCTAAGCAGGAAAAAGCAGACTGTCTCCAAACCTTACTGATTACTTTCTCAGTTTAAATATTACTGATGACTTAATTTCAAATAGTGTAAATAATGCTTTTTTAGCGGTAAGTGAATTCTTGTTGAGATTTAATCTAATCAGAGCAACACAGGCAGTGGAATTCTTTGATGCTGGAGGTTATGTTAAACAAAAAGGGAAGGAAAATAGGGGCTTGAAACACAGTAATTTTATTTATTTAGAGGTATGAGGGAAATACTACTTCTTATTCTTTATCTTGTAAACCAGAAGGCTCCAAAGACAATCGAATCTACTCTTACCTGGGAAGGACCTAAACCTACATTTTCCAAGTATTTGATAGTAGCAAAAATAGATATTCTTGCCCTGACAACAAGAAATTAAATACCTTTAAAAAATAAATCCTGTAGTGGACACTGCCCTTGGAAATCTCTAATGTCTACAAGTTTTGATAGTACTTAAAATTTTTTTTACATTAAAACAAGTGATGACAGTATTTGGTGTATTGCTCCTATAAAAGCTGTTGTTTCACAAAAAATCCACAGTAGAAAATACAACTTTTTCAACCTATAAAATAATTTTCTGCTTCAGTAAAAATAGAAAGAAAATGCTTTTCTTGTTAACAGATAAATCTTTCTCTAGACTTTTTCCATGAGTATCATAGAGCTTTTACAATAAACTGAACTGACAATTTTTTTCTTGCTTCTCTATGCCCGTTCACTTTTCCTAATATTCTCTGTGAAATTACTGAAAAGTATTCCTTCAGTATTACTTTTCATTTTATTACCAAAACTTAGGTATAATATAATGAAGTTATATTATTAAGGTTAAATTTTATAAATCTGTGTTCTAAGAAGAATGTCATGAGTCATAAGTATTTTTAAGAACTTTGACTTTAAGATGTTTGACTTTTTCTTCAGAAGGAATTGATAATGTGCTTTGGTCCACTCAGTGAAACTGATGATAATATCAGAAATAATGAACAAGATGTCTAAGAAGCAGGACAGTTTTATTCAGAGATGGAAAAATGATGAGTATAAGGGACATAGAGATACAGATTTCCCACTATCTCTATAGCATTGCCTAGAAGCTGAAATCATGTCTAGGACAAAAGTATTTAATAGCAATTTTGCCAGCATCACTGTTGGCTATTACTGTAATGCTAATTAAAATTACTGTTGTAATTGGATGTAAGGGACTTAAAATAAAGTCTACAGTGAGAAGTTTTCAAATAGTTAATATTTTAATTTGTTTGTTTTCTAGTATACCTGCAAAAGATACCAACAATAGTAGTGGGTGAAAGGTGTGTAACTTCTCAACAAAACATGCTAGAAATACATGAATATGAATAGGAACCAAAGACTAGTTCAGAGAGCTTGGAAAAATACTTAAGATAGAAAAAACAATGGAGAAAAAGCTTGATAAAAGGTGGAAAGAGCTTGCCATCTTGGCCTGATACTGCCTCACTTCATGGGAAAAGAATAAATGCTCTCTAAAAATTGTTTACCTTTATATCTGAAGCACTTTCACAGTCAAGTGAAATGAGAAAGACTTAATAGAAATCAAAAAGTATTTCAGTAATCGGTTGCATGTTCTTGTGGCATGTCATATCACATAAAGCCATATGAATATTCATCTGCTGTTTTCAAAGAAGGAAAGTTTTGAAACCTGAAAAATTTACTAAATTATCTGAAAACTTCTTTAAGGTTTCTTTCAGTGAATACATCTCTGTTTAAACATTAGGTTCTAGGAATGCTTGGAGTATGATTACTGATTTAGGAAATTGTTGTTTGATATAAAGGAGCCTCTGAGATTGTATTCTTAATGCAACTGCACAAAGAAGCCACACCTTTCTAGATTAAATAATGTGTAGTTTTTCAGTCTTTGTCTTTAAGACAGCATGGGAACTCATTCTACAACTGCCATAGCTTTATGCAACAGTTTTTGGGTTTGTTTCTCTTCACCAACAAATGTGCCAGAACTGGTGGAAATTTTGTTTCCTTCTTTTCACACTTCCCATTTTTGTAAAGTATATTCAGCAGTATATTGGAACTAAGGTGAAAGTGCATTAGTATATGGGACAAAAGTAAGTGTTACTTCCTCATCACAGCAAGGAAAATTGTTTAATGTTTAATCACATATTTTCAGACTCTACGCATTTTGCAGATTCATTTTAATGTCTGGTTATTAATGTGTTTGATGGTTTAAGGGTATTTTGATGTAAAGCTAATTCCATGAGTTCTTATGCTGGATTTTCTGTTCTGTTTTGAAATATTTATTAAGATATGCTGTTTTGGGGTTTTTTTTCCCCACAAAGACTTGTGTGAAATTCTTTCTTCTAATGTTGTGTCAGGGTAGTTCACATGACAAATGTTAACAATTTGCCAACCTTTTCTTATACGTTATTAAAGTTGAATGGTAGTCCTTTGTGCCCTAAATTTAAATAAATTTAAATAAATTTTGCATTGGAAGGGAATTACTTAAATAGATTGATGGTACTGAATATGAATTCAGGCTTTTAGAGCTTTGAGTTGACCAACTAAAGGAAATGTGTATGGATGGGAAAAAAGCATACTAAATTCATGCTGACGTGGATTTACTTTCTATAAGGGCTGTAAACAGTAAGCTGGGAGATGTGAGTGTGGTTAGTAATTATGGGGATAGGCAGAAGTGTACTGTCAGATGATATTTTGATGTGAATGTAGTAGTTGAGAGGTGTAAAATGTACCTGGAGTGTTGCTAGTTTTAAGAACTAAATAATTCTTCTTGTAAACAAAATAGTTTTTATGGTTCCCCCATATTGCTTTTTAAAATCTCATAATATATTCTACTGTTTCCTTCAGATACAAATCTGTGGATGCTGACAGGTTTGTTTTTTTTATTTCCTTCAAATTACTTGATATTTTTCTCCAGTGTTATTGACCTTGTTCTTTTTTCTAAAAAAATCAAGTATTTTTACCACTTAAAACAACAAAAAAGGAGAGAATCTATATCTCCTTGCACCTAGTTTCATCTTCACAAGACATCAGCATAACATCCTGCGTTCATGGAGGTTGTATAGGTAGAAGAGCTTGGCCCAAGAAGTGCCCTGTACATATTCAGAGCTGAAGTAATTAAAGGTAGGGCTCATGGGTGGATGTCATATTAGGACCGACCCTAAGTGAATCCCCTTGTAAAAAATCCCTGCTACCATGGTAGGTTGGTGTTACACTCTCCAGCTTCATTATTTAGTATTTTGCTATTACGCATGTACTAGATTGGTGGATATGGATACAAGAGCAACAAACTTAACCTTAGATCTTTCCTGTAAATGTTTTAAATGGTTGTTTATTTTATTACCGTAGTAATATTTTGTTGTGTTGCTAACTATAGGGAATCTAACTTAAAAACATGGGCAGTTAGAATCTATTACTTGATCATTTTCTTAAGTTTCTACAGGAAAGGCAAAAACTCACTTTAAATTCTACAGATTTGCCTTTTTTTTTCTTAATTTAGCTGGAAGTACCTTTGCCTTGAACTTGAAATGCCCATTCCATGCAAAAGCCTTACATGCTTGGAGCTGCTTGGTTATCTTGGGCCATTGCTACATGTGATTTGTGTGTGCTTAAATTTATTCTGTGGCACGTGATTGTTTAAACAGAGATTTTCTGTTGCCATGTTGTCTGTAATGGGAACTCTTAATTTCTGTTTTCTTTGCTGTTGGTTCTCTTGCAATCAAGATAGCAGATTCAACTGAAGAACCTGAAGTGACTAAAGTTTTCCAGATAGTTCCAGCACTTTTGTCCCTTCTTTTTGTTGTCTGGTGTATGAAATAGTTTTTTTCATGTTACCAGTATAATCTCTGTAAAGCCATCCTGGTTACGTGGTAGAGGTGAACATACAGTAAAGAACATTTGGCAGTTTTTAGTTACATTTCAGCTTGGAAATAAACAAAACGTTTAAGTGAAATGCTAGCTCTTTTTGATAGTTATACTATATGTTTGTCAATAGTGTGTGTTGAAGCAATAAACAATTTTATTTTCATCAATATTAATAAAAGATGTAACACAGAATGAAGCGTAATATCTGGTCTGTTTTGATACCCCAGATGCAATAGGAATAAAAGAAACTCTTTGGGTCTAGCGACAATTAGTGCTAAAAGAATTGGGGTTTGATTGTTAAAAAATGGAACTTGACCTAATATGATTGATACTACTTTCCTGCTGTAGGACTAACATGCTTGTGATGTGCCTGGTAGGTATTCTAAATACCAAATACTTCCTCGTATTTGTAGAACCTTTGTATTTAAGTTTCAGATAATTTCCTGATCAATTGATGGGGTCTCATGTGCCTGAGTAAAACCAATTTAAATTTTACTTTCTTAAAAATTGCGTAGGCAAGTTAGCAGAAAGAATTTTCAGAATTATACTTCAGTCTGTGTTCAAAGACCATCTCTTATTACTGGATTGGAAATACAACAAAATGGTACATATCTTTATGAGCTCTTTCTGATTCAGAGGTGTGTGTATAATCAAAATCATCTTAAGATTTAGAGATCTGGGAAAGTCTTGCTGCATCACGAGAGAGTTCTATGTTTCACGGGAGTGTGGAGGGGCAAGATTCACTGTTCTATAACTCACCTAGTCCATGAAAAGTCCATGATGCTCTACCAAGCAGGAAAGCAGTATGCTTTTCTTGTATTTCTGCTGTATCTGGTATGAGTCACTGTTCATACCCTAACACATGAAACAGTTATTTCTGAATAATTCTGTGAGAAGCACAAATGAAGAGGAATTGGCTTTTAAACAGGCATGTTGCTGTTACCAGAGACAGTTTATCATCTTTTCCTCCCATTTCTTCTACCACCTACTTTTACCTTTCTGGATAACAGGGAATTACATGTGTGGCAGTTTGTGAAGTAGCAGCAGACTAGCAGCTAGCAGCTGGGGGTGAGCATTGCACAGCCAGGTGAGCTGATTAGATCTCATTTTTCATCTGACATGGACTAAAGAAGTGTCTTCAGAAATTTCATGTAACCTAGTCCATAAAGTGTTTAGTTTTGCTGCAAGAAATGAGTCTGTCAGGAGGACCACCTGTTGACAGACTGGGTTGAAACTAACTGAAAAACTATGTGGAGGAAGAAGGTATTTTTTGAAGTAAATGGAGTAACAAATGAGCACCTGTTGTGGTCATGAGCTTTGTGTCTTCACAAAACTCTGCTAATAGTGTGGAGGGAGCACAGTGCAGACAATCCAAAGTGCCTGTAGACAGAGTTAGTCTCTAGTGCCTAACCCATTTTACTCTTACAAGTGTATTAAGTTTGCTTCTGTGTCTTTATTTGGAATTTGTGCCCTTCTCATTGCAAACTGCAGAACTAAATGAACAATTATCTTCAGCTTTTACTATATTAGTAAAGAATACTGTGGATTTTTGTCCTCAGTTCATGTATATTTTGTGTCTGGGGAATGTTTCATGGGGTTTTCTTGTGTCTTGTATTCCTTGGATAGTTGGTGTTTCTCCTTGTTTTAAGAGGGTATGACTATTGTATTAATGAGCTTTTACGGTGGTTTCTAAAAGATGAAACAGGATTATCAGGTAATAAATTTGGTAGGTTTTAAAGGAGCATTCTGAGAAGGTAAGAACTTGTGAAAGTTGTGGGGGTGGGCAGGCAGGGAGGCCATCTTCATTTTTCTAAAACTAACCAAGGACTCTGTCAAGATTTAAAAATGCCTTTTGGAAAAATACCATCTTACCTCTCTCTCTGCCCCCTCCCCCATCCTCCTTTACTTTTTAAAGTACTTTGCTCAGTCTTTCAAATTAAATTGATATGTTAATGCTTGATTTAAAGTGTAGGTAATCTGAAATGAAAACTATAGCAAAAACTGCCTGTTTGACCTGTATGTGGAATGTAGAAAATGTAGGAAGGAATATGGTAGTCCACGTGCTTTTGGAATGAGATTTGCTTCTTCAGCAGATTGATCAGTGTCTTGGATTTCATTTTCTGCCTTGTCAAATGTATTTCTAGATCTTTCTGTGTTAATCTGGAATTATTTCAGCCACGATTCTGGCTCATCTAGCTTTACCTTCTCAATTTGTGCAAAAAGGCAATTTATCCCTACTCCACTTCCATCTCCCTTTTTTATCTTCAATTGGCCAGTGTTGTTAGTAGCTTTCTTTTTTTTTCCCACTCCCTCTGGATTTGGAAGCGAAAACATGGACTGTTGACTTCAAGAAGTGCATGAGAGAGAACCATGCAGTAATTGTAAAAAGATTCTGGGTTCGGTCTGGGCTAGTCAAAGAAAGAAGCATTGGAATATTTTCAAGATCAAGCATCCCATCTTGGAGAGAAAAATACACTTCCAGCAAAAATTTCAATTTCCTGATTTGTTAATGGCAGCGCTCTAGATCAGAAAGTCAGCCAAGCCTTACAGACTTCATCCCTAAGCAGTGAAAGCTGCCAACTTTACTGTAACTGAAAAAATATTGATTTGAATGTTGTCAGGTATTGTACTGGGATTTGCTAATGCTAGCCAAGCAAAAAGAAAAATTATTTTCCATTGACGGTCAGCCATAAAGTTCATAAAATGGCTACATGTATTTGTAGTTGCTAGAAAAATTCATTCCTTCTGGATGCTGTTTGAGATGCATTGGACTTTAATACTGCCAGATGAAGTTTATGAACTTTTTCGTGAAACAGCAAGGGTGTTAGGTTTTATGTAATATTTTTTTCAAAAAAATCATAAATCCTTTCAATGAGCTACTTTGTAACCTCTCCTTTTATATATCAAGTGCTTGGGGAAGAGGTACAATTATTCGCTCAATGAATTTTTTTACAAAATGGTAGATTTTATTATGGTATTAACAGCTAAAGCAGTAACATGCTTCAGAGCTTTAAAAAATGTCAGAAAATAACAGTGTTGTGGCAAATTCATGCAGCTTTAGCAATAAAGTACTTCCCTGTACATTTTTCCTTTGGTGTTTTATGCAGTGACAGAGAGCACCTACAGTCCTTTCAACTTGTGTTATATACTTTGGTCCACTAAAATGCCAGTTGTATTACTTCCCTTTTCTGAAGAAAATTAGCTGTTTCTGAGATAAAGAATCTTTTATTTTTTGCTTTGTGTGTGGTCAAAAAAATGTCAGACTTTTCCACTGAATTACTTTTTGGGGAAAAGTGGATTGGGCTCAAGGTGGAAAGTTGGGAGGTAGAGAAAAAAGAGCTTTTAAATAGACCTTAACTGATAGAAAATTGAGGGGAGCTGCTAGCAAATGAAACTTTTCAATGTTTATTCAACAGCTTATTGTTGATAAACATACTGTTTTAGTAGCAGTTGTACCATATAGCTTAAGATTTCTTTAATGTACTTGTTTGTAGTTAGGAAGGTGGTGTTTTGAAGCTTTCTCTGTTTTGCATAGTACATAATTGTAACTGCAAGAGTTTTTCCTTCAGTGGTCCCTGATGTGGCAGAAAAAAACCAGATTACTTTCAGAGTAATGTCTTAATACAAACTTTTAAATTATATATGCTAATCATTCTTCATGATATAAGGGAAGATATGAAATATATTTTTGTCTTTATCTGGACTGGCTTTTCTTAAAAATCCTAATTTGAAATGTGTCCCCTCTTTCTTTTTTTCTTCTTCTCCTTAGATTTGAGTTCTGTGAACCTGCCTTTGTGGTTGGTAATTGTTTGGAAATAGCCTCAGACAGTCATCAGTATGACCGGATTTACTGTGGAGCTGGAGTCCAGAAAGACCATGAAAACTACATGAAAATTTTATTGAAAGTTGGAGGCATTTTAGTAATGCCTATAGAAGATCAGGTGACTTTAGTGACAATTTCCCCTTTTTGTCTTCTAGTATGAGAAATATGTAATTTAAAGAATGCTTTTGAATATATATTTGACTAAGTTAACATTCAACTAATGATACCTTGATTTGATGTATTGTTGCAGTTTAGCAGATACTAATCTTTTTAATCAAGCATTGAACATTTTCCCCTTAAATTTGTAGGAAAGCATCAATATCCTGCTTTTAACAGTCTATTTCATGCTATTTCCTCTGTGTTATACCAGAACTGCTTTGAAATTTCCCTGCCACACAGACATTTTCAGTCAGTACTTCAAAACAAAGAAACCACCTCTAAACCAGGAGAATGGATTTCAAAGAATACAAAATAGCTATGACTAGTGGGACATTGCAAAGAGAGAAAAAAAGCAAAGGAAAAATATGTCTGTATTCACAGCAGTTTTCAGTGTTGCTTTTCCATATTACATGTAATGCTTTTCAGACAGGGGCATATTATTTTAATAATACTTCACACTTTTATCACTTTTCATTCTTAGACCTCAAAATGCTTCTCAATGGTAAGTATTACTCTCCCTGTTTTACTAATAAGGAGATTGAAAAAGGCACATCATGTGACTTAAGTTGATGTCCTCCTAAATACAGATAATTACTAAAATTCTTGTTGATAAGCATGTTAGTTACTTCCAAAAAAGAATTCTCACTTTAATGATCTGCTTTCTTAAATACCAAAGGAATTTAAGCGTAGCTTGCATGATTCTGTTCTAAAAATAATTCCATCATTTATTCAGCTAGAATACTGTCAGTTGAAGCTGATAGAATTCAGCTTAAAAGTAGTCACAAATTAGGAGAGAAGTTTAAACAGTGACTATTTTTACCTTATATACAAGTGGATAGGGGCTTATAGCATATAAAGTGTGAGGAGCAGCTACAAGATCTGAGATAATCTAGCCTGCAGAAAGACTCTAAGGAAATGTTTAATTCCTGTTGTCTTGCTGAAGGGGTGGAGAATTTATGTGGTAGACAGGAGTCCAGTTCTCCTCACAGGTGCAGAGGATACTGAAAGAACATTACACACCGGCAGCAAGGGATCTTGCTGCCTGCAAATAAGGAAGACAATCTTTCATAGTAAGAATGGTTGAACACTACAGTGGGTTACCTAGACAGGTGGGGAATCTCAGTCCTAGATCTTTTTTCACTTAATCAGAAAAGCTTCTAATTTAACTTTGAAATTGACCCTGTTCAAGGAGGAGGGTAGGACTCCAGAGGTTGCTTCCAATCTAAAGTATTCTTTGATCTTTTGGAAAAATGAGAAAAAACAAAACTTACCTTAGTTTTTACCTTAGGGCCTTAGTTTTCCAGCTGCATCTCTTCCCATTACAAAGGAGCCTTATTTAGTACTCTAGTGACCAAGTGATATTTCAAGGATTATCAAAGTCCTTTTTGTTCATAAAACAGCGTTAATTCATTAATTTTGAAGAAAAAAAAAAGAAAAGCAGTATCTTTGAAACCTATCGAAATAGTATTGACTATGACAAAATTGTAACCAGTGATCTATTTTGGTTTTGTTTTGCAGCTAACACAGATCTTGAGAACAGGACAGAACACATGGGAAAGTAAAAATATCCTTGCTGTTTCATTTGCTCCACTAGTGCAACCAAACAGAAATGACAACGGCAAACATGACACTGTAGGACTGCGTAAGTTTGTGCTCCCTCCCTTTGGCTCGCAGGCATGTTACAGTGCCTGATGTTGGAAACTGAGAGGCTATGCTGTAGAAACATTCCATTTAGCAAAGCAGTAGCTCGCTGATTTTTTGTGCTCCTAGTACGTGGTCTGTTGCTTCACAGTTAATATTCTGAATTTAAGGTAATAATTTAAGTGATAGAATGCTTCCAGCTTCTTTTCCAGCCACCTTTTCCTTTTAAGTTCAGTTTCTCTATTGCAGTGGTATAGATAAAATAGCCAGCTAGTATTAACATCCTTCACAGTGCTAACTTTCTTGTGGTCTGCCAGAAATTTTTTTTTCTTCCCCCTGAAATGGAAGGAAGGGGTCTAAACTGGGGCTGTGGTATGACAGGTTATTAATAAGCCCAAGTTTGCTTTATATCTGTGTGCAGTGGATATAGACATAACTGTTTGTTATTAGTCCCTGGGATTGGCTTTCTAGCTGCAATGCTTTGAGCAGAGGTAGTAAAGGTATTTAGAAAGTCTTTGGAAGTACACCTCTTGCCAAATGGTAAGATAGGATGATAACAGGAAAGGAGAAAAAGCTGACAAAGAAAAGCGTAGAGTTGAAGTTTTCTGTCAAAGTAGTCAGGGCTAGGAGTAGAACACAGGGCTATGGTAGCATGTGGGAAATTAAATAAACCCAACAAAGAGCCCAAATTTAAAATGTTTTGACTGTGAAACTAAGCCCTGCAGGAGTGCAGGATGTCCTATCAGCTTGAATTGCCTGTGACTGCTGATCTGGCTATTAACTTTGAGTGTGAACTTGCTGTGATAGGTACTTTTAATTTTTTTATGCAAAGTATAAAGATAATTTCCTTTACATAATCTCTTCCTATGCATAAATAATTAATTTTTGTTGTTTTAATTCTTGGTTTGAGCCATCAGAAGTAATTTCCTGAAATTTGTTTACTGATTCAAGATTATTTTTTCCTCTGTTCCATCCATAATGCATAGATTGTGTTATATCTAACAATAAAATACAGAGGTGGCTCGTCAAACTTTGCGCTGATTTTATACAGTCTAATTCCCTGGAAAAAAGAGAATTTTCTATCAACATTCCTAAATTTTGGAATGAGGAGTGCAGACCATGGGCAGTCAGAGCTGAATGGTAGTACAAGAAAGGTGTTTCCTGTGTTAAAATTTCAAAATGAAGTTTTAGTGAGAAGAGGAAAAAATAACCAAATGTGGTATTATTCACATTTAAAAGAAAAAAAAGTTAGAGGCTTGAAGTTGCATTGTAAAATGAGATTAGTGAAATAGGCTTCTTTCCACTGCTCATGTGGATCCGGTTTTATTTAAAAAGTTAAAAATAAACCAAAAGTATTCTTGTGGGTCTGTTGGGTGTACATGGAAGGGGTGGGGGTATAATGAGGAGTGTGCTGAAACTCAAAAAAAAATTTAATTTCTTCTTTATAGTAACATTGTCTATTTGTTTCAAGTCCACAGGCCTATAATTTATCTTAAAAGTTCAAAGTAGTCAACGTGCTTCTTTTGTAAAGTTTAGCCAGAGTTTGTAGATGTCATCACTAAGTAAACATAGAGTCTGTGCCATACTTTGGACAACCCTTGGATGCTCTCTGACACATGTGTAGTGTTACATATAGACTAAAATAACTCAAATATGTAAAAAAATCTGTCAGCCATTCTCAAAGTAAAGTCTTTTTTTGTAGAAAACTACAGAGGTGGTGTTAAAAGGTTCAATTGATCAATGTAGTTATGGGTTAGTATGCAGTTCACTGGTAGTAGACAAATGGAAATACATGGATAGTAAATATCTAAAATTTTGCATCCTGTTCTTCTCATTGAAAGTGCTTGCATTTGTTATAATTGGCATACAATCTGCAATCACCATTTGTTTCACCTGAACTTAGAAACATGTTCTGGATGATTAGGTAGGGTTTTGTTCTTGAATTTTGAGCTGATACTATTCTAAAGAAATTGGACTTTTTTTTTCTCCTCCCTCCTCTCTTTGGCATGACCTGAAATCAGTATTGTCAGTGTTAATATCCTTTTTGTCTCAGATAAATTAATTAGTCTGCAAGTGAAGTCATTGTATATAACAATACAGCTTCTTTAAACTACATCAGCAGCTTTTATAGCTGAATGCATTTTCTGGAAGTGTAATTTTTGAAATTACTTCTTTAGTGACTTCTTCCTTGCTGAAGTCCCTGTTAATTTTATGGTATTCTGTACAGGAAGGAAGTGACAAGTAAAAAAGTTGAACAAGCTTCAACTTTGGCTGGTGTGCTTTTTTGTTTTGTTTTCCTTGGAAATAGCCATCCATAGCTCATCTAGGGCAGGTGTCCAGCAGCCTAGCAATATTTTGTCATCACCTGGCTGTCATTGGAAAACAAAGTTTTGCCTTTTTCTTTTACTTGTTGGTTTGGGGTTTTCTGCCTTTAGGACTTGAGTAATTTTCATTCTTCTTCTACTTCAAATGTACAGGTTGCTTATCTGGTTTGTCACCTGTGAATTAGACATGTCCCTCCCTTATCAGTTAGATTCAGTAGGAAGTGAGCAGAAGGAGGCGGCAGAAGAAAGGCACCTGCTTTAAACAAGTATGACACAGGTGTTGAAATTGTTTTCCCACAGTAGGATCTTAACTGTGGTAGCAGTAAGTGCCAAAACATGCTAAAAAGTGACAGTAGTTGTTGTGTAATTTTTAAAATTTATTTTAAATTTTATTTTAATTTATTTTAATGATCTGTTCATGCTTACTACTTCTCTTGCACATCTGTTAAAAGACCTCTTTGTTTCCTAGACTGTTCCACAGGGTCAAGGTGATACAACCTTGTATCATTTGCATACTGTATCATTTACTAAAATTTCAATTGAATTGGTTTTGAACATTAGTCTCACTGCCTTGCAGTTAGTTTGGGGTTTCTTTGCTAGAGGGAAATTTTACTTAGTACAACTTATTACTTTTCTTTCATTTTAGCTCCATGTGCTGTTAGGAACCTCCAGGACCTAGCTCGGATATATATCAGACGCACTCTTAGAAACTTCATAAACGAGGAGATGAAAGCCAAGGGTATTGCTCAGAAGGCTCCTCCGAAACGCAAACGCAGGAGATGTCGTAGACGCAGGATTAACACCTATGTGTTTGTTGGTAATCAGCTCATTCCTCAGCCTCCAGATAGTGAAGAAGATGAAAGAATGGAAGATGATAACAAAGAGGAGGAGGAAAAAGATCACAGTGAGGCCTTGAAGCCAGAAGAGCCTCCTCGAAATCTGTTGAGAGAGAAAATTATGAGTCTACCATTACCTGAATCTTTAAAAGCATACTTGACCTATTACAGAGAAAAATAACTTGTTTTAAGTAGAAATAAGGCCTACTGATAGTTCCTTTATTCTTGAAAATGTAGCATTTATTAAGAAGTAGGTGGACAAATTATTATTAGTCTTTCATCAAGACTGAAGTACAGCGATAAATGGTAACTTGTCTCTATCTTGTCTTTGCTACAAGGAAGACTTGCATTCGACAGTAGAATCCCTTTTTAAAAGTCTATTTTTCTTTAAATTTTGAAAATGCTGTTTTAACTCTGATAGAAATATATATTCCATTATGCAGCACTAATCAATATTTTGCATGGTAAGTCTTTTTTTGATCCCTAACAGATTTGTATTGATAAAAAGATGAGTGAAATTTTATATATGCTAAATAATTGGTTAAACATATGCATCTGACTTGATGAGCAATTTGTCTGTATTTATTACTATTAGGGAAACATTTTAAACATGCAGACACTTACCTTCTAATGTCTAAATCAGACCCTTTAAAAGTTTATTTTACTATGGCTTTGTTGCAATCATTATTACTATGTTGGTATAGAGTATTCCAACAACACAAGTGCAATAAATGTATACAGACACTGAATGAGCTGGCTTTAGTGAAATACGAAAATACAAGTTCTGAAATGTCAGATGACCCTGCTACTTCTGCATTTATCTTTTGCCAAAAGATCTTGTGACAACTAACAGCTTCTCTCAGAGCCTTAAAGAAACACCATGTTGAATAGGAAGCGAAGCAATGCTTACTTCAGCTCTGCTTATACTTAACTCCATTCTACACTGTCAGTATTTCTAACTAGAGGCAATTCCTCATTTGTGGGAAGTATAGGACACTACATTTATTTCTAGAGCTCACAGCATTGAGTCAAGAAGTTTGATAATTCAAGATTGTAATTTAGATTTCAGTCATCTATATTTACTGCTTTTAAGTAGAGGTAGAATTTCAACAAAGTTTAGTTTGTATTGCTTATTGGGATAGCTATAATAGTAGAACTTAGAATTTGTTCAGCAAATGCACTTTAGTAAGTGAATTTTATACTTAACATGCATCTCCAAGAAGGTAGACTTGTGCCAGCCTATATTTTGTTTCTGAGCATGGCTCTTAGCACAACAATATTTATAAAATCATATGCATCTTTTGGAAACCTAAGAGTAGCAGTGCAACTGTGGGGACCCACAATAGTGCTGATTTAAATCCTTCCGTGATTTTTTCCTCTTCTAGTTGTGAAGTTATTTGCAGTTCTCATTTTTAACTTTGCTTTTACCATCTTAATTTCTTCATTCTGTTGTAACATAACCATGAGGGTAAAAAGTTTATTAAGAACTTGGCATGTGATACATATTAAAAACCACAATCATAGGAAATGTATGCTTGTTAGACCCAATGAAAAACATTCCCATTGAAATATCCCCCATAATACGTTTTATAATACTGGTCACACTTATTTTTGTGTAAAACAATGAACAGAAAATAATCACATATTTCTAAAGCAGTAAATGTTCCTATTCCAAATATTTATAACGAACTAGTATTCGTATGGTCTAGCAGTCCAATATTTACTTCAGAATACATTAGCGTTTTGTTGCATCTGAGAAGGAAGGTCAGACACAGTCCCATGACACTGACTCTTTTTGGTGCATTTCATGCTGTAGTTCCTGTTTTTAAGGTACATCATAGTAATGTTTAAATGGAATTTCATGAAGGCCTGTTGTACCAGCATGTGGAGTTACTTTCCGCAATATATTTACTGCATAAGTAAGCAAAAGTATTTGAAATAAATATTCTGACTTTATTTTAAAAGCAGGAAAACCTTATATGAAATAGTTTTCCACAATAATGATACTAATAAAGTAATTGTGATGCTTCAGCTATAAGAATTGAACATAATCTTGTTTTAAATGGGTTATTTTAGATGGAGGTTAAATAATCTGAAGTTTGAGATGTTTGTCTCCTTTCTTGGAATCTACATCCATGAGCTCAAGAATGAAATTACTAAATATTACTTAAGTACTTCAAGGACTTTATACAGGATGCTTTTGGAGAATAAATTTCTGCATTCTTTCATGCCTGTATACTTGGAAAAATGGACAGTGGATGACTTGTCATGAATCTTCAGTATGTAAGTTTCTTTTGGAGTCACTGAAAGAGAATGTTTCCTCTGTGTTTTATATGTGGATTTATTTTACACTCTTGAATTTATATTTACATAAATAAAAAGGTAGAAACGCAAAATTAATTAAAATTTAATTTCTGCCATCTCACTTGATGATGGGGACATTGTTGCAATAAAATGTTTTTTTGTGGTTTCTGCTTGCTTGAATTTCTGTGTTTCTGTGGAAGTATATTCAGTTATTTGGAAATTCAGGTACAAGTTGTTTCATAATTAGGTCAGTAATCTCTTAATAAAAGCTATTCTTGAATTTCAGAAGTATATATTCTCGCTAAATTGTGAATTTTTGCAAAGGTTGAAAGATGAGATGTTATTCATGAAATGGGGAAAGCTGTTTTGGTCCCAGCACTACTTTTGAAGTAGTCACGTGGAGTTTCCTCAGGAGAACCCAGAAGCTAAACTTGAGCTCTACACTGAAGAACATTTTCATGTTTTGTGATTTTTTCCTAAATATTGAATTTTTTTTAATCCTCAACTGAGCAGCTATCTGGGTCAAAACAAATAAGGAAAACTTGGAGATTAGAGCTGCACGGGTGGTGAGCAACCCGTGAGTCACACTTCCTACTGCACACTTCTTGATGCAGCTTTATTTTATTGCCAATTAGAGGAAAAATTCAAGGTAAGTCAGGTAGGCTGATAAGCAGCCTACAGTTGTGATGACTCTTAAGGAAGGATGTGAAGAATTGGAACTTCAGGGGGGTTTATCTTCTTTGGTCTGGACAAGGACCCAAGACCAGTGCAGTCATTTCAAAGATGTGAATTTTTAATCCCATGTCATTCAGGAAGAACTGAGCAGCTGCCTCCCAAAGACTTGAAATTAGTAGTTTTTGTTGCCATGAGCCTAAACAGCTGTGCTTGGCTGAGCACTGTTGCTTGTTCAGGTGCAGGCAACTTAAGTCTGGAGTTTTGGGTTTTTTTGTTTTGTTTTGGTTTTTTTTGTTGATGGGGTTTTTTTTTTGTTTGGTTGATTTTTTTTAATCCTGCATTATTTTTCTCTGAAGTACTTTTTAAAAGGCATCTTTGCCTGCGAGTTTGAAAACAAATAGGGAATGTAATCAAATGTGCTGTGTTCTGATTAAAGCTCTTTTAGCTCATTAAATATTTATCCATATGTCCTCAAGAGTGTCGCCTTCCATCATTCATGTAATTGAGTAAAACTGAAGGCTTTGTGATTTACTAATCAATTATAAAAGATAAAGGAGTGTTCTATGTTCTTCCTAGAGGTGTATATACTAAACTTCACTTTAATGAGCTGCCACTTATTTTGACAACACTTGAATCATGTATGAGGTGTTTTCCATAAACTTGTTCTGAGAAGGTCATTGGAGTGTAACTGGAACAGCGAGGCTTTAAAGGTGTATGGTTTTTGTGATGTTTTAGTAAAACAACTTCAGTAAAATTTAGATGACTGGCTTGATCAGTGCCTGGTTTTCTTCTGTGGCTTCACAGTGTACTTGTCAACTTGTTGAATTACTCTGTTCAAGTAAAGCTGGCTTGTTTAGCCACAAGGCTTGTACCACATTTATGGCCAGTATGGAAGCAAGAATCTAACTCTGATTTATCAGTACTTATCAGCATTTTCTTTCTAGAGTTTTCTGTTCGTATTCTGTGATGTTTTAAAGAGCATTGTCAGGGGAGCAGAGGGAACTGGCACATCCTTTTAAAAGCTCTGTCGTCTGTTGCTGCAAGCAAGGAATCTATACCTTGCTAGGATATTTTGCAAAATACTTGCATGCTAGAAAGGAGCAAAGGCACCGAATTTTTTTCTGTCACTACTTCATGCATTCATGACTAACCATGATTTTAGAATAAAGAGAAGATAGCAGAACTATAGGTGTCACTACACACTAAATGCTGGTTTTTCTTTTATAAGCATTTCCTTTCCATTTTGGTAGCCTTTTTATCCTGGCTGAAAAATAACTTGTTAGGGTTTCCTGCTGTTCTGCTGCTTCCATGGATGTGTTCCATGGATGATCTCTAGGAACAAATATCACTGTCATATTTTCTGAAAAATCTCGTAGCCCAGGATTCTTCTCCTGGGAAGTTGAGAAGTCTCAGAGAAGAATGAAAACAATAATTATCTGATTTGCTTCTCCTGTGTTTTGCTGCTTTGGAGTGTACTTGGATATTGTTTACCAACAGGTGATTGTTTCACTGGTTTCTGCTGTGAATTGTTTTGACTTAATGGCCAACTGGGACCAAGCTGTGTTGGACTCCGAAGAGTCATGAGTTTTCATTAGTATCTTTTAGCCTTCTGTCTGTATCCTTTCTCTATTCTTTAATATAGTTTAGTGTAGTATTCTTTTATATAATATAAATCATAAAATACTAAATTAGCCTTCTAAGAACATGGAATCAGATTCATGCATCTTCCCTTTTGTTGGGCATCTCAGAAGATACAAAAAACAAAAATGTTCCTTGCAAGCAAAGAGATATGAAAGTTAAATGGCAGTTCTTGGTATTACAGTAATGCAATTAAACCTGTAGCACATGCTCTTTATTTTTATTCCTCCTCTCGGAGTTATGCTCAATCTCCCTTTGTTTCCCTTGAGTTTTAGATCCACAGCTAGAGAGGGTAACACAGCATTCTGCACCTCTGCCATCTTCTGTGGGCGGGATATTTTGTTCACATTGATGGTTCCTTCTTACTCTCCTGGGATCACCTTGGGAGTCATTTGTATGTTGGATAATGTTTTTTTTGCATCTTCATTTGTTGTTCTGCATCTTCTACTTACCTGTTTGTGTTAATCTGCATATGTTAGATACTGTGTTTTGTTTTGAGTTTTCGGTCTGCATATTTTTAAAACTGACTGTTCTAGAGCTGTGCATAGCTCTTGAATCTCCAGTACCAAGGGTGGCCCACACACCTTGATCCCCCTTGCTGTGTCCTGTGTCTTCATTTTTCTGCTCTTAGACCAGGGCTCCATTTTCTGCACTACAGCATCATGTGAGAATGATAAATAGCTTTTTTCTTTTTTTTTACAACAGTAGTGGTGTTTTACTATACCTATATAAAACTAGGCTTTGGCCACACAAGCATGAATGAGTGTATGCTTGCCTATAGACAGCAGGTCAGCCCGAGAGACTGGCGTGTTTGTCCTGCCATGGGCGATCTCAGTACTGTGCATACAAGACAGAGCTACACAGGCATGAAAACAAGCTTTCATATCTCAACTCGGTGATCAAAAAGCATTTTTTTCAGGGTTGGAACAGGAGCAGGAATAATTTGTATGGGGAAATTATTCGTAAATAAACAGTAACAGTAATAAAAACAAACAGAGCAGTTTATACAATAAAATTAGCTGCAAATTTTGATTCCTCTTTAAAAATCTTTCATTTCTGCCATTTATCATTATTTTTTTCTGTACAATCCATAGGCTTTGTATATGTTAGCTTGTAAGGAGATTCTGCTCTATGTTTTAACTACTTTAAATACCTCGTTTAAATCTTTCTAACCTTATTGTCTCAGCCTTCAGTTTTTCCCTTTACTAAATGGCACAGTGTGACTTTGTGCTGTAGTCAATAAAAGCAACACTGTAAAGCACTACCTTTGTACTCTTTGCTCCACATCTAACAAATTCTCTGTGACTGACTTTCAGTAATCTCTTAACAGTGGAGCCCTTTTTAGATAAACAGCCTGAAAAACAAAGTTTGTTATTTGTGGAACTTAGCTTGTTTTAGTTTGTTTTTCTCAAAACCTGACGTGTCTATTTTCCCACAGTCAAAAGTAGTACATCCTTAAAAAATGCTTTTTTACCTTGCTGAAGAACTTTATCTAGAACGTTGTGTGTAATCAAGGATACCAGAAGAGGGCAGCATTGTCTTTCGGGAACAAAGGCTAGGTGCTGGCGAATGTTAGGGAAGACAAAAAATCTACATTGATTTTTTTTATAGGAAAATATTTCTTTGAGTAAAGTTCTTTGATACAAACACCTTTGTAAAATGTAGAGTCAGTCTCAGGAGAGTCTTTATGATTTTTCTAAATAATTTTCTGAAATTCCAGTGTAGGTGTATAGTATAAGAGGTTTTCTTCTGAGTTGTGCTTTAATGCAATCTGAGACCTTTCCAGAATTGATGGTGTGGATAAAGCTTTTCATTCATGACGGTTCAACGGTGCCACACTGTAAAAAGGTCAGTAGGGATTTGACTAGCTGTGTAATTGGGTATTTGATGTCTTCAGCTGCCAAAGTTACTTTGGACTTCATCCTAATCCTTACTTGAGACCTTGTGTTGCAAACAGGGCATCTGGGCACGTGAGGAAAGCACAGCTGTGCAGAAGGCTGCCATGGCTGACGCACTCCATGCCTGTGCATGGCTTACAGATGTGTAATGCAGTAGCTGCTCTTCCTGCTGAGTGCTGCTGCTCCTCAGCATAGGCTGGGAGGCCTGAGTTGTGAGACAAATCCACATTTTATGTTCTGAAGCCTGTGGCACTTTAGCCTGGCTCCTGCAGAACATTCCCAGAAAAAGAGGTGTAACCTGAAGGAAAGTGCCTCAGAGCTGTGCTTGCTGCTCTGCTGCCCAGGGCCCCAGCAAGACTATTTTGTGTCCATTCCAGATACTCAAGCTGTGCCACAAACAGATTCCAGCCCTACCTTCAGCTTTTGTAGCAATATCCAGCCTCACTATCTAGCAAACTGGCATCTTTTCAGTCCTGAGAGTTTATAGTCTCTGGCAGTTGTTAATTTACTTTCAGAAAACTGGGTGAAATATGAAATGGTGGCAAAAAAAGCAAGTGTCGTATTTAAGTCATAAACTATATCTATCATAATGTTTCCACAGCTTGATCTCAGCTTTGCCAATGATGCCAGTGCTAAGATGAGCATTGGCAACAATTTTCCTCAGATGCAGTTTCAACTTTTCATGAAAAAAATAATAAAGCCAGCACATTTCCAAACAATTGTAATAGCAGAAGGACACACTGAATACTGGATGTTCAAAGGCCAGAGTGGCAATTTGCATGGGCACAAATGTCAGGCTTGTTAGCCCAAATAACACAAAATGCCAGTAAACAACATGTAAGATGTAGAAAATGGGTAATGAGCTATCTCCTTATGAAATCCTCTAGTGCTTCATTCCACAGCTTTTCTTTTCTACTGCCCAAAATACGGGTTGTGTGAATGTGCTGTAGAAAGGTGTTTGTTACAGGATCATCATTTTAAGTACCTGCACTAAGTGACTTCTCCACATTGAAAAACAAGGATTTTAGGTTTGTTTTAATTCTGACTAAATCTTTTTAATCATGACATGCAACTCCAGGACCTTATCTCACTTCAAGAAATTTGCTTTAAAAATAAAGCAGGCTATTTTCCCTTTGATCACAAAATTATATCCTATTTCTTAAAATATTTTTCTGTTTTTGTGGATAAGGTAGTGATAATGATGTGATACTAGCCTGAGATTTTAAAATAAATAAATCATATAGGAAAAGGTCCACAGTGGTGTTCAAGTGTCCAGTTGCCTCTTGAGGTACCTGAAGTAAAACACTGTATGTCCATATCTTCTCCAATTCCCACCTTCCTACTTTGGGGTTTAATGTAACTTAATTGTCACCCAAATCCCAGCAAGGGATCATGGAGCAGCTGTCCTCTGGTTTGCTTTGTCCTGAAAGCCCAAAACACTCCTGCTGGGGTAGGCCTTGGGGAAGGTGAATGAAGCTGTTGCAAACAGCACAAGTATTGGTGCAAGTGCTCTCACAAAACCAGGAAGAAAAGGGTTTTCAATGCAAGTTCCCCTGTGACAGGTAGGAAATTTAAATTCCATGCTGGGAGAAATTATGGAAGTGAATCTTTTACATCTTCCAAGACTCTTTTTCTCTCTTAGTCTTCAATATATGGGGCTAGTTTTATTAGTTCCCATGCTGTCCCCACAAATTATTTTGGATGTGTGGTGGACAGATAGCAGGACACCAGGTCATCTATTTAACCCTTCTGGGGAAAAGAAGCCTCACTATGCATTTGGCACCACAGAGCAAAACTTATATTTGCTTGCATGTGCTGTGTTAGGTTCAAATTTTATCCTTTATTTTTTTTTCCTCTCTCCAGAGATTAGAGTGTTTGTAAGTCAATTGCCTTTAATGATGCAGCCTTGCTTTGCTGCTAAGCTCTTTGGAGATTTCAGGATCAATATTTAAAAGAGATTGAAAAAGCTATTGAAAGTATTTAGTCACAAACAAGAATGGCAAAAGCACCAACTCTGCTGCTTTGACAATTTTTAAAGCTCTGTGTCAAAGCCATTTCCTCATTAAAACTTGGGGGTATGGCTAAGAACAGATGATAAAATCTTTAATGAAAATAGCTGAATACTAAGCTTCTCCCTATATTGTTCTCTAACATCCTAGAAGTAAATATTTTAGAAATTTCCCTCAGAGTAGAAGAGAATAGAAATTTCTGACTTGGATTTTACCTATAGCATCAATGATACTAGAACAAAAAGCAGCAGTCTACTTAAGAGTACCTGAAATGAAGAATTCCCGATTCCCTTCAAGTCAGTAAGAACTCCGATGTTGCCTCCTGACTGCAAAGGGATAAGAGGTGGCAGATGGATGGGGGGGTAAAAGATGCAGAGAAGACAGGGAAGGAAAGGCTGTGGATGCCCCCAAAAGAGGATTGGGATGAACTCACAGTCACCAAGTGCTGATTAGG
The DNA here is from genome assembly GCF_035770615.1 of Melospiza melodia melodia. Taxonomy (NCBI): domain Eukaryota; kingdom Metazoa; phylum Chordata; class Aves; order Passeriformes; family Passerellidae; genus Melospiza; species Melospiza melodia. The sequence goes on along the minus strand of NC_086194.1, from coordinate 133,334,640 downwards.
CCACCAGCTGGTTATTATGGGGTCTGGCCAGCCCTTCTCTGGCCAGGGTCTCACAGTGACCACACCATCTCACACTAGTACAGCCTATTCCCTCAGGGGAGCAGAGAAATTATTAGAAAATTGTTCCTGCAGTAATTCAACTACTGAGGAAAGAAAGTGCTGACATTTGCACTTTTTCATGAGAAAGGAGCAGTACAAGCCTCTAGCAGGTGAATGCTCAGCCCTTTCAGTTCAATGAAGATAAATGGTCAGACACAATGAAATACCCTGTTCCTAGAACTGTAATATTTCAGACTTGCCTTCCAGTCCCAGCTTTTCTTCAGCATTTTCTTTTAGCTGAGTATTCTCCCTAGCCTTTGCAGCTCCCCTGTCCCTCGGCCCCAGCCTCAATTTGGGGGCCTTACAGAGGAAGGGGGGCTTGCTCTTTATGCATTTGCCATGCATACCCTAAAATCTGCTGTTAAAAGAGCTGACTGGAGGTGGCAGAAGTGCTGCACTGGATCAGCTCTTTGGTATGGGGCTCAACAGGAGTCTGTGAATAAATATAGATGCTCAACGCTGTAATCCAAGGGAACAATACTAATTTCCTCTGAAGATGCCAGTCTATTTCCATGAAAATGCAAAGCTGTAAACAAAGAGCTCGTCTCCAACATTTCCTTTAAATGCTGCCTGGCAATGGGAGCATTTATTATCTGTAGGCAAGATGTCCAAAAGTTAGGGAGTGCTATGCAATGCTTATGTTAAAAACTGTGAGATCCAAGTTGTTTAGAGGATCTAACCATGCATTTCAAATTCTGACAGCAGATCTGAGAAAACAGCCTATCTTTGTAAGAGAGAGGCAAGAAATCTGAGGGGAATTGAAGATTCTTTTCCTGGTCTGTAGGTTACCCTACATGTTATTAGGCCATGCCTCAGTTTACCCATTGGGAAAACATGCTTTATGTCACTTAACTCCTTAGGAAATAGAGAACTTCTTCTCTATAAGAAGCATTTTGTTATTTAAATGAGACCTTACGCAGCTGGCCCTAGATCCTGGTGCAGGACAAACCGAGTCAGTGATCTGCTTTCCTTCTGATTTCTCATTGGGAAGGAATAAGGAAAGGCAGCAGTGAAAGCCAGAAGAATGAGAAAGAGCAAAAGAGAGGGGGGTTACCTGCCCATTCTACAGAGAATGTGACGTAGCTTTTAGGCTCTGAATCAAGATAGCTTCTTGCTTATCACAGCCTGAGACTGACACTAGCTCTGAGGAATTTTGGAAGCAGACAGTATTTGGCAGATTTCCTCTTACAAGACAGTTTGGCATCAGTAATATTTGCCCCCTTTTCCTGTAGGCATGTGCAAAGCTGAGTCGTCCAGCCTGGCTTTCATTTCACTTCTCAGGGGAGGAGAAGCTCTACCCCTGTTTTTTCTTTCCCTTTAAAATGTCACAGCAGAACCCTGAGATGCTTGAATTTCTGGAAACATCAGAGGTGAAAGTGCAGCAGCTCCAAAGATCCTAGTGCTGGCAGGACTTCTGAGCAGCATAAAAAGCAGCAGCAAGAGGACAAAAAAATCATGAGAAGTGCCTGCTTCCTGCTCCATGTGGCTGAATGAAAAAGCTGCTGGATACTGTGCTAATATAAATACTAGGTAATGTCTTCATGTCTGAGGAAGCTGAAGCACAGGGGATGGCAAGCTTTAGGCCACACAGTGCAGTTGCTGGTGGAGGAGGCTGATGTGCATTTGAGGGTTTGGGATTCGCTGGCTCTCCTTGCCAGGATACCTTTTTCCCTGCTCACAGGATGAGCCTCCCACACTGTAGTATTCAGAGCAAACTTCACTGCACAGCCAGTAATGGCAGATGGTTTTCAGCTTGATTACTTCTACTGTCATTTAGTTAAGGTTCCCACATGTAATTTTTGTTCTCCTTATGTTTGTACATTAGAAGGGGATGCTTGGAAATGCTTGTTTTGTGGGAGTGTAAAATGAACAAGAAACACTGGATAATGATTACAGCAGCATGGGATTATCAAATTACTATTATTTTAGACTGTGTATTTGTAATTAATTAGACTTTTGAAACTGCCACCTCCTTGTGAACTGTTTATAATCAAAATTAGTCTGATTAAAATTATTGTGGTGAAATATGCCTTGTTTTCCTCTGTGTGTGGATAGGATGATCCAAGTCAGGTGTTTGTTTTCAGGAAAGAGCTACAGCATCTCTGAGAACTTTGTAATCATTGTTCTTGTCTTTATAGCCTTGATAGGGATCTGTCTGATGCTTTTTTTTTTTTTTTTTTTTTTTTTTGAGCCTGGGAAGCAAGCAGTAGTTTATTAGAAGGGTGAAAAATGGAGGGCGGGAAATGATGGGAGAATGAAAGCATTTTGGGTTGGATTTGATCACAATAATTAATCTTCTCAGAGTATATTACCTGAAGCTGTTAGGCAGTGAGTTTTATAACCACAACACTGTGGGATGTTCCTTCAAATTCTCTGTCCCGAAGCTCAGATCAATGAAAATTTCACCTTCTCACACCCACTTACTTCTCCTGAAAAAGAAAAGAGCAATTCACAGTCACAACAGCTGAGTGCTGGAGGCCTTAGTTAAAAAGTTAAGCCATCTGTGGTTTATATTGGCATTAAGTGATGAATTACAATAGGATTATCAAACCCATTGTTACGGTGGGTTCTGTTGGAGTCACTGATCATTCATGAAGGGCCCACATGTCAAGCACATGGCACAGTCCCTGCACTGACTGACAGCTTAAAGTCAGAGCCTGCCCATCACTCCTGCATGAGGGAGCCTCTCCTGTGGAAATCTCCTATGGAAATTCTGCCTGTGTCCTGAGCTGTGCAATTTGCCCTGTCAGAGCCAGGGACCTGGCAGGGTGCTGTCCACAGCTGAAAGAAATGTGGAAAAGTGTAGTACAGAGAGTGGAATAGCACTGGGAAGACGCTACATATGATGGAGTATGGAAGAAAACTGGGGGGAAGTCTGTTGAGAAAATCAATGAAATGTTTTTCCAGTGGATCCCTGTGCTTTTTTTGGTCAAGAGTTATCATTTGGGAGGGCACCAGCCCCCTCCAGGCAGCTAAACATGAGGGATCAACCACCTACCATAGAAATCATCCTTGGTTCACACCTTCCACAAGGAGCAATATGGTTTTACCTTGGCATTTCTCTTTATTGTTGGTGCTGTACAATTAATCACTGCTTTGCACAGTACTAAAGTGGGATCTTGAAAGATAATTAAGTCTGTGTTCTCCATAGAAGGTGGAATACATACAGAAAATGGAAACCTCTGGGAACAGAGAGATTTATTTTAAAATATTTAAATTAACTTCACGGCAACAAAGGTTTGTGATGCATGATAAGAAATGTGTTGAACTCCCACAGTGTGCCATTTTAGGCCTGTGACCTGAGAAAAAGAAGAAACAAGTGGTAAAACCTCTGCTCTGGAACAGATCTGCTTACCATAAATAGAAAAAACACCACCAAGCCCTGCAAACATATCCACCAGCACTCTAGCTAAGGGTTTGTGTGCATGTTATTGACCCTGTTTACTCTTATTCATTAATATAAGCTGTAACCTTATTCTGTTCAAGTGGACAAAACTGGGGCTGTTTAAATATAAGCCAAAGAAACTAAAATTAAATGCAAAACTACATTTACTTGAAATTTTGTCATTTATTTTCAGTATTAACTTGGTTACACATACATTACATGCAGCAAAGTCCCTCAAAGAGTATGAACTCCCATAGGAACTTAAAAGATGCCTAAATCTTCTGTTTTGTGCAATGGATCAGAACACTGGAAGATCTAAAAAAAAATCTTAGTAATAAACAGGGTTTTTAGACGCAAAATAGCTGCTTGCTAACAGAGAGTCTAACATTGTATCAGCTGTTGCAGCTGAGTGCTCTGCATTGTTGCAATATGTTGTTCAATTCTCTAGTGAACTGTATGGGAATCTGTACAGAAGATAAACAACAACAAAAGAAAAAGTTTAAAAAAATCAATACTTGATTGTCACTTGAGGGCAGGCAGTGCTTTAACAGATATAAATTTTAAATACATTTTTTAAAAGTTTGGGGTTTCTTTTCTATTGAAGGATTCTATTCATATATTGTAGGAAATATTCCTCTCACTTGGATTGTGTCAAAGCCATGTTTGATCTATTCATGCCATGTTTTGCTTGCTGCAGAAATGAAGAGTTTACCTATTCCTGTGAGGCAATGATGCAAATTGTAAAAAGAGTAAGGATAGTGAAAAGATGCTTTCCATCTTGAAGAAATAATGTCTTTTGTCAAGGACAAAATAGATTTTGCTTAAGATTTGACAGTTCTCAGTCCAGGTAGAAGTTAATTTTTCCTTGGCAGGAATGAGCATCCAATGCAGCTTAGTTTTTTATGTTTCAGATGATGCACCTAAAGTTGTGATCATCTGTGGAGGGGGGTTCTTTCTTTTACTGTGTGCTGTTATTCTTTGAGCTGGAAACTCTTTCAGTGTGGACAAATATGTTTTTGTGTGTGAGATGAAAGCAACCAGTAGTAGAAATGTCGTGGGCTTGGACCTGATTTGATCCCTGGTTTCATGCATAGAGTCTGCATTCTTCATCCATCCCTCTTTACTTGCTGTCTTGTCTAATGTGTCACTCTCTGATAGCCATTCAAGAACGTCTTGGACATTTTTTAGTGCATTAATTATATCTAATTTTAAATCTTCCTACAGCTGGGCAATCTCTTGTCACAAGGTTATCTGAACTGACTTTAGAAACAAAGAAAATGTGGACAGTGTCTATGCAGCCTGAAGGTTTTTGCTTTGCATTTTATAGTTTGTTATGAACATTCCTCATGTCTTACCTGTCTAAATTGAAAAGAAAAAGCAAAGAAGACGTGAGAATTTTATAGTAGGAGTGCCCAGATGCTCAGGTTTGAGGTCCATCAGAAAGATCAAGTGATGTCTGGATTCCAATTGTTTTTTCAGTGGGGCATGCTACCAGAAGTGGCATGCTCCTGTTCTTTCAATGTCTATTTAGTTTTATGGTATCATGTGGCTGCACAAACTTGCTTTGGTACTGCCAGTGTCCTGGACTGTGGCACAGCTTGTCAGACATCTCTCAGGAGATGTGGGATGCTATGGCAGTGCGTGCAGAAACCAGCCATGTTCATGCTTATATCTTCTGTAGGTACCTGTTCACATCTCATTCTGTAGTTCTTAGCAGTGAGATTTGGCAGAGAAGCAGTTTTCTCTCCTCTCCAACATTCAATGCCAGTTCTAAGGCTTTCTGAAAGTATTTGTGATGTCAGGTTTAAAACTGGCAAATTTTTTTTAGAGAACAAATTGAGCATTTTGTTAAACATTCACCTGTACCTTTTAAAAATGTCTTTTTCAAGGGTTTTTGGTTGGTTTGTTGATTTTGTTTGTTTGTTGATTTTGTTTGGTTGGTTTTTGTAAGGAATATCCTATTCTTTTGTGTAAGGATAACTAATCTTCAGAATGGTTCTAGGTGATCAAGACCTAAGAGGCTTCTGCTCCTACCTTCCCAATCCATACCTGAAAATACTGTGGTGCATGCAAGACTTTAATCTACTGTTTCAATTTCTGTTGATGAAAATCCAGTCATGCAGGAAACCATTAGAGGAAATTGAGCTTCTAGTATTAATGGACCCCCTCATACCAGTCAAATACAAAGTGCATAACATGAATACCTGTGAGGAAACCTGAAGTATACTTCCTGCAAGCAAAGAGCCTCTATCCAGGTATTGTGTGCTCCCGAATCCATGTTAGATTTCCCTAAAAACCTCCACCAATTATAAATCAAAGCATCAAGGAAAAATACAGATTTTTTGATTTTTTTTTTCCAGAGCAATTTTCAGCTAAAATTTCCCCACTCTTCACTTTAGAGAAGTTTCTTGTAAGTGCTTCCATGTTTCTTAGAAATCTATTTTTCACTCTGCTTTTCCTGGGCTGACAACTCGTTTTCCTGAAAAAAAGCTGAAGGAATAATCTTTTCCTTCGTCAGTGAGAGCAGGCTGATTATCTGTGCCTTTGAAGAGCCCTGTGGAACATTCATCTGGTTTGCTGCCGTTGGAGCACTAATGAACTGCAGCTGATGCCTGCGATGAGCAGCCTGTCATTCACAAAGAGCACAGAAAATACTTCCAACACACTCAGCAATGGCGCTTTGAAAAGCATTTAATGACAATTTCCTTTTGCAATATATAGCCAGAAAAGTTTCATGTAAATATGAAGGGAGAGATGGATAGCAGAGGAATCTCAGAACTTCACAAGAAAAATCTTTCAGTGGATGAAGAAAAATATTTTAGCAAAACTTTCCAATTTAACTGTACTTGTAGGGCAATATATTGCATTTTTACACTCCATTTCTTTTATTTGTACTAAACTGAGATTTTATTGTATAAAATAGGAAGAAGAGAAGTTTATTTTAGTTTTTATGCAGTTCACTGAAATGATTTAAAGAACGTTGTTTCAGAGCACCATTCAAAAAATGTCAGTTACCATGTGAGCTGGTAATGATCTATAAAATTATAAACTTCTCAGTTTACCAATATAATGTTGTTATGAGCTAACTGTTTAATAAGTTCCTCTTTGTCAGGACTTTTGTTTATGCTTAGTTTGTTCCTGGGTAGCAGTGAAACAGGTCCATGGAATACATAAATGAAATAAATGCTCTTGGAATGCTTTTGGGCCGGCTGCTCTTTGGTATAACAAGAGTGAAAACATTTCACATCAGGCTGTTATCCAGTTTCTAAAATTTTACAGATGGGTTATCACAATGATCTTTCATTAGGTTTTTTTTTTTTTCCTCTTTTTTCATAACACTGGCCCAATTGTAGATAAATCCTATATTGATTGCAGGGTCAGCCTGGTCCTATAGGTCTTCCCACTTCCTGTTTCTAAGCCACCTGCAAGCCTTGGCTGATCCCCGGGTACATCGCCCAGTACAGCCAACAACAGTGAATGATTATTTGCAAACCCCTTTGTGTGCAAAACCAAGATAAACTGCTTTAGTTCGAAGCTTTTTTTATGGAAATTCACTGAATGGGAGGAACAATGGGAGGTTTTGGCGCTGTCTTGGTGGCTGCCAATGAGTTGGGGTCAATGGGGCTGCATCGGGCTCTGGGGTGGCTGATGGGAACATTCACCAGGGGGATGCCAGCAGCTTCATGGGCCAGAAGACTAAAGAAGTTATCCTTAGAATTGGCTCATTAGAAAAGTGTGGAGTTTGATAGGAGTTGTGAAGGATGAAGAAGGATATTGAAAGTTTTGTAATATAATACAAGCTTTTCAATTTTTTTTCATTTAAAGGCAAGATTTTTGAGCATGTGCAACGGGTATCAGTAGAGTTTTTTTATCAGAACTTTATATATATTATTCCTATTAATACTAGGAATTATATACTATAATTCCTAGTGTTAATAAGTTCACTGTCATTTAGGAAAAAATAAAAAGAATGCACAATAAAACTACAAAAAGAGTGTGCTTTCAAATTTCTAATTGGTTCACTAGCTTGTAAAATATTTCCAGCATTTTTCTCTTATTGAATAATAATGGAAAAAATAATCTAGAAATTTTACTAGGTTGACATCTTTCACTTAATGGGAGATGATCAAAACAGATTTAGTAAGTATAGATCTCATAAATGTATGCTGCTGTAGTGGTGTCAATGCCTGGTAATTAATTCTAGCTTTGAGTAACAGTGCAGCTTACAGTCTGAGGTAATTACTAGCATATTCAGAGACCACAGGAAGGTTTGAGTAGGGTTTGTGGTTTGGTATTCGCCTATAAATTCTTTTTTTTTTATTTTAGAATATGTGAGTATTTTTAAGGCAGCTTATCCAGATAGGCTGGAATTTGTAATGACTGCCATGCTTACTACTTTATATTTGTTTATATTTACAAATTTCTGTATTTGTCCAGAGTCACCTAACCCATATAGGTAAGTCAGTCTGCAAGGAAATCTGGTTTTGAATGAAGTTCACATGGTAAAAAGGGCAACATAGAGAAAAAGCAAAGAAGGAAATGCAAAGGGTACTGGTGATGGTTCTGTTTCCTTTGGTTTCTGTAAAGGGTTGAGTCCCAAGGCCTAACACATTGATACTGGTCTGTGCAAAGTGGCCTTGAACTTCAGAGCTTTTGGGGTTTTTATAATACATGGCCTTATTTCATTGGAAATGAGAAATCTTTTCTTACTGACTGTGCCTCTGTTGGTTTTCATCAAGGCCAAATTCATCATGCCTTTGTTGTTCTTCCTTTATATTTATTCCTGGCAATGTTTTTAATGATCTTTTAGAGTCCAATTCAGATTTTGGGACAGTACATATGATGTCAGACTCCTAAAATCTTCCTACCAAAGAGCAAATGACTGCTTTGCATAAGCACACAACACAGAGGGCAACATCTCTGCATCTGCAACTGAAGTTAACTTTATCTGAAAACAAACTCCACCAACAGTTTTGTAGGATAGAAATATAGGAGCAAAATTAAATAGACACTGTAGTTTACTGTGGAGAATTTTACCTGAAAATCTCTGGGACTGAAGTCTGTATTTTCAGTAGTCATGAGTGTAGACTGTCATTTGTGGTGGGACTAACAATGGGAAATACCTAATGATAATTGTGTAAAAAATTAGAAGGTTTGCTTTTCTTGAATGCTCTTACGAAAATTGTGTCTTAAGCAATACTAAAAGAATTTGTTTCCTTAAGTTTTAGAAAGAACTATTTGGATATATAAAAAAGTAAAGGAGAAGAAAATGTATCAGTCCTATTGACTTGAAGAGTTAAAAAGTCAAAGGCTTCATGACTGTAGCACTGCTGCAATATTTGCTTTCTTTTTTAACAGCAGTCCAACAGGGAGAAGGTGAATTACTGGTCTGAGTTGAGAAATATGGACAGGGAATTAAAAAGTAGATTTGTAAGGTTTCAACATGAACTGTTTTCTTGAATTATTTAGGAACACCTTGTACACAGCACAAGCCTAGCAACAAATATCTCCCTTATACATTTGGCAAGAGAGATATTTCAGACCTATGACACAAAATTTGGTTTCTGTGATACAAGAAATTGTTACATTCTGTTTCCATTTAAATTAGAACAGAAAGTTCTAATTTAGTGTAGGGTGAGGAATTCCTTTTCTTTCCAACTCAATTTTTTCTTTTAAAAAATGGTGAAGAACTCTGACTTATTAGCTAGTTTGATAAATCAGTTTTCTTGCATAAATATATGAAAAAAAGATGCAGTCTCCAAAGGCATTTAAAAGTATTGCCTCTTATTATTATACCAAAAGGGAAAAACTAAAGGAAAAAAAAAGCCACTAATAAGACATAAGTCTCTTCTGTTTTGTCATGCTGGATCCTAAATAGAAATAAATCTGAAAGCTTTTATCTGTTCTACATAAATATAGTCCCACTAGTAAACATGATGTAAAAAATAAAATATTCACAATCGCTGAGGAGCTCTTACATCTCTCTTATATTTCCTGTGTTGAAAGGAGCCATGACTAACATGTCAAGTGCTGCTGAGAGGTCAGGCTCAGAGGAGAGCAGTGCTTGTGTGCCACTGCAGCAAATACTGTCTCCAGTGCCATCCCAGCAAAGGACCAGGTCCATCACAGACAACGCTGGATCGATTGAGCTGTGGCAGCTCAAACTGAACAAAGGGGACATCTCTACACCTCTCCTGCTGATGGGCCAGCAAAGCTCCTCTTTGACTGTTTGCCCTAAATTCTGGTCAAGGAATTGGAGTTGCTGAAGTGTATTTGGTCACCTTTGGCACAAACCACATCTGCCAGTCGTGGGGGTACCAGTTGTTGGGTTCTCTGGTCTGGATTGAAGGCACTTGAGATGGTGGTTCATGTTGGGACTCAGGTGTTTATTGTTTCTTAGCAGTAAAGCAGTCTCACTACAGTGAGTTCGGCAGCTTCTCATTAGAAGGCACAAAATGGCTCACAATCTCTCTTACAAGGTCTTTTAAGACTAAACTATCCAATTAAGAACTGACACCTAGATTATTTTCCCTTTTAACCCAATAACTGATCCCAAAGAGCCCCCAATGCAGACTCTTCTGCCCAATTACAAAATGCCACCCAAACCCATGAAGAAGAAGGAAGAAGAACGATGAAGAAGAAACCCAGGATGACACCCTGTGCCCTCCATCTTGCTTCAGTCCACAACATACTAAAAATCCCAAAATCTACATTTCTCACCAAGTGATACACCTACACTACTCTCTATAATCTATTTCACACTTTTGTGGATTCTAGTCTATCTTGAAGTCTAGGAAACTTTCTCCATGAATGAGGGTCAAAGTCAGTGCTCCCCTGGGGGTCAGGGCACCTCAGAGCAGACAGAGAAATACACCTGGTGCCCTGGGTTTCCACAGCCAATGGTTTTATACTTGAATTTTATACTTATATTTTATACTGAGATTTTATAAAATCTCAGATCACCAGAGGAACTGCCAGAGCCTGAGTAACTCTCAGCAAAAAACTTTATGTCAACAAGGAGCACCATCCAAGAATTAAATGTTCCACTTGCTGGTTCCTACATGGTATTTGAGTGCTAACTGCTGGTACCAGCATAATTCCTATGGAACTACATCTGTCCAACTTTTCTGGTAATTACTTGGAGGCAGCATGGTATCAAAGTAAATAGAAAGAATAATTGGATTATTTCAGCAAAATTTGCTCTGCATGTAGTCACTGATATGGAAACAAACTCCATTATTATTTCCTATTTGAAATTATCTGACTGATTAGGAACTGAATTGAAATTTAAACTGCAAAAGAGCAAGGTATGCTGAATTTATCCAATTTAAATACAATTTTTGGTTGTTCCCAGACATATTTTATTCTACCTCATGAAATGCACTTTATGCAATTTCAATTATTTCTGATTTCTTAGGAGTATTTCTGCTACTTTTACAAAGGCTGCTAATGATAATTCTTCCTTGCTATTAATGAAATTCAACACCAAACAGAAAAGTAAAGCTTATCTCCTGACTTAAATTGTCTCATTAAGTTTGTGGTCTGAAGCAGGATTAGCAGCATTAGTCCATATGGTAGTTCTTTGCAATGTTGCAGAGACTTAAAAATGCATTTTATGCAAATTACCTAATTGATAAGAATTCAGTTTTAAAAATTCTTTTTTTGTTTTGTTCATTAGATTTTTAATCGGGAAATTCAGATCAGTATCCATGCAGAACCCATTTCCACACAGCAATTAAACTGTTGTTAATCTTTTTCTGTCTCTGCTTTGCTGTTACTGTAAGTGTGAGAAATCCAGCCATTTCTTACACCACTCAAAAGGCTCACACTTATACAACCTGCTAGTTCCCTTAATCAATCAAATGTTAGACAAAGAAAATAGAAATAGAGTCTAGAAACCGTACCTAAATACAAGAAATAAATCTTCTATCAGAGTGTTATTATATGAGAATATGACACCATATCCTTCATTCATATATTTTAAAGGTCTTAATGAAGTGACTAGATTGGTTTATACTTTTAAAAGGAGCTTCCAAGCAGAGGCTAAAAAAGGGAATTTACTACACTTTAAAGTTTTGTGTTTCTGATCACATTGCACATGAAGGAAGAAGAATCTGGAGCTTTTCCTTCCTTGTTGCAGATTCTCCCTGGATGTATTTAGAGCAGCAGGTGAACCAGCAGGCATTGTGCTCCAGGATGCCAGGAAGAAATAACCTGAATGAACGAATAAGGTGCTCAACAACAGTAAAAATGTTTCCAGGATTATTATATTGTTTTCTTTTTATTTAGCAGAGCAAGAGAGACTTTAATAAACTGAATAAGAAATAAAAGCAACAATGAAAATACCCCAGTCAATGACATTCTCCTCATCCCCTAGCCTCAAAGTACAGGAAAGTAACATTTTTAAAGAATTTTGGAAGGAGGTAGAAAGTAGAAGATATTGAAAGTGAGCTGAAGTTGTTGAGAGATAATTTTATGGTACTGGAAGAAAATAAAATATATAGAAGTGCAGCTGATCTATTCCTATTCCTCCTCAGAGTTAAGGTTTGACAAAGAAGGTTAAATTTATGTAAAAAAGTATGTTAGGCTGAACTGAAGCATTTTTATACCAGACACATAGTAATGAATTGAAAGTACTATAGTCTAGAAGCAGAAAGGCATGAGGTGATTACAATTAGAAGACACAAAAGTAGTGTTTGTGGCTTCTAATTGTAAATGGTTAACTTCCTTCACAAATCATAGAATTACACGATGGGTCAGGTTGGAAAGGACCACAGTGGTCCAACCTCTTTGCTCAAGTGGGGCTATCCTCAAACACATGGCACAGGACTGTGTCCAGATGCCTCTTGACTATCTCCAGTGAGGAAGACTCCACAACCTCTGTGGGCAATCTCTTCCAGTGATAGGTTACTGCACATAAAGAAGTTCCTCCTCAAGCTCAGCTGGAACTTCCTGAGCATCAGTTTCTGCCTCATTGCTTCTTGTCCTATGGCTTGGCACCACCAAGAAAAGTCTGGATCCGTGCTCTTATCATCCTCCTTTCAGATACTTATAGACATTGATGAAGTCCTCTCTCAGTTGTCTCTTGTCGAGGCTGGACAGGTCCAGCTCTCTCAGTCTATTCTTGTAAGAGAGAAGCTCCAGAAATTAATGGAGTGAAAGAGAAAAATACAGTTCCAAGTAGCTTTTTCTGCATTTGGCTTGGTTTCTGATCATAACTGTATTTGCCATGACTGGACCATTGGTGCTAGACCTCTAACCTAAGTTACTTGTACTTTGTTGTATCCTTTTATACACAGGAAGGGAAAACTTTTTTTTTGTGTACTCAATCACTATTTAGAATTGTTGAATATAAAACAAATAGATGCATATATGAGAAAAAATTATTCCCCTGCTATGCTTTCAAAGTTTTAAGCAATGCAGAGGAAGCAGAGTGTTGTTATTTTTCCAAAAAACAGCATCTTAAATATTGTAATTATCAACTATTTGTTTGGGTATGACTGAATCCAGAAAACTTTCCAATCCACTTCATTTGTGATTCTATCCCTTACTTTCTTTCCTATCACAAGTTTCAAATCATGTCCTTTGTTTGAAAGCAGCAATACTGCTGCCACGATTTAATTCCATGGAGTATCATTGTAATTAGTGGAAATGCTTTAGCCCTTTTGCCTACATCCTACTGATGTAAGTAATTCAAACATCTCTCATTTGCACTTTCTTAAGTTTTAGATTAAATTTGATTTTTTTCAGTTATTTATCCTGGTTCTTTTTGAGCACTTCTGATATTTCAAGTGCAGCCTTTAACATTAAAACTGTTTGCTATGATTTAAAGCAAATTATTATTTTTGTTTTCTGTTTACCTATGTTTCTGGTTCCTACTTTCTTTCTTGTTGATGGATGATGTTGATGGAAAAATACCAGTGTCTAACTCCTGTTTCCCCCCATCCCTGGTCTCTGTTGAGGAGCTATGAAGCAAATTAATCTTTAATGTGTCATGGTAAGTGTGGCAAAGGCTTTTTTCTCTGGATGAAGGGATTTTTTTGTTTGCAAAAAAGAACAACATCTGTCAGTCTGTGTGTTTGTTCCTTAGTCTCCTTTTTATGTCAAGATGGGTAATTGAATTGATGAAAGCATGAATGCAGTAGAGTGAGTAGCTCTGCTCTGCTCACAAGTGGTTTATAAGATTAAGACAGGATTATTTGAGCCCCTTTACCAAACATACCAGTACAAGGCATATTATGGGGTCATTTCAGAGACAAAATATCATTTCTGCTAAGACAGGAAAAGATTTGCATTGTTTCATGATTTCAGGTATATTTGGGAGCTCAGAGCTGCAGACCTTCCTCCCCAGAGAGAAGTTAGCAGCTCCTAGCCCTGGTGAGCACATAGCCTGGCATGAGAAGAGTCTCCTAACCAGGGGATGCTGGGAGGAAGCAATAAAGACCTTGGTCATACTGGGAGAAGTGTGTGAGAACAGCGTGTGAGATGGCCTAGGAAAGTGGATCAGCTTTCCTGATCCTGTTTCTGACAGCAATGCATTTGGCATGATTGCTAAGTATATACTTAAACCGCTGTTTATTTCTTTCCAGATTGAAAGAGGTAGAATGATAGAAATCAGATTTGTTATTTGTGTGATTGACTTGACAGGGCGTTTTCAGAAACAGCACTCCTTCCAGGTGTGTGCCAGTGGCCAATCATGCTCTATCTTAGAAACTAAGGTTAAAGCAAGATCTTGGCTTGGGAAATCGAATTGCTGTAATACAAAGGCTCTGGGCAGTGAGAGCAGCTTGACATTGATGTATTTTCACCTCTGTTTCAAAGCAACATGTGTTATTCCACATCATTGCCAAATTTTTGGCTTGAATTCTATGCTATTTTCTCCTTAAGTGTCTAAATATGTGTAGGGCTGTTTGAAAATGGGCTATCACCTGTGCTACTCTCCTACCTACAATTAGCACAGTGATTTTTGTCTACAGTGTGGAATTGAACTCATTGAAGTTGCAACGTCTTGTAATGCTTTAAAAAAGTAAGGGAAAAAGTACTGTCTAAAATACTGTCTCTGTTTCTAAGCAGAAATATTTTAATATTTCTTTAATACATTAGTTCTTTAATTCCCTCTGTGTGTGTGTGTTTGTATTTAAAACATCAGATGTAGGATAAAGTACTGAGGGAATTTAGGAATAATTCATTATCTCTGACTTTTTGATGTAGACACTTAATCTTGCGCAAGCTCCAATTTTCCTGGCATTTTTTTATTTTCCTGTGCCAGATGGATACTTTGTACTAGATAACGTGGTTTTATTTTCATACCTTTAAGTACTTTTAAAGTTTCTTTATTTATTAAAGCTCTGCCCAGAAGCAGAGCCTTTCCTTGTCTCACATACCCAAGTCCCCTCCCCTCCACCTGCTCATTTAGAACAACATTAATGCGTGCTGCTGCACTGAGGCGCGGGAGAGCTCCCATCAGCAGTAATTGTTGACCTACCACAGTTACAGTCAGTGATCAATAGATACTACTTTGCTGCACAGCAACAGCGCAGAGAAATTGTGGACCCCACTGAGAATTTGTTTTCAACATGCAAAGCCAGCTGATGGCCTTCAACTCTAACAGATGTCAGAGAGCGGCAGGCACCCCAGGGCACCCTGAAAGTACTGCTGGAACCTGGCTGGGGAAAAAGGAACGCTCTCAAATTACTAAGCGCGTTCTAACAAATCACATCAAAGTGGAGAAAAAAGCCTGAGCTGAAGAAAATTACTACTTTCATTTTCTTCCTTGCCTGGCGCCCCAGCACAGTGCGCGCCGCCGCGTGCAGGGCTCCCGGTCCCTGCGCTAATGAGCGCTTCAGCAACAGGAGACAGCGCGGCTTCGCGGCCCTGGCCACGGGGCTGTGACACAGGGCGAGCGGGGGACATCAGGAAGAGCACACACCGCTAGGAACACATTAGCTAACTTTGTTACATCAGCATATGCTATTCGTAAATAAATATTCCCTTCTCGGAATCTCTGCCAGTCAGAGTGACCGCGAGATGTGTTAGAAAGTCTCTTCTCCCAGCCCGGCAGTCAAAGAAGGAGTCAGGATCCTTCTGTTCTCGTTCTCAAGGTTGTTTATTATTTCTTATCTATAAAATTCTTTCTCTGGCCTGCTGAGATCTGTTCATCAGGTCAGACAGAGGCACACTGTCCGCCTTCAGGGAGGTGTTATCTTTTTATACTAAAAACTACGTGTAAATTATTTACAATAACTTCCCAATACATATCACCTATGTTAGACAGTGAGTTTCTACCTTAAACCAATCCAAAAATGTCAACATTACCCAGAAGATGGAGGGTGGAAGAAGAAGGAAGAAGGATAGGGTATGCCCAAATTCCTCCATCTTGGGATCCCGAGCCCCCATTCTAAGAACCCCAAAAATCTATTTAACTCTCTTGACTTGTAATTCTTCACATAAAGGTTGTAATTTGCTCCATGGGTCAAAATCAAAGTCACTGATGTCTTAGGCTCTATGCCAAGGTCTCTGAGCCCCCTGGTAGGGGCTTGAGCCATCCAGGACAGCCAGAGGGATGTCCTGGGTTCTGACATTCCCAATTCACTCCTTATGTGAATTCAACAAAATCTAATTCAATGCAGAGGAAATAAACTAAAGTGTGTATTTGTTTTTTTTTTTCCTGTTGATTATGTGTACAATATTTAGCTCAGCTCTTCTGTTTATTTGCAATGCCTTCATTCCTGGAGTTGTTAATTCAGAGGTAGGACTTGTCTGAACAGTGTATTTTAAATCTGTTGACAGATTTGGATATCTCTGGTCATGATCTGTAAAACTGAACATGTATGTAACTACAAAACTAAACATGCCTGGAGTCTATCTTGTCCTAAAAAATACTTCAAGTTCGGTGAGCCGAAAGTATATTAATACTTAGAGAAACTGTCTCCAAAAGGAAAATATAAGGGTAGCTCTCTCTGTATTTTTTTCCTGGTTATTGAAATGGATTACTATCATTTCACCAAGTGGAATGTCACTTCATATCACTGAGGTATATCTTCAAGTTCTCTTATCTGTGAAATACCCCATTGCTGCTTATACTTGCGCACAGCCTGTGCACTCCTCTCACACATGAAGAGTCTCATATTCAATGGAAATAATTTTGTACTTCAAAGGAAAGTTCTCACAGCAAAACAAAAAATGTAGCAAGGAACATGGTTCAGTCTTCTACTTCTGCACCCTAATGGAGCCTGAGGAGCATAGGAGAGACCCTCTCCCAAAAGCAGTTTTCTCAATGGACTTCTAAAATGAAGTTACATGGTGCCCATCTGATCCTTGTAGGCTTGTCTAGGATGCACAGAGAGCTCAGCATTGTCCTGGGCTTGGAGTGATCTTTCCTCTGAGCAAAATAAAGAGCATCAATTTTGCATGTGCAATGTGCCTGAAGAGAGCATGTACTCACTGAGCTTCCCAAACAGCAGGGCTAGCCCCTGTCTGTCTGCATGGGACACTACAAAGTTCTTCAGAAACAGAGGCAAAGCATACAGCCGGACTGAAATCTGGAGTGGTGAGCTTCAGTGTTCTTAGAAGATTATTAACAGATAACGTTGTGTAAAAATATATTAGACCATACTCCCATACAAACTCACATAACATTGCACCTAGATTTTCAGTATGATACAATGAGAAGACTGCTTGTTTTCTTTATGAAAATAGTCATATTCTCAGAGAATAGGGAATCCTGTCTTGCTCTTCAGAAAAGTTCTGTGAATGATTTCTGCTAATACTTTTGTTATAACTCTTTCAATATCTTTAAATAGGATGTTGCAAGAAACTGACAGTACCAGTTTTGAGTAGCTGCTGCAAGCCCTCTCCTTCTAGATGTCCCTTACATTCTGTGTCCTTGGATCTCTTTTCAGAGATTTTAAAGGCAACACATGCATTTTGGATAGTCAGAGAGGCAGAATGTCCAACAGGGCAACCATAACAGAGAATGTCATGTTGTCAAGAATTGGCTGATTTGAACTATTATGAGTTGAGTTGTGAAGCAAACAACTATCAGTAAGGAATTCACTCACTGTGTTTATCTAACAAACTGTGTAGTGTTTTGCGATCATGGGGAATGCAAACACTCCTTATGTAAATAAGTATTAAGAAAATATGGCATACATATATTTTTATCTATCTGTAAAGCAAAGAATTTAGTGTAGATACAGCAGAAATATTAGGAGTTTAATTCAAACACCATCATTAGCTTGTGTGTAATTGTGCAGTAAAACAAAGAATGGTGTAATCACAGTACTGACACAGAAAAATGTCAACAATAGTAATGATACTACTAAATTTGCAACAGATGCTTCTACCCTTTTTTCCTGGGGTCACCCTTCCCCACCTCCATTGGATCCAAAGGTCAGCAACTTTATTCTGAGGTTTGGTGTGTGGAGGAGTGTGAGGAGGCATCACTGGTATCTGGAGCCCTTTCCCAGGAGGAATATGGTGTTCATTTTCCTGGTTTCTATTCCCATGACCCTGTTGGGATCTACAATTTGTGTATTAGCTAACACTTCTATATTGTCCTTTTTCTTCATTGCTCCTCACTGCCAAGTCATATCCATACTTACTGTACATATGAGGTACCCCTTGCATGTATTTCTTTGTTCTATTTGTTACCCCAAAGACTAGTTCTGTCCAGCTTCAGGTGTTCTCTTATTTTTTGAGGGCTTTTAACTGAAAATTTTGAAGATCTGTGCACAGCTGTGAGGCCCTCTGTACAAAACACCTCTTGGCGCTCCATGTCAGTATTTACCTGTGCCACTTCCTGCATCCCCATTTTGCAGGGACTCTGCTTTCATACTAGGGCTGCATTTTCTGCACTACCACATTGTGTGTGAGTCATAAATTTCTCATTCTGCCAACAGAGGCCTTTCAAACTCACTATAACAATGTGATCTGATACTGGTAGTGGCAATTCTCTATTAACAGGGCTACACAGTTATAGAAATAAAAGGCACTTGAATACACGTGGACCTTTTTAATGCAATGCTTATACTTCTGAAAAGTTCTTCTTGTTATAAAATAACATTGCAGACAAAAAACCCCTCTCTTTTTGCCAATGAAGGACTTCAATTTGCAATACAGAGCAAGAACACTGCAACTCTATTTAGATATCTTATGTTGAGGAAAGCTCTTCTGTTTGGAACACCCTCCACCCCCACACACACTCTGACAAACTTTAGCTTTTAAGATTCTCCAGCTGTGCCTCCAGCAATAATTGGGGTCATTAGTCTTTGCCTCCCCAAGCTAATTATCAGCACAATCCAAATGTCATCAGCTAAAGAAGTGCAGCTTGAACAGGTAAAATGATGCAGCCACATGCAGGTAGAAATAAAGGGGAAGAGAAAAGATAAGACTGTTTTCTGTGCCTGTTGTATTTGGTCCTCTAACTTAAACACCCAGCTATACTTGCTTCTACAAGCACTCTTTACTTTAACATGTTCCTAAGTGATTATTTACTGTGAAACTAGTGCAGAAGAAATGTTTGTGTCTTGGCTCTGTTCATATTTAATTGTGTTATCCTAAAGTAGAAATAAAGTTCTTTAATTTTGGTTTGAAGTGCATTGCATTTGAACTCCAGTATGCAGTAACTTTAGTTCTGGTATTATGAAAAACTAAGATTCTTTCCAAGTTTGACCAATTTTAAAGTTGTAAACATGGGCTTGAAAAGCCACAAGAATGGCTAATGCACTATTAATATGAACTCTTCTTTTTACAGTCAAATTTTGAAGTCAATTTATGAAGAATTGTATGTAAAAATACAAATTAAGAGAGAGGTGCAAGATGTATCTTTCTTATAGAGAAGAGATTCTAATTTGGCCCTAAAGTATAACATGAACATTAAAATGTTATAAATAAATACTTGAATTCATACTAACAAGTAGAAAGCATCTCTTTAAAAGCTTTGCTTTGACAAATATGCTCTTTTTGACCTCAAGAAAATTGTATGGTGAAGTGCATTCTTCTGATGAATGGAGGAAAAAATAAGTTTTCACCTCAGGTCCAGAATTTTGCTCTAAATTGATGGTTGTGGATTGCATAGCAGGTACTTAGTAATGGGGCAAATCAAAGGTTCTTCTAGTTTCTGAAAGCAATTTTGAGGAAGAGTTCATGATATCACCTCATGTTTCATATAGCTTACAGTCATGCAAATAAATCAAAATTATTCTATGAGGAAAAAATGCAAATGATTGGGTCTCTAGGGCAAGATTGCAGGTATATTTGCATTCCTTTAATTAGAGCATGAGATAGCAATGTGCTGTGTGCAATATATTTTCCCTAGGTAAGTATGTACAGGGCTCTGCTGCGTAGCTGGGAGATGCACTCCAGGGCAAGTTTTTGTTACTGAAGAGTGGATTAAGTGGAGCAGCTTCAGGACCATTGACAATTTGCTGGGTTTGATCATTCAGAGCTGCAGCTTTTGGAGGATGAGTAGCTTTGTATTGCTGTGTAAGGGAAGGAAAATGGATCTGGCTTTTATGCAGAATATCTGAGCTCATCCACCTGTGTCACATGAGCAATAAGAGATCTGAGAGTGGGCTTTAGGCCTGCTGTTCATGCTTGCAAGAAAATGTTTTGCAAGAATGAGTTCTCAGAAAGTGAAGTTCTGTTCCCCTAACTCTTATTTTTAGCAGTCTCATTTGAGAATCACAGAATGGCCTGAGTTGGATGGGACCCACAAAGGACCACAGAGTCCAGCTCCCAAATGAATGGCCCATAGAGGGATTGAACCCACACCTTGGCCATTTTAGCACTATGCTCCAACCAACCCCTTCTCCATTTATGTTTATAGCTCTCAGCCAAGTTTTGGACATTTTCAGTTCACACAGTTTTGAACACCTTTCAGGCTGTCTCTGGAGGAGAAGGGCAACATTTTTGAATACAATAGCTGCACAGTTATGTGGGAGAAATGACAAATCCCTTATCTACTGAGTGCCAGAGATGGGAAATGTATGTAGATTAGGAATAATTTGTAGCTAATGTAGCACATTCACAGCCTGACTGAGTCCTTTATTACAGATTCATGATTACAGCTGAACCAAAATGCTTTCCTTTGTGATAAAATGCTACATATAACAGAAAGTGTAGAGCGTATGGGCATGAAACACCTGTTTAGGTCCCATCACTGCTCTAAGTGGCTGATTGGTAAGGTTTTCTTAGCTGTAAAATTTCATGAGAAAATGGCTCCTCAATAGCAAAAAGGTGTCACTTACTACTTGGCCTGTTGTTGAAGAAGAACAAAAATGTGGGCTGGGAACTAAGGGGAAAGAGAGGGGCGGGAGATCTGCAGGCAGAAGAAATGGAGTGAAATATTGTGATTGCAAAATGGCTTGTGTGAGCAAGAGCCTCCTGCATTCCCATTGCTGCGGATTATGGGTCTGGTAATAGACACATTAAAGGAGCAGTTTCAAAGTCCAAGGAACTCCTGAGAAACCAGGAATGTTTTGCAAAGATGAGGGTTACAGTCCATGTGCCTGTTCTTTGTGTATGGGTTGGAATGATGGCCATGGGTTGAGGGGCCTATGAACCTCTCTGGCAATTAGGGGAGGAAGGTTTTCTCACAGTTGTTTTCAGACGAAAATTGAAACTGATTAAAATGTTTCTATTGGAATACTAGGAATTAATGCATGTTTTCTCAAACTGAAATTTTGATTGATTATATTGGTTTTTTTCCCCCAAGACAACTGAAAAATTAGATTTTCCAGAATTGTACTGTAGTTGAACTGCAGAGGGTGCAGGACACCTGGCACTGTCTCTTCTGTGGCTTGGCTGTGGAAATCATTTGGAAATGTGTGGGCCAAAAGGGTTTTCAGTCTCACTTCTCAAGAAAATGAAATGGAAATGACAGAAGTTCCTCAAGGCTGGTCAGCTTGTGAGTGCTGAGTTGTGTGTTTCTTCTGCAACACAGGAATTTATGATAAATCCTGTCTGCAGTACAGTTTTACAGTTGCAGTTTTTTTGCCACCCGTGACTCTTTTTGAAAAAAAAAAACAAAACCCACTGTTTCATTTTAGAACCAGCTGAGATCAAAACTTGCCATGTAGTTTCATGAAAAAAAATATTTTGATCATGTTTTAATAGCCAACATAACTTATTATGTTTTTTCATAGATCAATTCATCTGTTTGCCTGAAAAAGCTGTCAGAAAACCTATTTATTTGGTAATGTGCTGTATACACTTAGGAGTATTCCACATTTCTTGATAACAAATTACCAAAGTGCATTTTGAAAGCCAGTTGAAATCATCCAGGAATTCTTTTTTTTTTTTCTCTTTCTCTAAGTTCTCTAAGAGAGTGGAGGAGTGTGTTGAGTTTTGTTTTCTTTCCCTCTTCAGTTTTATTAATTTTAAGTTTGAAAGGTTTTTTTTCAGAACAAAATCTTTTCCATAATTGCAAACTTGAGAAGTGCCAGAACTGATGCTGCTATCCTACCAATTACAATAAAAGTTTTCTGTCCAGGCATCTCTCTGTATTAGTGTGCTCAGAGTGTGCCACAAATGATAAATTACCTAGAGCAAATTCAATAGTTTTCAACAAAAAATAATTTTATTTACAGGCAAACTGAGAGATTGTTCAACAAAAATAATAAAAGTCTTTTATTTGACTCACTTGAATAGACTGCAACTGGCTACTGGGCTGCAGTTCTGAATGAAGCTGCAAATGGAATGTAAATTATGAACATAAACACTATTATCCATTTTTCCAGTTCATTTCTCTTGTGTGGTAATTCTGCCTGTTACCCTTTCTGATTTATTATAAGCTCTGTCAAGAGGAAAAAGAAATTAGAGATCAACAAATGTACAAGGCCTGTGTATGTGTGTGCATGTTTATGAGACTGAATTTTTCTGAAATACTGGACCAGAGCACTGGGTTCTTAAAAAGATATCTATGTCTGAATCCTTTGCTGCATCCTCATGTGGCTTCACACTGTGAAAATATCAGACTTTTCAAGAGAAAAGGTTTTTCTGTTGCTTTTGTTTTTCTGCAGATAAAATTACATCTTTTCAGAGTAAAATATTCTATTATGGATTTTCCATTGGAGCTGCTGCTAAGCTCACCTCACTGACTTACAGGATTCCCTTTTGGTGGAGGACAAAAGGTAGAAGACTCCCAAGTTCATATCTCTATTGCCTCTTCTATAGCACTGTAGAAAAATTATATGTGAGCAGTGTGCTCCTGAGCTCTGGAAAATATTCCTTCACTGAAATGGTCTTTGAGATTTCTTTCAACTTACAGGCCTGGATGAGGTTTTTGTTGTCACTGTTGTATTTTCTGAAAAATCTCTTTGCCCAGGAGTCTTCTCCCGGGAAGTTGAGAAGCCTCAGAGAAAAATGAAAACAATCATTATCTCATTTGCTTCTCCTGTGTTAGCTGCTTTGGAATGTATTTGGACATTGTTTGCCAACAGGTGACTTTTTCATTGGTTTCTGTTTTGAATTGTTTTGACTTAATGGCCAGCTGGGGCCAAGCTGTGTCAGACTCTGAAGAGAGAGTCACGAATTTTCATTAGGATCTTTTAGCCTTCTGTCTGTATCCTTTCTCTACTCTTTAGTATAGTTTAGTGTAGTTTAGTTTCGCATTCTTTAATATAATATAGCATCTTAAAATAATAAATTAGCCTTCTGAGAACATGGAGTCAGATGCATCATTCCTCTCTTGGACGGGGGTCTCAGAAAATACATTTGGTGATAGAGCAGAGCCACTATTTTCCCTCTGTGCTCTGTGCCAGTTGCACAGGGTTTGTTCAAAGTACTCTATTATAATCTTACCACAGCCTGTGAACATGGGCTGCAATGAGTACTACTTCTATCATTGAAGACTGAAAGGACCAAATCCTACATTAGTGAATGGTGATGGCCAGTTTGAGGAACGAACTGAAACTTCCATAGGGCCAGCTCATAGCTAGCAGTAGAGAAATGCAGCAGGTTTGGGCTCAGTTCATAACAGCTCCCCCCAGCTGCTCTTTACTCCCCACAGTTTTCCCTGCTCCAGAATGAACTCTCCACCAGCTGCAGTCATTCAGGAATGTCCATTGACTGCAGTGTGGGGCTGTAGGAGGATCTGGAGCATCCCCTTCCCTTCTTCTTGGCATCTGCAGGGCTATTTCTCATGTTTTTTTCATTCCTCTCTCACAGATACTGTGCAGCACTTCTTACCATCTGAAACATGTTACCAGAGAGGAGCCAGCAGCGTTGCTGATGGGCTCAGCTGTGCCCTGGAGTAGGTCTCCTGCAGATGTCTGTGCCAGGAACAGGACAGCCTTGGCCTCTCCTTGCAGAAACCACCTCTGCCAGCACCTGGGCATCTGCAGTCAGTATGGGAAGCAGAACTGAGCACATCTGGGATGCCTGGGAATGATCTCCTCATTCCTGGTGCCTCCTCTGCCCAGGGTGTCAGGAATATGTCGGGCTCTCACCTACTGATATAGCCTTAGTTTCAGAGATAAAATTCAGCTGTTTTCATCTGGCCATTAAAGATGGTGATAATGGTCTTTTTAATGCAGCTTATAAATTCAGGATGGAGCATTGCTTTTTCTCAGGAGGTCACAGGGTCCTAAGATCTCTTGAACAATTGACGAGGTTTGACACTAAAAGGATAAATTGGGCATTTAGCAAGGATAATAAAAATCAGATCCATTCATTTTCTCCTTTCCTCTCTTCTATTCTAAAATGGTTTAGAAACACTTTTTAAAAATCCTTTTGATACCATAAAAACAACAAGAAGATCTGCACTTCTGCTCTGTAACTACAATTCTGTTTTCTTTCTTGTATTAGTGTTGTGTGAAAAAGCCACAAAATCATATGATATCTTTCCTCTTCAGTTCATTTTAAGGTCCTCTTTGGTGTATTAAAGGCAATGGTTTAAATGTAATTTTACTCATCCTTCATTTCAGAAGCAATTGTTTCTAAAGTAACCACTAATGAGAGAGTTTATCTGGTGAATGTGACTGCTCATTTAGTAGGTCTTCCCAAGACACTTCTACTGAACACGTTATTGATCACTGAAATCAAGTTAGGAAAATTTATCTAGACTTCTGGAAGCTGTTCTTTTTTTAAGGCACAAATTCTGTCTTAAATGCCAATGTTCATGGGCAAAATATATGTGTTGTTGATTTTTTTAAAACTATCAGCATGTACCTTACTCCTAATTACTAATGTCAGAGCTTTATTCTTGTGTGGATATCTTCTTGCTACTTCTAAAATTTTTGAGCAGGACTTTGAATCCTATGTGGGACTGATCCAGTGGGCAAGCTGTGCTTTTGGTTGTAGAGGGGTGAAGGAGCCTTCCTATTGCACATAAGGTACAAAATACATAGATAGGAGCCCTCTGAAGAGAAACCATAGATATATTTCTAAGGAACTTAGAAAAAGAAATTTTTATAAAAATAAATCCCATTGGTTCGACAGATACTCTTTTCTTCCCTCAAAGTATGTATAGTTTGGCTTTAGGAATCTCCACATTTTTGTGGAAACAGGAATTTCTACTATTTTAGGAGGAAGAAACAGACCAGTAACGGTTTTAACTTCCCTTCTTCTCTACCTAGCTTTAGATGACAAACTCAGGCTCCAGAAAATTTTAGTGCAATTAATTTGCAGGACAAACGTTCATCTCCCAGGATGTAAGAGGTATAATTTGGATTTAGCACTCTTTCTAAACTTGTTATATTTTGTGAAACTGTTATCTTAGACAGTGCTAAAAGACTTTCTAAACACATGCAAGAGAAATGAGAAAAAGCCTACACAACAAAATGGCACAAAATTGATACATGGCGGGACGCTGCATAGACCTTCTCAGGTAAGCTTCTCATGTTAACCTGCTGCTGCAGTTGACAGAAGTAAAAGTCTGACCTATTTTTAGTTGTCTGCTTTAGGATGCGATGAATCACCTGCTAGAAGGAATGTATTCACAACATGAACTTGAGAGGGAGCCTGGGGTGACTAGCTTGGATTTAAATGTCTGTGCTATTAGACTAGGGAAGAAAAATCCCATCCCTCTTACCTTATTTCTTCTTGGTGCAGGTAGTTGATTCTCTGTGCAGCCATTGAGAGTACCACATTTGCAGGCATAAATGCCTTAATTCTATTCCCAGTAATATTTAACAAACTGAAAATAGAGATCAGTATCTTACAGAAAATGCATATGTTCCTGGCAAGTCACCTTCAGGGGAATGAGCTTACTTACAACCTTGGAAAGAGGAATAGTTTAATGATATACTTCTGCTTGACTGGTTTAATATCCTTGCTTTAAAAGAATAAGTATCATTCTCATCTTCTTGAGGCTGTTGTTCAGATTCTGTTTTACATTCTTACATGGCGCTTTTAAGTACCACATATTTATCTGCACAAAATCCCTATAAGAAATGAAAAAGCTACCTTTCCACTTTCTATAACTGGGAATCTTAAACACAGGACTTTGCCATAGGCCTAGTCCCAAAGCAAATCTATCCCAGATGAGGAGACTTGAATATATCTCTCCCAGGCCCTCAGCTTTAATTAGGCCAATCCTTTTCCTCTGCAAGAGACATCGATAGGAAACCTCATCTGTATGAAGTATATGTATGTGATGGTCATAACAACCCCGTTTCTCCTGTCAAGGGATTGATTGTACTAGCATCGATCCAAGCCCTTGCTGATGAAGTTGTGTTTCTTCTTGAATAGGACTCAGTTTATCACTGTGTGCCAGGCCTACAGAAATGTACTTTGCCTGAAAAGCCATTCACACCTTTAACATAACATTGAACAGTGAACTGACTTCTAAAAGGAACAGCAGATTAATCCCTAATTTTTTTTCCACAAAGAATCTGTCTTTGTAGGAGGGCTTGATTTAATCTGGTTGAAGAGACCTTTTAACCTTAATGAGTTAAATCACAGGAAATATTAAAAGATGAGCATATCTACAGAAAAATTACAATTGTACTAAAATTAATCTTCCTGCATGGGTTGGTAATTCAAAAAAAAAACAAACCCAAAGCCCTGTTACTGGTCTGTATGTGTACATACATGTATAGGTACACACATGTAGAATTTAGCACAATACTGGAGCATTCCTATTTTTAATCTAGCTGGGTTAGGCACTGCCTTGGGCACAGCTGCAAGACCTGGATCAGCTCAGCCTGCAAGACTTGCTGGAAGATCAGAGAAAGATTTTGGGCTTCTGAAGTGCTCTTATGCAAACATGTTTGATAAATTAGGTTACACCTGGTTTGTCAGTGATATGCTACATCTCAAACTGAGCATGCTTTGGACCAGTACCCAGTAAGTAAGGGCTGCAATAAAGTTGTCTGACAGCACATAGTAATACACAATGAAGTTGAATTTTTCTGACTCACAATTACAGTTACTGTTTTATAGAATCTCTCTGTGTTGATTGCGCAGAAGCTGTTTTTGCAGGTAAAAGGGAGGTTAAATCCCAAGCAATTCAGTGGCAAACAGAAAACCAAATGTCTGTTTATATGATTAGAGTCAAATACTGAATGTCACCATCCTTCCAAGCAAGGAGAAGGAATTGACAGAGTTGGGTTTGTCATTGGAAAGCTGGCTCAGCCACTGAAGAACCTGCTGCTAAAGAGTGGTGGTCTGGTGTTTTGTGCCTGCCACACAGGCATGGAAAAGCATATTGCAGGTGCTGATTCAACAGAATGACCAGAGCAGGAATGGATGTATTTTACTCTTCACCATAACTTAAAATTTTATTTTGGAGCAAGCAGAACTTCTTGTCATAGCATATTTCCTATTCTTGACCCCACTGAAATGGCATGTTACTAGTTTTTCTAAGGCAGCAATGTTAGCCCCAGGAGGAGACCTTTGCTGGACTGTGTGCACTGTGTGAATGCAATACAAAAGCAGTCTTCTGATCCCAAATTTCTGTGTGCAAATCTGCATGGAAAATCCCTTTCCAAGTCTGTGAAAGAAGCAGATACAAGCCAAGCTCATATATTTTGTCAAAAGTTGCAGTATCTCAGCAAAAAAGTTGTTTCCAGGGGGAAGGGAAGGGAAGGGAAGGGAAGGGAAGGGAAGGGAAGGGAAGGGAAGGGAAGGGAAGGGAAGGGAAGGGAAGGGAAGGGAAGGGAAGGGAAGGGAAGGGAAGGGAAGGGAAGGGAAGGGAAGGGAAGGGAAGGGAAGGGAAGGGAAGGGAAGGGAAGGGAAGGGAAGGGAAGGGAAAAATAATAAAATTCCCCACCAGCTCTAATTCCTATGCATACAAGCGTATTTGCTGTTTGCTTCATAGGGATGACTTGTGGGTAAGATCCACTCACATAATTAACAGTGCTGCAGAACTGAGTCTTAAATCAATTCTTTTTCTTTCCCAACAGCCAGACACCCTGAGGAGTGTGAAAACAGAGCCTGAGGAAAAATTGATAGGATGGATTTCTACACTAGAAACAAATGCTTTAACTTGTGTTTGTAGCAAAATGTGCTGTCTAATGCAAAGCAGTTTTGTTCATTAATTCTATATTCTCTGGCTAACACCCTCACAAAATAAAGACCGGGTTTCCCTTTAATTTTACAATGCTTCCAGTCTACATTTCCAGTCTGCAGTTATCTTCCTTTTTTTTTTTTTTTTTTTCTTTTTTAGTAATAACTGTTAGCAGTAGAATTTATTGCCAAAATTAAAGCAAGGTAAATTCTATAAACCAGAAGGTTATGCAAGTTTTAGTGTTATGCTTTTAATTTTCTCGTGCAACTATAGGAAGAACAGAATGTACTGCAGTATGTTTTGGGACATAGTTTTTTAATGTTTTTTTTCATCATATTTTTATGTGTTCTACTTTTCCCCTCTGAGCTTAATGGATAATATCACTTTTTTTCCTCTTCTCTTAGATTTTTCTTTTCCCTCAAGGGATTGTTGAGACTGAACTGGGTTTTCTTTCAAGAGAATAGATAATCACACAAGAGTCAGTGGTCTGACGTAAAACATACTGTGTCTTTGAATTCTTGTTGAATCCTTGTACTGAAATCAGACTGAGGAGTTGGAAAGTTTGTGTCAATGAAATTAAAGTTGAGGAGGAAAAGCTGAAAAGCAATGGGGAACTATGGAAATCCTAGCTTTGTGCGTTGGATGACTCAGATCCTGTAGGACAGTGTCTCACCAGTAGCTGCTTGAAGTTTTGTACCTGGGGACCATAACCTGCTACACTGGAACTGGAGCCCTGAAACCTTGGATCACTACAGAGTGCTCAGGTGGCTGCCACAGGAAGGATTGCTTTTCCTCTGCTCAAAGTAGAAGCAGTTGCTAGGAAGATGTGATCAGCATTCTTCTCTGCTGTTTCAGAAATGGATCTAAGGAGTGGTTATGTAACATAAATTACAACTTTTTTCCCTTTTTTTTCCCCTTTTGCCTTCTCAAGGAAACATTAAAAAAAGTCTGGATCTAAGTAACATTGGGACAACTTGAATTTGAACCTGAACTGGTAAATGGGACTTTAAGGTCATGGTCTAACAGCACTCTTTGATGAACAGTGTCTGGATCCCCTCCCTGAGATGAAATGTTCCTTAAATGCTTACAGATGCCTTGGTAGCAGAGGTAGACTCGCTGCCTAAAGAAACAGAGGAAAGTAATCACTCCCCACGAGCTCACACTGAAAAACATTAATCAGGCAAATGTTGCAGCTCAGCAGGAGCACAGCATAGATCCTTGAATTAACTTCTAATAAGCTTGGGAACAGCTGAGCTTGTTAGCTTATGCACATCACCTTTAAAACATGGCTTTACAGTTTTTGGAATATGTGACTGGCTACCTCCATGAGCCTGAACTGCATGGTCTGCATGTATTATCATTCAGCATATGCTCAGGGGTTTTTGAACTTTCTCTCTTTATGTGGAATAAAATCCCTAGAGAAATTAGATGTCTTCATTTATCCTGTCTCACTGTCCAGCTGAGTCACCAAAAGAGTTTGAAACAAAAAATTTGGCATGAGGACAGTTGTACATGTGTGCGGATCTTAGAGTAGGCATTAGGAAGATAAATGTTATTTTGCTCCCTTATCCCCAGAGGAGAGATTATTGTTTTGTCTCATGGCAGAGCATACAGAGAGATGAAAAATTAATGCATGTAGGCTGACCGCTAGTGTCACTTCTTAAAAAATGAAATTGTTCCAGTTGTGAAATAAATCTGCTAGTCTTCACTACCAATTCCAGATTCACAAAGGATGTTTGAATAGGAATTTTGACTAGCAAGTGGTAAGGACAACGTGGAAAACACGGGATGGTAGTTTGTGCCCAGGAGATTCTTCAGAAAATGGGGTTCTTGCTGAAGAGTAAAAACACGTTTAGAGCTGAAGATTTAAATGGTTGGTCTCATCTTGTGAAATTTAGGTTACTGTGTGTGTCTTAAGAGCCTAATTTCTAAGCAGCTGATTTTCAGCATTGTTTTGCTCAGGTGCAGAACTGGTGGGGGGAAATTTTAGGCGACACCAGCCTGTCTTGGCAGAGGTGAAGGATTCCATCCCAAAAGGAACTCCTGCAGCTGCGTGATGCAGGCAGATTCACACTATCAGGCCCAGCTGCTCACTGCAGACTTTGGGTATTAGGGTTACACCCCTCCTTGAGCTCATTGGGTACATGATTAGGATTTCTAAAGAAATTGTACTCCACACACAAACCAGGGAACATTGTCTAAGGTTCCCCTTCAATTTTAGTGTAACTTATTTCTCTTCTAAGAAGCATTCTGTCCTTGTGACTGAGCATGTTCTTAAACACGGTCTGTTGGCAATGTTTGTTCACTGTTATACTCTTATTTATGTACTCAGTTTTGCCCACAGGTTGAAAATGTTCAGCTCTACTCCACGGAATGGCTCAAAGGCCATTGAGGAAATAATCAAGGAGATGAAGCATTCTTGCTCTGTCCACACAGTCCGTGCAGCAGCTCAGCAGCAAGTGAAATGCCACTTGAAATATAGATTTAAATTTTGTACAGGAACTACTGAAGCTCTCTCATTCCCGGCAATTTGAGAAGTTCAACACAGCAGGCGCCAACCTCCAGTACTGCTTCAAACTGCTGTTTTCTCTCTTTACTGCTAGCACAAAGCTTCAGAAGAAACACCAATAAAGACTATAGAGAATTGAATGCATAAAACCTATGGAGACTCATTAGCATTTGTTGACTTTTTGCCCTGTTTCACAGTGAATGACTCAATATTATTCAGCTCATCTAAGTACAATGGAGGAAGGAGCTCAGCTATTCCTTTTTTATTTCATTTTCTGTCCTTGACTTTCTTCCCATATGTTAAATGAATAAAGACAGGAAAAATGTCACTGATGACATGATCAGTTCCATTATTAACCTTCCCATAAACTGTCATGACTCCCATGCAGTTTCCCTTTATATTCATCATTCACAGAGTACCTTGCTAACAAGCCTGGTAAAAAAGCCTTGCTCACACAAAAATGAGAAATTAATTATCTCAAAACATTTTCCTGAGATGTCTCTTGTTTGCAGTGATTTAAAGCTGTATATTTGTATATTGTTGGGGGGGGGGGGGGATGGACCTGCACAGTAAGGAGATATACACACACACACACACACACACACACACACACATATATATATATATATATATATGTAGCCATTTTTGAGTTGTGTGAGTCCTAAATTCAAAGATGGATCCTTCCTGATGAGCTGTGGACCAGAGGGCTGTCTGCAGCCATCACCTGCCTGTCTGTCAAGGTCAGCCCACTGCCTCCCTTAATGAAGTTTCCCTCTACAGTTTGTGTTCCTTTCCATTTGCGTAAGGGAAGTAATGGACACTTTCAAGGTTAAGCAAGTGTAAAAAGGGTTTATGTTCCAGGCACTTTAATACTCTTTCATGTCTGGGTTTTGTTGCTTTTTTTTGCAGTACACTATAAACCCAAGAGGTTTCCAGATCTGTTTCCACTGAATAATCGTTTTTTATATTAAAGAAACATAAAATTTAGGGTTCTAAGATTCTGTTGCCAACCAAGAGATTTCTCCATTGCAGCTGTATGTCTGCAAATAAAATAGTGAGTCTGATTCCTTAATATTAACCCTCCAACTCCCCCACAAACAAAAACAAAAACAAGATCCAGAACAATAAAAGCAAACCCTCAAAACCCAGACTGGCTATTTAATTATTTAAAGGCGCTTATTCAGAGGCCTGAGCTTTGCTCCAGGTCTTTCTTTTCAAGTATGTGGTAATGTCAGCTTCTGCAATGTGCATGGTGGCAATCCAAGTTTCAAATTTTATATACTGTTGTCTTTCTGCACATTTTAGATTCACCCCAGCACCTTCAGGAGGCTTTTCTTATCTAAGCTACCACCCTTCCCAGTATATTATATAAACATACCAGTCTCTACCCAAGGCAGACAATGGTGGCACTTCAGATCCTAATGCCAGATCTCAGGAGGCTGTGGGCTCGGTAAAGGGATGTTGTTCAATCTGAGACCTACATTGCCAACTCCCCTTACCAGAGAGTTCAGGAATTATCCTAGGCAAGGTGAGCAATGACTGCTAGGGATCTCTTCAGCCAGGCCAGAGTTGTGTGGTTTGCACAACAGTACATGTAGCTGGGGAATTAACTGGAACTGTCACAGACATCTTTTATGAAAAATCCTTTCCTTAGGATTTTTCCTCCTGAGAAGCTGAGAGGCCTCAGAAACAAAATGTAAACATTGATTATCTGCTGCTGTGGAATGCAACAGGTAGATCTGTGATTGGCCCATGTTGGATGTTTGTAATTAATGGCCAATCCCAGCTAGTTGGCTTGGACAGAGAGCCAAGACACAAACCTTTGTTATCATTCTTTCCTATTTTATTTTTAGCTAGCCTTCTGATGAAATCCTTTCTTCTATCCTTTTAGTATAATTTTAATGTAATATATATCGTAAAATAATAAATCAAGCCTTCTGAAACATGGAGTCCGATCCTCGTCTCTTCCCTCATCCAAGAACCCCTGTGAACACCGTCACACTGGAACCATACTGAGCAGAAGGTTAGTTTCCTTTCTTTTCACGGGGTGGTGTGTGGGGAGGCAATGAAGGCACCCTTAGCCATATTTTTGAGTTTTTCTTGCTTCTGTGTGTACTGATCACAAAACACCTGTAGGATGTACATTTGAGACAACAGAACATACTACAAAGACAACTGGAGTTATATAAGGAAAAAATAGAAAACAATTGCTATTTGCAGTTTGAGTTCTGTTGATGAGAAAATACGTCTAAGAGGAGTTCTCTGATCCCTGTTGCTTCAGAGGTCGAGAGTGAGCAGTCTCCTTCCCAGGAATCTTTTGGCTACCATCCTGCTGCTCCCTGCAGAGCAAGATTTGTGTTCTGCTTTTCTGTTAGCAGAGAAGTTGTTTCTTTCCCTGATGACAATAACGTGGCTTTCCTAAGTCACAGGATTGAAAACTTGTTTATTTTCTTTGACAGGGTCAAAAATGTTCAGAAAGCCAGAGGTTTTTTTTGTTTTTCTCTCTAGATTACTGTTGAAGGATGTATGTTCCTGTGTGGGGTGGTTTTGAGCTCAAGACTTCAAACCTGTGTGAAATTTTTCAGCAGTGATATTTCTGTGACTGCTCTCTTTCAAGTGGGACTGTCAGAAATACACAAGAAGTTGTCAGGGTGACAGAACTCCTTTTATGCCATTTTCTGCCACTCAGGTATACCCTGTAGCCAGTATTTATGTCCTGGTTCATTTTTGCAGTAGCCAGGAGGGGAAATGGCTGAAACCCAGAGTCTATTTCACACCCCCTCACTTTGCTTTATTATATACAGGTTGAAGGTGTCTCTCCCAGGCTGGAGGACTGTGGTGACAGAGAGCTCAGGCTCCACCATGACCATTTGCATGTGAATTGCTGCCTCTCTCTCTTGTACACTTTTTAAAATTAATATTGCTGCTGTACTGATTGCTTTTTTTATCTCATTGCTGTTTCCAGTAAATTGTTTGTGTCTCAACCCATGATCTTCAGCTTTCCTGCCTCCAATTCTCCTCTCCATCCAGCTGCAGGAAAGAGGGAGAAGGAGGGAGGAGTGAGAGAGTGGTGCATGGTTTGGAGTGGTTTCAGTTGGAACACTACACTGAGGAGCACCATTCCCAAACCACGAGAGTCTATCAGTGGCCATGTGGGTTTAGCAAAGATTCTCAGTTTAGAATATAATATTTATTTCTGTTTTATTGTGTCTTCCTATGCTGCAATCCAAACTTTCACAAAGTGGTACAAAAATGCCTTTTAGTATTTCTGGCAGGAAATGCATGTGAATGAACCAGTTGGCCTGAAGTACTTACGTGTTAAACAAATGTCATTTTCTCCTTCTCAGAGCCAAGTGTGTCACCTGTGATGTGTCTAATTGCTCTGAAGGCCAGGTTTTGTACCATTTGGCAGAACATCTACAATGAATCACATTTTCATGAGCTGAGGCAATTGTGTTTTATACTGCCGTATATGCTAGTTTAGAGAATAAATACTTTCCTAGGAATTAAAGAGATAACAAAATATTGCTCCAAACGCAGGGAAGTATGCCTGGAAGAGTCAGCTGAGATAATCTATTTCCATTTCAGAAGATGATATTATTTTTTTCTGTGATCCATGTGTGTCAGTACATGGCTTATCTGCTACAGAAAGGTAAAAGTTAACGTTTCTTGTGACCCTTTAAAAAATTACTATACCTGAATCAGTTCTGATTCCCAGCTCTACCTTACTAGTGGACTTGCTAACCTTAGGCATCAAATAATTAGATTAAATCGTATTATTAAAATTAGATTTAAATTATCTGACTGTTGATGAATATATTTTGGATGACTTTACTGGTTTTCCAATTTTTGAGATTACCATATATCTATGTAATGGTATATCTGAATTATGTTCTCAGTTTTTAATTTATAATCAGGAAAATACTTTAGGTATCACTAAAGAAATAGTAGTTTGTGCATGAATATGGTCATGAAATAGGGAATACAAGAAAATCATCATCATCTTCACGGGCACCTTGATATTTCTGGGACAAATAAATGATGTAGCTACTACAAGCCTTGCAGCAAGAAAACTCCAAGGTAAGATTTCTAACTTGTATTTTGTTTACTTAAATGCTCAGTGCAACTGTATTTGCTGCATGTCTGGTCCATAGCAGATATGACAGCTGCAAAAATTCTTTCTATTAAGTCAGAAGCTATAACCATACTTTGCCAAAACTCTGGTCAAGCTTCTCGTTTTAATCGTTACTTGAAAGTATTCACAATGCCAAGTAGTTTGAAAATGAGTCTACAATAAAGTTTACAAGCTCCATTAAAAAATTATGTTAATTCTACTAATGGTATGTATTTACTCTGCTGATATATCCTTCAACTTCTAATTATCACTTTTGGGTTTTGGTTTTTTACTTTAGGATCTCTTGATCTAGGAAAAGAATTCTTAATGGAAAATGAAGCTTGCATATATGTTCTTTACTGGATCAAAACTAGATATCAAGGCTTGGGTGCTTTTTGTTGCTGTTGTTTTTGGGTTTTTTGAGGAACCAAAACCTCTGAAGACAACCCAAAGTAACAGATTCATTAGATTAACAGCACAGTGTTTTTCAATTTAAATTGGTCAGTATTTTTTTTAATATGAATGAAAAGCTGGTGTAAAGTTATGGCGTATAGAATTTTTTTTTTTCTCTGTTCTTATGGTTAATTTTCTTTGGTTGATTGGTTGAATTGTTTGAGTTGTTCAGTGATCACCAAAATGTTTACGGTCTCTGCATTACACCTCTCGATTTATTTGTATTTCAAGTCTCCCTAGTCTTTTTTAAAAATCAAATTATGAGGCCTGGACATGAAAAATCTACTGAGAATGTTATTTTTTACTACCATCTGTGAGTTGTATTTCTTTAAAAACTGCCTTCTCCTGCTTGTTTCAGGTAATGAATCAGGATATTAAATTAAGTGCTACTTGAAGGATTAAGATACTACTGAAACTTGTAATAATTTTAAGCAGTCACCATGGTGAGAATCCTTGCCAAATTTAGAGCTGATCTTGTATTCCTGTTATCTTCACGGATAATTCCCATATTCCTCTACTTAAGCAGAGCAAGCAGGAGCCTCTTCACTAAAGATACACTTATGTATGCATGAATGAGTGAATGCTTCCAGGAGCCCAGAAACTCTTGCTTGTCAGCTTTCTGCATTGACACACGAGGGCTGAGGCGCTAGGAAATAGCAGTGCTTTTTATCAGGACAGCACAGGTGGATGGCCTTTGTTAACTATTAACAGTGGGATGTTAGGTGATGTGTTTTTCCTTAGTGTCTCAAAAATACATTGTTATTTCAGGTTCTGAAAGAAAGCTAAGGGCTTAAGCCCTGAGCTTTGGCCAGGCTAATGTATTCTGTGTATAGCCAGAGCTGTTACAGCAAAAATGTTTCCTTTACATCCATCCAGTATTTGTTTTCTTTTCTTACTTAACCTTTCTTCTCAGAGCACAGCTCACCTTGAGTTTTATATTGGTACTGCCTGCTTTATTTCTTAGCTGTTTTCTTCCCTTCATTTCTGTTTGTCTCCTAAGGAAATGACAAACCAGAAACAGTTGAGTGGTCAAGTGCATCAGAAATAAAGCAAGCTGATGCATGTGGCATGGTTCAGTGGATGGAGCACTTTATTCTGCATCTGAAAAAAGTTCCCTCTCTGCCACTCATCTTTTTTTTTTATTTTCGCAGTGCTGAACACAATATTTTATCTTAATTTAAGCAGCAGTGAAACAGGCTATGTGCCTGCTTTTGAGAACTTTGAAATTCAGGTTTGTAACATACTTTTTGGTATAGATGTACCTTTTACTAATTGTGGGAGGAGAACTGAGTAGGTCTGTTTATGTGTGGCTGACATAAAGTGGAAAGAACAGCTAACAAAGCAGTTTATTTTTCTGGAACCATTTCCCTATGGAATATATTCTTGTCTTTGATCTGTAATAGTTCAAGTGTGTCATCTTCTTCAGATCATTTCCCAAAGAACATCTTAAATTACATGATAACTGAGGATGGGGGTCAAGGAGAGTGCAGAACCTTGCATCTGCTGCAGAAGTGTTGTGTTATTCATGCCCTGTTTCCTGCTGTCAGGAGAGCAGTCCCATGAGACAATATTCTCTACAGGGCAGCACTGCAAAACAGTGGTGCAATACTGATGCCTGTCCTGCTGCAGCTGTAGGCTTCTCACCAATTTTAGGCAATCCTCTGTTTCACAGGCTCATGGCAGAGTGATGCAGACACATCCAAGTGACCCTACATGAGGCCAGTGGGGGTCTGGAAGGGCTTATCCAGCCTGGTCTAGTGCAGCATTTGTTGTGCCTGACCTGAGCTGGATTGTGCAGAGCCTCTGGTGCTCTGGTACTGCCTGGCCTGGCAGTCCCATGGAGAGAAATTCAGCGAGGCTGTGAAGTGAGCTGCAGGCAGCCAGTCCAGCAGGGATGATGATTGCAGCAGTTTGGGATGGCAAGAACAGCACTGACGTGATGCTCCACCCCATCTGGTGAATCCAGCAGGACTGGAGCAGCTGAGCCTGCTCTGGTTTGCAATGAGGGCTGCAGGCAATAAACTTGATTTATAAGAGACTGTCATCCACAGGTCATTTAAGCTGTCATCACAGGAGTTCTGATGCTGAGGGTGCCAACACAACCTAAGTTTGGGGTTTTCTGATTTTTTATTGAGTAGATACTTGGCTCGGGAAAAATAAAGCAAGTAACAGATAAGCTTTTGGGTAGGGACTATTGTTCTCCTCTCTCCTTAACCAAAAAACTCCAAATCAAACCATGTCTCTCCAGAAAGCCAAGATAAAATCTGCTTAGGCAAAAAGGTATTATGCTGATAAAGCAGAGTGCTTGAAAGAAACATGTATTCATTATATTTAGAACAGATGGAGATCAGCAGGAAAGTTTTAATGGACTACAAAAACAGTAAAGTTTTTTGAATTCGTGATTATACTGTCTTGTAAAACTCGTAACTGCCTCAAAGAGTAGTGAGTGGGCCCAAAACACATTCACATTGGTAGAAATGTGCACTGAATTTAATAGACCCTGAGTCAGAATTAACTTGGATATGTTGAATTTTAATGTTAAACGATGCTTCTCATAAAACACTTCAAATGCAGAAAGCTGGAGCCTGAAGAGAAAAAGCCATAGAAACAAAGCAGGTCTCTGGTAGCTATTATTTTGTGAGACAGCACTTAGAGAATACTTCCTTGTAGACTCACGATGAAAATAAAGTGGAAAAAATGGACTCAAAGTGGCAGGGCTGCAATGTAATGTGCACTATGATTCATACCTATTGTTATAAAGGTGCTGGAATTAAATAAGGGAACTGAATGTTCTCATTGGAATTCCCTTGATAGATTAAGATGCAAATGGCTGTCTAAGTAAAGGATGGTATCAGAAAAGAAATGCAATAAAGCATCACGTGTTTTCAACTGAGCCATCGTTTCATCTTGAGGATAGTTAGGGACAGAAAAAGTGAAGTCATACATTAGAAATGCATTTTTTATTCTCCTTTTATTTTGAAGGAGATATTGACAGATATAAAATCCAGAACAGTTCTCAATTCTTCTTGTTCCATCTCTAGGTGGCAATGAGAAAGCATTTCTCTTATGAAGGATTTTTTCTTTGTTATAGGATACTACCTGGCTCAGGACTTTTGGCACCATTTTCAGATTTTAATGAAAAGGGCTTTAAGACTAAACAGCAAATTCTCCTCTTGTCTGAACAAATGCAGCAAGTGATCATAGCTGTGCTCAGAGAAGCTGAAGAAGGATGTAGACTTAAAGCTGCTAAATGGTGCAATGTGAGATACCTCTGGCCACCTGCACACCAGTAAGCAAGCAGTAAGTGAATTTTCCTAATGGGAAACTGGACCATTTGCTTTTAGGACATGCTTTGCTCATTCTTATAGTTTATGTTGGCCTCTGCCAGGGCTCTTGAGTGTTTTTTCTGTGGCTGTCTGAAGCTGATGTTCCTGGTCATGTTCTAGTTTGGGAAAAGGTAAGCATGCACTGGCCCTCTGTCAGTTCCCTGTTGGCCGTTAACCAAGGAATAATCAAAAATATTATGATATGTCCAGATGACTGTGTATCTAAAAAAATAAAAAGGGAAGCTTCCCATGGAGAGGATGATAACTTAGTATAACTTAGCCTTAGCATATTCATTCCTACCTGAACACTTCACATGCATTTTTTGACTTTTTGGTTTTTATAGAGATGAAAATACACTAAACTGTTCAAGAGAACTTCCATGAACTTGATGATATGAATATGTGACCACTTTCCAGGGAAACCGGCTCCAGTGCCCCATCACCGACTGGGTGAAGAACCTCTTTCTAACCTAACCTAAACATCCTCTGAAACAGTTTCATGCCTTTGTTTTAATTCATATAATAGCATGTAAATGATGTATTTATGCAGATCAGATTGTTGAGAGACTTTGTTTAACAATTCACTTTCCTGGTGTCTCACAGAATCATAGAATTATTCAGGTTGAAAAAGACTTTGAGATTATTGAGTCCAACCATGAACAAAGCACCACTGTGTTCACCAGTAAAACTTATCCCCAGGTGCCCCATCCACATCCAGGAGTGTCACCACTTTTCAAGCTTACAAATCTAATATTTATTTTGCTAATTCTGTGCATCTTGCATTACAGTGAAACACAAAACAGCTCTTCATAAAAAGTAAAAATAATGAATAATCTCCTTTAGAATATGTGTAAAACAATTTTCAAATTTCTTAGAGAAGCAGATAAGCAATTTCATAGGATATTGTGTAAATGGATAGAAAAAACCAGGCCCTCAAACACCAGTTAGTATGCAAAAAGAATAGAACAGAACTGCTCAATGATCAGTAGGAGGAGGAATTATGTAAGGTTCCTAAAGTAAAAATAAATGCCTCTTCTAGGAAAAAAAAAATCCTTTAGCTATAATATATAAAGATAGCTGGCAAATTCCATTATAAGGAAAAAGGTATTTACGTATGAGGGACCTGGAAATACTTTAGTGGTTCCTCTAATCAAGTGCTCTTGAATTTGAATTGGGTATTACACCAAAAATCCTTGGAACAGGTGTTAGAATGAGTTAATACCACAGTTACTCTAAGTAAATATAAAGTTCTGCTTTTTAAAATAGGAAATTTTACAGCTTCCAAATGTCCCTGGCCTCCAGCAGTGTTTCCTTCTCATTGCTTTTGTCATTACCACCAAGGACAACAACTCCTCTAGAAGTCTTACAGCTTAGACTGCCTCCATCTTAGATTCCACTTTAGCTCCTCTAAGAGTTTAGATCAAGCTAGGAACTTAGTATTCATCTGCTGTTTATTATATAACAAGCAAAACTATGAATGCTGACTTTTTTCTCTAAGTGTTGGCTCTATGTGTGCAATTCAAGGAGCATTATCAGGATTCTTCCCTCCCTGGAAGAGTGAAGATCTGCTGAAGAGGGTGTAGAGAGAACCGAGCTTTGTGGAGCTCACTGGGGACCCTCTGTGTTGTGTGCATGCCACAAGATGCATGTGAAGAGCAGTGACCCAGAATCATGTTCCTTCCCTCTTGCCTTTGGGGGAAAAAATAAAAACAAACACCTTGACATGCCTGTTAGGTCAATTTTATCTTCTGCAGGGATTCAGCCTGCAGCATGAGAGCTAAAGAGTGAGCTGAAGCATTTGAAAAAACACTGTTCAATGAACTTTGAGCAGTCTCTTGAAATTAAAATTTACTAAGTGGATTAGATAGAAGAGGAGCGACATAAAATGCAGCCCTTTGAAGAGAAAAGGATCCTCTCTTTTCCACAAGTTTCATCATGATATCTTCAAGAACATTTTAATATGAGCCATCAGGAGTGCTGCTAGGATCCCAAGATGAAGCTGTCAAGTAACATCTGCCAAAAAGAGACTTGCTTCATTACTTTCAAACCTTTCCATTGCTCATTAGGTCTCACCAGATGGGGATTCAATATTTTGAAGTCAGTCACCCTGTATGAAGTAGTTTGTTCATGACACTGACGAACAATTATCTACCTGTACACTGGGACTTCTAGGCTGTTTATTTCAACTGAGTGTCAGTACAGAGCACAACTTTAGCATCTGACTCAAAAAAATTGAAATACAGAGGGCCAGACTGACTGAACGGGTGCATGAATGAGATTGAAACTTTTATATAATAATTCTGTAATTAATTTCCCTGTAACAGAATCCATTGTAATAATGCTTTGTAAGATTTTGCTACATGATTTTATTTATTTTACTCTTCAAGTACAGAAAAATAATAAGTTCAAAATTGTTGTTCCAACCCATCCAGTAGAAGATGAACTACTGTGCATAATAACTGTTGTATTTCTGTTGGTTGAAAAATGTTTAATGGTTTATTAGGAAACTAATTGTCAGTTTAAATCAGGAGAGTGACAATAATAACTCACTTAAATACTTGCATTGTGACTTGCAAAGGTTGCTATAAACATAATTCATTCCAATTTCAGTTTATAGTTGATGGGTACAAATATATGGCAATCCCCTTGAAAAAAATTCCAATCTCT
Source organism: Melospiza melodia melodia (assembly GCF_035770615.1). Lineage (NCBI taxonomy): Eukaryota > Metazoa > Chordata > Aves > Passeriformes > Passerellidae > Melospiza > Melospiza melodia. The sequence continues at coordinate 133,293,636 of NC_086194.1, read as the reverse complement.
ATTGTAATGTTTCTTTTGTATTTTCTGTTCTTCACAACTTTTGTTATAAATAGAATAAACCAAAACACTGTTACATGCATCATGTGAATAACTCACTGATGAGGTTTGTTCTGGATGACTCTATGCAGTATCAGAATTTAAAAGGGATTAAAAACCTTGAATAATAATTTAATCCATCTTTATTTTCCCACATTGAACAGTTAAATCAAACCACATAGGGAAAAACAAGTGTCTCTGCATGTGCAAACACATATATGCTTGTACACACACACAAAAAATTCACAGTGGAAATATATTTGAAAACAAATCAAGTGAAGTTAAAATAATTTCCTCTGGTATCAAAATACTCATATTTCAAGACTAGATGTTGTCTCACTCTCTGCTGAATTCTCAGTGAACTATATTTTCTTTGACTTCAACAGGAAAATGCCTCTAAGGAGACTTTAGATGATAACCCTGAAGTATCGTGGACAGCAAGCAAGGTTTTCACTGAAAATGTAGGCATAGCATAATTGCAAACACCATTTTGGAAAATGTACTGGTGTACTTAATTAGCTGCAGCAGGACACTGACATTTTTAAGGTCCTTACTTGCCCACAGTGAAGAAACTGGAGGAGCAGGCTGTGCCAAAAGCTTTTTTGTCCCTTCCTGGCACAACTGCCCAGTGGTTTATTTCAGCAGCAGAGGGATTTGCACATTCATTTATGCCCCTTTTCAGGAACATTTCAATTGACTGCATAGGGAAAAGTGGGGTAAGGCTTCCTTTCTCTTACAGTATGATGAGAATTGAGACCAAAGTATGGAAAATTAAGCTGTCAACTTTCTCCCTTGTTTTCCAAGTAGCTGGGAGACCCTACAACAAAGATCTTGCTTTGCAGTTCTATTCTGGGCACATGTTCAGTAGGAACATTTTTTTTCCATTTCTTTTTTCTCCCTCCTATATGCTTACCTAACCAACTCTGATGCCTCTGGTATTGAAGGACCAGATTTTGTGGTCTGAGGGGAAAAAACCCTAAATCTCTAAGGTTCTGGAATTAAATACTTCACCACAAATCTTGGAAATATTAATAAATAATTTTTCCTTAAGGAACTCTGAGGTCAATCAAGATTTTCAATTTAAATCATCCAGGAACTGTTGAGGGAACATATTTTTCCAGTGAAATTTCACTCTTACAGACTAGGTATTTCTGTATGGTCCACTAGTACATCAGTTCAAACACACAGGAACCTTAAAAGTAGTATTAGGGCAATGTCTAAATAACTTGACCCTGAACGTTTCTCTGAAACATGATGGAAATTCTTCTCCAGTTTAGGTTCTAAGTCAGCCAGAATTTCCCACACATTTCCTGAAGCTCCAAGGTCAATACAGTTCTTAGTATATAAAGTAAAAGTAAAAAGAAATGTTTGTCATAACACAGAACCACAGAGTCACAGAACCACAGCATCTGCTAAGCTGGAAGGGACCCACAAGGGTCACTGGCATACCTTGCTGAGACTGATTTGCCCCTTTTGCAAATGAAGTAAGAAGCAGTACCAGCAGAAAAAACTCAGTGCAAATCAGCAGCACAGAAATAAAACACACTGAAGTGGAATGGAAAGGAGATAGTGCAGGTTGACAGATGGCAAGGTTTGCCTTACCATGCAGTGGAGAAGAGACTCGTGTTTGACAACTCCTAGAGGAACTAGGAACAGGAGCCGTATGTAATTGCCCCTTACAATTGGTGTGTGGACTAAATGACAATTCTTTATGCACTGTGTTAACAAAGTGCAAGAAATGCATCTTTCAATCTTTGTGTGCTCCTCTCATCTCCTTAGTGGTTCATTCTTGGCAGGTTACAGCCTTGTAATATTTCCAAAGTAGTGGAGTGACAACTCTTCTGCCTTAATGGTGAGATCTAGTGAATTCAGGTTCTGCAGATTACTCATACTGCCTCAGGAGGATAGAGGGACTGACTTTCATCACTAGTAGTAACACTTTATAACTATGCCATTTTAAGGATGTCAGTTCAAGCCATAAACTGACTTTCACAAGCATCAAAAAGCAGGATGAGTTATTCCAGGCAAGAAGACTGTAGTAGTGTATTGGTAATATCTGTCATTTTTGTTTCTTCTGCACCAGTATACTTTATTGTTCTATATACTGAAGGAAGGGAGGTTGGTGGACCTGACTGCTAGGCCAAGGTCATATGTAAGAGCTAAATTCAATGTTTCCACAGGTCTGGAAAAGTCTGTGAATTTCGGTGGATTTTGATGGTCTCTGCTGCAGAACTAATAGAAGTGCATATTAGCATCTATTCTAAAAAACTTTATGCCTGTAATGGCAGTAGAATTTTTTTTTTGAGTATGTGTGCTCTCTCTATTCAGAAATAAACAATATGTGGGTTTGTGCACATTTGAAAACTGACCATCTTGAATAGCAGAGACATGTTGTGCATACTTGCACAAAAGTGGAACATCAATATTTCTACACTTAATTTATTTTTGTTCACAAACCTTATCTGAAATACAATACTAATTTGCTAGCTCTGAGGGACTGTTTTACTCAAGCTGGATTGCAGGTTGCTGAGTACTGTAAGCTTAAAACATGGTCTTCTCTGGCTAAGGTGAAGTAAAAAGCTGTTCTTATTTCCCATCTGCATGCCAAAAGTCATTTATAGCAGCAGTTTAATTTTTTTAAACATTTAGTTAAACATTTTTACCTGATTTTTATAATGAAATAAAGCATGCCTTGATTAAAATGCAGGCTGTGAGCTTTGGCAGTTTTACTAGCAATTTGTGACACTTGCCCTTTTTTTCCCCCATGGCTAGACTGTTTCATGTATAATTTACGGTGACAAAACACTGGCCCTACTTATTGTCTATAAATACAGGCCCATTAGAAACATGTCTGAGGTGTAGTGTTTTAATGGCTGCATAATGTTCTTGGACCTGCAGTTAATGGAATAGTAAACAACTTTTTGGTTAAAAAGACAGGGAAGGAGACACATTCCTCCAAAATTAGTTTTTTGTAGTTGTATGGATATTTCATTACAAGAACAATGATTTGTATCTACTTACAGACAAATATAAATTCTTTTAATCTCAGTCATATGAATACTCTTGAAGTTGTTAGGCTCATCTTATGATGAGCATGATTTGTCTGTGTACACTCGCTGCATAAAGAAGAGTAAAGGTTGTCACTGCAGTGAACCTCTTTATAAAACTGTAAGTAGTGTCTGAAGATATGAATTAGACAGATTTTGATCAATACAGATGATTTCTTTCCCATACACAGAGCATGGGAAAAAACACCTACAGCAAATGGGTGAGTAGGAGCCAGATAAATATGCAGCACTGGAGAAAAAAATCCATAGTTTATGAAAAGAATTCAATATCATTTACTGGCTTTTTGCCTTGTCTTAATTACAGATTGCAAAGTTAAGAAAAAGTGTAAAATGAGCAGTGTAATGACTGTGAAAAGTCAGCCGTGCTAAAGAGATCTCTCCAACTGAGGAAACACTTGAAAGCAAGAGAGCATGGGCTTACTTGCCTTTTAAAAAATATAATCAATAGAAAAGAAAACCAAAACAGAACATCTTTCAAGCTTAAATCTCTCATTATCTATCAAGCATAAATCCCATCTGAAGAATTTTCACCTACTCTCTGTGTTCCCAAATCCTTTGAAAACACTTTATCTAGTCTAGATCATAGAATGTTAAGGGTTGGAAGGAATCTTAAAAATCATTTTGTCCCAACCTCATGTGACAAAGGCATGACACACTCCCCTAGACCAGGTTGCTTAAGGCCTTATTCAACCTGGCTTTGAACATTGTCAGGGTTGGGGCATTCACAGCCTTCCTGGGCAACTGGTTCCAGTTCCTCATCACCTTCGGTAAAAAATTTTTTCCTAATATCTACCCTAAACCTGCCTTCTTTTAGTTTATACCCATTACTCCTTATCCTATTGCTACAGTTCCTGAAGAAGAGCCCCTCTCTGACTTCTCTGCAGGACCTTTCCAGACACTGGAAAGCTGCTGTGAGATATCCACACAATTTTTTCTTCTCCAGGTTGAACAGCCCCAATGTTCTTAACCTTTGTAAGAGAGGTGCTCTGGTCCTTTTGACCTTCCTCTAGAATTGCTCCAACAGTTCCATGTCCTTCTTCTGGGGACAGCAGAACAGAATCCAACACTCTGGGTGGGGTCTCACAGGAACAGAGTAGAATGAAAGAATCACCTCCTTCAACCTCAACCTGCTTGGCCACCCTTCTTTGGATGTAGCCCAGGATTTTTGGAGGGATGTAAGAGAATGTAAGAGAATGGTGCAGAAGGTAGTCTCACACTTGAGGAGTTGCAGCTGTGCTAATCAAAGATTAGGAACAGGTCTGCCCTTAATAGGCCACAGCTGTGCCCAATAAGAGTACTACAAAAGAGTGGGTTAGCTGGGTGGGGAGAGAATTGGAATATGTTGGCTGGGCTGTGAAGGGAGTCAGAGTTTGTTGGCTGTGCTGTGAGGAAGAAGGAGTCAGTGTTGTGAGGAGATACCCATGAGAAATTGCCAAGATGGTATGGGAGTTTTGCAATAAGATGACAACAAGGATTCCCTTGGCTTTCTGGGCTGTGAGCTCATACTGCTGGCTCCTGTAGAGCTTGCCACCCACCACCACCCCTAAATCCTTCTTTTCAGGGCTTCTCTCAATCACTTCTCTGCCCAACCTGTAGGTGTGTCTGGGATTGCCATAACCCAGGTGTAGGACCTTGCGCTTTGCTTCTTGAGGTTTGCCAAGTTCCCCCTGAATGGCACCCTCTCCCTGCAGTTTGTGACCTTTCCTAATTCTCTGACTTTGTAATAAAAGCAGCAGATGCCTGGGGTTTATTTTGAAAAGAAATGTACTATTCTATGCTCCAGTTGCAAGTCCAAAATTGGCGCAACTTCTTGGCAAAGTCATTAAGTCACGCGATGCACGCATATCCTTGCATAGCCATTTCACTAAAATTGGAATTTCTTCTGTTTTCACATCCACTTCATCCTAATGGCACTTAGTTTCATGCTTACCTTACCATTTCAGAAGGTTTTCCACACATATATATCAGCCCTGTATTAGAAATGAACAGCAATTCACAAAGGACATGATTACTAGTTCGGAGAGGGTGAAAATACACAGCTACTGCAAGAGCTTTTGGAAGGGCTGTTATTTACAAGGCTTCACCTTTTTGGCCATCTATGAGGTTTTGAAAAAGGTCCTACTTTAGTTATTCAGTGGGATTTAAAGAGCTTGTGATACATAAATATGTCTAATGTTGAAATAAATAGTTTAGTGGGCTGAAGAAAGCAGAAACCAAGCGAGATAGGGATCAAATTATCCAGTAAAGGAGGTTATATATTGGTTGCCAAGTTTTAGCAATCTCACCATCTCCTTGTAAGACTTCAAGAAGCACTTGAAAATATATCTATGTTAGGAAGCCTCAGAAGATGGTTGTTATCAGTGCAATTAACCTCCTTAGCTGACAGCATCCCTTTCAATGCTTGCAAGTCTTTAGTGCAGCTAATAACAGTGAGCTGCAATGGTTGTTTCTGAACTGAACTCATCTGTTCTTTAGTTCACTATCTGGTTGTTGAAGAAAAGAACATTTTTTTCTCTGTGACAATACAGTTCAAGGTGGAAATAAATCTGTGTGATAATTCGTACATTATTTATATACAAAAGTTTCACACTCATGTTTTTATCATGACTCTTAAGCTACATGTTAATGCACAAAAATATTAGTTAGACTGGACCTGGGGATAATGAATCCTGTTAGATCTCTGTATAACACAGAACCAATATTCTTGTTCAGAAAAGATTATATTTTTATAAATGTTCTGACTTCTGAAATGATGTAAGACTCTTTTTTTTTGGAAAAAAAATGTTTTTTAAAAAAAGCCTTAATGAATTTTGTCATTTTTATTTATTATGTGTTAGGAGAATGTCTGTCTTTGAAATATCAGTGAAAAAATTGAGATAATCAAGTTTATTTTGACAACATTGAAATTTTCAAATGCATCTGTAACTTTTCATGTTCTATTGGGAATATGCAAAAAAAGTACTTTGAGACTTAGAGGAATAAGGAAATTGGAAGGAGAGTGAAATAGAATTGCACAGAACTTCATGGACACAAATTACATCTACCGCAATTGAAAAAGGACAAATAACTGACCTATGAAATTGGCAGATTCATCAAGTAATATTCCTCTCAAGCTTTAGCAGATTTGTTTTAGTCTCATGAAATGTAAAATTTTCTTTCGTTGACAATAAAATCCCCTGGTGCTTGCAAATACAAATAAGTGCAAAGAATGCCCTCTTAGGTGAATTTAATTTATGGTGTGTTAACTTTATTGTTACTGCAATGTCATCAGAGGGGAAAAAGAGAATTTTCTTGGAAGTCTAAAGGGTTTAATGGGGCAAAATCAAGAGGACAGGACAAGTTTCATGTTTTATTGTTTGGGTTTATTTTTTCCTTTTCATACCTCTTCTTTCATCAGTTGTGAACTATGCTTGACTCTAGTAAGATTTGCAGCCAGACCAGGTACCTGGTATGAGCAGAAATATTATCATTTGATTGTGATAGAGTTATCATTGCTGAAAGCTATCTGGGCAATTATCTACTGAAAATAAAAGCTCTATGAAACAGATTTATCTTTCAAAAAAGTATGTTATACAGCAATAAAATGCAATTTAAAATGTAGTAATAAATTAGATTTCTATAAAATACTGTTGCATTGCACTGATTGAAATATTTCAAAACAGATTGCAGAATTTCTATAATAAAATTCCTAAAAATATATGTCAGTTAACAAAGATATGGTATATAGTTTTCTTGTATGTGATGTATATAAGTTACATTACATTACATTCTAGTTTAGTACATCTGTTGCTTAATTTTCTAGCTTTTGAATCATGGTGATTACAGATTTCAGAAAACACCATGTTCTGATGAAGTTAATTGAACTAAAAGTTACCTTTTCTAGTGGTACCACAACTTTACTTTGACCCTTTTAATGATTTTATGTTAATAATTTGTTGAAGTCAATTTGAAAACTGTTCAAATAATTTAAATTATTCTGCCAATTCCACATGCATAGTTCCTGCTGATGCCAAGGACAGTATAGCATTCAGAATGTTTGGTTTAATCTCTAGTGGCTCTTTTAGTTTTCATTTCAACATTAGACATACTTCAACTGATCCTACTGTATTTTAAAAGACCATATAGTGACTTCTGATCTCTGCTGGATGACAAAGCAAACCTTGGAATAGTCTCTTCTAACAAAAACATTAATCAATCCAAGTTGTCTGAACTTATTCACCATGACTGGCAGCTCTTTAAAGCACCAACTTTTCTACAGTTTCAGCTGCAGTAACTTTCATTTATCATGTGTTTATTGCTTACTGAGATGTTTCAGGAGGAAATAATCTCTGAGGATGAGAATGAAGATGGTGTAAATAAAATGGTTATAAAACATATAAAAATTCTTGACAGAGTAGTTATAAATAATTTGTCATACTGCATGGTACTTTCTATTACATTTTTCCTCAGTCTTGCTTTAATATATAAAATTTGTTAACCCCCTCTTAAATTAATTTCTGTTTCCTGTTTTTATTTTGTTTGGAAAGCACTTAAGTAATGTCTGAACTTGTAGCTATTTCTGAAATTATTAATTGCCAACCAAAAAAACTCTGCTAGTTTCCTAAATATTTCTTATGAGAAGAACTGCAAAGATGATACTGGGTCTGTGTAAGGAAGATACTTTATTGCTTCCTGGAAGCCCAGCCTTTGCTCTCAGTCTTTTTTTGGGCTCTTCTGGGATGGATTCACCCAGAGAAGCTGTGGATGCCCTACTGCTGGAAGTGTTCAAGGCCAGGCTGGACGGGGTCTCTGCCAACTTGGCCTAGTGGCTGGTGTCCTAGCCCCTGGCAGGGAGTCAGTAGTTAGAACAAGGCGATCTTTAAGGTCCCTTCCAAGCCAAGATGTTATATGATTCCATGAATTTCAGTGGGAGTGTGCTCCAGCAAAATGGGTCCATGTATGCTGAATACCTGACTGCCAGAAACTCAGGATAATTAATTCCTGTTGTAGTTAACTGATAGAGATGCATCAGTTTCTAATGAGACATATACAAAAATCCGCTTCATACATGCTTGAAATATTTTCTGAAAGGTTTTAATTAAGCTTCTACTCACAAACTTTATGGTTTAAAAAAAAAGCCAACATTTATATTCAGTACACAGAAAGTGGGATATTTGTTGTTAACTCATATTAAAAAAAAATTCATTGTTCTCTATAAAGCGCAAATTAGGCCAAACATTAACATTTTGTTTTAATGTTAGCTGTTGTTTTTTTTTTAACCCTAGTTTTCTTGCTTAATCTTTTTTGAAGTAATGTTAAAATGGCACAGATATTTCATACCAATAACCAAAAGCACACAAGTCTTAGGATAAGCACTGCCTTTTAAATTTGAGGTCCTGTTGAAGCTGGTTTTCCTTGGTTAAAGTAACTTCAACATGATATAACTTAGTGCAATTTCCTAACTCTGACATAGAGTTTTCTTGTATGCCATAAACAGTGTCTTGCTTAGCATAAAAATGGAGTTTGGGGTTTTAAGACAATACTTTTGGGAAAAAAAGGATTGACAAAGTTTGGGGGAAAAACAGAAAACGGTGGGGATGGTGGACTGAGGAATATAGAGAAACTTAATAACCTGATGGGTTAGCAAAACAAATTTAAGCAAATTTGTTACTTACAAGTGGTAGAAGTCAGTTTTTACAGTCCTAGGAAGAATATTAACTAGTCTTTAGTAGAAAATGAGTTCTACTGCCAAGTGGCTAATTAATATTTAATTTTTATTTATTTATTTATAAAGAGCTGTTTTTTTAGAAAAAAAGGCTGGCATTCTGGTTTCTGGCTAGAGAACAAAATTGGGTTAACTATCTGTTACAATGCAGTAATTGGATTCAACCCTTGTAATTGTATAAGAAAAAAGTTCAAATGTATTATAATAGTCTTTATTAATTATTTCTGCTCTTGGACTTTTGTGCATTGCTTTACTTGCAATGAACTGCTGCAGCAGCTGAGAACTGCCCTTCACAGTTCATTGCCTAAGACCTGGTACAGTGTGGAGCAATTTTGTAGCCATTACAAATGTAAAGATTTCATGTGATGCAACCAGAGATATTACTGAGAAACTCAGGAGAAGTGATTCATGGGTCATAACCTACCCAAGGGTGCCTCATCTGACCATCTAACCCTACATGGGAAAGACCTGGCTCTCCAGTAAGTCTTTGTTCTCGTCTGTTAGTCCTCTGGAAATGCCTGGGATGCTCATAATGGCACTTGTCACCTGTGGCTAGGTATGAGACTCACCCTTTGGCATTGTGGGGAACAACATACCTTCAGTGGGTGTATGCAACAAGTTGTATAACAGAAAAGGGGCAATATTAGGACCTACCACAATGAGGATGATCCCAGAGGGTTCCCAGAGGGTTGCATCTGCTCTGTGAGTTACTCACCCATCCGTGATGTGCTTATCTAGCTCTGGGCTGGACATTTTAATCAGAAGGATACTGTGAGAGACACTAGGGAAGTTTTACTGAAACCCATAAAGATTACAACAACTGACTTCCCTTGATCAGACAGGTGGGTTGTCTTTTCATAAAAGGAAATCAGCTTTGGCAAGCAGAATTTTCCCTCATGAAGCTGTGCTGGCTGTGACCGATGACTGTACTGTCTTTCAGCATCTCCCAGAATAATCTGGTCCATAACTTTACCAGGAACTAAAGTGAAACTAAAAGGGCTGTAGTTTCTGGGGACCTCCTCCTTGCCCTTTTGAAAACTGGGAGATTCACAAGCTTCCAGTTAGTTGAGACATCTCTGGATTCCCGGGACTGCCCAAAAATCATCAAGAGAAGTTTCGCAGTGACATTCAGCCAGTTCTTTGAGGATTCCTGGATGGACCCCATCAGATTCCATAGATTTGTAGGGATCTATGTGGAGCAAGAGATTCCAAAATTTCAGGGTCAGCTGGGAGCTGATAATTCTTGTGGTCATGTTCCTTCAGCTCAGGGCATTGAGACCCCCTTGGTCTGTCATCCATGTCAGAAATCCCACTGTGCCCTCCTCACGTGCCTTACCATTCCAGATCAGTATTCCTGGATGGTGAGGTAGTGCTCATTAAGTGGCAGTGATCATGTAACCTCAGCCCAGTGACTGCAGGACTGAATGATAAAAGATAGCTTTATATGGGTAGCAATGTGTGTCTTACCTTTAACAACTGAGTGATTCCTGTCTAGATAGGGACTGGGAGTTTTCTTCCCTATCTCAAGTCTCTGTGACAGCACTTGGTGCACTACAAGATATTACAGCAACCTGAGTGGGCGCTGCTGGTGAGAGAGAGACGGTGAATCTTGTTTCTTGATCAGAAGGCTTGATTTATTAAGATATTATATAATACATTATGACTATACTAAATAGAATATAGAGAGAGGTTTGCAGAGCTGCTAGCTAAGCTAAGAATAGATAGAAAAGAATCCCAAACAAAGTTGTGTCCAGAGACTCAGTCCCCTCACTTGCCCTGGTGATTGGCCCTTAATTATAAACATAGGAAATGAGCCAATCAAGGTGTCCCTGTTGCATTCCACAGCAGCTGATAATAATTGTTTACCTTCTCTTCGGGGGCCTCTGGCCTCCCGAAGACACAGAAATCCAAAAGAAAGTATTTCTGTGGAGAAATGTCTGCGACAACAAGAAGTAGAACACCTTTTACAATGAGAATTTACGGAGGTTTATTTGTGTTATATATCCCTCAGGCTTTTTGTTAAAGCCTTGTGTTGCTACTTCAGTATTTACAGCCTCAGTTCTCCTGTCCCAAAAGTAATTATTTTGCTTGTTGCTCATGATGAATGCATCTAGCACCATGCTAAAACTATATAAAACAGTAAGCCAGCTGCCCTATGTTCAAAAGCTAAACTACTGAAAAATCAATGCTGTCATTAGTTAAACATATATGTGCCTTTAAAGTTGTTTAATACTCTGCTTTTCTGTGAATTGCATCCTTAATTAGGAATGTAGCCTCAGTGTTCCAACAATGCTGAACATGATCTCTTCTTCAAACTAAAACATATTGTGTTGTATAATTCCACAAAAAAGGTAATTAGTGCTATGGAGTTATGAAGATTTTAAAAATTTGACATCTACATCCACTTTTTAACTATAAATCTCCATATTGAATGTTATACTCTGTAAATATGTTTCTGATGGATCTATTATTTTTTCTGATAGGAACTATACTGCAGACACCTCTTGTCCTTGAATGAGTTTGTGCTCATTGCCTCTTGTCTTGTCACTGGGCACCACTGAAAAGAGCCTGGCTCTGCCTTCTTTGCCCCTAAATGCTTATTATATATTGATGAGGTGCTCCCCTGAGCTTTCTTTTTTCTGGATTAAACAGCCCCAGTGAGGCACCACTGCTTAAAAGTAATTGCATTGGAATGTCTGTCTGAGACAGCATGGACACCATGTGCAATTGCTTTGTTTGCATGAATGTGCGTATATGTATACTTTCACATGTATGTATACAAATACAATTTTAACATACCTGTATTTAAAGCACATATAAAGCTATTCAGACATGCCTTTGCTCTTTTAGGTAAAACTGTAAAGTATGGCTAGAGTTGAGCTTAGGAATCACCCATTTTCCAGAATTCTTGATAAACTAACATGTGAATCAGAGACAATGATTCTGACTTTGTATTTCTTTACAGTTTTACAGCTTTGGTGTACTCAATTAGTCAATTAATCTTGGGTCTGTTATCTGATATTGTTTTATATTTCCCTAATGGAACAGCATAGTTCTTTTTTATATTTGTATGTTTAGCAGGTAACTCCTGAGAATCTGTAATCAGTCAACTCATTATTATCAGTAAGAATTTGCATTATTTTATACTCCAAATGCAGAGTGAGGTGTCATTTACGTATGTTCAACTGTAGTTGTAGTTACTGTTGTTGGCTCCTAAGTGCAACCATTTTGAAATGGTTTTGAAAATTTTGAAAAATGGTGAATTATTTTTGGGCAAAACCTCCACGGTGACTGTAGTCACTGAGCAGTCTATATCTAAGTTATGGAGATACATGTTTTTAAATGTCCATGGTAGTTTTGAAAGTGGAACTGTTTTCCTAAATTACTGTATAAAGTTATTTGTTCTCATATGTGCTGGGGAACATACTCCAAAATTTTAGAAAAGTCTTAAACTAAAATTGGTTAACAATTATCAGAATTATTTAGTTTGGAAAAGATCTTTGAACCATTGACTTCAACTGTGACCCAGCACTGCCAAGTCCTCCACTAAACTGTGCCCCCAGGTGTCACATCTACACACCTTCTAAATAGCCCCAGGGTTGGTGACTCCAGCACTTCCCTGGGCAGCTTGCTCCAATGCTTGACAACCCTTTCAGTGAAGATGCCTGACTTTGTTTTTGGTGAAGAAATTTCCTACCACCCAAAAAAATTTGAGGTATTGTTAAGGATGAACATTTTGAGCATGATACTAAAATTTTACCATACTCGAGCTTTTCTCTGGCCAAAAACTAATCTGTGAAGGAAAGAGAAATTTTCTGAGCGTCTTATTTTTGCCTTGTTGTCTTTTTCTGGGTGAGTATGACTACCCTTACTATGATGTGCAATAGCATTCCTGAGAAAGAAAGCAGAAAACGTAGTGGTTAAAGTGAGTTTTATTTCTTAAATTGCATACAAAAAATTGCTGTCTATTAGGTAATATTTTCAGTGTTCTAGTAAACTTTTAGTGACCAAAAAACCCCTTTAAAATTATTGCTTATCATTTATTTATCTGTAATATGGAGGTTAAAAGTTAGGTTTTGTGACATTATTTTCCATTTTTTTGTCATTTTGATGTCCTGCAAATTGAATAAAATTGTGAAATAGACACAGTCCACACAAACAGAGATGCATTAGTGGCCTGACTCCAGTAATGGTGAAATATGTCCTGGCTGTCAAGATGCTAAAACATCAGCATCAGAATAACTACATTAAATGACATGGGAAAAGATTGCTTACAAAATGTGTACTGCAAAGTGCAGCTATGGAATATTTTCTATCTTATAAATATTTTAAGTGAAGACTGTTTAGATCACATTAGTTTGGACGAACTGCATGTCTCATTTAATGTAAGTACTTTGTTTTCACCATACAGTGGTGTCACATCTATTGCTTTGAAAAATTGATGCTCATTTTTACATAATTCATAGTATCGTGCCTGCTGAGATGAGTAAAAATGCTTAATACATTCAGGGCGTTACTTCTGTATTGTTTTCAAGGTCAGACATTTAATTGATGCTTGATTCTAATTCTATCAATGTCAGTATCCTCATTTAAGAAAAGGGAAATGACAAAGAGGAAGTTATTTTAAAGTAAATTTTAATATCTGAAGCGTATACAGAAAACATTGTGGATGCCTTACACCTCATTTATTTTGACTCTTCTATATGATGAGAATTGTATAAAATTTGTATTTTATATTTAGATTGTAGCATAACTATTAAGAATTTTCAAGGCTGTGCCCAAGGGATCCAAAGTCTTTCCAAAATCAATGCTTTATATGCATTTGTTTTTATGGTTCCTGATGTTTGTCTTTGGATGAGCTTTTATTTGGCTGTACTGTTATAGAAGTTGGTTTATGAAGATTTCCCTCTCTTGGGAGCAGTCAGGCTACTGGACAAAGTAAAATGGTTTCATGAAGGGTATCCAGAGTCTGGTCACACAACCCAGACCTTCAATTTTCCAAGCATATAGTTCACAGATTCTGTTCAGTTGTGCTCAGCTTCCCTACAACCCCTTGGTATGCTTGGGCACAATATCCTAATCTCAGCCCACAAGTTGGGAAGCTGCTGGGCAGCAGGGGCTAAGATACATTCACCTTCAACCAGGTGCATTTCATTGATCTCCTGTCTTTTGCACCAGCATGACAATGACAATGGGAACTCGTGTTTCACCTAGGGAATCATCTGACTTTCAAGCACAGAAAAGGGTGAGACATAAGGACAATCAATTAAACCTCTATGCAAACATCAAATTCTTCGGTTTTTATCAACTATCTAAAGACCCCTTAACACAGCAGTGGAGATGCAAATCTTAAGAAATGCTTTTCAGACAAAAATAAAGAAATAAATATACAAAATTATAAGGCCAAACAAGCTTAGATGGGAAATGTCCTGGTGACCCTCAGCAAGGGTGTGTACTGTGGGTAAGGAATGTGGAGAGGATGGAGCTAAAGACACAAATGAGTCTTTTGACATTTTTGCTCTATTGTACACACAGCAAAACTCCTAAAGCACTTTGGAAAATTTCCTCATGATATTTCTTTGTTAGTTTAATTCTTGTTTCAACATACACTTGGTTCTCTTAGGACTTGGAAGGGAAAAACTGCAGTAGCTCATTCTATTTGTTCCATTTTGTTGAAATGAGATGATATCGTAAGAGTGATATCTGCTTCCAGTGCAGGATGGAAAGTTTGTCTCCTGGGAGTTCTGTGTCCCAAAACTATTAAAGAGAATTAAAAAACCTAAAAAGAGAGACAGAGAGAGAGAATGAGAAGAAAAAAGTTATTAAAAAAGTTTTACTCAACAAAAAATAGTTACACTTCTGTTTTCTATGTATAGAAGTGTATCTTTTACATTTTAATAATCTTTTAATTTAGATTTAGATTCAGAGTTCTAAATCCAAATTAAATAAAGAAAAAATATGTACAGGTAGACTTTTTTTCCCCAAATTGAAATGACATTAAGTGTATTTTTCTGCACTGTTTTCTCTAAGAATCTTGGAAAAGAATGTGCAAAGTAGATAAGAAAAAATAAGGGTAGAGTTGAGCTGGAGAAGACAGTCTAGACCATTAGTCTACAGATGACACTGTCCTTACCCAAATAGTTCCCAATGAATGCATGCCTAATCTTTTATTTACAAACCTCCAGTGATAGATTTTTATGTTTCAATAAATTTGCTGTCTAGACAAGTGTTTAGTAGCTTTCTTTTTATTTTTTTATACTTTTTTTGTTCTGTAAGGGCCAACCTAAATATCTTCTATGTCAGAAATTACATCTGCTTCTTACTGACCCACCCGTGGCAGAAGCACAACATCATTTTCTTGTGTCAGTCTTGAAAGGTATAGTGTTGTCTCATTTTAGGTTTTCCTAGCTGAAACAATTTAAATATTTGTTTGTGGACTGTATTCTTGAAATCTGACTGTTCTCATTACCCCCTCAAACCTTCTTCTGCTTTACCACCTTACGAACAAAGCCCCAAAGGGAAACGGTGCTCCTAGGAACTGTGGTGGGGGCTCTTTCTTCAGTTTGATGATTTGCTCTGGAAGAACAGTGACCAGGATCATTCTGGACTGTACTTCTACACTGTCTAAACTTGTCTTTTCACTAGTAATTCTTCAGTGTAAGGTTCAGCAGTAAAAATGTCCTAGGAGAAATTCCTAGGAGAAATGGAGGGAGCATGAAGCCATTCACTTTTGGATGCTAAGGCAGCTCATAAGCATATATTCAGGGGGCTTTAGGTTATTTTATCTAATGTCTGGGAATGTTTCCAACACCTCTTAATTTGCTAGCATGAATGATATGATTGCCATTGAAGATTTGGCCTTTATAGCAGAATCCCATATTCTGTTCTCATTGAAGTTTTCTGGTTTCTTATCAGATTCTATCACATTAAAATAGTTTGTCAGATAACTCCCTGGGGGAAAAAATCCAAAAAGTATAGTTCTGCTCTCTTTTAATATTAGTGATATCTCCAGGATGTGTATTCCATTCTACACAACTTACTGGGGATGTGTAATTTTTTTCTCTGTTTGTTTCTTTTAATCCTGTGGTTAAAAAAATTATTTCCCTAGTACAGACTCTTTATGAGAGGTGATGCAGAGAGAGAGGGAGATATTTCAGGTGACAGAATGGACAAATTCAGGGGAGGTATTGGAGCACAGACCTCTATTTCTAAGATCAGTGTACAAACTAATGTGCTGATGGCTTTCTGAGCAATATCCACCTCCTAAAACTTAATGATCAACAAAGTTTAAGTTAGTTTGTCCTCAACAGCCTTCAGATACTTTTACAAAGAAGATAGATGAATATCCTCATTTTGAAAAACATGCAAAAGTTTAGAGGAAACATATATATAAATTTAGAGTCCTGTCTCCTCATCTTCATGTTTGAAGATATTTCCTTACTCTGTGGCTAAGGAAAGGAAAAGGCTAAGTGATTTACACTCACATTATAAGAGTTATCTGCTCCATGGATTAATAATTCCAGCCTCAACTCTGAGTGGCTCACTTTTACTCTGGACATTGTTTTTTACAATGGATTTTGTCTCCTGAGTTACTGATGTGAATTTCCACTCTACCACTTGGTTGGACTCTGATTCTGAAATTTCTTGCTTAATTGAGATTGGATGAAACCTACACATGACTAGAGTCCTTTGGGTGAGGAAAGAGACAAGAAGCTCTGTTACCAGGCCTTGTTATTTAAAAGTTATGGACTCTTACAGTTAGTAAAGTTATTTTAACAGTTATGACTTTTATTGAATTCCCATTCCCCAGATAATTCTTTCTGAATTTTTAAAACAAAACCCTTGTGTCCTTACATTGAACATAAGGCATTTGAACTTGAAACGCATGACAGATCATAAGGACATAGAAGGAATTTAAAATTAATTTATTTTCAAAATAATTGTTTTTAAAGTGGCTTTAACAGTATGGAGATTTGCCTAATGGTTTTTGAATGACTGAGATGAGAAATATGAAAAATAAAGACTGTGATGCATAACATAATAAAAAACAATTCACAAAATAACGTAACAAGTAACATAATAAAAACTGCTCTGTAAATTTGAAAAGCATACAAAGACTAGATCATTGTACTTTGTCAGCAAGCAATGGCAGGACATTTATTGTGTTATTATTCTTCACTGGATGCTTTGTCCGGATGTAAGCTGAAGGTTGAAAGCACTGAGCCATCAAAATTGATAACAAAATCCAGTCCTCAGGGAACTCCCACTCAGGAAACTGAAGCAGAAATGATCTTATTAGAGTGTGTGTGAAAACAATGAGAATTGATGCAAATTGTACAGCAGCGCATGATTGTGATATTTTCTGGCATCCATGAATTTTTACATTGTTCTAATCAGATGTAGGCATAGATTTGCTGTCCTGTAATTAATTTTCATGGCTTTAAATTATCAGAAATCAAAACATTTGAAAGGCAGAGTCATCCTTGTAGAATACAAAATACTACAGGGCTTGATGGACTTGCTCTGCCTTATCTAGTCCAGGGACTGGAGACTGGGCTGGTTTACCATGGTTTGGTGTCTGACAACAAGTTGCTACTCTTCAGTCCTGGAAGGTTCTACAGGTATGGGAGCTGCTTTTTGGGGTTTTTTTTGTTTGTTTTTTTTTTTTTTTTTTTCTTGAAGCCAGTATCTGTAGTGGTTTTTAGGGTTCTCTGTTCCATCTTCTTTTCTATAAGTGTTCAAAACCAGCTTTGCTGCAAATTTGTGGGATGTCCTGAAGTGGGTGTTCCTCAGTCACTGTAGTTATCAGAGATTCCTTTGTATAAATAAACAGAAGTAAGGTAAATATGGTTGATACTCCCAGGTGTCCCAGGGAGAACAAGTGACTGTTCTGTTCCATGACTGTTTTTCTGCTTTTAAGGATTTATCATTATGCAAAGTGTGCAAAGTATGGAATTTTGTTTGTATGTGAAAAAAAAAAATCAGAACAAACAAAGAAACCCCAACAACAAAGCAAAAAACCCGAGGTATTCATATACTCCAGTATGCTTTACTAGTAAATTAACTCTGTTCAAAGAAAACATGTACAGAATTTGCCTGCCTGCCTTTATTTTTGGCCATTAATTTCTCTTGGCTTTGTGCTGCTGTTGCTGCTTCTGATCGCAGTTGTCAAAATAACAGAGAGCACATAAAGATGGCAGCATTTTCTCATCTCCATCATTAACAGACTCCACACAAGTATTTTCCTTCTCTGAACTACTTAGCTACTGACATTGTTTAAATACAGGGCTGCTTCACTGTTACTCCTTGGAGAAAGATTTATCCGAGCAGATGCAATCCCTGCCCTCATGGCCTTTAAATAGATGCTCTGCCCGAGATGTACACAAAATCAGATATACTGATACACAGAGAAGAAAGGGGAAACTCTCCTGTCCTTCATTCCCAGTGCTTCCTGAATGTATGTTTGCTTCTGGCTATATACACAATAAGTTGTACTTGAGATCACAGGACAAGAAACCAGAGCAGATTGTTATTTATTGCACATCAAGGACTTTCACTTCATACTTTTTCTACTTATGAACAGGTTGTCTGGAATTTTTTTACTAAGTTCAAGCTCTATTTAATAACTTTTAAGTTGTTTTTGACAATGCTTTGGGTTTGTTGTTTCTCAGTCCTGATTAGCAAGAAGTTTCCACAAATAAGACTTCATTCACTGCTTCTTTATCTATTCTTGGAAGTAATTTTTGGGCTTGGCTGTCATCTTGCTAATTGCTGAAAACATTGCAGAAAAAATGGCCTACATTGTGTGTTGCAGTATGTTGTGAAAACAAAAAAGAGAGAGCAAACATTAAATCACTGCCTATGAGCTCTGTGAGGTAAATGTCTGTCTCTTCTTCTCCTTATTTGTGATGTAGGACACTTATTTGTCAATGAGAGATAACCATCCATGAACTGCTCAATTTTTACTGTAGATTGACCTGCAGAAGATCTCACTTCTGTAGACTAAACCTGGAGCAGGCAAGTGCAGGAGTTTTTAGTTTATAAGTCCAGAGGCTTCACAACCTGCACGAAGCAGCCATCACAGAAAGGATTCCTTCCAGGCACCAGAATTTTGCTGCTGCTCATCAGAAGGATGGATTTTTTTAGTGCAAATGTTGAACCTGTAGATGATCCAGATTGGACTAAGGGAAGAGCTGGATTTAACTTCTAATTTTGCTGAGCTGAATAAGTGTAATTTATTTTAAACCATTCCTACATAATAGTACTTCTAATGAGAGCCTTAATTCACTGGCTTAATTGGCTATTACAATTATTATTATTATTATGCTAGTAGATAATCTCCTTATGCAGTAAAGTGTGCGGAAGCAACAGTGAAAATCATACAGATTTTAAGGAGAATCTCCACATAAAATCTCCAATGTTCTTACTGCAGAGTTATTCACAGCTGGGTCTGTTCTGCACTGGATGCTCCCCTGGGTGTCTTGGGGCATGACCTGGAGATCGAGGCGCTGCCTGCCTTTCTGTAATTTAACCATGGCTTTACTGCCCCGTCCCTGGGAGGCTGTACCAGAGATTTTTGTTTGAGTCTCTGCCCAAGGGAAGGGGAGGATGGTAGTTAGAGAGGGGAAAGCTATCCCAGATATCAATCAGTTTCCTATTAGGATCATGAGAAACTCAAGTCTCTGGCAGCCCTCTGTTTCCCCAATACTTTCAGGATCAGGCGCTGGGGATTGCATTAATGTCTCCTGAAGAGGGAGAAAGAAAGCTATCTGCTGCAATAGATCTTCATAGTATTTTCCCCCTGATAGTTTACTGATAGCTGGCTTAGATGAAGGTGCTTTTCCTTGCAATTTATAGCATCAAAATCTGACAAGAATAGGGCACTTCAGTTCCATTCTTTCTTTCTTGTTTTTGGCATTGAATTTATTATTTTCTCCCCACTTGTTTCCATCAGGAAGTGTAGAGGGAGTGCAACTCCCACTGCTGTAGATCTTCACATTTATCTCTAGAATTCATGCAGAGCTCAATACACAATTGACAAATTACAGTGCAATTTCTTAACAGTTTCTTATATAACATATGGAATCTTCCTAATGGCTATAAGGTGAAAAGCATATCCAAACCCTAACCTGGTCTTTAATAGATGTAAATCTGTATGATGTAATTGCACTTTTTTTTTCCCCTGTGTTTGGCATTGGAAGCTAAGAGGCCATACCTTTGGGATCTAATTATGTAAGCACACAAAATTTTTGTGGAAGGGTGGTGCCATAGTGAAATCATGCAAGAACCTGAAATGACTGCTAAAGTGATTATGGTCAGCTGGATAAAAGCATATTTTGTGCCAGCTTCAGAGATGCAATGAAGCTGGTGAACTTTTAAACTCCTGATATTTCTTTAAGCCCTTTATTTTATAGCTGGGAACTGCTGTACTTTTATTCTTTTAACTGAGTGATGGGATTATTTCAACTTTTGTATATTAAAAAAAGCATTAAATGAATTGCATTAAAGAAAAGTGACATATTAATAACTCAGAGAGAGCAATTTCATTTCCCAGTGCCTACTTTGGGTCCTCATGGTCTTATATATCTTAATTTCAAAGTAGTTTCTTCAGGATTGAAGAATGGAGCTTAAATGTGACTTTGGCATTAAAAATTGCTTCTGATTTTGGCAATTCCTTACATATGTAAGGACAGTTCTCTATGCATCTGTCTCTTTTTTAAAAACTTTATGATTGAATGTGCTGATTTTGTGGGTGGCAACATGAAAGTAAATTCTTTTTTAGGACATTACATTTGCTCAAAAATATTTGTATTTCTCAGAGCAACATACAAGCTAAAGGGTGAACATAATTTCTTTATTAGGTAATGATCTAATGGCATTAATTTACAACAAAATAGTGTTAAAATCTCCATGTCATAATGAAAGGAAATAATAATTTATTAGTGAAAGTCTTGCTAGAGTATGCTGCCCGAAATAAGAATGACTCGTATGTACTTTCCCACATCAGAAAAGTCAAAAAATGGGTAGTCTTTTTCATTTGTGGATGTACCTATAATGAGTTAAAATTTATATTCCAGCCATCAGCCTTTCTTCACAAATACTGATGTATATTTGAAGACTAGCCTGAGTCTACAGACCAGAAAAATCTCATTCCAAGTTAAGGATGGGGCTTTCCATCATTAATTTTAAAGTCAGAAAACTTAATCAATTTTCTGTGTTGGTTTGCTAATGAGAACACTTCTGTGTTCTCTTGTGTACTTGTTTTGTACATTGACAGAGCTCAGGACCTGGGGTAATCTGGACATAATAGACAATCTCAATACCATTGTTTCTGATTTATTACGCCTGAAATTCAATGTCACACTTAATTTGAATGATGCAGTTTTGTTGAAGAATGACTTTTTCTCAGCTTTCTTGGCTTTCTGGTAAGGAGAAAGAGAAGTTGAGAGAAAATATGCAGACCATTAATTGCGCAATTAGGAAAACAGAGTTTCTGTCACTAGCTGCGCCCTCAAACTAATGCCCACTTAGCAGAAATCAGTTTAAGACTTCTGGCTTTCAAACCTGGCAATGTCCAAAAATCTAGAAAATTTTATCTTATATATAGATAGAAGCTCTTGTCTCTTCATCCCTTCACCTGTAAGAAAGCACTCTTAGAGTGCACCCTTTATTATTAAGGTGATGTCTTGGCTGAAATGCCTGTGTAAGAAGGGAGGAGAGCTTTGAGACAGTGAGTTATGGACAACAAGACTTTTGGTAAAAAGGATTGGTGCAAACATCTGCTTGCACAAGTTGAGTTAATGCTTCTATAAGTTTTCTGAAGAAAATATATTTTTAAACCCAAATCCACTTGCAAACGTTTACATTCTTTTGAATGTAGATTATCAACATTAATGAAAAAGAATATATTATAAACAGGAAGTTCTACTATGATTTCTATGATGTCTGATTGTCATGTCTCTCTGTGTGTGTAAGAAACAAAGACACTTCATTTTGCCATATTCTTCCCAGATATTTTAAGTGGAGAAAGAGAAATGCATTTGAAGCTTTAAGTTCATGATCTCAAAGAAGACTGGGTAAACTCACTGTGATCTTACACGTGCAGCTCTGAGGTAAAATTTGAAACAAAGATACAGGTCAAGATTAAAACTTGAGTTAAAGGTCAGTACTTGTCTTGCCTTGAACTGTTCCATCCAAACTGTTCCATCTTTGGCACAGCACTGAGGCCTGCAGCAGCTGGTCCTGAGCATCACAGGACCATCACAGCCTGCTCTGCCCAGGCACTCTGCCTTGTGCCCCCTCTCCCACTCCTATAGAAAACCTGGGGATGAGGACATGGCTCACAAGCCACAGAGTACACACTAGATCCTTTACAGAGGCTTCACCTAGCCATGATCTTGATCCCATTAAAATCCCACCTTCTCCTGAGTCTGCTCTTCCAAGAGAAAAGAAGACAATCTCCCACATTATTAAATATAGAACTGAAACTAAGACAAAAACTGTTTGATAAAAATCTAAAGAGCAACATTCTTTATAGCACAGCAATTGTCAATAGTCTCTCTTGGATAGGCACAGTGCTTTTCCTTCTTGCAATGCTGGTATTTTCTGGGCATATCACTATTGCCAGCCACCTCCTTCTTTATCTCTTCCTGGGGGTATATTCCCTGTGTATTCCATTGCTTTTCCCAAGTGAGGTCTGTCATAACAAGAGCAATGGTTCCAAGTTCTTGAAAAATAAAACTTGCTCAGACTTATTTCTCCCATTCTGAGGACACGCCTCTGACTGTGCGAGAATTAGTCAGTGTTGCCTGGTAAAGGCATTTTTGTGCTAGCTGGATGTATTGTTTCTACAGCCCTCTCTCATGTGAAGCATCTCTGATGTAAATGGTTTAAGGAGCTGATACAGCAGAACTTAAAAGTATTTCTGTAGGAATTTAGTGCCCATTTATCATGGCTGACCTTCCCAGGGTGGGGCAGCAATGTTTGTTGTTGCCTTTGCATTCTTTCAGACCCAATGCATTTTAATAATCCTGTAGTCAGCAGACTTTTAAAATATCAAAATATACAAACACATTTCAGAAAAAAAAACCAAACAAACCTTTGGATAGGGTGGTAAGAACAGGGGGGTCAAAGATTTATAGAAATAGAGATGTCTCAGAACAGCCTTGTATAATTATGGAAGAAGTGATTTTTTAAACTCTGAATATTGGGAGAAAATGCACTGGAATTTTGGCAAGATGGTGCCTCTATCCCTCCTTTAAAATTTATTCCAAGTATACTCCTTAATTGCAAATTCTTATTCAAACTCAAGATATTTCAAATTCCATAGTGTTTTACTTGCTCCTGCTTATGCCATAATCTTGGCTGAGTAATGAACCATCTTTCTCATCTGCCACAAACAGAGTATATGGGCAATTAGGTAAAGCTGAAGTGGCCTCAATAACATCAAAAAGGGGTCGCTTTTCTTTCATGTTGACAATCAATACTTTAGCTACATTGTTGCCTTGTGATTTTTTTAGCAGTTTTATTACCCTGCATGCACACTTTTCTTCTCTCTCATTTTTATTCATGCAGCTCTGCATCTTTGTGAGTAGTTATTTCAACAAGTTGTGGATTCCAGATAATGGGTTTTGGCATCCTAATATATGTTTTTTTCTTCTAAACATATTCAAAATAGAAAGCATGTAATTTACTAAGATCACTCCCTTGAGATTCTATCCATTATTTTTAAATGTGCTTTCCACTGTCTGTGAGGCTTCTGGGTCTTCCATTTTAACAGAAGGCGGTGATTTACTTATGAGTTCTTTCTCTGCCATAGAAAGGGCAGTTTAGGTTTCTCATATTGCTAGACAAAAGCAGATGTTGTTACCTGAAATGGAACTGATGTAGGTCCCTTCCTGAATTCCTGGTAGCATGGTCACAGTACATGCATCAAACTTCCCTTTTATGTGCAAGTGTGAAGCAGGCCAAGTGTCCCATTAGTTTTTTTTTTTTGTTTATTATTTTTTTTTAAATAAGGAAGATGGTGTTTTTCTCACAGTTGAAACTAAAAGGAAAGGAAAATGTTTGTTGAAGCCGTTTACATTAGGCCACTTGCAGTTTTGGGTCTTATGTATGAAAGCAAATCCAGAATAAAGAACATGGAATCAAGAGAAATAAACACCTTTTACAGAGTTGCCTGGAAAACACTTAACTCTACTTTTTTAAAGCTTTTTGCATTTTTCCATTGATAGGAAACTTCATGGGAAGAAAAACACCCCAAGGATGCAACAGTTCTGTTATTTGACTATGAGAGTCAAAAAGCCCCCTCCAAACATCCTGCTAGATTTTTCTCAGTAATTGTTTCCTCCATAGGAGAAAGATTCAATCTGCCACCTGAACTTGCATCTTTCATGAGACAACTCAGTATACCCATGCAATTTTTTTTTTGTTGGTTTTTTTTTGTTAAAATCTGGTAACTTTTTGCTCAGAAATACAAGTATGCCCCTGTGATTTATAAATCATAATTTCATCCAGTAACAGTAATGCTAGAGCTAAGGAATGTTTACTTTCCACACTGCATTCTGCACATTTCAAAAACTTCCATCTAGATTAATGGTGTTGTCCTGTGACTTGATTTTAGGCCACTTTAATCAAAACTTCACTATCAATCCAGATGTATTGCCATTATCAGGAAAAGCCCACAAATTACACCCGAATGAATTATATAATCCAATCATATGGAGCTATTCATTGGGTGTATGTAAAGAGAAACATATGTACAGACACATGGATGAAAGTATGTATATGTTGATTAGGCCACTAAGCTATGCCAGATCAGTTTTATTATGTTGGGTAAATTATTTGAAGAACTGTTACATTTTTTTGTTATTTCTAAAATAAATTTTCATTTTTTAAATAAAAGAACTTTGAAACACACTTTCTTATATTTTTTATTTATTTCTCAGCCCCTTTATCCCTTTCCTTGATTTTTCTGCAGCAAAATATAAAAAGGGTAGCAGGAGTTAAGGAATAAAAAAGGAACAAATACATCCCAAGAGTTTTCCCATTAGAAAAAAACCAAAAAAACAGGTCATCTTTGGTTGCATTTGTTTTTATTTTTTTTTCCTTTAAATTAGTTTTTTCTAGGAGTTATGCAAAGTGTAAAATTTTCAGGGCAAGCTTTTATTGTCATACCAAGAGAGTTGGCTATAGTTTGTTCAGGTTTGAAAATGGCCAAACCAGGAATAAATTTGAAGATCATCGTGGCTGTACTACATGCTTGCTTGGACATGGGCCATACATCTGCTCTGCTGCAGCAGGGTTGTTTTGTTTACAAATTTACCTGCCTAATTGCTTGTGTTGAAACAATGCTTATTTAGTGCAGTGGTATTTGACAGGATTAGTAGTTTTTCCCCCTTGCTTTTATCTGGGTGAGTGATGGCTTTGGGTGTGAAAGGAAAAAAGTTCTGTGTCTTTCAATCCTGTATTTGTTCATGTGCAGAGCAAATACGAAGTACCTGATATGGGGATAGTTCTGTTAGATGCTTGAGTTGGAGAAGCCTTTGGGGAAACCTAACTGCAGCCTCTCAGTACTTAAGTATGGTTTCAAAGAAAGATGGAGACAATTTACCAGGATCTACAGCAATAGGAAAAGAGGAAATTTTAAACTAAAGGAGTGCAGATTCAAATTAGACACTAGAAAGAATTTTTGTTTATTATGGGGAGGCCCAGAGTGTGGATAGCCTATTCCTGAAAACATTCCAGGTCAGGTTGAATGGTTTTTAGCCACCTGATCTGGCTGAAGATGTCCCTGGGAGTTTGAGCTAGGTGACCTTTAAAGGACCCTTACAACCCAAGGCATTGTATGAGTCTAAGAAGTGATTCAAAACATCCCTGTGTTACTCATCTTAGATGACTGTCACAGCAGCTCATGGGTTCATCTTTGACTGTTTATGATCCAGTACTACAGGCAGATGTGATGATGCATTTTTCTCTTTTCCATGTAGTTCAGGTGAATGAAATATGTTGATCTTTTTCACGTTGGGCAGTTCTCATGTCTGCCAGCTTTCACACACAGAAGGCATGCTACGGTTGCCTTCAGGCTGTTTGTGACCCCTGTGGTAGGTCTGGCATCTCACCTAAGGCTGACATCAAATGCTGGCAGGGCTGGTGGTAGCAGTGACCCTAAAATGTCTGGCAGTGGTGGCTTGATTATCTTACAGGGTCTCACCTCTATAAAAGCTTTTAAAAATGATACGTCATGTTGGATTGCAGCTTCTTCGACACATCACAATCCCTCACGCTGCTAAGTGATCCTGTATAGTTCTTGCATGAAATCTGGCAATCAAGTCAATGTTATTGGAGGAAGCACACACCTTTAGTGAGTTTTTCCACCATATATTTATTAACTTTGAAATAGGAGGAAAAAGTGTTTTGTAAGTATTTCTGAACAGAAGGATATTATATTCATCCAATATACTGGCAATTTTATCATATGACTTCTTTCTTTTCTCACCAGACTTAAAGCCAGCATGTGTTCTCCACCAGGCAGGTCTTATACATGAGAGTAAACTGCAAATCTCATTTGATCTCTGTTACAAATCTGATTATTGTCTAAAATTCTCCATAATGCACCTCACCCAGCCATTATCAGTCTTGCAAGCAAGCTGTTTCAGTCTAGGTCAGCGACAGGCAGACTTTTGGCTGGTGCTCACACAAAGAATCCCTCACATGCTGTGCCAAGCATTAGGTGATAATTCTCACAGTGTCTGTGGTCCTGCCTTGTTGATGTGGAAACTTTTGGATTGTTTGAATAAGAACTACTGTTGGCTTTGGCTTCTGAATATATCCTAATGAAATAAAAATAAATGCTCTCAGGAAAAGTCTTTCCTTCTACTCCTATTTCTGTCAAGGCTCCAATACACTAGAAGTTTAAAATTAAAAGAACTCTTTTTTTTTTGTATGCTACTGCAGAGCTCTCCAGCTGACAGCTTGATGAGGTGGCGTTAGTACTTCTAATTTCAGTCACTAAGTAAATTTCAGAGTTGAAAGAGTTAGTTCAATTGGCTGGTGGGGAAAATATATATATATATATATATATAGATTGTTCATCATTGGTTAGAAGTGCATATCACAGGTGTTCCAGTGTGAAGAATCCTGTGAAGAATATAACCACATCATAGTTATAGTCTTTAAATTTGAATGTCTTTTTCAGTGCAACTCTATTGTGAACAGGTATAAGATATGGAAAGAATAAATAATATGTACATGTTTATGTTGTGGCATTGCAGCTGATCTGAAGCTGCCCCCTAAACCCGACCAACCTAGAAGAAAACAAGTCCCTGGATAAGGCAGGGATAGGTGGGATTCAAACCCAAGCAAAGACCTCAGCCAACCCTGTTCTAGCTGAGATGCAGACACATCACTGGCCTGAGAGAGCTGGGCAGAGAGTGGTCTCATCCAGTCAACCATCTGAGCCCAGGAAATCCAAAGCCCTTTAAAAGGGGCAGCCACATTAAACTCATGGCTCTTTGCTGATGACCCACTGGGTCTGTCTGCAACCCACAACCCCACATATCATCTTTAGGCATCAAAAGCTTGAACAAAGCAGAAATTTCCTCTAAGATGCTAATATTCCAAGCCTTTTCCCTAATAGCTGGATAACTGAAAATGCATGTACTTTAGCATGTACTCTAGGCAAAGGTTGTTTTAAAGCGTCAGGGAAATTATTGTGTGGTTCTTATAGATAGTTTACAAGTACAGAGATGCTATAAAACATATATACTACTTATTCAGAAATGCACAGTAGACACTGCATGGTTAATTTTCTTTTTTTTAAGAAATAGAGACAGACCTGAATTTAGAAGACTGCCAAAAGAAGCTGTAACATTTTTCATAACTTTAAAATAATTAGGTATTTATATCAAAGTTATTATATGCATGATACACATTTTCAATTTTTAAAATATATTTTATGCACTTTAAAAAGTGCCTTTGTAATTCTGATATTAACTGCTTTTCCTTTATTTGAATTGCTAGTTAAAAAAAACCCCACATAAATCAAACCAAACCAAACCCACCAACACATGAAGTAGGACAACAAAGCTGTCAGTGAAGCTGGTAGCACCTGCACACCCTGACCTTGCAGCTCTGTTCACAATAGTTATCATTTATGACTAGATCAAGTGTTTGAAAATTAGAGATGTCAAAAGCATTTATGAGTTACCTCTCTATTTGCTCCTTGCATTCATTACTCTAAATGCTGAGGAAGGGCAGGCAGTGACTACTTAAAAATTAATGCAGAACTCACTGTCTGATTTATGAAATATAAATGTGACAAAAGTCGTTGTGAAGCTTTTTTTTTTTTTTCTGTTGACATCATCACTTCTGTGGTTGTTACCACACTTCATGATTCAGGTGTCTCAGTTTTCCTTTGTAAATCTAGTTAGAGATGATACAAAGCAAGTTAACACTCTTCAGTCTGACAGGTCTTTTGAATTGTTTTCAATCTTGCATTTATGGACACTTTAATAAATACAGATAAGGAAACAATTGTGTTTTGAAAAACATCAAGTTTCTTTTTGAAGACAAAATTTATCAGGAGTGCTATGCATGGGAAATGTTTTCAGGAAAGATTTAGAGTACAGCTTGGGTTATATGTCTGGTAATTTCCTTAAGATAAAAATACTAAAGGGACACAAAGTAAAAACTTTTGTTCTGCAAACACTAACTATTTGTTTATTGCTAGCAAATATTCACTGATTACTTTTGATTAAGCTGGGAAGGCTTCTTTTATATTTCATTTAGTCTAGGTTTGTTTTTTTGGATTTTGGGTTGTGTTGGGTGGGATTTTTTTTTTTTTTTTTACTTTGGTTTGTTTGGGAGTTTTTGTGGGTTTTTTTAAGATTTGGGGAGTTCTTAGACTTTATATTCTTAGGCAGGACTCAAGATTCATGTCTTAAAATTTCAATACAACCTTGTCTTTTCCCTTCCTACAAAAATTTCAACTGAGCAGTGCCCTCCTTCTGACCCATATGGCAGCCTATTTCCCATCAGGCCCCTCTGGATTTCTGATTGTCTTGAAGGAGTTTTAGATTTCATACTCTTCTGTTGTATGTTGGGCCCTTCTTCTCAGATCCTTATGGGCTGTGAAGCTGTACTATCTCATGCTTTTAACTTAAAAAAAAAGTCCTCTTGAAAGTAGGAGTCAGTTGGCCTCCTAGCTCAAGAATATTCCAGTGAGACTTCTCTCAGCTCTTGCTGTTCAAATGGTCATGAAAGTGACAGAACAGTATGTCATGGATGGAGACAATTTCAGATTTCTTGAGCTGGTTTTATAAAGACTTGTTTGTCCCTCAGACAGTAATAGGCTCTGCAATGCCTCACATACTGATGCAAAATGATAGTGAATGAAGTAATCTATAATTTAAAAACCAAACTGTATTTCCATTTCACTCCCTCAAAAATAATTTAACCCTGCAAAAATATAACTTTTTTTTTTAATTAGGTGATCAAAATGTTTGAGGAAGCTTTATTTTACAGGATTCAGAGTAGGCTCTTTATTTATCTAAATGACTGCTTCCTTAAATTCCAAACTCACATCTGACAATGGAATCCCTTAATTCGAAGTTAATATCTTTATTTAATTGGATCTGATGTCCAGACTTGCAAGGAGAGTGTTTTGTATGCTAGCTTAGCAGTCAAAATAATAAAAAGCTATTTTGGAGTCCAGCTAACAAAGATGACAGAATGCAAAAGGATGGACATGGAAGGCTGAATCTGGTGTTTAATCATTGCAAGGATGGCACAAATAGGGTAGGCAACTTCTCTTTCACCTTCTAAGAAATAACACACACTATGGCTTTCAAAATTTATATGTTCTGCAGTGCCATCTCTTGGACATAACCACCTGTTTTAGGCAAAAGGGATTAACCAATACTTAAATACTTGGGACAGCACCATCTTGTACATAAAATTTTCTTTTTCTTCAGCAAAAGAATGCTTTTAATGAAAAATAGTTTAATGTGCCAATAAAGGTTTTCAGCTACACATGTAAATTGTAAAAGCTTTCTAGCTAACAAGTAACTATAGACATGGGGATATGCAGGTAATTTATTAATCAGGAATCTTTCTATAGAATTCATGAATTTTGGTAGCTGAGCCGCTGCTGGTCCCCAGTTCCTGAAAAAACTGTTCAATACAGATTCTGCCCCTCTTCTACTGTGCCATGACACTTCACCTGGAGAGATGCATTCAGCTCTGAGATCCCTGACATAAGAAGGACCTGGACTCGCTGGACCAAGGTCAGAAGAGGGTCATGAACATGATCAGAGATATGGAGCACCTCACCTATGAGGGAAGGCTGAGAGAGCTGGGGTTGCTCAGTCGGGAGAACAGAAGCCTCTGGGCAGACCATACAGCACCTTCTAGTACCTGAAGGGGCTATGAAGGAGCTGGAGAGGGCTTCTGGCTTGCACCTGGTAGTGACAGAACAAGAGGTATATTCTAAACTGAAAGAGGGTAGGGTTATATTAGATATTGGAAGGAAATTCTTTAGTGTGAGGATGGTGAGGCACTGGAAATGTCAAACAGGGAAGTTGTGGCTGCCTCATCCCTGGAGGTGTTCAAGGCAGGGTTGGATTGGTATTCTCCAAGCAACCTGGTCTAATGGAAAATGTCCCTGTCCATGGCAGAGGGTTTAGAATCAGATGATCTTTAACGTCCCAACCAACTCAAACCATTCTATGATTCTACAAGTTAAAATTATGGTAATTCTTTGAACTAAGAGCCCTTAGATCTCATCAACATACAATGACTTAGACAAGAAACAAATGCAAAAAATCCCTTAGTCTTCACTTTTTTTTTTGTGATTAAATATTTCAAAGCTTCTTTCCACGTCATTGAAGTGGGTTAAGGACAAATATGGCTGAAAGTAAAATATCAAATGCTCACTTGGAATAACAGAATAATATAAGTTAAGGGCCAGTATTCTCTGAGGTTTTTTTACATAATTAAAGAGAGAGAGTAACATAGTAAAAATAAATTCAGATAATCCAAAGATATGTGTTTTGGAATACATAATTTCTAGGATAATCAGAGAAAGATTTTAAATGCAGAGAGCTCTTTGCACAACTGACCAAAAGTTCAAGTGTTGAATTTTTAGGTCATGCATTAGAAATATGACTTTGTTTAATCACTTTTCTGTCAAAAGTGAGTGCCTGCTAAAGTCAGTAAAATTCACAATGCTCTTGTTTTATAGCCTATATTTGAATAATTTAACAAGGACAATACATTCTCTTCTCTTTTTTTATTATTTTAGTCTCGATATATCTACAAAAGAGGTAGTAACCACAGCAATGTTTTTAAACTGGTAATGAGTGTTTGGAGAATGTTTTGGAGAAATTATTTAGAAACAACATTGTATTTGAACAATTTCCTATAATTAGCAGGATTACTAGTTTCATGGAGGACTGGAGCAACCTCAAAGTTAGTTTTCTATTTTCTCTTTTCCCCTAAAAAGTGAATTTGCATGCTGCGCTGGTGATTGAGAACTGTGCTGTGTTTATGGGTTATCGGAGTTCATTCTGCCTGGGTTTGAGAAACATCTCTTGAGATTTGCACTTCCAGTAGCAGTCAAGTAAGAACAGAAAACATCAACCTTGTGAAAAATGCAGAAAGCCAATGAAGAAGAGAAAGATACATCCCACTAATAAAATGGGCAATTTCTTCATTAATGATTCATCTGAAGCCTTTCCCTAGTTCTGCAGACTGCTAATATCTAAAAACTTATTCACCATATTGATGTTCAGGAACTGAGGATGAATTTGAATTCCATACCTTTAGATTGACTCCAACTTTACAGAAACAAAGTGAAGGACATTTTAAAATCACAGTATGATCCTGTTACATCTTTTATTCTTTTTTAGGATTTAGAAGAAAGAAATCATGAATTTGTAATTTTATTTGACTTAGCACTAAATGTTCTCCTTCAAACCAGAGATTAGCTGGAATTGTGGAAAAGAGATCTTTATTCAAGCTGTGGTCGTGAACTGTCAGTTTAATAGTTGCTGGTTTAATTATAAATGGTTGACAAAAAAACTGACAATCTTTTTTTCTAAATAGTATTTACGGGAGAATGTAATGAATGGCACTCTTTGAGGGCATTTTGGGAATCTGAACAAGCCGTAAGCCCTACAGTTTTTACATATCTATCTCTTTAGTTCATTGTTGTCGTTAGTTTTAATCCCAACTGCCATTACAGGCAGACTAAAAAATATTCCAGCCTCTCAGCTGACTGCTTTATTTCGTATGCAGACAAGTTCAGAGGTGAGGATGAATTAATTTGCTGTGATGAGCAGCAGGTGCTCTGTGTGGGTGTCCCTACTTGAAAGATGCATGATGAAACTCTATATCATGTTCTTAATATTTTTCTGATTAGAATGGACCTGTTTTATATGTGATGTTTCTGAAAAATAGCATTTCAAAGTCACTTACTTGTACAGATGGTGCCACAGTAGCATATGCATAGCTGCAGTTGAACACCTGTGAAAAGCAGAGATTTTATGAAATGAAGAAGAGAATTTTCTGGCAGATAACATAATTTCATTACCAGAATCTAGAACTTCTGTCAGGTGCAGCTGTTTCTTTTTTGCATATTCTTTCCATCAGCCCATTGTTCTCCATTTTAAGACACAGTTAAGTACAAGCACATTACATACTAAGAAACCTCACAACTTCTTTCCCCTTTTCACAGCACTTACTTATGATGAGAACAATAATTTCTCATTCTTGTCAACAAACCTGAAGTTTAACAGGATATGAGATATCCCATCAGGTGCCCTAAAGAAGATAGAGGATTTGAGCACTCAAAGCCTTTAATTCACCATTAGTATCTAAGGGTTGTTCTGCAATCAGCATTTTAATTCACAAAGAATGCATTAAAAAAAACTGTGGCAAGCCCGGTGTGCTGCCACCTCAGGACCGTGTCGGTCAAGAGTGAAGTGGAGATGGAAATAAAGGATGGGCTCGATGGAGTAACCCGAAACAGAAATACTTTTAATAAATGGTAAAACAACACAACAATCCCAACAGCAACTATAGGAGCGCTCCAAAAAGTGAGGGCCACGTGGATACAGAGTGTATAAAGGATAAGTGGGGGGCAGAATGTGAGGGTCCAGTGAGGAACAAGGGTTAGGAATATTTAAATTATTGCAGAAAATCTTAACCAATAACAAGATGGGAACAGAGAACTTTCTAAAACAATCCTAACAAGGATAAGACTATTTACATACTGATTCCCAGAGGGACACGCTGATGGAATTCTGCTCACCCTAAGTTGAGTGAAGGTGTACAGACTGGACTTCCATGGTTTTAAGTTAGTATTTGTGGTCTGAGTGATCCTCATAAAACATACATAGTATTTGTTTAGAACACTTTTATCATATGTTCTTTGTTTCCAATATGTAAATAGAATCAGAAACAAGGCTAAATTCTTATTTATAAATTGGTAAGTTTTCAAGTTTTTAGGAAATAACGTTTTGCTTTAGAAGTCCTGCTTTAACTCTTTCTGTAGTCACATTTTGCTTGGTTGATTATTTTGTCCTAATAAATCTGAAAAAATTGCTGTTTCTGTCCTGCTACTGTCCTGCATAAGTGATGACTAAGAATGAAACACAAACCTCATTTAATGGTCAAGGAGGGATTGCACCACAGTGCATGCCCTCAGGGTGTGCTAGCTATGATAATGTGTCCCTTAACATCCTCATTCCCCTTGCATCCTCATTCCATTGGCATTCTCAGCACAAGTTCCTTAGCACAGTGGTCTACATGCAAGGTCAGCTGGAGGTGAATGAGCTTGAGGCCAGCAAAAAGCAGGACTGGGAGACCTGTCTTGGGTGGTAGAATCACAGGATCATAGAACATCCTGAGCTGAAAGGGACCCACAAGGATCATTGAAGCCCAATTACTGGCCCTGCGCAGGTTAATCTCAAGGGCCTGCCCCTTCTGTGTGGTTCCATCTAGTCACAGAAACCTCAGATGAATATTGCTGATTCCTTGACCTCCTGAGTGAATTCTGAATAGGAAAACACTCAGTAATACATGTGTTTCCCCCAGTTCTCCAGGTTTAAGTTTGCAGTGTGAGGGAATGGACAAAGTTGTGTTAAGGTTTGGAATAACCCTGTAGTTAAAAGGCTTTCTATGGCACTGTGCAAGGAGTTGTATACAAATATTTCTAGTATACACCTTCAAGCGAACATTCATATTAAAATAAAAGACCTCTTGTACATCTTGTAACTTGTACCTCTTTGAAAATGCTTGGTATTTAGGGCAAATGCCCTACTCCAAGAATTTTCTTCTGACAGGACTTCTATCCTTCCAACAAGAAAACTGTCCCTCTGTATCATAAGTGTGATGTTATTTTACCATGGAAAAGTTACTTGGGTTTATGCATGAGTTTCTTCTGAAGAATGAGAAGTGCTAGAGGTAACTGCTCTCAGTAGAGAAAACATCACTTGTTGTACTCAAAATACACATTGATTTTATTTTAAAAATTTCCAAAATGGCTGTTACTTTAATCCTGTAACATGGAATGAATATTGACAGAGAAGCATAAAACAGGGGTAATGAAGCTATGTAGAATCATGCAGTGGTGGAGGTGAGAGCAGAAGGTAGCCTGGAAGAAGGAGGTGGGGTCAAGTCCACATTTTTTCATTTGGCCATTAATGATTTAGGAGGAAGCATACAAATTTTTATAGTAGAGGCAGGAACATTGCAACTGCAGTTTTGCAAAAGTCTAAAAAGAGTGGAAAATTAATGCAGTTTAGATACAAAAAAAATAGGAGGACAACAACATTGTGAAAAGATAATCAGAATGACAGGGTTTTGGTCAGATGGAAATACTTGAAAATTAGATATGTAAATATGTGGGGTTTTAGAAGTGGAAAAAATGGTTATATGTATAAAATGTAAGAAGGCAGAGGAAAAGTGGAAGCATGGATTTGCTGGGTAGGAACAAAATGTACAGGGTAGGAATGAAATAGGGTGATTGATTTTTAATATACAAAGAAATCACGCATCACCAGACAAATGAGTGTCTGTTTACACTGCTTTGGTGGAAACATACCTGAGGTATTCTGTGATCTCTTCATTCTGGAAAATGACGAATGACAAATGTTGTTACTAAAAATGATTAAGCATTTGTGAGAAATATGTTCATTGGAAAAAAAATTATTAAAGACCTTACACATATAAAGAGGGGGAAATCTCAGCTGTGTGGCTGAAAACTTGTAGGGGGTTACAGTATGGGTAAATGAAGGTGGCAGAGAATGTAATCTTATCCCCTAAGAGTTGCAGCTGAACCAATTATCAAAGATTAGGAGCAGGCCTGATCTTAACAGGCCACACCTGTAGCCACTAAGAACAGTGGTATAAAAGAGAGCACATTGGTGGGAATGGGAGTCAGATAGCTGCTGCAAGGACCAGGAAGAGTTAGTGCTTAGAGGAGATGCCTATGAGAAGCATTGAGGAGGTATGAAGCTCTGGCACTCTAATGATAATAGAACTCTTGATATATAAGACCACAAAAAGTCACCGTCAGTTCTTATTTCTGATTTTCAGGACTTGATCCATAAACAGGTTGCAGCAGTTTCAGAGATTACCTATCCATGTTCTCCAGCCTGTTCTTCCTTGCTACAGGCCACCTCCTCCTCCTCCCAGTTTTGCACCCAGCAGTGCTGTGTCCTGTGTGAGGCGAGCCAGGATCTGCAGCTCTTGGCAGATGCCTGTCCCAACACAGAGTTTTGCAGCGCTGTATTGGGTAACACCTGCCCATCAAAAGGTTTTTGTCTCAAAACAGGGGGGTTTCAAAACATGCTAAATAAGAAATAGAGCTTAAAAAAAAAGGGAAATATTAGTATGTTACTGAGTAATGCCCTGGTGTCCTTTTAAGCTGACTCGTGACTGCAATCCAGTTTCCTTCCATCTAAAAAGATGTGGTAAAGCTGGAGAAGGTGATAAGAACAGGAAGAAGCCACAGCTCAGAGTATGGAGTGACAGCAGAGAAATGAAAAAAGAGAATATGAGGTTGCAGAAAAATATATATATGTTATAAATATTTATAACAGATATTAAGGAAACTTCCCAGTCTGACCATTCAGGAGACTCACTGGCAGTCACTCTCCCAATGCCAGAGGCTTCCTGCACAACAGTTCCAGTGAGCTGACAGGTGCCCAGCTTGACTCCACACACTCCACTCACATGCAGCCAGAGCAGGTTTCTTTACAGTTTTGACCTTGGATTTCCTATGGCAGAATCACTGATGTCTTCCATAAAGACATTTATTCTTTAAAGACAGAAAGAACTCAAGCTGATGCCTTTGAGGAGGACCCCATGGCTTTTATCTCTCACAGTCCAAGCGTGAGCGAGCTTCCCAAGTCTTCTTCTTCCTCCTGAGCCCTCCACTCCTGCAGTGTCTCTCAGTATCCATCCCCCTGGCTGTCGCCACCTGTCCTTGTGCCCTTTGTTAACCAAAGGGTTGGCAGTTCTTGGCCTCATGTCTTGGGCCCCCACCCACGGCTCAATCTGCAGCTGGCAAATTGGGCACCAAATCTTTGCCTCAGCATAGAGACCTCTAAAAGTACTGTGGAGAAAGTCACTGAGGAATGAGTTTGCTGTTTCTTTTCATAAAAGAGTGAAGGGACGTAAAATAAAAGAGGTAATACCTATCACTTGGTTTGGAGTTCATTGTAAGAGAATTATGAGAGTTTTCACTGCATGGAAATTAAACTTGGAACATCTTTCCTCAGTGAGTCAGAGATCCCAGTAATAATATGGGTATGAAGAGTAACTATACAAGTCTATGAAGGAAAATTCTGTAGAGGGTTTTTAAATAAAACATCCTTTTATCTTGGGAAATCCCTGATCATCCTTGAGGCTGGGCAAGGCCTAGGGAAAAACATGTGATTCTTTGCTTTTAAAATGTTCTCTAGACACTTGTTGGTCTCAGAAACAAAATGCAACATTGGAAGATCTCCTGGCCTGCCCAATTAAGGTCGTTCTTACAGCGTTAATGCCAAGGTCTGGTAGACTTTTTCCAAGTCTGTGGAGCATCCCCTGCTTTCATTAATTAGAAAACAGCAATCAGTGCATAGTTTTACTGATATCATGCAGCCACATTAAATTTTGTCTTGAGATTTTTAAGGTGATACAATAACTCTCTCTTACTTTTCTCTCTTACTTTTCTTGCTGTTAGCAAGTCACTTTATTTTTAAAGAATACTTTATTCTGGAAATGCCTATATTCAATGTGGAGTGAGTATATACTCCACTGATAAAATGTTTTGAGATTCTTTGAGATGAAATGAGCTATATAAATGCAAGCTGGCATTATGTTTGCAAAATCTGTGTGACTGAGAAGATCAATCTTCCAGAAAAATGTCAGCAGATACAACCAGTTTATTATTTCTGAAGGCTGAGAATAAGAAAGTGATAGAAAATAAAATCAGCAGACTGGGTAAAATTATTTGTTTTGGTTTCTTTTCTTTCATGAAAAAAACCAATGGATTCTAGAAAATATCAAATAACGCTTTAGACTTGACCTTTTGAAGTTCATATAGCCTGTCATCCTTATGCATCGCAGCCTCAGTCTTGCCTACATGAAAAATTATGGTAGCTAATAATGCACATAGATATGAGACATAGTCCAACATGAGTAACTATGCGAGTGAATTATTGAAAGCATTGCTATCAAGTTACTTTTGTAGAAATCTGTCCAGGTGCTAATGTGTTATAAATTGGTTTCATGCATAGGATAGTTCCTTCCTACATATTTCACAAAGACACATTGTAGACATTCAGCATGACATCCTCTTTATCACAGTCTTGGATACTGAAATTCAAGAGGAGGGCTAAGTGATAAAGCCAAACTCAAGAAGACTACAAATTTTAAAACAGCAGGAAGAGACAAGGTCCTATCTTACAACCTCTGAGTTGCCAAGTCTGTAATTTCTTTTAGCACTGGATATCTACCCAGTTTCAATAGGGAAAGAAAAAAAAGTGCCTTCTCTTGAGGCATTTGTGCAACTGGCAGTGGCTGGCAGATTCAATAGCTGCTTGTCTGCAACAGATCCTTTGCCTTTCTGTCACTGCCATCCTGGACACTTCAGAGACAAAAACTGGTTGTGCCTCATTTGTCTCTGAGTGAATGTGATCTGTGAAAAGCCATGTTTAAGCTGTCTGGTCAAAGACTTGGGAAAATGAGGCAGAAGTAAGCTGGGAAAAAATGCAAGCAGTTCACTGTTGTATTCAAAGGTGCCCTGTCTCTGTTGTCTCCAGAAGAAACAAAGATTAAGTTCTGATGTCTTCTGTCACATGCAGTGACATAGAAAGTGATGTAGTGTCTATACACAATTGCTGCAGCTCATAAGCACCTGACACTCTGTGAAGCCATGGCTGGGCTCAAAAGAGTGAATGCAATGGATGATGATGATGATGATGGTATATGTAGGTCAGCAACCTGCAGGGCACTGCAGCACCTGTAACATGGTTAATAGTTTATTCTGCTCTTTTTAACTTGCAAAGTTGAAGGAACTTTCATTTTTACAGTCGTCACTGAAATAGACATTGAAATATATTTACAAGCAAAGCTAAAACCTGGCATTGTTCCACTGCCAGCTATTTGCAAAATATCCCTGTTTTGGAAAGAACTTCAAATGAAAGTTCAAAGACTGGTTTTGCTCCATAGGAAGCACAACCTTCCTTTTAAACTCTTTTGTTTTATATATTTGACAACAATTATTCTTCAGGACAAAAGACCTTCATCCAACCAAGTAACAGCAAAAACAGGCTCTTACTTTTTAAATTCTTCCACACTAAATTGCATGGAAATGTTAATTGTTTATTAAGGAACCGTAGGCTGAAAACTCATTTCTCAGAGTGGCTGGTGGAAAAAAACAAATACCACAAAAACAACTTCTGTGGAAATTGGGAAAGTCTGAAAACAACTACAAAACTGAATAAAACACCACATAATATTCTCAAAGAAGTCATGCAAGGTTTAATTACCTGAAATGGGATGTACCAGAAGTCTTTATTGATTTCAGATAAAGCTTTTGGTGCTTGACACTCTGCAAATCAAGTACTTGGTAGAAATTTTCCATTTAAATCTTACTGCATACAAATTACAGTTTTTGCAAGGCTTCCATTACATGAGATTTTTTTTAAAACCTCATAAATAAAAAAGAAAAAGCCATTAGATGTTACATTTTTCAAATTATCTAACTTTCAGTTAACTGTCAGGTTTTCTGATTAGATAGGCTCAATGAAGAAAACCCGATTGTTTTGTTTCACTTGGATCTGCAAGCCAGAAAGGATGTTTCCCTCAAAAGATTTGGTAAAGGGAGCTTAAGATCCTGGCTCCAAAACCTAAAAGCCCCAAATATGCCTGAAAGGGGATGCCATCAATACACAGCTTGGAAACATCTCACTACACATTTTGCCTACTTTTTAGACTGCCTGGTGCTTCTCAGCTGGCCCAGGACCCAGCAGGTACAAATGCCTCTGCATGTTTTCCATTTCTCTGTCGAAGCAGCCACCAGCTGCAAAACTTTTCCACTGCTGGGGAGCAAACAAGGAGGTGACCCTCAAAACCTCCTGGCTCAGGTGTGGTAGAAATCCTCAGGTTACATGTTGCTTTTCAGGAGAAGGATCTAAGCTATCATCTTGTGGAAGAGTTTTTGTTGAAACCATTCTGATTTCACTTTTTTCTTGTGGCTCTGTGCGCAAGATCCCCAAACCCCTTTCTATGATTGAGAACTCTCATTAATCAGGAGATATTAAAAATAGGAAAGCCCAAAGCAGTTTATGCATTTTTGTTCTGCTTTTTTTGTTTCTCTTGTCAAGTCCAGGGCCCCATCCTAAAGTTATCTGAACTGTCAGACTCTATTTGCTTAAGAAGAATCAGTAGATTTTGCCTTTTTTACTTCTATTAAGCTTGCATGGAAACTTGAAATGCAAAGTGAAGGCTTTTCAAATCATGTTTGCCAGTGGGTATTTACTCTGTCATCTGGACTATTTCTAGCACTTTGTGATTAATACCTGAACAGTCTTCACCTGTTGTGCTCAGTTTGCATGTGTCAGTCCCATGGTTATTCATCCAGGCTTTAATTTAAGATGCTACCATATTAGTCAATTTATTTTTCTTTTCTGATTTCTTGTTTTGTTTTTAAGAAGGAAAACATGGCGCGGGGGGTGGGGGAGGCTATATATTTTTCTTTTTTTTTTTTTTTCTTTTAGGGAGGAAAATATATAGCTTTGTATATTCCCAACAAATTAATTAAGTATAAAGCATTAACTTAGTTTTTAAAATGGGGATCTGAAAATTGACAAGTGCAGCCCAAACCTAGAACCTCAGAGTATCATTTGGATGTCTGAATTACTTATGTTTTTACCCTAAGAATTTATCCCAAACTTCATCTACACACTAACTTTGTTCTGTCATCTACGAACCTGCATGTTTATACCGGAATGAAAGAAAATTGAACCTCATCCATCACTTAAAACACACCTTTTTCTGGCCAGCGTTGGCCATAAACCATTGTTGTTCAACAAACAGTAGTCACTGGCCACCTGTTGCTGGACAGGAATGCTTTTTTCCTGTAGAGCTAAGCTGATGTAAGCTGTTTGCTGCCACTCAGAAGGGTGGTCCTTTTGATGATTCCTATGTCTGGACTTTGCCATTCTTTAGTTTTGGTTAAGATTGGCACTCATTTTCCTGCCATTGACTCTCTCTGCCCCATGAAGTTTTCATTTAACCCTGCAGAAATCTTTTACTATTCAGTGGAGGGTTGGTCTTGTGCTGGAAAAAATGTGCAGATATAGATATAAATATAGAGATAGATATAGATGATATAGATACAGATATCACTGAAGGGTGCTTGAGGACTCTGTTTCCTGTAGTAACTCATTTATTCTTCCTTTGTAAGAAACTCAGTGAGAAATTCCTGTCTCAGCTGTGGTTCCCCATAACACTGGAGGGAATGGGGCAGGTGGAGCCCACACAGGTAACACCAAACTCTTTCTTACACTCTGCGAACTGTGGACAACTGATGTGGTGCTTACCACTGAGAAGCATTAAGTATTCTCTAAATCCTATTATCACCTATTGTCAAAAGGTTTGTTTTGTTTTGTTTTTAAATTTCAACCAGCCTAAGGCAACTTTGCATAAGCCTACTGCTTTGGATGGAATTAATTTTCACTAAGAAATATAAACTAAAAAAAAAAAGAAATATTGTCAAAATATCAGGGAAGCACAGCTTATCTTAGCTTTGAGCAATATTAATTCTGTTAGAACTGAATAAATTTCAATGAAGGTCAATGTTTGGGCTCTTTTAGAGCCACAAACGTAGGAGTTTCTCTGTTTCCTTCATTACAACTGGCTCTACATATCAAGGTGTCATTATATAATAAAAGCAAACAACATTCCTTTTTACAAGTTGACTGTACTTGCTAAAATAAAGTAGGATGTTGTGGTCATGATAGTCTAAGGCTATAACAGAACTTATGCAGCTGAGTAATATCCTTTATTTTACCTAGCGATGCAGCTGGAAAAAATAAACTAACTTTCATTTATGTGATGCCTTCATGAGGTTAAAAATAAGAGGGAGGAGGAATTTGAGTGGAAAATATATACATTCTTGAGATGGAAGTAGAATATAAAGAGCAGTAGACTGGTAAATTTAATATTTCAAGTCTATACTACTCTGTAAAGAGATTATAAAATAATGAG
Organism: Melospiza melodia melodia; assembly: GCF_035770615.1. NCBI lineage: Eukaryota > Metazoa > Chordata > Aves > Passeriformes > Passerellidae > Melospiza > Melospiza melodia. The sequence goes on along the minus strand of NC_086194.1, from coordinate 133,252,065 downwards.
ATATACATTGTAGTGGTTCAGGGAAGCAGCTCTTTACTCATGTGAGCAAACACTTAATGCATTTTGCTCATAAAATGCCTACAGAGTTAATGCAGGTAAAGGCATAAAATTGTACTAATGTTCAAGGAAGTTATTCAGTTATTCTAATTGCAAATGTTTTTCATACAGTCTTGGAAGAGTAGTCAGATGTGTTTACAGAAAGTATCAGTTGAAAATATTTACAGATTTATCAGAGATGTATTTGATTTACTGAATTAAAAAAATCTATTCTGGAGTTCAGTTCTCAGAAAATTTCACTTAACTAAACCTCAAAAAATACGACTATTAAAATTTCTCTGTCTCACATGATAACCTTTAGGCTGTGATTTCAGGAAATGAGTACCCCTTACAAAGCTGCATCTAATGGTACTTTCAAGTTAGTCAGGTGATTTCAAGCAAATAAATCAGTTTTCTTCCTTTGATTACAAATTTGATCCAGTATAGGAACCCTTTCCTCCTTCCAGCAGGCAGTGTCCAAAAAGATGAAAATCCTTGTGTAAGGAGCCAGATGTTGTGTTTCCAAAGTCTGAGGGCAGAAAATCTGTGCTGGCAGGCAACAGTACTCTGTGGGATGGGAAATAAACCAGAGCACATGATGCTACAGGTAGGCACTGATAAGTCTAAATGGTAATGGTATCTTTTTGTTTATTTGACTGTGGGGGTTACTTTCTCAGTGTATTAAAAAGATAAAAAATTCTATCAAAGGAAAATAACTGCTATCTATTTGCTGCAGGAGTATTTCTACTCCCAGGCTCTTGCACAAATATATAAAAGTACACTGTCTTGGCAGGAAGGTCCCATCTCTTAAACTAGCAAATTAAAAATGATCACAGCAGGGATTTCAGGATCTATTTTTTGTCTACTTTTCTGATTTTTCTGCCAGAAGCCTTATTTGTCTGCTCCTGTGCTGCAAAGACTAGTTATCAAATTAAATCAGCTTCATATTCTGAAGCAGTCCCTACAAATATAAGGCTACACTTCAGGTGGTGTCTGCAAAGTACTTTGATTTATTGTCCTTGCTCTTTTTTGGGAAAGCATGTGGAAATTCTCTCTGATGCATATGCTTATGTGAGAAAATTAGATGTCTTTTTAATCCCAGAAAAGTGCTGGTTTTTCACTGTCAGTGTGATACATGTAAATCTGGGTAGTCCTCATATTTGGTAAAAGCTCCAATCTAATCAGTTATTGTCCAGAAAAGTACATGGAATGGAGTCATGTCCACCCATGCAGATTTAGTGGAGTCCTTCAAGTAATGCTTTTCTTGATCTCAATCACACATTGAAACAAATAAAAGAAAAAGAAGCCTATAAATGTGAAAAGAATAGCTGTTTTAGCTCCCATAGTGACTCCTTTTATGAGCAGACATATTTCTCTGTCCCCTTCCCACTTCATCCACCCCATCTCTGACTTCTGCATCAAATGAAGGTAAGCTCTCTGCAGAAGACAAATTTAAAGTAAGACTTTAAAAAATTGGAAGGTTGCCCTCCCTCTACCCTCAATAAAAAGTATTTTTTCTGTCTGTTTTTCACTACCTATCAATTAAGGGGATAATAATGTCAGGTGGAAGAAGAGAATAATTCAGGAATATAGAAGTGTTTCACTCTTTATTTTTACTTATTGAAATCTGACTGAGAGAACATACTTGTGAAAAGTAAATATGTAGAAATACAGATATATAAACATGCATATATATATATGAAATAATGTCTTTTAATACTTTTATTCTTGTATTTTCAGCTTTTTCCATTAGTAAAACTTGTTATTACTGCATTGAAAATATGCTGTAGCAAAAATCCCTTTAAATTTTGAGAACTTTTTGATTCAGCAATTCACACAATTCCTTATGATAGCAGAAGTAGCTACCCATGGAAAAAAAGAGACTGCTTTTACCAAAATCAATCTTCCTTTAAGTCAGAAGTCATGCTCTATCCAGGGCAGACCCCACATGAAATGAAAAGTGAAAAAGGCAAAATTGTATTAGGAGAAAATAGACGATTTGTCTCATTCAATTGAAAGTAAGAATAGCAATTTGCCAGAAACTAGAATCAATTTTCACGTGATCTACAAACAGTTGGATTGGTCTGACCTTCAGATAAGATTAATTTGCAACTAATAATTCACTGTGTTCTAAGTCTCATTGCATTTACTGCTTTCATAAATCTTCTGTACTTTTTTTCCCCCACTCTCCTCTGCTCAGTTGCTGCTGTTTAAGTGCTCTGAGGATGAAGAGTCTTGGGATGGTGCCAGATGGTCTGGGCTACATCCAAGATAGAGGAGTGACTCTTCAGCTATCCCTATTACTCACTCATTATGGACTAAACAGGAAAAAAAATACTAACTAATAGAAATGCTTGGGTTTTGTTTTGCTTTATCTAATTGTTGGGTTTTTTTTTTTTTTTGGTTTTTTTTTTTTTTGGTGAGTTGTGGTTTGTTTGGTTTTTTTAAGGATTAGGAAGGATATTTAAAGAGGTATAAAAAAATCCAAACAAAGTTATCTTTTCATCCCAGTCTATGCAAAACTGGCCCCCTGCCAGATCAGGTGCAATTAAGACATCCTGAAACAAGAGGTGGATGGGACAGTAACATGTTGATATCCCTCATGTTTGTTTTATGGATTTGAGAACCGAAACTGGTGATGGCTTGCAGAATATTAAACAGGCTGAGAGAGTAAATTGTTTAATCTTTGCTTCTGCCAATTCTTCCCAAAGTACTGCATAATAAGCTACCTCAACTAGGCTCAGTTCCCCCTGTGTCAGCCACTTCTTCTCTTTAGAGAACTGGTGCATATTGGGGTTCAGGTTTTATTTTGGTTGTTATCAGGGATTTTCTCCCTGTATGGAAAACCATTCTAAAAGTTAAAAAAAAAAAAAATGAAGCAAATCTGAAAAAAAAAAAAGAAAAAGTAAAAGTTAAGGGCTTTCTTTCACTTCATAGGAGTTTTTGAAGATACTGCTTGTCTGCAGAAATCTTACAACTTATGTATCTAACTTGAATCTTCTAAGAAAAATCATGAACAGGTAAAAATAATAATAATAATGAGTTTTAGATGCTATGACTCTTATGTGAATTCAATACTATTTTGACATGCTTAGAAACTACACTACCTATGTAAGCATCTATAAAAACCTGTGATAACTTCATGAAGCACCTCTGATAAAAATTGGACATGGTAATAGAAACCCAGGTATAATAAATGTAAAACAACACAGTCTGATTGGGTCCTATGGTTTTCAGTCTTCCACCTCTGCTGTGTGTGTCTTCATAAATCCTGATGGAAAGGAAGTTTCTTGTTGACCCAGAGAGCAAACAATTTTGAGTTCAGCATCTCTGCTCTGCACTGCAGGGCTCTCACATGGAAGAAGATGTGAGTCAGAGTAACATAAAGACCAAACCATCCTGCTTGTGATGCCATTTGGCTTCACATGCCATTTGCCATTTTTGTAACAACATTTGATGTATTTTTTTATGCTTTTTGGCATAAGATTTGCTATTGTGTCATTAGTAGTTCTGCTCTCATCCTCTGGAGCATTGGATGCCTTTTGACACCTTAACATTTACACACTTCTACATCAGCCTTTTGCTCAGAACTGCCTATTTTCAGTTCATTTCAGGTTTCTGTATCCTGCCAGAAGTTCATTCTCTTCTTATTTTTTTAACTTGAAGTTTATAAAATAATTATATATTTTGGGGGTTTTGGTTTTTATTTTGTACCTGCTGTCAAGTGCTGTATCATTTTAATTCAGTCTTCTCACTGGCTCTGCTTACCTCATTTAGTGTGTTGCTTTGTAGTTCATCTTAGAATTTTATTTTCATTGTAAGGAATAACATGTGAGAGGACAGTATTTTTAGCTAGAAAAATGAAGACTATTTTGTAAAAATTATGACGTTCAATGTCTCACAGAATTTTCTATGTTTTATAATCTATTTTTGATTATAGGATCTTATTCCATTATCTACGAATAAAGTAACCTTTTTTTCACTATTTCAAATGAGCTTTAGACCTTCAGCATTTCAGAGCAGAGACCTCCTTTGTTCATAACTGTCAAGTATTATGTAAGTGATTTGCATGATTTCTAAAAGCAAAAATTCTTATTTTCCAACCGTATTTTTAATCCAGCTTTCATCTCTTCCAAATATTTCTTTCAATAAGAGGCTTTAAAAATTTAAGAAGAGATTTATAGGTAAAGATATTTTGATCTCTTGACATGATATGGGGCTAAGCATTCCTGCCAGCAATCTTGTTGACACCAAAATTATAGAGTTGGTTTAAGAACACAAAATGTACTCTACACGTGAGAGGCCACACCTTGAATCCTGTGTTCAGCTTCAGGCCTCTCACTACAAGAAAGATACTGAGGTGCTGGAGCATGTCCAGAGAAGGGCAATGGAACTGGGGAAGTGTCTTTGCCACAGATCTGATGAGGAGCAGCTGAGGGAGCTGAAAGGTTTTAGCTTGCAGAAAAGGAGGCTCAGGAGAGACCTGCTGGCTCTCTAGAACTACCTGAAAGGAGGTTGCAGCAAGATGGGGGCTGGTCTCTTCTCCCAGGTAACAACTGATAGGTGCAAAGGAAATCACAGAATCACAGAATATTCTGCACTGGAAGGGACCCACAAGGATCATGGAGTCCAACTCTTACGTGAAAGGCTCATCCAGGGCCCCCATACAGGAGCCTTCCACTTAAGAGTTGGACTCTTGACCTTGGCATTATTAGCACCATGCTCTAAATGATTGAGCTCAGGGTATGAGCTCAAGTTTTGCTAGGGAATGATTAGGTTGGAGAAGTTTAGGAAAGTTTAGGAAAAGTTTGTTCATGGCAAGGGTTGACAGCACTGAAACAAGCTGCCCAGGGAAGTGGTAAAATCCCCACCCCTGGAAGTGTTCAGAAAGCCTGTAGGTGTGGCCCTTGGGCAGCTCAGTGATGAACATGTCAGTGCTGGTTAATGGTTGGACTTGGTGAACTAAGATGTCTTTTCCAACCTTAATGATTCTGTGATTTTGTCTGGACTTTGCTTGGATCTTGTCCAATACCCTGTTTCTTCAGTACTTTTATGAAAAGCTGAAAGTTGATCCAAATTAATTTCCAAATGAACTGCCAAATACATTAGCAGAAATGATAAAATGCTCAAATGAAGTACATTATTATAATTGAATTCTATTGCCTGAGGAAAAGGAAGTGAAGAAAAACTGGAATGACCTTTTAGTTGATGGGGATTTTGTGACTTTGACTTTTTTCTTTCTTTTTTTTTTTTTTAACTCCAGAAAATTAGTGTATTATTCTGTAATCTCATGAATGTGATTGCAGTTGTTTTCTTCACCTAAGTGTTGCTATTGGCACTGTATAAGATAGCCTGATTTTCAACTGTAAATTTTTTCAAATGTCTGAATGAATGCCAAAATAAGGATATGCAAACATAGGAATTTGCAAACATATCATATGCAATTATTTTTGAAAGCAGCATCAGGAAATAGAACATGTCTGGGTTTGGAAGAATAGAAAATTTCCTCTCTGCCAATTTAAAAAGGAATTTATGAATGTAGAAATCAACAAAATAATTTCCCCATTGCCATATGTTCAACAAGTCCGTGAAAAAGGTACAAATTATTGCTTGCTTTATTTTACACATTCTTGCTGTCCTATTGCAAAACAGTATCAGTTGCATAAGCAAAAGAAGAGCTGTTTTTCTCTTCTAACTAATTTGTGTCTAAAGGAGAGGAGGACTGTGCAGAAGTAAAAGGGCATCTTGTCCTCTGAGTGGCACTGGTGGGAGCTAGTTGAGATCATTCATTGTATATCAGTAATTTTAAATTTTACCCAAACAGTAGCAGACTTTTTACAGGATCCTGAATTCCTTCTTTGCACATGGTGAAACAATCTGGGTCCTTTTCAGAGTCATAATCTCTTGTTGGGGTACTGTGTCTCTTTTTGCTTCTTGGATTTTGAAAACATAACAATTTCATATAGATCCTTTTAACCAAAGTGTTTCACCTGGTGGTCTGCATTCTTACTTTGACACACTTCAGCTGTTATCAAGACCCACAAATGTTATGAGAGAAGAACCACCCCTTTATGAATGCAATTTAAATAAACTACCAATTCTTCCTTCCTGTTCCACTGCATAAAACCCAATGTTTACCTTTGTGGTTATGGTAATCTCACTTAAAGGAAGTTCAGATAACTTAATCTAATAGACCATTCAAAGTAGCTTTAGTTTCTAGATTCAATTGTGGACTGAATCTAAGCCTGGTGTTAAGGAGGAAAACTTAATTTGTATTTTGAAACAGCACAAGAAAAATGTGTCATAAAAATCAACACTGGGCATAGAATATTTTCTGTGTTAAAGCTGCAATAATATTTTTCACTTTTCTTTAGTGATTTTTTTCATATTTAGAGATTACAAATATGAGAAGTAAAAAAATCTTTCTTATATTGCCAGTGAATTTTGTATTGTTATTACTTATATACAATTATTGAGAGAAGTTAATAAAGAAAGAGGTCTCTTTGTTTCAAATTTCCTTTTCTAAGTACAGCTGATAGTTCAGCTGGCAGAACAAGCACACCTTTAATCTCTTCTCTTTTGCAAAGATTCTTGTGTAATTCTGTGAGCCCAAGCCATTTTTCCTTTACTGAATCTCCTTTGAACTTTTACTTTGATTTGGAAACACTTTTCTTTTTACATCTCTCTACTCTCAGCTGAGGAAAGTCTTGTTTGCATCTGATTTGATTGAACATTGTTTGGACTATAGTCATTGAAGATAATTGTTCTCTGTCCATTGTTTGGCCTTCTTTTTACAGCGTGATGATTGCATATATCAAAGCAACTCTCATTACAGGCAGTTTTCAGGGATCAAATATTAAGCACAAAACTTGCAAAGCACAGCTCCTTCATTAAGTTGTTCCCACATTTGATGACAACTCTAGAAGTGATTCTAGCGATATTGAGCAAAACCATCTCAGTTTTATTGTGAATTCTGCCTATAGGACTGAAATCTGACTGGCTTGTTTACAAAACAGTGATGCTGGGGACATGTCAGGACATGCATCTTCTTCTAAGAGCACTCTTTTGTACTTTTTAATCCTTTTTCTTTCAATTACTAGAGCTCTGATTGAAGAAGCAAGCCAAATACTCACTTGCTTCATTAGCGGTGGAAAGAAAATTGAAGCTTTTCTCCTTAATAGCACATTAGATTGAGGAACACAACTGGAGGCAAAAGATACATCTATTTTCTGAGTCCTTAAAAACCAGAACAAAACACAGAGCACATCCTGTCTTAGCCAGGGGCAGAGTAAAGTGAGAAGTGAATAGGCACGAAATGTTTTCACTGGAAAAACAGCCCAGACTTTGAATCTTAGCCTGCCTTTGCCACCAGCTGCTGGACTTGGGTAGGCACTTCGCCACCATCGGCTATAAGTGGGTGGACACACAGGCTACAGAGCAGGTTATGCCTTAATTTTGTGTGCTACCCACCTGCCTTGTGCCAGCAACAGGGAAATTAATCACTAATTCCCTTCTTACAGTCTGACTCGTTTGGCAAGGCAAGGGGGCTCAGCAGCTCCCCAGAAGTTCTCTGCACTTGTGGGTGCCTGGGGGTGAATTCTAACTCCCATCGGGTGTGAAAAATGGGGCATTTCTCCACAGAAATGCTCAGGGCACTATAAGCATGTGTTTAATCACCTGGATTAACTCCAAGCTCTTTAAACTGTAATTAACAGTGGCAGTTCCCAGCTTCTCTAATTCACAGAGACCAGTGCAATTTCAGGTGTGCCTGTTTTTTTGTTAGCCTGTTCACTGATCCTAGGAATGAAATACACTGCAGTCTTAGAGTTCTTTTGTCATCTCCACAGAACTTCGAGTTTTAAACTAGTGCCATATGGTATTTGAGTTCCCACTGAGTACCTGAAGAAGGTGATTTGATATTTTCTGAAAGATTATAAAATTAATGGAGCCTCTGATAATTTTTTTAGAGCTGCTTTGATATATGCAATCATCAGTGCCGTCAGCTTTCTAGAAAGAAACAAACAACTTCACCTTCCCAAAAACCAAACCCCTGAACTGAGAGTAAATGAGGGTGTGCTTGTTATTAAACTGTTGTATTTTGAAATGAAACATATTTTTGTATAAGCAATGTGTGTTTGTTCTTAATTCTGATATTATTTTTCCAGTTAGATAATCACAAAACACAAAACTGAGGTTGATTTCTCTAAGCAGAGTGTGTATGACGATAAATAAAAGATAAATATGGATACTGTATTACAAAGTGTCATATCAAAGTTTCAAAACTTTAAAGTATTGGGCTGCTCTTTGTGTCTCTCCTGCCTTCCTGCAGATTCCCTTCTTCTATCTTGCTGTAACCTATGTTTTCATAATGAAAAGAAATTATGGGCTCCAGGGTGGAAGAGGATAAAGGACAGGTTGAAGGTGGACATATTTAATGACTTTCATTAGTCAGTAAATTTAGGCATAAAGCTGAAATTTTAGATTTGAACAGCCAACAATCCAAACACGTGCAAAACGTAAGAATTGCATATAGGCGGTGGGCAAACACTAATATGTTGCATAGTTTGTTTACACATGCTCATTTAAAATTATGTTGGCCCTTGTGGTTTTTTTTGGGAAATCTGCTTTTATTTTTCCCTGATGTCATAGATGAATATTTCATGCCTGTGCTTGCATTTTTCATACTGTAAAAAACACAGGCAGAAATGAAAATTGTGAGACATGGTTATTTGAATACATATGATGTATAAAAGAAAACATTTTTCTCAGTTTTAAAAAAGAGAAGCTTAAAAAATAATTACAGAATTAATGAGCTGGAGGCAAAATGCAGCAATCTGTCTTGTCACAAGCATTTCTAATACTTTGGTGCTGCTGAATTCATGCATAAGACTCTTGGGGTTTTCACAGTGCCACCAGAAGATTTTTAGGGGTTTGGTGTAACTGTGGACTTCAATACCATCTTATAAATTGTAATTTTTTCAGTTGTTCACTTAAATTAATAGCTTATGTTTTTACATGTCTGTATACTCCTGTACATACAATTACTTTGCTGAAATTTGAAGAGTTAGAATAAATATAATTACAGAAGAAAATGAGAAGTTACTGGTTAGGGTAATTGCAAAATAACTTTATTTCACTTCCATTCTGCTTGAATCAGTAAAAAATTGCAATCAAAAGAAAAATATTGCTGTGATGTTTTTTCAATATATCCCTGATTTGCCTTGATGGAGGAATTTGATTTTAATATTGTACATCTTCTTTTTTCCCCACTAAGACTTCTGCTACTATTGATAAAGATTTCCCCTGTAATTTTCTCTTTGCAATGTTTGTTGAAGCATAGCCCAGATAAACAAAAAATAATCAGTTGGAGCTGAATATTCTAACACAATTTAAAGTTCTATTTTAAGTGTTCTGAATGAGAAACCAGCTTAGATATTCTTGTGCATTATAATTACAAAGCTATGATCCAAAATTGTCTTTTTCACAGATTTCCTAATCCTTCTAATTGTTGATTTTTCTGAACATCACAGTGAGTGAGTACAGTTGGAAACAGACTTCTTTCATCCAGCTTCTGTTAAACAGTGGAATTCACATTGCTCTGTTTTCACTTGAGGATATTCAGATGCAGAGTGCATGGCTGCTGTTCTGCTGGAACAGAGCTTTCATTTGCTGGGCAGTCATTTTGGAGCTGAGGCAAAATTAGCTCACAGATTCAAGAGCATGATGGAGTTGGCTGATATTCTTTATACCTGCCTTTTATATATATATATATAAATATATACTTTTATTTACATACATGTGCACAGGTGTAAATGGGAGTGTGAGGCCTCTTCAGTGCGTAAATGGTGTCTTGCCCACTGCACGCCAGCTGGAGCACAGTGGAATCAGTTATTCTGGGGAACAATCCCAGTGATTCCTTCACAAGGAACACAGTGGATGAATGCATAGCAGGGGTGTGCTGACCTTCCAGCAGACTCTGCTGCCAAATTTAGAGCTGACCACTGTGCTTCCACAGCACTGCAAAGCTGCAGGGCTGTGAGCAGCAGTTTCACTCGGAGTCATTCATTCTGTGGTTTAAAGGCTGACCTCCTCCTGCTGGATTTCTGGTGGGGCAGGGAGCTGGCAGGGAGCTGCCCTGCACTGTCCACTTCTCACAACAGGCAGCAGCATTAAAGGTGACAACTGGGGGCTTGTGATGGCTGATAGAAATACACAGAGCACAGCACAGTGAAATTGAGGGCAAAAGAGGAAGTGAAGAGGACGGGACAGAGCCATGTACAATGGGATAAATTACTTCCTTCAGTGTGAAATGAAAAAAGGATATGAATGCTCTGAAATAATCAGCACACAAAGTAATGCTGCAGGAAAGTGGATTGCCTGGGAAAACTATTTTTCTATACAGATACCACTAGGCACTGTTTCTTAAAATAAAAACAAATTGATGAGGGAGATATCATCAAACAACTGGGAAAAAGGAATTATCCAGGACTACATTTTTTTTCTTAACTTGTTTTGTAGAGAGACTAAAAAACAATGAAGTTGTCAGAGTTAATTCTTGAATGTATTTCTTTCATATTTTCATTTACTGTTTTGTAGTATGTGAGTACCCTCCCTTTGGTCCCTGAAGGATACACTCCACATGAAGAAGTCATGTACAATAGCTCTTTTCTTTTGTTCCTCTCCTTGATTTTCCACTCTGCAAAGATGGCTGAGCTGTGGCAAGTAACAGTGCCCTTTACATGTCTTATCATGTCCTTAAATACCATGAAAGTAACCAAGATCCTTGTTTAACACAAACTGTCATTCTTATCACACGTACCATTGCTATTATATTTTTATTTTTAAGCAAGTCTGTTCATTAGATTAACCATCTGCACTCAGTTATAAAAGTTGAGTCATTTACTCTAAAATTAATAGGAGCGGAATGTTATTAGTGTTTGAGATATGAACTGAAACTTTAAACAGATCCAGGACTATATGAGTCAAAAATACCTGCTGTCTGAGATGGAGTCACAGGCATGGACAAGTTGCCAGCAGACAGGTGTTAATGGCTGTCAGTATCAGCACCCATAGGTGCTGAAAGGGGTTGATGCTTTCCAATATCTTCAGCATGATGCCTTGTTCATTGCCATCAGGTAACAACCGTGTCTTAATCCCAGGCCACATTGTGAATTGAATGAGAAATCAAGGTGTTTTTTTTTCACCAGAACATCCAAAGTTTAGGGGGCTATCTCTTGGAAATTAATATTAACCAATAATTTGGTGATTTCTCCTATGGTTTAAGACCCTGTAGATGTGAAATGGGTGCAAAGGGAAAGGTCTGTGTTTACGTTAGGGAATATATGAAAGCACCATGCTGAAACATGTGGGTTGGGATGCTTCTTGCCAGCATCAATAGTCAAAATATCTAGACTCTTTTTAAGCTATGTCTGTCTCAGTCTCTTGATCATAGCCTGGTGTTGTAGAATCACAGGGGTCACGATTTGAAGTCTTTTTCCCATTTCTGAAAGCAAAGACCAGTATTGTAAACATAAAAAGATAAGCAAGTTTCATCCTACCCTTACTGTCTTCCCAGCACGTAAAGTGGGATGCCCCCAATCCCTTTTGATTTGTCTCAGTGCCTTGCAGGCTGTTTTCTGGCTTTCCCACAGCTGTTTGGGATCAGCAGCTGGAACAATGCAGACAATTCAACACCTGGCCTGGGTCTATCAGGCAGAATCAGGCAGAATCGATTTTACCAGCTGACATGAAACATGGTGTAATTACATGAGTCTAATGGTTTAGGTCTAATCGTTTCATTAGGAGGAAATAAACAAAAAACCTCACTTAATTAAAACTTGTTTCTAATATTTCCAGTGGTTTTAAAAGCATAAATTATGTTAATTGGAAAGATAGATAAAAATATTTTTGCACAGGCCCTTACCATGCATTAATAGATTATCTTTATAATTAATTTTCTTGTTTAATTTCAGATTTAATATATTTATTTTTATGTTTTGAAGGCTTTTGAATAATAACCAAATTTGAAAGATTTCACAAAATTGCTTTGAAAGGCTTAGAAATCTGCAAAATGTGTAACTGAAAATAGAAACCTCTCTCAATAGCTAAACTGGGATTTTTTTAGTTATTAGAAATAATTTGAAACATCTTATTTAAGTACAAGACAGCTTATTCACCACCTGCCATATTTAGTTTATACTTACTGAAAATTGTGCTGTTCAATAAAAGATGATTGGTCTCATGAGCCAATGAGAAATAATTGGTCTATGTGCTTTATGTCTACTGGCCTAATTTTGAAAAAGGACTACAAAAAGTGATCCTTTCTGCTGATGCTTTCATTGGCTTCCCTTAAGATTTTAATCACTAACCATAACTACTCTTGATCATGTTTATATTTTGAAGAAATTTGTGAAATTCCATTTCATATCATGAACAAAAGACAAAATATTATTCAACACAACTTTGATGTCAAATGGTTTCCGTGTAAAAAACCCAACATACTGATTAACTGTGATCAACTTCCATATAAAAAACTTTGAGCATTTTGGGTTTTGCCAAAGTCTGTTTTAACATTAATGCAATTAACTCATTGAATATGAAAATCAAAATCATGAACATGTAGAAGAGAGATTAGGTCAATCTTTCTATGACAGAAAGCTTAGTACACTTAATAGTAACAACATGTGCACATAGGCCAGATAAGGGATTGAAGTGATCAAAGATAATTAGCAGAAATTAGATGATGTTCTCTTGAACAGGGGCAGAGTAAAATGTATATCACAGTTCTTCAAGAATTTAAGACAAAATATAATGCAAAATAATTTACCACAATTTCCAAGAATATGTGCAGACCATGAATGATTTAAAGGTTTACACATCCAAAATTCTATTTTGAGGAGAAAAAATGTTACTTTTAGATCTATGTATTAATAGGACTAATTTCAACATTTCAGAAAGCATAATTCCTGAAGCAAGTATTTTAATTGTTGATCTATGAGCACCTAGGAGACTAGAATAGATTTTTCAGCTGATAGAATTCAGGTAACATCTTCCTTGTGACTTCTCTCTGAGGCAGGAATATTGGATGATGCTTTAACTTCACATACTTTCACACGCTTTCATTGGATATTCTTACAAGCAGCCTATGGGAATAAAATCTAAATGAAGGAACTGACTGACGGGTAATCACCACATTGGAAAACTTAATGTTGGTAGCTCCTGGTGGTCAGCAGTGAAGCTGGAAGGATAATGTGAGTGAAATTTATTCTCAGTTCACCCCTTAGTCAAAGTCAAAGTGTTAGTCAGGAACCAGCAGTAAAATTCGCTCCCAAGGCAAGGTATTTATAGATGAAAGTGCTGTGGGAAAAGAAAGAATTGTGAATGCAGTTTATTGGAATGCTCCTTTGCCTGCTTTACCTTCATTGAGAAAGCAAAAGATTTACCAACCATATCCAGAGCAAGGCAGACCTGTTTATCTTCACTGCAGTTTGAATTTGTTACAGTTACAGCAGCTCTGCCTGCTCCTGATAATACACAAAGCCTGGCTGCTTAAGGCAGGTGAAATTTTGGCCCTTTCGGCTCAGGACGGCAGAGAAAATGCAAATATTCTCTTTTTTAGTGTTTGGCAAATGAACTAATCTAGGTAGAGGAGAAGAGTAAGACACATGGCTGTTGCTATAAGTCATAAAGCTATTTCAATTTCTGTATGTCTGCAGTACACTGTGGAAGGCAGAACAGAAAACTGCTTTCTTTTATATATTTTCCTGTCATAGCATTGTCTAGACAGAGAGCTTATGGTTAATTTGTTTATTCACAAGGCTCTGAGGAAAACACAGAGCAAACCTGCCCACCAACCAACCACCAGCTATAGTGCTATCAATTAAAAAAAAAATAACATTAATGCTGCACCTTCTCCCTATGTAATCTTGTTCGCTTGATTTATTTCATCTTCACCAGAAAGATTAGAAATTGACTTTATTCAGACAATCTAATCACTGCACTGAAGTTTTCTATTCAGACTTTGCTATTTTTTTTGATTTTAACTTCTGAGAGCTCTCACAGTTTTTTACAAGTTTTTTACAACTTCCAACAAATAACTTGAAAGCCTGTGTTTTGTTTTTTCTAAATACTTTAATATTTGCCTTTGTGTGTATTATAGTATTCATCTGAACCATTAGAGCCTTCAATATCCATGACAATTAGGCTGTTTTCAAGCTGTTAAGGAGGATCAATATTTGATTCAGATTTTTGTCCAATTTATATGGTAATCATCTATTTTATACTCAATATGTATCATACAGATGGTTGATTTAATAAAATCTGTACTTGTTCTCATAAATACAATTTTTACGGAATGAAGACATTGCTCAAACTCCCACTATAATTAATGCAATCTTAAATGAGATGGGTTGACTAGTGAGTGACTTTTATAGATTAGATAACACCTATGAGCGCATAGCAAGCACATCTCAAAAGACCCTAAAGATTTTTCCAACATGTTATCCTTTATATTTTTCTGTTATTTTTTTTATTTTGTCCCTTCCTTCCTGCCTTCCTCCCCTCCTCCCCTCCCTCCTTTCCTTAAAGTTAATAATTGTACTGAGTTGCAATCCGTATTTTTAAACTAGTCCACACAATTGCTTCTTTGCGATGTAGTTCTAATCCAGTTCTTTAGGCTGGCTGGGAGATATTTATGTTTTTCAGTTGTCCACAGTCTCAAAGCTGGACTCAGTTCCTATTAAAATCACCCTCTCTAATTTTTCCTTTTGAAATGAGGAGCTCCAGCCACAATCATTCATTTTCTTCCTGATGTTGCATGCCAAAAAATAAAATTAAGCATTTGTTATAGTTTCAGAACACGCAGAAAGCCCCAGATGCTTGTGCATAACTTGCCATGTATGCATAAATAGGGTCTGGATGATGGTATGACAACACTGATGGATGTAGGGAAAACTGGATGTAGGGAAAACTGGCTTATTTACTACAAGAACAGCAGAGATTTTGTAAGGTGCTCTGGTATGCGGCAAGTCAGTCCAAAGTACTTTCAATTAAAAGCATGGCTGCCTCTCACACTGCTTTGGAAATTGCCCTTCCCTTACAGAACCTAGGGCCATTACTTAAGGTGTGAAGGAATATGTCCTGGAGCTTTTCATCCTCTGGGACTGTTCCTGAAGCAGGTCTGCTCACTGGTTCACAGAGGAGGTGCAGTGCTCTAGAACTGGATGTACCTTCTTGGGAATGCTGGGCTGTTGCTTTGTGTTTGTGCTCCTGAAGCTCCCCACTGCTGCACTTCTGGAGCTCAGCTGATGCTGTTGAGTCAGGGATGGGAAGAAAAGACTCCAGTCTTCAGAAGGTGAATCAGAAAGTGTTTAATGAAAGTAGTGGGTCTTTTTATAATGTGACTCTCTAGGTGAGACTTGATTGGTGTCAAAGTAAAAAACTCTCACACTGCTGTTGAACTATGAATAGCACACTCTGGAGAACCATATCTATAAACAATGGTTACAGAAAGAGAGATAATAATTGTTTTAATTCTTTCTCTGAGCTTTCTCACAGCTTCTCACAGCTTCCCAGGAAAATTCTGGGAGAACTGTGTCTCTCCCTGTTCAGAGGATATGTGATTATCACACTCAGCAGCAGTTAAAAGACAGGCTTTCGGTCATGTTTTCTTCCGGTCAGGATATGTCATTGTTACAGTGGAGAATGTGAAATCATTCATTTCTACAGGTGGACACCAGAGCATGTGCACCATGAGCTGGTGCATGGATAGCATGGGAATACAAACTGTCTGAACCTGTGGGTGTCCTGTGGTACAGTGCTCTTTGCAGACAATCAGCCTGGGATTCCAGAATGGTAGTCTGGTCGTGGTGCCTCATTAGAAGGCAAGGAACCAGTGATACCTTGGGGTTTAGCTGTCTTTTTCTCTTTTTCCTTCTTTTTGAATTTGTGCTGCTTTGGTGTGTGGGTCTGGGATTCATTCATGTTCATTGATAGCAAGCTCTCTTCACAGAGCAGGTAGACACAACAAGGTCTCTAGCCAGGGACCCAAGGACAACCAGATCCAGATCTCAGACCCAGGAGTATAAACAACCTGGACTGAAGAGAGAAAATAAGAAGGATGGGACTTCATGGGCTGGGGCTGTAATTGGACAATTAGTTCCAATATGCTAATGGACCAAAACTTACAAAAAATGCGAGATCTTGTGACCAAGCCCTCTTTTGCTTCCATCTTGGAGCCATCCAGGCAGAGCCAAAGCTGTGGCTCTGATAATGCCACGGTGTGGCCTTTGAAGGCCCTTCAGTAAATACCATTTTATTCCCCTTAACTCTCTCTACCTCTGTCCCATCTGTTTATGGCAGCACCAGTATAAAAACTGTACCTCTGATGAGCACAAAGGCTGGTGCTGGATTGGGATGCCTCCACTGGTCAGTGGTAGCATGGTAAAGAGAATTTCTGCATTCACTCCTCCCATGTGATGTCCCATGCACAGATTAGAGAGGACTCTGAACCAGTCCTCCTCCAGGGATTTTTAATAATGAGGTGCACTTGGTGTGTGTGATGAACTGATGAACTGGGCATAGTGCAAACATCAGAGGACTGCTTCAGAAGGAGAACAGTCATATAAGATATCTTGTGGGTGTGAGTTTAATTCACTGTTTCACAGCTTAATTCTGAGCAGAAGGCAAAGGGCCAGCCAAGTCAACAGAGATAAAGCCAGGTCAGCAAGAGAACAACCATTCATATCAAAACAGTGGTTCATTAAAAGCTGTTTTTTCTTGTATTTAAAAATTTCTGAGGTTGAGGCTTCCTTATCCTTAGATTATCTAATCTAGTACTTCTAAGAATACTTTCTGTTTTAGCTATATGAATTAGGAATAATTTTTTCCCCTTTTGGTGATATTATACATTTTTTAGGGTAGTGAAGTATCTTTTTTGTTTATTTATTTTTATTTTTCTTTTTCTCCTGGATTATAACCCCCATATTTTCTAAAAGAATACATTTTCTAGGCCACATCTCCTTTGATATTCTTCCCTTGACTTTTTAAAATTTATTTATGTAATACCCTAATTAAACTTCAGTCATGCTGAGTAAAGAAGAAGGACTTCTTTGTGTCTTTTATATAGCAGTCCCACTGATATTTCTTCTCATCACTTTATGTATGCACTTTATTCCTACTGCTACATAACTGTTCCCACCCAGACGCATCTTTTTATTTCAGTACATTTCTAGAACATATCAAGAACATTTTGAATTCTAGACTTACATTCCCTCCCAGTTTTTAAATTACAAAGCATACCCACAGCAGTTCTGGACAAGGAACAGTTTCTGTACAATTCTGGTAATGACCACAGACCATTTCAAGGCAGTACAGTATTGCACCCTTCTCACAGTATTTTTTTCCAGAGCACAGGTCACCCTCACTATTTCCCTGGAGGAAGGGACCACAAACAAAACTGTGGCTGGCAAACAAAACTGAAACATGTATTAGTGTATTCATGTTTGTCTCCGAGCTGCTTTTACAGCTCCACATGCACAGAGTGTCTCCCCTTTGAGCCTGTGTGCAGCCCAAGGGGAGAGGAAGAGAAGCAGAGCTGTGGCAGCCCCTCTTATTGGAGTCTTGTGTGCACTATTTACCAGGAAAACCAGGACTTGCAGATTTTTCTCTTGGGTACTTGCAAAGTACTTTGGTGACATAACCTATAGATGACAGGGGCCTTACAGTAAAAAAGGGCAACTTTTTATCTCCTTCCTCTTCCTTTGTATAACCCTCTAGAAGTGCTGGAATGTTGTAGTGCGTTTTTAAGTTTCTCTTGTGTTCTCCCATTTTATGTATCATTCCCCTTTTGTCCTTGTAAAATGGTTCTTCCCTCCCCAGTTTTCCCGCCACAGCTCTCCTGACAGTTATGTTACTATGGTTACCCCTGCCCCCTTCAGTTGTCAATCGCTCAAGTTATGTCACTTCCCCTCCCTTATTTTACCATATAAGTAAGGTTTTCCTCCTCCCTGGGCTCAGTCAATCACCCTCTACTCCTCCCAGCTTTCGAGAACCTTCTTCTCTTTGGGGGATGTAATTGGCTGGGGTCCCGGGGCTCCTCTCTAACCTTGTGTTTATTGGATATGTTTGCATGTCAGTTATGTTGTGCATCTCCCTATATGTTTTCCTATTTGCTAGCGGGGTTTCCTTCCTTTCTCCGCCCCCTTGCCTTTAAAACCTCGCCTCTCCCTTTGCTCGAGGCCATTTTGCTGATCGGTGCCCTCCCTGCGTTGGTGCCTGCCATCCTTCAATAAACCGATGTTAACCCCCAGCAAGTGGTCGCTCCCTTTCCTCGTCTCGTCCAGCGCATATAATCCAGTCCGCGATTCGGCCCAGCCCGAGGCCACGACGCCAAGGGGGGCTGATCTCAGATGCAGCGGAGGCGTCGGCCGTTTCCCCTCTAGCTAGCCGGACTTTGAGCCGCATGCGCATTCACGCACTGGAACTGCTTTTGCTTTGACACCTTGAGAAGCAGGAGCTGTATAGATGACTCAAAAGTTTTGGAGGTGAAAATCCAATGCAGGATCATTTTCTTTTGGCCTATCGTGGAAGTAGAAATCACTGAGAATAAACTAAACTTGGGAACTGGAAACCCCTGGTTGTATTTACACTTGAAGAGTTAATGTTGGACATGACATATTAATGTGAATAGCTGAGTGAATCTCTATAGAACTTGGACTTCAATTAATATTTAACCTGGCCAAAGCAGTGTAAAACAATTCCATTTTCCTTTTAAATAATTTTTTTGCAGTATAATAAAGCAACTTGGAAAAAACCATGAATACTTCATTCCTACTCATAAGCAGGATAAATCACACGAAAACTTGTTTGAAACAATTCAGATAAAGAACTGCTTGTATACAGAGATGTTTGGACAAATCTAGGCCTTGATTGTTGTAAGACAATCACTGTAAAAGAGAGTTTTTATTTGAAAAAGTCTTTCCAGGTGAAATTCCCAGCTTTGATAACCTAATTAATCTTCATATTTGTGAAAGACAGCTGCACCTGGCTTTTTTATGCTTTATCTGCTTGCTTGACTATTACTCTATTTATGGTATTGAAGTATGGTATTACTCACCTTACATAATGAGTAGCAAAAAAAGAGTACAAATATTTCTAATAGGAACCTGTTTACCAACACTTAACACATGTTATTCCCTTTAGAGTTCACTTTTCAGCATAGTGAATTCTTTACTCCCACCTTAACACAAAAGAGGAGGGAACCCAGGTGAGAAAGCAGAGCAAAGCCCTTTGATGGAAATAAAAAAACAGCCACTGAAGCACAAAGACAGAAAGCAACAGAATACAGATTGACTCATTCCCCTCTCACTTACCCTTCCTCCCTATGAAAAAGTGAATTCCTGAGGTGTGCTGCTCCTCAATGCATGAAATGGGAGGGAAGAACCCAGTGGCAGGTTAGGGATGCAGCTCTCACAATATCTGACACAAAGCTCAGCCTGTGAGAACAGCTTCTGGGCTGCAAAAACGAGAGATTTCAGAGATTGCCAGATGTCAGGAATTATGATACCAGGTTTGCTATGAATGCTCAGCAGTCACAGTGGTCGGCCACAGTATAATGTGTTGTGTTTGTTATTTTATGATAGGGATTTATGAGTTATTTCACATCAATATTTTATTTTTGTGTAAAGTGAATGGATGAGGTCTTTCATGCTTTTAACTGGAATACTGCCCCAAGAAATGGTAGGTGAGGTTTTCACAGATGATTTTGATTTGAGATTTTCCTTTAAGGAGCACACACAGTTCAGGGTGGAAATATAGGATGGAAATGGCAGACTATCAGGAATACATCTCGCTGCATTAATTAGCAAATTTTGTTGCATTTCATTCTTACAGGAAAAAGACTTTCTAACATAGGGTTTAGGAACATGGACCCTGCTGCAAATTAAAGGTAGAAGAATTATAGAAAGGCAGCTCCCACAGGTGCTGAGTGTTCATTTCCTTTGTACAACAACAGATAACATCTGAACCAGTAGTGCCAGGAACTCTTTACAGGCCTCGAGAAAACCTATTTTAGAGAAGGTATTAGGGAAACTTCCCTGTCCCATCATGCAGGAGCCACTCTGGCAGTCACACTGACACCTCCTGAGCTGGGACTGAGCTCCCTCCACAGCTACACCTGCCACACTCACACAGTCAGACAAATGAGCACTGAAAGAGGAGAAGGCACTAAAAAACAAAATTATGAGCTTCTGCTGTTGGTTTTTTCCCCCTGGAAACTATTTTGAATAATGAGTTGCATTAAACAACCAATTTGTTGTGAAACATTTTACAAATGATTGAGTGAATAAAATAAAGTATTAATGCCATGCCATATATATTTCATCACTGGAAAGAATCTAATTTTTCCATAAATATAAATTTATTTGATTACAGGAAAGATAACCATTTGAATAAAAGATAATTGTGCCTGACATTAATGACTTTTATTTTTTGTTGTTGCAATTTATCTCTCCATTATCTCTCCAGTACAAGAATAAAACTCTCACAGTAGATCAACACGCATTTCCAGAATACCTGTAACAGATTCAAAACTATTTACTGAAATCTCTGCAACAAATTTTGGAGAAACATTATTATTAT
Source organism: Melospiza melodia melodia (assembly GCF_035770615.1). NCBI lineage: Eukaryota > Metazoa > Chordata > Aves > Passeriformes > Passerellidae > Melospiza > Melospiza melodia. The sequence continues at coordinate 133,231,392 of NC_086194.1, read as the reverse complement.
TATTATTATTATTATTAGCCCTGAAATATGGATATTTTTATTTTAGAACTGGATAAATTAATTCTGTAAGTACAGCCACATTTTCCATAATTAAAATTTGCCACTGTTATCTTGTTTTAGAATGATAATATTTTAACTAGGGTCCCTACAGAAGGAGTATCCTGCCCAATCTTCCTTACCAGTGTGGAAACATCAACTACTGCAGAAAACTGCAATGAAATTTGGAACACGTTGTCCAAATAAACTAACAAATCCTATTCTGTGTGTCTTCCTCTCAAAAAACCCCCAGGAAACATGTACAGAACCGAATAATAAAAAGAAAGGAAACTGAAATTAAGAAATTTCATATTCAGTGGGACAAATGCCACTGAAATATGTTTTGAGATGTTACTCTGTAATAGTAGTAATTAATAATTTAATGTTGAAAAGCATTTTGAAAATTAATGATGTCTTTGGGGTTGCAGTCAAAGTAAAATTTTCATTTTCTGTTGTAAAACTAGCATAAAACCAATTATGACTTCCCATTACAAACAAATGTTTGTGTTAGCAAAACAAAGTTAACTGCTGAGAATAAAATTCTAAGGTCATATAATTAACAAAAGAATAGTTAAATATTTCTCTGTGTCATTACTTTATACTGCTACCATAAGTAAAGTCCTCATGACAAGATATACTATACAGACAATATTATGTTTTTGATGTATTATCTTTAGAATTCTTTCAGCTTTGCCTTCTAGCACTTGCAATGCAGATATTTGCTCAGCTCTGTGTGTATGAGCATACATCTGAAACACAATGTAGACATGTAAAATGGAGGCAGTGAAAATATGGAAGTAATACTTGAAAACTGATTCAAGGCTCCTCCTAATGTGTTTCACTTTCTTGTGTCACTCACAATGCACTGAGCCTGGGCACAAGCAGCCGAGACAGTCTGTGGAGTCTCCATGCTCTGAGATACTCAAAATCCATCTAGACATAGTCCTGAGATCCACTTTAAGTGGCCCTGACTGAGCAGGGGAAGGCTGGACCAGTGTCTTACAGAGATCCCTTCCAACCTCAATTGTTCTGTGATTTTGTAAAAAACATTTATTCTCTGTTGGAAAAAAGTTCAATAATAATTTTATTAATAGCTCTAATTAAGGAAAAATATGGGCACTTGCTCACAGCCTCATATCAGGTGACTCTTTCCGTAGTTTGGTAATTCTTGCCAAATATCATCATGCTTTCGGGAAAAAAATGTTGATGATTTGGATGTAACAACCTAAGTTTTTATTTGTAGGTAGAGAAGTTTTTTATTAGATGGCTGGTAATGTTAGAAAGCAAAATTTTGTGCAAGAAAGGATTTATTTTGAATTTTAAAAGAGGCTTCATCGTGCAAAGCTAAGTACATATGAGAACAGTGTCTTAAAATTTAATTTATACATAGCAGCTCATTTCTGAGAGAAAAATTAATACCAGAAAAAGGTATTAAATGAGGAAATGGAATAAGAAAGAATTGAGTCATAATTTCTCTAAGAGGTACTAAACCAGTGTATAACATGGAAATATGACTTTAATATGCTCTAGAACTGTTATCATACAGTAATCATTTAGTCTTTTGTATTTAAACGGGTAAGGAATTATTTTTCTTGGATTTGCTCCACTCGTGTAGATTTTTTTCAGTTCTTTGGGGTATTTTTTTGGTCTCTTACTTTTTTATCACCATCTCTGATATTCATAAATACTTGCAAAGTGCCTTTTCCAGGGTAAAAGATATTGTAGCTGTAAAAAAATGTTTCTGTACTATGAAAATGCACCCTTTATCAAATATTTTGCAAAGATATTTTACATCTCTTGTAAAGCTAGATCAAAATTAAATATTGCAATTAGCATTGGTACCATTCACGTGCTACTTAAAAGGTAATGCAAATTCTTTTATATAGTGAAGTTATTGTAATCAGTTATTCATCAGATTCGTTGTTCCATTGGCAATAAATAGAAAATGCGTATACCTGTTATTCTCTTCAAGCTATTGGAGTCACAATCAGAATATACACCTTTCCTATTCTTTTATTTCCAATGTCACACTCAGCTTCATACAGATTATGCTTTTGTGGCAAAGGTTTTTTGTTCTTTTCTTTATGCAAGAACTCTAGCATTTTAGCTTTTAATCTCACTTTTATTCAAGTCCTTGAGATTTTAGCCTTCATCTTGTCACTTATCTGATGCATCCTTTATTGTAGGAAATGCTTCTTTTCAGTTTTTTAATCTTGAAACTTTTACTGCAGGTCTTTTGGTTTTTTGGTTTTAGGTTTATTTTTCTTCCGTTCTGTTCCAGTCACACAGTAAGTGATGAATAAAATTTTTAATGGTATATGAATTTCTCAGAAGCCTAAGTGACTCTAGAGCTTGGGAGAAAACATATCCCTGGTACAGCAGAGCATGTGTGGGCAGAGGGCAAGGCTGCTTTGCACTTCACCTCTTCCCGTATGAGGAAGAAGCAAAGCTACTCAGAGGTGTCTGGCTCTATGAAGTTAATCACTGCAGTGAAAGCTGTATCCCTCTTCTCAGTAAGGCAGCGGGTTAATTCTGAAAGCTGCAATCTTCAGCTTTCAGGCTGTCTCATTAACTCAGTCCTCTTCTAATGACATTGCCTCATCCTTCTGCACAGCACAGTTATTCATAAATCACTCTTTGCCAACTGTCGGTGGAAACTGCTGCCTCTGCTTCTGAATCTTTCTGTGTAAGTTTGCATTTTCTCTGCATTCCTCCTGGGGTGTGGAGTGCAGTTGGAAATGTTTCCTTCAGGGCCCTTCTGGAAGACCCAGATTGATTTCAGCAGTTCCTGTAAACTCCATGTGAGCATTATGACTGGATATCACACACCACAGAGTGTTTTACTGCCTGCTATACTTTCAAAACACTTAAGACTATTAAAAATATGTTTTGAATCTTTGGGATTAAATCTATAGTAAGTTTTCATATCTGCAGGTTATTATTCCTTCACTCTATCATGCATGCTTTCCATATTGTTTCAATATACTCTCTCATCTTTGTCTTGACTGAATCCTTGGGATGTGTTTCCCAGTGTCCTTATGCATCAGGGGCAAAGTTGAAATTGATGGCTGCTGCTCAAAACACTGTCTTTTTCCACCATTATTTTGTTTCAGTGATAAAAAGTGGGACTGGATAAGCCCCTGGTGTGTTTCTACAGTAATTAATCTGGACAAAAAGATGAAAGAACAGTAGTTAAATAGATTTCATTTTAATGTATAGCTTTTTTCTGGGAAAAGAAAAAAAAAAAAAAGAAAATGTTGTGATCAAGCCTTTTTTTAGAGGTGCTAGGATAGCCATGTGCATTTTGGAAAATTCCTCAAATGAATTTTGCCACCTTAAAAACCAAGCCTGTTTCAGGAAGGAAAACATGATTAATTTATTTGTTTCAAGCTCTTGCTTGGTTTCTAACTAATTAAGCTTCACTTTTCCGTACCCTAAACTTTTTCCACTTAATTGTATTTTTTATCAGGATTTCACTGAAACTTTGGGTCATGCTGTTTCATCCTTTCATGTACCATCCTCAGAAGAGCATGTCACTGCATTGCGCCACACTAAAAGGAGTCTCATTAACCTTTTTATATGATGGCTGACATTCAGAGGCAGTATCAGCTTCAAATTTTGAAACTAGGCCAAAATATTCAAGCTTGGATGCTTAAAGTTTGGTTTCTCAATCTGTAGTTGAAATTTCCAGATCAAAGCAGCCTCATTTGTAGTGATTGGAATCTTTAGATATCAAGGTAAAAATATTCTTGTCCTGCCCTTATAGTTAGGAGGTAATTTGTATGTTCTGTAAAAGTCAGAATAGTAACAGTTCTGAATTATTTATGAGGTGACTTCTTGACTATTCATTATTTTTAAAATTCAAAAAACTGTACTACTGTCAAGACTCATGTAAAATATTCAACTCACAATTGATAAATTTCTCTTGAAGTTTTGATGTTGGTAATCAATAGTAGTCATGGGAGGATGGTTTACTGACTTGTGCATTGCTTTGCATTCTTATGCAAGGCATTTCACCTGTTGACAGCTATATAAAGCCTGCCTATACAAGAAATAGGCTGATAAGATTATGACTTTTCTCTACAGCCTCCCAAAATTAAAATTTTCAAACCTTGAAACCACTTTCTGGAAAATGTTTTCTGCTCTCCTACAAGATTGTATCATGGCAGATTCCAGCTGGACTCTGTCTTTACCTATTTTTTTCTGATCCCTTTCACTCAGAGTAGTTTTCCTTAAGCAAAACATAAATTTAATGTACAATTCAAAACCAGACTCAAAACTGAGCTGATTTTTTTCTACCTTCATGAGAGAAAAATGGCAAATCACTTGGACACTAGTTCTGCTGCTCCAATGTCATCCCAAACCTGCTGTTGCTAAGCTAGTCCAGGTCTCAAAGCAGTGAAGAGAGCTCTACGTCTACAGGAGCATCTGACTAAGGATGGGAAGTAAATTTGAGCATTAGACCTCAGAGCTGCTGGGAGATAATGAAGAGAAGATAAAAACAACTTAAATGGATTTAATGTCACTAGGAAAGCTGTGTCAGTTTCCCCTTTTTTATCTCTGGCAGTGGGTAGTAGGCTGTGGGCATGAATGCTTCATTTCTAATAAGAGGATGAAAAGTAAGCCAATATTTAAAAGAATTATTAGGGAATTATGCTCCAAATGACATCTGGAGGGAAAAAGTGATTGTAATGCAAATGTTCAATTTTAGCAGGAGATAGATTTAAAGGAACTTACGTTGTGTTACTCTAGGAAAAAAAAATGTCCTCCTTATTCTAGAAAATAATACACATTAAACAGAAGTTCCCACCCATGGCTTAGTTTGGAAATGAGCTGCATTTGTGAAAGGCTCGTGCCAGGTTTTCTCCTCCGATGGATTCCATCTCCAACTGCCTATCATCATTGACACAAGCACTTTTCCATGGATATTGTGTCATTCTCTTGCTTAATGCAACTACAAAAAGGTCACCCCATATTTTACTGGGCTATTAGAATGTGGTGCTCAGCCAAATTTCTAAAGAGTCCTTTAGAAAATGTATACAGTATACACGTGTGTTGTTATCATTTCTGAAGTGCTTTGGAACCACTTGAAATATTTAATACATTTTTCTTAAAGTATTATAAACAAAACAGAAAATAATTCCAATTTCCTTTCCCCATCCATTTTTATAAAGTTTTTTTTCTTTTGCACAGCTCATTAATACCTATACCTAAACAATGCCTATGCTTTTGGATAACTGAATAGATCAAAAATATCTTGTAAAGGTGTATTGCAAGTGCTGTTGGAGGGGAAATTGTACCAGGATTGCTTTTTCTCACCAGTCTGAATGTCAGTGTTGTAAACAATTATCTCTGGACAAACAAATTCAGAAAGCTTTTGACAAGAGCATTTTTTTTTTGTTTTGCTAGAAAGTGTCTTCATTTGCAATTCTAACAGAACAGAAATTAACAGCAGACTGTGAATGTATTTCTATCCTACTGCAGCAATAGCTTTAGAGCAAAAAAATTGCTTAGAAGTGTTTCAAGGTAAACGTTATTTTCTTAGTATCTGGAGTAAAAAGAGTCTTCACATATAATCCCTCTACTTTATAGGGCAATTTTGATTCCCTCACATTTCAAATTTCCTCTTTTAAAAAACAATTTATATTGAGAAAAGTATTCTGTAAAAGCCTTTTACTTGGACTATTTTATGACTGCAGGCTGTAAAAGGGAAATAAAAAGCTGATTCATTTTTTCTCCTGAGATTATTCTTCATATACTAGCAACCAAAATTCTGGCTTCTTAATTTTTTGAAATTTTCTTTTTAAATCATGTGTTTTGCAACTTGGCAAGGCTGATCATGACACTACAAAGGAAGAGGAAAAGTTGACAGCTCAAGAGCACAACATGGATGAAGCCAAGTTGGAATGTTATATTTAGTGGATTTACCACTTGGAGTGGAAAAATCTTGGAGACATTTAAAATCCATTTGGCCATGACCTGGGCAATCAGGTCTTTGGCCCTGCTTGAGTAGGGACATTGGACCAGATGACCTCCAGAGGTTCCTTTCAAGATCAGCTATCCTGTGATACCAAATTCCTCAAGCTAAATCCTAAAAAAAAATCAAAGAATGTCCATTATTATTACCATAGCTGTTGTATAAAAACTTAATTTTTTCCAAGCATAATTTTCTGATTAATATGATTTTAATTGGCAAGAGCCTATATAGGATTTATGTGGATTCCAGGCTCATCTCTGTAGGTGCTGTGCTGACATCAGAAGCTCTGTTCTGAAAAGCTCTGTTCTGGCAGCGAAAGACAGGTGACAGAGTGAAGACAAGTGCAGTCAGATATTGCAGGAATGCATACATACATGAAATTATAAAAGTTATTTGCTTTTAAACCTTTTTTTCAAGGGAAAAGTATTTCTTTCCCCAAACTAGAATATAAGCAAAATAAGAAGGACAGCAAGATTACTACTTTTCCAGTGATCAGAGCAGGAGACTGGAAAATAGATATTATGCATTTTAGAGCATAGCATGTGTACATGCATAGCCCACAAGTGTTAGAAGACGAGACTTCTGCAAATTCCTGAAATTCAGTTTTCTACCTGTGAAATGTTTATGACCTACCATCCTAGAGATTGATAATGACTTTGTTATTCTCCTTTTGATATTCAGCATAATATGAGTTGTGTAGGTGCCATGTAATCACTATGATTTCTCCCCCACCATACCAAACAGAGTGTAGTAGTATTCATAAAATAAATCCACAGGGAATAAGTATAGTGGCTATCAGCAGTTCTCTGATCAAATAAACCTACTTCTTGTTATGTAGAGATAAATTAGGACAGCAAGCAGAGTCACCAGAAACAATTCAGAGCCAACATAATGAAAAACAATCTGAGGTTTCGTCTAAATTTTATCCAGCTGTGCTCAGTTTCAAGGCAGAGAAAAAAGAGCAAAATATTAATACAGTACTCAGCAAACCAGCTCACAACATTGTCATTCCTATTTTCAACAGAGATGAGAGAAATACTAATTTAAACTCTAACTGGCAAAACTTTAGGTACTCTTGTTTTCAAGAGAGTTGAAAGAAATATTCATTTGAAGTCTAACTTTCAAGCTTTTGGGCTACACAGTCTGGAGTTAAAGAATAGACATAGCAGTCATAAGGGGCATACAATGACCACCTGGTGCAGCTGGACCAGTCTAACCCTGACCAGGGCTGCCCAAAAGTTAAAGTATACAATAAGGGCATTACCTGAATGCCTCTTATACACAGATAGACTTGGCACAACAACCACCTCTCTAGGAAGCTTGTTCCAGTGTTTGAACAGCCTTTCAGTAAAGAAATGTTTCCTGATGTCCCCTCTAAACCTTCCCTGGTGCTGTTTTGAACAATTCCTAAATGTCCTATCCCCAGAGAGAAGGAAGACGAGATCAGCAACTCCTTCACCTCTCCTCCTTGGAAAGCTGAGGGGAGCAATGAGGTCTCATTGCCTTCTTCCCCTCAGCCTTCTTTTCTCCTAAACAGATAAATGTAGAGTCTTCAGCTGCTCCTCACAGGAGGCTTCTTCCAGCCCTTGCACCAGCTTTGTTTCCATTCTCTGGATGTAACTGAGTACCTTCACATCCTTGTTGAACTGTGAGGCTCAGAATTGCCCATGGCACTCCAGATAAGGCTGCACCAATGCTGAGTAAAGCAGGGTTATCATCTCTTTTTACCTGGTGGTGATGCTGTGTTTGAAACAGCCTGGGATAGGTTTTGCCCTCTGGGCTACCAGGGCAGATATGGCTGACTCACACTGAGCCTGACACCCACCAGAAACCCTTTCCTTTCCTGCACTCCTTTCCCAATGTAATCTTGTCTCCAGTATTACTCCATCCTAGGGTCAGAATCTGGCATTTGCAAGCTGTACCTAATTTAAAAATACTATTTTAGAGATGTGAGTTTTCTCATTATTGACAAGGAATCATGAAGGCAAACTAATATAAGACACAACTGTCTTCTCCACAGTGTGGATTGTACATTCCTGTGTTTATGAAGAGGGACAGCATAGCAGGTGGCACCTGCCAGCTGCCAGCACTGTGCCTCAGTGCCTTCCTTCTCCACTCCTCCTACAACAGCACTGTGCATATGCATCTTGCACCATGACCAAAACTCTATTGTGCCCAGCCCATCTTTTCTGGGACTCTTTTCACTTAAACCATATACCCATGTACAATCAGATTACTGATAGAGAAATCAAAACCAAAAGGTTTAACCTTTTCCATTAGTTTTACATAGCTAGCACTTAACTGCTTGCTTCATCTGTTTCAATCATGTGGTTTTTCAGAGTCACTCTTGTCTTCACTGAGATCTGGTTTATTTTGCTAGTTGGTGTTGTAGTAAAGAAAATGCATAATATTAGCTGTGGGTGAGTGCTCTTCTGATGGGAAAAAAATTGCACTGGATTGTTATAAAAATCTGGCAAGATTGATGTATAATTTAGGATTTCTGAAGGAAGGGCATCTGTCTCACTCACACATAACCATTACAACCTCTCTGTAAGCTTTACTATTCTTAGTTATAAAAGTCACTTTTCTAATATTGATTATTCCCATGTTTATGTCTAAGTGTTGATATCTCTGTCTTGCCTGTTTTCTGCCCATGTTGAAAGCAGTGTCTTGGGATACTGTTGATTTTAAACAAGGGGTTGCTTGCTGAGTGAGAGAAGATGCCAATTCTCTCCCAGTTCCTGTGAGCCAACCTATTAGCTGCTGACAGCCTTTATTGAGTCAGTGTGTGGCTTAGATCCAGAAATGAATTATAATACAAGATTAGAGTTATGGTCTCAGACTAAAAACAATGTTACTGCACTGACAGCTGTGATCAAAGCTGCTTCAAGCTCTCTCAGAGGTAGAAATCCCTAGGTGGCAATCAAAGGTTCCATGGTTAGGAATTACAGACAGAATTCATAATATGCTCCCTTCAAAATAAAAGAAGTCAAAAGCTACTATAAACGGAATATTCTCTTGGTTAAGAAACAAGGCTCTGCAGGCTAGTTTAAAATCATCTCCTACCACAAACAACTTAATCTCATCCCAGAAGTCCAGAAAAATATTATGGTAAAAAGTGAAATCTACCTAAACCAGATCAAGCACACATAATTCTTATTTATTTAATGGCCAAGGCAAAACTAGCACAAGGTTTGTGTTGGTTTACACAGGAGTAAATCTGTAGGCCAGACAAAAATGCTCAATAAAATTTCTGACAAAAATAGATAATTCTTTCTGATGTATAGAAGAAACATGATTCTTGCTGCCTAAAATTTGCAGCAATACCTGCTGCAGCAAGACAACCCGATAGGACAGCTGTGACTACATTCATGCATAAGAACAACTCCCTGATATGCTGCAAAAGAATGCTAAGATTGAGTGTCTTGGTTTATTTATATGTAAATTTAGGTAGATTTATTACAGGGACCTGACTGGAGTACGGTATCATGCACTGTACTCAGCCTTCCTTGGCCTGAAACAGAGTATTTACCCCTGTGAAAGAGCACATGCGCTTTCTGCTGGGATCTGTCTCGGGATATGATGATGGTGTTTTGCAGGTCAGAACACTGGGACCCCTTGGGGAGAGTGTTCTTGGACAGTTTTAAAATACTTGACCTACTGACAGGTACTTTTGATCGGCCATGACTGGGCTGGAACGGATCCAGCAGGCAGATTAAATTGATGGATGATATTCTTTTCACTTCTGCCTCTCCCCACAGTGATGTTCCTTCTCTGAGCTGAGCTGAAGTGCCATGTGCACAGGTTCAGTGCATGTGAAGCTGCATGGAGTTTAAAAAGGAAAGTTGTGTTTGTGCTGTTCCCACTGCTTTGTGGCCACTCTGTAAAGGCTGTGTTGATGAGTCTGATCCCACATTGAACAACACTCTCTGCTGGAAAATGGGAGGGCACAAGGCAAGGGAGAGACCTCATTCCTATTCGTTATTCATGAAAATATTCTAATGCCTTGCCTAGAGGCTTAGAAATTATGTTTGCTACTATCATGTTACTTTTTTGTAAATTTATATCTTACGTGCTTTGAATGGGTTTTGATAATCTCTGTTCCAGATGGAAAATTGACAGCATGAAAGAAATATTGAGCTGCTTTCTAACCATGTTATTCTGTCTTGATATTGCCCACTGATGGTTCAATCCTTCAGTTCATCTGCCTCGTGATAACTTTGAGATGATTCCAGCTTATTGAGAAAATGTCTATAATCAGGAATAATTTTATGCGATTCTGAAAACATATTGTTATAGATAAGTATTAGAAAGAATGAAAAAAATTTGTACTGAAATCAATATTAGAAAGTAATTATTTGTGTTTTAAATGTGGGTTATGGCCACTTTTATTGTAAGGTTGAATTGTCACTTTAAAGTATTTTACACCATGCTTCTACATACATATATGATTTAAAAGAAGGGAATGAAGTAAAACAAGAAAAAAAAGAGTCAGGTTCTTAAAATGTCATGGTAAAATTGTGCTTTTAGTATTATTTATGTCTGAGGAATTCTTGTTATACCATATTTTGGTGAAAGAAACATGTAAATGTTCAGTTTTGTCAGTCTACCACCTGCTGTCCCAGTAGGAATGAGACTAAGTCAGTTCCAATTTTCCTTTCTCAAGCTGCCATGCAGATTGTGACCCCTTCTCCTGAATTCATAGAAGTATCTGTAGTATCTTTTTCATCTGTAAATGGATAGGGTTTCCCATTACTCTGGGCTGTCTCTGCTGACTCACAGTGAGCCTGATGCCCAGCAGCATCCCTTTCTGCAGGGCTGCCCTTCAGCTCCTGCTCTACCCATTTACACTTGTGCCTGGAATCCCTCCATCCCAGGTGCAGAATCCAACAAAGAGTAGGATTACTTCTTTCAGATATAAGATCTAAATGTCATGTTTCACTTTGGATTATTTTAAACTTTCGTGTTTAAAGAGCCTGAACTTAATTTTTGATCTTTCCTTTTCACTTAGGACATTCTTTATCTGTGTCAATATTTTTTCAAGGGGAAAAAACAGATACACTATCTCATAGAAATGTTTTTCTGTTGATGGTATATTATTTATGAAAACAAATAAATCATTTTCAGGTCACATCTTTTCCTTTCTTCACACCTGGAAATAATTCATACCTCAAATTTTTCATAGTTGCTCTTTTGCCTTCATAATTATCAAAACTAATGTTTTTAAAGCCCTGTGGTAAATCCTGCTCAGGCAGTTCCAAAATTAAGGCATCATTCAAGCATTTATTTCTAAAGAGCTTGATTGAGATAATTATTATCAAGAAATCTTCAGAACAAGAAAGATTGTCCCAATGCAATAAAGCATCCAAGTGTTACTATTACTTTTGTAAAAATTAAGGAAATCTGATCACATATATAAAAATCCATACATTTTTAAGAAATCTGAAAGTGAGGAAAATTAGAATATTTATCTATATTATAAACTTTGTTGTATTACATTTTAAAACTCTTAAAGCTTACTCAAATTTACGTAAATGCCTCCATCCTCTGCTAGATCCTTACAAAGTGCTAGATTCAGAGTTGAACACTGCAGAAAACAGAGCATCACATGGTATATCAAAGAATGCTGGATGGGTGGTGCTGCTTTCCTGGCAAAAGAGACATTAAGGATTGATACAGCTTGGAATTGTTAATGTCTCCATAGGGTTCTGCTGCCCTGTCAATATGTACATGTAATTCTTATTAATACTAATGGAAACCATGAAATTGTGATGAGATTAGGTTTTGAAGAAACATTTAGACTCCAGTGGAAACCTGAATTACTCAAAGAATGCCAATCTTAAATTTCTGCCATTCTATATTTCCTTATGCTTTCATTTCACTTTAGTGTAAAAAAACTCAAAACCGAGTCACTATATGAGAAGGAAGTGCTATTCTTCCAATATCCTAGTGGGAATAGATTTACTGAAGAATTTAGAAAAGTTATATATACATGATAATATCCCTTAAAGAAAAATGCTTAATAAACTAGACACCATTGGGATTGAGGAGGCTGCCAGGACATTGCTGTTCTGCTACATAATCATTTCTCAACTTAAGGAAAGTCAGGGGTCAAATGGAAAATTTATTTATTTATCGTAATTTTGTCTTACATTATACCATCATAGCAAGATAATATTCATCAGCTCACATGTGATAAGTAAAAATGAAAAGTTCTGCAATGCACCATAATCCTTTTCTTTTTCATGTCAAACTACTTCAGCACAATCTGAGAGCAGACAAATGGGCAGTTATCATGGTACAACAGATCCAAGAAAACTTGTGATGCAGAAGTGAAGTTTTCATGCATCTTTACCCACATTGCCTTCATTTTATGTCTGCTTGAGTGCTGATAACACTTCAAAATTCTCAGAATAGTTGTATTAAAACCTGTGAATTTCTAAAATTATCTATTTGCAACTCCAAACATATGAGAGTGATAGAAATCAGATTGACCTTATTATCTTGACATATTTCTTTCAGATGCTTTCAGATTTCTTTCCAGAAGTCATCATATCAGGCTTTGATAAACATCACAAAAAAAACCCCAAACCTGTGAAGTTCACAACTGTTCAGTCAAGTGTTTTTGATGTTGATAGACCTGAAGAATTAAGTTTTCAACCTCAAGATCAGCCGTATTGCATTGAAATAAAGCAAGACATAAATAAACATAATTTTTTAGGAAGTACTTTTTTCTTACATGACATTTCTAAGAAAATTTCTGTCTCATGAGGGGAAGCCTTGTATTAAAAAAAATAAAAGGATTCTTCAAGCTAAATGGTAGCTCTCAGGAAAATAAATAAATTTGAACAGGTTTGGTTAAGCCTTTGCCTAAGTGAGTCTGTTCTGTAGGGAGAAGTGGTCTCTGCCAAGAACTGCCATTCATCTGAACTTTAGGCATATTCAGCATTTATACAATATTTCAATGGAAGTGGATGTTTTCCTTAATATGTTTTCAATTTGGAATCTCAAGGATGCATTGAGTAAGAATTATCCCATCATACAGGAAGATCTAGATTTGTCTGCCTAGATAAATGGTGCTTGCAGAGTGAGTTACACAGGCATCCAATGCAAAGAACTCTTCATGTCTCCAAACTGAAGGACACAGGCTGTATCTAGCAGCTCTGCAGTGGTGAGAGAAAATGTGATTTCCCTGCATCTCTTTCCTCTCCAGAGTGCAGAACAGTTGACCTAAATTTATCTAGCTAAAATGGGCAGCACAGTTACAGCTACTATTTCAGCTTGTTTCTTCCATTGGCCTGGAATAAAATATTCTTCATCTTAAAGGGAGGAAACATAAAGCACAAAGTGAAATTATTCCTTTGTTGTGTTGTCTTCACAGACCTCTGAGGAAGCCACAGCAGTAAGAAAAGCTTTTTTTAGCCAACAAGACCAGGTGTAGACACCAGTAGAAGATGTCCCTTCCCATAGCTGGTGTGCTGGAAATAGAAGATCTTTTAATGTCCCAACACAATCCAGGTGTTTCTGTGAATATCCTTATTTAGTGTTTGTACTCTGGGACTAACACACTCAGCTCATATGTACTAGAACCTACAGGGATTTTGCCATTGAAGTTGTTATTTTAAAAGAATACTTTTTTTGTTAGGTTCATTTCAAGCAAGACTTTTGTAAGGAATTATCTATGAGCTCAATCCATGATAAAGGTCAAGTCTTAGAATTAGAGTGCCTGTACTGTAAACACATTTGTACATGGGTGTAGTCAAACAGCTGTTCTGGAGAGAATTCAATAACTGCTGATAAATAAATCAAATGCACCAGTTTCTACTATTAATTGCAGACTTTACTATTTTATGTGTGTAGATGTTTTCTGACTATGCCTTAATATGATTGGCCGTCCTAAGGAAAAATTAAATCAGGAAGAGGCTTACCTAGACTGCTGCAAACTTGAGTTACTCAAATTTTAGTGCAGAACTATTGCCTCATTAAAAACTCACCACAGTTAAATCCTTCAATTAAGCTCACTGCACATATCTTTGGACATTCTGACTGAAAAAGAAAAAAAAAAAAATCAGAATTCTGAATATAACTTCATTGTTTTGGAACCCTGTTTTGGTTTATCTTATTACCCAAACTTTACAGGTAAGCATTTAAAAAAACAGATATTTTGTGTTAACAGTGTCTAAGGGGAGGGAATTTTGAAATTTCTTTTTTTTTTGATTCTTTCTTTTTTGGTGCTTTCTCTTTTTCTTGATCCACTGGATATCTTGAAGTAGCTCAGTTTTGTGCCCTGTGTTAGGTGGTAGTTCTTAGTGGTTTTTAGTTACCTATAGAGTCATGGAGTATATATGAGATGTTCTAGCTGCATGTTACTTGAAATTGATCCTAATATCTTTGTGTTAACATTACATATACAGTAAATCCTAGATCCTGCAGAGACAATTATGCCTCCACTTACATGTAGAATGAAATAACTGCATTAATGCTTTTGAATATGTTCACATTGTGGGATTTATGATTCTGAAAGTACTTTTATTTGTTCTTTGGATTTTTTTTCTAAAAGTTTTCAGGTGCTGTTTAGTGAAGACGGTGCTATAAAACCTGTGCTAATAACAGAACAGGAGGAAGATGCATGCTAAACTGTGTTTTTCAGCAACAGAATATCAAAGCGATGGCTCAAACACGATTTTGTGTTTTCACTTCACATACACAGATATATGGATACAGATAAGTGGGAGATATATAGGGCAAAAGGCTAGATTACATGAATAATGATTTAATTTTCTCTCTGATGTCTATGTACTTAAGAAGTGGCTTTTTGTCTTTGACAGTAAAAGAGCCTGAGTGCTCCATAGCTGCTAGGTATCCTAATTTTGTCCCACCCTCAGTTTCTCCTTCACTCTGGTAGCAACTCAAAAGTCATTCTTGTGGAATGCAGAATTTATGCAGAGCATAACTATGCAGCAACTGAGCTGCACAAAAGCATGAACATGAATGTGAAATAAGCACTTGCCTGTGTAGTAATTTCCAATTAAAAAAATGTGAAAATACCCAAAGATATTAACAAATTATTTGATTTAGCGTGGGTGAAGGGAATGCATTCTTTTAAATATATGAAAACTAAATACATAATGTTTGCAATCCAACATCAGTATAACTCAGTGTATGTTTCCATGGCATTTTTCATCCAAAAATAGTCACTTTTTTTATTCTCTAAGCCAACCAGAAGATATGTAGCTGTAGTTAACAGCATGCCTTATTGCATTTTTATGAGCTAGAGAGAAAAAAAAGGAAAATAAAAGTCAATATTCAGAAAATGTCAGATACCAGCTGCATGAGATTAGGAAGTTGTTTCACTTCTGAATAATTTTTTCACTACTACTTATTACAGAGTTTTTCCTTCCCAAGGCCTGGCACCAGCTCTTGTCTTGGACACGACACAAGAGTGATGAATTATTGTCATGATCATATGAGGTTACACTGAGGCAGGATCTGATCAGCCTACTTTGGTCCTTGAGGTGACTCATCAAGGATATTGTCTTGTGCAGAATGAGCAGAAATTTATCCTGTAATTTCCAAATTATCCAGACTTCCTGGATTCAGATTAAGCATGCCCCTTCCAAACAAAGAGACTGCAAAAACACTTGCTGATGTTCTGGTCTTGGAAGTCTGTCTGAAGAGTTTGATTGTTGCCATTCTAATAGAAGTTTAAAATATCTTACTGTTTATTGTCCATAGCAAATAGCAGGAAAAAAGCCACTTATTTTGAAACTTATTGAATGTACTGGAATTATGCAAACCTTCTAAATTTTAATTGAAAAAAAAAAGAAGATTTCTAAAACTTTTAATCATAAATTCAATCACATGCAAGTTAATTTATCTTAAGGTGAGAGATGATTACTAGAGATATTTAATGTCAGCCTATTTTTGTCAAATTTTGTGACAGATTAAGGTGACAAGACTACATTTTTATCAACAGATTTTTAAAGTTCTTACTCCTTTAATAGTTTTTTAGGACATAAAAATGTTAATTAAAAATTCTTCTTGAAACCTTCTTCCTCAAGCAACTCTTTCTATTTCCACTTTCATTTCAGTTGAAACATGACCTAAAATAGGGACAGCAATTTTTCTGGCATTTTTAACTGTCATAGACCAAGAAAATCATAAATATGTCAATCTCCATATTAAAAAAAGCTTTTTAAAAATGAACTAGACATTCAATAATTAAAAATACAGTACAGCATCACTCTGTGGCTCTGAGCCATTTTCCATCTCTCTAGTCCATGGACAACCACTAGAATATAGTGAAATTTCTTTTGAACTAACTGATGTTTTGCTCACCCTGTCAAAGGTAGGAAATAATCTTAATCCATAATTAACATTGGTGGATAGCTAAAAATTACATAAATGATGATCACTGAATTTAACAGCAAATCATGTTTTTGAAAATTATACACTAGTGGCGGAGGTTTAAAATAATTTCCATGTCTATGGAAATGGAATTTTTATTTAATGTTATTCAAAATGCCATCAACATGGTTACTGAAACCAATTATAGACTATAAGATACTTTTAAATGGAACTGTTGGAAACATTACTTTGTAGGAAAAAAGTCCATACTTTGGCATGAAGAACTTGTAGTGATAGGAACAAATTAATAGAGATCCTTTATGGGTCAAAATGTTGACTTATTTTCTTTCTTCCGTTTTGATATCCAAAATGTTTTATTTAAAAGCTGTAGAAATCACACATGCTTTACTATAATAATGAAAAATGAACACTAAATGCAATCAGTAGCAGACAGCAAATGTGAATTCACAGTAGTGTAACCTCTTGCACAGCTTTCCTTGCTCTTCAGAGTGTGTGTGCCCATCAGTGCTCACTGATGCACTGGTGTCTGTTATAAAATATGTTAACAGGAACTCATGAAAATAGGAAATGTATCTTTTAGACTTGAACACTGAATAATACAGAGAAGTAGAAGGTAAAAACTTGGTTTTTTACCATTTTCATGCTTCCAAGGTACAGGTTATTTGGAGCATATTCAACAGTTTTTACACTGCAATCTGTATGGTTTATCTGGACAAGTGAGACACATCTTATATGCAAAATCAATAATGTTTTGTTAGCCTAATTAATATCTTGACAGTTTAATTGAAGGTTTATTATTAACCCAATTAAAATATCATTAAGACACATAATTCAAATTACCCCATTCCTAGAATTTGGCTCCATAATGAGTCAGCTTTAGGATCAGATCTAAGAGTTCATCACCTCAGTTATTCCTTAATCTACTCTGGTTATGTTTTAAGGTCATAATAACAAAACCCCACTAACATACCTTTTCTGAGGTATGTTTTAATAGCTTCTCTATTCTTACCTTTTCTCTCTTTTCCAGAGAACTTTTTATTACATCAGAACTGCAAGATGTATATGTAACCCCAGAGAATACTGTTTATTCCACATGCTCAGCAGAAGGAAATTCTTTGTCCGAGATGTACATGCTTGTATACAGATCAAATAAAAGAGAAGCAAGTGCTTCCTATGAATGCTGTTCCTTTTTGAAAAGGATTCTGTCTTCATTTACTTGATGGCCACTATATTTCACATGTCCATATGCTTGAGAAGGAAAATTGAAGCATATAGATGGTTGATTTTTTTCTGATTTAATCAATTCTCTTTCTTTTAGCAGCAACTGACAGAATGCAAGGACACAGCCTTAAGCTGTGCCAAGGGAAATATAGCTTGGATATTAGGAAAAGTTTTTTATGAAGAGTGATAAAGTACTGGAACTATCTGCCCGAGGAGGTGATGGAGTCACAATCCCTGGATGGGTTTAAAAAAAGACTGGATGTGGCACTCGATGCTGTGGTTTAGTTGAGGTGTTTGGGCTGGGTTGGACTCAATGATCTTGAAGATCTCTTCCAACCTAGTCATTCTGTGAATTCTGTGAATTCTGTGTAATTCTAAAGGTAATTAGTCATGAAAACACCTAGGAATAAGTAATGCTGTTGAAAAAAATATTTTCTTCAACTTATTTAAAAAATAATGTTAATTGTCGTCAAACCATGACACAGACTTAAGTGAAAGCTTTCCATCTCTTTGAAATGTCCTGGTGTCCTGGTCTCATGGGAAATTTTTAACAGGTCTTCTTTCTCAGACAGCATTGAAGAAGAAGTAGGGATTTAAAAAGTTTGCCAAAGAAAACCCCAAATTTCCAAGCTGCATTCACTAAACCAAACTATCTCTAAATCAGGAAACCAATCATGATAATGAAGATAAACCAATCATAATCATGAAGATTGTTTCATACTAAATTTATCAATATCAGGTGAAAATTATGGAAAATTTGAAAGTTTGCATAAAAGTTCCAGAATAAATGTTATGTATTACTTAGTGAAAACCATTTGTTTGTTTGTTGCCTTTTTTAAATCTGGCATAAAAATATTTTCAAAAGAAGAATAATTAAGAAATCAAGGAAAACTCTAACTCAGGATTAAAACATTAATTGGAGCATTAACTTTGACACACCAGATACTTCTTTCACTAAAAATCATCAATGTATGAAAATACTATAGAGCTCTGCTAAAGAAAAGTGGTGTTCTTGAGCATAAGCATGTGTGAATGGACAGCTGTCATCCGAGGCCAAAATACAAAAACTAAAAGGAAGGATTTAGAGAACACATACAGACCACTGTCATCTTGTTCTTGAAACTCAATATAAACTGCATTATAGATACAACATAAACTTTTCAGTCTCTTTAGAAAGGACCAAACTACTTGTCCTGAAAAAAGAGAATAAAGAGACTATGTTCTCCCTTCATGTTGTACATCCACTATTCTTCTATTCTTCTCACTATTCTCTCTACTAATTTAGCCAAAAAAAACCAAAGCTATTTGACCAGCTCACATGTCCCATTCAAAAATGTCTTTTGAAATATATGTATATTATAAAAAAAATGTTTAAATTAACTAATGAAAAAGGCTTGTTATGATTAAATAGTCATCTTTTGTATTCAAGCAAAAGATTAATATGTTTGTAATGCAAAATGTGCAAGGTAAGTCTTGTACTTACTCTTGGGTTTAAATTCTTATCAAGTATACTTTCAGATGTTAAGTTTTAGTAGTATTCTTGTTCCACCCATATTGCTGTAACTTCACAAACACTTTTTTGAAGCATAGTTAGGAAGTTTTTATTTTTTCTGAATATGTATGCACTAAAAAAGAAAAATTAAGGATCCTTGCATTTTCAGCCTCCATGGGGCTTACTCAGACAATTTACACTGCTGTATCACAGTTGGACCATATATTCTAACACAGATGTAATTTCTGGAAAAAAAAACCAAAACAAGCAAACAAAAACTATTCTCTAATGGTTAGATTATCACTCTTTTTCAAAGTGGCAAAACAAGTACAAAGAAAATTGTTAAAAACCCATTGAAATCCTATTGTACTGTAAGTAAATTTTAATTTAGTTTCCCAGATAATGTTGCTTAGTAGGAGTGCTTAAAAGCTTTTCTTTTAGTAGCTGTCACACTTAGTCAACAAAGATACAAAGCTATTTTGCCCTGAGCTAAACAAACAAAGTTCTTAACAAGTAAACAAATCTTCCTCTTGTTTATAATCCCAAACCAAGTGTAATGAACACAAAATAGTATGAAGCGTGATAACAGAAACGAGTCACAGTTGCATGTTTGACATATGGATTTTCAGTCACAGTTGTGCGTGCATGGTATCATACAGATACACAAAAATTTTTTTGTTAAGGAATTCTCATGTTCTACAATGATCCTTGCAGTTGATAGTGGCAGGGCAACATTCTGGAGCAGTATCTTTGACATTTTGGAGGAGGAGAATACATGACTAATCCAGGAATTGAGACCAACATGTCCATATTGTGAAGCTGGAGCTCTTATTTGTCCTCTTGTTGTTAGAACAGAGTTAGCTATCCCTGTCTTAACCATCAAATGAACATAATAACATCTAAGCAAAACAGGAAAAAAAGCTGGTCCTTCTTTGGTGTCGCTAAAAGAATGCTGATTTACCTGCAGTCAGTTACCCAAACATCTGTCCAGCCCTGAGTCTTCTCTCTGAAGGTGACAGATAAGGGAAGTTGTATGGGGGCTGGTTGAGATGGATCAGCATTTCCCCCCTGCCAAGGAGTTGGAAGTGGGCAAGGTGCTGGCAGGGGACACAACTAGGCCAGCTGGCCCAAATTAACCAAACAGATATTCCATACCAGATGACATCAGATCTGGTATAAATATTAAGGGATGAAGGAAGAATGAGGAGCATTTTTTGTTTACAGTGTTTGCTCTCCAGAGAAGCTTCTCTGTGTGCTGAAGCTCTGCTTCCTGGGAAGTGCCAGAGCAACACTTGCTGGTGAGAAGTAGAGAATAAACTTTTTTTCCCTCTTTGCTTGTAAATGCACCAAATTTTGCATTTGCATTAGTAAACTGTCTCATCTCAACCTACAAGTTGTTTTCCCTCTCCCTATTTTCCCCTCTTATTTTCCCTCCCCTGGCCTGCTGGGAAGGGGAATGGTAGAGTGGTTTGGTGGTCGCCTGGCTTCCAGCCAAGGTCAACCCATCACAGAAGCCTACAGACGAGGTTGGGTACAGAACACACGGCTCCATCTTCTCTGGCCCATTTCCCATTAGTCCTTATACACATTGGTAAACCTCCCTGAATTTTCTCTTCTCCCAGCTCTCTCAGCCACTCCTCACATGATAGGTGTTCCATTTCCTTAATCATCTCTCCGTCCATTTGCTGAATTGAGCTCAGTACGTCCATGTCTTTCTTGCAGTGAGGAGCCCAGAACTGAAAAGAATACTTCAGATGTGGGCTTAGTGCCAAGGGGAGGGGAAGGATTGTCTCTGACTGTCTGGCAACAATCTTCCTAATGAAGCACAGAATCTTGTTACTCTTATTTGGTTTGAAGTCACACTGCTTGCTCACATTCAACTTGGTGTCCACAAAGACCCCCAGAGCCTTTCTATAAAGTTGCTTTCCAGCCATTTGGCCCCCAGCCTGAACTGGTCTACGGGGTTATTCTTGCCTAGGTGCAGGACTCTATACTTGCCTTTGCTGAACTTCATAATGTTCTGTCTTCATAAGGCTCCTTTCTCCAGCCATCTAAAGTCCCTCTGGATGGTGGGATGGCCATCTGGTCTACTGATCACTCCTCACAGTTTTGTGTCATCTTCAAACTTTGTTTGGGTGCACTCTGTCCTATCATCCAGGTCATAAATAAAGAGGCTAAACTGTATTGAATCAAGTTTTCATTCCTGGAATGCCAAACCAGTGTCTGACCTCCAGCTGGACTTCATGACTTTGACCATAATCCTTTGAATCCAGAAGTTCAGATGGTATTAAGTTCACATCATTGACCACTCATTTGGTCTACATGTCCATCAATGTTTCAATGAAGAGGTTGTGATAGCATTGAAAGCCTTGCTAAAATCAAGATGCACAAAATCAACTTCTTTTCCTTCACCCATCAAATAATGTTTTTTGTTGAAGGCTGTCAGGTTTGTCAGGCAAAATAATTCTGTTATCTATGTTGAATACACCAAATCAACTGCTTGATATGCATAGGACCAGTTTCAAGATTTTTTGATTCATCACCTCCTGGATGGTAAATGTGAGGCTGATTCAACTGTAGGTCCTTGGATCTTCTGTCTTGCCCTTCTTGAAGATAGGTGGCACATTGGCTTTTTCCAGTCCTCAGGAAAGTCTTCTGAGCATCATGGGCTTTCAAAGATAGTTGTATGGACCTGCAGAGACATAAGCACTTAGGGATACTTCCCACAGACTTGTGTGTATTTTGTTTGTTTAAATGTTCCCTAGAATGATATTTTTCCATTTCATTGCTCTGCACTGTCTACAAGATGTCTCCAACTTAAGAAACCAACTATTTCAGATGCCTCTTTTGCAAAGACTAACTTGGATCCAACCATCTCTGGCCCTCATCCAATATTATGGTATCTTAAGTTGTTATTTTTGAAACAAAAATTTATCCCAGATTGTTTGACTTGGTATTTCCACCTATCAACCTGTTCCCAAATTTTGAGCTCCTTTGCCTGGATTAAAGGTAATTAGAGTAAACATAGCATTGGCATCATTAGAATCTACATCATGGTTTCCCAGTTTTAAAACAATATGATAGAAATCACCATCTGCTTGCACTTCAACTTACTTTATGGTTTCTTTTTTACTTGTTAAGTATTGTGGGTTTTAATCTTTTTGAGCTGTATCATTAATCAGCCAACTGGTGTGAAAGAAACAGCTTTTATTTCCTTCTAAAACAGATTGCATCTTTTAAAATAGTATAGTTTGGATATTTTTTGTTATTTTAGCAGATTCTTCATCTCTGTGTCTATGATACTGCTCTATTTTGCTTCTGTAACTGAAGCAAAAGCCTAAAAAATCCCCACTGTAGGCTGAGAAGTGATAAATAAAAGGAAGATTTCTTATTGAAGAGTCCATATCAGTGTGTGAGGCAGACACTGTTTTTATGACATGGAATAATTAATATTGTAAATCAGAATTTATTCCCATTATGCATCTTTACAAAGAATGGCAAGGAGGATATTGCTGTGCCTGATTTTAATCAGACTATAAATCTTCATTTATGTGATGAATATAAAAGTTATGTTAATTCTTAACAAGAATTACCAGTGAAAATGCTTTTTTTTTTTCAAGTGATGCTATAAATCTTGTCAGACTGAGAGATGTACTTGTGAGATTTTAAACTGAAGAAGGTATGAAAAAGGCAAGTTATCACCAGGATATAAATGCCAAACTCTCTCTAATTTAAAGGTCATTTCAATTTCCCAGTATTTTCCTGGTTAACACATGGTTTCCTGGGTATACTAACTTGCTAGTAACAAGGGAAAGATTTTAGTCCCTGCTTTTTCCTTTCAATAGACAATAATGGGTTTTTATACATGTTTTATGTAGTTCAGATTAATTTTCCAGATGATGTACTGCCATAATATTCAGTGACAGGATTGCTGCTTAGGACCTCAGAGAAGAGTCTCATTACACTTGATATGTTGCTGTTAAGGAACTGCTCCTGCACAAAATTAGGGTCTTTTGTTTGTGATACCATAATTAACAGTAATTCATTTTATAGGATAACTATTGTAGGGAAAGAATTATAAATAGTTATTATTCTCTAATTAGTTAAGTCTTTGCACATTATCTGAATCTTTCTGTACTGTTTTTGTTCACGGACATATGAGACATCCATTAAAGTATATAAATTCAATCTTGTAGCCATTAACTTTGTAAAGGTTTCGCTACAGATTCCCGAGGCATTAAATGTGATTACTAGATTGTGTCCATTGCACATTGGCAGAGAAAAAACCCAAATATGAAAAAAATTGTACATTGATACCCCAGGTATAAAAAACCATAAGATTTTTCTACTGTTCCTGACATCAAACATAAGGAAATTCAGGTTGAAAGGACTCAAGATTTAAAAGTATTGCACCGTTGAAATAGGCATGAAAATCTGCATGTTAGGAACACCCATTATCACTAGCATCAAAGATTATCCTAAGGATAGAAACCTGAAGTAGTTTAAAAAAATCATACTAAAGTATTCCAGCATCATATCCAGTAAAGTGTTTTATTGTTTTATTTGTGAAGCCATATTTAGCAGACAGGTACTGACACATGCTGGTTACCTGTCTGTGCAGTCAGTGAGCATAACTTTGAATTGTTAGAATGAATCTTTCAAGATACATTGAAAACACCAACAAGTTGGATGCCCTATTTATTTGCAGAAAAATTAAATTTTGAAAAACTTAGAAGAAATGTCTTTGAAAAATATTGATTCATACATGGTGGATTCAATAAGTTCCCATATTTTCTGAAAGTAATTTTGCTAATACAGACTTCTTAAAAGCTATGAGATTAAAGGAATACTCAGCTTTATGCATACTTAGAAAAAATGTTGCAGTGTTTTGAAATGAGTATATAGCCTCAAATAAGCACCCAGTGCATGAGACCAAAAGGAAAAAAAACTAAACCAGCCGTAAATTTAATGTAGATGTTATGACATACATTATACATGTGACAGGGAAGATTTACAGCACAGATTCTGTTTCAGTCATTCTGCCTATCTTCTGAGAATTATAGAGGGGACTTTTAATTTTTCAGCCCTATAAATCATGGTAGGTCATTTTGTTCAACACCATTAAGATTTGGGGAAGTAGGTTTAGAGTTCTTTTGCTTTTAATTCATTATTATGGTTGTAAACGTGCACTTACTTCTGTGCATATTTACTTCTTAATATTAGCATATAGATGAGGGTGAATGTTCTATTCAGTGAGGTAATTTATAATTCATTGTTTGCTGGGGGGAATGAAGCTTGTAGCTACAAGGACAAAGCATGCAGTATGGAAGAGTTGTGGTCTTCTTATTTGCTCTTTTCGCCAATGATATTTATTCCTTCTTTAATCTGCGTGTTCATCTTGCACTCTTTAAAAAGCTTCTTCATGCAGAATGAGCTTTTTTATCACATGGCAAAGTTGGCCTACTACAAAAGGGAAGACATTTTTCAAAGCTTCCAATCTGCAAAATGTTAAGCTCAGCTGCAGCCAACCATATTGCCTTTATGCTTGTAATTCCCCATTTATTTTCTGTGACTTTCTTTTTAGACAAGCAGGATTAGCCATTAGATTTAGGATAAGCTGAGAGTCTTTATTACATTTGAGAAGGACTGGCTTCAACCCTTTTGGTCCTCTATATTCCTTCCCCTGCCATCATGCATCAAAGTCTTGGCTTCTGAATGCTGATTTTTGGACATGTTAATATAGGAAATAGATTGGGTTTTTTAAATGTAGGAGAAGGAACACTTTTGTGTTCATGGCTGATATAAATATGTGGTTCCTAAATCCTGACAAGGAGTCAGAGTTCTCTTATCTAAGTAAAGCAGAAACAAAGCATCATTCTCCTCATCTTTTTTGTTTTGAAAAGGCCTTAACACTGCCATAAAAAGTTTATGTTAGTTTTAGTGACTTTAAGGTGCTTAATACTTAAGTGTTCATATATGTATGTACATTTTTTAATTATAGCTGCCATAAAATTTTGATATGAAATTCACTTGAAAGCAGAGCAGAGGAACTAAAACCAGACAATGTTTCAACTTTAGTTCCATTGAGGTTTTTTTCCCACATTTTGTAGTGCAGCCCAAGGGCCAGTTTGTGAATGACTTTACAAAAAAAAAGGATTAAATCAAATTTACACAAGGTCATGTTCCATGCATAAAGTTTGTGCAAGGAAAATACGAGAAAGTATTACATGTATATCTATAAATAATATATTACTGATTATGTTAATTCATTGCTGCATATGATTAATGTAGTTGAGACACTTAAATTGAGTATGTTTTATTTCACATTTTATCTTCATACAGACATAAAGACATGCTGCATTCAGTAATAGTTACACAGGTTTTGCCTAAGCATTGCAGTGCCTGGAATTCTTTGACTCAGCTACTTTGTAGAAAGCCTTGACTTATCCATTCAGGCTGTCTCCTGAGCTATATCACAAAGCACCCAGGAAGGGAAGGGTCAAATTCTTCTTATACAGAAGAGAGATGTTACACATATGCATTTAAAAAAGAAAATTTTCATGATTTTAGTTTAAACAATAAAATAAATCCTGGGGTGGAGCACTGCTTTCCAATAGAATACCTAAGTAAGTAATAAGCAACTTAATATGCTGAACATTAGCTTTTGAATTGTGTGCCTTTCCAAGTCTGTGTAGTGGAACTAATCTCAGAATGATTATATAGCTAGAATTATTTGTTTAATAAATTATTTTGTACCTAATTTCTTATATATATATTTAAAAGTTAGCAAACTTTCTTCTGTTCTGGCAGGTAAGGCTACTTGAAATCTCCATGCAATTCTGAAAAAAGAGCTGAATTTGTAATAAGATCTGGTTACACTATTCCAATGCAGATTCTAATTACTTCCATTAATAATTAGACTTGCCACCATGTTTTCAGGATGACTGAAGAACAATTTAATAAGAAGGCCACCGGCATCAGTAAATATAAACTCTTTACATATACCCTACATCAGTCTCTGCAAATGGTCCATGTATCATGCACTTCTTTTTTCTCCTTGTCAGTAAGGATTCCTTCTTTTTATTTTTTTGTGAGATTCTAAGTCAATGAAATACCCTAAGTAAAAGAAAATATTTTGTTATGTTATTCTACATCTAGAACATCTTTTACTGTTCACCATAGGTGGTCATCTCTCCAGGACATCATACAGCAATAAAACCCATAAGCTTTATCAAATGGCAGCTCGCTGTATCACAAATATTGAAGCTTGCAGTGCACACAGTGCACACAGTGCTTAAAAAACCATCATTTGCTAAACGGTATGGTCTATAAAAATAAGCTGGTTTATTTTTTCCAAGGATGGAAGGCCAATTTAGCAATTTATCAGATGGAATACCCTTTCAGTTTCTTCTTTCTTGAACTGGATCCTTTTAGTCAGTAAGAGCTAATTATGAATGTAACCCATGTTGAACCTGACATTAATGAGAGTAATCAAAAAAAAATCCATAAAGTCTATGCTGTTTTTCCTTAATAATGTTGCTAAACCGACCTTTTATTTCTCAAAATAAAATATTGTGGAAGTGGTAAAGCCATAATTTATCATGTATTAAAAAAGAATTTTTGAGAATGAGACCTTTTATAGATAGCCTTCCAAACCATTAAATACAGAATGATCTACGAGTATAGTTTACCATGGTTTTTTTTCTCAGACCTTCAGAATGCTGTACAAACCTGACTTCCACATGATTGATGATGTGTTGTGCTGCCTACTGAAACCTTACACATTGCTCAGGGGGCCAGCAGAATCTGGAAAAGTATTGGTTGCCCTCTCAGACTCTTGAGGAAGGTGAAGGTGAGAGTAATCTCCCAGCTGAATGTGCAACCCCAAATTAACAGATAGCCATATCTTTTAGGTGGATTTTACAAACACTTTTTATTTTAAATAATATTAATTTACTTTATTGTATTTTTTTAGTAACCTATAGAGTTATTTTATATTGTAGGGAATTCCATTGCAAAGGAGAGGAGAGAGAGACACTCCCTAGAACAAATACCAGGAAGGTACCCCAAAACCTCAGGCAGATAAAAATATTTAGCCTGCAATTTCTTAAAAAACTGTATTCTTTTCTAAAATCTGTTTCCAGCTATAGCAGAGATTTTACTCTTGTTATCTCTTGCTTACTGATTTTTCTCCTGTGTCCCATGCCCACAGTGTGTAGCATTTGACTAAGAACAACATATTTAAGTGTAAGGAGGGAGTCTGACATTCAAGCACTGACTACAGGTTGACCATTGACTCCATTGACTGCTTCAGCCTTATAAGTATGGGTGGGCCATCTAATATAAATCTCTTGGAAAATCGTTATTTTTGTGTAGAAACCCACTATACTTTAGACTAGAAGGAACATCCAGATGTCATGTACTCCATTCCAAACCCCAAGTCTAGGCCAAAAAGACTGTAGGCTGATTTGGCTTTAAATTCTTCATTTGTAGTAGTTACTGCAACAGCATTTTGGATTTTCATGTCTTTTACTGGTGGGTAAACTTGTCCTGATCTTAGGTATAAGTTATACTTTTAAACTTGTGAAAGTGTCAGAAATATCTGAGATATATCAACATATACATATTTCTCACACTTTCTCTTGCCATATTTCCATGAAACCATGTTTACCGTGATAGCAAATAATCATTTTTACAAATAGCAATGGAAAAAATCCTACGGATACACCAAAATTCATAGAGGAGATTTCCACTTCTGATGAATCTTTTACAATAGTACTGTTTATGGGATATATATTTAGATGAACTTGTGGCTTAATTATTTAGAACTATGGTAATTTTCATATTTAAATCAAGTGGGATAAATTTTATTAGTGGTATAAAGTTTTTAATTAATTTAATGGACCACTAGAAATTTTATCCTCAGGTCTGCTGAGATGATAAGGGAAACACAAACTTTTGATCTAGAATAAATATTAGGGGACATGAAGAATTTAAACCATGGTCATCAGGGGAGAAAGAAAATGATCAGGTTTCTAACAGTAGTAGATCAAGAAGTTGAAGGTTATATGTCTAAAGCACAAATTTGACTCAAAAACTAAAACAAAAGTGCTTTAGGATAATCAAGCAATCAACCATCCATCTTGATACATATAAAAAACGCAGTAAAAACATACAAATCAAATTCATAGGACATAGTTCAAAGTTTTCTACCTTTCAATAGTTGCAGAGATTCCCCGTCTTGTGCATTTTACATCATGATATTTTATGAGAATTTAATTTTTGTTTTATCAGCTTTAAGAGTCTCAAACAGTGAAGTCTCACTGTCAGGTCTCAATTATTCTTTCCAATTTACCATGGACTTCTTTGTGATTTTGAGGAGACTGGACTCAGGTAATAATAAATCTTATAGATACAATTATGGTAATTTGATTGAAAGACACTCTCATGAAATGTGTTACTTTTCTCATTTTCCTCTATCTTATTTAAACTTGTTTTGGTCATTTGGTCTCTCCAAAAATATCACTCAGCTGTTGTAAATTTTTCTGGCATAACTTGAAAAACAACATTGAAGTTTACATTAGCTTACATGAGTTGCACTAGGCTATTCTGCTTGGCTCATCATAATTGGTATTTACACAAGGCTGCCTGAAAGTCCTAAGAGATGACATTTGCATAAAAAAATTGTTTTCTTTTTCTTTTCTGTAAATCTGAATATAGCAGTGAGATACAGGAATTAACATCAGTTATAACTGACATGATTGATACACACACTTCATTTCTTTGTCTGTTGAAAAAGTCAGCCCAGCCTTTCTCTTTCAACACTTCCCTTGAAATCTGACAAACCCTTGCAATTGATGTTTTGTTCAGCGTAGGATTTGAACTGGCTTAATATGAATTTCATTAATTTTTATTATGAAATATCTCCAATGAAAATATAAATATTTTGATAAAATGGGCTTTATCTTTTATTTCTGTTTTTAGTTTTATTTATGGACTGTCATTCCAATCCTGAAAATCAAAAAGTTCCTTTGTATATTCTGAGGGCACCCCTACTAACACAAATTGGAAGATATGAGTGTGTGTCTAGCATGCTGCAAACCTACAACTTATGTGCTCCTCTCCTTCATATATTATTAAGTACCAGGGAAGGTATGACTTCATTCAGAAAAATTAATAGTCCCTGAAAAAGTCATGTGTATAGGGCCTGTGTACATTTAAAAACAAACTTTTAAACTCAGTAACATCAATAATGAAATCACAATCCTGCAAAAGAAGGTACAGACACAGTCTTTGACACTGTCTCTTAGCTTGGATAATCTTCCACAAACATCTGAGTTTTTCAAGAGTTTATACTAAGTAGAATTAGGATTTCTTAGAATTTGCTTGCTTATGGAGATCAATACTTCAATCTGAATTTTCATTAGTCTTTACTAATTCTACTTCTGGTGTAAATATGGAATATATAAAAGAAACAGAAGAATTGAAAATGGAATCATCAGAGTCAGCTGTTATAAAATTAGTTGTTAGTTGTCAGAAAACTAAATATCTGTTAAACTCTATTAAAATAGCTTTTTTTTTTTTTGTCTGTGAGAGGCAGTAATTTTGATGGCAAAAGTCACGTAAAATGAGTTTGCATCTGTCTTCAGATCCTTATTATACCAGATAGACAGACATGTACTGCTTTGCAAGTAAACAACTTTTGATGTAAATGTCAAATTGCTAACACAGTCATCTAATAGAACTCCTACAGGCAGAAAATCAAGTTATGACACGTTTCTAACATAGTTGAAAATAGGCATGATTCTGTTGAAAAATCTAAAGACAACAAAACATAATTTTTTTAGATAATTTGGAACTGCAATTTACAGGGGATGTGTACCCGGAAAACCTTCTCTGAAGATCAAAATTTAACATTAAAGGCCACTTGGAAAGTTGTTTTACACCCAACATTGATTAATAAGTAAACTCATGTTGTTCCCTTCTTAAAACTCACAGGGATAAAAGAAGCAGGTACAATACAGACAAATACATATTACACAATAAAAAAAATAACAGTGGCATTAATTATTGTAGAGTAAACAGTGATATTGCAGTTATTTGTACTACAGCTACATCAGTTTTTTTCTGAGTCAATAACTAGGTCTTAGCATACTGCATATAGAAGTGTATAAACTGTATTTTCTTTCTCTTCTCAATTGAAAGAGTTTTGTATTTTAGAAGACAGACTTCAGGGAAAGATTATCCTCAATTGTGTCTCCATAATTTATATACTAGAGAACAGATTAGTTTTTGTTTCATTCAAAACTACAATAAAGTTCCAAACATGACACAATTTTGCAGTAGGATGTAAGGGACTGGATTGTACTGGACACTTTTCTGGATATGTTTTAATAATTTCACCATGTGTGCTGATGTCTTTATTCATTCAGTCCTGCAAGCTGCTTCTTAACAAATAACTTAATGTGTAAAGGAACCAAGGGGAAATAACCATACACTTCTCATGGCTTCGATTTGCACTGTATGGTGTTTTTATTTCATATGATCTGCTCTTGGATGTCCTCAGAGCTACATTCCTTGTGGTTTAATCATGAGTCTCCATGGTATACAGATATGTGTGAAGAAAGTGTTTCAGAGTTTGTAAGATACATGTATAATTCAGTGTAGGCTGCTTGGATTTCCCAAATACATTAAAGAAGGTTTTCCCTTCAAAGTGTCTGAGTGAAACCAGCAGGTAAAAAGGAACAATTTCACGCAAACAGAGAAAAACCAAACCAAAACAAATCCAAAAACCAAAACAAAACAAAACCAAAAAAAAAAAAAAAAAAAAAAAAAAAAGAAAGGAAAGGAAAGGAAAGAAAAGAATATAAATATTTTTTCATCATTCTCAGGGGGAAAAAGTCACTAGCACATTGCCTGACACTTGTGCTTTTTAACATATATGTAAATGATCTGTAAGTGGGTAAAGAGGAAGGTGACAAAGCAATGTGTTTACTGACAGATAACTGAATTTGGAATGGCTCCTGTGTGAGTAATAGCTACATAGGCTAGCCTATAACAATGCTGTGGGACTTGCAACAGGATGAATGGGAGCTCAATATTTTTCCAGGCACCACAGAGTAGTTGGATCTGTTCATGGTAGAGAAATCAAATCAGGCTATGGAATACAAATCTCTGTGTCAGGAAGTCACTGAGCTGCAAATTATAGGAGCTTGTAATCCGGGGTAGTAACTTTACAGTTCCTTTTTCCCAGACAAGGTCTGCTACTCATCATTTGAAACACAGCACAAAGTGTGATGGATCTTTGGTTTGGGTCAGCCAGCAACTCTTGTATGTTTTCTTGGATGTCAGAGAGATGGTGGTATCAGATGACCACTCAGATTTTTTCAGATACTTTTTGTTGCATTTTCCATACTGCTTTACACCTGCAATTTTCATAATGCCTGTAAATGAACTTGATAGAGTCAGTATATCCTCAAAAAATGCTCCTAAAAAATAAGTAAAGGCTACTTTTATCACATTTAATTTTCACACTGTACTGCACAGTTATACTCCTTTGATGTTAAGAGGGAGCTAAGAGTAACAGAGAGAGAAAATGTGTTTTGACAGATTCCACATATTTACTATTTGTTTTATCTCTTAGGGTGTTGAGTTTCTCCTAATAATTCTAGAAATATCTAAGAATGCCTAAGAATTTCTATTATTCCAGGTGTCTTATATCAAGAAATAACTTTGTCTCTTGCATGCAGTTTCCTCAGTCTCAGCAAAGCAGAAGCCTGCTGTGTTCAAAGCCTTATCAATTATGTCTACTCCATAACAAACACGTTGCTTTCTCCAAGAAAAGGCATAATATCCTAAAAATAAATAAAACAAAATTTTCTGGAGCTTCTGTGGGGCTTGTATTTTTTGTTTAGTTTGTTTTGGTTTGGAATTTTTTTTGTCTTGACACCTTGAATTGATTCCCTTAGCTGATATCAAAATTGCTGTTCATTACATTGCACTGAGATTTTAGTGTTATGTGCAGAACAAGATACAAGTCCTCCAGAAAGATAGGGAATTTATTTCAGGAAAATAATAAAACAGCAACAAAATAAAATAATGAAACATGCTGACAACAGCCTATAATCAATAACCTAATCTGAATTACTGAAACAGAATTATAAAAATTCTTTACCATCCCCGTGAGAATTCTTCTGGGACTTTTATACCAAAGGTTCATTATGTATTGATACAAGATTTTGAAGTTTCCTTTTTTTTCTCAGACATGTTGCTCTTTAAGAATGCAGGAGTGTAATTTTGTAATTTTTCACAAAAAAATTGAAACTTTTTAAAGGAAGAAATTGTTCAAACTGTGATTTTTTTTTTTTTTGCAGTAGTACAAGACAAAGAACTGGGTTATAACTATTTTGATTCATCCATTCTTTATGTCACCCAGCAGGTTTGACATGCAATAAACTCCATAAGAAGAAATTTGCTTCCACACTAAGAATTTGTTCTATCGTTGCTCAGAGCAATTGCAGGTTTTTCCTGGCTACTTCCTGTATTCTTCTAGAACTTGAAGAATGATACTTTATTAGATTTGCTGAAATACTGTTTTTCTCTTAGCAGTCAGTGCTTAGCTGCAGCCAGTCAGAGGGTGGGTTTGGGTTTTTGTGTGTGTGTGGTGAGTATGGGGTTCTTCTACTGTTGTTGGGGGGTTTTTGTTATTTTTAAGAGAAGGGGGTATTTTGGTCCTTATTTTTATTTGGGGTTTTTTTTTATTATTATTAAAAAAATATTGGAATTGCAATATCTGATGCTAAAAAAAACAGAAGACACAATTTTTAGTATTTTTTAATTTCCCATGTTACTCCTTCCTTATAGTGTTCTCATCATAAGTGAATCTAAAAAGTTTCCGTACTGTTCTGCATGTTGGTTTGGAGGCACCAAATTAGCTTGTTTTTTTATCAAATGGTTGTCTTCAGCCATCCATGAACTCAAGGAAGCAAATGTATCTAATACTCTTTCTGATTCTTTGGCAAAAGAAACTAGGTTTTTCAGAAAAACAAGATGTGAAGAGATATGGCGATGTTTTCTGAAAAGGAATTATATGTGACATTTTGTAAACCGATTTCTGGTGGTAAAAGGGATGAAAATAGCTATCATGCTAATCAATTAAATGTGTTTATAAGCATTGCTTTTTTTCTTGCATTAATTCTACTCCATTGAATTAAATCATCTGTGAATAATTTAAAAATCAAAACAAATGCTTTGCATATGTTTCAGAAAGATTTCTAATTTTAAGATCTAAAAGCATGCTTGCATTTTACTTTAAAATTATTAGTTCAACTCTAGGTAGCTTTAGCTAGGCTACCCAACCTCACAGTTCTAGTGATGCTGAGCTTGATGTCTGGCTTTTTTGAGCTTTTTGAAAGTTTCAATCTGTAAGCAGGATCTGAGGTAGCTTAATGTTTCTTTGCTGCTTCTCAGCTTTCTTGACTGCCAAATTTATGGTTTTGTTATCTCTGAGCATTGCTAACACAGAGCCAAGGCCTTTTCTGCTTCTTGTACAGCCATGTGGACAAAGGAGTAGGGGGTGCATGGGAGACTGGGAGGAGACACAGCCAGGACAGGTGACCCAAACTGACCAAAGGGATTTCCCAAACATGTGGGATCATGCTCTGTGTGTAAAGTGGGAGGAAGAAAGAGGAAGGGGGGGACATTAGAAGTGATGCCGTTTACCTTCCCAAGTAACCATTACTTGTGATTGGACCCTGCTCTTCTGGAGATGGCTGAACACCTGCCTGCCCATGGGAAGCAGTGAGTTAATTCCTTGTTTTGCTTTGCTTGTGTTCATGGCTCTTGCTTTCCCTATTAAACTGTTTTTATCTCAACCCACAGTTCTCTGCCTTTTACCCTTCCTACTCTCTCCCTGATGCTGCCAGTGAGGAGTGAGCTTTCCAGCTGGCTGGGGTGAAACCACACCACCAAATGCTGCAGCTCGGCTGGGCACAGGTCTGCCCATCCCTGCACACTGCCCTTCTCCCATCACACAGGCAGTCTGTGCAGGCAGGTGATGGATGAGCAGGGACAGGGCTAAATACAACACTGCCTGGTTAAGCTCATCTTTCAAGTCTTTACAGTTTGTTAAACCTTCCCCTGAAGTATGCAATGTTGGGCTAGCAGCAATGCTGAAAATTGCAACTGCATCAGAGTAAAAAATAAAAAAAAATGAGTATTTGAATGTGGGGGAAAAAAGCTAGTAACAGAATATAGGTGGAAGCTGGCATTGAATTAAAAAGTAATTTCTTTCTTCTGATGTTACTATCGAGATTTTAGTAATGTAATAAATTGTTAATGAAATTCTTTCAATAAAATTCATCTCTCTATAAATACTAATGCTTATATGTTTCTCTATTTCTGTATTTAGTATTTCCCATTCTTTGACTTTGCTTAAAATATTATTTGAGTTGTGGCTATTTCAGTTTGTACTTTTTACTATGAAGGATGAGCACACATATTTCTCAAATTTTGTTTGAAGAAAAAGTGTGAGAAGAGTTGTTTTCAGCATTTCTGTAAAAATTGACAATAGGAATTACTTCATATTTGCTGCTACAGAAAGATCCTATTCTGTGCTATTAATTTTGACTTTATGGTCCTTCAGTTGGAATTTTAAGAACATTTGCTTCCCATGTTTAAAAGCTGCAGGTTAAGTTTTGTCAAAATTAAATAAAAAATGCACTCCTTAAAACCCCCCCATCTTTTAATTTGATTTGTTCCAGCATTATTCTTCAATTTATTTTAAAAGAATCAAAGGGGACCAAGTAATTTGTGAGTTGAAATAATATGACCTATTAGATAATTCTGGGTATTTCCAGGCAAGATAGATGCTAGCATAACAGTGATAAATGTGTGTGCAATTTTATTTTTTTTTTCAATGGCTTTGTCCAGTCATTAATTAAGATAGGGAGTTACTCAAGATTCTCTTACAATGCATTTACACTGCAGAGGAGTTGAACAAATGCCACCGATGCTGCATTGTGGAATATTTGACTAAGTTGTCAAACTTGCTTCTGTGGGCTGCCAATCTATTGGCTATACATAGAATTGACAGAAATTAGGGATGGGTTTACAGGTAAACCTCCAAAAACCTTTAACAAAGGAAGTTTTCCCCCTTGTTTTCCCATGGTTACACTTTTTGGTAATTTTTCTGGGAACATGAAAATTACATTAACTTGCTTTGTACAGCAGACGACAGAGGGAAAGAGCAGTGGAGACTGACCATTCCCCATAGGCTGTGTTTTCAAAACCAGAAATACATAATAAGGGAAATCTTTGAAATGTATCTCCTGAAAATTATCTCCACCTGGGACTGGAGTCAATGTCAGTAAGGAAGATGAGAAAGCTTGTGCTGGGATGCAGCTTATCTAATTCAGTCACTGGCTTTGTTGAGTGTGGCATTAAAATCATAGGTTACAATCCCTAATTAAATGATGGGAATGACTCATACATTTTCAACAGTTGCTTTTAGCTTTGGTCAAATGCTGATCAACCCCAACCTCCACTGATTAAATGAAATTCAGTATTTTAAAAAAATACACCAGTGAAAAGTTCCACTGACATGTGAGTCACACAAAATTCTTCCTTCTTTCAATTAATTTTCTTAGGATTTTTTTGGCCAAGCAAGTGAAACAAAAATATTTATCCAATTCTAGGTAAATCCTTTCTTCTCCATCTTTCCTTACATTCCTAAACCCTTTCTATCCTTCTCTCCATCTGACATTTACACACTTTACTTGCTTATTTTCTGCAAGTGTTCTGTTTACATATTTTTTTCTTATTTCTGTATTCCTTTCTGCAATCCTTAGGCTTCCTATTTAATTTGCTGTTGTCTTTTGTTTTGTGTCATTCAAAAAACATACATAACCATCTTTACCCTTACAATGTATTAATAAAAAAATTATTTAATTAAAGGAAAATAGAATACCTTATAGCCAGATGCACATAAATAGGCATCATTTTAAGTATTGGTCATGGGTTTGCCTCTTCACTATCCAATTTCTTTTGCCATTATCTCTTAATGTCAGTTTTAATATTAACTTTTAAATGTATAATTTTAGGAATGAAAGAAGAATGTTTTGACTGTATAATAAAAGTGGTTGCTGAAATGCAATCCAAATTTATAGTTGAGATTTACTTTACTAAAAACTGAAGATCTCTGTCTCCGATTAAAGTACCTGAAGATATTTTGCTGTAGCAAAAAAAAATAGAGATAAAATTAATTTCAAACCCAACTTGTTAAAAAAATGAAGATTGGTTCTTTAGTTCAGAGGACTTGTCAAAGAGAAGGAGAAAATAAGTTCCAAGTAGTTCTGAAATAATTATCAAGGATGTTGTGCAAGTTGTTCCTAGGGTTACATTTGTTTTTCTAGGAATACACTTGTGAGAAGCACTTTGATGGGACATTTGTAGGAAAAAGAAGTTAATATGGATTAGACAATTTACTACAACTTAATTAAAATCAAGAGAAGTAAAGTTACCTTCAGCCTTTCCATGAACTTTCGTGTGAGATAGATCAGTCTCTCAAGCTGCTCATTCGGCTTTGGGAGTGCTGCAGAGCTGCCAGTAATATTTGTGGGAAAACTGACACTTTCTAAGTGCACAAGCCAAATGAACTTACTGATCTTGTCGAAGCAATCAAGCAAACCTATCATCCATCCTCTAGATACCTTGCAAGACCTGAAACTGAAATGGGTTTTAGAAGGTAAACAACTCCACTAGAAGAGAGGAAAAGGCTTCCATGTCAGCTGAAAGCCTAATCACTACCCTGTCATCACCGAGTCATCAGATCAGCCTGAGAGACTGCAGCACAGCTCTCCCACATGCAAAACTCCATCACTGCTTAGCAGTTCTCATCTGTGATATTTCTGATGTGGTATAAATTCTGAAAAACATCTTTCCATCTGTCTTTACAAATAAAATGTGTTGACTGGGAAAAAAAAAGCTGCTTGTAAATTCCTCAAGCTTTTGAAAAATCATTAAAACAAGTAGATAAAATGAAGGTTACCTGTGTACTAAAGACTTTTAAGGCCTGACCTCCGTTTCACTATTGCTTCTAATGTTCTTTAGTTCATGTAATTTTTTCCTAATTGAATAAACTTTAATCTTGCAAAAGGTTATGCCATTAAAATGCATGGCTATCTTATTTGACATACAATCATTTAGAAGTGAAAACATTTAACTTCAAAGTATGATATCCCAAGTTTTTCCAGTCCTTCTACTTCCTTCAATTCAGGAACCAGGCTGTCTAATGTTTCTTTTTGTGGCCATGGAAGACCCTGAAGCATCAAATAACATTGGTCATAAAAGTATTATGTTGTCAACAAAACTGTGGCTTTAGCACAGACTGTTTCATGCTCAGACAGTTACAATGCCTGTGAAGGAGTGGTTTCATAATGACTCTAAAACTGAAGTTTTGAGAGCTTTTCATTGAGCTGGAGGACTTAAGGGAGCATACAAAGCAGCATTTTTGGGACAGCAGGGCCAAGTTGAAATGTTGTTAAAAGGTTGCCTGAAATGAGTCATAGTTGCTGAATGTAAGCTTATCTAATTATACCTTAATATTTGATTTGTTAAAAAGTGTTTCTTAATAATA
Organism: Melospiza melodia melodia; assembly: GCF_035770615.1. Lineage (NCBI taxonomy): Eukaryota > Metazoa > Chordata > Aves > Passeriformes > Passerellidae > Melospiza > Melospiza melodia. Next base: position 133,193,664 of record NC_086194.1, on the reverse strand, counting down.
TGGTTTTCCAGTTCAGGGAATTTGAAGGACACAGATACCAATACCTGGCAAAAGCAAATATCAATTTAGATGCTTTTAAGGAGTATATGAAAAATTTGGTTTGGAATTTACAGTCTGGGTTAGTTCTTCCCCCTGTGCCCCCTCTTTTTCTCTTTTTCTTTTTTTTTAACAGGAAATAGTGCTTGTGTTTAGTGACAGCTGATTACTCTTGGGCAAGAAATATTGTTAATATTCTAAAATGAAATTTTTCCTCACTATGTTTGTTTAAAGCATATATTAATCAAATTATTGTATTAACTGTTTAAAGAGTAGCCTAGTTTCCTAGAGTAACCTAGTTTTGGATAAAGTATCCAAGTTTGTATGAGTATCCTAGTTTTGGGTATAAAATATATTTGATCCCTCATATTTTTCGAATCTAGATCTCCTATACTTCCTATGCAAAACTGCCCAGTCAGGATATGACCCTTCATTTCTAATACTAATATGAGAATATCAGAAAGAATTCTGAAAACATAAGAAATCTATTTGTGCATGAACCAGGTCTGTAGTTTTGCATTTACTATGCATTAATATCCATTAAATTTTACCCATTAAAAAGTTTTCATTTCAAGAAGAAAGTCATGCCACAATATCATGTTCATGTCATATCATGTTCTGATTTTCTAACATATTTTATGTGCATTTTTGTTTATGTAACAAATTCTTAGCATCACTTTTTGGCTTGTACTTATGGTTATGGTGGAAGCCTTAACTGCTGACACAAGAGTGGTGCAAGTCTTAATGTCTCTTTTTGTAATTCAGTTATAACATTTCAAGGATGCAGACTGATAATTAACTTCATGATACTGTAGTTTTGTCTAAGGAACACTAATTTTATTGTAATTACACTTTATAATTCTAATAACATTTATGATTCCATTATGACTTTGGTTAAGGAACTTCACAATTAGACGGAGAGATAAATTGGGGAAAATTGCAATTTTAAACAATTTAAACATCCATAATACTCCTTATACTCAATCATTACTGTCTGTGTGGCCAGACTAGGCTAAATGTGGAATAAAAATATTGTTTGGATTTATGGTTTACTGATGAACCCACCAAAGCATAGAGGGAGAGTAGGACAGGACAGTGCATCACTGAAAGACATCCTTAACACAAGACTAAAATCTGACTTTAACTGATGGCATTTATCAATCTTTTTCATCGCATGACTTCAAAGAGAAGTCATTTAGGAGCTTTGCACTGATTGCTTGAATGGCTTCTTGCCAAAATCAGTAAATTAAGCAGTTTAATAGTCTTTAGTTTGATCTCCAAGTCTTGAATAATATTTGAATTTCTGTGTCTGTTTTTCTGTGTCTGCATTAGAAAATTTTTCAGAATCCCCTAGCTATAGACATTAAAAATATTTATAGTTTTCTAATTTTCTTTCATTAAAACATTTTTCCCCTCACATCAACAGCGACCATCAGAAGCAGATCCTCTGTATGCTTCTGTTCTGCTGCTTGATGTCAAGTTTCTGGTTATGCTTCCTCAAACCCAGAAATCCTTCAAGGTAAAGGTTGCATGCCTTAAATGTTCATGAGAAAATACCAACCTCCTTCTTTTCAAGTATCCTGGCAGAGTGACTGTGACTGCATAAAGGGTGCCTGAACTGCTGATTAAGTCCAACTGTGAGCAATCTTAGAGACGAGGGTAAGTGTTCTGGCTCCAGAGAGGGAGTAATATAGCTGAATATAAATTGTTATTTTAAGGTTTCATTTTATGGCCCAAGGACTGGACATTTTCCTGCTGATCTAGTCAGAATCTGTCTTAAAAAATCTGAAACGGGAGCAAACAGGGTATGAAAATAATACCTTATGCAAAAGATGCTAAGATTCAGCAGCAAACTTCAGTTTAAGTGATTAGTGTCCTTTCCCCTTACTATGCCTTCTTACTATGCCATAAAATGTGACTTAAAGGAGAAAGGAAAAAATTACTAAAAAAGTGTTATTTTAATTTGAAATTATGGAGAATTTAGTGGACCTTGAGCCAGGAGAGAGATGGCATATCAGGTTTCCTACTTTGATATTTATTTATTTTGTCTTATTTATTTTGTCTTATCATTTTGAAAACAGGGATATTTTTTGAGAATTTACCATCCCCATCATGTTATTTTTTTAAATCTAAGTGGTCAAGAAGTTATGTGCTGCTACCACACTGCTGTGACCAAGAATTTGGAAAGAAATTAATTTTAAAAGCTTTTTGTAAGTATCAACACTTGATTATTTGATTATTGAAATGTTTTGGTCTTTTCCTTTCTCAAGTGAAGTCTTAGTTCTGAAAATATAAAGCAAAATGCTTATACAGAAGGCATGGAACACTGTGATATGGGTCATGAAGATAGGTGTTTACATTCTAGATTTTTGCATGTTAATGACTAAAAATCAAAACTAGGAAAGTAAGGACAAAATTTACTGATGATTAAGATGTGATAGCTGGACTTTGAAAATGTGTTTCAATATAAGGTAAGGCAAAATTTTCTCCAAGGCAAATGTCTAAGGTAATAAAATCTGAGAATTAAATTCAGCAAGCAAGTGAAAAAAAAATAACATGTGAACAAATAATAGCTTTTCTCATATTTGAATTCTCTGTCTGTTTTTATGTTTGCCTCATTATCAGTATTCAATGCATGCTTAATACTAAGACAACATCTATAATGAATTTCTTTTAAAAAATTATTTACATAATATCTGCTGACCTGATTGGTTTTTTGTGAATGGTGGACTATTTGTGACCTCAGAATTTACTGTCTTTGGTTTACTGTCCTGTGACAACAATAGTGACAATATCCAGTAGGCAACTCCAACTCTTAAAAAGCAAGCTCTCCTCAGGAATATGTAATATACACCAGCCTTCCAAAGACGGATCTAAAAATCTGCCAAAGCTGCTGCAAAGATATGCAATATTCTGGAATTGAAGTAGCAGGTGGAATTTCCAACTCCAAAGTAAGAATTTTTTCAAAGGCAAGAATTGTTTTTTAACATATCCTGTACTAATATTACATATTGTGACAGGGTATATAGTCAAAAGAGCGTGAACTAAATTTTGAAGAAAGGATTTGAAAGGATTTGACAATTTTTTGGTCATGTGCCCTACTAAAAAGGCTTGTTTTGAGCCCTTAGGTTACTTTCAACAATATTGTAAAACCCAGAGAGGCTCTAGATAAAAAAATTAATGTAATTTTGCCAACAGAGAAAGCGTCTAAAGTTTTTCCACTTAAGTAAATATCTTGATTTGAACTTTCAGTGTTTATTTATTTTTAGCACTTGAAACCAGACACCTGGTTGAATTTCTTCAAGCAATAACTAGATGGAGACAGTTACTTATCACTTATCCAAGTTAATAATTATTGTTGTTGTTTGCTGCTGTTATGATTGTATTGTGTACAACACTGAATCAGCAATTTGTCCTCTGCTGGCAGGTTAGAGGGAGTATAATATATGCAGAACTACAGATGAGTTTTAACCCATCTCAGTGCCCCATGCTTTAAAACTGTGACCTAGATTGGATTCTCAAGGCTTTAATACTGTGGAGTTATCTTGTATGTATTTATAGATGCATGCATATATGTGTTTATCAGTTTATTTTGGCATCACTCTCATCTGTGTTTTTCTCCTAGGTAAAATTAATCCATTTGGGTTTGAGTTACAACTCATTACTCTGAATATGAAGCTACTCTGCAAGCAAACTGATTGGCAAAATAAATACTGCACAGATTGCAATGGTCACAAGGACCATTGGCCTAAGTGATGCTCTGTAGGAAAGACAGGAAGAAGGAAAACAGTTCTACAGCTCAAGCAGGAGCGAAAAGTCAATAGAAAGTGTCAAGAACGTTATTCTTTAACTTTCATACCTGAAAGAAGTAAAAGAAGATTTTGTGGTGAAGCATGTGGTTTTCTTCAAATGACGGCAGCTGAAGGAAGCTCTATGACTGCTGTAGTTGTGATGGAGTTGGAGAAATGAACACTGGGCTAAGAACTGAGTCAGTCCTCACCCCTGCAACCCTCTTCTGCGGCCGGAAGAGCTGAGATGCTATCAAGCATTTCCATATTTCTGTGAGTTCACTTTACTTTACCAGGGATTCTTTGGTTTCAGCAGGCGGTCAGCCAACAGCTGAGGTCAGGCTGAGGGGGCAGTAATCTCACACAGGTTATTAGGTTCCTGATTTCTGTGATTTCTCAGAGGTTTCCATGATGCCACCCACTACTTGCATTTGTGCATAGGAATTATTTATCCACAATGTAGTATAGTAAGTTTAGACCACAGATGTAGCCATGATATTTTCTGAAAAATCCTTTCCTTAAGATCTTTTCTGCTGAGAAGCTGAGAGGCCTCAGGAACAAAATGTAAACAATGATTGTCTGCTGCTCTGGAATGCAACAGATGGATCTGTGATTGGCCTCATGTGGTTGTTTCTAATTGGTGGCCAATCACAGCCCAGCTGGCTCCGACTCTCTCTGAGACACAAGCTTTTGTTATCATTTTCTTGCTTTTCTATTCTTATCTAGCCTTCTGACGAAATCCTTTTTTCTATTCTTTTAGAATAGTTTTAATATAATATATATCATAAAATAATAAATCAAGCCTTCTGAAACATGGAGTCAGATCCTCGTCTCTTCCCTCATCCTCGGACCCTGTGAAAACTGTCACACACAGATGCTTTCTAGAATGTTTAACCTATCTTTTATTTTACATCTGCATGAGATTTTGCCTGTTCAGCTTGGTGTATCAATCTCCATTTACACTTCTGTCATCCTACTTTAAATCCTAAATGTCCTTAGTCCTGGTATATTTCTTCATGTCCTGTTTACAATATTAGTTTCTAGGTTGTTCTGAAATGCTAAAAGACAAGTTTGAAAGGCTTCCTTATGGCATAAAGTTAAATATAGCAAACAAACTCAAATGCTAGAATGAAAGTACTTTAATGGCTTAATTGTCTCATTAAAGTTTGCTATGAGCTGTGAAATTCTGACTTTCTGAAAATGTCTTTGAAGATACTATTTTCATTAATCATGCAGCAGCTTTTAATAGAATGAATTTATTAAGGGAATATTTGGCAATGTAATAGATTTCATACTATGTAAAAATTCTATTTTCCTTAGTCAGCTATAACCATAAGTGCTGAGAGCACTTCATCTATCCCACAGATACTTGAATAAAGGAAAACACAGATCTTTCAAATACCTTAGAATCTCAGTTTGAGAACTTAATGTGAAACTTCCATCTGGAAATTGCAAGGCCAGATGGTTGTATAAATCCCAGCAGAAAATATACATCTGTCATTTTTTTTCTTCTAACCGGTTCTATTTGAAGAAGGATTTATCTAATCAGCTTGGCACATCATTTAGCATGTCAATCGTACATTCTGTAGCCCTCAGCTCTCTTTGTACCAAGTCCTCTTTCCTTTGTAGAATGCTGTGGAGGTAATAATTTCTCTAACCAGATGCAGGATGACTGCTGATTTAAATTGTTTTATGCAGAAGCATGATGAAGAAACACAGATGAATATAATTGAGTAAAATTTTTTAATAAAGCTTCTTGCCATTAAGTGTACTTAGCTTCTAAATTTACCTCTCATCCCTCTGCTCTCCATCATGAAAAGACACTCTCTAGAAAAATCTTCAACAGGGTATAAGCATATTGACTTAATGGAAATTTCCTGTAGAGTTCTATACTACTTCAATAATCCAAAGCAACAAAAATTACTTTTCCAAGTAATTGAAAATCCACAGTCTATCAAAATTTAAATTTATGGAGACATCTGATTAGACTGTCTTGCTAAGAATCCTTAAGCCAGCACTTTAGAATAGGATGTCAGTATCTATACTAGTGAGGAATACCTTGAGGCATGTGAACCTTAATGTGGATCTTCTTATTATGTAAATGAGAAGAGATAGAAAATGAAGTCTGTCTTTATTAAGTTTTACATTTGTAGCAGGTAAACTCTCCCATACATCCATATATATCATGCTGTGTTTTACATACTTACTGGAATTTCACTGCTGTCCTCTAAAAATTATATTTGGGTGTGATATTATAGCCCACTCGACCTAGCAATTTTCTTCTGATGTATTTCCTTGATACAGATTAAATCTGAAGAGCAGAGAAACATGAATTGATTACTTTCTCCTCTTTGCCTTTCACTGCAACACACAATCCTCTAGTTTGGTCCCTGTGTGGGAAAGCATAGGTAGGGTGATGTAACACTACAAGAGATGTATACTTCAGAGCTACTTTCTTTTCAGCATTTTAGTCTGGATCAGCATACTTGAAGCTAATCTCAGATGGATCTCATTACTTTGCCTTGGTTCCCATCAGAGAACTTATAAAACAAAACCTGTATTTTATTTCAATTTAAAAAAAATCCCAAAAATGCCAGCCAGGAATTCACAAAATAACTTCAGATCCAGAAAGGTTCATTGGACAAGAGTGAAGCTTAAAGTTATTTCTTCCTCCTTGAAATTTATATAAAAATAATTTCCTCTTCAAGACAAACTACTTTTATTCACATATTTGCTCCTACTACTGGGACACATTGTTTTCTAGTCTAGATAGAAATTTACTATTGCCTTGAAAACTATTTTTTACAGTAATTGCTCCTGGAGAGGTCAATTATTTATTGATCTCATAGAGAAAAAATTGTCTTCACTAGAATTTTTTCAGAAATTTCTACTGGGTTTTTTTTTCTGCTAATACTTCACTAAATATAATGAAGGTGGCACACATGACTAATTTCATTTATAAGTTCTTTCTATGAAAAAAGTGTTGCTATGAAACAAAACCAGGTCCCAACACACAAATTGTTCTTGGTTTTAAGGTTCACATAACTTTTCAGCCTTTATTAGTGGTTATTAATCAGCAACATAGAATTGTTTGAAGATGTGCTAGGATGGATTTAATTTTATTAGGAAAATAAAACCTGTGTATGGATTGAATACTTTTAAACAATGATGACAATGCTGTCTTTTGATACAAAACCATTAAGTCATCAACATCACACAAGAATATTGAAATTTATGTTTTGATTTTATTTCCCTCGTGATAATTTTGGAGATGTGAGTGCAGTAATAAAGAAAAGAGTGAACTGTATCTCAGGATGAAAATCTGCCATATGCATTTAATTGCATTAGATGGTTAAAACTTCCCAAGGAATACTGGCAGATCTGCTCAGTGGCTTGATTTTTAGAAGAGGATTCTCACTAGGAACTAACAGCACACAATTTACTGTATATAATGGAAGAAAATTATGTAATATGTATGTGAACTGCCAAGTTTATTCTCACAAAGAGGCTCAAATTGAAAAAATTTGTCATTTATTATTGCAAATATTTTAATGAGATTCTCCTGTCAGGAGATAGAAATAGCTAACTTTAAATTATTCAGTACAATTACAGCTCTTCCCTTTAATAGCATACAGAGTAGCCCTTTTAATGATAGAAGTCTTAACCTGCAAACCAAGCCAAAGCTTTCAAATTATCTCTCTCCTTATTTCATTTGTTCTAATCTGATGAAAATGGAAAAAAATCAGTTCCAAATACGCTGTACTCATGTCAGCAAATAGAATGAGCAAGCAATTAGAAAATTGAGCTAAATCTATTTTCAGGAAATTAGTTAAAATTCAGAATATAGGTACTGGCATTCCTCTGCCACGTGATGTCTGTGACTCTGAATGTCATAGTACAAATTTCAAGTCTGTTAAATGAGCTCTGTGCTGTCGTTGCCTGGATGTCTCTACTTATAACTCTTGACTTAAAGGACTTAAAGCACAAAGAGAGAGAGAGTTCCTTGTAATGTTACGTAGTATCAACTTTTGTAATAGAAGATGTGTATGGATAAAGTAATACAGGTCTATGGATAAAGGAATATATTTACTTGCTAATTTTGCAGTTGTGAAGCAAATTGTAAAAAAATAATATACTTTGTAAGATATTCTTGCAAAACTGTCTGAAGATTCACTGATAAATGCTGTTATACTGTAAGCAAATATGAAATAAAGAAAGATCTAAATAGTTACATATCTGTTCTTTTTTCAATGAATGTCATGCACAAAGGCTGAATGTCATTTTTGTATTCATATATCTATTATTATCTCCAAATTTTATGAACACTGCTGATTCTACAAGATCTTTTTGTGACAAGAAACACTATCATTATTTCCAAATCTCTTTGAACTTCAACAACTTGTGAATACTAACACCGGTCTCCTGCTTGTCATTCTGAACAACTGCAGCCAACTTAAACTCATCAGTCGTGTCACTTAGGTCATTGAAATAAATTCTGGAGGTAGCAAGTCAGTCCTAATAGCAAGTCTTGTGTTGGCTCATACGTGCCATCCTATCTGGGAATTTATTTTCATGCTGGAGAAGATTGGTTTAAACAGAAACTCTATTTTTAGCTATCTTCTATATCTAATATGTAACTTATATGAGTGTTGATTTAATCAAGTATTCCTCTACAGAAGTCAAGCTGTTTTGCTATTGGAAGTAAAAGTATGTATTAAAAGTGATTATTCTTGGCCTTATCCAGAAATGACATTAGCCCACCTCAGTTGTTTAAAGGCAGTAAACTCAGTGGTCTTCTTGAATTAAAACAGCTGTGGTTCCTGTTCATGCTCAAGTAAAGCAAGTTTGGATTAATGCATTGATTCCCAAGAGCGAGGGAATGAAAGGCTAAAATGGGTATGTTATGCAAAACAGCTTGTATCAGTGAAGCAGGATGTAGAGTCACTGTTCTTCAAGCATACATCTTTTTCAGTGGGAGTCAAATGTAAGTCTAGATAAAAATCTGTGAGGCTGTTCTTTCCAACAAATGAAAGAAAGCACTATTGCAACTGTTCTCTGAGCTGACCTGAAATGAGAGCTGTATCTCAGTCTCTAATTACCATCTCCCTTTTTGGACAGGTAACCTGAGATATTTCTTTTCAGATGTGTTATTGACTGTGACTTTAATTTGGCATTTACAGTTCTGATCACCAGAGGCAGTAGCAGGGTTAACTAGGGTTAACAGCTTTCATAGGACATGTTGCAGCAAAAAGGCAATCTGTGTTTCACATTTGCAAAGCATTGCTCCTATCATGCCAGGTCTCTAATTTATGTGGTCTGTACTGACTTCTTCCTCACTAAATGATAGTCAGAGGTAAATTGCAAGGCACAGAGAAAAGTACTCCTGACACCAGCTGAGTGAAGCTGACCCACCTTTCAGAATGCTTTCAAACTGTTTCGCGCTGTGGAAAGATCAATTCTGGTAGCCGTACAGAAACAAGTGTAAAATCAAGAAACAGAAACGGCTAAAGGCAAACAGGAGAAAGCAAACTCAGAGACTCAGAGAATGTTTTGATGGATTCCAAAACATTCCCAACATACGACAAGCAAAAACAACTTCATGCTTAGCATGCTGGGTTCACAGTTAATCTGCTGTTGGGCTGTAGATGCGTTTCCAATTCAGGCATTTCGTATTCAGACCAATTATCTGTTACTTGTATAACTTTTTAAAAGCTACAATTCTTTGCAGAATCTAGAATTTAAATATCCATTCAAGTATTCTGTAGCATCAATGTCAGCTGACATTTCTACAGTGATGGCACACAGAAACTTAAAGCCTAATAATCTCTTTTATGAGAAATCCTTTGGCTGTTTCCAGTGTGCAGTAGTTTTGGAAAACACAGCAATTTCCTAACACACCTATTAGACCAGTTTTAAATGCCAGGAGGAAGTCAAGTAGAAAGAATTTAACTGCAATTCTTATCACTCAGATAATTAAAAAAAACCCCCTATGTCTGCAAAATTAAAGGACTCATTTTGGATTTGTTTCAGATCTGATCATCTTTATTCATCAAGGTTGTTATGAATTCTTTTCTAAATAATAAAGGTTAACTCAGAGTGCATTATTTAATATCTGAAGTAAGAACTAGTTTTCCCCATAGAAGTAACTTTATTTATGTCCATTTTAATCTACCAAGTCAGTCAATCTCATAATTTTTTTCCAGTTCATAGTAAGTGTTTACTTTTATTACTGTTCCTCCATCTTTTCATTAGTTAATCTAAATTCTTTAGGAATATATTGAAGAATAGGGGCCTTAAAACCCTGAACTGTCAAAGACTCTTATCTAAAATAAAGACAATTTTCCTGCTGTCTTTGACTTACCTCCGAATTACATATTTATCCCAGGTTCTTCCCTTTTGCCCAGTGTCTTAGAAATTTCCTGAGGAGACACTGAAGAAGGCATGGGAAAAATAATTTGGAGCTTAAAGTAGACAAGATTTTTTTGATAAATGTTTCTTAACATAAGACACCTGACCAATGGAAACAAAATAAATGTCTCTTTACTGTAAATGGAGTAAGTTTATGTTTTAGGAAGTCTGTGTATGCACTATATGTCAGAAATACTAGAAAATTTTTATTAAAATTTCCCAGTAATTCAGATTATATTGTGACAATTCTATGACCATGTAAGTGTCAAAAAGGGGTTAGATTTCGAAAGCTTTAATTTGACAGAGGAGTTTGAAGAAAAGGAGAATGCAAAAAATAAAACGTCATTAGAATTTATTTATATCCTGAAGAAAAACTTGGAAAATACCTAAAGAATATAGAGGCAGTGCACGGGGGGAAGGAAGCTTCATTTACAAAACATCTGCTTTGAAAGTTACACATGAGAACTTTCCTCAGGCCCTGTGTTTTTCTCTGGCAATGTCAAGTGAGGTGCAACAAGGAAAGTTCATAATACAGCTTGATTTCTGCTTAAAAGTTAACTGGGCCATAAGCCTGTTTCAGTTTTGCTGGTTGGATTTATTTCAATTTTTTTTCTTGACTTTGCTTTATTCAGTAGATTTTGTTTCTTGTGCTTGCTTAAATTTGGTCATGAGGCATTTTTTGTTTTCAGTTAAAGGCAATACTTTTATTTTCTTGAAATATAGAAAATCTCTCAGCTATATGTTGCATAAAATGTTTCAATTGTTTTTTCAAGGCAAGGTCTGTCAGTGCTCAACAAAGCAGAAAAAACTTGTCAGGAAAGGTTCCTGCTTCTAAAATCTCAACATCATCTCTAATGTAATAGAATCACATGATATTCCTTTGAAGTTCCAAAGAGTTTTTATCTCATGTAAGAAAAACTTAAATGGATGAATGCTGTTTTGAAATTTTGCCATTTTTAGCTTAATTTTCTCCATTAAATGTTTACTTTTCCCATGAAACTTGTGCAATTTAGATGCAATTTTCCTTTTCCCAGTGGTAATTTTTTATTTCAGGTTAAAAAATCAACATAAAATGTATCTGAGGGAAAAAGTATTTGCTGTATGCTGTTCAAGCATTTCCAGTTTAGTGCTGAAGTGAAGTTCATGAACAGCTTTGAAGGAGTCGGTTTGTCTTCATACCTGAAACCAGACTATTCAACTGGATCCATATTTTTTGTAAAAATTATAATTTATAATTGCATTTTTTTTTTCTAGAAGACTCTATGAATACTCTTAGAGTAGTCTAAGTTCTAACAGAGTACATGGTAAAAAATAATTTTAAAAATAATTTAAAAAATTATCCGATTCTCGCAAAGTATTATTTAAACTGCACATTTTTACTTGCTGCTGCTGCTACCTCCAAGTAAAAGATCAGTCTAAACAATTACATTTTAGAGAATTACATTTTTGGAAAAGATGTTTATAAAATGTGTGTTGAAAACATTATTTTCCTTAATGGTCAGTTTTATGTACAATAAGCATAAAATTTTTCCTATAAACTTAATGAAATAAAATTTTATAGGACGTGATAGCTAGTCTGGTGAACTTAAGAAAAATTTCACTTACGGCTTAGTGCTTGTGTTTTACTGCACAATTTATCTTTTGCAAAAACTAGCAATGAGAGTACTTACCTGAAGTTGTGCAATAATACATAGTATGTGTTTAATTAGACATAAAAGGACAAGTTCATTTGAAAACCTTCCTCCTTGGCTCATTGATGGAGATTTTGCATTTTTACACCTCTGTCTGTAGACAATAACAGTTTGTGCTTTGCAATTCGCCGGAGATTCCTGTTTTAATCTTTTTAAATACCTTCCCTGTGTTTTAATTATTTTTTTATGACAATGGAGCACAGATGGTCCTTTAGAAAGTGTTTGGTTCAGAGCATTTTAGAAGAAGATGTGATTATTACTATACTTTTTTTCCTGTGGCTATCCCTATCATGTTTTCACTTCCTTCTGAACTAGCTCACACACATGCAAGCTTAATTTTGCTTATTTGTTTGGGCCAGTCAGTGATGGAAAAAGAGTTGCATTTCCAAATTCCACCATGGCTCATATTAATTTAGGTGTCACATTTTGTGTGATATTAAAGCAGAGATGACTAAACAAACCCCAACCTTAATAAAAAGAACGCCAGAATCAGAAGTTGTGTGAAGTCCTTGAAAAGTGAGATAAGCTCTTCAGGCATATGTGTGAAACTGAGTCTGTGAGACTGAATGAACAGGGTAAATGGCTTTAAGGCCTTTGATCTTCGTTCCAATTTTTTTTTTCTCATGACATTTCTGAGTGCAGGTTACTGAGGTGAGTAAATTGAAACCTCTCCTGAAAAGGGAATATAGTGCATGCACAGGTCAACAACACATAACAGAGTGAATTATGGAAGGTTGAAATTCTCTGGTTGTCTATGAAGAAAATATATCAGGGCAATCCCAAGCAAAAGTACAAAATGCAAGGAATATGGATTGAGATCAGTCCTGTGGAGAAAATCTTGTGTTTGTAGATGAAAAGCTCAATATATCTGGGCAATGTATGCTTGTTGCCCAGCAGGCCACAGCCACAGTGGGCTGCCTGACAAAAGTGTGACCAGCAGGTGGAGGGAGGTGATTCTCCCCCTCTACTCTGCACCCCACCTGGAGTGCTCTGTCCACCTCTGGGGACCCCTACACATGAGAGGTGTGGTCCTGTTGCAATGAATCCATAAAGAGGCACTAAATTGATGCAGACCCTGAGCACCACTTTATGAAGACAGACTGAGACAACTGAGGTTGTTCAGCCTGGAGCAGGCTCAAGGAACACCTTAGGGAAGCCTTCCCAGACCGAAAGGAATCTGAAAGGAAAGCTGGGCAAGGACTTATGACAAGGGAATATAGTGACAGGACAAGGGTGAATGGCTTTAATCTGAAAGAGGGTAGGTTTATATTAGATTTTAGGAAGAAATTCTTTACTGTGTGCATACCACATCCCTGGAAGTGTTCAAAACCAGGCTGGATGAGTCTCCAAGTAAACTGGTCTAGTGGATGGTATCCCTGCCCATAGCCGGGGGCTTGGAACTAACTGGTCATTAAGGTCCCTTCTTACCTTAACTATTCTAGGAATACATGATCTATTGCATCAGCAATTAGGACCATAGCAGTTACAAATCTTTTCAGGTATGAATCAAATGGAGTTTGCACAAAATAGGTTTTCACATAGAATTTTTTGTTATTGTTGCAGCCGAAACTCGTGTTGAATGCATATAGTGAAATTACATGTGAGGGAAATATGAAATAATTTTCCTAATGAAATATCTTTTTTTTTTATGCCTGGAAATGAACTTCACAATTTTAAGGGGGGGGGGGGAATATTTTAATCTTCTTTCTTTCAACTTGCAGTAGATAAGCAGTTGGCAGAGAATAGGCTAGTGCTATAGCCTGTATGCATTGTGCCATGAATACTCTCCAAACACCATAAAGAGCTTAATGCATTCTCCTTGGTACTTAAACCACACATTAGGAAATGGCTTTTATGGAGCTGATAAAAAAATGCTTGGGAATTAGATGGGTGAACAGAATTGAACTATAAATTCATTTGATGACAACATGCATTTCTGAATCAAAAGCCAGGTCTTTCCTCAAAATTTTCAGTGTTTGTTTTTTGTTTTTTTTTTTCCAATGGATGTCCAAATGGGATATGTTTCTACAATCTTCAGTGACTTTAAAGTCTGGCTGTTATTGTGAGAAATATTTTTGGCATTTTCTTGGAGGAAGGGATATGCCAAAAGAATTAACCTTCCATAGCAGGAAGACAGGTGTACAAGCCATGTATAATAACTGTCACCTTACTTTGGACATGAAGAGCATAATTTAGAAAGTGTTTGTACATGATTCATTCACGTAGGGTACATTCCCTGTTATCATCATAATAGTCATTTCCCATTATCTTTGAATGAATAAGGACAATGTCTTCTCTCAGCTACAATTTTCTCTTTCTCATTTTTGCCACAGTCAGTGTCAATACCAGATCTAATCTGTCAGTCTTTGAAAAACACTCCTACTTTGATATGAAAGATCATCTGTTGGTCAAAATAAATAGGAACCTACTACATGGTGGCTGTTGCCTGTATTTTGAAAGTGTCACATGAATCCAGGATGGACAGATAGAAAGACAAAAGTAACAAGACACATTTCAGACACTTCAGCTTTTGAAGGAGCATCTTATATCACAGCACTACTGTCTCTGTTTGAAAGAGAAATTTGAAAAGGAATATGTATTATTATGTGAATTAGTAATGATAAAATTTATAAATGTCTTCATATGTGCCTAACCTCTTCCAACACACATTGTTGTGAGAAAATAGCTCACTGGCATTTCCCAGAATTTCAATGAATAATGAATAATTCCCTCGATAATAGTCTGGGGAGATATGCCTTCCTCAGACTTTCTTTGACACATTTGTGTATTTTTTTAGTTCTTTGTAAAAAGAGAAGGATTCAGTAGTAGGATTTTTCTACATTTGTTCAAACGATTGCTTGCAATAGGATATTTAAATTTATGAGGTGTTTGTTTAGTTTGTTTAGTTTCAGAGTTCTTTTGACCATCCAGTCTTAGGCTTTCACACTCAGTTGATCTCTTCTTGTTTTGTCTAAATTTCCTAGTCTGCTATACTTATTAGTTAGCACAAAAAAAATTATCATATTTTCAAAACCTCTCCTGTTCTGCTGAACAGTGTTATAATGGTATGGATATTGTAACACCATGTTCTATCAATAAATAAATTGGAAACAATAGGTTTAATAAGATGAAGTAGACTCTAGCAGCATTAATAATGTAATAACTTTTGCTTTCAAATTTCTGAATACCATGCTCTTGCACTTGACCTACAGAATTAACCATCATCCTCTGGAAGAAGAATAACTTACACTGAAAGAGAATAGGCTTAGCTTGACATTAAAAAGAAACATTCTTAAAACATTCTTAACTCAGAGGTTGGTGAGACTCTGGAACAGGTTGCACAGAGTTATGGATGCCTCATCTTGGGAAGAGCTCAAGGCCAGCTTTGATGGGGTGTTGTAGAACTTGGTCTAGTGGAAGGTGTCCCTGCCCATGGTAGGGGGCTGTAAGTACGTGATCTTCAAAGTCCCTTCCAATCCAAAACATTCTATGATTCTATGAAATAGAATAGTGGTTTTATGGCTGGATAAAAGATAGCAGAGCAATGGAGTAAAGAAATCTGTTCATTACTATTGCACTTCAATTGTGTTACTAAAGGACAGATATTACAGAAGAGACACACAAAGGCTTGAGAATGTATTTTCAGAGTAGCTATGGCTGAGTATATATGAATGTGTATCTCACACCTGCTAATAAAAGGCTGGGTTTTGCCCTGTGCTTTGATATCAAAATACCTACACAGAGCCTCTCAGTCTCTCAGTTAACCTCCTATACAGCAAAAGTACCAAAATTGCCTTTTTTTTTTTTTTTTTTTTTTTTTTTTAAACAAAGCAGTGTTTCTTCTTTTCCTCATTTTTTTCTGTATAGTTGTTTCCCACAATTTACATTCTGATATTTGTTTTATATCTATCTTGCCCTGACTCCCTGTAAATAACCCTGAAGAGCTACAGTCCATGGCATGAAAGAAGATTGCAGAGGGCTCTGCTGAGACGTCCTCTCAGCAGCCAAACAGGCCAATCTTCTCAGCAGGTAACAGGGAGAATGTCTCCTCCTCTTTCAATCAATTGGTCACCCTTACATCCATTACCTCTTGCCTTTCAGCAGAAAAGGTAGTTCCTGAGTAATTTCAGGAAAAGTAGAGTTTATTCTTTGCTCAGTTATAATGGAGAAAATATTTCTTGTTCAGTATTGTTTCTGGGAGAGTGCACTGAGAGGAAAGCAGTCAAGCTTGGGTACAAAGTGAAATGTCTTTATGAAACAGATTTCTGCATTCTAAGTGGCTTGCATGGAGATTTGTCTGAGGAAATCTCTCAATTTTTATTTCTGAAGTTCTCCAGACATTATCGAGTTTAAATGGGGAAATGGAAGGGGAAACAATCAGAATAGAAAATTTCTGAGGAAAAGGAGACAGCATTTGGCCCAAATCCACATGTGCCTAGCACAAGTCGTCTTATTACGGAAGTATATGTTTAAATTTAAAAGTTTTCTCAAAAACCCCACTGAGGTGGGGAGAGTGTGTGCTTTCATTTTCAGGAAATTCTGGAGTTACTTTCATTTTTTAATAAAAACAAAAAGGTGCATGAGAGGCACCTCTCTTATGCCTCTGTGTATGTGGAACTTCTTTTCTTGGGAAAATTCTATTGAAGAACTACATGAAATGCTGCAGTTCATGGCTTTAACAGACCTGGAAAGAGCTTGACGCTCAGGAACTGAGTTTACTGCAAATATTCCAATTTCGTCTCTAGGAATGGTACAATTATTTGAGGTAAAATCCAAATGAATTTGCATATTTCCTTTTGCTGTGTGCTTTCAAATTAAAAAAAAAAAAAACAAACAAACCAAATTTTTATTGAAAAAAGAGAATTTTAAACAGTACATCATCACTGAAAACGTACTGATGTGCAATTTTAATGAGATTTTTCCAGAGACTGGAACAAATCATGGAAGAATAATTTCATGTCACTGAAGGTATTATAAGAGAACTCTTTTTCTTTTCCACTCTTATTTTCTGTCTTGTTTTTCTTCTAATATTGTTGTTCTACAACAGACTCCTCTGAAAGATACATTACCACAGAGAATTTGAAATTGCAAGTTTGGAGTAAATTGTATAAAATAAGATTATTAAAAGAACAAACATTGAGACAAGTGACATGCAATTTACAGCTCTTGAATAAGAGTGTAGGTTGGAGATTAGAAAACAGTACACCAGGAGAAGGTAATCAAATGACTACCACATGAAGAAGAAGAAATTATTTTGCCATAAAAGGGAGGAAGGTGTTTCATTGCCCTGAATATTGGTATATTTATACAATAGTTACTCTGTGAGTAGTTTTGTGTAACTGTGTAAACACTTACAAATGTAAACATGCATTGATCATTAGAGACATTCTGTTAGACATGCAGAGCCATGCATGGAAATATAGATGCAGCCATTTGATGATTGTCTACAGCAGAAGCATAAATCATGTTGGGAGAAAACCAGATTGAGTTGAGATCCAAATCAGAGATACAAACCCCAGTGAATGAAGCTGAATGGAACAGAGCTAATGGAATCCTTTCCTCTCTATAACTTTTCAGCAAAATTTCAACAAGAAAAAACATTAGGGGAACTTAGATTGCATGCCAATCTTTGCAGTGACAAAAAGTGGAGATAGAAATGTGAGAAAACAAGAAATGCTTCAAGAAACTCAGGACAAAAAAAAAAATCATATTTGAAATGAAATTTCAGAATGTATGTCCTTTAAAATACTGTGTATGTAAAGGTCTAACCTAAACAGTCTTAAGTAATACAGTTGAATTATAGAACCCCCTATTGCAATAAATATCATTTAAGAAGTAAGCATTAAATATTAATCTCAATGTTAATATATTTTGAAACATTTTGCCTTCTTTGCTGAAAAGGAGGAAAGAAACATATCATTTCTTCACTTTACTTGTCAGACATATGAACCTTGTTACTTTGTGGTCAGTAAAAATAAGAGATTGGCACATAAAGAAGCAATATCTAAATGTATTCAGTAACAGAAAAAAATGCAAATTCATTATAAATAAAATATAACACATGGAAACATAATAAAAAATCTTCAACAAGCCCAAGCAGTGTACTGAATGAATATGATTTTTATTTATTATTCATTAGTGTACTCACACTTTTTCAGCTTTCTGCACATTCAGTGTGCAACTGGTAGGCAGTGTTGTAACAGTTGAATATTTGAATTATTGTAATGATGCACAAACAAAATTTGAATAAACCAAAACAACATTCAATAAGTTTGTTCTCATTTAAACAGTGAAAAGGCATATACAAAGTTAGATTTGTTACCCTACTTAGAATAGAAACTCTAGAACACTTCTAATCCTAAGTAACCCTGTGGTGGAAGATGTTGAAACCTAAAACAGCTTGATTTTGCTGTTGAGAACACTAAAGTCTGAAAGATAATCCTGTGTACCATGTATCTCAGTTAAATGGGTATTACTGCTGTGTGGGCTCACTTGTCAGTATTTATCCTGTTCCAGTATATTGTCTTACAATAACACACCAAGGGAAAATCATTATAAGAATTTTCAATGAGCCTTAGAGCTATGAGCAGTCTGCACTAACAGGCGTTCTTTCAACAATATATTTTTGATAATCTGTGAAAGAGAGTGGAAATTCTCATTTCAGGCTCTTATTTAAGAAAAAAATATTTGTGTCTCTGAGCCACAGTGCTCTGTCAAATTAGAACTTCCATCATAAACCTGTCAGTAGTGCAAATCTACCTTTATAGTACTGGCAGAGTGGTATGTGAGCTGAGTCCCCAGCTGTGCTGACTTCTCAGAAAATTGTATTTGTCTTCAAAGGCCAGTAGGGCTCCTTCTTACCCAGCCACGGGGAGCTGTGACTTGTCTTAATGCAATTGCTTCGTATTTGATTGGGCACTGGAGCTCCACCCATCCAGATGAACGAGCTGCCTCTTGTTAGATAGGTTGTGGCTCTTTACCAACATAAATGGACCAGCAATCCTTTTCACCATCTGATCATGCAATCACATATATTTTCATCCAGTTTTAGTAGGTTTTTGTTTGGTTTAGAGCACTTAACTTTTGGCACAGGATCATCTTACAAGTGTAGAGATGTTAATTATTTTTAAATAGTCGTTTTATTGAGTGAAGCTTTGAATTTTCTGTAAAGGTCAGCATGCTTTCCCTCAAAAAAGAAAGAGAACGACTTAAATGTATGGTGCTTTGAAAGGCTTTATTATGTGAAGGGACTATTTAATATTTCTTGTGATATTTCACCACCATTCCTCTCAAGACAAAATTACTTGACTAACTGGAAACTTGGGACCCTAAACTTGCTTGTTTACAACAGAAATCAACAGTTACAAGTTTCTTGTTACAACATTTATTCTTAATGCTTTTCCTTTTACATTTCAGTTTCAGAGACATTTTCCTGAAATTTCCTGAAAATGATGGGATTATACCACGCTCCTTACCACCTGTAATGAAGTAGTCACATACAGAGTGAAATTTTTCCACTCTTTTTTGATGAACTGGTCATTTTGGAATAGCTGCTCTTTATATTTCATTGCGTATGATCACAACTTCCAAGGACGAAAGGCAGAAATTTTTGGAACATGTGCCCCATCATCGGTGAGGAGGTTTCCAGTTTTGCTTTGCAAATACCTGATACAAGGGTCTACAGGGTATGTTAGTCCTGAGACTAACACATTCTGTGTTTCAAAAGTTATTTTGTATTCATGGTATGTTTGGGACCTTGGTCTCTTTTGACCTGGATGTGTCAATCTGCTCCCTCATGCACTGGCATGGTGTTGGACAAAAGACTGGGACTAACTCTGTGTGTCTGACAGACCCCAGAACTGTCTTCCAGAAAGTCCTGTGAGATCAGCAGAATGTGCCAAGACAAGTCAGCCCTGAAATATCTCAAGAAATCTTGAGATATTTCAGGTCTCTGAGATCCAGATCATACGAATGCATGGCAAAAGGTCAGGAAGAGTAAGAGGGCGTCTTCTTATGTTGGCTCTTAGTATCATGTATACGTAAAAATTTTATTAAAGGTCAGGGAGGCAGGGAAATTTCTAGAAAGGTCTGGTCAGAGAGTTGATTTGCCAGTCATGTTTTTCAGAGAGCTGTCTCCCATAGAATAGTGTAGTATGGGCTTGTATGACTGCTGATTTTAAGCACGGTGTGACCTTGCTGCAGAGTGGCTGCAATTCAGGTGCCTCGTATTCAGGATTTGATCTGGCAGAAAGTTTCATCTCTGAAAAAATGTATATATGCATCAAAGGCATGGCTTAACTTTTTTATTCTGCCTAGCAAGTGGAAGTACTGCTGACTATGAAATGTGAACAGAAATATTTGATTTGCATTTGCATACTGTCAAAATGTTTTCACAATGATGGAGATCTGCTGCCTAATTACAGATAGGTGAGAAACAAAATGAATGTGCCTAAAAGCCCTTTACAATTCCATTAATCTTCAAATATTTTATTAGAACATCTTGTACATTGGTTTATTAAACTGAGCTGCAGGTCTTCTGTTATCTTTTTCATTCTGGTCATGAAACCAGGAAGAAAATTTAGAAGCAAGGTACCTTTTTGAACTTCAGTGTCCAGGCAGAAACTCAAAGTTCTTTCTAAAATTCAACAAAATTTTTTAGGAGTTGTCTTTTAACTGTACTGTTCTAAACAAAAGCTCTACAATAGAATATTTGCAGTCTATGTTTTCTTTCTTTTTTGAACTTTATTATTATGAAAAACTGTTTAATTTCAATTTACAAAGTTCTGTCCCGATTTCCCATTAAGTTTATGATTTGTTTTTATCAAAGTCAAAATAGCAGAGTAACAAGGTTCCTTGAGAAGTAACAGTGAGACATATGAACTCCACCTTACAGATCTTTCTCTTTCTGCATGTTTAATCTAAAAGACGAGATAGAGTGCAGAAGTATAAGCACTCTTGTATAAAATTAAACATTGATATGAGCAGGTTTTTCCTTTATTTTGTGTGTTCACTTGGTCACACACAGCAAAAACTTCTTTGTTTAGCCTATCCATAAGCACATCATTGGAGTAGAGTCCTCCACAAATGACTTTTATGTAATTATGACAGTATGCACCAGGTTCTGAAACAGGCTTGTGAAACAGAGCTAATAATTAACTTTGTACAAGATGGAGCTTTTAGTATAGTTACAAATATTGTATACAATTATCAGAGTTTGCTAAGACAGTCCAACAGCAGAGTGTCCTTGTTTTTCCATAAAGGGCATGACTGAATTTTCTGACAGGTGTATTATTTTAAAGGTTGCAATAGGCTTTCAAAAATCTGGAAATGTTGTACCTTTGAAATTCCATATATCATATTCCCTAAAGTACTAACCCCTATTAACCTACTGACTGTAGTTAAAATTGAAGCAGCTAATCTCAGCCTTGAAAATCTAGCGTTGAAGACTGTTTTTTCAACTGTTTTTATTTAAAGGAAGGGTCTCCAAAGATATTTTCTGTTTTCTCATGGATATCAGCTGGTCTTAGAAGAGGCATGCTGCTGTTACAACTGTGCTTCTATTGTAATCACAGTACATCATCCTTTTATTATATATGAAGTTTATTGTAAATTAGTTTTACTTTGCAAGCCAGTGTGTCAGAAAATTTTAAAAATTGATATCTCCGTCCCAAAACCAATGTTTTTCAGATCCTCAGTGGTTCAACATTTCTTAAAGCAATGTAAAAACTACCATGCTGCATTTGCTGCACCTGAAATGATAAAACTTTTGCTGCTTTCCTCCTTAATTTACTGTCTAATGTTTTTGCCATTTGATTACTAGAGTAGACTACTTTGTAAGGGTACAATTAGCATAAATAACCTAATTTATGTCACTATTGATGAAGATGCACAAATGCAAAATCATTAAACTGCATTCACAAAACATTCAGAGAAGCTATACTTATTAAAACATCCCTCTCTTGTTGTTCAGTACAAGCAGAAAACCAGAAATGTGATGCACAAAAAACTGTACTTTTATATATAAACAATGCAGCATTGTAAATATTGCAATCAGAAAGAAAAACCTGTGAAAAACCAAATTCCTGCTGAACCATAATAAAGAATTCATGGTGAAACTAATGCATACATTGCTATAAAAATACACCACATCTCTGTCATCAGGCATTATATTTTAGATAGTCATTGAGTTCTCTAAATTTTTTTTATGTCACTGCTTATTATGTCATAAAACAGAGTGGTATTTAATGGTATTTATACTGAAAATGCTCATTTATGTTGTTTTTTATCTTATTTAATTGAAAATATTAAATAAAAATGTATAACAATCCATATGTCTACAAAAGCAATGTGTAGAGATGATGTGTAGATGCTTTCATAGGTATGGCACATTAAACACATTACACTATATATTTTCTGTGTACTCTAAAATCCTACCTACTATAAAATGTGACAGATGCAGTATAATTTAATAATTTTTTTTTTTTTAGAAGTATAGTAATTATGTCAATGTTTTGAACATTTTTAGGGGGGTGAGAGGTTTTGTTGGTTGGTTGTCTGGGTTTATTTCTTAATTGAGCCAAAAGAAATATCAGTTTAGTTACAGATATCCCCTTCAGTAATTATAAGTATTTTCAACTGAATGTAGAATTCATCCAAATAAAACCTACCATGAGTAGAACATAAATGATATGCATGGTTTTGACTGGTCCTGTGAATATCTTAGTTTTAAAAAAAGGAAAATAAAATAAAATAAATTATTTCTTTAAAGGAATTTTGACCAGATTGTTACACTTTTCTACACTCTGGTGAGGGTGTTCAAAAGTATCATTACTAGTGAAATTGAAATAAACAATTGTTTTCGGATCCGCAACTGATAGAAATGGAGTATAAGGTATGGGAAATGCATCAGTGTATGGGGGGACATATGTGGATTTTTTTTAAATGTTTTAATCTTAGAGAATACTTGACATAGTTTTCAGTCTATTTGTTTAAAGACTGTATAACCAAAAAACTTTGGTTAAAGCTTATAAGAAATGGAGGTTAGTGTTATAAAAGCACTCACTTTCTTCATAGCAAAGGAAAAAAACATATTGATAAATGCCATGAAAACATTTCAAATAAATGTGCAATGTGACTCCTTATTATATATCAAATGCTGACTAATCATATATGAAATTTCTGTATTGAAGTAAGCTGATGCAGTAACATCTGTAACAAACTTCAGAATTCAATACCCAGTATGATTTCAGCAGTCTGTATTGATCCAACAATATTTCAAAACTTTAATATTATATATTTTCAGGGAAAAGCAAGAACAAAATAGTCACAAAAAAAGTTTTTTACTCTTTAAGTGCTCCTGCCAAAATGTTTTGTTATGTAGCTTCAAATAATTTTTATTAAGGGCTTAGTTTCTGTCACAGCTCCCCATTTATTTCTCCGAATGTGCAAATTCAGCTCTCAAAGGCAAGATGTCCAAGTCACCATATGCCTATGTAAGAGGTGCAAAAGTTATACCTCAAATATGATTTCATAGTCTGCATTATATATCTATGAAACCATTTTGCCCAATACATTTCCTACTTTTACTTTAAGCATTGAGTTTTGAATTAGAAGTATTAAAAATTATTATTATACTGTCATAATTAAAAAAAAAAAAGTAGTACTAAGACTGGATAGCAGGGAACATTAAAATGTTTCATTTGTGATTTTCTGCATTTAACCCCTATTTCATAACACAGTGTGTCATCAAGGTGTCCACAGATTTTGATATCACACATGGATAATTCAGAACTCACTTAAATACAATCAGTGAACATTATTTACTAAAATTTGAAAAGCATTTGGGTAAAAATAATAGGTAACTTAAAAAAAAAAAAAAGCAAGGAAGCTTAAGATAAAATGTGTGTGCTATCAGCACCTATAATTTTCTTATCAATTGTGCCAGTGTGGGCAGCTGTACTTATTTGGGGAGATTAGTCCAGATCCCATTTAGATGTCACATGGAGACCATTGGCCAATTGTCCTGATGGCAGCATGTATGTTTGAAATTGCAGAAGCCCTCAAAACACATGGGAAGACATTTTGGTGAGAAAGATGTCAAATAGAAAGACTATTTATGTAAATTTGGAGATATAGTGATTTGAGCACAACTACTGGCAAAAAATCATAACAGTATTAGGGTTATTTCTTTACACTTAAGTGTTATTTGAAAGAAATGTGGCAAATCCTTTTTTCAGCATTGTGTCCATAGTATTTTAAGTGTTTTTGCACACAACAAATATATTTAGAAATTTTTGATGGTCCAAAGTATAAATGCTGTATTTTCCTTTTATCACAAAATTATAAATCAAAAAACCTTTATTTATGTCTTATAGAATTGCTGCTTCTAAGAAAAAAATTCCTTAGTTCATGTATTGCATCCATATCCTCATCAAGACTCAGTATTCTAGTGATAGTTTCAATTAAAAGAAACACCTTCAAATACAGCATTTTTATTGAGAAATGGGGTTTTGAAATCATAGAATCATAGGAGGGTTTGGTTTTAAATGGACCCATAAATACCATCTAGTCTGAATGCCTCATATGTCTCAAGTGAGTATTGAGGAAAGGTATTAGAACTGCCCCAAAAATGCCACTTGATTTATACTAGGAATGATTAATTGCTCTACAATTTTCCCTGGGGCTACATTTCTGTTTTTATTAGGTGGGAAGCCCAGATGAAAGCCCAGGAAATGCTGCAATGACAATCATTAACAGCCCAGTGCAGAAGGAAACACGCACCCCACAGCTGGCTGCAGCAGGGTTTTATGGACAGGCGGTCTCCAGGGGTGTGTCCACATATAGATGTGTGGGGTCGTTAAGGGGAATTAACTATAGACATAAAATTGAAGCTCAGAAAACGTTCTAGAACAGGTGTTTGTGTATAGCTATGGGAAATCAGAGGTATAATTTGGTTTTTTATGGTTGTGACTAGTCACGAGGAAACCAAGGTTGGCGGGGGACAACAAGAAAACTTAGTACTAAGTACAAATTTGTATGCATTCACAAATTAAAATGTATTACTATTAAATTGTGTGGGAGGAAAAGTCAGCACTTTCCTCAAAAACACTGGATCTAAACTAGTACATAGTTTTAACCACACAGGAAAGTCCTTTACTAAACATATTTTTTGTTAGAATTACTTTGTAATGAAAAATCATGCATAAGACAAATTCCCCTTGGGTTGATGTCCTTTTCTTCACAAAAAATTCTTTTTAAATGGCCATCAGACTTATTCACATTGGAATTTAAGTATTACAGGCTCAGCTCTTGCATAGTTTTATCACTGGTAACACCTATTAAGAGTATTAGTGTAAGCACAGCACCAAGTGAAAACTAGTTTTTATTGTATTTGTAATAGTGTGATTATGTCTGTCCTTTTCCTACAGCAACTTGCCTTTTCACAAGGGTTCAGAAGCCTGATTTTTTTTCCTAAGGAATAGAATGATTTCTCAAAAGACAGTATTTACATCTCCAGAGAAAATCAGAAAAGGCCATAGAGAGGGTACAGTCCAAGATGAGACAACAAGAAAGCTACTACTAGATCTTCAGCATAGGCAGCTTTGGAACTTCCATTTCTTTGTTACTTTTCCAGTGCAAATCAGGTGATGTGGGAACTGAACAAATCACTCTGACATGGTAATTCAAAATTTGGGAAATTAATTATGTTTCTCTGCAGAACTCAATGGTTAAGTGTAAAAATTCAAAACTTCCTTCAAAACAGCTGAGCCTAACCGGCAGCCATCATGTACCCAAGACATTGCTAAGAAATTGTGATAAACATTAAGAGCTTTTTCTTACTCATAAAACCAGGACCTTCCTCAAAGAATAGCTAATTAAGGGCTTTTATTCACATGACTGATTCATTGACTCCTGTAAAAATAAAGCAATTATGTCCACATATGAGCAGTCTGGGGTCAAGTTATTTTAAGCCACATGTGTGGAATAGAATAACCCCAAGTGTAAAAGAAAATGAGGAAGTTTTGTTAACAAATCTTTAAAATCACACATTTAGATTTTTTCATATATGCATGGAATTTTTTCGCTTCCAAGCACTACAATACTAAAAGTATTCAAAGAATTTCTGGAAAAATGATGACTCAGAGAGATTAATACATTCTTAACTTCATACCTGAGTTTCTGTTTATTTTTATATTCCTTACATTTTCAGGATAAAGACACTCCTCTACGGTCTGAGATCCTAAATAGATTTTAGTAACTATTTAAGAAGGATAAAAGTTGCAAGAACACATTTTCAATGCATTGTGGTCGGCATGCAAGGGATGATTCATATAAAAAAAATTCAATTTAATTCCTGACAATACAAACACATCTTGTAGGAAAGCCAAAATAGATTTAGTGCAAATATTGTCAGCCAGAGCCAGGGTAATGTTAATACTGATGAAAAATCTCTCTCTCTCAAGTATCTCTACCACAACCTGTTGGAGCTCTGTAAATAGATCTATAAGTTTGTCCACATTTTCTGCAGTTTCTAGGTCTAAACAGTGCAATCATTTAAATAGTTTCCAATCACTGATTTCTTGGACCCTGGAATTGTCAGTCCACTGAAAACTGCCCTAAAACACAGTTTTCTAGGAGCTTTTGTACAGGTAAGAAGAGAAGTTATCTGGTTAACTGCTCTTTGCAATGAATTGTGTCTTCTGAAACCCACCCTTCTTCCCACTGTGGAAAGTTGTGATTTCACAGATGA
This sequence comes from Melospiza melodia melodia, assembly GCF_035770615.1. Classification (NCBI taxonomy): domain Eukaryota; kingdom Metazoa; phylum Chordata; class Aves; order Passeriformes; family Passerellidae; genus Melospiza; species Melospiza melodia. Next base: position 133,166,992 of record NC_086194.1, on the reverse strand, counting down.
GAGAAACCTGTGCATTTTTTCCTCTTTCTCATGCAATGGATGAGGAATTTCAAGGAAAATAAATGCTAAATATATGCTACTAACCAAAAAAGATTTGATCATGGCCATCCTGCCATGGAAGTTGTATGCTGACAACAGACTGCAAAGAATGTGAAATAGGTTAAAAGTCAAAAATTCTAGGGCACTTCAAATGACAGTGAGGTAAGCTAAATGGATAAAAACAAAAACTGTGGCTGTGATAAGACCACTAGTCTTTAACCTTTGATCGCTTCCTGGAAAACGCCCTCTTGTACTGAGCAAGATGCCACCAAAACTTCCGCGGTTTTGTTGTTTTTTTTTTTTTTTCCTTAGCTCTTCTAACGTAATGATTCAAGTTAAATCCATTCATTCACTGACACTGTTCTAGCATGTCTTAGGCAAACACGTCATGAATACTTTTCTGTACATCTGATTTTTAGAAGGAAAACTGGGTGCAATCACAAAATTCAGCATTGGTGTGTCCCAGATACAAATGTTTTGAGATAGGATAGTGCAGTTAAGAAAGCAAAACAAAGAAGTTCCATTAAGTAACTGAGTTCAAGTTTCATTTCTCTAATGTTGTTTATAGTGGGAGGAAAATAAATCAAGGGAGTTTATTCTTGCTTGAGAGAAGAGATGGAGAAGGGAGATGGCAAGGAAATTGTTACAGTGTTTGACATTATTTAAGTCAAGATTATTAGTAAGTAAAAAACAATATTTTATTTGCATGACAGTAATGCCTAAAGGGACAAATTGTGAGACCAAGGCCTCACTGTGTTCAATACACACATACGAGGAAATTGTCCCCAAGTCCAAAAGCTAGCAGTAAAAATAGCTAAAATCAGAGAAGAGAGAAGTGAAATTATTTCTCAGTGGTAAGATAACAGAAGAGTAGCAAAATTAAGAGGAAAATGCAGTTCTGCTGAATTTTAGTGGAAACTATTTATAGACATCACTTCATTCTAAAGCACTGTAATTAATAGATTCAAGTAATGATATTGCTTTGAGACACAGATTTTCTTTAAGTGTACCAGGAATTCATTGCAGCTGCACAAAACAGCAATCACAATAAGCAAAATAAGGTTTTCTTTTAAAATCAGATAACCATCTAGCATTTGAAACAACAAAAAGGTTAACAAGTAATTGTTTTTATTGTTAAGTCTTTTAGTATTATTCTTCTTACAAATGACAACATAAAATTATTTGTGCAATTAAGAAGGTCTCATGCTTATAATAAATATATTGTGTAAATTACCTCTAGTTTAATACAGAAGATCAGGTTCATATCATAAAACAAATATCTTACTCAGTGTTGAAGTTCAGAGAGTGCGCCAAATACATTCACTGACTTGTATTAAAGTGCATTGCTATAAATAATCTGGGGGAGGAGGGTTATGTATATCCTTTTTAAGTGGAAGATTATTACGTTCCATGATGGTGAAATAATGGCTTTGTGGGATCTATTGAAAATAACTATCTAACACAAGCACATTACTTATAGTAGAGTCACAGCTATGCTGAAAATTCAGCATAACAAAAGCTTAATCTACAAATTATTTTACTTAATTGTTTTCTCAAAACCTAACATACAAAAAAATTCAATGCCAATTTTATACACAGATTTTGTACTGTCTTGTTTAACATGCTTGTGCCAACAGAGTTTCTTGAATTCTTATTGGAAGACCTACACAACTTTCCAAAAGTTATTTGGCTTTCTCAGCTTCTTATATAAGGAGAAGATATGGAAGACAGTATTACTAGTATAGAAATGCTTCCTAAGAACTTCCCAGCAAAGAAATATAACAGATATGCAGGTTAAATCAATACCTCAAGTTTCTGACAGAATCTGACACTTCTGGCCGTTATTGAGAAATGTCACCTTGAGTGTCTCTGTGCAAAACTGATGAGCACTTTTCCTGAGCAAATGACTTCCCTTGCCACAGAAGTGGTGCTCATAGATCTGTGCATTTGTAAACACCCTGTTAGAGGACATGAGATGCAAATAAATTTAAAATAAACATTAGGGTGCTTGTGTTCACAACCACAGTAACACTCTACAGATTCATTTGCATTTATTTTTCAGTAGGCTAGATTTCTGCAAGGCTTAAGCCTTGTCTTTTTCTATTCTCTCTTCACATCTGATTTCTAACCACTCCGGGAATTTCACCAGGACTACTAATTGCATTTAATGCAAATCTGGAAATGTTCTGGAAACAATATCCAGTTCAGTGCTAAACCAGGCAATTTTGTCTTTCACTTGGTTTGAGATTGGAGTTTTGCCTCTTAGCTGTACTTTCAAATCTGCTGTTTTTGGAAGATTACTGGAGACATCTGAACAACACAGTGCAACACTCCTCTTAAGTACTTTACCACACAAAAAAGAAGCCCAAAGAAAACATTAAAGTGTTTTGTCTATCAAGTCCAAGGATATGCTTCGGATGGCAGGCTGAAAAGGAACCAGCATGGAAATTGTCATCTGGATGGTTTATCTTGGAACTATGCTTGCAATATTTACCTGTTCTTGGTGGAAGCCTGCCTTGCTGTCAAATTCTGTAACATCACTGTATGAAATCAATATGAGAACTTTATTTTCTTAAGTAAAATGTTCAGCTTTATACTTTTGCCACTGTTTTTATACTGACAAAATAAGGATGACAAACATAATCCTTTAATTTCTCTGACTAACTACATCCTCAGAGATTTTCATTGAAGAAGTAATCAGATGCAGTCTCTGATGAAGAACAAATAAACATCCTCATTTATTGCATGAGTGATGAAGCATATGATATTCTTAGAGGTTTTCCAGTTAGGACTGCTGGAAAGATGAATCATGCAACTGCAACAAAGACATTTTTTAAGAAATGAAACTCAATAGAACTACAAGATTTTGCCAGGCAGCACCATATCAGTTATGCTTTTATCACAACAGTGTAGACATTAGTAAAGCAGAACAACTGAGTAGATTCCTCTTAGTCTGGGTTGTATCTTAATGGTCAAGCAGTTCAGGGAAAAGACAATTTTGTCTGGGTCAGTTGCTGAGGGATGTAGACAAGTGAAGACGTCAATATAACATGGAAGAGTGGAATATTAAAAATGTTAAAAATATTGAAGTTATTCATAGTTATGTCTCCTACAGGATTTATTGCATCTAAAAAATTATAGAAAATTCAAATTAAATAAAAAATAAATGAGGCCCTTAATGGATATGAAGTGACTCTATATACAGCGACCATTTTTTTCTCCACTGAATATTTCTCAGGAATTTTTTTTATTACATTTTTCTATTTGTTTTTCTAAAAGGTTGTGCAAAATCAGAGAAAAATTGGTAAGGAAATAGCGGTTATTAATTACAGGTTAGGAATATTATCATTATAATATGACAACTTTGCATGAAATATCTGCATAGACACATTCTGTTGACCTCTAGAATGTTAGATTGTGTCTTTGAAATTACAGTAAATAGAATTAAGAGCAGCTTTTAATGCTTAAAGTTACTTCAGCATATCTGATTTTGCCTCTGTTCCTACTCTTGTCTGCGTACATCACAGTAGGGATATGAGTTCAAGAGGCATTGGCAGGAACCCAGCACTGAATTAGTGTCACAGAAAAAGAGGAGCAGATCTGTGCTATGCATCCCAGCTTTGTTCCTCGATGTTGTGATACCACGAAACATTTATCTAAACTAAGTTAGAGGACTTTAAGTATATTCACTATGTGTATATTCACTATGTTCTGCAGCTGAATGGTCTGGACCTGGAAGAACTTGCCGCATCTCCTTTCTCATTCACTGAATTTGGTGGAAATCTCACAAAACTCAAAAATACAAGAAGGGGTTAATGGCATCCATAGCTTTTCTCTCATCCACTAATGTGGTCACTCCATCATAGAGGAGCAGTAGGCTGGTCAGGCAGAACTTGCTCTTGGTGAAACCATGCAAGTCTTGAATCACCTCCCTCTTCTCCACATGCTTTAGCATACCTACCAGGAACATCTGCTCCATGACCTTCCCAGGCAGAGGTGGGGTTTACAGGTTATTGTCCTCTAGCTGCCTTGACTTTTCCAAGAGGGTGGAGAGCTCCTTTGCAACCACATCAGTCAATTCCCTCGGGACTCTGGGCTTCATCTTATCAGGTGCAATAGATTTGTGTATATTCAGGTTCCTCAGGTGCTCACAAGCCTGATCTTCTCTCACACCAGAAGGGAGTTTGCTCCTCCACTCTCTGCCTTGTGGTCCATTCAAGAGGTGTGGGAAGACAGTGAAGTCTTCACACTTCCCAGTGAAGACTAAGGCAAAACCCTTGTTGAGTACCTCTGCCTTCTCACACAGTTTGCCAGCCTTGTTTATCATGGAAGGCAGTCTCTCCTGGGCCTTCCTTTTCTGGATGACACACCTGTAGAGGCTCTTAGCCCTCTCTGCATCTCTTCCAAAGTTCAGCTCCATCTGGTCCTTGGCCTCCCTGTCCTCATCTCTACACAACTGGACAGAGTGCCTATAGTCTTCCCGGGATATCTGTGCCTGCCTCCACTGCCTGTGCATTTCCTTCTTGTGCCTTAGTCTGACCAGCAGGTCTCCATTCAGTCATGCTGGTCACTCACTTTCTCTTGCTTTTTTTCATCTTGGGATTGCTAGTGTGTGTGCTCCGTGGAAAGCATCCTTAAAGGTTTTTTTCTCCCTTGTCCCTGAGGGCAGTCTCCCTAGTAGTCCTACTTACTAACTTCTTGAAGAGCTGGAAGTCTCTTTTCCTAAAATTCAGGGTCGTGACTTTATTCTTTGCATGACCCGTATCCTTCAGGACTGTGAACTCCACAAGTGCATGATATGCAGTCCAGTCAGTTTAAAATCCTTACAGAAATCTGTTTTTTTCAGAGTATTTCCACAAGAAAAAAAATGAAAAGGAAATATGTTATCATAATTCATGCAGTCTTCTGTACAAAGGACTTAGCTTTTAGCTGCTATGGTTCACTGCTTACACAATATAGGGGCTAGGTTTTACAGACCTGTGTTAGCTGACAGAAATCTGTCAGGAGGACAGATTTCAGGACACTAAATTTAAGTAGAATGTGGACAGTTATATATATTTTGTAGAACTGCTAAATTTTGTGTCTGATCCTGCAAGATGAATACAGTAGAAATTGTGATCAGTCACTTTTACCACAGTGAATCCAACTTGATATTCCTGGCTTTGGCCAGTTTGGAATTTTTAAATCCAATATTATTTGTGCATTCTGAGAAAATTTTGTTGGTAGTCTTTAGTTTTCTTCAGGTAGACAGTCTGGTAAGACTTGGGTAATGATCAAATACTTGCTTTCTTATTTAAAATTGGATCATCTACTTGGCAAATAGATCACACCTTGGCAAGCTGAAGAACTGAGACACTTTCGTACATTGTGCCTGTGGCAAAAATAATCCGTCTACTTGGCTTTTTCATAAAGGCTTATGTTGTAGTCTTCATAAATAATAATAAATAAATATTGCATGCTCCTGAAGATGGAAATGCATTCTGTAATGCTCTTTTTACTTATTTGTTAGGCCTGTATATCCTTATGCATGCATGAAGCATAGTAAACAGCATGTAGATTTATAGGTTTTCTGAGCAGAGAGAGTTTGTGCCAGAAGCTACCAACTGTAGCACACTTCTATTTCATTAGCATTGTAAAGGATAGTACAGACATTTTAATAACTTATGACTCAGGCTGTCTAGAAATAACAATGATACCATGCATGCTGGTCTGAGGTTTTCTCATTGCCTCATCAATTTTCTTTTCTTAGCATGCTTTTACAGGGGAATTGCCTCCAAATTTTTTAATTAGTTTAGCCACTATTACTTTTTCCTGTTTTATCCCTTCAATGTCTCACACGTTCTTTGGCAATGTCAGTAGTCATTTTCCAAAGATTAGCCCAAGAGGGATCAAGAAACTCATGCTAAGAATAGTAAAATGAATCATATGCTTATATGGACAGATGATCTGATAAAACTTCAGAAAAGCTTAAAAGATAAAGGAACTTGAAAAGGCTGCAAGTTAAACCTTTTGCATTAAGGTGGATTAATTGTTCCTTATTTGTCATTCCTCCAATGACCTGATATCCTTTCATTTTCTTCAGATAAAAGAATAACCTGCCAAACAGCCAATGTGAGTAAAAAGCTCATTGTCACGTTTTGCAAGCTGAGTAACTTCTGTATGTCTGTGCATATTTTTTCTACATTTTTCATCATAGACAAAATGAATCATCATAAATGCATATTTAAATGGAAATATGGGTGCACTTGCCCTGTTTTTATATGACTCTTGACTATTGGAGCTTAAAGGACTTATGTGAGAACTTACTTCATTATTGCGCAACTTAAATATAAAATGAACTTTGGCATCTAGACTTGCCTTTGAGCCCTGCTTTTCCACAAGCTCATAAAGCAAGAATTGTTTTTGTAAGACATCAGAACATTTTCAAATCAGAAAACATTGCTGAGTTTGATGTGCTAAGACCCATCATGCCGAATGCTTTCTATCTGAATGCCTCTGCTGTCAGGGTTTTCTATATGAAAATGAACCTCCAAACCTGTTCTGTGATAACTGAAATAATGAAGAGATAGGAATATATTATGGAAAGCACAATAATGTTGGGAGAGATAATGCTGGCATTAGTATACAGTGATACCAAATTAGTTGCACTTTTATTGAACTAGTAATACATTTCAGCCATATATATGACATACTTATTTATTATACATAATAAATACATTTCTGTATATTATCATTGCATTAGTATTATTCATATACATATATGTGCAATGAATACAAGTATATAAAATCTGTATGTGTATATATGTATGTATATATGGCTGTAGATAGGTGCAGACATGCATAAGGATACAAAAGATGCATCAAACTAGACTGAAAAAACTATTGGGTTTCACTGTGGATTATTTGTGATTTCATATAACCTTAATATGGCTTCTAGTAAATGTGCTGCTTAACAAAATACAAGAATTATTTCCAAAATACAACCATTATTTCCTTCCTCCTACCCACAAAAGGATATCAAAGGATCACACCAGGCTTAGAGTAGAGAATCTTACCTATTTTCTACATGAAATACTTGAACATGAGATAGTCTCTAGTACAGGAGTTGTATTATCAATATCTTTGGGACATGTGGCAGTAAGGGTTATAAAAGCAATTTCCTGTAAAAAATGCAAACTTCTCCAAACCAAAGGAAGGGGAATAAACATTTCAAGAGCAGATACTTTGAGCATTAATGTCTCCAACGACACTGGAAATTGCTATACCTGACTGTAATGTTAGTAATCTCCCTCAAATTTGAATTTCTTCATGGAATTACTGATGATGTTTAGCTCACATAGATTTAAAGGGAATGTATCTTTCTCATTGCCCTGCTGTATGGTGAGCTTGTTGAGGATTTCAAAGAAAGAAAGAAACATGGCCTTGCAAAACTGAAAGAAATGTCTATACTCTCACAACCCAAAATTTATTCAATGGCGTTCCAGTAGGGTGTAATATATCCTAGAGGAAAAAAAGGTGGCTTGAAGACTAAAACACAGTGATTTTAGGCACACTACTAACCAAATTAAATTTATGGTTGGGTGCATTAATTTTCTTTCTTTTTTCTTCAGTTATTTTCCTGCTTCTTTTACTTGTTATTTATTCCTTTGAATTTGTACAGGATATATATGAATTTCATTTGCATCATCTATAACTGCTTTAAATTAAAAGAAACATTACTTTTTGCAAATGCAAAATAATTTTGCAGTCTTAGGAACAGCAGGATTCTTTTCAGTGCTCTTTCCCCTGTACTACTTTTTCCTTTAAAGTGTATGTTATTAGTTTATCTTAAAAACCTGTGTGATAATGTGCAGTTAGAGCAGAGATATAAAAGGGAGAGGATGTTATCTGAAAATTGCCTTTATTTGTAATCATTAGGAAGAATACATTTTCCATTGCAATTTGTATTTCCAGAGTATATCCTTTGTGCTGTAAAAACTAGGGGTGGAAAACCATGTTTAGAGTCATCTAGTCTATCTCTCTGCCATTGCAATTATTCCCTGTTGTAAAATTGGACTGGCTCAACTAATGCAAGTTGGCCAGTATAATGGAAATCTCATTACTTCTCATTGAGGGACAATTCCCAAAGTTTAATAGTCCTCACTGTTGGAAAGCATTGTCTTGGTTCTGAATTTTCTTTTTTCCTCATTTTATTTACTCCCTAATCTGTTTGCCAACCTGTAGAAAGTTGAACATCCTTCTTCGTTGAAATTCCTCAGTGGACATTTTCCGACTTCTCTGATGCCTCTCATAAAAGATGTTTGTGTAAACCACACCATTTTGATTATTTTATTTCTATGTTTTTCTCGGATATAACAATATGCTTGAGAAATTGATTACATTTAATGATGTCTCTAACTATAAAAAGACAAAAATACTCTTTTCCTGTTATGTGGAAACAGCTAAGGTAATCCAAACACACAGTGATGAGTGGCCACACATGAATTGATATTACTGCGTTTCCAGCAGCAATAAAATGTCAGTCATCTTTACATATATAATATATGCCAATATCTAAAACTCTCTTGGCATTTGATGCTTTTTTGTTTCTTCTGCTGAAGTTTTCCTTAGATAGGTTAGAGTGAATACAAAGTTCCTGTTTGTTCTGGTCTTCAAATTTCTGAATGCATTTTATTTTCCATTTCAAATCCTTTTTTTCCTCTTTGTGCTGTTTCTCTGTCCTTATCGCAACATTTACCAGTTTATCTGACAGTTTCATTAATGTGTTTTCTATTCCCCCTTGCAGAATGTAAATGAATGTGTCAAAACTAAATTTAACATGAATACTGGAAATATACTCCATTTCAGCTTTCATAACACTGAAATTACCATTTATCATTAGCCCCTGTCAAGAGACTTTCAAGTCACTTCTCAGTTCAGTTCTGCAAGCTGATTCGTTTAGAGCTGATTCTGAAGTATGCCTGCAAAACAGAGACAATTTATGCTTGTATTGTGACACTAGTGATGGTGTGAGCAACAAATAATTATTAATAAAATGAAATGCATTTATGGATTCACTCTTCAAATCACCTGTTGATACTGAGAATGCCCCTGGTCTTTCCCCTTCAGACCACATGGCTGTATGGTCTTTCCTTCCAGGAATTTGTTATATACAGTTTAAAATATCTTGTGGCAAGTTAAAGTAGATGCTCTGTGGGTCTTCTCAAACTGCTTATTGTATAGTTATATGCAACATCAGAGAAAATAACTCAGTATTTCAAGTGTTGCTCCATACACCTTTGGGTTAGCATACAGTGACATATTTCCATGACAATATTTTCATTGATTTTATGGAAATCTTGCAATTACATGTGGAAATAAGTCATTCAAACTAAGAAAGCAAAGGTGGTGCTCCAGGCAAGTGAAGTAAATAACACATTTTTAACTCATCTTTACATGTCATTTTCTGGTGTCTAGACAGCTCTCTAGACATTTAAGTGAATGTGATGATTCTGATATTTTGTAATACTGATAACTTGAAGATCTTCATACCAATAACATCACTTTCATAGAAAAACAAATTTAGCTTGATATTCTTTTGTATTCATGGCCTATAGAACTATAAAATCAATTGTAATGGATTTTTAAAATGAAATCAATGGCCCAGAGGCAATTATATCAATGCAGGTGGTATAAAAGCCACATAATTCATAAATGCAATCTGTTTCTAAACAGCTCCCAAGATGCACAATATCGTGTGCATTACTCAGTGCTCCTGAGCTGAATCATCAAGTGAAATGCAAGGGCTTTGAGGAGGTCTTTTTTGAAAACCAATACTCTTCCTGAGAAAAGCAAATTTAGAGCTTAATTGAGAATGCATGCCTCCTCTTCTGCTTACTTAAAAGGTTTTCTGGCCTGAGATGATAAATGTTTCTGAGTCAGCACCTCTGGAAAAAGTTGGTGTATGGAGACAAGGGAAGACAGCTTGCCAGCAAGGCAGGCAGAGGCAGTGTGCTCTTAGGACAGAGGAACAATCCTGCAATAAGAAAATTGAACAAAAATTGCAGAGCAGGTCCCATGACAATCAGGATCATCCCCAGCCCACAGGGCTGCCTATGGCTGCTCTCACACAGCAACACTCTTGGAGGGTCTCTGGTTCCTCACCTCAGAGCTGGCCTGTGGCAAAGACACAGATCCCTGAGGGAAACGGGTGCCAGAGGGGGGTCAATCTGTTAAATTGCCTTTTTTTCTTTTTTGTTTTGCTGTTTGGGTTTTTTAAAGGATCTGCTGTGCTTTCTGTATGCAGAAGCCTCTTATAGCTAAAAAAAAAAGTCCTGATATGTCAGTATCACAAAGAGGTACTACTGATCGCAGAGCTCATCTTCTCCCTAACACATAATTTTAATGGAAAACAATCTTGCAACTGGTGCTTGAATGACATCTCAGAAGGATGAAGCCTTCTGTGTTTCCACTGGGGAGGACCAATATTACAGCACGTATTTAAATGAGAGACCATTGTATCAGTCCCAGAATTAATGCACTGTCTTTGGGCTCAGAGCAATCCAGAGATGTGCCAGTACAACATATATTGCTCCACTGGGACAACAAATAGAAGGTTTTTTTCATGTAGAGTTGAGGATTTTTTTAACATCTTGCCAAAAATCTCTGGCTAAAGCAAGCAGGTCCCTGAGGCACACATACTGAGTTTGATATGTTACTACCTACTCCAAAAGAGAAAGTCCCATTGCCAGTGGTATCTCCCCATCCAGAAGCAAATATGTCCCAGTTCTGTTTTTTCTGTATGACGAAAAAACAGGAAAATCAATCATATGTTTATAAACAGTATGTTGAAACCCACTTTTTTTCATAAATTGCCCTGGAAATGTAGATAACAAGAAGCAAGGAGCACTGTGCTTGGAAGCAGTGGCCGAACTTATCATGGGAGGAACATAGACAATTTTCATTCTTACAATCTATCAGACAAAACACATCACCCACCAACACAGACATTAAAACTTTGACTATGGAATAAAGGGTTCAATTGCTAGGATTTTTAAGTATTGCTATATTAAGAAAATTATTTTGGTATCAATAGTGTATATGAAAGCATAAGGGAGTGAAAAATCCATTCCCCTTGCTTCTTGTACTTCCCCGTAGTACACTCAAGAAGGTTCAGATGTGGCAAAGTGCCAGGAGCAGGTGATGCCTGTAAAACTAGAGAAAAATTTCCTAATTTGGATAGTGGCTTGATATAAACTATTCAGGAGGAGTTTACAGCTCTGTTCGTGAGTGTGGGAGAGAATCAGACTGATGAGTTTGTGAGAGAAATATGAAAGATGTCAAACAAAAAAGAGTACAATCATCAAGTGCTGATCAGGTGTCAATTTACAGAAAATTCTTCAAATTTCAGGGATATTTCTGAATTTTCAGCTGGTCTCACTCATAAACAGAGGAATCCTGCTTGGAATGACCACCAGAAATGAACATGAGATGACTGGCTTTAACTGAAGAATTTTGTAAAGTTTTTCCTGAATTCACAGCAAAGTACTTCTGTATCAGACTGAAAATTCTGTGAAGATCTTTTAAAATCAAAGCACATACTCAACTCTGTAAAAAAGAAAACTAAAAATTTCAGACAAGGGACACTTAATTGTCCTTTAAATTGTGTGAGCTTTTTTCCCAGAGTCTGGGAACATCAAAACGAAATGAGAATAAAATTTGAAGTGTGTTACTTAATCCTTGTTATATTCAACTGTGGAAACAGCACATTTAATGAACCCAGGAAATCCTATAATGGGTATTGCAAAAAAGTATTTTTATAGGGTTTTTTCCTTCAGTATACAAGGAAGGGTGGAAAATGGAAATATTAAAACATACATAGCTTTAAAAAGCAAGTGTGGGTGGGACAGAGCAATGAAAAATTTTGCAGTAAAATGCTAAAGAGGAAAAAAGTGCAGTGGACAGAGAAAGTAGAGATTAAGAAAACCAGAGCAGTCAGAGAACTGCAGCTCCTCTAACATAAAATCTTGTATCACAGCGTACTTAGTGTTTTTGATTTGTTAAAATTTTCAGTGTACAATTCTTTCAGAGACAAACTTTCTTGACTGAATTTCATTTCATGCTTTATGTTCTAGGATTGTAAAAGTATGCATATGTTTGAAAGCTTAATATGGCTTTTGATCTATCAGCTGTGTCGTGTGGCAGCTTGTGCTAGTTTTTTTGTTCTCGTCTGTAAGGCAGAGATTTCTTAAAAATTAGAGGAGATAACCCATTGTTATCTGTCCTTCTAAGTGTTTTAGTAAATCATTTTGCTTAGTAATATTCTATTGCTGAAATTGTATGTATGTATGTATCATCACAAACAGGATAATGGGATTACTCAAATCAGAAGAGATCTCACCTCATTATCTTCACAAGCAATTTTTTGTAATGCTGATTCAAGAAGGATCAAGAACATGGGGGTTGAAGGTCATAGACTAAGTTTATTTTGTGCAATACTGGTGCATATTATCTGAATTGGGTAATTTATCACTATGTATCAGGTTTTTTTAGATTTTAGAATAACATGATCACTTTTATTTTTTATTTTTTTTTTGCTTACTGATGGACAGATTTTTTTAGAGCCATATTTCTTCACTTTCTTTCCTTTTACAGATCCCAAAGTGACATTCTGAAGTTTCATGACTTTTCTGATTCTTGATTCTTACAGTAAGCCTGGAAGCCCTTTAAGGAGTATAATAAATTAATTCAATTGTATCTGGACTATTATATTCATTGCAAACAGTAGAAGTCTCTCTTCAACTCAGACAAGGTAGGTAAAGATTCTTTTCTAATTACTGTGCTCATTATTTTAATCTTTAATTGCATATTCATTAATTAAGCATTTCAGTCCTATGTAATGATAGTTTAAAACAGAGACCATTAACTACTGTAACAGTGCATTACATTTTGCTTATTGTAAAAATGATTCCATAGGTCAGAAATGGTTACCTACTTCAAACTGCATAGGAAATATGCTGTTCAACTGTGCACAAAATTGCAATAGTTCTGAATTGTGGTTCCTAAGAATACACTCTGAGTTGTTCAGAGACATATTAAACAAAAGGAACTAATTAAGTATTTGCCAGTATGGTGGCCACTCATAAGAATGAGGTAACTTAAAATCAGGAACTGTGCTTCATCTTCCTAAGCGATAATAACAATGCCCCTTTGCACAGGTTGGTTGTCTCATGCTTATCTCTGGCAGCAAATTAGGTCTTTCTATATTCATTAGCTGAAGATAAAAGATTAAGAACTAGATGCCTCTTTCAAACTCTGTGCATGTAATTGTCCATCTGTTGGTTCAGTAAAAATAGTGGCCTCATTTGAAATTAGATTCTTAACAGCAACAAAGAAGAAAAATAATGTATTTGCTTAATAAATTATGTTTTTCACTAGAATTATTCTTGCATTTAAAAATTTTAATAGGCCTACTTAGTTTAATGACTTGAGATAATTTTTTAATAAATACACTTGAACATTCTATAGTTCTTCTTCACAACCTATGAAGATATGAAGCCATTGAGTTTAGACAAAATCTGCAGAAATTCATTGACTTAATGGCCATTAAGTCAATGAATTAATTTAATTTTTTCCATTAGAGTCCTACAGACAACAACCAGATACTCATAATATGTTGTCCTACAGACAGGATTAAGCCTTCAGGCTTAATCTAAACATGAAATTTTGTCTGAGTCTTTACCAACTTAAACAAAACTCACAAGCTTCTAATACTTTAAAGGAACAAAAAAGGCCTTGACTCTTTAAAATGTCTAGGAAAAAAAACCCAAAACTTTTTTCAGTATTCTTCTTGGAAAAATCTCATTTTTGTTGTTGTACGACATGAAATAAAAGGAAGAGCATATAAAAATACTTTTTCCATCTGCCACCTGACAGCAGTCAAGTCGAATGTGAATCTTACCCAGTTCTCCAATTCTTAGCCTGCAGCTTGCATGGGCTTCAGGTTCCAGGAAACCTCTCTTAGCTCCTGCTCAGAAAAATCTCTGTGATCTCAGAAGTTTTACTGAAACTTCTCAAAGGCAGTAGCCTCTTTTGTGCTAGTGATTCCCTTTTTCTAGAGCTCTCCAAACGGGCTGGGGGAGCCCAGCTCCATCAGCTTTGAGGAGTCAGGCAAATCTCTCATCCTTCTGGGGGACTCCAGCTGTCATGGAGCACCTCAGCCCAAATGTGACAACGCAGCAGCTCTCTTTTATCTTCATCATTAAAATTCCTTTAGTGAACTGAGGCAGACAGCAAAGAATGAAGCACAGGCTAAGTCCTCTGAGCTGGTTCTGAGAGAGCTATTGAAGTTCATGAAAGGGTTGTCAAGAACTGGGACAGGCTCTCCAGGGCAGACATTGACGAACCAATCCTGGAGGTATTGAGGTGATGTGTAGATGTGGCACTCAGGGACTTGGTTTAGTGGTGGACTTGGCAGTTCTGGGTTAATGGTTGGACTCAATAATCTTAATAGCTTTTTCCAACCTAAATAATTCTATAATTGAGAGGGAAATCAAAATAATTGAAGCTGTTAGAACCCTTGCATTCTGGTTTTATTGTAGCCAAACTTTCTGCAAATTAGCTAAAAAGAAGTAAAAATTCTATGAAATCTTGAGAAGTCAATATCATTTCTGTTCCTCTCCATTGGGTGGAAAGAAATGTTTTGAAGTTATCCAGTTATCTCTTTCAGTAAGGTGGATGTGTAGCATGAAAGTCACCATGATAATTTGGCAATGTACTCTACAGTTTTATGGCATTATCTGGAGGAAACACCTTCACCTCAGTGGAGATGTGGGAAGATATCCCATCAAAATTAACAAAACCTAAAGATCATAGTTTCCTGATAAACAATTTCCAGGGAAAATTACCTGGGCAGCACAAGTTGTGCTTCATTTAGGTTAATTTAGATTCTTCAATGGCTTATATTTCTCTGAAGCTGGTCAGTAAAAAGTTAAAATTACCTGTTCTCTTCCATGTGACTGCTTGAAACCTGGGAGAAATTTTGGCTTATTCTAGGGGTGTAAAAGTTTTGACCAGTAGGTTGTGGCTCAGACACAGGAGGAAGTCTGGTACTTTTCAGAAAAGGAAGAGAACCAGGAAGGAAGAGTGCTGGGCAAAAAATCAACCAACCAACAATAAAAATACTCCAAACAACAAAACAAAAGCGCCCCCCTTATATATACACACATATAAGTTGAGGCAACTGGGATGAGTATACTATTACCTAAATACCAACATAAATGCTGGTGGACTAAAAAAGAAGACTGGAAGAAAAGTGAGACTCTCTCTCCATGGACACCATGGTCTTGAGTTGGGAATCGTCCATTTTTCCCCTCTGTCTCTGAGGTTTCTCACTTCCAGTAGCTGTTCAAATAGATGCAGAGGTATAAATGAAAAGCCCTTTTCATTTATTTGTTTATGTGGTCAGCCTAGGAATGAAAGTCCAGGATCTGGTCCTGGTCACAAAAAGAGATACATGCCAGTGGAAACGAGGCTATTTCCTGATTGCTAATTGTGTGACCATAGAAACTGAAATTTTCTCTTGTCATTTTAATCTTGGGCAGGGGATCTTCATTAGGATTCCCAGTGCAGGAAGAATCTAGGCCTGCCTGTAGATACTCTTTTTTTTTTTAAATCCTCATTTAAAGACTACTTCAATACTGCTCAGAATTTTAAATTAGCAAGTATTTAAAAATTCATTATGTGCTATAAAGTATATTATATTTTAAGAAATAAAAATGAATGCAACATCTGTGAATTTTTTCTAAGCAAGTCTGTTCAGCATTATTTAGAGAGAATACACTTTAGGCCTGCTGAAAAGCTGATGTTAGGGTTCCCTAATGATTTCCATTGTCCCTTCAGTCCCTCACCATTCTTTCCACATTCTGTTTCAAATGAAACAGATGTTATAATTAGATGTTTTTTTTTCTGGATGGATGAGATGTTTTGTGTTACTACCTGTTCTAATTCAGGACAAACTTGTTCTTCAGAGGTACTAAGCACTCATGTTAGAATGTTAGATGATGATATATAGTAAGATGTTGATGTAGGAGCAGACAATCATGTATTGCATGAATTCCCCTACTTCCGTGAACACCCTACTTAAGGGATCTTTTTCTCACTGCTTTATACTCATGGTATTTCTGAGAAGAGAGCAGGAGTTTTACAGAATTTACTCTTTTACCTCATGTCGATATGCGAGAGTTGCCATGGGTCTACTTGTCAACACTAGCATCTGTTCATTTCTTTATACATATTTATAGTTCATTTTATAAACATCTAATCACTCTGAACCTTATCACCAGCATCCTAACTCATGAGTTGGGAAGTTCAGAGTTGAGCTTTCTGTCATCCTTTTGTCACATGTACATGAAATGATGTCTTATAGAAAAAGCAGAGATGCTAGAAAATGCTTGGAAAAAATATCAGAGAGGATGGAAACCTAAGGATTAATGTCACTGCTCTGCGTGATTGAAAATTGAAAATTAAGATTCTTTTAAAATTAGACCTCTATACCTTTCAGGATAGTGTTTTTATCTCATACTCCTTGGCAAAGCCCATTGTTTATGCAATCCAGATTTCCTGGGTTTCCCTATTACCCTTAGATTTTTCCTGAACATTTAATCTTTCACTCCATCTGTTCTTCTCAAGACCCCTGCAAGTAATTTTTCATTGAAGTCAGCAGATCTGTTTCTTGATAGGACTGGGATTCTCTATCTCTTCTCATATTGCATTGTGTGCATTTGAACCATGGGTTTTGCAGCACTGGTGCAGATGAGTTCAGTTGCTTTCCCCTCCCGTTGCTTTCTGCACATGAGCTGGTCCATGCAACCTCAGTGTCTTGCAAGGTCATGGCAGATTGCATCCTGTATGACCTGGTAATGACATCTTCAGGTGACCAGTAACAATTCAGTGCTGGTCATAGAGTTATTCCATTAAACTGCATTTCCATGCAGTACACTTTTTAATGTTTGGAAGTTGTGAACTACTCTCGCGTTAGGGGGCCGCCCGACATATGGTAATTGCAGTCAGCTCTGCGTGTAATCCTCTCGTTTCTAGGGAGCTAATAAAGTTAATTATTCAAAATCACCAAGTATACTATTAGTGTGGTAGATGGCCTTCTGATTTCTTTGATCACTTATTTCACTTAGCATTCTGCATATACTCTTTTAAGACTTCTGTTGTACCGTATAACACATCTGCTCCTTAGTCTCTTTCATTCTGTGATTCTGTGAAAATCTTTATATAAACAGTGCAAGCTAAAACACTCTTTAACCAATTTACATGCACGTTTCATAGAAAGAAATATATCTTTTCCTGTAAAACTCCACAATAGTTACTTTCAAACTATGCATTTATGCAAAATTTCTGCTTTCTAATAATGTTCTGGGTTTTAAGGGTTGTGGTTTTTTTTGTTTTCTTCCTGTTGTTTTCCATTTAAAATAAAGATTTTGTATGATATTTAAATAATAGACTGATGTCAAAATTTTAGAAATTAAAAAAAATGTTTATAATTCAAAACATTGTTGGTTATTACACTTGAATAGCACAGACAAAAGAGTAGGTCAATTTATAACACTAGTGCTTTGTGACAAGCAGATCTTCTTTATTGTATATGCCTGTACATAAGGCTGCTGGTACAGAGGGAAAAAATCAGTAAGTTTGAGCATAATCAGGCAGAACTCTTGCTCCCTCCAATTTGCTTCTGAAGTTTGCAAGCAGGACAGATGGAAAAAATGCAATGTGCTTTGTTCTACTTAAACCCACCATATGCTGAGTTCCTCTCTCAAAACCCAGGTGTTAGAAGAGTTAACACCAAAGGATCAAGCCTCTTTATTACTCTGTGCCATTGTGTGACTCCTGTAACCCAAGGACATTTGCTATGCAGCAAGGAGATTTGATTTGCACTATGTGTATCTGTGGTGTTTGTGTTTCAAAAAACTTAAGGCTTCTTGAGATACCTTCTAACTCTGCTGGAGTACAGAGAAGAATCTGGAGAGTGAAAGCTTTGTTCTTATTATGGCTTTTGCTTGACCTAAGCGTCTGAATCTGATCTGCTTTTGATCCTGCTTAGACAACATAAAAGTGGCTCTAACTTGCCTTAGGGATTACTTTTGTCTTTTCAATTCCTTCAGTAAGTAAAAATATGTAGTTGTGAGCATGCTGTTTTTCAGAAGGGACCATTTTGCTATAATATACTGCAGAATATTTCCTTCCTTCCTACCTACAGTACATGTTTCTGTAATACAATAAGAGAATTCTCCACTACATGCTTAGCTTAGTACTCTGTTTCCTATTCAGGTATTCCCCTAGTGGCACTTAAGAAATTATATGCTTTAATTTTGGTGGTTGTGGTCTCCAAGCAAAGCCATAGAGTCTCAGGAGATTTCATCTAGTGAGAGAAACGGCTTTTCTGATTTTCTGGTTTTTATAACAAAAGGAAAATACGTAAGTAAAAACACTCAGAAAGGAGCTTTTACCTCCTTTATTGCTCTCATAAATTCAGTGAAATTCAATGAATATTGCTGCAGCAGGTGAATGTTCTGCTTATATTTTTTAAGACTATGCAATTTGTTACTATAGAAGTGTCAATTATAATCCACTGGATTCAATGCAATAAACTAGAGTAAATGCAGAGACCTACAGGTTAAGAAACATAATAATGACTTCTTTATGTCTATTTGGCTGCAAAAGATTTTCAAAAAGGATTTTAGTAGCAGTCCTTGTAACAGAAATGCATATCTCTGTAATTGCTTCTTACCCCAATTAACACTGAGAGAAAAGCTTCATCTTGGAGCTGCACTCCTTAGCCACACTCCATTCTTCCTGTTGTATTTTTATGAGACAAGAATAATTACCCTGCTGCAAAAATACTTACCAGTCTTTTTTATTTAAGAGAAAGTGCAGTACATAGTTTCAACACTTTGAGAAAACAGAAATAAATACCAGAGTACAGCATAATAGAAAGTATTTTATAATCACCAAGTAATGTCTTTTTTTTTCAAATATCAAAGCTGTCAAGTACTTCTAAGCATCTATTTGCAAATTTCTGTGAAAGTATAGTCTTGGAAATCCCACCCGACATCCTTAGCAACTTCTACAAAGTACCTGTCAGAGGGAAATCAGTGTATGTCAGAATTTGGATAGTTCTAGAAATTTCCTGTTCTTTCTGATTTGAGTGGTATGGATCATGGCTTAGGAAGAGGCTTCATAAGTAAAGATTTTTAGGCTTTTCATAAGAACAAATTATCTATATTTTACTCTCCAAGTAAAAGGGGAAAAGTAGAAAAAGTTTTGAGGTGGGTTGAATCTGAAAATATACAGATTTAAATTGCAATTCAAAGCTATACTGAAAGCATTGAATTGTAGGGTCTAAGGTTCTTGACCTCAATTTGGTTTTTTTGTTGTTGTTTTTTTTTTTTTTTTTGCTGTTGTTGTTCTTTTAAAAGCCATTCACAATTTAATATAATTTTTTTTCAGGTCAAAGCATTATGACAGATGGTTGGGCTTTTGGACTGTGCTTAAATTTGATACCAACTGCATTCAGTTAACCTGAATTGCTCTCCATCATTTTGTGATTATTTGGCAGTTCCCATGATTGCTTTCTCCGTTCCAATAGACACAACACAAGAAGTCTTGATTACTTGGTGACATTTTGTAACAATCAGAATCAGGAATTGCTGTGTCATATCTTCTCTTGGGCACCCTTAGTTTTTAAACTTAATTTTGAAGTTTCTGAACTTATATTTGGAACTGATTTTTTAAAACGAATATGTGTTTGGTGACTGTTCACTGAGATGAGAAGGCTCTGATTCTGCTTATTATTCTGGAATTTAACTTACCATCTGCTAGAAGAAATCTGATTCTTGCTCTATGAATGTCCCAGTATTAGTGATGTCCCATCTCTTTTTGTTTACTTGTTCTTCTGAATAACCTGCAAAATGTAATCAACATGTGAGAACATACATAAAACAAGGATTTAAAATATATATAAGGATATATTTTTTCTTCCTGGTTTGTATCCTTTTATTATGGATTCATAGTTGTCTACTTTGTTGAGGAATCTTTTTTTATAAATACAGGCTTCACTGTGTAAGAATGGAATTATTTCCCTGTCTTCATCAACCTTGTAAATTTGCTTTAATTCAGCAGAACAATGCTAGGAAGATCTCTAGTGAGCATTTATTCTTAGTCCAACCAGATTTTTATGATGGTGGGTTGACCGATCAGCAGCCAAGCACCCACACAGATGATCTTTGGATCACCTCTCCTGCAGAACAGGGGGAAAAATAAAGGGAAGGAGGTAAGATTTACTGAATGAAATAATGATGATTTTGCAGGGAAAGTAAAAGGGGTGAGCATAAGTTTCTCCTCCTCTCTCCCATTTTTCTAGCTGAGCACAACATCATCTGGTATGGAATATCCCTTAAAGCAATTCCCATCAGCTGTCCCAGCTGTCTCCCACTCCTAGCTGGCCCCCAGCCTACTTGGTGCAGCGAGGTGGGAGCAGTGAGAGAAAGGAAAAGATGTCACGCTGGGCAAGCACTTCTTAGCAAAGCCCAAATGCTGGAGTGCTGTCAACACCTCTCAGTCACAGACAGGGCCCACAGGGCTGTGCCAGGCATCTCAAAGGTGCCATATAAGTTGCAGTGAAGAATGATGTCTTTTTTTAAGCATTTTTTAAGCTTTGTCTTGAAACAATTATACCTGCACTAACACTCAGCCACAAAAACACAGAGATGATAAAAAGAAATAGTGATTAGAATAACCACTGACTTTTCAAAAGTGCGCATATCTTCAATTCAGAACACTGACAAAGACTTTGCAAGAAAGCCTTTCTCTCAAATTTTTCTGATTCAGATGTGGGTTCAAGCTGAAAAAGCACCACCAAACTTGCTGGTTTTACCTGACCCAGCTTTCAGCAAGCAATAGAGCCACAGAGGTTGTAACACCTCTCTGAAACAGCAGGATAAAGATCCCAGTCTTTTCTGGAATAGAGAATGGATACCAAAAGCCTTCAGACTGGTGCTTCTCTGCACATTAAAAAAAGCAAAGATTGTGAATTGTTTACATTAATTTTCAAATATTTTTTTTCCCTAAATGTGGCTCCTGTTTCTGTGTTTTGGACAAAGGTGACCACTATTTTTTCTGTCATGTCCTCAGGCCCTGTAGTAATGCTTTGTGCCTCTCCAGCTTTTCTATGAAAAATAAAATGTATCTTCTAATAACTAGAAATGAAATCAAGCCATTAGAAATTGAAGGAAATAACCCAGGGAGGTATTAGGACTAACTCAGAACTATAGTAGATGGAATATTAAATTTTTGACATTCCCAAAACAGCTTTTGACTTCTCTATTCCTATTTTTAATTGTGCCAACTATTGAAGCATATGAATAATTCACATCAGCATTATGTAAATTCATACATAATGAATTTACAGCTCTGATTCCACAGCAGAATTTCTAGTTAAAAAATACAGTGGCTCAAAAACATTATAAGATAAAAGAAGCCCTGTTCTCCATCATCAAAGATTGAAACTGCTGTCCTATGTTTTAAGTAAAAGAGGGAAATTCCTGTACCAGAATTACTGGTAATGTCTCATATCACAAAAATATCTCCAAAAACAAAACCAAACAAAAAAGCACGAATCCTGCAAATAAGATAGCACACAATAAATTTCATTCTTTGTCATGGTCCGAAGATCTGAATAAAGAATTAGAGACTTCATTCACTTTTTCATGCAGACAGAGTGTTTCAACCAGTTAAGAAAATAGTAATCAGTGACAGATTGCAATTCCACTCCCATTTTAGCTGGAATTTTACCAGAACTTTCAAAACTCAATCTAATGACCATGGCATGGATGCAATAATTCCCATTAACTTTTAGGGGTTTCGAACAAGGTTGGACGTCATATAATTGCATAGCATCAACATTGCATCTTTGTCTAGGTCAGAATGAAACATTGGACCATGATTTTTAGTAGAATGCAAAGCCATTTTGGTCCCAAATTCAAAGCTATTCACCTTATGTTTCTTAACAGGAAAGTAACCAATTCTTTATCATCTCTCCACAAAAAATCATGCTAAAGATCCTTGTCTCAAAGTTCTTGACATCATCCAGATTAAAAGAGCACACATATTTTTGGGGAAAAGCACATCTATTTTTATATTAGATCCCAGCAAAGTAAAACTTCCTTGAAAACTTCAGCAAGAGCTTGACATTTTATGACTGATGGAAGATTTTACATGTCTTTGAGTAATACAAAAAGAATTTATGACTTTTTTTCAAAGTCAGAGATGGTTGTTAAGTGACCACAGTCTTTTTATTAAGGTTTAATTTGTGTTTAAATTACAAAGGAAGTGAAAATCTGGAAATGGAAATAACTTTTTTTCCTTTGGGAAACCGCTGAAGTCGGTGGTAGTGTTTGTTCATGATATTTGTCAGATGTTTCATCTCTAATTGACTTAGGAACAAATGCTTGTCCAATTCAATTTTATGATGAGATTTAGCTCTGCAGATTTTTATTTGTAAGTATCTCCATAATTTCATTTGACATCCTTTTGTATTTCCAAGAAGTGCAGTATTTTAATCAAGTTTGTGGGAATAAAGCAGAATCACTCAAAAATAATTTAATAAAATTCAATTTCATGGGCATAAAAATGTGTCAGTGTTTACATTGGAAATCTTTCATTTGTAACTGCAAATAATTCACATGCTTCCTGTGAATATACTTATATGTGTTGATGGAAGACATCACCGGGTGAAATGTAACTACAGAATATTTACATATTGTTTATTGTTCATAGGAAGTCCTGTAAACAACTGAAAACTTATTGAAAATTGAAAACTTTATCTGAAAATGCTGATGCATCACTTATTGGATGACAATATGTTGCATTCCCAGTTAAAAATTTATGTAATTGTTCGAGAACCCAGTGGAGAGCTCTGCTTGTTCTATTCAAACTTTTAAAGATTTTTGATTTTAGCTTTGTGGAGCTAGCAAAAGGTTATTGTTAGATAAGCATAATAATTGCCCCTTACTCCCATGTAAAAGAACTTTAAAAAAGCCAATGTCCTGACATCATGTAAGGCTCCTCACTGTCATTTTAAACTCTGATCATCCCAATTCCTAAAACTGCATATAGTGATCTCATTAACAAGAAAATAAAGTCAAAGGGCAGAGATGTCCCATGGTGATGCTTCTATTTTTGTCACTAGCACTTGTATAAAACTATCCTATTGCCAAAAACAGAGAGAAAAGGTTTCAGAGATAGAAGTGATATACAGAATTCGATTTAGACAAAAGGCATGGGGTTTGCTTGAAAAATGCATACCAGAGAATTTTATGGGAAGATAGAAAGAGACACAACATAGGTCATAGCATTTGAAAATATTCAATAGGGTTGCAGAGAAAGGTAGAGATGCAAATACCGTGAGGATGATTTACAGGGTCTTACAGTGGTAATCAGAAAAGAAAGATGAAGTAATTCAGCAGTCAGGTGAGACAAACAGCAAAGTTTAACAGGTCCATTAGCATAATATCCACGTAATAGTCTAAAAAAATTCTAAAATAGCTCAGATTAAAGAAGCAGTGCAAAGGACAGTGGTAAATAGAGCAAGAAGCCAGGGTAAAAAGTTCCATATCATTTTTTAAATTTAATTTTTGTTCTGATAACTTCCATATTCTAGACTAATTTATTTGTTGAACATCCTGCTCAATCATCATTTGCTAGACAAAGATGAGAAAATGAGCTAGACAAAAATGTGTAAATGAGCTCAACAAAGACAAATGTACAACCCTGAACTTCAGGAGAACTTATTTCAGCTTGTTCAGAACTCCCTTTGGCAGGGTCCCACCAGAGATTGCCCCAGAAGGGCAAAGCATCTGGTAGAGTTGCATGACTTTCAATGAGGTCCTCCTCAAGGCACAAGAGTATCCCATTTCAAAGCACAGGAAATCAAACCAGCACAGCAGAGTGACAGCAAGGGCTCCTGATGGAGTTCAGAAGCAAAAGAAAGTGCACAGAATGTAGGAGTGGGGATGGGAGCATAGAGACAACTGCAACAGTCAGTGAAACATTAGGGAACATTGCAAGAACACAGTGAATAACAATACACTATTGCCTCTTCCTTTCTCTGGAGAAAGGAATTTTCTTTTTGAAACCTGCTACAATAAATATTTAAAAAAAAAAAAAGTGTTTAATCTCGTTATTCAACAGAATAAAGCTTCACAGACATTGGCCACTGAGAGGCATTCCTGTTTGTAATTGTGGTCTCCTTTTTGTTTTCATTTCCTTTACTCTTCCAGAGACTACTGAGAGGTTTTATTTTTCCCAGTGCATGGACCCCAGCACAAGACCTAGTTAATTTAATAAGAATCATTAGCATTTATATAGGCCTTTATATTCTAAATAATTTTTCAAACATTTACTAATCTTTAGGCTATCTCTGTGAAATAGGTACCTAATTATTATCTTTATTTTAGTCATGGGGAAACAGAGAGCAGTAAATTGAAAGCATTATCAGTACCACACAGAAACTGAATAATTGAGCCAGTAACTCAGCTGAGGAGGCCCCTCAACCTCATTTTCCTACTTATTATTTATCTTCCTCTCATTGCAGAATCCATCCAGTGTTGAAAACCAGGGCAAGGAAGATGAAATGGACTAACAGAGTGGCTACTCATAATGGAAATTTAATGGTATCGTAATTGCTTATCAGCATTCTTTCCTAGTGTTACATCCTGGAATACTTTCTGGAATTATATGAACATATAATGTTTTTCATTAGGCAGTTCTTCATAGGGCAAGCAGATGGTACCAACAATACTTGGTTCCTGGAATCTGCTAGTTTAGTAATTCCTGTCTTGTCTTCGACAGGTAATAACTTGAGCGCTTGAAACTTCATGTGTTGTCACATTATTGATCTCTTGACAAAAAAAGGAAAATCTACAACATCAGTCCTTGAAACATTTTTATAAATAATGAACTGTATGTTGTAAATGCATAAGTATTTTAACAAATACCAGCATATCTATGAATCTGTAACAGAGGCAAGAGGCAAAATTTGATACCACACCCATGTCTGATGTTGTTTTTAGATTTTAAGAGGGTGATATTAATAACCAAGAATTCATGGCTGAAAAATATCATTGAATTATAGAATTGTTGGGGTTAGAAAAGACAACTAAGATCAAGTCAAACATGTTCACCACTAAACCATGTCCTGAAATGCCACATCTCTATATCTTCATCATCCAAGTCATTTTAGTTTTGATTGAATTTATGTTTGTCTATAAATGTCATAAAAAGTATGTTTGAATTTTGTCATCTAATTCAGAAAAATAACAGTAATTTAATTTTAAATAATAATTTAGAAAGAACACAGCAAATATTTATACTTTCTAAAATTGAGAATATTGTTCTTAAAATTATTGTCAGGAAACATTGTCCACATGGTTTTATATTGCCATGTATGTGCCTTTTGAATTAAGCCTTTTGCAATAAGGACAATGGAATCAGATCAGTAATATCCATGCAACCACTACACCTACAATTAAAATGAGATTTGGTTGATTTGCATTTATGCAAATACTACAGTTCCCTTATTTTTTTCTTAGAAGCCTGCTTCCTCAATTAATGAAAAATGTGTTATAAAACTTCCAGGAAATCAGTTTTTTAATATTTGAAGGATAAATTATAGGAGTAACTTCACAGGAGTTGCAGGAGTAGTAGATAAAGAAGTAGGCATGTCATAGTGCTCTATTTTAATGATTGATTTTTAGGTTCTAAGCACAGAAAAACCTAATATAAAGCAAATATTGATATGTACAATACATTTGGTAGTTTCTTGTATTTTAAAATGCTTTACAGTTTTGTTTATGCATTTTTACATTTATCCCACATAGTCTTTCTATTTTTATCAAAAATCCTGTAACTCACTGTTGATTTGAAACTCTACTGTGTTTTGACTTCTGTGATCACTAGAATCTTAATGCTCTAACTAAGATTTTATCCCTGTCCCTGTGCACCTTATTTATTTGATTTGGTTTTGTTTGTTTTCAAAAATGACCAGATAACCTTTCAGTATTTTACTTATCTTTTATCTTCCTTGAAAAAGCAATTACACTGAAAGAGGATCTGAATATACGGAAACTCCTGCAAAATCTTCCAACTCATTCTGATTTTAGTCATGACAATAATGTTTATCTCAATAAGTGTTTAACCCTTATCTTATAACATATAATATAATATATAACCCTTATCTAATAGTATATCTAATAATATATAATATAATATAATATAATATATAATATTATCTTATAATATAATACTTATCTCAATAATTGTTTAACCC
The DNA here is from genome assembly GCF_035770615.1 of Melospiza melodia melodia. Lineage (NCBI taxonomy): Eukaryota > Metazoa > Chordata > Aves > Passeriformes > Passerellidae > Melospiza > Melospiza melodia. The sequence goes on along the minus strand of NC_086194.1, from coordinate 133,140,579 downwards.
TGGTATCCACTACTGAAATATTAAGCAGAGAATTTCTTTTCTTATATGATCTCTTAGCTGGATAATTGAATTTTATTTATTTAGATTAAAATGTTTTATGAAAACCACCTTACATTAAAAAAGAACAAGTAATTTTAAAAGCTGTATTATTTATGTAACATATTGGTCAGTCAAATCTCTGAAGTGTTTGATTCAGAGGTGGAGGAAAAAGTTGGGGAAAGAGGCCTCTCTTTAAATGTGTTGTTTCAAAATCTCAGCACAGTCTCTGTAATCTTCACAAAATGTTTCACTGCAGTTTACTCCCATTATTGATAAAATCCACACTATTTTATTCCTTATTGAATCCTAGAGGTTCATGTTCATCTTTACTGTGATATTTCAGTGCCCACTTATGAGAAACATAAAGAGGCAGTTATAATAACTGGTGTATGTTAGTACCTGCTCTTTGTTTTCCCACCAGACTCAAAAAATCTACAAAGAATGCTGGCAACTAAATCTGTGGAGCCAAATTATTATTGAAGAGCCTTATAGTCATCTATAAAAAATCTGAAAGGACATCTTCTAAAGTTTTCCTTTGGGGAATCAAAAACTGATACAAAGCACTACAAATATTTTGCTAGCAGATTTGAAATATATTTCAAAGCTATTCTGGTCTTGTCAGTTCACTGCTTCTTCCATTAGATAGAAGCATTTTTTCAGCTTCCTTTCAACAAGCAATATCTTAAATCAGATGTTTCTTGTTTCTGCCATAAAATTCAAAATGTTATGTTATTCAAAGAGCTATGACAGGTTAATAATGTGAGGGTGTGTTTGTCAGCTGAGGGTACTGAATAAGGTAAGAATACTCTGAAATTCTCAGAAGTAATTCCAAGAAATGCCTGACAAATCTTTGCTTTGGGGACAATGTTTTGAGATTTTTCACTCCTGGCTTCACATTTCCTGACCTCAGTCAATGGATTTACAGTGTTTGTATCACTTTGTAAAAACTGGGCTAGGTTTTTTTTCACAGTGTGGTTAAGCCATTTCCAAGAACAATTCTTATTCCAAATGTCTCATAGCTTTGGCCTTTTTTTTTTTTTTTTTTTGGGATGTGATCTTGCACATAAGACGCTGGTTTATCAGTGCAGAAAAGTTCACCAAGACATCTTTCCCACTGCACTTTTACTTGAGAAAAATACTTTCAGCCATCTTTCATTGATGGTCATTAATTGGGCTTCCAGAATCAGACCTCAAATACAACTGCACACCTCTGGTGCTTTAATGGTACATTTGCTTGTTGCAAAGACAGACAGACTTAACAGCAAGCTCAGATAAATTCTTCTGCCTAGAAAGGGAAATGTCTAGTATGACTTGAGATCTGACAGCAAGATGACCCTTCTCAAATACTGGTTTTCTCCTGGGCATCTACATCTATAAACTTGCACATGGAGATCTCCATCTTGCTTCTATTTCTCTGCCTGTGTGAAAAAAAACAAGACAAATTCCTACGTGCATGCTGAACACACATTCATGCTGCTGGTGTCTCATCAAACAGTTCTGCTCAGTTTTGAACTGATTAAATTAAACTTGTAAACAATCTTTGTGTCTAAGATTTGAGTAACACTGTATTTAGTCTCTGCCTAGATGTTGATTTCTGACACATTTTTAGATTCTTGCACAAAATCTGGCGAAGTTTGGAGATATTTTGGTTCCTTTATAAATCCTTGACACAGCTTGAATGAATTCTGCAGAATTTTATAGTTAAAACCTATAAATATTTTTTTACAAATTTTTTCTATTATGTACAGTAGTGGAAACATTGCACAACACGTATATAACTACATTTTTCTACATTTAGCAGTCTATAATATAAATATGCTTGCAGAAAAAATACTATAGATGCTAAAGGTATTGAGAACATCAGTGTTAATTCATAACAAGCTGAAAATTCATCTACATCAGATGACTGGTTAAGAATTTATTCAATTTCTTTGTAAAAATAGTTTAAAAGACTACATTTCATTCAACCAGGTGCACACCCATCTAACAGTGTTTTCTGACTAATGTGCTGGTCATCTTGCATGTACACTGAAAATCAGGGTTTCCATGTAAAATTTAGGATTAGGAAAAAACATTTAACTTTCTGTTATTTTGCTCGTAAATTTTAAGTGACAGTGGTAAAAATATTTTTCACTGTTTTTGAAGGTTAAACAGATGTTTTCCAATAAATTTGGTAAAAAAAAATAAGCGTCTTAGCACACTTCTGTGATAGACAGTTACAGTATCTTGTACCTCATATTATTTAAAAAGGAGGCAATCAGAAGATGCATCATAAAAAATCCTATGTCCAATAAAGTAAAACCTGACATGATTCCATCTATTTCTACAATATTAATTTATTTTTTTAAGAAAGGATCCATAGTGGAGAAGATCCATTTACTAGTTTTATTTTCAGTGTGTTATGTACATTTTTAAATACTTGTTAAGTTTCTTTTTCACTATTTTTTCGCAAGTTTCGAGAGAGACAAGTATAAACTTCTCACCATTCTATTCAAGCATATCTCCATTAAGATGCACTGTAACGAGTAAATATAGTTATGAACAAATTTTGTTTTAAAATAACTTTGTCATGATAAAAATATGGGGACTTATTTCCAGAGAAACTGATCTGTGAATAATTTGTGAACTATTCTTCTCAAAATGTTTTTTATTTCATGTGAAAAGTAGGACAATCAACACCTTTCTTCCTAGGAAAGCAATCAGGCATAATAACAGAACACTACTATGACATTTTCCTCTTGAAAATAATGAAATATGCATGACAATAGTATTTTTTCAACTTTAATTTTTTTTAAATTTTCAACAGAATCAATAATAGGCAAGAATTCTTATTTATCATTTTCTTTGTACCAGTGGGGTGTGCAGGTCTTTAAAGCTGATTTTTGTTTAATAAATACATTGGCAAAATTATCACTGCTCATCCCTTCTTCCTTTGAAAAATCTGAAACTATTATTTTCAATTTAATTTTAAAGCTCTATTATAAGCAATGGCTTGGGGGAATACATATTTAGTGTCAGATGGTGCCTGCAAATCTGGATGTATGAAAGAGATTGTATAAAGCAGAAATGAAGGTTTGCTCTTTTTCATAATCAGAGAAAAGTAGGATGGAAATAAGAATGTGGTACACTTGTGAGATTTTTTTTTCTTGAAAGTAGGAAAAAAATGATGCCATTGATTATATATGATGGTGTGTCTTCTTAAAAAGAATTTTTCAGTAAGAAAATATACAATGTTTAGCAATAATTTCTTCTTCTAACAGTAAAAAAGATTTGTTGTGTTTGCTTGAATTACCATAAGCTTGAAACTTTAATTTTGAACTTAGAGCAAGTTGACTAGAGACCCATCCATTCATTCAGATAATCTTTCTTCCAACTTGCATGTTGACCACAGAACTATATAGAAATATTTTTTACACAAAAATATGTTTTGCAAATAATTGCTTTTTTGGTGCTATCACTGATCTTTTGCTATCACAGGTGTTTGTAAGATCTACGAATGAGCCTCTACTGGCTTGGTTTTCCAATAGTTGCTATTTTATTACTCAAGTTTTTAAGTTACAATCCCAGTTGTGGTTGGAAAGATGCCTATTCCCTAATTTGACAGGTAAATTTCACAGATATCATAGATATCTCTTTTCAAGAGATCTACAATGTGAGAAATAATCATATTGTACTTTTGGTCTTTGATATGGTGTCAATACCTGTCTCTACTTTGGGAGGGATCTAAAAACAGTGGAATCCCTCTGCACCAGTGTGACCCCAATGCAAAATACCTATGTATTTTTTCCCATAGTACCATCTGCTTCCTAATAATTTTAGCTCTTTTTCCTGACTAATATCTTGGCATGCTTGACTGTTGGATGTTCTCTCATGGTGGATTTGCTTAAAAGGACAGCTGAGGGTCAGGCAGATGATTCCCTCTCTTGTGTGTCCAAACATAATTTTTGTGTGACAGGATCTTCTGTGCTAATAGCTTGGCCTCGAATCATATGTTGAAAATATTTTGGAAAATGAGTATTTCTAAGAGATTTGCAATCAGGATTTTAGCTCTCTTCAATCACCTTTATCAGAAAATACTGACATCATTATATCTGCTATGTTTTGGAGCCCAAAAAGACAATTAAAACAATTTATTAAATTTTTATAAATAAAAAAATTGTTATTTTTATTATACTAATAATTATTATGTTGGTGTATTTTGTCACTGAATTAGTATGTACTGCAGAATGCCAAATGTAGTAGATATGTCTCTAAGAAAGAATATTCACTGCAAATACTTTCATGTCTACATCTGTGAAAGTAAAATCATAGTTTAATTCTGAAGTATCATTTTGGTTAAGGGTAGATATAAGTGCTTTCCCTTGATGGAAATCAAATCAAAATTATCTTCACAGTAGGCCTAAAGTAATGCATTTGTTTTGAAATCCTCAAAGTACATAACCGTTTTTTTGTCAACAACATTTCATGTTGCTTGGGTCAGAAGTTCTGAAATTTCTTTTCTCTCGGTTGCTACTGGCATTGCTTTTATTTATGTTGTTGTAACCCACAGAGGTCACTGCCCCAGTGTTGGGCAGTGTCAAGGTGTGTAGTACTACACAGTCTGTGTTCTGATGTACAGAGGATTGAAAAGACAAGGAACAGAGGGTTCAGGGGAAATTTCAGACCGACGTTAAACAACAATAGTTGTTGTTATTAACTTCTTTTTTCTCCTGGCTCCATGGAAAGCAGCGCAATGAAAAAGTATGGGAAGACTTCTTCCATGCACATATGTTATATATATATACTTAAACTTGTATTCACGTACGCATGTACACATGAACAAAATACATACATATGTATATGCACAGATATCCAAATGTGTTACATCTATAGTCATATTTAATACAGTTCAGAAAAACCACATACCTAAGTCTGTTTGGAAATCTTTCACAAAGACATTCTTGAAAAAATATTTAAAAGAAAAATGGAAAGTGAGCCTCAGGAATTTGTTTGTTGAGTATTATTAATTCAATACTCAGTGGATACTGTGATGGATAATAGGTATTCATAAACTGGGAAATCAGGCTCCTAACCTTGTACTACTGTATAATTCAAGAGCTTTAATGCAGAGAATAGAACTTTTAACAGTGATCTGAAAGTGAAGGAAATAGGTTTGAATTTGTTATACCAGGAAAAAAGAAATTATATATCTGCATTCAGATTGCCAAAGTATAGTGAGTGTGACTACTGTATAAGTTTAGGGATTTTTTCCTTGTAGTAGTTAATGAATCTGAGAGAGCCCTAGATGAGAGGAATTTGCAACAACTGAAACTGGAGACATAATCATATTTGTAGGATTTTTATAACATTATTTTGATGCAATTTAATAGAAAAAATTGATCTGCTCAGGACTGGAGAAAGAAAAAAAGGCGAACAGAGACAGATTTCAAAAAGCAAAGGAGGACTATGGAAACAGAGCCAATGCTCAGGAAGAGAGTTCTTACTGGAAGGAAGGCACAAGAAATAAAAGTAGGAGCTTGATCACGTTCAAAACAGTGGCACGGAAGAATAAAAGCAACTGCAAGAGCTCAGCCACAATGTTTTTAGACATTGAAGAAACATATTTTCTGACCCATCTGGCTGGGATGGGGGAAAGTATATAGACCTAAGGTCTAATAAAGGCAGCTTGTTGGGTCTTTAGCTGTTGACAGAGAAGACAAGAGGCACCTTCAGAGTGGATATTAGAGAGGAATGTGGCTGATATTAACCTACAAAGGAAGAAAGAGAGGCCATAAACTGATAACCTGGAAATGCAGGTGAAGTAAGAGGATGCTCCTCTGGAGAGGGGTGCCAGAACAATGGAGTTGATGGGAAAGCCATTTTATCATTTGTTTACAGACATGATTCAGTGACCCAAGATGGTCACACATGGAAGCTGAAGCAATGCAGAATGGTGAAATTTGATTGCTATTTTTTGCTCTAAGGGATTATGTGGTAAATTCATTAGTTTCATAGAAGTGACACTCGTCTTCACCTGGGACTATCGGCCTAAGAATGAAAAAGGACTTTTGTTTTGTCTAAAATGTTATCTATTTAAATACTCCAGCTGTGAAAAGGCAACTTCTTTCTGGCAGAGCCTACAACCAGCTCCTTGAAGTACTTTCAGCAGAGAAAGCATAAAGTTCTAGCAGTTACATTGCTGCTTTTCACACTGTGACCCATCTGTAGATGTTCTCTCTTTGCTCTGTGAAACCTTTGCTTCTTTCCTATTGACATGTCATTTGGTGATGTTGAAAGGATACTTGATATGATTGTCATTTACTTCTTTTTACCTTCAACAAGTTTCCTTCCTCTCTTTTCTCTCTCAGTAAATAATTTTTGTTCCCTTCACAAATGCACAATGGAAAAATTGTCAAACTGAAATTATGAAAAATGCACATTTAAAAACACAGATACAAATATCTATTTTAAAAAGTTGCTCTTTGTTATAAGTCAGCTGTTGAAAAGGCAGGTAAAAGGAATTAAAGTAAGTGCTGTCAAATAAATCCAAAGTTGCAAGTTTTCTTCATAAAACAAACAGGGGGTGAAATGAGTGGATTTGTCTGAGATATTGAACAAGATGTCCTATTTAATCACAATTAATAATGCTAAGATAGGAGGCTGGATAAATTACAAAATAGCTTGCTGACAGATTTATTTAAGTTGTTAATGGAGCTGTAAAATGGTCTAGTCCTTATTCTTTAGGAGTGCCTCTTCTTTCCCAGCTCAATAGATTTTACAATGAGTTTCTGTGTTTCCTGAGGCTGTAGATGATGCACATACTGGTGAAGCAGACACTCTGAATAATGCAACACTAGGAAGAATTTAATTGCCTGATTAAATGGCCGTAATAAACCATCATGTGTCTTAATACAAGCAGAAGTTGAGAAATAATCTTCCCACTAAGAACAGCATGGGTAAAAGTGCCACCAGAGCAATATTACAAGACCCATTTCATGGAAGTTTCACATTCAAAAATGATGCAAGCCCTGGCAAATAAGTCAAGGTTTATGGAGTACAGTTGGTTTTGCTCATTAACAAAGAGAGTGAATGTTATCTTGTGGTTACTTACCCAACAGAATTATATCCCAGTCGAAGAGAAAGTGGATTCTTAATCCAAGGCATATAAACTGAAATTAGGCAATTACTATCTGCAACAAGGTCAAAGTAGCCTGTTAATTAAGGTAATAAATACTAGAGCAGTTTGGAATAGCTGTTGCAGGAGGTTTCTCCATTACCATCACTAAAAAAAATCTGAATTTTCTGTGAACCAAAGGTAAACATGTCTTCTATAAGGAATTCTATATCTTCTCTTATCATGCCAGGGGCTAGCCTTTCTGGGGCCTTCTTGTTGCTGTTGATCCACAGCCTTGGCCCAGTAGCACTGAACTACTTCTATTTGATATATTCTTGGTAAACACTCTAGATACTCCAAAGAATGGAGAAAAATCAAAAGTTGTCAAAAGAAAAGAAAAATCATCTTAAATCATCTTCTGTGAATTACTCTAGCTATCCCCTTCCTTTAAAATAAGATATTTGGTCTTGCTTTTATTTTTATAGTGCTTGCAAATATATTAAGATTATCATTAACGTAAAACCTCATGGTTTAGAACTTCAGGTAGTGAAACCCTAATGGTCAGGAAGGGCTTTTCCCTCTGCCTTGCTATCTATTTTACTAAATTTAGACCCTCCTTCCTCTGAATATGATAGTGACATGAAGGGTCCATTTTAAAATCTAACAGACAAGGGGAAATATATGTACCTAAGACCACTACAGCCCTTCTGCCCTATCCTCTATACACGGGTATAGAAGCATCAATTTCAACATAAAATTGCAAGGCAATCATTTGTTGCTTAGGTAAGCTGCAAAATTCTTTGCTTGTAAATGTGGTAGTTTAAAAGCTGATGAGCACATACAGGTCAGGCATCCTTGTGTGGAGGGCAGAGAGGACAACAGCAAGAGCAACCTTGTTATCTGGCACAGGCAAACAACCCCGCTCATCAGACGCCCACTGATTCCTGGCTGGTGGGCTTTGCTCCCAGGGCCAGGGTCAACCAACTGCAGAACGTGGGGTCAAGGTGAAATCACCTATTGCCACTCAAGGCTGATGGTATTTTTATTTTTTTTTCAGAAAACAACAACAAAAAAACCCCTTTTTGTTTGCATTCTAGTTCAGAGAATAGAAATATATAGTAGCATCCAAAATTGTTAGAATTATCCCCAGGGAATTTTTCTTTTTACTTTATGTAGTTCTTAAATTTGTACTTTATATAGTTCTGGAGATAGCAGGTTTGTGCTTATTTTTCACTAGATAATTTATATCAAAAGATTTAATTTCAATCAGATAACTTGTATGAGACGAAAGTCAGTGACACTGCAAATTTTTCAGTATGTGTTTAGAATAGGTCAGACTGTACAAGTTTTTAAAGCATCAGCAATAAAATTTTATCTGAAATGCTCATTATTATTATGCTAGGAAATACAAGCAGGTGTGCAAAGAATTGGATTTGTGGGCAGAAAAATACTGTCCTTTAGTTTTTGAAATTCTTTTTTGAGAGGAAAAGCTTAATTCTCTATTTCCTCCATCTTTCAAGTGTATATTACAAACATCTTTTTTTTTTTACCAGTTCTTCCTGAAATTAAAGTTATTTCTGAACTGTTGCATTATTCAAATGAGTTTATCCAGTGTTAAATATCCTATCTAATTTCCAATTTTACTCTGAAATTACCTGTTCAAACCCAAGGATATTAATTTTTTTCTTGTAAATTTGTTTTTCAGTATCAAGTGTTACAAATATCTTTGAGACCTGCAGCAGACACAAGCTGACATTCATTACAGCTGTTGGGAATAATATTGAAGATTTTAAATTATTAAATGTTTGTGTTGCCCAGTCAAACCCACAGTTCTTACTAGAATTAAATCATATGGCACAAACATATGAATGACCCATAAAATTCTGTAAAAATACTCCTCATAGGCCAAGCATTATATTAGACATATTTAATCAATCCTTGATTACTTAATGGAATTCAGAGCCATTTTTTCCCTACTGTGTTGGGAATGAGAGCTCCTTAATTATGTACTTACCCAATCCTTTGCATTTAAAACAACTTCATAATTAGGCATCTTCCTGGTATTCAACAACTCTTTCAGTAAGGAATATTTTCATCAAATCCATAATTAAAGTCTTTTAAGTACATAGCCATATAAATAATTATAATGAAGGGTATCATAAGGCCTTTAAAAGAGAAATCTTCTTCATATAACTCCTGCCTAAATTCCAAAGTCATTAAGGAGATGATCCCTTCCTTCCAGGGATGCCCTGTTTGAAAAGACAAACCAAGGTGGAAGACAGGTCTGCAGGGCTGGTGGGGTCTGAGCTTTCTATCATGCTGTAATTGCACCGTGTCTTATGGTCAGAATTTGTGGGGAGGAGGAGGAGGAGGAGGAGGAGGAGGAAGGGAGAGAACAGAATCAGTAATTAACTTCCAAGTAGTACCAATATGAAATTGAGGGGAGGATGTAAAACACACACACACACACACACACACACTGCCGGGGATAAATATGTTGGGGAAGCAAATGCAGAAACGAGTAGCTCAGATCTTACTGAACATAATGCAGCTGTGCATACATGTATGCCTATCTTAATTTTTAATGGTGATCTTCCATTATACTTTCTCTCGTTTGTACCAATTTCTTAATCCTTGATATTGGAAGTGTGGTGGCTTTGGGTTTTTTTAGGACATAATTAGTAGCAAATTGCTTTAACAAAAAAAAAAGCAGAATCTAAATTATTTTTTAAGTCATAAGTGTGTACTGATTATCTTCTGCCAGAAGATAAACTATTTTAAAATTTATTTGTGATGAGATTTCATGTTTAACTATGGGGAAAGAATGAGTTTCAAAATTCATTTAGAAGTTAAAGTTCTGGGAAAAGGACTTGCTGAAGACAAAAGCTACCACTGACTTGAACCTCATAATTTATGTAAATGAAGCCTGCAGGAGTTTCAGCATCACCCTCTGATGCCTTCTGTTTAATTCCCTTCAGCAGGAGATAAGTGCCTAGATACCCTGAGGACCTGAGTGTCAGCAACTTGTACAATCAGACCCTGCTTCTGAATCTTTGAAGCTTATGAGTGCATTTATGCTTATAAGTTTCTACTGATATCAGTGCATTTGGGAGCTTGGCTTTAAATAGGTTACAGTGTGGATGTATTTGCCTAACTAAGCCAGATATGCTGGGCTCCTATGATGAGAAGTTGGACCCTCCCAAGGCACCTCACACAAAAATTGACACAAAAAAATTCCTTAGTGTATCATATTCTGAGTTTACCTGGCAGAGAGTGAGGGAGTTTCTCTGTACATTGCTACTTATCTTGCTTTAGTGGTTAGGATTGTTCAGGAGGAGAAACTGTAGAAAGAATTAAACACCTTCACCTATGGAGATTTTTTTCTCATCCTTTTCTCAGAGTGAAACTAAGCCTTTCATACCTGTGTATTTTGTTTCATATCTATTTTTATTGCTTTATTTTGATTTTTATTTTTTCTTCCAACCAGCCAGATTTACCTCATATTTTCAGCATGCAACAGAGGAAAAGATAGGGTTAAAACTGAAAACCACTTTGTGAAAAGAGGAACATTTGTAATACTGCACTTGCTAGTTTGAAGTGCAAATATATTTTTCTTCCCTTGATGTGCTTATTCCAACAGTGATCTCAGCATATCCTTCACTGTCACAGATCAGCATGTCTCTTCCTCAAGAGTACATATATACATTGTTTTTCTCTGTGTATAGATACACAGAAGAGAAGTAGAGGCAAAAAACCGAGGTAAGTGAATTTGTTGTCAGTTTTTCATTATGCCACAGCTCTTTTCCCAGTTTTAACCATTGACAACCCACTGTGAATGAGAGAAGTAGAAGCATATTCTGCATTCTAGAAATCCAAATGAAAAAGCACCCTAAACAATATGCACTTGGCCAGTCAAGACATCTGGAAAATTTGAAGGACACAAAGATCAAATTTGCAGATATCAAGAAGCTCCAGCAAAACAACAAATTTTGTTCCCTCTTTCAACACTTGTACCCGTGTAAGGACTTAAAGAAAGTTAGGTTTTTCCCCTAATCTTTTTCATTCTTCATGTGGTCCAGTTTTTAATTATCTCCTAGTTTTGTTCTTATTCATTATACTCATAATTGTTTTAAGTATTTTTTATTTGCTTCCAGAATTCTGGCATATTTTCATATACCTTTATTTGATTTTCAGACATATTATGGTTTTTATATTGTACTTATATTCACACAGTTCTTAATGTTTTCTCTCCCTTGGGGGAATTTCAAGCTTTTACTTTTGGAGAAGGTTTTGTTACAGAAAGGGTTTTTTTTTTGCATTATTGACTTGGTTTTCAACATTTATAACTTCTGTGGTATTCTGAGGTGTATCTGAGATGTCCTGAAAGCAAGAATCATAGAAATTTCTTTCATAATAGCAGTCCTAAACTTCCTGCCATCCATGGACAGATAAAAGAAGGCGATGTTGGTAGCCACAGTTTCCAGATTTTCTGGTGACAGTGACAAATCTGAGGGTCTTCTCGCTTACAATGGGAAGTGCTGGAGAAAATTTGGTTTCCCAGTGTTGCTAGCATTGGTTCCACTTCAAGCATTCCCTGCTTCTCATCACGATTTAGAGGGTCCTAGCTGGTTTTACTTCAATTTTTTTTGCCTTTAGCTGCTTACTCATATTGATGATCTTTCATTTCTCCATCAAATGGAAGAGAAGATTCTAGAATAGAGAAAAACAGGCTGTTTGTTGTTGACAAGACTAATGTTACCAATACCAGGTTTAGAATTTGGACTAGAATGGGTGAGGCTAATGGAACCTGTTCGTTCTACCCTACAGCCTGCCTTTATATTCTTTCACTAACATTGATTATAGGTTATGTGCAGTGAGTGATGCCTAATATTTATTTCTAGCACAATGTTTATTCTTTATCTTTCTGCTGCCCTGAACCAGGCTAATTTCTTGCAAATAGCAAGGTTGCATCATATTAAGAATGAACCTAGGTGAACAGGAAACTGTGTCCTGGGCAGCTGTTGGCAAAGACAACATAGAACAGAGAGGAATGTTATATGAACATTAAAATTAAATGGCTATTAGGTGGTTGCATTATCCAGAAAGAAGGTTTTGTGATCTTTTAACAACAATTTCTAATGACCACTGCCAGAGAGATGGGTACGTGTAACTGATAGGTGTGCAGGTAGTCATGCCAAAAAATCAAATAAAGGCTGATTGTAAGTGGACATAAATAATTTTTTTGCAGGTTTTTTAGTCAATGTTAGCCGTTCTTACTATATTTTGCAAACTCTGATCAATTATTTTTAAGAGGTATTCTGTGGGGGGATAGAATGTCAGAGAATGGAGATGGTGCAGGGGGCAATCTCACCCCTGAGGAGTTGCAGCTGTGCTAATTACCAAAGATTAGGAGCAGGCCTGCCCTTAATAGGCCACAGCTGTGTCCAATAAGGATGACTGCCATAAAAGACTGGGTTAGCTGGTCGAGAAGAGTGCTGGAGTTTGTTGGTTTTGCTGTGGGGAAGGTGGAGTCAGTGCTGTGAGGAGATGTCCATGAGAAATCACCAAGAAGGGATGGAGCTTTCACAATATGATGACAACAGTATTCCAGTGGCACCAATTAGAAAAAAAAAATTATGCTGTTACTATTAAAAAAGGTGTTTGCTTGACTCTCTGGACTGGGCCAGACATGGTGGACTTTTCTCTAGGGGTGGTTCTAGGTTGGAATGGAACACCACCTCCCTCAGAGGCAGCATGGGAGTTATTTTCCTTTAGTTCAAGAATATGCTACAGTTTTAGCTTAATGGCAATCACCTTGTGATGTACCCCAGTAATGAAACCACTTCAAAGTCATCATTGTGGTCTCCAGGATGATTATTTGCCCTTTCATTATGTGACCTGTTACTGAAGTGCTTTATTGGTATTATGCATTCCACTTTGGTTACCTAAACGTCTGCCCAATTTATTAATAGCGTTAATGGAAAAAAGATTCCTAAGTAATTGCAAAATGCTCTCAACTATTTGTCTTAGTGTGTTTAATGCAGCATTTACCCTAGTATTTTGTGAAACTGATTCTGTGTTGGTTTTTTTGATAATGATATAGCTAGGAAATAGATCTATCACTTTTGCTTTTTAAAGGAGAGTTAAAATGCTTACGTGTTTTTTGAGTCTTAAGTATCATTTGCTCTCTTGACCTTCACTTAGGAAAAGACATCACCTCTCTGGAGAATTTTGCTGTTTCTGGAGCGTGCCACGAGATGTCAGTGTTTAAGAATATTATTTTTGTCACAACCTGCTAATAGAAGCCCTGTTCTCTGCATTATTTAAGGTTCAATGGCTAGCAGCAGTTTTTTTATATTTTGGAATTAAAAATAGAAACTGATTGTTTCTCTCCCTAGCAAAAATAGAAAATAAAGATTTTCTGTAAAAATAAATAAAATATTGTATAAGGAAAACTAAAAGAAAAAACAAAGCAAATACTCAGTTGTTCCCCTGGAACCGCCTTTTACTCCTTTCCCCAACAATAGCACCTTTCTGGGTTTTGTCTGTAGTGGATATTTAGTCACTTGATGGGGTTTTGACTTGGTTTGGGTTGGTTTTTTTTTTTTTTTTTTTTTTTTTTTTTTTTTTTTTTTTTTTTTTTGTTCAGTAGAAATTACAAACAACACTGTAGCTCCTGGGTTTAGTGAAAGACAGAAGCTAAGTCAAGCCCAGGTCTGATGCTGCGTATCTCAAGCAAGAACATATTTGAAGATAGGGAATATAGAGCTGTGGATTTTATTTCCTAAAGCTGAAAACCCATAGTAATTAGCACCACAATACTGCAATTGCCTGAATAGAAAAGGTTTGAGTCATTGAAGTGGGGGAAAAAAGGCAGTGGATGAACAGGTGGCAATAGGATCTTTCTAAGGTCTTAGTTGAAATTCAAATAAGTATTTTTTGCAACAAAATGGCATTAAGTGTTTTTCCCTCAGGCTTTAGTGGCCTCTGTCTGCAGCTCTAAACCAGTTTCATGAAGGTGAAAATACATTATGAAATGTTCCAGTTTGAGAGTAATTTCCCAGGTAGGTGTGGTATTAGTAAGTAGATAAAGTTGTCACATGAGCTGTAAAGAATCAGGAACATTGACTTTAAGATAGGTACTTATTAGACCAGAGGCACTATTTTTTTTTTCAGCTGGAATTTAAAATTCTTATTGTTCTCGAGCAACTGGAGTACATAAAACCAGATTAGTATATATGGTATATAATGTACGTGGAAGGCATCCTTCAGTATTTATGGAACAAAGAATGAAAAAATGGCAATATTTCCAAACTGGAGTCTAACATGAGCCTGATAAATCAAAAGCATTAAAGGCAATTTACATTTAATAGTCTGGAAATAAAAGTAACTGTATTCAGTTAGAGCTAGCTGGTACCATCACCAAGGCAAAGACACATTAGCTTTTAATAGAGGTGGGTTTTTAATGCACATAATTTGGTATACATTCTCTTCCACTGCTGAAGAGGCTGAAATTAAACCATTTTTAAAAAAGAAAATGTGAAATGAAAATTTTTTTCTCTCTGGTACTGATGTAAGGACTCAAGTCATGAGTCTAATGTCCTGGGTTTTGCACCATTTCTTCTTACAAAACAACAACCACTATCTTCTGCAGAATTTCTGATTTGTGGTTCCCACTACACTTCCATGGTGCAGATTTTTAAATGGCTCCTCTAAGAGGGGAGTGCTTGCCCAAAGTGCACAGGTGTTCACCCAGTCACATCAAATGAGATCCTGCTCCTCTTAGACCAGCTGCATTTTTTACAGTCACCTACTGGCTTCTGGTTCCACAATTTCACTTTCTTCCTTCTGAAATTATAATGGAATTGTGAATACACAAGGCAGGTAAAGAAATAGTGAAATGGAAAGGAGTTAATATAACTTTTTCTATGTGTACATACTTAAATTTCAAAATACCTGCTTATCTTATGTATCTGTCTCTTCAAGTAACTGTTATCAGGAAAAGATGCTTTAAAATAATCTTTGTGTGTATCTATATATATATATATATTTCTTTATCTAAGGCATTCGCTAATAAAAATATCCTCAGAGGAAGCAAAATGTTTCTACATTTTACTCTCACAGAAAAGAAAACCATAAGAAATTCAGCAGACTTTGAAGCACCCTAAAGTGCTGTGGTGATTGATAATCAGCTCAGTTTACTTGCAGAAGTGTGTCTGTCCCAGCTCAGAGAGGAATGTATCACTGGTTCAGCTTATCTGCTGCTTACCATGATCTGCTGCTGATCTAACATACAAAAGAAAACTGTGTTGAGATAGCCACCGTTCTTTGGATTTGCATCAGAAGTCTTCTTATCCAAATGTTATTAAAAAAGATTTTGACATGTGTATGTTAATCCTCTGGAGCAAGTTCTCTACTTCCTCTGCTTACCAACAGCTAGGGGTTTTCATGCTCTGAAAATGAGTTTTCCCTCAAAATAGTCAATACAGCTTAGCACAGAATTGTAATGTCGTAAATGGCTGTACAGTTTGACTGTTTCAATCAGCAACAGGAAGATATTGCACTTGATGGAAACCATTATTTTTACAAAAACACACTAATATTACAGTAACAGGAGAGCCAAAAGGAAACAAGTAGTTTCCACAGGCACTGCTGACTTGCACTTACAAAAGCACAGATATAGACATATCTATATACATTTATAACACTATTTTTGGACACTAGAATGAGTCTCACCAGGATTTTGGACAATTTATATAAGGTTTGCTTGATTTATATCTTGATTTGCTAGAAATTTTTCCATAGCATGTTTTCTATAGCATGTTTTCTACAGAGGAAAAAAAAATCTTAAAACACCTGAAAAAAGTTATCTTAGATTTTTTTCTCACTTCCATCCCTGCACCTGCCTTTTTTTACCTGTATTGATGATATTGGACTCACTCTGACAGAGATGGATTATTCCTCAAACATGTAATTTCCTGTGGAGCCCTATGAAGGCAGTGAGTGATCAGTGAATTGCTTCTGCCCTAAAGCTCAGAGGGAAAAGCTTCTTGGACTTGAAACTCTCATGCATTGTTGCCATCCTTTTGAGGAGCACCATATGCAGCAAGAGCCCTGGTCTGACCTCTGTGGTTGCTGTGAAAATTCAGGATGTCAGAGTTACATGCCCTGAGGCTGTAAAGTGCCCCTGGTGGGCACTGAGTCCTCACCTCAGATGCAGTATACATGTATTGGTTAATTTGGCATTATGGCCATTGACCGGGAGTGCTGTACTCCAACATGCTATTTTGAAAATATTTCTCAATAAACAAATACAGTCTTCACCTGGACACACTAGCTGTAGATGTGTCTGCTAAGTAGGGCAGCTGAAAGAGATCCTGTGATTTCTAAATTAAGTTCCAGTCCCACCATCATTCTGATGTTAACATTGAATATTCATGATACTGAACCTTGATGGCTCCTTCCCATGGGACTTGGCTGCTGAATCTCAGCACTTAGGCTGAAATGGCACAGACTCAAAAGTAGGATTCAAAGCATTTTTTCAATTTTATGTCTATACTGGATAATTTGTAGCTCTCATCAACTGCTTACACTTATCTCTGTGAAGGCAAAGCTGTGACCATTTTCCATGCAGGAATTAAAAGTGTTCTGTCCTGCCACTACTGTGCTCTCATTGGTACTGTAAAGGCTATGCTAAAAATACATATAAAAAGTGAGTTTGCAACTTTTTGGTATATTTTGGGAAGAGAATTTGCAGCCAAGATAATGAGCCATAAAATACAGAATAAAAATAATAAGGCAATAGAATTTAGTTTAAAAAGATGAAATAATTTTTTTCTAATTGAAATAAAAATAGCAAGGAGAAAATGTTAAAGGGTGAAATGAAAAAAAACAACCAAGCTTAAATTATTTTTTTCTTCTGCATGTTTGAGAAAGTCTGCACATTCCTGTAGCCACTCTTGTGGCAGTCAAGGGAAACTGCCAAGTGTTCCCATAACCTGGACAGAACAGGAACAAGGATGTTCACCCATTAGCAAGTGATGATAGAAACAGTCACCTCTACAAGTTTCTCACAGCATAGTGTCTTCTGTACTTGGTGGAAAAACATTGTGTCTGAATTAAAAGGATTCATATTTCTCAGTTGTGTTATGTTTTAGGAACAGGAATTTGAATTCAATTGTAATATAAAGAACAAATGAAGTTGTGTTGTCTCCAAGCTTTGCTGTTTTCTCATTTCAGTTGAAAGATGACTCACTATCCTGTAAGTAGATCACCTAAAAATTACATCAGTATCTGCTGTAGATTGAGTACTACCTTATAATTAAAATACAGGGATTCTAAATATTTTCCTACCATGTCTCTATAGACCAAAATCAATTTTTTTTTTTTTTTCCCAGATAAAATGAGCAGTTGACTACTCTAGTTCTAATACTACCCTTCAGGAGGAGGCCTACTTGTGTCCCACAAGTTTTTCCTCTATATTTATCACTAAATTTGAGAATGATAATGGCATTATTTGCAAAGGAGAGACTTTAAGAATGATAGTGGAAATCCATATTAAGAAGTGCATTTAATGAATGTTCAGTACTCTCAGATATATAATAATTCCTTGAGCAATAAATTAAATCTGGTATCTTTCTCAGCTTTCAACAAGCTTGAGAAGTGTTGATGTTTCCAAGGTTCACTGCCATATAACGACTTTCATTAAAAGTAAGTTTAAGAATCTACTACCTTTTCAATTACAAACTCTGTAAGATTTTAAAACTCAGCTGTTAAATTTCAGAAATAGACAAACAGGTTCACAAGGTCACAGGCAGCAGGTATTTTTTTCTATGTTTTTAGGGAAAATAATTTATGCACCTTTTATTTTAAAAGCACCAAGGTTGACCTGCTGCTGCTGCAATCTATTTTTAATGCTGACACAGAGGTACATCTTGGAGCGATGTGGGATGCAAAAGCTGAGAACAATGAGAACGAGAATAAGAGAGTCTGTTCTTTTGAAAGAGGAGCTCATATTCCCAACCTATTAACCTCTAGTTAGCTTTTTTGTTGCTGTTAATTGAGGGTAATAATGTTTAACACTTTGAGAGCAGAAGCTATGTGACAAATATTTGACATTATAAATTGAATGCTCTTCACACAAAGGAAAAAATGTACTTATTTGTTTTATTGCACTTAGTATTAATTTTGTAATCATAGTCTCATCAAGGCTGGAAGGAGACCTACAAGATCACCTAGCCAGCACAGTCACTGTAACCCCTGAATCACTAAATCACATCAAGTGCCAGATCCAGATGCCTCTTGAACACCTCCAGGGATGGTGACTCCACCACCTCCCTGGGAAACCTATTTCAATGCCTGACCACTGTAACAATGAAAAATTCTTCTCTAATATTTAATCTGAATGTCCCTTGTCTCATCTCAAGGCCATTTCCTCTGATCATCTCGCTGAAGGCATGGCAGAAGACAGTGACCACCACCTCACTACAACCTCCTTTCAGGTAGTTGTAGAGAGAGATGGAGTCCCCCTTTTCTCCATGTTAAACAAATCCAGCTCCCTCAGCCATTCCTGGTGTTTTCCAGACCCCTCACAAGCTATTGACATTTTGTGAAGAGCATGGCTTATCTGTGTCACTCCTCATGAGTATAAGCTTCATGATATATCTGGAACATATAAAGTGCTGATGTGAGCTTTGGCATTGACATCAAGATATTATCATTAGCTTAGAAATGTGTAACTTAAAAAACTGAAGGAACACAACACTGAATGCTTCAGAATCCATTAACAATGCGTTTCTTCACTCTTTCTGGTGATGTTGCCTCCTGTTTGCACTAGGAATCTTCTGGACTGGAGGTACAGCTTAGTCAGGATGCTGTGTATAACTGATGCACATCTTCCCTTGCTTATCCCTATAGATGTTCCCAAAAAGACTCCCAAATAAGCTACTGAGCTTTCTAAAAAAATACAAAAAAACTTCGAATATTGCTTTATCATTTTGCTGCACTAATTTCTAGAAGGCTCCAATTTACTTTGCCTCCCCAAAAGAATAAGGGTGCACTACAGACCGTGGGAAACTATTCAGGTAGATGAGGATGGAGGGAGGAGGTGAAGCCAGCAGTCACATCAGGTAGCTTTAATAAGCACCTAGGAGAGCTGATCTTTGAAGCCAGCTTTGAAAGAATCAGCTATTGATAAGGCAAATAAGTGAGGGGATTAAGGAAGGGGCAACATGAAGCTCAGAGCTTGTGTATCCTCAGTGCCCGTGTACCTAACTCCAGTAAATAATTGCATGATGTCTTACAATCCATGTGTTTTGCCATGACAAGCCGTGATCAGATACATTTTATCTTTTGAAATAGCTGTCAGTGAGAAAACTAAACTAATTTGGATTAGTAAATAAGCTTTTCAAAGTCGTGTTGAGGATTACTGTCAGAAGGATTACTCTTTTCTTTCAATTAGGCAAGCAGTCACATTTTGTTTGGACATCGAACCCAAATGCAGAAGACACCCACTGTATTGTATCCTACACTAGTATTTAACTCTCTCTAACCTCCCTGTAATGCAAATTTTTAGGACTCAATCTGAGCAGAGACCAAGGCAAGAAACTCTTAAAGCTTCTGTATCAGTAATTTGTTACACTTCTATCTTTGCTATGTTCATTTGTATTTCAAGTCAGAGTTTTCTCAAGGAGGGGATGATATTTTCTTTTAACTTGGAGCTAGTTTGAATTACAGCTCTAGTTTGATATATCCTACACAATTGCTTTTCTAAAACAATTAATTACATACTTTATTGTAAATTATGCTTTATGTTTCATAACTCCAGGTACATGAAAGATGAATGGATATTAGTTTGTTTTTTTTTTAATTAAGATCAGTCTAACAATTTGGTACAAATCCATGTGTGGAAAGACAATATTACCAATTTTTATAATTTGCTCTGTAAAAGCTTATTTGTAGATGGCTATTTCTAGATTTACTATTTCTATGGTGAAAAAAAATGTTATAGGAGAATTGTGTTCCTTGACAAATCTATTAGAAGCTCACACAAGTACAGTATGAATTATTGCCATCTTATGAATAATGTGGTAAATTTGCTGGGTGACATCTGCTCTGTGTTAACTGTCCTGTGCATGATCCAGCTCTGTCAGACAGGCCTGGTAGCACATCTCTTCACAACAGATATGCAAACATCTTCAAACTGTCATCATACACACAAAAAGGCTAAATTGTATTTTAGTGCTACTTTGTTATGTATTCAAAGTAACATTGCTGTAAGTTTTTTAACATTCAAATAAGCATCTTTCAGTTGAATGGAATGTTTGCACTGTGTTCATTCCCCCATCAACTTACCATTACTATGACTAAAACACCAGGGAAATTAAAAGTCCAGTAGCACCCATTTAAGGAGAGTAAATTTAATTCTTTTGGTTTTTAACATAAATTGAAAAGTTGGCTTGTCACATCTCAAACTCTACATCTACCATCTCCCCAAAACACAGAATAACAGAATAACAACAGAAAGTGATAATGAAACAGCAATAAAATTGTGCATGAACTGCCAAAACCAAGTTTAATGTAATATTGAGGTATCATGCTTGAAGTATTTTGATGTTCATAAATTAAACAAAACAAAAAAAATGGAATTACCATCCCTAGATGTGTCCAGGAAACGTGTACATGTGACATAGGGACACAGTTTAGTGGTGAACATGGTGGTGCTAATTTTAATATCTTGACTCAATTATCTTAAAGGTCTTTTCTAAATGGAAAAATTCTGCGACTCTATGATCCTTCCATATTTCCTTTCCTGGTATTTTACCAGTGGTGGGAAATGAGAAAGGAATTTCTAAGACTTCTTAAAATAGTGTTATGTTCCCCAAAAATTTCAGCGATGCTTAAAAAAAATCATGGCAGCATTCCAAATATTATCTGAATGAATTAATACAGTAGGAAGGAAAGCAACTCTGGATTTCTTAATAGCCTTGCCGAATATTTCCCTTTCTTTGCTCTTTAATAATATTTTCAGTTTTGGATTTCTTTTAAAACTGGTCATGTGAGATTTCATTCACTGTTTTTCTCTGATATTTTTTTTTTTAGCATGGGTAATAGCAAATAATCTCATGTCAGAAGCTTTTGCTTTGCCTGAGTTTAATTTTTTTCCTACCAATTATTATATTTTGTTTATAATAGTCAGTTCCAGAAATATTTATATGCACATGCTCATAAGAGTTTCTCCCTGTGACCTTACATAAAAGAGTTATTTAGGTGTGTTGTTCAACTTCCTTATCTTGTGTTCAGGTTGGTGTCATGTGAAGAACAAGATTTGTCTCAAGTAAGGACAATGGTTCTCTTGGGAGAGGAAATGGTTGGTCCCTGTTTTCAACATGATTCATGTCAGATACAGCATTACAAAGACAACAATAAAGCTTTCATCTGAACTGAGGAAGAGCTTTAGTGCCCTTGGGAAAATGCTGTGCTATACTCATTGTTTTCTAAAGCTTTTCTCTTTTCATATACGCATCCAATAAAAAATATATCTAATAGGATTCAGAATCTTAGTCAAATAAGAAATAAGTGATCTGCAAGGTTCCTCTCTCTCAGTGATACGCCATATGTGCTCCTCTCCCAGCAAATTGATTTTGTCCAGCACCTTCACTCTCCAGGAGTGGCTGTGCCTTGCCCCTTCACCATAGATATTACAATGTCAAACATATTGACATCTATATATCCTTCTTTAACAATCTATACCAGCCTGTGAAACAAGTGAGCATATGATGCAGGGATTCAAATTATCTTACTGTTGCTAGAGCATCTAGGGGTTTGCACACAGTTTTGGGAATTTGTCTGGTATTCTGTGACATTTCAAGTACAGTGAGCTAGGTCCATATCTATTTTGCACAGTTTATGTCTATAAGAAAGATTCAGACTTTGTGAAGCACATCTTTTCTGGAGTAATGGGAACATAATCGTTTCCTTTCTAGTAACCTGTGGAGGAATTCAGTTTGAAATCTTCATGTGTGATAAAGAAGATAATATTTTTGTAAACTTCTTATTATAGGAATTAAGGCTGCTAGGGAAGATATACTAACCATCCTGCCCACAGCTTATGTACCATACCTTAATCAAAAATACAGAATCAGAACTGGAGCATGAAACTTTTTCCTTTGTTTAAGTTCACCTATATTTCTCAGCTATCTGAATTTTGTGACAATGTTCTGCTTATTTTCATGGCACTTGAATGATTGCCCCACAAAATTAAGAACTGAAAATCACAAGGTGAGTGAGGATTCAAATTTTTGATTCATATTTTCTACAGAGATAAGATACACTTTAAGAAATAACACAATTTAGGAAATTACCATTTGAATGTTGCTTTGATGAAAAAAAAAATTATGCAGTCCACACTTTTTATTTTGCATAATTAACTTTGACAAAAAAAATGCTTTTCCTTTAGTTTATTCTTCTTGCTCAGAAACAGTGTCTACAGTAGGTTGCCAAATTGTCACGTTATTTTTAGCTATTTATTCCCAAACTATTACTATGTTCAATATACATAGGAATAAAGACTGAAAGGAATTTCAGGGATCATTTAGACCAATATTCCACATTTGAAGCCCTTTATGTTGTAATATTTTTCATAAACTTTGCAAGCTTCATATAGAATCAGTTTCCTTTTGCCCCCCCAAACTCCCAATGGTAACATTTCCTGACCCCCTTTTCTCTAATAGTTTAATCTAAGTGTATTCATGACCACTGAATGTGCTTCTGCTCCTCTGACAGCATTGTTCTTTGTCTTGAATAGATTTTTTTCCCCTCTCTGCAAGTTTCCCTTACTAATGTATTTATAGAAAACAATTAACTCAGTCCTCACAGTCTTTGTTTTACTGGGCTAAATCCTTATGCCTTTGTGCTCTCATAATCTCTTCTGATAAAAAAGGCTCTCTTGGTCATAAGTTATTATATAAATTTATTTGCATTTTTTCTATATTCTAAAAATTCTTATATGATCACAGGTTTTTTTGCAGAGAGAGTGTTTACACTTGGGAGTTTTTAAAACTTTTCCATCCTTTTTTGAGAAATACTTGTCTGGTAAGGTATACAACTTCATCTGTAATTTATGCTTGGCTCAGAATCAAGAAAATATTGTGAGCTTTTTGCTTAGTTATTTTCAGTTGATGACAAGCCAATCAGAAAATGTCTTGATTAGTCCCTTCTGATTAGTCATCTCTATCACAAAACTATCCAATTTTTCATAGAGCTTAGATGCATGACTTGAACTAAAAAAAAAACCTTATTGGTCTCAATCATTGATATTTCCAATTCTTTTTGAGTGGAATCCCATTTTCCCTCTCTGTAGTTCTGCCTGTGAGGGAATAGATACACTGCAGCTATGCACTCCACCATAGGATGCCCCTCTCCTATTTTGGCCATAACCAAGGTTTGCAGAGAGGCAAACAGCTTTTCTCAGTTCTGCTGCTATGTCTGGCAGCTCTGTTGAAAAGTCTTACCTAGGATCATGGAATCTTACAATTGAAAATTGTTCTCATATCCTCAAATCCCAGTCTGATCTCCATCTGCCTCTGACTGGACTATACCTCTCATGTTTACAACTTTTCTGTAGATGGTATTAAATGATTTTGTATAAAAACAGTGTCTTTGTGTGCCTACATGTATGTGTAGCTGAATATGAAAAGTAACACAGGGATTCTGGATGCAATTAACTTTCAGTCTTTCAGATTAATTTGTGCAGTATTTCAGTTATCTTTTCATCTTCCTTTCCTCTTTGCCTTCAAAGCAAAATATAAAATCTGTAAACCCCGAATGCAGACTTTATTCCGTATTTTACTGATATTTCTGGGAATGTAGCTTGTAAGAGATGTTAAACCTTTTGCCAGACTCTAGGTGATAAATCATTGGTTAGCTATGAAGAAGGAGGCTGCCTTGTTGTCATATACCATTTAAAAAAATCTCCTGTGTATGACTTGATGGTCTACTTTAAATCAGAATATCAGCTTAGGATGTCATGACTTTTACTTCTGCCTTTAAAATTTGAGATTTTGGAATGGATTCTTTGAAACTAAAGTTACCACAAAAAATTCTATTGACATGAATGCACATTACCTCACATTAGTTTATTCAATTTGTTGAACTGCACCATTGCAGTTAGACTTAGACTTGTTCTTACTCTGCCTTGATTTAGCTGAAAGTGATTTAATCTAGATTGAAATCTAACCATAATGATACACTATATAGTTTAAGAAAAAGATAATTTAGTTTAAATCAGAGTTAGACTCAATGACTGGAGCAACGTAGTCCTCTTATTACTCATGTTTAGTTTGCTATAATCATCACTGATTAGAAGTAGCACACCAGTATTTAACCTAAGAAGATCCTCTTTTCCTAATGCCTGGCTTCTTAAGGTTTTGGGAGACAGAGACAGTAAAAGCCATGAAAGTCTCACAAAGCTATGATGCACTGGGAATGGTTCAAAAACAGAGTCCAAAAGTGGTGACCAAAGTGTAGAACAAAAAGCAGGAGAATAGCAAAAGTTCTCTGCAGCTGGCAATTCCTTTGAACTCTCCCCACAGTAAAACAGACTTTAAAGGAGAGTGCACAGTTCAAGAATTGCTGTACTTTTCTTGCAACTGAAGCCTTACAAAACTGCCACAGCCAACAGCCATTTATTTAATCCTGTGTTCATTGCTCATTACTGACAGGATTGATAGGTAGGTTAAGGCTATTTGGCTCCTGTGTTTGCTCATCAGCTGGTAAGAAGGGCAGATAGCTGATGGACAGCATTCAGGCAAGTAATCCATAAAGTGAGAGCATAGGTAATTTAGGAAACAACAGCTGTGAATAAAAAGAGATGGTTTGTGCTAAGATAAGGTGTGTATTTGCCAGGCTTGGATACAATAACTTTTTCTTGGGTGGGTGGGCAATGATCAGTTTTGAGTCATAGTGACAAGTTCCATCAGGGCAGGTACAGCTGGCAGATCTCCTAACATAGGGGAAATCTTTTTTCTGAGAAGGTCACTTAGTGATTTCTGTGTCAAGAGAGCAAAACCACTTTTGGGAATAATAAAAAGACCATTATATGGCAGAGCTCTGCAAGCCTCCAAAAGGTTTGAATTCTCATATTAGGGAAGCCTCCCTAAGCCTTTTCTGTCCCATGGAAAAAAAGGTATCCTGGAAATTTGTACTCTGATAACGATTACACTGGAAGGCAAGCTCTCACCATGAGAGATGGCCTAAGAAGAGTGTTTGAGGCTGATTGTTAGAGGCAACCTTGAATGCTTAAACAGGCAGATCATGATGGGAGTCAGTGATGAAGTTCAGTCCTCTCTGTCCTTATTAGGCTTGGATAAATAAGCTTATCTGGTGAGTGCAGAGCATTTTTTTCACCTAAGACTTCTGTTATCCATGTTAGAAACACAAGGATATAGCATGCTCAGAAAAGTGGGAGGTTAGCCTGAACAATGTCTGGTAATTGCACCTCTTGTGGTTTTATGTGGAAATAGAAATGAAAACAACATCAAAGCCAGATCTGGTTTAGAATACAAAAAATAGTTTCCTGAATAGGGTGGGAAATTCAGCCTGAGCCACTGCATCAGGTCTTGAAAATCTCATATTAAACAAATCCTAGAGACAAAAAGGCAAGTCATGCTGGAGATCTCTTAATGCCCAGACCTTAAGCAGAGAATTGGATTTGGATGGATCATGTCTGGCATGTTAGGCCATCCCCAGCTTGTAAAGCTTCAGACTTGTAAGCTCAATATTGGCATAGACTAATGGGAAGATTTAAAAGAAATGATGCTGGCAAGGAAATGCACAGAAAAACACTTTTGCTGGCATGAGGTGTTCTGAGAGTTTAAAAAAATATAGAGAAGCCAGAATGACTGCAATCAAAATTAAATATTTTTAAAGTGTCTTTACATAATAACAAAGCCTATTTAAATGAGAAGATATATAAATAACTCAGGGCTAAAACAACCAGATGAAACTGCAGTATAAGAAGTTGCAAATAAAAACTAATGATACATCTATAAATGGATTTAATCTCTTTCAGAGAGATAGAAAACAAAACAAAAAAAAAAAAACCTAAGGCTTGTGAAAAGACATTTGAAACATAAAGTACAAATAATTTTGGCAAAGTCCATTTTAAAGTGCCTTTGTTAAAGAGAAAAAAAGGAAAGAATAAGCACAGAATAGGATTAGAAGGAAGACAATAATCACCACAAATCTTTGCTGTATTTTTGTCTTGTGTTTTTTATCATTTTTTGGCTTCAGGTTTTAGCTTGTAGCTTTCAATATGATGTGGAATGCCCAAAGGACTTAGCAGAGTGAGGCTGATGAACAGCTTTCCCACAAGTGGGTTTTAATAAAAAAATCTTTGTGGCTAATAATCCCTTTGAAAAGCAGAGCTTTCAAATATATTCAAGATCTTCATCTCTTGGGGATTTTTGTGATTGGGAGATGGAAGTATTTTCCTTGTGGGGGTAGTATTTTGTATTTTATATTTCCCATTCATTCTCAGGTTGGAAAATCTGCTAAGAAATTGAAAGCAAACTCCATGGGGGGTTTTCAGAATCAAACTATGGAAAAGAAATCCATTTTTTACAAAATGTTTTTAATGCCTGAATGTTTAGGATATTGGCAACTACAACCATTTAAACAGTTCTAACAAAAATTGGAAAAAGTAATCATTTTACATCAGTCAAAAAGAATTTAGTTTGAGTTTCACGAAAGCAGTCATTTGACAGGAAAAAAACATGCAATCTAGATGTTTGTATTTATCTCAGTAATTTTTTAAACTTTTTTTTCAAATACTTGCATATTTTCATTAACTTTTTCTTCATGTATGCCATTATAACATTATGAATCAGTTCTGATGAATATACGTAATTACAGTCAGCATATGTGGATTTATGGAACATGATCTTCACCAAATATGCCTCCTCAGCTCTGCTACAAAGCACAAGCTCTGAGTTCTTTAGTTAGAAGATTTGTCTACTAGCAAAAGATGGCAGAAGTACCTCCCACTGAGCCTTCTCCATTAAAATTTTCCAGGGGACAATATGTCCCACTGGCAAACAATTGCTGTCTTACAGCCACCTCTTCCCCTCTTTTTAAAAAATTGCTGAAGCTTGAAAATCCTTTAGTCTGAACCCATGGGGTGCACACATTAAAAAAAACCATGTTTTTTTATCACTGATTTTTCGCCAATAAACTGTTTCCTGTTTTCCTGAGAAGAAGAAAGCAATTACATTTGTAATACGGTTAATCTCAGAGGCCTAAGCTAGGTGAAAACTGGAAATAACTGCAGATTTTATTCTGTCTGTATAACAGTCTAGAAGCTTAACTGACTTTCAATACCACACAGAAATTTTTATCTGAGTGAGGAAGAGCTAAGACATGGCCTGATGCTGACCTGAGGACCTGTGAAGAGGAATAGGTGTAGACCAAAATTAGGAATTTGGCAAAATTTTATATTTCAAAAGCAACCACACCTGTCAAAATTAGACTTTGACACACTCTGGTGTTGTTCTAGATCTAAAATATCTATTTTTATACAGATAAAATGCAAAGGTTTTTAGTATTGTCATGTAACAAAACTTTTTTTCCTTGGTATTAGTATAAAAACTAAAAGAAATAGACAAAAGCATAGTTTTTGCTCATAATATAATAGAAAAGTATTAGAATATTTGTACATTTGTGGGGATACATATTTTACATTATTTTTGTTAATAGCGGTGGTAGGGAAAAATGCAAATTTCATAATGAAATATGTTAATGACACTTTAAAACTAGGAGTTGGATTTCATATGTTTCATCCTATGCCCTTGGAATATAATATATAATATTAATAAGAGAGTGATAAGTAATCAATGTGAGGAAAAAGGGATGATTTTCAATAACAAGACTTTTAGGTTTAGGCCTGGAGCACACTGTATGTAAGCAGAAGAAGAGGAATTAGACTTGTTTGATTAGCTGCTTATGTAACAACTGGCTGTAAAAGCACATGGCTGTAAAAAGGCAATTGTTTTCAGCCAGGCAAGATACATCCAGAAAAGATATGGAAAAAAAAAATCTATTTGTGGAAGCCTGACATAATTCCATGTGAAAGGAACTCTTCTTATTCAGATGTCATCACCCTTCAAAAATGTTTAAGGCTGAAACAGATTGAGAGGAAGATATGTAAGCTCTGAAAGGGAAGGACCTATTTTTAGACCCAAGTTGAATACTCCTCCTCTTGTATGGCTGGGTGAGATGATGACTGAGAGGAAAGGGTTCCTTGGGTGTTCTAACAAAAATATGCAATCTATGCATCCATCCACCACAGTCACAAATTTTAAGATACTTATTGGCAGCTGAGGCCTGCAAGACAAGATTTTATTTTGAAATTTTACCTTCAGGTAAAATTAATTCAGTGTCACAATAACATTTACCTTTAGTACACTCTGGTTTATCTGAGTCTGTATTCATGGAAGTAATTGCATTAATGGATTGGCCATAACTGGACATACAAATGGTCTTCACTTTTCAAGATTCATTAATTTTATTTTGTTGTTGTGTTCCCCTAATGAGACAATACTTTCTGAAATGCAGGTGGTGAATTTTGGGCTGAGTTCCTGTATGCATCAAGGACTTCAAACTGTTAAACATGTGTAGAAAAGTGAGATAAAAATTTCAGAAATGGGAAGGGAAAGTACTGCTATGTCTGTGTTCTTCCCTCTAGTGCTCTGCATTTTTTGTGATCTTTAAAAAAGATTTTTATGGGAAACCTGCCATTATGAAGTTTCTTGAACGTTCCAGGTGCAGTTGTCATGATGTAGGTCCTAAGATTGGTTAATAATGCAGATGCTATTTCACCCTTGGCTGAAATATTTGAAGTTCATGGGCTTCAGTGTGAGCACGCTAACACCTTGCTTGTTTTTAATTGCATTTTCAGACTTCAAAGAAAAGTGGGGTGTGTCTGGTCCCAGTATATTTTCAAAACAACATTGCAGTCCTGTAGTCTAAATGAATATATTCTCCTCTTATACAAAGCATAAGCACAAGCGTTGACAAAGACCACTTGCTATCATGGTGATAGGAGGATGTTTTGTCCCCCTCTTTGCTCCCACAGTTTATGCAGCTTCTGATTCTTGAGATTTAGGCTCTTTAAATCATCGCCAGAAGGAAAAAAAAAAAAAAAAGTAAGGAACTGTCATTATCATATTTTGTAAAAATAATAATAATTTACCATCTGAAAATATTCTAGGGCATTTGAAATTAGTTGTGGAATTAGGTTGCTTTCATTAAAACCTAAAAGTAATTATAAAAGAAAAAGATGTGTTGAAAGAAATTAAAGTCTCAATGCAGTCATGAGCCTAGAGACCTAGAGATTTGATTAATTAAACATTTCAAGGGGATCTGATAAGTGAAGTAAGCATTTTAATTTAATTATACTAGAAAACCAAAATGTTTAAAATACAGTCTTACTATTTCACTCAATACAAACAATTATATTCTTCCTAAAATATTATCTACTCCGTCTTTTTCCTAAAGTACAACAACCAGTGAGAAATTTTTTCATGTCTGCTGATTTAGAGTGATCCCAGGGAACACAATACATACAAACAGCGCTCTTAGAATATTAAAGTTTCTTTGGGTATGATTGAGTCTTCACTTTGAGGAAACATATGGCAAACTTTAAATGTACAGCACTTAATCAGAAAATATTTTACACACAATTCTTTCTGTACATTCTTTTTAACTCACCAGCAGCAGCCAGTAAGGAACAGAGAAATTACCTAGAGCTGTTAATTCAGATGTTATGTACATTAGCTTACATTGAACAGAATCATAAATTGTCTCTGTAAAGTTCTTAATTCAAAGACTGTGTTGGTCAATGAGGGATTATAAGAAACACACTTTAAATTTTTATTTTTATCAGCTTCATATTTCATCAGTTCATATTCTCATCAGCTTCATATTTCATGAGTTTCACACATGCTCATTTATTCTCAGTTTTTCTTCAAAGTTTTAGGTTCCACAAAGAAAGAAGCTTACAATTACTCTATATGAATTTCACTTATTCAAATATTTCAATAGATGCATCTGAACAAGTATTTATGTTCAGTTGTCATTGTGAATCCTAGGTACTATAGAAAGCTTTCAATTATTAGTAGACACTTTCCACAGTTTCTGAATAACAAAATACTTTATTCTGATGATTTTTTTTCCTCTGGAGCAGTGAAGCTCAAAGGCAAAGCTTCTAATGGCAAAGCAGCCTTCTGATACATAGATTTGCAGCAATATTCCTTAATAAGAAATATTAATATACCTTGACAAAAATTTTGTTATTCTCTACTCTGACTATGGTGTTTATTCTGAAGTTCAAGGTGTTTTCTTAACCCTCCATTGAAGCACTCAGTAGATTCTCAATCTCTTTTATGGGACAAGAATTCTTTCTGTTCTCCCACAGCTCACTACTGTACAAACATATTTTTTTCAAGCTAATTTTGAACTTGCAGTAGTCTGGTGTTGTATTGATCCATTTTTGACTACTAGGTGGTCTGTTATCCTGGAGGAAGGTGTGTTGCAAGATTATTTCCTCTGTTCTACCCACCACATATTTTGATAAAATTAATAAGTCTATAATTTTGAAAAAAGTAGTTCTGCTCTACTTCACATACATATAGAACATTCTATTTATCTGGATTTTTTTAAAATAACACATAATTCTTATTACCAAAGATAACTAGGAGCTATTAAAAACAGCAGTAATAACCTATTTTAGCTGTCAACTGCCTCTTAAAAATGTTGTCAGTTAGGAACCAGAAGTAAATGTTCAATACAGATAAATTAATTCAGCCATAAAATTTAATCTCAATTAACCTATGGCTCCCCCACCACTGACAACAGATAGAAACTTGGGGGGGTTGGAACACCATGCATCTTCCTAACTGAAATTAATAAATTATTACAATGAGTTTGTACAACCAGGGCTTTAGAACCTGTTATTGTGAGAAATAAGTCATACTGATGATTGTCTATCTATTCAGATTCTTAAGGAGGCATTTCTAGTTAAGTCTTCTCAACTTCTAAGTTTTCTAAGGAGACCTAAATCTAGTTGCCATCATTCATTTTTTTCAAGTTAATTCCAGAGCAGTGTTTTGATTAGATTGTTCTTCCATTCTTGTGTTTATTCTCCACTTTCCTCTAGCACTAGTCAGTTTCAAGAATTCCTGAGGTGTTAAAAAGAAATTTATTTTGGTTAGTGAAAAAATTGCTCAGCAACAGAGTAGGCCTTTTAGAACAACTTTCCTCCAGTTTATTTGGCCTAGGAGGAGTAACTGAAAAACTGCTTCTCTTCAGGACTAAGGTGTGGATCAAGCTTATAATCCGAGCCACTAAAAGAAATATTTATCAGCTGGGGATTTTTTAAACCCTAATCCCGACCATGATCATATTGTGATATGTCATTATGTTGCAAGGAGACTGCATCTAGAAGAAAGTGAAAGACAAATTAAGAGTTCTACCAAATGATTGATGAACTCTACTGAAACTAATGCTTGTTTGCAGACTTAATCAACACTTCAAAGGGACCAGCAGAATTTTTGAAGTAACTACTTTGCAAGGATGAAATTATTTTGGACAGTGTCTACAGTCTATCAAAACACATGTGGATCTCTTTTTAATGATAAAATCAATATACCATTCTGCTTTGCATCTTCTTTTCTACAGCTATATCTCAGTCTGAGTTTATGCCCTGGAAATACTCTCATTTCAGTCACACAATAAATATATACAAGTGAGGAAAGTGCAAGCAGTTGAGAAGCATGGCAGGACCAACATTTCATAAATATGATTTGTCTTCCATCGTGAATGTGTTTAACAAAGTTCATAAATACACCCCACTGAAAAGAATAAAAAGAAAAATGGGTGAAAAGCAAGAAAAAATAAAAGGAAAAAGGAAAATAACAAAAAATTAAAAGAAAAATAAGAAAAAAAGTAATGAGCACTTTTACCAGTTAGTATCTCAGTTAATTCAGCTTGTGTAAGCATGGAGAAGCAAGGTGGATTTTAAATTGCCCTGTGACCAAATATTTGTTTATAGAGGTCATTTATTTTTCATGTTTGAAATATTTGTTTATGGAGATACATGAATTACAAAGAATAATGATAAATTCTAGTTCCTAGACAGAGAGTTTGTTTTAGAGTTGCTAAAGGAGAATATAACGAATTCATCCTTCTCTCCTCCTGTCTCTCATTTTTGTGCCCTGTAGAGATTATTTTTCTTGACTTTTATGTCACTTTGATTGTTGTCTTAGAGATTTTAACGAATTCATATTTTATGGGATTATTTGTACAGGTTTTTTTAAGACAGTTTTGATTCTGAGGCTAAGAACCCACATTGCATTGAAAATATAATTCATACTTTATTATTATAGCTGTAAATATTTGATGTATATTATTTGGACATTTCATTGGGGATTTTAGTACAGCAGATTCTTCTAAATATTAGTGTTATATCAACCACACAAAAAATCCTGTTAGAAAAAAATGTTAAAAAAGTAAAGCAAATTAATTTGAACAAAGCTTTGAAAAATTTCAGTATACAATCAACATAATTGTGCAAAATCATGCCTTTTTGTAGTCGATAACAGTATCTGAAGACTGCAGTATACAAACAGTGAGCTGCATGGAAAAGTAACTCTTGGTCTGAATAACAAGGAAAAAGAAAGTTCCATCTAATATAAAGTGAATGTCAAGGCATTTGCATAGGAGGGAGAAGGTTCTGAACTTTTTATTGTGCTATTTAAAACATGACCTTTGCTTCCATGCTGCAATTGTTAATGTAGGTGGCAAAGCAGCTTACTAGCAGAGACTCCAAATCAGACAGGACAAACCTTCAGAGACTAACATAATTTACCTTCAAAGTCCATATGCATTTCCTCAGACCTGCATTACCAGAGTAATCTGCTACACAAAAAAAGGAAGAAGTAATAACTTCCCTTTGTTTGCAGACCTAATGATCAATGCTATACTCCCAAGTGCTGAAACCCTCTGCTAGTCTCAGTTTGGTGGAGAAAGGTTTTTATTTGAGGTATATGAAAATGAATTAAAATGTCCTTGATTTGCCCAATCATTATTTGGTAAAATCAAAGAATCTTGTGAAATGTGTTAAAGAAAAAATCTCTTACAAAGAAAAAGAAATTATGTTTATGATCATATGATCTATTGGCCATGCACATATATAATTTAGTATGACAGAACACCTGAAAGATGACAGTGATACTGGCATGAAAGTTTACTTACGTGAATGGATAAGCTCAATGTCTAATTTTGAGACATCAAATGATCTTTTTACATATCATATAAAGAGTCAAATACCTTATGCTTTTTATGCGTATAAAAATTTTGTGCCACTGGCTCTTTGAATTAGTCTTCCATAGCCATGAAAAGGATATAATTAGAGTATTTGAGGAATTTTATTCTGTTTCAATACAAAAATTCTGCAAGAATAGTTTGTGTCCCAACTTTTATACTTTTTTTTCCTACTATGATGTACTGTGATAATGGACTTTTTGGAGCAAGAATTGAACACAAAAAGCATAACTGATATTGTATTTTAATTCCTACCTGGAAATTTCCAAACTGTTTTCCCATTCAAAGTGTGTATAATGTTCCAAAATCTCTGTATGTATCTTAAAATGCTCTGTAACATTTAAATATTGAACACATTTAGGTAAAGGGAAAAAATAAAAGACCACGCTTATGCAAAAATAGTTTTTCCTGAATAACTAAAATCCTTAAGGAGAAAGTAGGGAGCAGGAAATATGTATGTTCTTACAATAGGATCTTTGCCATACAAGGCAAATCTGTTCTTAATCCTGAAATAAATTCCAGTTCCATTTGGGCATAACTTTTTCCTGGAACAATTGTTCATGTACCAAAAGGTACATGGAGGCAAGTAAAACCTGTCTTTTGAAGTTCTTTTCCTTTCAGAAACCTTTTTTCATTTTAGCTACCATAATAACAATCCATTGTTATTATAAGAATCCATTGTCAGTTTTGGAGGCATATGCTGTGTGATGAGAAAGATCTTTGACTAATTGGTATAGTGCAAGATGTCTCTATAATTCTGATATACTCCCTAAAAATAAACACTGTTAGATGTTATGTCCATATTGAATCTTAGTAAAGCATTACCTATGTCAATATTTCACAGTATTCAACAATAAAGACCAAGAGAAAATTACTTGTGTTAATGCTTTTAGAGTCTTCCTAATTGCAGGTAGTCCAACTTAGTCAAAAGTGGTTAAGTGTCAAATGAAGAGCAGGAAATAATGTCCTCTAAAACTGGACCAAAGAGACATATTTGAAGTATTTTAGAACAACATCAATATCTTTGTTTTCTTTGGCTTACGGGAGGATCCAAGAAATAATAGGCCCATCTGTCTTACTTCAGTAACTGGGAAATTTATGGAATGAATTCTCCTGGGTCACAAGCCAGATGAACCACATGATTGGGGAAAAACAGCATGAATTCAGGAAGGGA
Source organism: Melospiza melodia melodia (assembly GCF_035770615.1). Lineage (NCBI taxonomy): Eukaryota > Metazoa > Chordata > Aves > Passeriformes > Passerellidae > Melospiza > Melospiza melodia. The sequence goes on along the minus strand of NC_086194.1, from coordinate 133,105,897 downwards.
AAATATATTTGACAAACCTAATTGCCTTCTATGACAAAGTGACCTGTTCACTTGTTGTGGGGCAAGGTGGGCATTGTCTGCCTGGATTTCTCCAAGGCTTTTGACATGTTTACCCAAGTTTCCTTCTGGACAGAGTGATGTGGTATGAGCCAAACATGTGGTCCATGTGGTGGGTGGGGATCTGCCTGACAGGGTGCACCCAGAGGGTGGTGGTGAACAGCTCCTTTTCAAACTGGAACCTGCCAGAAGTGGAGTCTCAAAGGGATCTGTGTGGTACCCAAAGCTGCTTAAGATCTTGACAAGTGAGCTGGATAATGGGATTAACTGTACCCTGATAAAGTTTGTCAATGATATCAAACTGATTGGGAAAGTAGACACTTCAGAAGGGACAGCGACCCAGCAGGAAGACATGAAATTATTTCCTGTAGCCTTGTAGCAGGACAGGGCTACAGGAAGAGTGGGTTCACCAGAACCTCGTTAAATTCAAAAAGGACAAGTCTAAGGTCTTGCCTATGGGAAAATATAATCCAGGAATGTAGCATGGTCAAAGATTTACCAGACCTTTAGAAAGGTACCTGGCAGTCCTGGTGGACAAAAAGATCAATATGAGTGAGTGTTGTGCTGTTCAAGTACTGAAAGCCAACAGGATGCTGCGCTGCATCAAAAAGAATGTCATCACCAACAGGGATGCACTCTACCCACTTGTCAGGCCCCACCTGGAATACTGTGTTTGATTTTAGTTCTGACGACACAAAAAAGATGCAGACAGGCTGGAAAGGGTCACAAAGATGATCTAAGGACTGGGAAGCCTGACATACAAGGAAAATGAACTTGGTTTATTTAGCTTTGAGAAAAAATGATTTAGGGGAGACCTTATTACCGTGTTGTTGTATTTAAATGGTGGTTATAAAGAAGATAAAGGACTTCCTTTTTACAAGGAGTCACATGGAAAAGACAAAGAATAATAGGTACAAGTGACTCCTGTACAGATTCCAAGTGGACACAAAGGGAAAATATTTCACAATGAAACCAATCAGCCATTGGAATAATTTCCCCAGGGAAGTGGTGGATTCCCCATATTGGTCACTTTTAAGATTCATCTGTATAGGAGGGTGCTGAGCCATCTTGTGCAGACTCTGCTTTTGCCAAAAAATTTTGGACCAGATGATCCTTGAGGACCTCTCCAGCCTGGTATTCTATGATTCTATGATTACAAGTATGTCATTTAGTGAAACATCAGAAACAACACTACGGAATCTAAAGAACAAGCGTCTGCTGTTTCGTCTAAGTTTTATTGGATTACTATCTATCAGCTAGTCTGTAATTCTGGTTATAAATTATTTGAGATTTATGGCTGTTCTGTATGATTCATTATCTTACATTACTTGAATTCAATCAGACCAAAAATCTCTGTTCTAGCAACAAATTTGCCAGTAGTGCAATACAGTAATTGCACTTCACTGAATCAAGTCGTGCGCTTTATACTGGATTGGCAGATTTAAATAATAAGGTTAATCTAAGAAGTTCCAGTGCACGCAATGTATTTCTGAGTTTAGTGTACTGTAATTCTGGTTCATGTCACATAAAATAGATGATATCTTACAAAGATATTTACTTGATTGTTTGACAAGAAATAATTTTATTCTGTAATTCCCGAAAACATGTATCTTCAAGAGAAATGAATTGTAGACCAAATCTTAATGAAAATGCATTGTAAAGGATCATTAAGACTGCTGACATTGTCCAGTGAATCTTTTTGCATGCTCTAGAGGTGAATCTAATGCCTAAAGCAGAACAGAGACATTCATTAATGTTGTTTCTTTTATTATTAAAGAGAGAATGAACAGAAGTAATTAATAAACAATGGTTTACTGAAGAGCTTTCAACAGAAATTAACCTTTTTAATCATTTATAAGGTAGTATCAGCTATAATAGTATTGTGTTTCACCCAAAATTGGTGTTGAAACTTGTCTTCAAATTAACTTTTCAGCACACATCAAAGACAGACAGACACATCAAAGTTTAAAGCTCAGTTCACAGAAGGTATTGCTTACTGAATTTTGCGATCTGCAATCTTCTCAAGTTAGATAGAAAGGAAAGATATGGGTAGTGTAGAATAATCTCAAAGTGATAACAGTTGGGAAATGACACACAGAAATCAAAATACAGAGATCGTAAAGAAGTTTTCATGCTCTGACCACAGGATAATGGAATAATAAAAAAGATTCTGTTTTATAGAAATTTTTTTGCTATTGACTGTATTGCCACTTTTACAAGTACCTTAACTTCTGACTGGTGACAGTGTGTTAGACATTAAATGTACTGAATTTGTGTTTTTATGCAATAACACGGGCTGAATATATTCATGTTGTCATCCTCCCCCAAAAATAACCAACAACCCAAACATAGCCCAGAATAAAAACAGCCAATAACCAACCAATCAACCATCTAACCTAGCAACAAGGACCACAGCTTGAGGTGAAGCCTGAATGCAGTCCCATTCTGCCTCCAGCTTAATTCTTGTCACAGTGCTCCGGGTGTCATCCCAGTACATCAACATCATCTGACACGAACAGCCGTAACAATGAAGACTCGCAGATTACTGACCTTCCTGGTGAATAACAGTGCAAACAACAGAATGATCTCATAGGAAGTTTTGATGTTGTGGAAATGGGAACCTTGTGATAACTCCTTTTGTTCTTAACACTGATTTCTGCAGTTACTACATGCTTCGTTTGTCATAGCAATGTCACCTGAAAAAGAACAGGAATTTGTATGTTAAGTGAACTTTGCTGCCATTTACTTCCTCTGCTCAGAAAAACAGATATTTTCCTTCATCTAAATTTACTGAGTCGCAATTCTTCCTGTGTTTTGATTTGGTCACTCGCTAACTCATTTTTTGGTTTGGATGATGCTTTTAGAAACTCCAGCTCATGACCATGAGCAGTGAACAACAGTTAGCAGTGCTGAATGATCTACAAATTTTCATTGAGAATATTACATATTTAAAAATTTAATGGTTGAAAATGTAGTTTTGTATATTTTTCTAACTTTTTGGTTTAAAATCTGCTATTTCTAATAGGGATTCAATTTATGTTTCAGATGAGTAGAGCTTCTGTCTTTCCTTACAAAAGTCTTTCAGCCCTTAGATTAATTTAAAAAATAATTTCAAAAATCAAGTAATTATGGAAAAGGCTCTTTTAAAAGTCTTCCCAAGCATGTCCTTATCTTTTGTGATTACAGTTAAAAGTAGTTAACTAATCTTAAGTAAGCCTCTTACCCACTCGTGATGAACTGGAGTTAAATTCTAATTCCTTTGCACTGTAGCATATTACTCTTTATTTTACTCCTGTCAATGACTGTTGAATATTTAGGCCTCTTTAGCAGGCATTAATACTGCTTATGACATTTTGTTACTGTGTTATAACTGAAAACACCAGGAAATATATGATAGTTCTTTATGTTCTTTTCCTAGAGCTTTCATTGACAAGAGGTGAGCCAATATTATGTCATTTCTGCTGTGTCTGACAGTTAAATTCTGCTTAGCTACTTCTGGTTTTAAGACTTCTACAGAAGACATGTTGGGCTTGAGTAGAAAGGATGGCTCAGCAGCTGAGATACTGATCTAAGACTATGGAACCCTGGGTAAATCAATTTTGTGTCTTAATATTCCAACCTTCAGGTGGGAAATAATATTTTCTAATCTTATGAGTATTCTGTAAGAAGATAAATTATAGAGGTATTAATTTTTAAAGAATAGTGATTAAATGAATCACATTATTCCATCAGAAAGTTGTCATTTCAACCCTTCTATCTTTTCCATCAGATTCAAATGACAGCTCCAATTCTCTTCTCTTGATTTAATGAAAAAATGGTTAGAATAGCACATTTTCAGTGAAGTTCACTTTATAGCTGCTTTAGAGTACACAAAAGTCAGATATGACAAAGATAAATTTCTTTTGTTGACTAATCTTTTTTATTCACCAAGACAATTGGGAAGGAAAAGCACTGCACATAAGTAAGGAAAATTAGTTTGTTGAAAACCAGGTCATGAGAAGAACACCAGAAGAACCTGGCATTATTCCTTGTTCAGAGATTTTTTTTTCCTTCTTGTTGGCAGAACATGCTTTAGTTTTTATATATCAGGTGTACTTTTAGAGGTTTTATGCAATCTCAGGTATGTGTGTAAATATATTCTTGAAAACTAGTTAACATCTGACCCCTCATTTTGAGAATGGACTAATAAATAGCAATCACAAAAGGCTGCTTTTTTCTGTCTTTGAAACCATTTATCTACATTTTAATCTTGAAGAAATTTTTCTGCATCAGACTGTTACAAGTACATTGCCTGGCTTCAATAGTGGATTTTTTTTTTACTAGGCTTAGCATATTTTTAATAGCATAAAGCATTTCTTCAAGTTGCTGATCATGCTCTGTGTGAAAACGCCTACCTCAAGGCTTTTTCTAAACTAGAAATACAGAACACAGAGAAATATTTCACAACGTACTGCATTAAATATAGGATATTTTCTTTTTGAACGAGGAATATTTTCTTAAACTGAAGACATTTATGAAAGATTTATTTGTGGTATAAGCTTTCCGAGCTGTTTGTTTTGCAGCAGGTCACAGATAGGCAACTGAGGAGGGCCTTTAGGCCAGAGGAGAACCTAATTCTATTGCAAGAAGCTCTATTCAAATTTTACCAAAACAAAGATGACAAAAAATTTACTTTTTGTTTGTTTGTGGTCAGAATGTGTCAGCAGCTAAAAAAAAATAATGAACATAAATTTTTAAAGATAAATGCAGTGGTTCAGTCAACATATTTCCCTGCAGTGAAACATACAGGGAACGAATTAAGGGATGACAGAAGAGAGGATTTCCAGAAGTCATGGATAGCCCAGTGCATTAGGAGTTTTGCCTCTTTATAAGAGCAAAGGGTGAATTTCATCCCTGAGCCTCACCCTGTATCCAACACCAGGGCTGTATAAACTCATTCCAAACACTGAAGTATCACATCATCAAAACAGAGATTTTCTGGAGAAAGAAGGTAGGAGTGGGGAACTTCTCTTTTGGCTTGTCAAGTGAAGCCATTTAATTTGTTGTTTCAGAAAGAAACATCTCTTACTGACAGAGAGCAGGTGTTATTCACTGAACCTGGCTTCACTGTGTGCAAGAAGTGCCCACAGAATATTCCAGCTGAGAAGCAATGGGGTCAGGTTGCTGCATTGCAGAGAATTTAACATTTTTCTGAGTCACTGTAGCACGTATAACTTTAGTACAATATTGTTTTCTATGTCTTTTACAAAACACAACGTATTTATTTAATTAGTAACACCACACTTAGGTAAATTAATTCTGTGGCATGCATATAATTTTATGTGAGTTTTGAATTTCTACCTTTTTAGTGATGGATTTTACAGGATTTTACAATATTTTTTTTCTTTTTTAAATTTTGAAGATTATATAAACACTTTGTATTTTTTTGGGGGGGTGAATTCTATGAAAGGTGAAAAATTATGGGAGTCAGTTAGTAGGAGAATGATGTTCTGATTCAGAAAGAACGACACCAAGACTAGGTCTTATAAAAAAGAATTTTCATTAAAAAGCATAGAAACAACACAGTTCATAGACTCATCTTTTGTGACAGCTAAAATTCTAAAGCAAGTCCATCTTGTTCCTTTAAATAGCTTTTTTTTCATGATGTTTGAAGCTCTCAGCAAAAATCCAGATGGAAATCCTTTACTTAGGGTCCTTTCTTAAAGCAAGTCCACCCATTTTGTTGGCTTTTCTTCAAAAGTCTGTCTTTCTAATACTCAACATTCTTGATTCTTTCAATCAGGAAATTTGACTAGATACCAGAAGAGACAATCATCACAGCAGAACATCATCATACTGATAAGCAAACTGGTACATCTTACTTGATCAGCAACTGGATTCTGCAAGCTTTTTCATTTAAGTCCCTGCATTTTTGGGTTTTTTTGGTGGTGGGGGGAGAGTTGGGTTTTTTTGATTGTTTGTTAAACTGAATGTATTCTTTCAGTTTTCTTGGTTTATATTTTCAAGAAAGACAGGAAATAGTCCACATTTTCCCCTGAAATATACTTCTGAAAAATCTAATTTCCCCTTTTTGTTCCTTTATCATGTTTAGTCTTGAGAAGCCAAATACCTTAACGCTTGTCACATGTTTCAACCATACTGATTGCACACAATATGTGGCAAATGCAACAATTTTGAAAGCACAGCAGTTTATAAATCTGTAGCTAGGCAACTTAGTCATGTAGTAATTCATAATGGGTTTCACAATTTTTATTAGTGTTTTAAAATTTTAGCAAAATGCTCCAATGAGTTTGTTGAAGTATTTAATTTATATATGTTGCTTGATTTGGGAAGTGTCTCAGCTGGATGCTACACACAGACATCATCTGTCTCTCAAGTGACAGAAATGCTCCTGTGCAGTAACCCTCACTGGGTATTTTGGAAACTATTCCTACATTTACAGAGGTGGACACATCGCAATTTTGGCTGAGCACTAAAAGCAGCATGTGATCTAAAAAATGGGGAAATTATAGGATCCTTGAAAAGAAGATCACCATTTTTCCTGTTATTCAACATGCTACAACTGCCTTTTTGCTAGTATTGACTAGCTAAGGAATTACCTATACCATTCGTGTTTTCTATGTAATTAGTCTTTTAAAACTCTTCTGAGCTATGTCATTGCTGTATGACATTGTTAAGACAAGGTGAAGGTTTTATGAAGCTCTTTCGATATGAGCCCCATTGTCCAAAAAAATATACATTATAAAGACATAGATATTTTTTTATTCATGTCCATATATATATAGTATATAGATTTATACACATCATAAGATAATTTTGGTGTAGATTCAGCTGTTAAATTTGTACTGCCGACAATTACTCTGTTTCCTTGTAATGAATTTAGTAAATGTGTCTTTCATGTACTCTATTCTCAGGTAGAGAGTTTACAGTAATATATATATATATATACTAAAAATATATACTAAAATATATTCTAAAAATACAATCCCTACACCTTCTGTACATTACTGGGATCTTTTTTATCTTGTGAAGCAGTCATTTTATTGCTCCTTGGAGATAACAGTAATTTCATTCTGTTTCAGTTTAAAAGCTGCTGCACCAAGATGATCTAACTTCAGTTTCTCTTGCTTTTTAAAAACTTTAAATTTCTTCAACACAGTGAAAAAGTGGAGAGGGCTTAATTGCTTACCTGACACCCTTCATAGCCAATTTCTTAACAAGCCTGAGGAGGGGTGTTAGAGCAAAATCACTTATGTACACTGCAGAACAAATCCATTATTTAAAACAAATTAGCAGTACATGTTCCTTCCAAAATTTTTGTTCCGTTTTCTTCCTTTAGGGTGCAATTTCATGAATGATTTAGCCAATTCAAATGTGGGTTGCAAGAAATAGAAAAAGACAGCTCCACTCTTTTTCTCCTGCAACACGGGTCCTTTTTTGTTATTTCACATCAGTTTAGGTTTTTTCAGTACTACTTACCTCAAGCCATTCCCTCATGTAACTTTTTAAGTAACCAATTATTTAGGAAAACACAGTTGTATTTACATATAAACCTGTTCCTGGGGAGCAATCCCATGTATGCCGGCTTTTTTTAGTCCCTACTTTTGCAATTTTCATCAAATTTCCTTAGACTTTAACATTTGAAATTGTATTGTCATTAAGCCTGGAGCATTCAGCATAAATGCCTATTTTGATTTTCTGAAAAGGTTGATTTCCATTAAAATAGCCTTAAAGACTTTTAGTGACAAAGGAACAGCCTTCAACTTCAGTAAATTCTGCTGAATTTCTGGTCTTTCTCTTTTATAACCTCAAAAGCAGCACTTTTTGCATGTGGTAATCAAAATTTTACAGTCATATTATGCAATCCTACCTATGCCTTTTAATATAATATTGTTCAACTTTTAAATGCTCTCAGAAGACTACAGTTTTCTTCATTTTCTGAGGATCCAAAACCCTATAAAGGTTTTTTTCAGCGTTCCTTTTGTCTTTCTCTTCACTAAAGAATAACCAAACCAACCTTGGTCACTCGTCACTCTTGTGATTTTAGCACTACCCTTTTTTTAGAGAGTCCATTGCCATTAGAGAGTCTATGACCACATGGCACTCCCTGTTCTACTGAATTGTGTCATCTTTATTTAATAAGATATTATGCTCTGTCACACTCTTCTGATGGTTTTCCAGTGCACAGCTAATGCTGCTGCCTTCTGTGTCTTTGAAATTTTACTGTCTCTTCAAGGCACACTGATGCTCTTTTATTTTTGTTTTGGTTTTTGGATTAAAAAAAAACCACCTGTGGCTAAATGACCACTGTTTTGGCCTTCTTTCTATATGTTTTCTGGCCTTTCCATTTGCTTTTAAAAATGCATCATTTGAGAATGCTATGCATTAAACTTTTTTTCTTTATTTTTTTTTAATACTTCTTGCTTTTTTTCCCCATTGTATAAACTTCTGCAACATGGAATTTATTTATTTTTATTTTCTTAATTTTTACTGGAATCTGCAGCTTATAATTCTTTTTCCATTTAGAGAGTATTGCTCTAAACCCTAGGAGATCCTTTGGCTAGCATTCCTCTAGGGAACTACTGGTCTTGCCACAATTCAGTTCATTCATGGAATACTCACTCCAAGTTCTTCATGAACTATAAGAGAAAGAAATCTGTAAAACAAACCATCCCAAGAACCACACACCAAATCATGGCAATGAAATCTTGGCTTTTCCTGTCAGGTTCACCCTTCCTAGGTGGTAAAGTTTGCTGACCTTCCTACTTCCTCCCCTCTCGGGATCAGTAGAGTCACTTGTGGGGATTTATTCATATAGTCTGAAAGGCAGCAAAACATACAGCTGGTAAACAGCCAGCTAAAAAAAAGAGCCAACACATCTATTCAGTTAGCAGCTTGAATTCAGGTTGTTGGCCACAACCTCCTTTGTATTCAGCATGCATTCACACCTTACACTGCATATTTGCTAGCTGCCTACAGATCTTATTTACATATTTTACATGTATGTACAGTAATCATTGTGCTACAGGCATGGTTATTTGTTCATCAAAGATTCTAGTCTCTGTGTGAAACCATTCCAGATTATTTTTATAATTAGTAATAGCTGCAAGTGTATGTAGTCTAGTTCGGTTGCCAAAATGTGTCTTCCTTTTCCTTTTAGCCTGGCAGCATCAGCATTGCTGAGTATTATTCAGGACAAGTACAGAACCTCAGCTGAAGCCTTTAGAAATACAACAAAACCTAAACAATTTGGTATGTTGCAAAAGACAAAATTGAAGTTTTTGATTTCATGTTTATAATTGGGCCAATAGTCATTTGAACAGATGTACAGGAGCCTGAACTGAGCACTTAATTTATCCTTAGCCCAGAGTCCAAGGAATTCTTATAATACTTGGATCCCTTAAATGTTCAGATCTTCATAAAGATTAAAATAAAACTCAACCTCTTATGGGAAGAGACTGGCTTGTCTTGGAAAATGCTTTTTTTCCTAAGAAAGGAAACACTGAAATATAATTTTTTTAATATCTTCATAAACATAAAATTATGAAAACTAATAATTAATTTACAACAAAATCTGATTTGTGTAACATATACCTATAAAGACTGTTGACACAATTATGTAACAGGATTTACAATTAAGAAATTTAAGATACAGCATGGTATAAGCCATTGAAATGACTGATAACTGAGACAATCCAAAAAAAATTAATTCAAACACTTTTTTCATAAAGTAAGGAAGATATTATTACATTATTAGAGTTTTGGGGTGTTTTTGAACCCCATGTAATTAATTTTTTTCATACATGGGAGACTGTGGGTTATGAGGTAAACTACCATATGTTCTGCTGAAATATTTGGTTTATGACAAGGGAATGGAAAGGTACAGAAATGTACACAATTTAGACTAAAATAGGTAGATATTTTATTTATAAATTCTTTTTTTAAATGCTATATGTTAGTAAAAAAAAATCAAAACAACTTTGGAATAAACATTTTTTCCCCTAATATGACCAGTAAGCAGAAAATATAAAATTTAAAATACTTATGTCTTAAGGACAAGATGCTTCATTCTCCAAAAATACAAAACAAGTCTAAATTTAGGTAATAGTTTTGAGAACAACAGAGGAATTTCATTATTGAAAGAATGTATAACACTGTAGAGTGTGGGACAGGAAACCTCTAGTGAAAGGGAGTTTCATTTTATTTTTAATGAGTAGCCAGTGTGTGCAGAGATCCACAGCAAAATTTACTTTTCTGCTAAAAAATCCTGTATTCTTTGTTTCCAAACATCCTCTCTATGACTAATTTTACTTGCATTGCACAACAATGATACTCTGAACTCCCTTGGGACTGGCTACCACCTGAGTCTCGTTGCTGATTCTTAAAAGCCTTTCAAAAATGAGCTCTCTTTTTTCTTTCAAAGTGAAATCACACTTTGTCTTCATTAAACTGATGAACTTAATATTTTAACCTAAGATAACTATATTCAGTTGAATTTTCTCATAAGGGAAAGCCATTGTCATTTAACCTCTCATTGCCTGCTAAGGTACCTTTGGTGCCATTCATTCATACTCAGAAGCAGAATATCATTCAAATGTGGGGAATTATTTCTATTTCTTTTCCTGTGTAGGTCAGTTTTTTGAAGCCATACCTGATGTTACATAAGTATAGCTTATATATTTTAGATTTTCACTTAGTCTACATTACTGTGAAAAGTAAAGAAGGTGACTGTATAACACAAGTACACCTTTAACAGCAATAGGGCAAACCAAAATAAGGTGGACTGAAAGAATCTGACATCATGGCTAGAAAGGGAATATATTAATGAAATTATTTACTATTTGGAGAAAAATAGAGAAGTCTACTTTTCATTTTCTTCCCCTTCTAGTGTCATATTTATAAGGAATAAACAGCGCCTTCAACTTCATGCAAGCAAACTTCCAGTTATTCAGGTGGTATCAATTTCTGCAGTACTCTTGACTGTGAGTTTTTGCAGTAACACCCATTTTCTCTTAGATGATTTGAAACTATTTTAAAATGTTAATAATCACTGAGAAGTCCCTGACTTCAGGACCGATGCGGGACAAGTGGGAATGATTCTGTATTGTGTCTATATAGAGTAAGGAAAGCCCCTGGGAAAAATTTGGGGTTGTTGCACTGATCTGGTCCATCCTGGTTTTGATGTGTGCAACTGAGGGCTGGGATCAGATGTAGGAACCTCTGGTGGTTTAACCCCAGGCAGCCACCAGGCCCCACACAGCCTCTCATTCACTCCCCCACCAGCAGGATTGGAAAGCAAATTGGAAGAGTAAAAGGAAGAGAAATTGTGGGCTGAAATAAGGATAGACGGATAAGGAAAGCAAAAGCCATACACAGAAGCAAGTCAAAACAAGAAACTAATTCACCATTTCCCATGGGAAGGTGCTCAGCCATTTCCAGGAGAGGAGGGCCCCATTACATGTAACAGTGACTTGGCCTGACAAACACCATCACTCCAAATGGTCCCTCTTCCTCCTTCTCTCTCCCACTTAATATACAGAGCATGGTGTCACATGATGTGGAAAATCCCTTTGGTCAGTTTGGGTCACCTGTCCGGGCTGTGTCTCCTCCCAGTCTCCCAGGCACCTCCAACTTCCTTGTCCACATGGCTGTACAGACAGCAGAAAAGGCCTTGGCTCTCTGCAAGCCCTGCTCAAAAATAACAAAACCATCTCTATATTTATCAAATCTGTGTTCAACATGACTCCAAAACTCAGCTCCATACCAGGCACTGGGAAGAAAATTAACTTTTACCCTAGCCAAAGCCAGCACAGAACCCAAAAGCTTAGTCCTTGCAAATGGTAACACGGGCAGGGTGAGAACTTATAGAAGACTAAATTATACTTTCCCCTGAACTATGAGGAGAGCTGGATGAATTATTTTTGCCTAATCCAAGTGTGTACTCCAACCATGTAACTGACTGGCATGACATGAGACAGGACATGTTGAATAAATTGCGATATTCAAAGAAAAAAATGTCTTGTCCTTAATTTCTACCAACAGATTCTTTTGATAAAGTTTCCTACCATCCTGTTAGGATCCTAATTTCCACCTGCTTGAGATGGCATAAGCCACTTTCTGAAGTTGCCTACCATTTTTATTTGTCTCAAAGAACAGCTTTACAATGTGGCAGTTTCCAATCTGTTGTAGATTGCAAAACTTGTGTGCATTTCTGTTTTTTTCCTGGAACAACATGAGCTCTCTTGAGCAGCTAATTTAGCATCTGAAAGGCTGTTCTTTTTTATTGTTATTTCTTTCTTACCAGAAAGACTCTGCATGCTATAAGTCATTATGCCTTCAAGACAAAGAACTTGTTCTAATAACACTTTTTTTTTTTTTAAGCTTTGTCTTGTTCTTTTTGAGAGTTCAGGAAAACAACCAGCTATTTTTTTCAAAGAACAAAAGAGGAAGAAAAAATGGGTGGGCTAAAATAATTAATCCTAGTTCAAAACATTTGAATATGTAAAAGCTCATAGAAGCCACATTTTACAAAAAATAGATACTTAGATGCTGATTCATTCAGTTAAATGGAGAACTGTCCATCAGATTGGCACTTTTTTAATGTAGTAAAATAAAAAATAACATGATGACAGGAAATTAAAGTTAAATTAGTTTCATAATAGAGAGGAAAATCTTTTTCTTCTCTTAAAAAGAAGGGAAGAAACAAAAAGGGGCATACAGTTTAGACAAAAGATTATTATTACCAGTCTGCTTTGACAACTACTTTTAATAAAGTAACTTGAATCTTCATCTTGTGGTATGTCGTTTTCTCATTTACTCCTGGCCTACTTGACAAAGAAATGACAGCAAAGTAGCAAAGTAATCTAGAAGTTTAAATACTACTCAGAAGAGGTCATCAGAGCATTATTATCAAATACAGCTATGAAAACCCCATGAATCCATAATAAAAAAACATTTTTTTTATAATCTTGGAATTTAGAGCATCTATTTCTTCATGAAGACAAATGTTGGCATGGAGATGTTCTTTACCTAAGAATTTCTGTCTCAGAGAAATAGAAATCTCAGTACTTTTTCTTGGTTCATTCAAAAAGACAAGCCTGTGGTGTTTAGGATTCAAACTGAAACAAGTTTTACATTCTATTAAGTTTGACATTTTAAGGGTCAAAAGTGAATTTAGCTCAAGTCAAATGAAATAGAGGAAAGATTTCCAATCCACATAGTAACCCTAAGTGCTTTTCCTCTTCACAACTGTTGACATTCTCTGCATCAGACACCATGGTCACTTTTGGAGCTTGTAGGGGTTTTTCACTCTGTTTGGTTGTTTTTGTTTCCCCACCATCATGGTTTTCCTCCTTCTTTAAGGACATAAATCAAGGTGCAAATGTGTAGCTGTTGTACCAGTCAATGTACCCTAAGCATTCACCATTCAATGTGGGGAGAGCATGGGGTTTCCACAAGAGAGGTGAGCCAAAAAAAATCCTGGAAAAGCAAAAGATAGCATGGAGTTATTAAAATGTTTCTGTGATTAGTGGCTGGCTATGTGAGAGAGCTCAGAACTCCTGGTGGTTTAAGGCACTTGCACTCAGGGCCAGCAGTTTTATTGCAGCAGCTGAAGTGATTTGAGTGTCACTGACTGGTTCTAGTTTACTGATCTTTCTATTTTGTTTTTTCTTAACTATTGAACTGATGTATAAGGCAAAACATCTTTGTGCTGTCAGTTTGTTTCTCTTTCCCATTTTCACTGGAATTTGCTTATTCAGTGGGTATTAAAATAGCACCTGGAAATACAAGGTGACAAAATGAAATCATATAGCTTTTCATAAAAAAACCATAACATATCATTAGGGTTTTTTTACCTGAAACATGGGCTAATGGTATTCTCAATGATAAGAAGATAAGTACAACAACTAGCCTTACTCAGCTAAATATGGGGATTTTAATGAGTTATCCAATCTCTCTTTACCTCCAGGCTGCATTGATTTCACAAATCTTCTTTCCTTAATGAATGAGCATAAAGTATAACACCTGTGATTCAATAGCATTTTGACGCTTTGTTCCTCTTCAGCATTCAACTCAGAGCCCTGCTGTATCTGTTGTTTCAAGAGAGAGCAGTCCAAAAGCTCATTGCCTGGTATACATCTGCCATCAATATCCTTTCAACATGCATGGCTTACAATTGCAGTTTGCTGTGTTTAAATGTCATCTGCATTCTGTGATTCAATGAATGCCTGTACACGCACACACAAAGGGAGAAGAGTTTATATATGCCAAGAGCTTTTGTTATTGTGTTTGGGGTTTATTTCACTGTATGTGAATTACTGACTTCAGAGGACCCATCCTCTAGGCGATAACTCTGCATTTACAAAGTATTTAAGCGCAGTCTCCCAACAGCATATTTATAATTTCCTTTTTTCTTTCACAAATATCAGGCAATATACTTCCTAAGATTTCTCTGGAGCAAAGCAGTTTTTATTAGTAGTGATTATATCCACTGTTCTAACAGCAGTTAATTTCCCTCAACAGTCACGTGAGTATATACAGTCTCGTATAAATCAAGATAATTGTTTTCTCACAATTTATAACAGAAATAAGTTGGAAAACAAGACAGCAGAGGAAAAGCCAATAGATTTTCAGAAGCTCTGCCATCTGGTCTGTCATAAAATGAATCCAATTATCTGGAAAATGTGTGCCTATAAGCAAAATGTATGCATATATAAATGAACATATGAATAGAGGCACATATGAATAGAGGCGTTCAGAACTGAAGTCTACTTATAAGCAACTGTGGCCAGTGTATATTAATTGTTCAATTTTATGTCATGTGAAAGTCTACCACATGATAGCAAAGGCAGCAACAACCAGAAAAGCCATCCTCTATTACTTACTAACTTCTGGTTTTAAACCAGTACACCTTCTCTTACTAACATGGGGCATGGAGTTGAAATGGGGACAGGGAGGCAGGGGCCTCTTAGATAGCAAGCATAATAGACAACCCACTTGGTAAAAGAAAATTGAAATATTTTGGAAGATAATACCTTGGAAGAAATACAACTATTGTCTGTGAATATCATAGGGAGTAAATGCTGGAGAATTAATACTTAAGCAAAAAGGTAACGTTGGGGCCAGAACTTGATGAGTGTAAGCTGAGCAGACAGTAATTCAGCAGAGAAAGTGTTCAGTGCCAGGCTGGATGGGGCTCTGACCAATCTGTTCTAGTGGAGGCTGTCCCTTCCCATGGAAGGGAGTTGGAATTAGCTGATCTTTAAGGTCCCTTCCTACCCAACACATTCTATAAAATTGTGATTCTGTGATTCTAGGATACTATGGTATCTATCCTAGAGAAGGGTAAGCTTCAGTTTTCTAAAAGCAGTAGAGACAAAAATATAGCTTGTTTTAAAACTGAAGCTCGATGCCTTTATGGGCAGGATCATATGACAGTTGCCTTTTATAGCAAGAGTTTGGAGCTGATGACTTAGCAAATCCCTTCAACTCTTCTGTTGTTTTTCATGATATTTTTATGCTATGGTTTTCAACACTTTGCAGATTGCCATCTGAATCACTTCATAGATTTGTCTTTACAGTAGCTAAACTGATTTTTGTTATTCTAGAAGAGTAAGTCTGATAATCAAGAATTTATTTCACAATAAACCTTTGAAAAATGCATCACAACAATTAATTTTACTTGTTTTTTTCTCTTTAAAAATGAAAGACTGATAATTTATTTTTAGTGTATTATGTATTTACATCAGTTACACTCAATTGCATCTGGAGTCCTAGGAATTAATCTGACAATCGTATTACACATTTAAAGATATTTCCTAGGTAATTGAAAGAGCCACATACATGCAGTACAGCCGCTAGAAATTTTTTGTTTTCCCTAGTGACTTCTCTTTTATTTTTCAGCTCTTCCATCTGCATTAAAAATTTTTGTAATGGTAGACAGATGTGAAGTGCATTAATGAGCTGTGAGAGAGGAAAAGAACAAGGGAGACTGAAATGTCATGAAACATGAAAGGGACGGAGTCCAATTTGGGGGTAAAAGCAGCACCTGTGAAAAACGATCAGTCAAAATTTGAATGCTTGTTGGAATTCACTTTAATTTGCAAGAAAAGAACTGTTAGCAAAAGTTTTTATTATATTTATTTAATATTTCAGTTCATTGAAATCTTGCTTTACATGGAGAGTGGAGTTCCTGAACAGAAAATATCTTTAATTAAGATATGAAAAAAACAGGCCCACCAGAAACTTAGTGTAAAACAAAGGGCAAGAACTAAAATGGCAGGACTATGGGTGACTGAGAGGAAATTTTCTTGATTTACTGTGGTTTTGCCCTTCAAACTTTGTGTGTTTATTCATGTGCTCTATTGATTTGCCTACTTTTGGAAATGTGGAAAAAATTGGACTTGAGGATTATTCGAAAAGGTCATTGATATCTTCTTTTTTTGGCTTCCACAGAAAATATATAAGTTTTTTTCTCTTTTTACCTTTGAAAAGTTTTTTTTGTTTTTTTTTTTTTGGAAGTTGAGGTCATACATACCAGTACTGTGTAAATGGTCAGTCTTCAAGTTTTGTTCCTCTGCTTGAGGAATGTTGCTGGGATGACCAGTAATTTTCCACTCCTCCAAGAGTAAGAGAACAGAGGTATGATCCACTTTCTAGGGGGGCAGGTGGAAGAGGGTAAGTTTACTTCAGTTTTTTTGCCGAGCTGAAACAATTTCAGGGCACAGGAGTTGGGGATATCTGGGGCAGCAGCAAGACATCGCTTGTTCAAGTTGACTGCCTCCTGTTTGGCAGTGAAGAAGACCAGAGGTCAGAAGGAATTTCTGAGGCAAGAGGCATTTTTGTGTTCTGAAGTTGGCTATTATACCAACTTGGGCTGGCAGCCTTTTACTGTTGGCAGCAGTAAGATGCAGATGTTCATTCTGGATATTAGCATTGGTGATCATTGTCCATTTTCCTGCTGTGCATGTGCTGAAAATACAAGTAAATGACAGAAAACCAGCACATGTTGTGTTTACAGGACAGTCTGTATACATGTTTTTATTATTATATATATTATTTGTGTCAAAACATACAAAATACCTCTTGAGGGATTATGAAAATCTTTACTGGCATACTATACGCATGCAGCAACATCACATTTTATCTTCACTTCATCCTTTTTTAGAGAATGACGATGGGTTCTTGGCTTGAGATCCCTCACTTCCATCCAGGTGGCAGTGCTGAACCATATTTAACAGTTCAATAAAGTCAGCACATTCACATTTACAAACTTCAAGGAAATGACAGAATGCAATACCATCAATGCATAACATTTGAAGTGGAGGTGGCCAAAATTCCGGTTTTTCTTCACTAGGTACATGATGATAGGAGGTTTTCACTGTTACTTGTCTTAGTGTGAACAGCAATGAAGTCACATGATGTGGGAGAACGTGCCAAGTAAGATAACAACTTCCTACCTCACACAAGCCAATAATAGTTTGGGGGAGAGAGAAGAGAGGAGTTTGTTTTGAGCTGCTTCACTACCCTGCAGGAAATGAATTGCTCCATTATCTATCACTTCTTTCTCTTTCCTATTAAGTAGTTCCTTTAGGAAACGTTCAAATTAATTCAGAAATCATTTTGCTTCATTGAGAATGGGATCTCCTTGCAGGCATTTTTCAAACTGTTTTTGTCTTCTGGCTATAACAAAAAAGCTTTTCCATCAGATGTATTTGCTTTTCTTCAAAACACACTCAGCTAACAAATGCCAATGATTTGGTATGGTTACAGTTTTACTGAAGAATCAGAGGGCATTTTCATATCCTTAGATTGTGTGATGTGGACATGACTTCTAATGCATGCCAAAATGAAACCTAGGAACACAGCATCCTTCCTAGTACCTTGCTTTCTGCTGAAAGATGCTCGTGTCTGCAGGCTGTGATGTTCATGACAGTGCATTCACCCTGTCACTAGAAGCAGCTGTCAGGACTGAACTTGCATTGCCAAGTCCATCTAGCTGACAGATTGTAAACAGGCAAATAAGTCCTGCTTGAAAGATATAAAACTAAATCTCACTACCATTTTTCAGTAAGTTGAAGAGACAACAGATGAAACTAGGTAGAGAGAGCTATGAAAAGAACTGTTTTCATATGCAATTCTCACATGTCCCATGTCATGTGGGATTGCTTTTATGGAAGAGCATGGGGGAAAAATGAAAAGGAGATGTGTTCCACAGAATTAATCTCACACAAGACTGAGCATAGTTATCATATAATCATAAAATAGATGGTGTTGGAAGGAACATCTTGTACAACAATCCCCCTGTGATGAGCAGAGACATCATCCAAAGACCCACCCAACCTGGCCATGAACCCTTCCAAGGAATGAGGAATCCACAACTTTTCTGGGGAACCTGTTCTAATATATCATCACCCTCATAGTAAAAAACAAATTCCTTATGTATAGTCTAAGCCTACCTTTTTTAAAAAAAACATTATCCCTTGCATATTGCCAGAGGCCCTACTGAACAGTATGTCACCATCTGTCTTATTAGCCCCCTTTAAATATGGAAAGACTTCACTAAGGTCTCCCTGGAGCCTTCTCCAGGATGACGACCACTATCTCAGCCTTTCTTCATAGGAGATGAACTCCAGCCGTATGATCATCTTTTTGGCCCTACTGTGGACTTGCTTTGACAAGTCCATGGCTTGCCTCTGCTGCTGACCCCAGGTTGGATGCAGCACTCCATGTGAGGTCTTACAAGTGCAGTGTAGAGGGGAGAATTACATAAAAGGAGATTGATAATTTCATGTGAAGGCAGGTTTTATTGATGATACCAAATAAACTGTTACTCTTTTCTGAATTCACATATAATGAGACATATATATTGAAAAATTTGGGAAGGGGGTATTCAAGAAGATGCTCCCTTTGGGAACAGGAAGCCGAAAAGAATTTCAGGCCTTGCGATTCAGCAAAGACTTTCTTATCAGATTGTTACAGGGTGGACAGACACCATTAACAATTGAAGTGTGTGAGTTTATAGTTTTGAAGGCAAGACTAACCCAAAATTCATCTTCTCTTTGTGCAGGCAGTGCAGTGCTGCTGGTTATGTCAATGCTCTACACTAGACTTCCGTGCTGAAGTCCAAGTTCTGAAGTGGTACAGGGTTTATATTTTCATCCAGTCTGCAAGATTTCATTCCTGTTAAAACCAAGCCTGAGAGGATACCTTTGTGATGTCATTAGCTTTTGTCAAAAGAGATGAGAACTGGTTTATATTTTTCACAGCAAGTATAATGACTGACATAATTTTGCATATAGAGAAACTGGTGGATATTGGCCTTGGCTATAGCAGACGTCCTTCTGAAATTTGACTTCTTTCTTCATGCCAGATTGCTGGTCTTATGATTTTAAGAAACTTCCTCAAATCATTTGACTGATATTTAGTTTTGACATTAAAGACAGTTTTATTGATCACGTTGATGTCAATGGCTAATGGCAATTTCAATTTTCTGGTGTGAGACAGTGATTTTTTTTTCACGAGAGATAAGACTTGATACAAAAGCTGTGAACAGTTTTTTTCCATGGGCTTTGAAGCATGGCATGAATGTCCTGCATACAAATTTTAAAATTCTTATCTCCCCTTTGAATAAATAAGGTTTTAAAATAGAACAGTCCTTTAAGAGACCAGTTAAATATTAATTTGCACCATAGGGAATATTTCTTTTTGTACCACTATATTTTGAGGACAACTAGAAACAATTGGGGTTTTTTTTTTGTCTGTGATATATTGCTTGATTTTAGAATTAAGACAGTCAGCTACTGTCGTAAATATTAAAATATCATTAAATTCTTTCCATTATAAATTTAGTTTATTTCTTACTTTATTAATTATTTTAAATATACTCCTTTAACATGGTGATTTTGGGACAAATGGCACCCCTCAAAAAATTAGAAGGAAAAAAAGGACCACATATATAACACACTCAATCAACTAACAGTTTGAAATCTGTGGAACCATAAGGAGGTGGTACAAAAAATAATCTACAAAGAAACAGCACTATTGAAACCACACTGTGCCTAACTATCACTGACTTCAACCAAGGATTAAAAAATCTGGACATTTCACAAATTAGACCTAGACTGAACTAAGAACTGTAGTTAGTTTTGCTGAGCAAGACTTCAAATTAAAGCAAAAATGTAGGTGTAAGAAAGATTTCAGTGGAAGATACTTTGTTATTCCAGTCTGGATTGCATAAATTGGATTAAAGTTTGTTCAGTAGTGATATTTACATCACTGCCAGTTGGAAAATGTTCTTAATTTTGGATTGTTAATACTTTGCTTGAATAATCGTTTAAAAATTGCTGGTAAATGCTGTGAAACATTCAAAGAAAATACAGGAAAAAAACCCAACTCTGGCAATATAAGAATGATTTGATACACTGAGATATCAATACAAGCTGGTTTTGTATTTGCTATATTACAGGATTATTTACCTGAAAATAAAAATAAGAAAAAATGTTAACCAGGAGCTAGGTCTAAATGTACGCTAGTGGCATGGAAGTGGCATTTCTTGATTGCATTTTAAACATGAGAGGCTAACTAGTAAGATACTTTTTTTATCACAGTAAACCTGAAAAAGATATTCAGCAAATTGTAGTCCATGTCGTGTTTCAGTTAATCATATTTTCATACCTCATGTTCTCTTAGTGTGCCTTTGACTAGTGTTGACAAGTGACTAACAAACTGACACTGGGGGTGTTTATGTGTGCACAAATAGAAAAGGAAAAAAAAACCAAAAAAAAACCAAAAAACCCAACCAAAATTAAAACAACAACAACCAAACTCCAAACAATTATGATATAAAAATTGTCTACCAGAAAAGGAGTTCATGTAAAACTTGCTAAGAACAGTAAGCAATGGTTTTTATCCCTTTCAGTCTTCCATTTGTTTCTCTGTTTGCTTTAAAGCATTTAAGTGCTATTTTCCGTGGGGTTTTGTGAGAATGAAATGAAGTTAATGGTCAAACTGATTTTATTAGTTACCGTAGGAGAACCTAGAAAACATTATGCAATTTTTTTGTCTGTAATTTTTCAGGGTGCTACCCTGTAGTGTTAATTATGTAATTCTGGATAATTCATCTTCCATTTCAAAGCTGCTGAAGTTACTTACATTTATCATGGGACTAAAGATCATGCCCAAGTGTGGCTATAAAACTGTCACCTCAAGTGGCTCATATTTTTGTCCAAACCCTTGTATTCCTGAATCAATTTATAAATGAGACTTTCATCTTGCAATCACATAGCCGTATTTTGAATAACAACCATTACTTAAAAATTTTATGTCACTATCAAAAATAGAAGGATTAGTAGCATTTTATGAACTTCTACGTTTCCTTCTTGTTGAAGTTCCATTTTTTATTTATTGTTTTTTGAGGAAAGATGCAGTCTTAAAAACCCACTTGTTCTGAAGAGAATATGGCAAATACATTGAGCCAAACCATAAAATTGGAAGTGTTTTGCACCATATAATATGTTCCAGTCAGTACTTCCTAGATCACTCATCTCCCAAGGACATCTCCAAAGTAGATTTCTCTGTCTCCTGGCAGTAAGATGTTGGAAAATATGCCTCAGAAGGTCTTAGGAGAATAAGACCATTATGAGAAGGAGGAAGCTGCTTATTGTAGCTAAGCTGTCACATCTTAACAGGAATTGTTTCCTAATATAAAGGGTTTATACTGAAAGAAAACCTAGGTGAAATACTGTGAATTAAAGACACAAAGTCAAATTTGTGTTGGTAAAAGAATTTCAGCTGTGTGATCTCAAGAAATGTTACTTTATGAATAGCTTTTTTTGTAATTTATTTCTTTTTAATTCTCAGTATTAGGCTTCTACCCACAAAAATGAGATAACTGTAGCCTGAAGAAGAAATTTAGCCAAGACAAATTCTGAAGTGATTTGGGATTAATAATCTTCTCTCATGTGTAATGCTTCATTCATCTGAAATTTGTGCTCTGCTGGTATCTGAAAGCTTCTTAAAGAGCTATTATTTTTTTTCACTGTTGATTAGACTTTCCTCAGAGCAGCTTGAATAGTAAGCTAAAATGAAATAAAAATAAAAACTCAGCAAATTACTGTTCTGCCTTTACGCTGTACTTTCCTTAAATAAATTTCAGAAACTATAGATTTTGTGTCTAAAACTTCTGTAAACAAGAAGTGATTGATACCACATGCTAAACACTACTGTGATTTTTACTCAGCCTTGTTAAGAATGTGTTGAAATCAATAGGTAACTCCCCCCAAAAAAGGTCTTCAAAAGAAATTTTAAGAAAGAGCCAAAGGACTTTTGATGTTTTTAAATGTGTAAATAGATAAGCAATTAAATGGCTAAAGAATATATCTGGAAAAGATTGAAAATGAGCCCTGAGAGCGCAGTTCTCAGCTCCAGTATGAAGAAGTGTTCAAGCTGCATGTATACAATGTCACAGTGCCAGAAAGAGAAACGTAAGAAATGCAAATCACAGAGTTGTTTCAGCCTGGGTTTATCACCAAACTAGCTGTTCCACAGAAAAACAGAGATAAAAAGCCTGGGCTTAGCTTTACAGTGACAAGGTTTAGTAGCTTTCACAACCTGAGCAAAGACATTTTCAGTCATCTGTCCATTTGACATTCTGATCATCAAGAGACACCTGTGCCTGGTGTCTCTCCACCCTTTTCATGTACACGTACCAAGCTGCTCCTAAGACAAGGGAAGGCGGAATGGGGAAGCAATAACCTCCCTAGACTAGGAACTTCAGAGATGAAGCACAAAATTGTTGCTGCAAATAGTAATGAATTTAAGAAATAATAAGGAGCAATAATTTTTAAAATCATTTTGATGAGAAAATCTTCTGCTGAAGAAAATTTGTTATTAAAATTAATTTAAGCGCTTATTTAAGTGCTGTTGAAAATAATGTAGTTTTTTAGCTTTTTTGTCTCCAAAAGTGTGTTCTGGTAAATAAGGTATTGGTATCTGTTTTGAGAATAATTTTGGTAAAACTGGAAAAAATAAAAATACTTGAAATGCTTCAAAAGGAAATAACAAAGTGATTCTGGGTTTTTGCACCTTCAGAAAATACAATTATTTTTTTGAAGCTAGGATAGACATCCAGCAGTAAGGACTACTCATATTTCAAGAGGTTACCAAAATAGATATTGTATCTTCTGCTATGATTAATATTCAAAGCAAGAGAAATCACATGAGGTCAAATCAACTGTATGAGAAACATTTTAATTTTCAGCAATTTTTGTTAGACTTGATAGTCCATTTATTACTACCGAGTCCTCTAAATAGCTTATATCTACTAAAATCTTAGGTATGGATTCTTTTCTCATTCCTGTTAAGTCCCCAAATACCGTGATGAGTGAGACTGTGTCATTGATACAGACATAAAAGCTCACTTTTATGTGGTATTTGTAACGACCATTATGTTTTGGCAGGTGAGTTGAGCAGTGTATTCCTTGCTCACAGTGGCCTTGGGAGATCAGTGAGCGTTTCTGAGTTCAGAGGTTCAGGGAATGCCTCAGCTCCATCTTGAGAAATTTATCCAAATATATGCTGTGATGCTTGCTGCCACACATAAGACGCCTAGGTTTCTATACAGAAAAAACATCTGGTCCATAATCTGGACATTCAGTGGCACTGGTCACAAAGGTCACATATAAACCGCTTGTATGAAATCATGAAAAAAGTCACTGTTTTATGGTCATTTAGAGGCATTTAAAACACAAATAACAGTACTTCTCTAAATTTACTGTCAAAATCTAAAAGAACTAAATTTAGGTAAACATTAAAATTTTAGAAATTTGTTCTAGTAGCCCCTTTCCATCACTATTTCACTGAGAAGTTCAATATTATTTCATAGGTTTCCTTCTCACCAAATTTCTAGCTCTTAAAATTAATTTCCTTTACTTTGGATAAGGAGGTGGATTATAGAAATGCAACGACTTTTTAATTAGTTAGAAATTCAGGTATATTTGTTGATCATTTGAATAAAAAATCTCTGAGTTACTGAACTTTCAGTATGAAATGTTTTCAATGGTAACCATCTGTTGCCTTTCTATCTGAGTATTCTTTCTCAAGCATTTCTGTTGACATTCAGCTGTTATTCTCTAATTCTCCTAGATCCAAAATAAAATGTCTTTATTTAAATGTGGTATTGCCAAAAAAACAGGAAGTCATTATTTTTTTATTACTGCCTTCACCAAAACTTGTATCAAAAGTACCTTCACTATTGTCAGTTCTGTATTTTAATGCCTTATGTGAAATTTTGTGTGATAGGAGCAAAATACTTTTAATATAATATCTTTTCCTGTTAATTCAGCTAAATTGCATCAACTGAAAAATCTTCTTAAATAAAAGCTTGTCTGTGACGTAAGCAACTATACTAAAACAGTCTAGACAGAAACTAATCTATACTTAAAGAAATGTGCATAAAAATAACTCCATTAACCTACATTTACTGTGAGGTAAATAGAATAAACCTAAGAGACTTGCCAGCAAGTTTCTAAAGAGGGAAAAACCATTGTCATTTCACCTCTCATTGCCTCTTAAGGTACCTTTGCTACCATTCATTTATACTCACTTAGAAGCACAATGCAATTCAAATGTGGGGAATTATTTCTATTTCTTTTCCTGCGTAGGTCATGCTTTTGAAGACTCATCTTGCTTACTTTCAAAAAGTAATTTAGAAAGTTAACATTTAAAATGTTACTTTAAAACCAGCATGACTTTACTACCATTTAAAATAATTGCTAGTCTACTTCAGCTTTACTCTCAACACTGTAAATTTTGGTTAATTATGAAATTTTTGGCAGTTAAGATTGGAGCTTATCTCTGAAGTAAAATTTTTCTGGCTGTAGTTGTCATTCATGTTAGAAATAATTACTGTACAAATGTATACCTGGAGTTTAAAAAATGTACCTGTTGCATTAAAAGTGCATGAGAAGGATCATTGATTGGTGCCATCTTTAAACCTGGGAAAAAATAGGCCACTTTTATATCCTTTTGGTCATACTGAAATCAATCAGATGCTTAGGAGAGTAAAGCATAGTGAGCATAATATTATTGGACTCTGGACCTTCATAATAGAATCTGACCATATGTTTTATGATGGTTAGCTCTTTCAAGAAATGCAGTCTCTCTGCAAATCATTAAAAAAAAAAAAATTGGGGTTCTTCCAAGCTAATCTTCCATTTGATTTATTATCAGATAATTTAGTTCGTGTCTGTACCAGGAGAGCAATTGGCTCTGTGATGGCTATATTCAGAAGTGAAAATTCAGGAAAATGCAATGAAACTCTGTTGTGCAGCGTTTATTGGCCTGGACACAGAATCCCATAAGCTATATTCTTTCCCAATGTGTTCTGGCACGTTCCCCAGTGCTACACTCTGTTATAAGCATTTAGCAAATCACTTTAGCTGTGGCTTGGGTACTTCTGCATTGCTATTCAATAGCAATGTCACTTGACTGAATTACATGTAGACTCTTTAGAAGTTCTTAATTACAAATATAAAGTATCCAAAGTTTGTTGAGGTAAGATAATGGTTTGAAGGAAAATTTTCCAAAATAGAAATGGTTTCATAAAAATGAGAAAAGAGCTAGAAGATGAAAACATTGATGACATCATGAAGACCATCATTGAGGAATACAAGAAGTTGAAATTACATTTATTTCTTTGATACTATTTATTACTGGATCATTTATACCAGTAAGACTTGGTACTGTATTCTGGGTAAGTGAATCCAGATGGAAAATGAAAACAAAGAAAGCAGATTCAGCTCCCATATTAGAGAATTTCTACACTTGACCTATTTCTCATAAAGACAAGAGTAAGCAAAGAAAAGTTTGAAATGTAGCTCACTCAAGGCAAAAACTCAAGAGCTGCAAAATGAAGGCATGCAGTACAAGAGATTATTAAAGGATATTCAAAGATTCAGCAGAAAATAAGTCACAGCAATTTCTACTTATTGTCAGAGTACTTGTATTCTATTTTACATGAATCAAGGTTTTCCTTAAAAACATGAAAAATAATAATTTTTAATCTTGTTCACAGTAAGATTTACAAAGAGAAATTTACAAAATGCATCATTTAACAGTAATAGGATTGCTTGCCCTTTCAGCAACACCTGCAGACTACTAGTGGAAATAGAAGTAGATGTAACAAAGTCATAACCCAGATATGTGAATTTTATGTCTGTCTTATTACTGTGTTTAAATAGTGGTTGAATGCAAGTTGTAGGCTCACATTTATGATCTACTTCATGAACTCATGAAGCTCCCATGTATTTATTTTTACATTCTTTAGTCCACAGAGTATGCAAAAGGAATGCAGTGTAACAACATTTTTTCATTTCTGGCTTGGAAAGGCTGAATTCTTAATTTGCTGTCCTTTCCCATGGCTGCTTCAGAAAATTCTTTTTTTTTTTCAATTACTGACTGCACCTGGTAATCTGTAAACAAACTAACAAAAATTAGCCAGGAAGAAAAAAGAAAAGCTTCATAAATTGACAAACAACAAATTTAATATTGGCAGCTGATCCCTGCTTCATTTTGGCCCATCCTTTGTAGGAAGCCCTGCACATCTGCAATAATCAAACAGCAATAATTTTATATATACATGACTGTGAAAGAAAAAAACCACAAAAACATTAACACCCTTCCCAGAAGAAACATCAAGCATTAAAAATCCCAAATGCACAATAAGATCCTATTTGCATAATTTAATTACTAAAAAAATTTGTTGCACTGTGGCTGATATTATTAATGTATATGAGCATTTAAATGAGCAAAAGAATCCTTCTCTAAAATATTGTTATAGTGGGCTACAAAGAAGAAATAGCATTTCTCCTCTGACTTGTTAAAACTAATAATAGACAATTTCTCCCTCCAGCCATAATATTCTAATTGGAATGATATTTATCTCATTTTTACTTCTCTTTATATTCATTGAGGGGAGATGAAATAAAAAGCATAAGTACTGAAACAGAACCAGTTGTTAACATGCTGCTTTTCTTGAGTGAAGAAATCAGAGATAAAAGTAGGCTCATCTTTTTTCCAGATCAGTTATTTAAAATGGCAGTTTTGTTCTCACATGATGAAGAATGATTTCACAAAATGTTATTTTACCAAATTTGATAAAATCAGAGACAAATTTCAGAACAACCTCTTACCTCCTGAAGTGAGTTTTAGAAGGATTTCAGCTGTGACCAAAGACAGAAATAGATGCAGTCATCAGAAAGCTCTGAAATGGAAAAATATATTTCTGTTTCAAACATGTTATTTTGTTCTAAACTACATGTCTTTATTGTTATATTGATCCTGGAATTGCATCTATAGCTTAAATTTAGTGTCTTCTCTATCATGCATTTCACATTTGAAATAATGTTTTCAGAGTTCACATTTTGTGCACACTTGAAAGGTTCTGAACTTGGATTATCACACTTTACAATAGGGAACCTAATGTGGCATTACCCCTTTAAAGTAGTATGTAGTAGTACATGCAAATTAATACTCTGTAGGAATAAGCGAGTTGAT
This sequence comes from Melospiza melodia melodia, assembly GCF_035770615.1. Classification (NCBI taxonomy): domain Eukaryota; kingdom Metazoa; phylum Chordata; class Aves; order Passeriformes; family Passerellidae; genus Melospiza; species Melospiza melodia. The sequence goes on along the minus strand of NC_086194.1, from coordinate 133,078,285 downwards.
TTTAATACAGACCTTTGCCCTAAATATTAATTATGAAAATATTAATTATGAGTATATGCACATAAAGACACTCTGCTTTGGGAAGATAAGGAATATTCAAGTATTATTGTCAATATAATGGAACAAACTAAAGAAAATTCTCAGACCTATTCAGAAAATCAAATCAGCAACATAAATTAATAGAGATCATTAGGATAGGAATTGTTTTAAAAAATGGTTTGGAGTAAAAGAATTATTCCACACTTTAAGAAAAATTTTTTGTCAGATGTGAGACTCCTCTATCTTATTTTAAAATATTTGCTACAGTTACCTGGAGCTTTGCTCACCTTTCTAAGCACTGCACCAATGAAACTGTATTGACAGCTTTGAAAGATTCTGATGGAAGCAAAGAACTTGATCAGTCTCTATTAGATTGGTATCAGAGCTTGGGCTAATATAAGTTTGTGCTAATAGCTCTTAAAATTGCCAGTCTGCAAAGAAGCAAAATCCTGCACCACACACTCAGTGCACATTTTGTCAACATTCATCCATGACTTGGGGAGCTGGCATCTTTAAATACATAAATTGAGACCAAGAAAATGGATACATTTTAAATGTAATTTTTTCTTTAGTTAGGTAGAGCACTATCCAGTCCACAGACTCCCTAGCATGCATCTGAGCAGTACATTTATGAAGGAGATTGGGCAACATTCACTCCAAACATACATTTTTCATTAAGTGATGCCAGCCAGTCACCAAAGAGAAGCAACTTGCATTCTGGTGAATAGGGCAGTTTCCTATTTAGGAGGAAATAGAAGGATTTGGAGTGAAATATGAAACTAATCTAAATCCTAGGCCTTCAAAGCAAAAATATTTCACCAAGAGCATGAGACGTACACAAGATTGATGACTCCAACTACTGCTATTTCAGGATAAAGATACTAAATCAGCTCACTGAAGGAAAGAAAGATCTTTCAATAAGTAATTTAAATAACTACTTGTGGTTTCTTCTTTGATTTTTGATTGCTTGTGAGAGTACAGTTTTGTTTTTTTATTAATACTTGCTAGTATTTTCATTTCTCATTTTAAGGCGAGCAAGTATCTCTGCTTATTTGATAATCTGATATTATTTATAAAGAATGGTGTTGAGGAATTTTAGCAATAGTCCATCCCATTGAACACAAATACATACTGTATATCTATGTATAAATTCATATATTTATAGCATATAAAACATTGTATTTAAAACTAAAATAGTTTCATTTGAAGAACTTGCACATAGACAAATATCACAAAGGACTGAAAAGTAGAGAGGAAGGATATTTTACAGAGACCATGAACAGGCTGCCCAAGATGCAGCAATGGATTGGACCATGTTTGAACTGTATAGGACATGGTAGGGGAGAGGAAGTAATAATTTGTATTTTGTTCTTCTACCCTTTAATTCATGTATTCACTTGATAGCTTTTCTTTGAAATCTTTGAAAATACAAATCCTTAGAACCTAATAATAACTTTGCATAGCATCACTGAGCAATGTTGTGCCCTTGGACACTGACAAAGATACTGAAGAGGATCTCCCACTGCCATGTCAGAGGTTATTCCTGACAATCCCCCTCACCTCCCCTTCAGTTTCCAAAGTCTGTTTTAAGAGGCTCCCACTTCACCATTTTCCAAGTTTAATTTTTCAGGCTGCCTGAAAAATCCAAATCCTATTGCATTTCAGACTGCCTTGGGCAAGATCCTGTGCTTTGCTGTGGAGTCTTGTCCCTTCTGCCACTGACTTCAAAGTAGGAGCAAAAGGTGTCAGCATCAGAGCTGCAGCTGATTCATCTGGATACTCTGGCTGTGACAAAGTGAGGCAGTTTCACTGAGCTCCTTTTCTCACAGGCAGTGCCCAGCTTCCCTCATTCTCAAAAATTCCTTGCTAAGGAAACCTGGAAAAAATATTACACTTCATTGGAGAAAAGTAAGTTTTCTTTCTTCTTAGGATTCATGCATACCTCCTCTAGAATTTAATTATAATAAATCAACCCAGATAACAGGATGATACCATTATGTTTGCGTTAAAAATTATTAGAAAAGCGTGTTAATTTTATTGCATTTATTGCATTTATCATTATAGTATATTAATATAATTTAATATTGCATTCAACTACTACTTTTTAGTATCTCCCTGTTTGGACACTCTTGTTTGAATAATTGAAATTTTGTATGTTGAAAAATATTATCAGTTGAATATAATTTGAATAACACTATTTGACGTGTTCTACAGAAATATATATATAACTGTTACTCAAAGTATAGTAGAAAGGTTACTGCATGAACTAAAAGAAAACTTTTTACAATTTTAGAATATTTTAAATAATTTTACTATTAAAATTAATTTTATATTGATTTTACCTGAAGTATCTCTTCTGAAAATTTTTCACATTTGACTGACAGCTACACCATAGCTGCTACTCAAAAATATCCACATTCTAGTTCTGAATTTTGAAACTAAACAAAGTTCCCAAATGTTTTCAGAAATGTCTGCGATGCATTGCTACATTTCTCATGCAGACTTTACTGAAAAAAATATTTACTCATTAAGCATATGGAAGCATAGAGATATTAATTACTACTCAAAGCACTTGAGAATGATTCTTAAAAGTCTGGGTAGCTATAGAAAAACTACTGCCAGATGTCTACTGTTCACTTTAGTTGCAGGTAAATGGATATGGATATATTCAGAAATGAGAAAATAAAACCTCCTAAAATATCATAGATATAATTTAATGTAATTTCGACCACTGCTGGAAACTGTTAAATTGCTGGAGAAATCCAGGAAGATTACAGAACTGTTTCTTTTCTTTGTTTAATGCTTTGTGGAATCAATTTACAAATGCTGCTGATTTATCAAGTGTCTTTATGTATTCATTTTGCTAAAAAAAAAATAAGTTTCATGCATATTCATCAGAAAGTGGCTTTTGAAAGCCATTAAACCTCAGAGAGATGATTTTACATTAGTCTTAAATTACGTAATCAGAGCAAATAGGTTTTCATTAAACTGTTGTCCATGGATACAAGAATCAACCTGCAGAGTGTTGTTTGGGAATGAACATTCCTTAAAAAAAACGCAGGGACAAAGAACTGAAGGGTACAAGTACTGTTAGTAAAACTTGTAATTCCAAATGGAGGCACAAGGTTTCTAAATCAGAGTTCTGAGCTTGTGTCTCAAATTCCCATAGCTAATGAGGAAATGGCTGAGAGAAAATATTACCAGTTTTGTACCTGTCTTTATGCTGCTTGCTAAGAATTTTGGCATGTTTTGAACTATACAAGAGTTATTTATTTATGAATGTGTGGAGGTTTTTCTTATAATTATTTCTCCCTTGGACATTCATTAAACTTCCTAAGAGAAAGAATCTCAAGTGGAGTGTTCACCTGGTAAAGCATCTGATGACCAAAAAACTATGAAATAGTGAATGACTCTAGAGAAGGGAGCACCTGATTTATGTGGTCTGATCTCAGGTGAATGTGCTGAACAGAGGAGACCTTGTTTCTTCATGAGTTTCTAGTGATGTCTGCATGCAGATAAGGGTATATTAGAACACACAGTAACTTACAATCTGCAAGACTCAATTGGTTGAACTGGAGTGTTGAGCATACACATTTTTATTTCAGTTGAGCAAGAAAGTTGTACAAAGAACACAAAGCCGTTTCTGGTTGCTGTCAGGTTAGGGATTTTGTGCCATCACAGAAAAATTCAATTTGAAAATGGAATAGCATAAAGGTGGTATGAATAGAGTTCAACCTCCTAAAATCTGTCACTGTGTTGAGAAAACTTGTTTTTTCTAATTTTTGGCCTTTATTTAAAATAAGGACATGATGTCTTAAACATTATTTCTAAAGTGCTAAATTATGTCCTTTACAAGGGAAGTAGATTAAAAGTAGTTTAAGATGTGTTGACCTCGACTGTGTGTAACATCTTATAATTCCCAGATTAATTAAGTTAATGAAGCTGACTAATTTATTTAATTTTGAGACTCATTTGTTTTTCCATTTTTTTCTCTCTATTAGGTATGTGCAAGCTGCAACACGGTGTGCAGGCTCAAAGCAGCGCTCTTTTATTTGGCATCAACAAATTATATGTTAGGTATAATTTAATTTAAATTCATTACAAGGCAATGAGAAAGCACAGCATAGTGTAATAAACCACTTAAAGCATTTTAAGATATGTCACCAGTACTCACTGAAGGTCAGAACCAAAACGTAACAACATCAGTTGTATATTAAAGATAATTTTGTTTTAACTTTGTAATGTACTATTAGACATTGGCCTCCGTTACTAAATATTTTATTGTCTGCTAAATTGGCACTATACCTCCATGTGATCGAATCAGATATATTTCTTAGAAGAAGATGAAAATAGAATGAGACATTTTAAGTATATGAGTAATCATGAACCTCAAAATGAAACCCTTATGACATTATAATTCATTAATTTTGAGGAATATATGTTTTAACAACCTGATAAATGCTTACAGATATTTTCTGAAGGATTACTAAATATTTATTTGTGATTTATTGAAGGCATACTGAAAGAAAAAAATGTTCTAGCACTGTGAATCTAAGAGTGTTTTCTTTTATCAAAACCCCAAAACAAAGTAGAGTTTTCTTTTTGCTTTGTATTGGTTTGTTTTTTAATGTAGGTGGTTCTGTCTGTATTGGAATTCCACGGGCAACTAAAATGGAAAAATATAACTGTTTTAAATGTTTTTCTTATATAAATGCTATCAGTGATAGAATACAAAATCAAGGTGTTCCAAACAGATGCACTATATGAATCTTTCAAAATCCAAAGTGAAAAATCTGTTTTATTTACCTATTATAGAGGTAGGAAAAGAAAAAAAATAAATTGCTAGGATGCACAAGTTCCAGACCAATAGCTGTGATTCCTCCACAAAACTTCTGAAGTTCCTCTGAAGCTTTTTTCAGAAAAGCACTTTTTAGGTTGATGTAAAATGGTACAATGTGCAAAGACCGAAACTTTTACTCAAAACCTTGAAAGATTATCTTTTTATTGTTGAGTCCTGCTTATGTCATTGCAGCACATTTAGTGAATAGGAAAATGGCCACTTGTACAAACTTTGTAGGTATAAAGACGAATGCACTTTTCTTTGTACAGGCAGCACTTCAGTAAGTGTACAGGGAAGGAAAAAAAGAATGAAAAAAGAAATACTTCTAATCTCCTAAAACTTGCAGCATGAATTCAAGCTGTTGCTTTGAATCAGCTGTTACTGATTGAAATTTTATCTGAAGTTTTTTCAGACATTGCTGAAGCTTTCATCAGGCAGTAGTGTTTGAATTCAAATTCTTTATGAAAAAATGCTCTGAATTTTTATGCATTTTAACACAGCATTCACTTTTTCAGAGCCATTATAGGTTCTCTTCTTTATTTATATGCCTACTAAATATTCTCTTCCTGTTTTATCTTGAAGGTTTTCTTTTCCTCTAAAGAATCATCACATTTTTACCTTCAAATTATAGTTTAGCTTGCTTACATTTTAATACCTGCTACTGCCGATCAGGCAACTGTATACTTCAAATTAATATACAGTTGCTTTATGGACAACACAGCCTCTGGGTTTGCAGCAGCTTCTGAAATAAGCAATGTTTCAATCCTACGATCAGGAAATCTTTGAGAAGGCATTGAATTCAAGCAGTTGGTGACCTTGGGCCAGACATGTCTGCTCTACTGGGGCTAAAAATCTCATGTGCTGGTATGAGCAGCTCCTGTAAGGAAGTGCCTGGTTTCACCCTGCACTGCACACTGCTGGATGCCAAGACAGAGATAGCATTCCAGCCGGTTAAAAGAAGACAGATAGTTTTGGGTTTTATCCAAGATGATATGGGGAGGTATGGAAAGGAATCTGAACCTCTGCATGGATGGGATCTGTGAAGCTTGCCATGGGGAAATCCATCAGACCTGTTCAGTGCTGCACAAAAGCTGGGTTTGTATCACCCACAGAGGCATGCTTTCCTTCCTATATGCCTCTTTTTAGCCTATCTTTACGCCATTTGTTGTCAGCTCTCCCCACACTGAGATTCCAAATAGCCCTGCACAACACCCTGCACTCCTTTCCCTGTGCCCCCTTGCAGAACACCATGTGCTGACAGAAAAATGCAGTCATTTCCATTTTCTGCAAACTAAAAGCCTGAATATTATGCAGCACTTTGTGGTTTAAAATTATCCCAAAGGAGTATAAATAAGTTCACTCTCTCATTGATGTCATGTTCAATTATTGTTCTCAAAGAGTAATTTAGAGGCTTAAATGAAATTCTCCATTGACTTTGAATGCTAATACTTAAAAAAAATCCCACAAAACCTTAAAAACCAAACAGAAAAAAACCCCAAACCCCTTCAGTAGGGAACTGTTGCTGGTTTAGTTCGATCAACTTACCTTTTTCTTCATTTTTTCAGAAGGGTTTTTTTCCATTCTTTTGTTTACCTTGCTCTTCTACTTCCTTTCTTGGTAGCTGCAACAAATGAAAGTGAATTTATCTTTTCTAGGGCATTAATAACAACCTAAGGGATAATTAAAAAACACAAAGGAAATTTATTTGGTTACTTTTTTTCAGCCATAATGAGCAGAATTTGGGTTGAAATTTGAATAGTAAAACCATCAGGGGCTTTTTTGGGGTTATTAAGAGTTCTTTCAACAAAGTGTTTAAGTAGAAGCACTTAGGGAATATGTTGTGTAAATTTTTTGGTTTATTTTTCTCTGTGTCTTTGAATTTCTGAAACCTTTTGGGGACTGTATACAAAGCCCTAAAGTACTTTAAGAATGTAAGTAGTTAAGTATTAGAATTGAGGGCAAAAGTGCCAGAAATCAATGCAGGTCTGAAGGATTTTTTTCTTCATGAAGTCTTCCCCCATTTAGCCTTAAAACTAGCTACAAGGTTTCAGTTTTCATATAATCATTATTTAGATACATTTTTATCTTCCCTCAGAAAAAAAAATAACACAGAAAATAACATGCTTTTCAGACAAAACCACAAAATCTTGTTTAAAAGTAATGAAGACTGAAAAGCTGCTAGCTCTATATTGTGCCATCCCATCTAACATTTCAAATTTTCCATGCATATAGCATGACAAAAATGTTGGAAAAGGTACTGTCATGAGAGGGAAGAGTGAGAAGGAAGTATTTCCTCTTCTTATGCTCATTAAGGATTTTTCGCTTCCTTAAAGACATGTCCACACTCTCTCCCTCTCTCCTTCTACCTTTGTAAGTGTTCAAATGATTCCTTTCAGCACAGAACTTCATCTGGATGAACTGAAATTACCTACGTGAGTATTTTACATAAGGTTTGCTACAGTAGAAAAGACAACTGTCTTGCCATGTCAGCACTTTATAGAAAGCTAATTGTTTAAAAGGAATATATCCTCCTTCATTTTGAGAAATGTCTTATCTATTTAACACACATGGAAAACAGGATTAGTTGCTGACATACTAATAAAAATGTGTCACTTCCACTGTGGAACTCTTTTGCTTTGAAAGTACATTCCTTACCCCAACCCTCAACTATTTGCTAATTTACCTAGCTACTTTCTCCAGAAAGCTGATTTAAACAAAATCAAAGAACACTGGGAATTAAATGACGAAAGCACAACTAGTAAGTACAATTACTAAGCATAATTACTAAGCCTCCAAAATGGGTTGAAAACTGTAGCTATGTACGATTTTCAAATTGTCTAATATTTATATCTTGGTTTACCAATACTATTTTTTCCCCCCAAATCTGTGTATGTCAATGAAGTAGAGCCCCTTTATGTAGACTCCTACCACCTACTTGGAAGGTGAAAACCATCTGCTAGGAGTGGCCACACTAGCATTTTTAGGTCCTTAATTTTTTTTTAGCTTAAGCTAATACATTCAGTTTTATTTTCAGACTAGGACTGCTCAGCCAGTCAATTAGAGCTCCTCAGCTGGAAGCCTTTACTGGCAGGCTGAGGGGCAATATGGATGGGCTTCCTACAGCCCCTGAGTCTTCTCTGAAATTCTCTGACAGCCTATGGCCTGCTCTATTTATAGCTGCACAGTAACACTGATGTGTTCAGAAATTAGGAAGTGGCTCTGCAAAATTACAGATCCCCTAAAAATCTATTTATGCTATACCCAAACTCACTACTACCTTGAATTCAAGCATTTTCTGTACGTATTTTCAAACATATAAATTTCAGTTTCATAAAGGGCTAAGAAAACAGAGCTCTACACATTTCAGATTTAGTTTCAAATTAACAAAGGCACTTAGTAGACAGCTAGCAATATATTGACCAAAAAAAATTGTTTTCCTTCTAAAATTCCTCATAATATCTTGCTTGTCCATCCCTGCTGCTCAGAAAACAAAATAATAGTTCATAGAACATTGACAGGAGGAGTAAATTCCATTTAAAGAGATTAAAATATTTGAGAATAGATCTGAACATACAGTGCAAACAAAAGACTTCTCCAAGACTGTGTCTGTGCTACAATGATCAGGAAGTGCTGTTGACTAAGCAATCTTACATGAGGTTATTATATACTGATATACCATCAGAAAAACTACTCTGGCTTCTGTGGAGAGCTCAATAACTCCTGAATAATAATGATTCTTGTTATCTAATGCTGGAATTAGACATAATCTGCTGCAGGGAAGAACTGATAAAGATATTTTCCTCTTAGGGAGGGGAAAAGAGCTCAAATAATGGCATTATAAGGAAACAAAGAGACCTCCTATATTTTCCTGACAGAGAAATCACATGGAAGGAAAGTTTATTTCAGTCAACAATTAAAATTTTCTATTTCGATTCTTAGCCATGTTATAATCCTTTTTGGAGGACAGGCCTCTATATATGATGTTCGAACATTTGTATGTTGCTATGCAATTCTGTTGCATGTCCTCATCTCCCAAATGAAATTCAAACTCTGAATTATTTTCTTATCGTTTCCTGTGAGCAGGTCCATTCCTTAGCATGGGAACTGAAGAGATCAATTTTGTTTCTTCAGAAATTTGATACTTTGGAGACCTTCCTTCATGTTTTTGCTACCAGGGACTAAAATGCCATGTAAACATTTGATGAATAATTGGTTTGGACTGTATTATGTACTCTATATATTTTTGCTAGTCTTTAAAAGTAGATCATATTTCAGCTTCTAAAAAAAATCTTTCATTTATTCTTTTATTTTGGAGGCTAAATCTCATTTATAGTGAAGTCAATGGCAAAGCATACAACAGTTTTACTGAGGTCATATTTTTATCTTGATATTCACACCATCTAAATTATCTCAAAAAAAGAGAAATTTTAAACTTCTTTATCCTGAAAAATACTTCCTTTTTCTTCTTTGAATTTTTCCTCTATATATATAATATAGGCAGAGAAGAGAAAATTTACTCCTATTAATAATTAATGAATTATTTTCTTGTCATTGATTTTACAACTTGAACTCTTGTGAAATAAAAATTCCTGTGTTTTTTTCTGATAACGCAAGATCCAGCTGGCTAAATCCACACTACAAAGTAAATAACTTCCATCAGACAAACTAACTTTTCTACAAATTACTTACTGACATGCACCAAGGAATATATGAAAGTTCATGTGAGCTACTCTGGGCTGGTGACATATAGAAATGACTTAAATTTGGAAAACTGATCATTTCAATGATAGCAACACTGAAGTATTTTATATACTTAAAAGAATAGCATTAAAAACATAGAAGTGGATAAGGGATACAGTGGTTAAATGCTGCTACAATTCTTATGCTTATATTTATGCAGTGTTAATCAGTCCTTATTAATTCAAAATACATCACAGTCATCTTTATTCTGTATGGTATTAAAGTAACTTTTTTATTATTATTTCACTGATTTACACTTAAAATTGTAGATCCTTTTGTTTCTGGCCTATAGAACACTGGCTGTGAACTGAAATGAACAGCAGTTCCCCATGGTGCTAGAAAACTGTATTGGTTTATTACCTAAAACTAAGGTGTGCAGTGAAGCACCGGCTGTTTTTCAGCTCTTTATGCTGTAGTAGGTTTATGAAGCCTAAACTATGTACCAAAATTGAGCAATTCTTTAAATCCAGGGAATGAAACCACATCTGTAAACTCTGAGAAAGGAAAACAGCTGTTAAGTATAGGGTTTTTCATGAAGGACTAGCCAAGTAGTGTCCTTCCTGCCAGGCTGCAAGTTAGTAGTAGCTGAATAATACTGCCCAAGCAGGAGGATCAGAGTAAACCCCTCAAAAGCTCTATTTTGAGAACCAAGATGTAGCAATTTTCAAGAGCCAGAAAAAGGCTAAAAAGAAAAATCTTAATGTTCTATGCTTTTCCTCAGCAGATTAAAGAAGATCATCCTGAGGAGCCTAAGGCAGTACTTTTAGGTGTCTGTCATTTGTCTGGGGACGTCTGCCTTGCTTGAACAAGTCAGCAAAGGCTGAAGGAGAAAACAGTGCACCAAGGAATGTTTGACGGTGTCACACATCTCAGTCCAGGAGATCAAGAGGGAGCTGCCAGATGCATAGTTTCTAAGGGCAATTAATGTTGCTGGGTGTATGAGTTGCTTGAAAGTCCAACAACAGAAAAGAGGAGTACTGAACAGAGTAACCTTCAATTGCACATGATGCAATATAGAATGCCTAGAAATGATGCTGTTTGAGATTTGGAATATCCAGGCATATCTTCGTTCATATGAGTAGGTTCCAGGATTATGTACTCTCCCTGTAAAATGGCTCCACACATTAATTTCTAGCCATCACAATCTCACCTGATATCTGTCCAGATGGCATGGCATGACAAGTAGCTTGGGTTTAAGACATACAGGATGGTGTGCCTGACTCAAAATTCTCTTATTTTGAGTATAGCACAGGTTGAATCTATTTTGTCAACAGTTCTGAAAAAGAAGACAGCTCCCATGAGAAATGGGTTTACTTTCCTGAAGAACATTAAAACTACATCTTTGTCTTTTTGTCTTCCTAGATTAAAAAAAAAATTAAAACAAACATGCTATTAACAAAAAAAAAAATAAAGTTCTAACCTTATTGAGTACAAAAAAGCAGTATCAGCAAGTATATGTTAACTAGTCTGTCATTAGAAATTATATCTTAACTAGTCATTATCTCCTGCTCTGAACTGAGGTGTTTTATAACATCTACTTAACTATCAAGACTCTGGTTTTGTAGACACTTTGAGTGAGCTTCCCTGATTGCAATTCCTGGTTTGTGATGAAATAAATCTGATAGTCATCACTGATAAACTGGCAAACAGCCTAGGAGAGGGACCCAGGCTTCCATCCCCTGTGACAGAAGTCAGAAGTTATTTCAAGACATATATGTCTTATTAAAGACCACATTTGTATCTGTTACAATAATATAAAATCTAAATGAATGTGTACCTAAATGTCAGCAGCACTCAACATGGCCAATGTTTCCAATATAATCAGGCAGGATATTGAAATATCTTCTGCAATCCAGTATTAGTTCAATTATGTTTAAAAATATAATGATTCAAAAGTCATTCTAAGTTCTGGTGTCTGCTACATATAATATTGTAAGTACAATTCTATTATATATGTAGGTTCACAATTCCTCTTTTATACAATCCATAATTGCCTCTGTAGTTCATAAAAGTTTGTATTCCACTGCTTTGACCACAACCCTAAAATTGGAATAAAATTTTTCAGTTTCAGAGACAAAAATTAAATAAATCTCCAGTTCTACGTTTAAATACAAATTTACATTTCATTATTAACCACTCTATGAATCAGAAATTAATTAAAAAAACAGGTTGCTAGTTAAATTATTGCTGAAATTGGAAACTTACATAATTTACGTAAAAATATGTGATAATTTCAAGAAAGAAAGAATATATTTAAGCCTCTACTATGAGAAAATTCCAGGCTTTGTCATAGTTTATAAAATTAACAGAGAGCTAAATACCCTTTTCTACTTCAAGTCTTCAAAAAATGGAGATAAATGAGTAAAATAATTGTACTGTGAAGAAAGTTAGTTGTAACCCATCCAAAACCAGTAAATTCAGTCTAATGAGAATAATAATCCACAGTATAATGGTTTTTTCCAAAACCTTAGTAAGAGTCTTATGATAATTGGAAGCATTTGACTTGTGGTGATCCACATAGTCTTCTTAATTACTTTTGCTTATTGCTAAATTAGTTTTGCAAATTGTCTGTATATTATTAATCTTGGAAATGTAAAAAAAAAAAAAAAAAAAAAAAAGTACAAACAAAAGCAAAATAAAACACCCTTTCAAAAAAAAGTTTCCTTAAAATCCTAGTGAAATAGGGAGTTTTCTAGTTGTTTTGCTTTTATAGGTAGGTAATCTCAGATTTCTTAGCTAGTGATCAAATGCAAAAATTACCTAATAAATTAAAATAAACATTTATTGCAGTAAAGAGTAAAATAATTCTGTTGTTTAAAAATTAGTCTAAATACTATTTTAATTTCTATTTTTGTTTTTCTTGTGTAACATTAACTTATAAATTTTTATGTAATGCATGTATGAGTTAAAAAATGTGTGGTTTTTATAATCTCATTTGAGCAAGACTATAGAGACCAAGGGGCCAAGAGAGAAGAAATTGTATTTTTTAATCACAGTATGCCAAATTCATACTGAAAAACACATTGTGCCCAGGTGGCCAAGAAGGCCAGTGGCATTTTGGCCTGTATCAGCAATAGTGTGGCCAGCAGGACCAGGGCAGGCATTTTTTCCCTGAGCTTGGCACTGGTGAGGTCTCACCTTGAGTGCTGTGTCCAGTTCTGGGCCCCTCACCTGGAAGAAGGACACTGAGGGGCTGGAGCAAGTCCAGCAAAGGGCAATGGAGCTGGGGAAGGTTCTGGAGAACAAGTCCTCTGAAGAGTGCCTGAGGGAGCCTGGGTTGTTTAACCTGGAGTAAAGGAAGGCTTAGAGGAGACCTTATCATCCTCCACAAGTATTTAGAGGGAGAGTGTAGACTGGTGGGAGTCAGTCTCTTGTCCTAAGTAGGAAGTGAGAGGATGAGAGGAAATGGCCTCAAGTTGTGCCAGGGAAGGTTTAGATTGGATATTTGGTTGAAAAAATAAAATTATGGAAACCATTGTAATGCATTGGAAGAGACTGGCCATGGAAGTCACCATTCCCTGGAAGTGTTCAAAGAGCCTGTGGATATGGCACTTAAAGACATGGTTTAAGGGTGAATATGGTACCAGTGCAAGGTTGATGACTGGACTTGCTGATCTTGACAGTCTTTTCTGCCCTTATTGATTCAATGATTCTGTGAAGTAGATAAGGTGTACTACATTTTTGAAAATATAATGTTGAATCAGGTTTTTTTTTTTCTTTATTTTCTTCAATTCAATTTCTTTTTCTTTAATTTTCTTCAACTTACAAGCCATTTACAAAGTATTTGGAAACTCAAAGGAAAGAATTCATTTAGATTTTGAGACTGGTAAATGAAGGTTGAGTTTAAACTTAAAAATTGAAGAGTTTTGCACCATGGAGAATGTCTCTTAAAGGATAAACATATCATGCATCCAGGCACACGTCATTAAAAACATATTTGGCAATATTAAAATTTCATACTTAATTATGTTTTCCTGTGACATCTAATCATGAGGTACTCACTCTGTATAACATGGCCATGCCATTGCAACTGGCAGTCACAATATTCACTACTGAAGGGAGATAGGTTTATAAAGAAATGGTGGCTTTGGACTAGGGAGCCTTGTGTATAACTTTGAAGTGCAAATTGTCATTATACAACCTTATTAAAAAATGCTGCTCAGTGTTGTCCAAGGCACTGATTCCACAACAGGAAATCTTGTGCTTCTCTCTGAAATGCTGAATTACCCAATTCAGTGCCTGGAGGTGTTAGCCTGCTAATAACCACACTAATTGGGACCTCAGAATGTGACACATCTAATCCTTGCCCAGTTCCAGCTGGGGTGATAAAGTCATTTTCTGTCTGGGATAGTGGCAATAATTAATGCCAGAAGTACAGTGTGAAACCTGACAATTTGTCACCACAGAATTAGCTGGTTTGTGGTGCTTTGCTTCTGTGAAATCACATCTTAGTGCAAGAGCACTGAACTCAAGTGTGACTGACTGAACATTATAACATGATTCAAATACCATGACCATGGCTGGAACCTGTCATTTTGACTCTCTGCCCCATTCTGCATATTTTGTCACAACATATTTATCTTTCACCATCAACACTCTGCATTTGAAAACTTTGAATTATCCTCTATTCATTGCACTATATCCACTAATATGTGAAGGGAGTATAGTCACAATTGCCATAATAAACCTTTGACTTCATATTAATCAAAGGAGAGGTTTGAGAACTTTGAAATTTCTGCTACATTTCATGATTATGTAAATTTTGTAACAAGATGACACAGGAGAGGAAAAACATTTTAACTAAACATTGCTAATTTTTAGCATTTGTAAGTCTATCCTTATAATGCCACAAGTAATTTTTTAAAATAAATTGCAAAAAACAGTAAATGAGTGCTGCTCTTGAAAGGAATTGGAAGGAAATATGATGACTTCTTTTATTTTGTTTTCCTAGTTGTTAAATTTATATTTACTAAAAATTTTAGTCCTCACTAATGCTACTTAGTCTGTTTCTTTAAACATGACCTTTATTTGCTTGATTAACTACACCATATTTTATAGGGAGAAGCTGTTCTGCCAGTTTTGGTTAGGTAGTTTTATAGTCTGTTGTTGGAGAAGTTCTGACATTTATATCTCTATACAGAAGAGACATAACTTTAGGTTGAATTTAATAGCTGCAAATTTTGACATGAGTAATAAACTAAACCTGAGTGGGAGGCTAGTTTTATTATTCTTTAAATAGTATAATGATCACTGTTGCCTTCTAATTTAATCAACTAGAATAACTATCCTATAAATAGTCATCATCATTCCTGGCTTTCTTTTAGTAAATTAAGGTGATTCACAGAAGGTGAGGAAATAAAAATTATTTTAATATGTTTATTAGATGGTTCTAATCTTCCAGGGATTATCTGCATGTCTTGAAAAAATCACAGAAACAGTTTAACTTGAATCAGTGGGTCAAACATAATTATATATACTGAATGAAAATTGGTCACATTGTTGGAACACACAATGGATGGACAATACAAGACAAGTAGCTCTAGACCATATTAAGAGAATCTCCACTTTTGTTATAATTGAGTAATAATAAGGTACCCAAGGAATTAATGTGGAATGTTTTAAGATGATTAGATACTTCTGGTTGTACAGAAATTATGGTTTCAATCACTGCTTTGTAAGTGGTTACTTCTCAATTTATATTTATCCCTGTAATAAAATTTATTCAAACTTTAACACATAATTTCAAAACTGTTTCATTTTACTTTGATTTTTCCCAAAGATCAGATTATTCAGATTATTCTATATAATGTGTTTTTATTTTTAGAAATAAAATCACCAAAAAAGCTGGTTATTTTTTTAATTTTCCGGTATAATATCTTGGATATGCAGAGGATTTTCTTAGAGACTGTTGATTGTTTATCAGAGATTCTCACCTTGTGTTTCAGCAAAACAAATTTAAAAAGAGAGACTGACAGGTGCAACCTCATGCTAAGTGTAGAAGATATTTCCTCTTGATGATGACACAGACATCCTGCCTTGTCTTTAAACTGATAACCCAGTGCAATGATAGCGAGTAGAGACTGGCTATTGACTTTGGCTGACAAAGAAATATCAGTCTTGTTAAAATGAAAGACACAATGCTGCAAATACACTGATAATAAATGGAGGTGGGGAGGAAGGGGGGGAAGGGTTTCCTTTTTACTTACCAAAAAACCCCACACACAAAAAACAAACAAATAAAAAGAAACAAGCAACCCCCAATGATTAAAAATGACCTTTCAAGATCTAAGGTTAAGAAGAACAAGTAGATGAATTTCTCCTTGTAAAGCTACATTGAACCTCTCTGAATCCACAGCCTGAAAACTGAAGTTGCACTTAAACATAAATAAGGGACAGCTACAATTCTATATTGCTTTTTATTCTCTTGCTTTGGTTTCCAAAATTATTTCTCTGTGTAACTTAAGATATTTGGAGATCCTGCTCCTTTGATTACAACAGTTTAAAAGGAATCTTTTCAATAGAAAATGAAGGGAAGGATCACCCAAATTTCACCAAATTGGTGATTGCTGTTCAATGCAATATTTAGATTTCTGGTATGGTCTTTAAGAACACAGCATTACTGTCTGAGGAAAGAATAGATAAGCATGTAGGTCAGGCTCTTTCAAGTGACTCAGATATGCTGCAGGGTGGGGGTTTTTTGTTGTTGTTAGCTTTTTTTAAAAAAATTTTTGATCTTTTATGGGTCAATCTTAAATGGGTTGAACTTTTTTGATAAGAAAATCAGAGTTGCTACTATTTGA
This sequence comes from Melospiza melodia melodia, assembly GCF_035770615.1. Classification (NCBI taxonomy): domain Eukaryota; kingdom Metazoa; phylum Chordata; class Aves; order Passeriformes; family Passerellidae; genus Melospiza; species Melospiza melodia. The sequence continues at coordinate 133,061,866 of NC_086194.1, read as the reverse complement.
ACACAGGCTTGTTTAAGTTCCAAGTTTTTGATATTATTTGTATTCCTTATTCATATTCTGTTCAACATTTTTCTCCTCTGTCATCCTTATTTTATTTTATCTTACTGGACTGCTTGTCTCTCTGCCTTTCCGCCTGTTTCTTGTTTCTTCCTTCCTTAGTATTCATTCTTTAACCTTGTTGATCTTGTGTTGTTCAAATTCTTTGATAGTCTTTCATGATCTCTTGTTTAATACTGGATCATGCTAACCCCAAACACTTCTTTCATTATTGATATGGTTTAGTTTCCTTTCATATTAAACTGCAGTATTGCTTCAGAAAAGTTTTTTATTCTGATGAAGAAATGGAATCAAAAATATCTGACAATACCTGAGATATTAAAATAATTAGATAGTTAGTATTTTTATCCATTGTGAGTGAATTATGTACTTAAAAATATAATTTCCTTTCTGAGTTTTACATGCCTGGCTGTAGGACAAAGATGAGGCACAACTGAAAGTCTACCAGTGGGACACTTAAGAAAAAGTAAGTACTACCTGATCATTTAAAGTTTTATCACTGCTTTAAACTCTGAAGGGTGCAATTCCTGTTTAATATCACCACTTAAAATATAAAACATAGTGTCTTTAAAAGAGACAAGGGTGATTACTGAAGGTCCTCCTGAAAAGAGTTGATGGCTGAATAATATATCACCATAAAGAGACATCTTAGAAGTTCACATGAAAAAAAAATAGTGCACCTGGCTGGAATGGAATTTACTTTCTTCACATTAGCCTGTATGGTGGTGTGTTTTGTGTTTGTAAGTAAAGCAGCATTGGTAATGCATTTGTGTTTTCATTACTTCTGAAGAGCGCTTGCAAATCATTAAGGCATTTTCTCTTTTCACTCTGCGCTGCCCCCTTGAGTGGGTTTTTTCTGAGGTGGAGTGAATTTTCTTCACAGAAAGTGGTATTGGGCTGTGTTTGCATTATAACAAAAACAGCACTGATAACACTTTGGTGTCTTACTTAATGCTGAACAGTGCATGTAAAACATCAAGGTGTTTTCTGTTTCTCTCACTGGTGAGAGAAAGTGAGTAGACTGGGGGTGAGCAAGAGGTGAGGATGAGGACATGGTTATGACAGTGGATCCCAACTGAGGGAAGGGAAATTCCACAGCACATGACATCATGGTCAGAAATAAAATCTGTAGAAAGGAGTAAGGGGAAAGGGATGTTTGTAGTGATGGGGTTTGTCTTCCCAAGTAACCATTATATGTGATGAAGCTTGACTTTCTCAAAAGGGCTGAACATCTGTCCGCCCACAGGAAGTGGTGAATGAATTCCTCATTTCTCTTTGTTCGCATGCACAGGTTTTACCTATTGAATTACCTTTATCTCAACACACAAGTTTGCTTCATTTTACCCTTCAAGTAGGTTGCTCCTCCAACCTGCTTGAGGGGAGCTCTGTGGGCAGCTGTGGGGGCTGAGCTTGCTTCTGGGGTTAAGCTACACCACCACCATCCTTCCCCACAGAAAAAAAGGCTGGAGGTGGGTAAGAGTCTGGGAGGGAGCACAATCGGGACAACAGACTCAAACTGACCATAGGAATAATTTATACTACACAGCATTAAATCTCAGGGAAAGGAGGACAAAGAGGGGAGTTTCGTGGTCAAGGAATTTTCTTCCCAAGCACCTATGTCCAGGGCAGAGAGCCTTCTTTCCAGGAAGGGGTAAACAACAACTTCTTCTTTCCTTGTTAAACTGTCAGTGTCCTGATCCACAGGTCTTTTTGCCTTCCTTCTATTTCCCCTCTGCCCTATGGCTGACAAGTAAGCAAGTATATGGATGTTGGCTGTTGAGAAGGTAGGACCACTACAAATATAGAAGATAGAGTGAATAAATGTTCTCTTCTGCAAATTCATTCCTTCCAACTCTCACAGAGTAAAACACAGTTAAACTGTGTGTTGTATTCTTGAAATGTATTGTTTGTGACACATTTAAAGCTGTGGGTACATTATATTCTTTTGTTGTTCTTTCCAATTGTTGTAAATAGTGGCTGCTTCATTAAATCCCTTTTTCTTCAGAAAATTTACAGCAGATTGGCATACACAGAGAATATTGTGAAGCAATCCAGGAACATTTTATTTATTCACGACCAAATGGGAGGAAATTTTTACTGTTAAAGGGAGAACACTGATTTTTTTCTCCTTAAAACAAAATGTATACATAGAAGTGTAGGACAGAATATTTCATGTTTAAAGTCTTCATACAATACTACCCATGGTTACAGCTATGTCCTTAAAAAATAAAAAGGTACAGTTCTAATTTATCAATTTTCTTATAAAGGTTTAGATAAATACTCTGAAAGTAGTTTAAAATGCTTATTTTCATTTAGTTAAACCATAGGCATAAATATGCTCACAGCCACTTCTCAGATATCAGGCTGATGAAAAGTTGATTTTTTATCTGAATTCACCACTAATTTTCTTCTGTCTGCCTACTCTTTCTGATGACAAGGGTTAATTGGAGATATTAATTTTCTTGTATTCACATTTATTACATTTCTAAAGTGTAAATATACCTGATTCCAGTGAAATGTCTTATATCAGAGGAAAACAAGTAGTTATATATTTTTGGAGGGGAAAATATAATACTATTGAAACAGAAAATATTTTACAATTACTGTTCATTTCTACATAATGAATTTATACTATTTTCTCTTTTTTTTTTTTTTTTTTTTTTTTTTTTCTTTCATTCTTATTTTTTCTGTTTCCTAATGTCTATATTCTGACTATTGAAGAAATATCTACTTGGTTTTTATTATAATTTTGTGACTGAGTGAGCTATTGAAATTCTTAAACATTGTTGTCCACTTCAAAATTTCAAAAATTATTCATGTCTATGAAGAGAACCTGTGTGAGAAACTGGATTAGCACTTGTAACCTGTCTGATGATATCTCAAAGGGAAGGTAACAAAAGCCCATTTACTCATATTCCCTCAAATGGTGGGCCTTCCATATTCTCTGTAAAGATATTCCCTACATCTCCCACACTTTCTTTTACTCTATAACTGTGGAGAAGGTTTAATATTCCTCTATTTTTTAGAGAGGTTCATAATTAGGATAGCTATCTCTTTGTCCATTTACTCCACCACAAAAATTGCCACTCTTTTCATATGGTCTGCCACTCAAGTGCAAAGAGCTACACAGTCATGAGAGACCACATTAGGTGAAAATGGATTCTTTTTTCTCTCAACAGTTTATTGATCTTCAAGGACAACCAATTTGTGTCAGCTGTCATCTCTTCCCGTTAAAATTATTAGTTTTCACCCTACCTTGGTAACTTCTTTTTAGGTTGTCAAAATTTTTCTGCTGCCTCTTGTGACCATCTCAAATTTAATTTAGGTGAGGAGAAAGCCTGGAATCCCATTATCTGCTCTGCTTTAACATACAAAGAGTATAGAAGATGCTTAGTTTCCATTACAAAAAGAAATTATCTCCTGTGGAGAACAGAGAGGTTTGAGTGAAAGCTGTCCCTGCTAGGATAAATTCAATAGGAGGTTGTTGATACAGGGATTCACTACTTTTTGCGAGTTACATTGTTATAAAAAGACTAGAAGGTGGCAAATGGGGCTGCTTAATGCCTAATTCATCAGCAGAGTTCCTTCTCCTACCAAATTAGTCAATGCTAATCCTCATGGTACAGTCAATACAGGGAGAATTGCCTCATGCAACACTTAATGCCTTTATTTTTTTGTAAAATCAGCAATCTCAGGTTAATATTGGCTATGCAGAAATAGAGACCATAGCTAAATAATCACAAAAATATTTAAAAGGGCTGCCAGTGTCTCCATTTAACATGAAGTTAGACGTATTGTGATATCCATTTCAAAACAAGCTTTAAGAGTCAAAGTTCTGGTTACAATGAAATCTTACCCTGCGTAACTGCTTTAAGCAGTAAGCATTTTTTGACTATTGTTCACAAAGCAAGCCCCAGACCCTGTGCAAAGTAATTAGTTCTGGAAAGAAACCCTGCAACAAAAGAGTTAATATTTTCTCCTCAAGGGTTTTTACAATGGTAATGAGACCCAGTCATCCATTTGTCTGAGAATAAAAAAAAAAGACTAATTTAGTCAGAATGTCTGGACTGTAGTAGTCAAAAGAATTCCTAGGACTAGACTCTTCCTTTGCTAAATTCTCTTTAGCATAGAAAAATCTATTTTATCCCTTTTCAGGATGTTTTAGGGTTCAGAGAACCTAAAATAGAACTTTGGACTTCATTTTTGGCAAGAACAAACCTTATCCTGCTTTGTCTTCCCTTGTACAAACAATGTAATGTATTTGTATTGTTTTCAGAGACAAAATGCACTGTGTCAAGCTTCAGTTACCTGATAGTCATTCATCCCTTAGATTGCATTCAGAGTAGTAATGGTTACTTGTATCAAACCTTGTAGGCAAAATTAAAAAAAAAAAATTAATAAGATCATGGAACTTTGTAAATTTAATTTGCCTTACCAGAGAAAATAAAAACACACAACTACATATTTTTATGGTTTGGATTTGGATGGGACAATATTTTTCTTATTTGGACTCTTCCCTGGAGCCTAAGACATCATGGGAATAAATTTCTAATCATATGATTTAAGGCCAGATTAGGGATCTGGACAGCTACTCAGTGGACAAGTTTTCGTTCTTAGATCAACTTGAAACTGACAGTGCCTTTTGTTCTCAAAATGGCAACTCTATTAAGCTGTAAACAAAAAAATTATATAAATTAAAAAACAAAACAAAACAAAACACAAACCCGAACCAAGCAATGCCCCAAACCTTTACTAATAGATTAAGTTAACTATACTTTACTAGCCAAAAAGGTGGAGGATGTGGAGGGAAACAGTTTACAGCTGAGATAAAGATATTTCCAGCCACTCAAGTTGTCAGAAGCTGCTTCACGTTGCTTGTACAGTGCTGTGCTCATGATACTTGGTGATTACTCAATGATTTTTGAATCTCACTGTGTTCCTGTCCTTGTTTGTTACCAAGGCCCTAAGAGCCTTCTCCACCTTTTGGCAACTTTGGTTATTTTATGTAAAGTCACTCTCCCCATCTCAGTAAATAATTTCCCTGTCTGTTTCTCCCACATCTAATAGGTAATAAGTCAAATCTTCCAGATTCAGTACCAAGCAAACAGAAAGAAGAAATAGAAAGAAGAAATTGAGCCCTGCATTTACTCAGAGCAGGGATTAAAAGAATTTTAAAAACCCCTTACATTGGAGACACACGTAATCTTCCTTCCTTCCTTCCTTCCTTCCTTCCTTCCTTCCTTCCTTCCTTCCTTCCTTCCTTCCTTCCTTCCTTCCTTCCTTCCTTCCTTCCTTCCTTCCTTCCTTCCTTCCTTCCTTCCTTCCTTCCTTCCTTCCTTCCTTCCTTCCTTCCTTCCTTCCTTCCGCCACTTCCTTCCTTCCTTCCTTCCTTCCTTCCTTCCTTCCTTCCTTCCTTCCTTCCTTCCTTCCTTCCTTCCTTCCTTCCTTCCTTCCTTCCTTCCTTCCTTCCTTCCTTCCTTCCTTCCTTCCTTCCTTCCTTCCTTCCTTCCTTCCTTCCTTCCTTCCTTCCTTCCTTCCTTCCTTCCTTCCTTCCTTCCTTCCAACACTTCCGACACTTCCGACACTTCCGACACTTCCGACACTTCCTTCCGACACTTCCTTCCGACACTTCCTTCCTTCCTTCCGACACTTCCTTCCTTCCGACACTTCCTTCCGACACTTCCTTCCTTCCTTCCTTCCGACACTTCCTTCCTTCCGACACTTCCTTCCTTCCTTCCGACACTTCCTTCCGACACTTCCTTCCGACACTTCCTTCCGACACTTCCTTCCGACACTTCCTTCCGACACTTCCTTCCGACACTTCCTTCCGACACTTCCTTCCTTCCTTCCTTCCTTCCTTCCTTCCTTCCGACACTTCCTTCCTTCCTTCCGACACTTCCGACACTTCCTTCCGACACTTCCTTCCTTCCTTCCCTCTCTCTTCCAGAAATGACAACCAATATTAGATATTTAGTTTCCCTACCTCAGCATGCCCTGCTAAGTTCTTTATTTCCTTTCCCATTCTTGCAGTTGTCTACCCTACCTCCAAAAATAACAGGCAGGTCTAGATGAAACCCCTGTACATGTTGCCTCTCCTCAGCCAAGGTGGGGTGACTGATTATGTACTTAACCATATGACAATTTCTAGATGATGAGAATAACAAAGGGCAATATGAATAAGTAGGGCATTGCTTCCTGCTTTATCCCCCTTTTTTAATTAATGATTCTTTCTCTTCTTGCCTGCCCAGTTTGTCCTACAGAAATCTTCTAAAGACAATAATGATAGAACTTTGTAAATTACGTGTTACCATAAGCACTTATTTTTTAATGACCTAATTAAATTCAACACAGTAACTAATTGTGAGCTTTCTATAAACACCAAATGTTCCACAACAGATACAAAAGCTTGGGAAGAAGGTATTGATCAGTGCTTCTGCTAAACATGTCCTGGTACATTTTAGGGGACTTTTTCAGATGTCAGGTTATAGACTTTCAGACATTAGTTTTGTTGTAGCACTCTGCATATGGAGTTGAATGCTTGGAGTAAGCATAGAAATCTGCACAAATGAGGAAGGTTACAAATAAAAAATTGTACATAAAGTGTACATCTTACATAAATATTTTCATTTCTGTGCTTAAATTCCAGATCAAGGGTGTAAACTCAGTGTGAAAATTAACATTTATTTAAATAGCCAAGAGAAATTCTCTCTTGTATCAAACTGGTTTTTATTTGTGCTAAGTCCTTATCTATTTGTTTTACTTTTGCTTTTTCCTTTCCTGTCATTTCCTAATCTCTAGGAATCTTTTTTACTGCCAACCTTAAAATCACCTTCCTGGATGTCCTTATGTTTCACTGTTGCATTCTATACCTCATAAATTACATATGTATTAAAACTAAGAAACAATTTTAAAAAAATGCTATCTAATATGCCAAACCCAAATCTGTTAATTAAGAAAATCAGGAGTTTTTCTTATGACACAGAAGTATTTAAATCAGTGTTTCATATGAAAATCATTAAATTTGTATTACCTTCTGCTTCAAGTGTCCTTGCTTAAGTAAAATAGGTTATTAATAAAGCAATGTAAGACTTGAAAGAGCTCCTAACTCATTTGACACTTACAGTAAATTTATAAGTACTGCTTCTGGTTTTATATATCCAAATAAAGTATAATTCAGTGACAGAAAATGTTTTAAAAAATAGCTAACCTTTCTGAAATCTTGATAAATATTAACTTAAAAATGTCTAGCAGCACTCCCTATTTAGTGCCAGAAAAGAATATGACAGACTAAGGAAGGATTATCTATTTAATACACTAGATAAATTTGGATCCAGAAACAAATTTTGTAAATGGATTAAATGCTTACTCCTGGAAGCATGGCTTACTGGGCTAAGTATCAGGACTGAAATCCCCACAATCCTTAAACAACAGCTCTGAATCTTTCTCACCCTTGTTCTTCTTCCTTCAAAAGGATGGATAGTTCACAGTTATTTCAGGCTAGATTTTGGTAATCACTCTCCAGCTGAGAACTTTGTTTGCACAGAACTCAAGGTTACTGATGATATGTGCTCTCTATGATTCTCTCTTTTCCTTTTCCTTTTCCTTTTCCTTTTCCTTTTCCTTTTCCTTTTCCTTTTCCTTTTCCTTTTCCTTTTCCTTTTCCTTTTCCAATATGATTTTTTTTTTCATTTATTTAAATGACATCTGCAGGAGCTTAATACAAGTTAAATAGAATTATTAATACTAGTAAGCCTAGCTCTAAACACTATGGAATCATCAGGGAATAGTGAAGTTCTAATACATTCCTGATGTTTGATTTTTACAATTAAAAAATTCCAAACAGAAAGGATTTGGGGTAAATATAGGTCTTTGCACAACGAAATTCTTGTTGGGAACTTTGGATTTGTTAATCTATTTAAATATTAATAAATAGTGGGAAGACATATTTCTTAAAAAGCATGGAAGAGGGCACCTCTAGAAAGGCAGAATTTAATTTTGAATTAAAGATTAAAAAAAATGTCTTTATCTGCTGCCTTGGAGATTAAAATTATATTGTGAATATTCAGTATTTCAGAGAAGAAAAAAGAAACCAAAGGAATGGTTAGTATATTTAATCTTCCTATCTTATTTAAAAATTAAATCATACTGAAGTAGGACTGAAATTCAGAACGGGAAAAGTGATGATCATTAACTGTTTTTCAAGGTTATTCAGTTTGGCAGTGCAAAATGCTAATTTGATAATTTTTCTGTACAGCATTCTAAAAAACAGCCCTTGCAAAGTGAGGGCTTTTTGGCTTATGTTTTTCTTCAACTCTTTAGGTGATGACAGAAGTGTATCATTCACAAAATGTGATGTGGCAGAAAAATTCCTGTAGGCACTTTTAGTTGGTTTTGGCTACTATTGCACACTAGGGGAAGGAGCAGCCAAGCAAACCTTGTAGCTCTAAAAGAATGCCATAATCTAACCATTTTATTTTTACCACCAGGCTTGGTTATTTTATATCTCATAAGTTCTGGTTAAAACTGTTGTCAATTCTTTTACAAACAGCCTTAAATCCAAGTCCTACCAGATGTCAACAGTAGAGTTTTAGAAAAAATGATAGCACATAATAGACACTACTAACAGCAGGGACACTGTGGGTAATGTTAACAAAATTGCCCATTAGTACTGCACACTATTCAGAAAGAATCCAAAGTTCTTGAATATGTCAGTGAAACTTGGGAATCACTAGGTGAAATTTCTTAAAAGTGGTAAAACCAAATGCTGCAATATTTGAATTACTAAATCTAGCTTTTGAGAGCAACAAATTATGGTTGGCCGCAAGCATGAGAGCAACATAAAAATAAATTTAAGAAGTCAATTAAATTAAGATTGGATGATAAATAGCATTGAATCAATCATCTTTGTGATTCTGCAAAGCAATGTTTACTTAGAAATAATCTTTTTTGATGTCAAATTAATTTTTCTCCTGACAAATGCTTCATTCACTTATACATCAATGAATTACAGATGACAAGAAACACACTAGCAGGGAGTTATGTTTTTGCATTTCATCTAAAGTTAAAATGGATTTATGGCATATTGCTGTAATTCTGTGTCTCGACATAATTGATGGATAAGATGCACCACCATCATATTATGGGCTGTCCATATTATCCCAAGACTACCATTCTGTATTTTGTGAGTCTGCGCATTCATGTGAGACTTATTATTCTTGTTTAAGCAGTCCTAAAGAATCAACTGGGAGACTTGATTAAAAAATTACAACAGTAGCTGGTAGCTGCCAAGTACATGCATTCCTTTCAAAGATATTTTCAATGGTACAAGATGTTTGAAAATTGTCTTAATCATAAATAGAAGGGTGCTGGCTTTCTCAGTAACAATACTTTTATCTGATCTGGATTCTGCAGTTATTCCTGTGGTCAGCAGAGGAGCACCTTTAATGAGTGTCAAAAGCAACTATCTTCTGAAAATCAACACAAACATTGGTTTAAATTGCTGTTGCTTGAATGAGACTGACAGAGTCAGATTAACTTCCCTCTTTAAAGTATTAAAAAAAAAAGTTTGTTATATTGATTAGCATATACTGTAGATGCTAGTTTTTTATGTGGTTTAAGGCTAAAAAATTAATCTATCTGTGACCTGAAAATTACAGCACCTTCTCCCTTCCACGCCCTAAAAAAAGCCCAAAACAGAACTGGAAACAAAAAGCAGAAGGATATTTAGGATAGTTGGCTCATTCTCTATTCTCTAAATAGAGTGAGACTTAGTAGTGACAATATTTTCCTAGGCATTATAAGGGGAAAAAAAACCCAAGGCTTAAAAATGAGACTGAGGTCTGTTCATAGTAATAGCATTTCTAACACAACAGTGTTCAAGATACAAACTGTAAGAATCATGGCCTTGCAGATTAATTCAGATGGGCAGAAATCTCTGGAGCAACCCCCTTGTCAAACCAAGGTCAATTTCAAAGTCAGACATAACTTCAAATTTAGATCAGATCCCTCAATGCCTTTTGGATCTTGTTTTGAGTACCTCTAAAGGTGGATGTTCCACAGTCACTTTGAGTACCCACATGGTTAGAGAAAAAAAATTGTAATTTATAGAAAATGCTTGTAATACTTAATGAAAACTCCCTTATTTCCTCCTCCTTTATTACTGATAATGCCATTTTTTTGATACCTTAGTAAAGGAATTGCGTTTATTTTGTCTCTGTGGTTCCAGATACCTACATACTTATAGATCATAGGAAAGTCCAGTGTATTCATTCCATGGAGCTCAATGTCCATAATTTTGAATTGTTCTTTTGAGAACAGTTTTCCTCATGCTTTCTGCACTCTTTACTGTACAGGACAAGAATGAGAAAGAGGAAGACAGCATAATCAAACACTACAAAACCTCATATGATGAGAAACTATGATTATATATTATACTGTCAAGTTCTTATTGATCCACTTAAAGGCACATTGACCTTTAATATTAATGTTCTTAGCAAAAAATGTCATTGGAAAAGACTATAATGCTAAATGTTCAATGACATAAAATGTGCATGTCTACTATGAACATAACCAGAGGCAGTGGTCAAGAAATGTAACCCTAATTAGGTCATCTGCTTGTCAGGAAGCCCTCAGCATCTGCTGTTATGAAAAATGGAGATTAAGGGTATTACCAGGCCAAAAGAATACTATTCTTCATGGAAAGATATCACTGTGAAACAAAAAAAAAAAAAAAAATTAGATTTTTGTTGCAGACAGGAAAGGTGGTTAACTTATACATGTTTATTTCAAAAAGATTAATATCAGGATGCTCTTGATATATAATGAGAAGTAGCAGCATGATAGCTTACAACAGTAAACAGAAAAGAGTTTATTGATTATTTGGTCTGCCTGTGATTTATTTTCTTATATAAAATACAATATAAAATACAGCTTAGAGGGAATAACCTTTATTCAGAGGAGATGCTGAACAGAAACACAATTACCTGTGCACAAACTAACTCCAAAACCACATTTTTCAAGAGTTAGGGATTCTGAAGAAGTGGAGATTTTTGGACTTTGCTGGGTGTGGGTGCCCAGGGTGCTGCAGCGGTGGCCTCCATAGGAAGAAGCCACAATTTCCCCTATCCTGAGCCAGCTGGTTCCAACAGAGCCATCACAGGGCACCACTGAGCCCAGCAGCCACCATGGGAGCACAATATTCAAAATTCAGCAGAAAACAGCACTCTCCTCTTCCCTTTGGGCTGCACTGTGACCTCAGAAACACTCATTAGGCCTTGGCCTTGATGAACAGCACCTGGGCTAAGCTGCTCTTAAGCTTTTCACAGACACTGTCTGTTCCCAAGAACTTGTTGCCCAACAAGCCCCCTTTAAATTTTTGGTCTCTTCCAGGACTAATTTTGGCAAGGAGGTTCATTCTGAACTCCATGACTCATAAGAGGTTCTCCCATATTCCCTTTTACCCTTACCGTTTCCTACCCTTACCCTTTTTCCATCTCCATCTTCTGCATAGATCCCTTTACATTGATTTTAATTTTAGATTGATTTTAGATTTTAGTCTGATTTTTCTTTCTGGGCCTTAAACATGTAGTCAGTCATAGAGTAAACCTTGCCAATGAACTTTGCTTTTCTTTCACTTTAATAATACTATTATTTTGCCGATATCTTTACTGGTGATTCTTTGAGTGACATAAAACACTCATTTGCTACAGGGGGAGAAACAAAGCTACAAGAGAGGAAAACAAAAATAGTGAGAGAAGGTGAGAGAAGGAGGAAGGAGAGGGATCCACTGGAGCAGGTAAAAAGTGTCAGGAGAAAGGGGCAGGAAAGAGAAACTGCTGTGTACAACCCACCTGATTCCAGGCTACTTGGCTGGGGGAAAGGTAGAGGAGTCTGTGGGGATGCTGATCTTGGGAGAGTGGGGAGGGCAAGAACATTGCTTTAATGTTCTTTTCCTTTGTCTTTATCTGAAAAAAAATAATTGGTAATAAATTAATTTTGCCCAAATCTAGTATGTTTTGCCAATGACAGCATTTAATAAGCAATCTCTTTCCTGTTCTCTTCCCTTGTCCCGTTTAGGAGTGGCAGTGAGCAAGCAGCTGGTTGGGAGTTTGGCCCTTAGTCAAGGCCAACCCACCACACTGGCCAAGATGGGGAAATTAGGTTTCCCTTACCCAAAGTTTTCTCAGTTTTACATCAAAGAGCAATTTTTTTTGGACTACACATGGAATACTGGTCTGGTTAATCTGCTGCTCCGAAACCAAAAGCAAAACCCAAAAAGATGAGAGCTCATTAAGTTGTAGTGGTATATAACAGATGCATGAACTTACTGAAAGAGCTCAGACTATAAAACTGGATTGCCAGTGCTGATTTGTTTTGGTTTTGGTTTTTTAAATTGCTTGTTACTTTATTTTTCTTATTTTGTCCTCTTCATATCAATGTATAGATAAATGTATTAATATAGTCTGAGGTGTCGGTAGGAAGTTAAGGATATTGCCAATGACTAACGTTTTATTTTGCATTACTGTAAGACTTAGAAAATACTCAGTTAGCAATGCAAGGTAGTCATTCTCAGTGATCCTTGGGAAACCCTTCCAACTCAGCATATTCTGTGATTGTGATGAAAAGAGAAGAGAAGAGAAGAGAAGAGAAGAGAAGAGAAGAGAAGAGAAGAGAAGAGAAGAGAAGAGAAGAGAAGAGAAGAGAAGAGAAGAGAAGAGAAGAGAAGAGAAGAGAAGAGAAGAGAAGAGAAGAGAAGAGAAGAGAAGAGAAGAGAAGAGAAGAGAAGAGAAGAGAAGGGCTTGAACACTTAGATCAAGACAATGAAGTAACTAGATTAAGTGCCAATGGCAGGTGAAATGATAAACAAGTACAATCAGATGAAATTATAAATGAGGTGAAATGTTAGGATACTGAAACTCACTTTGTTTGAAAGCTGGCATGTATGTCTTGTTGCAGGGTATCAAAAAGAGTTGGCTGTGAGACAGTTTCCGTTGAAAGCGTGTTGAATAATCCAATCTGCTTGAGTTTGGTTGTGTATAAATGTGGTATTCACAATCTGCATATACTTCAAATGACAACATTGATCATGTGGTTCATTTTTTGAAAATTATATTTAATGAATCTTATACAGAGAAGCTAGCAGCAGAAACATTTACCTACTTATTTTTTATCCACTCTTCTGAAATGTTATGTTGTATGATTGATAGACCTTACATGGATTACATGGAGACATCAAGTTTAAAGTAGAAAATATCATTTTCTCAAAGCAGTATCATAATTCATAGTTCATTATATGATAAAGTACAGAATGGAGCTGAACTTAGTGAAGGAAAGCTACACAATGTAATTATCATTATTCCAAATGTTTCTGTCATTTTTAATAAAGAAAACCATAAAGACTTGTAAAAATCATTTCATGATTTAATGACACCAGAAAATCACAAACTGAGCTAACATAAATTGCTGTAGTGCTTTCATTCAGCTTTGTTGAAACCCTGAATCTCTGATAAACAAATTTTCAAATAAAACAGTCAGAATGAAAATTATATTCATAAGTATGTAAAAGAACACAGTTCTATTTGCCATACTCAGTTATGCAAAAATTAGAATTACTGTTATCTTGTAACAGACAAATGAGGTTGTTTGGATGACCTATTAAATATAAGAAAATTGTTAAAGATGATTATCCACTTGTTAAAGATGCTGTGGAAGTTTGAAGTATTCTCAAGGATAATTTCTTGCTTTTCTTAAAAGGAGGTTTTCTCCTCTCTTTTTGTAGTCACTAAATCTAATAATCACTACTCTAGGAATGGAAACTAGTTACACCCTAGAGCCAGTGCTATACTTAAGGCACACAATCAGTGATACTATCATTAGAGAAGATGCTCAGTTTTCCCACTGAGTTCAGTGAGTCTGAAAATCCCTTCTGTTTCTCAAAAGGCATTTTCTTTGTTGCAGTAGATACAGCAGGCACTGAGCTTCAGAACAGCTTTGAAAATTTTGGGCTGAAGTGTAACTCTTTTCGTATAATCTTTCACATTGTAATAATGATTCCTTCCCTTTCAGTGTAGCATTAATCAAACCGCATCTGAGCTTACTGAACAACCAGAAGTGAAAAACATACTTCAATCACAGTATTTGACCTGGAATTCAGTTGTTTGGGGATATATCTGTGAAGGATGAGAGTAGGGGTAGCAGATTCACTTATGTTCATTCCATTTATTCTCAGTTGGGGTTAAGACATGCCCTAGCTATAGAAACAGGACCAAAAAAAAATTAGACATAGGTTTAAATCCATATTATTCATGCTATACACATTTTATGCCTTCATTCAATCAATTCAAGCTTCTGAATCTAATATGGAAAGTAAATTGGTGTACTATAATTGCCACTACACTGTGACCAAGTAAAGAATACTGGGAATGAGACACAGTAGTATTTTTCCTCTATAACCCTAATGTCACTGTGTGTGATGTGGCCACTTTCAGTGGGAAAATCCTGCAATGACTTGTCATTGTGGGTAAGGAGTAAATTCTTACTTCCTTTTAAAAGCAAAGAGCAAACAAGAAAGGACTAAACTTCTCTGACGTTTAGTGCCTCCTATTCTTGATTGAAAATCCTTCCTACTTTTCATTTCAGTGATCTTGGTTCACTCCACACAACTTTTGGTGTAACTGATTCCAGCTGCCATTTTTCACAGTGACTGTGAGGGAAAAGAAACACACAGTCACAGAAAGCACAATGTGGAGACACGTACAACCCACCTTGCAGCAGCCTAGAAAAGGTTAATGAAAACTTTAATTACCAATCCTTGGTATGACAAAGACAATTAGAAACAACTGCTGCAAGAGACTATAGGAGGAGCAGTCTCAGGAGGAGCTGTTGAGATTTTAAGCTCTGATGAAAAAGTGCTATGAGATGAAAATAGTCTGCTAAGTAAAATATTCTTCTAAGTGAAAGAAGAAAATCCACAGAATTCATGGAAGATAAGAGGTAGAAATATACTCCTGACACTTATCTTGACCTCTATGACAAGACACCTGAAGAAGAGTAAAGCCTTTGTTTTTAACTCCAAGAGCTGTAGAAAGGATCTGGGGATAAAGACTGAAGCTGACAGATAGCTATCTTGCGTGTGTGAAAATCCTAACTAATTCTGTTATCTGAAAGAGAAAGGTCTGTTCCTCAGACAAATGGAAAGATCACATTTATATATTGGAAAGGCTGTTAGACCATACATAAAATGGCTGTAGCTCACTGCCACGTAAAAGTTGAGAACAGATCAAACATTAAAACTCCTACTGAGATTGTTGGCTAATGTGCATATACATTCAAAAAAAAATAAGGTACTGACCAAGATTTACTAGCTTATAATTGGACATTTTGTCCAAAAGTTTTGTTCAGACAGACAAGATTGAGCATTTATTGTTGCCTGATGGGATACTATTTTACCTGCTATCATTAAAAAATAAAAGAGGTGGATAAATATAATAATTTCTGACTTTAAATACTGTTTAGTTGCTATGTGTTGAATTTAAGACATTTACTTTAAAGTTAAGACTAAAACCTAGTGTCCTGCACTGACTCTTATTTAGCTTGAATGTGCATCTGGTCTTAATTTCTAATATACAGCAACTTTTACATTAACTTGTAAAACATTTTACGGAACTCTGATTCGAAGCATTTGGCAAACATTTAATAAGAATGTATTGGGAATGTATATCTGAATGCAAGAATCTTAAAATTAATAGATACAATCTGAAAAGCTCTTAAGCCAACTTTTGTAGCCATTAGTTACTGCAAATTTTCTAGACAAATTTTCTGAAGTGCCTGGTTCTTTTCTGAAGTATTTTAAATTTAACTAAAATTCAAATTAAATGTTTTAAGATATACAACCCTAAAACAGCAGACAGTGTTTTTCAACATGAAACATTGAAGTGTTCTAAATGAATCTTTAGCAGCAGGATACATGAAAATGTACTTATACAATCTTATGCTCAGACACAATTATCCATAAATTAGATATCCACTAAGTATTGTGTCCCTCTGGAAGCATGCCAATGGAAAAGTTGGCATGCTGACCATCAATGTGCTTGCAACTTCTAAAATTCCTACTTTTATCCTGAAAATAATGGTAAATATAGCAGTGAGTAATAGCAGAACCAAGGAATCCAAAATAGAGCAGGGACTTTTGACCTGTTCCTTAATCTGGTAATTTTTCTGGACCATGAAGGGAAAGGGAGGTTTGTTTTGGGTTTGGTTTTTGTTTGTTTTTTTTTTTTTCCTGCAAAAGGCTACAAGTGATCTATGTTTCTACTTTGATAACTGAGCATTATTTTTTATTCCCTTCCTATCACCTGGACAAATCACTTTGTAGTGATACCACACAACTGTAAAGATTTCAAAAAACCCAAACAGTTAAAATATATGGAAGTGCATGCTATATAAAATGTCTTTCTTTTTCTTTCTTAATGGGACCTATGAATACTTTTTGGTTGATCTTTTATGATAGACACTTAACATTAGTTCTGTTATTTTTTAGGAACCAAAGTAAATCTAACTAGTCTCTGATCTCAGAAAACTTTCTAGTGAATGTTACTACACTTATCCAGGCTTCAGCCTTCTGGCATCTCACCTGTCCTGCTGGAGCTCTGAGGGAAGTCCTGAAGGTTTGACAGGTTAAGCCAATTCTCAGAGTGTCCTGCAGAAAATTTTCTTAATCTAGACTGCTTTGAAAAGTTGTAATCTAAACTTAAATTCATATACACTTATTGATTATGTTATTGTCTAGTACTCCAACACAGAAAGATGATTTGAGTCCAAAAATCTTACACTCATTGACTCTCATTGTCAGTTTTCAGTCCCTTCCAATAATCAGAAAACTTTGCTTGATTCTTCTTTTAAGATATTTACAAATAATATCTTCGCTGTATTTTCTCTGATTTGTATGTTGTGCTTCATGCAGAATCTCAGATTTTTCTTATTGTCGAGCCTAAATATTTTTCTAAGTTTGTGTACTCTAAAAGCATATTTTAGAATCACATTCTAACCATCAGTAGGTTTCTTATACTCACTCTTGCTTGTGCTAACTTCTGTGACCTATTTGTTGAACATTTTACAACCAGAGGAAAACAAGCACACACATACTAGTTTTAGAAGCTGTTGATGTTATTGGAAGTAGAGTTATGGTTTCATCTGACAAACATTTAAGAGTAATCTTGGAAACTTTTAAATGTCTTTAAATAATATCTAAATAATTACAAACAGTGTAGAAAAAACTTTGTATTTTTCCAAAACCTAATCATAGAAGTAATAAAATTGAAATCAAATGAGTCCATGGAATATTTTTTTATTTGACTTTAGTCAGGCCACTTGAGAAATTTACAAGTTTACCTTTGAAGCAATTACCTGATAATTCACATAGCACATTTCTTTTCTCTTCTTTGTTCTTGATTCCTTTATCTTTTGAAACATCTTTAATTAAAGCGAGTTAGCCACTGTGATCTTAATCTAAAATCACTTCTTCTTATCTTATTTTGTTCAGAGGTGTCACACAATTTAAGATTGGACTCCATAAATACAGCCTTGAGGCAGTAGCAGCTGTGCCTCTTTTTCACCTGTGCCTTGTTTTAGCAAAAATATTTGATTGTGTCTTTAGTGTACCAAAAGTTAAGTGAATCTAGGTTGAGTCCCAAGAGTCTGACAAGTATCAAGCTGCTTGCTGAATTTTACAATTGGTTGACTCTATAAGAATACAGTTATCAAAATGGAGAAAAGTGTATTTATGAGCATGTGGTGCTTCAAAGTATCCTAAAAAGTAATGCTTAAATCCCTTCTCACCCTCCTTCTCTCTTTCTTCTTGTCCTGACCAGCCTGCACCTAAATATAATTATTAATGCCATCAAGCACTTAGTATATACTTTAAATTACTGTCCTGAAAGATTCAAAAGACAGAACCTCAGAGTTCAAATCTTGGGGCCTCTGAGGATATATCATCAGACATCATAAATGTGTCTTTTACTGATGTTAACATTTCCACACACAAACTGGTAAAAATAACTAATCCCACTGGCTCTGGTTCATCAGAGATCTCCTGGCAAGGCTGAGGCATGTTAGTACATCCTAAACTTGTGTTGTTACCAGAGACAGTGGAATTAACAGTTAACAGCCTTGCAAAAGAAAACTTTAATGTGTTTCACTTGCATGAGAACAAAGAACAGTGTCACTTTGTGAAGAAAAATAATGTCTTTGACACCAAATTTTGATTTCTGTGATTTTATTTTACAAGATTGTACAAAATTTTAAAAATTTACAATTTTACAAGATTTATCCACTTATACCTACTCCTTTCATAAATGCACATGTGCATGTGAACGTTGTGTGAGACCCACAATGAGTCAGTTCAAATTTACTTTTCTTTGTGCAACAGAAGATCACTTTGCCGCCAGTTACAACTTTGACCCTATGTGTAATACATCATTTTCTGCCCAAACACATTTCACTCAGCAAGTCACTGTCCTTGAAAAGTCAAGTATTCACTTGTTTCTTTCTCCTTCACAATAGATAAAGAATTTTGACAATAATGTAGTATGATTCTCAAGGAAAAATCATTAAATTTGAGATGGAGAGTTCTAAAATTGTTTTGAGTCAAACTTCCTTTTTCCAAAAGAAAACTTAATTATAGCATAAGATCTATCTTTAGCAGAAGGTGAAGTACTAAAGCAGAAGCAAATCTTGACTCTCTGCCAAAGACAGGTAAAGCAATCTTTCTAAATACCTATTTCATAAGGGTTTTACAATTTTCAAGACTCTTAATAGTGCAAGAGGTGAAAATAATGTGAAATTTCATGATACAATAACTCAAAAGGTATTTCAATTTTATTTTCTATTCCATTTTACTCATCACTAACGATCTTGAATTTAAAAACGGATACCTTTAATATTCTGAAATTAAACATTCCTGTGACCATTTTTTAAAAATATATAGGGGGGTCCCGAGTGCTTACAACAACTAATCAGAACAAAACAAATAAGTCACAGAAACAAAACACATGGAGAACTAAAACAAAAAAAAATTAATACAGCACTGATGGTAAAATTTCCCAATGTAAAAATTATTTATTATTTATAAAGAAATAGAGAATTAAAACTAAAGAAGACTCAGGCATAAAATTCTATTTTTTGTTATCATACATCTAGGACTTATACATAAAAATGTGTCAGAGCAGACATATACAAACACAGATGCAACACTGGAAATATCAGTAAAATAGCATATACCTATATAAAAAATATATGATATTTTTATCTGTTCAAACAAGTTGTAATGAGATATATTTCTCAGAAACCCTAATAGGGAGCTGAAACTGTTTTTCATGCAAAGAAAAATCTTGAAGACCTATTATTCCTGCCTCCTGTCTCGGCGTATATCCCAGTTACTTCGTTGTGAGTTGTTACATGTCCCCAACATGATGTCCATGCCTCAAGAGTATAGTTTGATAACATGCAGTGCATAAAAATCTTTGCATGAACACTTTAATTTTGAAACCTAAAATAACATTTTCATAGTGATTTTGCTGTGGCAGTAATTGCATCTAATGACACTACTTACATATCCATAGTTAACTGTGAATAAAATAGTTAAGTCCAACAGGTGGAAAGTGGTAAGCAGCAATCAGAAATGTCCAGGTGCCAAGACCTGTAAAAAATTTGTCTTTCTTACTGAGAACTGATTTGATAGTAAGAGCCCTTGCAAAATACTAAGTCCTTTTCATTGCACATTGTACTCTCATAGTCAGTACCACTCTTCGTAACCTCCCGGAATGCAAATCCGTCCTCAGTGACAGGAAGTCCCCATTATTGTCTGGTTTTTTCTTTCTGTCTTCTGTTTTTACACTTGTAACTTTCTTAAGGGCAATGAAATTGACATTGGCTGTAAGATTATCAGAGTGGACTTGTAAGGATAACAAAGGCTGAACTTAACTACAGCGATGAGATGGAGGACAGTGGAAGTGGCTCTGTGGATAAAAGTCATGAAACATCGATTTTGGACCTTATATTCAACCTATAAACCTTTTATATTACCCAACCTATTTTAGTTGACCATATTACTGACAGACTTTTAAGTGTTTCCTGTTTTTCCTCTCTACTTTTTAAATTTTGTTTTGCTTTGTTGATGGTTTTGCTTTTTGCTGGTTTTGTTTTCCTTAATAGTGTCTTTCTTAGTGCTGTGTCAGTTTTGTTTTCGTTACCACATTGTGGAGAGAAGAAAGGGTAAAAATTGTGTGAGGATAGAATCTGAAGCTGGAGAGAGAAAAGACAGGCTCAGTATTTTACAGTTTGTTAAAAGTAGATCTCAGTCTTTGAAAAATTGTAATTAACGTTATTGAACATGTAATAAAGTCTGCATTCACTAGGGGTTTTTTTTCCCCAACCAAAATGATGAACCAGTGGCTATTTAACATATAAACATATTTATCCTTGTTCAAAAGGCTGAACACTGTGAATTGAACATTGATGATTGCTGCTTTATATGGAGAGGCACCTCTCTACTGCTCTGATTTCTCAACAAAAAATTTTGAATCATTCAGCAAGGGAGAAAGAACAATATCCTAATAACTCGATGGGAATTTACAAACAATTTATCTGCTACCACAGATAATGAATTTTAAGACATTATAAACAAAAATCTTGAGAATTTTCCAAGTGTACCTAGAGCAATACCAGGCTTTTCTTCCAAAGAACAAAAAAATTAGTGAATGAGACAGAAGGAAGAACTGTGAGGTATTTCAAACCATATAATGAAAAAAAAAATCCCCCAAACCCTACTTAAATTTCTTAATGAATACTAGGCTTGATTGACTGGCAAGCACTAAGGGAGGACTCAGTATGAGAGCTCCAAAGTTTGCTTTATCCTTATGGTAACTTTGCAGTTGTGTCATCTTTCTTACTGACCCTTCTTATGTATTCCTGACTAGAAATAAAATCATCTGGTGAGGAAAGGAGATAAGCTTGGTCAAAGAGGACCTGCCTTTCATAAACCCAGTGTTGGGCCAGATCCCCTCATTAATGGGGGACACAAGGCACCAAAAGAGCTGGCCTATTCTAGTCCATGCTTCATTTAAATACTGGAGAAAGCATTAAGGGACTAGATGGAAAAACCCTCTTTCTATGCACTCTTTTTTCCAGTCCATTATGTGAGACTGTAAATTTACTTCAATAAAATGTTCTGCCTAGTTCTTTGTTATACAGGATGTCTACAGGTGGAAACTGCCATTTCCACCATTTCCACACAGAACAGATGATGAGCAGGATGATGTCATAGATAGAAACTGCAAGATCTCAAATATGGATGGTGAATTTCTTTTCTCATAATATAATATCTCTATTATGAGAAATCCATACTATCTACTGTGGTAGTGAACGTTATAGAAAGATGTATTGGAAAACTGAACAGGTCAATCCAAAGGGATGAATTTTATTCCCTCTTTACTTAACAGACTTCCACCTGCTGCTGCACAGTCTTGCTGAAACCTAAAAAAAAAAATAAAACCTGAGAAATTTTTGGTCAAATATGATACAGACTGAGAAGACAAAAAAGGATAAAAGTCAGCTTGCTTAATATCTTGTTTTTCTCTCTAACACTGCTGTTAAAGAAAAGAATTTCTTTTCAGGGCAGCCTTTAGGGACAAATTTTGAGTATATAACCTGCATACAAAACACTTATGATCATACATATTTATCTCTTCTAATGAGAAAGTAAGTGTTCTATTAAATTACTTTCATTTAAAATGTCTGAGTCTCATAGATTGCATATCTTAAAGTCATAATTAGGATTTGTGATTAGCTGAGACATTTCAGAAGTGGTACTTAAGGAATCAGTAAAAAAGAAAAGATATATATCAAGATTAATTGAATAAAACACCTTGTTTGTATCACAGCCCTTTCACATATAGCAGTAGGGATGGAATATAAAAGGCAATAATGAGATTAATTTATAACATTATTCCAAATGTCTCAAAAGTGAGAGCTCTCAAAGAGTTCCTCTCACTCTCTTTCAAAGGAAATCTCATATTCCAAATATAAAAGGAGAATATATCAACTGCCAAGAAAGTGAGAGTGGCCTGTGAGCTCTTACAGCATCTTCTAGGTATTTTAATGCACAATATATCATGGCATAAAGATCTATGCTTTAAAGAGGAATTATTGAATTGGGAAGTGTTAAAAAAACCAATAAAGCCAATATTTCTTTTGGCTATTCTAAAGTATATCTGGATAAATACATTCTATCGTGTATCAAAAGAAGTCAGCCTGGACTGTGTGGAACTGGAATAGGTAATCAAACATGGAGGATATATTTTTAGGAAATGAGGGAAATGGATATTATATACATTCTTAGCAACAAATTAGGGTTTGGAAAGTAACAATTTTAATTGCCATACCAAGTTCCCAGTTCAAGTTTTTGTTAATATCAGGATTACATTAATCACCATTATTACCAGCATCAAGATATTGGAATTTTTATGTACAATATTACTAAGACATGAGAAAAACTACTTCCTGCATGTCAGCACTGACCTAACAAAATTTTCTTTCTTCATTTTAAAAATAAAATATTACCTAAATATTAGTAGCAGAATAATCTAGTACAAATTTTGCTGTGGTTTTTTTTTTTTTTTTGAGGAGATTAACATTTCAAAAATTTAGGAATCTACTCATCCTTTTACATGTCATACTTGTCCTATTTAATTATTTTGTTAAATTCACTTTGGCAAAATTTAATCAGGATTTTTAGCAGATAATTGAGAGGAGAAAATGTAAACAATTTTACTTCCAAAGAAAGTGATAATTTGTGATCACCTCTGTATTGTATTCTTTGAATAAAAATGAAAAAGTACAAAAGAATTTGGAAAAAAGGGAAAAAGTATATTGAAGATACTGAAACTGAAGTTACTTACAATCCAACTTCATTAGTTTACACTGACGAGCTATGTAATATGATTTCTTATTTTACAGTCATTTAGTCCATATTAATAGAAATAAATATAGTAGGGACATTGCTCAGTTCTCACAAAGAAATCTATTTAATTTTTGGTTGTGTATTAACAGTTTTACAATTTTCTTGCTAAATTTCAAAGATTCTTTCATAGATAACAGGTGAAGGGGGTTGATATCTAAAAAAGTCACCTTTTTTGAAACTGGCAACATGTATAGAAAAAAAATCTATATTAAAGTTTCTATGGAAGGAAACTCTTTCAGCAAAGTATATTAAAGAAAATCCTGAGGATTTTGACTAACTTGGCTTACTGGAGAGCAAATCATTGCAAATCATTAAAACTGATAAATGAATATTTCTAGAAAGGCAACTTTGCATCAGAAACCTAGTAAATGACTAGGCAAATTATGATGAGCCTCAGCTCAGAAGGCAAGAGACCATCTTAATCCACTTATGCCAAAATTGATCTATTACAAATTTACTCCATAAATCATAAATACACCAAAATAGAGATGACAGATGAAAATAAGTACTGTTCTCCTTGATCTAAAATAGGCTCACAACCTAGATAAATAAGAAGTCACAGAATCTGAAGCCATTGTCTTAAAGTATCCTAATAAGTTTCAGTATCTTCCACAACACACCAGGTAACCTTGGATGCCACTGACTCCACTCCAGCTGAAGGCCACAGAAATCCCACTGGCTCATCTGGAACTAACACAACCAACTGTCTTTTGCTCTTTAGGAGGTTTGTTATAATGAAGAAGGATTATTCCTGACTTTAGAGGAAGACTCTGAGACATGAAAATGTAAGTGATCCAGCTCTGATTTGCACGTCTTGCGCAATTTCTTTTTTATTTACACGCTAAGTGTCTCTTTTGAGTATTAATAGCAGTAATAACTATAATAATACTGACAACAATAATAATAATTTTAAAAGTTGCCTTCCACAATATTCTGCCAGGGAGAAATAGAGATAATTATCCTACTGCTGCTCAAAGTTTCTTTTGTAGATCAGAAAAGCTCTGCATCAGAGTTCTGTAAACAAGACTGCTTTTATTCTGCCTGTCTTGGAAACACTGTTACCACTGTCTTGAGATATTTGTTATGAATGGAATAAAGATAGGGTCACAGTCGTTCAGGAAAACAGATGGGACATGAAACTCTGGAAAGTGTTAGAATATTTGGAGAAAGAAAGGACTGGAGTTTAGCTGGTTTATTGGATTTAAAATGAACTTGAAGCACAAAGATTAAAAGGATTAATTTTAAATGATGACTTCAAACACTAAGAATAAATCTGAAATAAGCCCAGAGATCTTAAGTTAAGCAGGTTCTTCTGTTCTTGCCTTCCTACAGAATCCACTTTGTGGGATTTTGAGCTATGTGAAATACAGCAGAGGTCAGAGAAGGAAAGAACCAAAAAGTACCATATGCATGTTTTGGGATTGACTGTCATTCTTCCAGACTGAAATAGAAATCTCAGTAGACTGCTCCAAATGTTGGTTATGTAATAGAGCTTGGCTATCAGCAGCAGATTGAATTAAGACCATAGAATTTACCTTGCCTCTTGAAATGAATAATGAAATTAAGATAAAATGCATGTTCAAAGCTAGGAGCATGATGAACTCCACAATGCTGGAATCCATAAAGTTAGAAGGCTTTTAGAAAATGGTTAAAAAAAAGTATGTAGGCCTTAGACTGGAGTTCTGTTAGCATTGCAGAAAAGTTTCCCATGCAAGCAGAAAAGTTTCCCAAGCAGTAGACGTGACAAATAACAATAGGCCTCTGTAGAATTGGCTTTAGGATGGCAACAAGGTTATTTAATGTATATCTTTAGAAGGTTAGCATGAATAGAACTCTGTTCTATGTCTCCTATGAACTAGTCTTTGTTTTAACTATCATTGCGTGTGCTTTGTGGGATTGGATGGAATGCTTGTCAATATGTGGCTTTCTGTGTGTGATTGGCTGAGATCTGGACTGAGATGATTTTATGTCTTTCTGTATTATCCCACCCTCGGCGAACATTTTGTGTAGATCAGTGAGCTGTTAATATCAGTCTCAAAACAATCAAGACATAATGTTAACAGCTCACTGATCTACACAAAATGAATAATTAAGTTAAGATAAAATGCATGTTCAAAGCTGAGGAGCATGATGAAATCCACAATGATACGAAAACTCAGATTCCAATTTTTTAAACTACACTTCCCTCCTGGAAGTAAAGACAAAACCAGATGAATTATCCCCAAGTATCAGCTCCCGAAACTGGGATTGGCACATCGGAGTCTATTACACAAAATTAGGCATAAACTACCTGAGATTATATGTGAGCATTTCAAGAATGTGAGACATAAATTCGTTTCGGATTGACATAATAGCTCAGTGACAATTAACACTGGCTACATAGGAGCTATCATAAGACTAAGTAAAGACATCTGTTGAAGCAGCCTGGTGGTAAACAATTGTCTGCTCTTTTCCAAAACAGGTGTGTGGATGAGCTTTTCATATTTCTCTTTGCATATTTGCAACTAGAGTGTGTATGGCTGAATCTCTCTTTTTCTGGATAAGGTGATTGATGTCAAAGTGAATTCATATAAAGTCTATGCATGTGTATATGCAGTAATATATATAATTAATAATATGTATAATACATTATATAATAATAATATGTATAATACATTGACCTCTGTATTCTGCTAGAATGATCTGGCTTGACAAGGTCTTAATGTCATTTCAAAAATATGTGGATTTAGTTTTCCAATTTTATGCATTCCTATAGTACTGGTGCTGCCCCAGGTAATAAGCGTTAGTGGGGTTTTAATGAAGGTGAATATGCTAAGACCCTCTAATTAGCTCTAATTCATAGTTCAACAAAATAACTTTGGTATCTCCTCTGAAAACCATACATACATAAAAAGAAACATCTTGTGCATTCAGTAAGGTCTACTCTTTCTGTGGGATATAACTGCAACAAACTATAGAGAATTTCTTAGTTCATCTTTTTTGCCTCTCATACTTAAGCAGCATTGTGGAAGTTGTCCTTTCCTATGTCTAGGAGGCAGGATTGATGGCATGGGATTTAAGGAAGTGCAAACATATTTGATTTTAAAAATTTTTGCTAGCCCTTTAATCACATAAATAGAGTAAAACATACAAAAAAATAACACAATAATAGTGGGTCTGTTTGGAAAATAATCTGTAGAACAAAACCTAATAGGAAAAGAAACAAAATAGTAAATGTAAGAAAAACACACTTCTCTCTGAACCCTGATTGGCTGAAATATCTTGGAATTAAGTGAAAGGTAAAAAGGATAACTGCTGACCACTGCTCTTTTTAACACACACTCCCCCCAAATATCCACCCATGCACACGTCTATTAAAAACCTTCCTCTCTTTTAAAAATACAGAACATTTTAAAAATACAGAGGGGACACGAGAAATATTTTATAACTGAAGTGAAAATTATGAGACTTTTCTTCTTCATATTACTTGGCTGTGGATCTAAAAAACAACTTTATTTGCTCATTATAATTTAATTTGTAAAATTCAATATTCTTTGTACAAAACTTCTAGTGCTTCATTTACAGGAAGTAAACAACACTTGAAGAACTCTTACTAATGTGCGTATCCAGTGAGCACTGGGGCAATTTAAACTATTCCAAAATATGCCCTAGATGAGTCATGAGTCTTACCAGAGGAGCTCTTAGACCTGAAAATTAGGCCAGAAGTCTTCTAGTGGCAGGAATTTCTGTCTGTGAGACTTTTTTACAGTACTAACTGTGAGGTATCTGAAAATATTAGCTAATAATATGATGCCGAATTTTGCCCCAAAAGGCGAGAATAACTGCTTAAGAGACTCAGCTTAAGTCAAATAAGCAGGAGGTATTTTATTGTGACGCGTCGGAGAAATCACAAAATGGATTTCTGAGTTTCCCGTAACAAAGGCAGGCCTTTTATACAGTTTTTCGATATAGGATTACGTCAGATCATATACATAATCATATCTGTGCATGAATATTCATATGGGGCGTGGTGTAGGCAGAGCGTGGGCGGGGACACCTCTTTTGAGGATCATCTTGGTGGTCGTTCCGGTTGCCTTCATCATGGGCTGGGGTCTCCTGATGAGTCTTCCTCCTTAAACTTTTGAACTTCTTTCCTAATTTGGCCAATTCCCGGTGTACTTGGCTTGGTCCCCATGGCTTGGCAACGCTCCTAGGGTCAGTTTGACATTGTTGGCTCTGAACATGCTTAGCCCATCAGTTCCCCTATCCCTAT
The DNA here is from genome assembly GCF_035770615.1 of Melospiza melodia melodia. Taxonomy (NCBI): domain Eukaryota; kingdom Metazoa; phylum Chordata; class Aves; order Passeriformes; family Passerellidae; genus Melospiza; species Melospiza melodia. The sequence continues at coordinate 133,034,543 of NC_086194.1, read as the reverse complement.
CTCTCTTTCCTGTCATTGTGTTCCATGCTTTAGCCGATTTATTGCTCTATGTGTTTCCTAAATGCTATGCTTTCTTCAAATGCCTCACATTCTATGTTTTAACTCATTATTTCTTGAAGGCTATCTGTTTTGGGGCTTCAAATATGACTACACAGAATTACTCTTTGGTGCATACAAAGTAAAATTAAGCTCATATAAGTTATGAGATATATCTGTTTTCTCAATATGTAGCTTTTCTAGGTAGAAAGACTGCTTGTAACTTGTTTAAGATAAAAAAAGAGACATTAACTAGCATTTATTCAGCACAGTTTTTGTGGACTAATCTTGTAAGGATACTTTTTGGAGAGGATCACTAGATCCATATAGAAATTATTATCTTCCCATATATGACTCACTTACTTCAGTATCATTCAAAATTAGAAATGTATTGTACTTATTGTATCACAATATATTATTATATTTTGTAATTGTTAAAACCTGTTTTTTGACAAATGATTTGTTCACTTCGTGCACTTACACTTAATCATCCATGTTACTGAATCAGCATGTTATTTGATTTATGGGAGGAAAATTATCCTGGATTTAAAATTTTCATTTTTCTGAATGTTGTCTTTAAGGCACTTGAGTGGAATGAGAGTTTTCATTACTGTGCTTGGACAAAAAAAAAAGAGAATCAGCTTTATGAGATTATTTCTTTCAGGATCCTGTCTTCATCTCTCAATTATTTGACATTAAGTAATGGTATTTACTACTTCTAAAGAGAGAAGAATCAGTTACACACACACAGATAGACTTTAAAGGACAGCAGTGAGGATGCATCTTAGGGGTAAAAGTTGAGACTAAACTTTCCTTTTGAAAAGTGCTCAAAGAACATAAGCTCAGTCAGTAATCATTCTTAAAATGACATCAAAGTCACTGCAGGATATTTTTCTGTAATTAAGGCTGAATAATCTCTTACATATAGAGTAAATGGTAAGAAACTAAAAGGTAGCAAATGATGATGCATATAAATCCTAGGACTGGAGTCTTGGAGCTGGACTTGCATCTTGTACTGCTGCTTTTAAAGGATGACCCAGACAGTAGACTGGCCACATAGTGTGGTTGGTGAAGCCCTCATTAAAACTTGGTGGAATTTGAAATTTCCTCCAACATTAATACACACTAATTACTGTCTTCTTATATTCACCTCAGTGAAAGTTACTGTGGATTTCTCTTTTAACTGAAATGGAAATTTCTGTGCCAAGGAGGTATAAAAAGCTTGGTGAGCATGAAGCAATTTTATTTAGGTTTGACAAAACAGAAAATAATTAAATACATTAATATATTGAGTCATGTATACAATGTAGCAGCCCAGTTGTCTAAATCTGGCTCCTTTTTCCACTCTCAGCTGAAACTCCACAAGGACAAAGGCAATATATTTTAAGAGTATAGCCCCCAATACCCTGTTCATGCTTAGCAAGAGAAATAGCTGCTGAGAGCATAGTGGTGACTTTTTTTTGGACTATCCAGCAGAACCAAAAAAGTGTGACGCTTGCTGCCCTGAGGTCTCAGCTCCAGCACCATCACAGTGATAATTTGAATGCAATTTTCAGATTTCCATATTGCTGTGATTTAGGCATTTATTTCAAGAAATGTGTGGTAAAATATATCTAGGAATCAGAAGGTTAACTTGACAAACTGTACTGGCTAGTGTTACACAGTTGTAACCTAACCTGATGATCCTTTTTCTCCTTAACATTACTTGAATCTGTGAGTTTACTGAGCTTTTGTAATTTCTACAGCCACTTAGAAAAATAAGTTCTATAACAGGATCATATTTCTCTTCAGCAAATAAATACCTCAGGGTCCTTATTATAATCTCATTGTGAAGAAAGATAATGACATATAAACCTGGTATAAAACCTTGTAGAACTAATTACATTTCATCCTTCTATGTAAAAGTCTAGAGCTGGGCTTTACTGAGAAGGAAAAGCTGATATAGCAAGGTACAAACTTCAGTTGATACAAAAAAAAAGGATCAGGAATCTCCCACTGGAAAATGGTCACAACACAAAATTCCTAGTGGAAACATTTTAAGGATAATCAGTAGTGCAGATAAAAAGCCTTTCTTCTTTCTTGCCATTTTCTCTTTCCATTCGCTTTTGCAACTAAAATAAAGACAACATTTTATATATAAATAAACTATTTTTATTATGTCAAAAATCTTCCACAACATGATCATAGCAACTACCAGGGTGTTACTAATTGGTGTTTCCCTCTGCAACTCAAACAAACACAAGTAGATCAACTTGTGTCCAATATTTCTGGATCAATGACTGACCTGTCATTGTGTATCTTCCTTACAAAGGGCCAGTGCTATACCATAGGTTTTTAACTTGTTTGTATGTTTTTTCCCCTGGTAAACCATGACTGATAGAAGAACAGGGGATACTGACTGAAGAAAAGTTGAGATATCACATTTTCTGTTATTAAATCTATCATTTTCCTGTTTCTCAGGAAGTTTATGGCTATTTATAGCCTAGTTATCACGTTTCATGCTATTTATGCATCATGACATAAACAATCTTTTAAATTCAGCTACTATGTAACATTCAATAGTTATATCTATTTCATTTTATTCATACTTTAAATCAGCTTCTGCATTGTGATGCTGTGATTAAAGTTTGTGCTTACACCTTGTTTCAATGGAAACAATACAAACACAAATTCATGTACAAGGGTCTTTGAAGAGAATGAGATCAGCAAGCAACACCTGCTAATACTTTCAGATATCTGTAGGATTAATTATTTTTCATGCAGTTTGAAGTCAAGGAATATAGGTTGGGTGATCGACTTTTGCAAAGGTATCTTTCATGCTACTATGTTGAACACCCAGAAATCAAGCACTTTATGATGTTTTTATCTTGTCACACTTCTCAGTGTGTTGTAAATAAAGGGTTTGTGACTGGTTCAATATGACATGTAAATCTGTAAAATTCCAGCTGTACATATACATAAAATATATACAATCTATTGCACACACACATATATATATCTGAGGCAGAAAAAGGAAACTGTCTGCAGAGCTTGTCTTCTAACACACAAAACTGGGATCAAAAAAACAGATGTAGACCAGGTCCAAAACTTAAAGCACAGATCTTGGATTCAGCAGATATTCTTCATTTGTGAAATGTATTGGATGTATTGTTTCTCAATTATTCAGAAGTTGCTTCACAAAACAGGAAAATTACAAAGCTCCCAATGCTTCCTAGCACTTCTTTTCCGTCTTTTTGTGTTTTTTCAAGCAAATCTTTTTATGTGCATTCTGTGATGTTGCTTGTCTGCTTGCAAATTAGGGGGGAAAAAAAGAAAAAAGTCTGACAGTAATCTATACCTGCTATTATTTGTTAAGGTCTTTCTACCTCTGGAGAAATGAGCAGAGATTCCAGCTGGTAGAAAACTGCCCTATCATTCTGCCAAGGTATAAAATGAAAATATTGTTTTTCAGTCCTACTTCTGGTCTACTGTAAGCTCTCATTGTTCCACGAAATTTTGGTAACCAACAAGAATATAGCATACTAAAAACAATATTGGATTTGAAATTTTATGTAGTCACTCCTGATTAATTCAGGAATGTACTGTTCTTGCAAAATAGAGCTTAAGTATTGAGAAGGATAAAATGTTTCATTTCAAAACAAAGGCATGTCACTGCACCTCATCCAGATAAAGGTTACTACATAACAGATTCAACATTTCAAACCCATGTTTTTCAAATAAACATTTCATAAGTTTTAAGTGTGAAGATCAGAACTGAGAAAGCTGTAAAAAGTGAAGGACTGAAACTCTGCAGATATCAGTAAAGGGAATAAGAACAAACATTTTTCACTCTAGGTGTGTAAATCCTAATGTTTTAATTAAATAAGTAGAAATAAATTCTCATTGACTGGAATTAGAGTCTAACTTCAGAATTAGAAAGGATAAAAAGAAAAATAAGCATATATTTAGACATTTTTCTACCTTAGAGCTACAATGCTAATGTTAAAAAAAAAAAGGGAAAACTAGATCTAAAGAAATATAGCTTGATCCCCATGACAGCAGGGCCAGGAGACATACATAAGATTATAAGTTTTCTTTTTCTGGGAATAAAATAAAACTATAAATAATATAGATAAGTAGCAAATCTACTTCATTATGTCTTAGCAGTCTTAACTCTGTGTCATTACCCTAGATGATGCCATTTTTGTTCTTTTCTCTGTAATTTTAAGTCATTCTTACACCATGAAGTGCTGAGGCTCCTCTCTGCCCTTTTCGCTTTAGTAACCCATGCTCTGCAATCCACAACTGCCTCAGTGCTCTGAGAACATCAGTGGGTAGTTCCCTCATGCACCCTCTTGACTTTGTGTTTTGTTGCCTTGCCAATGGAAATAGAATATAGTTGGTGTAAAAAGACTTTTCTTAGGAATTTCATCCTATCTTTCAGGGAACTGCTTTGTTTCGAAACCTGTCTTCTACTGCAGGTCAAGGAGAGAACAAAATCTCAAAATGTGTATCAAGTTTATCTGAAAAGAACCTCACTTTCATCAGCAATTTCATTTTATGTATGGGTTTCCGTGTCTTCCTAGATTTACCTTCTTTTATATTTAAACAATTTGGAAGGGAACAATAAATAATAGTGTCATCCAATGACACTTTCATAATTTTTTTCTGCTTGATTGGGAGCTAGGTTCATATTTTAAAATATTTGTTGATTATTATGGTCTGAGTGAGTACCCCCAAAAATCTAGATCAGTTTCTTATTTCACTTTGTTATAAATTTCAGGGGTTTAATTCCAGGTTGCATAGTTCAGTAGACCTTTTAGAGCTGAATCTCATTTGAAAAACCTGACAGCACTCCAGACCTCACTGGTGCTGACTCTCATCTTATGTTTCCTTTTGAAAACTGCTACTTTCCCTCTCCTATAGAAACTCTATGTTTCCTATCACAAATTTCAAGCACAGCTTAGAGGTGAAGTTCATGATGCACTGAAGCCTCACTAGTAAGCTGAGCCCCTTTTGTTGTGACTGAATGACTGATTTAAGCACTTTAAGAGCTATTACATGCCTTTATTGTATAATTGTTTTCTTATCTGTTGTTCTAGGAATTTCTAGAGGTTTCAAAGATAATTTGTTTCTGTGCCTGACCACATTTAGTAGGATTATCTATTATCCCCTCAAGACGAAAACATCTTAATTATTTTTTCTTGTTGATTATTAAGTGGAAGGTAAATACTTGTGGGCAATGCAACACTTAAAGCTGAGTTGTTGCTTAGTTCTCCCTATGCACATGATATACTTGCAGACAGTTTACCATAAAAGAAATGAATTATGATTGGAAATACCTGTTGTGAATTGTGAACTCAGAGCAGATTGTGTTGCAGCTATGAGAACATGGCCTTCTTTTACTTTGCAGTAACTTTGATTTTTAATTTTGGTCGTTATGCCTTAAGCTTTGCCAACATTTTTTGCTTTACTAGCAGGAAAAAGCAATTAAATCAGCCCATTGAATACCTCACCTGTACTTCTTAATACCTATTTTTGTCTACTCACAAAATTGCACCGTTATTTAGAGTTTAAGAGAACAGTGCAACTTTTAATTAAAACTGTGTAGGATGATTACTATTTTGATTAAACCTGGTTTTGAAGCCAGCCAGTTTGTCGGCATGAGCACAGCATGTCTTGCTTTTTACTAAAATCCTCATTAAGGTCACATCTGCTTTCCTCGATTCCTACATCAAAAATGACCTTGTGTTTACTCTTTTATGACCACAGAAATTCTCAGTGAAAGTGCCCTTCAAATCTGTTCTCAATTGTGTCCCATTTCTCCTGAATATTTTCAAACTGGGTGAGTACAAATCATCTCAAGTCAGGGTACAGCTCACCCCAGAGCAAAAAGTCACTGCTGACATTATCTACTATCTTTGGTTCATGGCCCTGGCAAAAGGAAATCTCAATCAATAGTAAGCTTTAAACTTTATCCTACTTTTTGTGAGAGCATCAGGATATAAAGAACAATGGGACTAAAACACCCTGCTGTTGTATCACATAAATCTCTTCTGTTACCCTTTAAAGGTTAGAAATTGCATAAAATTTAATATAAGCATCAGTGGTGTTCTAATGTATCCAAGAATGTGCATTAACAGAAAACTTTGTACTCATTCAGCTCATGTTTTTTTACATATTTGACTTCCATTGTTCAGAAAAATATCTGGAGAAATCACAGACAGCAACCTTAAAGCAGCCTAAAAAAATTTTGCACAGTTCTAATTCTCCTTGTGTCTTTCTAGTAGGAAATATGTTTCCTTAGTAAGGTTGGGGTTTTGGTTTGGGTTTTTTTGGGGTTTTTTTTGGTTTTTTTTTTTTTTTTTTTTGAGCAGTTTTGGTTTTGGCTTGGGTTTTTTTAAAATCTCTATAGTCACCAAACAAACCCTCCAAGATATTTGAGTCCAAATATTAAGTATTGAGCCCACTCAAAGCAGGAGAGGTCTAGAAGCTGTTCAGTACACTGGTTTGTTAGTTTGCAACCAACATTGGACTAACAAAGTAGTTATTAATTAGTCCCTTAAGTGACCAATCAAAATCATTTCATAGAACTTGAACTGTGTTTGTCGAGACAATACCTTACCTTATAATCTTTGAATAATTCTATCAGCAAGCTTGGTGACTTAACTTCTAGAAGACTAGAATTCCCCTTGCTTGATTTTTGAAAAATATATAAAGTCAAGATAATATTTGTTCCATCAAATAAAAAATAAATATTTTTATGCTTATTATGCTAATGTACAAATAGAAAAACCAGGCATGTTGTATTTTTCAGCTGAAAATATGCCTGAAAAGATCACAACTAAATCTACTCTGAGTTGGATGGGATGTCAAATAACCAGTAAAAAGTTCTGTAGCACTTGGAATGCACATCCAGAAAGGCTCAGCCAAATGAACGGGGTTGAACACTACACCGACAACAAGCATACCAAAGAGGATCTGGAAAGAATAAATGCTGTCATTTAAGAAAGTACTAAAAGTATACCTTGAAGACATACTTGCTTTAAATACAACTTAGGTCAGTTTCTGGGGCATTTTATTCAAAAGCAGGTCTTCTGTAGCAATGAAACCTAGGATGGAATAAAGCATAAATTCCTTCAGACAAAGTGAAGTTACGCAATGAAAGCATGCCAGAAGATCATACCTGGAAAAAAGATCTTTGCTCCTACCCTGAGGAGTGCTGTGAAATTCACAATAAAAATATTCAGTTGTTTTTTCACCTTGAGTAGTCCACAGTCATCTCTTCCTTATGACACTGTGATCCTCCTCTCAACAGTAAATTAAGGCATTTTTGTCAAATAATACTCTACAATCTGACAGATCAGCACTGTATATTCAGCCAGGGCAGTGTAAACAATTTGTATTTCAAAGTAAACTCTCATAGTTGCTAAGCTCATGGGGAATCTTACTTATAAATCATTGTAGTAGATACCAATCATATGCAATTTGCTACTGCTATTGTAGACCAGCAATTTCAATTGTTACTGCAATTTTAAAGATAAACTTGGGGAAAATAGTAAGTACAAGGTATTTCTGTTATTTCAGAGCAGCTTTCTCTGGGGTAACACTGTCTTTACCCTTGAACAGAATATATATTAAAATTTGCAACTAGACAGGGTAAGGAATTACTACAATAATGTAATTTTCAGTATACTCTCAGAGAACTAGGGTTTGTTAAACCCAGAAATATTTTCATGAAAATATTTTGTAGTAGTAGTACTAATAAGAATATCAACTCAAGATATGTTTCAGTCTTCTTTGGCAGAAAACATTTACTCCATTTTCTCTTCTCAATTCACCAGGAACTTCGAGATGATCACTAATCCAGATAAGTGTTCTAATTTTCACACTATAAAGAGTATTTATCCATCTTAAACGTTGGGGATAAACAGTTTTGGTAGCTTCATTTTTCCAAAAAACCTCAGCTAAAAGAAAGAAAAAAGCAGAAAAAAAGCAATCCAACAAACAAATTAAAAAAAAACAAAGCAAGTAAGAACCAACAAACTGAACTAAAAAAAAAACTAAGATAACCAACCAACCGAAAAAACGCCATAGTCTCTAAAAGAATTTACTGGCAACTAAATTTTTTGGGGAAATATTTAAAATGTGCTTAATTTAATGAAGATAGTTGATCATGGTCCTTGGGATTAGATGTTTTCTGTGAGTTGTCCTCAAATTCCTCTGTGCACAGTAATCTTATCTGCTACCATGCCAACATCACTGAACCATCAGTAATATTTTCTGAGCTGATCATGAAGTAAATTCACTGATAACACAGGTGTAAATAAATTGTTGTGTCAATGTTTTGTGTTTATCAGTTGCATCTTTCAAGCTTATCTTTGTCAGGAGGTAGTAGTGTCTAGTCAAGCTATCTGACAGCACATGATAAAATACCTCTGCAATCCATTTCTCATTAAACAAATGAGGTATTTATGCAACTTGTGTATTTAATTTGAGAATTTTTTATTATTTAACTTGAAGGAAATTGCATCAAGTTAGGTCTGGAAGAATGGCTTCATGAAATCGTATAAGAAGAAATTTTATACTCTTTCACGATGAATTTATTATTTTGTCTACACTGAATGGAGCATTTTCTGAATCCAACTGATCTTTGAACAAAATCCATCATGAAAAAATGTAAAGATTATATTTTATATGACAAAGCTAACTAGCATCAAACTATTAAATTGCTAGATCAACATCTTCAGACTAAAGACCTGGTCATTTCCACATGAGACTTCATAAAGCATCGTTCTATGAATGGGTTTTACTAGAGCTGGAAAACAGCTGTTTGCCCTTGAAAGAATGCTTGCAAAGACTGAATGGAAGAAATCAATACTATCAGAAGTTTGTGTTAAAAAAATAGTGAAATGCCTCTTTTTCTATTTAATTAGAATACCTAAATGCCTCTTTTTCCTATTTCCACTAGAAATCCCCCGTATGAAAATATAACTTATTCTGGCCATTATTGACTATATCTTGCTTAATGACCCAAATCTCATCTCTCCTGCTACGTCCTTTTCTTAGATAGACTCCAACAGAGAAAAAGAAAGAAAGAAAGAAGTAATGGCTTTAGCAAGGGCAAAGTAGAGGAGATGTTGCCAGGGAGACAGAGCAGGAAGCTCTGAGGATGTTTACATGGAAGTGCTGGAGTGAGCTATACACACATAAATGGGGCACCTGAAGCACAGTATCCAAAACTATTCAGTGAAAGTGAACCTGCAGTTTTGTCTTTTTTGATAATTGCATGATTCCATTAAAGTCACACAAGCCCAAATGTTAGCAAAGCTGGAAAATGATATGGAAATCTGCTTTTTCATCAAACAAATTTCAGGAGGACAGAAAGATTTGCATATTATTATACATTGTTCCTGTAGCCACCGACTTTCAATAATTCAATTCTCTGCTGCATGTTAAAGGGTTATTCAGTTATAAAATAGAAAAGCATGGAAAATACATAAAGATCAATTATTGTAAAGCAATGCCTTTGTGCTGTACAGTATTGAAATGTAAATGACTGAAGAGTTTACCAAGTTTTTATTGATTTGCTTCATGAAGCAAACTTTGCAGATAAATAGCTTTTGTGTAATGCAAATTGCCACTGACCTTCATCCAAATAGATCTTTAGAAGCTTGTAACTAAATATGTATTAAAGTAGATCACCCCTCTATCTTTTGAAGTGCCACATGAGAAAGAATGATGAAACTGGTCTAGTGCTACGTGATGTGTAAATCTAATTTCATTCATAAAATGTGGTTAACTTTACAGAGACATCATTGTAATGATTTTCAACTGAATAATAAAGTTTGAAACACAGATTTATTTCTTATTTTACTGAAATAAATTTTGTAAGCTGCATTTCAGCTGAGCAGATTGTGCACACTGAAAAATAATGTACAAAATGGCAGGGTTGTTTAGCCTTGACCATTTAAAGTGAGTATGCATGTGTTATGACTTTGATATGCTAACCAAGATCATCCATTTGAATACTGGCAACACTGAGTTGAAATGCATGGGAAATCATAGGTCTGCTCCTGTTCTCATTTGTGCTACATTTTAAATAGGAATAGCATTTTACTTTTTTCATTCTGTATTTAAATTTAGTTGCTTCTGGAACTTGCTGTCATGGAGGTAGTTTAACATTGTCTGATTTTTTCACCTTTTCTGTCTGCATAAAATAAAACTTTCTGTTGTATTCTCTATTCCTGTCTGTATAAATCCTTTTGAGAGCACTACCAGTTCTGGTGCCTCCACCAAAATTTTTTCAATAATCCAGGGTATCAGTCTGTATTACAGTCGTCTGATCAGAGTCCAGTATCTGTATGCAAAGTCAGAACCCTCTTTTCCTTATGAGTACCATTTCATCTTTACCATTTTTGAAATTCATGAGCCGTCCCTTTGTTCAATAAGTCTTATGGATTTCTCATAAATACCTCATTACTGGTGTCTACCTATTGAGTGTTGATTTTTAATTTTGGCCTTGGGAGTGTTTGGATGAAAAACTTTTATGTTTTGTGTGTTTGCAAATAAATATACAGTGGGAGTTTGAATGTGAAAGGATTTCTGTAACTTTTCAAGATAAATTGTTGGTAGCAACCTCAGATGCAAAAGTCCTTAATGTCTGGGTTTCCCATCTTTAATGTTTGAAGAAAAAATGGCTTACTATTTTAATCAGAAGAGCCTCTTTCTTTGCTAATGAAATTACAAGGCTTTGAGAGTCTTTTCCATCCTAAAAGAATTAATGTCCCACTATTTGAAGTTAAAATTCAGTCATTCATATTGATTGAGATCAACTGAGATCAACAGATAAAGATGAAAAAATAATATACTAAGCAAAGCAGATTTTTTCCCTTATTGAGAAAGGTTTTTTTAATCATTAATTATCACACTGTATAGCAGATCAACACTTTCCTGAAAGACTGAAAAAATGTGGTTAATTTGTAAAAGTACAGAAGTTTGAGTAATCTGAGATGTCTCTTCAGATCTCTATATTAAACACTTGAGCAACAGAAAAGACCCCTATTCATTTAGCTGGCATATGAAACAATAAGATTGTAATGCATGTTCATCTTATTTCCAAGTAGCAGCCTGGCACTTTTAGTTAAGTATTCTAATTAAAAAAAAAAAAAAAAAGAAAAAAAAAAAAAGAAAAAATTTTTAAAAAATTAGCAGTAGATAGTTATCAGTGAGTGAAATTCTGGAGATAACTAAGAAACACAGGATTTACATAATTTCCCAAATTGGTAACTTAATTTCTTTCTAAAGTGAATTCTTGGGTCCAGATTTTTGTTCACTGGTCCTGGGAGGTTTTCCTCTGCCGATAGTCCACACAAGTAATACACCCAGTTAGGTACATATTTGGAGAGGTAAGAGCATCTCCCTTGGGGCTGAGGTTTTTCAGGGCTGTATAGTACCATGTTGTTATCTGTGAATCCAACAAGAATACTCTGTAAGGAGTGTAATTTTACCTGGTAGCAAAAATGGTATTAGACAACTTGTCAGAGTTCATATTTTTTTCATTATTTTGATGTCATAAAAGTCACCCTTCCTTCCATCAGAGATTCCCAGCAGATGTGGATAAGGAAAAAGAGCCATCCTTCAGGTCTGTCATCACCCTAGTTCTCTGAGCAGATGCCAGTAAATTGGACTCTGAACACCTTAAATACTGCTAGAGTTCCTTGAAAATGGGATATAGATTCTTTCCTTGTGGTGGAATAAAATAGTGTTGGTGAAAGCAAAAATGAAATGTCTTTCTTCAGGGAAACTAGCATGGAAAGTTTTATTTTAAGAAATTCCCATGAATCAGATTTTGATTATCGAGTTAGAGCAGAGTTTTCGACTCTTCTGATTTTATTGAGTATTTGATTTTGAAGAGATTTATACTGCTCTATCTGCCCCAGCTGCTGAAATTGGATTATTATCTGAGAAGGTAAGTTTTCTTCTTTGAAAAATAACTCCTGGATGACTGTTTGATTTGGGAAATAGCTTGACTAAAACTAAATACTCAGGCCCTATAGGAAAGCAAAGATAATCTAAGTTACTTATTTCCTATATATATCTCAAACCCATAAATAAATACACACAGTGTGAAAATTAATTTATTAATATTTTATAAATATTTAACAGTGGGAGAACAGGGAGAGAAACAATGTTGCAAATTTAAAGTTGGCAACTGAATACATTTTTTTTTAAACCATCTATAATTTAACTTGACTAAAGTTGAAAGAAGAAAATGCGCAATAAATTAAAGAAACATTCATGGTCTTTTTAGTGAGGGTACTAAATTGAGGAGTACCATTCCTAAACCATTACAACTGTTTTAAGACACCAGTGAACTTAACATGGGTTGCTTACCTGGAGACACGTTCTTGTACCTTGTACTAGATTGTATGGTTAGAAAATGCAATAATTTCTATTAAGTTTACTTAAATATCTGAATTCTCAGTAAATTTTAGGTCATTATTTAAAATTGTAAGGATACATGCTGGCCTGATAGAAGTATTAAGCTTCAAAAAGAAGTGTGAGAAGATGGAGGAATCCAAATAAATATCCTGCTCCAGCTCTTCCCATGGCCACCACAGTAGAACCATTGGGTCTTCCCACATTCCCACAAACACTAGGCTTCTCCAGCCAAGTTTTCAGATTGAGAAGTCTGACTCTTACAGGGTTACCAGAGCTATTAGGGGTGCAGGCACCTGGGGATGGCACAAGTCCTGTGTGGGGGTGCTTAGGGGAGGATTCAAAGGTGGGGAAACAGAGGGATCACAGCGTCTTGGGGAGAAGCAAGCATGGGAAAGCCAGGGCACTGGGGACAAGAAGGACAGGTCACCCATGAGCAGGATGTAGGTCAATGTGTGATCACACGGAGTACCAAGCTGGACTAGCCAGCAAACAGGTGGTCTGGGAACCATGGGTGATCATGGATGGGTGTCTAGGAATGCCGCAGCCGAAGGATCGGGCTGCTGGGGAGACCAGGAGATCCAGGCTGCCTGCCAGTGAGGCTGTGCGATCTGGAGTCCACTGGGAGCACCATGTGTGTGCATTTGAGTGATGGTTCTGTACCAGCCCCTGGCTGTCACCTTGGGGGCTCATTTGCTCAGTTGCCAGCAGCTGGGGAGACTGAGATGCAGGGGTAAGTTCTGCACAGCTTTCTGCAGTGTTTGAGCCCTGTGCTGGAGACAGCTACACTTAACATGGGTGTGTTTGCAGATGTCACAATAAGGGCGTGTGTATGTGCAGTGTGTACACAGATGTTTTTTGTGCCTGTACTCTACTGGGTGTAATGATCAGCCTCACTTCTTGTTGGACCTGGGGACATGAAGATGCACCAGCCTCACCTCTATTAGACCATCAGATTGACTAAAATAATCTAGCTCACTTTTTGCCTTTCAAAAATCCCCCCATAGTTCTATTTGATTTGATACAATTTTAATCACAGAAATAAACAGAATTTAAAAGGTAGGATCAATTCCAACTTTGCAAAAAATTTGGCCACTGGTAGCATCTGTATTTTATGAAGGCTCCTGAAAAGTTCAATTTGTGATGAGTGCACTTGTAACTGGCTTCAGACAAACTCCTAATGTTAAGTCCAGAAAAGCTTTTTCTATGTGAAAGCAAAAGTAGTATTTGATAATATTTCTGACATTAGGAAAACCATAAAGGAGGAGAAAGACAATGGTAGTAGGATGTAGTTGATATCTCATTCACTTTTGTGAGCTGAGTTGTATAATCATCTAATCAGATTTGTTTCATATTTTTCGTCTGTGTGGCTACCCTGAAATTGATTCAAAATATTCTAACAAAGAGGTTTAAATGAGACACTTTATAATAAAGTCATTTTCATAATAGTCTCAAAATATTCCTGTCATACAGTGAGACATCCATTAAGCTGATTAACCTGGACTGATCTGCCCTTATGCAGTACTGAATTGTTCCTGAGGCTTCCTGTTCTTCTGGAGGTGTTGGATCATTCAGACTCAGCAAATGCTAGTAATAAACATCTGTCAAAGTAATTTTGCCAGTTTAAACCATCTTTTAGAATATACTTTTTCTATTACTGAGACAGAATAATGCCAGGTGGGTAACTGAGGATTGAAGCAACTCCATTATAGAACATTGTATCTGGAACAAATTCTGGATTCTCAAATAACAGAGATGCTAAAAAGCAATATATACCTCACTTGCAGTCCTGGTGACCATTTGGTTTGAGTTCATCTACAGTGATATTGTCTGAAGCTTATGACAAATTCCATGAGTGTCAACAAAATAATTAAGTCAAACAAATGGTGTCTCCCTCTACTTGGGTAGGATGATGTTGCTTAGAAATAGATCCCTTTTATGATGTTTCTATTAATAAGTGGAATTCATCAGACATACATTTAAATATTCAATAATTACCTGAATGGAAAGTGAAAGCAGCTGTAATCTATTTAAACTACTGAATAACTACTGGCACTGGTGTGTACCAGGAGGAAGTATGGGCACAAAAATTTGTTATTACCATGTAAAACTAGCAATCTAGAAATATAGTATTATAAAAAATTATCTGTGTGAAAGTAAATTCCTTTATACATTACAACAGAAAATTTAGTCACTTTAAATTAAAAGTGTACACCATCGAATAATAACCTTTTATCTCTCTTCCCTTTTCAATTAGAGTGTTGCACTTGATACTGACAGAGCAACATGTCAGCAAATAGCAAAACAGAGAAGTGTTTTGCTTCTCTATTTTCTGTCAGCAGTCCAAACACAGATGCTGCTTACAGATTACACAGCCTTTACACTTCCTTCTATTCAGGCTAGTGTTTCTATATTACTTAAAACTCAGAAAACGAGCCGTGCATTGAATTGCACAGTTAGGTCATATATCAAGGTAGCAAAAATTGTGGTACTGTTTCTCAGCTCATTACATGTTAAATTACTGACACTCATGGTTGTGGACTTCACACTGGCATTTGACAACAAAAGAGACTGGTTGCAGTCCAGGTGAGATAAGAGCTAGACAGTTGGTCCATTAATCAAGTGAACAATTTCAGCTTCACAGAATGCTAGCCTCAGATGGTCTAAATTGGCTTAGTCAGTGGAGCTCTGCTGCCTCACTCCAAGGTCATGACCCCCATTTTTTATCTGATTTGTTAGTTGAGACAGCCAATGGGTCAAGCTACACAGAGAGAATATTGTACTTTAGTGCCAGACACCTGCAGTTGACTTCAAGTGATGACACAATTTTTTACATTGTTCACAAATGCCAGTATTCCTATGCTGGAGAAGCCTAGTTTTTCTTGGAATACTGCATTACCTATCCTATGTTTCTGGTATTGGGAATAAAGTCCTATTGACTAAGATATGTCACCATGGAAGAGACCTGAGGGAATGGTGTTGTGACCTCCTTCTTTTCACCACTATTGGCATCTTCATCCAGATATTTACAAGTTCTTAAAATCTAAGCTGTTTCTAGTCCAAACCTCTATACATACAAATCAGTAGGTGTTCAGCCCATTTCCTACAAATAATTCTCTCAGAATACAGGGACAACCAGATGTGTTCTGCACGAGCCACTTCACGTCCACATCCAGGAGCCCTGCCAGGTGGGCTCTGCATCTGCCCCAGCACACATTGCTGCTCTTCCTCCATACGTAGAAGTGTTCAGGCACAGGAGGAGGTGCTAGCATGGATAGAAGAGGATTTGGAAGGCTGCAAATCTCCTACAACGGAGGAAAAATGGCCAGTTGACCTGTGCCAAGCAGCTGCAAGGTTGGTACATTCATTTCCTGTTGATCGTGGAGAAAGTCAGCTGCCAAATCAGCTTCTGGCTCTTAAATTTGCTGTGTGAAAACTATACCCCTGAGGTCTCCTCCCAGACCCTCTCCACAAGTCTGGAAACAACATTAAAGCTCTTTGTTATTGCTCATTCTAAAAAGGAATATCAATATTAATTTCCTCTTTATTTAATAAAACAAATCCACAACAATGAATACCATGATTCCCATTCTCTAACATTCAGCATGCCAAAATTAAATATAATTCTCCCAGTGATTGGCGTGACCAGCCACCACATTAGACTGAGTTTTTACATCAAGTTGAAAGCCCAATTTTTGTTTTTAAAATGAAAGGGTATTATTTGGGGAAGCACACTTTGGCTTTTCCTCCTACAGTCACAACATGTAATGGTGCAAAGGCATATGATAAAATAAAACAAGAAACTACACCAGTTTATTTTGTAAACACTATTATTTAGTATTTCATTTAACATGGATAAATTTTTGAATTTAGTGGAAATTAGAAGGACTAATGTAAGTTCTATCACTATAATTGAGATCCAAAGATAATGCAAACAAATAGTCTTACCTGAGGTTTTCTAGCTTTATATGTTTCTCATGGTCACTATAACAGATATCTTATCTATACTGATATATTGTGTTAATGGCCCACAATGGGAAAAAATGTTTTAGAAAACTGAAACAGAGAGAGAACCAACCTGGCATCACTAACATCATAGTAACAAGGAAACATACTGTTGTCTCCAGGTTTCTCCTCTGCTTTATAATGGAGAACACAATTATTATCTGGACAGACTGCTGCAACTGTGGTATCTGCCAGGCCAGTGAAGCACCTTACAGAAGCCTGTCTTAAACCTCAATGAGTCACATATTGCTGCTAAGTTGCTGGAGGTAAGAACTATGTGCTGCTTTTTCACCAGCCATAACAGCAGGAGCAGTTGTACTATTACTTGCACAAAACAAAAATTTCAAAATGTTGTTTTCAATATGACAATCTTAAACCCTGAGCACAGCAATAAGCAATTATTTTTTTTATTAACTTCAGCCACGTCCACATTTAAAACAAAACCCAACAATAACTCACTTTAGCTTTGCTACAAAACAGTGCAAAAAAATTCTATTTATGAACCTAATTTTGTTCATAGTGAAGAAATACTATTCTTTCTTATCCAGTGTCAAGCAGGATAAGAAGGTCTTTTAATTGCAAGTGTATAGCTAAGGATCCTATACACAAAGCTCTAAACCACATTCTACTTCCCATTAACTAATACAGAGTATTAAACTCTGCCATTTCTAGAGATTTTGATTGACAAATATCTGTCAGCTTTCATTGTTTTAGAACTTATTCATAATTTATCACTTTTTTTTCTTGTTGCAAGGTAACAACAAGAAATTCTATATGTTGTCACTTTTAGTATGGAGGAGTTATGTATGATGTGAACAGGAGTGTAACTACATTTTTCATACAGCATTCAATCATATAAATGGTGGAAAAAAATGAATTTTGCATATTGAACATTACTCATCAGCAGAACTTTTAAAGTATTAAATATGTGATATGGGCTGTATTATGAGAGCACACAGCAGTTACATTAAAATTAACCATCACAAATACTTTCAGATATCTGAAAAGCTATATGATTTCAGAAGAAATACACCTGTTACTCATTATGTAACTCTTGTTATTTCCAGTATCTTGTAGTGAGATCCTAGAACATCAGGTTAAGTTTTGTACTTATATGATTTTTATTTTTTATTATTCATCACTATGTGACAAATTCTGAATCTTCCTTGTTTAATTTACAAATTGATACAATTTCTGTGTTTTCTTATAAGATGAAATTATTTTTGAGATGTGAAAAAAATTATTTCAAATTAAACCTAAAGTGTACCTGGAGAGTTAGCAAGGGGTGTACGCACATTTATGTTCTTCTGCAGTTTGATTAACCAGTATTTTCCTTAGCAAAAATGTTGGACCACTCAGCAAAAATTACTAAAGTACTGGAGGGGTCTCACAGGTATTGATGATTTGACATATTGCTGCTGACAAGTCAATTAAATTAAATGTCACAGATGAGTATTTTTACTGACAAATGCACTGAATTAGGAAGGTACTCACTTAACATTCTTCAGTAATTAAATCATATTTAAATATGAGATGACTTTCCACCTGCAATACAGGTCCTATTAATAATAAACTCAGAAACCCAAATTAAATTAATAATTCTCACTAGTTAAATATGCATGTGTCCAACATCATTGTCATTTTCCTGATTATTTGTGTGACAAAACACACAGCAGGTGATGTATAATTTTGATCAGATACTCAAGAATAATTTAAAAAAATTAATTATTTTACTGTTAGTTACATAGTTATTATTATTATTATTATTATTAATATTATTATTATTATTATTATTAATAATAATAATAGTAGTAGTAGTAGTAGTAGTAAATAAGTTGAACTTTGCTGATCTGAATGTCTTGGCATCTTGCCTCATGAAGACAGCATGCTCCAAATTTCAGTCACCTTTTAAGAGAAAAACTTGACTTTGATTAGAATCAGTAGGAGTCTCAGCTAGAATGTTTTGGTCTACCAGTTTTAAAGATATGGGAAAGGTTAATAACTGTTTGCAGTGGTTACTACACAGCAGTGTCACAGAGAGCCTTGAGAAGATATAACAGAAACACCATCATAGCCACAGGCAGTTTGTCGGGGGACCAGGGCATAAGCCAGTTGCTCAGCTTGTGATTGAGAGAGAAAAAAAAGATTCACTTTCTCAGCTTTTATGTCCTTGCTATATCAAGTTTCTGGATAACTGGGGAATTTTCTGTGCCCTCAGGTAAGCCCTTGCATCTGTTTGGAATAACAGAGAGCAGAAGTTGCTGTTGTGAATATACCTGGAGATGCTGGTTTTCAAATGCCATATTCTGATAGACTGATGGAATACACCAGCTCACAATTATATCCAAATGTTTGGATGACAGTCTTCCTGCCACTCATATTAGATGGACACAGAGAGACTGTTACCAGAAGTATTTTCATTAAGTATCTTGAGTCCAGAGTGAAAAGAAGTTCATTTTATTACAAATGAACAAAACCCAAAAGCTGGCAAGTAATTATGAGTCTTTATTTTTGCTTTTTTTCCCCCCAAAATAGTCAATCTGCAATTAAACATAAAGATAGACAAAAAAAAAAAATAAAATAAAAGATGACACATAGAAAGCAACAAAACAGAGTCAATATGAATATAAAGGATTACAATGGCCTTGATTTTATAAATACATTTCCCCAAAATACAAGCTTCTGCTCAAGCCTTCTCAAACCCTTGCAAATAATATATAGCCCTTTCTCTCTTTTAGAACCATTTCACAGTGAAGATTTGATTTTTGCAGCCATTTTAAAGACAACATCTGAAAACACAATCCCTTCTAGGGTTTGTCTTAATTTAATGAAGAATGTGATAGTATATGAAGCATAACCACCTAAGGTGAACTATAAGAGGAAGGGAAGATTAAACTTCACAAGGTAATAACTCAACCAGGCCTCCCATATCTGAGAACCAAAATTACTCTATTTACAGAAAATTTCATAAAATGTAAAACTTCATTAAAGTATATTTTGTTGCCTTTATTCAATAGCTTTCCTTCTGTGGAATTTGAGTTTGAGCTCAGCTCAGGTCTAGTTAATATTCAAGTGCAGCTGATGGATTCTTTAGGTCACGTACAGGTTTTTGTAGCCTTGCTTTGGCTGACAATATACGCATATGTGTGCAAATAGCAGCCTGAATAAATACACAGTGCATGTAGGCATAATTGCCCAAGTAGTTAGAAAGCCTTTGACAAAGTAAAGAATGAGAATAGGTTTTAGGCAGGCAAAAAAATTACTTTTGTGCATGCCTGCTACCAGGGCAGTCTTGGATGTGCCCCTAAAGGAGGCAGAACAGAGTAGGTAAAGGCTGGCATGAAAAACCTGGAGAGAATAACTTACACAAACCAGTCATTTGTGCGTACTTTGAGAGACACTAATTCAGAAATACACTCTCAGGATTTCTAAGGATTCAAGTCTGCATCAGTGTGTGTAAGATGACTGTTTCATGATTAATTTTTTTTTTACTTTTATCAGAGATTAAGGCTTTCAACCTGGAACATTCCCAGAAGCTCAGTATCAAATGATCTGCTTCCAAAGACAAAGCTGTCCTTTCATCAGAGCTATGCACTCCCTTCAGCAACAAAGTTTTCTTATTTGAAAAGTAAATTAAAATGGTCCTATTTCTAAAACTTATATCTATTTATTTAATAGCAGTTGTTTTGCTACAAAAATCTGTTGGAAAGCTAACTAGGCTCCTTGCAGGTAGGACAAATATAGGCTGTGTGAACTATATATGTATATAAAAATAATTCCAGTTTGTATGTTTAAACTCTTGTTCAATGCTGTTAAATACTATAATGTACTTCTCTTTGGTGTCTATGTATGTTGATCATATTATGAAAGAAAAAGCATGAGAGAAAAAAAATGCTAATATCCTTGTAAAATATGTCAAATAAAGGCAAATTTACATTATTGCAGCACTTTTTAGAAAAGTTTTATGGTCTCTGTGCATTTTCTTTCACTTCATGTTAAAATAGAACTGTGCAGAGTCTGGTATTCATATTTTCACCAGCCGATGTTAATCCTAGCTAAGTTAAACATGCACAAGTTCCTCAAACTGTTCCCAACCTGCACAAGGTTAGTAAAATGGATGAGGCATTTTAAAACTGGTGCAAGCTACTCAGACATGTTAATCGCTAGATGCAATTTACATGTAAATAAAATTCAATATTTGATATCAAATCTCAAAGCATGCAGTCTTCTACCATCCAATGCTAAATAAATTTATTAAAATGTAGACACAATGGATGGAGAAACTTGATTGGCACTGCGCTGTAACTCTAATGTGCATTGTTCTATTTGACATTTTCCCTCCTAGACTTAAATCCTGACAGTAGTGGGTGACAAGAACATTGTAATTTGTATCTTTTTTGGCCCAAATTGAGTACAACAATGCCACTGGGAATAAGGTCTTGCCCAAGGCAAATTCTTGGGATGGCAAAACCCATCAATATTACAAAAGAAGATAAAACCAGTATTTGATCAGAATAAAAATATCAGGTTAGGAAAGACTTATGAATATATATTTATTATATAAAAGAGACATTTAGTTTAGCAGTTTCTGAATGGATTCATTATTATGCTTTTTCTGTTGAATACATATATGTTTATAAGTATTTAAAATTAGATTAAGTGTTCAGATTTATGTCTCTTGCTGTACAGAGTCCATTCAAGCAGGTGGTTCCTAAAAGCAGAAAGTAATCATTTAGTCATTAAACTCTTCTTTCTAGTCCCAATGTAAATAAAACAAAAGCCAATTTTGCTGTACAATATCAACATTCAGGAAGTAAATGCTCTTAAAATCACACATATATCACATTTAGTCAATTCTTGCGGTCCAAACCAAATTAATTATTGTTGTCAGCTGATACTTTTATAAGTTCTGACAATGTGCTTATGATAATGTCATGATACTTGCTCTGAGTAAGTTAAGCACCTCTTCTCACAAAGCTTCCACATACAGACTTACACTGTGTGACTGCAATAGCAAGCAAATACTGCTGCTATGGAAATTTGTGTAAAATGTATTGATTGTTACATTTCTTTTAGATTTCATCAAGTGTGAAGACAAAGCTAATGTTTTCAACCTCATGCTACACCCTTTCTTAAAACCTGCATAATTTTGATTTTCTAAGTCATTAAAAGTGGTTAGACAAAAATCATTATGCTGGCACCAAAATTCTTCTGAATAACTCTGCTGACATACAATTAAGTCCCTTAGATAAAAGAAAGACCACCGAACACTCTAGTAGAATTTTTGTAAGGAAAACTTTCAAAAGTGTGCTCAAGGACATTTCTGCAATCACAACACAGGTAAAGAGCTTATTTGGCTCTGTCTCCTCTTTAAGTAATAATCTTTTGTTTATGTTACAGTCTTTCTACAACAGCTGAAATGGTGTCAGAATCACTACTGCAGGTACAGCAAAATCAAACATTTGAAGATCTTCCAAGTAATGTTAGGGAAAGAAAAATATTAAAAACTCCACTATTTAAGAGTTTTCCTGACATTGTGTATGAGAAACCTTGGACTTGAGATACTTGCTGCAGTACATATCTTTCCAAACAGGGAGAACAGATTTGCATTAGCATTTGCACAGTTTTGCATATGCTTCCATTTATATTTTTGTGCATTTTTGGTATTTACTCTGAATGGTATTTATCTACATAGTAATAACATCCTTTTCAAAATTATTAAATACTGATAACTTCTATGGCAACCAGCAGACATTAAAGTTTGAAGCTAATACATGGCAGAGAAAACAAGAAAATCTTCCAGTTAGATAGATCTGAACCAATCAAGTAGACCTGAATTCAAAAAGGAGAAATGACTGGTCTGTAGATAAAGAAAAGTCTATAGAACTAAGCCATAATAACATCATAATACTTTTTATTATTCTAGGCATATCATGTCTAAAAGTGTCCATTTATCTGAAAATTTTATTGTGAAATTTTATGTATCTGGCTGTCATAATATTTTCTAATTAGGTTTTGTTTTGGCTTGAAGATGCATTTTGGAATTCTTCAATAATGTTAGTAGCTAAAAAATAATAAATGAATTTTTATTTTCTTAAAGAAAACTAAGCTCAATCACCAAAAAAATCCTTAGTATACTAGTTTGCATTTTAAGGATAAAAATAGACGATCAGACTAACACCTTTGAAGTGTTATCACATAGATCCGAAAGCAGAAGTCATCTGTTCCTCTCACAAGATACAGTCCCAGAGACTTCTCCAGCATGGGTGCATTCCATGGCATACAGTCCTGCAGGAATGGCCCATGCTGCAGTTTTCTACTGTGGGTTTCCTGTGGGTCACAGGTCCTTACAGAAAACCTGTGGCATGGCCTTCTCTCCTTGGTTCACAGCTCTTATTAGGAGAGCTCCTGTATGGAATGTCCACAGACTGCATCTTCCCTCAGGGCACATGGAACCTTCTCTGGATCCCCTGCAGGCTGTGGCATGGATACCTTCCACAATGGTCCTTCATGGGCTGCTTCCACTGACTTCACCATGACCTTTTCCAAAATCTGCAATGGCACCTGGACCCACCTCCTCCCCTTCCTTCTTTAGTCATCTTGGTGACTGATGAGTAGTTTCTCATATTTTTCTCATTCCTCTCTCAAATAGCTGCTGCACAGTGCTTGTTATTGGCTAACAGTAAAAGCTTATTTTATTTGCACTAACCTCAGTCACACCAAAAGCATTAGCATACTGGCTTTTCTTGAGTATGTTATCATTCTTAATTAAGTCATAACACACCCTTTATTAAATATGCTATCAAGGGCACAATCTGTGTCACCAGTGGGTTGTTTTAGAGAGTGGTGGGTCTGGTTTGAGCCAGCTGAAACTGGCTTTGTCTGGTATCTGTATCTCTGGTCTCTTCTCACAGAGGCCATCCTGGTAGCGCCCTCCCTACAGAAATCTCACCATGCTAGTACACCCTTCAAAGGGGTACACACGTCTTTGAACATGCTGAGACAAAGGAGGGATCTGAAATCAAGTCCTTCATGCTCTGCCTTCAACCTCCAGACTGTTGCAACAAAAATTGCCACTGAGAACACCAACAGCCCAGCTTTGAACCCCGCCAACATGCTGGAAGTTAGATACAGGAATATTTACCATTCCTAGGATTTAGTGGATTTATCTAACTAGAGGTTTTGCAGAGCTTTATTGTGGCTCTGCTCAGATTTGAAAAATTGAGCTGGATTTGCCCATACTTAGATCCTTTCCATGTCTGGAAAACAAGAATTATAAACTGCTAGCATGTGCAGTTTTCATTCTTTCCACAAAGATGTAAGAGCAAAGTGATTTTAAGGATCAAAGTTCTTTACTGTGATGCTGAAATTCTCCTTCTACTTCCTGCCTTCTGGAGCTCTGTCTTAGTCTGTAGGATTAGTTTCTTTTTTGTCTGGCCTGGATCACATTGATCCTGTCCTTCAGGGAGTACATGCCAAATTTAATAATTTACCCCAGCTTTGCTTAGGATTTGGAGATGGGAGAAGCTTCTAACTTATTTAGTGTTACACTTGGACACAAGCAAATAAGATAATCTCTTTCAAAACCTGTGACAAGAACAGCTTATAAACTAGCAAAATGTAGAAGCAAATTGCACATATCCTACCAAATTGGAGGATATTTCTACCCATCTGAAAAAAAAAAGAAAGAAGAAGGAGGAAGGAGAAAACTGCTCTAATTTTTGAACTAGCATTTTTTTTATTATAGTGGAGAAAAAAAAAGGAGCAAAAATGAACAATATTTTTCATTCAGTAAAAGTCACCACTAAGACTAAGAAGCATAAATGGAAATTAAATATTCAACCTGAATATCTTTTTCTTTTACACATGTATAATAAAAGTAATAACTGTCATTAATTATTTCCTTTCCTTCCTTTTCCTTTTCCTTTTCCTTTTCCTTTTCCTTTTCCTTTTCCTTTTCCTTTTCCTTTTCCTTTTCCTTTTCCTTTTCCTTTTCCTTTTCCTTTTCCTTTTCCTTTTCCTTTTCTCCTGCTAGTCAAAAAGAATAAGATATAATCCATGAATTCTGTGGTTAATTATGCAAATAGGCACTTAACTAAGTGTCATTGGTTAATTTTGCTCATGTTCAAAGAAGTAGTAAATATAACAAATGATATAAATTTTCTAAATACTGATGGGAAATTTTGAATTCTTGCATTATCTTGTACTCAATTATTATTATGCAATAAATACAAAGTATTGAACAAAAACCCTTCATAAATATCAAATAATTCTAACCAGTCACTCTAAAATGAGTTTAACTTGTGCAGGCTTGCAGAGGGAATTAAAGTATAATAGGAAAGAGATTTTATAAAGCATAGTGTGAAAGAGATTATATTTCAGTACTTGGGGGAAGCAATAATGTAAAGGGGCAGTTTTGGGCCCCATTCCAATCAGCTCTGGTTTATACTTCTAACAGAGAACTCATACCCAGCAGCACAAGCATATAAGCACAAACACTCCGAACTTCATCTCTATTCATGGAAACCACTTCACAGTTTTCCTATGAAAGAATCCCAGCAGAGACACAGACCAAAGCACAGGGTGATTCCTTTCTTTTTTGGAAGGTTATAAGAGACTATAAACCTGTAATCTGACCTGCTATAAACCCCAGAGAAACAAAAATTTAAGCAGGATTCTCTCTTAGGATGACCAAGACACTGTTTATTTCCAAAAGGCTAATTGCTATGACTTATAGATCTGGAAGTAAAAATGAGTAATTTTTCTATTATCTATATTATAGGTTTAAAAATGAAACTTAATAGAAGCTTTAAAACAAAGAGAAATTTATTTGTAGTTATATGTAGATACACATATTTATATAACTTAACAGAGTGAAGACTCCCAAATAACATATGTTAATTCAAGGAAGACGTTATTAATCTTTATGATCATTTTTAAGAGTGTGTTGGAATTTCTGGTGAGAGTGAAACACAGAACCCAATGACTTGAACTATGGGAGATTGAGAGCAAATGGGAGAGGTTTGACACGGGACAAAGAGTTGGAGAAAATGAACCTTTTCATAAAAATCTGTATTGGATTCTATCATTCAGCTAACTGAAATAGATACATGGAGCAGCTCTTTCAAAACAACCAGATTAATGAGAATTTTTCTTATTATATGTTGCCTATGAACTTCAGAGGGCTAAGTTTACTATTAATTCTATGTTGTCATGGCATAGACTGGGAATCTTTGGACTCTGGGTGAAGATGCATGAGTCACAAATGTAAGATTTCTCAAGCACAGAGCTCTAAAAAGGCAAAATATTTTTTCTTTTCCCCCAATGAAATGAATGTATTACATGTGACTCAAGTAAACCTACCATGCAGGATGTCTTCTAAGGAACATCCTGTTGCTAGTTTTACTCTTGGTATAGAAAGAATAGGATTCCTTATTATGGCTTAACTTGATAAAGTTGACCACACAAGAAACATTATTTTCAAAGAGCTCTTCAGCCAAAACTATTTAATGCATCCTTAAATACTTCAGAACTGACAGCTCAGTCCCAAGGAGTCTTCTCTGTAGAACAGAGGCTAAGAAGTCCTAAAATTTGAAGATTAAGCAATAGAGAACAGAGCTGGCAGACAGGTTTTTTTTTTATAACATAATTAACAGCTCCCTAGGGTTCAGTCTGACAACATGTTATGTCAATTTTTACTGATGCTTGTCAGATGGCTATAATATTGCGGGAAACAAACTGTAAAGACCAACAAAAAACCCTTTATACTGCATGTGTGAGAAAATGCAGCGAAGCCCTCTTAACCTGAATAAAGAGAAGCTGGGTTGTCAAAAGAATGAATGCTTGCTGGTAGACTCTCTAAAGTATTTGTCCTGGTATGTCTTTTCACTTAAAGTCAATTTCTTTGAGGCACATGTTAATACTCCTGTTGCACGCCTTGCCAGCCCACTGCTTTATCTCTGCACAAAGCCAGCTGAGTGCTAAATTTTCAACAATAAACCCTTGTGGAGACAAACATGTTTGAACAGAGACCAGCCCTGGTGTTCCAGAGTTTGCCTCGCCATTAATCTGCCACAGTGTAAATTCACTCCTAGCTAAACAAATGACCAGGAAAAATGAGTTCTTGGTGTGAGTGCTGAATATGAGAAATACTATTTTCTGTGAGAGATTATATGAGTAACAAAAATGCTTATAAGAGTTCATGATAATAAAAAGCTTAATGGCATCACCTCACCTGGGTGTCATCTCCAAATTCTAATTAAGCCAGTATTTTCCTTTTCTCATGGCATTTTCTACACAGTATCACATTTGCGAGTTGAGGTATTATTCCTATAAAATTTATTTTTTACATAGATTTTGTTCCAATTTACTAAAGTAGAATTTGGTGAAATATCTTTCTTTTTGTTTTAACTAAGACTCGAACCAGTGACTAACTACTGCTCCATAAATGTACCCCATTAAATAGGAACTTAAATATTTCCTTATCCTTATTTAGAGGATAGTCTGAAGCAATTAACTTCAACTGACTGTGCTTTATACTTGTTAAAAAATGTAATATTTCTTGCACACAACTGAAAACTTTCTGTTTGACTAATGCTTGAATTGACCTATTTTGTCATTAAACTTTACTGTAGACATTAGAACTTGAAACTCTTTGACCTTTCTTCCAATGCATGGTGCCTATGCAAACAGGTATTTGTATGAATACTTTTCTTTTTCTATGTCTCTCTGGGAAGAAAATACTATTTAAACACAGAATGAAAGAAATCCAAAGGAAGAAGTGAGCATACTTAGGATGCTTATTGTTACACATAAGATTAAATATCAGTTTCTTCTTGCTTGTGAGAAGTTCAGCATTAAGTAGGGACAGGTGCTCTTATAATCTGACTGCTTATTCAATCAATTTTTTAGAGGAGAAAATGAGTACCCAAAATATTGTTAAGTTAGAAAAACATAAAGTTGTTCTAAATAGTGTTCTAACAACTTATATTGTTCTAAATACTTTTCCTAAATACTTTTTTGGTAATGTTATTGCTTCCAGATGGTTCACAAGCAGATCTTCAATCTCTGTTCTAACCAGTAATATAATCTCTTGAAATTAAATTATTTCATTTACTATGAGGCGTAAGTCTAAAACGTGACTAAGAACTAAACATTAGAGATCAACACTGAGGACTTTAAAAGTTTGTTTCATTTGCTACCATTCAGCAGTAAAGAAGAAAAATAAAATCAAGTGGAAAAATAAGTCAAACTAATTTATTTCTGTGTAAGACTGTCTATACCTTGGGCAATCAGTGACTCAGTAGGAGAAGCTGAACATTGCGCAGGGAACTGAGTAATGGAGTGAGAAAAAACAAAGTGTCTCCAGGAAACTCTTAGTTCAGCATATTGGCTTTGCAGTAGACAGTTACTGTGTAAAATTCAAAATAAGCAGTGGAGATATTTCATTTCCACTCAATGATTATAAATTCTTTTTTTTTATTTTTAACCCCATAGCAGTGACTCAGAACTTGAGAAAGTTCCTCAACCCCTTGGCAAACAGTATTCACTATCTACTGTGTAGACACAGAGTCCTTGAGCAAAATGTCTGCTACAAGATGCACTCAAGAATCTCTTCATAAATTCTCTCTTGGCTTCTTTCCATTTAACAAACTTTAAATCTCTCTGTTTCAAGATGCTTTCTCATTCAATAATAAGATCAATTTCAAGAACAGTTTAAAAATAAGTGTTTAAAATCTTTTCACTAAAGCACAAGAAGTGAGATTTGAAGAGGAAGAGTTCCAAGCATCCTCCATGAAGTTTAATATAGTGTAAGGGAATATAGTAAAAGAGTAATGCCTGGGGTTAAAGTCACATAATATCCTGATTCCTTCATTCCTTTTTTTTTTTGGTAAATGGGAACTGTTCAAGGCCTCTTTCTCTGTCACTTAATTATTTCTGAGAAAAAAATATAGATAAACCACAAATAATTCTTCTTCATTGGAAACTATGAAGGGACTTCTGTTTAAGGAATATTTTGAAAGTGCATTCAGGGTGAATGAACAAATCATATCATATATCAATCATAATCCTATGTTCCTAGTCCTTAGTTATATAATATTGATCTTTTCCTAGCTTTCTAACTTTTGAGAACTTCTGTAGTTTTATGGGATTACCTAATGAGATCTTGATGCAGTCTAATGCATTTGAAGATATGAGGGTCTGAAACTACTAAGGTATTATGATTATTCCATTTAATTTTCTGCAATAGAAATCACACAGAACCTTATCCTATAATTGCCACATGAAAATCTCCTCATAAGCAGTGACAATACATGTGTAACTGAGAATGTGACACCATGACAATAGCATTTACATTTATAAATAAGGGTATAATTTTACTCTCAGTCTTCATTTCATGAAAGAACTGAAGCATCTCATTTTCATTCTTTTTGCTGTTGGAAATGACAAGTATGTTTCCACCTTATGATGACTCTTTGTAGACAATATTTAAATTAAAAATTTAGTTTAAATGTCTCCATGTAACTGAGACTCAAGGAGTATAAAAAAAAATTAAAGAGAATATTTTTTTGGCATAACTTTCCGCTGCAATGTAAAAAGAGGTTATGGGCTCCTGACAAGTGAAGCAATGGGCAGATGAATTTGATGTTAGCACTATTTCTGGTTTGTGCAAACCTCTTTTTCATAAAGAATGATGCACTTTTAGCTTTTTACCAAACACTTACAGACTCTGTATTTTGGTTTTCATTGGTAGGATATGGGGAAGAGTAACATCACATGGGAAATTACATGAAGAACCTATATTATTAATGAAGTCAACTATTTGCTGGATAGTTGGTGTGTCACTTTTTTCTCCTATTTTTAAACCATTATAACACCACTCTTTTGGCATCAACCCTGAAGACTGTTGCTGGAAATCTAATGTGGAATAATTTCCAATTCATATTTCCTGCTCTAAAGGCATTTATCTCAACATATCCATGTACTGAAGTACACCAGAATGCTAATTTAAAAGCATTTGAATGATACAAAAAGCCTGGACTCAAACCTAAAAATGAATTTGGTAGGAGAAATTTGGCCTTTACAGACTGTGGGTTTACAACTAAGTGAAATTTAAAAGCCGATTGAAATATGCATTAATAGCCACCTTTGCAAATGAGGCACTTTCAGGGCGCCATACAGCAGAGGCTATACCACTGTTACTACTGTAAGATTATATATTATACCAGTGCATCTATGTGCAATGTTTAATTTAAAATATAAGCAAGCTACAGTATATAACTGGAAGATTTAGCATGTAGATTATGCTTCATGGTTAAAATTACTGACTAAACACACAACATTACTAACTCCAAATTTACACCAGCATAATGATAAGCAAGAAAATCTGAAGAGTCAAAAAGAGCTAGCCCAAAATAATATTCAATAATCAATATGCAACCCAAAAGAAATCATTATTCCAATTTTTTCTGCTATCATAGTAACATATTGTATATGAAATTTCCACTAGATACAAAAGAATATTAACAACATAGTTAGACATTGATTTTCTTTAATTTTTGCTCAGGTTTAAACAATATTTTGATAAATACTTTATTTTATTAAACTTTTTTTTTTAAGCCTGTAAGTCTAATCAATTCCCTTTAAAAAAAGTTCATCCAGATATAATGACAAGGAAAAACAACATTATTCCAATCCAGCTTTTTGTATATCTACAATACAAATGTTACAGCCCATTTTTTCTGTATTCCTTATTTAACTTTCCCTTAAACATCAAGTCTTATCAATTTGGATTAGAGCAAGAACATTTCATTTCCTGTCTCTGCTTGTGTAGTAGTTCAATTAACTGATACCAGTGTGAGGTCTATTTAGATGGTAAAGAATCCAAGTTTGTATCCTGGATTGTAAAATGAAATGCTAAATGCTGTGCTCCTGCAATATTTAGACACCTCTGTATTAAGATCATAGCTGTGCTCCAGATATGCTTAATATCTTAGATTTCTGTACCTGAAATTGCTCAAAAAACCTCTTTCTTCTTGAAATCAGTTTTCTGTCTCTCCAGGGATTCCACTACCCTAAAAATTGAATCTTTTAATGCTTTAGACCTCTTTTCAACTACTTTGTGACATTTAAGGGATGTTTGAAACAAGTCCAAACTGTTGTTATAAGAAACCCTTCCTTAGGAAAATGGAAAAAAGTAAAACCTGAATGCACTATGCTGGTTTCTGCAGTTTCATCCTGATTTTGTTAGCCAAAAAATGGCGGAGGAATGTGACTTCAGAGGGAACTTGTGAACCAACCTACTTTTACCACTACAAATAATAATTTCATATAATCATTAAAAATAGCTACCATTTTCCTGATCTCCAGAGAATCTCTACTGTGGTCAGTTTATAGCCTTGTCTGGTTTCCTTGTCACATAAACGTTCTTCTAAGTCATTCTTCCCACTTAAGAAAAACTCTGCCTTTCCCTTCAGCTATATGTGTGGACAGCAAGTGTGTTCTGTTCTGCCTAAAATTTTCTTGAAACCTGAACTATAGTTACCTCTTGATACTCTACCATCATAATTTTTTTGGCATAATCCATGTACAGCTTTCTACTCAATTCATATGTTGGCTGTATTTAGAGTACAACTTTCTTTTCTCTGTTCTGATACTTGTTTCGACTAACAGGAGCCTGTCTGCACACCAAAGGTACTTCATTACATTGAATCAGGGAGTGATTTGGATTGGAAGGGACTGCCATTCCCTTGTCATGGGAAAGGAACACTTTCCACTAGAGTATGCTGCTCAGAGATGTGTCCAGCCTGGCCTTGAATTGGCTTTTTTGTTTGTGGTGGTTTTTTGGTTTTTTGGGGTTTTTTTGGTTTTGTTTTGTTTTGGTTTTTTTTTTTGGTGTTTTTTTTTGGGGTTTTTTTTTTTTTTTGTTTTTTTTTTTTTTTTTTTGGGTTTTTTTTGTTTTTTTTTTTTTTTTTTTGTTGAAGGTCTAGATTTTATTTTTTTTTGCTTTAAAAATCTGATTCCAAAAGAAGCTCAGCAACATAATGCACAGTGTTGCTGTCTTGCTTCAATTATTTATATGAGACTTTTCTTAGAAGTAATCTCCATAATCCCCAGTATATTCTTTAGGGAAAACATGAAGTATAAGAAATGATTGCTTTTTCTTCATTCCTGAACAGTCCAATGTGTTTCAGCATATCCAGTGATATGAACCATATCAGAAAAAGAGCAAGCCCCACAAAATATTTCTAAATGTAAAACTACAGCCACAAACTAGTAATGAAGAAACCACACCCAGCACGCTGGAGCTATTACTCAGTGCTCAAAATCCACTCATTGCACACAGACAAAAGGTCTAATTTCCATTCATCAAGCATTCAAACTTCTGACTAGCAGGACCTTTGCACATGTACGGAATGCAAGAGGAGCAGCAGGAAACCCAAATTAAACTCCAGAGTAAGGTCTGTACTAACACTCTGGAAACTGAGAAATATCACCATATTGCCTTAGAATGGAAAATGGACCGTAACAGCAGATGGAAATCATGTAAATGGCTGAATGTATGAAAGGAGCTGAGATTAAAAGTCATCCTGATTATCATTTTTAAAAAAGAACAATTGACTTCTGTGACATTATGAAATGTCATCTAACCAGCTGTGTTGAGAGTTGTTTAGGAAAAAGATTACACATGAGATACTGCTTGGTTCATACAAACTTCTTCCCCAACAGCACTGAAATCAACTAAAAATCCTTATGTACTTTTAATGAAAATTTATAGACAATTTCATATAAATGCATGCATTTATATAGATTCCTAATGAAATCCTGGTGAGCAATATAGATCCGTGGAAATCCTGCTGAATTCCCTGCATCTGATTTCATGACCTTGTGTAAGAAAGTTCTTTAATATAACAAGCATTTGCCTATTTTTGCTAGATTTCACATCAGGCTTTCTAATCATAATAAAATTGAAAACTCAGATAATAATTAAGAAAGGAATTCAAGTCTCAAGCTGGGGTCAGCAAAGTCTATTGTACAGCAGCCTTTTAATATTAAATAATTAAAAGACATTTAATCAGCAGTAGTGATGAGGATATTAATCGGGAAATAGAAATGTTGTAGCATCTTTGGAACTATTGGTCACAATCAGTCAAATGGACAGATTTTCCTAGTTAGGAAAACTAAACATTCTCATTATCTCATGATTCCTTTCCCATGAAAGAAAAGAAAATTGAAATTATTTGTATGTAGGTATTTTACTTGTGACCAAACTAAATAAATGAATTAATTTATTTTATTTTGTTATAAACTCCCTTGGTAAATGTGGTAAAAAAATTAAAAATCTAAATTTCTCATTTTCATGAATCTGAATTTTTAGGGGTTCTTTTTTGTTTTGGTTTTTTTAGTTTGTTGGGGGGGTGGTTTTTGGGGTTTTTTTTAAGATTACTAAGAATATCTTCTTCCTTTTATTATTTTATCTGGGAGAAATTCAGAGAGTTTTGTTGTAGAAAGTAGATGGTGTAGACTCAGACCACATCAGTTATTGTTTGCATTACACATCATAGAAGTCCTCTCCATAGATATTAGGGAGCATTTCTTTACTGAATGGTTGGTTATGAAGTGAAACAGACTGCCTAGGAAGGTGATTGATGCACCAAGCCAATCAGTGTTTAAGAGACATCTGGATAATGTCCCTAGTAATGTGCTTAAACTTTTTTTTCAGCCCTAAAGGTCAGATGGTTGGACTAGATTGTCATTGTGTCAGCCAATTCATATCTCTCCTCTCCTCTCCTCTCCTCTCCTCTCCTCTCCTCTCCTCTCCTCTCCTCTCCTCTCCTCTCCTCTCCTCTCCTCTCCTCTCCTCTCCTCTCCTCTCCTCTCCTCTCCTCTCCTCTCCTCTCCTCTCATTTTCTCCAACCTATCCAAATCTAACAGCACAAACTGAACTTCCTTTTGGGCTTGCACTGATTGACCATCTTTAAATGTAAAAATAAATTTTAAATACTCTAAAATTTAGGCCTTTGTACAGCCAGAAAATGTTAAATCTTTGACAGAAAGTAGTTGAAAATACATAAATCATCGTCATACATACATATCCATAAATATGTAATATAATAAGCACATATTTTATATCATGTATTTGTAGTCATTTAAATATTTGTTCCTCTTTAACTTGGAACTGATTAGCTTCCAATATTGGGCAGAAAACTCCTATTTAACTTTGCATGTTGCATAAGTAACTAGTACATATGAATCATTACTATTTATCATGTCCAGTTCTGTGGGTTAAATTAATCAGTTATCAAGATAAGCTAAAAGGGTCTCTATTGTGGGAGCTAGAATATTATAGGCAGGAAATGCTTTCCTTTGAAACTATTTAATTTTAATGGAAAGCATTACATTTTAATTAAGAAAGAAGTAGAGGGACACTGATGTGGTTCTCCTTCCGTGTGGAGTATAAGACACATGCAGCTCAGTTCTGCAACAATACATTTTGGACATGCAAATCTTTCCCCAGAGGGGAAAACAGAGAAGCTTGTATTCAGATTCTAGTGCCCAGTAAAATTCTGCTTTGGCTTAGTGTGTTGCCTTCTTTAATTTCTGAAATTATGTAAAAGAATGATGTAAATGATATAAAATCTTGCAAGTCTAGATGTGATCTTTAGATATACTCAGCCATATGGAATATTTTATTTTTGCCTTCTTATAAAGGCATTTCTTATAAGAAACACTTTCAGGAAACACTGAAATTACAGAAGTTTTCCTCTCTTTCCATGGAGAAGATTACTCTAAGAGGTATTAAAAGACTGAAAGACTGCACAGTCTTTTAACAGTCAGCAGAGGAACTGTGAGAGGAATGCCCTGTTTTAGCAAACCTGATTTCTTCTTATGACCAGGTAACCTACCTAGTTGTTCAAGGGAAGTCTGTCAATCTAATCCTTTTCAATTTCAGTTAAGCTTTTCATACTGTCACTCACAGGATCCTTCTGAACAAAATATCCAGCACAAAGCCGGATAACCACATCATGTGATGGGTGAGCAACTGGCTCATGGGTCAGGCCCAAAGGGTTATAGTGAGGGGTGACATCAGACTGGTGACCTGTCCCTTTTGGGGTTCCACAAAGCTCCATTCCTGGCCCTGTGCTCATGTTCATCGTGTTCATCAATCACTTGGACTCAGGAAGGGATAGTAAGCAAGTGCACAGACCATACAAAACTGGGAGGAGCTGCTGACTCTCTCAGGGGCAGGGAGGCCCTGCAGAGAGACCTCAGCAAATCAGAGGGTTGGGCAAGCACCAACTGCATGAAGCTGGATACTGTACCTGAGATAGGGTCACCCTGGATGTATGGACATTTTCCTCTGGGAAATAAGAGGCTGGAGAGCAGCTCTGCAGAGAAGAATCTGCGGGGTCCTGGTCCACAGCAAGTTGAACACGAGCCAGCAGTGCCCTGGCAGCCAGGAGGGCCAACCCTGTCCTGTAGGTATCAGGCACAGCATCACAGCCAGGCAAGGGAGGGGATTGTCCCACCCTGCTCTGCCCTGGAGCGGCCTCACCTTGAGTGCTGGGGGCAGTTTTTGGTGCCACGATATAAGGATGACATTAAACTGTTAGGGACTGTCCCCAGAAGGGCAACAAAAATGATGAAGGGCCTTGAGGGAAAGCCGTATGAGGTCACTTGGTCTGCTCAGCCTGAAAAAGAGGAGACTGATGGGAGACCTCATTGCTGTCTGAAATTTCCTCATGAGGGGAAGAGGAGGGACAGAAACTGATCCTTTCTCTGTGGGGACCAGTGACAGGACCTGAGAGAATGGCCTAAAATAGTGTCAGGGGAAGTTTAGATTGGATATTTGGAAATGGTTCTTTGCCCAGTGGGTGGTCGGGTGCTGAAAGAGGCTCCCAAGGGCAGTGGCCACTGCACCAGGCCTGAGAGACTTCAAGAAGCCTTTGAACTATGCTCTTGGGTACATGGTGCTGTTCTTGGAAATGGTACTGTCCAGGGTGAGGAACTGGACTCAGTGATCTTTATGGGTCCCTTCCAACCCAGGTAAGTCTGTGACACTTTTTTATTACCACATTCATAAGCTTGTTTGCTCTTCATGAGTATTACTTGCTACTCAGGTTTTCCTTTGTTCATTTGCTGTCCAATGTGAATGTTATGTGAGGTGCAAAATTATGTCAGCTTTAGTCTGAGTTATCAATAGAGTTCCCGTAAAACACTTGTTACCACTTAACAGCATAAATAGGTCTCACATATCCACAGTTAAATAGGGATAGGTTTAAAAGTATTAACCAACATCTCAGCTCATTTCCCCCTGAGTACTGGAAGGATCTTTTTTTGAGTATGATTGCATAGTTTCTTATCTCATGCTTTCATAGCATGCAACAAACAAATATTCCCTGAGGTGTCAGGAGGAGTGGTGGATGCCAAGATTTTTCGTGTTTTCAAAACATGGCATGCCAGTAGTGATATTATCAGATCCTTAGAAGTATTTGCTTATTAAACAAATCTCTGTACCTTCATGTGAGATAGCAGAATGTTTTGATATTTTCCTGTCAGATTAGTATCAAAAGTTATCATCTGACATGTCGTGTCAGGTTCTTTTACCTGTCTTTCCCACTGCATTTGAGCCAATGACGTTTCTTTTCTAATTCCTAGTAAGTATTTTATAAAAATTTGCACAGATAATTATGCAGTGAAATTCATACAATTAACCCCCAAGTTGCAGGTGACTATGATCAGATATACTGCCTTGGAAAGATACTCTTCTTGTTGTCAGTTACTGAGCTAGAATAGAAAGAGAGGAAACCTGTACTCCTCCATCGAGCACAATTGAATGAAATGCCTTCTTTTGAACTTCTTCTTGTGCAATATTTTGTATGTTCAGGCTTACTTTAGCTGTAAAGAAATAATTAGAAAGCAAAATGAAGTCTGAAGAATCTAGCAAAGGTGATTTTTTCTTTTATTTTCATAAGATAGAGACATAACCCCTTAATTAAAGAATGCAAATAAATTCTAGTAAGAGAATATTAGGTAATTATAAAGTGACCCACCATGTGAATGAAAGAAAATAAGTTTCTTGATAAAATGCAGATTTAAAAGTGTAAAAGTATGCAAAAAGATTTTATATTTCAAGTTTTGCATATTAATAAAATTTAAATTCATTGCAAGGAGAGGTAAAAAGTAAGGGGCTTTTGCTATATTATCTATCAAAAGCTCAAAATTCAAGGATTTACAAAGAGAAGGAAGTCTAATTTTAGGTATGTTTTTCTTTAAAATTTTATTTCCTTCCATGAAAAATCCAAAGGATTATTTTGGCTTCCTCCAGTATCAAGATAAAGAATCAGTTTTCCCTATTCTACCTACATACACGTTGTTTCTCTATGGAATTGACGTTGGCTCCAAAGAAGTTGAAGGAACTCCAAAGGCTAGTTCAGTAGTACCACTCTATGCCAAATTTGATGATTCCTGAGTGAGTGTTTTGGCTTAGATCTCTCCCACAGCACAACTGGTTCAATATTTGCATGGTATAAGACCTTCTAATTCATTCAAAAACCATAGGTAAATGCACAGAAATTTTAAGTACAGGAAGTTAATCTTTACAGAGTAAAACCGATTTGCTCCTGAAATAATTATGACACTAATTCAATCAAAATGTACATTAAGAACTTATTATTTAAGATTAGTACAGTAATAACACATTCAGAGTATCCAGTAGAATTCCTGCTTAGTCTTACATTTTCTTCTGTGTAGAATGTTAAGTAAATTTTTTCTCACTCTACTACCCTTTTCTCGTTTTTTTCTTCTTTTTTTGACAGGGAGAGTGTGTAAGAAGCTAAATTGCTATTTAAAAAAAAGGCAAAAAAAACCCCGTCAAAAACATGGTATTTGAATATAAAAGCTCTCAGTTTACTCAAATTCAATGCACAACAAAAAAAATATTCCATCTGTCGTATTGCTACTCATCTAGACTGTAGTCTGTGGTAAGTTATTTTGTTTTGGTCTCTGATTTTGATTCCTACTTAAATTAGTTATGCAAAATGAAAATTCTCCATACAGAAGTTATTTACTAAGAGCTACATTCATCCAAGACGAATTAACTTTCTACTCTTGAGTAAATGAAGAAGAATATCAGTTTGATCTTAATTTTCAGACTTTTTTTATTGTTGGGGTTACCAACATCATTTACACATGTTTACACTGTGTCACTGGTAAAAAAACTGGCCTACTATATTAGTTTATTTGCCTTTCGGCAAAGTCAAATGCAGTTTGGATTTGAAAGTAACATCAAATTCAAAAGCAACATCATCTATTATTAACTGAAATAGAGTATTCCCATCATTTACAAGCTACCCCAGATGTACAAAGGGAAAAATAAGGACCTTATGTCATTTTGAAAGTAAGTACATTTTAATTTTGGTTGTGTGCATATGCATCTATACATATGTAAGCCCTGTTTTTCTATATCTCTACAGATATGGAGGGAAAAATGTATTTATACATATAGACTGTATCTATCCATAAAGCCATCAGCTTACATTTTCCCTGGAGCAGATAATATTGTTCTCAGTTCAACTGGCCTAATTTTCTTTCAGCAGAGATGAGCCTCCATGCAATTAGCACTGAGAAAAAGGTTTTTCAGAGATAAAATAGGCATCTAACTTGTTCTTTGAGCCCATGAAAAAATTGGTAGGATACATTATTTCTGTACTGTACTCCATTTGGGTTGATTTT
The DNA here is from genome assembly GCF_035770615.1 of Melospiza melodia melodia. Taxonomy (NCBI): domain Eukaryota; kingdom Metazoa; phylum Chordata; class Aves; order Passeriformes; family Passerellidae; genus Melospiza; species Melospiza melodia. The sequence goes on along the minus strand of NC_086194.1, from coordinate 132,996,347 downwards.
CAGCATCGATTTCAGTAAATTTTTATGAACCCAGAAACATGCCCTATTTTCCACTGTTTACATAGGGTAATAGCATTGCCAGCAAAAATGGGATAGTGCTTGTGCACAGGGCAAATTTTACTTTGGCATAAATTGGAAGAAATCCATCAACCTTTAATATTTATGATAACCATCTCAACGTAGGCCAGTGTTGTCAAACAGCAGATGGAGGAAATTAATTATTAAACTGAGCAATAAATAAAACCTGTAATTTTTTATTAGTAATCAAATTAACAGGAAGGATTAATCCTGCCATATGAACATTTGGGTACCTGAGGGGAAAGAAGAATTTTCAATTAATATCACATTCCCTTGACATAACAATTTGAGAGAAGAAAGGGAGGAGGGCTCTTCTAATTAATCAAATACCACGGAATAGAATAATAAAGAAGGAGATTCATTTTTTTTTAATTGTGCCTTGCTTTCCACAGTGGAGACCCTGCTTTCACACACATTGCTGTTCATGTTCCATTCTGAAGAGTTCTAGTCAATAAAATGCATTTTGTTTCTTGCAAGTAACAAAATTCACTTTGACAAAATCGGTTAATATTCCCCTAAAACAAATTATTTTCAGTCACAGAATACAACTTTGACTTCCTTCAACAGAAATCTTTGCCTTTGACATAGAAAAAACTCATCTGAAGAGGAAAGCTCAAGGTGCAGAAAGAAAATGAGACCCTTGAACCCAGACACAGACTTCAATCCCAGCTGTGAACACTGAGTGTGGTGTTAGAACTGCTGTCCTGCCACATTTATTGCTTTCTATCTTTCTGCAACCATATTAAATTCAATCATCTAAATATGGCATGTGTTAGCATTGGCTAACTGATATCCAAGGTGATGCATTTTCTTTCACATTGTGAGTCACAATGCAAAAGAATACTGGTAATAGCATAATAGCACCAGTTAAAACATTTTTTTTCCCCAGTTAAACAACACACAACTTTGGAAAGGAAAACACCAGCTCTGCAAGTCATTAAATTATCAGTGGAGCAGAACAGACTCCCCTCCTCTTCTATTAGTTTGACATGGGATGAAATTGAAGAATGAGCTAAATTCTCTGAAAAGCAGAACTGAACAACTTTCATTTGTGCTCGAATATGAATAATATACAATATGATTAAATAGGAATAATATACAATATGATTAAAAATATAAAAATAGTGACCATTATAATGATATTTATTAGTGATCTTTCTGCCTTTTTTGGATATATACATCCTACACTTACACATGCCTACATACTAAGTTTTGAAAATGCAACTTTAAAAGTGAAGAAGTTCTGTTTCCATAAAGATACATAAAGGACCTCCATTTGTCTGCTATGATGTGATTATTTGTTCATTTAGTGTAAATAGTCCCATAAAAACAGAGTGTGGAGCAAAGGATTGGTAAAAAAAATACTTTTTTTTTCTTGACTAGAATTCAAACCTGTTTGGTTGTTTGGTTTGATTTTTTTCCCCTTTTCCCTGAGATTACATACAGATTTTCATAATTTAAACACCATTTTACATTATAAAATGGAACATTTTCCACACAGCATGGAACAGAAGAAAAAGAAGAAAAGATCAAATGCTAAATTCTTCCTGCTGTGAAGAATTCTTGAAGGCTAAATTTCAACCTTCTGATCAGCTTAATGCAGGCATATGAGAGAAAGACTGAAAAGAGAGGTATATGAGGGACAATCTCTGAAACACACAATTGAAAAAATGTGGGTTGCAAAAGTTAATTATTTTCATTTTTTCCTCTACGTATGCTTACCATTTTTATTGACTTTTATTGTAAGCACAAATAATTGTCTTGCAAGCTCTAGAAGCTTTACTAGCTACAGATAAGGTTTAATTTTACTGCATTTAAGGAGTAGGAAGAATAAAATAGTTTTCAAAGCAAGGCATCCCAGAAAAATATCTTTTTATTAGAGAGCTTGATAGTGAAAGTAGAATTTAGCAAGAAGCATTATCTAAATTACTTTCAGCAGTTATTTGTACTGCACTGTTTACTACAGTGCTTAGTGACTGCAGTTGATTGAGACTTAATTATGTTGCTAAAATAATTACAGCAATGACCCAAATCACAAGTATCCTGTGCCTATTACTCGCTCTCATTTTCCCCACAGTCTGAAAATTATAGTTTAGCACTTCTCTATAAAAGCTGGTAAGAAGGTTTAAGATCACCCTGAGAAAATGCACAAAGATTACTTGTGAGTCAAGATTTTAGGGTACTATTTTTTAATAAATAACAACTAATGTAAAAGAATTATGTCTTTAAATTTATATTTCTATGCACATTAGTTATCATATAAATAAATGATGCACAGAAATATTCTTTAAGCATAAAACAATGGTAAACAGACACATATTTAAACATTTGATGAGACTTGTTGAAAGGCACTTGTCTTTCATTTTCTATTTACATTCACATTTCCTAGCAATAAGACTAAAAAGAATCAAAAGAACAGTAATTTAATCTTACCTGCAAAAATTTGACAAGAAACATTATTTGAGTGCATCAGGAATTTTTATTTTCTGGGATTTTTATCCTTCCTCAGTCTGCAAAGATTCTAAAAGAAGAGACTTTGTACCACATTTCAGTTTCAAGGAGAAATAAATCGAGTCTTTCACTATAACTGTAACTTTTTTCTTTATTTAATGAAAATAACAGTAAAAAGATGCTGATTTTTTTTTCTTTCCGACAACATTTCTTTTCATTGCAAGAAGTAGAAAATGCCATGATCAATCTGAAATGACCAAAAGCTGAATACTAGAAACTGACTCTCTGAGTTACTCATAGTTCTCCTGTTGTTTCAATAGTGATACAATAAATAAAAACATACAGTGTGTCTGTGTATAACTGGAAGTCAGGCAGACCACTCCAAAGGAAGAGACCATCTGATTTCCTGTCTCTTGTAGAGAAATACCACCACTGCAGTGTGCTTTTAATGGATCTCAGATTATGGCATCAGTATTACACAGGCTCTTTAGAGCTGCACAGCCATCAAGTAGCCCATAATTGACTTCTATTGAAGACAGTGAGAGCTCTAGGGCTCACAAGAGGATGGAGAAAGAACAGATGGACCCAGACTGGAGGCAGCCAACAGCCAGGCACATAATGAACAGGTCTCTTGCCAGGCCATGTCCCAGTTTCTCAGCCATGGGACTGTAATATTAATTTCTTCTATCCTCATGAGCTGCACAACTGGTTTGCCCAATATTTACGGTATGTCTCCCAGGCAAGCTGCCTCAGTACCTGCTAAAATAAAGCTTTCATGAGAAAAAGCTTCTGTTAATGCTTTGTTCTCAGCCTCAAGCTGGACTCATGACACAAACTCTTAAATCACTTTCTTTGTAATTACACTGATTCTTCTTATGCCAGAGAATATGGGACATGGACTATGGTGACTGGTTCAGTGTTTTTAATGCTATCTGCTGTTAACACATTGCACAAGAGCTAGTGAGCCACTGGCAGTGGAGATGTTTGGTACTGAGATGGGTGGACTCTTCCACAAGGTTTAATGTCTTGGAAAATCAAGGTAGTGCCTTATTCAAATTTTATTACAGCAATTCCTACTCCAAAGGGAATTAGAGCAAGAGCTATAGTACAGCTGAGAAAAGCTGCCAGGGGTCTTAAAATCTCAGAAGACAAAGAGCTAATGTGTAGGTGTCAAACACCTATAGCTGGATAGCCATGGATCACCAACTGTTGGCAGGAACATGCTGAGAGAAAGAACAGAATGTTGTTGGAGAACGGGACCATGGGGAGGTAGGGCAGCATTTTTCTGGGACAAACATCCTTGTTCTGGCTCCTGGAGACAAGCACAACAGCACAGTGCAAGTGTGAATTGTGCAGGAGTGAAGTCAAGAAGCAGGTATGGACTGTAGAGCAAAGGCAAACTCATTATGGGGTATCAAAACCACCAAAGCCCCTAAAAGCACTCTGACCCTTTTCCAGAAAGGTCTGTAAGGAGGAAATGTGTATGATAATTAATTTGCATAGAAAGCCAGAAATGTAGCTCCAGGGCAGGGGAAACTTGTCTATAAAAAAGCACACCCATACAACCCAGCTGGCACCCTCAGGACCCTTGACTCCCCATCACCTTGATCAGCACTGGAGCCAGGAATGGTGATCCTTCTTCCTTTCTTCTTCTCTTCCTTTCTTTCTTTCTTCCTTTCTTCCTTTCATCTTCTCTTTCTCTCTCCTCTCTTCTCTCTCTGTTTTCACTCTACCCCGTACTCAAAACCCACTGCCATGTGCTTCTACTAGAAGATAAGGGAATAGCTTATATCAATTTCATCATTTTATACTAGAGATCTTAACTATGGCTAACAGCAAAATAACCCCTACTTGCCAGGGTGTCTCACTCTATTTAACTCACTTTGCCTCTGAAGAAATATTGTCTGACACTTTTTCTATTTGTATTTATAATTATGTCACTGAATTTAGGAGAATAGGAGGTTCAGAGAACGTAAAGAGAAAATTTGTGAGCCTTATGAAAGCAGAGGACAAAAAAAGGTCTTAAAAGAAAAAAAAATTTATGACAAAACTTCATGAAAAGTGATGACGTGCCAAAATACGTCCTCATCTAGAATATAGGACTAAATTCAAAGTAAATTAAAAGTAAAAATTTAATCTGTGATATTATATACTTTGATGGAAATTAATTTTTCAAAACCTTTAATTCATGTTCTACCATTTATAGAGTCATCTTTGTAAATTTAATCTCAGGTTCTCAGATAACTCTACAAAAATTGCTATGGACAGAGTTGCCTTTTCATTAGTGTTAAGCTCAGTCTCATTCCCAAACAGCATTTTTTCTCCAAGTGTAAAAGAAAATTTTTTTTCAAGGTGGCAATATCTCCTGCATAAACAACATTTGATTACCATTTTATCATGATACTTAGGGAAGAAAAAAAAGCCCCCATAAAAGTTTTCTAAACCTTCACAATTTGTTTGTATGTATTTTTAGATTAAAATGTTTGTCTTTAAAAAACAGGGCAAATACATTATTTTGCATGCTTTTGTTATGAACCCAGTAGTTATAGGTTTAATCTATTGACAACCAGTTTGAAACCAATCAACTAAAACAGTCTTGAGGCAGTATGAAAGGCTTGTGCTTTAATTTCCCCCAGTTTAACACAGAAGATTATCTCCTGCTGCATTTACTCAGTGGATGTGGTTGGCAGATAGGTACATGCTGATGCTCACTGCTCTATGAGAAAATTGAACATGAGGTTGCCAAGCTACACTTTTTAAAAATATTGGGCTTGAACAGCACATGATAACTATAGGTTACTTTGTTACTTTGCTTTCATAAATTATACAGCAGTAGAGGCATGCCATTTCAATTTAAACTATCTCAATACCCTCAAAGAGATTTGCTTTTCACCTATTCCAGCAAAATGAGGAACTGTTGTTGATTTCAGAGTAACATTCAAAATAGCAGGGCTTTGCCTTGTGTGAACAAACTGCTTGGGCAGTATGCACTTACAAAATGTCAATATAAAATTAATCTTCACTTGTTTTCTAATCAAGATTTCACATTGAGCTAATAGTTTCTCCTACACACCTTTTCTTGTCCAGTGTAAATCAGAAATAAATTCATTTATTTAAAATTATTATAATATTATATATTATGGTATGTAGTCTTTAATGAGAAGTCTTTCTAAAATCAGACTAAAATAGATAGAAGTTATAATTTTCTATTTCAGTGGCAAATACAGAGGTAAATATTTTTAATGTGTTTGGTTTTTAGCCATCAAAACTGTTCAGACAATTTTGTAAGAGTATCACTGGAGTAATAAATACGTACAACCTCAATGGAAGATTGCTTTTTGTGCATCTTATTGTTCATGTTTAGATGTCCATGTGCGGCAGAATATTTGCAAAACCATTTTACAGAAGACTAATTGCAGACTGGATTGATAAATCCCTAGAGAATAAACTGGACTTTGTGACCCTACAGACTGTCCTTGATTTTGTTGGGTCTCTGGTGAAGTATCCATTTTGTAGTTTATGTGCCTATCATTTTTGAAGCTTTTAAAGGGTATTTTCTGCATTGTTTTATCTACTATTTGTTTAATCCTTGTTATCCTCACTTTCCTCATTAGTCCAGTATTGATAGTGTTACCAACACCTCTATCTCTAGAAAATGTTTAAGTTCTTCAGTGTTTTTCTTCAACCTTCTCCTCCATTAACTCATTCAAAAAAATAGAGAAATGTTATCACAGCATCCCCTCTACACAGGTGCCAAAACACACTGTCAAGAAGTCAGCCAACTGTTACTTGTAAAAGTATCATTTTGTAGAAAGAAATTCTCAGACACCTTGGTGGAAGCAGTTTGCAAACAACAACTGAGAAATGCTACTTTTTTTAATAAAGTTTAAACCGAGGCAGCCGCAAGGAACACAAACCACCAGATGGCAGCAGGATTGGCAGCTTCCCCTTGGGAAAGGAGGATGCACTTCAGGGACAAGTACCTGGTTAGGGAGATGCTCTTGTTCACGTTTACACACCAGTAAAACATATCAGCTGCTTGTAGCTCTTTGCCCGCGATTGTTCCTGCATGCTCCTGCTCACAGCAGAAGGAAATCCTAATGCTTTGTGTTGGAAAACATGTAATGCGAGATTGCTTTCTAAAAAAAGCACCAATCCCTTGAGATTACTGCTTTACTGTCTTTTTCCTTCTTCTCTGAGACAGAAGGATCCTTAATATCTTATGATGAATTTTGAATTTTTTTCCTCATCATTTAAAATTAAAAAAAAAAAAGAAAATATCCTGAATTAATTTCATGTCATTTTCTCCCAGAATTTGACAAATACCCAGAGTATCCTCTATTTTTTCTTAACCTTTATTTTTCTTAGAATTGCATGCTGAATTTTTTTCACAAATAAGGCATTTTTTTTTTGAGTCAGAGCTCAAAGAACCATCCCAGCCTCAACTTGGTTGTCAATAGTTAGAAAGATGTAAGGGATTATGAAGTGCTAAAGGAAGGACTTCCTACTTCCTACTTTTCAGTCCTAGCTCTCTGTATGTTTTCCCAGTGCTCACTTTGAATAAATTCACTCTCCTGGTGTTGCCAAATTTCTTTACAGGAATGCTGTTCTATTCAATTTTGTGTACTGGCTCTGTGAAGAGTCTTCAGAAATTACCTGGATTGTGTTTCTTCACAGACTGTGGACAAACAATGACAAGCTACTGAGTACTTCAGCTTTAATGACTTGCATGTGAAGTGGTTACATGGCTTTCACTAACCTTGCAAAATGGGCCTTGAGAGAAGTAAATGTTAGCTGAAAATACCAAATGCATTTTCTGTAGTCTAGAGGAGGAAATTTATTTCTCTGAAAGTAGAAGTATTCTTGAGAGATGCTGTTATGTTTTAGTATGCTAATGGAAATTATTTGAATTGCACTGATGAAACCACCTTTTTTTTTCCTATTAGACATATTTAAATACTTTATTTTCTCTCTTATTTGTTTACCTAGGCTCTGGTAAAAGCATTGCCTACTGTTTGAAAGACAACTGTCCTTGGCACTGAGAAGAAAGTGGAAAGCAGGATTTTTCCTCTTTTCTCTAACAATGTGATCCTTTGGTATTGTGATTTCTTGGGATTTCTTGGGATATCTTCTCTAACTCCACATTTAAAAAATATATATCCTAAATATTGTAACTGCATTTTTAGCATGTTCCAGTGAAATCTTAACTTAAACTGCTCCAAAAATTCATAGATTGGGCAAACTGTGAAAAGTGCCCACATTGCCAAAGAGGCTGTGAGCCATTTCAGAAGTCACACACTCAGCAGGAGATTGTATTCAAGTTCTCAGTGCTCAGCTCCCTTTGGCTTTTTGATTATTTAGTTTTATTTGCATGGCACAGCCTGTGGTGATTGACTTGAGCACAATTGTCCTGAGACCCCATGAGCAATGCAAGCCTCTGTAAGATAGGAAAGGGAGAGAGACATCAAACAAAAGGCATTCCCTCACACAAAAATGGACAATACCTGAATAATGGCACATTCTGACCTGCTTCAGCTGAAATTTAGAATATTTTTCACTGCAACAGCAAAAACGTACTGTTTTTGTTATCCCTGTGCAATGGGTTTACTACAAATTCTTTTTCTTTCTTTTTCTTTCTTTCTTTCTTTCTTTCTTTCTTTCTTTCTTTCTTTCTTTCTTTCTTTCTTTCTTTCTTTCTTTCTTTCTTTCTTTCTTTCTTTCTTTCTTTCTTTCTTTCTTTCTTTCTTTCTTTCTTTCTTTCTTTCCTTCCTTCCTTCCTTCCTTCCTTCCTTCCTTCCGACACTTCAACACTTCCTTCCGACACTTCCTTCCAACACTTCCTTCTACAGTGAGCTTATGTCCCAGTAAACAAAATTAGAAGTACCACTTGCCCACATTAAAAAAAATCTTGACTATCAAAAAAAAATGTTACTTGGACAAAAGTAGGAAAAAATGCTTTTTCTTTTTTTTATTTTTTTGTCAGAAATTAGAGTGGAGATTGTGGAAAGAAGGGAAACTAAGGGGGAAAATGAACCTGCATGCTGACTCTTGGCTCGGAACAGGGGCATCTGACAGGTGGGCAAATCATGACCCCAAGGCAATACAGCATGGGAGCAGATCAGGGCAGATCTCTTCTTTCATTAAGCAGAGAGACCCAGCTGAAATTTGGGACATCTGCTTCAGCCCTCTTTTTGCTAGGAGTTTCTGGAAAACTGTCTCCCAAATGAGAACATTTAATTCATAACTCAAATAGTCTCCCTCTGCAAAATATGAGATGTTCTTTATGTATATATATATATATATATATATATGAAATGACATTTGCTGACAGCTTTCCATTCCTTCCTCCAACCTCTCCCCTCCATTCAATAGTGTGTTCCTCACTTTATTAAATCCTGCAGTGGAAAAACTGTCCACTTATTTTTGATGTCTTTGTTTTTGCATTTAATGAGGATGGCTGCTAGATGTCATTCTTTCTTATTTGATATTATGACACTTACTGATAGGTTTTCAACAGAAATGTATATCCCACTGAGTAGAAGGACCCAGTTACAGCACACTGTTCACCTGTCATGGCTCAGTGTTGCCATTTAAATAAAACTGACCTATGTGTTAATGGAGCCAGAACCTCTGCTTTAGTGTAAACTGTGTCTCAGTCAAAAATAGAGATGGAAAAAGAAAATATACTCTGCAGCACCAAAGGTGAAATGTTACTGTAGAAGGTAATAGTTTAGCAAAATGTTTAGAGCTTGGCAAAACATCAAAGTACTTGCTGAAATTATGGTTTCATATTGAGCTGGAGATTTTCAGGACAGTGTAAGTACATATGTATAGATGCCTTAGGTCAGATTAAAGATCCGTCTTTCCCACAATACTCCCTCTGAATGGGGTCAGCACTGCTTAAGGAAACCTCCTTTCAACAGCAGAGAAATGAAAAATCCTTGCAATTTGCAGCTTAGGGACTGCCTCAGCCAAAAGATCTGTTTTTAATAGCAGTTTCTAGGGTAATTTTCCCATGCATTTATCTAATCTTTTATGAACCTATTTATGCTTTTTGACTGTAAATATCTTGGCAAGGACTTCAGCTGTTGACTGCTTTCTGCTTGAAAAAACTGTCTTTTATGTGTTTCAAGCATGCTGTCTGACCCTTTTATTTGCTGTGTTCTTGTATGGTTAGAAGAAAAATTACCATTTTCTATTTGTTTTCATCCCACTACATAAAACCTCCCTAATGCCTTCTTCTGGTCATTGCTTTTCTTGATGCAGTGTCACAGTCTATTCAATGTCTCCTAGTACAGGTGTCACCTCAGCCCCTCAATCATCATTTACAACCCTTTATATACCTTTTTACCGTTTGAAGTAGAGGGACAGAATACAAATATTCCAGACTGGGTATAATCTAAGTGCAAATAACAATGTAAGGAAATTTTCCTTTTTATTAATGTATGAAGTCATTCCTTCCATTCACACTCTTTTAACTCAAGGTAATTATTCACATCCAAAGTGTTTAATCAAACTAGTTACAAGACTTGCAAGATGATCTTAAAGGAACAACACCAGCTTGTTTATAGCTCATTATTTTCAGCATGTGTATCTATTATATACAATGTTTTGCCTACTCTAGGAGGATTTCTTTAAAAAATTTCCTTTCAATATTCTGTCATTCAGATGATCCACTGAACTGCAGAACCATGGTGCCATTTTAGATAGAAATGTATAAGTAACCTGAATGTTTACTTGGATATATCTGAAAATAAAATCCAGGTAAGGTTTGCATTAAGAAACAGGTTGTTTTTTAGTTGAGCAATTGATATATGCAAGACTTGTGATGTCTCCAGTCTCAGCATCTTTTACATTGACGGTTTTAGCATTTAATAGAATTTTACTCTCCATTTTATCTACTGAGGCTGCCCTGCAGATCTCCCTTAAAGATTCAGATTTTGAGGGTTGAGATAGAAGGCATAGCTGTTGTATGAAAACCATTGTTTAATTGTTCTTTGTGTGTTTCTGTCCTTACTAAGTTGATTGCTGGGAGAATCTGCAAGTGACAGGATTACCCTACTAGTTTTCATGGATCCTACATAAGCATATTATTTTTTGTCAGAAATATGAATCATCATACAGACACTCAACTAGTGCTATTGCTCTGTATGACAATAATTTCTTACATACAATCTGCAGAACTTAGACATGCAGCTAGCAGTGAAAAAAAATTCCTAAAAAATACATCTCTATTTTTGACCTCTCATTCCTGGTTGTCAAGGAGATGCTAACCCCTGTCTCCGTTGTTGTTGTGGAGAGGCTTGATGCTTTTTTTCCCCCAAATTAATGACACTGTTCTCAATTTATACATAGCTGCTTATTTGATCTGTCTTTCCAGACCTGTTGAAAGTTAGAGGGACTGAAAATTGCTCACTTTCACAACTGTACAACTGTATCAGCTGGTTTCTCAAAAAGATACTTCTTGCCACCTTAGTCTTTTTAACTGCAATAATGCTATAAACTGTTTGATTTGCAATTTGTTTGGATGTTTTTCAATCACAGCCTAAAAGGCATAAAAACCTAGAAATTTAAAATTAAATCTTTAAATAAACTTCAAATGGGTAGTCCTAATAGAAAAAGCCTATACCTTAATATGCCATATGTTTAAATGGAGTTCAAATGCAAAAAAAAAAAAAAAAAAAAAAAAAAATTAACCATATAAACATCGCCTGGGGAAAAAAAAACAAAGAGAGAGAGAGAGAGAGAAAGTGGTAATGCCCAGCTTGCTGTTCACAGAGTGATACATCTGCATATTTAAAAAAAATTAAATGAAAAAATTATGAAAAATTGAAAGAAGGCAGAAGGTCTATCCAAGTAACTGTTGTTTAGGGAAGTGCATGAATAAGCATAATTTATTTTGAGAATGTAGAAACTGACTTTCATGTCAACACTGGTCTAAATGTTTCATCTCACCGTGTAATTTTTCAAGATTTCTAAAAAACTACCCAGCTTAGGATATTGATTTTATTATAATGAACTCAGCCAAAAGAACTCAACTTCCTAATTCCATGAGAATAACCCTTTAGCACATTAGCAGTGAAATCACACTAATTCAAAAGTATAAAATTAAGGCAAACCTATAGAAATGGTGCTCACACTGTTTTCTATGGTGTGGAAAGTTTTTCATTCTCGGCAAAGCAAATGGCAGTTTAGCAAACACAGAACTGCAAAGGAACAAATCATAAGTGTCTTTAAAAGGTGGCTGATTGTAGATTTGAAGTGAGGAAGCAATATAAGCTACATTAGAAGGAATGTTATTTCAATAGTTTGAAATTAATTTACACTAGTAATTAAATTAAATTAAAACTGCACTATCTTATTACTTTAAGATAGTTGTTGATTAACTTATAGTTGATTTCTTACCAGTTCCTACATACACTGAATCTTTGTATTTCAGTTCTGAATTTGAAACAGCCCTAAAATAGAGATCTTTTGCACAGAGATGGAAATGTAAAATGCAGGCAAATAGGTGATATTGATTTAAACAGTTCCATCAAAACATTACTCATGTCTAGATTAATGAAAATAAGTTCTGTAGAAGCTGGTCCTGGTTTCAGAGTTGGGGTTTTTGGTCAGGATGAGGACAGATGGAAGGACACTGAAATTTCTGCATAGGCTGACCAGAGCTTGGCATCAGGCCCACATGAATAAAGAGTCATTCACTGCTTGATTTGTTTCCATTTGTAGTTTCATTGCTGATATTTGGGCAGGTAGCATGATGTTACCAATAGCTAAGTGTTCTGTCTTCTGGTGAAAGGAAAGATCTGGGGAAGGCATTAAAGGATTCAAAGATGTGCCCACCAACCAGAGTCTCTTGGAACTACATTTTACATAAAATATGTCATATATCACTTTTTGTTCAAGATTCTGCTTTTCTTTTAAAATTAAGATGGACAGCAGAAGGTTATTTCATACAAGTAAGAGAAAGTTAGGTAATAAATACAGCCTCCCTTAAAATAAAATACCTTTCAAAATATATAACCTTCTTTTATGTCACTTCCACACACACTGCTGGAAATGCTTAGTGCTAGGTTTGAGCTATATTCTATTGTAAAAAAAGAACTTAAATGTATGGGGTTTTTTTTCCATAAAGATGAATAATTGAAGTGTGAATACCAAAAATAAACTGAAAATGCTAAAGCAGTGACATAAGTTTAAAAATATGTGTGGAGATTATACATATGTGGAAACTCTAAGGATCTCCTGCTCCTGCCTCCTCCCTTCACCTCCATTAATAGTGAAAACATCTATTAAAAAATTACTTCAAATTCATAAATACCTCAAGACTAGGAAATTGGCCATGAGACTGCTAAAATTGTTTAAAAGTTAATCTGTACGCAATTCTTTGCAGAAACAGGATGAATAATATAATTTTATTTCTTCCTGTTTGACCTATAGTTTCTGTCTCTTTGCTATAACTTAAAAACTGGAAATTATTAAAAACTAAATCAGAAAAAAGGTGCAAAAAGTAATCTTCCCAACAGCATGTTCCTACATTTGTTTTTCATTCTAATTCCTCTTACATTGTCTAAAAGTTGCAAGAGACCTTTTCTGGTCTATTCTTAATAGTATATTCCTGTTAATGTGCTATATAGTTATTCTATAAATAATGAGTAAAGAAAGATTCAAAAGGTTTGAACAACTTCTTACAGTTTACTTTCACAGTTTACTGCCATGATGTAAAAAGACAGCCATTGTCTTGGAGTTCCAAAACTCAGTGCTCTAATTTATCCACTAAGTACAGAGTTTAAAAGGGAATGACTAATTAGGATTGTAAACAGCGCATTAAAAGCAAGCCAAATGTGCTGTGGATTTGTGGGTTTGGGTTTGTTGTGGTTTTTTACAACAGTTCTGACAAAACAAGCAGAAAAAAACCCATAACACCTTGTGATTCAGTATGGGGGTTTTTGTCTGTTTTTATATTTTTTGCCAGGTCTGTCTCATTTCTGCACACAATATTCATAGTTACCACCCAGTCTTCAGATTATCTGCCCAGCATTACAGAATGCTAAACAATCAAAGGAAATAAAGTACAACTTTTCTGCAGTGGAAGAAAAACAGCTTTATTCCAAATAATGGATAATACAATTTTATGGAAGAAAATTGAATGACCTGAGTTTTCAGATGGCAAAAAAGCTTTCAACTTGTTTCTGATGAATTTAGAGCTGTGTATGGTCTGTAGTCATAAAATTAAATTTCTGCTGCAATGTCAATAAACGTATTAAGAGTCACACAATGCTTCTGGAAAAAATGGGTAAGTCATTAACATATTTAGCATAATGATCATTTGGTATACAGTGAGTGCAAGATAATTGCAAACTGTTTCAAATAATTGATCAGTTTTCAAGATCACTAAGTATCTTTGCAACTGTGAAAACTAACAAATAAATAGCAAATGTCAAAGTATAAGATTTGCACAAGCTGGTAAGAAAGCTCAGTATTCGCTACTTGAGGAGCCTAGGAAAAAGATTTCAAAGATGTTATCAGTTTTCATCTGTGAGCAAGGAAATGAAATCAATCATCATGTGATAATCATCAGGGCATTCCTTAACTGACAACTGCTTGGAAAGGTACAAGACAAAGTTATTCTGGTCTGTTTGACTGATGAAGTTGTAGAGACATGAACAGAAAATCAATCAGCCTTCTCTTCTGGACACAGTACAAGTGATATAAATTTTCTTGAATAGCAAATCTAGGGAAAAAAACTGCGAGCAGAATCTAAACTTTATTACAAACTTTGTTACTCATGAGAGCTTTGAGTCTTCGGATGGAGGTGGTCTGCATATGATGATGATCTTATGTAAATTTGATGATCTTATGTAAATTTTTATGATCTTATGTAAATTTAGCTACCTGAAAAGTCATCAACGTCTTCAAATCCAAAACATGTATATCCCTAGTCAAGGATGCTTACAAAATAAGCTAGCAATTTCAAGCACTTGCTATAGCAAATGCACTTAAATTGGGCAATCTATTTACTGGACACTCTTTAACATCATGGTTACTGCCCAATCACATTAAAAGAGTAACATAATTAGAACAACTTTGCTGACCAAAACTGCACAGTGATGATGTGGCAATGTAATTCAGAGGAGGAAAGAAACCCTGTGGATTACTGAGTTGAGGATTCTCATGATGCAGCTGAAATATCATGAAAGCTATCATAGTGTTAATCTTGCATCATATAACATAGCCCAGCACTGTACTGAGGATCCAAGACCCATTCCAAATGCCACAGCTCTGCTTTTTAATGCTGATAAATTCTGAGGGAGCACTTGAGGTCCTAAGTAATTTGAGTTCTGCACAGTGCATAACAAAATAGGAAATCAGAACATTAAAAAGCAAGTGTTCAGTAATATGTAGTTTTACCCATGGATTGTTCAGCATGTTTTGAAATAGATGAACTCTCTAAGTAAAAGAGCCAAGGGAAACAGGCAGCAGTTTGCTCATTACTTCCACTGGAATATTCCTCCTCAGAGTGCATAAGTGTATGTGTTAATGCTGAGTGGCTTTAACAAAAATCAGTTGAATGCAGTTAAAGATTAAATCTCCATGCCAGTTATAGAATGGTTTCAAATCTATGTCAGGATTGAGTCACTTATCTCCTCAAAGAGTTTGATTAACATAATTTTCCATTCAACTTCCAAGAATGTCAACTTCTGTACTCAAAATTCTGCATAATCTCTCCTCCTTTCCTTTAACTCCATTATTCACTCCAGAAATCTCATTCTGGATGGCTGTTGCCTCAGTGTGATGCATTTTGTTTTCGAGTACATCTTTCTCTTTAAAATTTTTACATAGTCTTATCCTGGTTTACATTTCTATTTTCATTTCCTTTTGTTATTATCACAGTCCCAAGGGTCTCTGCAATCTTCCCACCTTATTGCTTTGCTCTTCTTTATTCATGTTTCCTTCTGGCTTTTGAGAAGGTGTCTGTCAAATGCTATCTGCCAACCACTCCTCCCTTAAACTTACCTGTAAATAATTTTTTTGTTTGCTTTGGGGTGTGGGAATTTTTGGTTCTGGTTTTATTTTTGCTTTTTTTTTGTTTGTTTGTTTTAAATATTGGAGGAGTTATGAGGGTTGGGGGTTTTTTTTGGGTTATTTTTCTTTTGGTTTGATTTTTTGGGTTATTTTTGGGTTTTGGGTTTGGTGGATTTTTTTGGTTTTTTGCTGTTGTTGATCTTGTTGTTTTGGGGATTTTTGGGAAGTAATTTCATCTCTGGTAATTTTACTGAAAGCATCATTGTACAGTAAATTCATTAAAGTGTTGGGATGCTCAGATCGTTTGTGTGATGTCAGGTCATTATTATTTGAACCTAATGAAAGCAATAAAATATCTTTTAAGTACCTGAAATCAATTAATAGTCTTCCTTCTAAATTTTTTTTATTTGTTTGCTATGGAAGACTGAGTTTATTAATGATAGACCATTGCTTTCCCTTATAACATGCTAATTTATGTTGGTATTAGAATAAATAGTCTGATGAATACCTTAGTCTGATGATACATTAGTTTGATGAATACCTAATTGTCTTGTTCGGCACTTAGGTACTGCTTTATAGCAATAAATTCTTATCTTTTGAATCTGCAGAGCAAAACTAGCCCAGCTGCCAAATCTAAGGTTGTAAGACTACCTGGATCAGGATTTTTTAACATAACTCCACTAATTAGCAGTGGGTCCTTAACATCCTGGCATGCTAAGAAAGAAATGTTTACTGATTTTGCTGTGTGTTACTAATGTAAAAACTGAAATTGCTGCTTGTTCAATGCTAGTGCAACAATTTTCTTCTGATTTTCCCCCTTGATGAAAATCAGACTTGGAAGTGGACACCTGAATAACTTGACATGGCCTGGCATAAGAATCAGCAACTCACAATGTACATAAAGTAATTGCCAATCATTTTGATGTTGCCTAGCTAGAAACAGATAGTGATGAAAAGTTGTGTACTTCAGAATCATCCCCATGCACTTATGATTCAGGCTTACACAAATAGCCTTGTAATAGCAAATTTCAGGAATATTAAAAAATTCATCTTTATGTTCATGCTATTATTTTATTAAAAAACTGCAAAAACAGAAAGATATCATTTTTAATTTTTTAATTGTTTAAAAAAGTTTATCAAAAGATTTTTATACATGGAAGTAATCCATGTTTAGATGTGTTTTTCTTCATAGCCTGCTGTCAGCCAGGCAGTTAAGAGAAAGCCAGTGCCTCTGCTGTTGAGTTAAATGAAATTGAGTGCTCTATGTTAAAGACCTGCTTGACATTACATGAAAAATCTAAACAAACAGGTAAAAGAAAGAATTTCTTTATTGATATCTATTGGTCTATATTTTTATTTATTGTTTGAACTGAGGTATTTATCTCCTTTTTAGATTAAATACTAAAGAGCACTAATTTGCTCCTTGCTGCCAACACTACAAGATTTTTGTCTTTGTTTAGTTCTCTTGGAGAAACACTGTCCTTTTAGATAAACTAAGGAGCATTTTTACTTCAGCTCTCACATTCATTCACACATAAATATAAAGTTATGAATAGGCTTTATAACTTTATTACTAATATACCAAAAGACATTTCATTAGGTATTAATAATACAATCATTTATAAATGCAATATTTAATGTTTTACAAGAGATACACAATAAAAAGTTTCATTTATGTACTTTCAAATTTTTCAAGGATAAGATTTAAGCATTCTTTTAGATGTATAACTTCTCACATTGAAGACTGAATGAGAATTTAAAGGGATTTTTTCTTTGAAGGATAATTGTCCACAATTTCTCCACTTTGTCCATAATTGTCCATGATTGTCCACTTTGTTTCCTTATGTTCTCCTCTCTAATTCAAGCTGATAAAAAACAGAGGAATGCTACAGTTGAAGCTATAGTTGAAGAAAAAACAAAAAAAAAGTATAGCAATTTCCCTCTTAACGACCCCAAAACCTCAGTAGATTTATTTTCACTGTTAATACTCACACAATGCAGCAATGACACTCTGCCCAAGTACACTAGAGACATTTTCCTTACAAATTTATTCTTTCTTTGTAGTCTCATTTGATGTAAAATAACAATAATCTGGCCTGTAAGTACATGTTTCCCCAATGTGAATGGAAAACAGCAGCAGCCATTACTGCTTATTTTAGAGAAAAACTAGCATTTTATAGCCTTTTCCAGCAGATTGATCTTCTTTCTTCTTTAATTCAGCAGGAAAATTGGCTTCTGTTCCCCATGAAAAAAGCAGGAAAGCTACTTGGTTTAGCCTAGTAATAAAAGCAAAGTGCTACTTATAGTTTTCTCTTTAATGCATCTCTTTATTTAAGAAACATTAATTTTGTGAAGAGCCATTTATTAAGGGGAAATGAGAATCAGTAAAGTATAATAGAAGGGGAGGGTATGAAGATAATTTTTGAGATAGATATATATAGACGAAAGGGAGAAACTGAACCCTAGAAAAATGACTAGTACAAAAATAGCATCAGATGTCAATCATCAAAAACTAACACAAAGAGTGTTTTTCATATCCACACATTTTCCTTATAACTCCTTTCATCACGAGTTTACTATACATGCCACATGAGTTATGAAGGTTGAAAATATCCTGTATGTATTAAAAAAAACAATTTAATCCTACAAAATCTTGCTGATTTGACCCTTTGCAAAACAAGACCCAAAATCTCTATAAATTTAATCAATCTGTCTGACCACTGCAGACATTCAACTAGTCAATAACAATTTGTTTGGTGAACACACAAGAGGTAAAGGTCAATTGTAGTTTTGCATTTAGTTACAGCTGCTACACAGCTTACAGTCTGGCTCAGTAGGTGTTCACAGATCTGCCACTTTTTAATAAGAATCCATTTGTGTTGTTACTTATTGCCTTTCTTGTTTGAAAAAGAGTTTTCTAAAAATGACAAGTAGCTTGTACGAGGCCTTCTGTGGTGTCAATGTTGGTAACTGAATTCAGCTGTAAGGATAGCAGTATGGGATCAAAGACAAAGCTACACAGGAAATTAAGGCAACACCTACATGTCACTATTCTGTCAAGAGTCAAAGACTTTCAAACACAAATTCATAAGTAAAAAATGAAAGATTTTGAAGATTTATCACCACTTTAGAAAAATAGAATGGTTGGGGTTGAAAGGGACCTCTGAAGGTCATCTTGTCTAACCCCACTGTTAAAGCAGGTTGCACAGGCTCTTGTCTGGCGGGATTTTGAATAGTCTGTTGCAGTGCTCTGTCTCACTCAAAGTAAATAAGTTTGTCCTCATATTTGGGCAGAATTTTCTCTGTTTCAGTTGGCACCTGTTGCTAATTTTCGTGTCACTGGGCACCACTTAAAAGATTCTCTTCCCATCCTATTGACACCTGCCCTTAAGGTATTTGTAGAAATTGACATGATCCCCTCCCAATCTTCTCTTCTCAAGGCTAAATAAGCCCAGCTCTCTCAGCTCTCCTCAAAAGAGAGATGGTTTATTCTCCTTTTTATCTTTATCTGGACGCTCTCCAGTCCTTTGTCTTGGCCACTAATTGCTCATAGTAACTAGTCCTTCAGGATCCCCAAGTCTTCATCCACAGAGCTGCTTTGTACCTGTCCTGGTGTGGGGAATTATTCTTCCTCAGGTTCAGGATCCTACCTTGCCTCTGTAGAACTTCACTAGGTTTCTCTGCACCCAGATCTCCAGTCCAGGCCTTGCTGGGTGGCAACACTGCCTTCTGGTGAATCAGCCACTCCTCCAAGCCTCATATCATCAGCAACCTTGTTGAGGGCACACTCTCTCGTTTCATCCAGGTCATTGACAGCAAATTTTTGAAGACAGCCACTCCCAGTACAATCCCCTGAGGAACACAGCTAGCTGCAGGTCTCCAGCTGGACTCTGCACTGCTGATCAGAGCCCCCAGAGCTCGCCCAGTCTCAATCCACCTCGCTATCCTCTCATCTAACCCACCCTTCCTGAGTTTGCCTGTGAGGCTATTATGGGCAACAGTGCCAAAAGCCTCGCTGGAGCCAAGCGTAAATTGGTCTTGTCTCATGCACTCAGCCACTTGTGCCAGCATAGAGGGCTATCAGAATGGTCAAGCACAATTTCTCCCCGGAAAATCCAGGCTGACCACTCCTGATAACCTTCTTTTGCTCCACACACTCAAAGGTGACCTCCAGAATGATCTGCCCCATCACCTATCCAGGAATGAAGGTGAGACTGATTGGCCGTACTTTCCTGTGTCCTCTCCCATGGCCTTTTTTAAAACTCTAGTGACATTGGCTTTCCCTGAAATCCTCATTCTTGTTGTCCTTTATACCCTTTGACAGATTTAAGGCCAAATTAAATCCTCATCCTTCCTTGTCTCATCCTTGCACATTCCAACAGCTTTCCTGTGTTACTCCCGAATGGCCTGTCCCTTTTTCCACGTGCCATACACTTCCTTCTTCTGTTTGAATTTTGCATTTATTGTAAGTAATTCCATTGTTTAGAAATCAGACAGCTGATACTGCATTGCGCTGTGATGCTAATAGAACTAAAATCTATTTTTTCATTGACTCTTTTAAATACTGAGTATACTGTAGAACTTAAACATAGAGGGAGAATAATTTCTTTTTAAAATTCACTTCAAAATGTAATTTATCCCTATTTTTGATAATCACAAATAATTTCTATAATCTCTATATTTTTAAATGACAGATAAAGAAGCAAGATAAAATACCACTTGCAAGTGGTATTTTCTGTTGTCCCTTGACTCTTGTTTTTCATTAATTTTCAATGAGATAAATACAACTAAATGCTCAAGTAATGTCTGAAAATGGTTCTAAGAAACATTAGGCAATGAAAGGTTTTAGAAACTTGACCTGCATATTTTTAATCCTAAATTCTCCTAATCTCTAAGCAAATATGAACTAATTCTTTATAATAAACTTACATCTTCTAACAGAGAAAATTAATTTGGCTCCAAGAAATCATGCTGAACTTATTCCAAATATATTTCTAATAATCTTATATATGAGTTTGAGTAGATTTAAAGCTCCTTCTGAACTGGGACAAAGGTCATGGAATCAAGTCATGTTTCTGCACATTTATTTGTAGGGGAAAAAAAAAGAAAGAAGAAGAATTTAAATCCTTGTAACTTAATAATGTTTTGCATGTATGATCCAGGTAAGTTGGGATTTTAGTTTTATATGAGTAAAAAGTATTTTTTTTTATTTTATAGAATGGAAGATGGTCTTAAGCATCTGTAGATATATGATAGGACTGTGCACAGTGGAATGGGGTATCTTGCAAAATAGTTTTGAATACATGTTGGGTAAAAGAGTTATCTGCTCTCTAAAGTGCTTGGAGACTTATCTTTTTCAGGCAACAGAATAGCACAGAAATAAGATACGGACAATAATGTTTCCATCAACTATTGTCTTCTTTTTACTTTCCCCTTAACTGAGATTAATTCTGCAATGTGACTGACACAGGATCTCACACACTTGGTTGTGTGTTTGTGATTCTACATAGACGCAAAACTAGAGAGGCACTGTAGCAACATGAACGCATCTGTGATCGGAGTAGTCTGGCAAAGGATCACAAAGGTGGTGAAGGGACTGAAGCTTCTTTCACATTCTGTTTACAGCCTGGGCGACAGAAAACTCAGAGGGAGCCTTCTGTGTTTATAGATCTGATGGGAGACAGTGAAGAAGAGGAAGCCAGACCTCTCAGCAGCACTCATTGACAGGACAAGGGGCAATGGATACAAACTAAAAGACACAAAACACCATCTGAACAGAAGGTGTATGAGAGAAACTAGACACTGGAAAAGGTTTCCCAGGAAAGTTTACAGTCTCTGCCTCTGGAGATACTAAATATTTTACTACATGTGGTTCTGGGCAATCTGTTCTAGCTGATTCTGCATAAGCATGGAGTGGCAGATAGCAGGGGAGATTCATGGGGAGGGCTAGATGACTTCAGGTAGTGCTTTCCAATCTTAATGTTATTTTGTTACTCTGTTATTCTCTAAGAACACTTTTCCAATATTTTTCTTTAGAGACCAAATGGCTTACTTAAAATGATGTCATGAAACTCTGTCAAGATCTCCCCTCAATTCAAGATAGGTGCCATTCACTGTTTATTCCCAGTCCATGGGGTCTTCTGCCCTGCCACAGAAAGAAATTAAATTGGTTTGACATATGTTGGTTTTGACAAATCCTTCTTGTCTGCTGCTAATTTCCTTCTTCCTTTCCAGTGACACACAATTAGGGTTTTTTATCATTTGTAGTAGAACTGAGTGTTGGTGGGCCTATATTTCTTCCTTTTCCTCTTTTCAAATAAAGAAAGAAATGTTCGCCCATTTCCTCTTCAAATAAAGAAAGAAAAGTTCTTCCATTCTCCTGGGACCTGAGCTGTGTGAAAACTCAAAGATAACCCACAAGGCTTATGAGAACTCAGAAGCTATTTCTTGCATATCCTGGGATGGGATTTTTCCAAACTTCTTCATTTAAAAGCATCTTATCCAAGCACTCACTATGCTTACATAATCTTCTTTACTGAAGGCTGAGCCCTTCAAGTTTTAATAGGGTAATTTTTTCTATAATTGATCCAAAATGACCATTTTATTAAGGATTAATGAAAAAAAACGTCGTCAAACTTCCTTCATATCACCTGTAGAGACTATACCATTCCTACTAACTTATAAATATGAAGTATAAGTTAGTATTTATAAATATAAATATCCAAGCATTCCATTTTTTCTCTATGTTTCTGCTGTTTACATTTACATTTGACTTATTTTCTGCTACAAGTATCTTACTTCTTGAATACGTTCTTTCTCTCAAGTCAAAGAAGTCATGGTTTAGTCACCTACCCTTTGTCTATTTTTCTTCTGCATTAGGAGGGTGTGCACTTGTGACCTCAGTATCATTTCTCTAAGAACCTGCCAGTTCTCTTTTCCCTTTGAAACAGATTTTCAACTGAGAGGCTGCCAGGTTTCAAAGTTTATTAAAGTCTGTCTTCCTCAAATCTATTGGTTTTTATTTTTCCGTTATTACTTCCTCCTTTCTTAAAGAATACAATATCTGCCATTTCATAATCACTTTTTCTCAAGTTCTATTGTCTGGTTCTTTGTTGCTAGTTGGAGCCTGCCCTGAGTATTTTACTTATCATTAACTAGGTGCTGAAATTATATATGTTTATGTGGGTGTGTGTGTGTGCACAGAGAGATAATCCTAAATTTAAAATTAGTCAGGATAAAATACTGTCATAATATGACTTATTACCAAAAACATTTACATTAAAACCATTGTCAAATGGATTATGTAATTAATTCCTGACCTACCTCTTTCTAGATAATTGTCACATCTGAGTCATATCCACTGTCAGTGCCTCACTAAAGTTTTACTTGTATTTCTGCTTTTGTCTTCAGCATAATGTTGTGTAAAGTCCTGAAGCAGAGTCTATGGTAGTCCTCTTAATTAGAAAATAGATTGTCTAAAAGTAACAGCACTTGTAAATGCCCACCAATCTGTAAAGGATCGTCCATATAGCCCCTTCAAAGCAACAATGCTATGCCATTATCCAGAAAAGTTAATGGGAAGCTTTATCACATTTCATTTAATTGTTGCATTGAAACTGGCAATGTATGGTCACTGACTCGTTAACAGACAGCAAGCACAACTAAACTATTGGCAGTTTCTACCAAAAAAATGTACACTTCCAGAAAAAAAAAATAGCAAATCCCAAGTTCTTTAGCTGTCTGGCAATATCTGTGTGACCTTCATTGTGAAAAGTGACACTCCAATCCGATCCATGGTTCTCTTATGGCAATATCCAGAAGATGGAAAAAATGAGCTCTTGAGATATTGGTTTGCAACATAGGCAGATCACTGGTAAGCCTGGCAAAGTTTCTGATGGAACCATGTACAGAGGCAGGTATTCATGATGCAAGAATTCCCTCTGACATCTATCTAGAGGGTAAGTGTGGAGAGCTTTGTTCAGACATGGCTTATAGAAAAAGGCCATGATCATATACAGCTGGTTAAGAAGTAAAAGGCAGCTGTAAGTAGCAAGTTCTCAGGCTTTTTCCTTAAAAACAATAAACACTGTGTCCTTGGCTAAGTGATGAGAAAAACATGGTGGAAAACATGGAGTTTCCTTCCAACAAAGGAAGGGTTGGCATGTAATCTGTAACCAATGATGAGCTTGGGTTTTGCAATATGTATGAGCTTAATTAACACTACTATAAAAAGTGTGTAAGCTGGATCAATAAATCTGAGATCGATGCTCATCAATCGGATGTGTGCTCCTCTCCCTTCACTTTCGTCAGGTAAGTCTAGACACTGAAAGCTTCAAAGCTGTAGGGAAAATGAAGGATAGGTTTGTATTTCCATCTTGAAGGATGGAACTGTGCTCTCAACAGTAATCTGTCACTGCATGTGAAGAAAAAACTTCTGGAATTAGTGGTTGTATTATGAAAAGAAAAATATTTTGGTTCCCTTCATTCTGTTTTTCCTTTAGTGACAGCACTTTATCTAACATTGGTAAGATATCATTGCAGTTAATAACCCAGTTCACCATACATGAAGAATCATAACATTTATTGAAATTATTAGAATTATTAGTGCCTTTTCATTAGAAATACAAGGTTTTGATACCTAGAATTTCAGTACTAAGTATTTAAAAAGACCCTGAACTTCCTTGGAGGACAATTTAACCATCTTTATGATAAATCTTAAAGAAATGACTTCTAAGTATTGAAGTCCAGAAAGGTTTATGCGCTATAAACACAAGCTGTGGAAAACAGTTTCCAGTTCTCTACAGTCATGTAAGTTCAGAACAGAAGTGGAATTTCAGATGCTCTGTCCCCCATCTTTTCTGATTTGCTGTGACACTTTGTTAAATATATGAATATTTCTATTTAACAGTGCAAAATTCTCCCATCAAGCATACAGAAAACCAGGCATTATACACAGATTTAGTAATTTCATGAGAGAATGCACAGACATGAATTCAAACAGTTGACATCCTGAACTTGTTGGAGATAAATAACACTTTCCAGCAATTTATTTTCAGACACTTCATTAGTGTAGTAGAAAACAATGACATTCTATATGACATTACAGGAATGTTACATTACATGCACTTGTGATTCCAAAGAATAATTAGCTATTTGAAGTGTTCCTTATCTGGCATTTGTTTGTCTTTCACCAGGGACACTAATCAGGTAAATGTCATTTAGGTGTCTGCACGCTATTTGCAAAAAAATTCTTGGTGTATTTTTAAGTATTTTAGTTTTGTCTACTACATAATTTGTTGGCTCCATGTACAATGCAAACAAGGGTTCATGGGTTGAATGACCACCTCATAGCCTAATGATAGTTTGATCTCTAATTGTGGACTAGTTGAGCCAAAACCAGACTGAATGAAGCAGTACATTGTTTGTATGACCTCCTGCTAGCCTAGAACATTTACTTGTCCAGTAAATTGTATGACCTGAATCAAAGTCCTGTGTCTGCCCAGGGAGATTGGAACTTATGTCTCTAATTTCTTCAGTGAATGCCTTTAAACTTAATGCAAGATGAAAAAAAAGGGAACATTTTCTTTCAAGGCTGATCTTGTGCTAATCAAGGAAAATGTTGTAGCCAGAGAGAAATAATAAAACCCAATCAAGAAAGAATAGGATTACAGCTGGTCTCCTGGTGCTTTAACTCAAAATTGGATACACAACTTTCAGATCTGCTTCCAAGATTTGTTGGTTGTTTGGTAGCTGCCTACTGTAGCAGTGTGACTCACTCAGGATCCAGACAAAGGAACCTGGCTTTGCTTTCTCCCATCACGCAGTCACTTTTGCTTTCCTTCCTCCAGCCCCGTGACTGTCCCCAAATGTGACTATGCTTCAGGAGCCAGGAAACTCAAAAGGGCACTCATGTCCAGAAAAGCTACAAGCCCAGTGTAAGATAGGTACCTTGACAGTTATTGCATGTAGCTGTTAAGCACACATATTTCTGATTCTATTATTCCTTTGTTTGAGTTGGGAGGTAGAGCAGACAGCAGAGGTAATTTTTCACCAGTCTTCTCAACTCTGCTGCACAACAGAAGGATTTTTGCCATTAGATATATGGAACACTATGTTCATCGGCTAATTCAATTAAAATGTTGAGCTAGAATGGCTAGTGCTGAAAGCTATTGCTTACTTTTTTCAGTATATTTGACAATGAAAAATACTTTGTGAATAAAGAATGTAATCACTACTAATGCATTTCAAGGGTGTGGAAAGTACTTGTCAAAGCAAACAAATTGTATTGATATAAGATATTTCACTGAAAACCTCATTTTTGTTGTTGAAGAACACAACAATGAAATAAACTGTTGTAAAATACAATTTTACAGGAATTTTACTCTTCTGTCTCAGCTTCACTGACTGAGAATTGCATTTCATTTTCAAAGAATGGGCAATTGCTTACGTTATACAATTTTTGCCCTTGAAAACTGTCAGTTGCAATATCCAGGATAAAAATCTAATTTTAATACCCAGAGAGCATGCAAGAACATGCTTTTCTATATGGACTAAAATGAGGATGCCAACTGGATAGCAGTAAATATATAGAACATATAAATTCTATAACATAATATAATTTGTTATGGCTGGGAAAAGATTAAATAAATACTATTTCTTCTACTAGAAGAGTCTATAATTTCTACAACAAGATGTAGAAAGAGATTTATGGTATATCTACAATTAGGTGCACGCTTCTACTCGTTAATAAAATAAACTAATTAAAGGTACATTATCGCTTGCTTGCTAGAGTTTTTGAGAAGCATCTGAAGGGTTCTAGTCCTTGTTTAATACTACAACAGCTTGCCTGTAACTTTTTGTTAAGTTTCTGCTAGAAAAAAAGATTAATTGATTTCACAGACCTAACCCATAAATGTCATGTGTATGGAATTTTCCATGTGTCAAACTGGAAATTATCAGACCAACATAAGAGGGATGTTAAACTCTGCCTTTCCAAGTGTGAAAGCCATTTAACACACAGTGGCACTGCACAGCAGTCTACATTAGGAGAGCAACTTGACAGAGCAGCTAGGCTTTACCAAGACCATAATTTTAGGGTCTAATTTTTGTAATTCAAGGAGTTAAAAAATCTGCCTGTGGGGAAAATTGTCAAGAGCCTTTTAAGAATCAAGTTTGGTCAGAATGCCACCTTGGTCCTCATGGCACGCACTGAGAAACTTACTTCACAGGTATTTCAAGTAGATCTAACAAATTAAATGCTGCTCTTTCTGATGTTCAAAATGTACAGGGATACTGTGTGCTGCAGAAAGATGTCAGGAAAAGCCAACACTGCTGAATCAGACACTTGAACCCTGTGGTATTTTATTGCGTATTATTCTTTGCACATATTCTTTCACTGACTTTCACCTGTCCAACTGTGCTGGCCATTCTGAGAATTCTGGCTTCATGCACTTCAGCTCCTTGGATGATAACAGGAGACCAAGGACATCCAGGGGACCTAAAGGCAGCTTGAAGATCAGCAAAGTAATGTGTTGGCGTGGGGGTGCGCATAGAGCAGTTCATAAGGATGAGAAACTCAAAAAGAGAGGTTTGCTCTGACACAAAAGAAAGTTAGCAGGAACTGAGTCCTGTTCAGCAGGTCACTGGACAAATATTAAAGTCCAGAGTTTTTGTATAAAGATATCTGCCTGATGGATTAGGAATGCAATGGAAGCAACCCTATAGCATATTGCAATAGTATCTCTAAATAAGTAATTCATCTCCTTAGCTATGACTGTTTACATGGTAGTAAGCAAAACTGTAGAATACTAGGAGATACTTTATTCTTCAAACCCTAAAATTAAGAGCAGTTTGTTTAGGTCTGGATAGGGTGAACACTCTCAATCGCATTTGGTTTGTAGTCCTATTGTCACAAAGACTTTTTCTTGCTCTCCCTAGACAGGATTATCTTCTAAATATTATTCTGGGCACATAATTATGATTTGCCTTCCATTATAAAATTGATTTCTTTACTTGTTTTCTTGAGTCTTTTCTTCTACCACACTTACATAACTACTACACCAACAGCTTTCTTTCCCTCTATCAAATTTACCTGATCTTTCTGCTTTCTTTTTGTTTCTATGGAAACTGAGATTATTTTTAAGGATACAGAAAGAAATGCAGGCCATAATGAAGCCATCCTTCAAGCACAGACAACGAGAGATATTCTAGCTTTGTTTAAGAATTCCCAGATTGCTATCCCCTGGGATGCATATTTTCCTTACACAGTCCTGATAGGTCTTCTTTTTGCATCCTTCCATTTATACAGAAATTAACACAGCATCTAAAAGAGTCACAACCTAATTAGGCAATGATATACTACACTTTCATCTGAATAAATAATAATATGAAAATCTTTATGCTTCAATCTTATTCACATGCTCCTACTACATATAAAAGAAGAGCCCAGATAACTTCAGCTAGATG
This sequence comes from Melospiza melodia melodia, assembly GCF_035770615.1. Taxonomy (NCBI): domain Eukaryota; kingdom Metazoa; phylum Chordata; class Aves; order Passeriformes; family Passerellidae; genus Melospiza; species Melospiza melodia. The sequence goes on along the minus strand of NC_086194.1, from coordinate 132,968,327 downwards.
CTGGGACAGCTAAGAGTTGAGCACCAGATTATGGATTCCTACAACTCTGGAAGATCAGTTTTGGTAAAAGTGCTCTAGTGCTAGAGCTTCCAAATGTGGAGTTGCCAACTTCATTTCTCCATCTAAATTTACTTAAAACTGTTTTTTAAGTGGGATGTTCAATTCCTGTTTTCTTATTACTTTCAGCACAGACCTGCTAGACGTTACTTTCTGTGACGTATCTTGATTTACTTTCACTGGAAATTAGGACACCAGGTAAGGAGAAGATGGGAACAGATGGGGAAAGGTGATGTATCTTGACCAGTCCCAATATCCAGTCTGGATATAATTAAGCTGCACTTGTAGCCTGGTATGTTTTCCTGGAAGCTGTGAAGCCCTGGTGAGTTTTACAGCTTGAATATGGACTAAACTTTCCAGAATCCTGGGGTTTTGTCAGCAATAGGGATGTGTTTACCCTCCAAATGCCAAAACCAAAATGTTTCCTAGTAGGTCTAAATTAGACAAATTTGTGACACAAATATTCATACCTTGGAAGTAAGGGTGCTCTGACATTTTTATTGTTCCAAAGTGCAGAATTATCAGGATTAAAGACTGTATTTCATAAAGATATGTAAATCTGTATGTTCCTATTGTATGCTTAATGGCAATAAAGGAAGGTACAAATTGCAGCCCCTGCTTCAGTTGTTCTCCTCAGTGCCCTCACAGACTTTTTCATTTCCACATCAGATGCTCATGAAGTAGCTGCTGATAGTTTTAAAGTTAAAATACTAATGTTAGAATTTTTTTATAAAGTAGCATGCAATTTTTAGTAATTCCAACAATACTAAAATAAAACGCAGAAAAAAAACCCAAAAAACAAACAAAAAAACCCAAAAACGAAAAAAATCCCAACAATAAATGAGACCTCTATTATATATTGCTCATAATGGGAATTATTTCAGTTAATTGACCCAAATTCAAAGTTTTTTTCAGTCGGTAAAAAACTAAAACCTTGTGACAAGGCAGGAGACTGATCAAGATGTGAGAATGGCTCTTCTAATGATATGCAGCTATAAGGGAAATCAAGGGAGATTTGTGGTCAGAACCCTTGTATATATTAGCAAAGAAGAAAGACATGCCTTCTGGGCAGAAAAATTGCAGGCAGGGAATTCCAAAAATAGAGAATATTGTTTGGAAGGGTGTTCCCTAAAAATTCTTAAGCACTATTCTTGAGTATCACAGCAGACAGCTAAGTGAAAAATGCAGAATACAGTTAAGAAAATCAGCAAAATAATAGGTCAGGAAATTTTACAGACATTTTAATACAGCTACAGAAATATATGGTAAGACCTCATATATACTTGCAGCTTTTCATACAGTTTTGCTACATGAGATGAGATTCAGAGGAGGATATATTTTTCAGAAATGTAGTCAGAATAATTAATGTCAGGAGAGAAAGCGCATCTTCTTAAATTATTTGTTCATCTTGTCACCCCAGGCCAATCTCTTTAATTTTCTGTGTACCTAAAGCCAATGAACTGCTGTTACCTGGCTCACTGTCACCTTCTGGTGTCCTGCCCTAAGCATGTTAGATGGCTGTAAAGTCACTGAGAGTTCAGTTCTGCTTCTCTGTTTCTTTTCTGTGAAGATCTAAACCATTAAAGTAGAGAAGATATTAGCATTTTGGGGAAAGCCTCTCCCATGAAAATTATCTGTGCTCACTTTTTTCCCCAGTGCTTAAAAGAATCATCTAATAGCTGGGCATATTCAGACAAGATGCCACTTACTGAACAGCACTTTCTGCTAGGCTTGACCCCATGGCAATGAAACAGTGCTGTTTTAGGAAATGAAGCTGCTTGCACAGGTGATCCCTGTGACCCCTCTTCTTCTGTAGCCATGGAATGAAACGGCACAAGTGAGATAACATTTCTGGTAAAGAAAGAAGGGTTTTATTTTTGAAGCAAATGAATTCTGAGCGAAGAACTGGTTACTTTGTGTCTTTGATACCTTTCTTTCAAGGCCACTGAAACATATGCAACCCTCTCTTGTATTAAGAGCAATTTCTTTCTTGGGTTTCTAAAATTAGGTCAGAGTGTCTTATTTCCTAATTTCCAAGTGTGCATACTTGTGACTGATGCGAGAGAGTTCTGCCCTGAGCACTTGCAGTTGTGGAAACTATTAAACTGTCCTGAAAGACTGACACAAAATGAGAGTGGACAACTTCCACTTCTGATCACCCTGTCTTCAATCTGCTGTCTGCAAACATGCATAATTCCTTGTGTTCTTCCAGTGTCTTCTGGAAACAAACGGGTTAGCATTTTAGCAGTGTTCAGGCATTACAGTAACGGATAACATCAGAAAGCCCAGGAGATGTAATAATTCTGTCTTCAGAGTGGATTTTAAGAGCATGCAGTAAATAAGACATGAACTAGATTTTGAATGATGAGTAAAAGGGAAAATATCGAATAGCTAGCTGTTCATTAAGAACTGTTCGTTTTGTGCTTTGAATAAGACAGGAGGCCTCTGTAACAAAGCAGAAAGTGATAATATAATTAAACAAAGTAACATTTAGGTGCGATCACAGTATCGATCTGTTCAATTTGACAAGAGGTGTTTTTTTTGGAGTTTGGAAGTTTTATTTTCTTTAGTTTTATGGAGTGGAAACTTGTGATTAATGCCTATGAATGCAATGAAGAAGAACAAAAAACCTGAAAATACATGTAAGTAATATATATTACAGAAGATAAGTTCAGAGTTTTTACTCTTACACTCTAAAGAGATAGGGCTGATCAACATGATTATACATACACCAAATCATGTCTTTTTTAAAAAGTCTTCACAACGTAATGAGCTGGAACATCATGACACTGACAAAAAGAATGTATCAAGTTTCAAAGGTAAATTGGACATTGATGTAGGTAATATATAAAGATTCGTGATTCAGTGTTAGATCCTATCTCAAAAGGAGATTAAAAGTATACCTGTCTGGTAGTTGGTTCATAAAACAGCAACAAAAAAGATATCAAAATCTTGCTGCCTCCCTTTACCCATCAACAGATAATATGTACGCTTTTTTTAAACAATTCCATTTTTACCTAATTCAATTTTTAATTTGTATTACTATAAATTACCTTTATCTTAATTTTTTTTAATACATTTTCTATCTTCTTTCTTTCCTGCTCTGTTTAATACTGACATGGTAAAGGAAAGTTCTGTGATGATTTTTTACAGGTGTTTAAGTTATTTAACTCAGTTAAAAACCTTAGAACTGAATGAACATCTTTTAATAAAGAGGAATGTTTTATTTGGAACATCATCTGGAGTACCAGACTTTTCTTGATTCTGTGAATTATGTTTTTTTTTCTTTCAGATTCATAAGAAGCATGTTCCTTTATATTTATTGTGTTCTTAAAGCTCATAGTTTATAAAGGGTGATATTTACATGAGCATTCAAATTGACTCAAATAATGTTCCGTTGTTGTAAGTAGTCATGGAAATTTTGCAGAAGGTGAGCTCTTACCATAGACACATCTTCGAACCTATCAAGAATTTAATATTTTTCATTAATAGTACCATCATAAATACTATTAAACATCTTAAAAATATCAGATAAAATCCTCACAAATGGAGCTGTCACAGTACTTTTCATATATGGGCTGCAGCTCAGATAAGCAGGAGAAAAATGTCATTGTATCATTAAGGCTGATGTAAGTTTGACAACAGGAAAGTGCATCTATTCTTTAATTCAAAGGATAAATTACAGTACATTGCAGAAAAGGCAGATTCACATAAATTTACGTACTTGTTTCCACCGTCTCCTACTTCACAGCACAAACATTTGTGATTTTCTGCCTTAGCTGCTTTCAGTGCAGGTGGCATAAAAGAAAAAAATGTGGTTTAGTTCCCAAGCAAAGGGGCTTAGGAATAGATAGGGGAAATAAGCAATACAACTTATTAATTAATGAAACATACTAATGAATAAATGCTCTCCTAGAGCAAAAGCCAAAAGAATTTGTCTTTCCAGCTGTCTGTCACTCTAAGTGAGCTTGGAATCTATACTAACCATACTTACTGCTTTCCCAACTGCCTTGGAGAGGTAGGGAAAATAGATATTGATTGGATACATTGCATTCCCATTGCTCTGTATTTATCTGCTAGTTGCAGGTAACTTCAAAAAAGACTTTGAATTGCAGAGTGGCAGAAGATTATTTTGTCTGCTTCAACATGTTGGCATTTGTGACACCATGGCTCTGACATGGAAAAGGAAAGTCGCCATGGGTTGCTGCTGCCAAAATTCTCTTTTAGTTCTCACAGTCTTGCTAGCCCTGGGGACTAGAAACAGCAGCACCCTACAAGAGTTGATGAGAGCTCGAGTTTATTGTGAGAACCATAAAAATTTAAAAACCATCTACAGCATAAAAGCCTAATTTCCCTAGCCCATTAGTTTTTGGGTTTTTTTTTTTTCTGTCTATGTCTTTTCCACAAGCCACTGTGTACCTCTGCTCAAGAAAATAAGTAGGAATTAAGACAAAATGCTACCTGAAAATAGCTGAGTTCATAGCCTCAGAACCAAACATGAAAAGTTATGTCAGAATTACTAGCACTTTCACTTTTCCCTTGTATGCCAATTTATTTCTTAGCCATGTTCATTTAAAGTTTCTATTTATGAGGACTTTGATATTCACTTGAATAATTGTTTCCATTCAGGTTTGCTTTGAGCACACCAAAAATAGTCAAGTTGAGACAAAATAATAGCTGGATGCTTGTAAATTGCTCCGGGGATTTCAAGACACTGGAGATATTAATTTAGCCAAAGGCCTGCTGTGCTGTCAGAGCTGCTCTTAGCCATTCTCAAATGAAAATGCCTGTAACCGACCATAAGATGGTGGCATGAGTAGGTGATAGAGGTACTGGCTCTCTTTCCGTCTTAAGCTTCCAGAAGGCCCCGTTTAGGTACTGGAAGACTTTTATAGGCTCCTCTGAGGGCCTTCTCCAGGCTCCAACACTCTCAGCCTCTCTTCATAGGAGAGATGCTCCATCCCTCTAATCATCTTGGTGGCCCTCCTCTGGACTCACCCCAAGAGGTAGTATTGCACAGTTGTTGAGTGAGCTGTTACATTATTGCATGTTTTTAACAATTTAAGCAAGAGAAGTTTTACAGAGTAGTTGGTAATAACATTTTAATATGATTACAAATGTCATAAAATCATTTTGTACTCTGAAGAAAACTAGTCTGATTGAATTTTCCTTCATATTTCCAATGAATTTACTTATCTCCCTAGATGAGTAATTAAAATACTTTGATAATCATCCAATGGGACCAGGTAAAAATATTCTTTATAAAATTTACTGTGGTTGCATACTTGTTATATCATAAGATAGCATACTTATTAGAGACATCTATGATGTTATTTATCTTCTGTCCCAATGGGACAGAAGACTTTCCTGAAACTGCTCCCAAACAGATAGCATAAGCTGTTCCATCTTCCAGAAGAATGAAACAGACCCTTCTAATTTGATATATCCAATTAGATTTAATGTTTCATGCCCCTAGAACAGCAGGAGAGACCAAACTCAAACTTACGTTATTCCCCATAAGAAAGGCCTGACACAATGTTTCCATAAAAGACTTATTGTGAGCCTTGACAGTAACAGTCACATTTGAAATGCAAAACCAACAAGGCAGGCACAGCTCTACTGCAAACACATTAAAATACCAGTAGACAGAGATGAATTAAACTAATGCCTTGGTTCTAATTAAGCCTTTGATTTCTGAGGTGATTTTCTGTTAATACACAGGAAAAGGTCTCCAAGGCTACGTCTATCCTACTAAATTAAACATGCCCCATGTTGTCTTCTGGAATTGAGACAAGCTGGCATTGAGTAGCCCTCACACATATCACTATACTCTTTCCCTCTCCAGAACAGAATGATGACATTCTGTCTCCTTGTGGTGGATGGCCCTGATCAGGGCACACTCTGTAATCCCACCAGGAACTGCTTTGGAGACAGCCAGGGCCAAGTATGTGCCAGGGAACATTTTAATCAATCATTTAACAATTTAAGTAGGACATAACAATTGAGCAGTAAAAGTTGTTCAGTTCCAACACCCAAGAACATTCCTGAGCATCACTTTGCTCACATTTCCAGCATCATTTCTTACTGAGAAGCTATGTTGGCGGCATACCATACCATCTAAGATGGATATCTTTTATATCACTTCATAATAAATGTCTAGAAAACTAGAGGCATTTTTTCTAAGTACTGAAAACTTGAAAACAATTGAATTCCCTTGAAGTCAAAGAATTGACATGTCCTCTTTTTACGAGGGAGATGTGACAATATATGAAGTGACATCAACTATCAGGTTTGCTTGAATTTTGGTATAACATTTTGATATAGCGTACATGTACATTTTGATATAAGGTGTATATCAAATGTATTATCATAAAATTCTACTGTCTAGATCTGTTGAAATTTTTCTTTAAAAAAAATTTTAAAAAAAAGAAAGAAAAAGAGAAACAAGTAGTTTCACAAGACTGTCTTTATAAATTTGCAAACTCATTTTTATTGTTGTAAAAGTGGTGTCCCAGCATTTTCTGGTAATGATCCACTTACAAATAATTTCTATTCCTACTTTACCAATATGTGATCCAATTATATACTTAGCTAATTAAATTGATTTTGTCTCAAAATAAAATCCAGTTGATTTGAGGTTTATGATCCCACATACCTTTTTCAAGTTGGAGCTGAGATCCTTAGCTTGGGAACCTGTCTTTCAGATCAACTTTTGTAGCCTTGGTGAAGTAGACTACAGAAATTTTCTTGCTCGCTTATATTGTTTGCCAAAGACAATAGTAAAATATGACAATTGGTTTTGTATCATTTTATTCTTATATATGCTGTTCCATATACGCTGAAAACCATGGTAAGAGAAAAGGCCGTACTACAATAAAATTTTTCAGTATTCTACAGCAAGTGCTCCCTAATAACATTAGAGTTTTACTTGGAAACATGCACACCACAAAGCACTAGAGGCAGAAAAAAAATAGCTGGTTTTTACATAATGGTAGCCTTTTATTCACAGCTCAGGGAGCATTTCTTTTTAGCCAAGAAGCAGCAGTTTTATTTTTATATTACTGTAGTTTTGGTGGTTTCAAAATTTACAATTATACTTTATGAGGAGAAAGCAAGGATCCAAATTCTTCTTTCAACCACTTGTCACATTGTCCCTTATATGAGATAGCAACCCATCCTGGGTGTTTAGAGAGATGCTGTATGCTAAACTTTTAGGATCTTGTCCTATAGCTACCACCCTTGTTTGACTCTCACCGACCTCTAAAAGATTAATGAACTGATTGATGATCTTGAACATTTTCAAGATCATATGCAAGACCAAAGTGAATATTAGCATAGAATGTTGAATTTTGGCCCCAGTTCTGGGGTCTACAATAATAATTTATACAGATTGCTGAGCAGATGCAGAGTGTTATGGATTTCTGCTGGACTCATCAATGCATTGTTGCTGCTGCGACTCACCTACAGCTACTCTAAAATAATTTGATAATTCTGTAAATGGACATAGTGGTTTCTATACAAATATTTTAGCTTAAGTGCCTCTAACTTGGAATTGTCTGCAATGGGTCAAGCAGAAAATATATGACTCATGATAGCTCACAAAAGAGTCATTAAGAGATAATGGCAGAACTATTAAATCTGATGCCTTTGGCCTCTGTCAGCTTATGGAATTGGTTTAGACTGAGGGGGTATAAAAGCCTGCCAACCAAAAAAACAAAAACAAAAACAAAAACAACGACAAAAAACCAAACAAAAAACAAAACAAAACAAAACAAAAAAAACCATAACCCCAAAATACCAAAAAAAAACCCCAACAAAGACACCTTTGTGCTATTCAAAGGAACATTGGCTTGGGCTATGACTTGATATTCAGACTGGGAAGAATCTGCCCAGATGCATACAGAAATTTAGTAGTGTGAGTGGAATAGTTTCTGCCTTCTCATGACCTACTGCGCTATGCAAGGAGCAGAGACTTCTTCAATTATTGTAATTTGGAAAGGCCTGAAATTAGAAAACTGGCATATAAATTGTTTTCTTTTACCTTGTAGCCCCTATTTTTTATCAAACATCTCAGCAATACCACAATAAAAACACTTTGGTTTGATAATAATGTTGGATTAGTGATGAAATTATTTGCCTTTATATTTGCTAACATCTAGGAAGCTTCCATATTCCCACAGAGTAAAGATTTCCCTGGCTATCACTATCTCTTTATGTTGCCTAATATTTTCTATTTCCTATTAGCCTTCTAAGAACTTTCCAGCTTAATTTATCTTCTGCTCCACTATAAGTTACAATATCAAGGAGTCAGCTGAGGTACCTGAGAAAGAAAAAAAGGCTATAAGAGAAAAACTGTGGGAATATTTACTGTTAATTTAAATCAAGCCTTTTACCATCATTATCTGGCCATGCTTCCAGCATTACATTTACAGAAACAATGTGAACATCATCTTGGGGTACTCATGAAAAGGATGATGTGAAAAGGTCTAAATATTGCATCCATTAGATCATGTATTTACAATGTTAGGAAACATTTCAGGCAGTAAAGTGCTGTAAGACATAAAAAATAAGGCCAGAATTAATTTACACTTTAAGAAATTACTGTCATCAAACAATTAGGGACAAAGACGTTAAAATTTGTGTTCTGGAGTAAGAGGGAAGCTCAGTCAAGGGAGCTGGGGGTCCTGGTTGGTGGCAAGTTGAACATGAGTCAGCAGTGCCCTGGCATCCAGGAGGGCCAATTCTGTCCTGGGGGCATCAGGCACAGCATCACAGCCAGGTGAGGGAGGGGATTGTCCTGCTCTGCTCTGCTCTGCTCTGCTCTGGGACAGCTTCACCTTGAGGGCTGGGGGCTGTTTTAGCCACTGCAATATAAGAAAGATATTAAACTCCTCATGAGAGGAAGAGGAGGGGCAGACACTGATCTCTTCTCTGTGGTGACCAGTGGTGACAGGACCTGAGGGAATGACCTGAAGTTAACAAAATATTTATTTTCAATTGTGACCATCACAGAACTGTTTTAAAAATAAAGGGAATTTTTTTTAGTGTTTTAAAGTGAGCCATGTTTTGTATACAATGGCTTCTGCCAGATATTAGAAGAAAATGGTAAACTTTATAGTTTCTTCCTCCTTGAGTAATTTTCTTCATGAAAAAAAAAAAAGTGGAGGCCTTTATCTGAAACAGGTCTGGAAATTCTTTATTCTGTTGCCTCAAAGATACTTGACAGATGAATTCTAAACATGTGAATAGGATTAAGTAGAGTATTTTAGACTATAAACTTACACACATTATCAACATATTAGCTATAGATGCTTTTATGTTTGTAGTCTCTTTCCACTCAAAACACTTATCTGTTCTGGGATCATCTGGTATTAAAGTGTTGAAAAGAGCAAGGCTTTAGGAAAAAGCAACACAACATTAAAACAAACAACCCAGTGTTAAAAGAGGTTCATGCTTCAGGAAAAGGTACTGCTGAAAAATATTAGCAAATAGTGCCATCCATTTAAATAGCTGTAGGAAAATTCATTCATTAAAATATCATACCTTAAGTACCAGGGCCCAGAGCACACAGAAACCTGGAGAGATTCTAAAAGCATGAGATTTGCAGCATTTTTTCTTAAGGAACTTAAGATTTTCATCTGGCCATTCAGTACTGGAATTCAGCAAAACCTAAGAAAGCACACAGCTTTTGGGTTAGAGCAACTCAAACTTCCTTTTACAACTCACATACATTTCTCTGATTACATGTTCACACAAGATTTAATAACTGAAAAAAAGCAAGCATTAGAAGTAAGGTGAATAACAATAATTTTGCAGCTTGATTTGGTCTCAGCAAACTTCACATTGAAGTCAATACTTTGCAGGGTTTATTCAACCTAGATAAATGCATCTGTAACCTTAGGGAAAAATTTACTTAGCACATACAAAAAGTATCAGAACTCATACAGGAAAATGCAGTCCCATCAACAATACCTTTATATATTGTATAAATTTTAAAAAATCAAGAATTATGATTTATAATTTTACAGAAAGCATCAATAATTTTATCTGTTTGTACTGAAACACACTCTATCTTCTCCCTTGCCTCCTCCCCTTCCTTTCTTAAGCACTATTCATAATATTACAATGTGTAATTAAACCAATTTAAACTGAATGTAGCATCTTTTCAAAAAAGTGAATGAAAATCCTGGAACTACTGAAGGCATCTCATAAAAATTGTGGTAGAACAGAATTGGGAACGGACAGATACATGAGGAAAAAATATAGAAGAATCATGATATCAATACAATAAAGAAAATTATTCTAATTAAAATATTTGCCTTATAATAAAACACAGAATACTTTATTCAAGTCACAGAGACTGGAATCACAATATTAAAGTTTAGCATTAAACAGCAAAGAGTTTATAAAAATACCCTCTTCTGCTCCTCTCATGCATCAATTGAATGAAGACCGCCAATGCTTCTAACCCCAGGGTTATCACTATCTATCATAAAGCTGGGGAATCATAAAAATAACAATTAGGAAAAAAAAAGATATTATACTCTTTTATTTATTAATCCTCTCATCTGGAGCATTGGAGTTCAGAAAAGATGTCCTCCTGAACTAGCATGACACTGTTTTTTTTCTCATCTTTACTCAGTGCTGTGAGGCCAGTGATTTTTTCTCATCAAATAATGGAAGAGAAGACAGAAGTCTCCCTCACTGAGATTAGAAAGGATCAGATTAACACGGATCTTTTTGTGAAGGACAGAGTAACAGGCCTGCCTTCCTCTGAGCAGCTTGAACCCGTGGACCACAGACTTCTCATGAGCCTGCTCGTGGGCTCAGCTGCAAATCCTCTCAGCAGCCAACTGGCAAGGGGTAAAAGACCACTTTAAACAGTCATCCATCTTCTCTGCAGTGCAGCCACCACACTGCATTTGATTTAAGTTTAGCCAAATTTATGCATTTACTATGAGGCAGTCGGACAATTTATGTATCAGGAGTTACTTGAGCGTGTCCAGAGGAGAGCAACGAAACTAATAAAGGGCTTGGAACACAAGCCATATGAAGAGCGACTGAGGGAGCTGGGGTTGTTCAGTCTGGAGAAAAGGAGACTAACGGGTGACCTCATCACTCTCTACAACTTCCTGAAGGGTGGCTGTGGTGAGCTGGGGGTCGGCCTCTTTCTCCGGGCGTCAACGGATAGAGCAAGAGGACACAGTCTCAAGCTGCGTCAAGCTAGATGTAAGTTAGAAGTAAGAAGGAAATACTTCACAGAAAGAGTGGTCAGAAACTGGAATCATTTACCCAGTGAGGTGGTGGAGGCATCATCCCTTGAAGAATTCAAAAAAAGACTGGATGTGGCACTTGCTGCCATGATCTAGCTGAACAGTTAGAACATCGGCTGGACTAGATGATCTTATAGGTCTCTTCCAGTCTTGAAAATTCTGTGATTCTGTGATTCTGTGTGAGTTTGGTTTTTTTCCTATAGAAAAAACTCATAACTCATGGTTTAAAACTAACACTGAATATATGGATAGACTTAAAATATAATGTTTCTGTTCATTAAAACAAATGTTGTTTTGCACAAGCTTTCAATAACTTAGATAACTCCCTGACCTCAGCTGAAGTTGATATTTGCAAATAATTTTTTTTTAATTTTGTACTAATTTGCACATCTCTTTGTAAAAGTAATTGAAGCTGATCACAGAGCAGCCAAAATAAATAATTTATACACAGGGAAAAACAAAAAAAGGAAATTATTTATACACAGAAAAAAAAAAAAAGGAAATGGCATTGATTCATTGAGTTTCACCTGTTCATATTTAAAAAGAAAACAGAACAGCAAAAAAAATTCCCTTCCCACTGAAGAGTTAAAATTCCTTATAGAGTTATCTGTGTTCAAAAAGATCTGCTCACATAAAGTAGGAATGGGCTTTGAAAAATGTCATTTCTCTGATCAAACAAAAGCAAGTATATAGAATATAGTGTTGATTTTGTCATTGGAGTTCTGTCCCAACCAAGGCTGCTGAAATATAATTCAACTGCATGGGGTCAAAAAAAATCACTCAGAAATAAACTGTCTGATTACAAAGATGGAACAAGACTTGATAAATGCTAGAGATATTTTACCTCTGGTAAACCATAAAGAAAAGGTTTCCTATGTGCCTTTCATTCTTTCTCCTTTGCCCTTTTCAGGGCTTTTTATTTTCTTGTATTTAGTCATGGCTGGAAGTCAAAAGATGTGGAAAGGGTAGAACTGGCATATACATCCTCTAACCTGCCTATAAGAAAAAGAATTTGCATCCAAATATGCATCTTTACCCTGGCCCCCTTTGGAGCTGTCTCACAGAAAGCTAAATCTTAAAATGATGGCTCATCTCTCTATCCCTCCCCATCCACATAATGCAGGGCGGGGAGAAAAGAAAAAGTTTATGTTCTGGGTGATAAATGGACCTGTTCCCATACCCCATCCTCATTACTGATGAGCTGAGAGCTGATCACAAGACTGGAAGAGCAAGTGGCTCCATGATATACTAGCTTTGCACAGGATGCCTGTGAGTCACCAGTGTGATGTAGTCACAGAAATAACTCATGCCACCAGTCACAGTCCTTGCAGACAGTGACAAATGTCATGGCCATAGGGCAGGACATAAGGGAGATCATATCTGGACATGGCATAAGGTGCAGGAGTAGTCACAGTCTGGGAAAAAGGTAGAATTTGGAAGAGATTTAGAGTAAGGCTGCATCCCATTAGGATGGTGAGGAAACAAGCCAGAGAGCCTGATTAGCGAATGTCTGCACTGAGCAATGAAGAGCAGTGCTGAAAGCCCTGAGCTGCCATGGACTTTATCTGCTCTAGAAGCAGTACATCACAGCATGGTGCTGATGGGCTGTATTTATTATCTCAAAGTGCATTAAAGTGGATGAACAGCTTCTGGCCCTGAGCTGGTCTTGCTGCAGCACAACAGGTAGACAGATCAGCTGGAGTCAGCAATAGCTCAGGATTCTCTGCACCAAATTTCACTGCACTGCATCGACATCTTCTGTATGAGCTTGGTTTGTGCATTCAGGCACAATGAAAGCTGTCAGGGCATATGATTGCTTGCTATAAATATATCAAGAAGAGGAGGGGAGATGGGGGAATGATACTGGGGCTGGAAAAAAATTAAATTAGGGGATAACACTGGCATGAAGTCATACAGATATAAACTAGTCATAAATAGGTTTAGGCTGGAAATTGGAAGACAGTTTCAAACCATCAGAGCAGTGAGATCCTGAAGGCTTTCCAACAAGAGGAAGAGGGCCAAAAAGCCTAATTACTTTTAAGATTAGGTTTAAATATTTGTGAAAGGGTTATATGACATTGCTGCCTGAGGAAACTGGATAAGATTCAGCAGCTCAGGCAGCACTTCCTAAATTTATATTCCTCTGAACAGTTTCCTGCCATCTGATGAGCCCCTTGGCCATTCGTAGTCGTCACAAGATTGCCCTAATTTTCTCACAGAGCTCAGATCTCCCTAATACTGCACCACCACTGGGGCTCTCAGACTTCCTCTCAGGGGAGAGAGCTGTGTGTGCCCATGTGGAACTGCTTGCAGCTGCATGGAGCACCCAGACACGAGTTCTCATTTTACTTTTGAGTTTCCATGCTAAGTACAGCCTGAGCTCCTGATTCTTGTGAAATTTTGAAAGGCCTCAGATTCACACTTCTTTCAAATATTTGTCTTCTGGTGTGAAGAGAACCTAAATTGTTTGTGATCTTGCCCCAGTAGCACCCTTTGCTGCACCTGGTGGAACTGCAGTGCAAAGACCACTATCTCGCTTCTTTGCCTCAGTTAAGGGGTTTGACATTTCTGAGACCTTTTGTCTTCCCTCTCTGGACTCTTGAAACAAAATGAGAAAAAGAATAAAGACATCTAGCTAAAAGGATTTTGTATCTGTTCAAAGAAGAAAGGTGAGAGTTTGGATCTGTCAGCATAAGACCTTTCACTGAAACTGGTCTCAGAACTGGTCACTTCATTGCAGCTCATGGTACTTGGTGGAGCTTTTTTTAAAAAAACCCTCTTTTTTAAAAGTCTCTTTTTCTAGATATAGCTTCACATGACAATCTCAGCATCTCATAAAAATCTTTCTTATCCTCCATTCTGCAGAAAAAAAAAAAAGTTGTTTCGGTTGTACCTTATGTAATCCAGAAAAACAAAAACACTAGTATCTTCTATGCTCACAATTCTGCAAGGCCAAGTCAGGGAATATGGAGTGGCAGTGTTTCCACACAACCTCTTCCAGCTGGAGCTCCTTTTATGCTGTGTACTTTAGGAAAAAGAATAAATCTTCACTTATGGCCTCAAATTTTAAATCATCTCCAGACTGGCGAGCAAGCATTTTAGGCTAGCAAAATTTTGCTCTCACAGTTTTAAGGAGTCCTGAGCCAGGTCTGGTTGAAATCTGTGCTGTACATGACAAAGAAGAAAGGGATGGGAAGAAATTCTGCTCAAAGTGGTGAGAAGAGTGTGCATGCAAAGTACACAAAGCAAATGGCCAACAAATGCCAAATGAGGAGTGAAATCCTCCACTTTTCTGAGCAAATATATAGCAAGAACAACCATAGCACTACAGAGAATAAATTATTTTGCTTCTGGTTAGAAAATTAAAAGGATATTATTTTCAATTTATAAAGGGGACTGTGTTTTAAGAATACTTAAAAAAACCCTACTACTTGATAGGTAAATGTAATAACTTCTGTCCAAAAACTGAAAAAGAAACATCAGACAACTAAAATTTATCATTGAAAAGACATAAATATTATACTTTTTCAACTGTTATTGGTCAAATGCACAAGTAAACAGATCATAATTTCAAATGTTGCAAGAATATGGGCTTGGAGTAAAGGCATACTAGCTGTGGAACAAAATAAACATGAAATGAAAGAGTCTTATTCAAGGACTATATCTTAAGAAATTTTGATTACAACAGCTTTCATTTGAGGCCAAAACACATGGGGAGGATGTAAATTATCTTTTAAGATAATTTAGAAGATAATTCAGAAGAAGACAAGAAGATAATTCAGAAGAAGATAAGTATTTCCAGAAGAAACAAACCTTTCAGTCCTATGTGAGTTCGTGCTCTTAATACAAAATATAGTTCATACTTAATGTGCAAATGAAAATGGTGGCTATAAGAGAATTCCTGTACACTTGGAATATATGTACTATCAAGGTATTCCAAACTCTAATATTCTAAGTTTCTCTTCACCTCTTTTTTAAAAGATCTCACTCCCCTCATTTTTTCTGGCCTTTCACTTAAATGAGGTATAAACCCAAAATTTAGAGGAAGCTAACTGATTTGGCAGAGCTATGGATGTTTGCTGATTCACAACAGCCTAATCACTTCAGGGAATGTGGACTGAGAAATTTTTTAACACAAGGTATTCATCACACTTAAAACTAGCTCTTATTTGTCCTTCTCTTCAAGATGCTGAAAGGGCTGGGGCCACCAAAGAAGATTCCCTTGGGTAGAGGGCTGAGGAAGGCAACCCCAGCCTCTGGAGAAAGCCTTGGGAAGTGCTTTTGGAAGGGCTGAGAGAGACAGGTGACAGCAGCACTGTTGTAAGGGAGCTTACCTGGCATTCCCACACTTGGAGCACAAAAAAGGCATGAAAAATGTGCGTGTGAGATATGCACTGCAGACTCCCACCCTAAATTGACAAAAAAGGTACAAATGTGCCTGCAAAAAAGCAGGGACTCCCCATCTTCCAGCATCTCTTCCCTCAGTCAGAAAAAAAAAAAAAATTAAACTCATCAAGATTGTTTTTGCTCTAGTTGTTGCAGGACCATTTGAAAACTGTTTGGTTTCAAAGATATACCAAAATAACTTCAGGCAGAGCAATATTGGGCCTAGGTTAATTCCAACCAACTAAGCACTTTACTGTTAATGGTAAAATAATCTGGTGGCTGGGTGATAGTTGAGCTTCATAGCCAAGGGAGAATTGGATATTTCCAAAGCCCTAGTCAGGCATTAAGTGGGTGACAGGCCTTGTAGAAATGGTCATACCATCGCAGACATCTTTTAATGAAAAATCCTTTCCTTAGGATTTTTCCTCCTGAGAAGCAGAGAGGCCTCAGGAACAAAATGTGAACAATGGTTATCTGCTGCCGTGGAATGCAACAGGTGGGTCTGGGATTGGCCCATCTTGGATGTTTGTAATTAATGGCCAATCACAGCCCAGCTGGCTCGGACAGAGAGTCCAAGACAGCTGCCTTTGTTGTCATTCTTTCTTTTCTATTGTTAGCCAGCATTCTGATGAGAACCTTTTCTTCTATTCTTTTAGTGTAGTTTTAATGTAATATATATGATAAAATAATAAATCAAGCCTGAAACATGGAGTCAGATGCTCATCTCTTGCCTCAACATAAGACCCCTGTGAACATCGTCACAATCATACAAGGAAGGAATGGTCATTATTTCTATTAAATAAACACTTTTTGGAAAATAACTTTACCACCCCAGGTTCTTCAAATACTTTCTTGATTTCCCAGGCTTGGCTTTCAACAATATAAAACTCATACACTGTATGACTGAATGCAAAATATTAGTTAAAAAAGTATTTATTTTCTATTTTTTCTGCTATGTTCCATTACAAAAAGAAGCATAACAAAAACAAAACAGAAGATAGAATTTTATTAGTGGTACATTAATGAGCTTAAACAACTAGGTGACTTATGCTTGTCACAAATACATATTACAAACAATCACAAAACCTTAACTAAAAATGAAATAAATAATTTGAATAGCTTTTCTTATTTTTTTAATATTTATAAAATATATAGGACTTTCTATTACATTTTTTCAGTCATTTTAATCCATAACAAATTAAAATTTATGACATATATTGCAAATATGCTAAAGGGATAAGAATAATTAAAAAAATCTTTAAGTTCCTGGAGGTATGAAATAATAAATCTGTTAATGTTTATCAATTTATTATCATATATCCAGATTGTGCATACCCTGCAAAAATAGCCATTTCTTCAACTAATATACATATGTTTCTTTATAGTATTGTAGGTTTTTAAATATAAAGCTTCATGGATGTATGCTTCTGTTTCACAGTTGTGCCTTATATGTAAATTTCACTAATATATACTGAATATATTCCATTAGTATATACTAATATATAGACACACACCCCCATACATACACACACACACACCCACACATACACACAGAGCATTATATATTAGTATATACTGAATAGCAAAAGATTTCTGTATCAGATAGCTGGGATTCCTGTGGAGAAAGTTTTTGAAAGTGGAAGGCATGTACAGCATGGCGAAAACTGACAAGGAAATGCAAATGAAAGCATTTGTTTGCACATTGTTCAATATATTTCAATAGATTATGCAATGTACTGTAATAATATAGAGAATCTGAACAAGAGGTGTTTTTTTCCAGCATTCCAATGTTTTTTTCTTTATGGTTTTAAGAGGATATGAGCCACTGCCTCTGCTAAACTTCCTGAAAATGGAGCCAAGCAAGTAGAAATATGTTGACATTTTAGAACTTATTCCAGGAAAATAAAGTAATTCCACTTAATATCCCTCCAAGTCAGGAAAGCACTTAAGCACAGAAAAGACTTTATTTGCTATAACCTGAAAGTTAATCACACACTCAAGCTCTTGCCATTTTGCTCTTGCCATAAACCTTAACTCTGTCCCCTGGCCCTGTACAAGGTTTAGAGGCTCCATTACGCAGCTAAAAACAGTTTGGCATCTGTCTGAGCAACCGGAGTGAGGGAACATGGAAGGGTGCTTGGGGAGCCCAGAGCCAATATTCAGGGCTGTGTTTGTGGCAGAAGGGGAGGAAGATGCAGCAGGGGCAGAGGGCTGACCAGCATGGTGCAGCCTGCTTGCAGCCAATACTGGTGTGGTGAGGGAAAAAGTGATGCAGAATCACCTGTCTGGGCAGTGTCAGCCTTTTTCAGCTTCATTCTGCCCCTTGCTGCAGCACAGCATCCCCTTCCAGGCACTGAGCTCCAGGGGGCTACACTGAAGCTCAGCTTTTTTAAGCTTTTTTAGCTTTTTCAGCTTTTTCTTCATGGTGCATGAGCAGCAGCTGCCACAGCCCCAGAAAAGGCTGGCACCAGGACCTGACACTCTTGCTGGTAGCATCTCAGAGGGATTTTTCCTCTGGACTCATTTCAGTTGGGCTGCATGGTCTGAAAGCCCACTAGGACCTGGGACTGGGATGCTTGCTTAGTGTCATCTTGAAAGAAACAGCTCATGTGCTTGATGACTGCTCTGTGATAAGAAAAATTGCATGAGTGGCTGTAGGCAGGAGACTAGCTTAAAAAGCACATTCCTGATAAAATGAAAACACTAAAATAGAAGCACCTCTAGTTCCTTAGAGAAACAAAGAGAAAGAGAGACACATACACGTGCACCTTCAGAGATCTTAAGCTATATTCCCACCTTGCGTTTCCCTTTTGAAGTGCCTGAGGTTCAACCTCAGGCATCTAAGACAGGTACTTAAATTCTGGGATCTTAAGTGAGTCTTTCATGTTTCCCATAATACTGAACCAGTCAGAGGTGTGAGCTTTAAGCTCAGACTCATAACTGCCTGAGACAGAACTTTTTAAAATCAGCTTTAACTTTTTTTCAGACACTAGACTTTTTCAGAGACCAAACCACCACATAAAGAAATAGGGCTCAGTGTTTTCAATCTTAATAAAATTTCCAAAAGCTTTCTTGGAACTGCCAAGAAAGAATGAAAACTGATCTGAATTTCTAAGGGAACAGTTGTACATTCTCAAGACCGCAAGCCTTTTTTAACATTTTGGCTGATACAAGAAACATCTTAAGGCATTGAATAAAACAAATCAAATTTAAAGTAACGGGCTGCAGTGTTGACAACTACAGGTTTAATCATGCACTTTGAGGTGTTCTGATAAGTCTCTGCATTTAAAATAAATAAATATCATTTTGTGGAATCAAGAACTAATTTAGAAAACAAGATTTTCCATTATTCTTTTCTCAAAGCATATTGATACTGTATATTATTGGTTTGCATTCTTAATAATTCTAGTTTAATAGATAAAACTTTAAATGACTGGTTTAAAAAAATAGCCCTCTTACAACTAGCTCTTCTCCACTAAGTTCTTGATGTACTTAATTAACATGATAAAATGGCCAACAGCTAAATATATGCTGATTTTTATTTCAAAGGCGCCTTTGTGTTACTGGAATGCAAAGCTCTTCTGAAAATCTGTAACTGTTATTTTTAAAAAGATTTAGAAAATGAAGCATATTCATTTACTAATGAAATCAAGAATAAATGTATTCAAATTTGTAACACTTCCATAATAAAATTATGCTAACGCTATAACCTAGCATATGATTAATTCTGTGCAGACCAGACAATCTAAAATTCCCATCATAAAGCAAACCAAATCAAGCAAAATACATTTAGTTATACTTAAGATTACGTATTTTTGGCATACTATATAACATCAATAGGCACAGTACTATAAAGAATTTTCTTTATTAAACTTACTTGAAAATATCATGACATAAAGAGAACAAATTACGTATTATGCTATGGATTGGTTTGTTTACTCTTTCTTGTTAAAATATTTGCTATCACTTGCATACAGATTTTTAGCAAAAGCTGATGGCTCATTATAATTCTGTCTTTTCATTGTCAATGGTCTGTGTTGACTTAAAAAACACTTTTGTATTCATTATACTCTATGTGTGAAATGACAGGCTGAAACGCAAAGCCTGAGTTTTGACATATGCATATGGAGTTCACTATGCTTTAAATGTAGGCATTTAAATGCAAAATGCAGCCATTTAATATGTTTGTAAATTTTATTTTGATATTTCAGGATTAGTTATAACACAGAATTTAAAATTTTGCCTCTTTGGTTCAAGACTGAATTTCTGACCAAGTTGCTCTACAAGGGCAAGGTTGGATGCAGAGTCGCCTCTGAATATTTTGTCAGGTCACTGCACAAATGCCTGCTGCATTTACAAATCAACACTGACCTGCAGTTAAAGCTATGACATCTTATATTCTCTCAATAGCACTTTTCTTCTTGAAAATAAAAGTACTGATGAAGCCCCACCAGTTTACATCCTTAGAAAAGCAACAACAACAACAACAAAAAATTACAGGCTAATGTGTTTCTTAAATATTCTGTATTTAATGCTCAGTTGCAAAACTCTCAGTGATGAATCCAGGTGTTCTATAAAGAGAATTCTTGACAGAGATCTTCAGGGGGGCTTTCATATTCCTTCATCTACAGAAATTTGCAATGGCATATTTTGTGCTGGTTTGGGTAAATGTTACGCTCATTCAAGCATGACTCCTAAACACCCCTCAGATTCAGTGATGCAACTGCACATCACATGAACAGTTGAAGAGAAAATATTCAACCAGCAGCTGACCAGTTTCGGATTCTGCTATTGGCAGCAGAGGTGGTAGCACATGGCCACACTGTTGTGACAGTGCCACAGTAATGCACTGAAGTAGAGGAGATTATTTGGGAGCACTGAGAACTGTCATTAAAAGATATTAGGCTTCTCTTTTCAGCACTGTCAATGCTCTGCCAAAATTTGTGTTTCCTGTATATGCTTTCTATACCAGGGCAGTGCCTGAGTTACCTTTGTTAAACCTCTTAAACTGTTATAGCTTTAGATTCAAAATATCTGGGGTTTGTGTCCAAGCTCGAGATCCTATGGACAGCCATGGTAGCTTTATCTATCCTTCAGATGTGACCCCCTTATTTAGGGACAATTTATTAAAAATTTCATTATGGTGTCTATGAAAAGATTGAATTTTGATGCCACTTAGAGTGGCATTTAATAGCTGGATTGTTACATCATTCCACTGAATTTAGGATAGAAAATAAATGTGTGGCCCTTGAAGGTGTACTAATAGGAAGTACGTGTGTAACAGAAGACATTTGAAAGTGATAAAAGAGTTCCCCTCTCCCAAATATTTTCAGATTATTTGGAACTAGTATCAAATTAGATCAGCTATGCTACAAAACAATGTTACTCTCACACAAGTAAATCCAAATATTTCTAATGCAAAGCAAAAAAATCAGACACATGATTTGCTCCTTAATTTCATTCATCTTTTGTCCTTGCTTTGCATTTTGAATTGCTCCCATTTGGATAAGTTCTCCTCTGGCTTCACTTTTGAAGTATTGATCATCTTAACCCATAGAAATGTATGTTATAGAATTACTCCTTCTGCTACACAAGGAAGATGGTGGTCCTATCTCATAAGTGCCTCTAACAAATCTAAGTGGAGGGGGGGAAAAAGGTAGTTTTGATTTCAAAACAATAAATAGAAACCCCAAAAACTACTCCTGAAAATATATACCTTTTTTCCACACGAGTCACTCGTGTGTGTCATAGCACAAAAATTATATTATAAAATTTCAATTAAACAAAGTTAATAATTTTAAAGTCCTTTATATTTAATCATTAAATGATACTCTGAAACTAGTACTTGATCCAGAATGATGCAAAGGTCTTAAAAAACAAAGAAATTATGCGTTCTGTAATGCATTCTTTATAGCGTATTCAATTTATTCCTGTCTTACTACCAATATATTTATTAAATAACTTATTAAGAATTCAAAGGGTAAAATAATTTTTAAAGTATAATGAAAAATGTCTATTTGTTGAGAGTTTAAATGAAACATAAGTTCCAACTATGATGTGAAATCAAGGTTACCCATGGAAACAATATATTAAGTGAATTGTCTGAAACAATTTCAAACTCTTGTGAACAAAGACTGTTAGATTTACAGTATTTAATTCTTAACAAAAAAAAGGAGGAAATAAACAGATGACACACTATGTTTTGTACTTGCACTAATTTATAATTAAAATTAAATTCATATGCCATTAATTTTACTTGAAGAAGAGGGACTTATCCATGAAAGTGTTTTTTCTTTTTGTGGCTTGTTTTGTTTTGTTTTGTTTTTTATGTATCAGACCAGTATGGCTATATGTTTGCTGTTGTTCCTGTTAGATGAAGAGAACAAAATGGAAAAAGCAGCATGATTCCATGTATGAAAACAAGTGTGGATGTACAACAGTGCTTAAAGTGCTTTCTTATTTGAGGAGGTACTTACACAAATGTCTTTTCATGTTTATCTCCTTTGTCACCATGTACTGTATGCTTGGTCTCATTTACAATATAATGATAGGGCATTATGTTCATACTCAGAGTTTAGCATATTGTCATTAAAAAACATCTGAAAAGAGGAAAATGACAATTCTATTTGTGTATTATTACAGCAATTGGAAAATTTTATTAAATACTCAAGTGCTTCATTTCGCCATTTATTCCTTTGCTTCCACGGTTGCTTAAAGCACTATGTAAGTACAAATAGATAAAACTAAAAGCATATCCATCCTATTCTGGGGTTTTGACTAGGATTATTTACTGATGTCTTGCAGAACCGAGATGAAATTATGATCCCACATCACCATTTATCTGCTGATGCTGCAAGATGTCTTGCCTCCAGGGTTGGTTTCCACATACATGGTTCACCAAAGGTCTAAATCTTATGGATATTTATACATTTTTATGTCTCCTTGTTAAGTGGCAGTGCTGTCATGGGGGATGTCAAGTAGAATACTTTAATTTGCCAGTACCAGAAGTTGTGGGAGCAGCAGAAGCTGTGGCTTGGCTGCCTACATACAAAGGGTCCAAACAAGCCACTTTGGCTGCAAAGAATGAGTGGATACAGTGAAGGACTGCAAACAGGTTAGAAAACTCCAGCTCCTGGAAGTGAAGAAAAAAAAAAAAAGATTAAACATGAAATGGAAAAATACCCCATAAGCATATAACCAGGAATGAACCACTGTTACAACAACAATAATTTTAATATTTTGATGTAATTCCGTTAATGTGCCTTACAATTCTCCATTATAGAGACTTAGGCATTGAAAATGGAATATTCTGTAAATAATTGCTTGGAGGCTAAGATGGACAAATTTCTGTGTTAAGTGCCTCATAGAAATATGAGATCCTTCTAGCTAAAGGGGAAAGAAAGTGACACTATATAATTTTTATTTTGCCCAGGTTAATGCATATCTGGCACTTTTGCAGGTTAATTTAGATAGAAACTTTATGGCTGTGCTATAACAGTCTGCACACCTCTGGACTACTACCATTTAACCAATGTGCCCACAAAAATTAATAATGTTGAGTTCCACATATATTACATTTGTTCATAATGTCTCCTTCACACTATTAATCAGCTACTAAATCACACTATTAAACAGCTATTTTCTTACCTGATTCTTCAATATATATTAAAAAAGAGAGGATATATTTTCAAAATATGCTACTATCACACAGTGATAATTTGGATTTGTTATTGGGCCAAAAAATGAATATACTCCATGGTTTAAATTTATTAGGAATATTATAAAAAATTCCTTGTTTTTCTGCTTTTATTTACATTTCTTTATAGCCTCTTCAGCAGACTAGCTGGACTTTTTTGGACCACACCAGAGACAAAATAAATAAAAACTACATTTTTAAACACATATAAATTTGCTCCTTTATGTCTAATTGACCTTATCTGATCAATTTTTTTAGATTATTTTCAGTAAGTGTTTTTGAAGCTGGTATTTAATCAATAAACATCTGTTGTATTTGTAAGCAATTACAGAGGCACTTCAATACCTCAGTAATTCAATACTTCAATAATTCAATACTTCAATATAAGTCTAGGGGAAGCAGTACAGATTTTACATTTCTGCTTTGATTCACTGCGCATATGGATTTTTTCATTGCAACATGAAGCCAATAATTGCTATCTGTGGTATATTCTACTTGTCTTTCTGTCTAGCATTGGTATTACCAGGCTGTATAGTGCCAGGGTTTTGCTCATTTGTTTAGAAGAATATTGAAAATGTTGTAAATTCAACAAAAATTGCTAAATCTCTCAAAGGACATCAACCTGCAATTTTCTGCCTCTTGAGATTTCCTGGAAGACACTGCTTCACAGAATACATGGGGACATTCACAAAGCCCTCATGGGTGAGGGACAGCAGCGTGAAAGCAGACAGCTGG
Organism: Melospiza melodia melodia; assembly: GCF_035770615.1. NCBI lineage: Eukaryota > Metazoa > Chordata > Aves > Passeriformes > Passerellidae > Melospiza > Melospiza melodia. The sequence goes on along the minus strand of NC_086194.1, from coordinate 132,944,180 downwards.
ATGTGCAGTGTCCAGTGATGTACTGAATGGGTGAAGCTTTGTTCAGGTCTCCTGCAGCCTCAGCACATCTCCTTCAGACATGCTCAGAAACAAACTGATGACAGCCCATGAGGTTCTTCAAACTCCCCTGATGACCAATTTTCAATAAAGAAGAAAAAATTTATGCCAAGTTTCACAAACCTGCCAGCTGTGTCTATATAAAAGACTAATCCATTTAGAGACATTCTCAGTTTTAAACCCAAAGAGGATGGAAATTTTATCACTCCATCAATGCGGATTTTTCCTCCCTTAAATTTTAAAATAAAAAAAATTTATCATAAATAAGAAAACAATGGTCATTCACAGATGAGGAAACAAGGAATTATGGAAACTATTTCAGAATAACAACTATGAGTCATTGGAATTAAGTTGCTTTTCAGTTAACTTCATTTCATTAATTTATTTTTTTACCTTTTTAGTACTATAAAAACACACCCTAAGCTTTAGGTAAGGGAATAAATATTCAGTGGAACTGTGAAATATTTTTAATATCAATTGCATGTATTATCTGTAGAAAGACTGCAATTCCCCCTATGTCTCAACAAGATAACCATATTAAAACAAATGCTACAGTTGGAGAATTGTTCAAGTCAATTAGATAATGTTGTTGCTATCATAATTACTGGACACTGAATTTTCACAGAGCATGAGTATAATTATTTCCAAGAGTTATCACAGCTTTCTGCAATAGTAACACATCAGGAGTATCCACTGCTCAATTGACCATCAAGGGAAATGGGTGAGGCAACAGAACATCCTCTGGATGTTCCAACTTGATAACTGTTATCAACTGTAATGACACAACATGGAAATTACCTTGACTGCAAAGAACAGCACTGAGAAATCAGCAAATGCTCAGTTATTATTTCCAATGAAGACATGCATTTTTAACTAGAAATTAAAGCACCTTGAAGCACAGTAGGCTGACTGGTATGTGGCAAGTACAAGCGGGTCTGATTAATGGCTGCAACTCAGTTCCCAGAAGCCTGATTGATGGGAACAAGACATTATCATCAGGAACTACACTTTTCAGGCAGGTCAGCCTAATCACAATAAACCTTAACAAACAGATACGACTCCATGTAGGGCTGCTGACAGGAAAAACATGCCCTCACCTCTGCTGGGAACTTGCCCTTTTAGGCGTCTCCAGGTTGGCACTGCTGCCAGCAGACAGAGGGGAACCCACAGACCCTTGTGCACCCCCAGCCACCCTGGTTGTTTCTGTACACACTTTGTCCTCTGCCATATTTTTGTCTGAATACACTTTCCTCTAGGCAGGGTAGTGTGTACTGCACACATGGGACAGATGAAGTTTCAAGTGAACAGACAAACTCTAAGAAACCTGAAAAAATATGCAATTAAGCCCTTGAAGTTGATACCAGTAGGGAAAGTCACATGCTCTGAATCCTCCAAAAAGCAAAGAAATCCTAATTTAAGCCACTTCTACTTGGCCATGCAGAAGTACACAATTTACTATTATTACAATTTCCAGACTGTTGCCTGTACAGCTCAGCTAAGACCCTACTCTTTGAGGAGTATCAGTGTACCCTCTGGTCTTCAAATTGTCTTTCTAAGCTATCTTTTGATTAAACTGCTCTCACCTTACATTGCTGTCATTACACCAGATTGTTAAGGAACATCTGCACTTCCTGCTGAGGACAACATAAGTGGGCGAAAGGGCACGTGAGAAAGATGCAGTCATTGAAAATGTCAGAAGTATATTGGTATATTGGAATTCTAGTAGCTTTCACAAAGAAAGTCTTTGCAATTGAACAGACAGAGAAAGAAGGAGAAAAAAGGGAGTTTTCCCAAAAAAAAAAAAAAACCAAAACAACAAACCTCAACAATCTCTTATTGCATTGTATTATACATATATTATGTAGTATGAAACAACTACATAAATGATACATTTACAAAATCCAGCAATTTTGTTTTGAAGTACCCTAGGTATATTTAAAAATTTTTTCTCTTTCATCCATATATAAACAGCTGACATGAGAAGACATTTGTTCATCAAAAGTGGAGTTACATGGTCTCTCTAATTTGCATAGTATCTGATCTAAAATAGATATTAGACAAATAATCCATGTGCAAGACATGGGGAAACTAAAAACTGAACCACAGAAATCAAAAGAGGTCAGAAATGTGAATTCAAAAATTCAGAAACTGCAACTGAGCAATCACTCTATAAAAATCTTAAGGCTGTATACTTATAACCCATTTAAAGATGATACTCTAAATGTGACAAGCACTGTGATGCTCACTGAAAAACCCTCAAGGCTAAGAACACGGATTAATTTAAAATTGCATTTTGGAGAGCAGACTTGAAATGAGCAGAAATGTCAGCCTGGAAAATGATGCAAGCACCCATCAAGTCACCTTGCAACAGTAGAAAGTGGGTATTTTGTTCACAGTAATGTGATCAGTAGTCATTCAGGATATTTAGATTACATTTCTTTACAACATAATTTCAAGTACTATTAATTGGCATTAATTAATACTAAGATAGTATTAATTAATAATGAGAATAATGTGAAATCCTTGAAGTTTAATTTCTTCCTTAGCTGATACCATATTTGTGCCTTCTTTGGTTTTCCATATTCAAATAGATATATTTGATATATAGATATATTTGATGACTGGACCTTCATCTTGATAAACTTATTTTTGTACCCACTTCAGTTTTGTACTGCTCAGCTTAGGAGTTCAGCCAATCTGTGAACAAAAGCTCACCTGATGCAGCACAGCAATGTGGCTTTGCCTTTTTCTGAGAGAACTGTTGTGCTGCAAGTTGGGGAGGTGAAAGCACAGACTGAAGTGCAGCTTTTGAGTCATACGTGTTTTATCAAGCACAGAAAGACCCTCAGTTCCCAGCTTGGTAAAAATTCAATAATGTAATAAGATGCTGATTTTTATACACATCATTTACTCCTATGTTTGGAAGCATATGTTTATGTCAAAACAGGAACTCCTAAAGGTTTAAGGTGCTCTTCTGTTTTGTCCAAAATGTCTAATACTTAGATTATATTGAAGGTCACACCACTGAGTTTATTACAGTCCTTAGATTTTGTATCACCTCCAGAAGCTGCTGTGACACTATTGAGACACTAATAGATCATTAAACTATAGCTAAACAAACAGGTAAACGGATAAGAAACTAGATAGGAAGCCGTACAGATGCAGAGAAAGTTTTGCCCTCCTGTGCTTAGGTTTTGTTTTTTTTTTTTTTTTTTAACCCAAGTTAGTTCTTTTTTTAACCCAAACAGCTCAGTAAGAACAAATACAGGGACACATTGGCTCCACATTCTGTCAAGGTGACAGCTCTATTTTGTAGCTCTCACTCATAAAAATTTTGTCTCACTGAGCAAAATTGTGCAATATCTCCTGCTGAGTGACAGCTGGGAAATAACCTACAGATTGGAATGTCTAAGGGGTATCAGTGATTAATGCTACCCTTAAGTGGTTTTCTTGTCAGAAACCACTTAGACCTTGCCTTAGATACCTTCTAAGTTAGGTGTTTGCTTTCAGGCCCCCTGCCATAGACTCACTGCTGTGACCTATGGTAATTATTCTTCAGATTTTTAGACTGGAACTGCTTAAATCCATGAGGACACATTTCTTTTATTCTACATAATATATCTTTACAATAACATAATTTCACTTAGAGAGAAGCCAAAGAAAAAAGCATGAGTACAATGTCTCTACAGGAAAAAAAAAGGCAGTATTTGAAATGTTTAAATACCTAAAATTATTTTAAAGCTGAAAAGAACAATACTGGGAAATAAGTCAAATTCTAACTAAATCCATAGCACAAGCTGTATGTCTCAAGGCATGCCATTTTAAGTCAGGCATGAAACACACTATAAAAAATGTTGACAGTATCATAAAAATCTTAGCTCTTCAGTGTCAGTGAAGGACTTTCTTTTACTTAAGAATATAAACTCTGGTGGCAAGTGTTTTTCCCAACAACAACAATAACAACAACAACAGCTAACAGATAACCACCAGTACAGGGTGCTTGACTTTACTCCAAAATGCATTTTTCCTAGATTTTGCTAACATTTACATTGGTATCTCAGTATATTCTACCAGAATACAGACAAGGTGCTGGACAATTATGAAGATAGCATGATAAAATTTAAAATGTGGATGCATACTTATTTTTTTCCCAAGAAATGTATATCTGCAATTTGGATCACATTTCTAGAACAACAACAAATTTGTCTAAGTTTGGATCAAAATTCAATAGATGAGCATTTTGACACTCGATTCTGCAGATCATGAATAAGTGTTCTAAAGCTAAAGGGTATTATCACAGAGGTTCAACTTGCCATAATCACACACATCTGGGAAAGCATGAAATACACAAAATGTTCTGCATTATAAATGAAGGAAGATGGGAAGAATTTGGGTTTTGATAACTCATATTTTTCTGTGAAGCTATTATATAGAAACATAGAATAATTTAGGTTGAATAGGATGTTTATTGAGTCCAATGGTTAATCCAGTACTGCCAAGTCCACTACTAAACCATGTCCCCAGGTGCTACCTCTACATATCTAGATTGTCCCTTTGGGGGTGGTGATTCTGCCACTTCCCTGAGCAGCCTGTTCCAATTATTGATAACCCTCCTGGTGAATATATTTTTCCTAGTATCCAACCTATACCTACCCTGGTGCAACTTGAGGCCATTTAATCCAATTGCTTGCTGCTTATGAGAACAGGCTGACCCCACCTGGCTACAATCTCCTTTTAAGCAGTTGTAGAGAGCAATGAGATTCCTCCTGAGCCTCCTTTTCTCCAGGCTAGACAACCCCAGCTCCATCAGTTGCTCCTCATCAGACTTGTGTTCCAGACCGTTTACCAGCTCTGTTGGCCTTTTCTGGACTCACTTCACCACCTTAATGTCTTTCTCTTAGTGAGTGGCCCAAAACTGAACACAGTATTTGTGGTGTCTGGAAAGTTACCTGCTATGCCCTGCTTCCACATTGCTGCTTGGGAATAAGTAAGTAAAGAGCCCTAAAACATTGCTGCAATGGCTCCTCAAATTTTGGTTTTTAATCCCTGCAGAGTTCTGCTTTCACCACATTCTGATTATTCCCTGTGTATTATAACTTAGGAAAAAAAATAATAGAATCATAAAGAAAATGCTGCAGCATGAATATTCATCACAACCTTTAACAGATGTTTTACAAAATTTCCATCCTCTGATTTCAAATGAAGTCTGCATACAGTATTCATGAAATCTGGCATTAAAAATATTTCTGAAAATCTGATTAACATTTCTTAATGACTCAACAGTTCCACAAATAGTTATACTTCTGACTCAGGAATGTAAAGCAAGAAAATAGAGGCTAGACTGTTCCACCTCTCCTTACGATGAATAGTGCTTTAAATCTATGAAAGATTTAAAGGATACAGAAGGGGCCTTTCCACAAAATTGCAAGGTAGCCAAAGTTGAAAATATATGACCCCAGAATCTTCACATTCATTTTACAGACACATTTATCTACATTTCTTAGATTAAGCAACATACTTAATATGTAAACAAATTGGAATAGATAGAATTGCATAAATATAAATGCCACAGCACCTTCCAAAGAGAATGTAACTTGACATCTTTGCATGTAGTTGATATGCTTTGCTCACAAAGTAAATAAATAAATTCTTATTTCAAAATTGAGTAATGTGAAAGTTTAAATTTATAGTAAAGAGCAGCAACCAGGAAACAAGACAGCATATTAATAAGCATGTTAGCAGGTTTGTATAATACCCTGACTTCATAAGGTGTAACGTAGCATTTCTACCTTAATAAAAGTTTGGTAGAATTTTCTAAAACTCAATTTGAGTGGAAATAATAACAGGTACAATAAAGGCACAGGATATCTCTAAGGCTTGTGTATGTCCAACATACTCACGTATCTCCAAGTGATTTATATGACAGATATAATTTAAAGCTTTAAAAAACCCTATTTTTTCAAAATCTGTATTTTATTATTTGTTGTTTTTTTTTAATGTAATTCAGTATTAAAAATTCATTCTAATTTTACCAGTTTAAAAAAAAGAAAGGAAACTAAAATCCCCAAAATCCCCAAACACCCCAACAGTCATTCTTGGACTCCTATGAATTTTTGTTAGTGCTAAAATAATGTGTTAATATGAAAGCAATAGCAGACAGATATTAGAAAAATAATGATGACTTTCATCCTTCATCTGTACATAACAGCAGGATAAATTTTAATATTAAGAGAAAATCATCCTCATGACATTAGGTTAAACTTTATTGTCTTATTAGAGCTGAAAAAAGTTCTGCACCACTAAAAATATTTCTGAAGGAAATCAGAAATAAGAAAATATTTATCTTTGAGATGCAGCGGAACATGAAGGTATCAAAACTGTGGTCCCCACATTTTATTGCTGTTAATTTAATGGGAACTCTTACATACCTTTATTTTACTGTACTTTATTTGAGTAAAACACTCAAAATCAAGTAAATAGCTGCTGGGTTGAAAATAATATGAAGCATAAAGAGACATGGAGAAAGATGCCTAATGTAGCTACTGGCATTTAAACATATAACTATCCCCAAAACAATGCATTTTTTCTTTACATATTTTATAATACTCTACATATTTAGCACTTACAGACAATTTATTGAACCATTTCCTTTTTGCTCATGGAACTGTTTTGTTATCACATTCATTCAGCAATTTTGCCTTCAACATGCTCAGGAAAAGCAGTATAGTAAATGCTTTAAAAGCAAAGCTTAGATATCAGCATGAGAGAGTGTTTAGGTTTATACTAAAATTTAGATTCTAGTCAAAAAAGAACTTTGACCCAGACTCTAAGGCAGTTACAACCATTGCAGACCTTGGGAAGATCACTGCTCACAAACATTGAGACAGTAAATGGCTGTATTCTCAAAAGACATAAATTGTAGTAAGCTTAAATCTCTCACAGCTACTATTTTCATCAATTAACTCTTGGATCAAAAGCATGCCTGGAAATACAACTTTTCTGATTTTGCACTGGGTACAGACACTTCAGTCTTGGATGTATTTAATCCACACGTTTTTTTTTCCTCTGAGAAATAAAAACAGATTTTTAACCTTTGCTGAGTTTTGCTCCCAGGTTGACTTAAGGATATATTTTTCATCATTTCTTCATGATACAATTATAGGGCAAGAAACAGGGTATTCAAGCTCTCAGATAGCTTTATCACAATGACAAAGAGGAGAGTTGGAAAACATGCCTAAACCCATATATACCATACATCATGTATTTTAGTATTTTTAAATCTAATTACACATTTCAAAAAACTTCTAACTGGATGAAAGTAATTTGTTCACTTTTCTTCAATTTCATCAGTTTTCTTTGCATTTTTTGTGCGTTAATCTAATATTTCCAAGTAACTTTGTTTACTATACTTCCCCGCTCCCCTAGCTGCTTTGAAAATTGTATATTGCCTTTAAACAAACAATGTATTGTTTTTACCTTTGCTTCGATTTGTTTAGTATCTTGGTTTTGGAACAAAAATTTGATTTTGCTCTTCCCATCATCTGAAGAACCTTTGAGCTGGGAAAACTTGTACCTCCAAAGCACAGCCTAAAGGGGGAAAAAACCAAACCAAAATATAAAAAATCATGCACAAATAAGTCAATGTAGTTATCATTGAAAATTGTATTAGAAATAGCTGATCTCCTTTCAAGGCAAGTTTTCACACCTCTATGGTACATAATTAAATAAATGTAGTGTTTTGTGGTCAGATGTTCCTTTAATCATAAAGATATGTTACAATTTGTGGGTGCTTGAATAACACCTGTCAGACTACATTTGTGAAATTTACCCTGAAATTCCTTTATCTATATTTAGTATTTAAAGAAAAAAGAAAGATTTTTTTTTCCACTGATGATCTGTGGATTTGCTACTCTATCTGAAGTGTTGATCTGACATACAAGACCCTTCCTTCCATACTAAAAATTCTAGTCTCAACATAAAGGGCATATCATAGTAAAAACAAATCTCTATTTTTAAAAGATAAAATAACAAAAGAAATTTTTTAAAGAGAACATAGTTTGAGTTTATTTATGAGAACTCTAGTGAGGAATTTGAGCAAATCATTAATTCTAATCGTATCAGTGGTCTTTCAAGTAATTGTATTATGAATTGTAATGTGTCTTGTTGAAAAAGATATAGTGCTTTACAAAGTAAATATACAATTAATAAAATGTACAGATGTCTAGAAAATCATCTCTTCATAATTATATTTAGTGTGGATTTATGGAGACTAAAACAATTTTAAACTACTTTGCTTAAAAATGGAAAAGAGCTATTTTTGTTGTCTTTTCCTCCTCATTTAAAGACATCCCCCACCATCCAGATATTTTCGATTCTTAAAATGCTTCACTGTGATTCCAGTAGCATTTCACATAATTAGGAGGTCATCATCACTTACATTGTTCTACTACTTTCATGAACAATAATTTCACAGGCATCTGACAGCACAGAAACTTAAAGCAACACTTTTGTACAAAGGTTTATAAATTACTCCCTCTCAGTGGTGTAGGACAACACTTCCATCTGTGCCCTTAGTCTTTATCCATGAATGGTTTAGTATCTACTGGGAATTAAACTGAACATGGGGGAGATCAAATCTTTAACTGTCCTAAATCTATGCAGGCCCCTTTGCTTTGGGATGTGTTGGTCTCTTTACGACTGGCAAAAACCTCGACCCTGCACCAAGCTGAATAGAGTTTGTTGTGTTTGTCTTAGGGGACTAACGAGAAAAGAAACCACAAGGACAGCATCTTAACTGTGCACCATACACAAAGCAAGCGCTAGAATTTTTCTGCACAATTGTCTCTATATAGTTCCCCCTTCCAGATTAAAAGAAAGAGCCCCAGTCTCAGCACCACTTTCATTCTCTGTGTGTAAGTGACAGGTGAGCTCCCATCTGCCATAAACAGAGTTAAGGACATTCTGTTTCACATAAACCACAGGAATTTGGCAGTTTATGTGAAAATATATCCTATTTGTTTCAAATGTTGTCCTCCTGAGTCCACCAATCTGTGCTACAGAAAATAGAACAGCTTCCCTCATTTCTATGTGTGTGAAATTCCTTTGACTTTGTTTGATCAAAGATGTTTATTTATATTGTACAAATAGTGAGGTAAAAAAAAAAATCTAAGCAAAACAATCTGGTACATAACATCATTCAGCTGGCTATATTCCTACCTGCTTTGTAAACTCCTTTTTATTTTACAGATCTACGAAATCTTATCAGAAGATCAAGACCATTGCCTTTCTGCAGGGACAGCAAATCTACTTAGGTATGTCATTTCCTGGATGAGAAATGTAAAGGGCACTGATTGTCTCTTTATCTCAGGAGAAAACAATCAAAGCAATGAGCTATCATCTTTCTCTTCTCTGATGATATATGGAGAGGCCAGGACAGAGATGCAGCTTTAACAAGGACCCTTAGATGTGCAGGCAAAATCCCAGGGTACCTGGCCTTATTCCCAGTCAGATTAAGTTTGAATGAAGATGAAGGATGTATAGAACTGAGGTACTTTGACATTTCTATACTTTGCCATGTACTTCATTCCCATTCAGAGGAAAGAGAATGACAGTCACACCAAATCCCAGGCACAACTCAGGAACACACTTCAATTTATGCATAGCATTGGTTTTGGAGACTACTACTCAGCCAGGGCTCTTACTTAAGAACATTTCCAAATCAGGTTTATAGTGTGGAGAGAACTAATCTCAACAAAACTGCACTTCAACATCAAGATACTAAAACAAGCTCCTCAAACCTAGTCTCTGCAGAGACAAATACTCTTCATCTAAAGTGTAAGGAGTAGAAATGCTATTGACAATGCATTAAATGATTCCCACATGAAAGAATTATCTGCTCCTTTTGAGTGATCTTCAACAAATTGCACACACTTTCCCTCAAAATTGTCCACACGAGGGATCGGTCATTTGCAAAAATAAGAATAGGGAAATGTTGAGAGCTTTAAGTCACCAAGTCATGAATACAAAGTATTTCAAGCAAATCACTCTGGCTATTTCTTTTTCTAGAGAAGCTCGGAATTAAAAATCCTACATCCTCGTTTGAAATGGCAAGAACTGGTTCATTAGGATAGAGTCTGGATGTGTGTTTACTTCATTATACTATACTGCATTAAAAGTGTTACAGATAGCTTAAACCACTTAAACTAGAAGTTCAAATTCTAGATAGCAAAAGTTGAGTAAATTAGTTAATTATATGCCCAGTAAGACCCGTTTAAATCCTTTCTCCTACCAGAGAGGTTGAAGTGCTGCCCTGTGTAGCCCATTTTGTATACATAAAATGTCTACAAGGCAGACAAAATGCTGTGACTGCAGACACATTGCTCAAAATAAAGTATCTTGGGGATCACTGGATTAATCTCTCTGGTTTCATATGTTCTGAGTGTGGTTCTTTTCATTTTCATTGCTGCAAAATGCATAAGCAATGAACAGGGACCAGACCTATCCTTTTTCAAATACTACTTTATAGCACCACAGTAAGAAAGGAGACCAGACCCACTCACCTGAGCACCAGTTTCACACAGATGTGAAACTACAGCAGTGACATTAACACAGGAGAGAGTTTCATGTGATGTCTTTCATGATCCTATAGCTTGACTTCAGTGTTTAAGGGTTCACTGTGGTTACTCTTCTCAATTCTAATTTTAAAGGCTAATTCTCCTGCATTATATATAGCTATCCTTGGAAATACTGATCTACATCACTGTCACAGTCATTATTTTTTAACGTCTTTGAATATCAGAGTTCCTTGAAACCATTTGTTGAATGATGATTGCTTCAGAAAGTTAACATAGGCTGTTATAATTTTGTATAAATATATTTATGTATACATACTGACTTTTAACCAATAAGTACACTTGTAAAACATGCTGGCCTTTTTGAAAATTGTTGAACACCTAAATGTGTGTTACATAAAATTTTTCTAAATAATTTTTCAGGAATTATGAACTATAAGCAGAAGTACTAGTTTGCAGTGTTACAGAGCTCAGCACTCATAGGGCTACTTTTAGCTGACAAAACCAGCATGTTCTCTTCAAGTGGCTTCCTCATTAACTGTGCATAACCTGCATCACTGAAAATCCTTTATGGCTCTATATACAGCATTTATAGGAAGCAACAAATTTTTGTTTGCCCTAAAATAGATTTGACATGTGGGTCAGATACCAATTCCTTTTAAAGCACAAATTGCAACCGAATTAAAAAAGATTCTGTTGTAGACAGTGGCATCAGCTACTCTTGAGGATGCTGGCACACCTTTTAAGTCATGGCACACAACATTAGGATGCCTTAATTGAAGATTAAGAGGAGAACTCAGTATGCACTGTTTATTGCTTCTCAATGAATGAGAGAAAAGTGAACTCTCATTTAATGAGTAGAGATAGAATTTAGGAACAACAACAAGCAGTCCAATTCAGCAAGTGGGGACCAAGGCATTCACTGAAAATACAACCAGTGTCTCAATTTGCACAGTCCCAGTGTGGCCACAGAAAATCTGACATAATTAATCCATGTCTTGAAAAATGCACTGTAAGAAGACAATCTCTTTGAACAAATACAGTATGTATCATGCATACAATTGGAAACAACTAATAAGATATAAATCCTTTTTCCAATTATTATTCATATATTGCTTAGGCTGCCTTTTGCATTTTACACCATTTAATAAAATTAACTTCAAAGAATACCAGAATGCAATGCAAACAAATAAACTGTGCAGACAAGCTGACAAATTAGATTTAAGACTCCTCTTGAGATGTTATTGTAATAACAAATCATCAAAAAGCAAAATCCTGTATTCACTGAATTAGCAGGATTTTTTTTTCCTGTGACGTATAAGGGACCAAGATTCTTCACCAATACTTTTTAATGAGAAATATTTTATTTATAAGTAATCATCTAGGATTCATTTGTGCTAGTCTTTGCAAACAAATTACTGCCTATTATCTTCTGCTAGTATTATTCTACTATAATTAAAAAGGATGCTCTCTGCGTGCATATTTTTATTTTATAGTTGGTACTTAAATGTAACATACAAATGACACATGGAAGAAAAGCTATTGACTTGTCTATACCTGTAATACAGCCATACAAATGAAGAAAGTTATTATTGTTTCTATTCTTAGCAATAGTGCTAGATCTAGAACACATATCTTTAAAGGCACTCTAGAAAATACTTTCACATTCATATTATATGTCACTTTGCTACTCATTCCCAGAATCTTGGAACATACAATTTTGGTAAGATAATATCAAACAAAATCACTTCCCATCTAGGTAATGACATCAGAAATGTGGAAATACATAATAACTGTAACTATCTTTGTTTGGGCTATGACTAGAAATATACATTAGAGTTTTTATTTCATTTTGGGTCAAGGAATTTGTTCTAATCCTAAATAGAGATCAGATTATCAAATAAAAACAGAATAAATAGGTGACTGTATTTTTACTTACCATGCTCTAAGTAATATTCAGAGAAATGTGAATCTCTGACTAGTCCATGGCTCTGGGATAGATATATAATTTAGGTTACAGAGGACATTAAGCATTGCAGCTAGGAAATAAAATGTGTATTTTGTCAACATAAGAATCTTCAACCAGAACACATTTAATTTGTGTCCTGTGGATTCAGTGAACTACCTTTAATTTTTTTTAACAGTTTTGTCTCTTCCGTGTCAAATTATTCACTGTGGACCAGCCCTCTTCTTGCTGAAAGACTATTTACACTTAATAATCTTGAGCAATAGTGTTTGCACCACATACTACAATGGCATCATTTCACCTGCCGTGAAGCCGCATTAGGAACAGCTGAAGCCACCTGGAGAAGAGGAAACTAAAGGAAGACCTCACTACTATTCAACTTCCTTGTGAGGAAAGAGGAGTGGCAGGCACTGCTCTCTTCTCTGTGGTGAACAGTGATAGAACTTGAGGGAATGGCCTGAAGTTATGTCAGGGGAGGTTTAGGTTGGATATCAGGAAAAAGATTTTTACCCAGAGGGTGCTTGGGCACTGGAACAGGCTCCCCAGGGAAGGGGTCACAGCACCAAGCCTGACAGAGCTCAAGTTGTGCAGTGCTCTCAGGCACAGAGTGTGATTCTTGGGGCTGTACTGTGTGGGACCAGGAATTGGACTTTGATATTCTTATGTGTCCCTTCCAGCTCAGGATATCCTATGATTTTATGAAGTGCGCCTTGTCTACATACATGATCTATGGAAATCATAAACAATGCCATTCCATAGGCATGAATCAGGTTTTATTTTATAATAGCAAAAGAAGTTTGGCCTTCAGTAGGATGCTTGGAAAAAGCCTAAGTCTGTCAGTGTTTTATATTGATTAGACAGCTACATCCCAGATCACCTGTAAATGGTGGAGAAAACAAAGAAACCATCTTTATTAAGGAAAGGATGCCCGAGGTCACTTTTCAAGTTCTACTTCCAACAAATTCCTTTGCTGTGTTTTCTATCACACCTTCAAAAATCTATAGCTGTTTCCAACACTGCCTCCTTTTTTCTTGATACTCTGACTGTTTGGATTATTCTTCCTTTAAGATTTTTAAGGCAATTTTTTAATGTATGAGATACATTACAGAATTATGCTAAACTTTACTGGGCACCTTTAGAGCTAATGTTGTTTGTCGTCTAACTAAAATACATGATACTCCTACAAGTCAAACTAAATCAAGAGCTTAAGCCCTCCAGGTCCTTGTTTCTAAGAATAAAAGTAATTGAGCCTTCAGGCGCCTGGGATACACCTTAATTTGCCTGTTTGTCTCATGGCTAATTGAGAAAGATTTCATTCTTGCCAAGTGACACTTTGTCCAGAGTTATAGCAGCGGTAGGGAACTGAGTAGGATTAAGATCTTGTTCATGCTCAGTTCTACTGTGTTACTGATCTCTGGAGAGTGTCTCACTGCAAAAGAATTATGGTCCAAGGCAATTTCCTTTGTCAGCTGCTGCAGCTTTATAACTGTAAAGGGAAAGACAGGGGAGGACACAGAGGATAAAGAACAAAAATGAGACAAAGGAAAAAAGCATGAAAGTCGGCCCTTTTAAAATAACTGTTCTTGTCCATTACTGAAATTACATAAAATGCTAAAAGACTACATTGTATTTTCTTAGCGCTGATGGAAAACCTGCCAACATTTGTTTCTAGCCAGAGAACATAAAACTGAATGAAGCATGCTGATGTCTTATATTAAAGTTATAGTAGCTATTTGTTCAACATTTAAACCTTGAAGCATGGGATAAATATTTTTTCACCAGAGTTGGATTATTAAATCTCCATTTTCCAGTGAACCTGGTTTTTTCTGCCTTCCCTACTACTGAAATTTGAATATCAAGAAGGTTTTTATATGCTGTTTTATTTCAATATGCTGTATATGTATTAGTTTCATGAAGAGACAGACATGGTCTATATCCCTATAAAACATGGGAGATTGTTCTTAAAGAAATTAAGAGAAATACTGATCTGTGTGATCTAATAGGCTTTTGGTATGGAAACCAAATTAAAGATATTTGCAATGCTATTTATTGTTCATGGAATATTCTCTTTTTTTGGTGAAAGTTTCTGCAAGAGAACACAGGCCAGGTACACTGAAGTTTGTTGATAGGTGACTTGTGGGCCATTATGGAGCCTTTTCTTACTTTGTTCTAGCACCACCATATAATTCAGCAGCACCTTAATTTATTTTCGATCCTACAAGGGATACTTTTTTCCTCTTCTGATAAATAAATATTTTTGACTGCTGTTTTAATGATCAGTAAATATGATGGACTACAGACACAGCACTTTGCTCAGGGAGGTATATGGCAATGTATATTCACAAAAACACATAATATATTATTAGTAGAAATGATGATGCAAATATGCACATTATGGAAAAAAATTTAATGAATATGTCAGTAATCCAGAAATATATGTAATATACATATTTCTGTGTATATCCCCCCCATATATTTTTTATGGAAGCTCATTAAGAATCAGTTACTGAATGGCACTTGAGTAAGTAGTTTTATGCATTGAACCACTTTCAAAATAGTAGTTAGATTAACTTCTGTACATGTCTTGTTATTCTCTTTAACCTGTCAGTCTCCATACTTAATTCTTAAGGTGGCTATTGCAGCTGCAAATCTTATTTATAAATGTCCATCACAGTATCTATGTATGTCCATACCTAACAGAAATTGCCCATGAGAGTTACATTTGTTCATTAAAACATTGATGTCTATATACTAGCTAATATTAGACAAATTTAGGACATGAGTGCTAGGATATAGCTGGGCAGGACGCGAGAAAAATGTTTTCTCCAGTAAACATTGATACACAATAGTGAAAAAATTACCTAGGATAAAATTTGGTATATAACTTCTAAGAACTGCCACAGAACCTTTTGCATATTTTTTAGAATTTTCATATTTTAAAACCAACCAAGCAAAACATTTAGCATATGGAACATGTCTAGTGAAAACTTATTTCTGGAGTAGATCCTGTATACTAAGACATCTTGTAGTTCAAGGAGTAACTAAGCAGAATCTGGGAAATGAGATTAAGGCAGAAAAGAATACAAAATATCTAAAGGGTATTCACAAAGATTAGCTAGATTCACTTTTCACAGAATATCAGCAATGAAGAAAGAGGGAAGTTCAGTGAAGGGATTCTAATTGAGATCTTGTATTTCAAATAAAGCAAATAAAAATGGTTAAAGCTGATGGGCATTTTTTGGAAGAAGTCTCCAGTGAAGAGATGCCTTGAGGAAACTCCCTATTGATTAGAATTACATTTCTGTGCATGCCAACACAGGAAGCAGGTGGCTTTTTGACTCCAGGTTTATAACAACCACAAATGAAGGACTACATCACCAACATTATCATAATCAAACACGTGCCAGTGTTGGCTTGGGCTGTGTGTCACAGTTTGCTGTCAAACCACACATTGCTAATAAAAGATGACATTTTGCACTGGTGCTTTGGCTCTGAAAAGTGCTGCAGAAGAATAGGGGCATAAATATACACCTCATTACTTTTCAAGGTGCAAGGAGAAAAATTACTTTGTGGCCAAAATTTTATTTGTTTTTTTACCTGAATTGAGAAGTAATTTTCTGAAATTTTGACATAACCAGATTTAACCAGGTAATCTTAAAAACTGTTCATTCTCCTTTCAAGAAAATACAACAGCTTTTTATAAAGCATCATATGAAAATACTCCAAATGACAAACTACTGTTGACTCTATGAGTCAACAGTCAGAAAATGAATACGAGAAAGCAGAGAAATATGCAGCAGAAACAGCTATGATTTATGCTAGTGCTGTTATAATCACATCACAGCACAGATTTTTTCTGAATAACTCAGTTTAATACTTTGTGTACTCATATTTATCATAGGTCTGTGCAGACACAGAGAGAATGTTTTTATCTAATTATGATGTTTGACTTGAAATACATTTAGCACAGATGACAGTTTTTAACCACTAATTTCAATTTACATAGTTAAGTATTATTTAAGGATTAAAAGACAGCAAAAAAGGAAACAAGCCTACACAGGGTTTTTAGGCTTTTGTCTGGAAATCATAAACTTAATGAGAGCCATTATCCCCTAGACACTTGTTCATGAAGACTGAGGGTGAGCTTTGGGTTTAGAAAATTTGTGAAATTTTGACTGCAATTTGTCAGGGCACGTTGGACAAAATCTATTCACTTATTTGAAATGGGAGAGGAATAAAGAATTTAAATATTGTTGCACTGCTTAAATAACTGGAACATTTGAATAACTGAATAATTGTAAAAATCATGAGCACAAGAACTTGGCTTCCTTCATTTCAGTTTATTAGTAATTATGCTCTTATAAAGACAACTCACAGTCACTTCATTAGCAATTAAGAAAGAAAACTTTAAATACCATGAGCACATAAGTATAAAACTGAAATTGCCTGAAGATTTACTGAAGATACCACTGCAACAAAATATTAGACAGGACTTCTCAGAAACTATTTTGTTTCCAAAACATGAAAATGTCATAAATAAATAAGAATTTTAAAGATTTAATAATATTTAGCAGATTTTTCCTCCAGGTACTTGTCCAAGACCTTCTGTGAATTCACTGAAATATATTGCATCTTCAGGGCTATTCTCTGAGTTATTCTGAGAGAAATACAGAATGAACGGTTCAATCTGTTCATGAACTCTATGAAATATGGCTTTAAGTTAATTTTTACCCAAAAAGGAGTGGCTGAATTTGGTCTAAGCAGCAGCAAAATAACAGAGGAGAACATGTACAGGGGGAGGACCAGGACCACTAAGATGATCAGAGCATCTCTTTCATGAAGGCAGGCTGAAAGAGTTGGGGCTGTTGAACCTGGAGAAGAGAAGGCTCCAGGGAGATCTTACTCCTGCTTCTCAGTACTTAAAGGAGTTTTATATGAAAATGGAGAAAGAACTTCTACCAAGGCCTACAGTGACAGGACAAGGGACAATGTTTTTAAAGTAGAAGAAGGTAGAGTTCAGACTGGACATAAGAAAGAAATCTTAGAGGATCAGGGTGGTGAGACAGTGAAACAGGATGCCCCAGGGAGCTGTGGATACCCTGTCACTGGAAGTGGAAAGATAATGGTTTGTACTGCTTTTTCAAATACAAATTGCAAAAAATCCCAGAAATTATAAATAATTATGTGTAAATATTGTTTTCAAAAAGGGTATGACATTTTAAATAATGCTTTTGTCTTTAATACTGAGTATGTTAATTCACAGAACACTTGCTAGGACTTTTGTATACCCTTAATTCACAAATGCACATGTAAATACTACTAAGATAGATATAAGTTAATTAAAAGTGTACTAATGTTTTCCCTGTCCCAAAAAATGGTTTCCATTTCTCATTGTTTTTTCAATTTTTTTTTTTGAAAACATAATTTGCTTTATATGAACTTCATTAGGTGGAAAATAACATTTTTAGCTTAAGTGCCTATACAGGTCTAGTTTGCATTTCAGTATATATGAGATTAGCAATATTGTTGAAGAACATTGCCAGCACAGACATAACTTACACTTGTCATAATAAAGATATCTGAATAAATTTTTGGCTAAGAGCACTACAATCTTCATCTTTCCATAAACTGATGGAGACTAAGTAATGTTTTTCCTATTTGAGCACCCACTAAAACGTGTTTGACACACTCAGATTTCAGACATTTCACCTTATGGCTTGTTTGACAATTTTAATTGCAGCAATCACTTGGCAACAGATTATGTTGCTTCCTATTGTATTGCTTCTGTTCTTTTCTAATGCAATTGTCATCCTTATCTCACATTGCCTAATGCCTGATTACCTAAAAAAACAATGTCCTTTTTTTTTATTCATGGTGTAATGCTTTATTCCAACATACAATACAATACAGTACATATAATACAAGAAGTAATGGGGTAAAACTGAAAGGGTAAAACTGAAAAGGTACATTTAGGTTAGATACACAGAAGAAATTCTTTATTATACTTTCATATATATATTAAAATATTATTGGAGTGTGGGGGAAAAGCATTTTTTTTTACAGAGCTACTGCATTTTAATTCTGTTGTACTGATATTTTAGTGTAATACCTTCTAAACTGATAGTCACGTTCCATTGATGAATTATACAAGACTATTTGCTTAACAAAAAGAAACAAGGTTATGTAAGTGTTTAAATTTAAAATTCATCACTTTCTGCAAACAAACAGAATGGAGTGGGAAGAATAAAGGGGTTTGGATTAGCAGAATAATGAGGTAGGAAGGGTTGACTTCAGATAGAGCATAGGAACAAATTCTGGAGCCAAAAGGGCATTTTCAGCAGTTGGTGGTGACAATGTTGCAGCATCTCAAAGGAAAACAGGTACTAAAGGTAAGTGTAACTCAGAAGAAAGATTTCACAGTTTCACTCAGAAGAAAGATTCTACCATTAACAGCAGTGTCAAGCAGTAGCAGTAAAGCCTGAGCACATTTTAGGACTTGCCAGCAATTAGTGCAAATGTCAGCATAGGACATATTCAGGGTCTCAGTGGTTCTACTGAGACTTGGACGTGCAATAATACAATATGCAAATTGATTCCATAGTATTTGCTTGATGAAGAAAATTCTTTCATCAGTTCTACTGAGTTTTTTTAAGGCTGACAGGAAAAGCTGATGGGTGAGACATTTGCACTGTGGTTGGTTTTTCTTTTTACAGATGCCTGAAAAACAATAGCTAAAATATAAACTAGGAACTGTGGAATAGCTGTAAAAGCACACACTCCCTCCCATGAAACAAGGGAAGAGAATGGAAGATTATTTTCAAGCTCACAGATGAGACTAAAATTAAGAAAGTTATCTTTTCTCAAAACCAAGGGCACACCAGCAAAACAAACCATCAACTGAATCAGTGTGGGCTTTCATGTGAAATTAAAGAATAAAGATCTGATGCTTGTTTCAGATTGGTTTCAGTATTGATTTTTCAATAACAAGCAAATAACAGAATACTATTTCTCACATAATAGAAATCAGTCTCAAATTTAAACTAAAGCATGAGAGATTTTACAATCTGTTTCTATAACAAAGAGAAGGACAATTTGAGGATGTACTACTTATCTCAAAATATTAGAAATAACGAGGAATAACAGTGTGATGGAAAAATTTCTTAGAACTTTACCTTTGTGGCAGCATCAAAACAAACAAAGCCCGTGCTGAAGTCGATGGTAAGTCCCATAAGATGACTCTCTAAAACACAGGCATACGTCTTGCACTGTAAAAGAAAAATCAGAGAAGGTAGTTACCACAGAAGACATTTCTTAAATGATTTTCTAGGACCACTGTTTCTGAGTCTTTATTCTAATGTTTATATACCTCAAAATTATTATCAGAAATAAGTCATTTGTGTGTAAATGTGTCAATTTTTTTGTATTTCAAATAAAAGGATTTTTATCAGTGATGAAGTGTCTAAGACATATAAAAACAGGTGTTGCTTCCATTAGGGAAAAAATGAAAGGTTTAGAATTGCCTCAGTGGCTTACTAACAACATTTTCTAAAAGGAAAAATTTATTATTTTCAATCTCCTTATTTTTTTTTTCATACCCAACAACTTTTAAGATTAATATATTCCTTTTATCTTTTCAAGCAAAAAAAAAAAAAAAAAAGCTTATATAAAGCATCTCTTTAGTAGACTGTTTCTTGTGGTTTTCTGTTGTCCTAAATCTCAGGGAGAAAACTAGTATTTCATACCATTTAGCAGCTAAATGGAATTATCTGATTTTTTTTTTCTTTTTTTTTTTTGGCTTCAGATAGTGGATCAATATATCAATATATCTCAAAGGTTTGTATGAGAAACCTTGGAATTCTGTAAGACTTTAGCATTCTACTGTTTTTAAATATATAATTCTATTTATTGCCATAACATCACACTTGAATACACACTGTGAGACATTTATAAGTGTAATTTTTAGCATCAAGCTGTGCTTGAAGCCTGACTGCAGGTACAAAATGACAGACTTGTCTTTGTCATCACAAAATACATTAAAAAAATCAAAACATTTCTAAATCAGATTCAAGTTCTTTAAATAAATTATTCTTTTTTTAAAGGCATTTTGCCCTCCAGATTAAATGAAATACAGCTATACTCTTCAAATACTGCTGTAGCTGCTAAAATTATGAAATGAGAACAAAGACTTCCACGACCCATAATGTGTCAGCAAAATCAAAATATAAATTGCAAATGTGGGAACAATGTGGGTTACAAATTGTAAGTACTACAAAAGAACCCAAGATGATTTTTGGCATTTTGATTATAAAGATAAATCAGATGCCTTTACGTATATATTCTTTTTGTAAGAGGGTGCTGTTTGGATGGTCTTCCATAGAACACAAGAGGCTGGAAGTTGCATTAACAGGTTCTAAATAGAAAATGCAATGAAGGCAAATTGAAAACTTCATACTTAGTGTTTATATTAACAAATAAAAGTGGCTTTTTATTTTTTTCCCTTTGATCAGCTACACCATGAGACTGTTATGAATGTGTAAAATCTGATTGTAAATCAATGCTGAAAAAGAAGACGATATTGCCTTTGGTATTATCTCATTAATAGAAGAAAAAAATGTGAAGTAATATATTTCACAGTTACTTATAGTTAATTAAGTCACATATGCAAAACTTTTCAAGCTTTTAATGCAAAGCAAAAAATGTACGGTTTTGTGGAATTATCTTGCAAACATCCTACAAGATGCAAATTGCATTTTTGTTCGTAAACTTTAAAGATCTGGAACAGACTTAGAGCCTTTACTGGAAATTAAATGTGGCATGGAAAATGTGCATCAGATTTAAAATACATATTGTCATCTGAAGTTCTCTAACCTCCCACCCCAACACCAGAGGCCAACCCGCAGTGTGCGCTGACTGCAGCACCATGCTGAGCTGGCACAGCTCCCTCTGCTTTTTAGCCCAGAACTTGGACTGGCTAATTAGCCTCACTGGGAACTTAAGATTCATGAGAAAGAGGACACACCAGCCTTGGTTCAAGGCTGCACTGAAAAAGCAACCTACTTCCTAGACTGAAGGGTATTTCTACAAAATGCAGTGCTCAGTTTGTGGAGAAATGTCATCTAGTTAAGCTCAGTGTCGTTCTTTACAGGAAGAAACTGCAGATCACCAGTAGAGCTGATTATTTAATTATTCTTTACTTATATAAAAGACCATTCTACACCCTCAGACTATGATTTTCAAAACAATTTAGATAAGAAAAAATGTGAAAATAATAAAAAGATCTCTGGAAAGTGAGAATTTAGTTTCCCTGGGGAAGAATGTCCCTTGGTTTTTGCAGGTGTTGTATCCATTTGCACACGATTCTGGTGACAGGTCAGAGCAGGGATGTGAACTTTCAGACACTAGTTAACTCTACTAAGACTTTTCTCATCTTTATTTTCTTTAAGATGCCTTTTAATTCAGATATTTGGAGAAAACAGAAAGGCAAAAATTGTTATCAAGGTACAAGTTAATTTAACATTTCTTATAAATTTAACATTTTAAAACTTTAAAAGTGGCTATGAATAATATATACTGTGGGCATTTGGTTTGGTTGCTGATTTCTCACAAGAACTCATGAAAACCTCATCAGAACTGAAGCATCCCCTTCCCAAAAGGAAGAACACACTTCAGCAGTCATTTGCTGTTCTTCCTCAGAATACAGAACGTTAACTTTGGTTTATTAATAATTCAATGGGTCAGGCAGAGGCTGAAGGAGACAACTTGAAGTTGTTCCTTAGAAACTATTCCCTCAACATGCACCGTTTAAATTATGGAAAGAACAATATATTGTGAACTTCATGTAAGCCCTCTCTGAAGCTGAAACAAAGTGAACTATAAATCAAAGACTTAATTCAGACTTTTAAACTCAGATTCAACTTCAATGAAAACATATGTTAAAGTACTGCAACTTAAAACAGTTTACATAATAATCCTTACATTAGAGAACAAACAACTACAATACAAGCAAGGACAGCAAGAAAAAATTCATGAGGCAAGAGGTGAAAATATTAGCTTAAAGTAGCAGGAACATAAAGGGAATGTGACAGGCATATATATAATTGCACATTATTAGGCAAGTTATAGTAGTCACAGATTCTTTGTGCAATAATGCAGTGAGAGAGTAAGGAAAAAGGATTTTCATTTCAAGTATTTTGTTTTTTAATAGGAAATTATGAAAATGGATTACTATCACTTACTACATTACAAAACTAATTAAAGAGTGAGTGTAACACATCAAAATGACACCACTGTATCATTGTACCATGTATTGCTAAATTATTATCAATTTGACTGTGCCTCTTCTAATATATTTATTTTCTAAGAAAAACCAACTGTTTAATTTTTAGTTTAGATATACCTCTGGCAGAAGCTATGAATTAGGTTGAAACAGAATTCATTATATATTTATAGTAATGCATTTAAAAATATTTGAATTTGTTATATATTCTTTGGAGTTAGATTAGAATTGACCCCCTGATTAACCTCTTCTGGATGTTATAGCCAATGAATAAGAGTTACTTGTTGCATGATTATGGAGTAGCACACAACGCAGTTGAATATTTTTAAATGGTAGGTTTAAACTGAAATTATATTTTCAAAGCAATACTATTTTATTGTAAGACAAAGCTACTGGATTAGCATTCACTTTAAATATGAATATTTAGATCAACACAATTGCATAAATCAAAATTTTAGTAAAAATGTACCATTGATAGCCTAATTTTGAACCTCACTTTTTTTCTTCTCACAGAGCAATGAAAGACCTTGTTAGAAACAAAGTATACCACCAGATTTTTTCTGCATCTGCAGGTTGGTAGCTGAAAGCAGTAATGGATTGCTAAAAGAAAAATGAGGAGGCCAAAGCCATTTATGTTTAAAATATTCCATATTTTTTTTCCAAATCATGATATAGAAAATAAAGAAAAAAAGGTGAAATAATGAGTGTGAGTTCCACAATAATATTCTATCATGAGAAGCCTGTTTTTCCACTTTCACAGATCTGCTATAATCAACCAATCAATCAATCAATCAGGAAATCATTACTTTGAGTTCTTAATTGCTACATTGAACATGGGGAGAGAGGAAAAAAAAGGTAAAAATATTAAGATGAATCTGAGATTAAGATTATAAAGGAAACTATTTTGGAGAAGCCTGAAGGCAATTTTGAATAAATGCAATTCTAAAATTAAAAAGAAAAAGCTAAACCAGGAATGCTACAGTACAAATTTTTGTTCTGAAAGTAGAACAAATATGAGGCGGTTTCTGAGATAAAATTAATTCAGGAAAAATGTCATAGATTCTTTTACTGATGGCACAGCAGAGCTACTATAAACTATGTTGCAGTGAATTATATAAGTCAACAACTCTCAAATATTTAGTGGCAGAGGACAAACATTATCGCAAGTTTTACACAGAAAACCTAGTCTTAGATTTTCCAGCATGCGAGTACAGCTTAAAAGATAAGAATAGTTTTTTATAAAAGGTAACAGCATGTATGAATTTAAAAGAAAAAAGCCAAGCCTCCCCTGACTCCTCTTGCAACAAAAGTAACTGTGTGTTAAAACTGACAGCGGAGTAGTTTTTGCATATTGGATCTTCACGAGTATGTACCAGTTCCGTGTATCTGCACGCAGTGGTTTGCAGGTCAGAAAAGGGCTAATATATAACTAACTAACAGTTTTTCTGAATAAAAACACGCCACTGCTTGCATTCCCAGGAGGACACAGAAAATGTGTGAGCCAATACTTGCACAGGCTAATATGCTAATATGGCTCAGGCAGGTGTGTATCACTGCTGCCAACAGCAACTAAAGCTGTTCTAACCACATGTATATTTCATTATTAGAAAATCAATATTACAATTGGGATTAGGTGAATTACAACTGTGGTGGGTGGCTTTTTTCTCCTTTTTTATGTCAAAAAGTCATGACTTTTTGGTCACGTGAGAAGTTATCTTTAAACACGCTGATATGTAATTTTGCTATAAAAAGTCACTAGTAATCTGTATTTGAATGTTGTCCATCACTGCGCTGACACCTAACAATAGAGCAAATACAAAAGGAACAGGAAATGGGTGAAGAAAGAATAAAGCATCTGAGGTACAACTTGTTCTTACTTGTACCTAGCAAGTACTTCACACAGTATACTCTCATTCCTGCTATTACAAGGACTACTTAATTCCTGCAAAGTTCTCTTGTGATATTCAGTAACAAATAAGGTAGTATGCAAGCCAGTAAGAATATCTAAACACCTGCATTTTTTCCCTGATCCACAGATTGTTTTTCTGTCCGTGAACTTCAGTTAACAAATACGTATCATGTTGTCATAGTAACTCAAAGATTGTATTTCAGGTGACCTCTTCTGAAGGCTAGCTTGCAAGATGTTCGGGAACAGCAAAAGCAATTACTTACATAAAACAGTAATAACTTGAGAGCTGCAGGAGGTCGTAAAATTTCTTAATTTACATCATTATTTCATATGGGCCTAATTTTTTAATGTACCAAAAGATGATCAACAAGGCAGCTGTTCTCACCTGTATCCGTTCAACTTCTAAAAAAGTTGCTGTTTGGAAGGCTTTTTCCCATAGTGTTAGGTCAGACTCTAGTTCCACAGAGAAGTAAAGATCTTCTCCAGATTCAGACTGGACACTGAAGCAATGTTTCCGACGGTCCAGTAGATCACTGTCCTGATGAAAACCTGAAGTTATATAATCTGGCATACATCAATTAATATTTTTAATTGCAAACATTTATGCGTCAAACCCAGCATTTTTAAAGGCATTTTAAATGACAGGAATAACCATAGTCACTGAGGAACTGAAAATCAGGGGTTTGGTCTAAACATTGACACTTCAATGAATTTTAAAAATGATGCCTACATTCAGAATGGTACAGAACAGCATATCTCCAGCAGTAACTTCAAATATTTTAACAAATCACTTCTTAAAAATGTTATCAGCTATATTCTTTAGATTAGATACCTTCTATGAAAGTTTTCCACTTTCTATTCACATGAGGAACACAAATATCAGCTTTTCTGACCTATTTGACTTATACACTCTACTCTGGAAGGTTGGTCAAAAGAATATATTTCTTTTAAGAAGAATGAAAAGTCCATATGTTCTATTTTCTTTATAGAGGCTAGAGAAAACAAATTAATATTTCTGCAGGCTTACAAAATTAGTCTTTAAATGGATGCTGCAGGTAGAGACTATAGTGGCTGCCCATGGTTAGGTTGCTGGCTTTGGTCCTGGAGGAGAACATTACTTTTGGCTTTACTTTCAACATAACATCACATAATGGACATTGGGTTATAAATATTTATTAATTAATGATTGCTAGTATTTGCAATCGGTACTAAACCAAAGAATAAGCAAGTTAATCAGAAAATCCATTCATTAAATAGTTTTAAAATATTTTTAAAACTTTATTTATTTAATAAAAAGAATGCTTTATGCTAAAATTCTCGCATGTAATTTGTTCTTGTGAAAAACAGGTTTGCAGAAACAGCTTTAATTAACTTAGTCCCTGCTACATCAAAGTTGCCACAATTCACAAGCTCACCAGCTGTCAATGCCAATACATCTGGAGATTTGGGTATAAGTAGCCTGCATGCAATTTTCACAAAGTTACCCCATAGCAAAGGGCAGAGTTAAGTTGAGCAAAGGAGACTCATGGGACAGTATTGCCTTCTGGTTATACACAACTTGAATAGACCAAGGGGAGCACAACCAGCTGATACAAGCTGGAAGAGCAGCTTATATTGTTCATGTCAGCTCTCCCTGGGGCAGAGAACCAGCAACCAAAAGCTGATTGAGAACAAAATATATAAAACAGGGACCTGTCTGAAACTATCACTCTCAGGTATACAAGTAGGCAAGGGGAGAGCAAGCACTGCTTTCCCCTTTCCATTCATTCAGTAGGAAAGTGACCAACCTGTTCAAGAAAACCAGTACAGCATGCATTCATGAGTGCTTCTAGCTGAAGCGTCATTTACAATTTCTAGAAGAATCAGCTATGGAGGCATCATATCCACTCTTTTCAATCACCATGAAAAAACAAGTCGCTATGATTTTAAAATGACCAGTCACTGTGGAAAAATCTCTCTCCTTACTTCCATCAAGTGCTAAGCTTAGTAGCTGTACAATATTTAGTCATGCATGAAAAAATCAGCATGAACATGTTTGATCTTAAAAGACAGCATTTAAAAAAATAAAAAATCTTGTTCCATATTTTTCTTCCAAATATTTACAAAGATGTGTAGTTGAACCAGTTAGGTGTAGCTAAATAATAGTCTGTGTCCTATCAGAAACACCTTTTGTATTTTTTTAGTACCTCTTTCCCCCCTTTTTTTTCCTTTTTATTCAGGCCCTTCTACTAAAACTGAAGCGTTAATTCTGTTCACAGTATGTCCTGACCAGCATTCAAAATAGAGGCTATAATATCCAGGTTGTTGCTAATGACATCTATGCTCCATTGCACACACAGCCTCAAAGCACACAGAGCAGCAGCACTGTGACAAATGTTTAACCTTGTGGGTATGTGTAGCAACAAAAGACAGCATCACAGAGTGGCTTGGGCTTGAAGGAACCTTAAAGATCACCCAGCTCCAACCCTTTACGGCCATGGGCAGCGAGACCTTTCACTTGACCAGGTTACTCAGAACTCATTCAGTCTGGCCTTGAACACTTCTAGGGATAGGACATCCATAACCTCTCTGGGCAACTTGCTCCAGTGCCTCACTACCACCACAATAAAGAATTTCTTCCTAACGGCTAATCTAAGCCTATTCTCTGTCATGAGTACTGTCTCCTACATTCTGCCTTGTTTTGTCACTACATGCTCTTGAAAAGAGCCCCTCTTCATCATTCTTATAGGATCCTCTTAGATACTGAAAGGCCTCAATAAGTTCACCCTGAAGCCTTCTCTCTTCCAGGCTGAACAATCTCAATTCTGGAAGAGCAAAAGCACTGGAAAACCCTCACTCCTCCAGGGCAGAAAAGCTACTTCTTTTAGAAGTAGCACGTCTTGTCTAACAAATCTTAAAAGGGATCTTGAACTCCCTGTGCTCCCAGAGCGAAACCTGATTGAATGGGCCTATTAGCCCAAAACCCAAAGGGCCTCTTCAGCATGGAGTTTGGCAAGACCCATATGTAAGGTACATGTATTTCCTGGGGAAGGTTTTAGTTCTTCATAGCTACAACCACAGAAGAAACTAAAAATATTTTGAACTCATCTTTATCTATTTATGTCTACTACAGTTAGTAAAGAATAAGTAATTATTAGTGATGAAGCTTAAAGCTTTTCTGAAACACGACTGTGGGGGATCACACTAATCATTGACTTTAATATAACCCCTGTTTTCAAATGGGACAGAGCTTAGTGCATAGCTGAGTTTCAGAATGCATATCTCTATTTAGCTGGGCACAGCTAAGGTTTGATGCTTTTAAATTATACTCTTAGACTTCCAGTCTTACGTGCTTTTTTTGTCTCCTATTGAGAAGAATATGCTGTCTAGGAAAAAGAGTAGAATTAGTGCACAGACTGTGAAAAACAAAATGTTAGAAACTTCATTGAGATTGATCTCTGTTAAAAAACACTTGAAAACTGCAAAAATCTCTGGAGGCTTTGAAGTGTTTAAATAAAAACCTATGTATTTCATTATGAACATTGCCAGTAAGAATTGTACTAGATTTTACTAAGCATTACATCAAACCCAGATGATGAATAGAAAGCTAAGTGGGATCTACAATAATTATCCAAGTTTTTGCTACTTAGGTATGAAAATGAGAGCATGCTTTGATTTAGGAAAAACCTAATCAGTACTAGGAAGTATTTCCCCTCAGTATTTTGTATATAAAAAGTTCAGAATATTTCATCAACTACATTATACTGTGACAAACAAGACACATAATGGACTCATTTATTGTTGGAATTTCCATTCTGCGAAGTTCCTCTTCAGAATGAAAACAAAATACATTTCCCCAGAAATAATAATTTAACCTCATAATAATTTTAATTTGTGATTAGCTCTAATGTATATACTTGTGATTTTGATATCATCATCTATGATTAGGTCCATGATAAGAGAACTGTAAGCCAAATACATTTAAATTACGTGTTTTAGTTTTTCTAAAATTGCTAACATACATATGAAGTATTCCTTTCCTAACTAGTGGTATTCCATTCTACATGTAAAAAAAGTTATGTGTAAGGTTCCCATTAGTACTGCTTCTGAATCTTTTTCTGCTTTTTCTGCAAGATCTTTCCTTAGTTTTGCATTTCCCCTCAAGCATTAAAAATCTGCATTCTAGGTTTATAGAATGTAATAATTTGTGCAATAGATAACTGGACAAATGAATATGTAGGCAAAGCTAAAAGATAGCTATCCAAATGTCTTTATAAAGACAGGAATTTAAAGCACTTTTTTTTTTTAAGGAATCCATCCGGAATAGTCCAAAAGTCTGCAAATTAAAAAAAAAAAAAACAAAAAAACAAAAAAACCAAAAAACCCCAAAACAAAACAAAAAAACACAAACCAAACCAAACCAAAAGAAAACAAAAAAACCAAAAAAACAACAAAAAAACACCCCAAAACTTGTCAAGAGTATCCAAACCAGGTCTGGATGAAACAGGAATCTTCATTAATTAACTTTTACCAAACCACTACTTCAATTAAAATATAAATGTCAGTCTACCCATTTAAGAATCTGCTATTATTATATTCATTTCGTCAATGATGGACACAAGCCAATTTCATGTTGAGTTTTTAAGAACTCTTTCATACCTATAATGATTAGTTGTACCATTTGTCCCTGATGTTCTCATTGTGAATTAATAAAACTCTCTGAAGAGAAGCACACACAAAACTTTTAGCAGTGTGCTAATTCTCACTGGAGGGAATGTAGTCCTGCTGAAGGATGGGCTGTGACGAAAGACATTGGCTCACACCCAGCTTCAGGGTAATCCAGCATCTCTGCTGACAGGACAGTATGACTCCTGCTTGCCTAATTAATAATGATATCCGTGTTAAGTGAGAGTAATAAATTTGTCCATGGGAACTAAGCATGGCTCATTAAGCAGGTCCTTCCAAATTAAGGCAGAATGCCCCTTTATCACTAAACAGTGACTTTGCCTTCGCTTCTGCAGGGGTAATCTCTTCTCTTTTGAAACACTGCTCTTTCCAGAAGCAGCACCACTTCTTTTTGATTACTTGAGTAGTTTCATTTTAAGTATGTTGATCGCATTAAATACTCATATTTTGGATATTATTTAAACCTGCTAAGATGCAGGAGGCCCTCACCTCTTGTGATAGTCAGTGAGAGTTGAGTTCTTCTATTCTACAAAGCCCTCTGCAACAGAAACAAACATTTGGCACTTTCATGCTCATGGCATGATTTTTACTCAGGAGATGCTCAAGAATTTTCTGGAAGTCTGATTTACCTATAAAGTTACATGTAATATAGAGAGTGGCACATACATTTTTGCCATGGAACTGTAAATGTTAGTGACACCAGTGAGCAGTTTTTGACATGAACAACAATTCATGTAAGATGGTCAAAACCATACTACATGTAGTAGTAGTTTTTGACCATACTACTTGCAAGACTTTCAAGAAAATTATATTTCAGATGTTAAAATGAGGTAAGAATTCAGGTATTCAGAAATGAGGTATGAATTCTCTCATATTAATTATAACAGTTCTTCAAAACACATAAATGAGAAAATGATTTCTTTGTTAACTAGTTCAGACAATTCTACCAAAAGAAATCAGTCCTATCATAATCAAGATTCAAACCTAGCACCTAAATTCTCTGAAGATAAAAAGCATTTTTCTCATGCAATCTCTCCAAAGCAACTGTAGAAATGAAACACATCATGCCTTTACACTTTCTGGCATCAGTGCCCTGATAGTTTTACTGCTTGTGTCTCCTTTTACGTATCAGTTCTGGCTACATAAACATACATCCCTCTTTCTGAGGCCATATAATGATCTACTTCTTCAGCTGGAATTTTCGGAACACTTTGCTTGAGCATCACCATTAGTTGCTATGGTGATGGTTCTAATAGCATTTACAGGCAGCAGGGAACAGATTCATTCCAGAGTGAAAAAAAAGACACAGCTTCTCCAACATATCCTCATTACTCAAGTAATAAATAAATAATATCCATGAAGGCGTGCGTTTGAACATAGCTCATCTTATTTGGACCCTTCTGAATTTAATTCTTAAGAAATGTGAAAAAAATGTTGATATTGCAGATATCTATGCATACACATATTTAGGCAAACACAGAACTGCAGAACTAAAACTGGACAGAAAATATTTTGATGTTCAGATTTGACAAAAAGTAAGTTTACTCATGGGGGACACTGTTTATAATTGCAGGAGAAATTTTACTTTCAATTAAATTTCCATTAGAAAGATCTGTCTGATGGCTGGAGAGGAATAGAAAGGTTCCTTCTTTGTATTCCATTAGGTTCAGCATTAAGCTTGAATCACTTTCCTATTGTGTCTGAAAAGGAAAATTAATTTCCTATTTTGCCTGATTATAAGACAGTCTTGAAGACCCACATTTGAATCAGAGCAAGAGTCTGAAAAGAGGTTTCTTCTGAGTCAGTGCCATAACTGTGTCTATTACTTAATGAACTCTACTGAGAAACTTGTTTATTTTTTTGCCATATGAGGAAAATTTTCAAAATGTTCATAAAACCGACTAATCTTTTGAAGAAATAAATTATTCTAATACTTTCTGGAGAGGAATTAGTGGTTATTTTCTGTCACAGAGAAATCAGAGATGAGTATAATTACAAACAGATACTAAAAAATGTGCTGATCATTTGTTTAGAGAGTTATTAAGGTTTTTACCTCTCCAAATGTTGAGATATTATTTGCTGGAAATTAAATTCAAGAACAGATCCCATAAGAATAAATATAATGATAATGGATAGCAATGTAAAAGAGTGATCCTATCTTTTCATTCTGATTCTTTTTTAAAATAGTTTCTCAAATTTAAATATTTGCAGCTGATCTTTTTTCCCCCATGTTAGTTGTGTGTCTGAGGATAGTGCTGTATTTTATACTATAGTTAAAACAGCTAAATGAGTTCTGTAAAATAAATTAGAAAAATCAATTAAATTGGATTATCCCAGTTAAAAAGAAAGAAATAAACAGAGAAGCATTAGCCCCCAAATCTGCTTTTTGGGCTGTTCTGGGACTTCCATTCTTCAGACTAGCAATGGCTGATTTAAGGACAGGGACACTTTAGCTGTCCTTGGGAAGAAAAGTTAAGATCTACCAAAAAAAATATTAGTTTCTGGGCAAAATTCGACCATATTTTGATATTTTAAAGATATCATTCTGAAGATGCTGCATTTTCATGGTGTATAGGAAGAGAACCTTCCTTATATTTCCAGCTGTTGGGAGTTGTCATCCTACTGGCCAAAGAGAAAAACCACCTGGCTCAACAGCAGAAGTGGGCAAAGACATTACATGAAAGAAAAGTGCTTTTCATTCTCATTTTTGTCAGTTTTTGTGTTTGGGTTTTTTCCCCCAACTTTAGATGTACTTGTTTTAAAGGCAGGCAAAGATCTCTTAAAGGTCTTCCTCATGAAAGGCACAAACACTGGAGGGGGAAGAATTAAACTAGATTTAACAGAAGTTTGGAAAATTACCCACCAAACTGATTATTTGTTATATTAAAAGAATTACCTACTTGACTGCATACTCTTTCTTATTTAGCTTCCTTTCTTATTTGCACAAAATTCCTTTTTCAAATACCTTGTCAATACATTATATCAAGGTGAGAGTATATTAGAATAGCATAGTGAAAAACATTTGTGTTGAATATCACTATGTCAGAAATTTTGTGTAAGCAAATGTGTAAAATAAATTATTTTACATGTACTTGCTCATAGTGCTAAGAAAAAAAATTTAAAAGGACTGTGATAAAAAGGCTCCTATCATAAAACAACAAGATAAAGGTTTTTAAAGAAATTAATATTTCTGGTTTCACTGCTGGCTCTGGCTGTTGAGAGTAATCAACATTTAGGCCTCCACTGAGAAGAGAATGCACCAAATAAAGTTTTGAATAGTTGCCCCTGAGACAGGAACACTTTATTTCATATGAGGATTGGGACACAATTTCGGTCAAAAATAAAAAATTATCACTGCTGCATTAATGCCCAGAGTCACAAATTCTTTGTGCAATAATACTGCAGCATCTCAAGCAAAATTAAAGTATTGCAATAGCCAGAAATAAAGATAAGAAAATACTAAAATTATTAAAATCCATGACCCTAAAAGAAAAGAAAATTGATAAATAAGAGAAAAATATTTCACAAAAATCTACTAAAATTGATGAGTTAGAGTATATTAGCTCATACAATACTGAATCACTCCAATCTTTAGAAATGGTCTGATTAGATGAAGTCAATGGAGGGAAACTACTCAAGCTGCAGATAAATCTCAAGTATCTTGGATTTAAGACACATACGTGTCTTTCCCAAATATCCTTACACAGTATTTATATTTCACACCTAATTTCTGCTCTTTTTCAACATTGCCTTATGCTAAAAGTTAATTTGGCTTTGCTTTTCAAGGATGCTGCAACAGCACTGTCAGTCTCATAACTAGACAGGCAACAAAAAGCAATTTCTGAAACGGAGAGGTTGCAGAAGTAATTTAAAAGTTTATTTTCTGTATCTGTTTATTCTTTTTGCTTTCCTCTGTGTGTTTATCTTGTTATTTCTTCTAGGATGAAGGATCAGACTCTTAGATTGGCAGCCCCAGCACAACGCAAGTCATTTATTTTTCACCCAAAAGGTGACAGTTTATATTAATATTACATAAGAAATGTCAGAAAAAGGCAGAGAGGGGGGGAATTAATAAAAAATGAGAAATCTCTCTAAAGTTAAGGGGAAACATGAAGAGCCTTATTTAATAAGTTTACATTTCAAATATTGTTTGTCCTTTCTCTCTGAACCAAACAAAAAATGAATAAGTCTTTGTACAGTGGTAGTTGTCATGCACGTAATAACACTGCCTCTTTGCTTTCAGAAAAGTCTCTTACAAGGTTGCTGTAGAGTTACAGCAACATCAACACATTTACACATAGGGCCCAGTACATATATCCAGATTAACATGGATTAGGGCTTGTGTAACTATGTAGATGATGAGGAGAAATGAACTGCAATCACACACAGAATCACAGAAGTTGTGTATGGTCTCACCCGGGGTGCAGACATCCAGTGCCTATCTCTGTGCGTGACAGGAGCAGCAACACACTAGACTACGCTTAAAAGGATCCAGTGGTGGAAATTCAGTGGCCTTGTCAGGAGTTCTATTTCAATACAGAAATTTTTCTTTATGGCCTAACTGAAGCCAATTTAGCATTAGCCTTGATGCCAGTGGACATGGAGGTATTTCTGACTATTACTATCCTCTTTTATGTGGAAACATTATATAGTCTTAAATGTAGGACTGAAGGCAAACCAAAGAATGAAAATTACTTCAATTGTTTTCAACTGAAATACTCAACAGTTAGCATTCTTTCCAAGAACCTGGCGAAACCCCAGCTGAAAATCTAATATTCCTTGGATGCAGCATTAACTTATTCATGAAAGGCATGCATTACTTCTGCCTCTTTAGTGTTGCCAGTCTTTTAGTGGAATCACATCAGGATGCAAGGCTCACCATTGAGCAAACCATATGAATGACAGACCTCAAAACATGTTCTCTACCTGCATGTCTATTGGCATTATTTTTAAAACTTACTTGAATACAATAACATTGTCAGTAGTTTCCCATCATTTTTATATTATCCTTTTCCCATACTTGGCTTACTGGAAATGGACAGCATAATTAATTTAAGTAGGAAAAATTAACATAACTACTTTTGAGGATTTCACACATACCAACAGCTAAAATAAGGAAGGAATCACAAGTCTTCTGAGACACCAAGTTGGTCCTGATTAATATAGCAAGAAAATTATAGCTGCACTGATGTGAATGGTACTAAGTGTAAACACCAATGATTCACTACCCTGACATGTTGCCAGCACAGACTGCCTTCCACAGTTATCCTCACATTTCATTTCAGAGTTGATCTGACACATGAATATGTTTCCTGTTTTATGCTGAATAAAGCATGATCTAACTGTGAATCTCCAAATATTTTTGCATGCCACTGAAGATAGGAGGCAGGTGACTAAACTATAGAAAGCATTTTCTCACAATTACAAGGAGATATTTGGATGAGCTGAAGATCATAAATAACTGAAGTAAAAAGGACAGAAAAGTGCAATTTCTTATATTATTCTTCATCATTTACCTGAAACAACCAAACAAAATTTTTTCTACCCCCATATGGAAAATATGTTTAAATATTTAAATTCTTTTCAAAGTTATCTAGGGTCGTTAAATCTTGTTAAATTATACACATTTACACATGTACACACTGTCAAAATACACATGTTAAAACTGTATCAAGTGGTACCAAAAAGACATATATAGTTAAATCAGATTTGAAATACTGAGCACGATAAGGGCCCCTGCCTTTCTGAAGTTAATGATAGAATTACCTGCTTTTCTGGAGCATTGAATATTGTTCAATTGCAACATTAAAATTAGTTGGCTGTTAATGGGACTTTACTCTCCAAAATAAAGGATAAGGTGAAACAAGCTTCTGGGAGAATAAATTAGAAATATTTATTGATAGCAAATTCTACCAGCAGTTCTATTAAAAATTTCTCAGAGATACATTTCAATGTCAAAAGTGGTATCATTAAATTATCTTTTCTGACAAACTTCTTAACACAGACCACAGATTTTCATCCACATTAGCACTAGTCTGAATAAATTTGTGATTAAAAAAACAAAAAGTGGTTTAAATGCTATCAACTTTTAATGGTTCAAGTGGTGTGGTACTGGTTCAAGTGGTTTAAATGATATCAACTTCTTTCACTGACTAATCAGCACAGCTTTTACAGTTCTTACTTTCTTTGCCATTTTAACTTGCCTGACTTTGATGTCCACTCACTTTCTTTTTACCTGCTTATTTTTAGGGTTAAAGAGTTCTTCAGTGCCTTTTTTTTCTCTCTGCTTCCACCCCTTAATAAACAGATCTATTGAATTTTTAATAAATAATTTCAAATGCTTACCAATTTATGCATTTACCCCCTCAGGTCTTAAGTTATTTGCATCTCCATAAATGCTCCTTTTACATCAAACATAGCTACTGCTGTTTGCCATTATTTCACAATTAATAATTTAAACCAATTAAATTGAAATGTGATTTTTGTACTCAGCCAGCTTTACCTAGGTTTCATGTCAAAAATTATTACTTCATCACCAAAATCTTGACAATTAAGAACTTCATATTTATATGATAATAAATTTTTATCTGGTAGTTTTTAAACTTTATACAGAATCTTTTTTTTTATATTACATTATTGTTATGGTAGTGTATGAAAGTGGTTATGAGGATTTGGGATTTTTCCTATTTTGTTACTCTATAAAATTGTAAATACTAAATTAGAGGTTCAATGACATTTTGCTAAATTTCTTTCAACAAGACTGTTTTTCACACAGTGAAAAGACTGCTTTTTAAAGTGTATGCTTCATATTTTAAGGTCTTTCTGGTCATTTAGAAGATCCTAATCAAATCAGAATAGAGACTTATGCCTTGCTTCTACTTCCTTTTCTTTGTAATCTGATCCAGAAAATAAAAGAAAAAAGTATACAGTTACAATAAAATAGTGATTTATTTGATGAGCATTATAAATATGAATCCACTAGCTATAAATCACATAATATTCTCTGAAATCTCTGAATAAAGTGCAGAAAATCCTGCCTTTTAGCTGCTTGACACTAAGGCAACTGTGACAATTTAAAATGGCATCCCAGTCTTCTTTATTGTTTGTGAAAGAAATCAGAGCCTTTGGAATGGATACTAAAGGAAAAAGAACACTAAACACATGCAAGTAAATATAAAGAAAGCATGGTGGAAGCCAAGTTTTGGGTTTTAATTAACATTTTTGGACTATATGCTCTTCCTGAAGATTAAATCAGTTAAGTACTTTGTAGTAGACAAAGCATTGTGTAGACATTAATATTTGATTACTGTTTGAATATTTTTATTGTTACCAGAAGAGGAATTATTCTCTCATCCTGAAACACTGAAATAAGCATTCAGTAGGATCTGGGAGCTCATATTCTCCACTGTAGTGCTTCTGTCATGAAGAGACTTAAAGGAGTCTCAAACTGAGGAAAATTACAATTTTATTTAAAAAGACAAACTTAGGGTAGTAAGTCTCTGTAATCCAGACTGTCCTTGTGAAGTTTGTCAGAATTTTAGTCACAATTAAGGAGTGGAAAATGGAGAAAAAATACTTAAAGACATATTGAGTAAAGTCCTGTCCTTATGGCATGAGGGACAGTTATTGAAATTGCCAGTATATAGCAGAGAAAATACCAGCTACCTTGGGTGACACTGGATCCTAATAAATGTAAGTCTGAATATGGATTTATTTTTTTTTAAATACCTCATTCAAAAGCAAGCAAGCCATGCAATACAGATAAACTTTGCTTGGTAAATGATGTGGTAACACTTAATTCTAAAGCACTACTTCTCACTCCTGAGCTAACTCATACAGAGGTTAGCACAGCCTATTTGCAAGTCCTACTTGAAGTGAATATTAGCCAGAAAACCTGTGTCATTCTACAAGTCTGATAGATTTATAATAAAAGTAGCATTTGAGGTACTGTAAGAGGGAATAAGTTTGAAGGTGATCACAATACACCAGAGTAACCTTTTTTTTTTTTTTTATGTGGTCTCTGATTCAGTAATATCCATGGGGCTTGTTCAAATGGGTCTAAAAACCATTCATTGCTTAAATGGAGACTTTGAAGATGCTGGTATAAAAACTGAACAAAACCTTGAGTTTCTACAGATGTTCAATGTAGTAGTGTAATGGGAAGCTGTTTTTCTTGCTTTTATTTGCTTTTATATTTAGTGAAACCATAGTTAAGTTCTATAGCAACTGCTGTAGGAAACTAGAATATGGTGAAGATTAATGCTCCAATGTCAGAAGCTGCAATTCCATTGCAATGATTTTCGCACTTCCAGTTTTTATTATTTATAGGTTTTTGTCAGCTACAGAACCTGCTTGAAACATTTCAGCATTTTACAAGCTTGACCATATTTACAGAAAATACACAAATAACTAAATATGAATAAAGTGATAAAGAAACACATAAATTACATTCTTATATTACTTATTCTGGAATTGCCTCTCTGTTAATATAGACTGAGGCTGGAAAATCTACACCTCTTCCCAGACAGTTTGGATGGCTGGATGATAAAAAAAACCCAGCATATTTGCACTCTTTTCTGTGCTTTCACACAACATTGCCTGAAAGCAACTGTTCTAGGTTTTACTGTTTCACAGATTGGTTCCTTGGCTGTAATAACTTCTGCTACATGGCTGAGAAATGAAAATAAACCAAAAAACCAATGTATTGATATACAAGAATAGGAGACACAGAACCAAGAGGGGAACAGAAAAATGGCAAAAATTGCAAGGGAATTAAGAAGACCATTAACAAAGGCAAATGGCTAAAAGGAAAGAAGAAGGAACTTTAAATTACAGAAAATTATATGGCATACATTCCATAAGTTTCTATTCAAAGACCATAAAAAAATCTTTGGATAAGTCATAAGGAGGAGTCATCCTGGCTCCAAAGCACTTAGTTCTCCAATACAGAAGAGCTACCTTGATGCTTTTTGCTTAAAGTCCAAGCCCTGAAGGAATCAGAGGTTACCAAAGGGAAAGAGGAAAAAAGTGCATGTAAGAAGTGGCATTTTTCAACTCTTTCAAAGCCTGACTGTGTTCTTAGAGCATTGTTCACTTACACTCCCAGTAAAATGCCTTCACCGAGTGAACAACTTGTCCTGTTACTCCTCTCTCTACGTGAGCAATGCAGGAGCCAATATTTGCACACACTTTGTAATTGAAGGATATCCCACAGGGTTGGGATTTTTTATGTTTGATGAAGACTCCAGACCTCACGGCCAACATAGCAGTAAAAGAAAACTTTCCACTTCTCTGCTCAGATGGCTAGCAAAGAGGAATTTTTCAGTCTATAAACTTGGCAGGGTTTTTTCTTTGTTTTTATGGTTTTGGGTTTTTTTTTGAAGTCTCAAGTGTAAAAAGTTTCCAAATTTTATTGAGCCATTGCAACCTTAATCTGGTTCCCTAAGGAAAATATAGTGCACCTATGTGACCTACAAAGGTAAGAAATATAGCATTTATGTCAGTTAAAGGTCTACCCAGTGAAAAACACTTTAAAAAAGTATAGTATTTTCATATTTCTCATTGATTCTGGTCTGCCTCTGCCTAGATAAAATGATAGAAATGTTAACATTACCTTTTATGTAATTTGGACCAAAAGAACCCCAAGACCAACATAAATCAGAAAGCATTTCACATTAAAAATGATTCTCTTTTCCTTCTCATTTGAGAAATTTTGAGCATCTGTTTTTCACTGTTTTTAAAATAGAGAAAAGAGCAGATAAAATAATTCTGATTGAATTAATAATTAAAAAAATATTGAAACAATGTACAATAATGGTCTAATTTAACTTTCTACTCATAATTTTAGGGTTCTAAACATGTACCGCTATCTCTTCTCATTTATTACACTTCAGACAAACTGAAGAAAATGGAAAAAATAAGACAAAAGTTTTCAGAAGTGTATTGTATATTTTAAAGTCTCTGCTCTCAGTCCTAGTGAAGTCATACATTGCAGCTGCTATTAGTTCCATCACTGTATTTGAAAACAACCAAAGTGATCACTGCTTCTTTAGGTCCTCTGTTAGAAAAGTTAGTATTACACTAGCTAAATGTGGCATTAAAGTGAAGCTGTAAAGTCCAAACAGCATTATGGAGAAATAAGGTCATTTCCTAGTCAAAATCAGTTTATTTCCAATTTTGCCATGCCTTCTACTTCAATTTTGTACCTACTGACACCAGAACTTCTGATATTGGACTTCAAAAAGAAAAAAAATAGATCTCTTTCTACAAGGTAGTTAGTATTATGCTCTTGTCTGTCAAAGTGGCAATTTATTTTATACTTTCTTATCATACCTTGAGAATTTTGCACATTATCTCATAAACTGAAAATGTTTTCTCAGCTCGTGTCCAATCCCAGGTTGTGACCTTTAAAAAACAAACAAAACACAAAATAAACAGAAAAAGAAATGAAGTTATTTTTGTTGATTTTTAAGAATTAAGTTTATTAACAAAAAAAATCCCTAAATTATATACATTGATTAAAATATATTCAGAAAGACCAAGCACTGCCTCAAAGCAACATCTAGCAGGGACCAGACCCTTCCATCTAGGAGATGTCGTCCCTGTCCTTACAATGCAGATCCTCTGCATGCAGCCTGCTCTATGCAAAATGAAGATACTTTCCCAGGGAACTTGCAGGGTTTGCAGTGAGATCCTGAGAGGATGCAGCCCTTGAATTTTCATCTCACAGAGCCAGGGCCCTGCCCATTAGAAAACACACTTCTCACCACTTTCCAACTTGTAACTGAGTGCCACTATTTGCTCCTAATCACCTGCAGCGTTTGCA
Organism: Melospiza melodia melodia; assembly: GCF_035770615.1. Lineage (NCBI taxonomy): Eukaryota > Metazoa > Chordata > Aves > Passeriformes > Passerellidae > Melospiza > Melospiza melodia. The sequence continues at coordinate 132,903,911 of NC_086194.1, read as the reverse complement.
GATCCGCAAAACCAGTCCCCAACCTTGCAATGTCCCAGACACTTACCCCACACCCCTTGAGATCCAGAGGGAAAAAAACCAAGCATGAAGCAACACAGGCAAATGTTAATTTTTCCTTTTTTCTTACCAAGATCAATCTACTCCTAAATTCTAACAAACTAAGATTTGAAGAATAGTCTTTTTTTTTATTTTCCTCTTTGTTTTGTGTTTTCTCAACTGTTTTTAACTGTGTTCATTTTAAGCAACTGTTTTTACGCAGAAAAATGCATATATAAAAGAATTAAATTAAATCATGGAAGGGTCAGTGTAAAGACTTAAATGAGACAGAAAGATATAGATTAATGTATTCAGTAAGGGAAGAGTTAAGGCAATATCAGAACAGTGTATAAAATTTCCAAGGAAAATGCAAGCAGAAAACAGGAAAATATTAAAAATGTCAAAATAAACAAGAAAGCACAAAATAGAATCAAATTGAGGTTATAAATGGAAAAATAATCAACTTAATGGTAAGACACTTTGGACAGTGGCCCATATCCAAAGGAAGACAGCTGTATCATTAAATTTGTTAGACACAATGAATAGGTTGATGAAAACATACATTACTGCTTCTACCATATTCAGGATAAAGTTTTTGAAAGTTTAAAAAAAAAATTTAATAGCTTCTAGAGCCCAAGGAACAAAATATTATATGAGATCAATTTATTTCTTATTTAAAGAGAAAGTAATCATTAATAGATCAAAATTATTTTGATGCTGTATGACAAAATTCTATATCTAACTAATTTTTAGTTATAAACATTGTTGTAATGGAAGGTCCTTTAAGGAAATCACAGGTAGGAATGAAAAGTTCAAAAACACAGTGCTACAGTTTCTCTTCTATTAGAATTTTATATATTTACAGTCATTGTCAAATGTACTCTTCCCTATCTTATTGAACTGTGGGTATTAAACCACAAAGCTACTCTTTCTTCTATGGACAAAAAGATAAATTTCTCACCACGAACAGAAAAATGGGGAGAGGAGCCTTGCTACAGTCCCACTGAGCCCACAACACCCAGTCACACCAGAGGAAGTCTTATTGTGCCACGAGGAAAAGTCATTATTATTGCTCCTGAAGCACAAAGTCATTTGGAGCAATGTTTAAAAATTTACGACAGGCTCCATATTTTGGGAGAGAATATAAGAGCTCCCTCTTCTCCCCTGGTTTCCTGATTTTGTTTGTAACTGTAAAGGGAGGTTTTTTCAGGTCAAAACAAAACTCTTTCTGTACAAAGATATGTGCAAAACAAAAGTAACTGTAGAATTAAGATGCCCATAGAAATTGCTGCACCATTCACTTTTAATGTTTTCATTTAAAATATTGAGTAGCAAAAGAAAGGATGTTAGTAGCTCTTTCTCAAGTAAATTTCTATTTATAAATTGGAAGAAATCAAAAACCCCCAGCATTGACACAATTAATAATTCTAAAGAAGAAAATGTGCCAGGAAATAATAGAAAAAAATAATAGTAAATAAGTAATTTTCTTTAAAAACTTCAAATGAAAATAAGAAGCACTAGGATTGCTCTTTTATCTGAGCACGGAAAGTAGAAGTACTATTGCTCAAACAGATAAAAAAAGAGGCAGGGGAGGCTGCTGATAGACATCGTTTAAACACATGCTTCCTTATGTGTTAGAATTTGGCAGAGACTGGGGAAATACTTTTGTTTTATTTTCTGGTTAAGAAAGCTTGCAGAACACCTCTTTTCAGAAAACAACTTTGTCCAAGTAGTTTATACAGCACATATAAAGTAAAGCAGTTTCAATTTTAACTACACTTTATACACCTCCTAAAAAGAAGATCTGAAACTGTCATTGAAACTTTGTTCATAATATTTTCTAATCTCTGGAAGAGACAAACCTTCAAAATAGCAAACTTCGCTGTATATGTAAAAGTTTGCATATAGAAAATAGGATTTTGGAAGTGTGCCATTATTATATGCATTACATGTTAGAACTGGTTGAACTTTAAGTTCCTTTCTAACATAAACATTCTATGATTCTATGTCTTTAAGGCAGCTCTGCACGAGCTCTTCATCTGTCCTAAAAAAAGCATTCTCATCATTCTGCTTCCCTCCTACTCCATGAAGAGAAAATATTTTTCTCTGCATTTGAACAGTTTTTCTATTTTAGACTAGGAATCAGAATCTGGCAATACAAATTCATTTTGTGCTTGCAGCTGAGCTATAAAAACTTGAGGATGGATTTCTTGTCTTATATTATATCAGCTTGCCAAGATTTTCCTTACTCATGTCACCATGGTTCAGGCTCTTCATATGAGCATGTTCCTTTCACACATTAATCACCCCCCATCAGACATTTACCTCCTACAAGTATATTATTCCTATATATGTGTGATTCTTTAGTAAAGAGGTTTGTGGTCTCTTCCATAGTTCTTAGAAAAGAATAATCTTCCTTTTTTGTATTTGAAACAGGATTTCTCATCATTGTTTCTGATTCTATCTAGTACCCAGAATGGAGTTGGTTTTACTTGACAGGCAGCAAATGCTGAAGGAGGTATGGCAAAGACAGGAGAGATGTTTTTGAATTAAGGTGCTTGTTATCATAATCTGACATTTTAATCGGACCCTGACAAATTAATTAATTTACCTAAGAGAGCCAAAATCCCACACCCATGAACTAGTCTACAAACATTGAACATATGATATTTTCAGTTCATACTTACTTCCATTCCCCATGTCTTTCACATGTTTTTAAACCTTTTGCTAAATGAACACCAGTAGTTACTGATGATCAATCTAAAGATTGATGACTTTGAACTACCTCAGGAAGATATTGCCCCAAGAGGTGGTAGATGCCCCATCTCTGAAAGTATTCAAGACCAGGTTAGACAGGCTCTGAGCAACCTGCCCCAGTTGAAGGTGTCCCTGCTTGCTGTAAGGAGGTTGGACTAGATGACCTTTAAAGCTCCCTTTCAACACAAACTATTTTATGATTCTGTTTCAGGCAGGAAGGCGCTACAGCCTGACAAACACAGGGTTTAGCAGCAGTCAGAAAGGTCACCCAATAAACAGGAAAAATTAATCCACATGACTCTTCCTGCTGCAGGCATGGATAGGACTGCTACTGTCTCCTTAGCAACTGGCTTAAAAGTTAGCTAGAGGATCTTTACTGCATCTTAGATGTACCATAAGACAGTGAAAGTAAATTGCTGAGTAGAAGACGAGCACTAAAATTTTGCCTGGTGTTCCCAGTGAGATTCCAATTAATATTTTAACTTAAACCAATTTCACTTGATTCCCTACCTTCCTTTTGGTGCTCTCAAACTTACAAAAACTTACATTCAGGATGGAATCTAAATAGAGACATGTTGCCATCTCTACAACATGTAAAAAGCTTTGATATTTCCCCGAATCTCAGCAGTTTCTCTAGAATGATTGTTCAGTTTAAATCTAACCATGTTGCTTTGGGCCTGTTCTGTCTGCCAATAGAAAATTAAAATCTCCCTTTTAACATGAGCATATTTCTCTTTTATTTTTTAAGTGTTCATTTAAGTGTGGGAAAATAAGTTCTTGTAGATACCCAATCTGATGAAGAGCTGTTTTCCATCACTTCTCTACCACGCACCCCGGAACTCTGCTGTTACAGTTCTGCTAGCCCAATGAGTGGTATCTCATTGTGAAAGACTTGTACATATTATATGACATTATTATATTTAATAAGATTTGTTCCCACTAAGCAGAAGAAACATACTTACTGGAGGTGCTATAAATTTATACAGGGAAGATCCCCTCAGTGCTAGGAACTTTGGTGTGTACATTCGGTCCTGAAGGGAGTCTTGTTCCCGTTCTTCCGTCCAGCCCATGTAGACTATCTGACAAAAAAATCAATAGTGTTGACAATTTCTCAGAAATTTTCTTGTGTTGCAAGTATTTCACTTTGCATAAACTGATGTCTGTTAAATTTAACATAGCTGCAAACTTTGAACCCCAGACACAATATCATACATTGACAGTTTTTATAAATGATGCCTGTTAGGACAATGCAAAAGCATGAGAAGAAATACTTATTGTACTAGCAACAACAAAAAACCTAAACCACATACTCCAGGGGTATTAAAGGTGCATTCTACCTATTTGCTGACAGATCATGTCAGTGAAATTTAATGTAAGTAAAGTGTAAGGAGCCACCAGTCAGGAATTCTAAGTCAAGCAGCTGCTATAACACAGCAACATAGATACAGACTCCACATGCAAGTTCACAGTCACACATTAAACAATATGACGTTACAAATTTCATTTCCAAATAATCTCAATTTTTTTTCTTTTTTTTTTTTCTCTCTCTGAAAATCTCTATGTAGGAGTTTTGAAACTTTTTGCTTAGAAAGAGGAAATTACCAGACTACTTTTAGTCACTATTTCAAACAGACTTCCTCTGTAGGTACAACGGAGTTGTAGAATCCTGTAGAGTCTTACCACTACCAGCAGATCTTCTGACACAGATGTTTGAGCTAGAACTTATTCCAGCTCACTTTAGGATGTAACTTCCTACCTATCCTGTTAATTTTGAGTTATCCAATATCAAAATCTTAAAGAGTAGAATAACGCCACTATGCCAACTTCTGGAGAACCACTGAAGAGGGAGTAGAGACATCAAGGGACATTTGATTTATAACCATGCCATTAGTAATAAAATACATTTTCCAGTGCACACAGGTACACTACTGCTGCAGAAAATAGTTCAAGCCATATTTCATTCAGGGCTGCTCATGGGATAGATCTATTTCTAAACGTCTCTGTGAAACTGATCTCTACACTAACAAAGAAGTTACAGGACATTGTCTTCAATGTCAATAATAATAGTGTAAAGAAAATGATAATAATTATGACACAAAAAGGTAAAAAAGTAAACAAGTTTTTAAGTGCACCTGTGGTATGAATGTCCTTAAAATGAATGTTTTCACTGCATGTTTTATCCCCCCAGATTTTAAACATTGTGTACCTTTTGAAAATAAATTTACACTAGTTTATTTCTGTACTTTTGGGCAGAGAATTTTCAGCAACATTTCTTCATGAAATATGCATTAAAATAAATAGTGGGTCTATTGTTTTTCTTTTTCCCTCTTCTTTTTTTTGGGGGGGGTGGTGACAGGGGAGATTGTATTTTTTTTCATAACACACTGGAAATTATTAGCTTTTTCAAAATCCCCTTGTATGAAATCAACACTATGAGTCTCTGTCACAGTTTATTGGATATTTTATGGTCTATAACCAGAGACAGGGAGAAGGTCCATTTTTCTCTTACTACAGGGACACCTCAATACTTAATTATTTTGTCAATATCAAACACTAAAACTCATATAGTCTCAGGTTCAATGAAGAACATGTGTTGAAGTATCTGCTCATTTAGTGACTAAATAAGTTCATAAAATCAAAAAGAAGACAGATCTGTACCACAATATTCAACCATCAAAAAGAATGCAAAACACTGTATTTTTATGCAGTAACTAAAAAGCCATGTTCTCTGAAATCTCATTCATTCCTGAAAGAAGAACAATTCAGAAGGGAAAAAAAAACCCCAAACAAACAACTGAAAGGTAAAGTAAGAGAAGTTTTAAATTATTTCAATTCAATGTTTATTCAATTTTTTCTCATTTCTGCTGTTTCATATGCTATCCATAAATAAGATCCTCATCCCTCTGACCTGACTGCAGTCTCTAGATCTCAGTGACTGAGGTGGTTTTACACAAAAGAGTGTGAAAGTATAAACAAATTGTACTACTGTGTGCAGAAGTTTGGCACATTTTCTGTCTATAAATGAAGAAAAGGCACGATCTCTAATTTCTAGGAACTGAGACATCTATGCTTCAAAATCAATTCAATTGAATTAATTTGGTTTCATCTTGATTTCTTTAATTTAAATTGGACACACAGCAAGATATCATCTTGCCTGATGATATTTAATATCCCTGTAACATTGTATGTAATCCCCTCTTACTGTTTTTCTCTTTCATATTTCTACATCTACGATTCATCACAACAACAGGATACAGTCACTCATGTTGTGCAGAGGTATTGATATTCCACATTTGATTGACTCAACACTAAAGTAGCCATGAAATTTAGAGCAATTGCTCCCTTAGATATTTCTCCTTTGCCTCTGTAGATCATGAGGAAAAATTAGATTGATTTTCCTGACAACCTGCTGTACCAAAAGTTTTATTAACCGAAAAACATTTCTCCTTCAGGCTCATTCAACACAGAGAGGAACTGTCAAGCAAAGGCTGTGTAATTATAATTAGGGACATTTACAAGTTTGTCTGTGTGCATGTGCATGTTCTCATGTGTGGATTAAAATAGCACAGGCTATACTCTGGAAAACAAGGCAAAACTATACAAATGCTTGATAACTATTTTAATAGATAACTTTTAAGTTCCTAAAGTGATCTCAGTTTACCTAAACATATTAAACATGTGAAATTAGGAATATTTACAAGTTTGTTTGAGTGCACGTGCATATTCACATGTGTGGATTAAAATAGCTACAGGCTACATTCTGGAAAACAAGGCAAAACTAAACAAATACTTGATAACTACTTTAATAGATAATTCTGAGAATTATGATAACTTTTAAGTTCCTAAAATGATCTCAGATTATCTAAACACATTAAACATGTGAAATTAAATAAAATATTGCAATTTTTTATAAAATGAAGGTGAGAAACTGTTAAAAATTTTCACTTTTGTGGTAAAGTAGATGACATTTTTGAAACAGCTACTGGGAAATGTTCTGACTTCTAAAAAAGCTTTGATCTATATAAACTTAGAGGAACTTTTTTATCTGAAAGGGAGTGTAACTTACAAAAGTTATAGTTTATGCATATATATGAACAGAAATATTGGATTAATATGATATATGAACGAGAGTTTTGGATCATATCTCAGTGTAGTTGCACGTGGGGACTTGGCACATATGGCACTTCATGAAATTGTGAAATTGCATAAATTTCATTTCTGAAAATAAATGCTTAGCACAGACACGTGACGAACAGATATAAATGCTAATCACAAATAGACAGTGCATAGCATGCTCCTTTATAAAATAAAAAAAAAATCTAGTTAGTTTTTATCTTATCAAGTTTTTTTGAGTCCCTATAAAACTGTTGATTGTTATCAACAAATGTGGAAGGGGTGGTGAAAACAGATCTTATTTATGATTTGCGTTCCATTTGAAAGATAATTTTTGTATTCCTGGTTTCTAACTTACCTCAACAGTTCATTCTTCAAAATCAAATGGTGACACAAATTAGTTAACTGAGTGGCTGCTGGTTCAGTAACAAAGATTCAATAAGTCATTATGGTTTATGACTTGAATCATGGACAATTTAAAAAAATCTATATTCAAATGATAAATGAAACAGGACAATTTCTTCAGTCAAAAATCCATAATCTTGTAATTTAGCATGTTCTTAAATCACACAGACATCCTAATCAAGCAAGATGAATTGCCATATTTTATATCAGTCCAACATATTGCTAAAAATGACTTAAATAGCCTTGACTATCAGGGTGACTTTTTCAGAGTTTTTACACATTATATTTTAGGAAGAATAGTAAGACAAAAATACAAGAACATTTCCCCAAAATGAAATGTAATATCTATGTGACATCATAAAAGTGAGGCAATTCAAAGATCAGAAAGGATGCACTGACAGCTTTTTATCTGGCAAGTCTAATACTCATACTCACTTTACGTGAAATTGTGCTGTAGGGTGACAGGATGAACATGGGATCCAAAGATTAATAAATATGTCAGACAATACAGAAGGGAAAGTAATGAGGGATGAGAAATTCAGACAATGCTCTCTACTCTTGTTTTAATATAATTTTCTCTTTACTTTTAAAATAGTTTTTTGATATAGTCTAAAAATTCATTATAGTCAATTGTTAGCAGAAAAACAATTAAAAAACACACTGGAAATGTCAGAAAAAAATGGAAGAAAAAGGGTGGTCACAATGCAATCATTGGCCAAATCTATTCTGCTTAGGAGATCGTTTAGGAGAAGGCTTAGGAATTTTATGCTGCATAAAAAAAAATTCAAAGTCAACAGAAGAACTAATGACATAAAATGCTGAAAAATTTTGCCCTATTTTAAATGAAGTAAAAATGTCTGCTATCCTGTTTTTCAGGTTTTTGAAAAGCCTTCTAATCTTTCCATATTTCTTTTACTTCCCGCAAAATTTTTTTTCTTCCTCATTAAAAAAAAGTTGACTAAAACTTTAGCTATCACTGACAGCTCTAAAGATCACCATATTTTTGAACCACTCAACTACAGATATATTATTTCATCTAAGATTACACAAGTATTTTATCTCACAACTTAATCTTCTTCTGTGTAAGAACTCATATTGTCATCTTGCTACCAGATCAAGGCTGAGTATAGGTTTCCCATTTGGCTTTGTCTTGTTTTATTTTTAAAATGACCACAAAAAAATTGAGGAAATATTATCAGGTCTTAAAGTAAATCATGTCAGAGAAAACAGAAAATATTTCTTAATTATGAAAGGTGATTTTTTGCTTACAATCCAGATAAATGAAAACTGGTATCAAAGACTGAAAACAGAGCACATTTTCTCTTATCCAACAACATCAGAATCAGAGCAAAGACAGTTGTTTACTGTAGTAAAACCTGCCGGGACCTCCATAGAGATCTGTCCAAAATTAGCAGTGCTGTTCGAAAAACCTGCACAACAATTTGTTCCATTCAACAGCATCCCATGAAAAAACTTTGCATATTCCCAATGAGATGTACTGGATCTTGTTAGAACTCAGGACTATATTGACTGCTGCATGCCATTACTCCCTCCACAGTTTGAAAAATTATGGCTACATGTGGATACAGGACAGTTTCCCAAACAGGTAAAGAACTGTGTGTTGCTTTTCCAGGTTTCTTCTTCTTGTTATAATCTACTAATCCACAGAAACATTTTGGCTCACTCACTGGATTTTTTATCCGGTGCTACATGGTAATAGTCACAGCTTATTTCAAAGCACTCATTTTACTTATTTAAGACTTCTAAGTAGCTGTTTATTGAAATAAATTCTTCTAACAACAAAGTCAATTTGAACCTTAATTGGGCAACTGTGTGCCTTTGTCAAAATGTCAACATTAGAAGTTGGGAATTTTTGCCTCTCTTAAATTATTCAAGTCAATGCACAATTACGTGTATTTAAAATTCATTACAATTAGAATTTGTTCATTTTAATAGGGGTGATTAGCATTTAGAAAGCACAGACTTTTTCCAAGAAAGACCTTATGCAGCTGTTATTACAAAGATGGATTTGGATGCAAACTGCAGTATTAGATACCAATCTATATTAATTTCAGGAGTGTGTGTGAAATTATGAGTAGGAATGAGTACAAAAATAGCTCACGCTACTAGTCCTGTCTTCCAGGATATTGACTGGGTAATTAAAAAAAGATAAAAAATTAGCTAGAGTAGCTAGCCAGCATGTGGTAAACTCCCTGAAATGCACAAGGAACGTGTGCATTTTATACAGCATTAAGCATCTTCCTGCTAAATAGGTATGGTAGCTAGATGATGAAAAATAAAATCTCATGTCATCTAAAGTAATCTGCCTTCCTCACCTGACTGACCCTTCTCCTTCTTGTAGACTTCTGTTATTTACTCAGCACATAACTCACCTTCCAAGCAATTTACACATCAACACAATTTGAACAGCCCTGAGCAGGTTCATTTGATTTCCAGGATTACCACTGAGGAGGCTCATTCCTGATGACATCAGAGACATTTTACAGCTGACCTGAGAGGCTTCAGATCTTCACTGATACTCTCAACAGAGCAGCTCTCAGCAAACACTTTGAAAATGTGCATGTCTCACACATTTCCTGACTAAAATAATTACTATATATCACACTATCATCATTTCCCCCTCCTTTCACTGTTGTATTACTGGAACCAGTAGGGTTCTGCTTTCTTTTATGGAAAAACACAAAAAATCTTTGATATATGGCCATTTTTGAATCCCTACTTGTTAATTTTTCACCTGAAATTGGAGGTGAAATATAGGAACAGGCACAAGAACGGCTGCAAATTTTTATCCAGGAGGAAATTTCTGGGGGATTTTAAGGGTTTAAAATAGATAACAGTACAATACAGCAAGCTCAGCACTCGTGAAAAGAAAGTAAACATCATTTATTTTAAAGTCTAGTAGCTTGACTGGTTTTAAGACTTGTCTTTTGATTAATGGCATTTTTTTCCTCTTCTAAAAGTACACAGCATGTATTTTTCATGCCTAAAATAAAAATGGGTCAAACAAAATTAGTTCAAATAATCATGCTGGAGGGCATGACCTCTCCCTTTTGATGAACAACCTATCACATTCATCTTTTTCACCTCCGGGTAGACTACTGAAAGATGCTGAATGAAGAAAAAGATTAGAATATTACAAGTCACCAGACAGTGCCTTTCAGATTTTTGATGCGCAAACAACTGAGCAAACAACTAAATATTTATCTTTCTTCAGTAGCAGGGTGAGTGAAATATTTACAGAAACATTTAATACCATTCCTAACTTGTCCCAGGAGTATCTTTCAATTAGATTTCAATGACTGGCTGCAGATAACTTTTGGATTTTCTTTCTCTGTCTCTCTGAAAAAGACTGGCAAGCAGAATTGGACAGGACCAGTGCAGTTTAGGACAGTGGCTGTCCCTGTGAGATCACAGTGCTTGTGCAGCTGCCTTGCTCACATCCTGAGCTGACTGAACCGAGCCCAAAGGAGATGGTAACGTGGAAAAACCCCAAATGACTGAGTATACAGAAAATACAGATGAGGGGGTACAGGTTGTTAGAAATGAATTTTAGTAATAAATGTTTTGAGTTTGCATAACATCAGAATTACGTTTCCATAGAATCAGATGTTCACATTTCAAGGTGCTCACAAAGCCAGAATAAACCTGCAAATAATCACTGTATACTAAAGTTGTCTTTGAAGTCTCTGGTGTTGCTGTTTGCACAGCAAAATAAACACACCTGAGAGAAATCTCCTTTTTTGGTATCAATGATCTCACAAGATCTGGCTTAGAAATATTTTTATATCTTTGTGAGAACAAAGCTTGAAAATTAGTAATTCACATATATATGTAATTATACAAAAGCCTTTTTAGACTTAAAATATTTTATTTAAATATTGCATGGAATCAACAACAATATTCAATAGAATAAATCTATCCATGCGTACTTTTTACATTTTCATTCTCAATAATTTAGATGGCAACTGATGAAAAGAGCTATTAATACTTGCAGAATTTCTTTTACTATTTCTACTGAAGAACAGTTATTTTCAGGCCTGTCTGATTATCAAAATAAAAGGACTTCTGCAAGCTGAAACTGTCCTTAAGACTTTCTCAGGGGTCTCAGAGAACACAATTACTGCTTTTAAAGTCCCAGAATAATAAAAATAAATAAAACCTTCAAAAATTGAAATTGAAAATTGAAAATAAAACATTTAAAAATTTTAGACCACCATTACTTTGCCTCTCAGAAATAAAACAATTCTTTTAAGCACTCAATGCATGTAACTGAAAGAAAAATAAGTCAACAAGAGTTGAAATTTTATTTTCAAATTCAATACAGAACTTGGAAACCTACAGATGAGAAATTTTGCTGCATCTGCACAATGTCTTTGGAGAATCAATGTTACTATTGCCAGTTACTAACAGGGAAAAAAAATCCAAGACGTGTTATAAAATTTTAATCAAATCAATAAAGAATACTCCCTAAGGTAATTTTGAATCTTATTAGCTTCAGTAAATAATCTTTTGTCTAATGATTTCACAGTTTTCAAGACCATTAAGCAATAGGTCTAATTAAGCTTAATTTCTAAATAGGAAGTGATAATAACTCTATTTATAAAAAATGAACAATGCAGTAAAACTTCAAATCATATAATGTAATAAAAATTGTAAATTAATCCATAAATTTAATATATATAGATAACAGAAGTATTTCTTTTTTATTAGAAAAATCAGACAGGACTTATACACTATCTTCCTTTAACTTAAAATGTATTTCAAATATATCTATAAAAGAAATGAAGACCACTTTTGAAAAAATAACAGTTGTACAGATAAAACCTGTTTTTAAACAAACTGGTCCCAATGATCTTCCACTACAGCTGAATAGAGATAATGTTATGGATCACTGCTTTTCTCTTTCAACTGCCTTCAGAATTCGAACTTTCAGTCACAAAAGCCTGAAAAATAAGCTGTTTTTATAAAAACAAATAAATACTCTGCAGTTGAAATTTAGAGTAAATACTCTGACAGACAGGGAGATTTACTCACTATGTCCGTTTTGTAGCACTATGGCAAAGAAATTATGCAGTAAAGCACCACTGATGCCTTTTAGGGTTTTTTAAATTTCTCAATTACTTTTGGTGAGAGATGTTATGAAATCCCCATACTTAAAAACAGTCACAATCTGATGGGGGAAAGTCCAGAACAACCTGATTTATGCAGGGCATTCTCTGAGGAGGATTCTGACCAGATGACCTACAAAACCTCATCCAATATAAATTATTCTGTGATTCTTGGATCTCAAAGCAGCCGTATCTGTCTTGGAATCTGTTTTAAAGTGGTCTTGACTTACTGCTCTTACAAAAACAGCTTCAGCATTGTTTTTATTATAGTTTCACATGATTTCATTACTATATACAAATCATATGCAGTAGTTCACATTTCATAACCCATCCGTAGCTGCCTAGGATTTTCTAAATGTCCCCACTTTTTATCTACCTTAATTTTCAGAGAGGCCGTGTATCAAGTCTTTCAGTGGAGATTTCATCCCTAAAATACACTCTGTAAAGGAATTTTTAGCACAGATTGCTTGCAGGTAAAGTACCCTTGAGAATGAAGACATTGCTCACAAGCAGCAATGAAAGATGTATCCTATCACCCCTTCTCAACTGTAAACAGGGGGAGAAAATGTTATGATTTGTGAAGGACCCTGATATACTATAGAGATTGAAGAGGAAGGGAAAAAGGAAGTAAGTCAGATGAGACAAGAATAAAGTTGCTAGTAAAGGACCAAAGTAATTATATGTAACTTGCATTCTTACACATTCTTAAAGTAAATAAAATTCTTCTTGGATTATAAAGAAAAGAAAGATTATGTTACTCCAAAATTACTTTAAATATCATTTGCAAACAGTGGTATTAAAATACAAATGTGTTGAGAAAGAGAACCAGAATGCAGTCCCATTCTGAAAGAGCAAGGCAAGGTAGAGGATAACTACTGCTAAAATATCACCTTCAAAAGCTAAAAACAATCTTAGGGGGTGATTAGATGAAGAACATTATATTCAGCATGTTCTATATTATTATTTTCATGCTTCTCTCCATATCCTATTTATTAACAAGATGGGGTTTTGGTTCTGTCATAATAAAGATAGTTCTAATTTTTCTGCTTCTGTTTGGTTCTGTTTTCTTTCCATTATAATAAAGATGGTTTTAATTTTCCTGGTGTTTAGATTGAATCTAGGCTGTCCTGAGGATCTTATAGCTGGTCAAATGCCAATAGCCTGTGGCAGGGAGCTGGTAGTAGTGTTCATAACATTTACTGAACTCACACTGCACTTACTTTTTGACAGGGGAGTAATAACTGTCATTCATTAATTTGTCTCTAGCATCTCAGCATTTCCATGAATTTTGCAGATTCATTGGAAAAGCTCAGTCTTTAAAAAGTACCAAGTGAGATTCATTTTGCAGTATCAGAGCTTTCTTCCACTCATAATTTATTTTTTTTAACACAAAGTGTCCCACTATCGTGTGAAATGGAAGGAAGCAACCCATAAAACTAAGATTGTGTCCCAAATGAAGCCCAAATTTCAGTGTAAGATGTTGAGGCTCTCTATCCACAGAGGGACAAGCAAGCTCTTTCACCCATAGAAAGATAACATAAGAACTCCTCCGAGGGTGCCATCTGTCTGATTGAAGAAGAGATCCTGGCAAAATAGTTCAAGGCCCTGTGAAGTGCAAACAGTGACCTGCAGGAACATTATTTAACAATTGATGGATGCAAACTCACAATTAATACTTAGCCAGAAGTCACTCCTCTCACAAGAGAGCATCTCTTCTTTCAAGCTTTTTTTGCAAGGTCTCAAATGTCTGGATGCTATTTGCATAATAGGATCAGATCCTCTTCTTTCGCACTGTCTGGGTTTGGTTTTGAACAGCAGCCTACTTCAGCAGGAGGGGAAGAAGAGCTGGCTGCATTATTCCACCTACTGCCATCAGGGCAGGCGCGTGGGAGCAATAGGTTGGAGTGATGAGTGACTATTGCTTCCACTAAGCAAGTACTACAAACAGTAGGCTGTTAAACAAATAATGGGAAGCAGCAGGACTTCTGGATGTATATTTGCAGAAAACAGCCAGAAACTGTACACTACTGTATCTTGATCCTGCTGGGCTTTGTGGGTACTCTTGAGCTGGCTCGGGTGACTCTGGTCACTCAGCATTTACTAACAGAGCCATCAAGGCGGAGACTAGGTTTAGAGCAAGAAGCCCAGGCACAGAATTTCCTACCTATTTACACCTCCTCAGACCTTCAGACCTGCACACGACTTGACTTTGTTTTGTTTTTTGCAACCCAGCATTGCTGAGTGATATTCCATCAAGGTAAAATGTTTCTTAATGAATAAAGAAATAATTTTGTCAGTTGTCAGCTCCTGAGTATAGTTTTTTGACCTGACACTGCTAAGTATCTATTTGCTGTGTCACAAAATATGACAGACTTACTAAGTTTTGCTTCCAAAAACACTAAGATTGAAAGCAAATATTTTCTAATAATCTAACCATATAACAGATACTGCTTGCTGAGCAGTGTCTCCTTACCAGGACATATAACTCTTTGAAAGACAAAAAAGTGTTGTAATATTATATATTTCTAGGGGATGTTTCTGCATTTGCAATTAGCTACATTTTTTACATTTTTTACAGTTTTCCTTCAAACATTTTCAGTGATTAATACTTCTCAGTGTTATTTTTTTCCTTCCTCATTTGTAGGTAACCCATAAATTGTTAATTACTTTATACTATTATAAAAATAGTACAACTATTTTCTGAAATTCAGGTAGCAACTCTGTCACTGGTCTCATGGACTATTATTGTGATGAGAGAGAAAAGACAAATGACCACCTGCAGTCAACAGAGTTCTGTATAAGCACTGTTTTTAGAAGTTCAAGGGAATAATCAGAAGCCATGATTTGAACCACCGATCATCTGCACAGATGTAGAATAAGTAATGAGAAAAATGAAGTGTTATTCATTTCTCCTCTTGAAGTAAGCTGTAATTAAATATACTTTATTTATGCCTTTTTGAGTCCCATCTGCTTCTCCAATAGAAAAATCTATAGTTAAAGTATATGCTTCATTGATTCCAATTAATTTCTTTAGATGATACAATTCCCCAAGGAATAATGTGTGTATAGGCTTACTGAACACCTTCCTTCTAGTATACTAAAATTAATGTTTTTCCTGGGAACTTTTACACTCACTTGATGCAATAAAAGAGACATTACAATAAAGCATTGCAACATTTTTATTTCTAGCCTCAGCCTCCAATGAAAATTACAATCTGACCAGACAGAACAAATTCTTACCTGTAAGCTACAGATATTAACAATTCCTTATTTAAGGTGAGGCTAGAGGGAAAAAAGGTTTCACCTACAGTTAATCTTTCTATGTATAACTGGGGAGGAAAACAAGAAAAGAAAAGGAAAAGAAAATAAAGACCTATTTATTTTGTGGGTATCATAGAATATGATAGAATAGAATATACTGAGTTAGAAAGGATGATTCAGTCCAACTCCTAACCCTGCACAGAATACACCTAAGAATAGCATCATGAGCATTGTCCAAAAGCTTCTTGAACTCAGACCGGCTCAAGATGGTGACTCTGTTTCCCACTTTTCCTTATTTTCTCTCTATGTTACCATTTTTCAGGAACTTCTAGAGGACATATGCATCATTAAGGCATCTATTTCCAATCAAGAATGCTGAAAGCTGCTTCCTGTCCCACTGCTTTGTTGGCCTGTTTGAATAGCAGCTATCCCATCCAACCAAAAGATACATGAAAAAGATGGAAACATTCATTCTAGTAGAATAAAATGCCCTTTCTTGTTTTAATGTTTGCTACTTATTTCCAGTCTTAGATATCATAACTATACAAATCCTGCAGAAAATCTGTCCTTTAAATTGCAGGCATCCCTTCCACTGTCTCATTATGTTACATATCCCATTTCTTGGGTAAATGGCAATATATCAGTTCCAAATATGTTTAAAGTGGGATTTACTCGTGTCATGAATATAAATAGAAGATGGGGTAAAATGATACAATGAAAGAAATGCCTTTGATTGTTATTTAAACTCAGTGGTTTCTCACTGTCTGACCTCACTATAGTTACAGAATTAAGCTTCTGGGGAGAACGAGTATTTGTTCATGTTATGACAAAACAGGAAGCAATTATTCCTTTGATTACATCTGCTATGACATTCTGATTCAGAACACCTTGGGATGCATTCAGAAAGGATCCAGTTTTATTAGGATGTCAAGATCATCCTGTTGCAAAAGGTAGCAGCTAAAGGGAAAGCTCTTATTATTGTAACCTAGAAATTACAGCACTCACAAAGTCAGACCTGTGTCTTTCATCTTGTAACCTAACCATCAATGTAACAATTGAGGTATATGACTCCTTTTGAAGCTATGGCACTATACAGAAAGAAACACAAGACCTGTGGGATCAGAATGAGCCTGAATTCACACCCAAGTGTGTAAATAGAAGGTGAAGGATCTGGTAAGAGTACCTTAATCTCAGAAGCACTAGATCAGGCTGTCCACTTCACAGTTAAATACATTTAAGCCATAGCTATCATCCAAAAATAGGCATAAATATATAATATTTATTTATTTATTTATTTACTTACTTACTTATTTATTTACTTATTTATTTATATTTATTTCTTTAGAGCACCAATGTACAATAACTAGTAACTCTTCTTCTCACACCCAAAAGTAAGCAACAATTTTTTATCTCTTTATCAATTTATTGTGTGGGATATGTCTGCTTTTTTCACTCACTTTGAAAGGTCTACAATGGAGCAAGGCATTTAGAACCCCCTCATTCACCCGTCCTATTTAAACCTTTAGTGGAGATACAGTACATTCACCCCGTATTGACTAAAGTATGAACACACATCCAAAACATGAGATGTGGTTATTGAATTTGATCGGGAAAAACTACCCTTACTGAAAGGAATTTTCAGAGAGAGAGATGAAGATTGCAGGTGGGGAAAAAAAAAGCTAATACTTGTAACACTAATGAGTTAGTACTAGAAAAAAAATACAAAAAAATAAATGAGAAAAATATGTAAATGAGGATGAAATTCTACTTGAGGCAAAATTGAATTTGCTGGACATGCAGAAAGTATTTGATGCACAGCTTGAGACTTATATTTTGAGATTTAAATAAGAACTTGATCTAATCACTCTTTTGTATCATCTAAACTTCCAGCAGGTGTCCCAATTACTTTCATCCTCTCATGAGCTATAAGGTATGCAGCCCTAGGACAGAAGCATTGCTATCCAATAACTGTATCAAGTGGCTCACAACATGAATTTTATCTAGCTCATCAGGTAATCAACTAGTTTCAGGAAGCTGCCTGACCTTCCTCTCAAAAGTCAACATGGTTTTCTCAGCCCAAAATCTTTAACAACCTACCACGTGTATTGCCCTTCTAAAATTTTTTATTCCTTGAAATTCAGAAGGTATTCCAAACTACAGTGTAAAAGGAAGAAAAATCTTTTATTGGCCACAGGAAGACAAGTTTTTATAACAAATACTGCCTCTGAAGCATCTAAAAAAATTACAGAAACTGCTCAGGGAAAAATATTTTGTGTCAAGCACAGAAACTTTTTGATATAGATAGATATATATAGATCAAGATATTCAGTTTATTTTACAGAAAGCTCAATTAAGTATCAATAAGAAACATAAGCCTTTCAAGGGTATATGTTATGCAGCAATAATCCATGCTGAGTGCCATAGATGACTGAAAATGGCAGGGAATTAGCCCAACACAATTTACACCCTATTGTGCACTTCTGCTTAATTTAACAGCACGAACTCAGCTTCCCCTGTGTGTTTCTATAATCATTTAACAATAGAAGCTTCATTCCAGAGATTTTCTTTCAAAATAAACCTGATCAAATCCTTACTGTGACAACAGATGGTGACAGAGCAGATGTATCATTTCATCTGAAAGTTCAGTAAATGTCAGTCAAGAGCTGCAGGATGGCTACTCTGAGGTACCACAGAACAGAATATTGGAAAATAATTAATTCAACAGACATGCAAAATTAGGAAGGAAAAAAACAGAAAAAAAGAATGTACTTCTTAATGTACTTCTAGAACAGACTTGTTTTCTTTTGAGGACACGTCATATTTCAGAACTTTCTGCTTAATCACTGCATTTTAAAAATACCAATACAACCGCAATGGAGCCTATTACTCTGCAATTAGTAATAAAAAAAAGAAAGGTATGTGTTTTATTTCATACAGGTGCTTATCAATAGAATATATGTTGTCCCTTCAGTCCTATCAATTCACCTGAAAAATGGAATTCACCTTTTCAGATGCAATAGAGATGCAACACATCTTTATGTGTTGTGTCTCCAAGCAAAGAACACTGGCTTGATTGACAGGCAAGACAGTCATCATGACATTTGTGTGTACTCACCTTTATATAGTAAATATGTTAGGTTTTATTAAATAAGCTCACCAAGTCAGACATTTAGAATTGATTTTAAATGAGATTGTTCTTGCCGTAGAACTTTAATAAATCTGGACAACAAACACCCTATTGAAGCAGAATATGAGGTGATACAACACAGCTGATCTGGTACAGATGTGTATAGCTGCTTTTATTACATTATATAAGAAGTAAAAGGAAATGGGTATAACCACGTATATTTTTGAATGACATCAGATGTATCCCATCACCCCATTCTTGGCCATCAAGAATGTAAAATATTATCTGCAAAACAGGGTTCTTGACTGTGGAATCTGACACACATAATGATACCCCAGTTTCTGGCCTTAGTGTGGCATCAGTTCATTATGCCATGATCTTGTTTTAAAACTGAGTTAAACACAGTTAAACAGTCTTTCTCATTCTCACATGATTCTCATTATTAACTGTCCACTTTGAATAGACCAGCTACCAATTCTTTTCCCATAAAGCAGGAACATTCTAGAGGGACACACTATCCTTAAAAACCAAAACTATTTCATGAAAATTTCCTATCTTCTTTAGACACAAATATTTCAAAAAGTCTTATGCTACTTGTGGAAAAAAAAATAGTGCTCAAAAAAAAAAAAAAGGATTATAGCATTCTTCCCCAGTATACTTTTTTTAGTGAATTCAACATATGAAAGGTGGAGGGTCATACCCTTTATATTCATCCTAACAGAGATGAGGCATACAACATAGGAAACGGAAGTTTAAAATACACTCCTCTGCCATGATGCTTTTATCTGTTTCATGTGAAACCATGAGATTTGACTGTTGCCCATGTAATAGAGAAGCAAGTGTCTATTTGTTACATTTGTGAACATGTATGTGAACATAACAATAATCAATGAAATGAAAAATCTACTCCCTGAATTTGCCACGTGCAATATCTGCTTTGTACCACTGCCTTGTGGAGTGAAATGGGAGCCAGTAAGTTTTGACTTTCCCAGCTGCAGTTTATGAATGTTTTACTTATTCATGTAGGGACAGGAAGAGGTGAACTGCAGGCCTGACTAAGATTTCTATCTAAACCTTGAATTCCACTGTGTACCTGAGCCACATGTTGCCAATTCATCCTCCTGGCATGGCAACCAGTAAAAGCCAAATCCCAATGAATTCCAAACAGAAAATGAGAGTTGTAATGTGTAGTAAAATCTCTACTAGCTGGAGGCTACATTTGGTTTCTCACACCGAAAAGGATCAGAAGGCTTTATAAGGATTGCATAATTTTCATTTCTTTAGATGCTATCAAGTCAATTTTCAGCCGAGATCAGCACATTTGCAAATCCATTGTGGACTATGAAAAGACTGGGAATTGAAAAGGAATGGGCAGTGCTTGTTCTCATTACACTACCAGTTTACTACCTGTCATTTGGAAAGATCTAGCAGGGAGTTGATGCTGCCTTTCAAAACTCACCTGCCTAATGATGGTTCTTGCAGGAGCTGACATTTGCTGTAATCAGAGGAAACATGCCCATGTTTCCACTCTCATCTTGGCTGATCAACTAGAGAAGCCTCTGGCTGGTTCCTTGAAATATTCTAATGTCTTTGTACCTCTCTGCTATGACGTCTATATTATTTTTTCTCTGAATTTAAGGAAATTTTGTTGACAACATCATATTTCTTAGTGCCTATTTAAAATATTCAGTATATTTTGAGTCCAAAATTAATTTATTTCTCAACTACTTGCTATTATACTCCTAAGTGTTACTATTTACATCCAATGCATGCAGTTCCAATATAGAAAACACAACTAATTTTCTATTTTTTACCAATTCAAGTGTTCTTTTCATCACTGTCAACTCAGAGAGGGGGAGCTTTATTTCCCTTTTGTCACACAATCTTCTTCAATTTTTTCTTTTGTTTTTCTGTAGGGTCCTCTTCCAGCATTTTTTTGCATCATCTTTCCACCCCTATTAATGTACTACCACCATTCTGAGAACTTCTTATTGTTTCATCTGTCCAAATAATTACCACCTTCTTATCAATAACCATCACCTTTGATCCTTAAATTTTAATTAATAGATCTTATCTTTCTAACGATTTTCC
This sequence comes from Melospiza melodia melodia, assembly GCF_035770615.1. Classification (NCBI taxonomy): domain Eukaryota; kingdom Metazoa; phylum Chordata; class Aves; order Passeriformes; family Passerellidae; genus Melospiza; species Melospiza melodia. Next base: position 132,882,992 of record NC_086194.1, on the reverse strand, counting down.
AGACAAACCTACTTTCACAATTACTGCATTAAAGGAAAGCTGCCACATTATGTACAGTCAACAAGTCATTTTTAATTACTTTTTCTTTCATCTTTTTAACTTGTTGCAACATTGAGATGTTTGGATAACACTGCTGGGGTTACAGCATCTTACACACTTTTTCAGGTACATTTGTTTCCTCGTGGTAATGCTAATGGGTCTGCCTGTGCTCCTATTGTCTTCTCTATATCAAGAATATTTTCATTAAGGAATCCTAAGGGTTGTTTCCTTGACTCTAGTTTGACAACCGTCTTTCCTTTTTACTTAACTAATTAAAATCCACATCCACACACACACACACACACACACACACACACACACACACATACACACACACACACATATATATATATATATATATAAACTCTAAGTGAAAAAAACCTTCAATTACCCTGCTAGTGCTCATTAAAAAAACTTGTGGGTATTTGTTAAGTGAAATTAAATATACACACCGTTTTAAAAAAAAAAAGTATAACAGGATGCAGACAGCTTTCAAGTTCATGATGTGTTTGCAGAAAGTGCAGAAAGAAGTTAAAATTGGCTGTTTAACCTCTTGGACAAAAAATTATTTTGTTTAAAAAAATCAAGATGACAAGACTATTTAGATGGTACTTTAATTTTAAGATAAATTATGTGTTGATATAACAAGTAAAGAGTCCTTTTTCTTCTCTGCGTACCATGTTGATACTTGCTGCACATGAAGACAGAGATTAACCTTACATTTTCTGACTCTACTCAAAAATATTATTTAACTATTTCAATAAAATTAGGTCATTTCATTTAAATTAGATTTTCCCTAACTTATTTTATGATAAAAAAACTACAATCCTCTCTACATAACGTAAGCCAAAAGGGAAATCTGTTTTTGAATTCAATGTCCCCTAAAATTTCAGACATCTACAGATAAGTAAACCTTTTTCTTCTCCAGTATTTGACAGTCAGCAAGACCCTACCAGTCTCACTGCTAATCAAATCAGCCTCTCTTTCCAGTTTGACCTTTTGACTGAGTTTCTTGAAGTGCTCCACAGTAATTCCTTTGCAGTATAATGATCGGTGCTGATGAGAGATGAATGCATTATAATTGCAGGCTGTCCTGACAAAGATCATGGCCAAAAAGCTATTCAAGCCAGGAAAGATATTTTTGCTTTCCACAGGAGTTCTAATGAAGAATAAAATGCCTTGTTGACCCCACGTGCCAAGGGTGCCAAAACAGCAGAGATCCCTAAATTATATGTTAGAGTGGTGGAACATTTTAACTGTTGTTTATACATTTTTGTCTTTATTTTTTACAGTAATGAAAGCAAATAGGTAAGTTCAGGGTGAACCATAACAGTGAAAATGGAACCAATTAAGTGCTTTTTTTCATTAAGCAGTATCTTATTCCTTCTTTTGAGATAGGAGCATATCTTTGCACTCTCTGCATCTGATGTTATACAAACTGTTATGAAAATTTCCAAATGCAAATGCTAACTTCATCTATTGTAGCTTCACTTATACTTACCCATATAGTTGTTATTATTGTTAGTATTGGCGGTATTATATTATTTTCATTAATTTTTTACATTTGTGCATCTTCTCATGAAGAAAACAGAAAACAAAATAGAAGTATCTCCTTCCTTTGTGAGTTACACTCAGCACAATACCATATAAATAAAGTTGGACCAGAGAAAGGGAACTGAGAAATATGTTGGCTAACTGAAGATTTGGTGTAAGGGAGGTGAAAGCACTTTTCTTCCTCAAATCTCCCCTCTTGAAGGCAAGTTTACAGCTTAGTCCTATACATATTTTTCCCCTTGTATGAGGAAGCAATTTTTTCTTTCTTATGAATCAGGTTGCTCTGTTTCCCCTTAACATGTTTCTTTGTGTGGAAATTATCATTATATAATTAATAGTGGTCATACACAACATATACATACTTAACTGTAGGTTGTACTGAGTTTTACCTTGTAATTTTTTTTCATATTTTTTAAATAGTTGTGCAGATATTAATTTTTTATGACTGAATTTGTCAATAGGCCAAAAAAAACCCAACCATACATTTTCAGAATTTTGGAACATTGATTTATTCTGGTTAATTCTGTAAAGGATAATGATAACATTTCTCTTTTATAGTAAAATTGGTAAGACACAATCTGAAGAAAAGTATATATACCTGCATCATATAGATAAATTTGAAAAGATTACTTTGGTGAAACACTCCAATTCCCTTTGAGTTGAGGAAGTAAAAACACTAAGGCACTCTCTAAAGAAAATCTAATGAGAATTCTTCAGGTAGAATAATGAACAGCTACCACACAAAAATAAAGATAGTTCAAGTGAGAATTAGGATTATAAATTTAAAAGCCCAAATGTTCTTTTTCTTACCTGCTGGTTTACGGGAAAATTCCTGTTGATTTTTTTAATCTATAAAAATGAATAAAGAAATAGATTAATACTCAGTCACTAGGATGAAAAACAAAACAAATAAATCCAACTGGATTTTAGACACATATATGAGACTCTCCCTTCCAAATTATGCTTCCAAAAAAGAAAATAAAATCTCCTGCAGTAAAGGAACTGAAACCTTTGGCAAGCTCATTTGAACAATGGGATATTTCTGTGGTTACTGTGGTTCATTTTGCTGTTTAGAACCCACAAGAGATGCTTACACACAAAATTATTTCTAAATTCTGAAACAAAGTGCAATTTTCTTTTTTTTCTTCTTCTTATTAGAAGATATAAAATAAACTAGAATGTTTGACTCTAAATAAAATTATTTCAGAGCAACTTACTGCCAACCACCACAGTCGTCAATCTCTAAGCAAGTTCCATTCCTTAAGGAATGATGAAATTTTGGGTTGGAACAGCTTTAGAAACACCATTTACTCTACCCTTTTACCCTAGGTGCAAAATTAAGTATGCAAAATCAGTTCTGATAATTGTTCAAGTAATTTTTTCTTAAAACATTCAACAATATCCCTAGGTGAAAAGTAACGAGAAAACCAGGCTGAGACACGTAATTCCTGATGAGTTTCTGTTTAGCCCTGCAGTTCATGGACTCCCTCTGAACAGACATTACCAGCTTTCTGACACAAGTGTCCAATACAAAGAGAATTATGTGTAGAACATACCCATTCCTACCATTACTAGAAGAAAAATGTTGTTTTTTAAGCATAAGCTCTGAAAGCTTTTGACAACCTAGTAAATCTAAAACTTAGTAAATCATGACACATACCTAATACCTAGAAAAAAAACATTTTAAATTGAAGATATTGCCAACTAGGTCTCTATATGGAATGTAACTGAATGATCTGGGAAGCCCTGAAACCACAGTATAACATAAAACTGCTTCAACCAACCTGCAACCTCTTTTTAGAAGAAAAGAAGAATCACCACTGAATTTCCTCCAGTGTTTACAATATTGTCCCTAAACAACTACATGCAGAGCTGTGAGTGGCAATGTGTTTTGCAGGCTTCAGAACCAGGCTGCAGTCACAAGCTCTTTGAGTTCCTCATGCAAATACTGAGCAAGTGCCACTGACATCCCACAATTTTGCTATCAAAGGATAATTCCCACTGTCAAGAACATGCTGGCACACAATTTCAGTTGGTTTTCAAATGTATCCTCCATCAAAAGTGTCAGAAGAACATTTCCACCCTTCCTTCTTCAATGCTAGTTAAGGAGAAGCATTAGAGGAACAAGGACATTCAAAGGACAAAGAAATAGTATAAAATCAATCCATACAAGACACCAACTATCTAGTGATTTTTAAAATAAAAAGTAGATAAACCCCACATTTTTTGACCTAAAAAATACTTGAAGACTTCTGGGATTTATTCCTAAACCGAATATTAATTAATCCAGCATGATAAATTCTTGTTTGGGTTAGTAGAATCTATTAAAGTCCTTGTGAAAACGATGTATTTTAATCTAAGCAAAGACTTCAGTTAATAGCCTGGAAATTTTAAGGCTTGAAAGTACAATGTTAAGAAAAAGAAATTTTACTTTTCTAAACAAAATACTGTAAATATTTACTTAGTGGCAAGTTACAGTTATATATCAAATAATTTAGGAGTGTTTTTATTTACTTCAAACATAGAGACTGCATTTTTTTTACAAAGTACATTAGGTGCATTGTGTGGTGCTAATGTTCTTCTAAAATGTAAATATGTACTTGAAACATCATTTTCTCATTCAAAAATTTCCAACTCATTTTCTAAAATACAATCTAAGCACCTACATTACATGGTTGTTTTAACTGCTGTTATTTTGATTAACTAAAACAACTATGTTTATCTTTAAGGTAATAAGGTGATTTCTTGAAATGCATTTTTAACTCTTTTACAGAAACTTCAAAACTGTATTATAGTTGTTCAAATCTACCTGAAATTAAAAATGGTTAAGTATGATTAATCTTAGGAACACCTAAATGTTTATCATTCATGTGTATCAATATTGAACATTACAGAATTCAAAAAGTTCAACAAAAGTTGAACAAAAGTTCAAAGGCAGCATACATATGTTCTTCCCAGCCTTTTACAATGTATATTGAGTAAAATTTAATTTCCAGACCTAAATTTTTTGGTAATTAAAACCTAAAAGTAAACATATTCCAGAAATTAAAAAAAGAGAAAAAAATCTTCAATTACTTTACTGGTTATCTAAAATAGAAATGTTGCTTCAGTCTTCCAACTTTACTGAACCCATTGTAATACTACTACATGTTATTAAGCACAATCATAGCACACAGAACTATGTAACTGATGTAATTAAATAAAATTTGTTTTCATCAGTACAATACACTGCAAATAGACACAAATGTAATATTTCTTAAAAACCACACCAGCAGATATTATACTAAAAAGACATTCTGAGAATATTCTTTAGAAAGATGTGTTTGTGCAGAGCAATTAAAAATCAGAATGGCACAGAAGGAGACAGAAGAAGCTAGACAACAGGCTAGCTGAAGACAAACACAATGCAGGCTGATTTGAAGTTAGCAAGAACTACCTGCTTCTGCTTCAAGCACAAAAAAACAGGTGCTGAGGGATGATATTCTATTCTGATTCAATTTCCATTAACGCAAATTAGGAGGAAAAAAAATCTAAGAACACCATAGAGAAAGTAATTTGGGAATTAATGATCAATTCAATGTGGAAGGAGGAAGGAGTCAGAAATAAGGTCTCTGCAGTATCCTGCATCCGACAAGGAAAGAAAGAAACGGTGATAATACAAGACCAATAATGGTATCATAGAAACATAGAATGGTTTAGATTGGAGGGAACAGTAAAGATCATCTAGTTCCAACCCTCTGCCATGGTCAGGGACACCTTCACTAGACCAGATTGTTCAGAGCTCCACCCAGAGCTCTGGCTTTGAAAACTTTCAGGGATGGGAAGAATATATTTTAGTGAAAGCTATCAAAGAAGATTGGTTCAAAATAGAAGTGATTGTTAATGGCAGAAATACATTTTACTAGATATGTTCCAAAAATTCATCTCGCAGTATGTTTGGATATCACAGACAAGAAGAATACTGGGCAGGGAGATGATTTGAAGTGAAATAACATGATGAAAAATGTCCCATGGCCAAATTCAGTCATTTTTGGGCACTAGATGTTGCAACTACAGATGGATATTTTCACAGTGATGGCTGTGCCTGCTCTGTAGAGGAAACAAACAAGAACATGGAACACAGCACTTCTCAGCAGGAGCACAAATGAGCAAGCCTTGGCTTCAGGTGTGCACAATGATTGCAAATGTTCGGGCTTTTTAGTTTTTGTTATTTAAAAGTCTTCGTGCCAGAGAAGCAGTAATACAGAAGAACAATGTTCCATACTATTATCTTTTCCCATTAATTGTAGCCCTCTGCTGAAATGCAGCTGATTAAGCTCATAAAAGCTGGGTTTTAAATTTTCACAATCAGTTAAAGCTGAACTGAATTGTTCACTACTCTGAGAGATACCATTTCAGACCTTCTTGGGGCCAATAGCACAGCAATATTTATTTTCAGTTTCCATATGAGGATTTTAAAGTGTAATTTGAAAACTACTATTTATTAGGAGTTTTTTTCCCTTTCTTATCTATTTATATTAAAGAAATTTGCTATTCCCATTTAATCACAGGATCCTCATGAGATGATCTGGAAATGTATCTTTCAATATGCTCCAAGTACTCTTAAAAGTAGTAAGATCAAGAGATTTCAGGTTTCTCCAACCCTTAAAAATTTAAACAGAAGCAATCAGATGTTTGAAAACTCTATGTATACCACACTTGCTTTGATCCTATTTCATGATAAACTATATATTGTAAATTAGACTCAAAGTTCTAAAGGGATAATGGGAAAGATGATTAATAGACAATTAAGATTCAGATAAAACACCTGGTCCTCTAGAAGAAAGAATAAGAGTAGGTGTTAGTTGTTAGGACAGAGATCCTGACAGAGACCATTCCATTGGAGCATCTAGAGGAACAGCCAAGGAAACAAGTGGGCACCAGTGCCGGCTCAGTCTTTTGCTGACTTAGGCAGTAAATAAGATACTCCCCACGCTTTCACATATTATTTGATCTCTCATTTTCTTGCAGTCTGTAGATATCACAGAATTTTGCAGGTCACAGTCATTTTCCAATTTAAAAGAACCTTTTATTTTTTTAATTTATGCTAGCCATTTTTATGGATTTCCCCAAACAATTTAGACTCTCTAACCTTCTCTATCAGTTGTTTGCACTACACAACTGCTGACTCACATCCAATAACAGGTTATTAAAATAGAATAGCTTGAGAAGAACATAAATTCGTTACATAGTTGTTCATCTCATGCATAGAGATGAAGACAAGCAACAATACAGTTTGTGCTATTGGGATGTTAAGTGATTTCAAAGAGGAAGCCAGATCGTTAAAATTTGGAAGAAAACACGAGTTCATGCTGTGATAATCTTATGTTAATGAATAAGAAAGAATACATAATACTTCAAATTGCTGGTTGGCTAGTCTTTCTGTCCTTGCTAGGTTTTTATTTACTCAAAGGGATAGGTAAGTTGTGGTAAGAATGTGAAATTTTGTTGTCCAAGAGTTTATGCACATTGAAAGAATCAAAGAAGATTTGAAAGAAGCATGCAACAGTCCCCACAAAATACATCATATATTGGTGAATGCATTCAAATATATGTAATTGCCTATAGAACAAATATAGCAATTCTTGGTGCTGGTTTTGCAAGCTGCAGTAGATTTTAGAATTCACACTAAAAATCTGTATAAGTTAAGTTATGCAAAATGATCAGTCAATACATTCTGGAATATATGGGAGCATAGGAAGTATTTAATTCACATCTGCCTCTTGACCTACCAGTGAATGGCACCATTCTCTGTCATGTGTTGATCATATTTAACCAGCTGAATGGTTCAAAGGATAAAAGATTAGGATTACTTCCATCATTCCTACCATTTTCATGTCCTAGTTGGATTTTTGTCAAGACTAGACACAGTGGATTGCAAACACACTCAGCCTGAAGGAACTCAGTACCAACTTCCTTGAAGGAAGAAAGGGAAAAACTCCAGAATGTACGAACAGTTACACAGAGGAGAGGCTTGATTCAACACTGAATAATGCATAAGCACAAGCATGACCTCTGCTTTCCAGTCTGTTCCTATAGATACCTGCAGGCTGAGTCATCCTCACTATGGTTCCTAGATGAGAACAAAAGTGAGAACCAAGATTATATGTTTCAGTTTATATAATCAATGTTATAAAATCTCTCTTATGAGTAAAAAAAATGTAAAGCAAATGATCAAATACTTGTAAAGTTTATAGACAATGAGGACACAGTAGACATTATTCAGAAAGTCCCTAATCAGCTGTCTGAAGAAGTCCTAAAGCAGCAGATGGCTGGAAAGACAAAATGAAATATAACTATTCTTTTGTTATCACCAGACACAGGACTAGATGGATCTTTATTCTGGAACAGTTTAACAGTTCTCATGAATCATCTCAATCCATATGGAAACTAAAATGTTTCATTTAAATTCTATATAGGAGTAGAGGAAGAGTGGCCTGAGATAATCTTAAGGTCACATTGGAAAGCAGAACTGTACAAGATTCCTTTTAAATCCTACTGACTGCCTTTATTAGCCAGCTGCACAAAATAAGCAGAGATCTTCCATATTTTGGTGAGTTCCAATAAATAAAGGTATTTGATAAATACTTTTGGGGACTATAAAATACAGCTAGTAAAAGTCAGAAATGCACCTTCAAAAACCGAAGCAGATGAATACAAATCATTGCTAAGAGGTGTTGAGCTTTTGAAAGAAAATATATTGAGAGTTATTAGTAATTTAGGACACGTAAAAGCACTATCAAAGCACAAATGGCCATCTGAAATGTGATCACAAACCTGCATATTATTAAACCTTTTTCTTTCTCGCTCAAAAGGATTCAGTGATACATTGAACAGCACAATCACAGAAGTAATGGATGGATATCAGAAAGAAATACCAGATTTGTGCCTATTACATGGAAGCATAGTGGGAGCCCTAAGGATAAAAACACAAACCCTACTCACAAAACATCTGTGAGGTTCCAACAATAGGACTGCAATTAATTTTACCCCAATTAAAATTTTCTTTTTTAGAAATCATTGTGCTTTTTTTTACTTGATAGATGAATGGCATCACTTAATCCTGAAATATTTAACAGCCACTCCTAAAAGTGAATGCCACCTTAATGACAATATTTCTATTGTGCCTCTTTAAAGAAGATACATGTGTTTCAAAGAGTTTTATAACAGTGAATGTCCATAAATAAAATACCAACAGCAACATGCATACTATTAGAGACACTGAAAACAAACTAAATCCAGTGCCTGAAGCAGCTATTATGGTCCCATCTGAAAGTAAGAAACGTGTCTCTGTACTGACGACTTATTAGAAGTACTGTGAACAAGGAGAATTGAAAAGGTATGAAAAAAATCTGACCCTGAAGGAGACACCAGAATCATTGCTTCAGATAATGAAATGCAACTGAGTAATTGTGGCTTATATCATACTAGTAGTTGCTCACTGGAGTATGATTACTGCAGTATCAATCACACTAAGAGGTAAAAAAGCTGGTGTTACTTATTACTACAGAGCAAGGAAACCATGTCATTTTTCCAGCAGGAACCAGACTTAAACTGTTAAATTAAACTATTAAAAATTGATCTATATGTCTCTCCTGGTATAAAATACCAGATTTCATTATCTCTTGATTTTTCAAGGCAATTAAATATTATAGATAAGCCAACTTCAATTTTACTTTTCACTTACCATTTCATTAAACTTAACATTTAGACAATATAATACCCAGTATATACTATTTACTTTCAGAATTTTTCATAGAATGATAGGGGAAAAACTTTAATAGTATCCACAGTTTATCTTATCCTAGTATTTCTGAATGCAGTTGCAAGAACTGATATGAATTTGTTCATTCTATGTAATATAAGAGAGCAGCAACAGTTGCTTAAAAGCAATTCAGTTGATTAAAGCTGTTTGTGGAACTCATTTGTACAGTCCTGCCATGATGAGTCTCTTAATGCCTCATAAGTCAATCTATTAGCAAATACACATCTACTTAGCATTGGAAGTTCTGCTTATATTGAACCAGACTCTTTCCAGCTGCAGTTTAATCCCATTGCTTCTCATGTAATCCATCACAGACCCAAAGAACAAATTGCTTGCCCTTTCTGTAGTTTTTCTTAAGTTGAAACATTATTTTTTTCTTCAGGCAAAGCCAGTTCCATTTCACCCTGTATTATCTTCCCAGTTCATGCTATTGTCAAAGAGGCCAGCGCTTATTTTGGTAGCTACTTTTGCATATGAGCACTGAATGACACACATTTTTCCTGAATGACCAGGAGAGCTGACTAGAGCACTACAACAGCTCTGATCCCCTCAGCCTTTCTCCAAAAGTCTTGCAGCCACTTTTATCTGCTTAGAGTGACACAGAAATGAGTCATGCCTGCAAGAAGCAGTAGTCCCAGGTAATTGTCATTTGACTAGATGGCTTTGGCTACATCCCTCAGATTTAAGCTCCTGGTAGAAGACTTCCCACAACATTAGGTCCAGACACTAGAGCAGTTTTCATCACACACAGGAGTGAGTCACTCATGACCAACCAATACATCATTTCCTCATGGGAAGAATGATCCTTAATCTCACAGCTTTTCCAGTTTGCCAGGCTTCCATTTTATTTTTAATCCACTCTGTCATTAAGCTTGAAACTTCAGCTCCTGTGGGCAGCATTTTAATGCATCACTGCCTGAGGAGGGATAATTTCCCTGTGAAGAAAATCTGAGTTGAAATGTCTTGCTAGCTAGGTTTTTCTCAATCACAGTAGGTGTCATTGTAGATCTTCCTGACTTGTTACCAATCACCTTCTCCACACCCCCATTCCAGATTTCACCCTCTCTGTCAGCTTTCCTCTGCAATTTCTCTACTTCTTTAGAGATTTCACCAGCACATACGTTACAGCTGAGGCATCTTCCTCAGCCTTCTTTGGGAAGGGAACTGCAAACCATAACTTCTACAAATTCAGTTTAAGATTTGGATTTAGATATCAATACTTTTGCTTCCCACCTAAAGTTTCCAACTGAACTGTTGGCAAGTATTGGAAGAAAAATGCATCACAACCCAACTGACATTTTCATCAGAGGTTTGCTCTGTATATAATATGTTTGCTGAAGATCATTACCCTTCTTTTCTTCCTTCCCCCTAAAAGTCCTATCCACAGCTTTTGAGCCATTTCTTTACTGAGTCAAATGGCTCCTTTCATTTTAGGTTCCTCTTTCCAACCTGGTCTTTTCATTCTGACTGGACTGAAATAGAATAATGCAGTTTGTTGAAGACTGCAACTAAACATATTTTGTTCCTTTGCCCTCAGTCTGTAGACAATCTACTGATCTTGCTCATGAAGAGTTAACAGTTTGCCAAGTTTGCATTGTTTCAGGATTCCTCAATTTTGTACAGATAATAACATTTGCAGTTCATAGTCCAGAATTTATGATGACAAAAGGAGTAGTAAAATAACAGAAGAAATGAGGAATTTTATACCATTACAATTCTATATAAAAGGAGACAATTAATTGCCTTGACAGAAACTAATAGAAGTGTAGCTAGTGATTTTTAAAATACATTTAATACTTACACCACAGCATACCAGTCTAAATGAATTCCTGATGTCAAAATTCATTAAATTGGCCAGTTGACAGTGGAATAAACAAATATCTTTACAACAAAGTTAAAGAGGTTTTCTTTAGTGTTTACAGGTATTATATCTTCCATCACTCCATAATCAACCCATTCATTTACTTTAGTTTGAGTGGATTAAAAATAAAATTATAGAAACATCTTGTCTTTGTTGTGTTATGTCACATTTCACTTCTTCTGTCTAAAAGAATTACACAATTCTATTCTCTTGAAGCTCTCAGGAATAACAGCAATATTTATGAGACAATTTGTTTGACAGGACCAGATAAACTTCTTGTAAGCTAAAAAAAATCACTTGTTATTACATTACTTAGATAATTTGCTTGACATAAGATGAAATAGGGGTTGAGAATTAGGTTCACATGATAATAAACATGGTATCAATATAATTGCTAAATTTTATATTACAAAAGAGAAAAGAAATTTCATATATAAGATCATTATAAACACCTGAGTTTTTCAGTACCTGTTTTTTCTGGAAGCTCTCTATTCATCTGTATAACTGATAATTTTAAATTTCACTTGAAATACTACAAAATTATTTTGTAGTGCTTGTATAGTTAAAAGTCATGTCCTCATATTTTATAAAATACACCCTGCCCCTCCTCCTGATATCACTCTACTCTCTATTTAGATTAATCACAGACTGACTCTAGCACTGTATTCAGTTATAACCTGAGCTGACTTTTAATGAGAAAGTCTTTTGCAATAAAGCTTCCAGATTGCCATAAATAGGAAAGATTGGACTCTCCTTAACCTTCCTTCTCTTAACAAGCTGCTGAGCCTTAGCTTAAAAAGTGTTGAATTTCATTCCCTTCTAAGGAATACAGTACTCTCTATTGATCTCCAATTTCACCTCATGACTAAGAATTCATTAAAAAATAGTATGCAAAAATCTCTGTAAATATGGGTTTTCTCAAGTATCTTCTGGTATTTCTGAAAAGAAATGCTCAAATACTGATCAATACGGTCAAATGCAAGTGTAAAGAGCTGTGTTTCAGTGGGACCATGGATGAAAGGTAGGCCAAGCAGTAGAAGATTTTTCTCAAGGGAGAAAAAAAAGTAAGGTAAAGATTTTTGCACAAATGAATTCATTTTCATCTCAGACTTTTTCTTCATTCTTTTTTGAGAAGTGTGTTAAGGGACCATTTAATTTTAACAATATTGTTAAACTGACACTAGTAATAGATGGCATATTTTTCCTGCTTTGGATACAATCTTTTAATCCTTAAATAGGAAGCGGTATAATAGTTAAGATCAACGGGATTTTCTCGAACCTCTCATAAACTTCCAATTTATTGGCATTAAGAACAGCTAAGACAAGCACTAAGGATGTTACAAGCAAATTTATAGATGACTTTTACTTAAGTGTGCATTTTGGACAGATTTCAGAACAGCAACTCCCTGTCTAATTGCATTTCAGCAGTAAAGGAGATTGTTTAGTCAAAGTATGGATTTTTGCTCTATCAGTATTTCTTGCAGTTCAAACATGATTTAGAGAGGGTCCATAGAAGGGCCACAAAGACAATCAAAAGACTGGGAAGCCTGCCATATAAGGAAAGACTGAAAGAACTGGGATTGTTCAGCCTTGAAAATAGAGGGGTTAGGAGAGACCTTATTACCATGTTCCAGTATTTTAAAGGTGATTACAAAGATGGAGACTCCCTTTTTACAAGGAGTCACAGGGAAAACACAGGGGTCATGAGTACAAGATACTCCCCGGAAGAGTCTGATTAAACACAAGAGGAAAATTTTTGACAATGACAAAAATCAGTAATTGGAATAACCTCCCCAGGTAAGCAGCGTATTTCCCAGCTTTGGATATTTTTAAGATTCACCTGAATGGGGCTCTGGGCATTTTGTGTCGATTGTGCCTTTGCCAAGAAAGACTAGATCAGACCATCCTCGACGTCCCCTTTTAACGTGATATTCTAAGATTCTATAATATCATAAGATAATAAATACAAGTTACACTATCCCACATTTTCAAGATACCAAGATGTGTACAATTCTCTAAGTTTCAACATTAAAAGTGATATCAAAGGAGGAATCATCTTTATGACACTTAAATTACTGGAATCAATTAAAAAAATTTTCTTTTTTTTCCCCCACAATGTCTTATCCCATTACTTTAGTGAAATTCTAGTTGCCTATTATGGACATTATCTTTCCTGAAAGAAAAGAGCATGCACACACTTACTGAGCAAATTACTCCAGCACTATAGTTAAAATAAAAATCAGGAAACAAATTATTCAACAAAGGTATAATGAAGACAATGGCATAAGTAGAACATAAAAGCTATAATTTGCAAGTGAAGTGCATATGTCAAGGTCTAAAAAAAACAGATGCTGCGTAATAAGTAAAATTATACGAGGTTACATTATTATATATTGCCACAATGAGAGAATTACCTGCATAAATTTGACATTATTATAAAAACACTTAAAATGGTAATACGTATAAAAATGATGTGCAATTTTAAGAAATAAGAACTGAACAAAGCAACTAAATATCTGATTAGTATCACGTCTATTCATAAAGTATAGACTGCTGTGAGAGCATATACTAAAAGCCAAAGAAGAAGAGAATCCCAAAGATGTATGAAAGCAGCAATTCCATCAAATACAGAATTACTCTTTCAGCATGACTACTAACTGCTCCTAGCAGTAATTTGGTGGATGTTAACACACACATTACAATTTGCAAAAGATTTAGTTTCGAGCTGGTCACAACTGAAAAAAAAACAGTAATGAAATAAAGCTATATGAAGAGAGTTTTTACTCTGAAACCATATGCACTGGTTGTTCTGTGCCACACAAAATTTGTAACTTCTACTTTATTGCTATTTATTTCATCTAGAAACTTCCCGTACATAGCACATGGATTTAGAACAGAGGCTCAATCTCTTGAAGGTTCTAAGTAAGGTAATGAGGATGTACTTGGAATGTATATATCTAAAAAGCTTTTCACTAATGTATACCTAATACTCTCTCTGGTTTCTAAGATGATCTGATTTTATTCAAGATTGTGTCACACTTACCAATGGTGACAATCACCTGTTTACAACTGACCTTTTGAGTAAATTCTGATCAAAAAGAACATTCAATTTCTTTCCTTTCTTGTCACTGTCTGCCAATAATTTTCTTTTCAAAATTGAGTCAACCAGCCCTTTTCTTCTCCTCTTTGTTATTAATGTTATATATCAAAACTATTTGCACTCTTGCCGCTTGTCAGCTGAGATCTCATGTTGCCTTATCATGTTCCTGGTTCTATGTAGACAAGGGATATTTCCCAAGCCCACTCTTAGTTACAAATTCTACTGTGATACTTATTTCCTCTGTTTTGGGATATTAAAAAGTTAATCATTTAGTCATGAGACTTCCTTTTCTTTCCAGTGGATAAGTAGAGTATGAATCTTACATAAAATACGGCTATCTAGTGAGTTTTGATTAATAAAGTATTCATATGTGAAAATGTAAAAGAAGTTATTTAGCACTGGTAACACTATTGGTAGACTCCCTTGTGCTCAACAGGAAATACAAATGGAATAACAGGAGTAAACACAGAGACAGAAAAGAAGAATACAAAGAGCTAGTAAGAAGCTGATAAAAGACTGATAAAAATATTGGCACTGTTGAAAATAATTCCTTTATTAATATGAACTTTTACAATTTTCTAATGCCTGTGATAGAAGAAGTAAATATATATTAAAAAAAAAGCAGTCTTTTTTTATGCTGAAAAGGTAACATTTCTGGAGCTAAAGGGCTGTCTATTCAAATCCAAAGGAAAAAAAGCATGGATCAGAGTTGTAGTTTGACAACATAAACCTGAAGCTACACAGACCAGGGATGAGGCAAGTTGGTTTCTTTTTTATTTGCTGCTGACCTGGTCAAGATGGAAACTGCCTCCTAAGTCACCCCACTGCAAAGACCGAGTGGTATTATAACCAGGAGTAAGTAGGAAGTTTCCATGAGTCTGTTTCTATGGCTTTAAAAAAATGTTAGCATAAAACAAATAAGAAGTGATTTTTTTTTGGTTTGGTCTATGAACTTACAAAGGTAAAAGGAAGTGGGTTTTGGATCAGAAGGCTAAATAGAGGTCAGATAGCTATAATTACTTTAAGCTACATTTGGCATGCAATCTATCCAGCAATGTAAATGGAAAATTATTTTACTGGTAGAGGCGTCTGCAAGCCTGGATGTTCTAGAGTTCCAGTTGCTATTTGATCAACAGGGAATACACTTTCTTTAATTCAAATTGCATACTCTGTTTTCCTGACTGCTGCTTATTATATTTTTGAGATGAAAGTGCTGTTTATGGTTACTGTTTGGTAAATGAATGAGCTAATAGCCATACTGCTGCAGCAAGAGTAGTTAGCTTAATTAAGGTGCAGACATACATTGCTAAATAGTCTGGAGAGGTATGCTGACTATCTCGTTAAGCACAAAACTTTAAAAATAATCTGTTTAAAACAGCTTGTCAACAGCCTCTTAGGATTTGGCTTGCTATAATATTTTAAAATACAGTTTATGTTTATACACCAATATAAAGATACATTTATGTTAATCTGGTGCAAAAGGAAATTATTCTGATATCAAACATGCATACACACCATGATTTATCAATTATTTAAAGAGTAACTGGAAAAGAATGTTAAATCCACAACTCTATAGGGGTTATGTCGGCCTAAGGACATTTTTCTTCTTGTGAAACACTCTATTTATGATGTAAAAAAAAAAAAAAAAACCAAAAAACCCTTTCAAATTATTATTGCTACAGTTTCAAAATGAGAAAAACATTTAAATGGAATGCACATACTATTTAAATATAAGCTTGAGAAGCCACCTGTGGGTTTTTTGCCAGGCATAGAAAAAACTAATTGGAAAAAGTAATATATTCATTCCCTGTAACATCTTCATCACATAAAAATATGTACAGGTGGAAGCCCAAACATCAATGTAGTCATTGGTCACTTGTATTCAATTTAATAAATATAAAGCAAAGGCTCTTCATATTTGTTTGTTTCACATTTGATTTGTTTCATATTTGATTTGTTTCATATTTGCAGTTGCATTTCCATGACTCCTCTTGTAATAAAAAACTTCATGACCTTCTTTGCAGATATCTGGAGCATCTCAAGAAAACTCATTTCAACACCTCAGAACACTTCATGGAAGTCATTAATAACATTAATACAAGAAATGGGATCTGAAACAGTAGAACAGGTATCTGAATGTCAGGTCTTTTCGTCTCTTTGGCAGAACATTTCTTTGCGAATGGTCCTCATTAAAATGATAGTCACAATTCTGTGGACATTTACCCATAAAATGCACCTTACTAAAGGTTTTGAGGATTAGTTTTTATGTTCCTTTTTACTTTAGGGTAAAGTAAAAAAGAGTTTAGGTTATTCAATCATTTTGCTTTCACAATGTTTTGATTACCTCCCTCCTCCTCTATGAATGGGAACCTTCAGTTTATCTTTTTCATAATGCATATATTAGAATAGAAACATTTTTTCCTTTCTGAACAAAATAGCAAAGCAGAGCAATGGACACTAGGAGTTCTTCTACAGCTACACAGCTGCTGTAGTCTGGTATTTGAGTAAAGAAATATTAAACAAATATATATTTAGAATCACCCAGTAAAACTTCTTCCCTATGCAATAATAATGCTATAAAAAAGCTATAATTTTCCCCAGGTACATCTGCACCTGGGAAGGGAAAACAGCAGCCACAATAAATAGGAATGCAAAGAGGAAAAGAAAAGCAACAAACAGCTTTATTTACACCCTTTATTTTCAGCAATGAATGAGTCCATTGCTCATGCAGACCAAAACATTTTCCATCAATCTGACTTCCCTGAAGCTGTTTCTTTCACACAAATTATGCCACAAGTTAAGTAGTCTAAATGCTCCAAAATGGTGTGGAACACTTCCTATGAGATGAGACAATTTCAAGAAGCATGGATTTTAATTTCTTCTCAAAACCTGAGAGACATTCTCATTAGTTTTTAGAACTTCAGGGAATTGCAAATGACTACAGAAGGAGGGAAAGGGGTAAAGAAGGCTTATCTGAGTACAACATTCACAAATACAGAAAATCCCCAGCTGCTAAGTTAAAGACATCTACATCAGCCTATTTTTGCTGATCTTTCTCTTTCATGGAAGGCTTGTCTGCAGAAATGTATGTGGACTTTTCTCATCCTGCCTGTATATCCACACTATGTACCCAGCCTTTTAGTTGTGCTCAAACAACTGTTCATGGGACTGCACTGTTCATAAAATCAGAGAACTAAGTTGGGTTAAAAATCTGCAAAAATAAAATCTACTCTGTATTATAGGGAGTAAAGCAACCTATTTGGTCATGGTAGGTAATACCAGAGTAGCCACCCAGGATATGGAGCTACAGTACTTAGGCTGCAGGAGACAAGTATTTATCTGCTTCACTTAAGCAATATTCCTGCTGGATTAATCCCACCAGACAGCATGGACGAGCCCCCTGCCAACAGTATTGGCAAGATTTTTACGTGTGGCTCTATGGACAGCACAGAGAGGAGCCTCTGGAAGGAGAAGCACAGCCTCAGCCCTGTGCTGTCCCCGGAGATCTTTTGGCCAGCAGTGAGGCAGATGGCATCAGGCTGCAGGCTGAGTAGCACAGAGAGCTCCTGTCTCTCATGTCAGGGTGACTCTACCAACCTGTAGGCTATTATGCTAAAGTACCCTCTTGCCATTTCCTGTTAGATGTGGGATAGGTAAGTATTTAATTCAAGGAGATGGAATTACCCTCTGGAGATATCTGCAGTCTTTATATAGTTAATGGGATAGAATAACTGCCTCTGTTAGGAGGATGAGTTCACTCCTTCAACTCTTAAAGACATTTTTTACTATCTCTTTATTGTATTGGGAGATTGGGTGGAGAGGATCTTGCTTTTTAGGGACAAACAGCTACCATTTCTGTCACATTACTTAATTCAGCTAAAGTAGAAAATAGTTATAAAAAGAGAAGCCTAGTTCCTTCCAATCAGATACCAGAGAAGAAGAACTGCTGAAGCTCCTTTAACAATGTTAAATCGACTGAATTATGTGAGAAGTGCCAGCATGTTGACACACCACAGGAAGTTTTTAATCCGTTTTATTACTTTACAAAATTGCTTTAGGAAATAAACACAGTGAAAACAATATTTTCTGCTAGGCAGGTAACAGATTTTTCCCTGGAGTAAACAACCATAAACTCATGTTGTTTGTTCACCAACAGACTAATAAACACTTTTGGAATTTGGACAGATACTATTTTACTTTGGTTTTTTAGCAAGATTTGTCATCTGTACAAGCAGGAAACTAATGAAACATGCAAATATATCACATCTACATAGATTTGTGTACATCTTTAAATCTACCTCTGCACAATGTGATCTATTATTTGAATGGTCAGTGTATAATGGGAACAGAGGGCTAAAAGGACCCTTTTTACTGTTTGTGTGATTTCAATGCATTACACTGCAAAAGAAGAAGAATATCTATTAGTAATTAGAAATATAAATAAAGTTTTCCTACTGACTTTTAAGAAGTAGCCTTATGAATACAATTGGAATTATCATGTAATTATCAATTGGAATTGTCATGCAATTATCACGTGGATAAGCTGAATTGTGTATCTGCATTGACCTTACATCACCTTTCTGCTAATTCAGCTATAAGTGTAAGTATTAACACAAATCAAATTATCCCCCAGTTGCATTTTATGTTGTATTTTATGAACTAAACTATTAAGTAGTCACAGGTGAGATGGACAGGCATTCTTTAACTGCCTGGTTGCCTCCTTTCCAGCAGTATTTTACGATTTCTTCATTCTTTGTGTCTAGAAATTAGTGACTGTCTTTCCTATCACAGGAGGTCTCATGTAAAAGTAGAATTTAGGATCCTGTTATGTACTCTTTAGCACATAAAGTGCTCTCTTGACAAACTACCCAAACATAACTGGTAATTGGCTCATAAAAAAGGCAAAATTGGGGAATAAGAATTACATGATTACATGCGTCAAATATAAAAATGTATATCTATTTTAATACCTGTCAAATATATGTGATTAATAGCTTCTGAGATTATTTCATATAGCAAAAGATTGCAGGCTTTACTTCAGAAAGAGATGGAGCAACAAAAAGTTGTTTCATACAATTTTTATAGGCAAAACCTGTATCAAGTGATTTCATAAATGCAGTAAAGAAAAATTTCCTTTGATTCACTGTACTAGAGTTCCTGATTGGTATCATTAGGCAAATGCCTTTTCATAGATGGCAAAATTGTAAAAAAAATTGTAAACAATTAGAAAAAAAGGAGAAAAGCAGAAACCTTCATACACTCATTATGAACTGTTCAAAAAGTTACTAATTCTCAAAGGAAAATAATAGTTTTTCACTGCAGTAAGTCAGAGAGTACCATGCACTGGGAAATGAGACTGAAACAAGGTGCTTCATTCTCAGTTTTTCAAGCCTGACTTCATGACCTCAATGACAGCCTGAAACAAGTTTTGGATGTAATTATCTCATTCTCTGAAATAAACAAACTGGTGAGAAGAAGCAACAGAACCTTGCAATCATGTTGGTGCCCACATAGGTGATCAACACAGCTATAACTTCAGATATTTCAGACTTCCCCCACAGGTATTTGTCACTTAACTACCCCAGGTATTTTTAGGAGATAAAGAACTTGTCACAGAGTTTCAGAATACCTTCTGTTAGCAGAGAAATGGCAAGTCCAATGGCAATTTGAAGCTCATTTCCTCTGCAGCTTAGTGATCATTTGTTGTTTTGCCTTTGCCTCTCTGGGTTTACTCTTAAATCTGTCCTGGAATGGCTGGAATCCCTCCCTTCTAACCCACACCTCTGCCTGTTCCTCTGACTCCATTCTGTTCCACAGGCAAATATAAGCTGTGCACTACTTGAATGCACTTGCTCTTTATGGCACTTTATGAAGCAAGACAACCAAATGGAGAAAGTGCTTTCAACACATTAGGCTACTAATAACGTGTACCCGGAGGTGTTTTATAGCTTTTTGAGTGCATTTAAATTTCTTTTCATTCTTTTTATCTTTTAATTCTCTGGTTGTGGAAGAAAGGCAAAGCTTCTGATGTAGCCACCTTTAAAAATATATTTTAAAAGTGAGTAAGAGGAAATGGAGGTCAAAACAAGATAATAGCGCCTTAAATATGAATAATTATATTTTTGTTTGTTGTGGGTTTGTTAAGATAGCAGAAAGAAGCAATACAAAAAGAAAGGCCATTATTGCCTAGCCTCCCACTTCCCAGTTGCTATTTTATCAACTGCTGTTTGTGATTCAACAGCACTTTTAACACATTCTCACTGAAAATAAACCAACAGTGGAATATTGAACATTTTACTGCACAACAAAAACTAGGTTACAGTAGCTCTAAGTCTCCAGCTGCTACTGAAAGGGCAGCTTGGCATTTTGGCATGAAAGGGCAACTTATAATGAGTCCTTTCTTCTTCCATGTGTTACCTCTCTGCAAACCCCCAAATGGCTTACCCTTATTCCCAGTAAGAGTCCTATTTTCTTTATTCTTGTCATCATTTTTTGTCACTTAAAACCAATCAAGAGGCGTTGCTTGGTTTTGGGTTTTTTCCCCTAAATGACAGGCTTCCTGTTACCTTTCACAAGGGTGGAATGTTGAGAGCAAGTGTGACATTCCTCCAAAGTGTTTTGTTTTGATCTGATCAAACAGATCACAGTTTTTATTATAATGTGTTAACTTAAGCCTTCAATAATAATAGAATGAGGGAAGAGAGTCTCAGAGCTTCATACAAACCTGCAGAGAATAAAGAATATATTGAATATTGTTTTGCTTTAATTTAAATACTAGCACAAGGCTAAAATTTAATTTGACTCCATACGAAAGTGGATGAATCAAAGTGCAGGGATTCTTTACTGAGTGAGAGAATCATATATAAAACTCCAAAAATATTCTCTCTGCAAGAATGTTGCTATTTTTTTTTTAAGATTTACATTAAACTGATAAATTTAAAAGGAAAGCCTCTTGATTTTATTTTCTCTAGGGGCATTGCTTCTCCTAAATTGTATATTAGAGTTCTATACAATAAAAATAGAGATGTGGATATTTTAATCAGACATTAAAGACTACTGCAGAAGTTGTGCCCTTGTATACAGTAAAACAAAAAATATACTATTAAAAATAACATGAACAGATGTAATATTTTTGAGAAGTACAGAAAGAAAATTTAATTTACTTTGAAAACCTATCATGAGTACTTGAAGTCTATGCTGTATATTCCAAAGCAATACTGCAAGATTTCATGTCTTTATGATGAATGCTGTCACCATAATCAGAATGTGTCATAACAAATACTCCAACTATGAAGACAGAAGTTTCTTGTTACAAATTTCCCAGATAAATCTGGAATAAATAAATATTCTTGAAGAAATATTTCTCAAACAAATATTCTTTTCTTGCTCTGTTTTTCTATTTGTCTCATTGTCATTTAGACTCAATTATATTATAGAAATGCAGATGAAATACTGGGAAACAGCAGTACAGTTTGGCAAGACTTAAATTTCTTTGCAGCTAAATCTGTACATTTAAGAGAGTCTAAAATTATCTACAATTCTTTAAACAAGGTACAAAGAAATAGTTTGTAAAATAAGGCAAACCTCAAATTGTCAAAAACATAAGTAAATATCAGACAGGGCCATATGTAACACTTGATAAAAGTGACATAGAGACAAATGTGATTTTAATTGTGCACCTGAAAACAGCCTACATTTTTAAAAAGTGAGGAAAATTCAGAGTGATTTATGTTATGTAATCCTGATGCTTCACTGACTACAGTTATTCATGTAGATCTACGTGCCTTAAGACAATCACAGATGGAGAAAGATGGCAGCAGTATGCTGCAGGTGTATCAAGATCTGGTTTTTAAATTTACCAAGACCTCAATATCAGTACTGGAATGATTATCTTCGTAATCTTCCCTTTACAAGGTTGAGATGGAATGAAGAGCAAAACTCAAAGTGTCAGAACAACTGTGACCACCTGAATGGCTAATACTGCTTTAAAAAGTGTTGAATGTATATTTACTAGCTAATGTCCAATTTATCTGAGTATTTGTGTCATGGGAAATGTGAATCATGTATGTAAAAATATTCTGCTAGTAATACTTTATAGATTTCCTATAATTCTCTCTTGTTTTGGCCTTCATTTTATAACGCTTTCAACTTCTAAATTACTGAGTATTTGATTTTTGCAGATTTTTGCAGATTTTTGCTACTACAGATTATAGCATAAGATGTTTGATACTAATGCTGCTATTTTTGGATTTGCTTGAAACATGCATAGCTGAGCAACCAAAAAGACATAAATGTTATTGTAATCCAAAGATCATAGGACATTTAAGAGCATATAATTCCTGAAAACTCAAAAATTAGTAAAATTGGAGCTTTCTGATTGGCTTGCCATTGTATTGTAACTGAAAAACTAAAATATTAAATCTGTTTACTTCACATGAGGGATATTTATTTATTAATGTAATATAACATTCTACAGTATGTCCTTACTGGTGGTAGCATCCATCAGAAAAAAAGAAACATGTTCTACTAATTTGTTTCAATAATTTGCTTACACTGAATGTAGTCCTGTGACCTTTATTCTTCCTACAAGTGGAACAGATTGTTTTAGTCTAATCTGTTTTTTTCTTTTTTTTTTCACTCTTTGTCTCCTCTTCTACCTTGTGACTTAAATAATCCCTGTACCCAAACTTCAGCATTGTAAAGAGAAGGTATTATCATTTTCTTTTTTCTAGTGGAAGTGAAATAATTTTTTTTTCTTAGCAGCAATTTCTTTCACTAGGCACTACTTTCTAAGCGTACCAAAAAAGTTCAATTGAACTTTTAAACTCTTCAGAACAAAGGTTTAGATTCTGAAAAGCACACCCATTGGGCCAACACCCAGTTTGTAGACCTCTTCATGCTAGCTTTCATGCTATTTTTGGGCTTCTACCATCAACTATGTGTGCCTCATTAATTTCACAAATGCATTATTTTACCCAGAAAAATGCAACATAATGGGATAAAGTGAAGCCACTGTGAAGTAAATCTTGTAAGATCTTGGGGATATTCTCAAGACAAGCTTAAAATTTTTTGCCACCTCTTGCTTAGAAACTTTACCCTGCCATTCCTGTCTGATGAAGTTCATGTTGTTCCTTTGCTGTCAAGCGCTGGCTCCAAGGTAAAAAGCATGAACGTGTAACTGTTGCAGTGTTTTTCAAAGAAATTATGGAAGAGGAAAGGGGAAAAAAAAATGATTGCCCTCACTATAGAAAAATCTGCCACAGAGAAAGCAACAGGCAAGTGACAAATACTGAGTTGTGAAGATAAATCTCAAAAAACTCTGTGAAGCTCTATCACAGAAGTTGCTAACTCAAATGTACTTTTTTTATTATTCTTTTGTTAAAAAGATCCAAAATGTCTGAATTCCACTGTACTAAAGCCATTAAAAAATTTGCCTTTAAATTTCCTGACAATTGCAGCACATGAATTAGGGATGTATTGGCAACTGGTGGTTCTTTAAGAGCACATGGTTTTGGATTGTTTTCTTAGACTCTTCCAGAGTATAATTTCTTTAAAAGCTACATGACAATTGGATACTGTCATCCTAAAATTCTGAAACAAAAGAGATGTAAAGGACTAGAAATCAGTATCAATTACCACCTACCTTAATACAATTTAAAAGTTCATGGAAAGGCAAATAGTTCATAGCTGAATTAACAACTGAATTGAAAATTCCTACTTGGAGCATTAGCAAGAAAAGAAGCAGCAGTTTGTTCCCATTTTAAGTGGCTGTTGTCAGCCATCCAAATTGGCAAGAAAAAAACTGCAGAACCTCATCAGTTCTTAGAAGAATTAGAGTCCCCAAGCCCAGGTTCAATTTAGCATATTCAGATTTCAGCACATTAACTTCAGTATCAGGATTGCTTAGACGAAAAGTTTGGGTTTGATATAACCCTTATGGTTTTTGAGGGTACTGATAAAACTGGCAAATTTTTAACACAGGTGCAATTCAAGTGACTAAAGTTGGAGAGGAATCCATCTTCAGAAATGAATGATCCTTATAGACCCATCAATTACAGTGTGATATTAAGTCACTTCCAACAGTGCATTTATATAGTATGCATTTTGGTTGCATGCCAGTATACAACCCCATTCATGTTGTGCAAATTTAATGTATTTCACCTTACATGAAATATGGGCTTCTTGGGACCAAAAGAAATTAAAACTACCAGTATCACTCTGAGCATCCTTAAAACACTAGAGGACACTTGTGCTAACCTCCTGAAGATGAAGAAAAAGAGTGCATACCTGAGGTTTGTCTGTTAAAGATAATCTGAAATAAAGTCAACTACATCAGTCAGCACATGGATTTTATAAAATCTCTTCTTAATAGTCAGAATATAATTTCTACATCTCTGCATTAAAATTTTAACTTTTTGCATAATAATATGAGTTCTAGCTTGTATAGTACAATGATTAGTAATATAACCAATACAGGAAAAATTGCTTGCTTGCAGACATCATCTTTCAGACTCCATTCAGTTAGCAACATCGCCTTTTAAAAATGGTGGTCATGTCAAGGTATTTTGTATTAGCTTCTACTTCTGCATTTCTGCTATGGTTTTGGTAGATACTGGCTATACTGCTGATCCTGCAATTCAGTCACATCATGTTTGTGTCTGATATGGACACACTGGATCATGAGAGAAGAGGGTTTTGAAAAAATTCTTAGAAAAAACTAATTGATTATAGGTTCAACAAGGTATTTTGGAGCCAGGGACCCATAATCACAACTATTAGATACATGTGGCAACATAGGACTTGTTATTCACATTTTTGGGGTTTAAACCATCAGTTAATTTCTTTCAGACAGTTTGCGTGTGGAAAAAGTAAAATAATTCAGATTTTCTGACTCAGACTAATACAACACCTTTTTTTTTTTTTTGGTCAGAAATATCCAGGCATTTTTTTGGGAGATTTATTCAGAGAAATTTGCTTTGGCACCTCAAAGACATAAATGACAGGTTATCAGGATATGTATCTATCTCCTTAAGTATCAAGTATGAACTCACCACCCTAGGGTCCTTTACCAGTCAAAGGAAAGACAGACATGTCCTGAAGGAATTGATTTCATTATAAAATGGACATCAACAGTAAATAATAAGATTCACTCTGGATTTTCTGCCTTAAGACATCTAAAGTTACGCAAGAGAAATCCCACCAAAATCTACAGAGCCCAGATTTGATACAAGGGAAAAAGAAGTGCTTTCATTAACAATCTAGCTGTTATAGTCCTTTTTTCTAATTCTATTTCCATTTTTTTTCCAAAAAGTAGATTGGTATGAGAAACATCATGTAAGTAAATATTTCTGTGACCTGCATGGTATTTTAATGAAACAAATTATTTTCTGTTATCTCTAGATAGGAATGAGAAGTTAATTGAAACTAAAAATTGGTCAATTTATCCAAAGAATTAGGAAAAATCCTTAACTCTGTTTCTTTGGCTCTGGATGACACAGTTAAGGGAGAATGACTGTGAATAAATGCCTCTCTCAGATAGGAAAAATACTAACATCAACAGTATGTGCATGTCAATAACCATCTTGTAAAGAAAAAAAAAATACAGGGACCTCTAATCACATCTAATCATTTTTCTCTGTAACAGTTTGGGTTTTTTCCCTCTCTGTGTTCCTAAGGTTTCTTATATTCACTTATCACTTATGCTGTCAAACAACTAATTCTTTCTGTCAACTGACAATTTAAAAGAAAAGTATATTACAGGAAGGAGAATGTCATTGTCTTCCATAAATTTGTAAGAGCTATGAACAAATAGGACAATTCTAAAAATAGACCCATGGATAATTATCATAAGCCCTAACTCTCATGGCAACTTTACAGGATGTCTTTGGCATAAAGTAAATACAAAGACTGGCATAACAGCTGCATAATTTAGGCTATTTACCTCTTATAAAAAATTAGATAATTTCATTCTGTATTTTATGGAAACCACTGTAGAATTATCAACTGTAGTCAGAAAAAAAAATCATGTAATAACATTGCATTGCCAAAATTCAAGTTATGCTAAGTAAACATAATTACAGTCTCATCAGAGCTGAGGTGTTTCAAAACACCTGTAAAATTCAGGTGCCTCTGCCTACTGTTACAAGAAAATAAATCCACAGACTTAAGTAGCAAGAATCATTAGTAAAGTGAAGTAAAGATGGTAAGAGAAAAAAACCCAGAAGCCTCAATTGTCAGGGTGCCTAGTGAGACAAGAAAGGTTCTACATAGCAACAGCATTTTAAGTACGAATAAATAGCCATAAAGTTCGCTGGTACTGCATGGAAGCTTGCAGATGGCAGATGAATTCATGTCTGTCATGTTTTTATAATACAATGACTTTTACATATTGCTGCCAGATGGAACACAGTTTTGCATCCTGATTATAAATCTCAAAAATATACAGCTTCCTTCAATGTGTTCCCTATATTTGAAACAAAAGCAAATTCAGAGACATATTTGGGAAGCTAAAGCAGATTTAAGGAAATATAAATTAAATCCTCAAGGGCTTCCTTGTTATAACTCAATTCAAAATAATGGAGCTCCCCATGTGTTCTCAGGTTTTAGGAAAACCACAGAAGGTATCATACAGGTTCCTATACAGGGAGAACTACATGTTCATTTTTAAATGTAAATACATCCCAGTCAGGTCCAGAAGACCTCTTAATTGAACTTAGTATTTGAAAAAATGCTTACATAACATTTATTCCTGCCTCAACAATAAGTGGTATCTATCCCACAAGCTCAGATGGTAAGAGTGCAGTGCATGAAGCATAAATGCATTTAATCATTGCTGATAACGAGTATCTGTATCTACACCACAGAAGCACCTTGCCTTTCCCATCACGATATCTTGACAGACCTAAAATCTAATTCAGATCTGGTTATACCAGTTTCTGGAGAGATGCACTATGAAGAAAGTACAGGATTTTTGTATTTTACATGTGTTCCTGCATCACACCTGGCCTCCCCCTGTGCTTCTGGTCTCTGCTTCTAATCCTAATTGGTATTGCTATGAAGCAAATAACTCTGATAGCGAAAAGTGAATTATGTGACTGCAGGGAAGAATATTTTCCTATTCAATGGTTTCTCACAGAGTCTGATTTGACAACAAACTTGAGTTGACTTCTCTCAGACAGCCTCAAGCATTGTTTATATGCAGATAATTCTGTATGTAAACCCATTAGGCTTTTATGACAGTTATAATCAAATATGATTGGGAAACCTTCTGGCTTACTTGGATCCATACTTACATTGTGCTTTGTGAGGTTGGAAATGTTACTTGCTATTGCTTGTAGCCAGTCAATACAGTCTTCAGCAGAGAGACACTGAATTATTCCACTGCAAACCCCATCCACAGCAATTACTTGGAACGCATTTTGCCTACAGACATATCATAACAGATCAGGTCAGAATAAAATTTTATCTTTTCTAGCATATCATCTTAACAATACTTGTAAAAATGCTTTTCTTTCAACTACAATGAAGGTCAGCCAGTGAACACCGACAAAATGCTGGTTTTCCTGTTTTATAAATACGTATTAAAACAATCATGCTAAAAGGTCAACTCAGACAACATAAGGCTTCCATAAAGCTATAAAAAAAATTCCATAGACCAGCTCCACAGCATCTTGACCAGCAGGCTGTGCAACCTCAGAAGATGAACAAATGATAGAGCTGATGCTTATCTCAGACTTAATACAGCAGGCTACAGAGAAGGAAAGTGCATTAGAAACCATGGGCAATAATTTAGGAAATTCAGTGAATACCAGCATCTTTTTCTCAATACCTTTGTTTTATTTTTATAATAAAGTGTCTAAACACATTTGGATTACTGTCTGGAGGGCCCGTGTTGGCTGCTCAAGCTTATAGAATTTTTTTTCTCTTCTAAACTACTGATTGAAAACTTGAAGAAGTCAAAATTTATCAAGTAGCATTAATGATTTTTCCAATTGCATTTCTGAATATAGGATCATTACCAAAATACACTCCTACCTCTGCTTCTACCCCCAGCACCAATCTGGGCACATATACCAAAATCCATCATGCATTATATACTGACTTTCCACTTCCAGACACTGAGCAATTATAGAACAAGAGAAAAGTTTTCAGATGCTAAAGCAGTAACAGATCTAATTTCTTCAGTAAATTGCTTTATTTGCTAAAAGCTCTTGTAAGGCTCACAGGTCTCTGCCTTCAAAACCAAAAAACATCAATAAAAATCCATATCCCAGAGAAGGAGATTGCAGAACATACAGAGAATACCAAGTTCCACTGCTGACATTCTGCTACAAGCCCAACTGTTAATGATCAATTCATAGTAAAGATTAAGTACATCATTCAGATTCTTTGAGAAAGGCTCAAGCAAAGTGCCTGTTATCTCCAGGGTAAAACTGAGTGTCACTAATGACAGCTTCTGGCATCTGAAGACAGATATCAGTTTTGAAAAGCTGCTTGTTTGGGATCTTTTACCTCTTAAAATTTTATTCTAGTTGTATACAATGTAAGGCTATTATCTCTTTTCCCTCCATCCATGTTGAGAACAGACTGTTTCTTCACTCAAGAGAAGCAATAGAAATGAACTAGAACTATGCCTTTGCTTTGAGTCTTCGAGCATGAAAACCAGCTTTTGCAGGATAATGAGACATTATGTTTCAGGGTTCTTTGGTTTATTTAAATCCAGAAGTTTAGTTGTCTTTCCAAAGGGTAGTGATTTTTCTTTAAATTCACAAAAATACCAACCAAGAGAGACTTCTTTCAGGGACTCATTTTCACAATAATTCTAGTAAAGTTTTAAAGATGATTTATTTAAAGAATCTTCAGGTAGTGTTGCTAGCATTTATTTAATCTATCCTTTATTTTAGATGGCTATAAATAGCAATAGCAAATTTTTCCAGAATAAATTTCTAAATCCTCACATGAAGACCATAGCATGGGCTCAAAATTGTTGATGATGTTTTTTAAGAAAAATAACACTAGTTTCAGGACTTGCCTTGTTTCTACACAGCATATCATAAAGCAGGGATCTAATACATCTATTAATGAATAACATTAACAAAATTACAAAAAGCCCAATATGTTCCAGATTCGATCCTCATGCACATTTTTCCCTTGGACTACAAACACAGTGAATATAGTGCATTTGGGGCATCAGATTGTTCCTACTGTTCCTAGGAATTTGATCTGTGCAAGTACAAAATCATTCATCCATAATGTTATTACCCAAGTATCAACACCAAATTACTTAAATATCAATAGTATGATATATGGCCACCTAATAAATTACTTGTGAATGTGTCTTGGTAGTAGATAGCCTTAGATTATGTAACAGTATTTTATTGGATAAGTCTACCAGTCCAAGTCCATAATACCATGTAAACTTGAAAACATGATATATTAAATAGATGTTTTGAACTAAATGGAACATATAGTAGAATAATCACTTTATAATACACAAAAAAAATTGAGAATGGATAAACATTTATTCAACTACACGTTTCAGGTTATAGGCCTTCTGGAACACAAAAGCTATATTTGAAATAATTAAGCTTTGCAAGATCAACCTGAATGTTTTCTAGAACTCTGTATGAATACGCTCCAGAATTTATGTTTCAACCACTCCACTGGAAAAGCTAGAACATGACTATAGCATTTAATATTGTAAGTGAGAACAATATATTTCCATATCAAACTCTGAATTATAAAAAGTTATTAGGCTTTACATACTGAAAACAGCCTTGTAAATAGTAACTATGGAAAATGTAATGCATTAGCTTTCATTTCATGTAGCTTCCTTATATTATTTTTTATATTCTTTCTTTTATGTTGATGTTTCTAGCAGTCTCTTAAAATGTATCTACCCCTTTCTCTCATAACAAATTCTGAGAGGGAGTAACATTTAAAAATGTTTACAGTAATTTAAAATGGTCATACAAACTGTCTTGCTAGCAACATAAAATTATGGTTCTATGCCTTAAGAAAAACCCTCTCTTATACGCATCCTGCATTTTTGGGTTTTTTTAAGACTTACTTCTTCATGTTAGACTCAAGGAAAAAAATTCAGAGTAGTTGTTCAAGGTTTGAGTATGAGTTCAGGTATTTTGTTTATATTATATTTTAATATACCTTTGTTTTCTAGAATTTCAGATCTCAGATATATCATTAATACCTAAACCACTCCCTTTGTTATGTACAAGTTCTATAATATGAATTTTAAGCTTGGTTTTTATTGATGCAGAAGACTGAATTTTAAAACCCTAGATCTATTAACAGCTGCTTATGTGCTAATTTTCCATGTGAGTAATTCAATTCAATACCTTATCTGAAGTATGCAGTAGAATAGATCTCAGATTTTATGTTAAGGTTTTGGGTGCTTTATGCTTCATTGTTAAATATGGAGCTGAAGGTTTAGTAAGAATTTAGTAAAACACCTTCTGCCTCTCTGGTGACTTGATCCTGCTCCAGTTAAGTCCAGCCAAGAAGCCTTTGCAGCTTTTGGTTTCCACCCTGCCTCCCTGGGCCAGCCACTGTTCCTCAAGAGACCGAGGTTCATGCAGCCAAGTAAATATGATCCTGCTACTACTGGTCAAAAGCTACAGGCTGCCCTTGGCTCCACAATGATCTACCACAGCTACTGCCTAACCTGCATTAATTTCAGCTCTGTGAATAGGAGAAATGGCTGGCAGACCTAGGCAGTGTATTGCTAAGAAACAGCCCTAAGAACCAACTGAGGCAGTGGACAGTTTTTGTGCAGCTTTCAAATGTTTACTGAGTACCAGTAAGAAACAGTAAAATTAACACCACAAAAATTCCAAACAGATTGAAGAAAACTTTTTTTTCCCCCAGCTTCTGGGAGTTTCATAAATCCAGTTTTAGGGGGTTCATTAGAAGAAGAAATTATGGAGTAATCTGCTTTGTACTTGTACACAGCTTTCCTACAGATAATATCTTTACATACTAGAGCTCACAGAAGTATTTCAGTGTGACAACTTCATTCTTATACATACAAATGATAAATGAATCCATATAATAGCCAGATGCTTAAAAATTTTGACAAGTATTATCTTATATAATTGCCTTGTCGGACTTTGTAGCTACTTTAATTTCTATTTATTGCTTTACAAATAGTAATCATTACAGATTTTTTTGTCGTCTCTCCTAATTTCTTCTGATTTATTAGGATAATATTAAATTAAACAATGTCAAGTTCCAGGTCTGTATTGGATCTTTCTGAAACAAATTTTATTTTCCCCACAGCAGCCCTCAGAGTGTTGGACTTTGTATTGGTAGGTAGAAAGATATTGATTGCACAGCATTGTTTTGGCTACCCCTAAGCAGTATTGGCACAGCATCAGAGCTGTTGTTCCAACATTCCCTCCTCACCACCAGGCTGGGGAAACAAAACAAAAAATAGCCAGGACAGCTGACCCAAACTGATCAAAGGGATACTCTATACCATATGACATCCACTCAGCAATGAAAGCTAGGAGAAAGGAAGGGCAGAAGGGGCATTAATTAGTTATGACACTTGTGCTCCAGAGCAACTACTACATGCAAGGCCCTACTTCCCAGGAAGTGACTGAACATCACCTGCTGATGGGAAGTAGAGAACAAATATTTTGGGTTTTTTCTTCCATGTGTGGCTTTTGCTTTATTAAACTGCCTTTATCTTGACTCACCAGAATATTTCAATCTTATTTTCCTTCCCTCCATCCTGTTGAGGAAGGGAGTGATGGAGAAGCTTGGTTGATACTTGGCATCCAGCCATTGTCAACCCATCACAATGATGAAATAAAGCTACACCTGACTATGAGCTTTGGACAGCTATCTCAGTGATTGTGACAAATTTGCAATGAAATTAAATTTAACACATGCAAAGTAAAATATGGGAAAAAATAACCTTAGCTATATGGAAAAAGAACAAAAAAGCCCCATCAACTCTGTACTGTAGCTATAAACATAAAGCATAGAAGTACAAAAACTGGGAGATGTTTATCAGCTCAGGCTCTTGCTCATGGTCCTCACCTGAGTATGCTTGCAGCTACTTCTGTGCCTGGACATGCATCCCACTGACTTGGACCTTCAGGCTGACTTCCCAGCCTAAACTGAGCCCCACCTGACCATGATGGACTTCTCTAAAGACTGTCCCTAAGCCTTCTCTGTTCGTCCATGGGGAGCAGTGGGGTAGGATCATTTTCTGCATGGACAATGCCTTGTCCAGCCTCACTGCCACCCTCTCTCTTGGCTTATCTTCCTCATGGGGCAGTCAGACCTTGCTGCTGTCAAACAAGATTATTTCACCCAATGTAGGTATCAGATTATGTATTTAACACAAACAGAAGGAAATACATTTTAAAAATGTAATCACATTGCAGAGCTCAATGTCATAATGCATTGCAAAAATCAAAGACATAAAATCAAGCCACTTAGAAAGAAGCTTTTGAGGACAGGAGCATTAGCAGCTATTAAATATGATGATGTAAGTTTCATCTCAAACTGCAAAAGGTGCTGAGCACTAGATGTAAGTAGAAAGATCACCCATCATCTCCTCCCCATGATACCAGGTCCCAGTTGATATCAGAGGAGAACATGAGCCAAGGTGGACCTAGAAAGACCTTTATGAAAGCTCCTATATTTCATGTATCTCTCAGCTGCGATGGAACTAATAACACAATTTCTCCAAAAAGGCAACTCCCTAGGGCATGCATCTGTCAACCAAGAAGTCAAGTTTCAGCCTTCAGAACTTCTTTACCTGCACAAATCTGATCCTGGAAGGTACTGGGAAAATCGTGAATGAAGAAGTGGAATTAATCGAAGATCACACCACCTCTTCTCCCACCTAAGTCCTGGGGATGCTGGCCATGAGGAACATGATAACGTATCCTGAAAAACATTAAAAGGTTCTTCTCAGTTTTGAACTTCATTGTAAGTACTTGGAAATAATGAGATAGACTTCAAAGACTTATATTTAATTTGGCAGTGTTCCATTTTTTCCTAAATCACTTGTCATTAGTTTTAGTGAGCACTGGAAAGATTCTGAATAGGACCTCTAAATTATTCACAATACAACCATAATTCAGTAGCTTCCTGTGGCTCTCTACATATTTACATACATATCTTTTCTAATGACATAACCTCAAAACATGGTAATTGGGAATGGAATTAAACATGTGATGAAATTGTCAAAATTGTCAAAACTACATGCTGAAGTGATGAATATTTTAATGTTACATATTTACAGAAGACATTGCTTATATGAAAACTGAACTTTATCATGTTTATGATCATATCTACAAAGAATGAGTATTTAAATATCTAGAGTTTAATTTGACCAGTCTTCTTAATGAATATCGATTTGCATGAGAAATGCTTATAGAAAGTTAAATTATCAACATCTGTTTATAAAAATACAACACCTTTCTTTATAAAATGCTTTAAAAAATAGTGCTAATGATGATGTCATTTTTCTGAGAGAGCGGGATTCTTCAAATTGCCTTCTCACAGCAACAAAGGATGAGGAAAAGGCTGAGGTATTTAATGCCTTCTTTACCACAATCTTTAATAGTAAGACCAATTATTTGCCTGGAAGCAAATGTCTGAACTGGGAGACAGGGATAGGGAGCAGACTGAAGCCACCATAATCCAAGGGGAAGTGGCCAGTGATCTGCTGCAGCAGTCAGGCACACACAGGCCTATGTGGCCAGGTGGGATCCACCAAAGGATAGTGAGAGAGCCAGCACAAGTACTCAGTGAGTCACCTTCCATCATTTACCAGCAGCCCTGGCTAACCAGAGAGGTCTCACTTGACAGGAAGTTGGCAAATATGATGCCATCTACCAGACAGGCTTAGAAGGAGGATTTCTGGAACTACAGGCATGTCAGATGGACCTGGGGCATGTCATGGAGCAGATCATCCTGAGTGCCATCCCACACCATGTACTGGACAACAAGGGAATCAGGCCCAGCCAGCACAGGTTTGTGTATGGCACATCCTGCCTGACCAGCCTGATTTCCATTTATGACCAGGTGACCAATCTAGTGGACAAGGGAAAGGCTGTAGATGATGTCAGCCTGGACTTCAGTAAAACCTTTGGCACTGCATTCTCCTGCAGAAATTGGCTGCTCATGACTTCAATGGGTCCACAGTTCACTGGTGTCCTAGGGTGATGTTATGATGCTTGTATCCCCAGTTGTCTGTTCTGTTTATGAGGCGGGGAGAAGAAGGAGCACAGAGTTTCGTTATCAGCTGCACTCTCCCCCGCAGTCTGCTGGAACACAGAACTCCACTGTAGTTGTGTGGGCATGGACGGGGCAGAACATCACACTCCTTTCACTTTTTAGTTAGTTAGTTTAGCTAGCTGGGGCAGTCTGAGTTTTCCCTGGACTCTTTTTCTTTCCCTTTTTCTTGGAACCATTTGAACCTGCTCCAGACCAGGATCTGGGGAAACACTGAGAGTTTGTACTTTGTAGCCTGCCAGGGCCTGCTCTGGGCCACGGCCTTTCCCAGTGCCGGAGTGACCGATAACTGAGCCCACTGGAGAGACTTTCTGAATTTGTCATCTCTTCAGACCAGTGGATGAGTTTTGTCATCTGGTATTGTTCACTTTGTGTGCGGGGGAGTGCCTTGCCTGTTAAATAAACAGGTTCTTTCCATTTCTCTCCAAGGAAATTTTTTCTGAACCGGTTTGTGGGAGGGGCTGTGTGGGCTGGCTTTTTGGGGGAGGCCATTTTGGAGGTTTTCTCCTAGATTTGCCCTAAACCAGGACAATTGGGTAAAAAAAATGGCTGGATGGAGAGGCCCAGAGAGTGGTGGTGAGTGGAGATACATCCAGTTGGTGGACAGTCATGACTGGTGTTGTCTAGGGCTCAGTGTTTAGGCCGGCACTGTTTTTAATATTTAATATTGATCTGGAAGAGGGGATGAAGTGCATCATGAGTTCACAGCTGACATCAATTTGGACAGGAGTGCTGATCTGCTGAAGGGTAGGAAGGCTCTGCAGGGAGGATCTGGACAGACTGAATAAATGGACTGAGGTTAATTGCGTGAGATTCACAAGACAAAGTTCCAGGTCCTGTTCTTTTGTCACAACAACCCCAGGCAGCACTACAGGCTGGGGGCAGAGTGACTAGAAACCTGCATTATGAGAAAGCAGCTGGGGGTGCTGGTCAACAGAAAATGAGCCAGTGTGTGCCCAGGAGGCCAAGAGGGCCATCAGTATCCTGGCCTGATCAGAAATAGTGTGGCCAGCAGGACCAGGGCAGTGACTGTGCCCCTATATTTGGCACTGGTGAGGCCACACCTTGAGTGCCATGTTCAGTTCTGTGCCCCTCACTCCAACAAGGACATTGAGGTGCTGCAGCATGTCCAGAAAAGGGCAACGTGGTTGGAAAAGGGTTTGGAGCATAAGCCATGTGAGGAGCTGCTGGAGGAACTGAGGTTGTTCAGCCTGGAGAAAGGAAGGCTCAGGGAGACCTTATCACTCTCAACAACCACCTGAAATGAAGCTGTAGCCAGCTGGGGGTTGGCCACTTCTCCCAAGTAACAAGTGACAGTATATCAACA
Organism: Melospiza melodia melodia; assembly: GCF_035770615.1. Lineage (NCBI taxonomy): Eukaryota > Metazoa > Chordata > Aves > Passeriformes > Passerellidae > Melospiza > Melospiza melodia. The sequence continues at coordinate 132,847,033 of NC_086194.1, read as the reverse complement.
TATCAGTAAAATGAAACCTGCTGATTTACATTCTTTTTAATCTCAAATTTCTTTTTTTTTTTACTGCTATCTTCTATAATATAAATATTACCAAAATTAGGTGCACCTTATATTTCTAGAGCGTGCATTCTGTGTAAGATCTATGGAATTATAAAGCTTTACCAATTTGAACTTTGCTTTTGCATATATGTTCATATATCTTTTATGTATATGACACAAAATATCATAATAAATATCATGTTAGCTGAGCAGCAAGATTTTCACAGGTAGTTCACTTATTTAAAACATTGAATTTATGGTGAGAAATTACACAGATTCGATAAAAATAAATAAATTATTGGCTAGGAAGACTACATTAGGATGTTGTTTTGAACATCTTGAATTTTTAATGTTTTCTCTCTGCTTCTGGGAACCTTTCTTCACCTGTGATTAAACTTAGGGAAAAGATGAAATGCAGCAAAAGTTCAGGTACAAACTGTGGGCCTAGATATGGCTACAACAAAAATGTTAACCCTATCTTTAGATTGCATAACTCTGTAAACTGTTGACAAAAGACCAAAGTCATGTCTGCTCCAAGTTTTGAGTCAAAAGCCTCCTTCAAAGGAATTAAAAAGACTAAATTAAGAAACAAAACTGTGGCTGTATGCCACAGAATCATGGAACGTCTGAGTTGGACAGGACCCACAAGAATCATCAAGTCCAACTCTTGTCCCTGTACAGGATATCTCCAAGAATCTCACAATGTTCCTGAGAGTTTTTTCAAACTCTTCTTGCACTCTGTGAGGCTGATGCTGTAACCACCTCCCTGGGGAGCCTGTTCCAGTGTTCCATCCTCTAAGCAAAGAACCATTTTCCTAATATCAGCTTAAGCCTTGCAGACACAACATTCCCTTGGGTCCTATCACTGGTCACACAGAGAAAAGAACAGTGTCTGCCTCTCTTCTTCCCCTCACAAGGAAGTTGTAACTGCAATGAGTTCTCCCCTCAGCCCCCTCTTCTTGAGGCTGAACAGACCAAGTGACCTCTTCTCATACAGCTTCTCCCCCAGATCCTTCACCACCTTCCTTGTCCTCCTTTGGAGCTCTCTAAGAGCTTTGTACCTGTTTTATACTATGGTGCCCAACACTGCTCCCAGCACTCGAGGTGAAGCAGTCCCAGAGCAGAGCAGAGCAGGACAATCCCCTCCTTTGCCTGGCTGGCCATGCTGTGCGTGATGCAACCCAGGATAGGGTTGGCCCTCCTGGCTGCCAGAGCACTGCTGACTCACATTCAACTTCCCACCAACCAGGACCCCCAGATCCCTTTCTGTGACTCTGCTTACCAGCTTCTCCTTCCCCAGCCTGTCTGTACATCCAGAGGCTGCCCCACCCCAGGGCAGAATCCAGATCTTGCCCTTGTTAAAATTCATAAGGTTGGTGGCTGCTCAGCCCACAGATTTGTTGAGGTCTCTCTGTAAAGCCTCTCTGCTTCTGAGGGAATCAAAAGTTCCTCCAAATTTTATCATCTGCAAACTTACTTAGTTTCCCTTTGAGTCCTGAACCCAAGACACTGATCAAAATGTTGATGGCCACTGCGCCTAAGATACAGCAGAACCCCACTAGTGAGCAGTCACCTCAAGTCACTCTGTTTACTATAACTCTTCATGCCCAACCATGAGCCAGGTGCTCACTGATCATGTGTATCCAGCTGTCGTAATTTCTTCTAGAAAATATTCTGAGAAAAATTAAGAGCTGTGGCATAAGAGTTGTACATAACTTAGGAATTCATTCAGAGGTTTGGTTTTATAAAGAACTCTGTTCCCGTGACAAAGAGATATGTCAGAACCACATCTTGGTCTTCACTTGAAAATTTAATTTAGCATGAATTATAGGCTCATGATACCAGATTATAATATTTAAACTGAAAGAAAAACACTTGGTTTCAGTAAATAATTGTCAGTTCAAACAGAAACTACAGCTCATTTAGATCAGTTTTGACATCTGCAAAAAAAGAATTCACAAATGAAAGCATGTTTTTTATCATAAAAGCAAAATTAGAATTGTAGCAGCTAGTTGAATAAATCAGTTTAGATCTACTGCCATAGCCTTTTTACATACAGACATACATACCTATATAGATTCCTTAGATAAGTCTGCTTTTGTTGTTGCTGCATCAGTTACACGTATTTTCATTGTTATTTGATATCAATTTTATTGATATTATCAATTCATAAATTCCACTTCCTAAAATGTTCATAATTCTCAAGGGGTTTTCCAGATTGTAATTCTGTTTAAATCTGTGGTATTGATATTTAAATCTGTGGGCTGCTATTTAAAACATTTTATAGAAAATATGAAAGTATAATAAAACAAGATGGAAACTAAATGGCTGCTCAGTATGGCATACGTTTCAGGTTTTAATTTTTTTTTAAATTATGATTTATACTGGTTTATAATTCTATTTTCATCTATCACAAAGCCAAATACTGAACGAAAAAGCTTTAGATCTGTATAAAACAAAGCAAATCTTGCATTTTCTGGCTAAGAAAACTTTTTAAAGGCCCTTGTGGCACTTCAAAGGCGTCTTTTATTAAATATCTGATCAGACATCTGTAGCATTTCATCCCAGAGACACTCTGCTCCACAATGTTATCCCAGTTTGGGTAAGATTTCAAGTACACATTACTAGAAGTAGAACACTCTCACCTTAAAAATAGGCAAAAACATGCACCTGATCATCTTTTGCCAAAAGCTTTAGATAATGCATGCAATATAAGTAATGGAAAACATTCTCAAAAACTTTTCTCCCTTTTTCATAAATAGATATATTTTCATTTTAAAAATTTTAATTCCTATGCAGAGCAAAACATGTAGAAGGAAAAACTTTTGCAAAATCCCTACTGCCCAAGTAAACAGTAATCACATGCATCAAGGCACAATCTCAGCTGTAATAATTTGCCACGTTTAATTCCCAGACATAATTTCTGGCTACTCTTGTTTCCCTCTACAGAACTGTCTGTCTCCAGAGTTAGCTAGAGCTCCTCCGTGTTGATGTCCTTTATTAGTGCTTCCACTTAGCTATTATACTATAATTACTCTTCTGTGTAATTCCATCAAGGAAGTTCAAGCTCTTACCGTGTTGTTGGGGTGGTAGTTGAGATGCAAACCACTGTCACACAGGGGAGAGGATGTGCCACTGCTTTGGTCACTGGGGGCACCTAATACAAATTCACAAGAAAATTCTTTGTTAATCTATAATTAAAATTTGTATTTGTATATATGCATTCTCCCCACACCCAAAAAACTTATATCATATACAACACTCATTTACTTTCTGTATTCAGCCAGTATCTGTTTTCTGGCTTGAGTGGATTGCCTTTGCAAGCTAAATGGAGGCTCAAGAAAACCTTTCCCAATTCTTTGATTAAAAAAAAGTTATTTTCTGCTTGGTAAGAAAAAAATCCCACATTGTTTCTTTCAAATTTGACAATAAAAGGGAAGTGTGTACCTTGTCTGTCAGTTTTTACTGGAAGGAATTTGTCAGATAACCCTTTTGTTACTCTCAGTGGAGTTTACAGTTCTAAATGTTCTTGTAATGGTTAGGAAATTACAGTGCTACTCCTCAAAAGTGACAAGATAGGACCCATGCAAATGCACATTCCTGTGCATCACTCAGGCTACTCTGTGGTACCACAGCCTTTCATAGAAGGGAAAAAGTACTGGGATACATTTTTTTTATTTAAGAATACAGTGTTCTGATTTCTTTTCTTGTTTCATATGAATTTAATACATAGGCAAAATAAAAAGACAAGGTTCCATCAAATGTTTGTATAAAATGCTATTTCATTATTTAGATTATCTAATTCCTACAAACTTAAAGGCTATAAGTATTGAAATCCAATATTTATTGTTTTGTTGCTTTAAACTGAGCAATTTAATTTACTCTCTTAGGGAGGAAAAAGCAGAAGGAAAGCAGAGGTGGCAAAAGGCACAGACTGATATATAAATATGGTTAGATATGCTGCAATTGCCTATAATTATGCATCCACACTTACAATTTAATATAATTAAAGGAAGACAGCTGTCTCCATATGACTCTCATGGGGCTAGTTCACTAAAACTCAGTTTGGACTAAAACAAAATACTTATCATTCCAGAGTAATTTATTCTTAGGTAGACAGACATCTCCACCAAAGCCTCTGAATTTTAAACAGCAAAGTCCTCTAAATATATACACACAATCTCATTTTCACATTTACAAGAAAAAACTCCCTGGGACTAAAATACTAGCTGATGCTGCCCAAAAAATTGATTTTAAATACTCTGCACCAGGACGTGAGCTATTGCAAACTAATGTAATTCTACTGTTTCACCTGCAAATTTACTGATCCACACCAGTCTGTTTATCTGTTTTTTCTACCATAGATAGCAATTTTTCTCTTGAGAAAGAGAAAAATTTTTCCTATTGCCACTAACCCTGGCAATAGGATCAACTCATATTTAGACACCAATGCTGATTGTAAAAGCAGCTGCCAATCACCCTCAATGCACTGTAGTTTCAGAAGCTGCAAGTGCTCCTGGGTACTAAATTGAGGGTTCTTTGGTCATGTAATAAAGGCTTACATGCACAATCTTCATTCAGTGGCAGTTTGAGAAAAGCAGGTGCTCTTTTCAGAAAGGACACAGTTAGGGTCACTTCTTCCCCTGCATTGCGAAGGACCTGTACCTGGAAAAGAAATAAAGGCAGACACCTTGAAATAAACTTATTATCAAAATGCATTAGCAAATGTAAGCAACACCACACAGCTTTCCCATACCAGAATGTAACTGCTTAGCAGTTTATTGCAATTACATTTCTTTGAGAATAAAGCAAGATGTAAAGCTTGCTATGCACTTGTCTATTGTGTTTCTAGCCACACATACAGTTAATGAGGTGAGGGGGGCATTACCCTTCTGTATTAGTACTGCCTTTGACCTGTGCTGTTGCAGACTTTCTCCTTGAAAATATTCAGATATGTAACTCCTTCTTTCAGATCAAGAATCATCCCCCCTAGCATGTATTTATTTTAAAAAATACATACATATTTTCTCTTTGCACATATATTTTCTCGTCTTATTAATCCTCAACCAAAACAACAGCAGTAGTTTCCACAGCTGTACCATAATCCTATGAGCAAGTCTTTCCAACACTCAGAGTTAAATTTAGCTGAAGCGCTCCGGCATGGATGAGAGACCTAATCTTCATCACAGACACAGAGGAAAAGAACCTATTTTAAGCCTTAAATCTTAGATAAGCACAAGCTTAGGTTTTGCCAAAGGGCATCTTGCATTTTGGACATAGAATGTGCAAAGAACCTATCCAGCTGGGAATACATTTAGCCTTCCTGTACTCTCCCAGTAGTTACCCTTTTGGCTTCTGTTCATCTTTAGCTTTTGTGGGATACAGCTGTAGACACCCCAAAAATACAGCAGAGTGAGGGACTCCAGCCACCTCCCAAAAGTAGCTGAAAGGAGGCACAAAAGCAACTAAGCCAAATGCTGTATTAAATGGCTGAGGAGGAACATGTGAATTGGTTTATGAGAGCCAAGAGCAACCAGATCTGCTTCAGAGAACAACCATTTCCTGTTCTGGCTCTATAACTTCAAAATCCTTCAAGGGTTGATTTAATTTGGGTGTACAATGACAGAATGTCATGTCTCTCTGAGTGACTGTGCTCATACTGTGAAGAGCCAGATCACAGGCAGCTGAGAGCTGCTGTGAGAGAGAGCTGCTACACAGTGAGACATTAGGCAATCATTTTAAACTAGAACATATCTCCTCCCTTTCTCCTGTGTAGCTGGAGAACACATAGGCAACTCTTCTGTCATGCTGCTGCTTGTAAGAAAGCCTTGTAAATAATTCATGAAGCACTGTTATTCTTTAATTATGCTTGTCAATAACCTACTCAACAGAGTTATTTACATGCATATGTATAACTATACATTGGGATGCTTTCACATGCAATCACTGCATTATGCTGTAAACTTAAAGTAATTCTTCAGGAAAAAATGTCAACTTTGCCTTCAAACTGTTGTCTTCTGAAACATCATCAAACACAATATTGCCTACTCCAGGCTGGTTGCCACAGAGGACTGAAATATGATGACAGAATATTTAATTCAGTAACTGAAATTTTAGGGTCTTTATTGTTTAAAATAGCACAGTGGCAGCCAATGCACATTTTGCAGTTTATTATGTATTTATAAGTATGCATGCAAATAAACAGAGAAACATCACAACAGATGTAATAACTTATACTGCATCCAAAGCCTTCATCTGTAACACAGAATCATGGAATCTCTTAGGCTGAAACATGAGTCTCTTTTATGAGCTGTTCCCAGTTCTGATGCATTTTCTATCTTAAAATTTGTAAGCAGCAATTATTTGTTAGAAAGATGACTTGTAATGTGCAGAAAAGTAGACCAAGACTCTGAAGTCCTGAATTCAATGAGAGATACCATCCTATATCCTCAGCCTCCATAGAAAATTCATTCTTTTCCTCTCTTATGTAGCAGTCACACAGTTTAGAGTAGTCAGAACCAAAGCAGAAGCTTACAGGTATGTACTCTGTATTGTTTCAACAGATGTGGACAAACAAAGTGCAGGAAAATACAGCTACTCTCTCTGTTGTTAAAAAAAGGTATTTCTTTTTACTCAGGAACAGAAAATAAAAAAGTGAAGAAGATACAGCATTACTAACTTTAATATATAAAGTCACCTTTTAAAATGGTGGATAAGTGAATATCATCTTTGAAAGAAGCTGAGACAATAACAGCCCTAAATAGTTCTTCCAAGAGTCTACATGATTTCACTTGATAATATATTACTTCATAAAGCCTGTAAGAAGCCATAAGTAGCCTACTGTGACTTTTTTCTCTTACGTCTCTCTCCCTCAAACCTCCTTATCTCATAGGATGAAAACTTTAAGCTGGAACACATTTCAGTTGAAATCAGCAATACTTATTCAGTGAAATGTATTTTGGGGTGTATGAAGCATATAATCCAGAAAGTTACTACATTTTGACATGCTGAATAAAGACTAAAGAGAGAGAAAAGATTAAAAGAGAAAACTACTAGGTAATGATTCAACAAAGAGTAGATGAGTTATCGATTCCATTTGCTTACTTTCTAGTCATTAACAATACCATTCTGGGAAATAAGGTTAGGTGAAGAAAATGAGCATTTTAATTACTTTATTGTATTTTCCTAGCTTTCATTTGAAAGCTTTACTGTTATTTTTCATTCTTTGTCTTTAATTTACATATGAAATGAAAAATCAAATTACTAAAGATAATGCTAGCCACAAGTAACAGTCTGTATCAGTACTGAATTTAAATTAGGGCCTCACTCCCACTGTGTATAAACGGTCAACAAAATTGAATATTACTGAAACATAGCTATATAAGTAAAGAGATTTTCAGTTCATTACTGCTAATAAAGAAGCCATGTCTAAATTTGCATAAAATAAAAATATTTAAAACATTTTGCCATCCTGGTTGATGGCAAGTGGAATATGAGTCAACAGTGCCCTGGCAGCCAACCACATCTCCTGGGCAAAACATCTCCACCTGGCAAGGGAGGGGATTGTCTTGCTTTGCTTTGCTCTGCACTGGGGCAGCCTTACCTTCAGTGCTGGGGGCAGTGTAGGGCACCACAATACAAAAAAAGACATCAAGCTGTTAGAGAGTGTCTAAATGAGAGCTATGAGGATGGTGAAGGGTCTGAAGTTGAAACCATATGAGGTAATTTTGGTACGTTCAGCCTGAAAGTGGGGAGACTGAGGGGAGAACTCACTGTGGTCTTCCACACAAAATTCCCAGTGCTAAATGTAGGGAATATTTGTATGACAAAAATTTAACTCAGCAGTAGACCTAAAATTTCTAATTTCCCACTACGTTATATATTCCCATTGCAGGCCACGGATAAACGCCCTTCAGAAGAGATCTGGCAATTTCTAAAACAATGTGTCCTAAATTGCAGAAAATGCATGACCAGACACCATTAAAAAGAATTGCTTATTGTTTGGATCATTGAAAGGCAATGATCTATTTTATTTTCCAAGGCTATATAGACTATTCAAGTTAGTCTATTCAAGACTAGTCAAGATAGATTTTTTTGTTAACATTTTTGAGATATTCTATGAAGACTTAGATTTTAGGCATATGAATTTACCTAACTATGTAAAGTTTTAACTTTTCTAGTTAAAAATTAATAATAGTAACACTTAATATGTTGATATAGAAGTTTCATGGACTAAATGATGAAAAGATATTTAGCACTGCTGTTACTAGTTTATTTACCTTTATGTTTTTATTTCAGCTAGTGAATAATACAAGCCATTCATTTGTTGGTGCATAGCATCTAACAAAATCACCCCTGTAACAGGAAAAAGCCATGACACAGAAAAATCTTAACATCTCATCAACATTATGGCTATATACATTAAATTCCTGCTGCTGCTTTAAAAATCATATTATATATTTTTAATTCAGAATGAGTACATGTGGAAAGAACTGTACAAACAGAAGCATTAAATATTGTCAATAAACTTTGTTATAAAAAGTATAACCTTGCTACCAGTGGGACCAAGAATTAATTTACTTCTACAAGTAGCCCTATATAAAGTTAGGATGTTCATGAATGAAATGAGATAGGTAAAAAACCCAGTTGTGCATGTCTGAGCCAGTAGCTGTGTGAAATAGTGACTAGAAAGTCAGTGTTTCTGGAGCAACAGTGGCTATATCTTTATGCAATTACTGCAATGACTGTAAGGGGGCTATTTGAAAAAGTAAATTTTCTGGTGATGTGTGATATTGCTGAAGAAAATATCTCCATGGTAACATCACTAATCCGAATTTTTAATAATGTCTACAATGATACTGCCTTTTAATTTTATAAACCTTTTTAAATTCCCAGTTCAAGAAAACATTTGAGCATATGCTGAAGTCTCTCTCAATATATTCAGGAAAGCAATGAAGGATGAAGTCCCTTCTGTACATATTCTTTCATGAATAAGACTGCAAATCCCCTCTCAAATTACCAGTGAAATTCACCCAATAAAGTGGTAAGGATTTAAAACAGAATACTTATTTAGATCCCAAGATCTATATTCTCTTGAAGCAAATTTCACTCTTCAGTTTTTAAAGAAAAATTCATTTTTTTGATGATTACCTTGAACTATACAGATTGGGAAAACAGAAAAAAAAAAAGAAAAGTTAGAAGACACCTTTCTAGCCACTCTACAATTGCACAATGCCCAAGCATCAGGTCCATCAGCAGATAACAAAACACATATTTTAACACAATCACACAGAGGTCAAAACCTACCAGACTTCATGCACACAACTGTCTTGAATTTGTGTTTATTTTAAAAATCTACTTCTTTATTTAGTAAAAGCACCATGTAGTTAATACAGAACTCTTAGGAACACATCAGTGCATAGTGAGTTTTTAATTCCTATGACCAAATATTTATCACAGTATTTGCAATAATTGAAATTAATAAAGAAATATATTATCAAGAGATATCAAAGCTTCTTCCCTTCAGAAAATTTCTCTTTCCAATATACAGAGCGAACTGCATATGGTGTATATGGCTGTATATAGAACAAAATTTTATGACAGAAGTTCCTATTCAGACTGCACAACTAAAAATACACTTCAGGCTATAGTTTGACACTATCACAATTGTACATTTTAAAGTTTTTGCTGTCTGGCTCCAAAAACCATGTTAGATATTTAGACAAAACCCAAGGGCTGCACACTAGAACTGGGGGCTATCTCAAACAAGGGGACAGGAGCTGCAGAGCAGTGTGTTGCACTTCCCAAGAACACAGGAAGACATGCCCTTCTTTTCTGAGCTCTCTTCTACTTGCATCCTGCTGCTAGCACTGTTTTGAAAAAGTGCAGGGGGATGCAGTAACATAGGAATTTACAGCAAAGACACCCTCCAGTGCCCACCTCTAAAGAGTTATTCGGAAAAGTGCAGATAGAGGTTTATGGACCTGCAAGATGACAAAGCAATGGAATTGAAGCAGTGCTTGCTTAGTGAATGTTCCAGCTACTAAAGCACTACAAAAAGATCATTTCAGAGTAACATACACAGAGATTCAGGGTTTGATGCTTTTTGACAAGTCCCATCAGACTGGCCACTTTGAAGGAAAATTACTCTTGATCCCAGGTGACAGCACATGTTTTAGCTAGACCATTAGGTGGTTTCTCAGATGTACAGCATCATACCAGTCATCTTATAGATAAACTCCTTCATTGATCCTTGCTCTATCTATTTTCACAGGCTCATGGGCTTTAGTCACAGAAGTACCAGAACATGCAATCTTGACACTGTATAAGTAGAAAACAAAGTGATCCTCCTTTAAAAATAGATTTCATCGTCTTTCAAGACTACATGCCAAGTAGGCCACTTACATTGGCTAACACTGAGAGACCTGTACAGAATTTCCTTCACAGGAATGACTAAAATAATCAGATGCAAGCAATATGAATAAGTGTAATGAGGAAGTAGGAGAAAGAGATCAATTTAATAAAAAATTATTGAAAACATAATAAACCTACAAAATAAAAAACATCCACCAGGCAATAGACAACCAAACATAGATCACACAGAGGACATAGACTCCTGTCAGTTCTTCCTTCAATGCACAAAAAGAATATGATTTCAAACTTTTAAGTCTAACACGTGTGGAATGCAGCACTTCCAAGTTTGTCTAAAAGATCTGACTGCAGTTTTCTGGAACTCTTTAACCTTTCTTATGTTCCACAGTCAACACAAAAATGTTTATTGCTCTTTCAGTCAGAATAGTAGCATGCTGTAACTAATTATTGCTTCACTGCATGTTTATTTATTGAAAAGTAATATAGTAGTGCTTTAGCAAAAGGTATCAATACAAACAAAAAAAAAAAAAAGTCTGCAGCATTTTCCTGTTTTTCTTCCCTTAATCTTAGCATCAATAATATCACTCATAAAAATACTGCTATTAAGTGCTTAATTTGCATTCTTAAGTCATATACCTTAATTTTGAATTCTGTTTCTCTAAAAGCTGCACAAACTGGTCATCATAGTTCATAGTAAATAATTAGAAGGCCATTACTCCAATACACAAACTACGAAATGCAAGGAATTAAAAAATGCTATGTCTTCCAAAACTGAGAACACACCCTGGAGGCCATGACTCATAGGTCATATGGGACATCACGGGTCCTTGGGCTGAAACATTTCATACCATATTCTGAAATACAGAAATTAACAACTCCTTACATAGATCCCAACTACAATACACTATTTATCATGATCTGCCAGTATATTCTTTGAATCATTCTAACTGGTGGTTGATTCTAATGCAAATGTTCATTTCAATATCAAACTATGGGTCCTGTTAACGATTCTCAACCTATGGACTACTACTTGTGTGGGACTGTGGTCCATTGAAGAAATACACAAACATGCATTTAATAGCCATTCAGCTCTGCATGATAGGCAGCTATTCAGGACAAGAAAATACCTATGAAAACACAAAAAAAAAAAATCCCCAAAGAACTAGAAGACTTCAAGCCAAACTCTTCCCAAGCTTTATGAGCTTTTTTGGTGTATCTATTTGTAGTAAGTACATGCCAGAGTTCAGAACTGCCTATCTTTGTTTTCACATTATCTACTCCATGAATGGCTCTACTTCTCCAGGATTATTCAACTACAGTAAATGAACGTTGTAGTTACTCAGGAACTAGTTACAGAGTTCTCCATTTTAAACACTCACAGATGTTCCACTTTTTAAATGTGATTATGTATTCGGCAGCTGGGCACTTTCTCTCTGTCGAAGCTAATTCATGAACACATATTTTCAAATTAGATATGTAATGGCTTCCAAAGCAACTAGCCAAGAAGAACAAGATAAATCTCTTAAAAACACTGAAAATGACAGAAATACCAATGGAATTTTTCACAGTGTGCTTGAAATTAAACAGCATGTAATTTACTTTTTTTTTTTTAATATGAAATAGGAAACTTGAATACTTTTGGACAATAAAAACTTTCAGGTAGTTAAAGCCTGTATCAGGAACAGTGGCCAGCAGCAGCAGGGAAGTCATCCTTCCCCTGTACTTGGCACTGGTGAGGCCACACCTTGAGTGTTGTGTCCAGTTCTGGGCCCCTCAGTGTGGGAAGGACTTTGAAAGGCTTGAGCACATCCAGAGGAGGCAACGAGGCTGGTGAGGGGCTGGGAACACAAACCCTGTGAGGAATGACTGAGGGAGCTGGGGGTGTTTAGCCTGGAGAAAAGGAGACTCAGAGGTGACCTTGTTACTCTCTTCAACTCCCTGAAGGGTGGCTGTAGTCAGGTGGGAGTTGGTCTCTTTCTCCAGGCAGCAACTGATAAAACCAGTGGACACATTCTTAAGCTGAGCCAAGGGACATATAGGTTGGATATTAGGAAAAAGTTTTTTTACAGAAAGGGTGATAAAGTACTGGAATGGTCTGCCCAGGGAGGTGGTGGAGTCACCATCCCTGGATGTGTTTAAAAAAGACTGGATGTGGCACTCGGTGCCATGGTTTAGTTGAGGTGTTAAGGCTGGGTTGGACTCGATGATCTTGAAGGTCTCTCCCCACCTAGTGATTCTGCGTGATTGCGTGATTCTGTGTATTACAACTCTATGAGACTTATAAAATCCCCACATGTATTTAGGCAACCTACTCAACGCCACCATTAGTCAAATGTTATAAATCCATAAGCCTAATTTAGATTCTAACTCATATGATTTACATGTATGTTTCATCTTCACGTACAACACACTTTCATTATCACTGTATATATGGCAGTACACTTCTCATCAGCAGAGTTCAGAAATTTACACAGGAGCCAGATTTTCTTTAGGATCAATTTAATCAACATTGTCATAACCTGATGTTTACCAAAGCTTCTTTGGGAGAAATGTGTGAACCCTTTAACAACACTCCTAAAAAAATGGGAGAAGACTTTACACCAGTGTTGCAACAGCACCTATTGTCTTCTGCACAGCTTTCCACAGGCTTGCACAGCGTTGTGTGTGCAGTGGTGTGTACAGCCAGATGAATGATAGGCTTTCCCATCAATCTACAGAGGATTTCTAATTTAAGATACAAGACTTTTGGACTTCATAATAATTGGAAAGCAACCATGATGGTAGTCTATGCTGACAATGTTGTTTAGGGTTTTTTCTCCTTCCAATTAGTTATGGAGAATATTCAGAAAAATCTATCAACATCTGTAGCAACTATAACACATTTTAAGTAGGCTCCAGAGGCTTTGCACATTTACCTTCAAAGATGCATGACATAAAAATTCAAAGATTTTTTCTTTTCTTTTAAGCAGACTATATTTTAATACTTAGATAATATGTAGAAATTCTACTGACTCATCATATCTGCACAAAACCCTTGTGGAATCAATCTTTATTACTTATACAAATAGTATCATTTTAGTGGATTTTAGTCCAATATAATATAAAGTGTTGAGCATAAGCCAGAACTGTAATTTTCAAATTATTTGTAGGCTACCAACCAATCTTTGGTGGTGCTATTCTCTAATAAGGGTTTAGGATAGTAAGAGATCAATAAAATAATCTTTAAAAGAAAGCAGAAAAAAATTAATAAAACACATTCTCTTGGACTAAAAAAAAAAAAATAAAAATTTAAGGTCAGTATAATACACACCAACTAAATATCCCATATCCCATTACGGATTTCCCCAACATCTATTTAAGCCAGCTTTTGATAACCATCCATCAACCTACAAAAAATGACAGACTATATGGGAAAAACACTTTCTGGTGATAAAAGTTGCCCCAAACAAACAAACTTTGTGCTGTATACAGGCCAGAGCTTCAGTCATTAAATTACTAATTAATAAAATGTGAAAACCAGCACAACAGGTAATAATATCACTATCTCCTATGCAGAATATTAAGAGTTTGCTCATGGCCTGCAAGTGTTACAGCACACAATGCATGATAATGCAATGACTATTCTAGAAAAAAATAGAGTGTATAACACATAGTCTATCCAACAGTGTAAGAGAAAACAACATAATGCAGCACATAATCATGAGCTGAATTGAAGAAAAACATTGTATATAATGTCTCAAAACCAAAAGCCACATTTTAGCAATTATCCAGGAAAACTTTAGAAGAATGACCTAGCACTTATGACTCTCCACTCCCAATTCAAAAGTCATAAAAAATACAAAATATAGCAAAAGGCTAAAGACATTACCCATGTTACATAAAGAGAAAACCAAAATCAATATTTACAGAATAAAGCACAATTTTCCATTTATCTGCATGATTCCTAAATTTACCCAGTTACAATTCAAATGATGATCACTAGAAACCTCTTATGAATGGATATGTATTCTTCTTTTGCTGGAATATATTATACTAAAATAAAAAAGCTTCATACAGAAATTTTGCTCTTTCAACTTTTTTTTGTAAGGGTAAAAATCAAAGTAAAAAGTGGAAATGTTTTTTCCCAGTAAAGTGTGACAGAAACTAGAAAATAACTTGAAATTAGGGTCTTTGAAATTTCCTCAACAGGAAGAAATAATTCTAATCAAATTATTCATTTAAAGATTTTGGATTTCTTTCTTTTCATAGTTGATCACAATGGACATTTTTTTCTTATTATAGTAATGATCTTGAATGGTTTGAGCTTTTTAATCCTGATTATTAACAAAACAATGAAGCTGCTTAATAATCCATTAAATATATAAGAATCTCCTGCTCTTTTTAGTCAAATTGTTCTTACAATTCAACTTTACCAGGAAAAAAGTGTCCTTCTGGTTGAATTCTCCACGAAATTTCTAAGACAGCCACTAAATACTAAACTAGTACAATTTTTTATGTTTACAATTTTTGAAGGCCTCATTAGTAGTATTCAAAATGCATACACATTACCAGACTGTATAACATTCCAGCTATTGTTCCTGCTCCTAGTGGTTGAAGAGTGAAAAACATCCAGTTGACGCAGTATTTTTAAGTACAGTCTTAAAATTTTAAGAAATTTTATGAAAACAATGTAAATGTTGCATGGCTTGAACATTTTGCCTGGGTATGCAGAGCTCTATGTCTGGGAAAAAAAAAAAAAAGATCATTCCCAGACCAAGAGTTTGCTCACACTAATCCCATTGCAAGGCTGGGGTCAAACACACAGCTAGTAGCAAATTTCACATTTACATATTCAATATAAAATTTGCTGTTGGCAAATATGACCTTAACATTTAGTTTTCATGAACAGTCACACTAATCAAGCACCAGAATATAAATACTCATGAAAAATGAATAAAAAGTGGTCCTAAAGAGTTTGAAATCAAATTCTAATTCTGTATTTGAATAAATATTACTCTACAAACCTATTCCTATTTGTTCAGTTTTGAATGTTATCAACTTCAATATGACAAAAAATAAATTCCTGGACAAATTTGTATTTGAAGTAATGTTTTAGATTAATATAAGCAGTTAATTCTTCTAAGCTTCTTGGCTGCTCAGGATCTAATCTCTGAGAAAGTTATTTTAGTACTCCAGGGAAAGTGCCTAGTGGGAAAAGTTCTCAGCTGGGAAAACACATAAGAATTCTGTGATTCTGTAACATAATTTCATGCCATTTCATGCAGTAGCACTTTTTCTGCCCCAGATTAATGGCACTGCATCTAGTTGAAAAAGTTGAGAAAATTACTTTGTTCTTCAAAAATATTTGTAAAAAAGAAATTCCCCAACTTAATATGATATGTAAATTTATAATTGTAGGCAAATACATACGGATTCAGCTAAATTGGGATCCAAATAATTATAATTTGAAAATTTGAGAAATCATATTTCCTTAACATTTTTAAAATCATTTTCATCAGTGTCTAAATTTTAAAGGCAACACTGGATTTGGCGGTACTCATGCGGTATTTTAATTAACTGGAGTACATTTATAGATATTTTGGAAACAAAAAAGATTAGCATATAATTCCAAAGAAGTAAAAAAGATTTGTATTTCAGCACAATGACAAAAAAGTGCTGAATTACAGTTTTAATCAGTTTATAGCATGAGGTCTTTGTAACATTCAAAATTAATCATAAATCTGATATATTAATCAAAACTGATTAGGCTACTTATCCGATTGCAACCCTTATTTTACCTTTTCTTATTTTCTTAATTAAGCAATAACACCACAGAAATCCATTCTTGCCAACAGTGAATTACCATTTGAGGCTATAAAATCTTATAAAAACAATAATTTATCGACTATTATATAGAGTGAATGTGTTTTCAGAAACAAAATTTGCAACATCAACAATAAAAGAAAACCAGAATGATTTGTATAATTCTATTACATTGCTACTAGATTATTACGCAAGAATATTACAAATGAGTGCATGAACTACAGGTCTCACTTTTAGAAAGTCCAAGCCTCTCAAACTTTAATAATTCTAGTTTTACAATTTTCTCTGTGCTCTCATAGTCTATAAAAATTCAGAAAATAAAAAAAACCACTGCTGATGCTACATAGCTCCATGATATCTAATGAACATAATATAAAGATGCTTTGACTCAACAAAGCATGCCCGCATTTATACATCACTTTCCTGTTAAGACATAAAGATCCTGGAATACTAAAAGCTGCAGTTGTAGAAGTAAAATCAAAAATTTAAATGTCTTAAAGCTTTCAATTTCCAAAGCTCTCAGTGTTTTAATTGGAAAAAAAAAAAAAAAAAAAAAAAAAAACCAACCAAAAAAAAAACAAAAAAAAAACCCCAAAAAACTTTGTTTCATAGATTTGTTGTTGCCATTGTTGTGTAGGTGATTCACTTTACCCTAAAACCTCACTTACTGATTGATGGAAAGATGCTTTATAGTCTGTGAAAACTTGTAATCTTTCATGGAGATGGATATTTAAATAAAATATTTTATCTGTTAGCATTCATTATGGTAAACTTTAGTTCTCACCAACATTTCTCTGCAATCACTCATTCAGAAATCACACATGACCTGAAGTACACAAGGGATTTTGAAAATGTTTTTTATTTGATTTCCCATATAAACATATGGGAACAAAATGAACAAAGAATATAAAAAAAACCTCAAGAAATCTGAAAAATGGTGGAGATTTTGTGAAATATGCCTGTCCATCCATTTACTACATAAGTGCTTCATACTCAGAATAGTATAAGAAGGGAATGCATTTCAGAAACTCTAGAAACCTCCTCATTACATCCTACTGCAAGCCAATGCTTAAATATGGGAGTTTATTGATGTCGAACAATCCCTCGAAAATTCCTTTTTACAGGTCAGCACAATTAAAATCTTTTAAATGCTCTCAATCACTGTTGGCTTGACAAGGGCAAGTGAAGTGGAATAGAGCTATGAACATTTCCTAGATCATATTTAAAGATATATGTCATTATCCTGGTAATGCCAATTCAGCCTGAGGAGTGACTATTTCCCATTTTTCTCAGAAAAGGATTAACAGCACAGGGAGGTAACTCTTGCAGGCATCTGCCCAAAAATCTAGAGAACGTGTAACTGTTCTAATTTTTTACTTAAGAGCTTCTTCCTTCGGTAATTAAACCTGCACAGAAGATCTTCTTGTGACCTGTGAAACTCTTACTACTGCAAGCTGTTTTACTAGCCACAGTCTCTTTCAAAGCAGCTAACAAGAAACAGGTAGCACCAAACTGAACTCCTATAACAGCATCAGTACTATCAGGGCAAAAGAAAAAAAAAAAAAAAACCAAAAACATCCAGAAATAGGCCCAGTTCTGACAAACAGATACCAAAACACCAGTACCATACTGTACCATACTAGTGGTTGAGAAGTATGGGGTGGGCCATCTGGAAACCTCCATGTATCAGGCTGGAACAGGCCAACACTGGATACTATTGAAAAATTATATAGAGTCCATTCTCCTTTCCTCTTCCTCCTCCACCGAACAAACTGTCAAAAGACAAAGACCCAATGTAGAGAAAAAAAAGACCTAAAAATATGTACAGGTGTTAGATAATCCCTGGATTAAAAGCTTTTTCCTGGCACCCACTTGATTTTACTATAGTGAGAACAATGAAATTTCTGGAGTTAAATCAGGTATTTTAACTGCTGCAAAGTTGTCAGAAGACTATGTGTGTGCACATTTGCACTTCTTTGAGCCCACCTCCTACTTGTGACTCCTCCTGGCTAGTTAAATGAGTACAACTGCTGTAGTCTTCCCACTGCTCTCTCAGGTCCACACCAAGCCATTAGAAATACAGAAGTTGCCTTTTGGAGGTGAACATTTGCTTTCAATCTATATCACACGGTTGTTACCTATATAAAGAAAACATAACTGGTGCCAGTTGGGCAGTATTTTCTAGTCATGAGTAAATGAAATCTTCTTAACAGTGACCAGAGAAGATAATTTCCACGCCCATAGGAGTTTCTGGTTTTCCTACATTAAGTTGGAGTGTTTTGTGTCTGTTTAATTTTTCTACATTTTGGAGGCTATGCCCAGAAAGAAAAACACTGGGTCCCAGAACTAAAGTGTAATTGAGGTTTAGCTCCACAACCAGGAGATGCTATGCAGAATGAAATATTTCAAAAAGTCTTTTGGAGGGTAAAGTGCACTCATGTACAAATAAAGATGAAAATATTTCAATTTGCTTCCTAAGGAAGAAGAGAAACCTGAGCCTTTACAGGAACAATATCAATATAAACAAAAGGTCACAAACAAAGCATATTTGATGGTACACACTTTAAATCCACTCCTCAACTGTTTCTTTTCTTTGCAGCTCAGGCTTTCAGAATTAATAGACCTGTATGACAAAGGAGGAACCAAGGACAGTTATTTGAAGGATGTTGTGCTGTAACTGGTGATTCAATCTTTCACTCTATCCCGCTAAACCCTAATGGATTTTTGCTTTGAGGACCATAGCTATGTAATAAGGAAATAACAATATTAATCATCTAGGCTTGGTATTAGTCATGACAGAATGTTCTACTCCCTTCTATTAAAAATCAGCAGTAATGATGAGTAGTTTCAAAAGATGAAATCTTAATAAAATGACTAATAGAACTACAGGTGTCTTGAGAAAAAGAAATGAAAATATAAATTAGGAAGACTAGCAACATATTAACATATTTTAAAAGTCTAACATCATAGTACTTGAATATATTCAAGTTTTTAATGAGTTTGGCACAATTTAAAAAATAATTTAAACACTAATAAAACATAGCTAAAGCCAGATTAGAAAAGCAGATGAACACACATTTAGAATACTGCTCCAGGATATATCCAGATTCCAGGAATTTCCAACACAGAGCTGAAAACAGCTGAAACAGGCTATTTACAGCTGTTAGGTACTTTTCCACTTGATGGGCACTTATTTCAAATCAGTGCTGAAATATTTGACAGATTATTATTAGCTCAAATTTCATAAGCATTAGGATATTCAATAACAGGTATTTTCATTAATTATGCCAGGATAGCTAAGGTGAAATCAGTTTACTATTATTATTATTATTACTATTATTATTGTTATTGTTATTACTCAAGTCTTAGACAGAATACAGCAGCTCTATGGAAAGAATGAGTATTGAATTTCCAGAAAGTTTACATTTCACTTTTAAATTCAGAAGTGAAAAGCTGCAGATTGATTATAGTCTTAGAAGCACTGGCTGTGCAGCTTCCACATTTAGAGTCGCCATTCTGTCTAGAGGGGAAAGGATTAAATGGCTGTGCCATGAGTTATAAAGTACAGGATCTCTGCAACATAAGAAAGTGGTAATCTGTGTTTGCAGGTTCCTATTATCACTTCATGAAACTGCAAAATATTAATGCAGAGGTACTTTTCTATAACAGATTCAGAAGTACTTCATAAAATTCAGAGAAGTAAATCCTATAATAGTCTAGGTGTCTGTTTGATAGGTAAGGAAACAAAGATAAGATGATAACATAATTTACCAAAAGACACATCTGTAAGGTCAAGATGGAGGAAGATTTCAGATAATTTGGTTTCTTTCCTGTGTTAAAAATACCAAATTCTCAGGTTCCTGTGTTAAAAATACCCATTCTCAATACCAGAAGCTCATTCTTCTGCTTAAAAATATTTACAAAAAGCATTGCCAAAGCTATTCATAATGAGTTTTTAAAAAGAGTTTTAACGAGACCACAGTTTTAAAGAGAAAGTCCAGAGTAAGAATTTCATTAGGTGCAGATGATTGCAGTTAAGCAGCAACAATCCCTACACTGCCATTTTCACATAACATAAATGACTCATGGAGAGTCAGCACAGTCACAGCTCTGCTGTGAATGTTGAGAAAAGGGGGAAGCAAAAGGTTCAACACAGTGCACGAGGACATCTCACATCAGGCCATTCTTCTGGAAGAAAATGGTGTCTTGTGCAAAATGCAAGCAGTGTTGAAATGAACCACAGTGCTACATATTGTAGTTACCTTTACATAAAATCCACGAAAGCCTGAACATCTATTCTGTCTTTATAGCTACCTGCAACTACTTGAGCTTTTCCCGTTACTTTTCAAGGAAAACCCAAATGCCACATTAACTGACACATGCGAGCTGTCATTTTTCATTAGAAACATTCCCTGAATGTTCCCCAAATAGAAGAAATAAGAAATTACATCATACCCATAGTCATTTAATTTCTTCTATTTCCTAAGAGAAAAAAACAGATGCTAAGATGCAAAGAGATATGTAAGCATAGTTATTGATACTATCTGAGATGTTTCATTCACAACATTAGGAACAGAGACAAAATTAAACATATCAGCCTTCACTCAACTGCAATTCTGCCTTGGCTCTAGATGATTTGGCGCACTACAACCCTGAGCAGCAGATCCAACACAAGGTTTTGGGTAGTATCCAACTGAACTGACATACTCTCCTACTCGTAGCCATTTACAAGAGCCTCAAGGGCCACTCTCACTCTCTCCCAGAATCTTGTCCATTTTTATTGACATAGTGGCTAGACCCAGAACCACCAAAAACATCCATACAACCATACTATGTTGGTGCTTGTCTATCCAACTTTATGTATGGACAATAAATTGAGGTAAAAGCTAGAAATGCATTAATTTCCAGCCTTAAAAATAATCATATCTATTACGGTGGACAACCACATCCTCTAGGTCTGTGGACTGACAAGCCGTGCATTGTTTTGTTAGACCTTATTAATTAGAAGCCAAAACTCATAGCTTTGTCTGTGAATAATCCTAATTTCAGCCTTTTAAAATTCTTGTTGAAAATTTTAAAGGAGAGTCTACTAAAGAAATAATTAAAACATCCTGAGTAAAAAGAGCAAAAAGTTATGTATTTAAACAGATATAATGGACTCTTCTCCTACATACAAGTTCATATTGCATTTTTGGGCTGAAACTGCTGGTTTGAGAGGTGCTGAGAGATATTTCTTTATGATAAATTGCTATAGCTTATTTTTTCCTGCAGCCTCCTCCTGTATTGACACTACACCTGAGAGACAATGTCTTTACCTTACCACATGAGAGCACTAAGACCGAAGCAATTTTATGCTGTTGGGGCTCTTTACGACCCAGGAGAAACAATAAGCTTACAGACAGTGTTTGATAGATACTCATCAAATCCTTTCATGGTATGAACAATATTTTCACCTCCTACAAGCAGGAAACTAAGCTCAAGATTAAGTGATTTACCTAAAGCTAAAAAAATAATAAGAAAGGAACCATGTAAAGAAATCCAGTAAGGTACACTAAGAACTGACTAAACCTACCTATCCAGGCTTAGGAGATTCTATCAGTCCATCTATCTTTCTATCTATCTACCCACCTATCTATCTATGTCAAAATTAATGAAAGACAATAAAGATAACAGAGTGCCCACAATGTTAAATAAGATCACTGTACTCTGGGGAAAGATTCTCCCTGCTATTAAAGATGCCGTGAGTTGGATTAAACTACCTAATTTTGAAACTTAAATAATTTTATATACATAGAATGGTTATCAGTAAAGCAAGGTTAAATACCAGGGTCGACTAACCATCAGTTTCATACAATAGGCTGCAGTGATTATGCCACAGATTTTTTCACTGCAAAGCTGTGAAGATATGACATATGTTTAAAAAGTTTCCATAAGCAGCAACACATTTAGCATGTAGGAAAAGTATGAATGCTCATCAGTGTAACACTGTAGATAAAAGTCTGAATTTTTTACAGGTATCTTCAGCATTAGCAACTGAAAAAAATTACCCACTGGTTTACAATGAAAATTTTCTAAGACATTAAGACAACCCAAACACTAACACATCCTACAGAACATTGTACCTGCTAAGCCTTAATTAGGTAAAGAAAAAATCAGAACAAAACAAAGCTACAAGTTCAGGCGTCCTGCAGAGCCACTGCAAAAGTGCCTTGATGCAATATGGATTGAAAATTAAGTTTCAACTCCTGTTCAACTCCCTGCTGCAAGCAACTAGGCTCCACATACTTCTATGTACTCTATATTCCCTAAGATTAGAGCTACAGATCCTGTATTTGATAAAGACCCCACAGCATAGAAGTCCAAGAGCAAGTCAAGCTGCAAAGGACGTGCTGCAGACTAAACCCTGCCTGTGACTCCTGCTGGCACACCAGTTGATGTATTTAATCTTTACTGAGGGCTAAGCCTTAACCCACAGGTTACCACACAATGCAGAACCACATCTATTACCATAATTGCAGCTTTACAACAAATTTACTCCATAAACACGTAGCGTAAAACAGTGAATGTTTCTGAAAAAGAATGGATTATCAGAGTTCATTTACTTTGCCTTTTTTAATTATATTATATATAATAACTCTTATGCATATTTTTATAAAATGTCATATGGAAATTTGATCCTATTTAAATATTTTTCAATATTTGCTATGAAATATTAAAAATTATTCTTAATTAAAATAAGGATTTCATTTAGAACATATTTGCTTCTTGAATTCCTAAACCATTGGCAAATACATAAATGCACATCCAAAACTGGTAAGATACTATTTTTTTAAATTCATAGAGAATTATCTACAACGAGTTTAAAAAGCAGATTATGTTAGATAAATAAGGTATAAATCAAAATTTAACATAACACTTGCTCCTCCATGTCAATCTCCCCTTGCAAATTTTCCAAAACCTCTTTTCTTCCCATGAATGGGTTTCAACCTTATCATAAATACCCAGCAGATTCATGTATCATTTTGAGGGTTTAGAGAATGTCTCAGAAAACAGAAAATAAAAGCCCAATGTCCTAACTAATTTTCAATCTGCATTCAAGTGTACAAGGCTACTCTTTTGGTAACATCTTTCTCATGTTTTGTAATTCCAACATTTAAATCCCACTGAAATATTTGCCATATTAACGCATATTACACAAATCAACTGCAGTAAACATATAAAATATTTACAACCTGATCATTGTTGCACAGACAAAACTTAAAAGCAATATAAATACAAGTATTAGCCAGTTTATACAGAAGGGGGTATGATGAAGGCTTGAAGAATGAAGCAGGATTTTCAGTAGATTTCCAAAAGGAAACAAGTGTGCAAAAACACTGAAGAGTAGTGCAGTGATCTAATCTTTCAGCCTGCAATAAACTTCATCAGAACTTCATCTACATTAACTCCTGCTTTCTATACCTGAACAGCACATGTTCACTGATCTGCCATAGAGCAGAATGCTGGATGAAACACAAAGAGCATCCTTGAATTGGCAAAGAGTCAGAAAGAGAAGCATTGAAATATGTCAGTACTACGTCATTTTAAAAACACAGGTACAAATGCTACGGAGCTAAACAGGATTTAAAGGTAATTTATTTGATAATCTTTTAATTTTTGGCATTGTTTTCTGAAATAAAGGGTTTTCTGCTTCTGAAAGTATTTAAGAAATGTCAAAAAAAAAGAAAATATGGCTAAAATACAGGATGCATTTAGCAAAGCTGATTCACCAGTGGAACCAGACTGCTACAGAGCTCTCAAAATTTCTTCTCTAGAAGAAATCTCCTAAATAAAATTTTGTTTTATACCCAAAATGATAGCATCTTAACTAAAGGAGAAGAGCATCCTCATAAGGAACAGCAGAAGATGAGTGGCAGATGAATAGTTTTCTCTCATTTTTTAAATAGGATTAAAAGTAACCAAACAACAAATCCCCAACATAGTGCAAATTACAGCTGTTGAAATTAAAATGACCCCACACAGCCAGAAAGGTGTAGCAGTGCTGAAATTTGACAGCTATTAGCTGGAAGAAGAAATGCTGGCATTTGTACAGCTCAAATCTTCATAATAAAACAATCACCTTTAATATAGAAAAGCCTATCTGAGAAGAGCAATTACACAGATTTAGGAAGAAGAGACTGCACTTTGTTGCTTGTCATGGTAGAAGGTACAGGCATATTTGTTTAGGAATAACAATAAAACAGCTGAAGCCACTGCATTGCTATCAGCATACACTATCATTTCAGCAACTACAAAAGACAAAAAAAGTAGACTAAAAAACAGAAAAGCTCACCACTTCTTCATGCCTGCATTTTCTCACATTAATTCCATTAATCTGTTATTAAAAAGATAAAGAGAAGACTTACTCTACATTTCATAAGCACAGATTTCATTTCACTTTTCTAGAAAAATACAGACAAAATAATTTGCAGTTTTACTCACCTGCAGAATTGCATCTCCTATAAAGAGCAAACCTGAAAGTTCCGCTGAAAACAGAAAGCATATTTTTCACTCACTATGTACAAAACATCCAACATTTTGTGTACAAAAGATTTTATTTAATTTAATTCTTCTGCATAATTTTTTTAAATTTCAAACAAAAACATGATAAAAGCTCCAACATAAAACTTCCAATAAAATTACTTGTATTTTCTTTTTAAAACTTAAAATATTTGTGCATCAGTGTTACAATAAAAGAGGCTATTCAGATCAAGCACACAACTATGAAACTTCATCCATCAGTCACTAGCACCTTTCAGGCCATTCTGGTAAGGTGGGCCATATTTTTCTGAATAGAAAATGACTGCAGTACTAGGTCATATTTGCCTGTGAGAGAATTTCTTACAAAGAGAAAAAAGCAACATGGAGACTTCAGGGATACTCATGAATAACAAATTGAAGTTTTAGATTTTTTCCAAAGATAAAAGACCCTTTAGATCTTGCATCTTTGATAAATTCTGATAAATAATAGGAACTATTAATGCTGGATAACACTTACATAGGCTGAAGAGCTAGAAAGTAAATATATTGTAAAAAAATCACCAGCCAAATTGAATGTGATTTTAAGAACAAAGTTGCAACACAACAAAATTTATAAAATCTAATTCTACACTTTCAATTTTTAAACACTGTGCTCCATATCAGAACTATCTCGTTCAAATACACCTTATAAGCACATCAGAAATATAACAAAGATTATTTGTCTGTAAAGACATTAATAACCTTTGAGAACATGAACATGAGAACTACAGGATATTAACAGATTACATGTAATTATTACCTATAGCACTCCATATCAACATAGAGAGACTGTCTGGAAAAAGACTATTATTGGACTTGATCCAAAAACTTTACGTATTTATATGAGCTGCAAAACTGGAATCAATATTGATGTAAATTATGATACTCAAGTCCTTGTTTGGTGGAATGATCCTATTAGCTGTATTTAAAAACAGACGGCTAAAATATTGCAAGACAGATATTTTCATTTATTTTGAGGCATAGGCTTTTGGTCAAACAGCATTTTCTCTATCAAAGTTCTCTAGTCCAGGAGCACAGCATGACACTTTCTACATCACAAGACAGCAGTCTCCTACAAAAGAGATATCCCTCAAAACTAGCTCTGCAAAAATCAGCAATATTTTTATTGAAAGCAGTAATGAAAATTATATCACAGCTAGGTATTGAGGCTAGAAACAATGCAACAGCTACTGCAGCAAAAAAACTTACGACAGAAATAAAATTGCACTTCAGTATGCTCAATTAAACTTAAGTATATCTTTCTTATTTTTTCTGCAGTGTTTAATAGCATTTTAATAGGGACTGCATGTAATACATGCCACATCTTTATGTATTAGTTACATGTATACTGAAAACACTGCAGTCACAAGTATAAACTCATAAGGTTAACCTTATTGCCTTCCTTAGGGATTCATTCCATGCTACTCCTTATTCTCCCTAACTCCAACTTTCACATCTACCTTTCAGGGTTGGCTTTTGGTTCTCTATATGCTGATTCTTCAATACCTCTCTATCTGAGTGGGTGATTAAAAAACTTTTTTGTTTTAATACTGACACATTTTAGTTGAGGAAAAGCTGAGTTCTAGAATTATTGCATTACAGATGGAGGGGAGTGTTTCCAAGTTTGCATTTCCGGCCTTATACAATTACATACAAATGTAACAAAGATATTAAGTACACATTATTACTACTGGTTCATGACCTCCCTCCTTCATACTTGTGAACATCTTGAGCTGTTTAACTGTTATCCATGTATCATTCCAATAATTTCAAAATGTTGCCAGTTAAATCAATACAGAAATTCACCACCAGTTCTGTTCCTAATAAAAATAAGTATGGCCAAAATTTATGCAGTACTCAAAGTACTCTAAATACAACCCGAGTAACCAGGTTAAAAAGTCATGCATTCTCCTGCTGTGTTACAATGATTTAAGAGCCAAACATTTTATCTGTTACAACTTCCAGACAATAATTACTGGGAAGTCAAAGCCACTAAATCATTGCCTTTTATAAAATTTATTAAGCATTTTCATTCTATTGATACTTTCCTATTTCTTTTCTATACTTTCTATTTCTTTTCTAATACTTTCTTATTACTTTACTATTTCTATTTTCTAGAAAATAAAAATAAAGATTGAAGACTTAAAAAGTATTCCAAGTATCAATTCTCTACTTTTTCAGAAAAAGTTTCTGAGGAAGAGAGAGATCATAAAGACATGGGAGAGAAAGGGTTCAACAACAGTCTTTGTTATAACATTGACTAAAGAATCTCAAGATTTAATACATCTTTTTCTAAAAGGAACATTAAAGTACAGTGTAATAGGCTGATACCCGATACCCACCTCTTTGTTCTTTGGAAATCTTAGAAATGACCACTGGAATATTATGTTCTGCTCCACCCTGAAAAAAAAATAAAGAGCAATCCTTGTGAGTCACTAAAAATATCTTTATCACCTAAAGTTATATTTTACCCTTTCTCTAAATACAGTTTTTAGAGAGACTGAGCAAATAACTCTGATTCTGCAAATCTTCTTTTTCTAATGAATATTTGACTGTGATTAAGTCCTTATTGTCTCACATAAATAAGTTCTCAGTTGCCATCATTAGCTCGGGAAGTGAATTCAGAACTCTACCAGACATGAAGGACATCAGTTTCTGTGAATTCTGGAGAGCCTAATGTATGAAATGTGTCCTGTAAAAGCAGAATGGACATCCAGCTATAATGGCAATCACACTGTGACCACTTAGTTTTCATGCTGGCAAGAAGGAGGTAAACAAAAGCACAAGAAAGAAGGTTTAGACTTTTCATGTCAAAAGCAGCCTTTATTTGTTTCTGTCTGTCACACAAGCACAAAGAGTGAAGAAAGCAGTGGCATAAGTAATATGGAACAGAAAAAAAAGCATTAAGAAATGGAACAGTAGGTGTTCAATAATGGGGAGAAATAAAGGAAAACCAGATGATAGTTTCAACAGTTCGACAACAATTCAATGCTGTTGCTTCATTCAATTTATCCTGTTGGGACTAGAAATATTTATGGTGCTTAAGAAAAAAGTAATAAAAATAAACCTTAAATGAAAAGGAAATTCAAAGGAAGGTAAAGGTAAAAATACAGACAGACACAAATACTTTTTCCTCTGCCAAGGGCATCAAAGCATACACTCAAATGTAAGCTGAACCAATTCAGGTCACCAGAAACCAATGTCTGCCACACTGTTGTTTTGACGAGGAATACTGGTTAAGTGTTTTCTTACTTTTTTCTGTAGACAGATTTTACTTCGGAAATGATGGCTTTTATAGGTCCAGGCACCCTGTGTCAAGTTGTGAAAAGGACTGACATGGGTATTTCAATCCCTAAGGAACAGCACACATCCCTTCTTCATGCAGTATCAAAGTGTTTGAAACTGAACAGACTCCTGCACTCAACACCTCTTTGTGTCATGGAATAAAGATTAATGTCCTGTGTAGCCAGAGAATGCTAAATAGGATAAATATTCCTTTTGCTAGTGTCTATCAATGCAAATGACCCTAAAAACACTGAGTTAATGGGGATCTCAGTAATATTACAACAATTATATGTCTACAAGTAAAGTTCGTCTTGCATTGCATGAGATAAGTGTTGACAAGCATGGAACATATTGCTACTATATTTTGCTGAATATCTTTCAATAGTTTTCACCAGAGGAACAGCAACAATAAAAGCTGGATCCACTGCAGATAATGAGTTCAAGCTCACTAAATTCATAAGTTTTAACCTATACCCTCCAAAGTTTCTAGTCACATGCAAATTTAATTTCTTCAAAACTTTTCAAACAAACAGAAAAAATAACTGTCACTTTCTTCCTAAACCTCCAATGTTACACCCATGTTGCTCTATCCAGGATACTCAAGGCCCAGCAAAGAATTGTGAGGTTTAAAATGGCCTCCCTGCCTCCTTAGATCTAATGCTCCCTTAAAGTAGGAAATTACGTTTATTACTAAGCCAGCCTGCAATGCACACAACATGATTATTCCTCTCTCATTGTATTGAATCCGCTTAAACCCATTTACACTAAAGATCTGAGGAAGCTTTTGGTACTTTCCTACTGAAGTGAATTATCTCTTCTCATTGAATCTGAGTCTGACCTGTATGAAGGCTTCTTTTTAAATCAGTAAAAGGATGTAGTACCCGCTGTTCTAAGAAACAAAAAATCAAAACTGGAAACAGCAAATAGTTGGCCAACTACCTAAACCCAGCCACTGTTAGCAATTTGCAGCAAACTGTGGGTATTCTGCCAACACCTTGTTGAATACTACTTCAGGTTGCCATTGCATTTTTCACTGCTTTAAATTTTCTCTTCCTCCAGTACAGACATGTAATTATAACCTCAGACCAGAGGATGGACAGAAATACATCAAATAGTGCTGCTGAAGACTTAATGGCTCAGACCTCTGCCAGACTCTAACAATGAACTTTGTCAAGCAAATTTTCTTTGTCACTTTTCCTCAAGCAGGGATAAATCTGGAATGACAGCAGATTCCCACCTGCAGAGGTGGTCCTGCTAGAAGGGGCAGAGGAAGCTCTAATCACTGGCAGCTGTTTGAAGGTCACTGTCGTGAATGGTGGCCACTACTGGTGAGAGGTCACCCACACCTCCTTTCAAAGTGTCACATGATACACTCCTAAAGGTTTTTTCTTATCCCAGTTTTTATGGGCAAGAGTTTTTTTTCAGAAGTTTTTGACATATGAAAAATAGGGCAATTGAAAGCAGTAACTTTATTGACAAAGGCTGGAGGTATTGGGTTCTAAGTATAACAAGGAAATCAGTTTTTTATTTTCTAAAAAAAGAGTTTATAAAAGATCAGACCAATTGTTGGACTTTACCATCATCAGAGTTAGACAATGCAATGTTGGGAACTATGACTTCATAGTAAAAGGAAGCATTTCCACTAGCAAAAATAGCTTTAAGATCTATGGACACTGAATTTTTCATTTAAATTAAATTAGAAAGTCAAACTGAATCTCAGAGGACATGTTATGCTGTTCACCATTTTAAAAGAATGATTAAAACAGAGGCAGAATAATGGCAGCGTAGTGAGTCCTGGTAGACAGAAGTCGGGCTGTAATCAAAACCTCAATTTGTTTAATAAACTCTCAATTTTGTTGCCTATTTCTTCAGGAACACTACACTCCAATTTTTGAAAAACAGGATGTTCTTTCAGAAATCAAACACCGAGAAGCCTCTTTTGTCAAGGTTCTGCATCTCAAATTTTCAGAGATTTCATAAATTACTGAAATACTACACTTTCCAAATTCTATGTCTATGTCTATTCCTCCATAAACAAGCATTTGACAGGAGGCTTCAGAAAAGAGAAAATTATTCCTTCAGAAGAGTGTAAACCAGAGCAGGTCTGCTTCAAATTAAAGCACAGTTTCACCACTAACTTCAGCTAAGACATACAGCCACACACCAGGTTTTCAAACCCTAAAAGAGTGGATTATAATCTATTTCTTAAAGGGCTGAAGTTTAGGTCTTGGACAAAATCAACCTTACAAACAGGGTTTTTCTTAAGCAGTTAGCTGAATCTCTGATTTTTACAAATACAGTTGGAATATCCAAGTTAGAAGAGTTTCCCTCATAGACAGGTAAAAAAAATAATTAGCTTAATTTTGGCATTATTAGGAATTTGTTCCCTGCTCTTCAGAAAAAGAATAATACTTGCAGTGGGATAAGACATTTTCAACATTTATTCAAAAGAAAGTTGAAAGGTGACATTTTCATGTGAGTTTTCTGACAGTAAATGGATGTTTTAAGTTAGTAGAGAAAAAAAAAAAAAAGACAAGATAATGCCCCAGACCTGACAGCTGAAACTAGGCAAATTCATAACCAAGCCCAAGCAAGTATTCTAAAGTGAGTGTCATTAATCACTGTATTGCTGTAATTAACACCTCAGATAAACAGCATCCTCTGACATACATCACAGCCAGAAAGCAAGTCCTCAAATAACCCCTGTCTTTAATTAGCCTGGGAGTAGTAAGACAACAGAAACTACTGTAGTTCAAGGGGCTATGGAAGTTATTAACATAAGGAGGAGAGGCCTCAGTGCTTCTCACTCCTTCAGAGGGGCTTGTAAACCTCTACCTTCTGGCACAAAATCAAAATAATTACATTTCTACTTAAAATTAATCTTTTAATATAAGTTTTTTTATTAAGTTCAGGAATCTTACAAAACAAAACAAAAACATAGCAGCAAACTTGTATTAATCTGCAAGAAGCAAACCATGTTTGAATTTTAAACAGAAAACTGGCACTTTTCAGAATATTTGGAACTGACATGTCATTTCATGCCATAAATAAAAAGTCCATTTCAGTGAGTCTTCATAAAGTTTGCCTACTAAACTAAAAAAGAAAAATTGCTGTAAGTTCCTGTTCTAAGTAGTTTTTTACACTAGTTTAAAATTACAATAATTGAATTTATTAATTTGTTTTTATATTGTGTTAGCTATCCAACCGCTTGTCCGTGTTTGTGAGAATGTAGAACTACAAATAAAGGGACCTAGCAAAAAAGGTCCAACAAACAAAATGATTGGACAATTTGATTTTTTTAAAAAATAAGTAATTTTAAAGTAATAAATCATACTAGCTGAAACACATCGACAGAACATCCTGGACCACAGAATTCAACTTTTCATTTTCATTATCTAATCTGTGCCATCCAAACAAGTTTGAGTTTCCTTTTTTAAAGAAAATTCTTTGCTCTTTTGAAGGGATTTCACCATCTGATTGCTAGTTATTTTAAAAAATGAAAAATTTTCTATTCACACCTGATTTTATGTATCTTCACCTTTCCAATACTTTGATTAATTTTGATCAAAATATCTATGATATATATAATCACAGAAAATAAATGTCTTACTCTAAAAAGTTAATATCTATTAATTTAAGAAAGACCATTGCACATTCTCAATTTATTTTATATTTCTAAATTATGGTTTATTTTATGCAATGTATATAATACATAAATAATGTGACCTTGATCTTGAGATTGTCAGTGATATTCATTCTATATAGCTCATTGTAAATTATATGCAAAAATCAAGTATATTGACTCTTGAGATTTGCTCTCCAATCATCTAAAGTCCTAACTTAGCAACCAGTTACTTCTTAGGAGCATTTAAATAAAACCACCTGTACACATACACTTCATTTTACACTGACATTTACTACTTCATTATTATTCAGTGTACTGTAACCTATAATGATACCAGAGGGGAAAAAAATTTAAATGTTGTTGACCAAACTGATGAGAAGCTTTGGTGACAAAATAGCAATTAGTTTCCCTTGAACAGAGGTCTTCATGGGTCAGCAAGATAACAGCAAGTGCACGAGTACATTTTTAAAAATTAATACTTCTATTCAGTCATATTCTTATCAATGACAACACAAATGCACATTAATCCTTCTTTTGAGTTACTCATTAGGTCAGTACCAGCAGATGTCATAGGAAAATCTATACTTCCACTTTATATGCATAATTTAGGCCTCTTTGCATTCATGTGAAGTACACTTCATTTTTCGGTTGCTATCTTGAGACTGAGAACTGCTGTGTGTAGAAGATAAAATTAATCTTGTGTTGTCTAGACTCAGACTCAAATTTAAGGTAAAGTTTTCAAAATCATACATTACAATGACAAAAATTATTAACCCTTCCTCCCTCTCCTAAATAGGATCATCTACACTTGTACATGTTCTTAAATCTTACTGACAAAGGTAAAAAACCACAGTGACATGATAAATTGCTGTCTGGGCTTGATCTATGGAAAAATAAACAATACAAGCTTGCAATAACACTTTCTGTCCCACTAATGAATTGCAATGGATTAATGTGATATTCTTTGTAGCAGAATTGATGATGAACTTATTGGCTGTTCCTTGTGCCTGCCACTGTAATTTAGCATTCGTTAATAACTATTTAAATTAGAGAGAAGCCGAACAAGTACAGTCTATACAGTTGAAAATACTTCACAATTCTTACATTAAACCTCATTACAGAGCTGGTCAGCTTGAATTTTAAGGGAATGATTGCCTTCCATTCTATAGTGTAGCATAGCTCTAGTTGCCTGCTGTAACAGTATCTAACATGCAAAAATCTGTTTCTGTTTCCTGTCTTGTTTCTAGTCCTCTAAAATAGTTTGGACTCATTAACAGTAACACTGATTATATATTAAAGACATGCTTTGTGTAATATGCAATATATAGACCAAAATATCATCTTACCTTTATACTTAATCCAAATCCTCCTACAGTCTGTCTTCTAATTGTTACTGTTCTTTCCTGGAAAAAAGAAATCAAGTTTTGCTAGATTTAATGTCTTCTGCCAAAACAACCATATTCATACTTCAGTAAGTTTTTTCAACATTGATTTTTGTTGTTTAAATGAAGTTCTGAGTTCCTGAACTTTAAATCCCATGAAACCTATGTTCCACAGGAAAAAGACAAAGCCTGGAAGAAAAGAGCCTGTCTCGAGAAAAAAAAAAAAAAAAAAAAAAAAAAAATAATAATAAAAAAAAAAAAAAAAAAAAAAAAAAAAAAAAACAAAAAAAAAAAAACAAAAAAAAAAAAAAAAAAAAAAACAAACATTTGTTCTGTTCACATCATCCTAGCAAGTATTGCTTTAAAAAACCCAGAACTCTGGATTTGGACAATTATGGTACAACACACACATTTCAGAGGTTAAGGCCTTGACAAGTCCTAAACTGGTCCCATCTGCAGGTTGATCACTACATGTTGAAGTACATCCAGTTCACTCCTGCAGTCCATTTCTCAATTCAGTTTCATCTGAAAGGAAAACAACATTTGCATGCCAAGACCATTCATTGATGTTAACCAAAGCCTAACAAGTGCACACATCGCATGAATTCATTTCAAAGCACAGTAATGATCCAAACTAAAAAAACAAACAAAACAAAAAACCAAAAAAAAAAAACCCCACACCACCAGAAGCTAATACAAAACCAGCCACTGTTGATCTCAGAGCAATGGTCTAATAATCATAA
The DNA here is from genome assembly GCF_035770615.1 of Melospiza melodia melodia. Taxonomy (NCBI): domain Eukaryota; kingdom Metazoa; phylum Chordata; class Aves; order Passeriformes; family Passerellidae; genus Melospiza; species Melospiza melodia. Next base: position 132,813,227 of record NC_086194.1, on the reverse strand, counting down.
GCCATAACCTACAACTATTAAAAGCAGCCCATCTTTTTGCTTTTATTGCTTGCCTAAAAACTTTTGCTGTAAAAACTGTAGGCTACTCTCTGTCTCAGATATAAACATTTACAAAAAAGACTTTTTTGGGTTTTTTTCCTACTCTCTCTGTTGACTTTATAACTATAGATCATTTATGATTAGTACATTTACGTAATGGTAAAATAATGTATTAGCAGATATACCATATATCCAGATTCAAATATATTAATTTTATAGATTTCTGAGCGTCCTCTACATATGATCTAGATTTTAAACTCATTTAATTACCTATACATCTATTGCATGGCATAAGTCTGCTTGTATGTTACATTTAACTATATTTATTTCAGCAAAATCAGCATAGATGGTCAGTGTCAGTCAGATTTGAATATATCATCAAGAATGTAGCAGTGACAGAAAAGATGAAATACATACAGATGTATTTTTTCTTCCCTACTTCATTTACAGAAAGGAAAATAAAGGAGGTACCACATAAAAGTTTTGCAAAAACTGTTATTTCAGAATTTGGTGAAAATCAAGTCACCTTATTAATTTTTTGACATTTGTGACAAATAAAACTGAGTAACTGTGGAAAGAACAAGAGTAAACTCATCCAATATTTTGGACTGAAAGACAAATCAGATTGCCTAAAATGAGACAACCATTTATTCATTTAGGCTAATGCTTGCAAAAAGCTTGTAAATATTTATTCTAAGAAAGAGATATATATGTTGCTGTTAAATAGCTAAGCTTTTTAATTTTTATTTTTTACATAAACCTCTAAAAAAGGAACTTCCATAATGCAGTTCCCACAGATTGAATTTAGACCACAGACTGCACTCAGAAAACCTAGAAAACCTTTTGTCTGTCACAGTATCAGATGCAGGTAATGGTGTTGACAATATATTCAGGATAAACCAAAATAGGTCACAGTCTCATGTGTGGTCTAAGCTGAGTATACATAAATGAACAGAAAACACTTAGCTGTGGCTCCACTGGGAGCTATATCTTTCCTGTTAACTTTATCTTGTTTCCACCTCCAGCTTGTGCTGAACATGGAGTTAAGAACATGAACTTGACTTGTGCACTCTAGTCAATATACTCTGTTATTTTTTGTTATGCGTGCTCAAATCAAATAAAACAGACTTGTGCTAAAATGACATTGAAAAATAGCAACCTTTCACTAAACTGGCTAGTGTTACATCAACCATGAAAGTAATTAAGGACAACACATGGATTAAATTTCAAGCAAAGTAATATTCTCAGTGAAAAACATGTAACTTCATAAAATTTGTAGTCCATGATATGTCAGTAGTCACTGTAAATACTGGCATCTAAACATATTCTAAGCTGGAGCCACATTTTAAAGAAGCCTAATAGAAAACTATACTGCAGAATATTTCTGTCCTTTTTGTCTTTCCTAGCCCAACACACACCTAAGTACCCATAAAAAAGTACTCACACAAAAGAGTCAATAAAATACACTTTTTGGTTTTCACTCATGCAAAGGCAGAATCAAAATAGTCCTGAAAACACTTGATCCAGGGTCTTCTGTGAGTTTGCCAGTGCTGTCTGAGAGAAAACTAGAAAGATTTCACACTGGAGTTCAGCATTATTTCTTTATGTGAAAAAAGTCATGCTAGCATGGAAGATCTCCAAATAGGCAAAACTGTATAGAAGTAAGGAAGGAAACCAGAAAAATTTCAAGACAACATAAAGTATCAGAGGGTTTTGTCTTGTATTTTTGCTAGTTTCTTTTCCATCTCAATTGAAATTTGATCTTAAATATTTTGGGATCAGAGAGTTACTGAACTGAATTTCACTTTGAAAACATAATGCAAAGGAAATTCACTTCAGTGATGTGTGATGTGAAGGGAAGGCATTGCACTGTATTTAATCTAGGCTAAGTAAACACACCTTTCTACACACATCTCTTACAATAAAAAAATAATCCATTGCTTATTTGCAGAAGGACATTTTCTTTACATCAGTTAGTTAACAATAACAAACATGCAAATGACCTTCAAAAGTACAAATCAGAATTACATACAAGTTGTATATTTCTTTATTAAACCATCAACAATCCCCTCGTCTGCAATTTAAAACACCATATAAACCTTAGAGTGAAACAGCATTTGCAGAACAGTAAGAAGCATCAGACATTTCAGACAGTTGAATTTTGGTTTGGGACAAAGCCCCAGCTCTAATCAGCCATTGTTCCATACAAGTTTATTTTTGTAATTGATAAAGAAAAATAAACACATTCAATACTGGCAGGTCAGAGCAGGTGTCCAAATTAGGTATTAATCAACTGCATCGAATATAGAGGCAGGATGTCAAATTTAGCCTGAAAAAGATATATCCCTCCCTTTTGACTTACAAAGTAACTTGAAAATGTATTTTGATGATAGATACTTGCTTTGAAATGTTGTAAGCTTTACCCTTTGATTTGCACATGATTTATTTCATGCAACCTTCAAAAACCCTTAATCAAGCTTAGTTTTCAGTGCCATTTTCAACCCAGGTAAACGGAATATACCTTGTCAGCAAAGCAATATATTTTAATGTAAAGTATTTTTACTGTAATGATTAATGCACAAAATAAACTTAACCAGCAATCTGAAGCAAATTGTTTTGTTCTGATGTCTTTAATTAGCATTTCAAGTGAACAATAACAAAAATAAAATGCTTTTCTCTGGTCTAATAGTTTTAAGTTCTTGAAAAGACTTATAACTATTCATTAATAAAATACAGCAAGAACTCTGGAGGCAAAAAATTTTGTACAAATGACAAAGTGCTCTAAGTATCCTGACTGACTATTTTGTTGTTCAGGTTAAAAATACTGATGTTCTGTTGATTCTCTATTAATATTTTTATGTGTTCCCCTCTTTTTGCATCACATGGTATTCCATGCATTTGCAGTGGTTTTGCAAATTCCAAAAGCAACTTCATTTCCAACTTTACAAAATAAATAAAACTTGGTTGAGATGAAAAGATACTTAGTTCACTATCAAGACTACACAAAGTGTTCTGTCAGCTTGTTATTCCATTTTCACATTTGTTATCTACATGATATGAAACAGAAGGAAGGTTAGAGCTCCTAGGACTCTTAAAAGTAAGATTCTGAGTAGTGTTCTTGCTGTTTCCTGGAACAGAACAAAAGTAGTTATTTTATTGAAAAACACAAAGCTGCTGCCATGCTGTCAGCACTTTCCATGTGTCTCAGAAAATTGACTGGAAAGGACAGCAAAGAGTTTTGCCAAAAATAAATAAAAATTCTTCCTCAGAGCTATGCAGTGAAAGAGAAACAATGTTTTTGAGGCTTTCATTAAAGAGATTCTAATATTTCTTAAAATCTGTATGATTTTCTGGGGAACATAAATGTCTTCGTTATGTAAGATGAGAAGTGCAGAATGACCATGTGAGCACAGAGCAACATAAACAGAGAGGAAAGAAAAACAGAATCCTAGATAATCATTAACTATTTATATTTTGTCAAGAGTTAATGTTATTTTTAAGCTACATCTTGGAGCAGAGTAAAAATCCAAGTATTTCATATTGAATGGTAAATGATGCAAAACAAAGTTTATAGTTACTTAACTAACTCTTAAAAAAATATTTTGTTCGCTATTATTTCAAACTATCTATCTTGTATAATATAAAGCAGTCATCTAATGGGATCTAATAATCTAATACTGTGTCTCTATGAAAGAAGTCAAACACAGGTTGAACAAAAGGATGAAGAAACTTCAAAAATCTTCACAAAACTGAGTTAACAGCATGTGAAACTTAAATATACCATTTCTCAACCTTATTCCCAGTGTGTGGTTATCCATCTGGTGAGTCTGGAGATTCATCTCACAAGAGTAAAGGTATAAAGAATTAGTTTGCCTAGGTACAGACAGAAAACAAGACCTCTCTTTTCAGAGGATTAGAAGAGAGACCAAGGTATTTTACATATGGAAGAAAATATTAAAAAGCTGAAAGGTTTGCAGCACAAAACAGGAGGTGGGGAAAAAAGGAATAGACATGGAGAGGAATTTACAATAGTACAGTGACATGGAAAGATGTAGGAGGAAAAATTGGAGGAAAATATTAGAATATAGATTTTAAAATGTAATAGTATAAAGATAAAATCAGTACATTGGCAGCAACTTCATAGATCAACCTGGTAACATTTGATGCCAAAATACATTCAAGGTCACACTCTTACATAATTTATCAGTTATTAGTAATCCTACTAAACTTTGAAATAAGAAAATATAATGTGGATTTTTAAAATTTTATTGAATCCTTACATACATTTTCAAGAGGACTCATTGAGTCCTCTTTTTGATAAAGCTTTTCTCTTGCCTAGTGACATTTCTTTGGATTAATTTACCTGGGCAGGCTTCATACTCATTCTGAGTGTAAAGGACACAGGACACAGGTCAGCCACATTTCCAATTTGAATTAATAATGTTAAACAAGGTCTGCCAGCAGACTTGCTCATCTGCGACCAACTCCCATCATGTGGCATTTGAAGCTTGTCTCATTATTTCAGTTCCTCGTGCCACTGGAGGAGCCTGGCAGTAAGGGAGGGCTGCAACCTGCCTGGCCAACTGGAAATCCCCCTTCCTCTGCATCTGTGCTGGAAACTGAGGGTGGCAAACACAGCAGTGTCATGCAGGCTGTTAACAGCGACTAGAATAAAAAAAAAAAGCTCTCAACCCTTCATACTTCAAAATGTTTCTGGTCCGGCAGCCGACGCTTGAAAGCTGAAACACTCACCTAAATATCTAGTTATAAAATTCCACTCATACAATTGTCTCACTTCAGAAATACTGCATTTCTTAGTATAAAAATAAAAGAGAAACAAACCTATAAACCCATGGTCAGGATCTGAACTCCCACCAGGTTTTGTAAGAAACATTCTCTGTAGTTTCCAGCTACTGCCTTACATCATCCACTGCTATCAATGTTTTAGGTTCTCTTAGTTTCTGCTGATTTGCAATATTTTTCTTTCTTCCAAGCCTCTTCCAATGGGGAAAAGTCATTATTTTCTTTCAAATCTGGCATTATAAATGTCATTTTTAACTTCAGCTGATTGCTATGCTTTTTACTTTTAAGTAGCTGCAGAAAAATAAGCTGCCTTAGGCTTTCCCTAAATAATCATATTTACAACTGTCAGGTTGTCACTTTAAAGCTGTCTAGATTGGCAGGGGAAAAAAGTTGCCCCCATCTGATGGATACTTGACGACTTCAGTGAAAAAATGGATTCACTCCACTGAATAGCTGACAGATACCAAAAAGATAAAAAAACCCAAAGATTCTTACTGGTAGCTTTGTGAAGGCAACAAGAATGGAAAGTGTTTGAAAGGTGACCTATCTGTGCACATATTTGCAATTCTTTACAAGACAGGGAGTTCCATTTTGGCATTACTTGTAATATTCAATCAAACATCAGAATCAAAATTGTAAATAAAGACAATAGAGAAAATAAGTCAAAACTATAATTTACCATTTTAAGCTTTTAATTCTTTTCCTTCTATTTCTATTCATTAAATTGCTGATGTTAATTGAATCCTTTTTAGCAATACTAAAATATAGGACAAGAAAATTCATAATTTTCAAAAGAGAATGATCCAATATAACAAATACAAAATTAATTCTCAAAAAAATCTCAAAAAAATTAAATATTCAAGCAAGGAAAATTTAATAACTTAATGTCACTTCTCAGGCATGTCATCCCTAAGTGACGTGTTTTGAATTTAAATTTATTCTTAAAAATTAATAACTTAATTATTGAAATTTTAAAAATAAAAAAAATCTATTGTGTAAAGTTTTAATTTAAAAGACTTTTTTCTATACAAAGCTAAAACATTTAGAAAATCTCTAATAACATTTTTTTAATACTTTATGGGCTTTCTATATATTTATGAATCTTTCAGCACGTGATTTCACAATAGCATACAGACAACCCTAAAAGTGAGGCATAATTAATTTTTTTTTAATGCTTCCAGTAAAAAAAAAAGACAGTGTGGTTTACAATATCAGAAAACAGATCTGGCTGCAGGGCAACATTTTGAGACAGTGTTACATCCTGGCCTTAGTAAAGGTGTTTATTGATAGTTTTTTAATCACAAAACCAATTACAGTCCATACGCTTCATTTAGATACAATTGTATCAAACTCAGTTAAAAGCTTGGACAAATGCCGTGGTGCTCGGAGAGCTGTTGTTCTGTCAATTCACAAAAAAAAAACCCATTCGCTCATTTTTTGTTAGTATTGAATTATGATTGACCTTCACACAAATCTTCCCCAAAGATGTTTGATTAAAAAATCAAACCACTAAAAGAACTTCTTAATCTTTAATTAATTAATGCATTTACTATACAGCAGCATAGAAATAAATTACTTGAAAGAGATGTGACTCATCTGTATGTTATCATCAGGTGAGTTAGCAGTATTTTGTAACATCTAAGACCCCTTAGAAGAATATTTAAGAAAATTTTGTAGAAATGCAAACTATCCTGGTAGCTAACAATTTGCCAGCTGCTTGCAGTTTATTTTGATTCCTATAGAAAAAAAGAGTAGCCGATTCAAATCATCCATTCTGTCACATGGTTCATTGTCATATCCTTAATTTATGGATCTCACATGCACATAGAGTCTATGTGTAGAAAAAATTCTGAGTGCAATTAATGAATAAAATTTATTAAAGAAGCAAAAATCCACAGCTTCCTAAACAGATAAACTGCTTATCTTAATATAGCACAATAATCCATTTCCTTGAATTTCAGATGTTCATGAAAGGTAATAGAAACTGTGAGGATTAACTCTAAAATAAAAATATTGATTCTGGAATGGCAAATATTAGAACCTTTCCTAGGAACAAATCTACCTCAGATATGCCATACCTTAGGCTATCTCCTCTCCCATCACAGTTTTCACCAAGTTCAGGATTAGGCTATTCTGGTTAGTCCAGGCTATTTAAATGTTTATCTAAAAAGAGTGGGAGTTGCCTCACTGCACATTCTTATACGGACCACCACACAGCAAACTTTTGTGAGCATAATTTCAATTAATTAAAGAAATATGCTTAAAAGAATAGATAAAGATATTTTAAAATACTGCCATAAATAGTGATGAGGTTCCTACATGGTTTAATTCAGCTCTTTTTGGGACATTTAGTAACTGCTCTGGGAGGGAAAGTTGTACCTGACCTAAGGGACAGCAGTCTTATCTTCCAACACAACCACTACAACTGAGGCATACACTGCCCATAACATAAAACCTCTCTCCAGGCAAGGATTTAATTTGGATTTGCAATAACACTGCCTTCTACACTTTGAGTTTCACAGTATGTTCTCATCCCACTTTTGGTCATTTGCACTGGAGCTCAAATCTACACTGGATATCTGCTAGCAGCATAATGCTGAACCCGCTACACTTCTTTCTCTTGGAAAGCAAGACTTTCTTATTGCACACAAAAAGAAATATATTTAATACTTATTGATGCAACCGTGCTCAAATTTAGATGTAGTCCACGTTCATTTGAATGATGGTTGATGCTGTATGGAATTGCTATAGGTACAATTGCTGCAGAATCCTCACTAATGCTTATTGTTTTTTTTTTTTCAGCCCAGTAAAGAAACAGATGCTTTCCCTTTTCAGTGTACAACACTATTTATTTTGCTTATAAACTTTTGTGCATTTTATTTTCTTACTCCAACAAAAGAAGAAACAATGTTTCTTTGCACCTCTTTAGTTTTGGAAACTAGAACAGTCTTAACACCAAAAGGAAGTGTTCCAAATTAAGAACCAGGTCCTTATCCCATACACTCACATTAAACAGCACTTCATTCCTAAGGAGCCATTGATTTTATTTAGATTATTCCACAGGATGCAGATCTGGATGCTGCTGGAACGTTAAGTGCCTGTTTAAAGACTGTCCTACACAGAGGAGCATGCAAATTGATTCAGACTCAACAAACAGAAGAGACACTGTTCTGAACTAGAAACACAGTAATAGCCTTTCGTTCCATACCAGTGCAGCAGCGATAAAGCAAAACCTTACCATTGAATTATTTAAAGATTATTTGTTTAATCAGATTAAAAATTACTTTTACTGTAGCTACTTGTCTGTAAAATTTAGCAATACTATTGTTCCTCGTTTACAAATTTTATTTTTATGCTTAAAGATTTCATTCTCTGAGGCATTAAGTGTCAGTTGCCAATGAAATCCCTTGCTTTGCAGAATTCAGGTAAAGGACACATAAATGAAATCAGTTATCTAGAATGACAGAAAGAACAGAACAAAATGAACCAAACAAAGTAAAACATAGGAAAAATATGCAAACAAACAAATTAAACCTAATATATCAGGAATAAAACTGAGGAAAAATAGGAAAAAAAAAAAAAGGAAGCATGTGGGACTATTGTGATTATAGTATACAATCAAGGTACATGATTCCAGATTCTTCAAATTACCTGGGACAAAAGGACAGTTAACTGTCTGTGAAATGTCAATCATCCTTATTTGGAATGAACATACTGGTAAAAAAAACTAGTCTAAATCCTAAAGGAAATCAGAGTAAAGTGCTCAAAAGTCACTAACAACGACACTGCCAGGAAAATAAACTCTGCATCAACACACTAAAATCAATCAGTTAATGAGTTATGCATTAATATGCAAATAACATGGGGGAGTTTACTGGGGAAGCAAATAATCCATTATTTTCTACATAGCCTTTGCAAAACTAAGGAGAGAAATACTTTAAGAGAAAGCCTTGCTGTGAAAAGGGAAAAAAATTAATATGCATTTCATGAAGACATTTAAATAACAAGTTCAGCAGGATATTACAGATATTACAGCAGAATAATGAAAGTCATATTTCTGAGTGATAAAATCTTTTAATAAATAAAGTCAGAATGGTGTTGGTGAAATAATGGTGCCACAGTGTACATTGCTAATTGAACAACTATGGGTTGAGCTTGAACTCATAACTTCTTTCTATCCTGGCTGCTGGACATCCTGTCTGTTGAAGAACAAGGGACTTGATGGTAAAAGGAGCATCTATATTGCACATAAAGGATACAGACCTGTATTAGCAAACTGCCTTTGTTCAGCATGAAACAGTCAGAAGCTAATGTCAGATTTGTCAAGCAAATAAACCCAGACTCTATGGAGACTCTAAGCAATGTGTTCCTCTTGTTTCAGAGAAAAGCTCCGAAGAATTCACCTTGACATATTCATAATCATGAGAAGGATAATTTGATACGTTTTTTCATTAATCTTTCACACTCTTTGCACTGCTAACATTCTACCAATTTATTTTTGATTTGTGCTTTCTATCTTTTTATTGTGCCTGCGTTTAGAGATGCAAGTAGGTGGCAACAGCAGCAATTATATAATAAAACAGACATAATAGCATTAACAAAACATTTGTATGAACAGATATCACACTACTGTGCCTCACAAGATTTAACATGAAATTCTGTGATTATTTTATTTAGCTTAAAGGGAGATCTCTACAAAATATAATTACAGTATCTATAAAAATGTCTACAGAAATTAATACTAAATGTTTTCTATTATTTTTGTACCTATCTACTAATATTAAATAAAACCTTTGCATTACAATAGCTCTAAACCCTACAGTATTATTCTGCATAAAATTTTACAGATCTTCCAAATAATTGTAGTTTCGCACGCACAAAATTCAATATGATGCTTAAATAAGGAATGTGACACATCAGGTAAAAACAGTGATACAAAAAGCCCATTATCCCTCTGTTCCATCTCTGTTAACATGACATGCTGTTAAAGATAGTGACTCCCACAGCATTCCTGAAGTCTAGTGCTGGCCTACTACAGGAAGGAACTCAATCAACAGAGGATAAAAGGGAACTCCTCTACCAGCAAAGCCCTGACATAATTATCTTATCAACTCCACAGACAATACTTAGATGCAGGTACTTTGAGGTATCTGTACTCCCTGCAAAACCCACTGCTTGTGTCATTCCTCCCACATTCACTGGCTCCAACACCCAAGGGTGAGAGAAGATAAACAGTGCTGCAGTCATGCATGTGCCTTATTATCTCATTGATGCTTCTCAGATGAGTATTGTTAATATTTACTCACAAAAGAAGCACTAAAATGCACTTAGTGTTAACAGTGTAAAACGAAATACCAATCCATGGGAGCACATGCATAAAGATGTGTGTATGCACCCACACACACACACACACACAGAGCACTGTTTCTTTGTAAAGAACATCTTAAAGAAGAAATAAAAACTACTTACACCAGAATAGAAAGGCTCACCAGACACACAGATCACATCCTGCTCCTGGATCATCAAAATATCTTTGGCTAAGTGCAGTCGCACTTTGAAAGGCTCCTGGTTACCATCCTGCAGCAAACAAACCCCTGTCTTTGTCTTCAAATGAGGGAATAAAGAAAAGAAGTTGTTTTCAGTTAGCACTTAGAATTGTTAAAAGCGATATTTTAAATAAGAATACTTGATAGATAGGTACAGTCACCATAAACATGTTAACAAAAACCCAAAACTATTTTCAATGATCACTGTATTTACTGTGTTTAGACTACAAGAGAACAAATGTTACAGTAGTAAATATTAAAGGTAGATTTGCAATAACAAGGTGCTATTTCACCCATGATGATTTTGTGAAACTCCTTCCAAATTGCTTCAAATCAGCTGTGCTCTTACTTTCCATCTTTTCATTAAATGATGAAACACTCCACTTGGACACAAAATAAAAGCTGGTCCCCCACATATTACACCATTTTTGACACAGAAACACATACAATGACACCTCCAAAAGAGCCAGATGTGAGTATCAACAGCTACATGAACCCAGTTGTGGGCTATTTTCTGTGAATACAATATTGATTTAACTTTTTTATGGTCCTTTTCAAATGAGGATGCTGAGCTAAGAATAAGAAAAAATAAATCAATGACAAAAACTCCCTGTAGTAACTTCGCTCTGGCTCCATTTCTATATTTTACACTCATAGCTAAAGATCAGGAATTCTGTAGGATTCCTCAATATATAATAAATTATTTTCCAGCAATCAACAGTGCCTTTGTGGTAGCACCTACTTTTACTATCTTTCGGGGCATTATTCATGAGAGAGTGAGCACTGAAAAAGTTCGCACATTAAAGTACCATCAGTATTTCACTTCACCTGAAGGTTATGTTGAAAATAGCACTCTTTGTAACATGTCATCAATGGACGAAATTCCTACTGATGATTTTAATATGATATATTTACATACTATTAATATGTACGCATGTATGTGTATATATATATATATAAATATTAATAATATTTACATTTTTTAATATGAGAATCCTGCTTACAAACAATCTAAAACCTTTGCCTTGCAAGTAATTTATCAGCCTAAGTATTTTCATAGATATAGATATATAGAGATATATAGATACATATACATATGTATCTCAGATGAAAATTCACATCTAGAAAGTATTGAAAACCTTTGACTCATCACTATCTTCACAGAGGTCAGATTTCAATCCAACAACTGTAAAAAGTTGGCTTAAGAGGAGATCAAGGAAAGAAAAGTATTTCTCTGAACTTTAAGTGCCAAGGTTGACCTGGCTGAATCTCAGGGTTCTTCTTCAGACAAGAGTTTAAAAGAGGATTTGGAAGATCTCCCCATAATGTGCTCTTACATCCATAGCATGGAGAGAACAAACACAAATATGGAACTGACAGTAGGCCACTGGCAAAAGAGAAGTTTAAATCTCTCTCACAAGGTTTTAAAAGAGGTGGAAAGGTCGAGGACAGTCTTTAAATAGCTCTACATAATGTTCTCCACTGACAAACTGTTCTGTCACTTCTGCTCCATACTCAACACTCAAACTTTGAAAATTGCTTTTCTTGGATACCAGGAGCAAATACATATAACTCAGCCATGACTTTTGAAATTGTTTTGACATTGTTTTTATTCTTTTTAATCCAGGTAAGAAGAAGAAAAAAATTAAAAGCTCTATGCATGGAACTCACATTGAGGTCAGTCAAACCTCTGGTCAACATTCATCCTACACCATTTTTCTAATATTAAGGTGCTTTTTTGGGGGTTGTTTTTTGTGAACAGGATAAGACAGAAACTGATTAATGTACACAGACACAATAAATGGATCACAGGAGTTACATTTGCAGTACCACAGAAAAATTCACTCATATAATACATAAAATGTTACAACATTGAAATAAGGAGTAGTCATGTCCTTGGAATTACTCCTTTACACAGTCTCCTCTCTCCCTGAAGTTGTGAATGAAGCAGTAAGTGTCAATGGAGTTAAACAATGTAGATTGTAAATAATTATGGTCAAACAAAGGGACTAAAACTTAGAAAACATCTGTTTTCTGCAGCAAAGTTTGCAATATGCCTTTCCTCCTCCCTGGATAACCAGCAATAGAATAAATTCTTTCTTTCATACACTGGGTGTAGTAACTCTGCCTTAACTGATTGCACGTTTCTGATTTGGTCAATAACCTTATAAAATCTCTAGAGTCTTTCGGCAAAAGTGGAGGGGCTACTTGGTAGGAATTAGAGGCAACCACAACAGGCACAATTAGACATAATAAAATTAAAATTCAAGTCAGTTTCTAAATGCATATGAGCTGAGCTTATTCAGCCTGAACGAGCAAATCAAGCTTGGGAACAGCAAAATATTTTGGCCCTTGGTAAGATTGATCACACACACTCAGAGACCTTATTTACATCAGACATTCTAAAACATAATGAACCACTTTACTGTTGTTGGGTTTTATGAAAGCTAGTTTACAATACAGCTCAAAATTAAATCTTCAATTAAACTAGCTCCTTCCCTCACCAACCGGACAGCTGCATTAACCATGTTAAAGAAAAGCATGTAGCTGAGTTTCATTAAGTAACTTCAAAAGAAGACATTGAGAACAAAGACTGGAATTAAATTGTTTCTTTTTTGTTTCTTTTTTGTTAAAACCTTTCGTGCTTCTCTTACCCACCCCCTCCAAAGTATTCCACAAATTGAGTAAAATAAAGATGTGAGTTCCTGTTCCAGAGCTGGAAATTAGGGAAGACAACCTGTGTATGTACTTTCATGTAAACTGCTGCGCATATCAACATTTTTTATTCATGTGGCCTCAGAAAAATTACTCAGATCAGCTGCATAGCCTATAGCCCTGCCTTCTCTTATATTTTAAGAGCTTAGATGGTGTGCACATGTCTGTATATATGTGCATGAGGCGTGGGAGTGCAGAGCTATGGCTGATATCGGCTTTTGCTCCTGACACCAACTCTTAAGAGATTCCATGTCAGGCTGTGCTAAAATTTTCCCTCCAAGCCTCTCCAGTGTCGCTGGCAGAGAGCTGAGCCCTACTCCTGTCTTACAGCAACAGGACACAAACAGCACACTGGCTGAGCTGCTGGGCCATGCAAGGCATCCCCTTGTGCTCAAACACGTGGTACACTGCATCACCTCACAGCAAACATGCAGAGAGAAGCTGAGTTCAGCTGACAACAGTTTGCTAAGCCAATAAACCTTGACTGAGCCCAAATCACCAAGAACATCACCTTAGTTATAGAGTTGGGCTCCTGTGCTGCAAAGATGGGAAGAAAACTGAGTGTTTGCAGTTGCACGTTTTTATGAAGGAGAGGAGGCGTGTTAAGGAGTGCATATGGAAGCGTTGGAAAGATGTGAAAGGGTTTCCACATGAGAGAAGAGCCTGTGGCTTTCAGCAAAAGCAGTGATGAAGGAAGGTAGTGGTACCTAAGTAAGAGATGCAGTGAATGTTGCACCCACACAAGGCTGCCTCTGTCTTCTCATTCCACACAGTTTCAAGCTGAGTTAGATAAGAACACTGATGAGGCAAGAGCTGATGTCCTGGAAAGTGCTTACAGTTCCTGAACTAATATAATTACAAGAGGGACTGAAAACTGATCGCCCTTTGCTTCATCACACCAGTCTGTGGTGAACTTTCTGCTTCAGGTCACTACCAGAGAACAGTAGAGGTGGGCAGAGCCCTTAAGGCAGACAGCTTTTCCAGAGAATATGGTCACACTCTGATCGTTGTTGGCAACAAGGCAATGAAAAAAGGCCACTTAAAAATTATACCCTGACTTACAGCACATTGCCCACAGAGGCTGTATAAAAGATCCAGCCTAAAGATTCCTTTCCTAAAAGGAATTCAGAAAATTTTACATACCAAAACAAATTGTTAACACATTTGTTAAATCACCTTCACAAACATTTAAGAATTAATTTCAGGGAAAATACACATGAAAACTACAGCTCCTATATTTATTCTAGCAGCAGGGTACCTACAAAACACATAGCAAAATAAATGCTGCAGGAGAAACACCATTAAAGTTAACTGTTGATTTAGACGTCAACTTCATGCAGAACTTCCAAAAAAATATTTTTTTAAATTTATCTAGCCTATACAAGTCTGTTTGCAGATTTTCTGTTGAATTTTTTTTCTCATTTTATGTCTTTGGGTTATTTTTCTTGTCGTTATTTTTTCTTGCTTACTTCCTATGTTTTATTCTCAAAGAGAGTTTCTCAGTCTTTCAGGAAATTTTAAATACTTGTAGCTTTCAAGACATGGCTATATCTTGTCCGTTCTGCTACTTTATCTACGTATTTGGCCTACAGTAATAACAATTTATTTACCTTTGCTTCTCATCGTTTCATATCAACAGGAAGACTTTAAGAAATATCCCAGAATAGTTTAGTCCATGAACAAGTGGAAGCAAGAAAGAGGGGGGGGGCAAACCCAACTCAGCACATTTTATATGCAAGGTGACCTGGATTTTTAGTTGCTACTTTGACTGTTATGTCCTAAAAGAAAGTAAGCCTCTGCAATTTGGTTTTAAGCCTTGAAATTTATTTCTACTATCAAGAACATGATAGCAGTAAGGAGAATGAGTTAAAAAACTGCCTTAAATGTGTACCTAGCTCTTTCAGATTAATATCTACCCTTTTGGATGCTTATTTGAACTGAGGCTGACCTCTGAATATTTGGAGATATGCCTGTCACTGCTTCATAATCGTAAGTATAATAATAAAAAAGGAAGTTGAATCAGAGGTTTAAGGAGGCAATGGCATTGGATTTAAAGAGGTAATAGCAATGGATTCAGGAGGCAGGAATATGTGTCAGAACCATATATGGGATGTTTTTTAAACAGTCCAGCTACACATTCTGTGGAGGTATTCCTGGCTTAAGTGAAAAGCCCTTGTATTGTCAAAAACTGGAATGCAGCCCAGACACACAGGGATGTGTTCAGCTTGTCATTCAGAGCCTCTTCAATCAGATACCAACATTTTCCAATCCAAGGGACAGCAAGTCCATTCCTGCATATGAATTGTACACTCCAGTCTGAAAGAACTGCAGAAAAATTCTGAATTTGGACTTGAACTTATTTTAATTTGATTTATCAGCTATTTGCCAGGTAAGTGTTTGCTGTAGTATTCTTTCTAAGTGACATTATTGAAAGAATTAATTCTTATAAAGAAAGTCCTTGTTTCAAACTGTCTGAAATATAAAATGTAAATTAGACATTTGGAAAAAAATATATATTGACATAAATATGTATATATATGAGCTTCTTACTAAGCTATGGTACTTTTTCAGAGAGAAAATTTTATTTTTCTGACACTGTAAAATGCCATTTTGAAGTCTGAGTTGCCAATGAGCTTACTGTGACTATGGAGTTGAACCCAAGAGGTAAGGTAATGTAAAACTGAAGCCTTTTGTGAGAACATGGATGTTTCTTCAAATTTACTTCACCTGTTGCATTCTAACACATATTGTAAATTATGAGTCATTTTCCATCATGTGATTTTGAGGTTAAATCATGAGTTGAAGCTTCATTTTTGAAAAATCCCAGAAACCCACTGTATTGCTATTTAACAGGATTTATAAAAAAAAGGAAAACAGCAGCTTAGTCTGAAATGTGTGAATCAGAAAACGGCATAAAGGTGACTAGAAATAGATCATAGAAGTATATAATGATATTTAGGGAAGAAGTTCACAAGAAAGTTAAATAAGGCTTAAAATTTAAAACATGCTTTGTTGCAGGAAAGCCCCACCCCAACTAGATGGATGTTGAAATAGAGGTCACTACACCTTTGAATAACAGAACATATCGAATTATAAAGCTTGTGAAGTCTACAAGAAAATTTATAGAATTCATAAAGCACAGGACAAACAGTTTACCAATTCAAATGAATCCTTCAAAGAAACACTGGACACTAGTGTGAAAACAAATGAATAGAGTGTAAGCAGGGAAATGAATGGGGTATTTATTAACTTAAATAAGTTTGTTGCTATACTGGGGGGGAGGGGGGAGGCAGGGGGTAGGAAAGCCAAGCTATTAGAAGTAAAGAATGAGATTTCAAAAAGTTAGAAAGCTGCTAATGAATCTTGTTCATAAAGTACATGGAAAAGATGAACCTAGAAAAGAAATCACAAGGAAAGATGTTCTAATGCATTACAATCATCCCAAGTCTTCAATTGCAACAGAAGGATACTTTCACTGCAGAGGACAGTATTATGTCAGAGACTGAGGTTATCTTCCAAGAGATAGTTTTCAGAATATAGAATAAGGTCAAGTGAGTACAGGAGAGCATTTTTAAGAACCCAGTGACTCTGTGATTTATGCTCTTGTAAAGTTCAAAAAGCTTGGGATAAAGGGTAAAAGAGGAGCTGGATAGTCTTATGGTTTAGAAATTGTTAAAGAGAAGAACCAAAAAAATGGATATATTTGCTGATCAGTGAGGGAAAAGAGCATAGAATACTGAATAATGAAACATGAAATAGTGAAAAAATTCCCCCAAGTAGCAAGCAGAGAAACTACACAAAAAAAAAAAACCAAAAAATCACCTCTTCAGATAGCAGATAGTTTCCCTTTAAAAATGTGGTTTTGTGTTTAAGATGTCCTCTTTTTGTAGTATCATATGAATTGTCTAGCATGGAAGTTATTTTCCTGCAGACTATAGCTACTTTAGATGCTTTGAAAGGCAGCACAGCCTGAAGATAAGATGCTTGGGGGAGAAAATAATCATTAGGATACTAGAAATCACTTTGAGATTGGAAACAAAATCTACCTGTCTACAGTTCTGTGTTTAACTTCTCATTATAATTATAACCCTGACTGCTCCAATCAGATCTGCTGCAGGAACTTGGGCACAAAGTGCACATGCAGGTACCTATAAGGAGACAAGACCATTTCAGTGTCAAGTCTCAAACCAAATCTCACTAGTAGACACTAAAAGAAATTAGGGATGCATGAAAGCATCAGCACTATGAAAGAGCTAAATTTCCCTCAGAGACCTCCAGTGCACTAGAGCAGCAGTTAATTAGAATGAAAAGTCATTTAAGGAAAAAAATTGAGTATGTCATGGACACCATGAAAAACATGCTTTAGCTTCAGTGCATCTATGTGGAAAATTTTGGTTTTGTGCTAATTGAAACCCTGCTCAAGCCATTTACTACCATTACTAAAGATGGAAGCACCAACAAGAATCTGAGCTGCATTCACCAGTTTGGGAGAGCGATCTCAGCTCTTCTGCAGTGTAGTGGCTACAGCACCAGGATATGCAGATGAAAGGAAACAAAAAGGGGAAGAGGAAGGTCAGACAGCCAAGATGCTTCACAAAAATTTTTACTGCCATTATCAAAAACTTCTTAGTAACTCTTCTTTGCAGTCTCCAGATCATGGAGTTTTTTTGGATGGGTGGAATCAAGCTCTCCTTCCCCTGTCTACCATGGAAGGTCTGTAAATCAGCAGATTTTTAAAGAGCTAAATTTGATACCCATGCCCCCATTAGAAACTAGATACAGAATGAAACAGATCTGTCAGTGTACTTGCACTGTCAAGGCTAAGACAGGACTCATGCCAAGTTGTCTTTCTGTGGCTGCTCTTGTCATTATGTCTGCTGCACACAGAGTGAAGTTAACAGTCTTCAGATTTTAAATAGTCTACAGAGTTTAAAGAATAACAACATTAAAAAAAAAGAAAATAATACTCATCTTCCTCTTTTCCTGAATAAGTGCATTCAAAAAGAAATAACAATAATAATACTAATAATACCAAAATGCCCTAATAACATTCTTTATCTCTTGGGCAGCCATGAAGCACTTAGGAAATGGGAATACATGATCATTGCAGGCTCCTTCCAACTGAAAACACTCTATTTGAAAAGTCAAACCTCAAGTTTAGTAAGAATGTTTTCTTCCAAATAATCTGGGATATACTGCTATAGAACTTACGCCATGCATGCATCTTCTGAGGTATTAAAGCCTGATAAACAACATCCTGGAAATAAACATCACAGTATTCTTTCCCAAAGGCAGGGCTCATTTTAATATTACTTTGTTACCCTACTACTTGCTTCAGAATGCTGTCATGATTTAGTGTTGTTTATTCTGCTTTTTTTCTCTTCTCCCCTAATTTATTCCAACTGATTCTCAAGTCACAATTGGTTATATCTGCAGTTAGCTCTTGATTTTAGTGCTGTTCCAATCCCCTCACTTCTATTTTTTCATGGGATCACGGTCACACCTAAAGTTCTAGCCAGTTTTCTTGTTTCCAGTCCTACCTTCCTAAATGGTGTTTGTGGTTTTCAGCATACAGGTAATTGTCATGATTTTTAAATTATAATAATGCATTAAAATCATTACATAATTTGCTGTAAATGGTTCTCACTGTGTCTCAGTTGCTGAAGTTGTTAAAATCACATTAAAACAATTGTACATAGACAATCACTGAGTAAAAAGGATGCCCTTGCTAATGTCTACAAATACATTTTATTTGCTTTCTTTAAGAAAAATTATTATAAACACAGAAAGCATTTTCCTCATCTCTAGTAGAGAGTGACTGAAGTACTTTGCATTGACATTATGAAACCAATTCTAGGCAAAATTTGCTCTCTTACCTCACTAAATCTGAATGGATTTTTTTTTTTCATTTTGGTCACCTTCATATCTTCCCTTCTCCCTACCCACTTTTCTCCCACATTTCTACATTTCCCCCTTGATTCTGCTGAGCAGCACCAGGCAGATTCCTTGTCCCACTGACATTTCTCTTCATGTACAGGCTTTCAGATATAAACAATTTCAAGAAGACTAAAGCTCATACAAAATGTAGCTGCCTGCACCTACATTGTGCCTAAAGAGGTAAATAGGAACAGAGGTGAGGTCTAGAGATGAGTACACTTGCGCAAATTCTTTCATCTTCTACTACAAAGTCCATCTGCCACCGTGAAATGATCAGCTGAATAACTTATATTTGACTATGTAATTCCTAAAACTTCATGGGAAGAAAAGGGGGGAAAGAAAGGTATCTTGTATATAAAAAGGATTAAAAGTTCATTGATTTTCATTCTACTATTTGAAAAAAAACTGATCCTACCTCTTCACAGGCGGTCCTGAAATCCATGTGCTATGACACAGCAAGTGATATTTGTCTAAAATGGAGAGAAAGACTTCATTAGAATGAAAAAAGGTATAGGAACACATAAAAGTTATCTGTTTGAGATGAACCACTGCACTTCTCTTTGCTAGGTCCAGTTACAGCCACTGCTTGAAAGGAGAAATGATCAAAGTTGCAACAGGATTAGGAAGATGTTAGAAGTTGTTCCTGTTCTTATAAAGTACGCAACCTGGTTTCACTGAATATAATCAAAGGAATGATTGTGTTCCCAACACCTCCTCCCTCTCACAGGACATTGAAACATACTTGTCTTATTGCAAGTGTAAATGTCTTTCCTTTTAGGTTTTCCAATTTTTGTTTCTTAAGTAGGAGTATACTCAAAAGTAACAAAAATAGAGGCAATTAAGTGTTCCTCTTCAGAACACACCCTCTTTTAAAAATGCCCTTTTTTCCCTTTTCTCCCCTAATTAAAAGCCATCACTCACCAGTATCTTTTATCTCATATTTTATTAATGTACCTAATCTCTCCACAGAAGCCACTGTCATTCAACAGTGTGCTTACTTTCCAGAAATATTTATGACTTGAAAAACAAATGTTAGAAAAGTCAGGAATACATCTGAGTGCTGGCAAAATGTCACACCAAATCCTGCAATTATTACTTTGCCTGGCCTTTACTTAAAGTGTATCCATAGCACACTTATGCATTCATTTATTTATGTGATAAAGCCACTAGAACAGAGTGTTAGCAGAGGCTACCAACAGTGTCCTGCTGCTGGGGCTGCAGCAAAAACACTCATGCATCAGTCAGTAACATTTTCATGATACACAAAACAGTCCTGGGCAAAACAGCAGTTTCATTCAATGCCCGGGAAAAAAAAATCCTGTAATAAAATTCTCTCCATCAAGTATTCTATTGCTATTTTGCATTATTAATGTGCTTGCCATTACTTGTATAGGTATAGTACTCAAAGTTCCAACACAAAATTTGCACCCTTAGCCTAACTTTAAAGTAAAATTCAAAATTCCTCACATAGTACAAAAATTTAAACCCCAATAGTTACAATTAAACCTCTTAATAATAGTAAAATATTTTCATTAAGTCTCTTGATTTATTTTGCCAGCCTGAGTGCAGTTTTATGGAATAGCACACATATGAGGTTAATGTTCTCTATTTATTGAGCTCTGCCTGGTTCACAGCCTGTTCTCTAGACTAATTTCTATCAGAGATAGCCTAGATTGGCTAGGTTACAATTCAGAAATTTAAAAATGACCCATCATCATTCCTTCCTTATCATCTTTACACGAGCAGCAAGATCCAATAATGAACTGTATCTGTAATTTTCCTATCAAAAACGCCCATAAAACCAAGGTCACTACTACTGTTTCAAAGATTTTCTCCCTGGTGGGTCAGTCATTGTGTTACAAAGTTTGTTTCCTTGTAATCTTTGCGAACTCTTTTTCCAGCTGAATAAACTTAAGTCAAAAAGAGACTTTACTCACCTTAGCCAAATATTCTGAGGACTTCTTAGCCTTCTGAAACTATAAGAGCATCTTTGAAACATAAACTGAAGTAATGCACAGTGCTCTCCTTTCTTGGGCCCTGGTCATGGCAGGTTACTAATTCCTACTGTAGTCAAAAGTTTATTCTGGTGTTATGTTCTGCTTTTTTAATATAAGTTCTTAAAAGTTTGGGTAACTTTGGTTCCACAGTCAATGACAACTCCATTTTCATTCTCTTTTAGCTGCTCTTTGATCTAAACCTTGTTTAACCCTGTTCATTTCTATAACTCAGTATGATTACTTTATTATTTTTTTTTTTAGGTATAATGCATTTATTTACTTAATTCAGAAATATTCATATTATCACAGAGAAAAAAAGAATTCTTACTAATAAAATACTGTCTAAAATGTAAAGCTGGAGCTACATAATACTCAACGCAAAAAAAAATTCCTTGCAGAGAGTTTGTGTTTCTCAGGCAGGCAACATCTCAGTAACTAATCTTTGCAATACAGCTGCTACAGCTTCTGCTCCCCTCTATTTCCTACTGATTCTCATCTGCAGCTGCACAGAGAATGTCAGCCCATTATCAATGTTCTTTTTCCAACTATCAGCAATTTTATAACACTTGATGTTTTACAAACAGCACACAGAAGGTTTGATTACAAAGTGCAGTACCTCATAAATAATCTCAGAAATGTCATTGTTTCCAGCATTTATACCCCAAATAAACACTCTGGATAATTAAATTACAGGAATACATATCATGCATCATGCAGAAATGTTATATCTTATGCTGGTAAAAGCCCCAATGATTACTAATCATCTCCTCCTGTAACACATGAAAAAAAGCAGAAAATATAAACCTAAGTAATTGAAAAAAAACCCTGTAAAATGATAAACTGTGAAATCCATTGCTTACAGAGATCGGTGATAAGCTTCTGGCTAATCCCTGCAACCCCATCTCCAAATCACAGCCACTTTCACCTGAGCAACTTTCTAGCTCTAATAGGAGTTCCTTTCAGCCTAGATAATTTTTTTTTTTTTGCCCCTCCCCACCATTAGGTTGCTCTGGGACAAACTGTGCTGCAGAATGTGAGAAAGGAGCAGCCTGTGGCTTTGAATTGAGGAGGTGAGGAGGAGACAGCTCCAGGAGAGAACCTGGTTTGCAGGCACAGAGGGAGGCATGAGCAGCACGTATCACTCAAAGAGAAACAAAGGCTCCAAAAGCTGTGTGCCTCTCTCCAGAGGGGCTGGGAACCACTGCAATCAAAGATAAATATACAAGCAAGCTTTGAAAAGTTACCTGCCCTCCTTTCCACTTGCCTTGCAATCTGCATCTCCCCCAAAACTGAGTTATCAGACCTATTTAGCTGACCTCTGCTGATGCACGTAAAAGGAACAGAGTGTGACAGACAGGTTGGGAAGAGACTTTGACACCTCCTTGGCAGAAAAAGCAGTTATTCAATACTGAAGAAACATTACCAAGCAATATTTTTATGGCATTTGTGTTCTAAAGAGAAATCAATGGCTAAAACATAACAGCAAAGATGAGGGCTATGGCAGCCCTCAGAGACAGAGCATCATTTAGGATAATGCACTGAGTGCTTGAGCTATGCTCTGATCTTCTTATAATAAATCAGGTCATATTCCAGTGGTATAATAGATGTAATTTCACAAAGTACTTCGGTGATTGAATATTCCAGTATACAATAATGAAATAAGAGAGCAAACAAAAAGAAAATTTCTTGTGTGCACAACATCAAGAAGAGATACTTTGGGAAGTGTAGGAAATACTACAAGCCAAATTAAATACTTCTGATAGTATGAAACAATTCATTCTCAAGGTCACTAGTGCAAAGCAAGAATACAATACTGTATGCATAAATAACAAGTGTATGCAGAAATTATGCATTATCAAATGAAATTTTATTTAGCATATGATATCACTGCATATCACTTGTACAAGTCTTACTTGATGGAGAAAAATCATAAATTCTTATTGTCTGAGAAATGTCTGAACTGCTAATGGGGAAGGAGACTAAAATCCTATTTCAAAGGCAGAAATCACAGATCAGCAACTACTTATGATAATAGTCTACTACTAATGTTTGCCTTTTGAAGTCCTTCTGCCTCTATTCTTGCCAAAATATTTTGGGCTCTTCATTGTAAAAATGTCTGAAGAAAACCATATCTATCACTTTTGTATGTGTTAGCAAATTAAACAACCGTACATTTGTCACTCTGCAAGGCCTTTTTAGCAATCATTAAAACTAAACCCCAAACCTTCTCTATTATAAATAGGGAAAACAGATTTAAACATTATCCTTATATATATAGCATAGCTATTACTTTTGCTTTACAAGAAATAAAAATATTTCTGGAAAAAGAGAAGCCTTTCTTCCAATCCAAATTCATTCCACCAGTTTGCCACAAGGTGTTGGGTACTGGAGAATGGTCAGAGGCATGCAAACACCACAGTAAATCAAAGGAAGAGTTGAGTAACTGTTGCATTTACATTGCTGTACAATTATATTTCCTGAGCCTCGTACCTTCTCTCGATGGTTTTCCCATGGCAGATCTTCTCAGCAGTGGTGTTGCTGCTTCTCGGTCAGGGCTCCTCTCCCCGGCTCTCCCTGACCACCCCGCCCCCTTTTATCTCAGCTCTTTCCATGGGCTACAGCTGCTGCCCAATCAAGGACATCACAGCTGCAGCCCATTTACAATGACTAGAACCAGGGCGGGGTCACCAATACAACACAGAGATCTTCACAATACACAAGCTAGCTCAGGCCCCCACATTTCCCCCTTTACTTTTACCAATATTACAGTTACAATATACATATCTGTCCCAGCTCTCAGGCTGCCACAGCTCACAGCTGTCCTTTCTTCTGTCCCAGCTCTCAGGCTGCCACAGCTCGCAGCTGTCTAGTCCCAGCTCTCTGGCTGCCACAGCTCATACATAGAATATATACATATTCCCCTTTTTTTTCCCTTTTTTTCTTTTTTTCTTTTTTTTTTCTTTTTTTTTTCTTTTTTTTTTTACTTTTTTTTTTTTTTTTTTTTTTTTTTTTTCTTTTTTTTTCTCTTTACTTCTAGCAACTTTATAACTACAATACACATATTTATTTTAGCTCTCAGGCTACTACAGCTCGCAGCTGTCTTTAAACACACACACAAATCCCTAGATGTTCTATATTTTAGAGTCCCAGCTCTCAGCTGTCCTGAATACATACTTTACAGTCCCAGCTCTCGGCTGTCCTTTCTTCTGGAGTCTCAGCTCTCGGCTGTCCTTTCTTCTGTCCCAGCTCTCTGGCTGCCACAGCTCGCAGCTGTCTTTACTTCTCGAGTCCCAGCTCTCTGCTGTCCTTTCTTCTGTCCCAGCTCCCAGGCTGCCACAGCTCGCAGCTGTCCTATCTTCTGTCCCAGCTCTCTGCTGTCCTATCTTCTGTTCCAGCTCTCTGCTGCCCTATCTTCTGTTCCAGCTCTCAGGCTGCCACAGCTTGCAGCTGTCCTATCTTCTGGAGTCCCAGCTCTCTGCTGTCCTTTCTTCTGTCCCAGCTCTCAGGCTGCCACAGCTCGCAGCTGTCCTATCTTCTGTCCCAGCTCTCTGCTGCCCTATCTTCTGTTCCAGCTCTCCGGCTGCCACAGCTCGCAGCTGTCCGGGGGATTCCATACCTTCTTTAGATGTTCGTTGTGGCTCCAGCTCTCAGCTGTCCTTTCTTCTGTCCCAGCTCTCAGGCTGCCACAGCTCGCAGCTGTCCGGGGGATTCCATACCTTCTTTCCTTGGCTGCGTGTTCGAATCACGTCGGGGTCACCAGAATGTTGCATTTACATTGCTGTACAATTATATTTCCTGAGCCTCGTACCTTCTCTCGATGGTTTTCCCATGGCAGATCTTCCCAGCAGGGGTGTTGCTGCTTCTCGGTCAGGGCTCCTCTCCCAGCTCTCCCTGACCACCCCGCCCCCTTTTATCTCGGTTACCTGCATGGGCTACAGCTGCTGCCCAATCAAGGACATCACAGCTGCAGCCCATTTACAATAACTAGAACCAGGGCGGGGTCACTAATACAATAGAGAGATCTTTAACTGCCATACATACAATACATAAGTTAACTCAGGCCCCCAGATACACATTCACTCAGCCCCCTACATTTCCCCCTTTACTTTTACTTACTTTACAATTACAATATGTATATCTGTCCCAGCTCTCAGGCTGCCACAGCTCGCAGCTGTCTTTACTTCTCGAGTTCCAGCTCTCTGCTGTCTTTTCTTCTGTCCCAGCTCTCTGGCTGCCACAGCTCGCAGCTGTCCTATCTTCTGTCCCAGCTCTCAGCTGTCCTTTCTTCTGGAGTCTCAGCTCTCGGCTGTCCTTTCTTCTGTCCCAGCTCTCTGGCTGCCACAGCTCGCAGCTGTCTTTACTTCTCGAGTCCCAGCTCTCTGCTGTCCTTTCTTCTGTCCCAGCTCCCAGGCTGCCACAGCTCGCAGCTGTCCTATCTTCTGTCCCAGCTCTCTGCTGTCCTATCTTCTGTTCCAGCTCTCTGCTGCCCTATCTTCTGTTCCAGCTCTCAGGCTGCCACAGCTTGCAGCTGTCCTATCTTCTGGAGTCCCAGCTCTCTGCTGTCCTTTCTTCTGTCCCAGCTCTCAGGCTGCCACAGCTCGCAGCTGTCCTATCTTCTGTCCCAGCTCTCTGCTGCCCTATCTTCTGTTCCAGCTCTCCGGCTGCCACAGCTCGCAGCTGTCCGGGGGATTCCATACCTTCTTTAGATGTTCGTTGTGGCTCCAGCTCTCAGCTGTCCTTTCTTCTGTCCCAGCTCTCAGGCTGCCACAGCTCGCAGCTGTCCGGGGGATTCCATACCTTCTTTCCTTGGCTGCGTGTTCGAATCACGTCGGGGTCACCAGAATGTTGCATTTACATTGCTGTACAATTATATTTCCTGAGCCTCGTACCTTCTCTCGATGGTTTTCCCATGGCAGATCTTCCCAGCAGGGGTGTTGCTGCTTCTCGGTCAGGGCTCCTCTCCCAGCTCTCCCTGACCACCCCGCCCCCTTTTATCTCGGTTACCTGCATGGGCTACAGCTGCTGCCCAATCAAGGACATCACAGCTGCAGCCCATTTACAATAACTAGAACCAGGGCGGGGTCACTAATACAATAGAGAGATCTTTAACTGCCATACATACAATACATAAGTTAACTCAGGCCCCCAGATACACATTCACTCAGCCCCCTACAAGTAACTGCAGATTAATAAACTCTCATTCAGTTATTGCTTTCCAGCACAGTTGAATTATATTTTGTTTGACCACTGAGTTACTTATGTTCAGTTAACATAATGATTTTTAGTAATTTACATATTGGATTCATTTGCTAAAAAATTTCTCATTGAGCTGGCAACAGACAGTCTCTAGATTCAAGCACTTCCGCACACCTCCTCATAAAGTTCAATACATGAAAGGGGATCTGTATATCCACTGCACAGAATTATAGTTTTAATAAATTAATGTAAGCAGAAGGATGCTCAAGAGGCTGGAGGACCCTAAGCTGTGTGTACCTCAATCTACCTGATAGTGCAAAGACTGAGATGAACTTTGGAATCAGCAAACCTGTGCAGTTCTTTGGCAGGGAGGAAAATAATTACCTGACAAAGCTTTTTAACAAAATGTTCAGCTTTTAGCAAAGCTCATGCTTCAAAAGAATTGAAGTTGGCAATTAGTAACTAACATGGTTTTTAATGTTTCATTCATTTTACCCTGGTTAAAACAAATATGGCATTTATCTGCCAGTCATAATTTATTATTTTAGTGGCAAGCTTATTTAATATGCAAGCCAAATTAATGATTCACTCTATAAACAACAATTTTTCCATAGTCAGTGATCCAGAAGGCACTATTAACTGAATGAATTTTCTGGGGCTTCTGTTTGTTTATTCAGTGGTGTTTGCATTAACAATTATCTAGTGTCCCCCAGAACAAACACCCACAAAATGGCCTAACGAGTTGCCCAGTCTGTTCTGGCTTGGCAAAAGAAAGCTATTGCAAATGGCAAAAAAAAAAACAAACAAACAAAAAAACCCACAAAAAATCCCGAAACAACACAACACACAATCTTTCAGAAAGAAAAAAAGCATTAGAGGAGAATAATAATCTCAAAACAGTGATATTAAATGCAGTGGGCTGTCACTGCATGTCGTGATGTGAAACGCACCATGGCAAACTGGAGCATGAAAGTTTGGCTCTGGGTCAAAGTCTCGAACACTGTCAGGAAAAAAAAAATCTTTTGCCTGGTTTCTCACTTTTCCACTGTTACCCTTTGGTGATTCAGTAGATGTGTCTAAATACAATTATGTACATGATTTCGAAGAGGACAGTGCACATGTCAGAGCCCAAGCTTGTACTAAATGTCTCCTTATTCTTCACTGCTCTGGAGGCTGCATGAACTGTGACATGATCTAGAAAATGTCTCAGCTTTGCTTAAGTAACAGTGCCTTTTGTCAGAAATAAAGAGAAGTTCTTCTCTATTTGGCACTGCAGTCTGGATTTTCCCTCCATTATCTCTCAACACAAAATTTTCAGATAGAAGACATAATGGCACTCCTCTGCCAAGGCAATTGTTTCACACTCAAATGTAAATTTCATGCTCCTGGCAATATGCCTCATGCCAATAATTCAGTGAGACTTCCACATTATCCTGCATCTTTTGATTTCACTTAAGTTAAAAGAAACGTAAACATTGTATCAGTGTCCTAAAGGAGGTTAGAAAATAAATTGAGAAGTATTTATCTGAGATTCTTAGATCCTTCATGAACACCTGACAAATATACTTATACCTGCATATATAAGCATGTGACATTTCCAAAGTAAACTGCAGTTCTTAATGAAAAAAATAATTCACAGTGATATTTTTAAAATCTGTATATCCTGCTTAAGAAAAATTAAAATAATAACATGCAATGAATAATGAAAATTGTAACCAGATTAAATAAAGGACATGATGTCAGACTTATTACAGATTATTGAATTAAAATATAATTTCTGCCCATTTGATAAAGTTTGAATCACAAATGCCAGTATGACCTGAGAGAGCTTGAACTAACCAGGTAAGAATAACTGAAAGAAATTACAAATCTATTCTCAGAGAAAATCAGAAGTTTCATTAACTTCAATGAAAAACAATAGGAATAAGTAATTTTTAATTGACCCAGAACAAAAAAAAAAAAAAAAAACCAACAAACCTTTGAAATCCCATAACCAATCAATATTTAATTACGACCTTATCTTATTTTGATGGGGTTGAAATTAATTGACTAAGGTCAAAACTTTTCGGTCTGTTTTATTAGGTTATAATAAATTCCTACCATTGAAAACAATATTTCTATTTTATGTTCACAAAATCAAAAAACTGTCTATTTTACATTACCAACTTATGTATTAGAATGCGATACATTTGTAATGGCACTAGACCTTATCAGTCCTTCCCACTGAGATGGTAACAGAAATCACAGCAGTCCACTTAAACAACTGGCATAATTTACCTTTCCATGCATATTTTCATATTGTTATTTGGAGTTTGCTTTCTATTTAGAAATTGCCTCCATCACCAGTCTTGCAACTGCAGTTTCTTTGCTGAAATAGAATTGGGCTATCAGGGATAAAAGGTTTGGGGAATATGACTGGAAGCTACCAAAGAAGATGGGCAGAGAGGCAGTTTGAGAACCTATAGAAGAAAACCAAGTCAGTGCAAGCAGGAAAAAAGACAAGAAACCAGGTACTTATTTTTGGTAAACAATCTTTGCAGAGACATTGAATTGAAATTACTACACTCTGGTATCCGATTCACCTAGGTAAAATATCAGAGAACTAAAAAACCCCTGTGCACATTATAAGAGCAACACCACAGATTTCCTATTTAAAGTGGACGAAGGCATCTCTGCGTTGCACTGCTGCTAAGACAAACTCTTGTTGTTTACTATCTCAGGTCATTGATCCTTGAATATGGCTGATTTTCTTCACTGCTTTTTTTTCCTCCCTTCCTTTCATCTATAAAATATGAATTTACAGATTTCCCATAAATAATCAAGTCAATAACAAAAAAATAAGTCCATAGAAATATTTAAATCAATGTGTTTAATTGACCATTTGACAGATCTAGAATTAAGTCTGAACTGCAACTTAGCTTCTAGTGTCAGGTCCTGTAATCAACAGCAATATTCCTGTCTGAGAATTCCTATTACAACAAGCACCCATGCAATTCCAGTGGTCACCAAGAAAAACTATGCATTTGTTTAGCATAGCTTTAACAGAGAGAAACAGCATAGCTTTAACAGAGAGAAAAACCAAGGTTTATTGCAGTTGCTGCTACAGTTTTACCTTATCTGAAAAGTCACTTATAAAGGTTGCCAGTAAACAAAACACTTCCTCAGGTTAAGGTAAAAAACCCAAGCAGACAAACAAACAAAAACACAAACAAACAAAAACCAAAGCCAAACAAAAAAAAAAACCACCCCAAAAAAAAAAAAAACCAAAAAAAACCAAAAAAACAAAAAAACAAAAAACCAGTAACCTATTTCAAAGAATTGCCAGTAAAGGAAGGAGGAATGCAATGCAGTGCATGAACCAGGAAATTATAGCCATTAGAGATATCATGATCATTGCACAATCTTCAACATTTTCCCTTTTTTTTTTTTTTACAGCAGATGCTTCTATATAGAAGAATTCAGTATGTATAGAAAACAAACACCAACAACTTGGCTCAAAATTAATCAAAATAATTAGATCTTCCACTTGAGTTTTTACACAATTCCAGCAAAAGCCTCTTTAACTACTCTAGAATACAGAAAGCAGGAATTTGTAGCAGTGCTGTTGTAATACCATCAAGTCAAGTTTATTTACTGTCAAACTATTCCTGCAGTAGTACATTGTCAAAATATATAAAAAGGGAACTTGAGATATGCAAAATATGCCACATAGGAAAACACAGGACTTAAAGCACTGTATAATTAAATCAAACAAAGCTAAGTAGCCAGTGAGAAATAATTTACAGCTAAATAGAAAATAACCCTGAGAGAGCAGCACCCCTCACTGAAAATCCTTTTTTGTGGAAGTACATTGAAATAGGATTGTGGAATGGTCATCCCAGCTGTCCACACATCCCTATCCTGCAGGGTGTTAATCCTGCTATATGGCTATCACAGTAAGGCAGAAAAAACCACCAACAACAGTGTGTTCCACTTTTAGAAACAGAGACAAACATACAAAATTCAAACACTGGCAAGTGGTAAACTGTGCTGATCCAGGAACACTGAGTTACCACACAATGAAACCTGTGCAGGTGGGTAACTGCAAACAGCATCCCTATTTAATCAGTCACATTGTGGGAATTACTCATATTGGTTATCACATTTTCTATATAATTAACTACTCTTTAGATTAGATTTCACTTCATGCATTCTTGAGCTCACTAAAAGCCAAGACAGCAAACAATGGAAGTCATAAGGATTTTTCTTTGTAAAATCCTGGACATATTTCTGATGCAAGGTAATTGTAATAAAGGTGGGACTAATATCATTAATTTCTTCTACGATTGTCTTTCATACACCAGTAAATGTAGATGAAAAAAGATAATGAGAATATGCACTGTAGAGTCAAGCAGGCTGGAAAATGCTGAATTCATGATGAAAAGGTTTTACCAGGAGCAAAGTGAATGGGGAAGGGAATCTAAACCTTTGTAGGTTTCAGCAGAAAGGAGCTGGGTACATCAAACTGTAGAAGCTTTTGTTTCCTTGGTAATGTTGAGGGATGAGGAAAAAGAAGACAACCTTCAAGACAGTGGATGTGAAGGTTTGTAGCCACCATAGAAAACTTGATTCTAGGGAAATGCACCCAAAATCAGACCCAAATTCCATAGGCATGATAGTGCTACACCAGTACTTCTGTGTAGAATAAAAAAATTAAGCAATGCCAGCAAATTCATTGTCTCTGCTCTTAAGCTGCTTGTACAGACTCTTACATGGATTTAGTCCACGACAGGTAACTCTCCAAAGCAAAAGGCTCCATGACTCAGGAATTAGTAAAAGGTGACTGTTAATAGACAGTTTTCTCACAGCCACACTACTGCATAGGAAAAGAGAGTTAAAAACCATGGATGTAGGCTGTTTTATGCAATTACCTCAATGCCAGAAGCCAGTTTCATTGATAATAATAAACATGACCTAGGAACTTCATATTTTGGAAATTCACAAGAAATGCCAGAATGTAACAGCCAGTACATTAGCCCAAATGACAGCTCTAAAGTGTTTACACCTAAGAGTATCAGAAGATACCTCATTATAGGTTACTTTTTATGTGAACTTTTATTAAGAGTAGTTTCCAGTGGAAAATTTAGATTGTGAATGTGTAAATGAAACTGAATCATACAGCATACAAAATAAGGTCTTAAATTTGTATACCTTTAATTCAAGAATTTTCCAATGTTTAACCTATCTGAAAGAGTTTAAATATAAGTCTTGAAATCAAATAGGATTTAAATTTCAACAATTCCAATTATATAACCAAAATTCACTGGTATGGTAGATGAATATCTATATGGGTGTACTAAATAGTACCAAAGGACTTCACTTCAGACACAGACACTGAAGCAAAGCAGGAGTTTTGCTCTTCCTTTTTACTTTCCAAGTCTTTCAGGCAAGAGACTAGGGCAGAGGACAGACTTCAGGTCACAATTTCTTTATTCACTTTAAAATCTATTTCAGGGAATGGAAAGGTTATAGTTTAAAGACTCCATTCCCTCATCCTGTAGAGGAAGCTATGGGGTTCTTTTCCAGCAGGCATTTTCCCCCAAATTACTGGAAGTAGGAACAAAATTTGAGAGAAAGTGAGAGTGAGACTTGGTTAATTAAAGTAACACAACAACACAGTACCAGTCCAAAAAGACTAATGAAAGAGGAAAGAGCATTAAACAGGAAGAGAAAAACATGACAGAAGACAGAAGAGATAGCCGATAATGAGAACAAGGAAAGAAAAAAGGAGGAGAAAATGGAAACATATTTTAAAACTGATTTCATTTCCCCATTACACATTATTATTTGCTAGGAGAAGTTTTGCTACTTTATTTCATCAATAGTATTCCCTATGCAAATTTTGCCTGGTAAGCTGAAGGAAAGTACTTTAGGTATCATAAAGAACCTAACTTCTTTACATGTTGTTTTCTTTTCTCTCTCTCTCCTTCCTACTAGTTGACTTGGGAAACAGAGATAGGAACTGGGAAAAAAGAAGTACGTGTAAATCTTAGGGATTAGCCAACTATAAGCAAAAATATTGAGGAAAGAGCGTCAGAGATGCATTAAGAAATAATTCCCCTGCATTTTCAGTCACATGGCTATGGTAACTGGGCTTTATTTTAGAAATCTTTACACAAGATTACTAGAACTCTCAAAGTTCATTGCTTGTGACATGCCCACTGAAAACAAATTACTTCAACATGCAGTTTTGGGCACCACCTAAATCATAATTGCTTAAAAACATCCTTTATCATTTTAGAAATATTAAAGTGAAAGAGAAATATAGAAAGAGAACAAGCTCTGTAGAGAAGTCCAGTGACACACTGAATTAAAGCAAATTAAGTCAATGTTAGCACTAGACAGTGATGCAGGAAATGAATATGGGTGTTGTGGGGCTGTACAGCAGGTTTGAGGATCTCAGATTGGGCAAACCTGTCACAAAGGAATGATCAAGGCAGGAAGTTCAGCTAAATTAAGATCATGCAGTAGAACGAAACACTATTTTTAGAATCTGTTGACGACCACACAGCCCAGGGAGAAGACTAGCCTCTTGCTTTCAGGGTAAGTGACAGCAATGCCATCAGGGTAAACTGCAAGGACTTACTGAGAGTAAACGGCAGACAAGTTATATCTGAGACATATACATGACAATGAGAAATGATGCCTTAGCAGCAGCAGTTCTGTAAACTTAATTTCAAGGACCCTGCTACTCAAAGAACCCAAAATGTATGTTCTTTTGCCACTTAAATTGTGCCCAAGTAAAAATTGGTCTAAGAAATCCCGGTATCTTGCAGTTTTATCGGAGCTTGAAATTTTATCAGGAAAAAAATTGTGAACTATAATAATTAAATTTGAGAGAAAATCTTTTCTGATGGTTCTGGCTTCAAAAGTGTTTTCTAATGCTGTCTTGTGATAATTGATCGTATTTTGAAATAATTCTTCATAAAGCATAGCTGGCTGAGCCTGATTTAAAAGTAAGAGAAAACTAAAATGCTAAAGAAGATATTAGAGAGGGTTTCACTCCTTTGGAAATTGTTTCTCTTTTGAAAATTAGGATTTTTTTGTGTGTGTGTTGCTGATATTACCTCTCCTAGCAACAGCACAACTTCCAGGTTGTTGCATTTCTTCATGGTTTAACAGCCATCAAATCCTGCTTAAAACAATGGCTTGCTCCATGAGAAATATTTAATCTTTCTGCTGTTTAAACTAGTCAAGTTCCTTTTTTTTATTCTTCTTCTGAATACTAAATGCCTTCTGTAAAAAAGTAGCAGTCTTCAAGCAGCAGTTTTAACAATCATTAAAAGTGAACTTAAAAAATATCATGAGAGTCTGAAAGTACTGCTGTGACAATTTGTAACCTACCACTTGAACATGAGCTTGGTTTGGGAAAGATGATAAGGACTGACAAGCAGTAAATATCCATCAAAGTTCACAGTTATTTTGGAATCTTAAAATATGGTGGAAGAAATTGAAAAAAAGAGAGCACATCTGTTAAAACATGGAAGAAAAAACTTTCATGATTAGTTTTTATTAGTTCAAAAAAAAAAAAACCCACCCTTAAGATATGCAGTCTTATGGTCTTCTACTCACACCTCCGATTTTTACAAGAGACTGTCGTAAGGGAAAACCAACTGGTAAACAATCTGCTGCCACAATTGCATCATAATGTTTCAGAACACAGTATGTGTGACCTTCTTGATCTCAGTGTACATAAACTTAGTGAAAAAAACTGCTTCCTCCACTTTTTGTTTGTCAAAAACAAACCTATGTGATGGGGTCATGAAGTGGATCATGCCTGTCCCTGCAGGAATTGGGATAATGGCTTCAAATAGCCAAGCTTTTTCATTTTGAGACCATCATTTTAAGCTCAGCTAAAAAAAAACTAAGGGAAGTGTCTCTGTAGTTATGAATAAACTTCAATATTCTCCTGTAAAACCCTCAGAACAGTTATTTATAAATAATAATTATTTATAATTTATTATTATTATTATATTATTATTATTATAATTATTATTTATTATTATATTTATTATTATTATTATATTATTATTATTATAATTATTATTATAATAATAATAATTATTTATAAATAACTGCCCATCTGGATTTCTTTTTAAAGAATAAACCTTGCAATCCCAATTTATATGACCTGGGATCTAAAGCATATACTTCTAACTTCCCCATTTACTGGGCTTGGCAGCTCCCTTTTTGGATTCTCCCTCCACTCCCGATGCACCTGACTGGTTATGGCAAAGTGAGATGATATGAACACACATATGAACATCTCCTTATTTGAAGAAGGGTTTAAATCAAAGGATTTAGAACACTGCTTGACAATTATTACATCCTGCTACTGAACCCATCTATTAATAAAGAAACACAACATCTAGGAACTTTTCTTCAACAGATTATTTATAATAAACATAAATGGAAGTGCTTCTTAACCACTTGTGAGCAGACTAGTCCTGTTCAAGGCTTGAGAGTAGTGCATAAGATTTTTAAAGAGGACCTAGCACAGCAGTAAACCCTTCAAAAACGGTTTAAACTTTGTCAATCCAATGAACTTTCTGGCTCTCATTCATAAGAACAGGGCAGGAAGATGAAGCCTGCATTTTCAGACCTTCCTCAACAGAACAGAAACAGAGTTTATGTGATCTGTAAGGTCACCAGATTACATTTACCTAGATAATGTTTTCATCCCACTCCTGTTCAAGTGGGATGAAAACATTTTTTGTGGGATTATTCTGTATGGGCATGAATAATAATGTAAAAATATTACAATAATAACAGTTTAAAAAGTAATATAGTATCAGTGTACACAGTAGAGTGCCATGTTTGGCAAAAGAACTATCCAATTCTTACAAAGTCTGAGTAACAGGTTAAAATTTCCCGACAGAGTTCCACAATTGTGGAATTTTTTTCAGTCTCTTTCATTATATTCGACAACATTCAGCTGCCTTAGAAATTCCTTTGTCCGTAGACTAGTTGCCTGTAAAACTTCAAGATATCAATCTTGCGGTTGCCACTGTAGAAAAACAAATTATACTGCCCAGCTTATCAGATCACCTTCAGTGCCTGTGCATATCTCTCACCACTCTAGCTAGAAGCCTGCTCTGATATGGCTGTGGAACATCTTTCCCCATTTCCATGGAAGCAGCTGTGGTGTCCCCAGATGTGTTCACCCAACACCGTTTCTGCAGAAAAATAAGCCAGGTAGGTTGTGGCTGAACAAAAACACAGGAGAAAAAGAAACAGCTTCTATTCTGAGAGCTTTTTTTTATTGTAAAATAGGTCTTGGTGCTTTTAAGACAAGACTTTAGCAAAGGCCTTGCCTTTCCTTTCCTTTTTCCTTTCCTTTCCTTCCTTTTCTCATTTTTAAAGTTAGGGGAAAATTGCTATCTTGCTGAACTGAGGCTTCACATCTACTAACACTGAAGTTGAATTTTCTGCTTTCTAAGTGAAAAAAAATTTATGGTGCTAGAATCATTTTGGGATTATCTAACTTCCAGAAGCAAGAGATTCAATAAGGCTTATTGAATAGTTGGTTTACATTTTTGAACATAAAATAAAGCAACATTACCAATGTAAAATATAAAGATATCAGATGGCATCTTTGTAGATTAACAAGAAACCTTTGAAATTTAGGTAATCTGAAATAGTCCACATGAACAACATCAAATAAAACCTCTGACATTCATTGTTATAATCATTACTGAGAAGTCTCAGGGAGAAAACTTTCATATTTACAAGCCTGCATAGTATAAATCAGTTGATCCTGAACCACACTGATATAAAAGAATTTTGTATTTTGAAATATAAAATTTAACTTTAAAAATTTGGTTATCTAGAGATGAATTATTATAATTTCCTTTCTTCTGCTGCTGTTTTGTACTTTTCTTTTATCCTTTATTTTAAGGAATATAGATAACAAAAAAAAAAAAAAAAAGTGAATTCCAGGTCAGAGATATCTTACTAGCCTCTACTGCTGATGTGAGATATTAGCAGTGATTGCAGGAATATTCAGTCTTTTGTAAAAGACCACACGCTTCAAAACTAATCCCTTTGGACTTAGTGAAACTTATAATGGGGCATCTCCTTTATGACCTCCTTAGCTTCCATTTTCAGCAGAAGCCATTAAAAAAAACCAAAAAAACAAACCAAACCTCCACAACAAGAACAATAACTGAACATAGTACTTGAATTATGTTTTCACCCAATATATGTGGACCATGATGAAGGTGCAATTCATCTGTATGTTAGGTGAAAATGAACTGCATTTTTTGTATGACATTTAACTTTTAAGTTCCTTGGGGGAAGCAGTCATGAATTTCACTAAATTGCACAGAGCTAAGAATAACAAGAAGCTGATAATTAATAACAAATACATAAAATATCTGCACTCCTTTATAATTTTCACTTCTAATCTTTTGCTTGTGACATCTTACCATCTCCACAGCTCCATTAGTATCCTAATTAGTATTTTAGAATTTTTATGTCTCCTTATCTTTTTACAAATTATATTAGGCCTCAATTTAAATTTCTGATGGAGTTCCTCCCAAACTCAATTTCCTTCTATTTATATCTGAAAGTTATGTAAGAAAGCTGGATGTGGCAACTTGGCAAGGCTCAACAGCATTCATTCTTAGATTACAGTGTAAGAAATGTTCTAGTGTATGTACACTTGACTGAAAGAATTTGCTATAAGACTCTAGCTTCAAGTCCCATGGCTTTCTCCTTTCTAATTTTTAAAGATGAGGTATCATAATTGTAATTTTTTGGAAAATTGCAGGTCATTTAAACTAGTATTCCTAAAGATCTGCCTGAAAATTTTTTTCTTCTCTTAATATTCCAGATAAAATAATCATTTTCCAACAAAAGGTGGTTCAAAACCAGAAAAGAAAATTACACTGGAATAATACTGCAGTCTCTTTCTCAAAGGTTAAAGAAAGAAAAAAATTGACTATATTTAATTTATGTACTTAAAGAGTGATGCAAGTAAACTCGGACCAAATATAAGTGGAATGAATTTTGAAAACTTCCCTGTAAAATGTTGAAAAGTTCTGCAGCAGAAAGGGAGGAAAATCCACAAAAGTTTAAGTGATACATAGTAGTCTGCTTTGTATAATGGAAAATAATGTCTTTCTCAATATGAAGCTCATTTGATGGATTAACTGTGTCCAGGATGAAACCTATTGCTCACAGATTTTTTTTTTAACATGATGTAATTCCTTAAATTAATACACACCTGAGATATATTAATGCTATTTGAATTTAGGCAATTCTCCAAATTCTCAGTTTTCTACAATCTTTTTTTAAAAAGAATGCAAGTAATTCTCAGCAGCTGACCTCCTACTCCGAGAAACCATGCAGAAAACTGACTGTGATTTAAACAATGCAACAGGTTTGAGATATTGCTCTCATGCTTTTTAAGTCAGAAACACAGTGATGTTTCAACCCCACTATACTCTGTATTCTGCAATCCCCCAGGTAGTTCCATTCAGAGACACTGTTCTAAAACATAGAACAAAGGATCTCAGAAATGTGTCCTACTTTGAGATTAAAATTCAGAGGGCCATTAAATTAAAGCATTGACTAATACTCCTTTCTTTCTTTGCTGCCTCTCCTTTCACATTTCATGAAACCATGTCAGGACCAGCCTGCTGAAGCAGAATTAGAATTCCTGGTAGAAGATCTGAACCGTTGAAATGTTAAACAAGTCACCGTATGAGAGATCCACACTTCTGCTCTACAGCAATAAGTAGTACAAGGTCTAACAGTCTCTTCTCAATCCTTGGTGAAAAGAACAATTGATGTCAGTCACATTCAGCAGGTACCCACTTACTCCATCTTACTCTGCCAATCCAGACAGAAATTAGGTGCAAGACCATTCATAGCCTCTGAAACTGCAAAGATAGGTACAGTACTAAAATTGAATGAAATATATACAGCCCTTGTATATAAAAAGCCTTTGGGAAAAGTCATTAAGAGACATCATGGAGTTTTCTTCAGAATTCTCTTGATAATACAGCCAATTATGGGAAAAATTAGAGAAAAGGCCAATATATACAATTTAATTTATACAGAAATCATTCTATTATTTAAAACATTTTTGTAGTGGCTACTGTGCAGTTCAGTCAGTTATGAGCTCTAATGCCAGTTAATGTGCAGTAAAGAATAGCCTTTTTCTGCTCACTCTTCCTTCACTTAATAAATTCCAAATCATTAAACAGAAACACCTATCTGCGTGTCACAATTAATTTCAAAATTCCAGTTCCAAAAGGTGTGAATGGCTGCTGCAGAAGTACCTCAGGACATAGGTACACTGAATAACATTAGAATGAACTATGCATTTTGATGCATATCAAAAACAGATAACTGATAATTTGCTGCTCCTTTCAAAGTCCTAATGTTAATTCACAGCTGTCTAACCAAAGGCAAAAGGCCATCAGCTCTGCCACTGTCAGAAAAATAGCCCTTTAAGATTAGCAATAATCTATTTGCTTTCACCTGTTTTAGACAAAAGGGGATCAGTAAAGAAAATTAAACCCAGCATGATTTCTTTTCAGGTTCAGCCCACCTTTTCAGCCATGAAAAGCCGTTAATTCAGCTGGGTTTTAATAAAAACCTTGGGATGAGATCACTGTCACACAACACATATGTGCCGGCCCTCCTTTGCCTCTCTAACTCATTAGCACATGGAAAATGCAGATCCAGAGCTTGAAACATAGCTCTGCAACCGCAACAATCACCACCTTTTGACACTCTCAA
The DNA here is from genome assembly GCF_035770615.1 of Melospiza melodia melodia. Lineage (NCBI taxonomy): Eukaryota > Metazoa > Chordata > Aves > Passeriformes > Passerellidae > Melospiza > Melospiza melodia. Next base: position 132,774,205 of record NC_086194.1, on the reverse strand, counting down.
ATTCATACAGAGAATGTTCAGTCATGGGGGTGGAAGAAAGTGTTTAAAGAGGGGCAGAGGGGGCCACACCAAGGCACTGCTCATGTGTGCCATCAAGGCTGCTCCTTTCCTCTGGGCAGTGAATGACACCTTAACCTTGCCTAAGCTGATGCACAAGGAGCATGCATGAGCTGAAAGACTCAGTAGATGGATCCAGTTAATTACGAGTTGTAGGACCCAGCCACAATGCATAACATATGTCTGTATGGTTTTTTTTATGGAATTGATTTCCTTATGCTGCCTATAAGAAACTGAACACTTTGCTGCTGCTTCTTTACTCAATAAAACAAATAAATAGTATTTAAATTACACCTAGTAAATACAAATTTTATTTAATTTTTTTTGCTATTCTATACATCATTGAGCTTGCTACAAAACCATAATTTTAATAGTTCTCCTTTTCATTATGTGTATCATAAATGCCATAAAATTTAATATATTGCTGCAGCAGGAATTATGGCTACAATTCTGGAGGAAGACTCAATGCCTTCAGCAACAGCATAATATGAATGCTGCATAATAATTCCATTTCCCCTCCAAATGTTCACTCAGATTAATTTACAGAAGCACACTGCCCTTTTCCTCACATGCCACAGACTCACAGTCACCCCTAGAGTCAGTTTTACAGTAAATTTTGTGCAACTGATTGGGGTGAGACTTTCTTATTGAGATGCAATGATTGTACTAAGAACTGTTGCATGAGTGACTGGATGACAAGTTGTTTCTATGAAAACATTGACTTCTATGACCACCGTTACAAAAACTTTGCATCAGCAACATGAAGAAAAATGGATTCACAAATGAAAACTTACATCAGACAACTACAATATGCTGACCAATTTCACTGGGTAAGGGAAAATAATGACTGAGCATAGTAAAACCAAACCTCAGTGGAATATTGTTTTGTAAATATTTGCCATATATTAAAGTTTTGTATCAAATACAGCAGTAAATATGAAAATAAAGTCATTCTGTCTTTAGCAATGTACCTAAAAACATGGCCTGTTTTAAAGTCTTATACTACAATGTCTGACACTAATTTTCAAAGAAGTGGGCAGATATTTATTTTTATATTCAAATCTTAAAAAGGACTAAGATTTACTCTGAATATGGAAAGGATTACATGTATCAAGTATTAAAGGCTGGTCAATGTTTTGAAAGAATATTGCTCTTGAAATGACAACATTTCTTAATTTTCTGTCCATTTCATGAAATCAGATGAAGTTAAACAATGAAGACAAAATCTATAACCAAGTATCTTACATACATACATATATATATATGAGAAAATCTACACAATTTTACAAGTGGAAGTTAACTAACTTGCCCTGTATTTTGTTTCTCATCTTTGTCTTTTTATGAATTCTGCACAACTCTAACCAATTCCAAGAATCTTTTACTATCACTAAAACCTACTATCACTGTGCTTTATTTGTTCAGAGTTTTGAAGATGAGATTTTGCCTCTGATGACTTGAGTAGAAATTTTTGCCATTATCTTCAAGGACACTAAGGACTTCAGGTTTCTTAACAGATTCCTCTTTATTACCAAGAAGGTGTCGAGCCTAACTATAATTTCACACACTGAGACCTCTAAAGCCATAGTAACTGACAGTATCGAGAAATCATCCCTGAAGTTCTGGTTCTGTAAAGAAACATCAGTGTTTAATACAGTGATACAATCATGATATTAAAGTTCACAATTTCACTTTTAGCAAGACTGTAAGGGACCATTGTTGTGAGAAGAACCTCCTGCACTTGTCCTTCACTGGGTGACCAACATTCCACTGGCACCAAAATCTACCTTCAAAGAAAGCATATAACTTATTCCTTCAACTAAAACAATTGTCAGTCATGGCACTTCTTTTCACAGCCATTGATTGGGCACCAATCTCTTACAATCCATCAAAACAACTCTGCCCACCAAAATGCTTAAGCAGAAAGACTAAGTTCTGATTTTCCAAACAAAATGCAATTCATTGTAAATGAATTGTAATTGGAATTAAATGTAATTCATCACTCTTGTAATGATGAAAAGTGACAATATTAAAACAAAATGCTTTAAAATTATCAATATTTTTAAGTAAACACAAATTAAGATTATTAAACAAATTGCAGAAAACAAATGATCTCATGTGAAGAAAAGAAATATTATTTTGCATTTTTATGGCCAGTAATGATGATTCAACTTCCCTAAAATGTTATTTATAAGGGTTCATTTTAATTTATAGGCTGACATATGCTTCTCTTTGGAGACTGAATGATTTCTACTTGGTTTTGAAAATCTTAAGAGTCTACTTAAGTCCCAAATTTAATACAAACTGAACTCATTAAAAGGAAATCATCCCCATTAATTTTCTATAAATGTGAGTAGAAAAAATGTCCAAATGATGATTAAAAACTGTATTTTATAGTCTGTACTATACTGCTCATTTTGGGACCAAAACAAGGGACATCTTTCAGACATGTCTGAACTATTTTTTAATGTTAATGAAAAGAAAAGTTTATTTCTGACATTCCACTTCAGTTTTGGAGGCCAAATAGTTATGTTAGTTCAAGCAAATTTTGGATGAGCAAACAATAATTTAGAACTAACTCTCAAACTTTTTAAGTATTTACATCATTGTCACTCTCTCTACCTCAGTAATAAGTAACAAAACCATCAGGGGAGAAATGTATAGAAGTAAGCAGAAGGCCTCAATCATAGCAGACAAAAAAAGCCATGGGAGATTGATAGGGAAAATGATACAAGACATAAAAAGAAAAGAGCAATTTTCTCACATTCCATCATTCATATGATGATTACCCCAAATTACATTCACCTTACATCAACATCCAAAGGCACCAAAGCAGGATCTTTTCTGGGCCATATTTTGATTTATCTGATTGTGTGAGGGCCTCTCTTATCACCATATTTTCAAAGTCTTTTTCTAGGTCAGTATAGGCACTTTGATGACACCAGCTGCTTAATGATTTTATTTATAAAGCGTATATGTTCTGGTCTGACCCATAAAATAATTTCTGGTTTACAGAAAGGTTCTTCTTAGCTGAAACCACATTCTTTCCATATTTACAAGAAAGTTCCTCAATTTTTTCTGCAAAGTATCTTTTTTGAAAGCTCTTTAAGGCTTTTTCTCTTTAATTTTTTTTTTCTTTCAGTAACAGATTGCACTTCAGGAGTGGGATGGTTTTTTTTCTCTTTCAATAAATTATTAGGTAGAGCACAACCAACCACAGCTACCACTTACAAGTAAGATAGTTATTAACTTCCTTCTGAGCACCCCAGTCAGCACCACTTTCTACAGGATAAGTTGATGATTGAATCTATAGAGCATTTTCTAAACTTTGTAGTATGTGAGCAATACCTGACACCTCTTCACATGACAGTTTTGCAACCACTTTTGATGGAGAAAGCTTTAACCAGGGCAAAAGCTCTAAAATATTGTAAAGCTCTATAACATGAGAAGTTTATCAACTTTATTTTATTATAATAAAGTTTAGCGGACATAAAAATAGTCAAGTGAGAGATGTTCAATTCCATTCACTCCATTCTAATAGCAGAATTCATTGGGGTTTTCCTTGATGAATAAAAACCACAAGATAATAGTCTTGATATTTATTTCTTTTTCAGAATTTAATTTCCTGTCAGCCTTTGTTTTTACAAAGTGCTCCAAACCTGATTTGCACTATATAAGACCAGCAGCTTTTGATATGAATTATTAAATACTAGCATTAATCTAGTATTAATTTTTACTTTCATACAATTCCCTGGAACTTTTAAAATTCTCAACTAAAAATTAAATTAAATTTTTTTGTTTTGCTTTGCTACCCCCACAGGTGTTTCAGTTCGTGAACACAGCTCTCTGCCACTGCACACATTAATACATATTAACACCATCACTACTAAGCAGAGGATGGTAATTCTGAGCTTTAGAACAGAACATATACATAAGTTTACCCACTATAAACATAAAAAAACACACAGAAAAAGCATGAGAACGTGAAAGCAAATTTTAAATGACAGGTTTACTCTTTAAATGAAAATGCAGTCCAACAGGATCAACTTCAGTAATACCTCTATCTTGTGTCTAATGCATTATTAAGGTAGTCCTTGCCATGGGGAGGTAGAACACCCTCAGCACTGATCAATATTTGATAGGCTACTGTGTCTGAATTGTGTCCCACCAAAATCAGTGCGGTTTCAAAGAGGAACAGCAATCTGACAGCACTAAAGAACTGCTAAATGAGTGCCTGAAAGACACACATGGAAGATGAGATATTCTGCAGAAAGTGAGAGGAAAGCTCACCTTTTTTTTTTTTCCCCCCCAGGAGTAAGCCTTGAAAGGTTTCAGAGACTTGCTGAAAACACTATCTGCATGACCCTGATTATATGCACCTATTTTGGAATACATTTATACATATAAGTATATACAAAACCAATCTAGATTTTTCAATAAGCTTGAAATGTCAAACAGAGGGTATGTTTGCAGCTTAGCATAGTGGTCTGGCTTTCTAAATTAAAAAAATTCAGAGCAACAGACTCAAAACTCTAATACTGGACTTAAATTTGATGTTACTGAAAAATCCCATCAAGTTCGTATACTTCTAAGTTGTATTATTTTTCTTTGATAAATATTAAAGGGATTTATCAAAAAGAAATTTGCCCTTACAGCAGAGCATATTTATCCATATGAGCAAGCACATCAAAGACAGAAAACTGTAAGGTAAAGGGAGATGCATTTTATGCATTAAAAGTTCCTGAGGGTGCACTCCAACTCACACAATCACATCAATGATTAAGCCATCCATTCCCCAAAAGAAGAATAAATATCCCTTATTGTTCCATGTATCAATATCTCAGTAAATGGACAGTACCAAACACAATAGTGCACTGATCCTAAGAGAGCAGGAAAGGTCAGAGCTGCATTACTTTGTGTCTTACCTTCAAAAGATTCTTGTTGTTTTTTTCACTTACTAATTTGTGAGAACGTATGAAGAACAAGCTTGGCCAGGTTAGTACAGCGGTTTTGTGAACACACAGATATGCAGAGACACACACACTGAGTGTATTGTAAAAACACAGCTGCCCCTGCACTGTTGTGGGTTGGAGGTTTGGGGTGAGGTACAGGGTGTTGAAGTTGTGACCTGCAGAGTGATGCAATATCTGGAATACCACTGGCAGTAATATTAGCTACTGTGTACAGATTACCTTTACTTCAGAAACTGAAGTGTAATTCTGTCCTCCAACAAAAGTTACTAGTAGAATTTTCACTTAAATTTCAGAAACAATACTCTTGGAGCAGTTGAAATAAGGTTTATCTAGCTCACATTGCCAATGGGGGATGGCTTGAGATAACTACAACATAGGAGCATTTGTTCCATCCAATCTGTTCACGCACTACAAAAGCCTCCTGTGGACTACTGTTTATAGTTTTGGGTACAATACATCAAGGAAACAAACATGGAGCAGATGGAGACAGATCAGGGGATGGCAATAAGAGTAATCAAACACACAAAATATGACCTATAGACCATGAGAATTTAAGTCCATATAACCCAGAATATAGAAGAGGCAGCAGACAAATACTTTTAAATACACACACATAAATACGTGCACACACACAAGCATTTGGAACTAATTCATAGTGAGAATGACTTGAGTTACACATAAGGAAGAATTTTCCAGGAGTAGAAACCATTGAGCAGTTCATAGAAATCAATTAAGCAAGCTATGAACTTCTGTTGCAAGAACCCAGTAATTAAAAGTATCCTAGGATTGGTTCAAATACAGCTGATCTTTTGCTCTAGGAATGGATTGTTCAGGATGATCTCTCAAAGCTGATTCTGACACGTTTTTCTAAATTATCATTTTTAAAAGCTAATTTTCCTGTAAAGTAAGCTTCACCTTATATGCATTTTATCTGCAGAAACAAAAACCAAACCCAGCATTATATTAACAAAAATATGTCTCTGGGTACATTAATTACATGTAAAATATTAATGCACTATTTGCAGGCTGTGCACGCAGATTTAACATTTAAAACAGAACTTCACAAGAGAAAAAAAAAATCAGTTGTGCTCCAAAGCATTGCTTTTACGTAGAAATTCAGAAGAAAAAATGAACTAGTAAGGTACAGAACATTTTGAAAAGCAATTAAAAAATATTAATGCTTCAGCCATTAAAGTTACTGAAACTGGGTGCAGCCCAGACACCAACTTCAAAAAAAGTTTAATTTACTATAAGCAAACACACAGATGTGCGAAAAGTACAAATTCAAGCTTTCATTTCTATTCAGGTCATTTGGACTAATTTATGTTACTAATTATTACTGGTGTTATGGACAATATTGAAAGTTGCCACTGACAATCTCTTTAAAGAAAACATAAAATTACTCGTATTGAACATCAGACCTTCACTATGTGCTTTGTATTTCTTCTTGGCAGGGATTCAATGATTTTTGGTTCCATTTTTTCCATTTTGTGTCTATTGTGACAAAGAAGAGGAAAGTGCAGAGCAGCGATGAATGACTGTTATGTGTGATTTCTAAATGGTGATGGTTACATTTCTGCTGTTTCATTCATATAAACAAAGGGACATAGCTACAAAAGGCAGACTTAAATACATTTGTAAGGTACTGCCCTCTTTGTGGGAATTTTTTTTTTAATTATTTTTTCAATGATAAACTTCTTTATAAAACTTCTGCCTCTTATCTTTTGGTTAAGTGGTATTATAAAATGTACATTTAGCAAAAAACCTTACTCTTCAGAAAATTGGCAGGCTTCCACCAGTGCCATGATTCAGATGCACAAGGGTACTCAAGTACAAGTAGTTTGCTAGTTGGAAGATGTAAATGTTATCCAAAAGACTAAAATTCACCCTTGCAACAGGACTTTCACGGGGCATAGACATTGTGCTAACAGAATTTATCAGAGCTGAACTCCAGTAGAGATAATTCTTACTGTGATTCAGAAAAAATTCCATTACTGGAGCTGCAGAAGTTTTTCTGAGGAGCTGGCAATCATGGTAAAAAAAAAAAACACTGGAGGGAAAATGTGTATTATGTCAGGAAAAAGCCTGCTTCATGTGACATTCCAAATGTACAAATTACTTGTTTTATCACCAGTGTTTCATTAGTGATGATGATAACACATTTTTTTTTACCATATACAGGAATCTCAATTCATATTTACATCATAAATAGCTCTAATTTACTGATTTAGACAGAAAGTCTAAATGGCCTGGAACAGACTGAAATGCTCAAAGGGAAAATAAATCAAATCACAAAATTATGAAACTGGTATCTCTAATTATGATCTCCCCTGAAAACATTTAACCTTCAAAACCAGCATGCCCGGATTATTTCCACTCATGAGCTTTTCTCAGGAAATTGCATCAGTAGAAAAATATAATGATAAATAACACATTTGCTCCATTAAAAATGATTTTTTTTTCCTAAATGACTGTAGAAAGTCCAGTAAGAAAAAGTCTATAATCATTGGCCAAATGATCAAAAGTACATAAAATCTTGTATTCTGAAGACAATGTTTTAATTGAGAAAACTGGAGTATAGAAATCCACTGATGCATCATAAGCATTTTAAGAGAATTTTTTATATGCATCAAGCGAGGCATTATAATATCTTTGGCCAGTATAAAGGATGAAGTGCTTCAAAGCTACAAGTCTAGAATTCTCTGGGATCTGATATTATAATGAAACCACTCTCAAGATTAAAATGAAAAACTTACAGCTGACATTCAAAAAGACTGAAAAGACAGGACCCATGCTGCAGAAGTTTAAAGAGCAATGCAGCATGATGTGTGGCTCCATCTGTATATTTATTAGTCCCAATCCTCATAGGCCATGTCCAAAGTACACTTCTTCTGTCATTGACAAAAATGTAAAAATTTGTAACCAGGACCAAAATTTCATGGGATTTTTTGCACACTTCAAATCAAAATATTTTCTACTTATTCTTCTACTCACATAAGAAAGCAATACAGTAAGCACCTAGCTAAAAAGCTAAAAATCCTCATAATTTTCACAATAACCGAGTTTGCTATAAGTTCACACCTATTGGGGGAAATAATAAAAAAAAGTAACCACTTCCTGTTTGTTTTCTACAGCAAAATAGATCACAAAACAGACAAAAATATTTTATAGAGGAAACAAATACTAGAGATGGTATATAGTTATCTAAGTTTTATTTGATTCAAATGTAAAAAATTGCCATCTCTCCTCACACAGAATCATATGCAAATACACTGAGCAACAGCTGGATTACATAAATTCAGCATTTTATGCTTTTTTTTTTTCTTGTATGGTAAATTCAGTGTTTCTGAATTTAGTGTTTCTGTCATATATTTAATACCTTCAGCAACTGGATGATCTGGAAGCCTCGAGGTCAGCAGCACTTGTGCATACACTTCTGATGTCTGCTTGTTCTGCAAGTCTGTGCCTCCTTGAAATGTCCATCATGCTGCCTTGAATGCTGTACCTGGGCAGTGCAAGCCCAGGAATCACTGCAATTTCCTGACACACAGTCCTTCAACTAGTACTACACAACAGGCCTCAGGAGTTGTGACAGATCTGCAAAACTCAGAGAAGCTCCTCAGATGTTGCAAGGCCGCTGAGAAATCTCCCAAGAATTTTAGCCAGAATATATTTAGTCTTTAAAGCATGAAAACACTTAGTTTATCTTTCTGTAAGAAGGTAAAATGAAATACTGGTAAATGTGTCCCTCTAACAATGCTGTAATTTTATTCTACTATTTAAGAAGACCTGGCTGTTCTACTGGGGCATGAAACTATAAAAGAATGCTTATCCCTCCCTTGAGCATGGAAATTCTCCAAAACCAGTTGCACCACCTCTGACTGTGAAGGATGAAAACTGCTAGAGCACAATGGAAGTAATAATGAGTTATCTGAAGTCAGACATGCCATGGCCTCAGATGCAGGCTCTGCAATCTAATAAAAAAAAAGAAATCTAGACAGTAGACTCCTGTTGAATTTTTCCACTATCACCTGCTGTTTATTGTCATGCTACATTACGAATAAGTGAAAGATTTAAAAGGCTTCAGCATTTATTAAATTCCTAATTGAAACCACAGATACTGAGATCTGAGACTACTTCAAGTCATTTTCCCTGATAAGCAAGCTCATCATAATATCCACAAAGCAGCTAGTCAATAAATATGTATAAGCATTTGCTGAAGCAGAAAGCTGTTTCTCTCCACTCCATAGGAGTAAAAAGTTTGGGTAGTTTCTTTAGTCCTAATTGTAGCTAAAGCAATAGTCAGAAGCATGATCGGATCTGAGCTTGTACTGGTGGGCAGAGACAGATGTAAAACAAGAAATAAGTATGAAGCAGGAAAGTTCTTTGAAGTGGGCATGTTTCACAAACTCAAGGAAATGGAAAAGTTGGAACTAATTTCAACACAGTATGTATAAAAATCCCTAGTATGTCTCTATCCAGCACATGCAATAACTCATGCACAAACAGAATCATACAATAAGCTGAGTCGGAAGGAAGCCATGAAGATCATCAAGTCCTGGTCCTTCACAGGACAGCCCCACAAATCAGATCTGAGAGTGCCTGAGAGTATTGTCCAAACACAGTTAAACTCAGACAAGCTGGTGCTGTGACCACTTCTCTGGGGAGCCTGTTTCAGTGTCCAAACACCCTGTGGGTGAAAACCTTTTCCTGATATCTAACCTAAACCTTCCCTGAAGCAGCTTCAGGGTGTTTCCGAGAGGGAAGAGACTGGCACTTGCCTCTATTTCCCCTCATGAGGATGTTGAAGACCAAAATGAGGTCCCCCTCAAAAGAAAAACTGCACAGAAATTTTCTTGACAGAGAAGGAAATAAAGGTGTATATTCCTCACTGAGAGCTTACAAAATATGCAGGCTCCCATTGGACTTTTACTGTAATTAGGACTCTAACCAACAGCCTCCCTTACATCTTTCAAAAAACAAGGACATATGTGCCCTACATATACCCAATACCAATATACAGTATTATCAGACCTTCTGCAACAAGATTTGGGTATGCACATAGATGAATACCCTTACAGTACATTTAAAACTATGTTTTGCTTTTCATTAATGAGTCATTATTTTGTTGTCAAGTAGCACTCTAAGGCCTTGAAAGCAGTATCTGCTAAGTGTCTCTCACTGTGATGACCACCAATTTATTTTACTACTCTACCACTCATGCACAGACTTCCTACTTTGAACTCAACCAACTCTCCATATTATCTCCCTTTCTAAAGTACAGCTCAGACAATCAAAAGCAGGACTGAGAAAAGAAAATAAAGAAGAAAAGGAATCTGGCACTGTTTCAGGATGACCCTTTTGAGCAGCTGCCTGGATCTGAGATTGCATTTTCAGAAGTTGAAGGGTGAACAGAATTTTTTTCAGGCAGGGCAGAAAAAAAAAATGGTGAGTACACTACTATGACATGAGGCAAATTCATACCAAGAGATAAAAACCAAAATGCTTCAGGTAAAAGAAATGGTAAATTCTGAATTTCTAAATCTAGATAGCAACCTAAAGGCAAACAGATGTGATTTGATAGTTGAAAACACAGACTCCTCTACAAGGAATCTTCTTATCTTCTATGTAATTTTCAAGTTGTCATACTTAAGCTTATGATTTTATTGTCCTTAGGGCTGAAAATATCCTCAGGGAAAACATCAGCCTGAAAGCAAATTTAATTGCAAGCATTTTAATATTAATCTGCTTCATTCAGTATGGTTCCCTCATTCAAATTAATCTTGGTTGATGTAAAGCAATTCTGATATTGACTCTCCAGAAAAATGACAGGGCACTTATTAGTTATAGGTCCAAATCTCACTACTTGTCTGACCATAAAAACCTTGGGGACACAACCCAATGTACCTGAATCCTACCAGTCTTCACTTTGCATACAGTTCAGAGAGCTTAATTCCGAAATAGTCATTCCAACTTAATTAGACTAGATAATTTTCTATACTTTTTCAGAGTTACCTGCTTTCTCTTCTTGTTGCAATGGGAAGCTTTGGCTTATCCTTTATAACTAGGAATTTCCATACATTTGAAAAGAGAAAAAGAAAACATCATCTATAGAAACATAAAAAGGAACACTCTTTCCCTCTGTCAAGCTGATTAGTATAGATATTCTAGATATGCAGTTGAATAATTTCATAACTGTAACAAAAATTACTATTAGTACTACTATTAGTATCAATTGTTACATGTACAGAAGTCAATTCACTTTTAGAAGCCAAACCTTTTCCTTTTTCATTGCAGCAGTTAAAGAGAAGGAGCCTATACAGATTTGGTAAAGAATCTTGTAGGTAGGCTTTCAAAAGTATACAAAAAGGAAGAAGACTGGGATACCAGCATTTCTAGCGGATATGAAAAAGAAGCAGCTCATTGTCTTCCTGTAGTATAAAGTGGATAAAATGAGCAGCTCATTTATTTTTTTCTGAATGGAAAGAGAGAGAGAAGTAGTGTTAAAGAGGAACAATTGACTGCTGACTGAAGCTCCATTCATCTCTAAAGAACCAAGTATGTCTAAGTAAATTGCAGATAAACATTATCCCATAGTGGAATAAATAGTCCTGATGTTTACCTGGTCCAACAGGTGCTTTTCCCTCTGGTTTCTCTCAGTGTTGTTTAGACATTGGTGAGGCAGCACAGTTTCAGTGTAGATGTATGTACCATAGCTCTTGATAATGGTACAAATGTTTTTTTGTATTGATCCACTATATCTGGTTCTTTCCAGATATTGAATCTCAGGAACAGTGAGATGAAAAGCACGTGTATTTTTATAGAAACATTTTAAGACAAAACACCATTAGTTCTTGGTGAGCATCAATTAAAGTCACAGAATCATAAAATCATTTGGGCTGGAAAAGATTTCTGAGGTCATCATTAACACAGCACTGCCAAGTCCACTCATAAAAAAGTGTCCCTAAGTACCCCTGGAAATAGTATCTTAGGGTATGTCTGTTTGTGGGATTGTGTCAGCCAGCAATTTGCCAGTACAGGATAGCAGAGAATCTATAATCTAAGGTAAACATGGCCCAGCTACAGACAGGAGGGCATGTAACTAGGCTTTGCAGCACAACAGCATGAGCACAGATATAGAGTTCCCAGTCTTAAGAACTGGCTCATGCCAGTAAATTTTACAGTGTTAAACTGGCTCTTTATGAAAAATATCATATGGACATGCTCTTGTCCATGTAGTACACTTATGTTGCTTGATTATTTTTATTCCCCAGATAAGGAAAATAAAAAGATAGGATACTGGGTTCAGAACTGGATTCAGTTTCCTCTTCAATACAAACTTAAATTGTGTTTGTAATGAAAATATTTAGATATAACTTTATAACAAGAGAGCCAAAATACATCTTCAGCTTAGTCCAAACTCTGCCAGCAGAAGCGTTTCTTTATTATAGAAATCTACTGTCATTTCCAAACCTTAAAGTATTTCAATGGCAGAAAGAAATTATGTTTATTGACAATTTTTGAGATTTCAGGTTAAGCAAGGTGCTCTTGAACTTGGTTCATATGGACAGAATGAAGTTGTTGAACAGACACAATGGATTGCAGCTAAGCCTTAATAGTTTTAGTTTTGCCTCTGCTAAAGAGAACTTGTAGGAAAAGTTTAAAATTACTGTAGACATTTAAAAATCACAAAAGAAATACGCATTAGGTGTGAGTAAAAGTTGGTAAGAGAAAAAAAACCCCATTTGTGACAGGAAAACATTTTCTGATGTAATCAGCTGGACAATGGACATTCATGAGAGAACTAGTAACTTTTAAAATAAAACCTATCAGTATATGACTATAAAGGCAGTTTTAAAGCATCATGACAGCTGCATGGTAACAAGACAGACTAAATGAGATCTGTCTACTGTGGGGCACAGGTAATTTAGAAAAATGAAAAAGAACAAAGCACAAAAAATGCTTTCCTACTATCTTGAAAAAAAGTAATTTTGACAGAGAATATGAAACATGAATAATGGAGAATTACAATAGCCTGATAATCAAGAAAAAAGATAACAGTAAACTATTATGGAAGATCCAAATAATTAGTAAATAACAAACATAATACAGATTAGGAAAAACTAATTTCAAACTGGAATATATTTTTATATGATAAATATAAACCAGGGAAGAATATGAAGTGACATAGTAAAGAAATGCAGTACAAGAAATTCTAAATAATGTAACATACTAAGAAAAAGACAAAAAATACCTCAAAAAACAAACAGACAGAAACAAAAACATAAAAGAAAACCCCTTGAGTAAATTTTCACTGAAAAAGTTTGTAACTGGGATCTGAAATTAAGAGCTGTAAAATCAACCATCATGACCTATTCAGACATATGAGGTCTTTTGGTGAAAATAAAATAACTTTAGGAAACAAGAAGTGCTAAACTGCAGCCCAATAGATTTAGGAAACGTGCCCGAAACAGCCATTATTTCATAGTGAAAAAGTCTCATATAGGTCAGAAGCAGTACAGAAGAAGGTCACTAGCATGGTGAAGAAAGTTAAAGATCTTAGCCCCCGATAATAGTTAAAGAAAATATTTTTACTTCTAGCCGAGGGAATTTCTGCTAACATGAAAACAATTAAGAACTGACTGAAGCTACAGAAATGTCTGATTTGCAACGAGCACAGGCTCAAGTGTTTAGAAGTCCAAACAGAAACATGAAAAAATAATAAAGTGGAAACAGGATTCTACTACCCTCCAGTATGAGAAGAGGTATAAAGGGAACTTAATGTCAGCAAATTAACTTGAGTCAAGTAAACACATGCCTTAGAAATTACATTCCTTTGATATATTACAAATATATATGTTAAAAGCAATAAATACTAAAAAATATTCCTGCCTCAAACTACAAGGATAGACTAAATTTTTTATGAATACCTTCTTAGAAGTTATTGTCACAGTATTCTGGCAACAGGGGAATCAAAACTGAAAACAATAAGAACTTAAATTTAAGCAGAATAATTCTTTTGTGTCGATTATCTTGCACTTTGCTTGTTTTTATTCAAGGAAGATAAATGTTTGCTTAAGTTAACCAGACCAAGAAAGACTTTTGTCTTCAGCCACTAAAAATTCCTCATAATGGAATATTATTATGGTTGCAGACCATGCATTTTTAAATGCTTGACACTAAAGATAAATGATGTACATACCAACCTCTTTAGTATCAGTGGTGATCATCAACTTAATATTGCAGCCAATCTGAATTCTGATCAGTCAGCCTTTTCTTCCCCTTGTTTGTAACACCACAGGCTGGCAACAAGCTCTCCTGCTTGAGATTTCACAGCCAGTGATGATGTCTGAGGTGATGGGTGACCTCAGACATGCATCCTGAGCAGTTTTCAGTACCTCAAGAAAGCTTAGATGCTCCTTTTCTTCCCTCTTTCCCCTTTCACTCTGAACCTCTATTTCCATGTGAAGAAATCTGGCTGTATGGGCCTCTAGGGAGGAGCTGCTATGAAGGGACTTAAGAGACAAAGTACATGTCAATACAGTACACATCAAAAGGCAATTGGAAAAGGAGTCTCAGATACCAACTGAACTGACAGTGGAATTCAGCTGGCTCCCTGCGTTCAAAATCTCGTACTTAGACTTTAAATGGGATTGTTAACTGCTGCATTTTTATGGTATATTGAGAGAGTTAAAAAAAAAATCTTAAAAAATACAGTAGGAGCATCACTAGGGCATACCTATACCTATGACACACAAAACCAAGACCTTAGTCTTTAGATACTGAATGTGGCAGACTGGTGCCTGTCTGCAAATGCCATTTCAGAATGACAAAGCCCATATAGTTAGACTATAGCACTAGCAGGGCTGCATATTGAGAATATCCGTATCAGAAATGATGCAAACACAATTTTCATGAAAAAAAAAAAAACCAAACAAATTCCTATTTGTCCAGCAAATACAGACACAATTTCTAATACCCAGCCATGGGTTTAATCATCTGGAAAGAATCCAAAGCACCCTACCAAGAATGCAATTAGTCTGCAAATAGGGTAAGTCTAACCACTTCCACCTGGCTGGTGCTTTCCATTTCCTAAGTACCTACCTCTACAGGGAGCCTACATCATGTAAGCAGCTACCAGGTGGAAGCTATGTATACTCTTCAGTATTGGACCAGTGACTATTTTGAATAAATGAGATTGATCAAAAATGAAATAGTTCTCACAGTGGCCTGTTATTTCTTCAGTTCTACCTATTAATTCAATTGAGGATGCTAAACCACTTTGAATGGAAAGTCTGGAAAGATTCTCAAACTTGCCAGTGCATTCATTATGCCCCGCTGATAACAAGTTAATTTAAATATCAGGTTATTAAGCACAGATGCAATCCAGAATTACATAACAAGCAAAATGCTGTGTTGGTTTTTTTTAAAATATTTCATCAGCATAACTTTCTTCCTCTCCTATAGCAGAGAAAAATCTGATTCCATAATGTGGGACTAGAGAACAATGTTTTGCAATGTAGATAAACTTCTCTGGAAGGGTACTCTTTGTTTTATTAGCAACCACACAAAGCTCTGCTGTCACTTTGCTGACAGACATATCCTTCCAAAACAATTCAGTCCTACATTTGACTCATGCACAGTCCCTATGAATATCTAGAAGGCTAATACATACATAATAGCCAGCCAATCAGAACAAAAGTATCAGCATTGTTTCAGGTTCATCGTCAGGTGTTTTATTAGCAGATTTGCATTATATTCTTTAACTAAAAAGCATAAGCATAGTTAGATGACCCTTTAGTACACTTTTTGTCCTGCACAAAAATAAGGAAATAATCACAATCCAAGTAAAGCACAAAATGTAGCAGGAAAATGATATGTTTAAATTAATCACAATATATTAACTCAAATGTGTAGTAATGACCATTACAAGTAAGTACTGACATGTCTCATTCTTCTTTCAAGAACTATTCAATGTAGTGACTAAATGTAAATATATTGCTTTTTCCTACAGGTATGACTTGAAATTTAAAGTTTATACCTGTAGATGGTGAAAGAAATACTCCATTTTTTCTTCTATTTGATAGGCACGTCATTGAGTAAAAACTGATTTTCACTTCCCACATAGAACCATTGGCCTGTAAGTACAGTATTCATCTAAAGAGATGCCTTACTTCCATCTTTCAGCAGCCTTGTACTAGTGATGATAATTGACAAAACAATGAATCAATTTGTATGTCTACCCTAAGTTTTACATGCACATACACAAAAAAATGTTGCCGTATCTGTATCACATACACCACCCCCGCTCACCTGTCCAAAGCATGGCCGACACCAAGCTACAAAGTCACCCCAGAAGAACAGCCAACAAATGTTTAACAAGCTGGGCACAGCCCTATCTTGAACACAGTTTAAAAAAATTTTTAATACAGTCACATTCTCATGGCAAAGCCAGATGAGCACACAGATATGTATATGAAGAAAATATCCAAGCTAAAAAACTCCACCTGAGTATAGTCTTAATACAACTTTAAATGCTATTTTGTCTCAGGAAAGCTGTATTTGGGGTAAAGGATCAATATTTTTAGTACTACCAGCCTTGCTAAAAACTATAAAATAAGGAAATAAAAAGTGTTCGTCTCTTTCAGGTCCCAGAGACTAGTATGTGATGTGCATTTTTCACAATCATCTTAGTTTGAATTTAGAGATATCACAAAACAGTTGCTAGTCCTTTCACAATCCATATTGAAGAATACAAAATATTTTATGGCAAAAGAAAGGGAAAACTAACTGAAAACTTCTCCACACTGTTCTTACAGTTGTTTACAGAAATCCTATTCACCATCTTATCCTTAGGATTTTTCTTTTACATGTGATATGTTTCTTTCATTACAGAGCTGAAACCTACTCAAGATTACCTTTGATCTAGGCAGTCCTGGACAATCTCAGTTCTCTAAGGTACATTTGTTACTACAGGACAGAAACAAGGAGAGGACAGCAGTTTAGATAACACAGTTAATATATGTGAATTATTCTTAGAAAGGGATGATATCTGCTATTTAGCTTTCATAAATTATTTTTCTTGAAACATAATTTAGTTTACAAAGGATGAACAAGTCAGAAAATGAAAGCCAGATGATCACACTGGATTCAAGAAGATATTAATGCTAGAATCATTTTGAAGGCATTGACTACTCTTGTAACTAAGGCTGTTAATTAACTGCAAATATTCTGCTTGATTTAAATTTTTTAAAGTGCAGGATGTGTAAATATTTTCAGGGCCTTCTAAGTGCCTCTTTACCAGTTTATTCTAATGTAAATTAAAAATGATTACAACAGACACACTGTGTATGCACAAGGATGTATTATCTTCCCATCCAAGCAATTAAGTAGCAACATAAACATATACAGCAGTATATAAAACAAAACAGGCAACTATTTCTTCTGGAATATTATGTTTACTCATATACTTACTCTTTTATCAGTGTGATAAAATCCAATTTCTCAAAATTATAAGCATTTTCCTTTTTAATTTTTAATAAATATTTACAATTTACCCAATGTCAAAGAAGGATCACTCTGAAAATATAGATGAGTATACAATCACACCTTTTAAATACTTGACAAATTTGCAATTTAAGGGTTTTTTTCTTATTAACTTATACCTATTCCCTAAAATAAGGAAGGGGGATCAATCAAATCTATGCACAAGAACTTCTCAGCAATATTAGGCCTTCCATAAAGGAGTGGCAGTGGTTGGATTTTTTTTCTTTAAGCCACTTTACTTCCAAATGCACAAAGTAAGTAGGTTCCATCTTAGAGATGCATCATATGTCTATATATACATTTACCTGGAAACTGGTACTCCACATTGTTTTTTTCTTACCTCAAGGTAAAGCCTTTTTCCTCTGTTATTGCAGAGGATTTATTTTACTGTTTTGGTCTTTTTCAAGATAGATGCAAAATTATATGTCAAGATCCAAAAAAATCCCAAACCACAAAACAAAAAAAATAACAAAGTTCCTTCTTATTTCATTCAAAATTCAAAAATTTCTAAGGAGGATTACTTATCACTCTTTCCAAACATAGTGAAGATGTCAGATTGCTGACCCAACTGCACATTTCTCAAACACAGCAGTGCAAAGCACCTCAAGCAATCAAGAAATCATTAACTACCAAAGCCACCTTTGTCTTTTTGAACAATGTAACCATTAAGTCTGTTGATTTAGCAGGCTTTCTTGCAGCTTGTGGAAGGCAGTGGGCATCCTTCCTACGGGACGATGTGCACAAGAACTGCAGAAATGGATCTTATTAAAACACACCATTAAGTACTTTTGGACCATGTTTCAAATGGAAGAAAGACCCAGTACTTGAGACAGGGAGAGAAGCTCTTGGTAGATACACTAACTGAACAGTGTCAAAAAAACTCCGGGAATGCTGAAGATAACAGAAAAACACTTTGATGCTCTGTAATCCAGCAAAGTTTTTATGTCATCATAAGCTAAACCAATTTAAACACTGACTCTGATAAATCTCCAGCAAATACAAATCCTCTCTTACCTTTCCAGATCACAACATCCAATAAAGAGTACAATCTGTGGTACAGAGATGGTGAACATGGCCAGACCATTCTTTAACCTTACTGCAGACCATTATTTTCTACTGCGTAATTGATTATTTTTACACTAAATCATCATTCTTTTTTGTTAGAAGGAATTGAGGAGGAAAAAAATATGCGTTGTGGAAACAGAACAGAGCTGTGACTTAGAAAATGTGCAAACACATCTCTCAGTGGGATTCTGTCACCACAATCACAGCAGTATGCTGTAAATAGCTTTTCTTTAGCTGAGTTGCTCAGGCTTCAGAATGACATTATTAGTATTAAATGGTACCTTTGGAAACTAGCAATTTATGTTATAAATTCTCTCTTGTTTTCTTGAAGCTTCAAATGGAAAAGTGTAACTTGTTTTAGAGTTTCTGTAAATAGGAAAAGTTTCATTGAGACTTTCAAATTATAGTCTTCTGAAGTCAAACAGAAGTGCTTGTGACAGGCACAGTTTGAAACTTAACCGTTTATGGCAAGACACATTTTTACATTCACTCAGAATGTAAGATTTCAGAAGTTTTTAGAAAAGCTGTGAGGTGGAAAAGTTCAGCATGTACGCATAACTGATGAAGATTCATTTGGAGACATGAACATACCTGGGGCTGGCAGAAAAATTTATGTGATAAAGATGGTACATTAGGTCAGGGGTAGCTAAAAGTGAATTTCAGATTCTTCAGGGACATTCTCCTTTAAGTCAATAAAGGGCAAATGGTCATTCCCTTGTTCCATTTCTCTCTGCAGGCTTCAGTGAAGTTGACCATAAGGTAAGGTTGTACTTCATCACAAGGACAGAGAGATTCCTGGCAAAATGCTTAAAAGACCTCTTATTTGTGATCTCCCTTGTATGAAACTATTTCTTCATCCTTTTCAAAAATTAAAGGCTGCTTGCAGAAGTAGTACTGTCACAGCACAGTCTTAAGTACAAATAGGAAAGTAACACTGTCCCACTGACTTAATACTTCTATTATAGTCCACCAAACTGGTCCAAACGCTTTGATAAAAATCTGGTCACTGGTGAAGAATAAGCATCCAAAACTGGACACAAAAATTAATTCTCCTACTCTCCTTCTCCCCTAAAGAACAAGCCATCCCATTGGAAAATTGGATGTGGCACTTGCTGCCATGATCTAGCTGAACAGTTAGAACATCGGCTGGACTAGATGATCTTATAGGTCTCTTCCAGTCTTGAAAATTCTGTGATTCTGTGATTCTGTGATTCTGTGAAAATTTCCTTGAATTGAAAGATCAGATGACAAATGGTGCTAAGGCCTTAGTTCAATTGTACTATTGAGTTTTTTGCTAAAGCTCAGTTTTTATATATTAGTTTTAAAGCATTTTTTACATCCTCTCAACTAAGAGATTTTTCCCATTTATAAAACTCTTATCTGTTATTCACCTCATTACCCTCCCATGGTACAGCTAAGAATTGCCTGGAGACATTGGGAATATTTGAGTACCCAGGAAACTCCCTAATAAATATATAGAGCTAAAAAGTAATTAAACATGAAGCTTGACCAGGCTACTTTATTAAATGTAAGTTCTAGAGTGCGTAGTAATGAACTCAAGTTTTTTGCTGTCATCTTTATTCTGGGACCTCCATAATTAGATTAAGAATAAATGAAGTTTCCTAAAGCACCAGATAAGAACTGAAATAAATTACCTTCTAAGAAAAAATAATTCTCTTTGGAGAACCTCATTTTTTGCATACAATGCCAAATAAGGTCTTTGAGAGCATCAACACGCCCCAGAATATCGGGGAATTAAGGACAATGGGGTGTAGTCTTTTGCTGACATAAAGAAACATAATATGTATGTATTATAAAGAAAAAGCTTCAAGCAGAAAACTCCTACTCTACTGCATGCATTTCTCCTTCTAGAGAGAAAATAGGAGAACAAACTAAATATTATTTGACACAGAACATAAAGATATGAAATTTACCATGATGCAATAAAGGAAAAAAAGAAAATTAGGAAGATTGAAGACAAACAGATTTTCTGGGTTGGTCTGGTTCCCCCCTCATTCCAACTCATTTTCAGCTGTATTTCTACTTTTCAGCTAAAAATGAAAAGGGTATTTGTATACTTAGGAATTCACCTAGTTATTCTAACTATGTATATTACTTACCGCCCTTGCCCTATGTCCTTAGCTGCTCAAAAAAAAAAAAAATGCTTTTGCTCAAGCTGCAATGTCAGACCTCCTACAACATAAAGGATGAAAAGGCAAGAAAGTGAGCAAACCAACATCCATTATTTCACTGGAAGTTGAAGAAGAAACAAAACCTGATCTGAGAAAGTTATGCATCTTCAGTAATAGAAAGCAGGCCAAGAAACTACATATAAGTTCCATATCTAATAAACCTCATTTCAAAAATAAATGTATTGCAATTAGGGTTTGGGGTTTTTCTGTAGAAAAAGATGTTCATAAAAGTTTTATGAAAACCAACCAGAAAATTTGCAGATACAAGATGCAAGGTAAACCAGCATAATATGAAGATTTCACCGCCATCCCATGCAAAGATTTAACTGTTTCCAACAGCTTTGCATTATCTGAGTGCTGCTTAGAAAACCTACCACTACTAGTCTACGATCACATATCAGCAAACAGAAGAGCACTTTTGCCTATGTTGAAAAACAATCTCTGGGCTGGAAAAAGGTCAAGGAAACAGCAAATGTAAATAAAAGAAAAGGTCATTAACAGACTAATAACATGAAAGGCATATATGCCTTACAGTAAAGCATAAACAAAAAAAAAATTGCAAAAGAGAAAGATATTCTTTGCCTAAACAACTCCTATTGAGACAAGGTCTATCTGGTTTGGGGGAAATTATGAGGCTAGGCTGCAGTAAGAACACCACAGCTGTCAGTTACTGTACAGATGAAGTACAAGATGATGAACAATGAAGGATGATTTGCCGCATTCTGCACTTCGATATCTTGCTGACACATAAAATCTCCACTGCTATCATGTATGCCAACCCATCACAGAAGGGCTATAGTTACAGGAAAAGATAAATACACCCAGACATTATATAGGGCTATTTGCACATGACTCCACACTTTTCAGATCTTAATGCCTCTATATTTAAAACGTTATAGACATCAACAGAAAGGACAAGAAAATAAAGTTTTAAGGACTAAGTGTTCACAGAGTCTTTTATTTGCCTCTCCTTCAGGAACAGAAATAGAAAGATCTTGGAGAGGATTTGGTCAAGGGAGTTATAAAGAAGTAAACAAGGGTTTCAAAATCAGATGGTGAGGAGTTACATCCTAGGCATCAAGGAGGAAAGAAGGTCCTGATCTATTAGGGCTGGATTTGGCTTAAAGGGGTGAATGTAGAATGAACTGGTTATTTAATAAGCAACTCTGATTGACACAATAAATCACATCTATATCATATGCAAAAGCCAGTCACAGACAGATCAATGCCATTTAACCCATCTTTATTTTCATTTCCACCTCTTCTGACTACATTTTGAAAGGAAGGACAAAAACAGGCATCAAAATTAAGCCTGCTTTTTCTCTGGGTTTTTTAGAAACTTATGAGTCATCAATAGCATATTCTTTGCAGGTTCTGGTTCTTTCTAAAGCCAATTAGAGTCACCAGTCCTATTCTCATATTTCTCCCCCAGACCAACACACCATCCAGATGAACTGCTCTACCTCCATATAGACATCATAAAATTGATGCAGTTTTTCAGGGAAATATCTAGGATGGAAATGACAGCCCAAACACCACTCCCACAAGAACCCTAATATCATATAATCATAGTGTCATTTAAGTTAGAAAACCTTTAAATTCATAACATCCAACCACAACCTAATACTGCCAAGTCCAGTACTAAACCATGTCCTTAAGTGCCACATCCACAGGCCTTTTAAATGACTCCAGAGACCATGACTCACCCTGGGCTGAGTCATCTTTTCCCTTGGGGCAGCCTGTTCTGATGCTTATCAACCCTTTCAGTGAAGAAATTTTTCCTAATATCTAATCTTAACCTCCCCTGGAACAACTTGAGAACATTTTCTTTGGTCCTCTCACTTGTTACCTGGGAGAAGAGACTAACCACCACTTCACTACAACCTCCTTTCAGGGGTGATAAAGTCTCCCCCGAGCCTCCCTTTATCAGGACTAAACATCCCCACCTCCTCAGCCATTCCTCATCAGACTTTTGCTCAGACCCTTCACCATCTCTGTTGTCCTTCTCTGGACATGCTCCAACTGAGAAGCCCAAAACTGAACACAGGATTCAAGATGTGGCCTCAGAAGTACCAAGTACAGGAGAATAATCACTGTCCTGGTCCCTCTGGCTACACTATTTCTGATAAAGGCCAGGATGCCATTGGCACCAGCTGGGCACACCTCCCACAGGGGTGCTCACTGCTTCTGGCTGCTGCTGGTGTCTGGTAGAGAAGGACAGAATCCACAGCTGGCACTGGAACAGCTGAATGTTCCCACCAGGAGCTCAGCCTAGGCAGCTCTATCAGTTGTGGTAGGTGCAGACCTTTAAAGAGGTCACAGCTTTCATCCAAGTGGATACTACTGCTTCCTGGCCAAGTTGGCAGAGCTTCCTCACCTTTTGCTTGAATTGCCACGCCACAGCCACATCATGTTTGCAGCCCTGGTTGCTGGCATACCTTAAGGGCTGCATTTATATGTCTGGAGAACTGAGCCAACTTTGCTTCTGGCCCCACCCAGGTCCCACCAACCACTGTGGCACAAGCTGTGAGCTCCTGATGGCTGTCTCAGACCCTGGAGGTTCTGTTGCCCAACAAGGATGGACAAATCTATCTGGTTTATCTGAACAGTCAACATGAATGGGATTGTACCTGTAAGTCCTGCCTTTACCTAATTGCTGATGTTACTGATTTTTTGGCACTAATACATGTGTTGCTGGGACCAAATTATTTTGTAAACCTTTTTCAGAAGCACAACTAACAAACCTGACAAGTTGCTTGTAAGCTCATATCATCTCCTGTAAAGTTGTTCATTCCTTCTGAGACAACTTCTCCTGAACTACTCCACTTGCACATGCTGGGCACATTCTGCTATCAGTTACAAGTTCTTGAGAAGTCACACAAGCCACTAAACTTCAAACTACTTCTTCCAAATGTCTCAGCTTTCAAACACATGACCATGCTCCATGTGTGACTGCTTTATTTACTTTTTATTTTGTTAGGCTCTGACTTTGAGCTCAATATTTCTTTCCTGATCAGGTCTCCATTTTAATATTTCATTTTGCCCTGAGTTTTGCCAGAGAGACTGGCATCAAAGATAGCTGCTGGAAGCCACCTGAACATAAAGCATGCCCCAGAGAGTGGGGTGATTTTAAGTGTGGTCATGAGAAATTACAAACATAAGAATTGAAGAAAAAATTCCTTAGGGATTTAGAGAAAGACCAGAGGAATGTTGTACATGCAAGAAGAAATTGTGACTACTACTTTTAATGTATTGAACCAGAGATATAGAAGAATATGATTGGCAGAGGATAGCAATGGCAAATAGTCTCGGGAATCTGGAGAGAGTTCAGAGCTAAGCACCCAAAGGAGAGGCAATCCATTCAAGAAAGTCTGTTTGCCTCTTTACATCTGAGCAATGTCCACTGTTGTCCAGCATGAATATTTGCAGAATTCCATATTTTAGGATAAAAAAGACTTTCTTCTTTCCTAGTATTTAACAACTATGTCTTCCTTGTAACACATTAATTAACAGCAACCAAGCAACTTAGGTATTAAAGCACAATTTAGACTGTTTGGTTTTTTAGTGATATTTGGCCTGGTACCAGTACAAGTGTGGTAGAGAACAAAGCAGATTACAGAAGGTATATCAAAAGCTGTATTTACTTGTAGGATTGCTCTCCAGACACAGCAATCATGATGGGTAAATGCAGATTTAATCTCTGAACTATTAAAGGTAAACAGTCCAAGGAACTAGATATTGTCAAAACAGCATCCAACATTAATAGCTCATCTTGTACAATTCAAATATAGAGCTGTGTTTTCTTCCATGTACAGTACATTTGACTTCTTCAGTGCACAGTAAAACTGCAGTATCTGGAACATTAATTTTACATGTGTTCTTCTCAGACAGATTTTTGACCATACCTTTATATTTCCTTCACCAAGCTTTCCTTATAGCACATAAAATGAACTTTCAAGGATGTTTCTGCTGCCTGCTAAAACTCACACAGAAAAGCTTTTCACAGTCTACCTTTGCCTACATCTACTTCCAAAAATGTTGAGCATTTTTTGCCATTCATTCACAGTGGAATTCCAACACTTGCAGATCTGCCCACACTTCAGAGACATCTCAGATCATTTATCAGGTAGTAATCACAATATCACTGTGTTGTGATCATATTTCAAGAGCTCTATTGTCCTTATATTGCAATGGTTCCACATTGCTAGAGTTTCATACCTCCTTGATGTTTCTTGTAGGCATCTCCTCCATGCACTGACTCATCCTTCTTCTCACAGCAGCCAAGTGACTCCAGTTCCCCCTCAAGCAACCAATCCACACTTTTATAACACTTATTGGCTACAGCTACGGCCTGTTAAAGTTAGGCCTGTTCTCAATCTCTAATAATTGGCTCAACTGCAATCCCTTAAGGGATAAGATTGCTTTCTATCCTACATTTTCTTATATTGTGTCCCCCTACATCACTGCACTTTTATGATCAGAAGGCACCTCTGGAGATCCTCTAGTCCAACCCCCCTACCAAGGCAGGGTCACCCAGAGCAGGTTACACAGCAACTTGTCCAGGTGGATTTTGAAAATTTCCAGAGACTGAGACTCCATTCATTACCTGCTCAGGCATCCTGTACAAGTACTCTGCCACCCTTAATGTAAAGAAGTTCTTTCTCAGGCTGAGGTGAAACTTCTTGTGTTTTAGTTTATGGCCATTTTTCCTCACTCTGTTGCAAGGCACTACCAAAAAGGATCCGGCACCATCCCCTTGGCGCCTGCCTTTATATGCATTAATGAAATCCCCTCTCAAATTTTTCCAGACTGAATAGGCCCAGTTCACACAGTCTCTCCTCATAAGAAAGATTGTCCTGACCCTGCATCATCCTTGTGACCCTCCACTGGACCCTCTCCAATAACTCCTCATCATTCTTGTACTGAGGAGCCCAGAACTGGACATAACAGGGCTAAGTAGAGGGAGAGAATCACCTCCCTTAACCTGCTGGCCACACTCTTCCCAATGCACCCCAGGATACCACTGGCCCTCCTGGCCACAAGTTTTCAAAAAAAGGACTTGTGCACTAAAGCAGCTTTCTCATGCATGACTATCTCAGGCCAACTCCCCTCTGGATGCCTAAGCATCTTGAGGCTCTGCTGGATGGCGTCATAACCACAATGCATCAATACACTTCCATAAAACTTTCGCAGCAGGTCTGTAGCTGAAAGCTAAAAAATCTGTTTTTTTTTTTTTCTTTATAACATAATTAAGCCATGTGAAAGTCTGAGATACACCTACAGAGAGGCCAGACCATTGTAACACTAGGGAGTAATTGCAAGAATGGCAGTCATGAGTAAAGAGCAAAGCAGTTCGTTAGATATTTTTCTACGAGCTGGATGACATAAATCCTTTGGGACTTAAATACTGTCTGGACTATGTTTGAAATGTAGTTAAGATAACCAAGACCATTGAGTATTCAAAATAATGATAACTTAATTTTGTAGAAACAAAAGTGATTAAACTGAAGTTACTTTGAATTTTGTATTGGCTCAAAATGTGGATTTAAAAAAAATAATTACAGTGTAATTGTAGTGTTTTAAAACCTCATTAAAATGGTTTTCAAAAAAAAACCATTTAGCATTCTGCTGCTGCACTGAAAATTCAAACATTCACATGTAGTATTGGATTCATTAAAACTTTCTTACCAGATATGAGAGGCTTAGGTCTTGTACTCTCATTCCACTGCACAACATCATTAAATAATCTCAGTCTGATTGTGAAACTAACTGCAGTGCCTTTCATTTATTAAAACAATTTTTAAAATCAAACTATAGAACAGTGAGAAGAAAATTGGATTTTTGGAATCTCTAGTTTAAATAATCAAAAACTATACTAGAAAAGGCAGTGCAAACATTTTCCTCACAATACATTGCATAATAATATTAAAACATGTGGATCTAATTTGTGAATGTTGTAGCTTTACAAGTACACATAGAAGCTACCTGAATTTGCTCAGATGCTTTTCTTTGAATGTAATATTGCTGCTTCCATTTGGCTTATTTCTACTGTCTTTCCTAAGGCAAATCATCCAGTACAAGAGAGATTTCTTCACTCACTAGTACATTTCTGGGTGAATAGTTCCACTTATGAAGGGTAAAAACGCTATTCCTATATAAGGACTTTAAGGTCCTTTGTTTAAAGAGGAGAAACAAAAGAAAGTAGTGAATTTGTTTCTTACTGAAAAAACAAACATGAAACATAGAACCCCAAGTCATTACAGACATGACCTAGATGCTTATATTTTTGAATACATAGAAAGATTTTTTCAGGCACCAAATTCCTTCCTAGCTGCTTAAGAATTCAAGTTTTCACAAAAGAGGCTTACAGACTACATTATCTTTTGCATGCATGTCTGTCTCAGGGTAGATCCCCTTCAGACACCTTAAGCATCTTGAAGGTCAGTCTGTTAGATGGCCACACAAACATGATGCGCCAAAACTCTTATAAAAACTTTTGCATGAGGTCTGTGAAATGCAGGTGGGAAAATCCACAACTGAGAGATACAAAAAGTCTCTACGAAGCAAATTTTTGCTTCATAAAATAGTTAAAGTTACATGAAAGTTTGAGATACAATTGCAGGGAGGCCAGACCATTGTATCTCGTTCAACTTTTTTTTTTTTTTTTTCAGTATCTACCAACACAGTTTTATGAGGAAGATAAAGAACTGAAGTAAAACAAAATGAGAATGTATACTGTTCCCAAATTCCTTGTGATGCACAGGATAGGTCTAAAATCTAAACAAGTTTTAAAAAACATGATTGCTTAGAGAAAAAGAAGAAAAAATCCAAAATTTTTTTTTAAGTCATAAGGATCTTATTTGCCATGGAGGTCTTGAAGATGATGCTGGAAGACAACACTTTAGAGAATCCTCAACATCTATCTATGACCAGTCCCAGACTCTTCAAAATTTCTGCTATATGAAAAAGAAAGTTTTGCACCATTTTATGACTCATGGACCCAGAGGTCCTTTTCAGTGGTACAATCCCTGAAAGTCATAACAACAAAACCCAGAGTTTACTTTGGGGATGAGAGAGGTCTATCTCTATTTATTTTACAACAGCATATTGCAGCTGTGATCTTTCCAGGGGTGTGTGTCACCTAGACAATGTACCTAAGAACTTTGTGTGACCACTGGTTGCCACAAGAACTGCCAGCATTAGAGAAAATTGAGCCAAATATTCTAGCATCCAGCATTTTAATCACTGAGAAACTTGTTGGCAAATGCTGCTCTAATAACGCTAATTGGATAAAGTAGGTGCAAGGCTAATTAAGCTGTACTGATTCTTATTTCTTTATGTCCTAAATACATATTTTTACTTCATTTCATTCTACTTGATAGGAGGCTGTTGAAATTAATCACATAGGATAAGTTTAGCCATCTGCAATGAAGCTCCAAAAAAGTATCAGGAAATCTTCAGTTTGGTTTTCATTAAGTTGTGGCTGAGAATTTGGCCTGAAGCCAGTCTTCTGTTACAGCTTTAAATTTGGCCCACTATCAATATCTGCAAACAAAACTTGCATGGCTTTTACAATACAGCATTTAAAAATTTAGTATTAAATTAAGTTATGTATTCCTTGACAGATTTAGGCACAAAAAATGAAAACTATGTTTTTTGGAATAGCCAAAAAGACAAGAGAAAAAACCATGTAGTAATTGGATATGACATAGTTCATTGTACTTTTCGCATGTACAGCTATTAATAAAGAAAATTATTAAAAGGGAAGGGACATTCCAATCAAAACTGTTCTACAGCCAGTGTTTATACAGGTTATGTCCATGTGTGGAATACATGGATATTTTTGAAAAAGAGTAGAAGACTGAAAAAAAAAATGCTATGCTAGGAAAGCTGTGGTTAACTCAAACCAGCATAAAACACTGCTCTCAGCTATTTTAGTAGGAATAGGACATAAAGTAAATAAACAATTTTTGTTCTGAAATTTTTAAATATCTGGAATCCCTAAGTAGTGCTGCTACTATTGACCATTGTAGGGCAGAATTAACATTTTTGCAAATTCAGCCTACTTATAGACCTGGAAAACATGTGTTCAACCTACCCCCATTTCCCTTAAGATGTCAGTCATCCTTTTTATTATCTTTGTGTCCACACCACTACAACCAAAAATGAAAATGTGTCAGTCTGTTTTTAATGACCAAGACCTCCCACAGATGTCCATCATTTAATAACATACATTGAGGCAGGTAAAGAAAGGTGTAAAATTGCCCTTCTTTATAATTTCCTTCCTTCCTTCCTTCCTTCCTTCCTTCCTTCCTTCCTTCCTTCCTTCCTTCCTTCCTTCCTTCCTTCCTTCCTTCCTTCCTTCCTTCCTTCCGACACTTCCGACACTTCCGACACTTCCGACACTTCCGACACTTCCTTCCTTCCTTCCGACACTTCCTTCCTTCCTTCCTTCCTTCCTTCCTTCCGACACTTCCTTCCGACACTTCCTTCCGACACTTCCTTCCTTCCTTCCTTCCTTCCTTCCTTCCTTCCTTCCTTCCTTCCTTCCTTCCTTCCTTCCTTCCTTCCTTCCTTCCTTCCTTCCTTCCTTCCGACACTTCCTTCCGACACTTCCTTCCGACACTTCCTTCCGACACTTCCTTCCTTCCTTCCGACACTTCCTTCCTTCCTTCCTTCCTTCCTTCCTTCCTTCCTTCCTTCCTTCCTTCCTTCCTTCCTTCCTTCCTTCCTTCCTTCCTTCCTTCCTTCCTTCCTTCCTTCCTTCCTTCCTTCCTTCCTTCCTTCCTTCCTTCCTTCCTTCCTTCCGACACTTCCTTCCGACACTTCCTTCCGACACTTCCTTCCGACACTTCCTTCCGACACTTCCTTCCTTCCGACACTTCCTTCCGACACTTTCTTTCCGCCACTTCCGCCACTTCCTTCCGCCTCTTCCTTCCTTCCTTCCTTCCTTCCTTCCTTCCTTCCTTCCTTCCTTCCTTCCTTCCTTCCTTCCTTCCTTCCTTCCTTCCTTCCTTCCTTCCTTCCTTCCTTCCTTCCTTCCTTCCTTCCTTCCGACACTTCCTTCCGACACTTCCTTCCGACACTTCCTTCCTTCCGACACTTCCTTCCGCCACTTCCTTCCGCCCCTTCCTTCCTTCCTTCCTTCCTTCCTTCCTTCCTTCCTTCCTTCCTTCCTTCCTTCCTTCCTTCCTTCCTTCCTTCCGACACTTCCTTCCTTCCTTCCTTCCTTCCTTCCTTCCTTCCTTCCTTCCTTCCTTCCTTCCTTCCTTCCTTCCTTCCTTCCTTCCTTCCTTCCTTCCTTCCTTCCTTCCTTCCTTCCTTCCTTCCTTCCTTCCTTCCTTCCGACACTTCCTTCCTTCCGACACTTCCTTCCTTCCGACACTTCCTTCCTTCCGACACTTCCTTCCTTCCTTCCGACACTTCCTTCCGACACTTCCTTCCGACACTTCCTTCCTTCCGACACTTCCTTCCTTCCGACACTTCCTTCCGCCACTTCGTTCCTTCCTTCCTTCCGCCTCTTCCTTCCTTCCTTCCTTCCTTCCTTCCTTCCTTCCTTCCTTCCTTCCTTCCTTCCTTCCTTCCTTCCTTCCTTCCTTCCTTCCTTCCTTCCTTCCTTCCTTCCTTCCTTCCTTCCTTCCTTCCTTCCTTCCTTCCTTCCTTCCTTCCTTCCTTCCTTCCTTCCTTCCTTCCTTCCTTCCTTCCTTCCTTCCTTCCTTCCGACACTTCCTTCCGACACTTCCTTCCGACACTTCCTTCCGACACTTCCTTCCGACACTTCCTTCCGACACTTCCTTCCGACACTTCCTTCCGACACTTCCTTCCTTCCTTCCAACACTTCCTTCCTTCCGCCACTTCCTTCCTTCCTTCCGCCACTTCCGCCACTTCCTTGCTTCCGCCACTTACTTCCTTCCTTTGTAATGTAACCATTTTAACATCATCCTCTCCTTGTGAACAATTCTGTACTGTCTTTGTTATATGTGATACTGAGAATGCTGCATGGAGAACTAGAAATGTAATGTATTTAGCATTTCTTTCTATTTAAAAAAAGACTAGCACATATAGCTTTGCTGTACCAATTAAGTATAGTAGCTTGTTAAAACAATCTGTGTTTTCGCATATTAAATACTTTATAATCTAGCACAAGATGTGGACTTAGAATTTCTTAATGAATGTGCTTGGAGTTTCCTTTAAATGGTGAATACAGAATGAACCTGCTCGTGGGAAAAGAATGCTATGTATCTCTGTTATTGCTTCAGCCTAGAACTGTTACAGCAGCTGCCTTTGTGGATGGCTTACAGCTGCATTAAAGCTCAAAAATGTATGATTAAAAGCCCAGCATTTAAGTTTTCACACAAAGCTGAGAATCATAAGGATTTAGGTCTAGCAGCTTTAAAAACCAGAAAACTAATTTTTCATAACAGTTTGTGTACTGTTCTTATCAATGTTTTTACATATGAACATTTTAAGTAAATAACCTCATGTACAAATAATACACAGATACAAGAATTGCTTGAGTTTAGTTGGTGATTTTTAAAAGGTTTTTCCTTGCTTATTTTAGCTGCATTTCTTCTTTCTTCTGCCCTTTTACTAACCCTTCTCTGAAAAAAAAGCATTGTATTTCTAAACTTTAACAGAAACTTTAACAACCATGATTTGGAAATATCTGAGATTAACTAGCTACTACTACTTGATTCATTTTTCGTTTAAATTTAATTCAGTTATACTGGGACAACCATGAAAATCCATCCTGTAGAAGAAAAAAAACCTGATCAACAAAAATAAGCGGCAAATATATCTTCCACTTATCTTCCTCCTAATTCCTTCCTCCTCAGAAAACATTTAAATGTATTTTTATATGTACCTTTTAAAGAAGTGCTCATTTAAGATTTTTACCCAGATAGATTCTTTTCTCTTAACTTTGCAACACCTGTAAATTATATCACAATTAACGAAAATCTGAACTCATCAGTAGTATGGTATTACAGCGACCTGAGTGGGTCGCTGCTGGGGCAGAGAGAGACAGTGAATCTTGTTTCTAGATCAGAAGGCTGGATAAGGCTGGATTTATTGATATATGATATATAATACATTATAACTATACTAAATAGAATAAAGAGAGAGAAGTTGCAGAGCTGCTGCTAAGCTAAGAATAGAAAGAAAGAATCTCTAACAAAGTTGTGTCCAAGGACTCTGTCCCTACCTTGTTCCTTGCGATTGGCCCTTAATTATAAACATGTTAACATGAACCAATCACCAATCAAAATAGGTGCATCGCATTTCACAGCAGCAGATAACAATCGTTTACATTCTCTTCTGAGGCCTCTGCCCTCCAGAAGACACAGAAATCTGAAAGAAAGGATTTCTGTGAAAAAATGTCTGCGACAGTATGGTGAGTTCTTAGCATGTTTTTATTTCACAAATAGTAGAGCTTCCTTATTTCTTTACTGCCCTACACTCAGATATCGAGATATTGTCTGGCTTTTAATTACAGATTGAACAACAGAAAAAAATAAAAAGTAGAGAGTCCTCAAGGCTAAAGCATCATTTTGGATTGAATTATCCATCTGGCATTTAATTTTCACTTTTGACACAAGTCACAGCTTTTGTCAGAAAGAATTCTTGTTTGGATGCTAGCTTTTTATACATCGTGAGAGAAAGCTGTCTGACTCATTCCCTTAACCCAACAACGTCGTCAGAAGCATTCTCATTGTGAAATGACTCAAAAAATCAGCTGTTTGGAATGCATGAAGATCACACCAGAGGTTTCAGGAGTCATTTTTCAAGCTCCTTTCTTCCTAAGTAATCTTCATTTCCACAGATCTCTATTGCCGGATACATGCAAAGCTGCCATGTTAAATCACCACAATGTTCCTAAAAATTACCCTTATAAGACACTTCAGACTAAATGAAAACAAAACAAATTTGCAGAAGAAGGTTGATTCTTGCTGCTCACGCACATTACTTACAGATGTTCTCCAGGAAAGATAAGTATTTTGCAATTTACAGTACATTTTGAAACAAGGGAGTATTGAAAAAAACTATTGAAGAGCAACACAGAACATTAGCTGCTCTCTGCTTTAAGAGACTCTAATTCAGCCTTAAGAATGTTGAAAAGAGAAAACTGAATCCACAGAAAACTGAATCCACAGAAAACTGAATCCACTGAATCCACAGGATACCCTACAGGATGCCAGAAGCCTGAGCACATTTAATCTTTTATAGTGTATGTGGTGTTGTGTCACTCTAGGAAGTAAAGGAAGCAGCCCAATAAACCGTGGTCTTGTCCACCACAGGATGTGTCTCCAAGAGAGTATGGGATAAAAGATCTTCGGCTTAGCTCCTCCACAGTGGAATCAGTGCTACAGAGACTTTACAAGGGCCTGAAGTGACTGGACAACAGATAATGGTCTTAAAATCAGTGTAGATTTAGATTACATATAAGGAAGAAATTCTGTACTGGGACTACGGTGAGACACTGGAACATGCTGTCCAGAGAAGCTGGGAATGCCCCATCTCTGGAAATGTTCAACACCAGGCTGGATGGGGCTTTGAGCAAACTGATGTCACTGTCCATGGCAGGGGGTTGGAGCTACATGAACTTTAAAGACCTCTTTCAACCCAAACCATTCTGTAGCTCTTTGATGCTATACTTCAGACTGCACTAAGGAGTAATATGGACTCAACCTTTAAACCTGACCTTTTTTTGTTTCTGCCCAGGGCTTCCACAACATCTACTGAATGGCTAAATGTAGAATGGGATTTAACATGGACTGATCTTGAATTTAAAGCACAAAATAAAAATACACTATAAAATATAAAAATAAAGACATATCAAGAACAAGTAGATAGGCACTCTGACTTGTCTTTTGCCATACTGAAGACTAAAGGAAACTTACAGAACACCTGGCAAATTTAGATCCTAACCACTGAGTCTACCTTCAGCCAGGAGACCTAAACCACTTCATTTCCCCTCCTGCCTTTTTATGCTACTAACATTGTATTACCAAAGCTTTTGGCATCCTCAAGGAATAGAACTTCCTAATGTTAATGGAAATTCAAAAATTTAATCAAATTTTCCAAAACTGAGAGCTGGGAAGCTCAAGCTGGCTGCAGCCCAGGGCAGCCAGTCCTGATACAGTGCCTCAAAAGAATCTTCAGGCTTTCCCCTATGGGCTTGCTGATAGACATGCAAAAGCTTTCAAGATGGAAAACTCTGATAAATATTTTTTCCTGAATGCTAGGTTACATTGTTTATTCAGAGCTGAGCTATTCTATTTCAAACACTGACTAAAAAGACTTTTTTTCAATTACTTTGAGTTGAATTGGCTTCAGATGACTTAGGGAGTTAAGAGGAATGATACTATTTAGCATTTATCATCATCATCATCATCATCATCATCATCATCATCATCATCATCATCATTAACAATGCACTCTCCAGATAAAAGATGTGTTTTACTCTAGTCCTGTATACATTTTAGAAATAATATTTTGATCCTAAACCAAAACCCACTAAGTTAATGAAAATGATGCAGTTGCCACTGATCAATATATCTTAACTGGAGATAGGAAATTCTTCCTATGACAGAGGCTAAACATGAAGAAATTGAACGCCAATTATTTCACATATGTGACTAAAACGCTAAGATTAAAATGATAATAGATATATGTTACTGAGATTCTAAGTGAAAATTACAAGAGACATAATAATGTTTTTTTAGTGGTACTCAATAGCAGCTCATTAATAGTGCTGATACACTAATTCCAAAAAAACCCCACTAATTACCTTACTAAAAAGAACCTGAACATTACTTACTACTGCAAGGGAAACATGCTCATAAATCTTTATCATGTGTGCCAGGTCAGTTCAGATGGTTAGAATAGATAATGGGAGACAGTATGAAGAATACAAAGCATTTTTTCTCACAGTCATCTAAGATATCTGCACAGATATTGATCATTAAAATTGTAAACGTTACATTAGAGAGTATATGGTACAACCAGATCACTGGCTTGTTAAAAATAATGAAAAACTGGGTAAGAAAACAGAAGCAATCTTAATATTTAAGAAAGTGGAAAAAATTGCATGCAGACATGCACATGAATCTCTACATAGTTTTGGGTTTTTTTTATTTTATGAATTCATGAGTATGTGTGAGCTCAACTGTAAATATGGAGAAGAATAGTCACTCTTCTCTCAGCAAGGGATCCATTTTTTTTTCTTAGAACTAGGACAACAAAATGGAGAATTTATGCAGAATCGATATTGATGGACAAACACATAGGATTTTTTGTTTATTTTAAACAGCTTAACAAAACTAGGAGAATGCTGTTATGATTTCAGAACCATTCCTTAAAAATGCAAAAGTTGGAGCTGAAACTGCTTGCTTCAACACAATGCAGTCTTTTGCCAGTGCTTTGTGACATAACTTGTAGTTAAAAAGTTATATGCTTATTCTTTGCAAGAAGAGTTTCTGAGGAATTGGAGACAAAGCCAAATCTTCCATAACACCAGTGATGCTGCTAACCATCCTTATAAATAAAAGACTCTAAATTCAGCAGAATACATATCCAGTAATGAGCCACTTACTGGTGAAATGTAATCCATTTCTTTTCCACTTACCTGCAAGGACTTCAACAGACTGACAGGGCAAACAGAAAGAAAATTCAAATTATAGAGATGGAAACACAATTTAAACACCAATCCAAACCCTCAACTACATGTTGTGTTGTTTCTTCAACCTCCCATACACAAAAAAACCAAACCAAACCAAAAACAAACAAACAATCAAAACAAAAACAAGAAGAAAACCAAAGTCAAGCCAATAAATTCTAGACTACATTTGAATTCTCACACTTACAAATGTATTGAAAGAGCTAAACAATTAAAAATCAACTCATCTAGGAGGTAAAAAAAAAAAAGGTAATTAGATTTTGGGAATCCTTCATCAGCAAACACTAAATTTTCACTTATGTTTTAATACAAAAAAAGAAAGCTATTCTGACAAGAACCCATGCTGAACAAAAAATTCATACACTTCTAGCAGCAGACTA
Organism: Melospiza melodia melodia; assembly: GCF_035770615.1. Lineage (NCBI taxonomy): Eukaryota > Metazoa > Chordata > Aves > Passeriformes > Passerellidae > Melospiza > Melospiza melodia. Next base: position 132,738,318 of record NC_086194.1, on the reverse strand, counting down.
TCTGATGATACATAATTAATCTTTGATTGATTACTTTAATTTAGATACTGCAATTATTTTGGCAAAGACTGTCACAAGCAGTAAGAGTTACAAAAGTTTTTTTCAGTATTGATTGCAATAATTCTATTTAAATCACACTGGGATTGATACTCTTTCAACCTCTCCTTTATCCAATCCTGACTACTTTGCTTTTATTTTTATATTTCTTATGTCTGAATTATTATTCACACTCCAAGTTAATTTTTTACTTCATTATTACAATTTGCCTTGTTATGGTACTCTTGAGTCTTGTTTGATCTTGCAGAATTTAACAATCTGAGGCTCAAAGCAGATACTAGAAATTGGTCTCAGATACTATCTCAACACTTCTGCATCATGAAAGACTTCAACAGATTACTGTACAAATTGTACCAATAACTGTATAAATGAGTGCTACATAGTACAATTTAGGTGTCCACCTACATAGTAATGAATAAGTACAACATTTGCAGTAAAAACTTCCCTAATATTCATTTTATAGGTCTAAAACCAGTGGATTTATAGTAAGTCTTTTTATCGATTGTATTCTACATTTTGCCTATGGTTCTTCAATGAATACATTCATTTTATCAGCAACTACACATCATTACCCAAACCTAATTCAAAATGCTTGCCCTACCAGTATATGCTACCAGACACATTTATTATGCTTTGCCCCACAGATGACATTCATTCACTCACTCTTATCTCATCATCATTTCTGTATTTTCTCTATTAACTTGCGAAGTTTTACAAAGCTTTTGAGAAGCACAGATTTCTGCTTATCCTCTTGAAGTCACTAATTCTTTGAAGCCCTTTGTTTTCAGTAAACCACTTAAAACTGTTGTGCATATTCTTTTTTTTTCTTGGAAGCTGGAATATTCAAGACAGCTTCCGAGGATTTTTGAAAAGCTAGTTCAAATAGCAGCAAAGTTGCTCATCCTCAAACGCTTCCATGCAAGGCCCTAACAACAGTGTAATACACTGAATTTAGAGTCTCGAGGTTTTCTGTACAGTCTGTGTGTAGGGAGAACAAAATATTTAAAATTAAAGGGTTATAGAGAATGCGATAGCATCAGAATGGTGACCTGCCAGTAGTGGGGTTCTGCAGGGCTCCATCCTTGCCCCAGTTGCTTTCAACATCTTCATTAACCACATGCATGCAGGACTTGAAGGAATACTAAGGAAGCTGCCTGATGATGCTAAATTGGGAGGAGCTGTCAACTCCCTCAAGGGCAAAGAGACACTGCAGAGAGACCTCAACAAACTAAGGACAAGTGCAGGATTCTGCACCTGGCCAACCCTGATTGTCTATGTAGACTAGGGAGGAAGATGCTGAAGAGCAGCACTGCAGAAAGGGATCTGGGGGTCCTGGCTGGTGTGAAGTTGAACACGAGTCAGCAGTGCCCTGGCAGCCAGGAGGGCCAACGCTGTCCTGGGGGCATCAGGCACAGCATGGCCACTCGAGTAAGGGAGGAGATCCTCCTGCTCTGCTCTGCACTGGGGTGGCCTCACTTCGAGTGCTGGGGGCAGTCTGGGACACTATAGTATATGAAAGATATTAAGCTCTTAAAAACCATCCAAATTAGGGCCATGAAGATGGTGAAGGTCTGGAGGGGGAAGCCATAAGAGGAGTGGCTGAGGTCACTTGGCTGAGCCTGGAGAAAAGGAGATTTAGGGGAGACCTCACTGCAGTCTACACCTTCCTTGAGAAGGGAAGAGGAGGGGCAGGTATTGATCTCTTTACCCTCATAACTACTGACAGAACTCAAGGAAATGGCATGAAGTTAGTCAGGGGAGGTTTAGGCTGGATATTGGGAAAAAGTTTTTCACTCAGAGGGTGGCTTGGCACTGAAACAGCCTGCCCAGGAAGTGGTCACAGCACCAGCCTGATAGAGCTCAGGATGCACTTGGATAACACTCTCAGGCACAGGGTGTCATGCTTGAGATGTCCTGTGCAGAGCCAAGAGTTGGTCTTGATGATCCTGATGAGTCCCTGTAATGGTTTTGGTTCACCAATTTGAGTTTTCCTGGCCAACGCACCAATTAATGTAGTGGGACTAGAATATACCTACTAATTTCCTGCTGTGAGATAGGAGAAAGGCAAAGGAGGTTCAAAACTTTAAAAGGGTATAAAGAAAAAGCTTTATTAACAGTAACTAAAAGAAAGAATAAAAAGAATCAGAATAAAACCTTCAGAACACTTCTCCTCTCCCCTGCAACCTTTTCTTTCCCACTCACAACATTCAGAAACAATTCAGTCAGTTTATCACTTCTAGAATAGTCTTTCTGCAGTTCACTTAGGGAGAGGAGTCTCTCTTGTCACATTATGGAGACTTCTCCACATGAAAACAGTTCTCTCATGGCTTTTAACTTCCACAAATAGCAGCCTCCCAGGAATCTGCAATCATGAAGTCCCTCCCATATTTCACAGCTTTCCCACAGCTATGTTTATGGGCCATGTAAACTTCTGGGGTACTGTTTTAAAGATGAGCTGTTCAAGAGCAAAGGTCACCTTCATCTATCTCCGAGATCATCTTCATCTCTGGGAACAGAGGTCTTCTTCTCCTGGGGGAAAAGGGTCTTCATCACTCCTCTCTCTGTCTGTTCAAACTTCTCGTGGGATCACAGCTACTTCAACATCTGCTTGCTTTAACATAGATGCCTTTGCTCATACCTACAATTTTTTTCTCCCCAAACTTTTCAACAAGTTACAGGGAAAAATAGTCTGATGTATCTATTACATTCTTCTCCATAGCCTTACAAGAGGATTTCACCTCAAACCTCATTCTCCTTCCATCTGGGACTTGACTCTTTTCTTTACTGACCTTGTCGTCTTTATGTTGCTCCTTTATGTGTCTTCACTCTGTCCTTTCCTTTCACTAGAGAGAGGGCCAATGCTTTGCACGTTTCATCTGTGCAGTGAAGAGTTAAATCTCACCCAGGCCTGTGGGCCATCATGGGATCTCTGCTGAGTTGCAGCCAGAGCACTTACAGTGAGGTATTTCAGGCATGCTGGGGGCTGTGTCAGGATCAGCCGCATGGCTGGTCTTTGGTTTTTGCTGTGCTCAATTCCAGCCGCAGGGCCACTCTGTGCAGGCCACAGGGCCACCTCTGGCCTCGGCCGCATGATGTTGTGTGGCGGCCACGCTGCGAGGGGACCTGGCAGCAAGATGTTAGCAGCCATGGCCCGGCCCTGCCTCAGCCAGGGCCCTGGAGCCTCCCCTCTCTCTGCCGGGCTGGGGCTTAACCCGGCTGGGATGGGACTGCCGGGCTCCCTGGAAAGGGACCCAGCCCCGCAGCAGAGCCCGCCCGGGCTGGCCTAGCCAAAATGGGGGCTAGGCCTGCCTTGCTGCCTGTTCCCAGGCCAGAAGGAAAATAGAGCATCGCCAGGGTTCGTTAATTTTAAAATGTGAATCCCACAGAGGCAGATCTAGTTTTAATTGGCTCATTAACATGCCTGTTCTCAAAGCTAGCCAGCAATTGGTTTTGCTGGGCACAGAGGAAGTCAGTTCTCAGCAGCTCCTCACAGAAAAAAATCACTTGCATGGGTGGATCCAATGCAAAACCAGCACAGTCCCTTCCAACTCAGCTTATTTTATGATATTCACTGTCCACCATATATGAACACCTTTCTGTCTAGAAACCTTGGTTGGTATTGTGGTAAAAAAAAAAAAAGTTAATATTGTCACTTGCAAATTTCCATTTGTTTTCCAGCATTAAAATTAACTTAGATATAAAGTGATGACTAGTGCACTGCTGTACAACGTTCAAATCTTTAAGACAATGTGATTGAATAAAAAAATAAGACTCAAACTAATTAAGATATCTAGTGAGTTGAAAATCCTTTAATCAATATAGCACACTCATACTAAATTTTCCCAGAAAACATACCTCTTGTTGCTGATTAAACTAATTGAATACAAAAATTAGAAACAAAATACAATGTATTCACCAGCATGTTCACAATCACTTGCTACAAACATTAATGTACAGCAAGAGAGTATAGACTACATATTTATAATTGCTTATAATACAAGTATCAAAGCAGTTCTTCATGACATTTATAAAACCCACTGAAGTATTCAGTCGGTATTCAGTATTCACAATTTGCTAACACAGTTCATTTTCACGTCACTTTTTGAAAACAATTTTGTTTTCCATAATTTTTACTTTACTCAAATTAATTTGGGGTGAACTGTGACATAACTGCCCATTTGCACTAGTAAACACTTCTTTCCTTTCCACACTGGTTGTGCTGGAGTAGAGATATGGATCATGATAAAGTCACCTAGGTAATATTTTCAATGTCTTTCTTCTACTATTTCAGGAAAGAATATATCAAATTTGCACATTAGCCACAGAAATCTAACTGACTTTTCAGAAGACACCAGATTCTCACGGCTTTTCTTGATTGCTTTATTTCAATTTTCAAATCAGAGTCTGTATAATTAAAAACTGGAAAATTATGTTTCCAACCTTTTCCACTCCAAAATGTAATTGTTTAAGCCATTCTATTTGCCGGCACCTCTCATTTTCTTATGCTTCTCATACTCTGCAGCTGTTGATAGCTCTCATTTTCCTTCTTCACTGGTTTTTAACAGTTCACTAAGCATAAATTCTGCAGCTTGTTAATCCTGGGATTCATTTTCCTCCAACTTACCATCTTGTTACAGTGCTATATCTTTACTTGGCTTCTGCCTTACAACCTGAATTTCTTCCAAGGCTGCTGCTTTATGAAAATTGTTAGGTTTGTGCATTCTTTTCAGTTGGGCAGCTGCTGGAGAATGGCAGCAATTGTCCTCCAAGCATTTTCTAGCTTACACACTCAAGATTCTTTTGCTCAGTCCAGTCACCTCAGGAGCTTAGCATAAGCCCCAAAGCTGTGAGTTTTCAAGGAGATTTTAGGTGAAAATTCAGTACATAAGAAGAGACTTCTCCTAAAGACATAAGAGGCACATCAAAAGGAATGAACTAAGGGGGAAATACAGACAATGACAGCAGCATTAAGTATATAAAGTGGAACAAAGCATGAGACCCCAGAGGAACATGGAAGGACCAAGATATCAATAGAATGATTTTCTGCTTAAATAGCTCAGAAAGGATTCCATAAGCTTTGCTTCAGAAAACTTTAACCCCAATGGCTTCAATAAATCTATTGATTCAAAGGAAACCATATTATCTTGTAATATGATATTTAGTTTGCCATTTTCTCTATCAGAGTACATGAAAAGAATCAGTAACTAGGCAGTAGTCTTTTCTAAGAGTAAAAAATAACTTTTACCTCAGGATAGCTGTCATTTGCTTTATTGGCATAATCAACTGATAAAAAACTCAAAACTTTTTGGTTTTATTCTTTATTTCTGGAACCCCAAAAGCCAACTTTTATTTTCATTCTTCTCTATATTCCGCATGCCAACACAACATCAACTACTTCAATAGATACAATTCTTTCCAGACACAAAAGAAATGCAAGTCCAATATTCAGACAATTTCTTTCTAACCCATTAAGTTAAAAAAAAAAAAAAAAAAAAAAAAAAAAAAAAAAAAAACAAAACAAAGCAAATGAGACTGAACTAAGCAAACAAGAAATCCACAAACTCAACAAATCAAACAAACAAGTAAAAACCCCATAAATAAAACACTGCACAGGTAAAACGTTGGAATTCATTCCTGACAAGCAGTTACTTACCAAATTAACCCTTTTTATCCATCTGAGCTCAACTATCATGTGCAGGTTTCCAGCACATTATTTTGATTTATTTTATTCATCATTTCTAAGACTAAAGACGGATGGTATGGAAATGAGCATTACCCTTGAGTCTTCCCACACTAAGACCTAGAGCACAGTGATGTCCTTTTTATCTGATCACACACATCTTCCAGACCAACATGACAAAGGCTCATCTTGGCATAAAGATATAGTCCTACAGCACTGAGGACTGTAATCTCTTATATTCTACTTTTGAGATCCAGCAGCTCAATTAAAGGTTGAAAAAATCATTGTGACAAAACTTGCAGTAAAACTTGAGAATTTGTCACAAAACGTATGGCTGTGGTTTTCCTAGTAAAAAAAATCCTTGAAAGATTTGTACAACTAAAATTATAGGCGTGATATTTATTCCTCTGTCTTGGTCACTATGTCCTAACAGTTATATATATATCCATTTCTCACACATTTGTTTCTTGCCTTCATAAGGGAGACAGACACAGATTGGAAGCCCTTCGTTTATGAGATGTATTACAGGAGGGCAGAAATATAATGGACATAGTTTTAAGTTTTCATTTTCTACAAAGCACCTTTTTTCCCAAGGCAAGAGTTATCAACCTTCATCCTCATTTTACTCTACTAACATAAGGTTTCCTGAAGTGAGATCTATAAAACCTCACAACAGTAGAAAAGAAATATGTCATCTTCTTTTGTTATAAATAATAATAATAATAGTATGCTTACTTTAGCCTTTATCCATACACTTGTATCCTTAATAAAATTGTTCAGTATTTGAATGCTCACATTTCAGCCTGTGGCTTTTCCAGTATTCTCCATCAGATATGTCTGCTCACTTCCCACAGCCTGTCCTTTCACTGAAAATGTACTGCTTTAATTTGACACATTTGCCTTGCAACTAATCTTCCTAAGTTTTGCTTCTCTGCTGTGATTATGGCTCCCATTCTCCTTCTTCCTTCTAATTTTAATTAATTAATCAGAATCTGGAATTGAAAAATAGAGTAGTCTCAGCATTGTAGGATACTTGAGAGGGAAATGGGAATTTTTAATTTGCTCTATAGTCATCTGCTGCCCTTTTAGGTTGTTTTTTTAATTAGCAACATGGCTTATAGTATCTCTCCTTAAAAAATTGTCGCTATCATAACCTTAGATAATCAAAACTAAAAAAAACTACTATTAAATACACCATAAAGAGCAATAGGAATTAGGACCAGTCCTGTGGTCACTGTGTGAACATTTACAAGGCTGGAAGGGAATTCAACAAACCTTTGCCTCTAGTGGAAATTACTGGAAAAACAGTAATTTGCTGCTATAGGTAATTGGGAGCTACCAATTAGGTATACTGAGTATTGAGCATTGAGAATAGCAAAACTCTACAATGTTTAACATTTAGCATGTAGAACTTTGTACTGATAGTGGAATAGTCAAGTATTTTACCTGTTTCTCACAGTTATTTTAAAAGACATGTGTTTGAACTTAAACCCTGCGTTTGCTCTATCGGGGTACTTAAAAAGGCACACTGGCAGTGTTCTAAGAGTATTTATGATTTTTCCACACCTGAATTTACATTTTCTACATCTGAATATTTTTTCTCCCTAATTAATATTTCTTTATGCAAACATTAATTTAAAAGGTAAAGAATGCCTTAATATTCTACTAGATATTACACAGTATTATGCCATTTATATAAAAATGCTTGGACCAAAAAGAATCACATTAATGTACATAATTGAACAAATGTATGACTGGGGCATGACTTATCAAACTATAACTCTCATGAAGACTGAAGGAAGCTCAAAGACAGCGTGACAGCTAAGAACACACCATGGTTTGACTTGGACATTAACAAGGTGTGTGAGAAGTCAGAAAGGGAAGACAGCTCCTACAACAACTGGTGGTGTAAAAGTTATCCTTAAGGACTATTAACAGAACTGAAAAGATGCATGGCATGTATTTTCTATTATTATTTATAACTATCCCAGGTCATAAAGATTACAACATTTAAAATTAAATATCCAGAAAACAATTATAATCATGACAAAAGAGCAAATGAACAACAGAAAAATTGCAGCTTCTGGAAAGCTGACAGTCTTAAGACTGGCCTTACATGGAAAAGACACCAAGGTACCTGTCTATAATGACAGGAAATAAAAGAAAAATACTTTCCTGGAAAAAAAGGACAGTATACAATGCTATGTTGAAGAGAAAGAATCGAGAGACCTCAATTTCTTTAAATTAATCCTTCAGCTCATGGATATAATTTCAGGCTTCCTGGGCAGAATCTCAGTCAACAGACTTCTGCTAATAGCCAAACCTCTTTCAGATACAGGGGAAGCAGCACTACAGATACAACTGAGATTCAAAATTTAGCACACTGTCTACAGCCCTAATTAACTGCAAGAGTTGGATGATGTCCAGAGCTGCAGTCCTTAGCTTAAAAGTCTGCCTACAACAGAAGGATCTGTATTAAATCCAAGTTAACCCAGAATACAATTATAATGCAGAGCACTTGCACTCATTTTAACACAGAGAATACTGCAGACAGAAAATGTAGTGGGTCTTTTTGGCTCTCCCTTGGTTTTTTTGGTTGGGAAATTTCAGCTATAAAAATGTCATTCTTTCTAAGAGTGAAACTGAGAAAAATATTTCCCTCATGCTAAAAACAATTTCTTAGAAATTGAGATAATGTATTATAACATCCAGGAACACAGGGAACCAATCATCAGAACTCTTTCTTTAGACATTTTCATAGGAAACGGACACACCTTAATTTCAGTAGAAATACACAGCACACAAACTTGTAAGACTAAGAATGATAGAATCGTAGAATTGTTTAGGTTGGAAGACCCCTAAGTCATTGAGTCCAAACATAAACCCAGCACTGCCAAATCCAGCACAAAACTATGTCCCCAGGTGCCACATCTACATGGATTTTAAATACCTCCAGAGACAGCGATTCACCCAGTTCCCTGGACAGCCTGTTCCAATGCTTGACAGGCCTTTCTGTGAATATATTCTTCCTAATATCCAATCTAAGCCTCCCCTAGCACAACTTGAGGCCATTTTCCCTTGTCCTGTCACTTGTTACCTGGGAGAAGAGCCCACTCCTAACCTGGCCATAATCTCTCTTCTGGTAGCTCTAGAGAGCAATAAGGTCAATGACGTCTTATGTCAGATCCAATGAGTGTCTTTGGTTTTCAACAGTTCATCATAAAATTCGAAGTTTTATCCACACAAATAAGGATTAGAAAATGCATTAATTTTGCACAGAGAATGTTGCCATTTCTTAACTTTTTAGGCCTTGGCTTTCTTATTGATATTTTAAACATATTTCTAGTTCCCATTATCTACATATGTAATTATTCAGCCAAAAAAAGATGGATATTAAAGAACTTGGTAATATCCATAATTCAGAGAAAGAAATCATCCCTTCAAAAAAATCCTCCTAAACAAAAATTGTTGGAAAATTTTTTTGTGATTAGAATTTTAAAATTTAGAGTCATGAAACACCGTCACAAAAGTCAGAAATTAATTGCTTCAAAATGCAATCAAAGTAAATAACTATTTACAACAAGGAAAAATCCATCTTTAGAGAAAATTTCAGGTGCATTGAACATGAAGATTCCTTATTCTTGTGGATTTTCTGCTCCTTTGGAAAAGATTTCTCTACATAAGATGCATCCAATAGCTACTACTGTCATTCCATTGTCATTTAATTACTTTATCTATAAAGCTCTTTCATCATGCATACATAAGATTATTGGTTTCTTTTACAGCCCATTAGTGTACCCGTGATACTTTTCTCGAAAGTAGATTAATTCAAAGGACAGCATGTCAGCTGGGTAAGCAACTCACACAGAGCACATCAATACACTAGTTTTCTGTAACTTCAGGAGTGCATGATTATGATTCTCAACAGATTCAATCAGAAGGGGTTCTGAAGAGGTTTCCATTTCAATTATGCATGCCTCATTATCATACTTTTAGTGAAGCAGAAAGTACATTACAAGGTGAGAATCAAAAACAGTGAGATGAAAAGTACAAAGCATAGGTATCTTAAAAGGATTTCTATATTTGTCAGAAATAACATTAAGTCATAGTAATATTCATCACCCTTTATACAACACTGCATTTACATGGCCCTTTACAATCAGCTCTCAGAGCACCTTTCACAGGAGAGCACATAGCTTCAGTAAAGAAAGTATGTGGTTCTTACTGGGAAGACAAGTTGGATGGTATTCTGTGATTCAGTGGGATTGAAGGAGACCTGCTTTTCTGAGCTTGAAGTTGAGTGCTCAGAAAACAGGAAAGCCCATAGTGGAGAGGAAATGGGGCATTGTTATGGAAGACAGGATTGATGGAGACCAAACCTTAGGCTAATGGAGCTAAAACAAAACTGAAGCACAAAATAATTAGGAAATATTTGGAGCATGACGCAGAAGTTCACAGAGCAGAAACTACAGAAGGGTTTGGAAGGGATAAAAAAGAAAACTCTGAAGGTAAAAGACAGAACACAAAAGGATTCAAGGAGAGAACCGACATAGTTAGAAGGATATAACTGTCAATAATGATATTTTTGTTAGATTGGTACACTGAAACACAGAATGGGTAGACAAGCAGAGGGGAAGGAGTGGATGGATAGATATGAAGAGACTTACTGGAAAAGCATTTGAAAAAAAAAATAGGAGGAATGCAACCAAGAAAGAAGCGTAAAGTTGAATTCAGGAAGGGAGAAAGCAGATGAGGAATGAGAGTCATGTACTACAACAAAGATGCCTGAGACAGCAGAAAAGGTATAAGGAAATAACAGATAAATCAATTTTTAACAGTAGGAATGCATGTTAAAGAGCAAAATATAGGGAAGCCTGATTGCAGATCTCTTAGAACGTGGCTGAAGGAGAAGTCCTTCATTTACACACACACAAAAAAACCAAAACAAAGCACAAAGGCAAAGAGAAGGAATGAACTTACTATTCATGTAGTATGAATATTCTTTCATTCACCTAATTTTTTAAATTAGATAATGAAATACTTTTTCTAATTACATGAAGGCCAGAGATAATGTGGAGAAAAAAAGAAAAAATTAATATACGAAATATTAATCCCTAATATATCAAAAGAATAAAAATCACAAAGTGAAGGAAGGGAAGAACAAGAAAGGAAGTGAGAAAAAAGGTATAAATTAAGGGATTGTGAAGATGAAAAGCATGAATAACAGAAAAGAGATAAAAGTAAAGGCCAGGGTACGTAACAAAAGGACCAGGAAGAGGAAATCATCTTTCTGGGTATCAAATTTAAATTGCAAAATTTTAAAAGATTATTCACCACATCTATATCATGAAAGCATATTGATGGATGGGGCTTTGAGGAACCTGGTCTAAGAGAAGGTGTCCCTTCCCATGGGAGGAGGCCTGGAATTAGACAGTCTTTAAAGATCCCTTCCAACCCAAGCCATTCTTTTGTTCTATGATTCTACTCCTAAGCTTTAAGACACCACTAACAAACCCAATCTATCAGTCAATGGGTGTGCTATTGCATAACAACCAAATATTAATGAAATGGAAGAGTAAAGACATAATAGCAGAATATGCATTAAAAAAAGCAGTAAAAGGAAGTGCTGCAGAGACCCTTCCTCTGTTGCAAGAAGGAAAATAATTGAAAACTCAATATATGTTTGGAAAATGTCAACTGTACAAGCTAAACACAACAGCAGATGCACACCTGTAACTTCTGCTAGACACATTTTGGAATATCTTCAACACATTTAAGCAAGGGTCTGCTTGTTTCTGAATTCTTCTCCAGAACAAATGACTGACCTTAAAGAATTACACACAACAGATACTTTAAAAACCAGTAATATTGGTAATACTATTGAACCTTGTAATCCTGTGGACTCTCAGTAATTTCAAACACATTCAGATGACAGTTGGATAGAAGTTGTGATGAATCAAAACATGCACTTAGCTCCCTCACTGAGACGAATATATGATTATGTTAACACAGTGATAGAATAAATAAGGCACTTCTACTAATAGGAATGGGCATAAAGACTGCAGAGAAAAATGAAAGGTGTTTGGAGAGCTTATTTGCATGACAGAAAACAGTGCTCTTTCCACTGTCACAACAACAGGAATAATGTAAAGTGCTGCAGGTTTCTATAAAAGGAAAAACTTTTAATTAATTATTTCAACTGATGTCATAGTAAAAGCAGTGCTGGAAAAATACTAATAAATCATAATACATATTAAATACATACTAAATAACTCACAATACAAAATCTTGCAATAAAATAAACCTTTTGAATGGGTGCACATAGGACAAAAAGCATGTATGTCTATTTAAAATGAATTGTGCAAGTTCTCCACTATGGAATTTTGTTAAAAAATTGTAGGAAAAAAGTAACAAATTTTCAAAAATCAGTGATCTTTTTACTTCTTTAGGTGGGAATTTCATCAGTTTGCAGCATCAAGCAACTTTGGCACCAGATTTTCAAAATATGCTTTTAACCCAGTGAACATAATTCAGTTAATACTTGTTAAATCCTTTTCATGGGATTCTTAATTCAAAAAACTCCATTGTGTACATTGACATTGTCTTCTTGGTAAAAAAAAAAACCAAAACAAGTGGCTAAATAATTCCTCTACAGCAGCCAAAAGAGATTTCTTTATATTTCTTTATTAGGAGGTGAAATGTTTATCTCTGACAGTTTAGCAAGAACAAATATAGTATTCAACTTGCTTATGTGTTCATACATCTATTTAAAATAGTTCTGTTCCCTTACAAGAGTGTAATGGTAGATAAATTTACAATGTAAAATTATTTAGAGCAGTGGAATTCAAAAAGTGGGACAAAATGCTCTTCATGTTCCCACAAAGCAATTACAAGAGAACTGAAAAACAAAGTGAACTTCTTGTTCCTCTATCAGAGTAACATATTTTGAATTGGGCAGTAATCCTCCGTTAAAACTATGACAGCACTTCAAGGTCCATGGGTCTTTATGACCCTTTTACCTACAAGACATGGAACTAATTTCACATGTGTGAATCTCAGTATAGTTGTCAAAGCCTTGAAAATAAGCATTTCCAAAATGTTACTGATATGGAGGCAGGATCTAGTAAAAAAAAATAGGAAGGAAGGAAGAAAGGAGAAAATGAACGAATCAAATCTACACAATTATTAATAAGATTTAGACCAAAAAAATGTTTTGTCCTTACCACACTTCAGAAGCTTTATGTTTCTCATTAAAATAAATTCCCCCAAATCTTCCTGGAATACTAACATGTATCTCTCTAATTGGATGTTCAACAGTTCAGGGCTCTAATGGTCTCATGGTTTAACATGGTTTGTTTATTACAAGTAAGTAAGTAAGTGGTGAAAGTAAGCTGCATTGATGTTTGAACTCTTAATTTCTAATAAATGAAAGTAATGAAACCTTGAAAAAGCTCCTGTTTACATGCAAAACTTTGAATCAAATAACATAAAGATTGCAGAATAAGCCACATACCTATTGGTTGATTTGGTGGCAGGTGAAGCCAAAAAGGGCAAAGCACCTTCCCACCAATGCTGGTGTATGAAACAAGCAGAAGCATTAAATACTGAAGTTTCATCTACAGAGCTTCTATATAGGTCTGTTCCCTACTCACAAACTATGACGTGAACAGCAGAAAGTGAAATAAGGTGACAAGCATTTATGCAAAATTTTTGAACTTGTTAGTGATGGAAAACAGTTGTTTTCAAAATATGACATTGTAATCTGAGTGTTTATGGGTTTTTATTTTCCTATAAGATATAAAATGACATACCACACTGTACCGTTGCAGGAAATGTACAGAAAGGTCCTATACCATCTGGGGACCCTCTTCCCCCATTTTGCCAGTAATCTGTTTTCCATGCTTTGAACATCCCAAGCTCCACTCCATATTCCAGCAAGCAAAACTTACCAATTCTAACAGTTCTCAGGCATAAAATATTCTAATAACAGCATATTTTCTAATTTTGCTTTGAAAAGACAAGTGGTAGTTTTTTTTTAAATCTGAGACATCTTCTGGCTAAACAGTAAAACTAAGTGATACATAACACATTATCTGAGTAAGAAATAAGGCATAAAATTTCCCAACTTGAAATGAATATCATACAGATCATTTAGCATTTTTGAACCCTACAGTTCCTAGGTCTTACAGGCATGTGGGATAGGAGAGAGGCAAGTGAATTATTAGACTAGCAAGCTGTTATGTGTTATGCCCAGAAAGCAAACGACCACAGCCTTCCTCTCTTCCACCAACAGTGGGATGCCAGAAGAGGAAAGGAAGAGCAAAACGAAGAAAACTTGGGGATCAAGTCAAAAACTGTTTAATAAGTGAAACAGAAGTTCAAGAAGAGAGAAACGAAACAAAACAAGCCATGCAAAGCTGATCATTAACCACTTTTCAAGGACAGACTGACAGCTTGTCCTAAAATGGACTAAACCCCTTTTTTTCCTCTTTCTCTTGCTGAGCACAACACTATGGCATGAAATATCTCACTGGTTAGTTTGGGTCATCTGACCAGTGGTGTGCCCTCCCAGTTCTCACCCCCTCAAATCTATTCACTGTGGAGACAGATTAAGAGAGAAGGCCTTGATGTTGTTCAGCCAACAGCCAAAACATCAGTGTGCTATCTACCATTTTGGTCATGAATCTAAAATACAGCACCATACCAACTGCTGTGAAGAAAATTAACACTATCCCAGCCAGGCGTGGTCCACAAGAGATTTCTGAGGAAACACAGCCATAGATAGATGGAGAAAATAATACCTTGTATCTTTACACTAATCCCACTGCATTCTACTTCACAACAGAACTTCCTGATACATGGACATTTTTGCTAACAAGTACCACTTTGTGTATTTGATTTGTGATATTCTGTTATAAATTATATTGGTTTAATATTTCAGACTTGAATTTTCTTAATACTTTTATTACTTCTTCAATGCTAGGTTTGAAACCTGGTTTGATTTGACAAAAAATATTTTTATTAATATTTGATTAATATGTTCTAGGGCAAAAGATCTTTATGCACACCAACTCAAATACTCCTCATACAATGAATAAAGTCTTCCTCACAGTGAAGACACTCCACCTGAAAAATTGTCCTCTTGTTCCTTAACTTTCAAAAGCAATATTTAAGCATGCATTTTGGCCCAGTGACCTCAAAGGAGTAACCATTTCCCACCGCCCTATACCCAGGGCCATATGAACACATGTCAGCTCTACCTACACATGTCCATTCAATTTACTAGCAGTCTACTACCATCTTAAGAGAAACAAGATTTTGCATCTGACAAATCTTCCTTTTAGAAGAGGTTGCTATATAACTTTCATGGAATTTTAAACTGAACGTAATTTAAATCTATTCTAAACAAAAAAAATTAACAGGTAGCTAGCTACAGAATATGTGGGACATTAGAGAAATACCCAGGGAGCAGATGTACAAATAAAGGAATACAGCATACAAGAGGCATCACTTTTCAGGGTTAAGAAGAAAATGAAGCATGCACTGACCTTTCACTTGGATCCACATGGCCACCTAAAAGAATTTAAACTAGATACAAGTCTGTACAATCCAATTTAATTTCATGAAGCAATTTTCCAAACAAGTATATGCCAGTTACAATATACAAGATGGGAATTGGGTGCTGAATCTTTCATTGTAACAACTACATACTAATTTGTCTGTCAACTCTGTTGCTAGTTGAAGTGTGTCTATTAATCTATTTGTGTTTGGATCAATTCCATTTTCCTAATTTTCTGGGCAGCTTTCACAGAGACTCCATGTTTCATAAAAAGAACCTCCCACAGCACACACTTTCTTCTGCCTTCCCATATGTTGCATTTTCCTTCAAGATAGCTCTGGTCTAGTGCCCAAGGTTAACATGCTTCTGTCACAGACTAGCTGCACAACTAATGAATTCTTCTGGATCTACAGAGTCAGAAAGCACCTGATTTACTCTTGTGACCAGGAATTCCCTCATTCAGTAAGGTGCTTGCTAAGAGAAAGAGAAAATAATTTTTAATTATTTTAAGGCTTATTTTACACTATTTCTTAATGATTTTGCATCAATGACTTTGAAGCAATTAAAGCAAAGAGCAAAATCAAGTAAATACACATCTATGGCAAGCATAGGGTACAGATAAGTTAAAAAGGACAAAATTCTGTGCATGACTAACCAGTTGAGTGCAGATCACTATTTTCTGTGGTATTTCCGATTTCATTACTAAAACAGGATGACCACAACTGACTCATTACACTAAGTGTGTAGTATGGATGTTCAAGCAGGTTATTCAAATTGTCACTTTTTTCCTTTGGGCTTTTTAAATAGAATACTGGATTTCAAAGAATACTTTGTTGTTAGGAATACAGACCATTCCAGTAGACTACTGATACTCAGGAACACAGTAGTGCTCATCATCATAATTATTTTGGTTGCCATAAAATAGATTTGCATCACGTTGTCTCTTTCACCAACATAATAGCACTAACACCTCATGATAAAGCAATTGATGATTAGTGCTATCTTGATGTAGGAGCCCCAAGCCACAGATGTATTATTTATGGAAAAGGAATAGCAGATAAGTTTTGGAAACAGACTGGATTGAAGGTCACTAAAATTATGTTTTGTGTGAATTCTGCTTGCAAAGGTTACACAAGAAAAATCTAGTGGGTGCACAGCCATATGGGATAACAGGAATGTTGCCTTCTGCTCCCTTTACAGTTGGTGGAGAGGCAGGAACTTCTGCAGCACAGTCAAGCCCATCCAAATCTCCAGTGCCACAGAGGATGCTCTCTCTCCTCCTACTGCAAGGAAGCCCAGATTAGTCAGTAGACACACCACCCTCAAACTTTTACCATTAGAGAGGACTAATCCAGGGCTCAGTGTTTTGCTGTCCTCCTTCATTCCTTCTGGATTGGAATTCTTGTTCTGTTGTATCACAGTTAATGGTTTTACCACAATGGATGGATCTGCCCAAGAAAAGGTTCTGCAATTTCCTACACAGTGCTTAAAGGTGAAAAAAGAATGCTGAATTGTTTCTTGTCTGAATGAGCACATTAGTAAGAAAGACATGGAGGAAACCTTTCCTTATAACAGTGACACACTGAAACATTGTTAAACATCACACTGTCAGCAAAAAAGTCAGAAAAGCCCAGGCTCTGACTTTATACATGAGGATAAGCACGATCACCTCAATGCACTGGGTTTTTTCTCTTTGTGGCAAGGACTCTAAGTAATTATCTTGACCATGGCTGTAAAGCATAGATAACTAGCCCATTAAAGTTGAAAGGAAAAACAAGTTGTTTGGCATGAATTATAAACTCAGATGAAAATACAACCATATGCATTACTTGATAGGTAGTACAGTATGTGTGGCTCCTAGAAGGAATAAGTGCAAACATAATCAACAGCTGTTTTGTTACTGTATTTACAGCAAGGAGGGTAGATTTTCATCATAATCTACATCAGAGTCAGAAGGACACTTGATTTACTGCAGATTAAAAAGCCTAGTGTAAGATAAATAAAGTACACTAAGTATTTTCTGATTATTAGAATAACTTCAGTAATGTAACTTCAGTAATGGAAATATAAAAAGTTATGCTCAGACAAGACTTAAAGAAGGTGGTTAACCTAAACAAGTTAAGCAAACTGCTAAATTATGAAACTTTGAGATTTTTTTCAAAAAACAACTGCTATCTACATTCCTAAATGATTCTCTTATATTTAGCATACATTTTATCCACGTCAAGTAATGAAAAATAACTAGCAAATAATTTCTAAGAAAAACTAATATTTTTACTCATACAAAAATATTTTAAAATATTGAAGATTGTATCAAATTCTCCCCATCCCTCATAGCTATAGGAAAAGGTTCTGAAATGACAGTTTGAATCAGAAAAAGTATCCTTTTCTATCACAAAATCTCTCTACCACAGAATAGCATCATTGACTACAACACTAACAGAGAAATGTTCAAAGTTATAAACATTTTCTTCGATGACATGTTCTTTCTAGTCAAGGAAATCATGACAAGTAAGATAGAAAATGTCTCTTCTTCTCTTTCAGAGCAATTCACTACTGACAGTGGTCTGTCATTCCCATGAGCTTCCACTCTTTTCTCTCAGTCAGACAAACAAAATACCCAACTGCCATCTCAGCTGTTTTGCTCCTCACCAGCAGGTTCCCTTCTGATGATTTCAGTCATTTCTGTAACACTGCTGTCTCTCCTACTTAAAAAACAAGTCACGCTTCCTCCTTGAAAGATGGAGTGATATTTTTATACTACAGTGATCAAAACAGACAAATGTACAATCAGTCTTTAATCAGAAGATAGTCAGCAGAACGGTGGCAAGACAACTGATGCAGGGCTTTGATGGTAGAATTTACCATGTGTGATTCAACACCTAACAGGTAGACATCTAGTCTTGGCTTCCCTCTCAGAGAAAGTTCCCCTAGTTCAGAGAAAAGCATCAGCATCTCAAGAGTGATTCATCCCACCTAGCTTAGACACATCCTTTAGAAGGAAGCAAATCCCCTTTGACATCCTCTGGCTATGACTGCGACCAATGACAGTTAAGATGCATTAGAATGTGAGCGCTGTTGTACCGTGGTACAGCATGCATAGAATTAACTCTAAAAGCTTCATATGCAAATGAGTGTTAATTACTAAACGGCTGTACGCAATTGTTCTATGTGTGGTGTGTGTATATATAGATAGATATGTGTATATGCAGCTATTCATATGCATTTTGAATATTCATATAAGGAAAGATTTGCATAAGTGAAATATATTTGGAGCAGGACAGAAATCATCCCTATTTTTTTTGTTTGGCTTGTGGCCTATTATTATATTAATTAATAAAGTATTCTGGAAAAAGATAGTAACCTTAAAATAATGGCATAATTTAGTCATGCCAGTTATTTCTAGTAACTCTTAAGTACTTGAAGATGCTGCTTTTTTTGATTTGTTTTGTTTATTTTGCAGGTTTTTACTCTGTTTTGGGTTTTTTCCTTTCCTTTTCTACTGTTTTATGAAAGTAGAGTCTCAGAAGGGTTTGAACAATATTTCAGAAATATTTCATGTTCAGCAGTGGAAGTTATAATATTTCCTACCCTGACAACATAAATTTTGGCTTTATCATTTTCAAGTGATCCCAAGGATCCCAGAAAGCATACAGGCTCAGCATCCTAATGGAAGTTAGACCTTCTATCTGATCCAAATAGCCACAAGTAAGGATCACATTGTTTAACACAACCTCATCTGCCACATATGTATTCAAGTTGCTGGGAGAAACTGTTGAATCTAAAGAGACAAAAAATAAGGTACTGAAATAGGGTGAAAGAAGAAATGACTGGCCACAGAAGTTGTGAATTATTTCCTGCTGCTTATAACCTGTAGAGCTGGTGCACAACCTGGGGCTGATCAGAAATATGAGGACATATGGCTCCTCTCTGTTCAGTTCTTAATAAGCAAATAAATAACAATATAAGTGCATGCTTTCCAATAATTAAAGACAAATGTTCCGAGTATTCATTTTTCTCCTGCTTGTTTACTAAATTCCATGCTGTTTGCTTTGGAGAGAAGAATGAAAAGCAAACACGGAAGACAAAGAATAAAGTATCAAGGCAAATGAGGACATCATACAAAGAAGCAATGCAAAATATAATTAAAAATATGAAACAACAACATATTGCAAAAAGAAGCATTTGGGGAACACTCCTGCATAGAATTAGAGTATAATTTAGGTTCTCTCAACATCTCAGTAACATTGTGAGGGTTTGTTTTATTTTTTTTAATAATTAAGATGAGTTTTAATAATGTCTACCACGTTATACTGAGTGCTGAACTAGGCAGAAGTTAATACCTTTTCTGAAATTTTACAGCATTATCCCATAATTTCAGTTTTGATTAATGAAACACAAAAACATTTTCCAGATTATAAAACTAATTTACTTAAAAATTGTGTAGAGCGTCTAACTCCATTTGTCAACTTTTTATCTGCATTTCAAAAACATAGATGCAACCAAGATGTATAATCTAGATTATGACAGTATCTAACATATAACATGCAATTTTTAAACCTACCAAAAGGTGATATATAGATAAAGTTCTAAATATCCAGATGTAATACAAAAAACTACACAAAAGAACAAAAAAAAAAAAAATTAGAACTGTTGAAGAGCTTTCAGTAGCACAGACTGATTAAGCATTTGTTCACAGGTTGCTTTCTCTTATTTATTTATTGTGGCTTTGAATTATACACATTATTTTCATCTCCATCTGTCACAAAGCAACATTTGTTCCAGTTTTAATTCGTATCATTCTGTTTCCTTCATGTCACTAGCATTTCTTTTTCCATTAAGTACAAGTAGCCTGTTAAAACACCAGTATTGCCAGTATGGATTTTGAATTTGACACACCTTACAGGATGTAGTGCTTCATATTCTCATTACAACTAATGTCTCTTAACATTTTAAAGGAGAAAAATATTTTGTGCAAAACCTTTGGGGTGCATATTGTTATAAATTTGCAAGAAATTTCACAAAGAAAAACATGGCAATGGATATCCCTGCTGAAAAGAATATGGTTAACTGGGAGAACAAACAACGGGACATGAGTCAAAGAAACAAAAAATACCTGTTGGAAGTACTTTTAGATACACATGTCATACAAGTAAGTCAGAAATTAAAACATGATTGACAATACTTGAACTCCATGTAAAGTGAAGAAAGCACAATCTGATTACAGGGTTTATCTACATATATTTAATTCTAACTTTAAAATGAAATTCTGAACTCTTTTTAGACTGATTTAAGCAATGCCATTGAATTCTATGGATCCATAAAAAATTTCTAGATATTGTTCAGATACTTTCATCAACTTCATTGTTAAATCTGACAATATCTAAGTGACAAGACTGTCTTAAACTTCATTTAATCAAGTCAACAAAACCAATCCTGTGGGTAATACTTGATGTATTTATCTTACAAATTTCTACAAGTAGTATAGTCAAGATCACACAGATGCTGGTATTTCAGAAAAAAAAAAAGTATTCTTTTTATATTTCCAAAATCAGAAATTTCATTTCACATGTAATAAACTGTGGAGTCTTAAAATTATTTGAAGTTAAGTTCGATTTTTAATTTTTTCTGTAGTATTTGACAAGCAACCTTCAAATTTTGGATATCACTGATCATTCTCATAATCTAGATAGGAAATAAATTATTTTCCTTAAGTCCTAAATCTTAGGCTCAAAATTCCTACAGGATGCTATTTCATTGTAAAACTGGGATTAACTTTGAAATTATCATAGGCATTAAACAGCCACTTTACAAGGAGTTACTTCCACATTCCCAGCTTCACTGCTGTAGACAAAAATGGGTTATTTTTTCCTTCTGAAAGACATAGGACCTCAAACCAAATGAATCTCAAACTGAGATTAAGATGAGCCAATGTGACACATCTTCACTCAACTTCAAAAATGCAGCTGTCCACTACAAATTGCAAAGCCAAGAGACAACTCTACAGCAGATGAATTAGACTTACACTTCATAAAATGTCCAGAGGGATTACAATTTCGGAACAGCAGAAAGCTTAGCAGAAGAAATTCTGACTGCAGTACTAACAGCAAGTTGCACACACCGATTCTGATGACAGCTGATGAGTGACCAAGGAGAGCACTGCCAAGTACATAATGGAAGTCCATTTGCTGAAGCCACAGTACTTCCCACAACACCAAGTAGAACATAGAGCTAAACATGGGAATCAGCATGCTAGAATCCAGATCATCTGATTTACATGGAAGCATGATAAATCACATATTTACACTTGCAGAAGCTGGGAAGGCACCACCAGAAGGTGGTAAAGAATAAACAGCAACTACAAGATGAAAACACCAGGAGATTCTGGGCCCACTTTTGAATCAAAATATTCTGCACAATTTTAACTTGTGGTGTCTCTTCCTGAAGAATTTCTGATGACTTTTTAGAATACATAAGGACACCTCTAGCCCAGGACTTCAACTTTCAAGTCGTTCCCTTGCTACATGAAACATCAGCAGTCATAAACCTCATTCTTCTCCTATCTCTGTTCTACAGAGATACAGAGTCCATGATTCCTTTAGATCTTTATATTGTGTCTTTTATAATAGCAGCCAAGATCTGATTCTGGGCTTTGAAAACTAAGATTTTGCTCAGATAAAGAAATTCTGAGAATCTACAAGAATCAGATGGACCTGCGCTATCACACAGAACAGCTAAGCTCCACTTGTCCATAAACAACAGCTGTGTAGTTTAGATCAGACATTAGTTGTATGGACTAAAATGTTTCTTTTACTTGTCTAACTTACTCAACAGCAGGAAAATTATAATTAAATTCTAATTCTAATTTCAAAAAATAATGCTTCCTTTCATTGTGACAATTTCAAAGCTGGCATGGCTGATCATCTGAATTTCTAAACCTTCCATATACTAATGTTCTGCCTAAAACTTCATCTGCTTATTAACACGTCACTTGCAGGGCAAGAGTCTCTTCCACCTGCTGAGGAAAATCACACAGCACCCAGCAGTAAGCAGAACTGACACAAGAAATATGATAGCAAGATTCCACAACAGAAGCAAGTTACAATTCCTTTAATTCCTTTTGTGCCCTCAGGTATCATTTGTGATTCTCACGGCAAATGCAAACCAGACATTTATAAATGGCAAACAAAAAGGACAAACCATTCATTGCATCTTGATTTATGGTATCACATTGTTTTGCTTCTAGAATTTCAGCATAATCAGGAAACTTTCAGAAAACAGCACTGATTGCTCAAGCTTTATGCTGTGAAACACAAATATGACACAATTACATAATTCCAATCTAATAGCTAGTGTATCATATTTATTAATTCTTTCAGCTTATCAGAGTCTGTTTTCCTATTCCACTGTTTTCATGCTTGGCTTTAAGAACATTTTAGTGTCCCAAAGCTCAACTGAATTACTCAAATGCTTGATTTTTGTTTGTGAGATTAGTGTTTTAGCTTTGTCTTTTCACACGCTATGCAATGCAAGGCATATGATGAAACATTTTAATATTTGTGAAGCCCTGAAGCAGTGGGCCTTTGCATCTCAATCTTCATTCTGTGAATTGTTCATCAGGGCACTCATTCAAAGTGCTTCTGCTGTGGTATCAAATGCCTTCAGTGGCTAAACTCTTTATTTGCTATCTCAAACCCTGAGATTTCTACTGCGCACAAGGTGATAAACATGTTAAAATTCTGGCAACACAAGAAAAATGCATTTAAGTTATTCCTTCAGAGATATGAACACAGTTAAAAAAGCTTAGGCATCTAAATAAATCATAACAAATAAAGATAGAAAATAGTGTTTCTTTACAGTGATGGTTTATTTCTTTATTCTTGTATTTCTTACTACTAAAAGTTTTTATTTTTTTTAAGGCAGCCTAAAGTTAAGTCAAGGAAAAAACCTAAGTTGCTCCTCTCCTCTGCTAAAACATTTTGAAGCACTTTTTTTTCTCTTTCCTGAATGAAACTGGATAGAATTCAGATCTAGCACATCTAAAGTTAAAGAATAAAGCTGAAATGTTTCTTCATAATATCTCCACTCACATCTATGCATTGCTTTGTGCTCGGTTTGTGTGAACACAGAAGGACAAACAAAAAAGATTTTCCAATGTATGGAGAGGAAGAAAAGGAAAAATATAATTGTCAAGATCTTTATTGTGGCTTCTTTCTCTGACTTCTAGCATATGTTGTCATTATTTTTTAAAAATCAATCAGGCTTCATAAACACAATATAAGTACATTTGCTGTGTATACCTTAGTCTCAATTTAGAGACTGCAATTATATTGTCTAGAACTTGACATTCAAGTTTCCCATCTTTATGCAAACATTGCTTTCCAATATTTATCAGACGTACTTCTTTTTTTTTTTTCTTTATTGAGTTAAAGGAGTTCACAGAAGTGAGAAATTTAAAGCAGTTCATGGATGGCTTCCAAACATTTCACTACAAAAAATTCTGCTAGTAATTGTTCTGAATTTTTTTTCCCTTCATTTTGGCACTCTGGAATAAAATAGAGCTGAATTCCTCAATGATTAACTTACTCCCCTTCACAAGAAATCATTAATTCACTAAACAACTTTAATTACTGTTTGGAGCTTACATTCAATCCAATTCAGCACAAACAAATATTTAGAGGTTTAAGATGCTCATTATTTTAAGCACCCCTGTCTCTACACTTAAGCAGCTAGTTTGTGATAAATATAGACTATTGACTCAGCCTTTTGAGGGTGGGGGAGCAGAGAGAACAGCCTAAAAATCACAAACCAAAGCCATTTCTTCTTAAAAATTCTTTACTGAATGGATTAAACCAAGTTTAGTGAAATCAAGTTAAATGCTGTATTATTTTAGAACAATATAAGTGCATTAAATAAAATTAATTTCAGAAGTCATGAGTTTTATGTTTATATTGCTAGCTGATGTGGCTAAGATAACTATTTTTTAGGACCACTGGATGAGGACTGTGGGTGAACACACACAAACTCACTTAGGCCCTGACAGATGAGACCATGCAAAAACACAAACCTTAAAGAGGGGCTCCCTCTCCTCTTTAAGCCAGCTTTTATACTCACTGAAAATCTCCCCTATCACAGGCTCAGGTGAGAAGATTGGAAGACAAAATCTCATGTTGTTCTTGAGATGAGAGTAGCTCAACTCTCTGCTTAGCTATCCCATGTATAAAGTCAATGGCAATTTTGTCATTTGGGTTAAATCCCAACTCCACTGAATCCCACACTGTAAATTGTGAACTGTAATTGATGATGGTTTTAACTCTGTAATCTTGCCAGAGAACAGCAAGAGGTGCAAAAATAATGTTGTCTTTTTTTTTATTTATATTCACAGGGTTTATATGTTCCTCTTGCAACTTTACTGCTTCTTTTGATTTGAATATTAGTTTATTCCAGAAGAATTATTGGAATTATGAAATATCATCAGTTTTCAACTCTCACTTCCCTGAAGACCTAGTTGAAGAAATTATTAAAAGTTGCAAATTTGCAGAGCTTAGGTAATATTCCTTTATGGAAACAATCTACTGTGATGTAAATGACGTTTCAGTCAGTCAAATATTATGGGGTAGAAAAATCTAACCAATAGTTCAAATCCAAACCTGGCATGAAAAGAGGCAGACTGGATAAGATAGAACAAATGCTAGGAAATATCCACTGTCCTTTCCTTTAAAGCTTCATCTCAAATAGCACTTTGTTTGCAGTAATGATAAGAACAAAAACAACACTTAATTTATAATTATTAAAACTTTTCTGGGCACAGAAAATGAAAAGCCACAAAGCAAGGTCCTCAGGCAATTCTGTTTCAATTAAGCTTTTTTTTATTTCCTCCCTTCCATGGCTCTAATGTACTGTTCCTTACTCTTTCTTCCTGCCAACTTTCAGATTCATTTGACATGGAACAAACCATAGTCTGTAAATGCAAGCAATCTTTACAATGCTCAGACTTACAAAACAATGACAATTCTTAAAAATAGAAAACAAACTCCCATAATGGCTTACCTGCTGCAGAATACCAGCAATTAAACTTAGGTTTCTGAAACCAGGTGAAGTTCTTTGGAATTCTCTGCTTTATTATAATGACAGAAAGAAGAAATAATTCAAGCAATTATAATTTCAATTTTTGTTTAACATGATATGGTGAAATTCTACATTCATTGCAATTTTCAGCCTCATCTAAATCTCACAAGTGATTCTGGAAGCACTTCAGTTGAGAACTCTGCAGTTACATGAACTCTGGCAGATTAAATGTGTCAAGCCTGTTCTGTGCCACTGAGAGCAAGTGCTGTGGCATGCATGCAAAAATCCCTTCCATTTCAGAACAGAGAAGCCTTATCTACACTAGTTATCAGAAATTGCCAGTGACCTACATTAGGTCCTAAGTTGCCCCTAAATACAAAGTTGTTACCAAACACTTTGAGAAAGTGCTAATTGCATAAGCCAAAGCATCTTAGGAAACAATGCCAGTAACTAAATTCTTGCTACTATACATAGCCTGCAAGTCCAGCATCTTCTAAAAAATAAAGTAATAGCTCCTTAGACAATCTGGGATTTACTACATTGCTCTCATCATAAAAATCACTTGTCAAAAAATCTGAAATATAAGGTAGAAACTTAACTCTTCTGCGCTAGGGAACTGCAAGTACTACAATGACCTTTTGATAATGACATGCTTGCATTTAAAGATTTTTTAATTATTTAAATTTTAAGTTATTGCTATTTGTCAATATATAACAATTAACATAAATATTTTGATAGTGAAATAATTAAGCCAAGATAACACATTTTAAAAACATTTTAAAACCCCTGAAATTTACATTTTATGCAATTACCTCTGTGAACTTAATTTCAACCGGGATTGAGTTATTTTCTAACTTTTGCTCACACCTGTTTTACACTCCATGTCATTAACTGAAATCAAAGGACAACAATAATTTTGATATGCCATTAATGAAGCAAAAAGCATCATTAGAAAAACAAAGAATAGCCTACAGAAAGTTATGATATCCTGAAGGCATATATTGTTTGTATTTGACATCACCTTCTATTGTAGTAAGAGTTGAACATACTAGCAGTTGGCTGAGGATCTATCTTTTTAACCACAAATATAGAACAGTAACTCTGGCACCATAAACTCAAAAGTAATGGGTGATCAAGTCATTTCTAGTTGCTACCAAATTCTGCAAGATTGTTGGGAAATTGGATTGCTCTCTCTAGATATTTAATAAGAAATTCAGGTACCATCTATTCCAGAAGTATATGCATGTGATATAATACAAAAAAAAGAGTAAATGGAGATAGGGAAAGATCTTCTTCTATGTTTATATGCAAGCTCATCATCAGTCAGTTCAGCAATGTATATTAATATACACCCTCTGAATGTCTGATACAATTTTCCACGGAACAAGTTACATGGCAGATAAATAAAACGGCTTTCAAAAATAATCTGCAAGTAGTAAGTCCCCTTTTGTGAAGGAAAATATTCAATACACTAAATTTCTATCATATACACAGAATGGAACTCAGAAATTTTATTTTACAGTATGCTCATCTTTCCTAGAAAATGTAACTGTTTAATGATTTATGCACCCATATTCTACCATAGAAAGGTAGGCTATGGTGGTCTTATTTTGTTTTCTGCTAGGGTTTTCAGTGGGCTATTTTTGCTGTTGACAAAAGTTTTCACAGTGATTCTACAGAAAAATGGACTTCCATGTCAAATCTCCCTGCTGACCCTACTGAGTGCTATTTCTATTTCTGTCCCAGTGAGTCAAAGGCAGTTACCTCCATCTCCAGCTTACACATCTCTAGATCACAGAAGCCATTTCCCCTAAGCTATCCAAATACTAACATAGTTAAACTAAAATAACAACCATTTTTTAAACACGCTTCTGCTGTATATAAAGGGAAAGACCCTGCATCTCAAAGAATTCTATTTCTTGCAACAATACTTGCTGCTCTAACAAAATTACACATTTGCATGAGTAATGAAATTAATTGAAATCTTCAGGCTGCTTAAATGTGAAACAGACAATACTTTACAGAACATTTAACTCACAAACTTTCCTGTCATTATGAGCTCAGTGAAGCTAAATCACTTTCTTATTTCTGTATGCTGTACTCAGCATGTGTAACCTCTTCTCAACAGGAAGCAATTCTTTGTTTGCACTTTTTATCACAAGTTCTCTCACTTAAAGCCTCATTCGAGGATTGTGACTTGTATCACTGGTTGATTTCTGTCAAATACAGACAGTAGGCCATAAATTCTTTTGCCCATTCACTTAGAGAACGTTTTATCCTACCTTTGTATGACAACTGGATTCCAATGACGTCTTTGCAGCAGGAAGTCATTTCAGTAATACTGAAATTAATGAAAATCTGGAAAAGGAGATATTGCCTGAAGTGACGCAAAATATGCAGCAATTTGGGAAAACAACCTGAAATTTTTCAACTATGAGCAGTTCAATTTAAATGTTCTAGGAGACTGAAACCACATTGCTTTCTAAGGTCCATTCCTGAAACAAAGGTTTAATTTAACCTTTTCATTTAAATACATGACAATTTCAGCAAACAATTTTGCAGCAGGCATAGAAATCACATTACATACAGAATTTAAAAGTCTGTCCCTTTATGTTCTCCAATTTTCTAAGCGAGCAGACATTTCAATGCAAGAAAATTCTAGATTAAAATTTATCACACAGGTTCACCTATGCATTGTCCAATCTTCTATCACAATGAAATGCTTTTTAAACAGTTCAGCTGGATTCCACAGTTCTGAGTTATTTTAAAATATTCAACCAAAAAAAGGAGAATCTGCCCTAAAGCCTATGTGTGAAGGAGAAAGACTCTTCTCATTAGAAAACATCAAGAGATCTGAGAAGACACCATAGGGGTAGGTAGAGGCAGACCTTGACATAAGGACAATAGCTGATGAATCCAGAGGATTCATTCAACATTGCAGAGCTGTGTTGTAATGTCTGTGACCTCTGGCACTGCCAACAGCCCCACACCAAGGACGTACTCAGTCCCTTAGGTGGGTGACCAAAATAACCAGTGTAGTCTGTTACAGGAAGAAAACACCAAGACCAAAGACAAGCAGTTGGGAAATACGTGGTAGGCTTCACAACCTAGAGGCTGGCAGTGAAGAAAGTAAGCTGTTAGTTTATTTTCTCTCACTTGTTGCTATCCAGACTCTAAAAAAGCAGGTCACCGTCTTTTTAAAAGAGGGAAAGAGGCATGCATTTTACATGTTATTGATGGTGATGTACAACACACACAAAAAAGAAGTTTTGAATAATTATACTTCCTTGGTTAACATTACAACTAAGATTTCTTCACACAGGACAGGTTAATTTGTATGTAAACATATATATTATAGCTGCACTCCTTTTTCTTTTGTTTTCCTTTTTGAACTGAAAATCAAGTTCAAGCTTTTACTTACCCAAATGTGGTGGATGGCAATAAAGTACAAAGAATAAAGAGTTCCTTTTCCTATCAGCTACCAGAATACACCTCTACAGACGTACACTAGAAACGTGGCACGCCTTGATAATATCAGCATAAATAGAAGCAAGGATGAGTTTTTCAATTCTTGTTCTCATATTAGGAAAACCCTTTTCTTTTTCTTGTAACAGCAAGTGAAATACAGCACTTGAAATTTATCCAGTAGCAACATGAATCCAAGATTAGGGAGGTCCTACCTCCAGGTAACTGAAAGCAAAGCAAGCCAAGTTTGCATAAGAATGTCTAAAATATAAAAAATGGAAATCTGACAACCACCGAAGTCCTGAGAGTTAGCTGGGAGTTTTTTCATAGTTCTTTTATAGAAGGCAGTAATTTTAACAAGCCTAATAATTTGTATATGTTGAGAACCTGCTTTCACATTTGGATTTAATACTTTTGAAAGGAATGGAGTGCAATTTTTTTTTCAGATATTTGATGTAGTGATAGAAAGATTAGAAGCAGTATAAATCTTGAAGTAGTATTATTATTGTTGAAGGAATGCTCAGAAATTGTGAATTAAAACCAGTCTTACAAAAATGTCACAACAGCTTTCAGCATCTTATTTTATATCTTGATGCTCTAAGTGTGTGATGAAGTCTGATGGCTCATATTTTCTCCTCTCTTCCAAAAACAGTAGTTTCAAGCAGCAGAGGGGTTTTTGTACAAAATACTGTACCTTAGACTATAGGGACAACCTTAAATTAGTCTCTTCTTCAAGTTTCCATGTGTAGGAATATAATGTATACAAGATCACTTGTATCCAATACCCAGAAATCTAAGAAACTTTTTGATTCGTGTTCCTAATTTCTTATTTAAGTGACAACACTGCAAAATGTAGGCTGGTTAAAACAGTTCCCGAGGGCAACATATTTAAAATAACATTCTGTTCCATATGGACAACAAGACATCCCACCCAAGATGAAGTTTTTCAACTCTTAAATTTAGGAACAGAAGACTGACATTGGAAGTCTTGGAAGTCATTTAACTCAAGCATCTCTCAATCTTGATCAAATTTGGAAAATCTGTGTGGCCCAAGAGGGTCAAGCACACATATATGCTTTATATCTTCACACAACACATGAAATACAGTATTTTTCCAAACCCCACAGTTCACTATGATTCAAAGTCCCTGAGATTTGGGAGTTCTTTTTGGAACTCAGGGGTTTTGTTTGAATTTTTTGTTGTTTTGTTGGGTTTTGGTTTTTTTAACAGGATTGATGACAGCAGACTATGACAAAACAATAGATGAAAATGAAAATAAAATTACAACAAAGGCTAACAATGGAATTTAGGGGAGGGAGCCTTCTGAATCACAGAATGGCACTTAGAAATGAGACAGGCAAAAAAATCCAGGTACTTGACAAAGTTTATCACCACTGCAACTCCACTGTAGCCAACTATGAAATTAACCTGTTCAGGAAGGATTAAAAAAAAAGAAAACAATCATCATCCCAAACCAATATTATTATTTATCACATAAACAAGCAGTCTGGCTTTCAAGCAGTGGGGTGTCCAGGACTGAGCACTGGCCAGACCAGATTATAGGATATAAGGATGAAAGATCACACTTCAGCTATTGAGTATAAATTCCAGCAATTGCAAGCAGCCTCAGCACATAACCTTCTCTGTAAATGTATCAAGCTTCATTGTATGAGTAATCAAACTCCTTGTCTTCCTTAGTTCTATTGCCATGACTTTTTTGAAACATCACAATCTGCAATTTGCAAAAACAATGAGAAGAAAACAGTGACAATGGCAAGGAATTAATTCATATAATGACTTTCTCTAATATTAAAATGCTTGGAAAATAACCTATGAAAAAAATAAATGAATCATGAATATTCATAGTTTGGAATGGGTAACAATACTTTTGAAAAGAATGAATACAGTTAATCATCTCAAAGGTTTTTTTTTAAAGAAAGGGTGCTTCCAATAGATTCTTTATTATTCCTACTCTGTAGGAATTTATTTTTTTTGTCTTCACAGGTGAAAATATCTGCAAAATCTTCACGACATTTTAAGGCCTTTTACTCTTAAATAAAGACTGGAAACTCACTCTAAGTTAATTAGCACAAGCATCTTTGAAAGTCTTATGTAAACACAAGAAGAGTAACTCCAAACAATCATACAATAACCAGGCAAAACCAAACTATATAAGACAGTCTGGCAATTTTCTTAATTAATTGGTTCTAAGTTAAAGATGAAGCCTTACACGTTCCTTTACTTCCAGTGTCAGTCTTGGCTCACCCTGTCTGTAGCCCTCATCAATTAGAGCAATTCTGTACTGGAAAAACTTCATCCCTTTGTTCTCAAGCAAGGAAAACTTCCTAAGAAATGGCACAGTCACAGGTGGGACCAGCCATGTTTCCTGCATGTCCTCGGTATGCCAAACCTGGGAGGACAGGAGGACAGCCTGGCAGAAGACATTCCATTCAATTAAAAAAAAAAAAAAAAAAAAAAAAAAAAAAAAAAAAAAAAAAAAAAAAAAAAAAAAAGAAAGAAAGCGGGAATAGCTGCTTGCTTCAAGTAATTAGCAAGTTTAATAAATTTTTATTTTACTAAATAAAACTGTTCCATTTCCCCATGATAAAGCTATGTAAATGGCATACCTTTGACAGTTCTCATGCACACACAGGAGCACGCCTAAGCCCTACCTGCATTACTCCATCACTACTGACATGCTCTATTTCCACAAAACACTTCCAAAAACCTTCTAGTTCACTAAGACCAAAAAACAAAGTCTCAATAACATAACTCTTCACTACTAAGCTCATCTTCTGTCAAAACAGTTAGGATAATTCCTGAAAGCAGACAATGACAGGTCCACTCAGGCAATGCAGAGGGAAATTGGGTGTGGGACCACCAGCTCCTCTCCAACAGCATTAGGCCATTCTTTACAAAATGTCTTAGTTTTTTTTGATTCATAAGACACTAAATACATATTTGACTTTCATATCCACTGGAATTATGTGCTAAATCCATGAAATCCATAGAATTTAAACCCAGGAAAAAAAAAATGTTATGACTTAAAATATTTGCCTTTCAATCTATAATTCTTAACTATTTCTGAAAGAATTCCTATCATTGTGTGAGCAAAGGACATGATTATTCAGTCAAGAAAAGGAAAATGGAGTGAGAGTAAGATCTAATTCAACAGGTGGATTCACCAGTTTACCCATATCAGCACACTTAGTACTAGAACCCTGCAAATAAAATAAGGATAATATTTTGGCTTTGCACTAAAAAAATTTATTTTCAGATAAAGCAAACAGAGTTGAAATGGTCCAAGTATGATAGGGTTCAAAAGTATGAGAATCAGAATTGTGCCTTTCTCCCATAAATGAACACTATCATAACCCAGAACTGATGCAATACCATACACCAGATCCTCATCAGTCATAGTCCTTTACAGAGCTGTAAGACCAACCAGATCTTAGAAGAAAAAAAGATATATAAGAATTTGCACTTTAAAACATAGTGATGTCACTGTAACGTGTTACTTCAGAAAGATCTCTTGCACACACCCCAAGACCCTCGCTCCCAAATTACATATTTTGTTTATATTTTCCCCTTCACAAGAGTAGCATTCAGTCATAACTTTGAAGTTGTTAAACATATAGTCTCACCATATTAAAAATATCTAATTAGCTTATGCGAGGCATAATTTTCATAGGAGCTTAATTACAAATCTATGTTGCGTGAGATGTGTTCATATTTCAAACACATGTTAGTAATCTGAGTTTTATTACATAAATGATCTTTAGAGACAACCACTTTTTAGAAGTGACTGACTTCAAGACTGATGCAAAGAAAGACATGCCTAAGTGATCTTCCAGCAGATTTCACAGATGGCTCACAAGGCTGTCACAAGGCACAGAAGGAAGAAAGTAGCTTATTTCTTTACAGAGATGCAAATACCAAGCGCAATCTGGATTTAAGGTTAAAAGCTGCTTATTTACCAATAACTCTTCTAAACCTTACTCCTGCTCACTAATATTCCTTACATCAAAGGTAATTACTAAACTAAAAATTAACAGGCTGCAAGGAAATATGTATATTTCATGTTGATTTGATGTCAGGTATTGCTATACAAAAATATGGAGTTTGTGCTCTAAAAGTGCAACTTTCTATGCACTTTTCTATGCAGATATAACAGAGATTAGTTGGTCAGTACAAGTGAACACAGGAAAGAAGCACTGAGAAGTCATGGGATACACTGGTTATACCATTTCAGGAACAAATGCAAGGTTTTTCAAAAGGTAACTACGAGTTAGTGTTGAAGATCAAATTCTGAGAATCAGAACCATCATCAGGTTGTGCCCTATCACTATCCTGTGAATCACAACAAAATACAAATGTATATATTTATTTTTTTAAAGCCTACCACACTCATCATAATAGACTCTTCCCCTGATTTATAAGGCAGACTAAGGCTTTTTTCAGAATTTGCTTCTTCATTATTGAAAAAAAACAAAAGCAAATAAGGTCTAATGGATAATACTGGCATTTTTTAAATAACCTTCACATGAACCAATCCTTTTTCAGCCTTCCCATGGCATTGAGAAAAATAACACTCCATGAAAAAAAACAAAGACCAAAAAATATTTTAAAATCAGGATACATTTTCTTCCCTTCAGCTTCTTAAGACTCAACCAACCTGGCTGCAAGCATCTGGCACCAAGCAAGTGGCATATGTAAGTTGTTTACAGACTTTGTGTATCTCAGAAATAGAAAGCCTAGAGGTCTTGTCAAGAAGTCTCAATTTGCTCTAAAACACTGTTCTTCTAAGACATCAGTCCCTGAGACTCTCATCTTTTTGGTCAGCAATGTTCTTTACACAACTGCAGTATCTCAAGTGAGGCCTGCAGAAGGAAATAACAGTGGTTAAGTGTATGTGCCACACTGAAATCCAGGGACAGTGCCCATTAGAAAGAATTAGCCAAATAGTCTGGTCTTGACTCATTGTATCAATCTTACTACACATAATGAATTTTTTGCTGTTCTCTTCTTGAGCAGACAATCTTTATTTTTTTTCTAAAGTCAGTCAGGTATTAGTTTTTTTGTTGTGTTTTATGTTAAGAGTTACTATTAGAGAATAGTTTTATAAAAGCTTCATTACAAGAAGTCTTTACAACAAAAAAACGTCTTACAACTTTTCATTCTCCTAGACAATTGTTTAGTTACACACTCTAATCTCATAAATTACAAATGTTTTGAGAAATTACTTGAGACTGTGGCATTTAGTACAGCATAATGACTTAACTTCATGGCTCTATAAAAATCCGAATGCACTATGGGAGACTTCCATGTCTCTGTCTCTTGAGATTCTTGTGATTTACTAAACAAATAGATGGGAAAAAATTACCTTTTTGTTATATAAAACAAGATGTTGTTATATAGTTCACAGGCAATTCCAATACCCCACTGTACCTTCTAGAGCTCTCAAATCAGACATAGAGAAAATTTCTCCTGGGTGGTTCTTTTCCACACAGACTCATTACATACCCTTTTATTTTGTGATACAGCAATGCATTACTGCCTTTATGGCTGACATAATTATAGGTAAATGTATTCCATAAGAGGAGTCTTCCCTGCCCAGATCTTCCCACTGTCTATGACAAGTCCTTTTTTTTTCCCCATTCTCTGTTTCATCAACTATACTATTTTAATCCAAAATATATTAGTTTTATATATTCAAGTAAGTTCAGAGAAGCTCAAGAACAAATTAAAAGTATTTAAAACTAACCCCAAACAACAAAGCAAACCTAGTACGAGGAGTCTTTTAAGATTCAACCATCATTAAACTGTAGAGGCTGATATTTCTTTCCTTATTATTACACCTGAAGAAGTTATTTTTAGGTTTTGTGCATTGCTGTCTATCATTGTTAGCTACAAAAATCATCATGAAATAATTATCTTATTTCCTCTAACAGAGTGATCACTGGACAGCTGATATAGTTATTTCCACAGTGGCATATGAAGAAAAACGATATTTACTTTCCTTCATATACAAAGGCAGTAGTAACATAAGATGTCAGCTTCAATGTGTAGTGCACTACTATTTCTACTGACTAATGTCTTTTATGTATTTTCCACTAGCTTGAAAATTTTTTAAAAATCAGTCTTTAAATAGGTATCTAGATTAATTTTGGGAGTTTTTTTAACTATCACTCAGGATTTACTGTTCATCTAGGCAGTGGACAGCAAAGTAAGTCATTGATATTCTATCATCGCCTTTCCTTTTCTTGATATTTACCAGCATGATACACACACGTGTGTGTGTGTGTGTGTGAGTGTGTGTGTGTGTGTGTGTGTGTGTATCTCCTGACAAATATGTAAAATGATATGGAATTATCTGTACAACCACAAAACAAGGATTCTTCACATTTTGAAATAAATTTTGGAAGGCATTCAGATCTCTGTCTATTATTAACCTGTATTACGTTGCTTTATTCAGTGCAAGTAAAATTTCTTCAACATATTTGTTACTTTAAAAGTGACAGAGATCACTAAGTATGGTTTAATATGTTGGACAGGTCAGACACCTCAAGCATTTCTATGATTATCTAGCTTCCAGTAACATATTTTCTCAAGCTTTAATTTTCCAAAGGAAAGTCAGTCTCCTTCTACCAATAAATACTTACAACAGAAGCAAATACTGGTAGATAATACTTCTCTATATCCACTTCATGATAGCCAGATACAAATACTTCAAGAATAATGTTGGGATTTGCGAATCTAATTGCAAGAGACTGTCACGTTTCTGCCTCAAATCAGGAGGAGTAAAGATGTTCTGTGCAAATAATGTATGTGCTACAAAGATAAAACACATCCAAAAGAAATATTCTATCTAGAGGGCAGACGAACTGAAGTAGACAAGTTAAAGTTCTGATATTGCCACTGAAGATCTATACTAAAACTGAAAACAGGAAGAAAGAAAATCAGAAACACAGGGAATAACACACACAGTTAGATCTAACTGACTCATGTTACGGAACCTATTTCCTTCATTAGAACTTCCTGAAACTTTAAAAGAAGATTTTAAGATAACATAAAAATGTACTATTGTGGCATGGCTTGACGAAGCAGAGCAGTCTGCCTTGAAAACACAGCATCTACTCCCTGCCTGAAAATGTGTGCTCTTCCTCTCAGTTTAGCTATTACAGGTTAAAGAGAAGAAATGAAGGAGCACTAGTTTTATCAGATACAAAATACATCACTTTCCTTATCACTGTGCAGGCTCCTCAAGCTTTTTGGTTATTATGTCTCCCTTATCCATCCTTCTGTTCTTTTGTTTTGGCTTTTTTGGTTTTTTGTTTGTTTGTTTGTTTTTTGGTTTTGTGGGGTTTTTTGTTTGGTTTGGTTTGGTTTTTTAAGGGAAGACACAAAGTCAAGTCAACTCTATTACTTTTTACTCTAAAAGTAATAGAGTTTACTTGACTTTGTGTCTTTTACGTGACGACTAGGAGTTCAGGACCACAGGCACCACATTAACACCTGACCAGAACTAAGCATCCCATTGTCCATAAAAGCTTGTCAAATGTCATAGCAGTTTTAAAAATGGTGTGTCACTTCTGACCTTCTAGATTAAACTTACTTGTGTTATTTAGAAGGAAAAAGAGGAACTTCATATTCCCTTTTATGCACTTATCTCTTACATTACTTTCTTCTCCTCCAGGTATGGGTATGTAACCAGAAACAGGTGCACCCTATCTCAACCAACTTTTAAAATACGTGGCCAGAATCTTCAACACCGCTTGGAAGATATGCAGCTACCCTTATTAAACTAACTGCAGCTAGGCTTAGGCATGTGGGGGTTTCCTAAGCAAAAAATAGTATGTTGAAACACAGAGTTCTCAGGAAACTCTAAAAAAGGACTATGCAAATCTTAACAGCCAGATGAATTTCAATGAATTTGTAACTTTTTTCCTTTTGCAACACCAACTAGTAAAATCTTTTTCCTGAAGATAAACATGCAATTATATTCCTAAAAATCCCATTTATTCCACAGGTTTATTACAACTGAAGACAATTAAGCCTTACTGAGCACTTCAGATTCAAAATGACTGAACTGCTTCTCATTCTTCTCTCTTTAAACAAAAAAAAAAACTCCCTGTGATTTTGGATGATAAGCACCCAAAACATCTGTAGGCTATCCCTATTTGACAAGCTTTAGTCTGTCTTTGCTTGGGGTCAAGCATGACAAATTTCCAAGCAGATAACACTTGTCACATCTTAAGGCTGCTCAGACAGTAACCGTGTCTGCTGCTTGCAGAAACAACATCTGCCACTGCAGCAAACAAGAGCTCTTGATTCGCACAATCTCTAGCTGAGCTCCCAGCTCATTAGGATCTCCCAACTGCTGCCTCTCACAGAGGGAAAGCACACCTGCCATGGAACAAGCAGAGTGCCTGAAACATCAGTAAATGCAGCCCTGAGCAGAGCCATCCTGCTGTGCCTGAGCTCCACAGGATCAAGCGCCTCTTCACTCTCAGACGCAAGATCTTGTCAGACTGTGTCTCAGCATTACCTGCTAAGTGAGAAAATCTTCAGCTCTGAAGCTTTCACACACACCCTGCTAAAACCCCAGGTGCAGCGGTGCTTACTTCAGGCATGGGGCTCCCTCTGCAAAGCCCTCCAGCATCCCACAGCTCCTCCTCCTCTGGGCACCTCGCCCAGGAAGAGACTTTGGAGCCACAGCATCAGCTTAACATTTACCATAGACTAATGTTTCCTCAAGGCCCCCAGACTTCACTGCACAAGGTTATACACTTGGCAGGATCATACAGGAAGATTTAAGTCCCCGTTCCTACTTACTCATTCAAAGGCATCTGTCCCCACCTTGCCTTAAGGTTAGAAACTCTTCTAGTATGGAAAAGGACCTGGAAAAACCTGGCAGTTAAAAATAACGCAGAAGTTCACCTTTAGAATGCTTGATAGGAAATGACTTCTCTTTTAAAACTAATGTGTTAGGAAAAGGTGAGAATTCACTCAAGAGAAACTTCAAAGGCAGTAGCTTTCATAGGATTAGCATCTGAAAGACTGTATCAGTCTAATTTTCCTTTTAAATAATCCTATTCAAACATCGACTTAGAATTACAAGATAAGAAAATGGTCTTTGAAGGAAAAAAAGAATTTATGCCTTACTGCATTTTGACAAAATTATTTGAAAAAAAATACTTGGAACGAACAAAATTTAGCAATTTTACATGGCTCAAAAAATTTAACATGAAAAATATATTCAGGAATTTGAGCTGGTTAATCTTTAAAACATGAGACAAGCACTACTGACATCTTGAGATTAAATCTTCAGTAGATATTACTTGATGCCAGAAGGTAAACTAAGAGACTAACAATGGGGGGCAAATACCTGATATAATCTTTGCAGAGGTAAATTCCAAGTCTTGTATTCTGGAACTGATGTTTTTTTCTTTAACACACCAAATAACCTGCTTTACCTGTAGGCACTAGATCCCTTCTGGCATCCTTCATTCTCACACAGGAAGGGTTACTGCACAGCACAAGGAGTTTCAGTCCAGAGATCTGCTCTCCATTTCCTACTGCTACACAAACTTCCCATGTGATCTGCAGCAAAACCCTTTTTATCTCTTTCCAGCAAGGCAACACCTGTGAACTATAACTTAGGATAAGTATACAACCAATAGAATTGCCAAAGTATTGTTGTATGAACAAAAAAATTTTCATTTATGTTAATAAAAAAAACATTTATTTGGTAGTAGAAGTCAAAATAGTTCTTTGCAGATTTACATACACTGTGAAAAGAGCCCAGATCTCTGTAAATTTGGCATTTGCTCAACAAATGGGAAGGACATTATTTATCCATTTCTGGAATAACAGCTGGATGAAGTTGCAGCAATTTTCTCTACAGGGGCAAATCTAAGCAAGAAAAAAAGAAGAGAAATCCATAATTTAAAGTCTAAAACTGTGTTGAACAGATGCCATGACTTCAGTTGTGAGATGCTTGCTTACATTTAACTTCCAAGTTTGTTGTTTTTCTTTTTTCCAGAGCATTAAATATAAATGCTGAAAAATATTTTTATCCAAATAATAGTATCATAGCTCAAGAAACAGCCTTATTTTCATATTCTGCTTTTACTACCTTGTGTATTATTTTTTTAATACAAATCAGAAGTTTGGCTTTGAAACAACAAAAGCAATATTTCATAAAGCACTGCTCAACCACTAAGCTCCACTGGGCTCAAGGAACCATAAAAGCACCAGAAATTAATGAGCATGGTGAACCACAATCCAAGCTCCCAGAGGCAAGATAAAAAACTGAGTATTGAAATTAGTTTCTTGTGGCATATCATAGCATACTCAGTATTGATGTAAACACAAAAATTTCCATTTTTTGGGGTGCTGCATGTGTAACATAGATGCATTATCTCCACTTGAAGCATTTAACATATTTCATCTCATTCTAGGGAGCTTGCTTTAATGGGAGAAACAAAAAGCCACTCTGATATATAAAAGATTAAAGACCCTGAGCCAACATTTGGCAACATTATATTTGAGTTTCAGACTACAGACTCATGAGAAAGTGGTTGTTTTTTAACATCCTTCTTATTGAATTTTTACAATAAAAGGGAGAAAAAAATTCTTTGACAATCACCATGATAAAATACCCTAAACAAAATTATTTCCCTCTAGAAATTACTCATTATATACGAGGATGAATACCAGCAAATGTAAAAGCAGAAAATACCTGGTGTCCTTCATTAGAAAAGCCATTATTATTTACAGCCATGTTTTCTTCCCCACAAAGATTCATAATTTTTATTTTTCTTCTTAAATGAGAGTAATATACAGCTATGACGAAGATTTGGTTGACAAATCTGGAAATAACTGTATTTTTGAAAATTTTACACTTCGTTGGAAAAGGAGCAGGAACACCTTTGGGAATAAGTTGTTATTAATAACAATGTCATATTATTGCTGACTTTAGAAGTTACATTCTTCTAGCTGGATCTTATCATAAACTTCCTGCTGTTCAATACAGTTAGCAGGGAAAGGCATTATTTTGGGAAGCAGCAGGAAGCCAGTGCCAGCAGCAGCAGCAGCAGTTGCCACATCCCATGAGGAGGGTGAGGCTTGCAAGGTGCCTGGGCAAGGCTGAGGGCCAGTTTGAGTAGGGCTTTGAGCAACCTGGTCTAGTGGAGAGTGCCTCTGTCCATGGCAGAAAGACTAGGTTGTCTTCAAAGATCTCCTCCAACCCAAACCATTCTCTGATTCAGTGACAAAGAAAATCAAGAAAAAAAATGGCTCTCATTAATACCAGTAAGCTACTATTAAAAGACCTTTGGATATTCTTTAGCAGCACAAGATAGGAAATTGTTCCAAAAGTTAATTAGTCAACACTGTACTTAGTTTTTCAGTAAATGTTTATATCCTTTTAATAGAATCAATAGGTAAGTTCAGTGTGCTGAAACTCACATTTGGTATTTAATTATCAGCTTTGGGTAAGTACTCAGCAGTAGCAACAGGCCTTAAAT
The DNA here is from genome assembly GCF_035770615.1 of Melospiza melodia melodia. Classification (NCBI taxonomy): domain Eukaryota; kingdom Metazoa; phylum Chordata; class Aves; order Passeriformes; family Passerellidae; genus Melospiza; species Melospiza melodia. Next base: position 132,697,958 of record NC_086194.1, on the reverse strand, counting down.
GTTATTGATATTGTAATTGGAAACTGTAGTCTGGTAAGAATCAGGTTTAGCATTGTAAAGCCACCACAGAATTCTGTACTACAGTGCAATAACATCACAGCTCCTTACAGATACCTAAGGAGAATGTTGTGAATTGTAAATACTACAAGTCTAAGAAGGTGCTTTTAGACAACACTTGTTACTTTCTTTTTGTATTTAAGATAAACCATGTATAAATCATATATAGAACATAAAGTTTTCTTGAGACCTCTCACCTCTTGTCCAAATCACTCCATCCAAAGCTATCCCTGCTGTTATATTATTTTTATTTTCTGGTATTCTGAAAGAATTCACACAATCTTAATGAATTAAGGTGTGAATCCTCTCCTATGAAATCTTCCAGTGAATTCAGTAAGACACACCACATTCAACTCCTTTGTAACTGAGCTCTGTTCAGTTTATCTAACTTCACCAAAGAATTTCTGGAAACAAGGAAATATCCAGCTTATTCTGAGCATCTGTGGCCTTACATAAACACAAAATGAGCATGATGGCTTTTGTCTAATCTTACAGTGGGGGAAATCACAGTGTATCAAAAAGCCCCTAATACTTTGAGGACACTGGAGATTAAAAGTTGAAATTAAGCCTGGGTATAATCTTAATAATACCAACTAAATAATTTTCAGATTTTAAAATGGATTTGGGGAGAAGATTGCTTTGTGTGCTTGTTTTACAAATAACCATATTACTGTCATGTCCGTGAATCCCAATTATGTAGCTAATTAATTGTAATTAATTCATTCATTGTAATTACCTGTAATTGTAAAAGCAACTAAATCCCCTGAAGTTTCTCACTCATGAGTTCCCACATAACATGGCTCTGTAAGACTCTTTTCCCTTGGCAGTCTGATGATCAGATTACCATAACACCATTATGGAATCAGGTTGAGGAGAGCTATTTTCTTTGTCTAAAAGGAACACCATAACATCCTCAAAATTCCCTTTTTTTCTCTTGAAAATTATAACATGCAAAATTAATTTATGAGTAAATGTATCAGGAAGTACAGTGGTACTGAATACCCAAATAATTATATTACATAGCTACTGTACGTATCTTCCATCTAGAATGGGGAAAAACAAAAGAGAAAGAGAACTTCAAAAACAGAAGTAGAAACTTGTCTCAAAATAAAGAAGAGCTAAGTGCATAAAACGTTTACCCATCCACACTCAAAGAGAAAAGTTTTTCAACATAAAGTGACTCATATGGAATCTGCACTCCTTACAAGAAATATATTTTCAAGATTTTCTTTCTTTTAAACAAAACTGGCAGGAATTTTAGTGCTCATTAACTGAAAAATGGGTATTGTTGTTCAGGACAATAGGCACAGAAAAATATGAGAAGCTGAAGCACAGCTCTGTTAATAGAAAACATATCCGGCACCCCCTACAATCTTCCTCTCTAAAGCAGGCAACATCCTAGAAAAGGATCCTTATTTCACATTTTCTCTTCTTTAGCACTGTTCCCACAAACTCTTCATTTAGCAGTTCCAATGCCCGAAACATCTACCTCCATATAAACCAGCACTTTATCACCTCTTGGAGGAGAGGGAACCCACAATGAAACCCACAATCCACTGAGCATCTTGTCTGAGACAGCAAACAGGTAAAAATAATTAGCATTTAGGCACCAAAATATGATCGCTTACAAAATCATAATCTTTTATTTCAATCAGAAGGTTTTGAAATTCAGATGACTTTTAAAAAGCCTCTCACTTCTGAGATCAGTTATGCAAAGAAAAATTTCTAAGTAAAAGCTACCTGTCCTTTCATACACTACATTTATGTGCCTCCACGTCCACAGCTGGGCAGAAGAACAGATACACTCCCACAGCTGGGCTCTCTGGAACAAACTCTCCAGCTACCACAGAGGCAGTGAAATACCCATGATTTATATTATCAGCCCCAGTTGCTCCAGTATTCATTGTGCACAGTGTGTCTTCACACACAGGTTGCAAAGGTCACAGGGATGGAAGGGAGCCACTGTAACATCAGGTCCAACTTCTTATTATCCCAAGCACCACTTCAAAAGCTTGAACTTTTCACAGAACCACAGAATATTCTGAGTTGGAAGGGATGCACAAGGATCATTGAGTCCAACTTCTGGCCCTGACCATCCCCAAGAGTCACACCATGTGCCCAAGACTATTGTACAAACACATCTTGAACTGTCTTTTGTTCCTTTCCTCATTAAAAAAAAATGTTTCAGAACTGCACTTCTCCACTTTTTTTTCTTCCTAAGTTTTCAATAAATCTTTTCTTGTGCCAAAACTGGCTTGTTTAAACCCTGCTTCTCTGCAGTTATTTGATATATTTTTAAACATAGCCTCTACCCAAGTGTTGAATAGCAAACCCAGTAAGCAGCCCCTGACTCACCGACACACAGAGACCTATACTTGACACAGGTACCCCAAAAAAGCTCGATGCCTGTGGCTCAGAGCTTCCGAGCTGACCCAGCACAGCACAGCCGATGGACAGGGCTGGGAGAGGGCAGAGCTGCCCAACCCTGACTGGCTCCACACAGGCTCCCTCAGGCAGGGACTCCTGCAGAGTGCAGGAATATCCTCTTGGGGCTCCTTTAATAAAACACCCCCTTTCCCTACCCTGGGAGTTTTCTCTTGCCTCACTTTGCCTGTATCTGGGTTTCTAAATATTAGTGAATAGAATTGGGAAGGTGAGACTAATGTGCTAGACTAACGTGCAGCCAGCCGTGCTCTGGCATCAAATATGACTGCACAGAAAGCAGTAGGTAACTCACTGGCCTTGTTGTTTCTGTAATTCCCCTCCTAATTACCTTCACTGCTTAAATACCTTCCAGTTACTTCTCCCATTCCAGCCGTCTGTTTCAACAGGGAAGATTTTAGGTGCACCAGGGGAGGTTTAGATTGGATATTAAGAAAAATTTCTTCACCAAAAGGGTTGCTAAGCATTGGAAGAGGCTGCCCAGGGAAGTGGTTGAGCGTCCATCCCTGAAGGCATTTTAGAGATGTGCAGATATGGCAGTTAGGGACATGGTTTAGAGGTGGACTTGACAGTGTTACATGCATAGCTGGACTCAATGATCTTGAAGATCTTTTCCAATCTGTGTGATTCTGAGTCTATGACTTAGTCCGCTATGATTAAAAGCTTCCAAAGTTAGTAAAAAACACTAATAAAGTTTCAGTTGTCTCGAGATTGGGGTCTTTGTTTTTTTTTAATTTAAATCATGCCCTCCTTAGTTTTCCTGGACCTCTAAGTTATTCCAGAAATCCTGTCTCCAAGACATCTTTGCATCTCTTAACTTCCTGTTGTCAGGTAGTCAGAAAAGAAGAGCTGTAGCAAAAATTAAGATGTAAATATCAAAATCTGAAACTAAGGTTCTTTTTAATTCAGCTCATTGTTCATTTTTAATCTTCATAAGACTCCATTGACCCAGTTTCACAATGACTTTTTTCTGTAATTTTACCTCCTGTTCAATGAACCGAGTACAACCCTCTATTCATTTGCTGAATTAATAGAGTTTTCTATTAAGGACAATGTCTCCTGAATACAGTTTTGGCAATTCCATTATATTTATGCACTTTATCTGCATTGCATCATTGCTTTTCTTGAATTTTAGTGATTTGTCTTGTAAAAGTAATAACTTGATCACTCTTCATCAAGAAGTATATACACAGTAACAAATGGACTGTCTAGTTCTTTATTTTTAAGTGTTCACAAGGACATTTCCACTAATTATTATTTTCTATCATTTTTATATTAATATAACGGAATTCCTATGGGCAAAGAGAAATGCTGAACCAGAAGCCTGCAAGTTTCCATAAACAGAGATCTTTCTTAATAACAGATACAATGTGCACTGACAATTACCTTGTATCATAGACTTAAAAAGAGAACACGGCTTCAGTCTCAGCAGACTTTGTGCCAACTGTTCATTTTACCTAAATGCAGCATGCAATTTCTTTCCTGTCACCATATGAAATAGTAAATGGTCTGAGATTTCTCCTTGTGATTTCCCCTGATCAAAGGTCATATGTCAGCAGGTTACACTTGGTTTGAGATATGTGTCTTCCCACATGACCTATTTAACTGGAACTTGTCAATACCATTATTTTGTCCTTTTTACTCACATTTCATTTCTTTCTATCTTATGCTATCTGGGTAGTACTGGTATGCAGGATCTGAGCAGCTCATGGCACAGAGACATACACCTTGTAAGAACACTCCTACCTCTTCAGTCCACCTCTCCCCATCAGCTGGAATCAGTTTCACAGATGCTTCACTAACAGCATCGCAGTTGTGTGCACGTTGACCTTTGCTGACAGTTCAAGTGAGCTTGAATCTGTGACATTATTTGTATGTCTCCATGTCTCCAACTTAACCTGCAGAAAAATGAGTTTCTGCATCTACTGACATGGTTTTCCACTTCAACAGAACACCCCCAATATACCTGCTGTCTTCCTTTGTCAACACAGCATCTTCCAGCAGGGTTATCTGAAGATTACCCTCTGCAGGATCCCAGCCTCCGTGCCTCCCATCTCTCGGGGGCACTTAGTTTCTTGCATCAGAGACTCATTTATCTACTTCAAGTGACACAGAAGAGTAACTTAGACCTCTTTAATTCTTCAGGACCCAGATTCAAAACACACAAAGGCTGGCGACTCAAATAAGCACTCAGATGACATTTTCCCACAGACTGTGCTTCCTTCAACTCCTGTTTTGACAAAGGAGTTCTGGCTTTACTGCCCCTCTCTTTTTGTTAAGCTCTATCTATCAAGGTACTTTTTTGCTCCCCTGCAGCTTTTAAAGAATAAAACCTTGTTGCATGTCTCCCACTACCTGCCCACAGACACCTGAGGCCACATCTTTTGAAATCTTTGCAGTGCTGAGCTCCAAACATGTCTTATACAGTCTCACCTAAATGTTGAGAGTGTATTACATGTTTGTTCTAACCACAAAAGTATCAGAACACATTTTCAATGCATTCTGTGTTCTTATGCAGCGTGTTTGGCTAATTCACCACACTGAAAATTTTATTGAGATAAAATTTACAGTTGTTTTTCAGAGACTTCCTATATTACCTGGATAAACCATCTTCTTTCAGAATTTTATTTCTAGTATCACAGAAATAGGAATAAATCATTGAGACAGTGCAACATAGCTTTCTACATGGTGGATTGGATGGCTGCATAGATGGAAATCAAGAGTGATTTAATTCCAAGAATTATATTTGTTACAAAGAGATTGTGCTTACCTAGTGTCACCGAAGGCAAGACTTATTTTCTTAGAAAACTATCACAAAATAACGACAAAATTACTGACTTAGAAATAATAATACTCACTTTCCTTTGCAGTACATTCTAAACCTAAGGATTTGTTTATTTTCCCAAAAAAGGGCATGAAAGAAGCTAACATTTCTTGAATAAACGCAGAGTAAATCTTCAAGCTTTTCATAAGAATTTGGGGGGGGGTTGTCTTTTTTTTTTTCCTTTTTTCAACAGTCATACAAAGGTTGGAAGGGAGAGTCTGAAGGATTAGTAAATAGCTAATCAAAGCTGGGACAGCTATGATCTCATATCCACCTTCAACATAAGCTAATTTGCTCAAAGCCTTCTTGAGTGAAGTTTTTACCAATAAGCATGAAGATTCCACACCTCCATTCAAGTAAGTAAAAGCAAAATCACTTCTACTTATACTATCATAACACATGCAGATGTCAGATGCCAGAAAATATTTTCATATTGAGTTTTACCAATACAGAAAAAATATATGTGTCTCTATAAACTATGTTTCTAAAAAAAGAGAATTTGCTTTCCTGATACCACATTTTGGAAGTGGAAAATACTCCTCACATTCACATGCATATCAGTCTTCAGTGAAGAAATTAACTTCTGCAAAGTGAAATTCACTGTGTGCAGATTAATTGTAGAGCTTGTAATACAAGAGATGAGCTACGTATTCATGCAATCTTAAATTTTGAAATTGTCTTTTTCATAGTTTGAGGAAAAAAACCAAAAAATTCATCTGCACTCTTATTTGTCTATTAAAGAATACGCTGCTATACACACTACATAGAAGCTCACAACTATATCCACTCACATGTTCACATGTATATACTAATGTATTCATTTTTCAGGATAATCTTGCAAATACAGAATTTACTGGAATCTTCCATTTAGTACCAGAAGGAAAGGTATTATTTAAATGGACCTGAGTGCCATACAAAATGGCAGCTATATTAAAATGTATCTTGCAAACTCAGCTACTTTTGCACTTTGAGTCATAAATTGAAAAATGATCACTTCTGGATTGTCAAAACCAAGAAATCAATCATTTATAGCATCATGTAATGTTTCTTGCCCCAATTTTCAGTTTTCTATAAAGAACGAAATATCATAAAAAGAATATGGGAGGCATAAAGAGCATATTGCTACTAGCATGTTCAATTCTGCCCAAGTGGCATAAAACCAAAAATACATTAATATCTGACAGGACTTTCTTGATTTAGATGAAATGAGTTGTGAGTTTCACTCATTAACACATTAATAACCATTTTGAAATCATCACTATCCTCCTGCTCTCTGCACACTAGACAGTAATCTTGACTCATCACCACAAGCACACTCATCTGACTCATTTATTTTTCCAGTGTTAGCTAGAAACACAAGCTAATTGAAATGAAAAAATTCAAGGAAGAATTCTAGGCATGCTAGAAATTAATAACATTAAACAGTTTCTCAAAAACAAATGAAATTATATTTTAAATTTTTAATCTTTTTACAAGATTGAAATATTATATATGCTGACTTTTGACACATTTTACCTTCCTTTAAACACTGAAAAGACAGATCAGAGCTGGTTTCCTGATGGCCTAGAAAAGGAAACTTCCACAAACTGCCAATTTGCCATCAAAACTGAATATATAATCATGGGAAAGCTATTCCAAGAAGAAATCCATAAAGTTTAGGAGAACTGCAGAAGTTGTATGTATGATGACCTTGATACCAGTTTTAGCCATACTCCAACAAAAGTCAGGTTTGAAAAATGGAAAGAACCTTGACCTGCACTCAGACTTTGATATCTGTTTTGAAAAGAACTGGATATTGGTGAGATAGAGAAAATATTTTGATTAAGAACTAGGGATAAAATGTATTAATAAAACAGAGATTCTTCAGATGAGTTTATTTTAAAGAAAAAGGCAATGGACTCACCTAATTTCAAAATGTTGTCAAAATAACCTTTACACAGAGGAGAAGAAAAAAAAAACCCCATATATTTTTAATCTGGACTGTGAGGCTCAAGTAGCCTCTAACAGCTTTTCAAAGTGTTCATATTGCTCAAGAAAATATGGAAAAAAATGTTTATTTACAAACCTCTCATATAGAAAATATGAGGTGTTAATTTAGAGTCCTCAAAATAGACATTAAAAACATCAGTTGACACAGCTGACAATTACAACTATGTTTGTATCTATGAATCAGTAAATCCCAAAACTCAAACAAATCTCCTGGGCAGTCCCAATCTCTTCCTTTTTTCCTTAATTCTTATCTTCCTTTGCACCTTGGGAGTACAAATTAAAAGCTTAAATACAAAATAACAGCTGTTTTCATTCCATTTTCAGCTTTAGTGGGATCAAGAGAAAACAAAAAGCTTGTGAGGCAGCTTGCTATATACAGATCTTCAACTGAGGCTGGCTAACTCAGAATATTTTGTTGCTTTGGGTTAACACAGAAGAATTCAAAATTTCTTTGCAACTAAATGATTTCTAGATTTCAACTCGACAATATTAAGTTTCGATACTTCTATTTTGCAACTGTTTCTATGAAGAGCCTGGAGGGGTAAAGCACTGAGGTGAGTTAATTCATTCTACCGCTCCTACTTCCACTGTACTTTTCTTTCCGCATCCTAGTAAAGTCTTTCTTTTCCAGGCACTTTATGCAGTTATGTGCACATTCCTCTGAGAATCTATGTCAAGTCACAGTTTTAAGGATATGTGATTTAGCTCATGTCTACATCAATACAAGTAATTCACAGAAGATTCCCATTAGTAATTTTAGACTCCCACTTGCATTCACCACTTGCATTCACAGCATCAAACATCCCTCTACTGAAAGCAGAGATTTCCATTTCCCCAAAAGACTGAAGACAGCACAGTGATGTTCAGTAAAGAGCAAAATTTCTTCATCATCTGTACCCTTGAAATACAGCAGAGACAACAGTGAAAGGCAGTGAAAGAAGAATATCTGCATCACAAAATCTTTTTGTCCATCTGTAGATAGTCATTCATTTTCATAACCAAATTCTTCAAGCTAGCACTCTCAAATGATTTCACCAGGCTTGAAAGTTTAAGGGAGCTTTTGTAACCACCACATTCAATCAGTTTAAAGTGACAAAAGAGAAGCAAAATTTTACAAGGTTAACATTATCCTAAGACACATTGAGATTATTCTTTTAATTTATTCTTGCTTCCAATATTCCATCTTGCCAATATTTCATTGTAATGAAGTTTATCTCAGCCTTTTAATACAGCTGCTCAGGACAAATGTGAAAAGAGATTTCATAACAAAAACATCAACACACAGTGTCTTCAGAAATAGTGCAACATAATGCCTGAAAATCACTCTTCCTTTATTTAACCTTGACAAATCCCTCAAAGCCAGAAAGCCTTCAGGAGCCCACCAGAACAAAACAAAGAAAGCCTAAGTGTAGTAAATACTTAGATTCTTTGGGGGTAAGATTTTAAAACAGCCCAGTAAAAAGTGGGACATAAATGTCTTGTCAGACAAGCGCCTCAAGATGAAATTATTTAGATTTGCTCTTGAAATAAAGAACAAAGAAGCCTAAATATTTTATTAAAAATCAAAAACCAACAAGAACAACAAAAAAAAAATGCACCCCTTGACAAAGAAACACTGAAATCAGATGAGAGACTCAAGGAAGGGTATTAAATAATAGAATCTGTATTTGTGTTTAATTTGAATGTTTATCAGTTTCCATGCAGCTGGATATGAGGCTGTGAGAACAACTGAAGTTGAACCACACCGAGTATTTCAAAACTGAAATAGCATTTCTGTTTCTCTGGTAGTAATGCTCTCTGTCCTCTAAACCCCAAACTTTCACATTGGTAAAACAACAGACATGATAAATTTACAAAACTACGGAAAAAATGTGCTCTCTTACTTTTTCCCTAGTCAAGTACTTTGCTTTCAGAAACATTTTTACATAAAACTCAACAGACATTGAGATACAAGAACGATAAAAAGGCAGGAAGGCAGGATATGCAGGCACCAGTCATCAGCCAAGGTATTTTTCTTTCTTTTGTTTGTGACATTTTCAGGGAACCTTGACAGCAGCACTCATCAGTTACCCACAATTCAAAGGTGAAACAAGATTACAGGAGATACGAAACAACCTGCAGTTATAGCTCCCCTGTACAATAAAACAGAAAGAGAGAGGTTGTTCCAAAGGTCATATCTAACCAGGAAGCCTGATCAGAAATTTAAATTTGAGTGTGAAAAACAAAGTTAGAATTTTCATCCCTGGGAGTTTCTATGACAACTCCTTTGTCACCTCAGGTCCCTGCTACAAGCACAATCACTGGCAGCACTTTTAACCTCATCTGGGTCATGAGTAACAGGCATAAACTCAGCAGTTTTGCTCTTCTGGTCTTGGCAGGAACCAGGGAGCACAGACCCAGCTATGTGGTGACAGCTGTTCCATGTTCTTTTCTATCAGGGCCTAAGATCTGCATCATTAAATATGCTGGAAATCACACAGCTCAGTCAGGGGGAAAAAAATACACAAATAATTCATCCCAATACACAAGAATGGTCAAAAATCCACAGAATAAAGAGTCTTTAAAATCTGATTTAATATGAAGACAAAGAACAATTATGCTGTAATTTTTGTTTATGGAAAGACATATAGAACTTCTATAGTGAGTAAAAACATTAAAGCAGCTTAGTTGAGGACAAACACCAGTTCAGCATTTACATTCACTACAGCAACCTACGGCCTCCCTCTTGGACATATGCCGCTTCTGTATCTGTTATTCTATGGTTCCAGAAACATGTCTGGAGGAGACTGAAAAGACTTCCCTGAAATCACTGCCATACCTCACGAATCGTAGCACAAAGCTTGGTGACTTGGCAATGTTATTAGCTATAGAATAACTGACCTTCACCAGCTCCCTGCTTATCTGCTGCGTGTTTGAAGAGCAGCTGCCAACATCTACTATCATACTACTGCCAGTGTAGTGTACTATGATGATGAGGGAATTCATACTCTGATCATTACTATGGTTACTGAATGCTACAACAGAAAGATTTTAATAGAATTTACTTCTGGATTCGTGTTGTTAAATTCTCTGTAGTGATGCAGAGAATGCTTAGTGATAATTGCTAGAAGTAATTTTCAGAATCTTTTGGGTTTCCTTTATTTATTTTTACTTGGCTCTGATCTTCATTAATATATAAAAAGTAGACCTAAAACATGGAATTGAAACACATATTCTAGCTGCCCTATACCCAAGAGTTCAACTATCTTTTATTCCTTGCCTTGTATCCTAAGCACTATTCCTAAGCAAGGAATGAGTAATTACATGGCTCTGGTTCCAGAGGCACATCTTGAGAAGGCTTCTCTGAAATCATTGCCACACATAGTGCCAAACTTGTTAACCTAGAATTACTTATGCCTTGTTTAGTACCCCATCACCAGAAATTCCCAGCATATATTACCCCAACTTAAATCAGACAGTCTAAACCAAAACACTTCTTGAGAATCCTTTGTTCTGTGTGCTACATTTAACATTTAGATTTCAAGGGAAAGGGAACAGTTTTGTTTAAATTTTCTATTTAAAAAGTTAAAACAAAACAGAATATTTTAACTTTAAAACAGTTGGATTTAGCTTTTTCTGGTTTTACAACAATTTAAAATTAAAGTTTTAAAAGAAAATGCTGTTTTTCTTTATTCTAACCAACCAGTTGGTTAAAAAAATTATGTTTGATATTCCATTTAACTGAGATGAGAAAAACCTTCAAAAGCTTCAAATTATTAAAGCAGGAAAACCCTTTCAACACCAGAAACACCTAAAGAGAGTTCTGCCAAAAAATGAGTAGCATCACATCTTGATTAACAAGCTCTTTCGAAAGAATAGAGAGCCTCTCAAGAAAAGGTGTTCACAACCTTTTTAAATGAGGTTTGCCAAAGGCAACAAGTCACTGCAGGAAGAGTTCTGAGCACTCCTTCCTTTATTATAAGCATGCTCTAAAATAGTATTTCAGGTTTGCAAGAACACCATGATATCATGGATAAAGAGCAAAATAGCTCACCTGAGAATGAACTACTTCCTATCTTGTCAGCATTTGCAGAAAAATAGAATTCAAGTTTTACCCAGTGGAGGAAATACTTCTGTCTAAAAGGAAGGCAATACATAAAAGTCTATCTCCAAAGTAACCAACATAAATCAAAAAGAATATAAACTCAATCTGTAATGAGGTGAACCCAACAAGAGAGGACTATTCACAGTTTTAAGGTAGGTGAAGTGCTGCTCCCTTGCATTTTCATTCATGTTTTCTTTTCTTTTGAGCAGATGATATGATTCCCATTTTAACCTGAGTCTTCCCTGTGTCACAAAAGACTACCAAATAATCAAAAAGAGATTTTCTTCAGATCCCTGCATCTATGCTCTCTTAGGAAACAGGCTGTGTTTAACAGCTCCAAAAAAATCTCTTCTTAAAAGCTATCTACATATGATACAAAATGAAAATTCTTGCTGAAAGACTTTTTGGTGCCTAAAGGGGTGCCTGAGTTTGTACCTGAGCTCTGGTTTATTCAGGATCAGAAAACCAGGCAGGAGGCGCTGCTCACAGAGACAATACATCACCACTGAGGTCACTGCCAGGGTCAGTGGGCTGTTCAGCACACACACCACCTCAGCAGGAGCCAAGCACCTGCCTGGAGAGGGAATGAGGCCACAGCAGGCTGGGATCTGAAGCAGGTTTACAGAGGTGCATGAGTGGGTGAGATGGGTAAGCAGTGAAAGACAGACAACCATATATCCACTGGATGCAATGCTGAAGGAGATCAACTGGTGGAAAGAGAGGCAACATAAAGGCCCATAATACTTAACTCCAGTCTGGGTATAAATATTTTGTTGCTGTTCTGTTTAAACTCAAAGCCATTCTGTAAATATTGCACAATTACTAGTTTAAAAAAAATCAGCAAGGACAAATCTCAGTGCAATAAATGCAGTAATACTGAAGCAATGAACATCTAGTTTACATAGGTTATTAGCTGGATATCCAAGCTCCTTCAAGGATCCTGAATAGCTCCAAATTTATTACATTCTTAGAGAATGCTTCTGCCTGCTATATAGTACAATGGAAAAGACACACAAAAGACTTATGTGGTCCTTGATTTCAGCAAGGCAGTGCCATGTTCAAGCTAACTTTTTCTGTGTTGTAGCACGCATATATATCCGTTGGGGCCTGCATTAACACTGAGGTTTCTCCCCATGAACCCACTGTACAGCACAGATGTGCTACACTCCAGCTTACCCATGTTGGTGCTAACAATCCTAAGAACACTTCATGGCAAATGATGCACCTGCACCCTTTGGCCTCTAAGACTTCTCACCGCTCACTCCACCCTTGATTTTCAGGTTCCAAATCCCATAAAAACCCAAAGGAATGAATATGTATAAAGAAAATATGTTATCCTGGAAGGACACAAAATGTGTCGTTCACAGTCCTCCTACAGTCCTTCAACTGTGCCTTGGTGATGACTGCCATATGTTATGTGGCTTCTTGCACAGGAGCACTTCAAATATTTTCCACTGTTTACTGCAATAATTATTAAATATGACTATCCTTGGATAATTAGAGAACATACCCACAGTTTTTTGCCATACTGTCTTAGGCATCTACTTCATTCTAGCCTAATTGGAGCAAAACTGTTCCCTATCTTCAGAAATAGCAGCAGAATTTTAAGAATAGCTCTACTACTGCATTCCCATGCAATTTTGTTGTGACTTGTGGAACCAGCATTTATTTCCTATGTACTTTGACACCATCATTAAATACTGCCTCCACTCTTTTTGACTGCACTTTCTGGAAATTTGGTGTTCAATCATTTGACTTGGTGTGACAGTTATTTAAGCTGTTACTTTATCTATTTTGCATACACCGTTCTGGGTTGACCTTGGTTGGACACCAGATGCCCTCCAAGCCAGCCTACCTTTGCCCTTCCCAGCAGGACAGGAGAGAAAGTAAGATGGAAAACAACTCCTAGTTGGAGCAAAAGCAGTTTATTAAAGCAAGAGTAAAATTTTGTGTGCATATAAGCAAAGAGTAAAAAAAAGTTTATTCTCTACTTTCCATCAGCAAGCAATGTTCAGACACTTCCCGGGAAGCAGGGCTTTCATATGCAGAGTGGTTACTTCAGAAGGCAAACATTGTAAATAGCAAATACTCCCTCATTTATCTTCCCCCTCTCAGCTTTTATATCTGAGCTGATGTCATACAGTATTGAATATCCCTTTGGTTAATTTGGCATCAGCTGGCCTGGTTGTGTCCCTTCCCAGGTTCTTGCCCACCAGCCCCTTGATTTGGGGGAGGAAATGTTGAGACACATCACTGATCGTGTGCCGGTGTTGCTCAGAAGTAGCCAAAACACTGGGTATGTTGTGTGTCCCCCTTTCTAGGGACCAGTGCAACATACAGCACTTTGAGGGCTGCTGTGGGAAAATGAGCACCTCAGCCAGACCTAAAACAACCATCTTCAAAAATTTGTTTGCTGTGGGAACAAAACACCTGGGCAGCCAGACAGGAGTAGCCAGACCACATGGATATACATCTTCAGCCCACCATCCATGCTCATGTCTCTGTTCTGGAGAAGGTAATGCTTCCCACTCTCTCCGAATATCCATCACCATACCAACTTAACCAAAGCACTTTGGTAACTCAGGTGCAACCAGAGGTTGTATGAGGGAGCCTTGTGAGAAGGGCCTTGGCAGAACATTGACTTTCACATGGCAAGGGAAAATATTTCCATTTAGTAAAATATCTTTCATTTCTTATAATTTTACTTTCATCAGATGAGGAATTACAGTTGCACTAGCTAAATATGGATCCCATATTTCTGTCACAGTTCTGAGCTACAAACAAACAAACTCTCTAATCTAAACATGTGCTAAAATGTGCCTGGGAACACAGACACAATGAAGGCTGACACTTTGCATCTGAAAAATCATGATGCTTATTCAAAAAGCCTTTGCCATCTCTTTTGCTCGCAATACTTTTTTTTTTGTCCTTGTTACTTTCTGTTTCCCCTCCAGACTATCTAATAAGACCCCTACATCAGAATTCAGAACAACAGGAAATCATGACACTGTAGCACTTTCCAGCATCGCTTGGGAGCGACGAGAGCTTTAGAACCAGCCTCTCCTACCAGTCCAGAGAAGCAGCAGCTTTCACCTCTATAAATGATTTATGTCTCCCTTACTGTTCCAGAAAGCGCTAAGTGTGGCCAGGAGACCCAAGGGCCTAGTTAGCCTGTTAGAAACCGGCTCAGAGGCTGGCTTGCCTTGGGGCCGGCCTCGGAGCAGGATGCTCACGGAGCCGGGGGCGCAGCAGGCAGGCAGGCTGGTGGGAGCAGCCAGCGCACGGGAGCCAGGGCTTGGGCAGGTTCCCAGCCCATCTGGTCGCACTCCCAAGGTCCTGCGGGCGACTTGAAGCTCACTGGCAGGCCGTGCCGCTTTGCTCTCCAGGGAACAATCAAATAATTTATTCACTATCTGGAACCAGAGTGAAAACACTCTTCCTGCACCTTCTCCCTCCAAAGAACACTACAGGCTGTCTTGGGCTGTACCAAAAATAAAACAAGAGATGGAGCTGAAGACAAAGCTCCCCAGGGAAATGTAAATTGCCTGGCACTGTAAAGAAAACCGCCTCTATCCATATTGAGAGGTGTGTGTCTAATATTTTCACTTAAACTCAAAAATCAAACAACACAGCTGTCCCAAAGAATTCCGAGGATGCAAGAGACACGATCTCTGCAGGGTTATTTTGGGGGGATGACTCAATCCCCATGAGCAGCACAGAAGAGGATGGTGGCTGAGTGATTATATAAGCTTTAAGATAAGTTTCCTCATGGCTGTTAGTGAAAGTACCTGGGGTCTGACATCAATTAAAACCAATTCGATGGTGAAGATGGCACTGACAACCTTATGATATAATCCAAATTCTGTACAGCATTTCATTCACTTTAGTGGAAGCAGAGAAGAGTCAAAGCTTCCTGAACTGTAGTTCTCAATGGCTCTACACCTGCCCAGAGCATAGACTTTTAGAAATGCTCCAAGGGTGGCAGGCGTCCTCAGTCAAACAGGAAACAAAGAAGAAAAAAAATATTTCAAGTAATGATTCTATTAAAAAAGCTATACTGAAGTTGCATATTTTTCTTTCACCATTTAAACAAGTCAGTCATTTCTAAATATAAAGTCACTGTGAACAAGACTAATCTCCATAGCCCCAGAAGCATTTCTGCAGCCAGAAAGAAACAATAACATAATTATTTTAATTGCAGTGTCTTTAAGACTTAATCTCTAATAATGTGATAGCCAGCTGTTTCTGTAATCTATCTCACTTAAAGAAATTGAATTGGTCACAAACAGCTGTTCCTAAACAGCACCCAGAGAATGTGACTGCACATTTTAAGGTCACAACATGCAAACTACAGAACTGTGATATATGGATAGCAATTTTTATCTCCCTTTCTCAGTGCAATACAGATCCAACTGAAGGCAGATAAGGTGCATCCAGTGACTATGTAATTGAGATTAATTCACTTTCTTACTGTAAAATAATCATTATCTGATAAACAATAAAGTTTTAACATCCAGTGTCTGTACACCAAAGCCAAACAAATTAAAATAAAAAATTAGTCTATATATGTTGAACTCTGAAACTATCATCTTATCAAGAATGCAATACAGTCTTCATTATAAGTCTTGGAAGCAAGATCTGGTGTCCTTCCCGAAGGAGCACTCCTTACTGACCTGTCATTACTTGTTTGATACAGGAATTACTGGCTAAAAATGCTATCTACTGTCAGGCTCAAGCAAAACCAAATACTCAGTGGTGTTCCTTGCTGCTCTTAAAATGTCTGAAAAAAAGCAACTCTATTGTATAGATATGGTATTAAAAAAAAAGTCTATTTAATTTTTATTTTTTAAATGCAGACACCCTGCTTTACACTGATCTATGGACACTTAAGTAACACTATACATTCTTCCCTTAAGGATAAATTGCATAGCACAAATCAGTCCTTTACAGATTGAATAGCCTTTTGTGTTTCATATCTGACATTTATTCCAGGTTCAGAATAGTGAGTGTAGCATGCCCAAAATTTTCACTAAAGCCAAAAAAAATGAAGGGTATTTCAGTGAAACCTATGTTTTCACAGATCTTGGATCACATTCTGATCATAGGTTTAGCTTAACTGGAGTGCTGCAGGTGTTGGGACTTTCTAATGATTCAGGCTGGGATAGAGTTAATTTTCTACACAGTGGCTGCTATGGCATTATGCTTTGGATTTGAGCTGAAAACAGTGTTGCTAACACAGAGATGTTTTTATTACTGCTGAGAAGCCCTTGAACAGCCTCAAGGTCTTTTCTACTGCTTTCACCGCCCCATCAGTGAGGAGGCAGCAAGTGCCCAAAGACAGAGTCGTATCTTATTAAAAAATCAAACAAACAAAACCAAAAAAGCAAACAAATAACCAAAAACTGGATAAATTCAGAAATTCATTAAAACAAAACTTTTCTTAAAGAAAGTAGATTTCTATGGCTATTGTTTATACACTGGGAAGTGTTGTGAAAACATTTTTCTCATAGGAATAATTATGATGCAAAATTAATCTGACTAAGAAAACTGATTTAATGATACAAAGGTAACACTACATGTATATCAGGAACTTTAAAAAATAAGGAAAAAAACACTAATATAAAAGGTTTGCTTATATTTTACCATGACATAAAGCCTGTCAGACTGTACACAGGTCCCACTATGTGCACTTAATATCTGCACATCTTCCCTCTCTTCCTTTTTCTCCTCAAAACACAATTTATGAGACAGACTTCATATACACTGTCTAGATCATGGAAGTTGGTGTATTACCACAACAGATGCCTTAAGTAAACAAAGTAGAATTTCTGTTTAACCAAATGGATAAAAATATATTTTCTCTTCATCCTTAATTTATAATGGAAATTGCCAGAAACTATACAACTGAGAAAATACTTGTTCTGGAAACTTCACCTATATTTAGAAAGGCATATTTCACCCTTGAAATGAAATTAAAACCAAAAGCACCCTTCTATTAATAGCTGTACCAGGATTTCTAGCTATAACACCTATTCTAAAAATATTTTTATAAATTATTCTCTTCTATAAACATAAACTTAAGGAATCAATTAATTATTTCCACCTAAGAAATCTGTAAAACAGATAAAATGTTTAATTTACCAGGAAATCTATTAATAGCAGAGGTGTACATTCAGCAATACTCATTTATTACAAAGGATCTGAACACTGAAAATCCATCACTGCCCTAAGAAAACTGAATGTGCACAATCCCTATGAAGGTGAATGGGAGCCCTTGGACAGATAAATATCCCTGAAGTTGTACTTTGGAACGCAGTTCTGAAAAACACATAAAATAAAAGGTGATGAAGCAAAAGTATGATATCAGAAGAATTTCCATTGTGTGGACAATCTCAGGACAGCACAACAATGTGTACTATTTTCAGCTCAGAAATCACAGAGCATTTCATCCTTGGAATCCATCAACAGAATGAAATTATCAGTAGCATACAACTGTGTTATCAGCAAACAAAGTATTATTTATTCAAAATTAAAACAAACCGGACTGTGAAATCATACAGTTTGCACACACACAGAATTTCATTAATTCTTATGAACATTTAAACAATTCTGTATACACAAAAAATGTGTACAGAATCGTTTTTCACTGATGCAGCAAGACCTGTACATTTCTGTTACCACCAAAAGGACACTTTCAGCACAGTTTTTCCCTCCTTATGGAAACAAAGCACATAATCATATTTACAAGTGCTGAATAATGAAAGGATAAATTCCACTTTTTCGTACTGATATAAATTGAAATATTAAACAGCTATGGAACTGGCAGCACAAGTGCATTAAAGAAAGCCTCCAAAAGCTGAAAATGAAGCCAAGAGAAAATTGAACTGAGGTACTGAAAATATCTCTCATTTTGCCATGAGAAATGAGACCCTTCAAGATACGCCTTCATGGTTCTATATTCTGAGAGACTCACCATTACTTAGAGGTAAGGATAACCCAATAGGCAGTGAGCAGCAGGCATTTTACTAGCTCTGTGTTACCTTTATATAAACCCAGAGACAGAAGCAAAATCCCAGAAATAGGATTATTATTTCTAAAGCAAAAATGAGTTTTGGCAGTTTTTATACTAATTGATGGCTTGGAAAACAAACATAGCTACTATAAACAGAATTTACCACATTGCTTGCAAAAGACAGCCACCATATAATCTTTTCTTCAGTGTTTGTTTAGCACTTACCAAGACCAACCTTTTGACATAATATGGTAAGTGAAACAGAGAAAAAGAATATAAAGGAGAGCTGAAAATTGTGACATGCAAGTGGTTAAGTATTTTAAAACAAAAAAGGAATTTGGACAGTACAAACTGTCTCAAAAACATCAGGCACGTATGGAAGATGAGAGAAAAGCAAGATATACACAAGAAGCATAAACTCACAGAATGGCCTGGGTTGGAAGAAACCTTAAAGATTATCTAGTTCCAACCTCCTCAGAATGGGAAAGGACATCTCCCACTAGACCATGTTGCTCAGAGCCTCATGCAGCCTGGCCTTGAACACTTCCAGAAATTGGAAATGTTCCATAACCTGTTGCAGTGCCTCACCACCCTCACAGAGAAAAACTATTTTACTAATATCTAATTTAAACCCACTTCTTGTCCTGTAACCACAGGCCCTTGCAAACAGTCTCTCTCCATCTTTCTTGTAGGCTTTCTTCAGATGCTGGAAGGCCGCAATTAGGTCACTTCAAAGTCTTCTCTTTCCCAAACTGAACAATCTGAATTTTCTCAGCCTGTCTTCACAGGAGAGCCTCTCCATCCCTCTGACCATATGGTGGCCTCTTCTGGACTTGCTCCAACAGATCCATGTCCTTCCTATGTTGGTGTCTCCAGACCTGGACTCAGCAATCCAGGCTGGTAGATCTCAGGGCCCTCCTTTCTGCCCTTCTTAAAGATAGCTACAATATTGCTCTTCTTCCAGTCACCTGGGACTTCACCTGACTGTCATGACTCCTCAAATATCATGGAGAGTGGCTTGGCAACTTACATCAGCCAATTTCCCTAGGGTTCTGGAATACACCTCATTAGGTCCCTTATATTCAGATTCCTCAGGTCATTATGAACCTGATTTTTATTTACAATGAAATGGATTTTGCTCCCCAAGTCCTCATCCTACTGTCCCATCACTCAAGAAGTCTGAAAAGAGAGGTCGCCATTGACGACTGAGGCAAAAAAACTTGTTGGGTGCCCCAGATTTCTCATTTCATTGTTACCACTTTTCCAGCATTCTTTCTTGGGGGCACACTTCTTGGACTGCCTGACATACCTCTCAAAGCCCTTATTAATTTTTGCATCCCTTGCCAGGTTCAATTCCGGCTTTGCCTTGGCCTTCCTCACCTTATCCCTACACAAGTGAACTTCGCCTCTAAACTTTTCCCAGGTTATCTGTCCTACTTTACACTGCCTATGCATTTGCTTCTTTCCCTTTAGTCTGACCAGCAGTTCCCTCCTCAGCAGTGCTGGTCTCTTGCCTTCCTTGCCCTATTTTTATCTTCATTTCTGTAGACCAACTAAAAGATAGGTCCTTCTGCCAAGACATTAATCTTGGGGCATTTCCAGTTTTGGCATGGATTTTACAGCCTATTTTTGTCTCGCATTACCATCAATGACTGTAGAGAATGTGAAAGAGAATTAATATAACAGAGTCCTGCAATCCTCTTCAGGGCAGGGCAGTGAGCAATGCCAGGCACACAAGGAAAAGAGCTGAAATAAAACCTTGAGTGGCCATGAACACTTCCCTGGGTTAAAAATCTGATGGCTCAAGAACCTCAAGTCTAAGAAGCAAATGCAGTTGTTAAACCCTGAAGACTAGAATTTTTCTTGACCCATTCTCCAAACCTTTTTAAAATTCTTTATTTACCTCAAGGGTGAACAGTCCTTTTATAAAACTTGCTTTTGAGAGAATGGAAACTAACAGGCATTTTCTGTACCTCCTAGACGACTAGATCTCCCTTACTAATAAATGTGTAATTCCCTTTGACAATATCCCTGTAGTCCTGAGTGACGTGCCATATGTGTGTCCATTCCAAAGATGGACTAAAATACCTTGTAATTTCCAGATGTTTACAAAGGCAGACAACAAACTTGACAAGGCAGAATAATTTTTTGAAGTCAGGTCATAGCGAATAAAAGTAAACATGTTGATAAATAAGCTTTAAAAGCTTCATTAAAAGCCTGCATCCTTTTAGGATTTTTTTTTTTTAATCAGTATTTAAAAGGAGCAGCCTAATTCTATTTCAGTCCACAGAACGAGAAATGTAAGTGCGGAGGATGTAAGTCTGCTTGATCCACATTAGGTACATTTCAGATTACAAGTATTCCTTTAGAGCAGACTGACAGTTTCTTCTACCTGCAGTGTATGACACTCACAAGAATAGATCAATTACTTATGTCAGGTCCAAGGATAATGAGGTTTTACTACAATTCTGTTCCATAAAATTTCATTAGTTACTGAGGTCATATTGATCTGTAATTAGATAATGTTTTGCCACATTTTATGGAGAATCTGCAGCCTCACTCAGGCCCTACAAATAAAGTAAACAATGTTCATTTTCTACAGGCAGATACAGTCAAGAAAACACAAAGTATTCAAGGGAAAAGAAAAAATAAAAACCCAAGCGTAAAAAACCAACCAAAGAAACCAAAAATAAAAACCCAAAACCTCTCCAAGCTATTAAATAGAGAAAAGCCACAGTGAAATTTTGATAAAATGCCTCCTCCTCCCATCACCAAAAACCTTATTGGTCTGGCAGGAAAATATGGGAACCTGCCTCTTCTCTAACACTAAGGACAAATGCTGTCTAAGCTCATTTTTATGTCTAAACTGCACAGCCCTGGCCATCCTCAACATGGAAGCTCTATCCTTTCCTCAGAACTAATTTCTTGCCTAGAATGAAATAGATGGTTCCAACTGGCACTGTCTAGTACCAGCTCTTGTTCTTAAGAAGAAATGTTGCTTGAGTAGATTATAAGCAGGTGATTACAGGAAAGGGCAGATGGTAGATGCAGGCAGCAGCTGCCACTACCAGTAAAAATCATAGGGCAAGGTCACTTCAAGAACTCTGGTCACTGCTCGAAATGGGTCTGGGGTGAAGTTGTTCTGTATGTCCTTGAAATGAATGAATATTGGACAGCATGGAACAACAGATATTTTAGCCTATTTTTCCTAGAACAGAACAGAACAGAAATCAACTACACACAAAAAAAGTTATTTGTTAAGTAAAAAGCAAAAGCAAAGCGCCACTTACGAAAGAGGACTGCACCTGACCTCTAAAAAATTCCAACCAAGAGGCAAAGGATCAAATCCTTTCCTCCTGAGATGCCTGCATGGGAACTGCAACAAACTTGTGGAGTACAGATTCCAGATAAAACTCCAGAAACAACAGATACGTGTCTCTGGTTCCAGCAGGACAACTTGATTTGCTTAAGGAGGAGTTAGGCAAAGGCCACTGAAAACATTCGTGCTCAGTGACATGCAGTGTGTCTGTTCATATAACTTTAAGCTGGTTACCAAATTAATTGGTTTATAAAACTTGAGGGCAGCTGGAATAGTAACAAGATGCCTAAAGGAATAAAAAGGTAGCCAGAGCACAGACATAAATGTCTTGTAGTCATTACATATTTATTTCTGCTGTGTAATTTCTATGCCACAATGTGCTTTAACTTGCTTTGAGTACATCACGACAACAGCAAAAACGGAGCTTGTGCTCTCCTTTCCCACGAGGTGTTCAGGGGTCTGAGCAATTCGTATGCCTCACAGTTAAAAACAGCACACTTCCAAAACAAAGCAACTAATGAAATATTAAAGCACCAAAGCAAGCCTGACCATAAGCAGAGACAATGAGACACAAGGGTGTTTTTATCCGTTCTTTCTCAGAGAAGGTAATGGACCAGTTTAAACCAATATTGTTCTAAGGCCTGCCCTATGCTGTGGGATTGTATATACACTCCAATTATTTTTTTCTCACTTGTGTAGATAGCCTTGTTGTTAGAATAGATCCACCAGATCTTTAGCACTGGTCTCTTGTAAACTACAACATCCGTAAAAAGAAAAAGGAAAATAAAAGAAGAAAAATTATGTAGCTTCTTGCTTGAAAAACTGTAAACAAAATCACCATCAGATTACTCGTGCACAGCCCTATAGATGGAAAGTAAAATAGTTTATTAAATTTTTTAGGTTTTTTAGTGCAATAAAGTATCAATTAGGGATCCATGCCTATAGCTACTTTATAACAGAATCAGTATTAAATTATACCAATAAATAACAGGTATTCCAGCTCCAAAGGAGTACTGTTACATTGGAAGGAATGTTAAAAAAAGGAACAAAATTATATTAAAGATACATTCGTGTTAACTACCAAGATTAAATTAATTAATAATTAAACTCCCAAACCATAAATTAAAAACACGTTAGATAAAATGAAGAAATAATCACAGAGATCTTTAAATCCTCATAACCCTCAAAAAATCCTTTAAGCCTAAGGGCTTAAGTCAATAACTTACAAAGTTAATGTTTCTATTTGGTATTTTTTACCTTTGGATGTTTCATGCCACAGAAGTCTGTTAGTGACTTTGCTGCATTTTCCATTTTATTATCAGTGATTAGCACTTAGATAAGACATTTTTTTAAATGCAACTTTAGCACTAATATTCTTGAGACAAAAAATGATCAAACATATTCAGGGAGTAATTAATTAGGAACGTGATTGTGTGTTTACCAGATAGGCCTATGGTGTATACAGCTACTAAGAACTGTGGTTGTTTATTTCTTCAGTTTTTAAGTGTATGACTTGCATTTAAATTTCTCTTTTATTAAGTTAGGAAACCATGTGTAAACTTTTCCTGACTTTGGAGGACTTTTTTTTTGTTTGTTTGGTTGGTTGGTTGGTTGGTTGGTTGGTGGTTTTTTTGGTTTTTTTTTAGTTTTGTTTTTTTCAAAACAACTGTAATTGAGGAACTGTCAATTCAAGAGAATGAAGATACTGCCTATAAAATGTCTCTGCATCTCATTTAAGTATGGAAAAAATATAGATTTTCTTTAAAAGTATTGCAATACTTCCCCTTTCAAATACATGGAAGCACGTAACAACCACTTATCTTTGTATTTAAGATACAAATATGAAGTGAATCATTCTTGGATTGTTTGAGATGAGGTAAAGAGGATGGTGTAAGAAACAGAGAGATGTGCAGCTTTATAGTTTACTCAATAATTTTGACATAGAGCCTGTGATTCTGAATTATTTTACCCAGTGTATACATTTCAATGCATGATTGTATCTGTGTAAGAGTGAATTATTACATATTACTTCCAGAAAATTTGATTTGATTTAGAAGCACTGCTTCTGGGAAAGGAGTACAATTTTCTTCCCTAAATACACAGAAAAAGATGAATGCATCTGTACCAAGCATAATGAGGTAGCAGGTCTCTCAAAATTATGTATCTTTATTCAAGATACCACCTGTAGAGCACTTAAAAATACATTGCCATTATAAAGCAATCTCTGGTTTGGGTTTTTGTTTTGTTTTGTTTTTTAATACATACAACTGGTCTCCATTACTCTTTCTTTTCTCCTCTATACTTTTAAAACTCATGTAAAATGGAAAAAAAAGCCCTTGTGCATTATACTCAGCAAGAACCTGTTACACGCCACAGACACCAATCATAGCTATCCACAAGATTATTGTGGATTATCAGAAAGCAAAACAGATAAATTCTGAAAATGTTGTGGGTTGATTTCCCAAACTTCATAAAATAGACTCACTGTGCAACCCAAGTATCACAGAAAAATAATTGGAAAAGCAACATGGGGTGAAGTTATCATCGCTGAGTAAAAGCAATCCAATAACTGCCTTCCCTGTGCCTAAACCAGAAATGTACATCCATCACTGAAATCCATACAGATCACACAGACTCAGACATTCAGTTCAGAATGTAGCTGGAGACAGTTCCAAATAAGGCAGCTGTACCTATCTTGACTGCCATGTTTTCAGTTCTCAAGAATTAACAACTCTCTAGAAAGGGATTAAAATAATCATACTCAGTATTTATAGTATTAAAACTGGATATTCTATTCAGTTTCTGGCACTTTTCCTTGCTATACAACAACCAAGGTTCTGCTTTAACTTTTTATGGAATGGTGACCTCAAACACTGCTGGTTTGAAATATTTGTGGTAATAATAAATAATAGATCACACAGAGGAAAAATATTAAGTTAACAGACCAGAAATACCTTTATTTTCAACTATCCATCTCGTTCAAAGATGGAGCTTTTGGTAAGGGTACATCTCTACCTCTGGGCAACCAAAGTGCCAAAGTCCTTGTTTTAGAGGCATAAAACTGCACTGTGGGATCCAGCCTTTGGTGAAAGTGAAAACCAGAAGAAAGCACTGACCCAAATGCTCATCAAAAGGTATGGATAAAAGGTACTGCTGCACCTCGTTCAGACTGCAGAAAATTTATCTGCACATATATTCAGAACAGTGGGACCAACAAGAACACAATGCTCACTACACAAATACCTCATTCATTTTAGCTCCACTGACTTGCCTGACAACAGTAGGGGATGAAAATGCTCCAAAGTTTATCTTATACGTTGTCTAGTTTTTTCACAGTGGGACTGCTTCTAATTCTAAATGTTGTTAGATTTTTTTTCTCTCCTGCCCATAATAAACACCTTCCCTTTTGGAATCCACATAGTCTGCTGTTGTGATCTTGCCAAGAGCACAAGTGATTTCAAATGTCCCTAGTTTGCTGTGATCCCACACATTCACTGTGTGCTCCACAACAATTTTATTATACCATAAAAGATGGATTACAAATACTATGTACACTTACACTGTGGTGCAGAAGCACTCTACAGAGCACTAAGTAACCCTGGTACCTGCATTACATCTTTTAGCTCCTTCCCTGCTTTATGCATAGAAATCTTCAAAGGGAATCATAACACATGAGAAAAACACAGCATATACCTGGAACTTGATCCAACACACAGCTAGGTAATAACACAGAGTGGTGTATCCCAGTGTATGAGAGATGGGTACCACTCCTAGGAATAGCAATTTAGACATGGAAACAATGAAATCCTGGTGGGTTTATGTGTAGGTCTAAATTTACAAGTAATTTTCTAGGACACAATCTTTTTGGATTAGGAGGCATAGCAAAAATAACCTGCCAACTGCTTCTCCTCTAGCCTGAAGGACCAGGGATTATTCCTACCCTCTACTTTAATGTCTGATCCTTTCCAAGAACCAAGCAACTGTTCAGCATATCTCTTAGTGTTTGGGGAACTTTCAGTTATATTAAGGTCACATAAGGTCTGTTTGGGTTTGTTGGGTGGTTTTATTTTTCCCCCCATATAGCAGTGTGCCCTGATGGCAGGTAGACTTATCTAAACAAATGGACAAGCATTTTGAATATGGAATATAATTAATGATTGAACATTCTGCTATATTATGGTAGATTTAGAGGTAGCCCAGAAAATACTACCAGCATTTTTCTTACTCGTATGAAAAGTGGAAAATACTGCTGAATTATCTCACTGTAAAGATGTACATTACTGGAAGCCAAGCTTTGCAAAGTTCCCAGCACAGAAGGAGCACAAACCCTCTGTTCCAGAAAGGCTGGTCACCTGGACCTAAAGTCTCATAATGCAAATGTATCCCAGTTTTTTTTCCCCCTCCCTATAATTTTAAGCAAAGAAAACCAACCAATTAAGAAACCAAGTACTCTCTAGATATTGTGGAAGGGGGCAACAAAAAAGAGCTAGTGTGTTGTTTTTGTAGTGGTTTTCACTTTAGAACAGAGTTCTACACTAATGTAGAGAAAACTGAAAAATTGGAACTCTGACTGTTCCTTTATTATTTCAGTTCTTCTCTTCTGTTGATTTCCCTGCCTGTAAAAGGAGATTGTGCTTTTTATTTTGTTTTTAACCAAGAGATGTTCACCTACTATCTGTCATGTCCCATGAACAATGAATATTACACAGACCAAATACACTGTTTGACAGACAAAGTGCTGGGCTTTTTCTTAAGAATTACCCACAAATAATAAATGGGCAGTGGACCTGACAAAGACATCGAGAGCTTTTCAAGCAAAAAAGAAGTAAGACAACAGCACATAGAGACATTGATTTCTATATGATAAAATCCACCGCAATTACTTTTATTAGCAGGTTGCTAATAAAAATATTTTTGGCTATTTTATTGTATTTCTTTCTGTCTGACAAGTAACCCACTAGTAAAGACTATGAGCTGGAAGCACCTCCTTCCACATCATATTAGGCAAATATTGTTTGTAAATATTATTTGTAAATACTGCCTTCTGTCCTGGTCAAAAGGCATTACACTTAATTTCTCTGAAGGAGCATGAATTCACATGTTATCAAGAACTCCAAGGACAGAGTTCTTCAAGAAATCAGAAAGGACTAGACTTCCAATGCACTGTTTTTCAAGGTTGCTGAGGCAGTATCTGTATGCTGAATAGCGGGTTCTGGTGAAATGGGGCCATGCTTGTTTGAATTACATGATTGCTGGTTTAGTAAAACACCATGACTATCATGCAGTTTTAAGAACAAAAAGATCACTATCCTCTGTAGAAATGATCTGCTAACATAGGTTTCATGACATGCTGAGAAAACCTCCTCTGAAAAAGATTCCTTAAAAAGCATAGAAAAATCCACAATAATTTACACATCAGCTGAGAAGGGATGGGAGGCAGGCACTGTGTCCAAAACACAAATACACAACACAAGCGCACATTTTTATGTACTTTTAATACCACATTGTAATTTAATCCTCCTTTCCCCCATTCTATCCTATTTGATTCCCCAGCTTTTCTTCAGTATCTAGTAGACCACAATTTCAATATGTTCCATTGGCATTACTTTGGCAACCCCAGTTCAAGGGCAACAATGAAAAAGAACAGGGGTTACCAAATGTTCTCAACAGAAGTGAAAGGTCTCCAAGATGAGTAAAGCATTGAAGAACATGACATAATAAATGTGGTTAAAGTATTTTGGGTTACTCAGCCTACAGAAGAGACGACTTCTAATATTTGAAAGGCAGTTGATAGTGTAGATGGAAGTACACTCTATATAGGAATTAAAAATGACACAACCAGAAGCAACAGGAAGAAACAAAAACAGTAAAAATGCCAATCTCATATAATAATAATAATAAATAAACACCATACTGGGAGGATCACTATTTTATGGAAACTTTCCTGTCCAGCCATCCAGGAGACACTCTGGCAGTCACACTCAGACCACCTGAGCTGGGATCAAAGCCCCTTCACATGGGCAGCTCCAGTGACCTGATGGGTGCCCTGCTTGGCTCCCTACACACCCCACACTCAAGCATTCAGACAAGGTTTTCCATAGCAGAGTTTCAGTTGTCTGAACGCTTAAAATACTTTACTCATGGTGCAATATAAAAATAACAGCTCAAGCCGCGTGCCTCTGACCAGGGACTCTCAACAAAGGAAACGCTGGGCTCTATAATCTCGTAGTAGAAGTGCACCAAAGTCTGGAGCCATCAGCTTCTGCTGTGTTCCCTGAGTACCCAAACCCCTGGCTGGGCCACAGGTCCCTGTGCCCTTAGTTCTGCAAAGGATTGGCACTTCATGGCCTCTCGCCTGGAGCACTTAACACCCAGAGCTCAAACTGCAGCTCCAACCCTGCTCACAGACACCAGCACAGAATGCATTCCGCAACAACTGAACATTGGAAACAGGCTGCCAGACAAGTGGTGCAATCTGTCTCACTGGAAATATCCAAACTCAGCTTGACAGGGCTGTTGATAGACTAATCTTAAGCCCTGCTTTCAACAGAAAGTTGGACCATACGATCTTCAGAGCTGTCTTCCCACCTAGACTTTTTTCATTAGTCCACACAGCTAAAATACTGAATTTTATGATGCATGATTCTTCCTTTCAAAAATTTCTTCAAGAAAGCTGTCACACTCCTCAGCCCTTCTTAATTCTACCTATATTCCACAAAAGTCTGTTTTCCACTCCTTTGAACAGTTAGAAGCCACAAATCAATTAGACTATATCAAACAGTAATGCATGTAGGGTAAACACATATATACTTACAGAATACTTACAGAAACTAAATTTGGCGCTAAAGTAAAAAACACATTTTCTCTAAGGGACTTCCCACTGTGTCCAAGTTTCCTGAACAACTCATCATGCCTCCCTAACTTGGCACCAGCATGTTTTACCACATTGCTTTGATCAGTTGCAGCAGCTGTCCCCTGCATGCTCTGTTTCATTTGTGCTGGGGACAAGGAGAAGCCCGACCAAGCGCAGGACCAGCAATGGAAGTTTCAGTATCTCCTCTCAGACCTTGAACAGTGAATAGCTTCCAGTATGCACAAGAGGAGAGTGAAGGATCAGAAACACAGAACAAAACAAGGGGGAGATGTAGCCTAAGGGATATGACGGAGTACAGAGCCAGCCATTCCCATCTGTCAGTGATCATCAAGGACAATATGAGGACTCCAGGCAAAGTTGAGAAACCACAACTAGATCCTCATCCAGCTCCTGCCCTGTTATTTTACAGACACACAGCACAGAATCTGAAATCATTCACAGCATAACAACCATTAAAGCATCTCAACTGTACTGCCTAGAATGGGCGCATTGTATTAAACCTGTCAACATGGTGATCCAGAGTAAAAGTTATTTTACAGGATTTGTATAATTCTCAAATTACTCACAAAAGTAAAATTTGCCCACTTAGAAATAGGCAAGAAAAGCAGAAAAAAGCAATTATTCTCAGAAATGTCCTATGATATTACAAAGTACCCACAAAAACAACTTTTTGTGAGGCATTAACCAATTTAAAACTCATGCATAATCATCTCTGTACAAACTATTTTTTAAAGTGCAAATATAGTGACATAGTTCTGTAATTCTAAATAAAAATGTCATTAGCTATTTTTTTTTTTTAAAAAAGAGAGAAGTTTAAACACCAAACAACTATTTTAAGAACACTTGATTATGGAATCTGAACTGCATTTATGTGGCTTTAATGTTTTGCAAATGTACCTCAAGCCTGATAACCTTCATAAACACAATACTGATCTGACAAAGCAATGACTTGCTGCAATCTGCCAATTTCAGAAAAAAAAATCCCAAGCCAATACTTCTTGCTAAATACAGAAACATGCATGACTGTAAAGGGAAAACAAGCCCTTTTTCCCCACATATACACAGAAGACAAACCACAAATTTTCAGCTGCAAACAGTATTCCAGTTATAACAACTCAAAATAGGAAGTTCTCAACATACTTCAGTACAGCATGGAAACCATATTTACAGAAATTGAATCTGTCTGCAGAGTAATGGAAAAGGCTTTTATGCGCAGTTTACACTTGCAACTCAGAGTATTTTTTTAATGCATGCAAGGCAGACCTGGTTGAAAACAAATAATGAGGGAGAGAGAGAAATTCACAGCTGAGTAAATGAATTTA
Source organism: Melospiza melodia melodia (assembly GCF_035770615.1). NCBI lineage: Eukaryota > Metazoa > Chordata > Aves > Passeriformes > Passerellidae > Melospiza > Melospiza melodia. The sequence goes on along the minus strand of NC_086194.1, from coordinate 132,668,035 downwards.
CTGTTAATTACCACAAGGGAAAATACACAGAAAAATCAAAACTATTTTAAAACATCAAATAGAATTTAATATAAAGTCTGCCACACAGAAATGGCATTTCCATTTTAAAAGACAAATTCATTAAATATTATCAAACTTTGCAAGGAGAAACTATAAGCCCTTCCTAAAAGTGTAAGTGTATCTCATGTAGCCTCTCAGACTTGGATGGGTGTTGTGTTGAATGCCTGTCTTAAAAGTGATGTTTTATTTGATTGGAGATGATCAGTTAAACTGACAGGAAGAACTACACATTTTTAGTAAATATTGCGGCAATACCTTGATAGATGTATAGTAAGTATTTTTACATATTTGTATGTTGAATGCAAATTAACAACACTTCAAATAGATTTGTTTTCTGGGATATTTTTAAGACAATATCTCAGTAATGGATAAAAAAGAACAAATTTCCATCATGTCCTTCACTTTGTTTCCTGCTCAATAGCATTTTTAAATTATTCCTTGATATATTCTAGTATACTTCCATTAAAGGTTTTTCCCATTACATGTCAATGAAACTCATCACACAGTTAAAGAAATGATAGCACAGTACAGACAATATTTTCTTATCTGAAGTAAGAGGTGTTTGCATAAGTTCCTGAAAGGTGTGATTGTCCTACATTTTACATCTCCCATGACAGAATCAACACTTAGCTCTGAGAAACCCAGCAACATTAGAGTCATAGAATCGTTAAGGCTGGGAAAGTCCTTGAGGATCATGGAGTCCAACTATAAACCTAACAGCATTGTGTTCATCATTAAACCAGATCTCCAAGTTCCATATCCACATACCTTCTGAATACACCCATGGATGGTGATTCCATTTTCCTGGGCAGCCTGTTCCACTACTTCACAAACCTTCTGGTGTAGAAAGTTTTCCTAATACATAAGCTCCCCTGGTGCCACTTCATCTCATCCTATCACTTGTTAGAAAACCAACCCTCACCTGGCTACAGCCTTCTTGCAGGCAGTTGTAGAGAGTGATAAGGTCACCCCTGAGCCTCCTTTTCTCCAGGCTAAACACCCTCAGCTCCCTCAGGAGCTGTTTATCAGATTTGCCCTCCAGACCCTCACCAGGTCTATTGCCCCCCACTGGACACAGTCCTGCACCTCAATGTCCTTCTGGTAGGGAGAGGCCCAGAACTGCCCACAGGATCAGGTGTGTGACCCCACCACTGCCAAGTACAGTGGGACAATCACTGCCCTGGTCCAGCTGGCCAAACTGTTGCTGACACAGGCCAGGATGCCATTGGCTTCATGGCCATCTAGGCACACACTGGCTCATGTTCAGCTGCGGCTGACCAGCATCCCCAGGTCCTTTTCTGCTGGGCAGCTTTCCAGCCACTCTGTCCCAATCCCATAGCGCTGGACAGGGTTATTGTGACCCAAATCAAGGACCCAGCACCCTACAGTTGACAGACAAATTCTGGTAGTGAAGTCCTCCTTCCAAATTTTCTAATAATCACTTACTGACATTAAGTGATTAGTACATCCACATCTGTCTGTCAGGATGGTTTTCTGCAGTGTACATCTGCATTGCCTGTACACACTCCACTAATTAACCGCTTGTTAGCAATTATGGTTGAATAATCCCTTCTGTGTTTATCAAATAATCTCTCAATGTCTTTATTGTGGTTTTCAAGATGTGTGCTTTTGTTCTTTAATATTGTTTCTCTCTGAAAAGTGTCCATCAATATTTGGTTTTATTCAGTTCCAGAACCTAACTATCTTGAACTTTTTTTCTCCATAATAAAGACACATCAGGGTTTTTTTTCCTCTAAAACAAGTCCATAGTATTAAAGGCTAAATGTAAAGACTTCTGCATGATCACTGAGAAAACCTGAGAGTTGCTTAAAAGCTAGCTACAAGCAAGTGACTTTGTATGATATTTTTCTTCGCCACAGACCCCTCCCTACCCTGTAATGTTGCTCTTAAAGCTCTTTGACCAGATCCTCCACTAACACTTAATGAAAATTATTTACACAGCAAATCTACTTAATGCAATATTGGCAGTGCATTTCCATACAGAACTTCTTGTTACCAGTTTATAAAATGAAGTGCTATGTAGACTCCTAACTCATTAATTAGCAAATTACATAGGGTGTTTATGTCTGAAAAGATCTACTGCATGTTGTAGGTTTAATTCACTGAATCTTCGCCAATCTTTGGAATTATCTCTTACTATAAATTTGATATTACAGTAATTATATAACATGGGTTTTCTTCAGTATTCATTTCAATTGTGGTTGTTTTCAACACTTTCCACAGTTGTTTTTTTTCTTTTTTAGCTTTGTACCTTGTTTTCAGATCAATTAATCTGCGTAAGAAATAGTAAGGCAAATAATAACTTGAAATCTACTATTGAAAAGACTACTACCCAGTTGACTACTGTGTTGGAGGGAGAACCAGTTCCCTCTGAAATGATGCAGAACATAACAAGATTTAAACCTGCTCAAAGTGAGTTCTTGTTGATGTGTTTTGCACAAAAAATATCTCAGTTATTCCTGAGGTTAAAAACAGGCATTCAAACATTCAGTTCAACAAAAAGAATATGGTAACATTTCAATCCAGTGTGTCATCGCAAATGAAGACTGTTTTTACTACAGAGTGTTGTAGCACAGTGTGTGTAAGAGGCCAATGATTAATACCCAAGAGTATTCTTTCTGCGATGATGCTGTTCCATCCCATCAGCAGGATCATTACTCATGAAACCAACTCATCCTCAGGAAACATTCAGCTTCAAACTACAAAGTACTCATGTGCTCTTGACCTCAGTGGATGACTGCAATTGATTGCTGATGTGCTGGTAATACCTAGGCAGCAACGTGCCTATTGTATGATTGCTTTTGCATTGGTCTTTCACAAAGCTCCAACAGAAACTCAAATTTTGGTATCAGAGGTCTGTTACACTAGTTAGATCATTTCGTCCATGACAGTTTAAAAAACTCCTGCAATTTCTGAAATCCTGAGGTACCCTAAAAAACTGGGAGTCTGAGGCCCCTTCTTTCTTTTTAGACCCTAACCCATGATGTGCTTCATTTATCTTGCAAGAAAAAAAAAAATACATTTTTGGTGGTTTTTTCTAAATTCTCTTTTTTTTTTTCTGACATTACTTGCAAAGAAACAGATCTCCAGACTTTCAAGGACCTGATTATTGGGGGATTTATTACTATGGCTAATAATAAAGAAAAAAAGAATCATAGTGAAAACAAACACATAATTCTTATCCATTTTTATTTCTTTACATTGCAGTAGCATGTATGAGTACGTGCCATGCACTACAACCATGTTACTCGCACTTTACAAAACACAATACAAGATACATAAAACTTTTCTCCAAACAATTTAACAATGTATATCTGGGTCATTCCTGTTGATACCACTAAATTCTGAAACCCTTGCAAATACACCCAGCAGAGAAGTTAGATCAAGGGCTAAAATACTTGATAAATACAATAATAAACAAACAAAATATTTCAAAGATAAAGCAGAAAAAAAAACCCAAAAAACCAAAAAAACAAAAAAAAAACCAGAAAAATAATTTTGAAACTGTTTCAAATTACAGACCATGTAATTTCTATTTCAAAAATCTACAGATTTATAGACTATACATCTTACATACATTATCATACTCATACTGAAAACCTTTAGAGATTTTTGTCTCTTGGAATATAATGTTCTCACAGATTCTGGGGATTCTGCAAAACCAGTTTTACTGAAATTTTCAAACAGTATTTCAATTTTCAAACTATTGAAAATTACATTTTCAGTGAAAGCATTTCTACCTGAAAATATTTAACCAAATTTGATCATCAAAACATAGCTGGCTATGATATAAAGTCAGTAGTCTAGACACCATATGCACCACAAGCACTGAAGCTAGTAAATCAATAAAAATAATAATATACTTAAATAGAGGCATTATTTAATACAAATATTTAAATTATTAAAGGATTATAAACACCATCTACAAAAAGTAATTTATGAATGCATAGTTTGGTAGCAATAAACCAAATACTTAAATTATTAAATTACGCAAATGTAATGGCTAACTCTATAAATTAAATGTTCACCCTGACTACTTGCTAGGCAATCACTGAACATGATGCAGTGTTTGTACAACTCCAGATATCACAAAGAAAACAGGAACATACAAATTTAGAAACACTGTCAACACCTAAAATCATAACACAATGTTAATACATGTCAGTAGAATAAAAATGGAAATCCTAAACAGGGTGATGAATAGTTGCTGTAACACTGCCAGAAGACCAGAAGGGAGCTCATACAAGAAGTTTACCAATGTAGGAGTGACTTTGCAAATATTTATTTAATATTAGTATAGGAGAGAACATATACTGATGTCTCTCTTACAGCTCTGAGCATGCCTTGTGAATACTAACTGAGCAGATTTAAATCTGAAACAGAAGGTTAACAAAATGAGTAGATTTATAATTTTAACTTGAAAAATTCATCATGGTCTCATGATATCTACCGTGGCTATGACTGAGCACCTTGCAAGTATTGTGAACAGGTCATGATAATGATTCACCAAATGATTGCAAATAGCTACTCAGAGTGATTCTAAACAATGCAACAGGCATGTGAAAAACTTCAATGCTACCTTGTGCTTCATCTGTCAGGAACAGTATTATTTTTAATTGGACTTTAGTTCTTGTGCTCCCAAATTAAATCAGCGTTTAAATTGAGTACCATTGTTCTACCATCCATTTCCTCTAAGGACTCTGCAATTTGCAAGACGAATGAGGCCAAGTGGAACCCACAAAAGTGCCAACAAGTCAGACCTAGTAAAAGGAGGCAAGACCTTCCGATGTGCCATTTTCATTTGAGTTACAGTCACCAACCAATGTTTCACTAGTGGGTTCCTCTACACTTAACAAACATAGAACAAACTGTACTTGAGAGGCGACTTGAGATTAGTCCAAGACTGATCCCTTAACATGGATTCTCTGTTAAAAATGTAGAATTGAATTCCAGGGAATAAACACAGTTTTCTCCAGCAGATAGCAAACTCAAGAAATTCCCTCGGGCTTCAGTTGCCCTCCAGAGGCAGGAAACTTCAAACCTCAAGTTATAAGGTTACCGCAAGTAAACTATAAAGGGGTTCAGTGAAGAGCCTTCAAGCCCACAAGCTACAAGCTTCAGCTGTGTACAAAAGACCTTGAATATACCAGAAAGAAAAAAAAAAAAACAGCAAACAACCTGATGACCCCCAAAAAACAAAAAAGTAAAATTTGTTTAGAGAAAAGCAAATTAAATCAGAAATATGAAATGTACTTATAGCCTATTTTAGTGAATCTAGTCTTGGATTACGATGCAGAATAAATAATACACTGTGCACCTAAAGTATCTTCTCCTTTGGAGAGTTAAATGCAGCCTACAACAGAAGCAGGAAAGTTTGAACCTGTATTTCAAACAATGATGGGAAAGATATTCCTCAGTAACGACAATATTTAATAAATACTAAGGCTCAGTGAACCTAAACTGACACAGTTGATTTCTTACATAAAAGTGAGACCCAAGAAGGAGGAAAGCTAGATAAAAAAGCTCTAAGAACTGAACTACAATTATAAACCATGAAAGAACCTAAAAAGGAACTCGAAAATTGTTTCTTAAAATGCAAAGAACATAGAAATTTGAAAATTATTACTACTTGGTACTTGCTGTACAATTTATTATATTTTCATTGACAGGAATAATGACAGGTTAATTACATTTAAATATTTTTATTCTTACAAGATTTTATTGTAAATACATCTTTTGATAGATATTTAAACTGTATTAATAGATGCACCTATACAGAGAGAAGTGCATACACAAACATATCTTTATTAAGCAAACACAGGCTTGAACAAGAATTCTAGACATACTGTCAACATTACAGAAATCTCTCTATGGCTTCTGCTGCAAATTCTGCTTTTCTGTGACAGTCAAGCAAAGACATTAAGTACATAAAACTAAGTATTATGTCAACTTCCATTACTCTGATAATGCAGCACCTGTATTGTTTTCCAATTCAGAAACAGGGGAAACATCAAAATATTCTCATCTTTTCCTGTGGAGCACAGCTATAACAAGGTATATGTATGACCACAATAGCTGTAAGATTTAATCTGTCACATTCTTAAAGTATTTGACACTAAATGGCTTCTAAAACCGGGAAATATTTTTCTAACTTGAAATCAGTCAAGAAAGTGAGGAACATGGATATCAAATCACTTTTACAAAATCAAACTGACAAGTAGTCCACATAATAAAAAAATAAATCTAGATAAATAAAAGGAAAATAAATTATAAATGCAGTAATCTCTATATAATAACTGACTGATCAGAATATCTAGAGTATATTTATATCTACTAATAGAACTCCAGAAAATTAGTATACAAATATAAATAAATTTACATGGGTTTGCAAGGCATACCTTCCCTTATGGAAATGTGGGAGTTAGTATGACATTTTTTGTTCCTTGGTTGGCTGGGTTTTCGGAAAATTGCTCCTGGTGCCTTAATTGAAAGGAAGAAATGCTCCTCTCCTCCAGACTCATTTCCTTGAGTCCTCCCACTCCAAATCAGTTTTGTCACTCACAACTGATTTTACAAGTCGTTAGAAAACAATCTTTTTTTTTTCTCCATGTCCTCCTACCACTCTGATGAACATAACAGTCTAACTTAAACCACCACCACAGGAACCCACAAACTCAAGTGAGCATCCTTAGCAGACACCATTTCAGGTCACTGCAAACACACTTAAGCTACATACACAATCCTCATGTATTAAATGAAATAAAAGGTAACTACAGAAGATGCATTATTAATATACCTTTTATTTTATATGGATTGACATTAAAACTTTATGTTTACTTTTATTAGTTTAATTAATATTTAATATTAAAATATTTTACAAATACAGGCTTCTTTGGAGTCAGAGCACAGCTTTTTCATGAACCTATTTTATGTTAACATCTCAGTAGCAGTTATCAATCAATAATTCAGTAGAAGCTTTCTCACATTTAAGGCTAAGTATATACCTCAATCTCCAGCTGAGCCTGAAAGGACTTTCTTTGGAAATTCTCATGAAAACCAAGTAATTAATTAATCAAAAAAATTTCTTAAAAGAAAAGTGGGTCCTGTGGGCCCACTTGGTAAAAAATATCTTAGTGTTTAACATTTAACAAAGTTTCCTGTTAAAAATAGTCCAGCTTCCAGGACAGATTCCCAGTCCAGAAACAGGCCTGGCTCCAATAGCAGTTCCAACTAGGTAACAAAACTCTGTTCAGCTGGCACCTCAGTCCAACAGAGGCTACTACTGCTAGCACTCATGGTGGTGGAAGCAGGGCAGGCTGAGTGACCTGGGGTACATCTCAGTCATGCCTAACAGCAGTACTTCAGCTTGGGTACTCCAGTCTTGGCCCTGAACTTCCCTAAAGGCAAGAACTATTTCTACTCATCACAAAATCTCTGGATAGGCATGAGCACAGGATCTCTGCTTTCCTGGTTTTCACCCGTGTATGTAGAAAAGAACATTCAAAGAAATTACACTGCTGGGAAATGGTCAGAGGTTTTCTTGCATGGTGAGCCAAGACAATGTGCTCTATAAATTTCTTCATACTTCACCAATAGGTAAAATTATTCTGCTCTGGCTTTTTTTATTCCTTATTTCCAGCTGCTAAGCTTTACTATAAACTCCATAAACTAAAGACACTCCTCAGGAGCCACTTGCTCCATTCCCCTGCACTGTATTTGCCAAGAAAGGGCAGGTGGTCGAAATAGCAGTCTGGATGGAAATGTGATCAACCACGCAAACATCTGGGTACCCTTGTGCCCACAAAACTGAATGGGAGTTGGCAGGCATGAGAGGGTACATTACATATCTTATTCCCTAAGACTGGGAGCACATAAAACCCATTAACTACCCACGGCAAATACATGAAAGGATGTGGCCCACATGGACTTTCCCAGAGTAACCAGATCCAGGGGGAAGGAGACTGAATTTGCTTGGATAGTGTAGTCTGATTCTGCTGAGCCAATCATATGCTCAAAGAGCTAAAAAATATCAGTGAGAACAGTGTTCTATTACGCATTAATAGGAAGCAATCTATATTTGATTTTAAATCGCCATATGCCTTAGCATGCCCACTATAGATGAAACACTGGAGAGGAAGCATGGGAAGTCCTTCAGCACCATGTTTATGACAGTATCCTTCCAGCACTCAACATGAATATGCACACAGCAAGGGTTTCTGCTTGAGGTAATGTGTGCAACAAACAGGCAGCAAATTTCCAGAGGTAATGAAGTTCAGAGAAGCTAGCGCTCCTGACATCAAAATATTTCAGGAAATTAAATTTCTTCCTATAGTAGCAGCAGAAATGTCACTGGCATTACTAGGGAGTGAGCAATTTACAAGTCAGGTAGACAGAACGGAGTTCTACTTTTCCCCAGTACTAGTAGCAATGCATCATTTGGCACAATCAATTTGAACCTATCATGCATATATATAGATGTTCATGCAAACTTAAAAAAAAGGATTGTTTGGGATTTGTTTTTTTCAGTTTTAAGGTTTTGGTTTTTAATTGGACTTACTGTTTTCTTTAAAAGATGCATGCATTCAAATTTGAGGGTTAAGCATCTTCCAAAATTAGAATTGTCACTATTTAAGGAGACATGGATTGAAACATGTTTCCTAAACTTTAATTATACTGTATGGTGCCTGCAAAGAACCTGTTCAAAAGCTGACAGATTAGACTGGAACACTGCCTGGTGGGTTTTGCTTGACATGATGATACCCAGCAATTGGTTACTTAACCAACCCCATCAGTGTGTCCTCCACACTTGCAGGTTTCCATTCTGTCTTTTATTCGGGCTCAAATGTCCTTGCGCCATTCTTTCAGTTGTATTAAAACTTGACTGGTTTTTAAAACATTTTAAGCTTGTTGTAAGTATGAATACTTTGCTTTTCTAACAGCAAAAAAATATGGTTTTCTCCCTTTTTGGTCTGTGTTTTTCACCTTTCGTTTTTAATTATACCCTTTGCAGTACAGCATTTATTGATTTATTTAAAAAAAAAATTTCAAATAACAGTTTTATTGGCATTTACTTTATCATCATATAAAATCCCCAAATATTTGTGACATGTGAAATCGCAATGTGCTTTAAAGAAGGCACAACCTGTGCTTTATGGGACAACTTTAAAAATTAGGTGAAGAGATACCTTTTTAGCCTACCTACACTCCAAATTTATCTTCAGGTATCAAACCCTAATCTGGTGTGTTGGATCAGTTAAGCAGAACACTTTCAAGAAAATATAAAAGAGTATTCACATCAGCAGACATTAGCATACTAAATGCTTAAGCAGGATCATTACAGGCTGTAAGCTTCTTTACAAAAGCAACAGATACAGAGAGATTTCTTCAGAGCTTATTAGGGATGAGTCTAATTTAGGTGCTCTGAACTGCTGCCGAAATCTACACTTGCCATAGATTGAGTCTGAGAGGAGGTCTTGATCTAGACATCTAAATATCCCCTGAAGTCACAAGAAGTAATGGTAAAAGAAACCTGTTATCAAGTTTATACATTTAATACTATATACGAAAGTGGTATATATACTATATACTTGTATATATACTATATACTTGCGGTAGGAACAGTACCATTTCTCAAAATAACAACAAAATAAGCAAAGGGATAGCCAGCCCCAATAAGTTATGTTGCTTCTGAAACAGTAAAGCTCTCTCATCTGCCTTACCTTAAAATGTGGATTAGATTTCCATTATTCTGAAGTTGTAAAACCCCAAGTACTGTATCAAAGCAATCCTAAAATCGCATATAATCCAGATGGTGTCTAACACAAAATGCCTAAAAATATGTTTTGGGTTTTTTATCTGACAGAGTAACTGCTTGCATTGTGTATTTTTCTTGACAAGCCAATGAAAAGGGCACTGATAATACTGTTCATTGATTTAACCTTTCAGCCGAGTGACTGGTGCTTGCAACTGTATCACCAGCTGGGCTATGGCAATACTTATGGGATGCAGAGCTTACCAGTTACTTACAACACAGCAAATTTTCAAGTTCCTGTCACCCTGAAGAAAGGTAATGACTCTCACAGACTTTTATTTTATTTCTGCTTGACTTCATTCTAGCAGTAACATTGGAATTCTCAAAATTGCACTCCTTTGTTTCCAAATGGAAAAAGGATGAAAAAGGACTCCAAGAAACTGGTCTTCCCTATTCTGTTTGTGGCAGAACTGAACACTTTCTTTAAAACCTCATAATGAGGTAAAGTATTCATCATGCTCCTCTTATGTTGAATAGGAAAATTAACTATACAATCAGTAAGACAGTTTTATTTAAAAAAAAAAAAATGCAGGGCTCTGATGAAGTTGAAAGCAGCTGAAGTCAGCTGCAAGAATACTAGTCCTTATTGGGAAAAGCCAGGAAAAACTAGTTTGGCATTTAAATTAAAAAAAAAAAAAAAAAAAAAAAGAAAAATAAAGAACTAGTATCCTTACAGTAAGCATCTGTTTTTTACAACACTAACTACACAAATGAGTAATACAGCATTTTGACTACATCATTGATAGTTCAAGGCCATGGACGATCCCTTCCATTATTTATATAACATAAAAATTTGTTTACATGGTTAAACTTCTTTAAAATTTATTTTAATAGATGAGTTGTGTTACTCAGTGCTTAAGGTACCTGTTGTACCATTAATATCAAAACCTAACACAGTGTAAGATTTTCCTTTGAGGAAGGGTAGGATTAGTAAGCATCTACCTCTTTATTGACTACTTCTTCCTCAGAGTTTTCTACATCATTAGGCTGTCAAAGCAGTAAATTTATATTCTCTACTGATTAAATTGTAGCTACAGCCACTGAGCAAGATTCTTGCTCTGAACATAATAAAAATCTATCAAAGGAAATCACAGATTGATTGTTATTTGTCAGTCCTATTGAATAATAAGTATCAGTTATCATCTTAGTCTCAACAAACATGACAAGAAAAATACTATTCCACCAGGATAACTTCAAAATAAGCTTTAAGTCCTTTAAGACAGTCTGTAAGACATTTTTTTAATGTATGATTTATTTCAAAATATTTTTCTTTCCAGGAGAAAATATTTCACTAAACATTTGAGGCATACAACAGATTTTCACATGGAGTGGGTGAGTCAGCAAAAATTTCAGAAAGGTTTTCAGATCTGATCAAAGCCCAAAATAATCTTTCATCTGCAGAAACAGAGAATTTTAAAACCTTACTGAAGCATAAATAAGAGTCAATAACCAATAATCGTACAATTCCACCCTATATTTATATTAATCTTATTAAATTCATTCACTATTCAGAGTACTGCCTGCAGAAACACGGAGCAAAGTGTCCTCTCTTTGTGAGAGTTCACACTTCAAGTGTTCTCACAAAATACTGCAGGTAAATCTTTCACACATGACTTAAAAATCTTATTTATCTCTCTGTTGCATCATTGCATGGATGACAGTAAATAAAACAAAAAACACATTTACCTACTCCAATGGTATTTTATCATCATCATCTCTGTCCTTTTGGAGAAGGCATATGTGTTGCAGCTTTCCTAAAAGATTTTATTTATGTACTATTGAATTGTGCAACATAATCCAGTTATAAACTGAAACACTGCAAAAATCTCCTTTCAAAGCATAATCTTATCCATGGTCTCATGGTGTTTCCTCACCCTTGAATCGCTGTGGTTTTGCCTAGCAAAGTACACACTGATTAATGTAAATGCTTCTTGGTAAACTTGTCCTCGATGGATACTCCTTACATTCTCTAATAGTCAAAACATTTCCCCAAAATACTCTCACACTTCCTGCATTACAATCCAGCCCTAACATTTTTTGGTACTTAGAAGCACCACGTTCCTTAAATATGCAGAAAACGTTAGGTTTTGTTTCATCTCTATTTGGCAACACACATTTCAAATAATATTATGCTCCTCTGAAGTATAATGCACTTCTGAAACAGCTGTGTGCCAAACCAGCAAAGCTATGCTAGAACATAACACTCATCTTTCAGTAACTCTGCTGTTCTGGAGGGTAGAATGGGATAGGAGGCAGTTTCTGTGTACAAGCTGCAGAGAGTTTCTACGTCTTTAAAAGCTTATTTGCAAAGTCAAGAAGAAAAGGGAATGGTTTGAAGGTGTAAGTCCTTCAAGTAAATATAGTGATGTACAGAACTATTGCAAAGCACGTGCAAAAATGAAGATAGCAAAAGGGTGAGATTTGGCTTGGCCCTGTCCTTGTTTTAGGTACTAAGCAAAGGAATATGGACAAGGCCAGTCTGTAAGGCAGCAAATTAACACCCCTTTTCACACATCACAGGTCCTATTTCCTTTCCTAACCAGAGAAGCTTTGCAGAATGAAGGTCATGGCTCCACCTTTCCTCTTTCCAACATCTTCATGAAATTAAAAAATGCAAGTGAAATGCCATTCAGTGGTGAAGCCAAAAGAGCACCTTCTTTTAACAGGGAAGATGACCATTCCACTATGCTGGAGCAGAACAACTGAGATCTGTGAGCAGAGGCAGAAACAGCCTTTTGTATTACAGGGATGCTCAAAGCACTACAATAATGAATAAGAATTTTCAGTCAGAAATAAGTTGCCTTTCCCCTGATAATTCCCACACAGAAACCTTAAATATTCCATTTATTCCATTTATTGATGGGTACGAGCATCTTTATGCATTCACACAGTGCTGAAATCAAATGTTTGCTACTCCACTGGAAGCATATTGAAGATTCACTAAACGTGGGCAGCAAGCAACACAAAGTCATTCAGATGGGAACTGAGGTTGTTCTTTCTTCTCTCCTTCCTGAAATAAAGTTTCTATTTCATGTCATGGAAGCAGAAAATAATTCTATAACTTAAATCTATAGCTTAAAGAAAAAAAAAGAAAAGTAGCATTTTTAATTACCATGGTTGACCAACAAAGCCTTAATGACAACATATGCCATCATAATTAGGCCCTTTTAGCAGCAATGAGGGCCATCCTTGACTGGGTTGGACTGATCAAATTATCTAATATAATAAATCAGTTTTATTACCCGAGATACAGCCATTGAATTGGTGTCAGGCTTACAGAAAAATGATTCAGACATAATTTCTGAGCATGTTTACTTGGTTGGTTGTTGTGGTTCATTATTTAATAATGAGAAACAAATTACTTAATTGAATGTCCATAAACCGACAGTTCCCAGCAATTATTTAACAAAGGGGATGGAAGAATATAATACTGTGATGCAAAACCTAAGGGCTACATACTAAATTGCAAGCAAAGATCTACATATTCAATTTTCAACAGAGAAGGTTAAGCTGTATTTTAAAAATATCCATTAAATAAATAAGTTATCAAGGCATAGAAATGTAAGTATTCGTTATAGCTTCTGAACATTTATGTAATCAAGTATTACAAATTACATGAAGAAGTACGGTTATTTCTGGGCCAGTTAAATCCTACTGGAAGCAAAAAGAACACGTGTGACACAGGAAAGAAATTTCTACAGACTAATTAGTAAAGTCAACTGTAAAACCTACATGTACACAAAAATATTTCATGCAGAGAAAGCTTTCTCTGGTCACTATGAGCCAGAGAACTTTATGCCAGAAGTTTGCAAGACTTCAGAAAGTCTATCCTACACTACTCTCTCCTTACACTTTTCCCACAGAAAATCAGCACTCAACTGAGCAACATCTTCAGCCAAAGCAAAACAGGACATGCTTCAAAACAGCAGGAAACAAATCTCAAGAGCAGTGAATAAGTGCTACCCAGGAAAAACTGAGCACTTCAGCTGATAACAAAAACTAAATCACTGAAGCCCCATCTGTTGGGAAATGCCTCAAAAATTTCACAACAAATTGGAACTGACATTAAAATCAATTCATGGCTATGAAGAACTCCATTGGTGAATAGATGTATTTGATTTCTATTTCCTGAATTGGCATATTACTTTCAAGGGAATCTCTGAGTGAGCTTGCTAGTCTCCATATACTGATTTTAAATGAGTCAAGCTCCAGCTTTAGTCATTTACTGTAACTCAGAGCTCTTCTAAATGGACATTAGGCCATTTTTCCCCATAAAGCTCAATTCTGGAATTATTTTAGTTTTTGCAATGCTTTGATTTCAGAGGGATAGAGGGAAAAACTACTGAAAGTGTATAGCTCCATTAACTCAAAAAGCCCTAGTTTTGAGCTTCTATTGTGAGACTTCAAGTACAAAAATATTTTTCAAATAGAAAGCATACACTAACTAAACTAAATATAGACACAAACCCATCTATGCCACAGCAAAACAGAGCATCCACATCTTTAATTCACCTGACTACAATATAGTTACATGCATTGAATACCTTGGGAACCAACACTGAAATAGAGACTAATTACTACTTGTGTGAGGTAATTGAAGGTACCTGTCAATATCTTAGAGAAGAGGGAGCTGAGGCAGATTAGCAGATTAGCTATTAAATCAGTCAGTTAATTGCAAAAACCTGTTTCCCCTCCCTCATTACTGAGAACACACACACAGATGCTAGCTCCCAGTTTAGTCCTTCTGCCTGCCGAGCTCTGCCAGACCTGTCCTGCCTCTCCCCAGCTCAGCCCCTCTGCAGGACCTTTCCTCATTGTCTCTGTCTCTTAGGCTTTTATTCTCCAGATATTGACCTGTTCTGTCCAGATTTTTCATTTTTGTCTCTATCTGCAGTCTGCCTTACTATTTGTGCTAGGTTCCAGAAACTAAACCTGGGCCTTACTCTTTCAGAGTGTTTTCTGTGTGAATGGAAGATGGGGAAGCTGAGGGAAGAGAATATCTGAAGGTAATCTAGCATGGACAAATAGAACTGTTTAGCTCCAATATTCAGCAGAAAAGAGAAAAGGTGGAAAAGGCCTCCCAAACAAAGTTGATTCATCTACAAAAAGCAGTAATTAAAAAGGGAAACGAAAACTGTTCATGCAGTAAAATAAAGGATTACTCAGAGATGTTTCAGCTCTCCTATTTGTCTTAGTCAGACAATCTGACATAGACTGAGCTCATTCTGTTCAATGAAAGTTCCCAGTGTACTCAGGTTATGCTTCAGAGCTGTAGTATATTAAGCCATAGAAATACAGAATCTCAGGATCATTTATGGTGGAAAAGACCTTAAAGGTCATCAAGTCCAACCATAAACCTAACACTGTCAAGTCCACCACTAAATCATGTCCTTAAGGACCACATCTACACGTCTTCAAAATACCTCCAGAGATGGTGGCTCACCAGCTTCCCTGGGCAGCCTGTTCCAATACTTGACAAACCTTTCAGTGAAGAAATGTTTCCTAATATCCAATCTAAACCTCCCCTGGTGCATCTTGAGGCCATTTTCCTTTGTCCCATCACTTGTTACATGGGAGAATAGACCGACACCCACCTCGCTATAACCTGCTTTCAAGTTCCAGTTCACAAGTTTGTTTCTTCCCAGATAAGTATTTATTGTCTTAGATTCCATTAGGTGTTCCAATGTCTTTTTTTCTTTTGGTTAGCCATTTTCAGCTTGCTCCAACACTTTAAAGACTGTCTACAACACCAGGCATCTTTACATACCAGAAATTCTACAGCATGTGTCCTATCATTTGGTTATAGGGCAATAGTGCACGTACGGAGTTCATGACTCTTTAATCCTAAATTGTCTGCTTTCCAGTACCAGATAATATCAGGTATTTTCTAAAAATACCTGAAAAAGCAAGAAAAGGTATTTTGCTTCCACACTCAAAACCTGTCCATAACCTATTAAAAATGAGGACAGACCAGCAAAACTGTCCACCTGTTCAATAAAGGATTAAAAGAGCACTTCAGAATGCATAGCTCACTTCAGATATCATAAGCTGTACTTCTAATTGCTAGACAGTGAAACTATCAAAATGAGGTTTTGGCATGTATCAATTCAAACTGATTTATCAAGATGATAAACCACTCCTTGCCCTACCCAACTCCTTCAGCAACTGAAGTACAGGGTTCATGAACTTAGATGTACTGTCAAAGACCACCCATGAAGGGAAAGAAAATCAACCATATCCTTTTTCTGGCAAATGGTAATACAAGAGAGTTAACCAAAACTTTTGCTTCAGCAAACTTTACTCCTGGTGCATAAACAAAAGAAATTGGAATGGGCATTGCACTTTCTGGGAAAGGTTTGTGAACAAGAACCATCATTTTATTTGCTTTTTCCTACCAGTCAAAAAACATAATCTAACTTCCCAGGTGTCTGAAGCACTGCTAATATACATTTCATGGTTGGAAAAACATAAAAATGCCTACATAAACAGGAAAAAATATACGAACTGAAAACTGCTGCTGTCATCAGTAGAGCTAAATCTCACCCAAAAGATAGATACAAGGTTTCTAAAAATTTTAGTCTTTCAAAAATTAAAGAAATGTAACTTCACAAGTTTGACCATGCAAAATATTTGAAGAGATTTTTCAACAAATACAAAAAAAATCTTGATGTTTTGAAATTAGTATGAAGGGTTATTTTTTTCCTCTTTTCAAAGTGTCACGTTGAAAAAAAGTTAAAAGACTTTTTTTAATATTTGTGTCCTTTCTGGTGCTGTACTCAGATGAATACTGATTATTTACAAGCAAAGGATCAAAAATCAAAGCAATAAGTGCTTAAATGAAACATGCTCTGCCCTTTTTCTATGGAAAAATTATTGAAAACAAATAGGAATACATATCATTTCAAAATTTATTCCTGATGTTGAGTTTCAAAGCTTAAAAAGCCCCAAAACTCACAATACTGTAGAAAATAGAGGTATGCTATAATATTATTAGGAAAATTTATTTGGTAACTGAAATGCAATGGTAATTTTCTTGTTGTATACACATGATTTATATGCAGAGAGAATCTGTCTCCTGTGATTACTGGAATGTGGTCCCACAAGATGCCAGAGACACTGGGCTTTGCTCCATGGGTTTCTTGCCTGGAGATGAACTGAGTTCAATCCACCCCACAATCCATGCAGAGCAACACTGTGGATACCTGAACACAAGACCTGGGAACTTGTTCTTGGCTATGAATACAGACAGAATGAGGAACTCCAACAATCTTACCTGTAAACTGGACTAATGAACTAATTCTCCCAGAAGGAAAATTCTGGGCTCTGAAGATAGTCAAATTAAGCCACTGGTGCAGAAACAGAGGAAAACTGTGGACCTACAAAGGGGCTTGGGAGAAGTGGGGCATGTACTGTTTGTTTTTTGGTGGATTTGGGGTTTTTTTTGCCTTAAGATACATCTTCTGCTGGCCTTAATTGCTCAGAAGAGTGGACATTTTAAAAGATCTTGATTTATTAACATTGGCAGGATTTTCTGCATTGTCAACTGCTGTACCTCCTTCAATGATACCTCCTAGAATTTCCTTCTTTGCAATGTCACCACTGAATGCTGAAGGAAAAATCTTAGAAGTGGACAGGTGTGGCGATCAGCTTCAGTGAGCAACCAGGGAGAGACTGCTCATGGAAGAATGAGGTTTATCTGAAATACAAGACACAGAATGTGGCTTCTCTGCAGGGACAGGAACGGCATCCTGCGACAAGGCATGCACAGGAGAACTACAGATGGCTAAGGTGGGTAAAACTTTTGCAAAAATTACAGTAAAACCCATTTGGTTTAAAAATGGAGTATGGTTTCCAAGATATAGGTATAAATTTAAAAGAAAGAAAACCAGAAATACAAAAGGCATAAGAGTGTGTCCAGGTAGAGGTTTTATGTTGAGAAAGAAACCTCCTGATATGTTAAAACATACATGCAGGAAAAATCATTTCACTATTTCATTTATTTCCTGAAGTTATCTGAGTTTCCAGAAGTGGTAAACATTTATATTGAATTATATTCTGCTTATATTCTGCTTGGTCATTGTCAAAGCTAACACATTTTTTAAAAGTCTCTATTTTTCAAAGGTGCTTATCTTCTATGCTAGAGAAACTGACACATCACAAAACACTGTCACAAAGGACAAGCAGGAACCTCCTTGAACAGGTCTTGGGCACATTTTCTCTGGCTGAGAAAAATCCAACCAATCCAATCCAGTTTTGCACTGTGTGAGCAGAGCAAGAGCTTTGGAGAGGGAGTGTAAAGACAGCACACTAAGGAGATCTGGAAAGGCACAGCAATGAAAGCTGCCTGGCTCAAATTACTCTGCATATGCCCAGTATAGGAAGTAAAACACCAAGTTTTACTAGGGCAGCAAAACCTGGTGTACTGATTGTTGTTGTTACTGTGCAACAACTCACTGCTGAGCTTATCTATGTCAGTCAGATCATCTATGATCTTATGCTACATCCAGGCAATGTTATTCCACGGAGTGTTAGAATACCAGAGTATTTTCCAGAACAAAGCTAAGAGGTGTTACCTTAACTCATGAATTCACTCACAATCTCATGTGGGGAGGAGAATCTATTTTAACCTCTGTAGGCTGACATGATGTGTCAATGTCACCAGTACAGCATGACAGCCCTCTGAGAGCCAGCAAATGATGCTCTTCCCAGTGAAGGGATGAACTACTACTTCAAAAGCCAAGTATCTGAGAATAAGGGCCAACCTGACACCCAGGCTGCACTAGAATTTAAAACATCTCTTAAGAATAACATTAATTCCTGCAGACAGCCTTCTGCAGACAACAGGCACCTTAAAAGCCATTTAGCATGGTCATCACCATTACACTGCTACGTAACAAAGCAGACAAGTTTGATTCGGCTTAATGAATGCAATAAACCACATTTTTCAGCAGGTGTGAATTACATGCAGAATCAACTCCTGCTTTTTCCTTTTAGCTCTAAAACCAGGGAATGCAGAAATTCCAAAAGCCTGATCTTGATGAAGTCAAACTGTAGACTGAAAATTCAGTTTAAGAGACAGATTTAAAAAAAAAAAAAAAAAAAGACAAAAAATTGTTATTGATGTGTATTGTATGTAAAGACAGAGTAATGTAAAGGTGGACGCTGGGAGGAAAATTGGCCTCTTTGTTACTCTGCAGAATGTGAATTTCTATTAGGAACCTGGAAATAAATTATCTCAAAATATCTCTCAGATAAATCACAACTTACTCTTTTCACATTGCTTCATAGAAACTGAAATAACTATGAAAATGTTCAAAGGAACTGTTAAAGATTTCCAATACCTTTAAAATGGGCTTGTAGGGAGTTCTGATTGAGACACTGAAGTATCAGGGACAAACATGAAACCGGTTACACTGCATAGTCTTTGTAACAAACTGAGTTTCCAGACAGCTTCAATGGTAACCTCCCTCACTGACTCCGCACTCCTGCTCTTTCATGCTGCCTTCACAACTTAAGGCTTCTTAACATTTCATCTGAGCTGATTCAACTTTGATTCGATGGGATTCAAATCTCTTTTACTGAAAAACATGCAAAAGTGGAATGAACCCACTGATGCAATATCAAATCTGTCTCTTGGTTCATTTTTCTTCCTGAACGTAAAATAAATATTTTGTGAAAGATCATAAATTGTCAAGATGAGCATCTGAAAGAAGCCAGAGTCAAACTTTCATTGCAATTTCTCTGCTAATAAATTATTTACAAGAACAGAATGTCAAACAGTACACAAAAAGACACTAGATAACTTATCATCTGTGCTTTAGTTGGGTTGACAAGCAGTTTCAAAAGGACTAGTTACAGTATCACCAGGAAATATGGAGAATATGATTAGAGCACAAGAAAGGAGCTGTTAATTGTGAGTTAAGGATACTATTAGCTTAGTGTACAAAGGCACCACATGACTGTGACTGATTTATATCCAAACACTGTCCCTTAAGGCACTATTGGTGCATACCAATGGATGCAGGATCGAGGTCTCACCGTGGTGAGGAAGGAAGCCAGGCAGGCAGCAGTGAAGCTGGGACCAGCAATGTGCCCTGACAGCTCCCAGCTGTGCTCAAGCTGGCTGCATGCAGAGGGTGGCGCAGCCAGCAGAGCCACTGAGGGCACGAACAACCCTGGTACCTGCAGTGTCCCCAACACAGCTCCCACCTGATGGCTTCCCTCTCATTCCTGGCGTGGCCAGGGAGGGAGCAGGGCAGTGGCAGCACATGCAGCTCTCCTGGTGTAGCTGCTCCTGCCACCTCCAAACTCAGAGTAACACAGCCACCACCACCTCCTTCACATACCATCCCCTTCCTAAAATACTGCCCCTCTAGCATCAGCTCTACATCCCATTTCCCTTATCACATTCAACACTTGCTCTGACCCTTTGTGACTACCTAAGTCAACACCATCAAATCAGTAAAAAAAGTAAAGGAAATTAAAGAGTAAAACAAAAAAGTAAAGTAAATTAAGGAAACTGAATGAATAGGGTTGAAGCCCTCCTTGGGGACATATTGCAAGAATTTTTTCATTTTATTGTAAAATAAGAAATAAATCAGTTTTTCAGGCTCACAAGCACCTTACATGCAGAGATTTACTGTTTATCAAAGCAGAAGATCTGCAGGAAAAGACCATCTGGTCACTAGCTGTGGCAAGGAAAATTTCTCTCACAGCGCTGTCCAAAGTGTACTAAGGCCCATCACTTCAAGTTTCACTTTTCATTTAGCAAATGAAGTCCATCCTTGTGATCAAAAAAAAAGATAAAAAATAAAAAGAACCTATTAAGACTGCAGTAAATAAAAGAAGACTTTCCTGGATGGCAGCATTCTCTCAGCCTGCCAGAAAAACTCTCACCAGCTTCCAGAAGTCCACCAGATAGTAACAAAGGAAAACAAACAAGAACTCTGATCAAGGGAGTCTCTCAAGAGTGGAAGCCTATCCATCACACATGAGCTTCTACTATTCGTTGTCTCTCTTCAGTTTGTTTTTTTTACCTAATTTCATAGTGCCCACTACACATAATTTTTTACTGTGCAAATAGTTGTTCCATATGTTCTATCTCTTATTCATAAAGCTACCACTGGAAATTATATCAGAGCGAATTATACACTCCTTGTAGCAATGCTCTTGGCTTTAGACCCAATGAATCCAGTTTATCTTTTTCAATGAGTTCCAAATTTATTAGACATACCTCAATATTTTCATTTGTGATATAAACTTGTCTGACTTGTTCCCCAGCTTTAGAGTTGTGATCTGTCAACCTTTGGTAAAGGAAAGTTGCTTCAGCATAACAGTTCTCTGCCTGATTGATGCCACCAGATTAAGTTGGTTTTTTTGTCTAGTTGAATGTAAGGCACCCTGAGTATATTGAATAAAAAGCACACATCCACTAGAAGGGGATGAAAAATTTGAGAAAGATAAACAATGTTATCAGCAAACCAGGTTACTCATGTGAAGACATGAGACGTAAATTCACTACTGTATTGAAACACAAACTTGAGTACTGAACATGAGTTTTAGAAAAGCCTTCTTGCTAGAAATTTATTTTTTAAATTACATGTATGTGTTTACAAGATTTTCTGCATACTGATCCCGCTGTTTGTTCAGAACTAGCCTTTCAGATCAGCAGTCTTAGAATGTATGAAAAGAGTGCAAGTGACCACTTACCTCATTCTCCTACAGATTTACATTCAGTTTTTACAAAGCACTGAAACAGGCAAGGTGAATTACATATCTGTCAGATTTCTCTTTTGCTCCTTACCCCAACCTCTAAGATATATTAAGGTATTTCCCTTCTTTTAGGATATGAAAAGCCTCTGAAGCACACACTATACTGACATAGATGGTTTTGTACTTCCAAAAATGCCTGTGAACAAATGTTTTTCAGTACTCTCAAGTCTGATTCAGCTTAAAGCTCACAGTTTCCTGGGGATCCATAGCATTCATGCACCAATATTCTGCCAGGAGCAAAATTTTACTAGAATCTATCACGATGAAATTTGTCTTTTTATAGAAAATACACTCAGGTAGACAAAAACATTTCACACCTTTCATTTGAACAGAAACCAACAGACGCATTAAGCCAGTTTACAAATTGTGCCAATTTTGCCAGCAATGAGATGTTGTTCCCTCAGTTCTATGGGCAATTTGTTTAACATGGTTTAAAAATGCAGGTCTGAATGCTACATTCAGTTTCCAAGAACACTGCATGGATATGGGAGGATCTGAGTAACTTTAGGTACTCCCGCTCCCCAAAAATGCAGAGGGAATAAATATACCTTATTATAAAGTTTCTTGGAGGGTTAGGTATCACATAGAAAAAAAAAAAAAAGAAAAAAAAAAAAAAAGGAAAAAGAAAAGAAAATCAAATCCAAAAAACAAATACTCATTAGTGAAAAAAAATGTCAACTCCAATCATTAAGTAAAATGTTTCAAAGTACAATCCCCTGCTACTGCCACAGGAATGAGAGAATACCAAATGACTCTTCCTTTTGCAAGAGGGAGAAATGTTTACTGTTCTTTCAAAGACTGGAAATCTGGCATGGGAAAGAGACATATGTCATAGGAAAATAAAAAGTTAAAGTGGTAATAAATATTTAAACACAAATAGGGTTTCTGGAAATTATCCCTGTGCATTTGAATCAGTTTGTAGTGCTCCCCTGTGACTTTGGACATTTTGTTGGGCAGCTCTTGGTTCATAGTTTCTAAACTCTAATTTGCTTTAATCTTTGTGACTGAATAATGATGAACTGCAGAGCCTGAAACTATGCAGCAGAAGCCTTTCATCCATCCATCCATCCATCCAGTTTCTTTGCAAAATGCCTTCTGCCACTGATCACTTTTTCTCTTAGCCCATTTGTTGAACACTAAAGTAAATTTTACAGTCCCCCAGCCATAATTTAAAAAGTATTCAGACAAATTAATGGGACCTATGTCTCACATCCCAATCTATGTTAATGAACTGCCTTTCCCAGTTGTATCATAATAACAATTTGGCCAAAATAAGCTTTAACTAGGACTCACAATACATTTTCTATAAACACACAATTTTATTCTGAAATACAACACAGCAGGCCAAACATCCAGAGAGTAACAAAAAACCTAAGGACATGTTGGGATAGATGTGATTGGTTTTTAATTTGGTTGCCCAGGAAAATAAAGTTTCTGCTACCATGCCGCACATATGTACCCACACAAGGGTGAAGGGTGGGCAAGAGTTGTTTGTCTGAAGCTTTTACATGCCTGCAGTCTTTTCCCCATACTCAATTGCAGCCAAATGTGTCATACAGGGAGACGTACGGACAATGAAAGTTCCTAAACGCTTTGTGCAAACACTAAGCCGGATAGCACAGTCTCCATTATTAATCCAACTAACACATCCACCAGGGATGTAAGCTTTTATTCTTGATAGATAGCCTACCACCTGTTGAATACTAGGATACCAAAACATAAATTCTAAGTGGTTAATGTCTAAGTGGTTAATGTCTCATATCAGCAATTAATACACTTGCTTGCTGATTCATCTTACAGAATGAGTAGCTGTCGAGGTGCTGTAGGACAGACAGAATCAGCATGGGCAGTTCTCCTCTCTCTGCTTTAAAGGGATAACGTGGACTGTTACTACCATGCTGTTTACACCATGAAGCCTACACACACAGGCCTGATACAGCAGAGGCCTTGCCAGAACATGAGTATTTAGTAAGACAGTGAAGTCATCCTAAAGCAAATGTTAGTAACTGGTTTGATAGTATTTTCTAGCTGGCTTCATACTAGGTTATCTTTACACTTTCATTCAAATTATTCCTGTACTTCAGTTTTATTTTAACTATTGTGATAACATGAAAATTGTAATGTCATAACAAGTTCATATGCAGATTTGCGCATTTGTCCACAGAGCAGTTTTGAAATTAAATACTGATGTAGGAAAAGATTTTTTTAAAGTCAGAATCTGAGAAGCAGTATGGGCTACTTTCCCATCTGTTCATCTTTGTTTTTTTTAAATACAAACAAAAGTGCAATTTATTTTGGGAATTTACAACTCTCTAAATAATAATCACTATTTCCTTTTACAGTGCTGTAGTAGAAAAATAAAACATTTATTTAGCAGTTGTGGATCTATTCACAGACAGAATGGTTGCAGAGAGATCAATTCAAGTGTTTATTCCACTGCTTGAATTGTAAGACTTCCAAGTGTTCTTCCTTACAATGTATTAGGTAAGACAGAGACTGCTAAATGAGCAAATATGACTTCATAATAAATTTAATTGATGTCAAGAATAGATTTAGGCAAATCCATTTAAAAGGTTCCTACAACAAATCAAATTATTTTCCAGGTTTGTGTAATGTTCTTCCAAAAACTAATACATCAAAGAAAGTAGTGACCAAGTATACAGTAATTTACTATGAGATCATGAAAAACATTCTGAGAAACCAAAAGCACATGTAAATCAATATTTAACACACTATATGCATCCACTGTCTCTAACTACTGAAAATAAACCTTTATGTAACCATTCATTAATGAAGTCTCAAAGTACTAACCATGTGTGCACAAAGTGTGAATTTAAGCTAAGTGAGATAAATGAACCAAAAGAAATTTATGCAATGTGCACAAGTCTATGTGATGATCACAGAGTAAATCCAATTCAGAGTTCCACTTCACTGTTGAGACTGTGCTCTATTCCCTACACTTGGCATTGCCAAACTGAAAAAAGTAGGTTTAAATTAAAACTTACTGGTTTGGAATTTTCTTAAACTCCAGTAATAAAAATATTATAAATAAAAATAAAAAAGCTTGAGGTAAAATTCTACAATATAGATGAGACAATTAAAAAAAATTTAACAGACCAGTTAATAACCAATTTTTCACACAGCTTCTGACAAGCCCACAAACCACAACAACTCACCTCTCTTTAGTTAAAACAGGTTCACCATTCCTGTTTTCCAACAGCACAGTTGGTTGCTATATTATTTGTGGACTGCAGCCTCTGAGGAAGAGAGTATGGAGTATAACAAAAGACCAAGCTCTGCTTTCCAAGGAGGAGGCAGGTCAGCTGTGCAGTCATCCAGCACTGCTCACTCCTTGGAATGCTCATTGCTCAATCCAGCATTTCATGGGCATGATGGTGACTCAGAGAGGAGCCAGTGAACAGAATCCATGTCTTCTTTTTGCGTCTCTCCACACTTCACATCTTCACAGTCTGGATTCAAGAGCAAGACATCTCTTCACTAATTCACTGCATTTTTTAATTCACTGTACATTCAGACTAACGTGTAATTTTTCCTGATCAAGCAGTTCATTATTAAATCCTTTCCCTTTATTTTTAAACTAAGCTCTTGACACTTTGAATTTTCTATTGCTGAAGAAATGGAAACAGATCTAAGTCCAAGGAAGCTAACACTGCCGCAACTGCCACCAAATGCTGAAGATTCCTCCATAAAGAAAACAGGGTTGTCTTATCAAACTGAAAATAAATTTCCAGGTAATCTCCCCTTGTCTGATATGTGTGGCACAAAGGCAGATGTATAAAAATATTCACATGAAGTAACTGCTATTTCACCAAAGAAATTTATATTAAATAGTTTTAAATTAAGTTGTCAAGCATAGTTATTGAAACAAGAAGCACTATTTTCACGCCCTGAGAAAGGATATATTAATACACAGAAATATACAAACAATAGATACTATTATTGGATTAACAGGACAAAATGTGAAAGAAGGAATTTCTATTATTAAAAGAAATAGGCATTAAGATCTCACTGAATTGTATAAAGCGATTCCTACAAAACTACTGAAAATGATCCACTGAAAAAAAACTTCTCATTTAGGCTTGAAATCAGTTCCAGATGGAAACCCATTGCAAGCATCCTAGCAGAAGTTAAGATGACAACCAAAGGTTATAAAGGCAGATTTTCAAGAAGAGAGTTTTTATACTTTCATAAGGCACAGAATAACATGTGTTGTGGAAATTTCAGGCAATTCAGACAGTGATGGGCCAGTGGTAAGAACAAAAACCTCAGTAAGCTGCTAAATACAGCATCTAATGCTTGGCTTTACTAAACAAAACCTTTGAAAACAAAAAAAGAGGTTCAGTTTGATGTGAGGGAGGAAGAACTAGCAGAGGCATGTAAAGAGAATCTTGAACAGACCAGGAAGATGATCCTCACTTGTATTTCTGAATAGATTTGAGAAGGGTATGCAGACTGAGAAAGATTATCTGAAAGAGGGTCAATCCCTGTACAAGCACAGGCCACTCTCTACATAGGTGTAACAGAAACCACAAAAACATCCAGCCATGTAATGTGGCTGCTTTCATGATCAAAAATGCTTTTATTACAAATTTCCAAATTCCAGGCCTACCAAGGCTGAAAAGCACATAGTATATCATATTTGACACATATATGATATTTATCTGCTACAGACATTTATCCAGTCTGAACACATGTATGCACACAAATATGTGTAAAACATACACTGTCCAAGCTGGAAGCCAGTAAAGGATACAACACAAATATTGCGGGGAGAATCATAAGTGTGAAGCTCTAACTACAGACCATTCTCAGAAGTATCAGAATAAGCTGTTTTCAAATTGCCAATTTTGTCTTTCCTTCAGGGAAAAAACTGGCTGAAAAGCAGAAATCATGCCTTATGGCTATATAAAAGAAATATATTTCCTGTATGTATGTATCACTAATAGGAAAAAATAAACAAATGTTATTCCTGAAGTTTTATAGATGGGTTGATAGTCTTCTCTATCATGTCACTTCTATCATGATGCCACCTTTATCTCAAAGAGGTACCATATATGCTCACTGCTGTACATACAAACAACAAAGAAAATTCCCCAGGTACCACTTCTTCCCTGAACGAGGTACTTTTATATCACTGTAGCACACCACTACAGGATTATTATGCTGAAGATCTCACAGGCTTCCCGAAAGTAAGTCGCTCTCTCTTATCAATATCATAAATAACCATGATTAATCTCATGTTTTCCTGCAAGATACCACCCAAGGAGATGGCCAGAAAAACCTAATGCGTAGCCTTCCTGGTGCTGGCATATTGCAAACACAGGAGCAACTGACATGATGGGCTACAACAAGCAGCATGGGAGATGGGAAGAGACATCAGTAATGGCTGTGAGGGCAATCAGAGCCCAAGGTTTTTGGGGCAGAACACCCACCCCAAATATAGGGTTTGCCACAAGCAACTACCTGCAGCATGTTCACTGACCTGTTGTGGATGCTGAGAACTGTGGATGCAGAGAAGAGTCAGATAAACTTTCCCAGACATTCCTCTGGGAAGTTTTGAGAAAGCTCAGAGGCAGAATTAAAACAATCCCGCAGCTGGTGTTTTGAACATGTTTCTCGTTTACAGAAGGGGTGTTGCTGCTAATTAGCTAATGGTGTGATTAAGAACCAATCAGCTTCACCTTTATCAAAACTGTCTGTAAAAATAATGTGTGGTTTCTAATAAACTCGGCATTTTGCCTCCAAGACTTTGGAGTTTATGCAGCTTTATTCACCCAGCCCCAATACAACAGCCACAACCTGCAGCAGAAATATTGTGTCCAAGCTTTTAACAGGAGCACTTCAGCGAGGCTTTACACAAAAGGGACCATCATACAAGTAATTTCACACTTCAAAAGCTGCGAGGAGTATTTCAGTAAATAAAAGGCTTCCCAGACTGATGAAAACTGAGCATCCAGTGGAAGAACATCCTCCCATGGCTGAGGAAGGAGCTGATTCAGTCACACATCATACCTCTCCTGCTCTTGCAAAACACCTGCACTCTTCTTCCAGGCAGCTGCAAGCAGGCTGCTATGGAAATCAGCAATACAACTGCCATGAGCATAACCCCAAAACAATTTCTCTAAACAGAGAACAACATACAGTGTCTGCTTTCCAGCAGCTACAGATTCTGAGCAGCAGTACCTCCAGAAGCCTTCAGACTGTGAGCAGCAGTACCCTTTAGACATCTGCTGCATGTAACACACCAAGTTATTTTCATAAATTACTGCTTCATGGATTTTTACTTCCCATTATTTTAAAGTTTTAAACGTCCTTCTGAAGATTAGATTTGCAGACTCTAGAGGAACCCTCACCCTAAACTGAAGGCTGCCTAGATATGTGCTATTGGTACATACAGTTATTCCTAATCAAAAGCACTTACTAAGCTGAGTAAATTTGCATAGTCTGAAACTAAAATGTCAAACACTGTCCCTTATCTTCACCCCAAATGGTCCCCAGTACTGTTAAAACAACCGCCTGTATTAGAGATAATAATTTTTATGTCTAGCATTACACTGTAATACTTACAGGAATGTTTTCAGGTTGTTTATCATGACTTCTAAACCCAAGAAAAGTATTTCAGATGTCTGGTGGTAAGAAAATCTTCCAAATAAAAGATGGTATTTATGTAATTCAACGTTCTTTTCAAGCTAACAAAAAGGTTTGAAAAACAGATGAGTTTTGACCACAGGTTTCAAACACATAGTGGGACAGTTTGTACACTCATAAATACAGGTTACTCCTATGAGGTGTATTTTTTAAAGATGAAGGACTAGTTTTTCCCCACAGCAGCATCTCCAGCTACTTACATGCCATAAACCTGCAGAAAGTGACATTTAGCCATAATTGCAGAACTTCAAAGTACTTCACGTTTTTTGCAAGCTTTTGTGCAGAGGTTTTTCCAGCACTTTAAATGCCTCCAGAGAGAGATATTATACGTAGGAAGATCTAAGATACTTCTTGCCATCCAGAAAAGACAATTCTGCTGACATAAAAGGAAGAATGTAAGTTAAGCTGGTGTATTGCTTTGTAACTCAAGTAATATTGACACTTGATCCATGAAAGCAGCCTCCTTCTCATCTACTTTCTCTGAAGCAGAATTAGTATTTAAAAGGCACAGAATCTTATTTTTTTATTTTTAGAATTGCACCTAGAAGTGCTTCCAGACGTTTTTTCCAAATCCACTTGCTGGAAAGTAAGGTGCCCAGACAACTTTCCTAGAAAAGAAATTAGAATTGTGCAATGAGGTTCGTAATTCCACGTAGTCTCCATAAACTTCTGAATACTGTAGATTCTATTTTTAAAACAGGTGGGTGTAGGAAGCCAAATTTGTGACAGAATTCATCTTAAGACAGAGGTACCTGTATGTTTATGTGTTGCAGCGCAAAAAGAATGAGAAATTCTGATGACACCACTTTTGTGTCTCTCCTAACATGAGGCAACACAAGAACCTCAATGATTTCTTTGTTGATTCTTGTGCACTTGGAGGCCAACCTCAGACAGCCCAAAAAACCAGAGCTTCTCAACTAGATCCACAGATGTACCTGAAGAAGGAAGTAGTCCATCTAAGGATGCAACTGAGTTCTTGTACATAAGTTCTGCTTTAAATATGGGGAATTCATGGAACTTCTGGAGAAAAATTACACAAATACAGCCTTACCCGAACATTTCTCGCATGGAAAGGGAATACTTTCTCGCAGAACTCTTCACAAGCAGCAGGTCTCTTATTTCAAGGATGCAATTCTGAAGATTACTGAACAATTGCTGTCTTGGAAAGCACCTCTTTCCCCACAAAAACACAGACAGAAGCTCTTTCATCAAATATCTTGCTTCTGTCCTTCTTGCAGTTCTCTCTGTGCTTTGTCTAGAAATGCAACTATTCACCTTTTCCTCTTTTCAAGGGTCATACAGATCCTCTTTCTATCACAGCATAAAGAATGAAAAAGCAAACCCACAATATTTTACTGCCTTCTTTCATGCAGTCTGGCTAGACCTTTATGACCCCAGCTACTTGTGATCTCAGGCTCACAGTTCTGCAGCCATCAAAAACCTGTAGAGAAGGCATACAGGTGTACACACATAGTGGTCAGTACTATCATGCAGTACCCAGCAGGGGAAATGTTATGTATTTTCATACTCTTTAGACTAAAAGGAAGATGATGGATAATGTTCTTGTAATTTTCCAAAACGGAAATGATGCCCAAATATTTTAGTTTTCATTTCCCAAAATGCTGGGGAGGTTTTTTTCCCAAAAAATGCCTTTGCTGCAGTTAGACAAATACAGCTAATACATAATAGTAAAGAGTTAACAGTAAAACAAAAAATAAAGTCTCATTTCAAAAAGAAAAAGTCATGGGTTTAAACATGACACAGGGTTTAAAAAGAATTATGTATTAAACTCAATAAAGAGCTGTACATAGAACCACAGAAGCACAGCGCAAAAACTACAGAATCTTAGACCTGAGAAAACAATCAGCTGGATATAAGATGTATCATTTGAGGGAATAATGCTTGAGATTAACCTTAGGATTTTCATTTCAGAAAGAAGTATTGAAGACACATCATGAAGATGTTAAAAAAAGGCAGTAAGATGTGCATGAAAGGGCACGTTGTGCAAGAGCATAGTGACAAATAGCAATATCAAATCACTGTTAGCAACTGGATTTCTCCATTAATCAAAGCATGCAATGAGTACTCTGATCCACCTAACAAAAATCAGAAGGTTTAGGGTTTTTCTAAATTAAGAAAACTTTGCAAACATAAAAAGCATTGAAAACATGAAGAACAATACAATATATAATCACTGATCATTAAGATCAGCTCTCCCTTTGGAGGTTAGGTAAGTTATTTAATGTAGTGAGAAGGAAACCTGATGAATGAAACAGATTAATAACCTGAAATCTAAGTAGTTTTAATTAAGACACCTCAAAGAACCAGCCCAGACAACATCACTAGTGCATAAGACAGTAAGTTGTGAAAAGAAGCATATGATGAACTATTACTAATAATGCTTAAGAATTAACTAGCTGGTAGACTAACGACACAGTGTAGAAAGAAATTGTCTCCTTGTGCATTAAATTATCCAGGAAGGTCCTTTCTTATCTCAGGGAGCTTAAATAAAATGAGAGGTGATCATCATCAGATGCTGTCATGATTTTGATGCACTTTGCTTGGAAACGCCTCTAGCACAGTTGCAGTGTGCTTCCTCCAATGAAACTCCTTCACGAATGTCCCTGTATTCAACAGAGAAGTTGCTCCAGCTGAAAAAGCATCAGAGTGGCTAATTTTGCATTTAGGTTAGTGGAGTTGCTTAGTTTAGGGACAGGGAGCCCTGCCAGGAGCTGAACCCCTGAAAGGGCCCTATCTTGCCCCATTCATAATGTGTCAACCACGCCAGCTCCTCACCATTGTAAACTCAATTTGCTCTTGCATCCATTTCTCCAGCTGACTTTGAAAACTACTACTATGTTTGACCTTTTTATTTTTGACATTTTACCTTTGCATTTTGTGTCTATAAAGAAGTAAACCACATAACTCACAGAATGAGAACTAAGACACTCCAGACATTAAAACCTGTAGAGGCACAGATCTGATGCCTTTATTCAAAACCTATCTTCAGGGAGGAACTCTACACATGCATCACTGCCTGTTTTGTTACTTGAATAAAAACTGCATTGCACTGACCAAACTCCTCACATAAATGTTTGCCATCTGATAACCAATTAGACAGTTGTGAGAAGAACTGTTTGTGAATTCTGCTGCATTCAGGGACGTACAGCTGCGATACCAACTGCTAATGGATACAGGCAGACAGCTGTGAGTGAAGAAACCTAGAGCTGCAAGACAACTGTAGAGCTGATGATGTTCCCCTCCTTTTTCACTTGAAAAAAATCTGATTAGCATAGATTAGTTCCCAAGGCCTGTTTAAAATATCTATAAAATTATAGGAGATAGAGCAAAGCTCTTTCAAGCATAATTCTAATGACTTTACTTCTTTAGGGGTCAAAAGCAAGTCAAAGAAAATCAATGCCCATTTGTGTCGTTGAAGCTGAAGCATACAGTTCATTATTCAGAACTGTTAAAAGAGTCAATCAAAAGATTTTGGCATACAGAGAAACTAGAAAAAGCTATCTCACATAATTATGAATGAATATATATTTAGAAAATGCAAAACAGCAAATTATTTTAGAAACAATTCTGTAATTAAGAATCAGTGCTTTATATTAGGACAAATATTAACAGCTACATTAAGTATGAATATCAAAATTTTTAAGTAGTTTTAAATATTCCCAAGTTCTTAGTATTATACCTGTTGAAATCAATGGCATTTTTACACTAAATTCAAAAAAACAGCAAAATAGTCTTTACACCAAGAAAGAATCAGAGGACATGATTAGTATCACTCATGATAGTCTGTCATTTGTACAAGATGATGAAATTTCCTTTAGTTTTTGACAGAAAGCAGAAGAAATATGAATGTCATAAACAGCATTTCCATTCTCACTTCTTTATGGTTAGCTGTTTTTAAAATACATTTAATACAAAAAGTGGAGGGGGAAATGCATGTAGGTATGTAGGTTTTTTTTTTTTTCTCAAATAGCTATAATTCACACTTAAATCTTGAATAATTTGACTAAAAAGCAATATAAAATTTACTTTAAATGCCATTTCTAACATCTTCAACATGAAACCAAGTACACTGTTCACTATTTGAAAAAACACATTGAAAATGAACAAAAAATAAAATAAAGCCAAACTTCAGAATAAGCTGGTGAATAAATATTTCCTCCTCTGGTGTTATCTCAAAAGCTCCAAGCAATGAACACTTCAGAAGTGCTTGATGTTTGTCACTTTAAAAGCACACCTTTGAATGAAAATCTCAATCAACCAAGGAATGAACACCCAAATCTAAGAGCAAGCAACAAACTTCATAGAAAAAAATTAAAAATTCATCCCTGTTCCAGATGATAAACACCTGCGGAATTGAGCAATCAATCAATTGCACCCACAGCATCCCTTGAAGCCACGAGTTCTTTCACAGACTCAGTATCCATGCCAGTAGTAAAGCATCAGTGCCTTCACTGAACCACATCTTACACAGGAATTTCAGTGGCTATATATATTACATATATTTATATATGTCAGTCAAAACTATTGCTACTCTCACATAAGTATCACAGTGAAGAACTTTTATGGTTTTGCCCAGTACTACCCAAAATAAACCAGAGAATGAACCATAAAATTAATCTCATCCCAAACACTCTTCTTGATTAGTTTTCCTCTACTCATTACTTTAATAAATTGAAGAGAGCAAATCCCCAGGAAACAACCCAGCTCTTGGCTGCTGCAGCATCAGCTCCATCACACAACAGAGTGTTCCACCTCTTTTGGCCAATCCAAGCTAATTACTGAAGAGAAGCTCAGAGTCCCAAACAACAGTGACAGCCCCAACTGAAAAAAGCTTTGTTTCTCTATCACATAGCTCCCCTTCTTCATAAGGGGTAGGCACATCACCTACTAAATCAATCTCTCAAGATGAATAATAATTTCCTCCTTGGATAATTAAATACGTGTGTGAATTTCCCTGGATGTGTCTCCACTGCATTCCCTGGTGTTGATTACAGCTATATCTTTGAGACCTGACCTGTTTTGAGTTCTGCATTTTTGGTTTTTTAATGTATGCTTTCTCTCCTTCCTCTGCTATGCAACAGGAATGCAGAAAATCTAGGTTGGCCACAACAACAGAAAGGCTTTCTGAGGCTTCCAGTTATGGCAGACAAAACTGAGCAAATACAGAAGTTTGTCAGTGTAACAATGCTGAGCCAGTGTCACAGCATGCTGCCAGAGGTACACGGTGATGTAGCAGACTCATGTTGGGATTCAACCCAACCACATTCAGGCCTCTCTCTGGAAACCTGAACTGAAAGCACACCCATGGGAAGGGCTAAGAAACATGACAAATTAAATCCTGTTGATGTTTCTTATCATTCACAGCACTTCAGCTTTTAAACAGTGAATACAAGCAGACCTGGTGATGACTATCAGAAAGAAATGATGACAGCTCAGGCACAAGGACCAGTGCTAAGTTACAAAAATGAAGAAATGGTACTTGAGCACTTCTGAGGGAAGAACTGAGAGCAGACTACAGCTCTTGTTTGTTTGTCTTAATATTCAATCTAAGATGAATAAATAGAAATTACACACACAACTAGGCTGGGCTCACTAGAAAAATCACATTTAATTGGTGGTGGTTTTAATTTTGCTTACAGGTCTTTCTGTCAGTTCACAAAAGCTATGCCCAAAAAGCATGACTGAGAAAACATGAAAAAATTAAGAAAGAAAAGCAACTTCTGAGCTTGTCCTGAAATTTCTGAATCAAGGTCAACATTCTTCTCTAGTAAAGAGATTTACATAGAATTAAAACAAAAATGCATACTATAAAGTTGAATATAACGTACTTCGGAAACATCTGATTCAAAAGATACAAGCCAAGTGGAATACAGATCATTAAACAGGATTCTAGAACAGCCTTACAATGAAGTGCGTGATAGCCACTCCTGAATTTTTAAAATTGAGAACTACACACATTGTAAAATAAAGTATTACTATGCAGGAAGGCTTTCTGACAAGTAACAAATAAAAGATAAAGAAATGTGTGAAGGTAAAGGAGGTTGATTAATATCTTAAAAGTAGATGTTTTTTATCATGATTTTAAAAACTTCAAGTCTTACCTTCCCCTTTCTTTTCGAGTTTCTAACAGAAAAAGCAACATTTACTTTTTTTCTCAGACCTTGTTAAAATTCTGTTCTTTAGCCATGTAAAAGAGGGGAAATCTGACTGTAAGTGAAAGTCTAGAGCACCATGTCCTTTAATTCAGTGATGGGGGCCTTCATTAGATTATCTCATAGCTATGGGACAAGACACGGCAAAAGCCAAATGATAAATCATTAAATTATGTTTTCTTCTTCTCCAGGCAAAGAGTGAGTATAGCATTAGATTAGTTTGAGAGACTAAAAAGGAAGAAGTCTGCAACATGCATCACAAGTGACAAAGCTAATACAATTTTTAAACCCCATTTATTCATATAATCAGGCATGAGCACTTACTTATGCGAACTGTGGAAACCTCGAATGTAATACATAGCCCAAATGAATTCCAGACTAGTGCACGCTTCAGTGTTTCATGTTCTCCCTTGCACATGCCTAGTGAAAGCCTGCCACTCTGCAACAGAGGAAGGAATTACTACAACAGAAGCACAGGCAGACTTTGCCAGAAACTATACTTTTTTTTATATGAGGCAGAATAAGCTGAGTGTTTTAAGTAATGGATAGGTTTGCATCCCACTGTCTAGCAACAGTTATTCTAATTGCATTTCACAGCTTCATCAGAGAGACAGAAATATGAACATTCTCCATAAACTGCACTGAAACAAATGACACTCCCTCCAGGCAGATCACCTTCCACCATTAAGGGAAAGGATTAGTTTATCTTTCATCTTTAAACTTGAGTTAGCTGCATGTTCACCGTACTGACATCCCAACACGTTTTAATCTTATCGTGTCAATCTTGCATCTACGTAAAAACGTGTATTTCAGTGCACAAAAAGATCTCTTGCTGCTGACAACTGAAAGTGCATTAACCTGGGAAGCCTTGAGATTTCCACACACACCCACACACTCCTTTCAGTACAGATCTCACTGATTAGAGAACGAAATATCCAAAACTCAACAGACATTTCACACACAGTGGCATTTCTGCAGAAACATACGTTTCCAACACCTCAACTTTTACTTTCATCACTATTAGCAAGTTATTTTCCCAAGTTATTTCCTACACACATACCATGCCCAGTGCCCCTGCTGAAACTGCCACATTCCCTGAAACTGAATGAGCTCCTAGTGAAACATCAGAGCTTAGCTGTAAATATGGGTAAATACTTTTATTCTGTGCCACTTTCATGTTAGAATACAACATGCATCAAGGTCACTGTAACAGATTGCAGTTTTCAGGCTCATAGAGAAGATACTGAGGAAATCAGTAACAGCAAACTTAATTACACATTGTCTAAAGTTCTGCCTTCTCCCAGACCTGCCCAGCATTCTCATCTCTATTCCCTGCATTTCAGAGTCAGGTCTTTTCACAGGTACGGGAAGGCAGGCAGGCAGCTTAGCTAAAACGCTATCACGGCTTAAAGGTGAACAGAACTCGTTCTTTGCAGCGTGACCGGTCTGCTCTGAGCTCTCCCAGTTTTCAGCTACAGATTACAGCCCCATGGGCCTCTTCCTTTGAAGTGGAGTTCCTCTGAGAGAAGAATTAGTCCCCTGCCTGCAACCTGTCCTCCATACACTGAAATAAATTACAGTCAACTTTTCCCTTCATTGCCATGTCAAGTGTAGCAATAAATATCCACAGGCTAAAAGCAAACAAACAAGGCTGGACGAACCATAACCTCACAGCAAGAGCATCTCAAGGAAGAACACCAGGCAGGGTTTAAGAAAGTTAAGGGCATAAAAATCAAAACTCCGAGTTCACTATCTGAATCCATAAGTGCATATGAAAGGCTAACATGCTTCTTGCCTCTCTCCCACAAGAAGCACTGCTGGAAAGCAATTAAGGGACTCCTACAATTTAGTTACAGCTCACCAAAGAGGAGAAGGCATTTTACATTATGAAATGCCTGAAAAAAAAGGCATCATCTCTTACAGTTGCAGAAGTGGGAAGCATTGGGACACGGAGCTGCCTTCCCGGCTATGCACCGGAGCACCGCACCAGCGGTGCGCCCGCGGCGGACTCCGGCAGAGTTGGAGCGGGGCTCCCCTGCAATCCTGGCCACCAATCCCCCGCACCTCAACCCCCGAGAAGTGCTGCTGGCGCCGCCGACCATCCTGCCTCCGAACCGGCAGCAAGCGACCAGCAGCTGCAAAAAAAAAGTCACTCGAGAACGAAGGGAACGCAGCGAAAAGGAAGCAAGAGCTTACTTGCCTATACAGCACCGCCGGACGACCTCCTCGCAGCTGCGAAACGCTGTGTCGCTCGTCCTCCTCCCACCGCTCCGTGCTAGTTCCAAAATAATTCCTCCGGGCGCCGGCACATCCCCGGGCTCAGCCGAGGAGCGCAGGGAGCCCGGCCGCCTCGCCCCCCCGCCCGGTGCCCATGGTGTCAGCCACAGCCTCGGCAACTCTCGCTCCTTCCCGCCGGCGCTACCTCGGGGCGGGCCGCCGGCTAACACGGCATCGCACCCCGGCCGCCGCCGCCGGCTCGAACTCCGCCGCCGCGCTCAGGGGGAGCGTGGGGCTCCCCGCGCCCTTCCCGGAGACGGAGCGGGGGCGCCGGGCGGGGGCGTGCGGGGAGCAGCGCCGCCCCTCCGCGGCGGCGAGCGGCCAGGCGCGGCGAGGCGCGGCGAGGCCAGGGGAGGCGAGGGGAGGCGAGGGGAGGCGAGGGGAGGCGAGGCGGCGCGGCGCCGCCACCGCGGCCGCAGCCAGGCGCGGCGATGCCGGCCCCGCCCGGGACCCCCGCCCGCCCCCCCGCCGCTCCCGGGGCGCTCCGTAACGCCGCCCCGCTGCCGGCGCCACCAGATCCGGTGACGCGCAGCCCTCCCCCGGGCCGGCCCCCGTGCCGGAGAGGGGCGAGCGGGCGGCGAGCCCGGAGCCGCTTCCCGCGGGCAGCGGGAGGGTGAGCTGGGACCACCGGGGTGAGCGCGACCTCCGGCGCGCAGGGACAGCGCGGTCCCGGGCGCGGTGCCGGAGCTGCCGAGCAGCCCGGGGGAGGCGGTGTTTCCCCGCGCAGCGGAGAGCCCGCTCGCCCGGAGCCTGCGGAGCTCTCCTCGGTCCTAGGGAGCTGTGGCTGCCCGCTCACCCGGTGCCCGGCAGGAAAGTTGTCCGCCCCCCTCCTGCCTCACTCTGCCTCCGCTTTTGCTCGGCTGCCCGGGCTGCCCTTTCTGCCAGCTGTGTGACTGGGTTTCGGCTGGCCGCTCGCCAGAGGGAACGTACATCGACCCCCCAATGTAGGGAAGAAATTTGGCGCCGGTTCTATCACTTTGCCTGGCTGGCTTGGCGCGGCAGAAGCGCTGCCTTCTCCCCGCCCCGGCTCCCAGCCTCTAACCCCGAGCACGGCTCTGCGGCGACCACCGCCACCGGCGCACAGCCAGCGCCGCTCCGCCGGGCTGCCTCGGACAAGGAGGGGCGCAAAGGGAGCACAAGGAGTGAGGTACAAGCTGCCCAGCGCCTCTCGAAAGCCCTGCGTGCTCCTCGCCCTCCTGTTCCGCGCGTTCGTGCTTCCAGCAGCGCCCTGCCGGAGATCCCCCGCAGGCACGGCCCTCCCCGTCGGACAGCGCTGCAATGACACGCTCTATCGCAGCTATCAGTCACTCACACAGGCACACCCAGATGTATAATGCATAGATATTTATGTACTCGTATGAACACACCCCCGTACGCACAGGCGGCCGCCGCGGGGAAGCCGCATCTCTCTGCCGACGGGTTCGCCAGAAGGCAGGGGGAGAATTAACGCGGCAGGAAAAAGCAGCAGGAGAGAGACCCGAGGGGAGCCGCCACCGGAGCCGCCTCAGCAGCGGGCTCGCCGCCCGCCGGCGCTGCGGAGCTGCGGGCAGGGAATGCCGATGCGCCTCCTCGGTGCGGGGAGAGCCCGGCGGTGCCGGGGCTTCTGCTGAATCTAGAGTGTGCAGCAGCAGCAGTGGTCTCATCTGCATGCTCTGGGACCCCCTCCTGCTCTTGGGAATGTTGCTATGCACTTAGGCTGAGGATGTCAGGGAGGGTGGTCACTATTAAAAGTTCGCTAAAAAGGAGATTGAGCTTCGCTTTTCTGTAGCTCCTCCGACAGCCCTTTTCCCTTCAACTTCTTTAGGCTTCTTGTAATGAAAAATGGTTTTCACGGGCATCTTACAGTTAAGGGCTTTTCTTCAACCAAGCTGGCACAAACAAAAATGTTTCTGTTCCTTATGCACTCTTTTTACAAAAATATTACCTTCAATAATGTACAGTGAGCTATTGAGGGAGGAAAGGATTTAAACAAACAGCTTCATGCAAGTTAAATGCAAAGCTAAGAGAGTTGCTCTGAAGAATGAAGCTAACTGTTGGGTTGATAAATGCATTAGAAAATGCAGTGATAAGTTTCATTCCTAATTGAACAGATCTGTACTTCAGTTCTCATCTTGAGGTGCAGATCTTTATCTTTCCTTGTTTCTTAGTATTGAATTGCTGTCAACAGTTCTTGATAGCTAGAAACTAACCAACCTATTTGTCCTGTTGTGGTTCTATTGAAAGATTGAATCGTTTCAACTGATAGTTCTCCTGACAAGACTGAAACAATAAATTATTAAAATGATACATATATGAGGGCTGGGATGATTGAAATACATGTCTGAGAATTGAAATAGGTGAAGTGTAATAAACCAAAAACTAATGAAAGAAGTGAAGTGCAACTGTAACCCTCTTTTCTCATGCCCTGCTGACAAAGTCAACACCCAAGAGAGACATTTTTAAACAAAGTGGAAACAAATAATATTTTATGATCTTTTAGTTACTTTGTCTAGAGTCAGTCCCACATTAAAATTCCAACAGGGGCAACCTCCTTAGTTTTCACTATCAAAGTCACCTATAGATTAATCAGTACATATCCTGTTCCCCCATCTGTAGGAAGATCTGTCATCTTTCGTGGAGACCTCCCACTTCATTCTTTGTGTGATGATGAAGAGTGGATAGCTCAAGCAAGAAAGGAAGTTTCATTTCACAAGAGGAAACTGTTCTATTTTAGTGCAGTATCTTTCAAACCATTCCTACATTTATTAAAACACACATGTGTTGCAAGTTTCATTACCACTAAGAATATGCTGAAGATGAAATCTAGCGAGCCAGGTGAAAAAAGTGTACAGTGTTTTTTATAATTATCAACCACGTTGTATGAAACAAGTGTGCGTTCCAGTTTTACACACAAAGTGGATGTGTAAAACTGTAGAAGGTTACATTTGTGTTGTATTTTTGCTTCAGGTAGCACAAACAAAAGATTTTTACATATACAGAAATCAGATATCAGGTAAACTTAAGATGTAGTCAACAATGTGAAGCAACATTTATAGTCAGACCGGGTGAGTCAGAATTGGTTTTGTGTAGTATGGAGTATGTTAACTAAGAAATTTCACATAATAAGCTGATGTTAGATTGGCATCTGTTTTAGATTCTTCAGCTTCAGCAGCCTGGCACCACTCAAGTCACCAACAAGGATGGAGTGACAAAGAGGAACAGCATTAAAAATGGAAGAAATAGAGGCTAAGCATGAAGATAAATTGTCATTGTTTAAAAAATAAGAGAATGAAAGGAAGAATTTTACCCACAAAACAAGTGAGTGACACCCTTGGTAAAACTGTATTGACTACCTATCTGCAAGAGATCATTTGTCTTCTTTTCTCTTTGTAAAATTACTACAGCATCCTTTTTTTTTTTTTTTTTTTCTAAATGGATAGCTCACTTTGATTGTGGGCAAGGATTCTGACACTTGGCAGCCAAACCCTTGTGCATATGTCTGTCACGCATAAACCTCACTCTGAAAGTGCTGGGAAATGAAGGGCAGAGAACTCAGGCTTTGAAAAAGTGCACTGGAAAAGAAACTACCAGTTGTAGTGGACAAGCAATCTGAATATATAAGAAAGATCTTAAGATGCGTTGGGAAATAGAGAGTTTTTTGTCCAACATCACTGCAACATTAGATTTTCATTCCTGTAGTATGTCCTACCACCTCTGGAAACACATCATAGCTGATAAGTTATCAATTGATTCTGTGAGAATATAATTAATCTATTTTCAATATTCACTTTTGGAAAAGATAGCAAATGTAACACCATCAAGCACAGGTATCACACTTTATAGGAAGTGGACCACAAGATCATTTATAAACTCCTTGGTACTTCCTATATCAAGATGCACATTCCCAACTTCTGATTATATAATTTTGATTTTAATTTCCATTCTCAGACTGATAATAATCCACAAAACTATGTCAAAAAAAGCTTGTGAACATATTCCCTCTTTTTTTCCCAACAATTAGTCTAAACTAAGCTTCACCAAAATACTCCATTTACCGGTATCTGGCACCCTTATATAAAATAATGTGTCATTTGTCACCATGGCTTGTAATCTGAAAATATGACTGGAGAACTGATGGAGACCAAAATAGCCTTTTACAGTCTGTAGGTGGCCAAAAAAATTCTGCAGCTATATTCCGTAAAATTCCTTGCTGCCGTGATTTGTTTCTCAAGAGCTCTTGTCAAGCCACTTAAAACTCTCACTCACATGGGCCCAAGGAGAAACAGGGGGGTTTGTTCAAATTGTAACCAAATATAGTTATAATCCCTCTTTTCACATGTAAACAGGGTATTAGCAATTCCATAAATTCTAAACAATTTTTACTTTGAAATTCTGGGCTTTTAGAATCATCTCGAGGCTTGGAGAATTTAAAGCCATATACCTTGAAACTTAACAGCAGAGAATCTCAAGCAAAACTGGGAAATTCATAATGTTAATATCATTCCTTATTCCTAAATTTTACATGCAGCCTGTATATCATGTTCAGTTCTGTTATTATTTATGGTAGTCTATAAATGGCTTGCATGTCATTAATGAGTTTTTTAACTTAGAAGAGAATTTGGATAAGATTTTAACAAAGGATTGTAACTACTCTCAAGGAAATTATCAGCATTATCTGCCTTAGTAATT
Organism: Melospiza melodia melodia; assembly: GCF_035770615.1. Classification (NCBI taxonomy): domain Eukaryota; kingdom Metazoa; phylum Chordata; class Aves; order Passeriformes; family Passerellidae; genus Melospiza; species Melospiza melodia. The sequence goes on along the minus strand of NC_086194.1, from coordinate 132,626,584 downwards.
TATTTATTAAAATCAACTATTACAAATGAAAAGAGACAAGTAACAAATCGTAGGCTATAAATATTAGGACCTAAGAAAATTATCAATTATATTTTTCTATTTCAAAAAAAACCCCTATATTTGCTTTCTCATAATTATCCTATTTCTTCACCAAAAGGAGTTAAAATTCCCCTATGTGCATTTAAAAATTACTTGTACACATTGCAGAGTTTGAATTGTTTTTTCCATTTGGAAGAAAAATAACTCACGAAAATATAATTTGAAAATAACTAACCTACATTCTGTAGGATTTATGAATCTCCATAAGAAAACTAAAATATAAAATATAACTAAGGACGGGAATGAATTTATTTCTTCACAATTTTTGAAGTGATAGTTAAAAGAGGAGACAGTGTAATTCAAATCTGGGATGTGATCTTCAGATAACTTAATTGCTTAAATCATTTTGAAATATATGTGGGTGCAGCTATAGTTTATAAAAATGGTGAGTATGTTCGTGGCATTAAAGATCAGTTGCATATACTTGAGGCAATGTTTGTGCATGGAAGTCTCAGCTCCAGAGTTGAAGCCACTTTGTGAAGTGTGGCTTAGGTACACAATTTCTCCCTTTACAGATAATCCCCTGCAGATGGGTATCAGGACATGGTCTGCCCAGCATCTCCAGCCTGGCCCAGGAGTGTGCCTGTGGGAGGATGAAGAGAGCAAGGACTATTCAATCAGTAAATGCTTTCAGATGGCTCAGGTTTTTTTCACATTTGTAGCTCCCTGAGAGAAGGGATAAAAAGAAGCAGCTCCCACAGCTGCCAAAGAAGTGGAGAGTTGGTTCTGCCTGTGGATGAATGAGGAAAGCCTTCCCCCCTGGAGCTACCACAGCATCCCTCCAAACCTTCAATAGGAAGGACAGCTGCTTCATCTCAGATTTTTCTCCTCAGTTCCACAACAGCAGCGTGGTGCTCTGTGAATGAATTCAGTGTTTGCTGTAAATGCAAGGAATGGTAGCTGTACTGCCGAGAAGGGGAGGTAGGTGTCTCTTGATGTGGGGAACATGCTAGTGTATGTATGCTGTGCACTGAAACTCATGTGAAAAAGTAAGAGCCTGGCCTACTTGGACTGTCCTGTAAAAGCTCAGTGGTTTTCTGTCACAATGCATGAGAGTTGCATGCATGACCTGCACCTAACCCTAGGGAAACCATCTGGGCTTTGGTAGCTGTACCATTTTCTGTTGTTTCTTCCAGAAACTCATTCCAGATCAGAACTGTGTGTCTTCACTGCATGAAGGAGTCAAATACTCCAGATCCTTTGCTGCCGAATAAAATAGGAATTGCTTTTCCACCAGTCTTGAAGTTTTGGGCGTTTTCCTGCCTCTCCCAGCCACGTATTAACAGCTCAACAGCTGTGAAATAGTTCCCGACATCACTGTGTGTTTCTCTCACCCCTCTTGATGCCATCTGCTGAACACAGACCAGGGTCTTACTCACACAGCTCCCAGCAGTCCAGTTTTGTAGAGCTCTGTGACACTGGTCTTTGCTCAGTCCTCATCTCATGCTGCACAGCCCTTTCTTATCAGCACAGGCTGTCCCTGCCTTTGGGCCATCTTGGTTAGCTATCCATCAGAAAGGATACTCTCTGCTGCCTGAGTGTTTTTCCATGGTTTCCAGGGACCAAAATGGAAATAAAGGACAATAGTAGAAATGCACTTAAAACCACACTTTTGGTTTGGTTGTTGTTTTTCTTTCTAAGCAGTCTACTTTTAGTCACAGTAAACTAATGTCAACTTTCCTGTTTCAGCCTGACACAAATTATGTAAGTAGCAGAGCTTTATATCTCCATTCCTGGGAAGAAGCACACTTGAGGACTCCTCTGCCTCGATGTTCTGCTCCAGAATTACAGCTGAGGGGTTTGTAGGATATACATTGCCGGACACCTTCCTGCAGGATGTCAGGGTGCTGTGAGGCTCAATGGTCCCTGGGGACCTGGCTGAAATAGTGACAAAGTCAGCTCCAAGGTCAGGCTGGGAAAAAAAGACTCACAGATCAGGGTCTAGTGCCCTCAGGGCCCTTGCGGAGAATCCAAATAGAAAACACAGTGCTGCTTCTGAAGTAAATCTACTCCCAGACATCCCTATCATGAAGGTTTTCTGTTCTGTAGATGTGTGTGCCAGATTATCTCTCATTACAAAAACATGAAGGCACTAAGCTGAAGCTTCAGCTCTAATACAGAATTTCCCAAGAGCTGTTGATTTCAAGGCAAAGCAAGCCATTATGCAATGCCAGCACTGTTTTGCTCACAGAAAAAAAAAAAAAAAAGCTACCCACAGCCTCTCATTCAGAAGTCATGAACAGGGTTTTTTTAATTAGTATAAGAAACACAAATTTTTTCTAATTTTATTCAGGGAAGAACATTTTTTCATGGTACCTTTGAAGTGTTCCTACTGAAAGGCATTCAGTGGCAATGAAACCTAGAAATTAATTTGGATTGTACATATCTACTTGTATTTTACAGTAATAATCTGTCTTCCAAGTGTTACCTCTCTGTAACTATTATTTTTTTTTTCACAGAAATAAAATAAGGGATGGAATAGCTGTGGTGGATTTTTTTCAAGTTATAAGTGAGATCTGCTAAAACTAAGAATGACATCTGTATCCTCTGAGTCCCATTTCAGTGCTCTGGTCTTACTTCTACATTATCCTCCCCTTTCCTGGAGGAAACTCCCCTGACCCAGGCAGTTGCAGGAAAACCTTAGTCACACTTGCAGACTGGAAAGAAACAAAATTAATGTAGTATATGTAAGTTTAACCAATCATTTTAGCAATTCCTTATAAAAGGATGAAAAAAAAATGAAGAATTGAAAAAAAAAATTGCAAAAATATTGCAGAATTATAACCTTAAAATCTTGATACTGCATTTAATAATCCATTTTCTCTAGAAACAACATACAGCCTGAAACAACATACAGCTTATTTTCTGTCCTTCATGACATCGAAGTTGTTTAGATGATCAGCTTCTATCTGAATATCAGTTGTTGACTTTTTCAAATTTTCCTGTTTACTTTCCAGTAGCTATTCACTTGCTCATAAAGACACTTTTATTTCTTTGCTACAAATGTGTGTGAAAAAATGAATAATTTATCCTCTTCTGTACATATTTAATTATTTTATTAGACAATGTTATCATACTGAAACATTGACTGAGAGAAAAGCTAAGTTCTATTTAAATAAACCAAATTAAATTATTAATTTATTTCAAAAGAGTAAATTTACTCTTAAGCATATTCTGAATCTGTTTCTCCCTTAGTAATACCTATCAAAAATGATCTAGTATTATCTGCAGATGTGATGAAAATAGCCATAATTTAATATGTACTCAAATATTAATTGCAGCTTGTTCATGATGAAAACAAACCACTTGTCAGTACATAATAGCTGAACACTGTAGTTTTTATAGGTTAATTAGCCTTCAACATGGGTCTCAGATTAAAAAAAAAAAGGAGTAGGCATGCATCTCAAAGCATCTTGTTTTTCATTGCACATTTTGCTTGGAGACTAAGTATAAATGGGTCACAGATTTATCACAAAGTTATTAAATCCTTAGGAAAAACCATCATGCGTAGGTTTGAATGGCTATAAAATTAATATGAATTCCTGTCTTTTTTCTCAAAGTGGCATTAGTGAGTTAGATTTTTATGCCAACACTATTGTGCATGCTTTAAATAAATGTTAACTCTGTCTTCTACTTAATTTTGAAGAGAAAGATTGGCTTAACATTCAGGATCTACATTTTTTCCCACTTTTGATTAATAGCTTGTAAAAGAAACAAAAACAAAACCACAGAATTTGCATGAAGTTTGATAAAAAGTTGGCAGAGTTTTAAATATATACAGTGCATTCATTTTAGAAATTAAATCTGTTGGTAATTTTTAAGTTATATAGGACAAGAAATGGGCAGAAAGTATGTTTTTATTTGGTAGGAAGTGCTGTGGTGTTGATAAAATAGCTTAAAATTTTCCAGAGAAATAAAAAGTTCAGAAAAGCTGCCTTAACACCTCCCTTAACATCAGTGGAAAAGTTTATAATGTTTTCTTCTTTAATTCAGTATAGTGAATTTTTTCTAACATGAAAAAAATTTAAGTATTCTCCGTTCTGATAATATTCCTTTGTTTTGATGCTTACTTCAAAACACAATTCTGTAAATCTGAGTTGGTACCACAGTGTCTCTCCTCCAAAATGATAAATGATAAATTTATAAATTTGATAAAAGCTATTTTTTTATAAATTGGTTTTTCTCAACAGAAGCATTTTATCAAAACAAACAAACTAACAAACAAACTACACCAACACCCCCCCCCCAAAATAAAAGGGACTAATTCTGTTTATAGAAAAAAAATCCATGTACCAGTTTATGTACTGCTCATGCAAGGTGTTATGACTGATTGACATCTGAAACCAAGATAGTATTGATGGGTGTTGATCTTTGTCAAAGCTCTCTGTGCTGTTGTATCAAACTGAAGGCTGGAACAATCTCGTGCAGCAGCTCCCATACAGGAGTTGATGTACAGTTGCCAATAGCCAAATAATTTGCTTTCAGCACCTGTGCTGATTAGTTTTAGAGGCTTTACATTAGCATGCTGACTCCCTCTCTGCTGTGAGAAAAGATTGTTCACCTGAAGCCATTTCATGCAGAAAGAGACACCTTTTGACAGACTGGAATACTGAGGGGAAAAAAGGAGTCAAAGTTGAAATATGGCAATTGTTGTTCTAAAGATTATTTCTGATAAAAAGAGAGGGGTGCACATACATAACCTATTCTTCATGTTCTTTCTGATGCATCAGGGAAAAAGCTCTGTCTGGTCTTTATGGTTCTCTTGTTTAAATTATGGGTTTTGCTTGTGGCTTCCTCTGGTCATGAAATGGTTTAATACTCCTGGATCACAGAGGAGAATCACTTAGGAGATACTCCTCAGTCTCTTGTGATTAAGTACCCTATTAAAACTACAACCCAGACATGAAGATCCTGTAGAGAGACTCTGAAGGCTGACATTTGCAGTTTAAAAGGATCTGAGAAAACCTCTTACATCTGTCTGGCAAACTTAGATTTATTCACATTCACAACCCTCCTGAACCTGATATTCTAGCCTGAGCCATAATCCAAGATCTTTCCAGAAACTGCATTCCCCCAAGCCTCCTTAATATTGCTAGCTCCTAGATAATGGGGCTTAAAGTCTTAAGACACCCCGAGATCTTGTAACCCTGAGCTATTTTGCAGGTTTCACTAAGCTGCATGCTGCTCAAATAGTAACAGCCCAGATGCTGTCTTTAGGCTGTTTTCTTTTGATATAGCAGCCAGTGAAACTCTCCTGTCCACTGTTGCTCATTCAGAGTGTGAAAACATGAATGCTTATTTACATGGTCTATCCAGCTGTGTTTAAGGCTCCAAGAAGGGAAGAGCAGTAGTACAATACAGAGCCCTTCTCAGAATTGGGAATAATCATGGTCACTTTTCAATGATGGATGGAGAGGGTCATGGGGAGCTGTGTGCATGCATGCAATATATACAGTACAGGTCTCTGAAAATCAGCAATTATGGCCCTACTATTCTGAATGCAGCAAAATGCTGTAGTTGCAAAAGAACTCTGAAGTACCAATTGCTAAAGTGTTAGTGTTGTTCTCACTAATTGTCTTTAATTCATGTGTAACTAATAAATAAAACCATTACTTCTTAAAAGAATTTACACAACATGAAACATGAATATCCAATGATACCTGAATAAAGCATTTCTTAAGTGCTTCAATGCTGACAGCACAAACATCAATTATGTATCTATGGACAAATATCTTTCAAAATATGAAAATGCCACATAGTGGCAAGTTGGAAATCAGGTTGGAAATGATGAGAATATGGGGACTTAAAAAGTTGTCTAAAAAAAGTAAAAAGAAAATATATTAGACAGATGACTCTTATGGGCACACTCTTTACCAGCAATGACAGTTGTGCTTACAGGCTCCCAGCAATTCTCAGGACTGAGACTTCTCAGTGTTAGCAGAATCTAAAAAAAAGGACACAAAATGACTTATTCTTTCAAGACTTCCAATTATAAGTTTTTTAAGTATTTCTAACAATGGGTTTGTATTTAGAAAATGGCTTTAAAAAGCAGTATCTGTTCATCATGCGTGACACTGATGTGATTCCATATAGATATGTCTTAGATGATCATTAATTCTTTGTGATTACAAACTGGATATTCATTTGGGATTACAACTCAACAGTTGTGAGTTTGTAAATTAATCCCACTAAATTCATCAAAGAAAAAACTCTGAAAAATTAAAATTGCTACATTTTCTCTAAGCTGGTTCTATGAAATACTTTTATCAATTAGAGATTTTAGTAAAAAAAGTCAATTAGAGACTTCCCTATAGTAAAAACTGTACTGTAACAAACAATATGCAATGTGGTTTTAGTGCTACAGCATTTTAGACTGAGTAAAGAAAAGAAACTTTGCTCTATGAATATGGAGAAATTGCTGCATTAATATTTTTTTCACATGCTAAAAATTAAGGGGGAAACCCATATTTGTTTTTATTATTTTGATTCAAAGACTAATTGAATCAATGGAAATTACTCCCCACTTATACATTATTGCTTGATGGTCTGGATGAAGGAAGTATTGGTTTTCTGATCTATTTAGTTTGAGGATGAAAGACTTGATTCCACATTATCAGGAAGAGGGGCTTAACATAAAACCCTCACCATTTCTCTAACTATGAAGCAACAGGCTTCCTGTCTCAAGAAGGTGCCATTTTGTAGTCAAAATGAACATTTCAAAAGAATTTTAATTAGCAGAAATATCAACTTGTTATGGAGTAGTTGAAAACAAATCCCCAAACCTCAGAAGTTGCTGTGAAAGAGAACTGTTGTCAGCTCTGCTATTACCCACAAAGGGCTTTAAATCAGACCCATTATCCCTTTAATCTCTTTATGTGTTTCCCATGGGTAGAGGACAAAAATGAAAACGGAAAGCTCTGTGCATCAGTGACCTAGATCAGACTACTGAGTTCGTAGCTAGAACAGTAAAATATCATTGTCCAAGTTCTTCTGCCAACAAGTGCTGTGATAACAGCAAAGATAATCCAAAAGAAAGACCCAAGTGTGGTGGGGAGTAAATATTTTTTTATAGAAAAATCTACTTAATCTGTAAAAATCTACTTAATCTGTATATGAGTTTTTATCTCTATTTTGTGGCAAACCATGAAAAGCTGGAAGCACCACTGCTACCTCCTAGTTCCCAACAATATTTCCTAAAAATATACCTAAAGCACTGTAAAGCAAACCAAAATATTAGCCAGCTCTGCCTTGGAATGGCTTCTGAAAGGCATGAGTAACCTTCTTCTTTCAGTAGAGGACAACATTAGTTATCCTTCAGCCAGGCTGGCCAGTGCTATAATCATTTCTGCAAGTTAAAGGCCCAGTTTACTGACTTCTATGTGGGGAAAACGGATAAATATCTCTGGGGGGGAGGGCTTAGAGACAGATGTCTAGCAATTTGTAACACTTTTTATTCTTCAGATTCTGAAAGACATGTTTATGTCTTGGCTCTACATGCATACCTAAACTGAGTCCCTTGCAATGGTCAATCCAACTGCTAGATTACCTGTTTGTTTTTGGCACACAGTGCAATATCTGCAGCAGTTCCTTATGCCTAGAAGATGAGATGCTCACTTCATGAGTACTGTAAATTATAGTAAGTACCAGTTTCTTATTAGTGATGATCACTGTGCATTTATTAATTTGACACGCACAGAGAAATGAATGCAAGCAGCTATAGCAGGAAATTGAAAAATGGCTACTAGCATTTAATAGTAACAGTCACAACTGCTTTGTTAGTCCATTTCAAAATGTGTAAGACAGTGAGAGTGTCAATGTTCATCCCTTAGATAAAGGAATTGTATGTGCAAAATACTCTAGAATCACATTTTAACCTTCTGTTTAATATGCTACAAATGATCTGGCCTTTTTATCTCCTTTCTGCAAAATATTAACAAAATTAAAGTTGTCCTGCTGTTTTGCCTAAAAGAGTAATTTTAATTCAGATGCCAGCAGTGATATCTGTTGCCCAACAAATGAGAGAAAAACCAAAATGTTCCAGTCTTTTGAGAAAGAATTTGAATACGATTGAAGTCTCTCTAGATAAGGATTTTGGGTTTTGGAAAGTATATAGAGATAAGGAAACAAATTATTCAAAATCTCACTATCTGTAGAAGATGCAATAGGAAAAATACATAAATAATATCAGCAGGAGAAAAATGTTCTTTTTTTGAATATGCATTTTGCCTACAGCTTTAAGCAATATGTGTGCTATCAGAACACATTCTTTTCTAATGAGCAATATTGATGTCTATCATTGTAAAAGCCAGGCAGCCAAGCCACACAGACATACATGAGTGCAGGTTTATATAAAATTTTCATGCTCATAGATGCCAAAAAATTTCTATTAATTACATATTAACATGTATACATTGCATATTATTATGTATAAAATCTTTTTGGTCCTTGAAAAAAATATTCCCTTAGAAGATGGAAGATCTTATTAGATAATGTCTGAATTATCCTGAAGTTACACTGAGAGAAAAAGAGATGAACCCAACCCTTTGTTTCTTTTACTGCCTTTGGTTTAGCCTCATAAAATGGATGTTGCATTTACAAGGTTTTACTGGCTCTATTTTTTAAAGAAAGAAAAATGTCTCTGCAGTAGTGCTGTCAGAGTCCTGTAGGAAGTGCACCTGGGCTGTGTCTGAACAGCAGAGCCGATCAGCATCCTTGCATGCCTGGAGCCCCAGTCCTCACACACTGACCACAGACGTGATGCTGGTCCTCCACCACTCCTTCATCCCCTGGGAGGTGAGGACACAGGGGAGCGAGAGCAGGTGGTGCAATTCTGTCTCTGATCTGGGGCCCTGCTGAGCAAATGCATTATTGGACAATCTCCTCAAGCCCACTGGAGTTGCTGGGAATTTTTCAAGCAAACATCTATCTCGAATTCTCCCTATGACAGCGAAGTCAGACTAGAAGACATAGAAAGGAAACATTTAACTCAAGACAGGGACACTTACTCTAAACCACAAGTACTCAAATGGCCTTAGGCTCTGAGAATTATCAGAGCAGTTTAAGACCAAGATCCGTATTTGTTTTGCCACATATATTAAATTTTATATTATTTTAGTAGTTCTTTTGATTTTGACCATTTACAACAAGCTAAAGCTTGGACTTGGAAAACAAGCTAGGCAGAAACTTTGAATATATAAGTCATACTGTAAAAAATACATTTCAGTCTCATCAGATTACAAATTTCAAGTGGAAATCTGTTCATTAAAATGTTGTTAGTAACACAATGTTAATTTTCATACAGCAGAGGCAGTGACAGACTCATTGCTAAATGACAATTAGTAATTGATCTAGTTTCAAATCTCACTGGTGCTCAGAATAGTCTGTAATTGTGCTTAATCTGTTAAAAATTGCCAAAAATAGTTTATTTTCAGGGTTTCCAAATCCCAGTAATACATATGCTATTTTCATCAAAACTTACACAGTTGCTTCTGTCTAGATAGATAATTAAAACTTGAAAGATAAGGTAACTCCCAACCAATGCAACATTTTTCTAGATTTAGGCCACATCATTATAATCAGTACTTGTTACATTTAAAGTCTTTTTTGACCTGATTTGATAAATGCCAGAATCTCAAGCTATTATGTTACTAACTCATTCCATCTTTGTTAGGGAATCAAGTAATTAAATAGGAGTGAATGTTAAATCCAGACAAGATCTTTTCATTAGTTTGTTAGTTATGCAAAATCTTCGACTGCTGTGACCACTCATGTTCAAGAATTTTAAAAAATAAATTATGGTCTTCTGTTTTAGGTCTTTGAACAATTTCAAATGGAACACTATTAAAAAGAGAACACAATCTGATTGATTAAAACTTCTCCAGCAACACAGAGCAGGTTGGCTGAGCATTGCTTATGGCTTTATTAATATAAAATATTCACTATTTTTATTTCAAATTTTTAATTCTAATTTTATTTCACAATTTTTAATTCTGGGGAAGCCTTTTGTAGTAAGTAGCAGTCTCTAAATTCTTATCCCCAAGACTGCTTACAGAAGTCTGCCTAAATTATATGAGGCTAGTCTGCATGTCAGTGCACAGAAATGCTCTTTTTATTAGTACAACCAATTAAAACTGAGATTTTGTATGACAGCTGTGAAAATTGTTAATAATTAGAATCCAGTAAATCACTGCTGTGTCATGATTCTGATCCCTGTACAGTCATCCTCACCTTGAGAGTATTGCAGATTAAAGGTAAAGGAGGAAGAAAGATTTTATTTGAATCCAGGGCATCTGGGAAAATGATGGTGGAAGAACATGAATGGTATCTTTCTTTCTTGGGGGTTTGTCAATAGTTGCATTACAGCCAACACTAGGACTGTCAGATAAATTAATCGTTAAGAATTAAACTTTGAGACAGAGAGCTAAGTTTTTCTGCAGATGCTGAACAATCAATACAATCCCAAAGAGAAGTAGATGATATTAGTCACAAATGTATATAAGCTTCTTTGCAAAAAGGCTGGAAGAAATCATAGGATGCCAGCTACCAAGTGGAGTGAGGTGGATGGGAAAGTGTAACTGTCATTGGTATGAAAAGATATGCCTTCCCATGGCATTTTGCTCCTGTGGATTTTTGTGGAGACCTACCAAGACCTTAAAATACAATCCTGCAAGTCCATCTCAAAAGATAATTTCTGAACCATGGTTGCTTACATCACTAAGGTAAGAAAACCACCAAAATTTGTGGATTTGGAGGTACAGGGGTTGGTTTACCTCTAGTAAAAAAGGTGAAGTCTCATCAGAAAGACTCTCATTTAAAGTACTAAATAGTTCACTTTTGAAGTAGTATATAATTATCTCACATTTACTCCTTGGAATTTCTGGCATGAAGTAAACCCAAAAATGCATATACAAAGTTGTATTAAATATTCATAGGTGCCTACAATGTGAAAAACCATTCCTTTCAGCAATCTATATTGCCAACATCCTTTTAACTTTTTGCACAATATATATAGCTAGCAGATCATATCAGAGGTTGATAGCAAGACCAGTAATAGGAAGGGGAAAAAAAAGCCATTAAAATGTAGGAGATAATATTATTTCCCAAAAAAGGTTAGGTGAACAATAATTACTTGACATTAAAAGCCAGATTACTTTCAACTGCAGCTTCATTTCACATATCTAACTTAGAAAGCAAAATACCTCAGCAGTAGACTCTGTTAACAATGTAACTATTATCCATGAAAGATCTGAATATCTATTTTCATAAACAGAAATGGCATTACTATTCCCTAGACCATAAAAGTCCACCTCTGTTTCTTTGGCCTGGCCTCACATTAAGAAGGGAGCAAGAATAAACACGATTATACTATTAAGTATAACCAATGATTTTTTAAACCAAGTCCTTGAACATCCTCTTTGGAAGGACAAGCAAATATAAATAAAGCTAAACAGAAGAGACTTTATCTGAGTTTCCAAAACTGAAAGCACAAGAAAAAACTTTATTTTTCAGATTGCCCAAAAACTGTGAAAAACCTTAGTACAAGACATAACATTTGATGCCCCGCATTGCAGAGGGTAACCATCATTAAGAAGTGGCTGAATATACTGAGGGGCTCTCTCAAAACTGAACTGTGAGCTCAAATCTGGACGACTTTGGATGTGATAGGAGTGCGATATCAGGTGATCTGATAAAATGACACTTTGTAAGAATAGACCACTTAGCAAATTCAAAACCAGTCTTCTTTTTTTTCCAGCAGTCTTCTTTTTTTCCCTTGACAACTATGAAAATAGAGGATTGTGGATGCACATTGACCTTCCTTAAATTATAAGAAACCAGTTCATTGAGATGTTAGAAATAACATACTCAGTACCATGACAATTAAGCTGAAAAATAAAGTTCTAGCTCCTATCTGTGGATATTACTGATCTGTAGAAAAGCATTTTATTCTGTTTCTAATCTAAAGCTGTAAAGGGATTTCCATACGTATTTATTTAGCCATAAGAATCTCTTTTGTTCTTTCCAGAAGCTGTCAATTAGGACGACAAAAGGCATAACAGAGTGTTGTGCTACACCTGTCTTGCTCCAGCAAACCAGCTATTCCGGTGATAATGGGTACTCAGTGAGGAGCATGTGGCTGCCAGGGTGGCAGGCAGGATGCAGGTGCTCTCATCTCACTCCTGCCCACGATCCTCTCTGTGCCCAGGAGCCCACACAGCCACCAAGGAGGTCAGGATGAATATATCTCAAGATTGCATTGGCTTCCACAAAGAAAGATGAAATGATCCTGACAGCACTGAGGTGTTGAAGGCAGCGTCTGAACACAGGGTAGTTTATGGTCCATTCTCTGCATAACTCTAAATTTACAAGCAGTTTTAAACTGTCATGGTAACAAGTCCCTGTGAAAGATGTTATCCTGGTGTGGGTATTGTATTTAGCTGAAGCATCTGGGTTGCACAGGAAACATCAGTGCTTACCAGAACCAAGGGATTGAATTAAAATGTGTGAAAAGTGTGAAATAGCACATGGCCTCTCATGGGCAACCCCTATTGGTGCGAACAGCAAATACTTTTGGTAACTTATATATCTCTTATAGCGATTTTCTTCATATCAAAGGCTTTAGAACGTGAATGCTTGATCATCTGTGTAACATTCCATGTTCCTGTTTGCTACCAATGCAAACAGCTCACACTTACTGTGGCCTTCCAAACATGTCAACAAAAGCTCAAATTTTGGAAAACAGCACTTTTTTCCAAAAACATTTATGATTACTTGTCACATATCTATGTTGCATTTCTATCATATGAAGATTTTGAAATTCTTTGACAAGAATGGATCTGATCTATTGCTGTGTATATATTTATTGCTCAGACAAAAGAGTGTTGCTATGAAGGTAATAGGTATTCTGAAAATATCCTAAGCAAACAGTTTGATTAGAAATTTCAACTTCTACAAGCAAGCAAACAGGAAAGAGTTTGACTCATTGGTCTTAATTTTAGCACAGTCAGTTTATCCAGGAAAGGCAAGAAGAGCTTTTGTGTTTAGAAAGGATGGGGGAAATAGCAGAATTAAAGCACTCTCTGAAGAATTGTAATATGAATATGCTGTGGTATGCAAGATATATATATATATCTAGAATGAGAGCCAATCTGGGTGACAAGATGAAGTACAGTTATGTGCAGCTGGAAATGCCATAGAATGAAAATCTGAAATAATGATGAGTCAGTACTTAGGTATAGTTCAGATGAACAAAAACCAACCATGAGCACTGCTAAAATGTCACATACTTCATTTTATTCCTGTGTTTCTCATTATTTAAATCATATCACCTATTTATATTTTCCTGTTTGGTTTTTTTTGTGGCAGCAGCTCTTTGGCCACAGAGAGAAATACAACTTTCCCAGGCATTGTTCTGGTAAAGGCCTGTGAGAAGATCAAAGAAAAGAATGATAAATAATTCTTAAGTTAACTTGTTGCACCTGGTATTGTGAACATGTGTTATGGAGATTTATTACCAAAGGGTGGTTTCTTAATTAACCAATGGTGATGGTGTTTTAATTAGAGGACCAATCAATTCTACCTGTAGCGAACTAGGGTATAAAAAACAGGTTTCTTAATAAAGATTATAATCAGCCTTCTGTGAATCATCGAGTCTATGCTAATTATTACCTGGCCAGAGACCCACATGTGTGAAATATTTTCTCCTTGGGGAAAATAATAAACCTATAGTCGTAGTGATAGCAACAACAACATTACTACTACTACTATTAATAATTATAATACAATGAAAGGGAAATATGGAGGGAAGAAAAAAGCCCAAAAGATATAAGTGATGCCCTATAAAATCCTTTGCCACCTGCTACCCCATGCCTAGGCCATTCCCTGACAGCAATTTTTCCCCAGCAAGCTCCCATCAGTTTATTTACTGAGCATGACAATCTATGGTATTGAAAATCCCTTTCTCCAATTAAGATCAGCTGTCCTGGCCATGTTCCCTCCCATGTTCCCTGAGCACCTTTTCACTGGTAGAGTAAGAGACTCTGAAAAGTCCTTGACTCTAGCAGTACTTAGCAACAACTAAAACTTCATTACATTATTAATATTATTCTCATATTAAATCTGAAACACAGCACCATAGCAGCTACCAAGAAGAAAATTAACCCTATCCCAGCCAAAACCAGGACACCATTAATTTGGTAGAATATCAGAGCCTAAGGACTCTGGAGGGACTAATAATTGAGACAGTCTTCTTCCAAGCTTCTTCGTGTTTTTACAGAATACAGTGGTGCAATAGTTCCCTCTTTGTATTTTGAAGCAGCAACTTATATCAGTAAACAGTGAGAAAAGGCACGTTCTATATTATCTGCACTGTTTCCAGCAGTCTATAATTTTCTTATCTCTCCAGCTCTTGTTTTTAAGTCCCGCTCCTGATACATGAGCATTAGTTGGCTCCTAAGACCTTTGTTGGTGTGAAGCAGGAGATCCTACCAAAACAAAGCCAAAACATGTGTTTTTGAGAAGGTACTTTCCACTTGGAAGTTGAGAAAACAAGTGAACAAAGTCCAGTTGCTGTGGCTGTACTCTGTCCTCCCACACAATGCCAGGGGCTGAGCATCCCTGTGATCCTCCATGCTCCTGGTTCACAGCTTAAACACTCCGCTCTTTTGGAAGGCGCCACAGACCTCACATGGTTTGGCACACTTCAAATTTGGAAAAAAGCCCACATGAATAAAGAAAACTGTGTCCCAGTATCACAGTGGCACTTCTTCAAGATCCCAGAGGATCCTCTGTGAAGTTTTTCATAGTTCAAGTTCAGCTCCTGGTCCACGCAGCCTGACTGAGGATCTGCTCCTGATAAGGGTATGTGAGTATGCATCCTCTTTAGGATGTGGCTTCAAAAGATAATCCACAATGTGTCCCAGTGACCACTGTAAAAGTATTATCTGTAGCTCCGTAACTCATTATTTAGACTGCAAACCCGTATATTTTACAGCTCTGAGTCTCTTAAATATATTATGTTAAATGATAACTATGATGATGAGAATGATGGTGATGATGATATTAATAATAGTGATAATATATTGTATTATAATTAAGGTACTAATTATATCAGTAGTAATACTAATAATAATACTGGTACTATAGCCACTAATAAAGAATATCTTGGTTTTCCTTCCCTTTATTTCTTTGCAAGATATACATAGTAACCTGAAGAATCCAAACTAGACTTAAACCTTCATTTCAAAGAGTGTTTTACTCTTTATGCAGGCTTTTCTATTCCACATATTTCACTATAACTGGAATAATGTAACTTCAGGATCCAGGCCATTAAATAATTTTCCTCCAAAAATATGATTTTGTTTGCATATCTCACTGAGGCTGTTGAATATATGCTTGTTCCTGTTCAAACAACTCTGTATTAATGCAATAAGAATATTAGGGAACCTTAATAACATAAATTGCCCCTAGTACTTGATTCTCCCAAGGTGGCTATACACATAGTATTCATAATATCATTATTTTAGACCCCAGTTATATGCTATTACCCAGATGATGATGTACAGCCCACCATTCATGCGGATGGAGTTTCCTGAAATTTGTAGCTACCTCTTGCAATCTACTACTCATGAAATGATTGTACAGTCCAGGTTGGATGGAACCTCAAAAAATCATCTGTTCCAATCTTTCATTGGAAGGGGGCTTAAATGAGACCTTCAATCATTTCATCATTTTATCTATCTATTCATTATTTACATTAATGCCCAAAAATGCAGTATAAATCCTAAAAAAAGAACACTCTAAGCAATATTTCAGAGTCTTGGTTGCATCCCAGATTTTGTAATATATATTAATGTTATGATTTTGCTGTTGTTTTGTTCAATTGTTAGTCTTAGATTATGCAAATGCCTCCAGATGGTTTTTCCTGATTATCATAAGTAAGGAATAGCTGCAGCTCAGAGATGTGAGTTCTTGACTAACCTCAGTGTCTAGTCACTCCCACTTAATTTATGTACCTAGAATTAGAGGTAAGTTTGAAAACTTAAGCCCTATCCTCAAAATGATTTTTTTAATCAAATTCATTAGCATTAAACTTAATGGAGTACATGAACAACCACTTTTAAAACGTAAATTATTAAATGCTTCATGGGAGTCGGTGTAATTCATGTTTTTAACTGCAGCAAAGTCAAATTTTCAAAATACATTGAACGTATTTTAATTGGACTCTTTATGGCAATGCCTGAGGCTTTGATAAAAATTCACAACTACAAGACATAAATGACACTGATAAATTCACTGGGTGACAGGCTGAAATGAAGAACAGAGGTGAAATTTCAAAATGTGAAAGGCTTCCAAATTTGTGTCTCCATCTAGCAATAAATCCATAGTTAAAAGTAACAAATAGTATTTCCAGGATTGATGCAAAAAGAGATCATCTCTTCTCTCCATGGGTGAAGCAGATTATTCAGAAAACCAGAGAAGAAATTAATTAGAATTATCAGCTCCATTGAACTAATTAAATGGTAAAGAACAGGAAATTTCCACATAATGCATGCCAGATTCTCTGTCTATGGGACCTGATTTCTAATTCTCTGACAGGAATAAACCCATGAAAGTAAATAGCTGAAATCGAATGTGGTTGTTAATCTTACTCTCGTCAACCTTCCTTTGTCCTACACATATAATCCTTTGAGAAATCAGGTATTTGTGGACTTGGAGTCAGAGTGCCATGAGATAAATGTCTGGATGTCATAATCATATTTTACTACTGGAAAAAAAATTACTTTCATGGGAAAATGGAAGAGCTGTGGCATCCTGCAAAATAAGAAAGCAGCCATTTCAGGATACCAAGAAGGAAAGAAAAGCATTTTCTTAGAGCTTCCTTGCTTTCAAGCTAGAATAGAGCTAGACAAGTCTTTTGCTTACCTAGATATTAATGATTATATAAATATGTATTTTAACTGTCTGCTTACATGATAAACAGGATGGCATTTAAAAACTTGCAATACGGCAAACAAAGCTCCTGTGATGGTAATTACATCTAGTACATTACCTCATAAAAAGCAGTCAATTTGTGCAAGAGAATTAAACTTCAGTTTGAGAACTGTGTGGGTGTACACAAAATAACAAATAAAGAGCTACTCTGTCAAAAAGCTTTAGTGGAAAAGTCCCCTCAGAGGACATTTATTTTAGACATTTAAATGTTCAATTATTCCCAGATTTTCAGCCAATCATTTAAGTTCATTAGAGTGCTGAATGCTGCATGTTCTGCATTAAGTCAGAAACATTTCACTTGTAAACGTTTATTAAAATCTCAAAGATACATTTGGAGTGAAAAAATCTATTAGCAGCACAAAGTCTCCTGAAGCATCAGGTTTTGGATGGGATAGAGTGGAATTAAATATCAAGTAATTGTAATTTTAAAAGCTGTTAAAATAAGTATCTTTTCTGTGTCTTCTTAACAGTCTATCACTTAATTTCCTTCAGTCCAGCTAAGAATGAATTGTCAGGCAAGTGCAAAAATTTAAGCACTGTTGTAAATTAAGGTGTTCTTTTGAACCAGGACTCAAAAGTTAAAATTGCATGTTTCATCAGTGCCTACCCCTGACCCATGACTGATGTAAAACTTTTACCTTTGGGGTAAGGTGTTCATACCTTTAAGGACAGCCACAGCAACTGCCAAGTTTTCTAGACAGAACTACTATTATTTTTCATTATAATTTTAGGACAGACAGGCAACACATTTTCCAAGTTTACCAAAAAAGTTTGTTCCAAGAGCTGCATAGATTTTTTAGACTTTTAAGTTATTGCCAAGCATAGCAGTTCAAAAATCCTTTCCTGCTCTCTCCTCTCCTCGTTCAAAAATGTTTTGATCACCATGATTTCTGGAAACTGCGATACTTAATAACCTGCCATCAAGATTAATGACTAATGAGTCTTAGTTCTGAAAATGCTTCAGGGTCATGCCAGATGAGGAACAAATGTCTTAGAGTGAGTTTTAGGAACAAGAATTGGAACAACCTACCCAGAGAAGTGGGTGAGTCGCCATCCCTGGAGGTGCTTAAAAGATGTTTAGATGTGGCACCTGCAGACATGGCTTAGGGGTGGACTTGGCAGTGCTGTGTTAATGGTTGCACTTGATGATCTTTAAAGTCTTTTCTAACCTACATGATTCTATGAATCTATTAAAATATTGTCACCCTATTGTCTTCTGTCCTATAACAGCTTGTCTATGTAGAAGAAACCTTTTTAAAACTATGCCTATTATATACCTATGATGTTTCCCAAATGATGCTTGACCTCAGAATGTTATTCAAAATAATTTTAGGACTGTGGATTAGAATTCAAAGTTAAATTGTAAGATTACTTTAAAAATTGTGATGTTATTGTCCAAATCACCCTTTTCATTATTAAAAATGCACCTTCAGTTTTCTAGAAATATGAACAAATTCAATGGTACTATAAGAGAAAGCAAAACCCAAAAGCTCATAATGCAGATTGCAAGGAATTCTCTGAAAATACATTAAAAAGAGGAATAAATTCCCTAAAAGTGCTAGGTTTTTTTTAAATGGTGCACTATAAAATGTTATTTGAAATAAATTTAATCGCCTCTCACCCTTAGCACTGCTTTTTTCTCTTTAATTTGAATAGTATTTGCTTATCTTATTACTTTACAAAATTATAGTTTTGTTTTAATCAGTTCTACAGCTAAGCATATAAGATCTGTCAAAACACCATGGAGGAGGTAATAGAGAGGAAAAGAACATTTCAAATGAACTTTCAATGACAATAGAATTTTCAAGGTGTCTTTAAACAACACTAAAAAAATGCTGCAAAATATTTTTTGCTTGTGTCATACTGACATAGAATTTGATTGCAGTTGCATATCTTTAAAATGTGTGTAATGGTCACTCATTTTAAAATTACTCTGTGTGTCCTCCATTTTATTCCTACATACCGTTCCCTATGTCAGTTTTTCTTAAGTGCTTAGAAGAAGTTTCATATATGATTTTATCGAATGTTATCTTCTTTCTTTTACTCTGCAAAAAAACCAATATCCACAGCTTTCTTATTGTTTTGGCTTCATGCAATGTGTTCTATCTCTACATTTTCTTATTTTCTCATATCAGTATTGACTTAAACACCTTTCTTAACAACTAATCTGCTGCTTTATATTTTAAATTAAAGGGATTCAGTCCCTATGTCAAATGTGCATGTAAGTGCACAGAGTAAACACTACCATTTATGAAGAAACATTTCTAAATTGTTGGAGGGGGGAAAAAATCAATTTTTAACACCACGTGCAACTGGGAAAAACTGGTATTACATATTTTTCAAAGTGGATACTTTCATACTATTTAATTTACTGTCTATAAATTATTATTGCAAAAGATAAGTTAGAATTGTTAATCAAATGAAAAATTACAGTTCATGTCACACAGGAATAAAATACTGTTCTAAGAATTTTGAGTGCCTATTTTTTTGAGAGAGGAGAAAAAAGAACATTAATAATAAGATGTGCTTCCCTAGATATTGCGAGTATTCTACATTATGCTTTTATAGGATAATTTTTTGCATAGAAGATCTTTTGATGTTATTAAACCTCACAGATGGTAGGTTCTTTTATAAACTGCTGTTCTATAACTCCCACTCTTCTGTAACTGCTGTGACTCGCTCTAGATATTGAGATTTTTGTATCAGTGGCTGCTTAGCTTCTTTTCTGGAGCAAATCAGTCATCTTCTCAGGCACAATTGTTCCTCACAAATTTCTCTGCCTTGGTTCCCAAGGTGTCTTTTAGTAACACAGTAAGATATGCCCTCATGGATTTGTGCTAATAACAGAAGAGATGCCATTATTATCAAGTGCATAAGCATGAATTTTATCATATCCAACTTTACCCACTTAACGTGTAGGTACCTGATCTATCATAATAATGCAGATAAATTCACAGAGAGTGAGGCGTCTCCAAAGGACAATTCATCTTATGCACTATGAATACCTACCCAGGGATGAGAATAGTAGCACTGAAGAGGTTCATTTATCTCCATTGAAGGAATCCACATCACTAGCATAGATTAGGCTGCTAATTTTTAGGTGGCTAATGTTGGCTGAGAGGATTCAACCCAGGTGATGAAGTACCATTGTAGGTCACTGTCCAAGTCCTCTGTATTATGCAGTAGCTGTAACTCCTCCTGATATTACTGTATCTGATCAGCAACCAGTCCCACTCTAATGTATCTGAGTAGGAAATTTAGAATTAGAAATACCATTAACTGAAACCTTTCTTAAGTTTTTTCTTTGTCTTTGCTAAGCAGAAATGTGCTTTGTGTTTATATCATTCTTCTCCTTCTCATATACTGACTTGGTTCTAGATTATCCATCTTTCTCTGCTAGAGTGAGGAATTATTCCAAATGCAATACATCATCTCAGTATAGTCTGATGGTTTCTAGATGAAAGGCCATACAGTTTCTTAGCTGTACTCCTTGTGAGTCTTTGATGAATTATTTCTCCCAGTCTTTATGGTACAAAACTACAACTGAGGGACTAAATTTTGCTTTTCTTCTGGTTGACAGCCAGGTTTCTACATGGCAGTCTTTAATTTTTGGCAAAATATTGCTATCCTGCACAATGGTAAAGTGACATAGACTGAGCTAGAAGGAGCCAAATGACAGTCATTTAATATATTGTGCCAATATGTCCTTTGGTTTACTGCGTCAGTCATCTCCTGTCTTATTGTAGGAGTTTGGGTTTTAAGAAAACTTGTTCAAACATTCTATGTTCAATGTCTTACATTCTATGGAGAGCCACGAATTTGGACATGTCTTTGGAAAAGAGATTTATTGCTCCATGGTTTCAACAATAATGCACTTCTCTGTATAATGCACTTCTCTGTGAATCAGCATTTTGCTAATGTTTAGGTGCTTTTTCTAATTGCTTATTTTATGGGTCCCCTTATGCTTAGGCTTGAATAAACCACAAAACCAAGAGTCCCAGGGACCCTGCATCTACAAAAGCCATGCCAAGTGGAGCATGGCACTTCCCCAGCATTTCTCTCTCCACACCTTGTTTCTGGCACCACCCAGAGGCTGGGCGCCTACGCCGCAGCAAAAACCTGATTTAACTGCTTCCCTTAGGGTTAAGATTATGATTAGGTGTAGGCTTGAAAAAACAGCAAAATGCAGAGCTCCAAGGACACTGCAACTACAAAAGGAATGCCAAGTAAAGCACGACAGTGGCCCAACCTTGCTCCATCAGAAAATTTTGTCTTCAAACCAACCACAGACCAGGTACAACTGACTTAGAAAATGCCTGACTTTACTGCTCTCCTTAGGGTTAGGGTTCCACTTAGGGTAAGGGTTCAGAAAATCACAAAGCCCAGAGCTCCAGACACACTTTAACTGCAAAAGAAATGCAAAGGGGAGCACAACACTGCCCCAACATTGTTCCCTCCACACCTTTCTGCTTTGCACCAGTGTCACTCAAATACTCTAGTTCTTGGGTCAGGGTTAAGGTTACACTTAAGGTTAAGATTGAGAAAACCCCAAAGCCCAGTGCTTCAGGCACACTGCAGCTGTAAAGGGCATGCCAAGGGGAGCACTTGCAGTGCCAATGGAACTGCCCCAGCATTGCTCCCTCCACACCTTTCTTCTTTGCACCACTCCTGTGCTTTGCACCTCAGAAAATTGCTGCTTTTACTGCTCTGCCTCGTTTAAGGCTTATGCTTGAGGTTAGACTTGAGAAAACCATAAAGCCTAGACCTCAGGGTTGTTGCCATCACAAAAGGCATTTAAAGGGAAGTACTTCACATCATCCCATTACATTTGATTGCAACTACTTAATTTCTTTTATTTTAAAATCAGTTTTTATTTCTTTAAATTGAATTTCATTTTATTAGAAGTCCACCCTAGTAAGTTAGTTTTACTTTTTTCAATGTCTTTGAGATTTCAAAGAGTAGCAATTCAGCACAGTTTGGTCCATTTCCCTGCTTTTCTTATCATCCCATGCAATTTTATTGGTTTTAGTTCTGGTTCAGAATTTTCTCTTCTTTTTTAATGTTTTGTTTAATCAATCTCTTCACCTGTCCATTCATTTAATTCTATTCCCTGATTTCAGCAATTCAATGAGTATAAATTTGGCAAGTTTTGATCCTTTTCAGGGCACCTCATATCATCTCAGTCCAATTCATGGTGCTCACTCCATTTCCAAATTTTCTGTTTGTTTTCAGTTGCATTATTATTTCTTCATATCTCCTGTCCGAAGTGCTTGTTACACTTTGTTCTTGGATTTCAAGATTTCAGTGGGGATCAATTGAGCAAGTTTTGGTCCATTTCCCTGCATTTATGTAATCCCATTCACTTTTTTTCATTTTCTTTCGGTTCAGAATTTTCTCTTTCCTTTTAGGATTTCATTTCTTCAATATCTTCTCCTGTCTCTTGTTTACCTTCCTTCTCTGATTTTTCTGTTGCAGTGTCTACTATTATGTGGCAGTCACTCAATTTCCAAATTTTCTGGTTTTTCTCAGTTGCATTTTATTTGCTTTTTAATTTTATTTTATATTTATATAATATAAATATATATAATTTTAATTTTTTAAAATATTTTATTTATATCTCCTCTCCAGACTGTTTGTTACACTTTGTTCTCTGTTTTCAAGAATTTTTATCCTTTCCTGAAAGGAAGAATTTTCTTTTCAGGAGAGGAAATGAAATCTCATTATTTCAATGACAGTCATCTGGGCAAACTTTGGCCAATTTCCATGCACTTCATGTCATTCCAAGCCATTTTATAGTTTTCGCTTTGGTTCAGAATTTTTTTCCTTTTTTAACGTTTCATTTCTTCAATTTCTTCTCCTGTCTCATTTTTTATCTTTCTTCCCTGATTTTGTGACTTCAATGCGAGTAATTTTGGTGAACTTTGGTCCTTTTCACTGCACCTCACTTCATCTCGGTCCATTTCATGGTAGTCATTCCATTTCCAAATTTTAATATTTTCTTTCAGTTGCATTTTATTTTTCTCATGTCCTGTCCAGAGTTTGTTACACTTTGTTCTCTGATTTAAAGATTTCAATGAGGATCAATTGGACAAGCTTTGGTCCATTTCCCTGCTCTTTATGTTATCCCATTCACTTTTATTGTTTTCGCTTCGGTTCAGAATTTTCTGGGTTTTTTAGCGTTTCATTTCTTCAATTTATCTTCTAGTTTCTTTGCTTGACTTCTTCCCTGATTTTGAGATATCAGTGAGTATCGTTTTGGCAGGTTTCTCTCAGTTTAATTTGATCAAAACAATACTCCTATAGCAAAATATTTCTCCAGCCAGATCATTCTTCTCGGCACAGTTCTTGGGCTAGTCAAAAAGCTGCTTCTACTGCTCTGCTTAGGATTAGGCATATGCTTTGGTTTAGGGTTTAGGAAACCACAAAGCCCAGAGCTCCAGGCACACTGCAGCTGTGAAAGGCATGCCAAAGGCAGCAAGGCACTGCTCTCTCTATACCTTGCTCCTTGGCACCAAACATGGGTTATGTACCTCCGCCTCAACAATCATCTGATTTCCTTCATTGATTACAATTAGGGTTATGCTTAGGTTAGGCTTAGAAACTCACAAAAGCTAGAGCTCCTGGGAAACTGCATCTACAAAAGGTATGCAAGGGGATCACAGCACTGCCCCAACATTGCTCCCTCAAAATCTTGTTTCTTGGCACCAGCCATAGGCTTACTACCCCAGCCTCAGAAAAAGCCTGATTTTATTTCCTGCCTTAGGGTTCGGGTCGCACTTAGGGTTAGGCTGTACAAAACCTTAAAGCCTAGAGCTCCAGGGACAGAGCACGGCACTGCCCAAACATTGCTCCCTCAGCCTCTTGCTTCTTGGAGCTTTTCTTTGGGATGGTTTATATGTCATATCCTTTTTGGGGGAGGGAAGGGGGGATTTTTTTTTTTTTTAATTTCTGGAATGGTCGTTGCCTCCCCCAGCTCTTGGAGTATCACCATAGGTGAAAGGCTGCCCAGGATGCCGTAAGTGTGGGGTGCCAGGGGCTGATGCTTCCTTCAGGTGGGGTGAGCAACTCAGCAGCCATGGCAGCACAGCTCTCCTACTGTTTGTCTTTTTGCCTTGTGTTTTTGCCCATTTATTTTTCTTTTTCCCTCAGGACTGTGGCTAGGGCTTGTCAGCTTGCTTCTCTCCTGCTCTGCTGCTTGGGAGCTGAGAGCCAGTGCTTGCTTTGCCTGGAACCCACAGTTCCCTGCTGGAACCACTGCCTCTGCATCCCTGACCCTGGGACCAGGCATTGCCAGTGAGCTAACCAAGGGAGTGATCCCCACCTAGCCTATCTGTTTTCTGTTAGTTTTGTTTGTTATTACTGCTTTTGTTGTTGTTTCTCTGTCTTGTTATACATATAAATGTTAGTAAAGAATAGTCAATACTTTTCCCATATCTTTGCCTGAAAGCCATGTAATTTCACAGTTATAATAATCAGGAGGGAAGGGGGTCACATTTTCCATTCTAAGGGAGGTCCCCACCTTCCTTGGCAGACACCTGTCTTTCAAACCAAGTCAGTATCATCCATATGGTGGGCACCTCAGCCTCAGCAATAGCCTGATTTTACTGCTCCATTTAGGGTTTAGGTTGCACTTAGGGTTAGGCTCAAAAAACCCACAAAACCCAGAGCTCCATGGACACTGCAACTACAGAAGGCAGCTACTCAAGGGGAGCACAGCACTGCCCCATCACTGCTCCCTCCACACCTTGCGCCTTGGGCACCTTGAGCCTCAGCAAAATCCTGATTTTACTGCTCCACTTAGGGTTAGGTTTACACTTAGGGAAATGAGTGGACACAGGAAAAGCACTTGTCATTTGCATAGTTCTGTTCTGCTTTGCCTTTGCCTTTTAAACACAGATGTGAGTGTACAACTGTCTAAACAGAAAAAGAGATCTGAAAATGATGGCTGGCCCAGGCTGAATTCTGCAGAAAGAAATTGTTGCACCATTTTCTGTAGTAATTAAAGCTATTGGATTTTTTCACAATTTTTTGTCACAGGAAAATTCTGCTCAGAATATATTATACAGCTGGCCAATGTTCCTTCAGTTGTGGTTTGTTTTTTTTCTTTAAGAGTGCTGAATCACAATTACAAAAATGGCAGCAGAGAATGAAATTAATAACATTTCAAGATCATATTGATTTCTAGGCAAAACCAAAGGAATGTTTATACTTTTCTCAGATATCGCAATAAGAAGAAAAAATACCATTAATGTCCTAAGAAAAAAATTATACTTCAAATGTTATCTATGCAGAGAAGAAAAAATGCTGGTAAAGAAGTAAATGCTTTTACTTGCAAACATATTGAACAAAAATTATTATTTTTATTTTTTCCAAGAACTAACTGTTCACCCACAAAACAGACAGCTATTTCACACACTGGAGCTAAATGCTGAAGGATCTTCATACATATTAATGGGAGCGAAAATTTAGCTTCTGATCTCAGGGGAAAAGCTACAAAACCCAGACTTGGGCACTTAAATTGAAAATTCTAAACTGTTCAGAAAAAGATTAATGGTCATCTGGCTGCTATACATACAATTTGCATCATTATCTAAGTGTTTTAAGGATAATTATTGGTTCTATTCCTATGGTGGAGATGAAATCATTGTAATTTCAAGTTTCTTATATTAATATCAGTGTTTCATGGAGTCAATGATACACTAAGAACTTTAGCTGGTACACTAAAGGAAGATTTTTGCCTTTGAGAGTGATAAAATGGCAATGTCATGTAACTTGTGACTGTCTTCACTCAAGATTTTGCATATACACATTAAAAGATTTTAATGGTCTAGGGTAGACATCTTGTTAGTCAGTTATTAATGGTACTGAAAACTATAATAAAGCCTAAGACCTGACACAGAAAGAACTCTGCTGTGACAACCAGTTTACAAAACAGGAAGAGTACGCAGAGTCTGACTCAGAGGTAGAAAGTTAAACTAACAGAGACTGTAGCACACACACTGAGTGAACAGCAAGATGACATAATTTTCTTCTGTGTGTGAGTGGATACTGTGAAAGGATAAATGAAAGCAGATTGGTGAGTTAGGAAAGCTGTGAGTTTAGAGGCATGAGCATACTCTTCTTATACTGAGAAATGTTCCATGATTTATACATGTGGAAAATACATTATTTAAGGATTGTTGTTTATTATTAAGGGTGTTTATATTCTTGAGACTGGATGATGATACAGTAAATGAAAATGCCCAGAAACTTACATAAGTCTGAGAGGAAAAAATAGCCAATCCAACCCTTACATTGTCTCTTATTCTTACTTAAGAGGCAAGTCTAACTAGCCATTAAAAACCTTGACCTTAGATCCAAGATTTACATACATTAAACAGATTGGAACAAAAAAAAATCAGGAATTTGTCTCTGTAAATGCCAGGAATCTATACAGTTGGAGGATAATTAATACCTACTGGGTGAAATATGTAGACTTTTCTCATCCTTACATTTTATCTTCAAAACATTAATCCTAATAAGAATTATATTATAAAAATGGATTAATAATGGATTAATAATTGTTCTGTCACATTCTGTGAATTCTGTCAGGTTTGCTTGGCAATTGAAAAGACAGGGCATAGCCTTTTGCTCTATGGTTTTATGAACCAGACTACTTAATAGCTCCTGTCATAGCTGTTTAAGTAATTGATGTCCCTTACTTAGCGGACTGAAGACCCCAAGTGGTCAGGCTTCATCTTTTCTGTATATTTAAAGCCAAAATGAATAGATTTCTGTAACTGCTGACCATTGCAGAAGTCTATGAGGTATGTATCTAAGAGAAAAACACAAAGAGACTAGAAGTTTAGGAAAGCATTTTCTTTCCAAAAAATAGATGCCAATAAACAGTATTTTAAAAAATAGGAGGGGGTGGGGAAAGAGTTACTGCTGATACTTAAGTGCAAAAAACTGCATAAAACAAGTCTGTGTTTCTACAGTTCTGTTTCTCACATTGATACTTCTCACATTGATACTCCAAGCTGAAAAACATTGTTTTCAGCCTTCTCTAATCCACAAGGCTCTTATCCAAACCTATTCATTCATACCAAGAGCTGGCGAAGAAGGAGGAAGAAAAGCTGAGAGACTGAAACCATCAGAAATTCTAACTGGCAGAAATGGCAGTTAAAAAAAAAGAAAATTAAGCTGAATTTTTGACTTTCCATTACAAGGCAAGTCAAATATTTCTGGACTTACATTTATTTAATTATTCATAACTAGAAGATTTGCTTTCACTTTTTTTTTTTTTATTTTCAATTCCATTGTAAAATAACTGAGGTTTTTGAACTTTAGTATGTACAAAACTGCTATGTATTTTCAAAGCACAATAGACACACTGCTAATGACATAGAAACATATTGTTATCTTTTATTTTGCTTCACCTGTATTCTTATGAATTAAACTCTTGGATGCAACAATTTAAAAGCCCTGAGGGATTTGCTAATGCAAAGTCTTAAAATTATGAGTTTTTTTAAATGGAAAGCAGAAGTCAAATCTACCAAATTTCTTTAAAAGTGTCTCCAACTGTCTCAGCTTTTTCCTCCTTGCTTCCCTTCTTTCCTGGCTATGAACATCTCATGTTGTTCTAGGGCTGGCATTCAGCTGTTGTTTCTCAAAATACTTCTAGCTCTCATGATCAAAGTTTTAAAATCTCATAACAATATTAAAACACTGACTACATTCTAAGACCTGGGTAAGATTAAAGGGGATTTTGGTGAAGCATAACTAACATTACATTAAAATAAACTCTTAGATGGATAAATTGTTTAAGCTTACATCATGATGAAAGAATATAATGAAAGTTTTTAAGATTAATTTCTGCTATTTTTTTCCCCTAAAGTCTATCAAAACTGGCAGGAGGTAGAACCCTGGCAGCTTATTTTTCTATTATCTTCCATGGCAGCAAAACATGTGCAAAGGAAATGAAACATATTGAGCCAGAGCAGAACGCACTGCTACAGGATATCACTTCATGAAGACATAATGCCAAATAAAAACGGGAGTTATTAAATAATTTATCAATGCTATCACATGATGGGTGAATAGGAGTATCAGGCACAGTTTCAGGGCTCCCTGCCTTCGTTCCACCCCTAACATCTTCCTGCTCCTTTTTGAGGATAATAATAATCAAGACTGCATGTAGTTTCCAATTTTTAATTCTAAGAAAGACACATAAAGCATGAAATGGTAGTGACTCTGTGGCACGTGTTTTTCATTCCAAGGTTTGCTTCCTTGAACTGATGTTTAAAATTAACATATAAATTAACTTATTTTTGGTTAAATTAATGCAAATTGATATTTTGACAACCATTCTAAGAATAATATATTTATTATTTTCTCTTAGCCAGTAAGATCTACCAAGTGAGAGCACTCCCAACTCAGAATGTGAGCCCATGGTCCTGACATTACTGACAAACCCATTTGTCAGTAATATGCAGGTTGATCAGCTGAATTGTGTAAAGTAACTTACAAAGTGAATGAGTTGGGCACCTGTAGCAGTGGTCCATTAAAAACTGCATTTGTTTTATATCGTTCTCTTTTATTTTTCCTTTCTTCAGGGTGGATAAAATATAATATAGTTGCCCTCAAGGCATAAATTTTACTCTGCACTTCTTCATATCAATTGACCTGGCTGTAAATACAAATCTGGACTTACAGGTTTGGCAGTGGGAAAAAGATATACGAGTGCTGCTCAAAGCATTTTCCTTTGTCATACCGGGCAGATGGCTGACCTGAAATATCCAACTCCAACTGACCTTCTACTCAGAAATAAACCTTTATTGATTCTCAATCTGAGTTACTAAAGCAGCTTCAAAAGAATTTGAAGAACCTGAAGAACATTTTTCTCCTAAAACTATGTTGACTTAGCATTTATGCATTTGTGACTGTGGTCACAAGGGTTTGCAGGATGAGAGAGAGACAAAAATGTTGACTCCATGATCAGAAGGCTTGATTTATTATTTTATGATATGTATACTACATTATTAGTATACTAAACAGAATAGAGAGAAAAGGTTTCTTCAGAAGGCTAGCTAAGCTAAGAATAGAAAAGAATGAATAACAAAGGCAGCTGTCTCAGACTGAGAGCGAGAGCCAGCTCTGCCGTGAGTGGTCAGTAAATCCAAACATCCACAGGAGACCAATCACGGATCCACCTGTTGCATTCCACACCAGCAGATAATCATTGTTTACACTTTGTCGCTGAAACTTCTCAGCTTCAGCAGGAAAAATCCTGATGAAAGGATTTTAATGAAAAGATGTCTGCGACATGCATTGTTGTGATTTCCACAGATTTTTACAAAAAAACCCAGCAAGACTCTGTGGACATACAGCCTTCGTTCTGCTTATCAGTGTGATGTAGGGCACTTGAAGATGAAGAGGAAGCTGATGAGATCATTATTTATATCACAAAAGTTAGAAATCACTCACTAAATCACTGGCTAAAAAGCCTTCAGCAGAGATAGGCAAGGAAGGAGAGGCAGTGGGGTATCCCTGTATATTCATGAAGGTTTCAATTGTCCAGAGCCTGATGATGGTGATAATAGCATCGAGTGCTTATGGGTAAGAATCGGGAGAAGGCCAACAAAGCAGACATCATGGTGGGAGTCGGTTTCCATTCCCAATGTAAGGAAATTTGCAATGTTGTGTGGAAGCAATGCTGCTATAGCCATATAACTGATTAGAATAATTACCATTTGTTTACATAAGGGTTTTTATTGCCTAAGAACTTTAATGCACTCATTATTGGAGAGTAGCCACCAAAATTTTTAGAGGAGTAATTGTAACTCGCTTGAGAATAGCTCACATTAATTACAAACTAAATGCATAATGCTCATAATCCTGAGTAACATAGAAATTAACAGTAGAACCCTGCAAAGCTGTGTAAATTCTGAAGCTATTCATATTCTAAATCCATGCTGAAAGGGAACTTCATTAAGACAGTTGCATCTTATTTCCAGCTGCAGCTAAATCTTTAAATAACTATACTAGAAAAAGAATTTAAAGGCACCCACTTATGTAAGTTATGAACATGAATAAAGGACAAGTGCTTTACAGTGTACTACCCCCATAAGCCTATCTCCAAGTTTTCTGATGATTCACAGTGTCTCCAGGCAACAAAGTAAATGACAGCTTTTGAATGTATTTCCTGTTCTTTCTTCATCTGCATTTACAAACTCTTTATTTTATTTCCCTTCTAGAAGACTGGTTAGCCATTTTGGTAGCAGTTTTAAAACACCTCCATTTCGTCAGTTCAACAAAGAATTTCGCTCAGCCAAACTGGGATGTCATCTAAAGAGACTTTTCTTCTTGAATTCTTTCCAGCAGTTATATTTATCTCGTATTGCAATTAAGAAATGCTTCGATTTGCACATATCTCTAACCTCTGATTTAGTCACTTGTATATCTCTGTATTTCCTTCTTTGGTACCTTTATATTTGTGTTGCTGCCAATCCTTCAGACACATCCCTAGCTCCATTCCTTGGAGTATGTGGATTCCCAGCCTATTGTGTACATAAAACAATTATATTCACTTTCTCTTGTTTCTGTGCTGTTCATGATTAACTGCCAATTTAATAAGGATCCCATTTAAACAGAACTTGCAAAATTTTATGCTCCCTTATGGAATTGTATGCGCTCAAGCCTATAAACCAAGTCAGGAAGATGATGCTGGTGAACGCATTCTTTTTTGATTGTCTGCGTATGGTATTCTTCAAGCCTCATTTTGCAAGGAGCAGTATCACCACCTCCTGTCCTGCTATTATATTTATAATTAAAACAGAAACTCTTAAATTCTAATAGTCTCAAGATAAGCTTGTTCTCTCACAGTACATTTATTTTATTTTAATTTATTTTAATTTCATTGTTTTGAAATCACATTTTTTAGGGTCTTTCTCCTAATAATTACTTTTATGGATAATTCATGAGAATTGTGTAGTTTGTCCCAGAATCTCTGCCCCTGGCAGAGTTCAGCATGTCCACACAGCAGATGCTAGTGGGAGTCAAAATGGATACCCAGGAAAATTTAATTCCTTTGAATACTTTTTTGTCACTTATGTTCTCTATGCCCTGGAAAGACATCAGTATCCAATTAATTCTTATTCTTTTAAAGTCAAATGATTTCAAAATCAGCTTTGGAAAAGACAAGTGATTGCTCAATTATGCTTCTTATGTGTCTGCTGGCACTGACTTTCAGAAATGGGCCTAATGTGTGGAAACATAGTGACTTCTGAACCATACTTAGTGGCACAGTTTGGCATATCTGATGGACATGCTGCCATCCAGAGGGACGTGGACATGCTCAAGAAGTGGGTCAATGGGAAGGTCATGAGGTTCAACAAAACCAAGGCCAACTCCAAGGTCTTGCATCTGGGTGGGGGCAATCCCCAGTATCAATACAGGCTGGGGAATGAGCAAATTGAAACCAGTCCTACTGGGAAAGACTTGGGGATTTTGGTGGAGGACAAGCTGGAGATGAGCCTGCAACGCACATTCACACGACTGAATACTGGTTCAAAGGGGAAAAGTTTGATTTTTTTTTCTCAGCAAACTTTCAGTTTGCACATGTATTTCATAGAACATCATCTTGCTAGGCAAAGTGTTTTCTCTTTGAGTTAAAGAGTTTTCTCTTTGGTTAAAGAAAGTCAAGAACTAATAGGAAGGTCTTTTCAAAATGAGGATGTTTCACCTGAAGGGAGGAAAAAATGAAAAAAAGTCAAAGAAGAGGAGAAAAGAGAGGGTGAGAGATATTTTAAATTTAACCACACTGTAATAGATTAATGCATTTGGGGCTTTTGCTGTATAAATATTCTTGTATTTCATAATTACTTTTCATGATACTGCCAATTGTGGATGATATAAATAAATACTCTCATTTGAATTTACTTTATCTGACTGAAATTAATAGGCATTTCAAGTAACTGGATAATATCAAAGCTCATTTCATCCAATGGCACAGTTAACTAGAGGACTGGATTTCTGGGGAATCTGTCTCACTGCATCATATTGTTCAAAACAGACAAACAGTATGTTGACTGTTAGGCAACTGCCTGCCTAAAAAGATGACAGAGAACTGATGTCACAAAAACCTAACAAAAAACCCCACATGTTTCAGGGACTGTGGTAAGTGGAGAAGCTCCCTGGGAATGTGGGATGTCTTCCAAGTCACTTGAACCTAGAGATGCAGAAGTATAGGGGAGGAAAATGCCAAGCTCTTTTGCTGCAGCTATAGATGAATAACAAGATTCCCTCAGCAGAAGGACACAGCAATAAAACAGTTGAGCAAGGATTTGGAGAACTGGAGAGGTGCCTGCCTTCACTTTGCAACAATCCATATCCCTTCAGTGAACATCAGGAGAAGTAGGAAAAAATTCTGGACCCTGCAATAGATCTGGGTGTAGTGTACTGCCACATGCTCAGTTGTCCATTACTGCTGAGACAAAGATCTTGGCAGGCACCTTTACACTTCAAAGAAGAGGCATGCCAAGGAACACATTGTTAGTTCTTGGCAGAGGACACGCCTGCTTTTATGGATTTAGAGCAGATGAATGAAAAAGGATTGACCTTTAGTGTGGGCTTCTCCTCTACAGATACCATTATTTGTGTTGGTTATCACAACCTGTAGAAGGGGCTCCCAAAGGCCAGTGAGAACAACCAGGGCCAGCTGGAGCTGGCATGCACTGTGGTCATGTTCTCAGAAACTCTTTGTTGCTTTACTCCATGATCAGAGAGACTGTCTGCAGAATTTTGTCATGTGCTGTGGGACAAGTTTGACCTAGATGTGTTCTGAAACAACTTTGGCCTGGATCACGAATGGCAGGAATTCTTAAAGCGCAGGATACCTTACGCTTTACTGTGAAGGAGGGTCACAGTGGTCCTATTGTTGGAGAACTGAGGAGTAAATTCCTGGGTTCTCTCCACAGCACAAGACTCTACTGAAGTCCATCTTCTGCAACTGGTGTCTCTGCTGGAAGATGTGATTCGGTCAGATTAGGCCTATATGATTCTGTGCAGAGCACCTTTGATAATCCTATCTGGTCAAATATTCAACAAGAAGAAAGCACTTGACATGGAACACAAATATACTGTAGGGATCCCTATATATTGCTATTAGTCCCTGCTCTGTGGAACTCACTTGATGCATTATGAACTAGAGCAGAAGTCTTGGTTTAGTTCTTCAGAATCTTGGAACAAGTTTGTTGACTTTCATTAGGGAGAGTTTCAAGGCTGCCTCTTGACTTGCTGTCTTTTTCTTCCCTAGTGGGAGAAGATTCATGCTTTTGAAGCTGTGTGAAAACACAGATGAATTGATGGAAGTTAAAGTTTGTTAAGTCACGGACTTGATGATCTCTTTCACTGGGTGAGCAGGTCAAGAAATCTGACCCAGTGGCTCAGGACAAGTGAGTTCATTCTCAGCATCTAGCAGGATACAGGCATGCTGCTCTACCTGGGCATCTACACCTCTGCAAACAATCCCTCCCCAGTTCCTAACTGGAACAAAAGGGAGGGAGGGTTGTCAGAGCAGGTGTGAACAAGGGCAGGTCTGCTGTGGGTCCTTGACTTCAGGCAAAATGAATTCATTGTGATCCTGTCAGTCCTGAACATTTTCTTCTATTTCTTCAACAGCCTGGGCCTTTTTCCCATGACCTGGATTTTTTCAGGTCAGGAAAACACTGGCTCCCTTCCTGACAGTTGCATCCATGTAGCACGTACTGAGAACAAGCTGGCAAGGCAAGATTTCCTTTCCCAGAAGCCATGCTGATTCTTTCTTTATAGTCTGTATTTATCCATGTGCTTATTAATCTCATACTTTTATGTTGGCTCTTCCACTTCAACCACAGACAAAAGACAGACTCAGTCAACCTCTCTGGAGCCCTGTGTGTGGATGGGGCTTACAATGGTGATATTCCAGGCCCCTGACTCAGTGACTCCTTGTAATGATAGGTTACACATTTTGGCTAGCAGCTCTGCAATTTCACATTTGAGTTCCTTGACAGCTCTAGGGTGAATGGCTACTAATCCTGGTGACTTACTGTCACCTAACTTACTCTGTGTAGTCAAATTCTTCCTGTATACTTAGCTCAAATTGGTACAGCTACCCTACCAATCTGCTACCAAAAAGTGCAGTGCATGTTGGAAAATTCCCAACATCGTTAACAGTAAAAAAAAACAACAACCAAAAAAAAAAAAAAAAAAAAAAAAAAAAAAAAAAACCACAACAAAAAACCCACAAAAAAACCAAAAAAACCCCAGAAAATAAATCTCATATTCTCTGCTGTGACCTTATCTTCAAATATCTTCAAATGCTACTTTCACACACTTTTGTCATCAGATGGTCCAGCTGTTTCATGAGTTGTCTTTCAGCTTCTGAGCTATTTAAACATCTTTTTATTAACCATTTGAGTATCTTTGCAAACTCATTCATGCTTTTTTTCAGTTATCACTGTTGAGTAAGAAATGACAGACTCACCAGAAGGCTGGTTTGCACAGCATCTCACTTTACTTCAAAAATCTGTCTCTTTATAGACTTCCGATACAGACAGACCAGATTGGTCAATTAATCAATACATTTCACCTGATTGGCTAATTAACAAAACCACCTTTCTTATAAACAATCTTTGAGAAAACCAGGAAAACAGAGAGTAGGAAAACACCATCTGCAGGTTGCTTATAATAACAAGCTATCGTTGTTTCTCTGCAACTCCCTTATGTCTCACAAGTCAATCCTGAGAAAACTTACCTGGTTTTCTCACTCACTGATCAGGCTGTCACATCCACATTCTGTAGGTTCCTATGTACATGTTGTGGTTTTGCTGCTCTCCTCATTTGGACAACTTTTCTGGTTTTTCAAGTCAATAATTTCTAGACAGTACCATTTAAGTTTTCTGTTTAGCTAAACAGGGCTTTTACTGGGTCATTATGTTTTCTTTTTCTGAGCAATTTGCCTGGGTTTCCTATACAGTATTTTCAAACAGCCTCAAGGCTGCTTGCAGGCTTGTTGGAGTATTAATTTTGGGGGTATTTTTGCTAATAACCTCATTTGTATGCAACTCCTTTTCCTCAAATTAAATCTCTGTTTTCAGGATTTGTTTGGCTTGTTCTTTCCCACTGAAATATTAAGCCTAATTTTATACGGATTTCTGTTATGGAGTGCTCTTCAACTAACACCATTTGTATTCGGCCCTGTATATTACTCAGGACCTAAGCCCAAATGGCAGCTTTTCATAAGAGTGCTGAGATTAGTTATTCTAGGAAGTGGACATTTACTGCATACAAGTCTTATCTCTGTCTCTTGTCCCGAGGCAGCAATGATACAATCTGTATATGTATAGTGAAAATCTCATCCCATTGCAACCTGTTTTAAATTTGCAGCATTACCTGAGAACTATCATCCTTCAGATTAAACAGCCCAAAGTATGATCCTCGTGTTATTATTATTATTACTAGAGTATCAGATTTCCACACAGGATTCTGTGTGGAAATCTTTTCCCACAATATTTTTATACTGTTTAACTTTGTACGTTTCTTCACATAGCTTGCCCTCACCTGTACATTTCATTCTGTCATCCTTCAAACCTTGTAGTCTGGCAACACTATATCCTGTTAATTATCCTTTCACCAGGCCTCTGAGATGTCAATTATGTCAAGGTTGCTGTTTGTAACCACAGCATTATTTTAAAGGCTTCTAGAATTGTTGTACAAGGCAGCTTTTGTTAGTTTTGCCCTTGGCTTAGCTTTCCCAGACTAGTCAGCTGATATTTTAGGGAAACTGACTTGCCTTCTCTATTTCTGTTTATTTCCCTTCTGGCCTTTTCAGAGGTATGATGCATATCATTCAGGTTACACTGCCAAGTTGAATCAATCTGAAAAAGGTGCTTCTCCATGCTTGTCAACATTTTCCAGTTCCTAGTTTAAATAATCTTGCATGACCTTCTTAATTTTCACAGGCAGCAGTCTGTCTCCACCTTGATCAAAATAAAGTCTGTCCTTCCTTTATGGTCTCCTTCTGTCCCAAGAAGTTTCTCAGTTCCTAATGTACCAAAATACCTGTCACTGCTACACTGTGGTCTTACCCACGAACCACAACTCTGTATCCTTGCCTGTCTGCCATGCCTCATGCCCTGAAGCTGGGAGCATTTTGGAGAAGGCTACAGTGAAAATCCTGGAGAAGGCTACAGTGAAAATCCTAACTTCAGTCTTCTATTAGG
The DNA here is from genome assembly GCF_035770615.1 of Melospiza melodia melodia. Classification (NCBI taxonomy): domain Eukaryota; kingdom Metazoa; phylum Chordata; class Aves; order Passeriformes; family Passerellidae; genus Melospiza; species Melospiza melodia. Next base: position 132,590,255 of record NC_086194.1, on the reverse strand, counting down.
CAGTCCAAACAGCCACCCAGAACAACACCCATGTACTTCTCCAAGTCACTGGTACTAACCCAAGTCTCCTGGATTCCCTCATGCACCCTCACATCCACATCAACTCTGAAGCATCTCAATAAGCATCAGCTGCATACCTCTCCTTTTCTTTCAGCTGCAATTTTTCTGTGGCTCTCAGAAGAACAGACCCAATCTCCCCAAACCAAGAGCTTCCTGCACAGCATGCAGACTTATAGAGCCATACCCACAGGCAGTTAATTTGCCTCTTACAGTAGTATTAAGCTATCAAAAAATAAGATATACACAATGTATATCACAATGGAGTGGAGAAGGGTGTATCAGGAGTCCCTTCATAAATATAAAATGAGAACCAGCAGTCCATGCTAGTTATGTGCTAGAGAGTAATTTACCATTGTGTCATAGAATACACTGAACCTTTAGACGAATTGTGAAACTTATAATAAAAAATATCAAGTAAGAAAAATATGTAAGGAAGTGAGAAACTAATTTTACAAAGGTTGAATTGCTATACACGTCTACATCATTAGGTACAGGTATTCATACTAAAAATTACTTGGTTCCAAGCATATTGAGTGTCTTCAAAATACAAAAAGTCAGTTCTCAATTCTCTGACTTACTGTGTTCAAAGGACACAATAAGTGGAAGGCTATAGGTGGTGATATCTGTTTTATCCATGTGCCAGAGGTGATCTTGGCATGGTTTTTTAGTACACGATTTAGTAATGGAATGAACCTACAAAATCAACTAAAGCATTTAATTTACAGTACTTAGGTACAATCCATAATACACCTTACCTACTGCGCAACACAAAGATGACAGTTTGAATGATAGAAGAACTTAAGTTATTAATATAAAGATATGAATAGAATTAGATACAGTTCAGAAAAAATTATTTACATCTACTCTGACTTGAATTAGATCTAAAATTAAAAACTAAAAGTCCATTCCATTTTTAATTCATAGGAACTTTCAAATACCATTAATTAGAAACATTTTATTTTTACCATACTATTAAGCAATATTTAGCCTTTACCATTTCAACTATGACTTAAATATTGAAAAGAAAAAGAAAATGGAGAAAGTGTTTTGTACATCTGAATTCAGATAACCTTGAAAAGCATTTCCAATCCTTTTGAGATAAAACTTACCAAACCAGAGATTCAAGCAGCAATTGAGTTTAGAATTTTTCATGCACATATATAGACAGGAGACTGACTGTTTGATTTAATAGTTATATTGCTAGCATGCCAGATGTAATTATTTTAAAAATTTCATTTTATTTTATCTCATTTAGAGAAGGCACATTTTTTTGTATGTTCAATGCTAAAATTAAACCATAAAGGCCAAATTTTCTTACAAGGTCAGTATTCACAATCTGGAAGAATTATTCTCAGGTGGGCAGTGTTTCAAAAATAGAAATTCCCAAATTTCTTAGTTAAGGTTTGGCTGTGGATTCATTATCGTTTTTTTGTTCAATTACAGCACACTGCACCCTTCAGAATGTTATAGTGAGAAGTATTTTTTGGTTTGCATACCAAAAAATAATCCTTACTGCATTTCATTTTACAGGAGAAAGCTGTAAGTCTAAAGTGTGATCTCGGTTACCATGCAGACCTATGATGAAAATGAAGTTGACTTCACCAGACCAAAGTACAGGAACATAAAGGTGAAACAACCCCTCAAGAAGGGACTTTGTTGGTTGTTGGGTATAGGGGAAAAAGGACAGGAGCAAATCCAAAGGGAGCAGGTTTAGGACACAGAAAGCTGAGAAAAGAAGCAGAAAGAATTCATAACAACTAGAAGTATGGTGAAAAAAAAGGCACAGCAAAAATCCCAGTCTGTACCTGCTACTAGAGGGCTCTGCATTCATGGATACCCACAATTAAAAGAAGCCTGAATGACTTTGCACCATCCTGACATCCATTTCTCTCTCTTTACACTGTTAACTGAGTGATATAAAACCTTTCAAATGGTAAGGTTTTACAGTAAATTTAAGGAAAGGAAATGAAATCTTGCGATTTCAATGGGGATCAATTGAGCAAGCTTTGGTCCATGTCCCCACACTTCATGGCATCCCACGCCTTTGGATGGTTCTCCCTTTGGTGAAGGCGTTTTACGTTTTTTTACGTATCCCTACATGTCTCTCATATCTTCCATTCCAAGTTGTGTCTTCCTCCTTGATTTTTTGCCTGATTTTGCAACATCTGTGAGGTTAGTTTTGGCATGTTTTGGTCCTTTTCATTGCCCTTGATGTAATTCCGGTCAATTTTCCTGTAGTCACTAAATGTCCCACTTTTCTGGGAGGTTTTCTATTTTCAATTGCATTTCACTTATCATATCTCCTTTCCAGAGTGTTTGTAACTCCTTCTTTTCTGTTTCCAAGATTTCAACAGGGATCAATTTTGGCAAGCTTTGGTCCATGTCCCTGCAGTTGATGGCCTGCTATGCCTTTTGATAGCTTTCACTTTGACAAAGATTTTGTGGTTTGTTTTTTTTTTTATTTTAAGTATACATGCCATTTCTCTCATATCTTCCCCTCCAAGTTGTGTCTTCCTCCTTGATTATTTGCCCTGCTTTTGCAACAGCTGTGAGGTTAATTTTGGTCATTTGCACTGCACCTCATTTCCTCCCAGACCATTTTCTTGTAGTCACTAAATCTCTCGATTTTCTGGGGTTTTTTTGGTTTTTTTTTTTCAATTGCATGTCATTTGATCTTTTCTCCATTCCAGAGTGTTTGTAAGTCCCTCTTTTCTGCTTCCAACATTTCAAAGGGGATCAATTTTTGAAAGCTTTGGTGCATTTCCCTGCACTTCATGGCATCCTATGCCTCTTGACAGCTTTCACTGTGGTGGTGTGTATTTTTCTGTTGTCAGTTTGAATTTATTTGGTTTTCCTGGTTAGAAGTGAAAGCGTTTCTTCCCAGTTGTCCCCCATGCAGATTAGTTTACCCCAGAGTTGTCCCCTCCCATTTCCCTGTCCATCTCCCTGAAGACCAGCCCTTTAGTCTGGATCCTTCCTTGCATTCAATGGAACACTTCCTTCCTTCCTTGTCCATCACTGTAACCCCACCCTTATCCCTAGAATCTTCAATGCATATCTTTTATCCCTTGAGATCCCATTTGTATGTTCAAACCATTCTCCTCCCCTATTGTCCCTCATTGGTTGTCCCAATGTATTCCCCACCCTGCGCTCTTCCCCAGGTGTCCTGCCATTGGTTAAAGTTTGAACCCTCTCACTGTTTCCTCCCTCGGACTTAAGGTGTTGTAACCCTGTATTTACCTTTACCATCACTTACCACTGAACCTTCTAAGGAATTAAAACCTCTTGGGAGCCTACACAAGTGATCCCTCTCTGTAATTAACTCTGGCATTCTTGGCTCAGGATTACAACAACAGCCTAAGACAGAAGCCTTGCTGCTAGTGGGAATTAAGCAGCCCTGCTCACGCTGCCACGCAGACCAGCCCAAAGGGTGGATAGGTAGCAGCCAATCTTGGTACTATCCAGGAGATTGGGATAGAGGCGCAAATTTCCGAGGTACCACCATGTAATTTCACCTTGGCAGAATTTTTTTTTTTTTCTTAAAAACAATCCATGACATATCACTCATATCTGCCCCTCAAACTTCTGTCTTCCTCCTTCATGTCTTTCCCCTAGTTTGGCAGCATCTCTGAGGTTAGTTTTGGCCTGTTTTGGTCCTTTGAACTTGCAAATTATTCCTTTCACAGAATTTTCACGCAGTCACCAAATCTCTAAATTTTCTGGGTTTTTGAGTTCTTTTCAATTATATTTCATTTGATGATATATCCTATCCAGAGTATTTGTAAGCCTTTCTTTTCTGTTTTGAAACACATAAATACACTCCCCAAAAACTTTCTGGACCTTGATATCCCAAGGCACATATACAAAGGACCAAAATATGCCAAAATCATCCTCACATATCTGCAAAAGCAGGGGGAAAAGTCAAGGAGGAAGACATAACTTGGAGGGGAAGATATGAGGGACATGGCATGGATACTGAAAAAAAAAAAAAAAAAAAAGAAAGAAGTCTTGCCCAAAGACAAAGCCATCAAAAGGCAGGCCATATGCCATCAAGTGCAGGCACATGCAGCAAAGCTTGCCAAAATTGATCCCCACTGAAGGCCAAAACAGAAAAGAAGGACTTACAAACACTCTGGAATGGAGATACCATCAAAGGAAATGAAATTGAAGGAAAAAAAAAAAAAGAAAAATGGGAAATTTAGTGACTACAAGAAAATGGACCGGGATTACATCAGGTGCAGTGCAAAGGACCAAAAGAGGCCAAAACTAAACTCACAAAGCAGGGGAAAAAAAATCAAGGAGGAAGACACAGCTTGGAGGGGAAGATATCAGGGACATGGCATGGATACTTAAAAAAAAACATAAAAAAATTCACTGAAGTCAAAGCCATCGAAAGGCATGGCATGCCATCAGCTGTCAACTGCAGGGACATGGACCTTATCTTTCCACTTTGATCCTTATTGAAAACAGAAAAATAAGTCTTACAAACCTTCTGGAATGGAGGTATGACGAAATGAAATGTTTTTTGGTTGATTCTTGCAACCATTTGACAGTGGATGGAGACTGACTAGCATCATGAGTTTATAATTTTGCTGTAAAGCTTTCATACTTTCTCTCTGTGAGTTCCCACAGGCAGGTCCTCACAACACTGACTCTTTTTTTTCTCATGGCCGGCTGACTCCTTCCTGTCCTTTGCACGGCTCCCTACCTTATTGTCCCTTTCATGTCCCTGCCTGAGCATTCCTCCTCTCTGCACAGCCAACAAACTCCAGCTTTCCTCTTCACCAAATAACCCACTCATTTATAACACCCATCGTTATTGAACGTGGCTATGACTTATTAACAACAAGCCGTATTGGACATAGCTGTGACCAATTAAGGGCAGGCCTTTTCCTATTCTTTCGTAATTAGTACATCTGCAACTCCTCAGGGGTGAGATCACCTTCAGCACTATCTCTGTTCTCCTACAATCCATCCTCCCACTGAACTGCAGTTGAAAAAAAACCAGAAACTTTGGCAATTTAGTGACTACAAGGAGTTGTTCTGGGAGGAAATGAGGTACAGTGAAAAGGACCAAAATATGCCAAACCTAACCTGACCGATGCTGCAAAATCAGGGGAAATAATCAAGGAGGAAAACAGAACATTGAGGGAAGGATACGAATGAATACTAAAAAAAATTAAAAAATCTTCTTCAAAAGGAAAACAATCAACAGGTACGGGATGCCATGAAGTGCAGGGATATGGAACACAGCTTTCCAAATTGATCCTCATTGAAATCACTAGATTTCATTTCCTTTCCTGAAAGGAAATTGAAATTGCAATACTTTTTCCTTTCCTTTCCTTTCCTTTCCTTTCCTTTCCTTTCCTTTCCTTTCCTTTCCTTTCCTTTCCTTTCCTTTCCTTTCCTTTCCTTTCCTTTCCTTTCCTTTCCTTTCCTTTCCTTTCCTTTCCTTTCCTTTCCTTTCCTTTCCTTCCCTTCCCTTCCCTTCCCTTCCCTTCCCTTCCCTTCCCTTCCCTTCCCTTCCCTTCCCTTCCCTTCCCTTCCCTTCCCTTCCCTTCCCTTCCCTTCCCTTCCCTTCCCTTCCCTTCCCTTCCCTTCCCTTCCCTTCCCTTCCCTTCCCTTCCCTTCCCTTCCCTTCCCTTCCCTTAACTACCTTAGGCAAATTCGCTGTCTGTGATAAAGGCTACACAGTTCATTTGTTCAATGCTAGAACTTCTTGCTAACTGGCTCTTTATCACTGGTTGCAAAATAAAATTTGATTAATATGTTTGTTTCAGTATGTTGTTATTCATGTTGGCTCCACACCGAAAAACAAAATAACAAAATCAAAAGTTCACATCAGGTTTTGTCTTCTCTAAATAAAAAATGTTTTCAGGTGATACAGTCAGTGGTAAATGCTCTTCATGGGATTTTCTTGACATCAAAGTCAACAGGTGAGGGGGAGGATATGCCAAAAAGCATCTTTTTTTTCTGTGAGTAGTGTCATGGTAGTTCAGTCCTTCCTAAATTGCCTCCAAAGGTTTGTTGCATTCCTCACAATGCTCTGCAATCTTCCATCGCAGGGAACTCATCCAGCTTAAATATTGTCAATGATCACCCTACAATGTCTATTTAGTTGATAGTATAGTGTGATTTACATTATCAATTTTTTTTTTTTAAATCTAAAGCTTTTGTGCTGCATTTCTCAAATTCATAAAAAGTTTTGTTAGTCAGATTGATCTCTATTGCCTAAAGAAGTCAGCACAATCCTTAAGGAAAATTGCTTTGTAAGAAAGTATCACTTGTAAAAATTTAGTGTTCAAGTTGTGCGCTCACATTCTGTTCAAAATAAAATAGGAAGGAGTTATGTGAGTGTTTCCTTGGGTTCTGTTACAGCTTCATATTTCAAAGCAGAATTTTATGTTCACAATGCCAATATCAAAAGTGTATTGAGAAACAAGGAACTGCTTCTTACTTGGAGAAAAGTTCAGCAATTGTAGGAATTCTGTTTTCATACCATTTAGGTTGTGGGTCACTTTTTGCTCTTTAACTTCTGAGTTGTTTGGGGATTTTCCCTCTTAGCTTTTTGTATTAATTTTGATATGGAGTAAGAGTCCCTACATTCAGAGTGGGAGGAAGGGCTTGCAGAACACTTATGATGTGCCTCCAGCATTATGAACAAATATATGCATGGAGTGTACACCTGAAGTTGTAAAAGTGACATTCCTAAAATTCAACAAAAAACTTTTATGCATGTTAATACTCTTCTGGGTAGCTAGAAAGTCTGATTCTGAGTATCCCTGTGCCCCGTGCCACTCCGATGCATGTGTAAGATAATCAGTCTACCTGGCTACAGATCTCATTCTCTAGAAGGGAAAAAAAAAAAAAAAAAAAAAAGTGCAAAAATTTCTATGTAAGAAAGCTAGGAAAACAGTTATGCCACTTCTGTGTGCAGAACTTAGCTTTGTGATACTCTCTGTTTCTTTATTTATAAGGCATTACCTGTGCATAAATGTACCTTTTACTCAGCCTCTGCAAGAGTAATTTTTTGTTTATAATAAAAAGGAAAAAAACCCAATAAAAGAATAATCACTCTACAGGGATTAATATCACAATCAATTTCAATATCACAAATTTCTTCCTCACTTGTGCATCTCACTCTTCATCAAATTCTGCACACCTTTTGGAGATAAAGTTTTGGGCCCCCTGCTCTCCCTCTACTTTCACCATTGTCTAAATAATAGTTGAATTTACTTAGACAAACGTGAGATATCTAAACAGTGGGCATTCAGTCTAAATCATTTACCTCAGACAGGCCAGAGGAACGGCCCTCTGAAAGAGTATACATATTTCATTTGCCTAAATATGTAACTAAGGCAACTAACTAGGCTAAGCCTGGGTATGTACTGTTTAGACAAATAAATTTGAGAGGGGCTGTGTCCAGAGACTTTTCATATAATTTTTAATGCAGTTTTATTTATATTTATTTAAACAACTATCATTCCACAGTAGAAAAAAATTTAAAAAATTACAGCTGGGTGTTGTAAGGAACTGATTCAAATTGTTTCAATTTGGCTGTCTCAGAACACTTAAACCCTTCTCACTTCCAGCACTCCATAAGGGCCACTTCTATTAGCATTCAAATCCTTTTCTGGAGGCTTGGTTTATTGTGAAGAAAACATTTATTAACCATTGCATTTGGCCTAATAAATTCTTCTGTTTTCAAAAACATTCTCATTTAGGTATGAGAATTTCTAGGCCCAGTGGATAATTTAATGAAGACTGTTAAAAATATTTGAAAAAGAGAAGGCTAAAGAGAAACAAAGTTGCAAGAATTTTGGTGATTTGAATGTGAATAGTAAGAAAAAAGTATTAAGCAAAGCTACATGTTCTTCTGTCACCCTGGAATGTATGGACTTAAATTGACGTGGACATGTAAGAGACTCGTTATGAAATTTAATACTTCAGAGTCAAAGTTCTTCAGAAAATCAATTCCCATCTCATAGAACAATTCTGGAAAAGCCAAGTCTAAAAATTGTCTTCAAAAATTTAAAATAGAAAATCAAGGAAAAACTTCACTTCTTCACCTCCATCAATGTCAAAGGTTTTTCTGCCTTGTTGTTTATTTGTCAATACCTGGTAATACAGAAGAAATGAATCAGAGGGATATGGTGCCCTAAGATTGCCTGTGTGTGAATCTGAGGAAATCATCTTCCTGTTTACTTTTTTCAGCCAACTTCTGATTTCATTGACCTTCTCCAAAGGTTCCTAGAGAATGTGATCTTTACGAGTATTTCCTTTCACTGAGAAGTTGATTCAGTTGCAACTAAGCAACAGTAACCATTAAAATGATGTGTGCCACGGCATTCACAGGGGATCTCAGGTAGAGGGAAGAGACGGGGATTTGACTCCATGTTTATTATTTTATTATATATGTTATATTAAAACTATACTAAAAGAATAGAAGAAAGGATTTCATCAAAAGGCTAGCTAAGAATAGAATAGGAGAGAATGGTAACAAAGGCAGCTGTCTCAGACTCTATGTCCGAGCCAGCTGGGCTGTGATTGGCCATTAATTAGAAACATCCAAGTTTGCCCACCTGTTGCATTCCACAGCAGCAGATAACCATTGTTTACATTTTGTTCCTGAGGCCTCTCGACTTCTCAGGAGGAAAAATCCTAGGAAAAGGATTTTTCATAAAAGATGTCTGCAACAGATGTGTGTGGTGGAATTTTCAAAAAGTTCTTTACATCCAAATAAAAAGATTTCCCAGAGATAAAAGCAGCTAAACACAAAAACAAATTCAACGATGTAGGACACACTCATGCAAAGCCATTTCTGACCTATCACAGACTTTGCTTGCCTTATGACACCAGAGAAATCTTACACGTAGTTCTTTAAACTAAGGTCACAGAAATTGTCCTCAGTAAGTTTCAGGAATGTAAAAATAACTTAAATTTTTAATGGTTATTAAATGACCACAAGGCCAAACAACTGGGAAACCAAGCATCTCCTGCTCTTCTACAGTTTAGCAGCATCACAGATATTACAGAAACATGCAGCACATTTCTCTGATCAGCCTAAATAGAAATTGTCACATTTCAGGTTCTCAGACACGATTAAGTTAATGGTCTTGCTGTGAACTGTTATTTTTTTTTTTTACAATGAAGGAAGGGACATCAAAGTTAGAGACTCATTGCTACAGCAGATGTGTTGGGAGGACAAATCTCTTTTGTTTTAAGTCTGCAGAACATTTTGAATGTTTGAAAAAGGCATCTCTAAGGTCTTCATGTCCATTTTGTTGGTAAAGAAAATGGAATCCAATGTAATACCCAGGTCAGGCTCAGAAGGTAGACTTAAGCTTCACTGCTAAGCTTGTAGCAGCAAGCTATATCCCTGAGGATGTTTCTTTTCCTTTCCCCACTCCCCTCTTTCCTTACAGCTTTATGACTCATCATCTTGCTTGATGCATTCCCTTTCTGAAAAGCTTTGAAACTGCAGGGCAGTGACTAAAACTGACCTTGGCTTGCCCTGTCTCTGCACCACTGTGTTCCTGCTATCATTGTTTACATTTATTTTCATAATATAATGCAGAACTGCATTATATATATCTGTTTTCACAAAAGTTTTAAAAAGGGCATCAATGTATAATTTAAATGATAATTTAAAATAAAAAAGAGAATTACACAGCTTTTTATCAGCCAGACCATTCACATAACAGATCACATGGCAAATGATTTAACAGTTGCTGTATTCAGAGCTTTGATGTCTCTAGTTGAACATCACATACTGTCAGGCAATAAACATCTAACCCAAAGGTTATATGTTTCTCTTTGGAGTACTTCACTGTTGTTTTTTTTAACTGTTACCAAACCTTTACCATTGACAGTTTTCACGAATAATTTACACAGAAATACCTTGTTTGCCCACTCTCTGTTTATAGGGTATTTAGCACATTTTTATAAAATATGTGCCCATTTTTTGTTCACAAATACAATTCTTTTTCACTTTTCCAACCTTCATTGTTTAGCACAGTGTACCAAATCAAGAGGACAAAAAAAGTGCTGCTATTACACAGAAACATGCACCTCCCTGAAGCACTTTTCAATTCTTAAGGAAGCTTAATGCTTAATAAGATATTAAGATTTACTGGCAACCACACAATGATATAAAAGCAAAATGTTACTGGCTTGATAGTAATTCATACAAAACTCCATTTTGTTTGTAAGTAGAACCCATAGACTGCATCCATTCGTAATGGTAAACATGCTATAAACATAATTTACTGCCTGCAAGATTCAGCTGTGAAAACATGCCTTTGCTGAAGACTTAACTTATAACCAGGTGCATAAAATACATAAATAAAATTATGTATTGAACTCTGAGATCTTCAAGTCTGTATTAGCTAAGCCAACAGGACGCAGAAGTTATAGTCCAGCCTTCAGTTTAACATTCCTTTTGCAGTGTGGATACCACTTAGTTACTTTATAGTTTGATAATCCTTTGGGATTATCTTTAAATGATCATTTGTATATTTCTTTTTGGTGCTCTGGATGCCAAAAATTACCAAATACACTATTTTAAGGAGAAGCTAAAGAGTTAGAAATCACTGAATTTCTGCTGTGCTCAGAGACCTGACATGAATGCTCAAGTCACACAGATTTGAATGCGACAAGTAGTAAAGATGCTTTCAGCCTACTTAGGGTACCTCTCTTTGTGAGTCAAGGATTTTCCATTGCTCATTCACAGTCAGGAGTCAGATTAAGAGCTGTAACACATGCTTGATATTTCATCCTTCTTTTTATTTAAAATCAATTACATTGTCACTAAGAATGTGTAAAATATTCATGGTATTCTTAGATACTCTTTTGGGATAAAAAGTCTCCTAAGTACCTTGGGATGTCCCAAGACGAAGATAGGCATAACAGTTAAAAAGTTCTATGAATCATAATACATAATGTCAAGTCAATGGTCATACAAGTTTTTTTTTTAAAAGTAGTCTTAATAAAATAAAAAATCAAATCCACTGATCACAAAATCTGTTCCTGTTCAAGTTTTTCAGGAGACAAGTAAAAAAACAAAAAAAAGGAAGAAAAAATAAGTATCCAATGTGCAGCTGGGCATTTTACCTCCAAAGAAGTAGATATGACTACTAGCATTACTTAGTTTTGGGTTTAAGTACATAGGGTGCTTTCATTCTGTTCAGGCAGATCGGCAACCTGTTATTCATGACCATTTATACTGGCTAGAATGATGGCACTACTTCAGATTTAGGTTCCACATGCAGGATTCTGTGAAGATCACACCTGCACGTCTTCACCTTTACAATTTTGTCCAGATAATCCATAACTTTCTGGACAAACATATCTCAAAAAAGCTATATTGTTACATGGATGTCTGATCAATCATATCTGCCTTCACTACAACAATATGTAAGACCGAAGGAAAAAAGTTTGCCATGAATGCTCTCTCTTTTTCCAAAAGAGCATTTTTTTCATCTTCAACCACTTATAAGACTCCCCATTTCGTGATGTAGCTTCAGATGTTCTCACTGCATCCAGAGGGGGAAAATAAAAAGTTTCCAGCACTAGGAGAGTTTGAAATGTGTACGAGAGTGTATGAGATCTGTTGTACTTATTTACTGCTTAATTCCAATTGACAGTTGAGTATTCTTTTTCTTTTTCTTCTTACAGCAGTTTAATACAACATTTAAACGAATAAGGAGAAAATTTGAATATATTGGTTAAGCTAAAAGAATTCTAGGAAGAGAAATGAAATTTCTTTCCCTTATTTGTCAGAATATTTCCAGTTACTCCTGATTAATTTCAATGGAAAACTGCCGAAAGTTCATGATTGACATAACACGATAACTTTTACAAATACAGATATTTAGGAAGTGCTAGATAGAACATTGATAAGTTTCTGCTGAAAAAGCTTTCAAGATTCTAATGTGATCACATTCTAACTGCAAAGTAGCACTGCTCTCTGCTGGTTGTTATAAAATTAAATTGCTGTTTGGAAGTTTCATAAAAGCTCCTCTATGTATTTGCTTGATTCATCTTTAAATTATGCTTTCATTTGAATTAGGAGGGATAAAATTTCTTATTCAGCTATAGAGCTTATATGTATCTGCCTATCTCTCTGATAAATGAGAATTTCTCAGATAAGGCCATCTCAGCAAATCCAGAATTTTGCATGTGAAAATCCCTCAGCCTCTAACGTAACCTGGATTTATGTTCTCATCTCTAATAAGTTGTCTGATTCTTTCTCCAACTTGGCTTTCACATTTTTTAAATCTCCATTCATAACAAGCTTCTTTTAATAAGGGAAACAGTGCTGGCATGAGTCCAGCTGAACACTACACAGACACACAGTTCTTCCAGAAGAAGCAGAGAATCAGCAGCTTCTCCAAACAAAGACATTTCCTAAGACCCCTGTTAGTGCACATTATGAAAGGAAAAGCAAGAGTTTTTATTCCCCTTGCTGTGGGTAGCGTATACCAGGTTCCAGCTTTTCCAATTACATATCTTCCTGACAAATGCAGAGATTTTTTCCATGCTTGTGCAGTAATAGGCAATGGTCCTTGTCAGTCATCTATCTCCTCTTTCTTTGTCTTATCCAGAGAGCATTGAGAGGGCCCTGAGGGCAATAACCAATTCATCAATATCAGATCTGGTCATTGGAGTGTCACAGTTTAGGCTCCTGAGACATGTAATTTTAAGAAGGGACAGCTTTGAGAGGTGAACTTTTCTTGTTTTTCAGAGTTGTTTTTATGCTCTACAACTACAAAGACCAGTAATGCAATTGCACATTGGTTTGTGTCTCTGTTATTGACATTTTTCTTTCTGGAAATGTATCAGAACTTACTTATTATAATATGAGCAATCTTATGAGTCATCAGAGCTGGTCAAGCTTGCACAGTTTCCCAGCCTAAGTTTAGAGGATGTTGGAATTTGTCAAGGGCTGTGCCATGTGAAAAGAGCAGGAAAACTATACCCTAGTAGGAGACAATGAGAGAAACATAAACCTCATTTTTTACTAACTCTAAGTACAGTCTGTTAGTAGATTCTCCTTTCATTGGGAGGGGCACTGTTGTGTTAACTTGCCAGGTCCAAATTTTGCAAAGAACACTTAGATTCCCTTTGAGGGGGAAAATGCAATGCTGTTATACTAATGCAGCATTATTTGCAACAGAACTAAACAAAAAAAACTTAATTTTTCCTCTCTAAGAAATGGAAAATGTTTTAATCTCTGACAAAAGAGAAAAACATTCAGAAAACTAACAACCCTTTCCTCCTAAGGCAATTTTATATTTAAAGCAAAAGACATAACCTAGTCTAAAGTCTAAACCAAACTGAGAAATGTTAATCGGTATGCACTGAATTATGCACAGAGGTTGAGATTTTCAACGGCACAAACAACAGTCAAATGCCTCGTTCCATTTGTGCCTTTACAAATAATTACAACCAGCAATGAAAGCAAAGCTGTGATAAGTTATGAACATAATTTCAAGCCTTTCTGTCCTGTTAAGGATGTAGAAACTGTCATCTTCCATAGAGAAGAAGAATTTCTGAGAATGTAAAGCAAACAAGTAAGCTGAGAACCCAACCATCCCTCTTCCCCAGGGTCCTTAGGAAAGACAAGCAGTGACTTTTTAAATCCCTTTCTCAGATTTTGTTTTTCGCAAAACTGAAAACAGAGCAGCTGACAATGGCTTTGAAACTGACAGTTGTCACTCGAGTTACTCCGTATACAAAACCTTGTAGTTCACTGACCTTGCTGGTTTATCACTCAGGATTTGTAGCTTGACATTGCCTTCCCATCCTTGGCTAAATTTTGGTTGTAATCTCTTTAGGATAGAAACCAATATTAGTCCATATGTACACTATCTAGAATGGTTTATTCTTAGATTTAGGTTGTATGTGGCATTAAGACTGTTTAAACAATTTAAAGCTTTTACCTAGTGTCTAAGAAACCAGGAAATTGTTTGCATCTGTATGGAATGAATTGGGTTGTATCTAACGTAGATTTATTTCCTTTCTTTTAGTTTTTAATTAATATGCAATCTTGAGCAAAGCCCAATTAAAGGAACATTTTCATATATCAAAGAGAAAAAAAAAAGCTTTGGCATGCCAAGTTCTTATTCAATTTCTCAGGAAAATAGCTTTGTTTCTTCAGTGGCTTTGGAACAATGGAGGACTGAATTCTTTTATGTTTTAAATAAAATGTAGGAAAAAAGCTGGTAACACAAACTGAAAGTAAGCAGGTCTAATTTTTATTAAAGGTTCACACATTTTCTTCCTCTTAGTTTCCTCATCCACCTGTTTTTCTTTTTTCTTTTCCCTCCAGATCAATTCAACTCTTAACATCCCTCAGGAGGAAAAAGCTTTGCACAAAAACATGCTTCACCTCAGGAGATCAAAGCTGCTTTACAGCTCCTTTTTTTTTAAAATCCCTTTTAATCTTAGTGGCATCAAGCTCATTAGAAACAACAACAAAAACAAGAAAAAAGAGAAATTTAAGCTAGGATCAGTAAATTAAAAAGGTGCTTTGATATATAGTAGAAATAAGCAATAGAAAAATTATCGGTGCTGCAAAATGTGACCTGGAGAACTTATTACGTAAGAGGGTTGGAAATAAAATCTTTAGTATCTCACTTCATCAGTAGAAAATAGTTGCAGGGCAGATTTTATCTGTTAGAGGAGAAACAGTGGTGAAACCTGTAGTGTAAAGTACAAAGCAACTGGGTAGGAGTATAAGCCTAAAAAAAGGCATTTTAATGAAGTATTTATGGAAATGGAGAAAGAATTAAAGATTTTTACAATTGCTACAATTATTACAAAAAACTAACATATTAAAAATATCACGCCATTAACTGTTTCAAAATAGCATATCATAAACTTCATGCAGGTCTCAAAAAGAATGTGTGAAGTGTATAAACAAATGCATAATCACCTTACTTCCCTTTCCAGTTAAATTTGGTTTACTTAAAAGTTTCAACATTAAGAAGTTAATTCACTGATTCAATCTTCCCTTCATGAGAAGAATGGGTTAATTTCCTTTTCCATTTCCATTAAACTGTTGTCATGAGAACAAATCTGTCCTGTATCATTTTTGGTTTGTGGCATTTCCTCCCAAAAGATTGAGACTTTTGAATTTTAAAGTTCTGGAATATCTCTAATAGACAAGAGTTTACCAGGCACTTCAGCCTTCTAAATAATCTCTACTTTTGCTACTTGTCCCACCTGATCTTTGTCACCAGCTGTATGAGCTAGGCAACTGACATTCAGCTCTACCGCTCTATTTCATTGGAAAAGGCAGTGAGGACTGTCAGCTCATTTCTGACCTGTGAAGGCTGCAGACAGAATGGACATTGCTGCCTGAGACTCATCCCAGCCAGGCCCAGGCACTGCTACCATGCAGAAGAGCAGTGATATTAGCTGCCTTGGTGGATGGGTAGGTGCACTGCTTGGTACTCAGACTTCACATTTTTGCTCCTCTGTTTGTTATGAAGAGGATTTATTGTAAAACTGCTGAGTGAAATATGTTTCTGAATCATTTCAGAACTTCAAGGGGCCAAGTTTTCACTCCCAATACAATTTCTTGATTTATGATTCATCTCAGCATGCTATGATAAGGTGCATTTCTGTTTAGTAAAGAAACAACAGTTTTTATTTTTTCAGTTGCAATTACTGCTATGTGAAGCATATTTTCTTCTTCCAAGATGAATTTTTAAAACCTGTTCCTGGAGTCTGTAGACTTTTGCCATCTATTTCACAAGGTCTAAAAGATGGCTGTTCCTTTGCATATCAAGGCGAATGTTTTACTCCACTTAGCCAACAGTTTCATTTCCAGTTCATTTCTGGATGCTTTTAAAGATGTTGTTTTTTGCCTGCAATGTACTAAACATTTTAGAACATTAATACTGCTTCCCTTACGTGAAACTTCCAGCAGCTAAAATTATCTGAACTTGTTGATGCAAAGGGAAGACATTTCATTTCACACTCCTGCCCTCCTTGCTCAAATACACCATGTACACAGGAAAGCTTGAACAAGAGACAGTAGCCAGCTAAGTTTTCTCCAAGATAGGGTTGCAGTCTGTGCTTATTTTTTCTACTCTGATCAATAAAGTGCAGACATGTTGAACATTAGAGCAATTTTTAAATCTGACATTTTTCTGTGCTCATTTAAGGGTGACAAGGAGGAGTGGATAAGAAAGTGGAGTTGAACTTTTGCTGCAGTACCACCACCAAAACAGTCTTGTATTACTCGCAGAGGAAGAGAAGATTATTATTAGATATAAACATAAGTCCAAGTGCTGAAATCCCAAATACAGTTATTACAACTAACTGATATCATTCTGAGAAAGACCAATTTTTGTTTGTGTTATGGAAGCGTACTATATATCTTGATAGAATTTGAAGATCAAATCTGACACTTCTAGTTATATAACATGGCCTAATACATGGTGTAAACCAGAGCAATTTGCTTATTTGGACAAAATCCTTCATTTTCAATCATTAAGTATTGTAAAGAGGTGTTAATTCCTGAGCAGCTTGAGTCTGTGTTTCTCTGGGCTTAGAACTGCTGAATTTAGAATTGCTGAATTTGTATTTAATGTATTCTATGGCTATACACCCTACAGCAATCACCAATGAAAAGTCCCTGCAAAATAGCAATTCTGATACCAAACCTCCAGTAGCAAAAAATTAACAGTGAATAAAAATACATCAACTGTAATTTTGCTTGGATAATGACTGCCTAAAGTTAGAGTATAACTTTTAAAAAAAGGTTTTCACTGAATTTTTGCTCCCCCATAGAGGACTAATAATAAGAAAACAACTCACAAATTTTCATTCATGGGGTATTGTCCACTGGCAAAACAAAAAGAGAAGTTCTTGAAATCTTCTCTTTCTACATATTTATCCTACCTTTGGTTTAAAGACAGAAAATTCTTACTGAAAACAAACATCAAAATGACACCACTCTTTAAATGGTTTTGGGGTGATATTATATGCAAAGATAGTACAATCACTACAACTTTGATCTGATTCAGCCCAAGCTTTGGAAGCTTACATCTTAGATATGCATTAGCCTTGAAACGAATGTGCAAGTTATTTTTGTATAGTAAATATCCTTCTGTTGCTATGGAAACCAGATGTTTGATAATTAAACTTGCTCTGTAAATAGTTGTGTGCTGTCATGTGAAAGAGTACTCTTCACAACTTGCTGTACAGACAAATAGTTGAGCTTCTTGTTTATTGAAAAATTGGAAGTAAATGGGGCGAAATTGCTTCCTCTGAAATTGACTTCCAAAGGCAACAACTTTGCTAAAGCGTTTTAAATAACACTGGAAAATCTTTGCTGAATTTTGTGGCTATTCCGTGGGTCAGAAGGTATCATTGCATTCCTTTTTTCAATTCTATTTGCCTATTATCTTCTACTCACAGATAAATGGACATGAACAACAGCAAAGGAAATGTAAACATTTTCTGTAGCTAAGACAGTTATCTGGTTCAGCCAAAGCAATTGGACCTGCTCAACCAAGAGCTCAAACCTTTTTATTATATTTAATCAATACAGTTTATGTAAAGCAAAAACTGTGTATGCAGCCTAGTGAATTTTCTTTACTGCATCTGATGAGTGATCTTTCATATACTTGAGGACATGTGATTTCAGAGGGCTCAGAAGTCAGTAGCTAAATAGAGAGGTAGATGAGAGAGTAGCAAGAGAGTGAGTTTTGATATGAAATGTGGCGGACTGCAGAGAAATTCCATTGTGCAGAATGAGCAGAACTGGTCAGTCTCTGTGGAGGGAGGACAAGCAGTATGCTCCTCCTGGGGGTCATGTGAGCTAAGGCCCAGACAGGGAAAAGATCAGCTGGAGTATATCTGACCATGCATTTTCATGTCTAAGAAGCCACAACTAACATAGTGGTATAAGGACTTGAAATTTTCACTCCTAGTATCCGCAAGGAAGAAAGTTGCACGCTGAGGAACAAGAAGACCATCTATAAGTAGCAAGACTAATTATGGATCTACAGCTCAACTCAGAATCACAGAACCACAGAATAGTTTGGGTTGAAAGGGACCTTAGAGGTCATCAAGTTGCAAACCCCTGTCACAGACTAGGACACATTTCATTAGATCAGGTTGCTCAAAGTCCTGTCCAACCTGGCCTGGAGCACTTCCAGGGATGGGGCTTTCACAACTTTTCTAGGCAACCTGTTGCTGTGCCTCACCACCCACCATAAATACGACTTGTAACTATGAACTACTCAATAGTAAGAAATTAAAATAACCTTTGATAATACTGCTTTTGCATTGAAAACAAGCAAGAGTAAATGAGGTTTCAGCTTTTCAGTGATCATTGAAATTCTAATCAATACTTTTTTCTCTGACATTGTCCACCAAAATATTATTTTCCTGGAATAACAGTGTTGCTCAATCCATACACTCACAAATGTAATGATCACTCAAAGGATTTACCAACCTCCTTATAATAAAAATGTTTTTTGTTTTGAGTTTTAGGCTTTAAATCACATTTGAAGGCACAAAACAGAGTAACGTCATTGTGCAATAAAAGTGGGCTATTTCAGATTTTATTGCTAGTTTAATTTGGTGTGCCTGAGAGCAATTCTGCTGCTGTCACACATGAAATGAAACTTGTCCAGCAAGAAAACTTACTACTTGTGGAAATGCCCAGTGTCAGGTAATGTGTAAATATGAAAATTTAGTAGATTTACTCTACACAGCCAAAATTTATTCCTGCAAACATCAGAAGGGGCATTGTTTAAAGGAAAAGATCTTCAAAACTATACTAATATTTGCTATACTATATACTATATACTATACACTATACACTATTATACTATTATACTATTATACTATTATACTATTATACTATTATACTATTATACTATTATATATATATATATATATATATATATATATATATATATATATAATCCTGTATCACACTTACTGCCTTGCTTTTTTCTCATTCTTCCATTAGAAGTATTTATTTGGTTTGGATGTTTAAACGTTTTAAAGGTAAATGATAATAATTATGTGGGAACATATAAAACCTAAAGAATGCATAACATTAATTGTGAACTAGAAGATATAGTACGGTCACTATCACTAATCTACATATACCTTGCCTCCACTCCAAAAACTCCCTTATTGAGACTATTTAATTATCTTTTACAGCAGGCAACTTCAGACTGTTCAGTGCAACATTTGACAGAAGGCATGGAGCATAACTCTGACTCTTA
This sequence comes from Melospiza melodia melodia, assembly GCF_035770615.1. Classification (NCBI taxonomy): domain Eukaryota; kingdom Metazoa; phylum Chordata; class Aves; order Passeriformes; family Passerellidae; genus Melospiza; species Melospiza melodia. The sequence continues at coordinate 132,570,936 of NC_086194.1, read as the reverse complement.
TCTTCATTATGAATTTCTGAATATTCCTCCTTGAGGTGTTATTTACTTGAAAAGCACTAGAACTGCACAGAGAATGATACCTTTTAATACATGTGTGCTTCACATTAGGTACCATGCAGGTCATCAGAGAATTTGAATCAAAGCATGTGCATTCAAACTGGAAGTTTGAATTTCTCTGTGGGAATCCTACATACATTATTTCCCAAACTTCTAAAGCTTACCAATTAATGTTTTATAGCCACAGGTTTATTAGTAACAGTCCAGTTTTGAGACATTTTCTACATGAGGTAATTTTTTCCATGGTAGAAGTACATCTCTTCTAACCCGAAATCAGCTTGATCTCGCCAGCCTTGTCTCTCGGTTTAGCAAATAACTTTATTTCATTCAGAATATCTCTCTTTTCAAAATTACTCTTTTTTTGACAATATTTGTTTTGTTTAGGCACTGGACTGCCACAGTGTACAGGACAGCAGTTGTCCAAGTATAAGTTTATTTTTACCTGTAAACCCTTGAAAGCTTTCCCTATCACCAGACATATTTGATATAAATACAATCCATTTCCTAAAGCTGTCCTCCAAACAGAGTGAAATCTGACAGTAAATAAAAGAGAAAATGGAGAACTGTGCTTTTACAGAGAATACAGTAGCAGATGGAACCTGACTAGTGAACTCACTAAACTTTAAAAGTCATGAAAAAGTAATATCAGAGCACAAAGTAGAATTGAATTCTTCACAAAGAAAGCAAATAGGGGAGGGAAAGCAGATCAATGAATCTCATCTACTCAATACAGTATAAAGAAAGGAAAGCACTGGCTGCTATTTAATGCTACAGCCATTAAAAGAACAGCAATTACAGCGCTTCTCCCAACTCCATTGCACAATCTTACCACAGGAAAGATATTTATCCCTCTCCCTATCACCATCATACAGTCTATGTGGAAAAAATAATAGGCTTCTCCTTTTCAAATGAAATTGTAAAACAAGCACATAATAAGTAATAGTTCACAGGTGCTTGTAGAATAACAATAAATGGATAACTCTACGATGTTGTTTTCCACATAAAGTATTAGTGTTTTTTGTAAGGACTGCCCATGTTAAGCACATGCCCATGATGTTGTTTGCTGCTTGTGCAGGTCTAGCTGTGTATAAGAGGTGCCTAGGTGGAAAACCAGGTGGGAAGTCTGCAAGTCTCACAAAATGCAGCATCTTACTATGGTGGACAATTTCTGAGGAATGCCCTAGTTCTACCTCTGGGTCTTTGGCAAATTTGGCATCTTGAATGGCTCCAGTCTTAACGCTTGGCTGGCAGTGACAGAAAAGGAGTCCAAAGTTTTTACGTGCCTTTCCCACCTCCATAATTTTTTGTCCTAATACTGCTCTAATTCTCGCCCTCTCTACTTGCAGACTCAGTCATGTTATCCCGCAGGGTCAGGTGTCCACGCCATATTTTCCTGTGTCTGAAAGATGAGTGACTCCAATGAGTGATTAGGTCTTGAGAGGCCTTCAGAAAGTCAAGCATTTACATGAAGCTGCATCCCTCAAGCTTGTTACCTGTGTGTGGGACCAATTAAAGCAATTGCTTATTAAATTCAGCATTGGACCATATCTGTGTTAATATCTTCCAAGCAGAGACGTAGACCATCTTCAAAGACAGCTCCAACAGTGGGATGACATGCAAAGGTGCGGCATTTTGACAGTTGAGAACTGCTTCTGCTAAGAGAGAGAAAGGCTCTGCAAGGTCATTTCACAGCATGCTGCAAGCTGCAGAACATTTCACAGGAAAGCATTGCTACTTAGCCAGGTCCAAAAACAATCCAATGGGAAGCTTCCAGAAAATGCAGAGAAAAACCCAGTCTTTCTAATAACTAACTGCTTGCATTTAACACAACTCAATGATAACAAAATACACATTGAAACGGTCTATAGGGTCCAACAAGTAGGAGGTTGAGCACTGTACAGAAGGCTTGAGTGAAGGTTTTTTCTCTAATTTACCATCCATGACTTCTGAATGCTATTTTAGGGTTTCAGGACCATGTTTTTGAAGTAAGAAAAGCAAAACTTTTTTTTCCAGTAACATTTGATGATATATATGTCTCTGCATTAAGTGAGAGATGGTGATTTGCAGTTAGTGACCTGCACGTTCTACCTTCCTCCCAACATACAGGATCTCATAATAATAGCTCCAGAGCTCAGACACTTTCCCAGGCCTGCAGGCTCTTCCTATCTTTCTGTCCTTCTTGTTGCAAGTCATACCTCATTCCTGGCAAGTAGGTTCAAACAACAGAAAGGAAGAACTTACACGGTAGAAAGTCTGTTTGAGGGCCCTGTTGGTTATGCTCTTCTGGGGCCATAAGGAGACTGGAAGGTGTCACCTGTATATCAGTCACAATTCTGCCACTCTAAAATTTGTGCTTGGACAATAAACCTTTCAAAGAAGGTATTATCTCTTTATTATTAATCTCCATTTATGGCATTGGGGATTACTGCCACCTATACAAAATAACAGCTTATTTGTTACACTAAGTAACAGTGAAATATTAGGCTATTAATTCCAGAAGATTTTATTATATGCACTCTGAGCTAATAAATTAAAGCAGGATATGAGCAGTTTACAATGCTACACTTTTCATTCATCTTTTACCTATACAAGGCTAAAATGTTTAAAGCCTGGAATTTATCACAGCAGAATGAGTGTTTCATGATATGAATGGATTTTCCTTAATATGCACAGGAAAAAATAATAATCTGGACAATTAATATAGGAAAAAAATATGGAAAAGAGATCAGCAGCCAATTTCTTTTCAAGTCCCTTTTAGCCAATTCATTCTGTTTGGCTCAATTCCATTGCCAAAAATCAATCAACAATCCTAATAAAACAATCAGACCCCAAATTTCAGTATTACTACTACTGTGTGAAAAATATGCATGATTAAAACAGCAGCACATTGTAACACCAAGTTCTGTGAGTTTTCAAGTATAATCTGAAGTGAGCTGAATGTTGTCATTTACTCCCAACAAACTGTAAAGCAATATTGCAAAACACTAATCAGGAGCCTTCTGTTTAGCCAGTGTATTTGCTTATAAAATAAGATGGTTAACTTGAGTACCACAAATTAGAAATAACTAAATTCAGAAAACACACAATTTCAAATAATCTGAGATAAAGCACAATAACCTAGATTATTTTTTAATTCAGTTGTAACAGTTTGAAAAAGAACGCAACTTTAAAAATGAAGATAGTAGGAGACTACGGGTATTGTTCAATGCATGCCTCTGTCACCCCCATTGTTCGATAGAGCAAGCAGCTGGAGAGAGAATAGAAGTAGCATCAGGAAGTTTGCTTGAATCTTTCCCCATAAAAGTGCTCATTTAATGATGAAAAATATGTTCATGCATTCATGCAAACAGCATCTGTATATACAGTTCTTGATGGCTGACTGTGTTCCCTCAGATTAGTTAGTTTTAATAGTTTACTGCTCCTTATGGTTGTGTTTTTCTTTCCATCATAAACATAAAAACCTAATAGATAGACTGCCACCTAAAAATATTTCTAAAAACCTGCTCTTTATACTAATTTTTTAAAAATTATTTTATGAACAGATGCAATATTTAATGAAAGCTTCAGAGAGACTTTTTTACAGCCAACAAACTGAAAATTAATTCACCATGTTTAGTGCACTCCCAGTTTTATAACCTCATCCATTATTTTTTATTGTTGTTGTTAGGTAGTGACTTTTTATGATTATACCACTTAGAAAATATAAATTTTCATTTATAATTGCAGAAGAGCATCAGAACAACATGGTTTTAGAATTGCATTTATTCTTGACCTTTTGGAAGGCAAAATGGATTCTTCTATTTTGTACAATAAGAGTAATAATATCACACAAAATAATCACATTTTTGAAACTTTTTATTCTTTTTATCTATAGAGAACTAAATTAAGGCTTGGATTTCATAAACAAGTCAAGCTCATGTGGCTAGCCTGTAACATTTTGACAGCTGCATATGCTTAATGTTCTGACAAGATCATTCATATTGTGGAAAAGCGTAACACACTCAGGAAACATATTCTTATCAATATGATGACATTTTCCAAAGTGAACACTTTGTCAGTCATAAAATAACCTCTACTTGTTTCTTCTGTTTGTTTATTTGTTTTCACTTCTTTGGAAGCAATCCTCAAATTATGACTGCTTTTCTGAGTTTGCAAGCACTTGTACAATAATTATCTAAACTTTTCAAGTGAATGTTCGTATATAACAATAAAAATACCCAAACAACATGCAAATATTTCTTTATTAGAACATGCTAAATCCCACAAAAAATATAAGACTTTTATTTTTATGCAGGTCAAGAGATATTAGCTGTCCAACAAAAGAAGTAGAAATGAAGAATCAGAACAGAGATGTCCCAGTGTCATAACTGTACCATTGGTCAAAGATGTATACATAGGGAAAAGCACAAGAACAGCTTGTGCAATTCACAACTCAGAGACTTCTTTGACCCTAATGTTGACACTATTTGATCTCTCATTTCTGGAGTTAAAGTAAGGTTTTCTCTCACTCTAGAGAGAAAATATAAATGAGATATAGCAGTAGTTTGTGCCAACATCTATAGCTCAGTGGCTTGATTTGAATTATCTGATAAGTAGACAGTGAAATCTCAGAATGAATACCATGATTGTGTGGGCACAATCATATTGATTTTATACAAGAGCATTTTCCATGTAAATCAGAATTAATTGGTTAATAGTATATTAAGAGCTTTGAACTGTCTGTTTTCAATCAACAGCATAATTTTCCCTTCTTCCAAACTATACTTAACCAAAACTTTGCCTAAGAGGCTTGTTGACTATATTAATGAATTTATTGTTTAAAATTTTAAGCATTGTTTTCATTCTTTTCTTTCATTTTTTCAAACAAATTTTACTTAATTCTATCATTAGGTGATTGACACATTTATTTACAGAAAAACCTACAGATTATTAAAGCTGGGCTGCATTTTCCTAGATACTTGCAAAGTTAATTTTTTTCTATACTATAGCTTAGAGAATTCAGTAACATTTAAAAACGGCCTGCCGTGGCATTAACTGTAAAGAAAAACAATATAATACACTACAGAGAACATTGTATGACAAATAGTCATATATTTTAAATATTTATGTAAATTAGACAACATATAATGACAGAAGGAACAGCTTCTTTGCAAGGAGACATCTAATAGTGTAGACCTCTAATAGTTCATATTCACCTTGTTTCTAAACCAAAAGGTACAAACCCAAAGTCAATGTAATCATTGGAAATCCATCTGTTCGGAAAGAAGATTATTTAAGTTATGAACAGTCGCATTTACTCCAGAATAAGATTATTCTTTATACTTCATAGATTAGTTTTCTGTTCAGAAGAATGCACCTAATTAAAGAACAAGCCTGATTTTATCAAAAGGAGCCATATTAAAAAAGCAATGGTTCAGTAGATTTCTGTTGGGTTGGGTTTGCCTCTTTCTAGATTGCCTAGTCCAATGTCTTACTCAAGCAAATTTAAAACAGAAGTTATATTCATATTGTTTATTTATATAATTTCTGCTGGTGTACAAAGATTTGTATCACATCAGTATTCTTTTGATCTGTCAAGGACTGGAGGCATAGTGTCTTGGAAAATGCACCATTCCTGCAGTTTACCTCTGCAGTCTTACTCAAGCACATGTTTTGCCTGTGTTCCTAGTTAACCAGAAGCTACATATTTTGTAGAATTTTAAACTCAATCTAAACCACCCTTTTTCTATGCAATGTTTACTAACATGATTCATAATCACAGTTTTCTTCAACTTATTGCAAGTGATTATACATATGTATGTATATCTATGCAAATAAATACATCTATGTTAAGAAAATTAGAGATGGCTGTGATAGCAGTGTTTAAAAGACTGAAAACTTTGGCCTGTTTCAAACTTGGAAATAATACTAAATTGACATTCGTTAGCAATACACATTGCTAACATTTAGTTCTAATCCATTATTAATTATTTCTACATATACTCAAATAAATAGATTTAAACAAGCTTATCCTAAATCAGCTGTGAGTAAACAATATGAAGGAGCTGATGGGTATGGTTCCTCAACGGCTTCAGTGTCCAAATTCAAGGCGGCTGGTGTTTAGAGGTCTGTGAAAAGAGATAATAGAACTTTTTTCTCTCTTTTCTCTCTTTTCTCTCTTTTCTCTCTTTTCTCTCTTTTCTTTGCTCGTGATTGCCATTTTATGTTATTTGTTCAAAAGAAAAAGGGAAATTCATATACTCTTTATATAGCTAAATCTACAATCACACCTCCAAAATAATTAAATTGTATGTTCAGAATTCACACTAGTCCTTATCTATGTGATATAAGTATTTTTGCATTGTTGCCAATTTTTTCTCCCTGAAAAGGACTAGGACTGAAAGATTGTTGAAGGGGATTTAACAGTTGTCATCCATACGTGGATCTTATTTTTTTCATAGTTGGGACTAATCTTTTGGAAACTGTGCTTAAAAATAAAAAGGATTGTTGAGGAATTGGTAAAATATGAGATGAGCAATTTGATGCATAGAAGCTAAACTAACACATTGGGAAATTTAAGCTACTTATAAAAAAGAGAAAAAGACCACCCAAAATAAGTCAAGCCCCTAAACCTATAACACTAAAACCAAATCTTCCCCAAAAGATTTTCAAGTCAATGAATTGTAAAACATTTTTTTTTTTTTGTCAGAAGTATGAATTAGCTAAAAAATTATTCTGAATTTTTACTTACTTTATTGATCCTAAAACTTTTCAGGGAATTTATTCTGGTTGGATGAAATAAAACCTGAAACCAACAAGAAAGAATCTGAAAGAAAAATGCAAGTTAAACCAAAATAATCATGATTACTACATAGACGTGAGACAGTTATGGATTTATCACATCATACCTAATGAATGTGCATTGTGTTATGTGACTGAATTGTGAGTAGTATGTAAGAATTAGATGCACATATCCATATACATTATGAACTATATATAACTGATGTGCACATCAAAATATAAAAGAAGCTTCATGAAATTTCTGGCTAAGAATTACCCATGTGTGTGGTACTACTGTTTATAATGCATCTGTTACACCAGTTTGTCATGGCCAGCTATGATTTTCATCATGGGTGAAAGGAAATGGCTTTTAAATTTAAGCATTCTTGATACAAAAAAATTCCAGATGCCACTAGATGCTTTGTCAAAATCTGCTTAGTTTTCCTCAGAAATAACAATTCAGAGCCAGTTGTAAACCACTCTCACACATCCTGGCATTATTTCCCCCAGCAGCAGTAAAGCAGGGAGTCAATGGGAGGACCAGCAGCAGCAGAAAGCATGTTTAACACTGTCCTTTCCTTATTTCAGCAACTTCCACTACAACAAGAGCAAGTGGGCTTTGTAGATTGCTTCCACCGTAAAAAAGCATTAGCCTTAATTGTGAAAGTTTTCTTTGGTATAACTTTGCAGATTTCAAAAGTTAAATTTCTGCCGTAATGGAAGGCAGAATCCCAAACTCGTTTTCCAGTCAAATTTCCTGCATAAATTTTTTTTTTAAATGTCAGATATTGAGCAGGCCTTTCAAAAAAACTGAACAGCCAGAGACTGGATGACTTCAGTAATAGGAATACAGCCTGGGGAAGGTGCATAAATCTGTAGCCTTGCTGTGCATAAAATTGCTTTGGTAACTCTGCATCTGGAAAGATGGGAGGTTTGATCGGTGCAGTTTGAATGAACGCCATCAGCTAAACAAGCTAATCTTGCACCTTAATTACCAAGTCATGCTGCTTTTCTCCAAGCAGTCTTATCATGAACTTTTTAAATGGATATAAAAGCAGTGGTGAGTTTGCAAATAAGACATTAAATGGAATGAACTTTCCTTTCACCCTCAAGAAAACATAGGGGTGACTCTATGAATCATCCCTATGGGCCCACACAGGCCACATTCTGCTTCTGTGGAATCTTAATACCATAAATGTTTAATCCATATGTTTCCTTCATGATTCATCCCTGAGCAGTTCCATATGTCAGCACTGGTCAGACAAGGCTTTTGAAATGCACAAGCAATGCTGGTGACTAGCAGACGAACACACATCAGTTCCACAAGCTATTATTTTCTTTTATTTTCTGTTATATTCCCTTTATTCAGTTGGACAGCAGAATAACTCGGGAGAGATCTGCTGAGGAGATCATTGGTGACATTAAAATGGACAAATTAAGGTTTATCTGGATCTATAATATGGGTGTCTACCTGTGCTCCTGTTGCAGGGCTGTGAGTTAGTCCCCTTCCTTCTAGGACTCCTTGGCTATGCTCAACCTGCAGGAATTAGGCTTGCCTGCTGCACCCAGCCCAGCTCTCCCACCTGGATGTCTCACTAGGAATAATTCAGGCTGAGAGGGTTCATTGAAACGCATCCTTTGACTAGATGGTTAACAGACAGAGATCTTAAGTTTTACTGCAGCAGGTGGGCCTCCCAGCAAGGTAAACAAGGTCTGTGATTTTGGTATTGCTAATCTTGAGTTAAGAGAAGGGTCCAATACATGGACCTTCTCACCACAATGCCTGGAGGAGTATAGCATTCCAGCATTCAGCTCTGTGAGGCTGTTATGGAGAGCAAGGTGGGAAATCATTATTCTCGGTTTATAAGAAAAGCAATGAACCATGCATAGAGTGTATGAAGCAGTTCACAGTTCCTTTATTAGTCACAAGTATCTATTTGCATAGAAACATGAATAATTTCTATCCTGCATTTTCTACAAAACCAAATTTTTAAGGCTATATTGTGTCCAAGTGAAACTAAACACTTCTTGAGCTCAGGAAAATTGTACATGTATATATGTCTACAGTGCTTTCCTAAGGAAATGAAGGCTTAAGGTTGGGATCAAATAAAGTGCCCTTATGTTTATATATAGCTATGTAGATACAGGCATAGGGCTCACAAAAACATGCACTGACTTAGGAAATACACAGGAGCCTTTTACTGGCATGTGGGATGGTAAACTAAATCTGGATCAAGTACCAGCTATAGACAACTGACTAAAGAAAACGTGGGTCTTGATTCAGGTCTTGCTGTAGCAAAATGAAGATTTTTTTTTTGCACCTAATAGAGTGAAAGCATATAGAGTGTGAGGATTCAGCTGTCTCTTGTGAATATTCATTAGCATTCCTATATGGAAGAAATCTGACCTAGGTATATATAGGACTTTTCACACTTGTGCTAAAATTCTCTGAAGAGGAAATCTCACCTACTAGGTCCACGAGTAAGGAAAACAAACATCAAATCACATTCTTATTCTTATTTATAAAACCATTATATAATTTCTGTATTTTACAACTGTTTTTCAGTCCTTATCCTAAACCATATTTATAATAGTTTTTGACTTACAATGACCTCTAATTGAACTACTGCTAAAAAGTTTGGATGAACGTCTACAGTACAGTTTGTACCAACTAAATTTATTTCTGCAGTTTAGTAAGTTTTACTTAGAGTTCTGTTTTAATAGAACAAATTCTTTTCATTCAAACTGATTGCATTAGAAAAGAGAAATATTAGCTCCCTGGGCAATTTTATGGTTAAAAGGAACTGTTCACTCATCAAGCACATACATTCTTTTCTTAAAAACTTTATATTGAAGGTTCCTTCCACCTACCTACCAACCATTTAAAGTGGAAGAAAATTTTTTGCATGTCATTTAAGATTAGAATAAAAATACTTTATAGTTGAATAGACTGACAAATATTTTGCTGATTGACTAATTTTATAGCTAGTGGAATATATTGATTGAATTATTCAAGAGATAACATGAATTTTTGTTCAATGATTGGAGAATTTATTTTAAGCCACTATTCAATCAAGACTTAAAAATAAGCAGGGAAGAACAGAGGCATTTCATAAATGCAGTCTTGCCTGTTACAAAGTTCTTTTGTCATTCTTCTACTACAAAAACTCTTGGAAACCCTTCTTTTGTGTCTTGCAGCATAGGTTATCTTTTAGAAGCAACTAGATAAATAAGTTAATATAAACATTGCAATACATAGTTCTTAAGGAAAAATTATGGATGCTGATGAAGAAATTTTATTTTAGATTATCTTATGTCTCTTTTTTTAAAATTAAAAATCACACATATCTGCAGTGAGTAAGGAAGATAATATATCTGAGACTTGTCCATCATAGGTGTTATAGTAACCAGAACAGTCAGAATGGGAAATGCAATTGAAAACATTCAAATAGGACAACACAATTCAGTTGCATATTTTGGCTCCTAAATGAAAAATTTCTAAGTGTATTGGCAGATTTTTCATAGTATCACTTATGGAAAAGTTCTGGTTTTATATGAATGAATAATTTCAATACAATTCATCCCATGGTATCTTCCTTGTATGGGATGCAATATCTTCATATTCCGAGGGAAAAGTGTAGAGAGAGAAAAATTAAAGAAAAAATAACTTATATTAACCACAGGCAGAAACTCAGACAGCCTCTAAGTAACCATCCCTCTATTTACTTCTTTTTAAGTGATCTAATTCCTTTAAATTCATTATTACTGATTAAATTATTTCCAGAAAAGATTGTATACTTCTGGGATATGTGAGGACAGAATGTTATTAAACTTGCCTTATTTCCTTCAAAGGACAACTCAGGATGAAGCTGTGTTCAAGGATATGCTGATTATTTATTCATATATATCCAATTTTAGTTAAGACGTTGGCTTCAGTGAACACGACAGAAAAAGTTAAAAAGTCAAAGCACAAAAGTGAAATTTTGATACAAAGAAGGGTGATAGTAAACATTTCTTCTTAAAATGTGTTTTATTTCTAAGTGTTCTACTACTTCTAAATTCTAACTTTAAAAAATTACTATTTTAATTTGAAAAAGATTGTATGTTTTGAGCATTAACTAGTAATATACCAAAAGCTCTTTCTAGGTACATTCTTAAGTTCTTTCTTGACATTTCATTACAAAATATAAATATCCCCTAAATTATATTGGCTTATAGTGTGACAGGAAATATTACCCAACAGCTGGTTTTATAGAAGGCTATAGACTGTTTTATGTTTAGATTTAGATAATTTGTGCATACTTTTCATTGTCTCATCGTGACCTGTGGGATTCTAAGTTTGAGGATGAACCTAGAAGAAATTAAAGGACCCATCATGTGGGTGCTACAAGAAACTCTCAATATAACTAAAATGCATAGCAGAAGGGTAAGACTGATGTTTCAGAAGAAATTTTGAAATATCTGAATTTTGTTTGGCAAGCTTTGACATATTAACTGCTGCCATTGTCAACTGAGGTCTATCATTTCAATATAATAAAAATACAACAGTTACAGTGTTATGTAATGTGCATGGATGAAAAATTAGAAGATAATTTTTTTTTCCATTTTTCTGAACACTGTAGATCTGGATTTTCTCAAAGTATAATGGCATAAGAGTAGCTATCATTTCCACTTCACTGGAATTTCAACACTCCCCTCATTTAGGCAGAGTTTGAACTATTCAAGCATGAAGTTATTTAAGGTCCATCAAAAAGCAACACAGAAGTCCTCCATGAAACCTCAGCTTAACATATTCAAAACTTTATCTAGCATTTAATGTAAAATAATTTGAAATTTACTAAAATCCAAAGTAGGAAAAACCCCCAACCAACAAAAAGGCCACTGATGTTACTGCGTGGAGACTTTATATAAACGAAAACATCTTAAGCACTAATCAGAATGTTGACTTGCCAGTCGCCTGCCTGTAAAACACTTCTGTCAGGTTCATCACCAAGAATTCAGCAGGGGAACTGCAGTCACTCTACAAGACAGGAGAAGCTAAGGAAATAGCTGGAAATAGCTTATTTGATCACTAAATATCTACAAGCATATATACTTGTTAACATATGTTATTTCATATACAGGGTCAATTGGTCAACAAATAAAAAGTAATTCAGATTTCAAATAGGAAATATGATGAGGAGACACAGCAGTATTGAGCCTGTGCTCTTCTGTCACTTGGCGTGACAGAGCCTCGTAACGCTTGTTGAGACACTGAGATTCCTGCCAGGAGTCCTGTACTTGGATTCATCATGCTCTATCAGACAAGGGAGTCTGAGCAGAGTGCAGGCACTACCTCTCACTGCACAGGGGATTAGAACTGTCTCCTGCTCCAGCGCAGTGAACTGAAATCTTACAATTACTCCGCTTTACTGTGTAGCCCGTGGTCCTCCTTGGCATCTTGAGAGAGCACAGGCTTTCACTTGTCTGCTTCACCACTTTGCAATGAATAAAATAGTTCTGGGTGCATAGGCTCTGCAACATATTTGTTAATATAACATCACTCTTTAAGTGAAACATAAAACCTGACCAGTTAGAACAGTAGGGAAACAAACTTTGTTCTTTAGCTCATATTGAGGTTTTGGCTCCATTCATTTTGGGATGCAAACTTTCTCTAAGCTTGTGGAGTATCTTTCTTTATCATGAGCAAAGAGAACATTGCTCAATTCTTACAGTAAAACCCTCCTGTATTATAACATTATTTGTAGTCAGGCCCAGATCAGTTTACTTGGGCACTCAGATACTCCTGTAAATGGTTTCCCTCCTGATAAGACTCCTTTTGTCCTCAATGCCTCTATGTGAATAAAAGCCCATTTTCATTTAATGACGCACCAAGACACCTCCTGAGATAACTCTTACCCTGAGAAATAATGTAACAAACTGGATTAAGGAGCAAATATTTTTAAGGGAGATCAAAGTTAAAACAGAGAGATCAGGCATCCATAATATCTCACTGAGGATTCAAAAATTGGATAAAATCACTACAGTCCATAATAGATGCAGCGATTTAGGAAGCTTCTTTTACTTAGGATTATTTATCTTGAAAAAAAGACTGAATCTGAGGTTAAGCACAGCCATTTTTTAAACTGCATGGAGATATTTTAATAAAAGTGGTGGCAAAATAGAGGATGCAGAGCCAAGTGAAGGAGGAATAAAGTAGAACAGGTCTTTGAAACAACAGATAATACTGTAATTTTCTAGGGTTAGTCAGGTGCGAGGGGTCCAAGTCTTCTCCATTCAAATGCATCTAATGCTCAGCATTGCCTTAGATAAATCTGATAAAATTTGGCTAAAATTAGACCTTATTTGTGTAGTCTATCTATTATTTTTCCAAGAAAATGAGAAGCTTAAAAAAATTACAGAAGCTGTAAATTTTCAAATAAATATTGCAACCATAGTGGTTGCAATAAAAGAAAATTTCTTCCTGTATGTGATAAAACTGCTGCATTTATGTCCTAATTTTTATTTTTCCCTTTGCTACTGTCAATAAAGGGATGAATAACAGAACAGGGAAGCAAAATTGAAAAAAGTGGAAGATTTCTCACTTTCTTGAAACGCTAGTGAAAAATGCAAGAAATAGGCAATTTAGTTTGAAGTCATTAACAATTGCTTTCAACATAAAAGCATGTTTGAAATGAAATTATTTTTCATATTTAACAATGCACTTTTTTTTTTTTTTAATTTTCATTGCCTCAATAAGTTAGGCTGGCTGTACTGCTATGTTCTCTGGGAACTTGAAGATTTGTGTGGGAATGGGAAGGTTCATGTGCAAACGTGAAGATTTCCATAACCTTGTGATTCAAAACTATGGAAATGTGCTTTTTGAAACTCAGAATAACTAATAGACTTAATGAAAATACTTTATTTAGTTTTTATTTTCTGAAAAAGCTTATCATTGAAATATACAGTTTTCTGCATTGGAGTCTTATTTATCATTTTGATCACCTGTGTCTAAGCAAGCATCACACAAACAGTTATGCCATAAAATCCATCAAAGAAAAAGCAACTGAAGTAGCAGAAAATAGGGATCTAGGTCAAACTGAATCAAACAAAACGAATTTAGCTTTGGAAAATAAAAACTTATATACTGAGGAACAGATCTCATAACTGGCAGAACTAAGACTGAACAATAAAAATAGCACATGAACAGCATGTAGATGATTTGACACAAACTGTCAATGCAATTTTGCTGCAAAAAGTGATAGCAAGACCTGTGACTGTCTAAAGAAGGGGATAGTGGTTATATGTGTGCAATATAAGTGAGATGTATCAGAATAATACAGCTCCGTAGTCCATATTCTCTAAAAAGAATATGGAAAACCCGGAGAGAATACAGAAGAGAGTGACAAATATTACTTGAGGGGCAGAAAATGTATTTCTGCAGATGACACCTACAGCTCACCCCACTTAGCTTATCAAAAAATATAGTAAGAGGTGCGTTGCCTGCAACATATTCATACTTCAGAGATCAGGTACTAAAAGTATCAGCTATTGTTCAGTCTAATAGAAAAAAGGCATGAAAAGAATGAGTATTTAGTAGCTGATGGCCAATTCAAATGGCAAATGTCACACAATTGCTAAAAAGTTACTTGGCCAGCTATCAGATACCACTCTGATACCAGAGTTCTGAATTTTACTAATCTTTATATCTTCAAGCCAAAACAGGATGCCTTCATGGAATATTTGTCTGGCTTGGTATAGCAAAACCAGCACAAATGGAAACACAAATAAAACTTCTGGTTTGAAATTCTTAAATATCTTTGGGATACCCCCTAAAATTCCTGGGAATTCTTTCTCTGAGTTTCTCTATAAGTAACAATTTTAGTCCTATTATGATCTGCAGCTTTAAGTCTTCTTATAAATCTTATGCAGATTCTACTACTTTTAATTATAGTCTGAAGCTTGTAGGAGGTTAGAAAATATTTTTAATATTCTATTGCACTGATATAGAACTGAATGAAAAGCAGTTTGTGTTCTACTGAACATATGGGCACACTCCAACCGCTTAAAACCACCAAACCTAGAAACCAAAAGACTCTGTGAAAAACACTTCAAACAGGATGCACATCAGTTCAGTGATTTTCAAATTGTCTTTGCATAATTATTATTCCAAAGTAATTCTGTTCTGAAACAACAGACCATTCTTTTTAGATAACAAAAAACTACTTAGTTTTACTAGTGTGAAAATAAGTCATGGGCAAGATGCAACATAGATTAGCACCAGTAACATGCATTTAGATTTAAATGTAGTCTTTTAATGTCATAGCCACCCCTAAAAAAGATAGTGACCTTTTCTTTCTGAAATTTGGATGAGTTCAGCATGTTACTGTAGGATGTTTCAATCTTAATAGAAATATTATATTTGACACAATTTTTTTTTCTGTTTCTCTGTTTTGTTGTTTTTGCAAAGGTGTTAACAACAGACATCCATGTCCCTGATCAAATTGAAAGAAATTGTTTGGGTTAATCCCAGTGACCTTAAAATTAATTTAATTTTGGTTGTATTTCAAGCACAATAAAACCAGAAAAAATACTTGATTCTTCAGTTATTATATTTTTCTCCTCATTAAAAGCATTCTCACCCACTGCTGCTGTGAAAGCACATTTCAGGAAGTGTTAAAAGTGATTGAAAATGTAATCCCTGGAGCATTAGCCTGATGCAGTTATTTCTATTGCTCAAATAAGGTTATGACCACCTTAAATCTTAATTTCCAGATATTATCTGACATGTTCTACTTGCAAACACAAATGCCTTTTGGGAGAGAGCTACTGTGAAGGTTTGGAAACCTGCCAAACGTAATGAATTTAATATATATTTTAAAATAATATTTTTAATCAAACTATAATCAGTAATAGTATAACCTAGTGCAAACAGCGGTGTCCAATACTGCATTGAAAGCCAGGTGCATAATGTTTTAAAGTAAAATTTTGCTTATGAAATTAAGATAATTCCAGTTTTCCTAATAGTTTAATTGAATTTTAGGATCAACCTATCCACATGAACATTGTCCACAACCACACAGTACGGAATCATAAGAACACATAATAAATGCTAGGCTAGTGCAATCTATTTCTATTACTTGTATTTTTGGTGACTGCTTCCACTTATATCACATCAATAAAATCTCTTGAGAACCATGAGAACCTGAAAATTGTCTCCATACAAAATACAAAGACTGGCTAAGCAGAAAAACATCCCCTCTCATGGTTCAAAGAACTCTGTCAAACTATATCCTTGACTGCTCATATCAGCTCATGCTTCTTAAAAATTTGGTATTTGAGGAGCACATGATCACCTAAAAAAATCCAGCACCCATTTTGTTAAAGGGGAAAATTCAACAAGGAAATATAAAAGTAGCCTAATATAGTTTTAGTAGTTGGATTTTAAATTTATTTAGCTAATAAATAAAGTGGAGTCACACAGGATGTTTGCTGTTTCAGGACTTTTCATTGCTTCCATAACTGGAAAAAGTGAGGAAAAAAGCCATGAGAAGACAAAATTCGTTGGTGATAGTTAATCATGGTAACAAAAACAAGGGCAACCAAACTGCAGAAGAAATAAAGTGAAAATGAAATGGCAGATGAAACCAGTGTTGGTAAATGCACAGTGATGCACATGAGGAAAAGCAATCTCAATTTTACATATAAGGTGAACAGCTCTGAGATTATTTTTGCCACACAGGAATGAAATCTTTAGAATTGACCTGTAATGAACAGTTCAGTGAAAATGTCAGCTCAATACTCGAGAGCAGTAAAAAAGAAAATAGACATTTAAAAAAGGAAAAGAAAAACAATGAAATAAATATTATGATGTTCTATGATACTGTATAAAGCTATCCTGGGTGCTCTTTGCAATTTCTACTACCCCCACAACCATCTCAAAAAGGAAGCAGGAAAAAGGAAGATAATCACAGACAGTTATACATGTTATACAAATTGCAAACAGCTATTAAGAGGTAAAATACTTCCCTGTAAAGTGATATGTTACATAGAGAAATAAAAAAGAAAGGACTATTCCAATAAAGCCTAGGGAGGTCACAGTAATTTAGCTAAAAAAACGGAACACCAAACAAAATAGAAATTCTTCATAGTTCATAGCTAATCTGTGGAATTCTGACATAAGGGGATGTTCATGATAAAACCTTTACAGGAGTCTAAAAAAAAGTGGGAGAAGTTTATAGAAAAATAATCTATTATGGACTAATAATCAAAGGTAGAATCTCTTGTGCAGCTAGTCCTTTGAAAACTGTTCTGCTGAGGACTGGGAGACTAATTGAGCCCGTAAGATCATTTTATCTGCTGCTGCTGGCACAATGACATAGTTGAAAAACTGAAAAAAAAAAAGTGGAATAAAACATGTTTCAGATGCAAATGTCTTTGGCACAAAAAAAAGATACAATTTTTTTCTCTGTCTGTTCCTCATTGACCCATATAGGCAGCTGAGCCCTGCACAGCCACTTGTTCACTCACACTGCAGTGGGATGGAGGAGGGGAATGGGGGTTGTGGTCAGTTCATCACACCTTGTCTCTGCCACTCCTTCCTCCTCAGGGGAGAATGTTTCACACTCTTCCCCTGCTCCAGTATGGGGTTCTTCTGATAGAAGGTGGTCCTCCATGAGCTTCTCCATTGAGTCCTTTCCACTGGCTGTGGTCCTTCACAAAGTGCTCCAGTGGGGTCGCTTCCACAGCATGCTGTCCTTCAGGAGCAGGCTGCTCCAGGGTGGGTCACTCAGTTGTGGGGTCACAAGTCTTGGAGCAAACCTGCTTCAGTGTGAGCTCTCTCCATGTGCCCACAGGTGCTGCCAGGAGCCTGCTCCAGCACAGGCTTCCCATGGGGTCACAGCTTCCCTCAGGCATCCAGGCTCTGATGTGGAGCTGTCCTGGGGGTGCAAGCAGATCTCTGCTCCAGTGTGGGCTCCTCCATGGGCTGCCGGGACACAGCTGCATCACCGTGGCCTGCACCAGGAGGTGCAGGAGAATCTCAGCTCCAGAGCCTGGAGCACCTCCTTTCCCTCCTTCTTCCCTGTCCCTCGTGCCTCAAGGCCTGTTTCTCTCCCATATTCTCATTCCTGCTTCAAGCTGCAGCTGCAGGGGGTTCACTGTCCCATTTTTAACTCTGTTACCCCAGAGGAACCACCACTGCTGCTGAAGGGCCTGGCCTTGGCCAGCGGTGGGTCCCTCCTTGAGCCGGCTGGCATTGGCTCTGTCAGACATGGGGAAAGCTGCTGGCAGCTTCTCACAGCACCTCCCCCTGTAGCACCCCTCTCCCAAAACAAACCATGGAAACCCTTTAGACCACAGACCCTACAGCTAATCCCCACAAGAATGAACAGCTGTGTACCTATCACCTGCCCAACCTACCTCATCACATGAATGATAACCCATCCCTGTAATGAAATTTGTTCCCTTGATATTTTGCTATGCATGTGTATTTGCTGTTCTTTAGAGTTCAAAATCTTTGGGATAAGGAGTGTTTCAATTTTCCCTGAATTTGACAAGAAACTTGATTCAATAACATAGCAAATGAAGCCTTCAGTCTCCTAGTTCTAGGTCACAAATTATTCATCCTATGACTTGAAGCACTTGGTTTGCATCAGTTTGCATCAGTTTCTATCAGTTCCGTCCTCCCAGGTGCTTCAGATATTAAAAATGACTGAAAGTTTAACTTTTTTCTGTCACATTTGATGTTGGATTAGATATTGCCTTTGCCACTGTAGGTTCATGTCAGATCAGATACCATTTGCTCTCTCATCCCTGACACGAAGCCTTCATGAGTTCCTATCCAATCATCTTGTTGATTTGACATTGGTTTGACTGTGGGTCTCTTTGGGAGCTTTGGTAGTGTGTGCAACACATCAGCAACATGAAGCTGTGGCCCTATGGAGGTGTCCCTGCTGCATCCCATTTTCTGTGAAGTTTAAAGTGAATTACGTATGTAGCTCAAATTAAATTTCAGTTGGTTTTGCTTCTTTTGACACTGAAAAAAACCCGATATTGTTTTCTCCTCTTTTAAGTGTTTAAATCATCAGCAAAAGTATATAAATATTACCTGTGAATCATAGATCAAATAAAACTTAAATATCCAAAGCAAAATTTCTGAACAGTTGGGGAATTGTAAGTTGCTGGTGAAGATAAGTGAGAAGATATTTACAAAATAAATACATATAAACTATAATAATTTGCTGGACATCTTGCTATCAGAAACCTTCATTTACTGTTTATTAAATAAATATGCCAGAGTATTATTTGATTTTGTTTTAGTCAGGCACATAGGTCTATAATGCACAAAATCAGAATCTTGAAGACTGCTGAAGATGACACTGATATGTTGTTTTAGTGATATTGCATTTAACAAATTTGTAACAAAGTTAACATTCCCGCCCAGATGTTATGGCAGAAATTGCTGAATGCCTATTTGTAGTGCTTGCGTTGCTGAATTTCCATGCTAGAGAACAAAGGTGGTATGTTATGATCAGTATCAATCAATCTTATTTATTCATCTTTATTTGCTGTGTTATCAAATAGAAACTTGAAGGCAGCAAGAAAATCAAAGCTAGATAGGATAAATGTAAGATTTCATACAGTAGAGAAAATATATGAAGACCATCAAAATAGATGAGAGAAAAGGTAAACCCTATGTTGGTGGCACTGAAGCCCAAAGAAAGATTAATGGGTAAATAAAAGCATGCAACTAGAATTTTATTTAGGGTGTATTTTAAGAGTGGTATTCAGAAAGCTTTACCTGGAGATAATATATCTGGTTTTCTGTTGTAAACATCCAGAAGAATTTTCCTCAAGGAAGATGCCTAAACCGGACCAGAAATGCTTAACTATTGCAGGCAGACCCAAGTGCCTATATCTATTAATCCTGACTACTTTTCCTGACAGGTCTTTAGTCACCCTTGTGATTATTTCCCCATGTGTCAGCTTTACCTAACCACCCTTCAGCCTACAGGGACATAGCCAAAGTCCTCCTGCAGACAAAGGAAGAAGCTGTCAAGACATGGCACCTTCCCCAGGACACCGGGAGCTGCTGATGCTCTGCCCCATCATCATTCCTACTCTCTCCACAGGGATGGAGAGATGCCTCTGCCTCTTGGATGTGTATGGTTGTGTCTTTGCAGAAATACCATCATTCCACATTGTTGGAGAATAAATTAATGAA
Organism: Melospiza melodia melodia; assembly: GCF_035770615.1. NCBI lineage: Eukaryota > Metazoa > Chordata > Aves > Passeriformes > Passerellidae > Melospiza > Melospiza melodia. The sequence goes on along the minus strand of NC_086194.1, from coordinate 132,550,916 downwards.
TTTCTAAGAAACTGCTGAAACCTGAGAGCTGCCACTCCACCTCTCCTCACCCAGACATCACCTGAGCAGAATATCTAATGATGCCTAGCCAGAATACAAGGCTTAAATAAGTTAGGTGTTAAGATTCCAAAGAATAGCTCTCCATTTTTAAATTCTTCATCTACATTACAATTTTCAATGGCCTTAAAAGCCTTAGCCAGACGGAAAAATTAAAATTATGTACTAATCCAGGCATTTTTTAACAAAATAAAATTATTAAATTAAGGTATTTTCTTTAACTTGATGATGGGACAAAGCCTATGGCTAGTGGAGCCAGCTGAAGGGCAAGGAAGGACTTCCACAAGAAGCCACTTGAGACATGTTCTTGTCATTTTTACATTACTCTAGCTCATAGTGCAGCACAGAAAAAGTTTCAGTATTTAGCAAGAACAGGAAAAAGGCAGCCTCAGTTGTTGAGTTTGTCAGCCAAGGTTGTTGGCAAACACAAACCAATGCTGACTTATCCCTGAGTGCTAGCAGATACAAGGAAACTCTCAGTAACCTTTTCAGTCATCCTTGGCAGCTGTGCTGTGCACATCTTGGAGCAGACTAGGACTGTATTTCTAATTTAGACACAAGTAAAAATATGTCTACCTTGAAAAAAATCACAAGTTTAAATATGTAATTTTTCAGAATAAAAATGGAAGATGTTTCATTTGCTTAATTCTAAACACCAACATTAGCTATAGAAATTTCATTTTCATAAACCCACATTTATAATTGTATAATTCTTGTAAATAATATCAAATGAACTTTATGACAAATAAACTCCTGAAGACACCACAAAGGGAGGGGGAAAAACAAGGAGGAAGAAAAAACCTTACAGAGGAGTTTATCAGAGGGGTGAGGTGTGAAACACTCAAGCCAAAGTGAGGGAGGATTAAAATGAAGGTATCTCTGGGCAAGTTGCCTGAAAATGCAACTGTTTATGGATAGCTGGATACCTAACAAAAGAGTGAAAAGTCTTTTGATTAATCAAGGTTTCCTGATGACAAAACCAGATTCAGAGAATGATTTTCAAACAATGTTAGAAGGAACTAGATGCTGAAACTTTAGAGGTATTCAGACTTCTTTGAAAATCCAAATCATGGTGTGAAATGAGAGACTTGAAAGGAGATTTAGCGATGAAATATGTAGAGATTAAAACAAAAAGTAATTTTCAAAACTTTGAATGTTCCCTTGACACCAAAAGTGAGCTGTAGGTAGACTAAAACCACTTATTACCATAATTAGTCTTGCCAGTATTGTCAGAAACTAAAAGAAAGTAAGTAACACATACATCCCTCGCCAAGGAATAGTGTGACTGGAGGCGATCTTTCAGTGCTTTGAGATAATGACTGATAATTCCATTTGGCCAAAAAAAAGAATAAATGCAGAATACAGGCTTCAACTTGAACATTGTTCCTGTTTTAATGCTTTTCAATGGCTTAACAAGATAAAAGAGTGAAATAACTGTTGCATAAACCCTTAGTATATTTTTGTAAATTGGCAATAGTTTCGTTAGACGTGTATGTAATACTGAAGCTTTTATGAGCCATGAAGAAAAGCTGAAAAAGAAAGGTTTCTTAGATTCATAGATGAGGGAAAAAAATCATTGAATTTGGCACAATATATGATATGGAATTGTAAAGGTTATTGAATCCACTTTGATAAAGAATAACATTAATCTTCTGTATAATGCCTTTGAAACAAACTGAGACATTGTTTCTAACATGGGGACACTTACAATATATAAAAATATTGTTAGGTTAAATACTCCAAGGGCACTCTATACTAAATCTTACTGTTTGTTTTTGTCTCAGAGAGTAACATTATTTTTTAAAATAAATTGTGTGGATTTCAAGTCGTAGGGAATGCCATTATTTTCTAGTACGTTTCATGGATTTCAGAATTTGCTATGTTTTTTCCATTTGAAAACTTGAAAAAAGAATGCAAAAAAGTGTTAACTTGAAGAATTTTAATTTTAAACATAAATGAACAAGCAAACAAGGAACAGTTAATAGAATAAGGAAAGTCTCTAAAAAACATAATCAAGTTAAACCAAGCCAAATTCAACCCAAACCCAACATTCAATTTTCCATTAATGTCTCATAGTGTAGTTATAATCACTGCAAATGCAATGTATGAACATAGTTAAATCTTAAAAAAAACAGCATTTCCATCTTCTGGAAAGTTTAGAATTGCCATGGTAGAACAGCTGCTGAAGGTGTCTGATAATTTCAATCTCCATACACAATCACAGGCTAGCCCTTAATACTTTAAAACATAATTACCATTTTAAAAAATCAAGGTCTAAATTAGCTCTTCAGGAAGATGTGAAAATGTAGTCCTTTTATACGTAAACACACAAGGAAGGTTCAATCTTCCTGGCAGATACTATCATTAATAACAGGTTCCAGATAGAAAAAACTCTAATCTTTTTTAAAAGCAAGTTGCAGAAATTTTACATCTCTCAGATGCTGAGATATTTTTGTAAATGATATAAAAATATTTACAAATATGGTCATTAACCAGTGGGGCTTTTTTGTGGTTTGGTTTTTTTTAATTTTTAATCCATAGAGAAGAGAAAAAGGGACAACCTGTAAATGTTAAAAGAGAGCATTGCCACTCCCTCAGAGGTCTATATTGGGAAATACAAGAAAAAACCCAAAACAAACACAAAAGCTTTCCTATTTGGTAATATCTGTGCTGTCTTGACCACCATCTGTGTAATTGTGATATTTTGTGGTATTATCCAAGAATATTTCCCAACAGTAAGCTGGGACTCTTCACCTCCCTGAGATACACTCTGATTCTACTCCTTGGCTCTGCCTCCTTGCAAGGGATATTAATTTCAGCTTTAGTTAATGTTTATATATGAGGAACAGAACATGGTATCCTTCAGTGAAGTTCTTTTGTTTTGATGTCTTATTTGTGTGCTTAACATCACCAGAAAGTGCATCATGTAAATCACAAAGCTCTTGACACAGAGTTTATGCTTTTCTTGATTTCAGTTTCACAGCTTGAGATTTTTAGGTCACCTGGAGTTAAAGTTTCTTTCAAAGTAACACTGCTGAAATGGTGTGCAAAGCAAAATTCTCTCAACTAAACCTCTTCTGTCTCCTTTTTGCCACAAGTGGAGAGCATTCAGTACCTGAGATCTTCCTTCAATGTTGATGTCAAGTCAGAGGAAAAGGTGCTGCCAGCTGAAGCCTTCCAAATGTTTCATGCGAATACTAAGAACCATGCAATTTAACTAAATCCCTTCTTAAAACCACACTGTTATGCAACTTTATTTTCTTTTATTTCAGAATTCTCTTGAGTCCTTAAAAAATCCTACAATTTCTTTACACTTTTTTTTATTAAAATATATTGGCAAGAAGTTGGACTCCTGAACATTTCTTGACAGCCAGTTTTTAAAAAGCTGAGAAATTTAATGGTTTTGTCTCCTCCACAAGAACTGAAATTATGTCAATAAGTAAAAGGGAAGTGAAGACAGACAAAGTTGATGCTGATGGGTTTATTTAGTGTCCTTTGCCTAAAGATACTTCATCCAACAGGCACTATTAGGAGCCAGTCACCTGTTTGAACAAAAGGTTTTTGAGGAGCAATTCTAGGCGTCCATTCATAGCACTGATTACTCCTCCCATAAAAATTAAAATCAGAGAGAGATTTAAAATAGCATTTTAGGTGCATTTTTATTAAACTTTATTAAAATTCTTTCTTTTTTTCCACACTAGTGACTCATAATCTATCAAAAGACAATGTTGCAACTTTTGCCACGTGATAACTGACTCCAGCCATGAGCAATTAGAGCCCCATTCTCATTTACCAAAAACACTAAAATCCTGAGAATTTTCAGCATCACTTTTCCCCCCATGGTGTAAGAACCCATGGTTTGAGAATCCTAACTATATCAAATACTTTTGGTACATATTTTGGTCCTGTGCAATTCCTGCCATAAGCTTATGCTTTTTTTCCTGTAATTACTTCAGATCCAGAGAGAAACTGGCAAGTGTCAATCTTACTATTGGTGTAGCATCTGCTCTTTAGATTTGTGCAACAGGCAAAGTTATTTAAATCCCTCTGCCACTAGAGCAGTCTCCTTTAGAATGATGGTCAGAAATCATCTTTGAAACTGATTTTTGTTCAAAAAATTGTGATGTTGACAGCATTAACACTGTGCAGTGAACGGAACAAATTTTAATCTTTTTCGGGTAATGATTCTTAGTTTGCCATAGGTTTTTCACAGGAAAGTCTTAAGCATATGAGGTGGGTGCTATGAAAGTTCATGATCTTTGGTCACACAGTAAAAAATAAGACCTTGAAACTTTTAGTTGTGGCAGAATGTTGAAGACATGGAAAAGCATTCCCTCTAATGCTGACAGTTTTTATCAGTTTAAATGCCACATTAGTGTATTTTATGTGTGTTGCCTTGAATATACTGCCAGATTTCATAGAGCTATTATCTGTTTTCAAGGCATGCAAGCATCAAGTTAATCATTTAGCCATCTTACACTATCAGTCACAAGTTAGTGACAACCAGAGTTCTAATGTGCACATCTGCAGAAGTTCACCCTATCTGCAGTGTCAAGTGAGTCATACAATAATGGTTGGACTTCTAAGTACTTTCTACTGGAGTCTGAGCTTTAAATCAACTGACAGTGACCTTGCTGTAAGAGCTCTATTGTTGACATGCATATGTATTTGAAGAACACCATGTCCTCTTTCTTGCACTGAGGGTTTGGAACATTTACAACTTTTTAAAAATTAAATATTTTAAGCCTGTGCAGATTAAAATCATATAAGCAATAACAAGCATTCCATTTCAGAACAAGAAATCAATAAAATGAGACAAATTAATTATAGAATTTCAGATGCAAATGCTTGAAATTGCCAAGAATTTATGTCAAGGTTTAGCCTCTCACTCCTCCACCAGTGGGATGATGAAGAGAATCCGAAGTGTAAAAGTGAGAAAACTCCAAGGGAAGGCATGTGTTCAGACATGTCCAGGAAAGGAGTGCTCCATCACAGGTAAAGGTGATTTGTAAAGACAAATGAGATCACTCTCAGTGTTTCCTCCCTCCCCTTTTCTTCTCCCAGCTCTGTATGCTGAGCATGATGCCAAATGCTGTGGGGTATCCCCGTGATCAGCTGGGCCAGCTGTCCCACCTGTGTCCCCTCCCAACTCCTTGTGCATTCCCAGCCCTCTTGCTAGTGGGATGGTTTGAGGAGAAGCAAAGGCCTTGGCTCTTGGCAAGCCCTGCTCCTCAATGACAAGAATGTCCCTATGTTATCAACAATATTTCCAGCACAAACCCAAAGGACAAATCCAGACCAGCTACTGTGAAGAAAATTAACTCTACCCCAGCCCAAACCAACACAATGTACCACATTAGGCCCTGTTTGACTGATTGTTAACAGAATCTCTAATTGTGTGATTGCATTGCCACTAGCACCTGTGATTTACATCCTATGATTCTACCCACAAATTCTAAAATTCAGATTTTGATTTTGTGTTAATGAGCTGACCCATTTCACGTTAACATTTCAATTTTTAATTTATTTCAGTAACACACTCTTCTCTAACATCATTGTAAAGGCTATTAAAGAGCTGGTGTTACCTACAGATATTTTAAAGAGCTCTTCAAGTCAAAACCTAGTCAAAGTCTTGAAGAGAGTAATACAAATGAAAAGACTTTCATTTAGTTTTTGGAAGGGTCATAATACCAAACTTGAAAATTTCATAGAAACATTTTATTTTTGTTTGAAATTTGAAACAATCAAAATACTACCAAAAAATCACGTGGAAAGAGAAGTAGCAAAGTATAATTTAAAAATCAAAAGAAAAAAGGAAATTGAGGGAAAATGTGAAATTTCCGTTAGTTTCCCTAATCTAAATGTTGTTATAATGCAGAGAGCACAGAACCACCTGTTTCATTGATTTTCTTTCAGTGAGTACCATTAACAATGCTATCCCTTTAGACCAAACCACCAACATGTCCAGAACTTCAAGTTCATCCATAAGGTCCACAGACACCTACCAGGATTTGACTCAGGACAGCCCTTTGAAAATATTAGTCAATAGGACTTGACATTCATTCATTAACTTTATTTTACAAAATAATATGTTGTCATTTACTGAACTTGCTTCTCCTAGGTATCTCAACTTCACATAAAATTCCCCACCAAAATATTTTATAAGTAAAATATATTGATGAAACACTTCTATGCTCTTCTGAGTTTCTTTCTTGAACATCAACTTTTCAAAAAAAGGACAGTGAGAAGCAAAATTTTTTTTTGCCTTTTTTTTTTTTTTGTTTATTTGTATGGTATTCATGGAAAAAAGAACATTAATAATGGTAAAAGAACATTAATAAAAGAAATTAATATCTAAAGATTTGAGAAGATGCAAAAGGCATTGGACATTGTGACCAAACAAACATTCAAAGTTTGCAAGTTTTTGGAGAGTTACAAATCTTCAGGGTGTACTTATTAAGTTACGATTTCTGAAAATGGCATGTTAGTTTTCCTTGATTGATACTGTTAGAAGTTGAATCACATTGCGTTGAAGCAAGCATTCAGATTCAGATTTAAAATGCACTGGGTTATCACAGTTTTTTATTCCTTTGGTAAATGTCCTTTCTGAATACAGACAGCTCCCACAAATCTTGAATCTGTGGGATATTTAAATCTAGGCATTTGACTCACTGAATAGATTCATCTAATCCCTGAAGCAATACACATATGGATGCATTAACCCCTTTGCTGTTTTGCTCAAATGCTCTGTAAGCTCACCAACAGTGCCAATGTCTCTCATTTAAACCAAATAAAATACCAGTGTGTTTCTTAGGAGAGAAATTTGTAGTGCTTAAGGAACAAAATAAATCTTGACTGAAAAGCTATTTTGTTTGCTGCTCCCCAGCATTAACTTGGAATAACTCCTGGATTCAAAGGGCTTTTGGGAATCACCAATGCTCTAGTGATCCTATCCAAAACCAGTACCTCTTGTCATTTTAGACAACCATAAATGACAGAGACAATCTTTGGGAAAATGGTGCTTTCTCAGGAGAGCAGCATACACTGTTATTCCTCCTTTTCTCTTCCAGTATTCCTTATTTCTTTGCTGTGAGTTTTTCTGACACAACACTCCTCCACAGCAGAAGAAGGCGGGGAGAAATATGGTATACAGAGCAAAATTAGTTTCCTTGGTCACGTTCTTTCCTCAAAACATTTCTACTTTTACTGTGTTCTACTACATGACAGAGTTGTTCCAAAGCAACTTTCCACACTTCCCTGGCAAAACAAATAACATATAGAGTCCAAAAATGGTAACATCATGGAGGGACAAGAGGAAGAATTTCAATTATAAACAACTGCATGTAAGAACAATTAATTTCATAATACATATTTAGAATATCAACATGAAAAACCATTTTCCACTGAGCATTTATTACTTTTGTTGCTTTAGTCAGTATGTGATTTCTTTTTGGAATATAAAGATATTGCCCTATTTATACATTTAAAGAGACTGCAGGTCACATAGCAGAAATAATCCATTTGAGAATTTCAGCAATAAATATGAAATACTTTCACATTTTACTTCCACCTTTTTTTTTTTACTTTCCTGGATGACCTGATTTAACCTTTATCAATTGGATAACTATCACAACAAAAAGCATAAAGATAGCTGTGTATAAATATAACTATAGAAGGAATAGCATTAGCTAATTAGCTAATAATTAGCAGTTATTGATATGTACTGACATGGTTCCATTTGAGGTAATAATCCTCTTTGATTTTCAGGCTGAGAAAAATCAAAAGTTCAAAGGTATCAGTGGTGTGCACGCTGGTAAGTGAGGATATTGATCATGTGTCAAGACAGGGCAAATAAGAAAGGTACACAGTGTCCCCCAGTAGGGCTAAGCAGGTGCTTCTATATGCAACACCACAACACCTAAAAGTAGCTCTCAAAAACACCAAGAGAGATTTGTCAAAGAATTCAATTGTACAGTTCTAAAAAGTACTTGGAGTATTCCAAGAGCACCAAAAAGGTATTTTTAGGGATTTAGAAATGTATCGGCTTCCTGCGAGGTCATGGACAAAAATCCTGCACTGATACAACAAAGTGAAAGAAGATTTGTGCATATTATCTTGATAGGAAAGCCAGCTTTTACCCACTGCAGTTAATTGCAAGACAGAGGTAATGAGTTAGCAGCATGGTTGCAAATGCAAAAGGCATTTTTCATTTCATAAGTGAACATGAAGATCTATGGAAACAATAAAATTCATATTTAGCTACTCATATTTTAACTCCAAGTTCTGTTTCCCTAGATGCATATTTATATTTTAGATTTTTTTTTAAAGGAAGTCACTTAACAAATGCTACATTTCAGTGATGGCACATGCTCACTGCTAAGTGCATGATTAAGCAGTCTGCCGTATGGAAAAACTGATTTTAATCTTCCTAAAATGGCCTATGCTTCATTTGCTTTGGGACCACCTGGGTAAACGCTGGCATTTGACTTTGAAAAACCCCAACCTTTTGTAAGACTGTAAAACAGCGCTTGAGTTGAGAGCATGTCTTAATTGCTTCTTGCACTTGTATCCTCGTTTACCCATAGCACTGGCTCCATGGAACAAGTTCTGTTTTTTATTATATCACTGCCACAATCCTTGTGGAGTTGAACCAGCTTCTCTCAAAAGACCCCAGCTTGCTTTGCCCTTACCCCAAGCTGTCCAGGAGCACACAGCTTCTGTGATGTAGGAATAGCCATCTCATCATGTATTAAATGGCCCAGGCTGAGTAACCAGTCAGGGTAATGTCATGCTCAAGAGGCTATACATATTTCAGACAGGGGTTATCTCACCTTTGGCCAGCCTGAGATGGTCACCCAAGCCAGCGTGGATCTGTTTATAAAAGATAAATTTGATATAGATAAATTTGTGTGCTTCCCATTATCATGAAAGAGGTTACTAGAGTCACCTATAATTAAGGCTGGACAACAGTCATCTTCCTAATATCCTGCTTTTCAATTACCTCTGTCCACCTTCTGTGGATGAAACTGGGAGATGTTAGCTCACATAAAAGAGATCTGAACTAATTTAATTCAAAATGATCAAGGAGTTTTGTGTTTTGAATTACGGGACTGTGGATCAGTCCCTTTAAACAAAGTTCCATTTAACAATCTAACCAAACCTAGCTGTGTGGGGTCTGGGGGAATCCAATGTCACACAAACTCAATGCAATCCTCCTATAATCTGACAGGAAAAAAAGGTCAGAAAACTTTGCATTCTTACTAAGGATTTTCAAAACCCTTGACCTAGCTTGTTTTCACCAAATTGCACATTTTAAAATCCCTGGGTTTAAATTATTTATTACAGGGTTAGAGTGGAAAACTTTGAGTTGCTTTGAAAAGTTTCTTAACTATGTCTTAAAAAAATAAAAAAAAAATCAAGACCAAAAAACACTTTCCACTTGTACTTAAAAAGATCCTTACTTTTAAGAATTAAGGCAAAAACCCCAATTAAATTCCAAGGCAGACTGACACAGTGCCATAGGTGGGTCAATTTGCACTAACACCTTAAGAATGAGATTGAGAAGAAAGAAATAAAAAATCTGATTAAAAACTGGGGTGGGAGATAATGAAAGACAGGGCATTTTAGAGGAGGTAAGGAAAAGATAACTGTACAGGAAGAACGGCGGTCACATTTATAATTAAGAGAGACTGACACCAGAAAAGCAATAACTGAATGGGAAGCCAGAGAAAATGCACATATAGCCAATGAAGAGCAAAGGAGAGAGAGCATAGCTTAGGCTTAGAAGCTAGAGAGATTTACTCAGAAAAAACTTTGGAGTTAGGATGGGGTTGGGACAGAGATTTACGCTGTCACTTTCGAGATTATGGCTGATGGAGTGAGATAAGAAGAGGCGAAGAGCAAGGACAAGTTGAAAAAGCTTTTTTTAGGAGAAGTAGAAAGGAAGGGTGCAGCAAAAAGTTTATCTCACAGAAGTATTTTGTGATCAAGAGGTAGGAATCCTCAACAGTGACAATGGTTTTCCTGACCATAATCCCCATCATTCTCTGACTAATAGTAACTTATGCAGTCCAACATAAGTATGCAATTTTTGCTAATATTTGTGTATCAGAGAATGATTACCTATACTACTAGTCACTACTCTGTCACTTGAGGTGAGAGAAGACTTAGCAGTGGATGAAAAATCATCAATCCATGCTCAGGATCCATCTGGGTAACAGTATGTCACAAGGTTCCATGCACTGTCTTTTTCCTCTAGTTAGTTTTCCTTAAAGCCAAGAATCTGCATTATGCTCAAATACTACATTCTACCAGCACTGAGTAGATAATTTAGTCAAGAAAATGAGCTTTTAGATGAAGTGGCCACATATCTCTACAAGATCAAATTCATTGTGTGACATGGACTGTCCTTAGAACATGAATCAAAGTCCTTTATGACAAATATTGTAGTCTGAGAAACTTCATTTGAGTCCTCAGATTAAAATGTCAAATAAGCAGGCAAGATGAATAAATTTTGGGGAGGGAAAAAAGATCCCTATAGAGAGTGTTGAAGCTTTGTACTAGGATATTGTCCTAAATCTAAGAAAAGACAATAACCCAGCATGTGCCGTGTCATGGTCCTTTAAGCAGCAGGACTGTCCCCACAATGTGATCAAAGGGAACTCTCCACCACCTTCCTAACCTGTCATTTTGTCACAGGAAACTGGAAGACCCTCACAGCTGTGTAGAGTCCCATCACCCAGCATCTCTGTACCTTGTCAAAGTCTCCCTTAAACCTGAAAGATTCCTGTAGGTGTGGGCAAATTGAAATTTATTAATATCCATTGCTTAACTCTGAGGACATATTTCCACTTCTCATATTTTGTTTTCATAAAATTTCAAAGTATAGCTTTAAAGGCTGCTTCTGCATTTATGTCGGAAATTAATTTGCCTATGAAGAACTCACTTCACCTAATTATCGTCTAGAATCTGTTTTGGGGGTTTATGTTACTGTGAGGTATGTTTTGCTTTATGTTTTTTTTCAAATGATGGAAACTCTAAGAAAAATGGCTCAATTGAAATACTTTTCTGAAACAAATACATTTTTAATTTTGAAGATTTAAAAGGCCTTATCGGTATGACAGTCTTGATAGTCACATGGTAAGTACTGCATTTTGAAAATGTCATTGCCAATTCAATTCAATGTCAACTTTAGTTTCATTTTAACTTTCTTTTTATTTTCATATCTTGAAAGCAAACATAAAACAGCGTATAAAACTTACTAAAATACCTTTGGTCTTTTTATCTTTGTCTGTTTTGCATTCCACACTTTCTTCCTGCCCAATACAAGACTCAAATACCCAATCAGCACAACTGCTGAGAACTACACTACTGCCTGCAATACCACTTAGCAGAAGCAGTGCTAGAATACATAAAGAGCTAGATAAAATGTTCATTTTGCAGATTATATCAGAAACAGTGTACAGCACTGAAAATCATAAATATATCAAACATTTCTTACACCGATTCACTTCTCCTGTTGTAAATCACACAATAAAAGCCCCTTGTGAGAAGAGATAATAAAGATAAATAATGGTTTTGAAATGCTTAGATATGAGAGTAATGATCCATACAGACAGATTTAATAATGTTGTTTTACAGACAGGTCTTTCACCCACTAATAAAATAGAAAAATGGGGGGAAAAGAGAAAAGAGGAGAGATGTAGGAACTATGAAATATCTATTCATTTGCAGCACCTTATCCAGATCGCAGTCTAAAAGAGGTGTAGATCCTTTTTTCTGGGGATGAGGAAGAGGGGACACAAATATTGTCAGTTACAGGATTACCTGGTATGCCACAACAAATAACCGGTGGAAGCAGCAGAAGATGAAGACACTACCCGAGACTGCACAAATTACCTTAATTTCAGTGTTCTCTGTCTTCTTGGAACTTGACTCCTACGATACTGATTTTAAACAATGCTTATTGTACAATGTATGCTTATAGAGATCGATGCCATCTCAGTCCTCATTCTCCATCTTTGCACCTAAATAACTGTTTATTTTCTGGGAATGATGAATTCTCTGTCCTCGGGCAAAGCCAAACAGATGCGACTTACAGCAATGCTCTGAGACCCTCCTCTACCAGCAGTCACTTCACTTCTCCCTGAGACCTTCTTACTACAGCTGTTCACCCTTCCATAATTGTTCCTTTTCCACATCTTGTGCTTGTCAGACATCTAAGATGAAGATATTTTTGCTGCTCATAAAACACTGAGAAACAGAACACAGGCAAAGGAGTGCTTATCCTGTTACAAACCAAGTTTCTAAACTGTGACTCTATTAGTTTCTTTACACTTTCTCTAGCAAGAAATGAAGGCTAATAGCTCTCTTCTTCTCCCTAGCACAGTGCGTGACTGCGGAGGATGGAAAACACCACAGCCTCAATTTAAAAAGTACAATCTAAGAGAGGTTTGCAATTATAAGAAACATAACTTCAGTAATGATCTGTCAAATCAAGTTGAAATAAACAAAATTATTTATGTCTTCAAAAAATCCCAAACCCCCCCCTATTTTTAACACACAATTATTTTTTCTAATGTATCATTGTAAGCAAGAATAAGAATATTGAGAACTAAAGAAGAATAAAAAAACCCAAGCAAAATTCTGGCATACTTTTAGGGAAAAAAATTAAGATAATCAGCTGAATGTTTAGTTTACATTAATTGTATATTCCTCATAAATGCTGAAGGGCTTACTGTAAAAGAAAATCTCTCCTGCATTATATATAGTTTTCTAGTTAAGCCATTCTGCTCTTCTGGAATAACTACATGACATGACAGTGAAATATATAGAACTTAAAATTCCTATGTGGCTTCTGGATTGATGTGTCCTCCAAGAAAGAGGCTATCCCAGTTTGAGGGGCTTATGATCAGCCCATGACATTTTAAAGACTACAGTATGATCTTAACAGAAATTACTGGGCCTCTCCTAGGGATGCTGGGAATCTGCTGGAAGCTGCAACCCATGACTGAATTCACAAAAAATTCCATTGCTAATAAATCTCTTCTTACCAGAGGGCTAGCTAAAATCCTCTTCTGTAAGAAGTGGTATCCAAAGAAATACTTAGGACAGGAATTACATAAAAAGTGAGGTTTGGGGAAGATAATGCTGGCGGTGAAAAAGCAGGAGCATGTAAAGCCTTTGACAGGCAAAATTCACTGGACACACTTCACACCTTCAATCATGGGTGCAGTGGAATTAAAAAAAAGAAGCAGAGAGATGAACCACTGAGTTATTATTATATGTGAAGCAATTATAACAGTGTGAAACTAAGCCTAGCAGAGACAGCAAGGTATATTTTTTCTAAAACCACAAAACTTCTGAAAGACTGACATAACCTAATGTTGCAACAGAGGTGTTTCCTTGCAGAAGTTTATAATTATCTAAAATTCACGAGTCTTATCTGTAATTATGAAACTCATTGTGAGACATAGATTTCAATCCAAGATGGAATGAATTCTGGGATATGCAAATTTAGATTGAGAAAGAGCTCCAAAACAACAGCTTCAGACTGTGAAGTGCTACAGCAATAATGGAAAAGGACAAAATGAGCAACAGTAAAAGGAACACCTGTAGTGAGAAGAATGGAGTAGTAGAATAGAAAATTGAAATTCAAGAAAGAAAACCCCTGACAATAAAAAAAACCACAGCAAAATAAAGAGATTCCCAACATTCCAAGTCAGAGAAATTGCCCATGATTATACTAGTCTTCGGACAATCAGCAAATAAAATGGTAAAACAGGCACGGAGTCACATGCACAAAGATTTTCTTATGCTTCATAAAAATTATTTATCAGATGAAATAAAACCTCCTGCATATTGAAGGGAGATGGACAACAAGCTAGCAGCATTATTAGAAATGAAGGAATAGAAGGAGATAGTAAACAGATGCATCATGAAATGAAACAGGCCACAAGTTCTTGAAGTGAGAAATGTTCTTCTCAAGGTCTTTTTCAAATTATTCTACTGTAATAATTATGCTGTCCCTTCCCTCCTCCCCCTTTTTTTTAATCTTTTCTTTTTGAGAGAAAGGATATCTAACTGGAAGACTGAATAGAATCTTTTCTTCACAAATCAAATATCTGCATAATTTTCCTAAGATCCCTGCAAAGAGGGAGCTGTGTTCTTTGTTTTCGTCAGCCAAATCTTTTTGGAAAGAAAGACTAAAAGCAAAATTAAGTATTTGTGAAATCCAAATGCTATGAAATATGGACAACAAACAGGTCTTCTTGGGTATAATGAATCACTGTGAATCAGTGACACAAAACGCTTTTTAGAATGAACAGCATAATGGACTAAAAACAAAAGAATTCCAGTAGCTGCTAATTTTGCTTCCAAAAGTAATTGTTTCAGACTCTCAAGAAAATGTTAATTGCTGTGAGAGCAATTCAAAGATACATTCAGACTCCTATTCTGCACCTAGAAAAAAATCATTAGAGCAGATGTAAAAACCAGTCTCAGATAGTTCCAAGTAAGTGATTACTTGCTGCATTGCATAAGCATAATGTAGCTTAACTTAGAACTAAGTGAAATTTAGTAGAACTGGAGAAAAAAAAAAATTAAAAAGGAAAACCACAAAGAACTGGCCAGTTTGAGGAAACCTCATCCTAAAAGGCAATGTCAAGCTCCCAAGTCACAGTAGAAACACAAAAGAAAATAATTACCAATAACTGTGGTTTTTGTCTATCTGCTCTGTACAAAAATGTTCCAAAGACAAAGAATATTTTTGGATTTTGGGAATATTGTCTATTGATTTTTATACTCAGTAGAAAACAGTAGGTATAGAAATGAGAAAAAAAATGGCATTATGTATTTTCAGGATACAAAACTTTTAGAGCAAATGTTATGGTAAGCATGATAAAAGAGGCCCCCAAGAATCTTCTCAAATTGCTGATTTCAGAAAAATTTCAGGAGGATTTTAGTGCTAAAGTAATTTAAGAAATCCAGATAAAGAAAATTTAGAATTAGATTAATAATAAACTAAAATAGTATGTGTATAAATATAAAAGTGTACCCAACATTTTAAATTTTATGAGAATGAAAAAATTGCCTAGTTATTCTACTGTAGTCCCTACTGAACTCTATGGCAGGATAAAATCAGAAAACACAGACATGTATTTCATATATAACTAAGATCACAAGGTAGTCCCATGTCTCCAGGAGGAATAGAGCACTTTTACTTAATTCTTTTTTTTCTCTTTTCCATAACTTTACAGGGGCCTGGAGCTGCAGTTCACATACAAAATCTGACTGATTTATACAAGTTTAATGATAATCTGTCCTTTTTTGATTTTTGGTTTTGAGTCCTGTTCCCCACTGGGCCATCTGGAAGTTCCTTATAACCTGCTGGCAACTATTCATTATTTCAATTTTTTTTTCCAAATGAAGTTCTGGAAAGCAAGATTGTAGAGAGTATTTGCAGATTTGATAAAACTGAAAAACATACTATCTCTTTCAGTATATTTGCAGTTAGAACCATACAAAGTGCCCATTTTCTAAGCAGAGTATTTCAGTGTGCAAGAGAAATAATGATTATTGGTTTTCCATATTAGGAATACTTTTCTTGTAGATTGTACCTGACTGCTAAGCAGGTACCAAGCAAGGTGTTTTATTTTTGGTGTCCTGCCCATGTAAAGTTGGTGTTTATTGAAGTGTAGGTTTTGTTATAAACTCAGACTGATTCATATCTTTTCTACTGGGCTGATTATAGACATAAAGCTTGTAATATTCAGGGACCTCTGAAAGCAAAATTATCTTGCTATCTTTGTTGCTAATTTCAACCCTCAGAGTGAATGGACTCAAAACTGTAAGGAAAAAGACACCAAGAGACAAAGGCAGGAAGAAAAAAGCACAATTGCATAAGTTTTAGCTCCCTCTCATTAGGGAGACATGTTTAAAAGCATCTCTTGACTGTTGGAATTTTAACAGGAATGATTTCTTTATGGCTAATAACTTGGTGGGTTTGTTATCTTTTTATTGCCATGAGCTTTGCTGATTACCATAGGAATATTCCAGTGAGGAAATTTTGCTCACATGAATAAAAATGTGTTGGACCAGAGTCTAAGAAAGCATGCTAATTCCTTTGGGCACACCAATATTATCAACATCAACACCACTGTCCTGAGGCAGAGCTTACTTGCTACTTAACATTTCTGAATCTGTTGTGCAACAGGCCATCACAAAGTGACTCTGCCCTGATGTTCAACACTACTCTGTTGGAGCAAGCAGCATGCACCCTGCACAAGTAATTTATGCACAGACAGATCTGACCTGCTTGAACATTATAAAATAAACATTGACAATTGTCAATGGTGTCATTGGCTGAAGCCACTAAGAGTATGGCTATGAGATTTCCTGCCTAATGTATCTTCTTTTCCATTTCCACCTGAAAATATTTCTGAAGTCCTAACTCAAATGGGGCATGATCTGCTTTCCATTATATATATTTTTATTTTTTTGTTAAATGCATGGCAAAAAACATTGGACCACAGTGCTGTGGAATACCTATCAGAATTTTGTTCAAAATACAGTCTAAGCACCTAGCAGAGCTTTTTGGATGATACAAATTGGTGTAAGAAATATAATTTTATATACATCACTTCAGAGATGCAGACTCCAAACGTAAGTACTGTATAGAAAAACCTAACAGTATCAGGCCCATAAGCAAGGTGTTTCACATCCTATATAGACAGTAAACAGGATAATATTTTTATATTTCAGGGGACTATTTGATTTTGAGTTATTGCAAAGAGTCATTCAGTTAGGATTATGAAGTCTCAGCTGGAGATAAGCTTTTCAAAGCTTCATTTTTGTTGCTTTTAATTGTACCATATTCAGTGACTCACTGCTGATTAAGACATCAAGTATTAATAAAGATACGTTTTTGAGGAATTTTAGTACTTTGGGTTCCTGACATTCTTTGCCAGTGCTGAAAACCCTGCCACAGTTCCAAGCCAGATGTTGACAAAAATTGTTGAGATATACTGGAGAGAGTTTATACTCCATGCAGTTCATCTGCATCAGAATGAATGGATCATTTTATCAGTTAGAGCAGGGCATGAAATTGATAAGATTTTGTCAACTACTGTGGCGGTTCAGTTTCAGGGGAAGATTGGAGCAGCAGGTTCTTCAAATTATAACAGCCAGTAGGATGTTAAGCCAAGTCAATTAAAGTTAAGAGTTGAACCAGTACATCAATTTTTTCCCCACGGATAATAGCAAAGAGGCAGATATCTCCCATAGACATTTGTACAGATATGAGTAAGAATGTAATTTGACATGTCTTTGAATATGAAGCGAGCGGTCCTGAGCTTTCAAAAAAAATTTGTGACTGAACTAAGTAATTGAGTAGGCTATTTGATGTAATTTTGTAATCCAGGAAAAAAAAAATGTACAAATCAAGAATGAAAATTAGTGGAAGTTCAGAAGAGCTTTTCTGTTGGAGCACTTCTTTTAATGTGAGATAATTGTTTTTTTTTTTTTTTTTCAAAAATACTGTCCATTTCAAAATAATCAAGGAGGAAAAGACCAAATAAGTGTAAATGTAACAATAGAATGTGTATCTTTATAAATTACAAAAGAAAATAATTATTTTCTTTGGTGACAAACAGGAAGGAAAGAAACAAAGCAATTCAGGTCCTAAATTCTCCCTGTCCTGTTCCTCATATTGAATTTTTTTTATGCTCTCAAACTCTCAACTACCCTTTTTAGGACAGAGGCCTCTTTTTAGGTACCATCTGTAGCAGAAAATAAGTACATATATTAAAAAAAGAAAAGGTCTAAACTATCCCCCACCCGCCTCAAGATTGTTCTCATTCTCCCTAGGGAATCTTTAAAAAAAAAGGAAGTTCTTGAAAAATTCCTAGAGATATAAAAACTCCAAGTATGTTCCTATATGTCTAGGACCTGGTACATGTGAATCAACAAGGGAAAAGATAATGGACAAGAATTTTTTAAACTATTTTACCTCAAATCTGAACCTGCATTAGAAATCTGGAATTAGGCATGAGATTTGTATGAAAGTAACTCAGGAACACAAATGAATTTACTTCTTCAGTTCTAGTCAAAATCAAATAAATATAAGGGATAGCAGAAAAATCAAAGAAAATATAAAGTCAATGGATATACAAGATAGGAAGTGTCTACCATGCAAAAGAGGGAAAAATGGAATGACTGCACTTTCAATAATATAAATATTTCTGATTTTTTAACTACTCAAAATTTTTTCCTCTTAAAAATAAAATATTCCTGTATTACATCAACAGAGGAATCTGAGATGAGAAAAACCAGAATTAGATACTTTAATCTGTGTTTAGTTTCTATGCCTATTTTTCAAATTTTCAGAAAGCTAAACTAAGACTCAAGAAAAGTAAAGATGCAGATGTTCACTTCAAAGATAAACCTCCACCAAACAATAGGAATTCAAAAACACACAAAAGTATCTAAATAATTGCTATCCACAATTAAATGTAGAAATAATAGGAGAGAGAAGGTTTAGCAAATAAACTCTTGTGTCTCTAGTCACAAATAGATAAAAGTGTAAAATACAGATGAGCAATACTCCCCTTCTATATCCAGTGACGTGTATCCATCTGCACCTAAATTATGTAATGACTTTTTCTAAACAAGTTTTGGTGAATTTTTCCTTCTACTTGTCCAGTTCATTCTGAAACCACCCAAGATATGACTTGAGAAAGAGTCCAGTCCAGTCATTGCAAGCATAATTCTTTTCCTCACAAACTCCAGAGAAAACCAGACAATATTCAAAAACGCCGATAAATGATCAATCAAAACACGGACAACTCAAACCAGAATTCTCTAGGCTGATGAACTCATTGCATTGTACATAGAAAAATTGTAAAAAATAATAAGCACACAGTTACATTTAATAGGGTATTTAATGGTACACTTTCTGGCTGGTCTTCTGCATTAATTAAATTTGAGTGACTTCATTATCTTTGTGAAAAAACTACATTAAGCCAGGAATGCATCACGGCAAAATGCAATATTGCTCTTTCCACTGTGGAAAACTCAGTCAGGAATGTTTTACTTTTTTTTCTCAGGTATACCTTCTACTTTGCAAATTAGAAGCTTTACATACATTCTGATTATTGAGATTATATTTCTTTTTGCAAAGATAAATTTTACCATATGGCAATGACTGAAATTGAAGGCAAAATAGGAAAATAAGAAAGTAAGGTTGTTCCTGCAAGACCAATGTTTTGTTTCACACCTTTGGAAACAAATAAAATAACACATTATTAAAAAAATAAAGTGGTTTTATAGCTAAGCATGTCAGATGCAGTAAAAAAGGCAATTTTTAAAGATTCGAATTATATTTGTAATATATTCATAAAAGTGAATTTTAGCAACAACTGAATGTTTATATGTGACACATTGCAATGTAGAAATACTTGTGGAAGTGAGTCTTTAGGCAAACTGCACTCTAAACAGCACTAGATAATAAAAAAAGAACCACTCAGACTGTCAGAGTGGCATAGCTAATTAATATTAATTTAATCATAATTAATTCATAGACCATTAATAGCAGAAAAGCAATTGTATTAGAGAGCCCATATTAGAATGTAATTGAGTACCATTCACTGGCTAAGTTAATGGTGTTATTTATGAAGTATTTAGCATTTGTTATACACTAAATAATACTAAGAACTGTCAGCTATACATATTATTCAACCAGTTCTTCCTTATTCTGATTAAATAGAGTCCATTCAATACCAGTAAAGAAGAATAAACTTCTTTCTGTCTTGACATAAAGCTTTAAATCTATTATATTTTACTCAAGCTTTTAAGCTGTGTTTATATAATAAACTATAAATGAGATAAATAAATCAATAATAATACATAAAAACATCCATCTTTTCAGTGTCAGGAATTTTGAATACTTATTATTCTTAGAAAAATTGTTACTACTTTGCAGGATTTCTGATTAGCTGCTCAATGAAGTTTCTTTTTCACAGGATTCCCCAAAGATATTTACAAACAAATGCCCAGATGTTGGAATCACTGCACATCTCAGAAAAAGACTTTGTATAAAAACTGTCGCTATCACTGATGAGCAAGATAAAGAAGCCTGTTAGAAATCATGGCACATTTTTTGGGTAAAATACATTCATAGACTCATAGAATGATTTGTTTTGGAAGTGACCTTAAAGGGCATCTGGTTCCAACTCCCCTGCCATGGCAGGGACTCCTTCTGCCAGACCAGGATGCCCAGAGCCCCATCCAGCCTGGCCTGCCTGCCCAGCTTCTCTGGGCCACCTGTTCCAATGCCTCACCACCACCACATATATAGCTAAACACACATATGTATAGAATATACACATGTGTACATAGAAAATAGGCATATTTTCCCCCTCCCTTGCCTGAACAAGCATCAAATAGTGGGACTTTCTATATTAAAATAAGTAAGCTAGCATAATATTGGAAAAAAAAAAAAAGAAAACATACAAAAGAGGACTGAGGGGAACAGCCTCTAACAAAGTCCAGGAAATCATGAATGATAAATCCTTTTCGAAATACATTGGAAAAATGTCTAGCAGAGCAGAGTCTAGATTGCCAAAATATAAAGAAAATATTCAGAAGATGTAAAATACGCTAGAATATGAAGTGAAATGTGTTTTCCTTGTTTGTTCTGCAGTAATTTCGAGGTATTTCCACACCAGAAGTTTTTATTTCCAGGTAAGATGCTGAACAGATCTTTATCAGATTGAAATGTTAGTAGAAAAGTCTTTAAAGCAAATTTAGAAAATGATCAGCAGCAAATCACTAGGCCTGGAAGATATTCAGTGAAGAGTTTTTGAGCAGCTCAGAAAATGAAATAGTTCTTATGGCATGTAAACTTCATACTAAAAATGCTTTAGAACAGAAGGACTGCAAAATGGGTAATGGGGCACAGTCCATCACCAAATGTGTTGAAATATAATGTACATATGTTGGAACATTCAACCAGATTAAATTTAAAAACCAGACACAAAGGATTCTCTGTTGGTGAAGCTCTTCAGCCCAGATTACCAGAGTGTGTAGAAGTTCTGCTCCTGCTCACAGGGTTGGTTTTTCAAAATACATTGGGTGTAGACTGGGGCAGAAGCAGGACTGTCGACTAGACAAGTCTTGTTTGGACCCTACACATGTGTGCTTGGTTTTAGACTTGTTTCTTTTTTGCTATTTCAGGAATTTTTTCTACCTTTAAAATATTAGTCACAGATCATTACTGCCGATGAAGTATGCCTGCTTCTATTCTGAGTCCCAAGTAAGAGTAACCTTCTGTCTATATGACAAACTGCAACAAAGTCATCCCTGAAATGAACTATCTTGACAATAGAAGGCATGAGAAAGGAAAATACAACCTGCAGTCTTACTTATATCTTACTGAGCCTGTATCAAGGATAGCACAGCACTACTCATCGAGCCTACTCTCTTATAGGCCATTCCTACTGTTAAGGATCTCTAATAATTTGCAACTAAACTCCTAATAAAATGTTGAACTTCTAACAGATGTT
The DNA here is from genome assembly GCF_035770615.1 of Melospiza melodia melodia. Lineage (NCBI taxonomy): Eukaryota > Metazoa > Chordata > Aves > Passeriformes > Passerellidae > Melospiza > Melospiza melodia. Next base: position 132,529,299 of record NC_086194.1, on the reverse strand, counting down.
CAAAGACATTTGCAAGATTTATTTTTAAAAGCCATATAATTACAATGGAGACAATTTAATTAGAGGCTCAAAGATGTTCTGTAATTGAACCCTGCAGCACAATCTTCCTTCCAAGAGAAAAGAAGCTTACTTTGCCTGACAGAGATGAACCAGCATAAAAAGGTAAAACCATCCTCAGAAGCAAAGCCTTAGAGGTAGTTGTTTGTTGCCTAGAACAAATAATTGTATTTGAAATCAAATTTATTTTCACCTTTGTGCAGGCTTGGGGTACCTTACGAATTTTGGCTTTCTCTCAATGTTCAGTACTGATTCAATACACACTCAATAATCCTCATGTAACACGTAAGGTGAAGACTGGAATGTTAATAACATATCTCTGGGCATTCATTTGTAAGTATCTTTGTAGCCTTAAGATGAAAATGAAAGTTTGAGTCCAAATCAAGGAAACAAGGGAAGAGGACAAAAAACCTAAGCTTCTTTGGCATTCATCCCTTAAATGAAATGAAATGAAATAATTTCATTTTCAGAAATGAAATAATTATCAGAAATAGGATGCTCAATAGATTTTCTTTTTCCTACCTCCTAAGCATGAGTTCTATCTCTCTTTTACCTGAGGCTGAGGAAATAATGACAGAAGGAAGAAAAATTAAACATACACTGTGACAAATTGATATAAATAAATGTATATATGGAAGTACACTAAAATACCTGGGCATGAAGCAATACAGAAAAGTCTGCTTCTATGCTTTTGCACTATTCAGAAAACAGCCTATTTCCCATGCAAACTTTAATTTATTTTATTTTTAATTATGAGAAGTCTCTTGGAAACCTGAGCAGCATCTCTTGAGCTTTGGTTTTAAGCTGAATAAAATTAGATGTCATTTGCTGGTCTTCAAGCAGTTTTACAAAACTGGTCAAGATCTTGCAACAAGCTAAAAAATGGCAAATGGAAAAACAAAATACATATTCGCCTAAGTTCAACTACCTTGTAATGTGCTGTTATTATATTAAGTACGACCCCTCTTAAGAAAAATTGGATTTAGTTCATACTGCAGTGAAAGTGAAAACGAGCATAACTTTACAAAGAATTAAAAACAGAGATACAGCACAAAAATTTTATAAGGTTTAAATCACAATGTTTTCTTATAAATGAAACCCATGGAAAAATACTGAGAAAATTGAATTCAGTGTAATTGTAGATGTGCTGATGGATGACAAAATTTTGATTTTCTCAAATATATTTTTTATCTTCAACAATGGACATGTGTTTTAAATATAGGGTGACACCACCGTCACCTGCTTCCAAATTTACATTAACATTAAAAATCCTAAATTAAAAAACTTCAGTAAAATAACCTGAAGTTTTAGTTTTATTTTGATAAATATATTTTGAGATAAGAGAGGCTATATAGTCAGAGCTAGAATTGGACAGGAGAACAGAGGACAAGAAACATGAAAGCAAAGACTAGAGAAATTGTGAGTGTTCATAAAGCCAATCCAATGGCAAGGATGACACATAAAGGTGAAAGTGTGGTATAAAAAAAATTAATAAAAAACCCCTAACCCACACAAGTGTAAATGGGAAGTCTTCTAACCCCTTTCAGAGGAAAAAGTGGTATTAAAAGTGAATTTCTGAAGGAATCAAGAACAAAAGGAGACAGATTTTTAACAGTTTTTGATTAGTGGAGCTGTTAAGCAATATAAATATAAGATTTATTTCTTTTCCAGGGAGACAAGAACACTTTAGAGATACTGTAACTGTATAATGCAGCAAACTTCTGCATCCACTTAGAGAGATGACTGGTTCTATAACTTTAAAGTCCATATCTGCAAAGTTTAAAAAATAAGTGGAAGTTTTTAGTATGAGACTGTTGTCAATTAGAGATGAAGACATGAGTTTGGTCTCTAATTGCTGATGAGTCTTTGGACACAAGCAATATATCAGGACTTCTTAGCAGAATTTGACCTTCAACATCTATACTTATTCATACTTGTCAGAAAATTAAATTAACCACTGAAAATAGCTTCCTCTGATCATTGTTATTTCAGCAAAGCAGGTCAGCAGCCTGTCAGTTCTCCCATGTAACTTTCTTCTTGTTACAATTCTAATCCATCAAGGTAACTTCAAGGGTAGTTTCAAAATATTTTTCCCAAGGTAGCATTAGGTTGACACTTAAAACAAAAGCTCAGCATTCTCAAGTCCTTTCCATCCCTTGCCATGAACAGATGGCACAATCAAGATAGAGCCATTTCCTTACTCTCAAAACTTGGAGGAAGTGGAACTCATTAGGAAAACCAAAACTGATGCTACAAATATTTCTGAAGCTGTTTTTATTTTAGTACATAACAAGTACAGTAGCAGCAATATGTTTCCTGGCTCCTGGCACTATATGTTCAGTTTGTGTGGCCCAGTTTTGGTACCAGGTGTGCTGTAGGGGTGACCTCTGCAAGAAGCTGCCAGAAACTTCTCCCATGTCTGTCAGAGCCAGTGTCAGCCAGCTCCAGGATGGACCCGCTGCTCACCAAGGCCGTGCCCATCAGTGATGGTAGCAGCACCCCTGTGATAAAATTCAAGGAAAAAAATTTTGCACAGAAGTAATTACACCCCAGACAACAGTGGGGTGAGAATAAGTGAGAGGAACAGCTGTGAGGAGACACCAAGGTCAAATGGTGGGGAAGGGGGACAGGAGGTGCTTCAGGCACTGGAGCAGAGATTCCCCTGCAACAAATGATGCAGACCATGGTGAGGTAGATGTACCCCTGCACCCCATGGAGGACCACAGGGATGCAGAGATCCACCTGCAGCCTGTGGAGAGAGGATACCCACACCAGAGCAGATGGATGCTTGAGAGGAGGTTGTGATGGGTGGGAAACCCATGATGGAGCAGAGTCCTGCAGAACTATGGAGAGAGGAGCCCGCCCTGGAGCAGGTTTCCTAGCAGGATTTGTGACCTTCTGGGGGATCAACACTGAAGAATACTCTTCTTGAAGGACTGTACCCTATGGAAAAGTGACCCACTTTGGAGCTGTTGGCAAAGAACTGTTGTCAATAGGATGGACTCACACTGGAGAACTTTGTAGAGGATTGTCTCCTGTGGGAGAGACCCCATGCTGGAGGAGGGGAACAACAACTCCTCTCCCAGAGTGGCAGCAGAAACAGCCTGTAATGAACTGACCATTCCCTGTCTCCCTGCACACTGAAAGGGAGGAGGTAGAACCTGGCAAGAAGGGGACACTGGGTGGAGGGTGTTTTTAGGATTCAGCTTACTTATTACCCTGCTCTAATCTTGGTTGGTAAAAAATTCAATTAATGGCCTCAAGTCAAGTCTGTTTTTCCCATGGTAGTAATTGGTGAGTGATCTCTCTGTCCTTCTCTCAACTCATGAGCCTTTCATTATATTTTTTCTCCCCTGTTCATTTGCAGAGGGGAGTGATAGAGCTTTGGTGGGTGCCTGGCGTGCAGCCCATACTAATAACTGACTAAAATTCAAAAAGAACTCAAAATATTAGAAATAAAACACTTTTACCCTTTTTGGGTCATTTCGAAAGCTGCTAATTCAGATGTTGAGCACAATATGTGATCCAAATAAGGTGATGGTTTCTCTCCACCTAGTAACTGAGACACCTCAATATTCAACTTCAGGTGAGACAGTGAGTTGAAAAAAAACCCCACACAGAAAATGTTTTTTTTTCCTTGCTCTTTGACAGAAGAAGGAATATGCAGCTGTTAACAGTGAATTATAGGATAAAAATTATAAATAGGGCTGAGCTCACTAAAGGAAATATCATGCCAATCACTCTGCATTCAAAAATCCTCTGAATTATGCAGTGCAACATCCTCACATACAAGAAGAATATGCTTGCATGGAAACACCTGGTCATTATACACTGCTTTGTTTCTTTTGTGATAAAACTTCGTGTAGAGAGGCTGCTGAAGAGAAAAAATAAATGCAAAAGAAAGAAAACAAAAAATAAAGCATTCCTACCATACAAGAAAAATAATAACTACATGGGAGGAGTATTTTTTTTCTCTCAATAGAAAATTAAAAACCATAGAGGAAAACAATAAAAATATGAAAATCATAATATTTTATATTTTTTGAAGAAAGGAGAAATCAAAAAATAGATTTTAAAAAACCCAGTAACTTGGATTATGGAAGACTACAATAAAACTCTAAAAGTCATGGTCACTAGGAAAAAATCATCCAGATCAATTAAGGATATTTGATAACTTTGCATTTGAAAGAAAGATTTCAACATATTGATGTTCTTACAAAGAATATCCTTCTATTGATAATAGCTTCTGCATTAATATTTATGATATGCATATTGGTCTTTTTAATTGGCCGCAGTTTGCTCTCCTGTAAATTATTTTAGAAATGCTACATATCCGAAATTACCCTCTAATTCCATCAATAATATTACAACAGCTTTAGAGTTTGCCTCAAAACTTGGTGGCTTGAGGGCACTCTTTGATTTTAATAAAGAAACCTATGCAAAGAGCAAGCTGTCAATTTAACCATAAGTAGGTCAGAACTAAACTAGGACACTTATTCTTTGGGCCAAATCACAAATCAGAGGGAAAAGGCTAAGCTAAAAGGGTTTTACTGAAAATGCCAATCAGTAGTTACACAACCAAGGAAATGAATCAGACAGTGGCTTTTACAGAGCAAAGAAATGGCTGCCCATGAGTATTTGGAATCACTTATGGGTGCAGAGCCATTGAAAATGTCCAGCTCCTGCAAGGGAAAGTTATGCATGGGTGAAACTGGAGACATTTTATTTTCCTGTAGATTACATTGTACAAAGAAAGTGGAAAGGAACAAAATTTAAAAATTGCCACTCTATATGATACATTAATGTATTTAGTGTGGTTTTATTCTTTTCTGTCAATGATCATTCCATATAAGAAAGGATTGAATGCTGTAGGATACTTGTAGGAATATATGTATAACTAGATCTACTTCCATATTTTTTGTTCAGTTGTACCAGAATTCTTCCCTCAAACACCAAGGGTCACACAATAGCATAACTTGAATCAACAGCCTGAAGACTTCAGGGTAGGGCAAGTGCCATCACTGAATAACTAAGTATGATTCTGAACATCATTTGATGTCCCTTTTTTTGACAAATAGATATTTTTATGATGCAAGTCTCCATTCTTTGGGTCATCATCCACACTGCATTACTTAGCAACCACCTGGGTGTCTTAAAATCTCCCTCAGAATCAGGATCTTAAAATAATACACACCTCATGTGTAAAGGAATCTGTCCCCAAAAGCATATTTACTGTCAAAACAAAATAGGAAATGAAGAAACATCATATAAATAAAGAAAAACGGAAAAGAGAATAAAAATAAGGCCAGGTCAGTCCTTTGTTATCTGAAGTATCAGATCGTTTCATTTAAATCAAATAAAAAAATCAACAATACATGTATCTCTAGGATAGAGATTGTGTTTGATTTACATATGAGAACTTCCATAAAGCTAAATTCCTCATAGGAAATTCTTAACTTCTTCCTTGTCCTGATTCTAGCAGAGCTGGAAGACGAGCAGTATGATGGAGACCAATACCCTGCCCTTTGGCACAGTGTGCTTTTCACACCCACTATGACTTCCTGGCACAGTACCTTCCGTTCTCATGTTCATTTAACTATATCCCCCCTTTTAACACTTGGAAATCAGTCATCAGCCTCAATTGAGTGCAGAAGAGAGTGGGCTGTCTTACGGAATTGTTCCCTCCAGTACACCTGCAGTCAAAATGCTCTAAAGCTTTGCTTAGTTCAGTAAATTAGAATTGCAGAGAACATTCCCTGTCTCTGGGACTTGATCATCTATACAGTTAAGATTTTAGGATTCAAGATCATCAAGTCCAACACATTCCCTAACACCTCAACTAAACCATGGCACCGAGAGCCACATCTAGTCTTTTTTTAAACACATCCAGGGATGGTGACTCCATCACTCTCTCATCTCCCTGGGCAGACAATTCCAGTAATTTATCACTCTGTCCATACAAAAAAAAAAAAAAAAAAAAAAAAAAAAATTCTCAATATCCAACCTATATTTCCCTTGCTGCAGCTTAAGACTGTATCCTCTCATTCTGTTGGTTGCTGCCAGGAGAGAGACCAACTCCGCTTGACTACTACCACCCTTCAGGGAGTTGTAGAGAGTGACAAGGTCACCTCTGAGTCTCCCTTTCTCCAGGCTAAACACCCCCAGCTCCCTCAGTCATTCCTCACAGGGTTTGTGTCCCAAGCCCCTCACCAGCCTCGTTGCCTCCTCTGGATGTGCTCATCCTCTCAACGTCCTTCCCAAACTGAGGGCCCAGCACTGGACACAGCACTCAAGGTGTGGCCTCACCAGTGCCGAGTACAGGGGCAGAATGACCTCCCTGCTCCTGCTGGCCACACTGTTCCTGATCCAGGCCAGGATGCCCTTGGCCTTCTTGGCCCCCAGGGCACACTGCTGGCTCATGTTCAGTCAGCTCTTGACCAGCACCCCAGGTCCCTTTCTGCCTGGGCACTGTCCAGCCACACCATCCTCAGTCTGTAGCACTGCAGGGGGTTTTGTGGCCAAAATGCAGGACTCGGTACTTGGACTTATTTAACTTTGTCTTATTGGACTCTGCCCGTCCATCCAACCATTCCAGGTCTCTCTGCAGAGCTCTCCTACCTTCCAACAGATCAACACGTACTCCCAGCTTAGTGTCATCTACAAATTTACTAATGATAAACTCAATAACCTCATCCATATAGTAATTAAATATTGAAGTTACAAGTTTAAACTTGAATGTTTGAAGACTTTTATATATATATTTCTTGAAGTACTTTTTGAGGGTCTTTATTTTACCACCCAGGACAAAGCATGGATAATGTTCTGAACATAAGCTTGCCCATCCTCTGTCCTCTCTCATTTCAGCTGAATTTATGATATTTGTACTAATTGATTCCCAGCATTTCTAATTCTTGCCTTCTCCCAAGCTCTGCTAGAAGGAAAAAAAAAGCATTACTATACTGCAGTTGTTCTGTCCCTTGAATATGACTCCCTATTGTTGCACATACAAATTACCAAAAGATCACCTTGCTGGTGGTAAGTGGATATTTATTCCTCAGATTGCTTGTGCAATTGGAAAGAACACTTCTGAAAACATTCATTCATTGTTCATTCAATAAGTCAATTTATTGCACATTTATTGCAATTTTACTTTACCTTAATCAGGATTTGTACAAGTGATTAAGAAACTGCTTTCAAGAAGGTTTAACATTTAGAGTGGTCACAGAACTTGACTTTTAAAGAGACTGCAGTAGGAGGAAACTCAGCTGGAGAAAGTTAACAACATGGCTCCCAATCAGGCTGTGAAAAGGAATTCAGAATAAAAACAAGACTTTCCAAAGCCATACAATCTTAGCAACGTTTCAGGAAAGCATATTTTTTCTTCAGAGCTTTATTATCAGACAGTACCTCTCAGATACAGAAGACTATTAGGCTATGAAGCCATCCAACTCAATGTTTATGCCCTGACTGATCCCCTTCTGACTACAAAGATAGCCTAAGATTAAGTTAGAGTGATTCCTTACAAATTTGGGCATTTTCAATGCTCTGGTACTCCCACTCACTTTTTATTCCATACTCTATTATTAATACAATAGATATTTTCATAATACAGAGCAACAGAGTCACCAAGACTTTAGGACAGTGAAATGCTGGCAAGTCTTGTACTTTCAGAGGATTTCACATACAGATATTAGAGTGAAACATATCTTTAATTTCCTTTTATTTGAGTTCCTTCCTGATAAATTATATTTTAACCACTAGACAATTCATTGAGTAACCACAAAAAAGTACCCAATTCCTGTAATTCTTCACCACAGCTGAATTTTTTGTCATGAACACAAATCTCTCTCTTCCATTCCTGTGACGTCTTCTCTTTGGGTCTGATGATTTTCTCTGAAATGTTGCAATGCTCCTGACTGGGCAATCCTTGTAGATCAAGGAGGTAATGACCCACCCAGAGGAGAAGCTCTGGCTGCCCTGCTCATGGCCCTCAGCCTGTGCTGGGCACTCCACAGCCCCTGTCTGCAGCATGAGCTTGGCCAGACTTTACAAAAGGAGCCTGCAGGTTGCTCCCACGTGGTAGAAATGACTACACCACCTTGGTATCCTTGCTTTTATCTAAAAGTGCAGCAAGAAGTTCTTATAGGAACACCTTTTCTGCTTGACAGTAGCAGTGATGAACTATTTTCTTGTAAGAAAATCCAGTAATAGGTCACATTACCAAAACTGGATAACGCTTTTTATGGATGGGGTCTGCTTGGCTTGCTGTGCCCTGATAGTTAAACCACTCAATGACGCATTATTCAAGGTTCTCAGTATCTAAGATGTAAAATTAGCCATTCTTTTCTTTCTCTGTAGTGTTAGCTCAAAACCTCACCATTTTGAATGATACTTTACAAAGTCTTTTCTTACTTGCATCATAAGGAACCAACACCTCCTAGTGCAAAACACATCCAAAATGCCTACTATTCCACAAGAACCACAAGGTACATGAAACCTGAAAGGCTTCTTAGCAGCCAGCCACATGGAAAAAAATTGAGTATAATTCCTGCAGGCATCTGTGGATGTCATCTTGATATTTCCAGAACACTGCTTGTTTGAAAAACAACTTTTTTTCTTAATTGCTGTCAATGGAGATTCTAGAGGAAAAAAAATATTAAATAGAACTTTCTTTTTCATTGTAGTTTGTATGCTGTTTGTATTGTACTGCTGGGTTAACCCAGTATTAAGAGCCAATAAGAATCAAGTTAATTTAAATGCTTTTGAGATTTACTGTACTTAATTTCTTGCAACACAGAGCCATTATATTCAGAAACTGATTGATATGCTTCCTTCACACTTCTGTCAACAGGCATTTTTAAAAGCTCATTATTGATTGCACTTAACACAATGAAAAAGCACCATGCAGTGGCAAAGGCTTTTGCCCAGCCATGCTGAAAAGCACGTCCTATTTACATCACATTAGAAACTTGGAAGGTGAAAAGATGATTTTTCAGATCCACAACTTTTCAGAGTGATAACTCCTTTTCAAAAAATACTCCATCAGAACAAAGGGCATATATTCCCTGCCTGCTCATCTCTGTGGTTCATCAACCCCTATATGAACCCAATATATGCATTACATGGATTCCAGACCTTTGTAATTAAAAAAAATACATAATCTTATTTAAAGATGGGGAAAGAATATGTGCTCCTGGTCTAACCTGGGATAGTAAGTGGAGATGAAAAATTAAGTAACTTCTTTTATTTCAGTTGGGTTTTTCCCTGGAGAATGGGAAAAGGAGACTATCCATTCCTAAACATTTCCAGCTTTGCAGGATCAATTTTACAGTCATATTCTTCAGAAGATCCTTTTCTTTTCTTTTCTTTTCTTTTCTTTTCTTTTCTTTTCTTTTCTTTTCTTTTCTTTTCTTTTCTTTTCTTTTCTTTTCTTTTCTTTTCTTTTTCTTTTATTTTTTCTTTTCCTTTTCTTCTCCTCTCTTCTCTTCTCTCTCTTCTCTTCTCTTCTCTTCTCTTCTCTTCTCTTCTCTTCTCTTCTCTTCTCTTCTCTTCTCTTCTCTTCTCTTCTCTTCTCTTCTCTTCTCTTCTCTTCTCTTCTCTTTTCACATCTTTGTATTTTTCTATCTCCTTTTTCAGATTGCATCCATTTTCTAACCTTCCTTTTACAACTCAGATTTCCAGGATTCTTTCAAGCCTCTTCACTTTGGGGACGCAGAGGTTTATCAGCTGATAATTCCTGCGTGTCCTGGTAAAGACAGGAAGACCATCCTCAGTTCCTTTATTTTCACTATCCACAGAGTCTAAACAAGCAAAAGTCCTTCCAAGTATACCTGTATCACTTTCTCAAAATGCCTTACTGAAATGAGATTTAGACCGAAGTAGAGCATTCTGTTCACAAATTTTAGGCTATGTCCTAAAGACCCTGAAAAGCCTGGTTCAGCAGTATTATTGGTTTTCAACAGCACTGACAGTGAAGCTCCTCAGAGAGACTTGAAGTTTATTAAAAACTGTTTGTTGTAAAATTCCACTTCCAGTCTTCTATATGTGTGTTTCTGTGTGTTTTTAATGAAAGTTTTTATGTTGGTTCCTTCAGGTTTACCCTTAGTGTGCATGCAAAATACTAAGTATCACACATTCTACTTTTAAGCAAATAAAAATGAAGAACATATTAGACATTAAGTGTAAGACCATTTGCAAAACTATTGTTTAAGAGAGTCTAGAATGACAACTGCTACAAAACATTGTGTCTAAACAGAACTTTGCCGAATTTTCATAGGGCAGAGGTAATTTTTACGTGAAATTAACAGGGGCAGAAAGAGCAGGAGTCAGCTACAAAAGTGGTACTGAACCACAGGACTAAAACAGACATTCTGTCCTGCCACATAAATTCATCACTGTTAGAAGAAACTGAACAGGTGTTGTTCTTTTCTTCATGAATTTATGCCCACGAACTAAGTCAGGAGACAGCAGAAATATTTATATATCTATTTCTCTAGAAAGAGATTTTTTACAACAGTATCAGAAATGCATGGAATATCTAACAGTCTTAGGGAAAAAGGTCACTATCACATTTCCAGATCAGTGGTTTCAAAAGCCAGAGCCTGAAAACACTGAACATACAGTGTTGCATATAGGTAAGGGTTTGCATAAAAAGAGTTTTGCATAATTTCTTACTCCGTTTTCAGATTTTCTGCCACAATTCATTCCATACTATCAGTTATAAAGCCCAATTTTAAAAATGGTGACTGCTTTAAGCTAAATTGGCAGTTACCTGCAGTAAAAAAAAATTGGCACTTTTAGTATTTCAGCTAAACATATGTCTCATTAGTTATTTCAATTATTTCTACTTGTAATCCAGAAGGAATTTTCTCTCTTTGCATATAATAGTTGAGACAAAGATAATAAAAGTTATTACAGTGGCAAGTTATAACCAACTTCATTGTCAGCATAGGCTGTAGTCTTTCAAAAAGAATTAATTATTTCCCACTGCCTTTTTTTTTCTACTGTGGAATCCTTAAATGTGCTTTTAAATGCAGTCTTTGAAAGTGTCAGACTGTCACAGAAGCACCATTTATAGCCTTGGCATTTCTTCTTGTCTAAAGGACACAGCTTTTCTTCAGACAGTTGAGGCTATACCTAGACTCAACACAAGCCTCTTCATCACTCCCAGGCAAACCAGCCCGGGCTTAGTTTGGATTTCACTGAAACTCTTGTCTTAACACTGTGGAACTGAATAAAGTTACCCACTTTGGTTCTCAAACTGCTGTATTGTGTGTTTGGCCAGGGTGAAATGTAAATGCTGACTTAAGTCTTCCTTAACAAATAACTGGAGAAAGAAAAGAGAAGGTACAAGCCGTTTTTCCATTCAAGCATTCCCCACTTCCACCTGGGCATTCAGAGGACTCTTCCCCAGCAGCCATAGAAACACCTGAACTCTTGCAGCAGTTTGTACTCAGAAGCAGCACATCATTTTTTATATGAACTGCATGACTTACCAGCCCCAATTGGTGCAACCTAAATCACTTTAGTAAAAATTGCTCATTTATTTTTATCTTCACATTTGAATTTTGAAAAATACAAGACTATATTTTGTGTTAACGACATTTTGTCGCAATAAGATTTCTTCCCTCCAATATAGCAGTAGTTTTAGAATATTCTTAGTGAATCTTAATAAGTGAATCTTTAGTCTAGTGAATTTTTATATATAGTATAACCTCAGTTATGCCATAGCTGAAATGAAGACCCAAGATTTAGACTGCAAACCAGTAAAGTTTTACATCAGGTTGACTGAGAGCTAAACACTTAATGCATTTCCAGAAATATTATTCTCAAAGAGCTGTGTCACTGAATATTCCACATAATTGTGAGCTTCATTCAACTGATTAATGACTCACCTAGGATCACATGTTCATGCACTAGAAACTTTTGCCAACAAAAGAACTAGACTCTTGAAGTGTGCCACCAAGGAAAATAGTTTTAATTGCAAGATAGTGATTTTTCTGTACAGCTGCAGGGCAAGACAAAAAAGTAAAATTAAGGAGGGTTTTCAATGTCTTTTATATGAACACTTTCAAGTGAAAAATTGAGGATTTATAACACAGGAACATGAAATGCAGATCAAAAGGAGAATGTACATTATTGGTCTGACACCAGAATTCTATTTCAGTGACATTTCTCCCCACAAATTAAAAGCTCGAACAGAAGACACACATCTTTATGTACTGATTTTTCAGTGAAAAATGAAGGCAATCACAGAGGGCTGTAGGTCACATCCCACAGCTGCAGTACTCTGCAAGTGATAGGAAGGCATGTCTGCAAGCTCCACTGGTCAAACCAGGGGTGAATTTCGTCTCTGTAGCAGCTTTGGAGACTGTAAGTCCACAGGAATTATTCAAAGGTAGAACTATTTTGTATGTTCTTGACCACCTCCTTATGGCCTTATTTGTCTCAGATTCTGAGCCAGAGTTTGGCCAGCAGTCAAAAAGTAGAGAAAGACCTGTAAAGTGAAGTCTACCAATTCCATTCAGAATTGCAGTCAGTAGTCTGATGACATCTTTCCAAAGCACTTGTTAATGTTACTCATAGTTAAAGCCAAGAGTTGTCATGGGGACATCATAAAAGATTTGTTCAAGTGAGATTCACAAGTCATTAGCTATCAGCTGAAACTCCCATTTCTCTAACTCAAATTTAAGCCGTTAAATCATACTGCTCTCAACTGAAAAAGACAAAAATATGCCCTCCAAAGAAGAAGCACACTCTTGCATTTTCCTTCTTGCACTTAACCTTCCAAACTAAAGAGAACCCAGAATACTGGGGAAGTTGAATGTATAATTTCTTTCTCTGAAAGAGCAGCTTTAACTGAGAAAGCATGGGATGTAAATTTACTTTATTTTTAATATGTACCATTGACCTTCTTTGCCCTGAAGATTTACATGTATAAAACCAAAATAGGATCTACGTCCCATAAGCAATGGGTAAAAAGATTCCAAGTAAATAAACTCTGTGAGAGAAAATATGAAAAATAACTTCTATTGAATAATACATTATTTTTTCAAGTATCTGTGATATAAAAACATCAATTGAAGTTGTAGGTTTTTAAAATTTTGTTCATCTATTCTTTGCAAGTCATAAAACATTGAGAAAAAAACACACAACCATGCCCCAAGAGGAATTAAGACACTTGAGTCACTTACATACACAGATAATTTAGTCAGTGTATTAAAATCAGTTCAAATAACCCACTATTCTATTTACTTAGAAGGAAACACTTTATCATTCTCTTCTCTATGTAGGTTCATAGGACGAAAGGGACAGTCACTTGAGTAGTTTTTCTTGGTACTAGTGAGGCAGAAATGGGCAGCTCACCAATGCAGAAAATTAGAGAAGGAAATGCTGTGACAGATGCAGAAGAAATGCAAGAGACAAGCAAGGCTGGTCAAGAGAGACTGGAGGTATTGATGGGAACACATCAGGAGCCTTTAAGCAGGTAGAAAGATGGGGAAGTAGAGTTCAGTAGGTCACAAAATTATGCAGAATTTCAACTTTGAAATCATAACTACTTAGGAGACATTTAAGGTAATACTTGGTAGGTTTTAGAGCCAGTACCAAAGAATTTAAAAGACAAACAACATATTTTCTTAATTCAATGTACAATACATGGGGAGTTGTTTATATAGCATAGTCTCCCACTGCATAGTAGTTTGCAGTGTAGTAGTATAGTAGTAGTTTGCACAGTAGTAAAATAAAGCCATTTCAAACTCCAAAAGAAGGGCACAACAGAAGAATTCAAGCTGAACCTGGGAAAGCAGTTAAGTCTTATGGTCGGAAGGGAGGAAAAGTAGAATAGGAAATCTAGAAATGCTGTATGGAGGGGAAAACCAGCATATTTTCCAAGGGAGTATTTCTAACTATTTGTGAAGGGTGTGAAAAGTGAATTAGAGATGACTCCAGATGAATCAATACAAGCACCACTCTTCAAATTATTGGGATGGTTGAGAAGCAATTGCCCTGAAATCTTCTACCCACACTTTGCTGTTTAAGCATACCAGAAAACTTACTGAAATAATAAAAAAATAGAATATAAAACACTCCAGCAACAACAACAACAAAGACACCAAACCAGAGGACTACTGAGAACAAGATTAACACAAAATGGGGACAAACTTTGGAAACACTATCACCAAAGACATGGTGACTATTATCCAACTGCCGGCAGTCTGTATTGACGATAACAAGCATGGCATTATAATAAATATGAAAAGACTGTGCCTTACCAAAAGAATGGAGAAAAACTCCCATCCCTTTGCTCCATGTACATCCTGACTCTGAAATTCCAAGATTCAGTTATAAGACTGATATGCACATGTATGAAGAAAACTTAAACACTAAAATATTATGAAGACACAAGAATAAAATTATTGTTGAGTAATGAGGCTCTGCATGCAGGTAGCCAAAGGCCTCGAGATTGCAAGCCAAAGTAGGAATATTTATGTGGAATTTACATCTCCTGCAGCAAATTTTTTCTCAATCACAACTTTGGATCAGAAAGGCTGATTTTATATTCCTTTATTTATAAATCCAGCAAAATTCCAAGGTGAACTCATTACAACTGTTGAAGTTTAGGTAACAGCAAAGACATCTTTTATTGAGAGTGCAGCCTAGTTAACTATTTCAGCAGCTGTAATCAAGTAGTTAACAGCTAAAAGCACACATCATTTTGGAAGACCATTAGATTTTGGGCCTCATCTGAGAAATTCTTAAGAGGTGTATGTATATACATATATTTTTTTTCTAATTAAGTGATACGCTGAAATAAAGAAAGATGAGTCAGAAAAGCACCTCTTGACTCACACATGTTAGGAGTTGCTTCTCTATTGGGAACAATGATGCATTGAAGGGTGTGGGCAATTCTTTGAAAGCACCACTTCAAAATTAACACAAGTAAAATTAATTGTACAGATTTAGGAAGTCAAAAGAATAAGAAAGGCAGAAAGAACCAGAAAATTACAAAGTTACTTTACTACTATTGTCTCATGGCTCAATCTTAAAAGATTAAATATCAAGACAGAAATTGACTCATTGAAATTACACTATTTGTCTTTTCTTTAGAGGTAGTTATTGTCCTACCAGATTCTTGGAGTAATAGAAGCATTTTCTATGCAAGAACCTGCAAATATTTCCCATATTATTACTGATGGATAACAGTAGTTGGTAAGATTCTGCTACACTGTTTATTCAGAGGAATCCTCTTATTTGTCAATGTCAGCTCCTCTGTCAGCTAAGTTTAAATCAACCATAGCCATAAAAAACAGCAATAAACACTACCCTTAGGTAGATTCATTCATTTTAGGTTAAAATTTTGCATTTTTGCCTTTTTACCTGTGTACAGATATAGGCTTTAGCAGCCTTTGGAAACCACTGGAGCTCTCCAAATTAGTGAAAATGGAAGGGCAAAACTGATGGCAAGAGGATGCATATGAAAGAAATTATCAACCAGCAAAAGAATATTTGACATCCCCAAAAGCTGGGAATTATATTTAAAGACTGACCATATATTATTTTTCCATGTAAGTCTTAATTTCTCTTTTTAAGTCTCCAAAATATTAGAACAAACATATAAATAAAGCTCAAGACCAAGGGTGATCTTTGAATCAAACAGGTAGATAGAAAGTTGGCATTTGGGCAATGTAATATAGCATTCACCAAAACTGTTCACAGAACTCTTATTTAAGAAATTTTTCACAAGTCCTTGTGTCAAATATTCTAACATTTAGATATGAAAGAGATTAAAGTTATAGACAGTATGGAAGTAACAGTGCTTATTCAGAGCAGAGAAGTGTGGGCAAAAAATTAGAAGAAAATGGGTTAAAAATAAAGTATGTGTAATTACACCTTCTCAGCTACTTCTTTTTGAAAGCATTCCACCTTAGAGAAGATAAAATTTAGCAGTGAGTCACCTCATATAATTCTATTCCAGAACAAGTTGTTTTTTTAAAAGGGGAAGTAGTGATTTGGCATTAGGAATTAAAAATAATTTTGTGGAAACTGCACTACTTTACCTGCTGTAAAAAACCCCTTTTGAATAAAATACTATAAAAGCTTAAATTCATTATGTAAAAGTATGATAGATTAAAGTTGTGACTGAAAACTGACCTATGATCAGGCAAGCTACTGAATTACTTCCACTACAAAACTTTGGACATTCTTCATGTTTTGTATGAAAGAGTTGCTATGGAAAAATATCTAGATTGTTGCTTATTTGCTAAATTAAAGACTGGTGATCTAGTTAGGCACAGTTGTGATAGCACATTATTAATAACAAAACCAGAAAAGTTTTTCTTTACTAAGCAAAATGATGGACAAGAAGTCACACACAAGCAATAAGGGAGTCAGAGCTTAGGAAATTTTTCAGTTGAAAAGAAAGGTAAATACCTTTTTGTACTAGGTGCCAAAATGTATATAAATAAATTGTTGATTTTTAAACATGAAAAACTATCTTATGGAGAATGACAACTATATTGCCATAAGCTATCATAATACATGGTCAAATGTATTTATCACTGCTGTCATAATGTGATGAATTTTTTATACCAAGAAACAAACAAAAATCTTGGATGATAGCAGCAGTTTAATGAGCAAGCAAAGAGGAAGTATGGAGACAACTGCAACAGTTCAACCTTCAAATCTCATGCACTCTAGTTGTAAATTAATTTTTTTATAGAGTTTTTTGCTTATAAATTTTAATTTAAGTTTTATTTTATATATTTATGGGATACAAAAAGGGAGGTATTTGATTATGGTCTTCATTTTAGAATTATGGAGCCAAGAAATGGAGGAAATGCAATTTATATGCTGTCATCTGTCTTTAACCTTTAAAGGACTACTCAGCTCAGTGTTAAACAAAGAAAGAAATTGATTTCTTGTGACTGCTGGTTGCATTGTCAGAATTATGAACAATGGAAAGAAGATTTTTAAAGAGGAGTTTTTACAACTTAGTGATGTAGGAGACAGATAGAAACAGTGTCCTTGTTTTAAATCATAGCATACATTCAATAGCATACAACATTGAATGGATTAATTATTAGGCATAATATGGCTTATTATACCTAATATGATCCCTTATATCTACCACATCATGCACAAGTCCTTATCTCTTAATGATAAAATAAGTGAAGCAGTTAACACATTCTGATATAGTTATCATCCTTACATTATCTTCACTAAAATTGCAAAAGGCAATACTTGCATTACTTGCATCCTTACTTTACAAATGAAATTGCACACGTATTTTCAAACAGGAGATCTGGATCTACTGATTTGTGAATGATCAGAGGATATTTTTTGACAGTTAATAATTAAAATCACTTCATGGACTGCTGCTTACCCGTGATTCTTCTCCAGGATGGAAAATTGAAATGGTTATATGGAGATTATTTAATGTCCATTTCCTTCTTTTTATTTTTGAGTTGGTTCTGGTTTTGGGCTTTTTAAAATAATGATCTAATGATTGACTACAATAGTTCATTATAAATCTCAAGGTACTAAATTCCCTGCAGGATTTTACCAAATTTTCCAGCTCATTTTACAAAATGATGATATTTTATGACAAATAGAAAGCACAGGGAGAGATTAAGTAAAGAATAAAAATTCTCAGGAATCTTGAATGAAAATTCTTGGCACAAGTTCAATTGAACATGCTGCTTTTCTTTTTTTCCAGATACAGTTCCCTGAAAGTCACTAGCTCATCCAAGGATGGTACAGCACAGAAACAGCAGTCAGAACTGGTGAAATCTGGGAAGAACATTCATCAAAACTCAGATACTGAAAACAGGACATTTATAGAAATCTCTATTGGTTGTTCCCTCTCTCAGAGGCAGAATGCCCACTCTTCTGAGTATTTATGTGACAGACCTCCTTGGCATTATACTAGGGATGTCACCAACCTTCACTTGAAAATAGCCAGTCTCTCCTAATTTTTCAGACACAGATTCAGTGATCCCAATGAACTTACCGTTTGAAAACATCTTGAGTTCATAGAAAAATACCATGACCCCTATAACAGTAGGGGTTGCTAATGTTTAAATATGTATTCTGTATTATTTAATGAAAGGACTTAGAAAAAACTTATTCAGACCTAAATGGTTTTAAAGTCTTCAGAAACATAAATCTTAAATAAATTTTTCATAAATTTTTAGTTTATTGCAAGCAACCTGTAAAGATTCTTATTTACATCAATTGAAAAAACGATTACACATGAGCAGTATGTATAGCTTGCATACAAGTAACATTAGAATTTCAAGGTTTTACCCAACAAATATCATTATCAAACATTAGATGGTCTAGCAAAGTGTTAATTCTTTGCTGATACTAAATGCACCCAAGCCACTGAAACTTTATATATAATGTTATCATGTGTTCACCTCACAAAATCCTGTTTATATTTCACATATTTTTTACATATTATTTTATTACTGAAATAAAATAACTTTACAATATATGTTTAGAAGGCCACTAAAATAAAATTTCTTGAATATCTTATTAAAATCTTAATGCTTAAATACAAACCAATAATTTAAAATAATATTTTTTGCAGCTAACATGTTATTATTTTGTACATTTTCTATGATATGATGCTACATATTTTGGATGAAAATTGTATTATTCAAATAATACAATTTTGCAATCTTCTGTTAGCAATCAACTTCAGAGCAATTGAGATTTCTTTGAGTGGTCCGGTATTCCTTACAAGATTTATTCATACAAGTAGGTTAATTTCAGAGAAGTTGAATCATAGGTTTGTTGAAAATCATTGCTTTAGCAATCACAAGATTGTGAATTTTGTATTTTTTTACCAAATATTTTTTTATCAGGATCAGAAATGTTTCCCAAGACTGGAATGCTTCTCTTCCAGTGTGGTAGTACCTGTATAGAAGTGAACATGTGTATTACAAAACTGGAATTGGTTTTAAGCCTTGGATACAGAAGCACAGAATATTCTGGTTTTGAAGGGACCTACAAGGATCACTGAGTCCAGCTCTTAAGTGAATGCCCTGGATGGGGATCAAACCTGCAGTTAGAAAATCTTTGTGTATTTTTCTGTTTCTTATGAGTATGCGAACACTGGTGTACACTTACCAGGAGTTCAATAGTCATACTGGATACTCTGGAGCTGGTGTGGGTGCTCTCAGTCTCCTCTTCACCTTGTTACATTCTGTATAAATAATTAGATAACCCCTTATGCAAAGGTGATAACCTATTTCTACCCTCTTGCATTTACCAGCCACAAGGATATAGGATCCTTCTTTATATCAATCATTTTGCCAAAATTACTTAATTAATGGCAAAATACTTACCAGAAAAGAGAGAAAGAGAAGGGCATGGCAGAATTCTTTATTTCTTAGCATTGACTTTACTGATACTTGAGATAAAAGACCATGTTTGACTTCACAGTTCCACCTTAAGTTATTCAAGGTAATTTTTAAATAATGACATTTTTAGAGGCCTGAAACAGTCACTACTGACCCTTCAAATTACTTGGTAATTTCAGTCTCCCTCAAAATCTATTATCTTTTTGCTATTTATAGAAATAGGGAAAAAGATAACATTTTTCTGATTCATTTTTAGGAATGTGACAAGTAGTCCCTCAGGGGTCTGTATTGGGACCAGTGTTATTTAACACCTCGATTAATGACATAGATGAAAGGATCAAGTGCACCCTCAGCAAATTTGCAGATGACACTGAGCTGAGTGGTGCAGCTGACACCCCTGAAGGATGGGTTGCCATCCAGATGGACCTGGACAAGCTCAGGAAGTGGTGCCATGGGAATCTCATGAGGTTTAACAAGGCCAGGTGCTGGTGCTGCACCTGAGTTGGGACGACAATATCAGCTCAGGCTGAGGATGAGGAGATTGAGAGCAGCCCTGCTGAGAATGATTTGGAGGTGCTGGGGGATGAGAGGCTGGACATGATCTGTCAATGTGGGCTCAGTCCAGAAAGCCAATTGTACCATGGGCTGCATCCAAAGCAGTGTGGCCAGGGCAAGGGAGTGGATTCTGCCAGTCTGTTCCACTCTGGTGAGGCCCCACTGCAGGTCTGCATCCAACTCCGGGGTGCCCAGCGCAGGAAGGATAGAAAGGATGTGGTCTGCCAGAGCGAGTCCAGAAGGGGCCACAATCAGGAGGATGGAGCACCTCTCCTACAAAGAAAGGCTGAGAGAATTGGGTTTGTTCAGCCTGGAGAAAAGAAGGCTTTGGGGTGATCCAGTTGCAGCCCTCCAGTACCTAAAGGGAGCCTGCAATTGAGTTTGTGCTCCATGGTCTATGACAGTATGACCTGCCCAGGCAGGACATGAGAAGAAAGGATGAATTTTCTGATGAAAAGCACATTGGTCTCATCAGGGAAATTAATAGAAACTTGAAGGAAGAGATTGGCATCATGAAGAGTAGTTTTAAAAATATTTCAGAAATAATAGCCCTCTTAGGGTGCTCATTTTTTTCCACTGAGTATAAAGACAGTTTATATGATCATTTTAATGTGGGTATTTCAAATAAGACCAGTTGGCTCATAGTCTCATTCTTAGACCTGGATTTCTTTTAGCCGATCATGTAGGATATGTGTTCAAGCAGTGATTTAAGTACACTGAGTCACCTCTTGTTGAACCAATATGTTTTTTGATGGGGAGGTGGGAGGGGAAAGAGGTGTCTGCACTCAGTTTTCACATACAGGTAAGGCTTTTTCTTTGCTAAGTACTGAAAAGAAGAAATTTCTGTTTCAATGGATAAGTCAGTTTCTTGCAAGGGGGATTCAAATTTATTGAAGGCATCTTCAAGTTCCAGACTTCTGCTGAAGGAGGAAGGCTATCACATCACTCAAGTACAAAAAATTAGTCACTTCCCTCTCCTGCTTTTTTATATACATTTAAATTCCTCAGCAATAATTTATACCAGAGCAATATATGTGCTGTGTGTAAGCCACTGACCTGCAAGGAGTTCTCACTGAAGTGGTGGCAGGATATCATGCCTGGGGACAGGCATAAATGTGACCAATGCCCCCAGAAAATAAAATGGGATTATTAAGAATTTTACTTTCTAAATTTCTTCTACTAAATCCCATCATTTTTTTTTAAATTAAGAATTCAAACATCATTTATGATGACTTTTAATTTCTTCTTTTTGTCAGTGTCTTTCAGGCTGATTAAGTAAAACAGAGTTAAGGGTTTTAATTGTTTCTTCACCTCTCTGCTTGCATAGGAACAGATATGGATATTTTCTTTTGGCAAACTGAAGGGTAGTTTAAAAAAGCTACTAAAAGAGACCATTATTTCATTTCTTAGATACTTTATACAGTCTTATGCAATGTATTTACTGTGCTTTCAAAAATAGAGCTGTCCTTTCACTTCGTCTGGTTCAATGAAGTGCTACACTTGAAAAAATATAAGTTTTAAAGAGTGACAAGTTTTATTGAACAACTTCTAGACTGTGAGAGAAAGTCAATAAAGTGCAATAAGATGACAGCAATGTTGATAATATAACAAATCCTTTAATAAAAATAGCAAAGAAATGTAGACACAACATAAATTGAATATGTTTCTATATGACACAAATATGTCTGGTGAATCTATTGGGAAAAAAAAAAAGGAGAAAAGTGCCATTCCAACATCCTAAAATTACTGGGAAACTCTTCATATATGAGATGTACGTTTTGCCAATCTTTTATAAGGATTTTAGGGTGATTTGCTTACTTCTCCGTATTTTACAAAGACACTATTGAACACATACAGGATATTTGTGATAGGAAATCACGAACAAATTTGCAATTTAAATGATCTTTTATGATCCTGACCAAACGAGGCAGAAACAAGTACAGATGGTGGCATTCAGACATGAGTTCATTTGTCATGACTATAAAGCACAAAGCAGATACTAAGTTTGGTTCCATATAGCCATGTTAGGAAAAGAGGACTGCTATCAGGAGAGTCCCTCTTGAACAACTTGAACTAAGAAAGGGAAGGAAATAAGACATGAAATGTCACTGATGTTTCAACTAAAGAGCAACTGCAAAGAAAGGGGGTTATTTAGACTGCTACCAGAAAAAAGATTACAAATTCCTAGTCAAATGAAGTGACTGGCAAAGATGAAAGCCTTGTATAACTTTGATTGCAGCTAAACTTTAGCTAAACTTTACCATCAGTAAGGAATGTTGCATGCAAAATACCCAGAATTTAGCAGAGTGTAGATTACTCAGTGGTAAGTCTTAATAAGAATGTACAAAGTACATTTTGTAACTGTGTATTCAATTCACGCTGACAAAGAGAGTAGTTTCTTTGAAACCCATCAACTCCTTTTACTTACACACTTCATAATTTTCACTTTCCAACCTACTGCAGCACAAACTTTGCCTTCTCACAGGGCTGCAGTTGTGTGGTTTTTTTTCTTATTTGTAGAGATTTCTGTTCTTTTAGATAACCAATAGGTTTAGTTGCAATTATAATTAGCATCAACCTGTGAAAATGAGCTGTAACTTTTGCGTGGTTATCCCTTGGAAAATAGGGCATACTAAAGAGAATTACACAAAAAATATTGAAAGGGTAGAGAACTTTCAAGATGTTTTTTCAGATGTACAGCAGATCTTCTGTAAGGGGAAATACATCTTAACTACCAAGATGGGATTGCTTGCTGGTATTTTCTTTAACTGTTAAAACACATTGTCTTGAGAAAAATTAATTTACCCATACTAGCACATGGTTGAAGCTCAAAGAAGTTTAAATTAAAAGATCATCATCCACTAATATGGAAAGGAAGTTTCTACTTAATGCTGCATGCAGCTGAGACTACAGGAAAGATTTAGGTAGAAAACTCATCTTTTCCCAGATTAAAATATTGGTGAATTAGTTGGACCAACATCAAATATGATGAAATTTTGGAATGAAAAGAAAAGAGATATCATTAAACAAGAGATATTTTGAAATGTCTAGAAGTAAGAGTAAATAATATCCAATAGCAGAAATATGTTCACTTTCACTTGCTCTGGTTTTAGAGGCTTTATTTCAAATGGATATTTATTTAACACAGTAGATTTATGCTGCACAATGCAACAAGGTTAAATTGAGAGTCAAGCTGTAGTATAGGTCAGCTAGATTAGAGGCAGCCATAATCAACCTAGTGGATTTGGAATGGCCTAATATATTAAAACAAATTATGTTTTTGATTAGATAACTACCATTGCACAAACCATAGCTGACCACTCTGAAAGTTATTGTGTAGGATTTACGACTTTACTACTTTCTAGATTCTCAGAATCATCATAAATGACAGCAATTCACTCTGAATCAAGTATTATTTTAATATAGACTACTATGACAAGAATACTTTCCTGGAGGTGGCTACCTCCTCATAGTGAAATAGTAACAATAATTTTCCCAGTGAGATCATCTTTTCCTGCTCACCCAGACTCCATGCAGTAAAGAAGCTCTTCTTGCTTTTATGGTCTGACTGAAAGGGTGTGAGATTCCCCACAGCACTGAATGCTCCCTGCAGCCTCACTAGGTCTTGGAACATTAAATAAGATTCTGCATTTACATATCCATGCCCTTCTTAGTTCCTCAGCTAAGGAAGAACTGACTCAGCCAAGGAAATGGTGATGTAAGAGCCAACGATTAATAACGTTTCATCACAGGAATGCAGCTATTCTTTTCTGGTTGCAGCCTGCCTGCAAGATTTTATTCCTGATTCAGGCCTCAAGTTTAATTCTATCTCCTGGTAATAATGTCATCTATTCATTTTTTACACAAAAATTATTTGTTCAGGTTGGGCTGGGAATTAAGGAAAGAGAAAATCAGCTGAAAGGGAAAATCATATAATAACAACTTTGTTTTGTAACATGAGAGCCTAAAAGAACAAGTTTTGTATCACACAGCACTGAGAAAAAGAGGATTGAAGGCTCCTGAAGCAAAAGGAAGCTTCCTGACAAGCTGTTTCCACCTTTGGAACTATCCTAATATAGGTGTCTTCTCCAAAAGCCATCATCTTCCAGATTTGTAATCACCATCTAAAAAGCTTTGGCAGCCTTACCAGAAGGACTTTCCTTCCACAGAGTGAGGGGTTTAAAAGCCCAAGCACTACAGACCTGGCACCCAGGTGTGCGTCAGGAAACCTGCAGATGCGGAAAGTTCACCTCAAGGCTTCAGTTTTGACCTTCAAGGAGGTGGATTTTTTCCAAGGCAGGGCAGGCATGTTGAAAAGCCACCATCTGTAACCTGTGTATGACTTTCCAGGAGTTATGGACCCCAACAGCCTCAGCCAAGAAGCTACATGAAATTACTGGGAATAAACTGAAGCTGCCGCTTCACTGGTTTCACAATATACATTCTTATCCCCTATGCCAGCAACATTGGTGCTCCTTTCTCCACATGAGGAGCTCTTGGTGAAGTCCAGTCTATGGAACCCAATCTATACTGGTTTTTATAAAACACTTATGTTTTATAAAAACAGTCATGTTCACAAAGGTTTCTTGATATGTAAATTTATTTTAATTTTATTTTCATGTTAATGCATAAACATTAAAATATGTTTATTTGAGGGGTGTTTGCTCACCCATTTGTTTCAGTCTTCATGGATGACCAATTTAGAACAAGAATAGTTCGAAGTAAAAATAAACAAAATGAAGTTTCTGATTTTAAGTGGAAGCCAGAGAGAACACTAAGAAACAAAGCAAATTAATATTACAGCTGTTAGAACTGTAAATGACATAGAGATGCTGTTAGATAAATAGTGCTGCTAATTCTTCACTACGTGTTACACATTAAGATAAGAATAATTAAGATATTTTTTCTTTAATAGAAGCAATTTCAGCTAGCTGATGATTTTTCTGTAGAATTGAAATAATTCCCTGTAATAGAAAAATTGCACAAAGGACTTAATTTTCCAACTACAAGTTTTATGAAATAATTTATTTGGAAAAAAATTAACTTTCTTAGCATTCTTATCACATTCCTCAGAATTCTTACACTATGGCTTCCTTTGTAAATCACCTCTTTGCCTGTAATTATTTCTAAGAACTCTTAATAAAGTATTTACTCAATGCTAATTTGTAAAGTAGACTATTTAAAGGGTATGCTGATATATTGACTGAGAAAAGAGCGAGCTAAAATCCAATAGAGACTCAAGGCACCTAACTTAAATTTCAGAGCTTATATGGTTTTAAACCATCTTTCTTCTATGATCAAAACTAAGCAAATTTACTTTTTATATTAGCTTAGTAATGAATTGTTGAACCACAACAAAACCTTGCATGGATATTGTGATTCAATCTATATCTAAGTCATATCAATATGAATTAATTTAATTTGAGTTTAAACCAATATTGTAAATCTTTCCTAAATATCAACAGGGTTTTTTAGAGGTTTTGAACAAAATTACTTTAAAATATCTTCTTGTCAAACCTACATGACTTTCAAATGCAAAGAGATGCTTGAAACTCAGAGTAACCCTCTTACAATGTTTCAGAGCTGTGAGATGAAATCAAATCATATACAAGATTTGCAGCCACAGGCAATCAAAAAAAACAAGGAAGAAATAATTGAGGCTGTAACAACATCATCTCTGATACCAGTGTCTGCTGCCTTCTCAGCAGGGTGGTGTAAGGAAGCCTGTGCAAGGAGAGAATCATCCCTAGCTCTCACAGCACTCAAGTAGCAGAATCCGTCTTCTGCCATCCTTCCTTCCTTCACAGGAGGGGGAAAAGCATTCAAAAACAGAGAAAAAGCTAAGTTAGTACACTCCCTCAGATACTGGGAAGCTCTAAAAAGCTTTTAGCTGCTCAGAAACACCAAGAAATCCACATGGGTCCATTTCAGGAAGGGCAGAAAGCATATGCAGTTGTTTGAGTGATACCAAAAAAAAAAAAAAAAAAAAAAAAAAAAAAAAAAAAAAAAAAAAAAAAAAGTAGTGATAGACCAGTTCAAAAAAGAGTAATACACTATATTTAAGATGTTTTCAGGCTCTTTATATTCTACTGAAGTGTCAAAAATAAACATTAGCGTCTGGGCAAATGGAATTCATGCTGAGAGAGTAATGCAATGTCCAGTACAGTTAAACCACTAAGAATAGCAACTACCAAATTGCAACATGATATTTGCCTGCGCCCAGGGCTCAGTGGGAAATCCAGAACCAACTTCTGCCACTGTGATTATGCACCATTTAGAGCTCTTATTTAGTAGCTTTGCTCATAGAGCATTGCAGGACCCTTAAGGGACCCTTAATCAGCTGATTGCCAGCTTTTCCAGTGCAAAGAAGGGTCAAGAAATGCTGCAGCATCTCAACCCCCCACACACCCCCTACACCACCCCACCTTTTCAAGTGTCCTAGCAAACCAGTTAGTTTGCCTTATGCCAGGGATCTTTGCTTAAAGGTTTTTTCTGCATCTCACCCACTTATGATCAGCTGAGTGGCACACAGGGCACCATATTTAGGTCAGTGAATTCGGCCCGTAATTTGTAAATGTTGACACCTGATTTGGCTTTCTATATCCCCACTGATATGATGCAGACTAATAGAAAACTTCTGCCTTTGCTACTTTTTAGTTTCAGGATTGTTCATAAAGAAGTAATTCTTTCAAAAATCAGCTCCTTTTCACAACTCTGGGCACACTTCTTTGAAAAGTTGTCTTAGTATTATTGTTTCTGATGAAATAGCTCTAAATTTAAGTCATTATATCTTTACACTTAACATTTGTCATGTAATAGCTCATCCACTGATACAAAGTGACTAGAGAGAGATAATATCAATAGCTCCTAGTCGTGAGTTCCAATGCAGAAGTTTACAAAGGTAAATAGAGGTTAATTACCTGAAGATTAGTTGAATAGTCCAACTGTAATGAAAACTAATGAAAAAGTCTCTATAAAATCATGTTAAAAAATGTTGAGTTCTAATGTTAAATCACATACTGAACTAACCTAAAAGGGAATTTTGTTTCTTTTTAAATTTCACAAGAGGAACCTTCAAAAAAGAACACGTTCATTACCCAAACTTAATAGCTGCTATTGTTCTCTTTCTTAGAATATTTTCAATGTACCTCAGTATATACTGGGCATAGTTCTCCAGTAAAAGTGCTCACCATATCTCATAATGTGTTTACATCTAAATATTAGTTTCTGGAGTAACATAATGTTAATATCAAAGTACCTAAAATTAGTATGGGTTCCTTTATAGAAATTAAAATTTAAAATTTAATTTTAAATAGGATATGGAACTTCACAGTTTCTACACTGAGTAAATTCATTAGTGGTATGTTTTAGGTTTTTTTTTAATTTTTTACTGTTTTAATAGCAATATTTTGATCCCAAGCAGATGAAATCAATATGGCATGTCCTTCTGAGTGCAGTATAACTTTTCTTTTTCCATTTTGGAATTAGCTGAGTGAAGAACTGTTCTGAGGCATTTTCATCCAATAGCATTATATCTCTTTAAAAATCATGCTCAAGGCCTGACTAAAACATTCTTTGCCTTGGTTACAAAAGTACCATCCTCTTAGAATTGTAGGATACGATTCCTCTCCCAGATGAACGTCTTTTAATCATTACATAGAGAGCTTATATTAAAGAGTCTTTCTTTAAACAGAATTTTAAACAGACCACTCAGGCTTTTATCTAAATCCTTTGTAGAGCGTTTGGAGAAATGACTTTACAAAACTTATCCATATAGTGTTTGAAATTATGAAAACTGTTGCACAGTTGGCATATGAAGACTAGTAACAAAGTACCTACACAGAATGTAAAAATTTTGGTTTCTCTTTTCATGAATACATGCACATAGAAAATGATGGTATAAAGTCAAGGAGAATGGTGTTATAAAGGAAAGGAGATTTTAAATCAATTGGTTTGCTTGGGTTTTTTTTCCTGTGTTTATAAGAGGCTGAACAGTACCGATATGACACTGTTCAGTTTGGTTTGGTTTCTTGCATGAGATTTTATGTGTATTTCCACAAATTTCATTAGGAATTTTTTCTGTATTCTGTATTTTTAATACTCAATCTCCATATCTAGCCAGCAAATCATACAGAATTGACTGGATTTTTGCCTTAAAATATGGGATATTTGGTTTAAGGTATCCAAATTATTGTCCTTTCTGAGGCTGTAACATCAGTCAGCTGTAATTCACACCCTCACATCTGAGTTCTAACTCTAACTGGACTCTAGTTCAAAACCAAGCAAATACCTAAATTTGCTTAACTTTTACAAAGGCTGCAGACAACTTAAACTATTCTTTTAGGTTTTCATCTAAAATATGTTAAGAGCAATCATTTCTTCAAAAATAATGCAGACCCTCTTTAGGACGCCAATACATTTTAGCTGAGGCTTTTAAAAAATGACTGCAGCAGATCACACTGTAATCAATGGCTTTAATTATTTATTTCCTCTACTAATACATGCATTTGAAAAATGCAAATACAGTACTCCTTAGGTCAGTATAGTGAAATTAAGGTATAGCCATTTTAAATTGTTTTTTGCCTATATATTCTTATCTCGAATATTTGGATGTGTGAATTAACAGAGCTATGATTATTTGGCTGATTTGTTGCTGAATGAGCAGAAAGGAAAAGCCAAGCCAAGAAAGACTTACTGTCTTTCCAAAACTGCTGTTAAACAGTTTATCAAATATTTGGAGTGGCATTACTGCTTGTATAGTTAACATTGAACTGTTTTATGAGGAAACATTTGCAAAAGCATAAAGCAATTTGGATTTTTCTCATTAAAATAATTGCAAACAAACTGGAATAGAAAATTACCTAATGGATTTCTTCTTCTCTCTACACCTTCTGGAACATAACCATCTGCCTCCATCCACACCTCCCCCCAAAAAAGCTACTAGCTGCAATACATGGTCACCTGGTAGCACTTTTTATGGTATAAAAATTGAGCTAAAAGATCCAAAAATTCATGGTTAAGTCTTTATTCCTTAACCAGAAATGGAAACATTGTACTTAAAACTGCCTTTGTCCAAAAATCTCAAAAAAAATAAAAAGTCAATTTTTCGCAGTATAAAGTGACAGTACATAGAGATGTTGGGTTTTTGTTCTCATTGTTCTACATTATGACCCCAGAGCACTAATGAAAGTAGCTAAGACAGCCTAGAAAGCATATTCCCAAGCAGAAACTCTGGTCAATAAATCCTAGAGGAGGAATCTGAAGAACAGCAAGAAGAAAAATGGTAAGATAAAAGTGTGCCTATAGAGGCAAACTTCTTTCCAGTGTTATAGAACAAAGATACAACAAAAATGGCCATTGAATAAAGGTAACAGAATTTACTACCTGAAGTAACAAACTTCAGCAATAATTTTCAAATATAAGTCTCTAAACAAGACTGTACCTGCTATCAAAATATTGATGATGGGAAACATGGTGGTGGTGGCTATATTGTTTGTGACAGTCTTCCAGTCTGAGTATGAATATACTTTTGCATTTACCACATTGAGTTATTGCTTATAAAGAAATTAATACAAGTACAGACTCACCAATTACCTTAGTATACCTGAACACAGTCCTATTTTTCCTTCTAATGCTCTCATCTTCAGTGTTAGATTGCCTTAAAACAGTAAGCGTATACTTCAGACATCAAAATTCTTCTCCAACTTCTCATCAAATTAAAATTGCACACCATTTTGCAATCCATCAGTCTTTTGATTGACACAGATTGTTAGCTTTCACACAGTAAGATTTGAATACAAGCCAAATGCATATCATATACTCACTGACTTGGCAGGAACACAGCTCCACAGGCCAGTTTTGGGAGCTGATAATCCAGCCCTGGCCCTCGGTGCCTAAATTTCATTTTAACATCTGTTATTCAGCAATAAACACACTGGACTGTGAAAAACAGGTTCATATTGTATGAATGTTCTTGAATCCTCTGTTTGGGAATTTGCATGTGGTGCATAGCTAAGTCCATGGCTGAAGCTGGCTGCAATCAGTCTCATCCGTTGAAGCAGATGAGTTGAAAAACACATTCAGTGATATCAGCTGTTCCTTTTATACAGGTATGCAGATTACTTGGATTTCAACAGTCTCTTAGAATAGCTCTGGCATAATTCCCCCTCCCCCACCACTTTTTTTTTTTTAATATATCTTTTGATTTGCAGAGAATACATAAAAGTTCTCATCTTTCTCAGAGCTGAAAAAAAAATAGTGTCACACATTAAAATGGTATGCAGCCCTGAAGAGATCATCTTATTTCCTTGAGCCAGTGAATCCAATCTAAATTTATATTTCATATATACTGTGCCAAATATCTCAGTCTGAACCTGATTTTGATCACAAAGTTTTCAGCAGCTTTCACTTGATTGCATTGTACCTATGAATTTGAAGCATTAAGAATATGCAAAACTAATGTATCTTTGTCTCCTAATGATGCAAATTGACAAGGTAGATATCCTCATAGCAGATAAGTTCTATAATAAGTAACTTAGAAATATGTGTAAAAATTTTCAGGCTTGACTTGCAGAGCTGACTTTACAGAAATGTTCTTCCTTTATTATTTACACAATAGAGCTGCATGTCTTCCCCATCACACCATCAATTGCCATTTCTTGGTAACAAGCACTACAAACTATCTAAAATTGCCAATGCCTTCAGGTTGATTTGGGTTATACAGTTATATAAAAACTGAAAGACATTATATAATTATTTTAGTTCAGTTTTCAGTATCTACCAGCATGACTGAAATTAAATCCTATTGTAACTTTCAAAAGCTGTCTGTAAGCCATCAGGGTAATTTCTTCTTCTTTCAAACCCCTAGGGGTTTGCTGCCTAGGTTTAAGTCTAGATTTTGGTCCAGAATGAGCTGTGCAGAATGACCCATGAGAAGAGAGGTCTGTCCTGCCCTGCTTTGTAATTCTTGCCCCTTATCCTGGCCGCGCTGTGCCACAGCAGTGCTGGCGCCTCTCTGCTACAGACCTGTGTGGTACTCTCAACTCCTGCCCACGCCAAACCTGCTCTGCACACCATGAGCAGGTGAGGGGACTGTGGGGACAGTTTGGCACTCATGTCTCCATCCTCGCCTGCCTCATTTTCATCCTCAACTGTGGGCTGACCTTGATCTCTGGAGCAGTCTGCCCTTGATGCAGCTTGGTGAAATTCTGCTGAGTCCTCAGACACAGGAGGATTGAGTCTTACCTTGATTGTGCCCTTGAGGAATCATCTTTCAAATCTGTGTGGTTTGTTCTTATTAGCCTAAGCAAATACTATGGAAAGGTTAGCTTAGGACAGATAAAAACTCACAAGAACGTTATTTAATTTCTCTGTTCTCTCTGTTTCACTTCCAGAGAGGTACATACTTATTCCTTTCCAAAGGTCACTAGCTCAAGAAGCCCAAATTGCTCTTAGGTGTCCTTTCTTATCACCTCTTCAATAGTAGGTGTGCCACAAAATGTTACCCAGTTTGTGTAAAAGGAAAAAGGTCTTGGCACATACTGAAATATTAGAAATACCCCACAGTGCATCTCTCAAATGGGCAGCATCAGCACCATAGTTATCCTGCAGCCTAACATCTCCAATTCTTCTCCTGTGACTTTGTTGGACCATGATGGCCATGTGGAAGATGATGGCCATGTGGAAGTTTCAGCCTGAGAACCTTGGGAAAGCCTTACACATGTAGAAGTTCTGTCACATAAACTGCCCACTTGGCCAGTGTGGACAACATTGACTGCATGAGGCTCAGAGCAGGGAAGTCTAATTTAGATGTGTTTTATGATCACCATTACTCATTGTTCTGCATTTCCTGATATTAGCTTATAGAACACAGCCTGCAGTCTAATTCTTGTAAAACATCCCTGAGCAGAGGGATTTGGATGTTCTCTTTTCTTGAAATACATCTTACCCACTGCAGACTGTACTGTTGAATTATGCGAAAGAAATGCCAAAAAGAGACAATAATAATGTGGAAGGAGGCTAGAATGCCAAAATAAAATAATTTTCTTGAAAAACAGTGTCACATATAATACTATAAGCTATTTTTAGTAGACAACTGAAAGAAAAAGAAAAAGGAAAAAAAGGAAAAAAAGCCCCGAAATAAAAGAAACTAATTATATATTTCTACTGAAAACCAACATATGACCCAGAAGTTACCTACATATCTACTTATTAGAAGTCATCTCCAAGTTTTAGTTGGGGTTTTCTTTAATGAAACCTTAAGATCTGACAACTGGTAAAGCTGAACTTTTCTGTGAAATATCTTGCCTTCAGAAAGCAGAATGAGGGCAAAAGATAGTATATGATATGAATAGAACTAAAAGATACAATAAAACCCTCTTATTTTTATTACATCTACTATACTGGTAAGTAACTTACTGTAGATAGGAAAGTGACAATCTCCCACAGAAGTAGAATAAACATTAAATTGATGTCAATTAATGATTCATGACCTCATTTTGTGTGATGTAGAAATCTGGACATAAACTCAAAATACAGATTACCTCCCTCGGAGAAGTTGCAGAGAAAAACCATTATAAGGAAATCCTTCCTAAAGGAGAAAAACACGGGCTTTGATAATGTGGGAATTCACAATATTCTATAGGAAGTTTAATATTTTTTTCCCCAGACATTTCAGAACCCTTTAAATGTATGGCACTGACATTTCTCTCTCCATTGATCTTACCAGACTCTTTTTTTATTACTCCATACAGGCAGTTTTCACTTAGTATGCACATAATTCCTATGTACTTTACAGGATTTATGCTCATGCATCAAGGATAGAATAGATATCCTTGATCTTATGTCTACATATTCCTAGCAGAGAGATTTTAAAAACAGGTAGAGGATAAACTTTGCTAGCTCTGTAGTTTATTCTCTGAATCCTAAGTGTGCTAAGTGCAAAGACATTTACAGGAGGAAAAGAAAAGAGAAACAGAAAACAAAAAGCAAGTCATCTTAATATCCTACAAGTAAGAATGAGATTTTAACAGATATCAATTGTCAACAGTATAAAACCCAGTTCCAAAACAATGTTTGTTTTCCTGAGAAGTAAAAGCTTTCAAACATTTTTGGTTTTGATATTTTCAGACACCTTTTTCATAGTGTGTTTTTCTAATGGTTTTGGTCAAACTGAATATATATTTTTTCATTAATATCAAATTCAAGCAAGGATGTATCACTTTTTCACTTATTGTACAAAATATAAACAAAAAGTAAAAGAAAACCCAATGTACTGGAGTACTGCTAATCTGCACTCAATGAACCTTGATAATTCAGAACAAAAAGTAATATAGTATATGGCAACTCTACATGTTATAAGGTCTCAGGTATGTAACATTACTAACAAAAAAATTGGAAAGTTTTTTTATATATAAATGGATCACGTGTATTAAAAAATCATAAAATGCTATTACTTATTACTATATTGTAGTAATAAGTACATTTTGGCTGGTTCATGGCCAAAAGAACAAAGACTATAGAACAAAAACCTCAAAGAGACAAATAACTGTTCATGTGTATGTCTGTAGAATCTTACCCAAGGTGGTCAGGTAACAGTTGTAATAGCTGCATTTATAGTAATATTAGAAGATGAATGGGGATCTAAGATGAAATCTACCACTAAAAATTCCTGCCAAACAAGCAATTTCTAAGAAACATTCATGTCAAGGCAGTTCTTGTGAGGTTGTCTCTTGCTTTCTTTCATTACAGGGAATATGGCCACCCATTTTCCCCAAAAACTGACAGAAGTAACCTGCCCTTTTTGTTCACACTTCATTTCTTTCACAGGTAATCAAACATTATCTAATATCTGAGGTACTAGGAAAACAATCTAATCCCTGCTGGCATTAAGAAAGAAAGGGTGAAATGAATTTAATTTAAAATTATGAACGCATATGTTTTACTTTTTGAATTTGAACTCCTAGAAATTCTACCACATGCTGTTTTACAGTGACTTTGCATTGACTTACATTATGTTCATGACAATCAGGGTATTAACCTGCCCTTTCTTCCAAATGTCACAGTCACAGACAGTCACAGTCTAACAAGTCTTTGTCACTAAAGAAACAGAATTTGAAGAATATCACATACTTGAATAGACGCAATTTGTTACTCAAGAATTTACTACGTACAGTGATTTATTAGGATAACTGTATGTTTGCTTTCATGACTTTGACGTCTGTGACTAAGCAAATGGCAGTATTGACTACTTTGCCTCATAGTCTAAGCTTCTAGTTTGTCCTGAGTTGGGGTGGATTTGCTCGAAGTTACATAAAATTTGAAACTGCAAGTTATTTATTTTCATGCTAGTATTGTATTTTTCTTCCTCTTTTATCCTCACTTTACTTACATCAGTGAGGAAGAGTTAATTTTTATTTTTATAAATGACTGCCAAATCTTGCAATTTAGAGACAAGGCTGCAGAATAACCCAAATTAATGACTGTCAGGTATCATATTTAAAACAATTTGAAAAGTCTACAAATACAGTTATCTGTTGCTATCTTGAGCAATGTTTTACAAAAGCCACAGAGCTGGCTGACCCTGAAAGCTGACATCTTCAATATTAAATGTTATCAGTTCAATGGTTGGAGAAGGTGAGGGATGCTCTTTACTAGTGCTTTGCCTTTACAGGGGAAAACTAAGCTGAATGAGCTAGGAAAGCTGCTATTGGACAGGGAAATTGCTCTTGTCAAACGATTAAATTGTGATCAAGCTTTGTCAAAGAATATGAGCTCATGTCCTCATTAATTCATTGATCTCTTCCTACTTCCCATTTAACCCTATTTCCTGAGAAGAGCATTCCTGAAGCAACAAAACTATTTTGCCTATGTGATCTCTACAGAACCCCTAAAACAATCTGTTAGATTTGGACAGGGACTTGCAGTAAGTAAGCAAACAGCCCAGTCAGTAAAGAGCTAAAGTATGTAACATTATTAACACAAAATCATAAAGCTTTATTTCATATAAATAAATTGTGTGTAAATAAATAATCCTAAAATCACAGTTTCTTTGAAAGTACACAATTTTTGTGGTTTTGGTTCTTTTTTTTCCCCTCCTGTCAGCATAAGGAGCTTGATTACAATCAGGAAAGGCCAGACTAGAAGTAGCTAACTAGATGGTCATAATAATCCCCTTCCCTTCTTTCTGCTTTTTCCTGTATGGGTAGACATAGTGGGGGAAAATTTTAGCAAAGGCTTTTGAGTTTACCCATTCATTCTCATAATAACTGATCAACATGAACAACAGGAAATGAAAATCCAAGTTCAACGGGACCATTTGTTGAAAGTACAATTCCTAGGTTCTTTAGTCTAACACATTTAAATACAGAAGAAAAGGAATCAGTAGGATTTCAATGGTGAGTTTTGTAATAATCAAGAGAAGTGTTTCTCTCGGTGAAGCATAATCATTTTAGGGAAAGACTTGCAGAATTACATTAGTTTTAAGTAACCTCCAGGAGGAAATCTAGACAGTTCAGGATGTTTAAAAGTTTACTTAAAAATTAGTAGTTATTTCAAACAGATAATCTTCTCTAGAATACATAACCATTTTTAAAACACTATATATCATATTTTATCTAATAAGCAAGCATACAAATAAATGAGTTGAGGTTTTCGGCATTTCAGAGTATGTGATATGAGAATATGCAATATACAAAAAGGTAAAAGTTACAAAATTTGTGTGAAATTTGTCAAAAGCCTCTCCAGTTTTGAAGCAAGTTATTTTTATCAAAATAAAAATAAATATTTTATTTTCTATTAATATGTAATATGTTTTACAGGGTTCTTTTAATTGGCAGGCTGCAGGCTGCCAGGTAGAGAGGGAGCCCAAGAACTTGTAATGGAAAGGGATTGTAAATGAGATATTACTTGGGTTTTCTCACAAAAACTTACAGATTAAAAAATGTCCTTTACCACATTTTTACTAAAATAGGGAGCAATCATCCTTTCCAAACACTCCAGAGTAGTATGATCTATGTGTCTTATTTTATTTTACAACAGGGCATAATTACTTTGTCAATGGTTTCCAAACACCTAATTATTTGCAGAACCATTTATTTTCAGAATATCTAAAACCAAATCTGTGTTTAAACTTATGTGTTGGAGATTCATCATGGTTGGATAGATAAGCAATAAAGAGAACTCTAAGGTGAGTATAATTTTGAGACTCTGAAATGTATAGCTATGATTTATACTTGTCTTTTCTGTGTGTCACCCAAAGGGAGAAATTATTAGATAAAAGGGTACTGTAAAATGGTTAATGTGATTGGATTTTCAATGAACCTGAGAAAAAATGCCTACATTTTTAGGTTTATGGTAGGATCAATGACAGCTAAGTTTTTTCTATTTAGTTAGCTATATCCCTTTTCAAAATTAAATCTAAATTTCACACTTTGTGGAAAAAAAATCCCCTCTTCAAGGATGGTTCCAGGTGTCCTTGTTTTCTCTTGCAAGGGTTTACAAATGAAAAACTAAGGGAAGAAGAACAGAAAGACTGTCAAGCTATTTTACAGCACTAGATATATTAGGTCACTCAAATTGATATCATCATCTACTTTGGCAAAACTCCACAGAGAATAGTCAAATCCTATCAGAAATACAAGCCAAGGTAGACATAAACCAATCTGTTGGAGAATTTTGCTCAGAAATGGCTTAAAAGGCAGCTGTGAGGAGCAAATTCTCACAGCCTGTTTCTGTAAACAGCTAAGTTCTCAAGCCTGTCTTCAATAACATGGAGGCCTTGAGAACTTTCATAACAGGGTGAGAAAATAAATCTTGGATTCAATAACAAACTACAGGTATTGAAAACAAAGGGAGGGGTTAGTGTTTGCTCTGTAGCCTATCGTGAGCTCAAGTTTTGCAATATGTATGATCTTAATTAACACGGTTATAAAAACGTGCCTTTTGGATCAATAAATCTGGAGTTCGATGCTGATCAATAAGGATGGGTCGTCTCCCTTCGCTTTCACCAATCATACCAGCAATCTCATATTACAATTTATAAATATTCCTTAATATGTTAATAATCAGCATTAAAAAAAAACAAACTAAAAAATAACAAAAAAAGGCAGAAAAACCCAACTAAAAAAATCCTCTAAATCAACAATCACCTGATAGCATTTGATATAAATTATTTACACATAGATGTTCCTCTCCAAGTTTTGATTGTACTGAAGATAGTGCAGCAAAATGATGGAAACTGGAAATTTAAATTTGAATTTCTCTAGAGCTTCAAAGTTAGCCATAGGTACTACATTTCTAATGATGTAATTTCTATCTTTGCTGTTATTTGTTAAATTCCTTGCAAATGGATATAAATTTGAGAAGTAGAAATCATGAGGATTTTTTTTTCCAAGGAAAATATTTCTGTAAATATTTAAAAGAAAATATCTAGGTTTTCAGTTTAGTCTTGTGGTAAACAGTAACAATTTTGCTATTTAATTTAAATTCATCTTAGATTGAATAAATGGCAACCAGTTTTCCATACCATGTCAAGGAGCACTCTCTGTAAAGCATCAGAGCCACTTTCTTCCTCTTGTGGTGACTTGCCGTCTTGGGAAGTCTTCCTGTGCACACCAAAGAAGCAGATGGAGATAAAAAGTTCTTTGGGATAGAAGAACTGAAATTTGTTGCAATTCAGAATTCAGTAAAACTGGGAATAAACTTGTGAGAGCAAACATGGAATGGTTTGGGTTGCAAAGGACTCTAAAGACTATATAGTTCCAACCCCCCTGCCATGGACAGGGACACTCTCCACTAGCCCAGGTTGCCCAAAGCCTCACCCAGCCTGGCCTTGCACCCTGCCAGGGATGGGGCACCCACAGCTTCTCTGTGAACATTTTCTGGTGCCTCACCACCCCCACAGTAATCATACACAAAAGAAGAACCTGTTTGGAAAGACTTATATACAAAATCTATTCCTCTTCTACTGCACCTTGAGCTTTCTTTAAATAGGTACTTAAATTTGAGCTTATTCAAAGCATTACTCATGCCTTTTACTGTTCTTATAAAACCTATATTTTGCAGGTGAGAGCTCTTCTCTCTGCACCACCTAATGTTTAAAAAAAGGGAAAATGGTAGGCTAAGCTATTTCTACATGCTTTTTCCAAATGTCAAGAGCCATTTTAATAGTATCCAGAACTAAAATGTTTTGTGTTTCCATGTCTCCAGTGTACTTTTTTGTTCTGTGTTTTATTTCTTTTGTAGTAAGACAAGTTTTATCTTTTTCTGCTAAAGCTACTGTCCCAGTTTGAGTACCCAGACATATATTAGCAGTCATACTCCAAAAAGCCAGAAGAGAATATTTTATACAGAAAAAAACAGTGCCTTTTCAATCTTATGCTAAATATTATTCAATCAACTTTTAGATTTTTACATGTCAGCAAATAAGATTTATATTTTAATATATTTTAATATGTTCAAGAAAGAATATTATAAAAGTAAAATTCAGAATTCTCTGGCTTAAGAAGTCACAAATTTTAGCTACATAAATGTTTACCTGATTTTCTTTTTGTATCTGTCAGATTGTAAAAAAGACAGGAAATTTTCCTGAGTGTCATTATTCTATAGAGAAGAATGATGAAAGTCAAGGTAACATAAATATTGTTTTGCCAAGTCTATAATTTACTAGTATGCTAATTTTTCTGAGGATTTTGAGTGGAGGAGTTAAAAAGAAAGTGGGGATTTACAATGGAGAAAGTGGGAACTGTCTGAATTCCCTCTAGAAGCAGTGTTGGAAGATATAAACAAAATATTACTACAGCAGAACAGAAAAAGAACAGAAAAAGTTTTTATTTCTTTTTTGTTATAAGCCCAGGAAAATTAAGTTTTCTTAAGGAAAGAGATCAAATTAGTCATTAAGCCCTCAACTACCAATTGTATATTAGAAACTGAGTAAAGATAGAATCGGATGATTAATTTTTAAAGTTTTTATAGAATCAATAAAAGGACAAAGAAAGTTTAAGTTTTATGAGATTACGATTGGCTTGGCTCATTAGAGGTAACTGATGGTACTGGCAGGGCTGCTTTAAATCGTGCCTGGCTGCATCTGCAGCGCGTCGATACAGCTGTGCCAAACAGGACGAGCCTGTTCCTTGCTCAGCTCCATTAAATACATATGGTCAGTCAGAGAGGCCTCAGCTGCAAATGTACCACTGCTCGTGGTCTCAATCAATGTTAGGGCTACCTTCAAGCTGTCTGCTCGTGGCACCAGCGCTGACTGTTTTCATAAAACTAATATTATCAAAAATAATGTCACATAGCCAGGAGGTTGCCAAGTTGGGAAAACTTAGAGTGTGATCAAACTCAAAGGAAAGGCTTCAATCTGAGAGAGAGTGGGCAGGTGGAGATTTGTTTTTACATGTTTTTTCCTATCTAAACAATATAATTTATTTCCTTTAAGATACTGGTGGTTATAGTGTATATGCTGATAAAAATTAGAGTGGCCAAAAAAAATCCCATTTTGTTAAAGCAAATACAGGGAGGTAAAAAGCAGAACCCCCTCCAAGCTCTGGAAATTCTTGGATTCCACTGTCAAAAATGTATGAGACATTTCATGGCCTCCGTCCTGCTGGCATCTTCTGTACTGTCAAAGACACTTTTGATGCCACAACTACCAGAAGAATAGCTAAGACTAGAGTCAGGGTTATGCATTTAGGAATCCATGATAATATATCACCTCTTATGTTCTTTTAGTATAGTATAATTTTAATAGTTTCTATTTCTGGAACTCAGAATTCAGAATAGCAATAAACTTTAAAAAGTCAACATTTACCTTTTTGATATCAAAGAAAATAATTTAGAATATGAAGCTCCATGAAAATGGGATTACATGGGAGTTAGCCTAAGTCTTAGGTCTTGAAAACAGACTGAAGTCGTTACTTGCACTAAGTTTTTAAAATCCAATAAATATCCTCAAGGACTCCATTTTATAATAAATTTTGCAGAAGATACAGTTCTTTACAGTGAAATGCATTAGGGTGAAGTGTTTCAATTTTATAACAGAGTTGTATTTTAAAGGACATTCATATCCACAGTAAAAGATCTAGATTATTTTGCCTTTTTCAAAAGGGAGTTGAATGTGCATTAATACTTCATGACCTTATATGAAGTTGTGGAT
This sequence comes from Melospiza melodia melodia, assembly GCF_035770615.1. Classification (NCBI taxonomy): domain Eukaryota; kingdom Metazoa; phylum Chordata; class Aves; order Passeriformes; family Passerellidae; genus Melospiza; species Melospiza melodia. The sequence continues at coordinate 132,489,165 of NC_086194.1, read as the reverse complement.
GTTTACTTCTTATAGCTAAATGGGGAGAAACTCATATAAATAGAATCATAGAGCCATATGATTGCTTGGATGGGAGTGACCCTAAAGATCATCCATTTCCAACATCCCAGCCTTGAGCACAGACACCTTTCACTAGAACAGGTTTCTCAGGGCCCTATCACATCTGGTTCTTTGATATATTCATTTTTAGGGGTTTTGGCAACACATTACCAAAAATGGAACATAAAACCAAACAAAAAACATTAATATCTATAAATTTTTCCTATCTAGTTAACTCAATATGTATTGTGATCACGATATCCATTACACATACACTTAAGAAATACTTACTTAAAGAATATCATTAAAAGAAGTTAGAAAGTTCCATAATTCATATTGGGTTAAAAGAAGATGAATTGCAACTAAAAACAAAGTGTAATTAATTTTATTGCCAAGGATGTTTTCACTTAATGCATTTTATCCTTAGCTATACAAAAAGCAGAGTATTAAAGAACTTTGCAAACACTCATCACAACTTTGCCAAATGTTTGTCTTTTCTATTACTTAAAAAATTCTGCATATTCAAAAAAATAATGGTAACAAAGATTGGAAAAAAAATATATAAAATCGATTCTATGATTTCACACAAAACTTATCCATTTCATTTTTCAGGAATTCAAATACACAATTTTTGAAGCTACACTTGTCAACTGCAGGTAAACTGCCCACTGTAGTAATTTTAGCTGTCTAGATAATATTCCACTTGTTCCTCACATAGTTATGTCGAGCAAGCAGAGACAAGTATAAGTACAATGAAAGCTCAATCCAAGTGCACTTATTTCTCCATAACTGTACAGTTATGATATATATATATATATATATATATATATATATATATATATATATATATATATTCTTCCATGCAATACGACTTCAGAGAAACCAGTTTTTAAATTAACTACTCAGAAAGACTACTGTCTTTATCTCATTCCTTTCTGCTTGGGTCTTAGGATGCAAACTTAATTCCACGACCACAGCAGTCCTGTACATCAAAAGGCTCATGCTCAGTTAACAGTGACTTTACTGATTTTTCTCTTTTTTCAGTTTGCAAGTGTTAGATCTTTTTACTCTCTACACTGTTGAATCAAGCTCAAAGAAACCCCCAAAAATTCACTTCCTACTGACTGCTTTTCTGAAATGAAGTAACACAGTGATGTTCATTTTCTAGATGGGTCCAAAGGCAGACAAGGCACAGGCCTTTTACTAGCTTCTAAAATAAAGGAATTTAAGTATTATTTTATTTCAGCATTTGCTGCCAAAATAGCGGAAAGGACATAAGCATAAGAGATTAGGTTAAAAGTCATATTAAGGATCCATATTTCAGAGGACTCAGTAAAAGGCTAAGCAATGATTTTATCAGCTGTAAGCACACAATTTCCAGATGCCCGGCTAGGCAAACAGTTCTGTGAACTGCAGAAAATAAATGATGATGTACAGAAGGCCTTCCCCAGCATAAAATGCAGGTGTGGAATATATTTAACACTGGTTGGAGTTTTGCAAGTTTTCTTCTCAAACTCTACTTGGTCCCTACAATATGATGTTTATTTCAGTCTTAGAACTCATATTCTAAACAGTAAGCCCATAAAATTAACTCTAGTTTTTTTTTTCAAATCCTAGGCCCAAAATGTAAATCTCTTGCAGTTTCACAGTGCCTGGAAAATAGAAATAGTTTCCTTAAATTATAGAGTTTTCAGAAAAAAATAAGAAAGAACCAGTTTTGGTGAATCTTTCCCCAGGAACATTTAATGCAAGGGGCACCATCTCATATAAAATGTTTGACAAAAAATATTTTATAAGCATTGTATAGGCATTTATGCTACAGGCCCCAAGTGATCACAAGAATACCAGCACTGTCCAGCATCAACACGACTGGAAGGGAGACTTAAAGGGAGCTTTTGATACTGATGTGGTAACTTCAAAGATTTACGCAAATATTCCAAATAATATGACTCAGAATCAAGAAGTTTGGTGAAGTGTTCTGAATGTGACATTCAGGAGGGAACTCAGAAAAAAATTCCATTGCCTAGTGTGGAATAATTCCTTTTGTATGGCAGTGTGAAGGTCACTGTGACAGAAAGCTTTATAGCACAGTATCAGGCACATAATGTGTAACAATGCATACAAAATCCTGCCCTTCTTCACATTATTTTTGATTTAGTTCTTTGGTATTAAATTTACGTCTCTGATAACTGAAAAATATTTAATAACATTCACAATGAGAGCACTGCATTTAATGAAACAAGGTTTTGCCCAGAAATTCAAGACTTGCATTGCAACAGAAACAGCAATCAGTTACTTTGCATTTAAATAACTAATTATTAGGGAAAGGAGAGGACATTTTCATTATTGGTATGTTACGTCAGGTATTTTGTAATTATTCCCATAGAGGTAGTCAAAAGGTTTGGACACAGAATCTTCAGAAAACCCAAGTGCAAATGCAGGTGAGACCAAAATTAAATGAAGTTTTAAAAATTAGTGATCCTCTTGTCCAGCTGACCATTTATTTACAATTATATTTCTAAAACACTCTTGGCTCCAAATCAAATTTGTCCGTACTAAGGCTGGCACTGCTGTTCACAGGTTATTACAATTGGATGAGACAACCATATTTGAGGCACCCAAATTTAGGGAATGCCAATGTACTCTAAAATATATATTTCAATCAAGATATTTATATGTGTGTGTATATTATATATATGCACATTACCTGTATTGTAATATATATTGTATACATATTGCATCTATGTAGTATCCAAAGTATTCATATCACATGCAATATATAGTACATGAAGTTATCTATATTTAAACATTGCATATATAATTCTGAAGGATATGCTACCAAAAAAAATTAAAACTACACATAAAACAATTTTTTTGCAGAAGAAATTGTATTGGTTTTATGCGGGGTAGAGTTAACACAGACCTAGATGTTATCAGGACCTAAAAATGCTGGTTACTTTCACTGCCAAGATAATCTACCCTTTCTAGGGTTTCCTGTGAAGTATTTATATAGTCCTCTGTATTTATATGTGTTGCTATTACACCTCCACAGAACCAGAGGTCCCACTCAGCTGTAAGACTTTTTGTTTTATAGTAGAATAAGAAGGTGAACAAAAGATAAAGGCCTTTAATAGCTCAGAGTACTATCTCAAACAATAACTACCCATACAAAATTATTTCCATTATACTCTTATTTCCATTTCCAGTGTAAAAGTTTATGTGTAAACAATTTCCACCTGATTTTACTTACTCCACTTGTGACTTTTAATTTAACTAGATATTTTCTCTTTTAAATTATGTACAGCCAATACGGTCGCACAGGTTGACTGTGATAGATGAAGCAAACCCTAGTCACCAAATAAACTTGTTTACCACAGATTTTACCTTTATTAATCCAGAATAACCTGATCTTACATTTTATATTAATCAATCAGCTTTCCCAGTTTAAGTTTTCAAAGTCTTCTAGTCTGAATAGACAATGCTGATCAACACCTACATCTAAGAATGCCACAAGCTTGAACACGGAGGAAGCAGTTGACTCTGCCAAAATTTCTGGTTTAAAGTTCCATTTTTTATTCTCAGCTTCTTGTAGTTTTTTCTCCTTTCAAAAATGATTTATGAAAATCAGATGCACATTTATCCTGCTTTATTTGCTCTTGATTTAGTTCTTCAAGCAGAACATTTCTTGTGGTTTAGTCTCTACCACTACAGCATTTGTATAGTTCTGTGATTTTGCTCATCTTCCAAGAGTGTCTGTGTGGTACCATTCAGTTCTTCCACATTTTTAAAGAGTGAGAAGATAGCACTTATAATTTTTCTAAAGAGTATAAAGCAAAATCTCTACTTTTTTTGTAAGTGCACATTAAATGGAATCTATGTCAAAAGATGAAAGAACAAATAAAACTCGTCAGGCTTCAAAAGAGCTAAAAGAGGAAAATATTCTTAGTTCTCTTCCCATCTACATTTTATATTATAAAATGAATTCAAAATACAAAGAAACATTTAATTAAATTAGCAGACCTTTAAATTTACTGTAGCCATTTATTGATATTTCCTTGAATTACCTTATTAGAATGGATTCAAGTTCAGTTCTCAGGCCATACCAGACTTTTCTGCATTGAAAACAAACAAACAAAATGTTCCCTTTTATATATGCTGTATTTCAATTGTTTGTTGAGCCAGTCACACTGGAAACACATTATACTAACTTTTTAAAATAAGTTCTTCATGCTGTTATTTCCTTATTAAAAGGCAAGAGTTTTAAAAGAAGGAAAACCATTATGCATTAGAAAGTGCACTCCTATAATATGGGCTGCAGCAGCAAAATGTAGATTGTCTGCATGCTATGCATAAATAATTAAAAATCTAAAATGGCCTTTATAGCTAAATCCCTGCTGCAGAAAATATCAGTAGATGAAATTGTTCCCACATGCTATGTTAATGAGATTCACCTGTTAAGCAAATCCAACTGATTAATACCTGCTGGTTTTGAACAGAAACACCTCTGATGATTAGCACAGCTCCTTTTTGTTCCTTAAAATTACCTTAAGGTGCTGATATTGTAAGTCTTGAAGAGAGCTAGGAGCTTCCAAAAATGTAGTGCATGCAGTCTTTTGAATAAATTTTTAATCAAAAGATGAAGGGGAGAAAGCCCTTCATATTTTTACCTTCTTCAGTAGAATCCTTACAGCATTTCATCAGTATGGAGAGTTTGAAGATATGCTGCTTAATGCATTTACCAAGCTGTCAGAATGATCTAGTTCACTTTTTCTCCCTGGCATTCAGCCATACACTAGGCATTACAGACATTTTCCTTAGTTTCTAAGCCAGATCTTTTCCAGCCAGATACAGGTGTCTGAGGGAAATCTAAGGGCAATTTTCAACAGAAGGGATGCTATATCAGTGAGATGCATGGAAAGACTGCATCCTGCAGAATTTACTTCTTTTGCTTCTCGGCCAGTGCATTTTCCCAGCAGGTAAAAGTACTTTATAGTAACAAGTGAGTAGATAGGGAAGCAGGGCTGGGATTGGTGGATTAGTGGCAAATCCTTTTATCTGCTCAGCAGAGCAAAGCAATGATGCTACTTCCATTAACAGGAAGCATTCTAATTGCAAGCACAAGCTATTTTGTCATGCTGATGTTCCTGTGCACACATGCATACAGTTTGAGTGTCCAATTTTGCCTCATTTTTATAGCACTGTATAATCATCTCAATTTAACTTGAGCTGAGGCATGAACAGGTAGGGTATTTATTTTGGCCTATGCAAAAACGTTCTATTTTTTGTAAATAGGCATGTATAATATTGTAAAATATAGAAAATTCCTTTGTTTTGGAGGTAGACCAAATTTACTAAATTAAAAATTCTGAGCCACTGCAAACATTTGCTTAGAGGATGCCTAGAGGGATTGAAATTATCTTTATCTTATAGTTGCAGCTCTCTTACACTGTTAAATTTAATGAAAATTCAATTTAACCAATTTGTATATAGCAATACATTCATTATGAGGTACCTGGCATTCTATTTTTTAATTTTCTTTTCCTGACAATTGGTCAGAGAACTCTATGTGGAAAAACTGACACATGCTGACCTGTGTTTTCTGTCTATACTCAGAATCTTTATTGTCATAGCTTATAAATTCCTGGAGTTAAAAAGAATTTAAAAATAAAAATAAATAAAAGTTACAAAAGTAACTCCTGTATATTCGTTGAACTTCGCAAAATTTTCATCTGCCTTGCACTTTGTGTTGTAAAGAGTCTCTTAAACCATGGCAACTACAACCAACAGATAGTGAAGGAAAAGTAGGAATTTCTGTGTGCTTCACACTCAGTTTCCCTTATCCTATTATTTCTCTTATAACGGAAATCTTGTTGTGTTTATACAACAATAAAGTCAACTATCTTAGTCATCTCTAAAAGATTAGTTATTAGGTAGCAATATTTTCCTTTCCTTCCTTAGTAGGCAGTCTGGTTTTCACTTTGTATTCATTATTTTTGATCAATACAGCACGTTCACAAAGGAAGACATGATCTTCATACAGGTAAAGAAAAATTTAGGTTTGCATGAAAGCATAGTAATCTCCAATGTTCACTAGTGCTTGGGACTTGAATGTAGAGCATGTTTTCTGCTTGTTCCAGGATTACTTCTATTTTTTATTGTTAAATTTCCTCCATAGGAACATAGCATTCCAAATCATCTGTAGTAGCTTCCCAGCAACATTACAGGACTAAATACACTCACAGATATGAAATATCTGGTCTTGCAGGATCAAATACACTCACAGTTTTCATATGAAAATAAGATTGCACATGCAGTTTTATGACAATGTAAATACAATATACACTGTACTGCATTTGCATGATGTTCTTTCACATCTGTTCTTAGTTCTAGGCTATATGCAGAATTATAGAATAATTGGTCTGACTTCTATCAAATAGACAGAAATGCAGCATTGAAGATCTTGCCTGCACATATTCAATCCCTGATGAAAGCCAAGAGACTGGAAGATCTTTTCCGTGCACATTTCCTGCGCAAAGGGACTTGTCCATATTATTGGTCCTACTCATTCTGATTTTCATAGCATGTTAGTTTTCATTACATATTAGTTTTGTGATTATTTCAGGAAGAAGGAGTTTTCAAACAGAAGGAGTTCAAGTTATGCCTTCAAGAGCTAGATGCCTACTTGCATGAAGTGTGCCAAGAAAAGAAATAAAAAGGTAGGACCTGAAAAGAGGTTAAAGCAGAAAAGTTTGGCTGGTTGATTGGTTGAAATTGTGTCACAGGATTTAGGAACTCACATATCCTGTCAGCCAACATCTGAGGAGAAGTGAGAGAGAACCAGTCACTTTAGTTCTCTCTTCAGTCTAAAATTGCTGAGTCCCTAGTCCATTATCCTGATGCTGCACAGATGTTCTAAGACAATTGGAGAGCCACACAGTTCTACAGCATTTTTTTGTCTGGTCAAGCAATTGTGAAGAAGGACTGAGAGTGGAATTGTAGATTCAGGTTTCCATCTTAACATGCCAGCCTACAGAGCTGCAATATCTGAAAGATGTAGGCCCCCGTCCCTCCATATCCCTGTCAAGAGCAAGAAAACACCATAAAAGTGATCAATTTCCAACTGCAAGCCTTTCCCTTTGAAGCAATGCAACCATTGTTCTTGTCTATGAAACACACAATCTGCATTCAAGGTTTTTGGGCAAATTGGAATTTTACTGTTTTTCAGCTTAACAAAATGGATGTCTGTGTATTGAGGACAGTTTATATTTTCATCAATAAGAAACTGCAGCTGTGGAACAGAAGCTGTCACAAGGCATTGACCTGCTGCAACAGCACTACAAGTAAAGTTTGTATGAAACTGTAATGAACACACATCAAGATAATGGGAATATGAGTGCAGACGGAATGACTGTTCAGGGAAATTTCTTTTAAATTTGCAGTCTGATGTGTGTCATTATTCAGCATTCTAAAGAGAGGATAAGGAACATAACCAAAAAATCTGAGCAATTGTTTTGAACTAATTTTTTTTGTTGTCAGAAAACATTATCTCATTTGTCTCCAGCAATAATTTCAATAATTTAAAAAATACTTGGTGTATATCAAGTCACTGTTTATCCATGCCTCTTAGCAGAATGCAGTATTCTCATGAGGCTTTGGGCTATAAACTTAATGTATAGAACCACCTATGACTTGTCCATGGGACCTGAGGAATCCTATCCACCTCATGTTTGGATGGAAAATTACAGACCAGTATACATATCTATGCAATATATGTGTGCATACATATTGTATGTGCACACGTATATATTCTCAATAATGGAGCTCCACCCTGCTCAGCCAAACTGGGGACAAGGATGAGTAAATTGGTACTTTCTGGGTTTGCAGGAGTGTCCTATGTAATCTCTGGTGTAATCTCTGTGGCCAGTTAAGCATATACACATTTATGTATGTGTGCTCTCTCTGTGTGCATGTGTGCAGGAACACATCTTCAGCCTTGCTACTGGTGAACCTGGGGACATGGAACTGTGGCAGACTCACCTCTCTCATTCTGTCAGATCTGGTATGATGTATTTTCCAAAAAAGTTAATTATATATAAATATGATTAATTTTTTATCAACACACAGTGGCACCTATTGTATCAGAGAGAGACTGAGCTATACAGAAAGTATCTGTTGGCAATGGCTATATCAGTAGCTTTTCAATCCCATTATCCCTGCAATTAAAGAGAAACATTAGCTTCAGTGTGGAAAGCCTGCCTTCTTCCAAATAATATCTGTATGATAATGAAATTCATAAGTTCTTTGTAATTTTGCTCGCTCTGGTGATTTTAATATGCCATTGTGACAATTTTAGGTAGTTTGAATAAATAAATATTTGTGTAGAATACATAGTCAAAACAATTTTCGTTTCATGGTTGCAAGGTAGATAATGAATGCACTAAATTCCAACACACAATTTTGTTCTTCCTGGTTGAATTTCTATGACTGCAATATTTTTGTTTTGATTATTTTTTTTCCTCACAGAGACATGGAATGCTCTTCACCTTAGTTGGATGCAGTTGACTATTTTGCATATCAAATTCATTAACTACCATTCTGTTGAAACTTTTGAAATGATGATGCCTGTCATTTTGCTGTAAAATTCAGTCTGATTCACCAAAACCAAGTTAATATTTTTTCACCATCTGATAATGATGTATGTTTTACTGATTTTCTATGTTTTAGATAACTTGAAGATGTTAAAGAAGCTTTAGATTTCTAAATAGATGGGTTTTCATTACTGCCCACACAAAGGATGATCTCCTGTTTTTAATTCATTATGTCAGTACTGCTCTTAGTCCTTGAAATATCTCTGCTGTACAGTTTGGACAAAGCCAACACAAGCATTTTAAATAATGTCTATTTTCTACTTCACAACTTTGAACAGATTGAAAAAAGAAGACATTCTAAGTCTTTTTAGCAGAAGAATATGCTGTTGTTTTGGCTGAACACTCTAACACTTCAAAGCCTCTCTAACACTTCAAAGCTTCTGCACAACCACTTTTCAAAATGGTTCAATGCTTTTATAGACTTTTTAACACAAGAGCAGGGAGCATGTGTTATAGACAACTTCCCATTTTATTAAAAAAAAATCACATTAAAAAAATACCAGGAGCCCTCCTGCTCTTTAGAAGACACTGACTCACTGTTAAAGTGTTTAGAACAGCTATGCAAGCAAACAATGGAGTAAACAACAGGAGGAAAATGCACCCTGCTACCCTGTAAGCGTCTCTCACAGTACACAGCCACTCAGTGTTGAGAGGTGAGGGACGCAGCCTTGCACAGGTAAACTTGGGTATTTAAGGCTGAGGAGAAAGCGGATGGTTCTTGCTGATAGTTCTCTCATATGGAGCAAAAATCAAATATTCATGGGGTTTCATTTCAAAAGTTTCCAAAAGAGAAGAAAAAATTGAGTTAGTTAAGCAATAGAAATATATCTATAGACCCTCACTTGCCAAGAGAACATGGAAGCAAGGTCATTAATGGAAGCACAAGTATAGGAATGGCACAATTTCCAATGCTTAGTTGAGTCCATGGGGTGGGAAAATTGGCAAGAAAGAACTCTAAGTGTGGAATCAGTTTCCTCTTCCATATCTTCCACTGTGGTTGCAATGTAGTTTTTACTTTTCAATCAAATGATATGTTCTGATATTTAAAAGCCCATGCCAGTGACTAGAATATAATTTGTGGGATTATTCTTTTTAAAATTCCCCCCTGAATGTGTCCAAAAGGGGGTTCTATTTTTTACATGCTGTTACACTAGGAGACATAATAAATTATCCTTTATTTTATGTATATGTGGTTAACCTCCAGTTTCAAGGTGAAGAGTTCCCTTCTTAAAAGGGTGACTAGTAAACTTCACCATATGAGGTGACTGATAAATAGCCATAAATATGTGTATCAGAAAGAATCTGTAAATTATTGTAATTTTTCATGTCCATGAATACCTACACCTACTTAAAAGAATTCTGGAGGCTTTTGATCATCATAATTTCTAGGTTTCTCTATCCTTTGTTTTAATAACATCCATTTTAATAAATTATCACTCTTCCCCTAAATCCTCAATGAAAAGATTTCAAAATAATACAAATTGACCTTAATTCTATAAATATACATGAGGAAAAAAAAGCAGAAGAAAAGCCCAACCACCAAGAAAATGCCACCTGGAAGCGGGCCTAGCCCTAAATATGCTCTCTTTTAAGACAAGATTGCCTTACCTTATTAGCTAGTTAGAAACTCACTGATGCTGAGCCACAAAAGTTGAGCTGAGAAAAGTATTCTTCATTTCAAATGCGAATGCTAGACTTAGTTTGCAGATGCAAATCTTTTGAAACTTTGAGTAATGCCTTTTTAGTGGTCCTGGCAGGAGAAGGCAAAAAAAAACCCCTCAAAAAGCAAGTATGAATAAATTAAACAGACAGAGCAGAAAGAAGAAAAAAAATAAAAAGGAAGCAAAGAAACTATGAAGAAAGCAGAGTACTGACACCAGTTTTGATACCATTTTTAAAGCTATACTACCTTTTACCTGAAATCTTTACAGTTGTCCTCATTTTCAGTCATATTTGCATACACCATTGCAGAGTTTAATCATTGTCCTCCAGACTCTGCAACTGACAATCTCAACCATAAATCAAATAGATCCAATCTTGCCATGACAATCCTATCAAGTAGAACAGCAAAAGGTTCTTTTTTTTTTTTTGTTTCTCTCATTGATTTATGACAATATGATAAGACTTTCTGTCAATAAAGATTTTCTATTTCTGTTAGAAAATACTGCACACGGTTTCCCAAATTAAAAAAGGGAACAGAAGTTGGAAGCTCTCTGTCAGCACGAAGCCAAGGAAACACCCTGATTTTTTTAGCCTATTTAGATGGTTTGGCTGTTGATGCCAAATGTGACTGTGCTTCTTAAGAGTAAATTGAATACATCCCCATGCCCAAAATTCTACAAACATGGATGAGGGGGGGGGAAAGAATTGTCAACAGCATTCTAGTACTCTTGTGGGCTTCAAGGAGGGAATGTCTTTCACAGATATTAAAGGAAACTAAAACAGGGTTTCAGAAAGAATAATCTTCAATTTAATATAAGTTTTCCATTAGTAGACCTGGGAAAATTGGCATGAAACTATTAATGAACATTTTTAGCAATTGAAATACCATAAACCCACAGCTTTTCTTCGAGCAACAATGATTTTCAACCTCTGAGTTATAAAACACACATTTGAATCTCTAAGTGGCATATCTCATGGTGAAAAGTGGGTATTACCAGGCTTGATTTGTTGATCTAAATGACAATAAATACGAATGTGAAAGTTTCCTTTTGGGAAGGATCACGGATACAAATTGTGCCACTTACTCTGTTCACTTATGGTTACTCAACTTGAGTGAGTAGAGATGTTTTCAGTAAGTCTTACTGTAAGAGGCTTTTAGGACTACTCCAAATCTATCAATTGATGCTTCAAGATGGCATATAAGGGCTCATCTGACAGCTTCTGGTGCGAAAGCATCATCTCTGCCATTAAATATTTCACACTTGCACTGAATGTTCAGAGAGATGTGCTTATAGCTTTTATCAGACTAGTTCATTCACTGATGTTTCTTTCACGTACAGTACTGTCAAATGCTGTCCAGTCAAATTTAGACTTTTCTCAGTTTCATGCACCAATAATATAAATGTGTGTAATTTGGGTCTTTTACCATCTCCTTTAAGTTGCTAGGTATATTAAAATTTTCATTCAGCTGTTGAGTGATGATGCACATCCATACAGGACCAACGTTTTCTAATGCACACAGGTACTGAAAATAATTTCTCCTGTGGTACAGTTTGCTTGTCAGTTACAGCACTGCTGTTAACAAAAATTGCAGAAATATTTTATAATTTGCAAAATGCTGAATTTTTATTCTGGTACTACATGTTTAAATCTGAAGGGTTTAATTAGGTACAGATTTCTCCTAAAACCATGAAAAGGGAGAAAAAATATATATATATACATACGAGAACGAGCAATTATTTAAAGGGATTTTCTCCTGTACGCTGATGAAATTTATACCTTCATGGGATACAGGACAGTCATTAACGATCCACATTAAGAGTTTTATGCTGCTGAGTTTTCTATTTAGTACAGCTGTATGTTGTGATTTATATAGAATTGGAACACCTATATCTTCTCTTTTGTGAACTTCTGGATTGCTGCCCTACCTTTTGCCCAAATAAGTTTTTTTCAGAATGCTGATTAAAGAATCAATTTTCCAGTCTACAGCTTTGCTGACTATGTCAGTTCTTTTGCTTTACACCACTGATTTCTCTTTACCTGCTACATTACTCTTGGTCATTTGCTATCCTCCCTGGTGCACCCCATTTTATCCCATCTCTCTTGTTCATACCCACGCTGCTAACTCCTGCCTTGCTCATTGCATTTGCCAAACCTATTATCCAGTTCTTAAGCTTCAAAGAAGAATTCTCCTGCATTCTCTCTGACTGCCCTTTGCTTGGGAAGATTTCTCTGAAAATCTGAACTAAACTAGAATGTTGTTGTGTTTCAGAAACAGCTTAAAACTTTTCTCTTTCCATGACGTCTTTAAGAAGCATAAACTAAGATAAATTATCACACTACATTTGACCTGTTAGCCATTGTAAGGGACTTATTTAAAAGACTTTTACAGGACTTAAACATTTTTAATCAATATTTAATCTTAAATTTTAAACAATAAGTTCCTAAGTAAAAGGACAGTTCACAAAATAAACGTCAATAATATCGGCATTTTTCAACACTAAAAGTGACATGAATAAGAAACAAATCCTTTTGTATGCCTGTTCTCTTCTATTTCTCACTGTTTATAATAGTGGAAAATATTATATCAAGAATTTGAGCAGATATTAAGAAATGAAGTGTTACTGGGTAAAGATGCATTTGTATTTGTTAAACTGTTGCTTATATCCTCAGTTCATTGCTGAGGATATAAAAAGAAAAGCAGATAAGTATATAATCTTTGGCTTATGAAATATCCTTTCATCCTGGAAGCCTAAAATTTTGAACAAATAGATCCAAAATAGATTGATTTGCACAGAATCTGAGTAACCATATGAACTCAAAAGCAATTGCAGTGAAAAAAAAAAAACCTTGAAAACTTTGTTTAGAAATAAGACTAACTCCCACTAAATAGTAATAGAGTACCTTTTAAAGAACATTGAGACAAATGTGTCTCTGTGCTACCAATCCAAAATATTTTTCTTCTGTGAAGTCACACTTGCCCCCAAGATTGGAGGTAAGGCAGTATAAAGGCTTTAGCATTTTCTTTGAAGTCACTACAGAATAAGGAAAAAAACAGGTCACATTTACTTCACATGTCAAAGAAACACTTCACGTTTCTGGTTTTTAAGTGAAAATGTTCCCAATGGCATTTTGCCAAAGGAATAATGATTAACACATTATTTAAAAAATCTTATCATAGCTATTATAAAAAATAATTAGGCATGCAATCTTTAACTTGCAAAACAAAAACATCATTTGAACAGGAGTCAGAGACATTATCATGACAAAGACAAGCCCTTATTAATAAATCTAATAAGCAATGCACAGAAATTTCATTAAGTAATAGAAAAGTTACAGAGCTATTTTACAGGTTTTTTTATATTTAAAATGCATAAATATATACATGTATATGCATACATCTAATAGAGAACTGATAGAGTTACAATCCTTTTGTATATGCTTTCTGTTTGGTACACTCACCTCCTAATTTTACATTTATTTCATGTTTCTTGCTTTCTCTGTTTTATGGGGTTTCCCTATATTGTAATGCAGACAATTAATGCATATTTATTACAATTAATGGCATTTCTTTTTGAATTAGCCATTAGGTGCACAATGTCTTTGTACCTAACGTAGTGCAAAAGGATTTAACTGTCTTAAAAACTAACAAAATTCTGTGAACACAAGGAGAATTAATAAGAAGGTAGAGATTTTAGAGGAAGTGTGAACATAAAATTTTATAAAATCTTTTTAAATCTACTATATGATTGTCTAGCAATAGGGTGTGGTTGGTTGGTTAGTTATAACTGCAGAGCTGTTTTCATCTAGAAAAAATAAATTACTGCATTCAACAATAAGAGAGAAAGAACATCTGAGATACCAATGATTTGCAGTGATTTCCTCTGATTTCCTGCATAACACACACAAAGCTGTGGCTTGGGCAATAACCTAGACTACTGCCTAGCTTCTGCCATTACCCATCACCTGATTCAGTATAAAAAAATCAGAGAATAATGTATCTTGCTAATTGTATAATGAATTAAGTAAAACAAGTATCTTACTGACTATAAGTATATTATTTCACTGAAGTCTAAATTGGCCATATCATCAGTTTACTGTAACAATGACATATGCATTATTTATGGTAGCTGTACTACCACTAAAATCCAGTGAGCCTTTACACAGACAGGAATAATACCATGCATAATACCACTTCTCCACTGATATCAGTGGAACCTCATTGCTGCTGGTAGATGGAAAAAAATTAGAAGACAGTTGAGACTAAAATTGCCAAATATTTTTGTAATTACATCATGTCATATTTAATCAAGAATCTGTATTCTCAAACCCGTGAAAGCCTTTAAGAATTCCAAATAATCAAAGGAAGAATTTCGGATTTTGTCAAGACACGGAAGAGCTCACATAGCTTTCCCCAGAAAGCTTTACTAAGTACTTGGTCCCCTTCAATTTGCAGATATACAGTCAAATTAGATTCATGACAAACATAAAATAATGCAATCTGATTATAAAAGGACTACATCAAACGTACATCAAACTACAAATTCATGAAACAATGCCCTCCCTATGTTTCTCCTGGGCTGCCCAGATTCCAAGAGCCCTCGGCAGCCACCAGGGCTGTCAGCCTCTGCCTGAGCAATGTTTTAGGAGTGCTGTTCTCCAGCTCCCCACAGCCCTGTCCTGCCCTGCAAGGGGTCCGTGTCCATCCTCAAGGAGGATGCCATCCAGCACTGGGGCTAGGATCCCCAGCTGCCCTGCTCCTCACTGAGCTGTTGTGGGCTGGGCTCTTGGCTCCTAGCCCTGAGGCCAGGCATGGATCCTCAGGATGCTCTGATGGTGCCTTCAGTCTTGGGTCAGACTGAATGAAAATGCAGTCTGGGAGATAAACACTCCCAAATTACTGTGGATAGAGATACAAAGTTGTGGCAGATTATACAGGAAACCACTACAACCTTATGGATATATTAACAGTTACACCTCTGTTGTACACATTTCTCTTTCTCTTCATAGTGTGAATTTTCCTCAGCACCACAGAAGATAATGAGCAGTCCCCAGACACAGGTCCAAGGAGAGGTTCCTCTCAGGGACTGTGGTCTCCTTAGAATCCAAGGCTTATTTTATGACAAGAAAGACAAAAATACTTTATATATACTCAATAACAAAGTGAATAAATAGCAATTTGTAATTTTATTGTGATTCAACAATTCATCGTAGATCCTGTGGTTTCCTTTAGCCATTATCACACCATTAGAAGAGCAAACAATTTCATCTTCACTAGGACTTAGGATTGGAAGATAATTCTTTGTTGTTATGGGTACCTATGTTACTTTTTGATTTATTTAATGCTTATTGACTTGGATTACCTTTCCTACTGAAAGCAAGATGTACCCAATGAAGTTTGCAGATCTTTCCAAACTCATGAGTGCTGGGAGCCAAGATTTCTCCTTGTAAGTCTCCAGAAAAAGGCAAGAAAAGAGATTTTCTTTTTTATTTTTTCTTATCATATAGCTGCCTGATATTTTGTCTAAAAGCAAGAGTATTTTTCCAGAGCAATTAAATATACAAATAGTCTCTGATCCAAAAAAAATTCAGATATTGGTGAAGTAATTACATGCTAAATGTAATAGCAACAGGTTACATTTCTAATGAGGAAATGTTGGTTTGGTGCACTCATGGAAATATGAACTCTGCTCTTCAGTGATTATGTTTCAATTTCATAAGTCATGATGCAATTTGTTACACATATTTTGAAAATCTTCTTTTACATTTAGGAAATTATGTTATTTAAGCCCTTTGAGAAAGTGTAATATTGTAATAGATAACAGTGCAGCATTGCACGCTGCACAGTGTAGTGGGATGGCAATTGAAAGAAATTACACTATTGTTACTCCATGCCAATGTCACGTGTTGCCAAATTAAAATTAGTATTTTCTGAACTTTCTACTACCTGGAGCATTATTAAGACTGTTTTCATAAAGATGGAACCCACCCAGCCAAGGGGAAAATGGAGCTTGGCAGTCAGTAAGAGAGTACCCCTTGTGTTCCCCCCACCAGATCACAGGTAATACTCTTTTTTAACAACCTTGCAATGATTATGAGAAAGATAAAGAGAAGCTCAATCCTTTTAACAAGAAGTACCTAGGAAGCATGAAGATTAAGAAATGCTGTCAGAAATAAAACACCAGGTGTCAAGGTTTTCGTGGGTCTTGGGCCTTCAAAGAGAGGAGAGCTGTTGTTGGTTGTAGTAAAGTGGTTTAATGCATCAGTCTCAAAGGCAAGGAGTTCAGATTATTAAAGTCTGTGCTAAAAGCTTTCTGGCAGAGAGTCCTGATGTTTCAACCAGAGCAGCAGCATCAGCTCCTGTAGTTTCTTTTTCTTCTTCCTCCATCCCTTGTACCTCAATAGAGGGGGTTTTTATTCATAAATCATCCAATCAGCTAAAAGCACAATTCTAAAATATTCTTTCTACACCAATCTAATCTTAATTTTAATGTGCAAAAGTAGTACAAAAGTAGTTTCAGTTCTTATCAAAAAATTATGTATATAATATTATTTATGCAAATGTGCCATCTGTTTTCTTACCTAAAATTTACATATATAAGTTTATCTATTTACATGAATAGTTCTATATATTTACCCATATACTTCTGTCTGTTCTAGAAATGCAAGCAACGTTCTGCTATGTTTTTGATACGTCTAGAGCTAAGTTACACTTGTGAAAAATAACACTACTGAACTTTAAACTAGGCTTTAGGGCCTTTTCTAGTTAACACAGTCTCTTAAGGCACTTAAGATATATTTGCATTTAGTTAAAACTAAATCTTACACTTCTATTTCATGGCTGTGTGGCTTAATGTATTTCAGCTTCTCTAATTCAAACCCTGCATTTATTTTTCTCTCTGAGGAGCTCAGAGAGACTTCTCTTCCATGCATTCTAACAACCAGGGAATCCTTTCAGACTAGAATAAAGGAAACCAAGAAATAGGGAGTAGGTCCTGCAAATCATGTTGAGGAAGACAAAACACACATAGCTGAGACAGCCAAACTGCTCCACTTTCTTCAGAGTGAAAGCAGCTTACCATGCAACAGCTGGAGAAACAAAGGCTCACTGGAGCCACATTCTTATAGCCCCAGTCAAAAATAAACACAGCTAACAAAAATCTATAATAAAAAATGCCTGAGAGGTTTTCCATCAGTTCTTGGCACAATGCTTGTGAAAATTATATAGGAGACTCCAAGAACTGAAGGGCTGAAAAAGCATATTTGCAATCACGTCTTTCTAGTATCAAAAAAGGACAGATGTTAAGGATCCTTTAAATATTAAAATGGATATACCTTAGTAAAACCTTATATTTGTAGCATTAGCTGTTTTAGAATAAATTGTAAATATATTTACATATATAAGTATATAGTTTATATAAATGTATTTTATGTGCATATAGGCATTAATGATGAGTTGTTGAATCAATCTTCTGGTGCTTTGTGAAGAGGATTTTAATTGTACAAGGTTTTAAACAGACACATTGGATTCTACACAGAAAAGCTGGTGACTAAAATTGCAGAGACAATGAAAGGTTTAGACCTGACATACCTCTGATGAGATAGCAGAGATTAACACTTTCATAAGTTTGCAATACTTATAGAACAGTTTTGGACTTTTTTTCATATAACTGAATATCTAAGAGTAAAAAATTGCAAAGTTGTAATAGTGAAAATATATAGAATGTATGCAAAAAACCAGAAGTAATTCCTCCATTACAATGGAATACTTTCTGGTCAGAATATTTTCAAATAAAGGACTTTTTGAAAGTGACTTATAAAAGACATCAATAGATTAGGTGTTCACAATGTACATTACATCATATTGAATAAAAGATGTAATTTAAACCCTCAGTTTGGGTGGCAGTAGTGGCAAAATCTGTGACTTTAGAAAAAGAAAGAAGAATCAAATAATGAATTTTTAAAGAGAGATTATGGGGAGAGACAAGATGAAGTTATCTCATTTGCAGAGTGGTCCTCAGTTGCTAATTGGGGATTCAGCAGAGTCTGTCTCTCCTGGACAGAAAAGAGTGTGAGTCTTTCAGAGCAGTGAATGCAGAACCCTGCTTGAAAAAAATCCATAAGTTAGAAATGGGACAAGGCCTTTGCCAGACACATACCCAAAAAAGAGTTATAGAAAAGGACAAGACCTGAAATTTTACCCCGAACTTCATAAAGATTATAATAGTAACAAAATGAAAATGTAATGTGTTAAAATATGGTTTGAATAGATGGTTTTTCTCACCATTTTACAGCGGGAGTTTTCATAATGCATTAATTATCTCTGAATCCAGCATGACTTGGAGAAGAAGTCTTAAGATGTAAATGTACTTCCTTTACCTTAGCTTTTTATATGCTTTTATAATTCTTTACATGCATTCTGGGATCTTCAATCTTGTAGAATTGCTTACCTGCTCTAGTAATTAAAGGACCATATGCCCTCCCTAGGCATTCATATAACCTATAATTTATGGACCTATATAACGAGTAAGACAATACTTTACAGTCTCCAAGTCCTAATGTCAGTGGGTCAGTCTCTTTCCAGTTTCCATTGGCAAGAGAGAACTTTCTTTAAGCAGTTGATCTGACAAAATGTTACTTAAATTTAAATGCAGAAGTCTTGATTTTCATCTACAACATCTCATTTTCCCAAAGTTTAATATTTCAATTTTGCCAGCAAGAGGCTTATCTCATTTGTATTTTTTGGACTTTCTTATTCTTTCATTTCCTCCACGTTATCTGGAAGATTTGACTTAATCTTATTCATTATTAAAAAAATTAATAAAATACTTTTAGAAATCCTCTCCCCTGTAACACTGTGTACCTCTGGCAATACTGAAGGTGAATTTTTCTTTTCACTATAGAACTTTTACTGGCCAGAAGTGCAACACTACCAAGTTGATACAGCAAAATCTATAACTCTGAGGATAAATATTTAATCCTGAATAAGAAACACATCTTACATAGAAAACATCTATGTAAGAATAACTGCATCTATTTTGCCAAACGTAATAAATACTGCCAATTCCAACAAAAATAGGAAGACCACTGCTGTGGACATTGTGATATGAACCCTTATTATTTGGAGTACAAATTATTCCTCCTTCTATTAATTTTATAACAGCTGAACAGCATGGCACAGCTAGTAGAGGTCAAAAAATATTGTAGGTTTCCTCAAAATGTACTTACATACATTAAAAACTCAATAAGAATTTCTTTTCTATGACAGGAAGTATGCATTAGTGTTTGCAATTCTTGTATTTCCATGAGAGAAAAAGTAATTTAATGTTTTTCTTCTGCAAAAGTTTTAGTCTGGCTTGCATTTTTCAACTTGTGTTTATGAAAAAGTAGGTCTTTGTAGCTATATCATGCCACCTTTTTAACACTGACATATGTATATATGCCATGATTTTTTTTTTTGGCTGGCAAAATGTAAAAAAAACCCTTAAACTGTGACAACACCCCAAATTTCTCCTTGAAATGAAATTATACTTAGATTTATTTTTTCATCTTATAGACAAGGACTAAGGCCAGCAAGTTATACTTGCCCAGGAAAGGGAAAATATAAAGAACAGGCTTAGTTTTAGAAAATGCACATTAATTTTCCTCACACATCCCCTAATGTGAAGTTGAAATGTTACTACATTGTGCTGTAGTCACTTTGCCAGAAGAAATTAAAACTGACCCTGGAGAGAAAGAGAACAAATATTTTGCAGAGGTTCTATGAAGCCTCCCAGATAAAAGGAAGCAGTTACTGGAAGTACTTTTTTCTTTTTGATGGTAACATGCATAAAGAACCTTGGAGAAATGGGAAGAATCACCGGTAAATTGTGAAAGACTCTGCTGCAGCTCTCTACAGTTTTGCTCATTGGGAAGAATGAAGAAAAATGAGTGCAGTTATGTGAGAGACAAACCTTTACGTGTCAGATGTTTGCATTCCATCTGAAGGGAATATCTTCCCTAAAAATACAGAAAGATTAGAGAGTAAAGTATTCCTTGAGGAGAAACTCTGAAGCCTCAGCAGAAATCACATAAACATCAATCACTCTGCCTCATTTTTAGAGGCTATTGGTCAATTAGGGGCAAAAAGGAAATGTCAAAGACTTGCTTTTTTATAGCTGCATCCCATGACACTCTTCTGTCTTCTGCAAGGGCTATGACTTCAAAAATACTGTAGGCCATATAGCTACCAATACTCATATGGGAAACAGACAATTAGCTAAGAAAACTGCTCTCGTCCTTGAATTTGGGAAGGTAAATATTTTTAAGTGTGTTTATGTAATGACCTCAACTAAAAATGCTTCATCTCCCATCAGATGTACATGAAGAAAGTGGTGGTGGTGTGGGTGGGGGGGTTCCCTTTTCAGTAGCAATGAGGGAAAAATGAATCAATGGATAACAGGAAAGATGATTTGGACATACAATTTAAACCTGCCATGAAGAAAGCCAGAAATTCTATTTATATCTCCCAACCTCCCAGCCTGGGAGAAGAGAAATGAAGAATGTTGTAGCCTTCCTCTAGCACGTTGACAGTAAAAAAAATTACCTAATAAATTAATAGTTTAAAAATACCTCTCCTCATAAAATAGCAACATTTTTACTGATCTGTACCTTACAAATTTCACCAGAATCAGGGAGCAAAGGGAACTGAAGAGAAGAATGTTGGCCCCTTATGCTTCTACTTTGCAAGTAAAAGTAGTCATGATAATAGATCATCCCCGTTTGGTAACAACACAGATGGAGGGTCAGGGCATGTGAACAAAACTATAACAAATACCCTGAGTACAAGTCCCTCAGTTTCTACTCTATGGTTTTTCAGCTCTTTTTCTGTATAATTAAAAACATCTCTGAAAGTAATTGTGAGCTAGATAAATCAATGCTCATCATCCCTCTGCTGAGATTCTCTGAAATAAAAGAACAAGTTTTCATAGGTAATGTATGCATACTGAGACTGAATGAATGATGCATGGAAAATAATTTAGAAGTAGAATCAAAAAATTACAGACTGGTTGAGCAAGAGATCTCTGGAGATCATAGGGTTCAAACACCTTGCTCAGGTAGGGTTACTTAGAACCCCTTGTTAAGGAGGATTTCCAGACAGCTTTTGAATATCCTCAAAGAGGGAGGTTTGCCAACTTCTCTGCGAAACCTGTGCCAGTACTCAGTCATCCTCCCAGTAAAATAGTGCTTGATAATCAAAGAATCACAGAATGACTAGGGTTGGAATAGATCTTAAAGAGCACCAGTTGCAATCCCCCTGCCTTGGGCAGGAACACCTTCCACTAGACTGGGTTGCTCAAAGCCCCATGCAACGTGGCCTTCAACTTCCAAAAAGGGGACCTGCAAAACTTCTCTTGGCAACACAGTCAGTGTTCAAAGTGACTCTCCCATTTCCCAGTTTGTGCCCATTGCCTCTCTTCCTGTCCCTGGACGCCACTGAAAAGAGTTTGGCTGTGCCTTCTTTGCAACCTCTGCAGACATTTTCACACATTGATGAGATTCCTCTTGAGCCTTCTCTAAGATGAGCAGTTCCAGCTATCTTCAGCCTTTTCCAAAGGAAAGATGCTCCAGTCCTTCACTGATCTTCACAGCCCTGTTCTGAATTCTTTCCAGTATCAATAGTACAGTACAGACTTTTTTCCTGAACTTGTGGTTTAATATTTCCTTGGATTTGCTTATTGAATTTCTTCAGGCTACACTAGAGTTTCCTCAACTTTATGTGGATTCACGGGATTGTTCTGAAATATTACTGGAAGTAGCAAGGCTCCCATGGGCATCCATCCATTCTGTTTGCAAAATGCATGGCACTTTTTATTATTTTATCTGTTCATTTCACTCTGCACTGCCCTAGGCTCTGAAAATATAACTAAGCCTTGCTCTGTCAAGCAACAAGAACATACAACACTGGGCAGCTAAGAGCAGGAAATTCTGAAAAAACATTTTCCCACACCATAATTTTATCTGGAGAATGAAGACCTATTTTCAGCTCTATATTGAAATGGTCAACAAACTAGTCTTTGGTGCTTAAAATGGGTAAAACAGCCTCTATAGCAGTATCACAAGGCTAAAATAAAGACAGATTTTTTCCTAAAATCTTTTGTAGCCATCACCAGTTGCAATCTGTTTTACATAATGAAAGGGATGAATTTTTATTCAGAAAGCATTTTAGATCCCTCCAAAACCCAGTCACAAAAATTGACAAAATACACAAATAATAAATAATAAAATATTGCCCCTGCTATAAAAAATTAGATACTTGCCTTTGATCCAAGTCAGTGATGATAAAAAACCACACTGAAATGGTCTGAAGTCGGCAACAAGTAGGAGGAAACATCAAGTGACTGTTGGCTGTTTGTGGGAGATGTGATAACATGAGGTGATAAAACCCCTGACTCAATGAGCTCTGCAGAACATGCATAAACCTCAGAAAAGTGGATTATGGGAAAAGAAAGCAGTGAAGGGAGAGCTAATTTAACAAAATTGAAGAATACCCGAATAGCAAAAGAAACACCATGAGAAATCAGACACCCCTATGCCATCTCTCAAATCTGATCAACCCTCATTTAACTGCTGCTTTGCTTCTCTGCAGCAGGTGTAGCACCAATTTGACATGTACGTATTCTGTAGCTCTCGACAACAAAATCAAAATAAAATCATTTATTGTGTGAAGCACCAGAATTAGACAGAATTGTTATTCACCGTCTTTGTAGGGGCTCTCTTGTCTGCTGTCTGTAACAACCAGTTATTACAGAGTACCCACTACAAGCTAAACCGGAGTTCCATAATTACTTTTGTACAAAAATAAAATGCCCATTTCAAATGTTTTTAATTTTATGATTGCGATGGTCTATATGAATTTTTTCCATCTGTAAAATACCCACACAGAACATGTGATGCATCCAGTAGAAGGAAAAAAGATAGAGCATTAAAGGTAACAAATATTATTACAGCAAGGATTATTTTAAGGAGTGAAAGCTGCTTACCTCTCTCCCTATTTAACATTTACAGCTGGTATTTCCATTTACATTCAAAGAACACAAAAACACAAAAGCATGAAAATTTGCACAAATCATTACAATCAGCTCTTCTGAATACACAATTTTTGTATTCTCATGATACTTGATGTTTAAACAGCTGCTGTTTTTGCAGGCAGTCCCAGTTGCTGCCATATATCTTGCATGGAATTACGTAGACATGCAAGTTTTTATGAAAGTGTAAAAAGATAAAATCAATTTAATGCTTATATTATGAGTTTCCAAAGGATCAGGACTCACAAGAGCAGAAATGCTCCCTTAAAAATGACAACTGTCAAAACAATACATAAATCAAGAAAATTTATAGTCTGGACAGACCAGAGTATAAACCAGGAAAAATAATCATAAAACCTGCAACAGTTCTATCCTCCTAAGGATTCTACTTATTTCATAACTAAATCTACAAAGTAGGAAAAATGAATACACATGACTCTATATTGAGCATTTTCAAGAAAGGAACACAGTGTTTGCAGTCAGTTACTACCTTACATCCTCTTGCATAGCTAAGATGTATGCACATATGCCATATTGTATCACACTTTTTCTTCCTTGAAATGATACAGATTCCTTAGAAAACCTGGCAATGTCCTAGAAAAAACTTGCTCCTAATTTAAAGTGTGCTTACAGGTAAGTCAAATTCACATGAATGCGCCTATTTGACCCTCAGTGATTTTGAAGATGTTTTTACATTATCTTCATTCTTCAGAATGCACACAAGAGGGAATGGTAATTAATTTTTCTTTCCCAAGGTCCAGCTGGTCAAAGTAAAGCTGCATGATCTATGACAAAAAGAGTGACTTAGGACTTCCTACTATAATTTTTACCCCAAAATTTCTATGAATAATACAGTTCAATCATGAAGAAGTGCAGTTTGATCATTAAGTGCATACTACTGTAGTGATTATGTTTCAGCAGAGGTTATAGCCTCTATTCTGTCTACACAGTCTAGTTTATATTTCTCCATTTCTGAGATTCCTAGTTTTCCACATTTCAGAAGGCAAAAAACACAACAAAATTTCAACCATCTTCAGCACAAAAAAATGGCCTTCAGTCAAAAGAGGCTTATCTAAAAAAATCAGTCCCAGTCAGTTAGAATCAAGAGACAGTTGTCAAGCACTTGCTGTTCCAGAAGAATCCCCTCTGTAATAGCTTCCAATGTATTGTCATTATTGAAAGCCATGAAAGATGGAAAAATTATATAGCGATCAGCATTATATAGTTTCTAAAAAGACATAATGTGCTAAAAAAATAAGAAATCAGAAGCAGCCCTTAAAAATACAGGTCTTATGTTCCTACAATACAGAAGCAGCAGTGTGAATGAAGTTTGTAATACATATTTGGTAATTAATCACGAGAAAATTAAGGTGTTGTCTATATTGACATGAGCCAGTAACAATCAAGAGTACTCTGGACACATACAGTTAGTTTTTTCCTACCTAGATATTCCAGTCTGTAATTTTTTTCTGAGGGACAGAACTGTCACAGTAAAATTATTAAAGAAAATTGTGGTCATTCTTTTCCTCAGCAGATTACATCATAAAACAAAATCTGGCATTAATAAAATGTATTTCAGAAAGGATCAATATATATATCCCACAAATATTTGTCAGTTGTTGCATTTCAGTGTAATTATCTCTTTAAAAAGAGATGAAAAACAGAGTGTAGGCATTGCAATGTACTTCATCACAATAATGAAATATTATTCCAAGGAATGCTTCATGGCATTCCACCAATCCACCTAACCCTTCCAAAAAACTGATTTTTTTTTTTAGTGATCCAGGTTATAAATTTAAATAAAATTCAATCATTTTGAGACTTGCTGTTGAAACATAGCAAAAAAAAATATTTTAGATCACTCATTGAGTCATTTGACAATGATGCTTGTTACTGTCACTTCAGGACACATGACATTTGTAATCAGCTCACTGTGTGGGGCTTAAAATAAGTAGTTATTAGTTATCTCAGATGTATTTCTGACATCTTTCCCTATTAAACCTTTTTCCTGAATATCTGTATAGGATATATTCCCTACAGTTATAATTTCGTATCCTAAGTGTAAGATAAGATTTAGAAAAAACCAAAAATGACAACTTGTGTTCCTTGATAGCCAATGATTCTTAGTCATCCATATAGCCATTATCTCTTCCAAGTGACAAGATCATTCAAAAAAAAGCTTTCTGTAGTTAAAATTTTCACGTATCTGTAAATGCCCTTTAATTTGGAACAGAAATCCTGTCTTTTTCCCTGCCATTTTATTTCATCTCTGGTTTTTTTATTCCTCCTAGGTTAAGTTACTGGGAAAGAACAAATTTCCCCAAACTTGCTGGACATTTTGTGGGAAACACAAACTGTTTTCTGGACTCGCAGAAAATAGTGTTCTCCAGCACAGGCGAAGCACGAGGATCTAGCGTGAAGCCAGTACTGGGTACAGTATTAAGCCAAGGGTGTTACAAGTGAGAGACCAGACATTTCTTTCCTTGTTTATTGCTTTTATTCTGAGTGTAGAACCTCATGCATACCTCAGAGATAGAGAAACCAACAGCAAATATTTACATCATCAGTTCTTCTGCACAGTACTTACTAAAAGACATAGCTGAGCCTGAATATTTCATGCAGGAAAGAATGACTTTGCAATCCATTACTTCACTCTGCCACTGAGCTACCTGCAGTCTCCTCATTTTGCCTCATCTCATAGTTTGATGAAAAATGCCGCACAGCCTGGTCATAAAAAAAAGCCAGATTGCAAACAAATTATAAAGAGAAAGTAAGTCATGTAACTATTTTATAAAATCATGCAACATGATTTTCAATTAGATTTTATTCCTGAATATGTTCTCAACAGATATAAAGTTAGTTTATCAGCTCTAAGTCTTTAGGATTTTCTAAATTCCTAGAGTATATGGAGAAGAAAGAAAGAAGGCACAGCTTTCTATTAGCAAATTGTTTTCTATCCTCAGGGTGTTTTCTTCCAAAATGGAATCTATTTTACACTACTCTGTATTAAAAAGTAATTTGCTAGCATTGAGTTGGCATATCTCTTCACAATTCTGCTCTACTAACAAAAGCTTCCATCTTTCTAATGATTTAAACACCTTGTAATTGGCCTAAATCTGCACAATCAATGCATTCCCTCTGAGGTTAATGTAGTATATCCATTTAGTTCTTCAATTATAAACCAAAGGATAAGGAATCTCAATATACCTGTCAGCAATTCAAAATAGCTTGCAGGTTTATACAGATGTATGGAGCTCTTAAGAGAAATCAAGAGGTTTCTGCTTAAATTTATTGATAATTTGTGGGTGTATGCAAAGATTATATGTTTTAATTTTCCCACTGTTTTTCTTATATTAGATTTTCAATTTTCCAGCTGTTTATTAGAATTCTCATGAGCTCTTCCTAGTTACCTTTTCAAAAATTTTTTGTTTTCCCTTTGGTCTGGTTCAACTATAATTTCATTTTTCATAGCAGAAAAAGACTAAATCAAACCAAAACAAAACCAAATAAATGAAAATAAGTAAACAAACCACAAAATCTCCCCAACCAACACATGAAGCCAATTGTTTTTACAGCAGAACTTATTAACAATTACATAGGACACTAGTGGAAAGAGCCTTAATGTAACAATCAAAAGCTTCTGGTGCTAAGAATAACAAAAAAGTTATTCTCTTTGTTACATACAACCAAAAAAGGAATTTTGTGGTAATTTTCTTTCAACCCTGTCATGTGCAAATTGTTCACAACATTATTAATTATCTTTAAATTTTTTAGGTTATTTGCTGTGTGCTCTTCCTATTGGGAGGTCATCCTTTAAGCTTACAAATTTAATCTCTTTTCTTCCTAATTTAAGCATATTCAGGTCCATTTCATTAAATGTCCATATCTCAAGCTCTTCTTTTATTGAACAAACTTTCCTCTTTTCCATGCATTTATCTCTGCAGGTAATGGTCCAAAATCCCTCACACTTACTTTGTGCTACGTCAAACAAGCCCCTAGTTTCCTGGAAAACTTGCTCACTTGCTTTATTTTCTGTGACTGACTCATTCTCATGACTCAGCAAAGTACATGGCAAATATAAAGGAATATGTGGAAAATATAACATCAACCATGTTAAAAGTTATCGCCTGTATAATCTATCCATCACTGGTTCTTCTGTAGCCAAATCTGTGCTTGGTCCACAGAGAAAACAGCTGTCATGACCCCTGTAGTTGAATCATAGGTTCAACTAAGTTCAGGCTATTTTTCATAACTTGTGTGCTGACTTGTGCTATTAAAAGCTTGCCCAGGATTTAAGTATTTTGTCTCTTTGTGCATTACAGGCTTTCTGTTTTCAAAAGATACATATAAGCAACTTGTCATTCTGTTCATATCCTATGTGCTTCTGCATGTGCCTCCTCCACAAATTGTCTGAAGCTCTGTCATTTCTTAAGGGCAGCACACAGATATCCAAACCCAGTCTGCAGGAGACTTCATAGGAGTATTTCATCAACTAGTGCTAAATGGCAAAGGACAGGCTAAAGAATCCTTTGGTGCTCTTTTATCAGTGCTTAGAAACATCATGAAGGCCAATTTATTTTTCATTCAGCAAGAGGCCTACAATGCCTAGTTTGCCCTCTTGTATATTAGCTAAAATAGTAGCTAAATACAAAATTAGTTATTTCTTCTTTTAGTGTTCAAGGTTATGAGTAAATGGGAGCGGAATAAACTCAAAGGTGTGTGGCATGGTGTTCCTCATGCTCTTTCCTCAACCAAGAGCTTAACTGCAAGATTTGTATTTAACTCTCAACACCTGACAGTGCTCTGGGATACACTAATAAAATTACAGAAAATAGTAGGTGGTGCCATGAACTAACACAGTTGTCACAACAATTTCTTTCATCACCAGTGCACAAGAATAATATCATCGGCATCATATCTGGCCACCCCTGACATTTTCTCCAGCCATGAAGATCCAGGTATCCCTTTAGAGGGTAGGGCTCTTTCAGCATGATATTAAAAGCCTGGGTTCCTCACCTCCTGGCTCCTGGCCTGTTTCAGGAAAAAGTTATCAGCACAGTCATAGGAGGCACAAGAAACCACCTTTGTGACTTATAACCAAATTTGCAACACCTACTTGTCACAGACATCTTTTCATAAAAATCCTTTCTTTAGGATTTTTCCCCTTCTGGGAAGCTGAGGCCCCAGAAAGAGAATGTAAACAATGGTTATCTGCGGCTGTGAAATGCAACAGGTGCACCTGTGATTGGCCCATGTTGGATGTTTACAATTAAGGGCCAATCAGAGACTGAGCTTTCTCTGGGACAGAATCAGGGAGTGCTCTCTTGTGGATTCTTTCCTATTCTATTCTTAAGATAGCAGCTTCTGAAGTTTTCTCTCTATTCCTTTTAGTATAGTCTGAATGTATTATATCATAAAATAATAAATCCAGCCTTCTGATCATGAAGCCAAGATTCTCATCCATCTCTCTCACCCTGAGGAACCCTTGCAAAGCCATGTAACAGCTACTCTTTCACATTCTCTCCTTTATTGAATCTTCATGTAAGGTAGTGAAGTAATACCCATAAATATAACAAAATAATTAAATATCTTGCTTGTAATCAGATAAAGTACATGCACTTCTCTCTCCTGTGCAAAAATTAAAAGAGAAATCATTATAGATGGCCTAGTACCTTGGGTAGGTAAGTATTTATTACTTAATAAATTTCTCCTGAGGCCAGAGAACTCATGTAATAAGTAAGAAATGGGCCAAGACAGCATTTCAAATCAGAAGTATTTTGTTCTCACAAAATATTTTGATTATTGCTCAAAATTTTAGGCTATCAGAGGTTGGATTTTTATTCCCTCTTGATTTCCTTCAGAAACACTACGGATAGTCCTTAAATTTTTTCCATCCCTCTCAGAAACAGAAGTCAGAGATATGTCTCTGAAGACGTGGTAGAAGAGAAGAAAGCATTCATCTTCCAAGAATACAATGCCAGCATTTAAATGAAAATGTAAAATAGAACGGGATTAGAAAAACTTGGCTGGAGCTGTCAAGAGCTTCTGTATAAAATAAATTCATGAGGTACAAGGACTGTTGTAGAAGCAATAGAAGAGCTTTGAGGTAGGTTGCGTCTTTTCTGGGTGAGCAGGCGGTGATTGGCTTGAGCTGGAGAAAGAGGAACTGACCTAAAAAGGTGAGGGAAAAAAAGATGGATTATAGGAAAAATAGAATTCTTGATTTTTTTTTTTTTTTTTTTTTTTTGGAATGATAAGGTCTTGGAAAGTCTTTGTCAGAAACATTCAGGAAAGATAAAACTCTACATTAGTAAAGAGTGGATGAAGCTGGGGTAGAAGAAAGAGACCTCAGGACTCTGAGTCCCTTACT
Source organism: Melospiza melodia melodia (assembly GCF_035770615.1). NCBI lineage: Eukaryota > Metazoa > Chordata > Aves > Passeriformes > Passerellidae > Melospiza > Melospiza melodia. The sequence goes on along the minus strand of NC_086194.1, from coordinate 132,459,379 downwards.
TCAAAGCAGTCTGTACCTGAGTGTTGGTATTGAGATTGAGTGGGAGCTTTAGTAAACCCACAAATACTGCCATATTTTTGGTAACCACTCCATATCTCTTTGTAGGGGACTTCTGTAAAGCCTGTGGTGATTTTTTTTCTTTTTCCCTGTATAAGAAAACTTCATTTTTGTTCGATAGGCTAGATTATAATTGCAGCAGAATCCAGGCTGATTTCTAAGAATCAGAATGCATTTATTTTTTCATTGCTAAATGCTAAATTTGCCATTATTAGCTCTGGTCGTGGTAGCTATGTTTTACACTATTTAAATGACTCCTTTTAACTACAAATAAGTTTTGAATGATACTTTAGCAACAGTTAAAGGGTACTTGAATGATACATAAATAAAGTGCTCTGAAAGAATGAAGAGTGATTGGGGAATAAGTATGTGTCAAAGTAATGATTCAGAGGGTAATCTTTCTCTAAATATTTCATTTAAACTCAAGAAAATTTGCAAACCATTCATTTGCACCTCTCTGACTCTTGGCTTCATCATAAAAACTGTATTATTGAGCCCCTTCATTCCACAATTTGTAAATGTCAGGTTCCCTGCATCTCTTTAGGCATTCTTCTTGTTTTTCTGGGATTTATGGCGTTTTTGTTGTTGTTGTTGTTGTTATTGTTGTTTAATTTTTTGCTTCTTAATGAAAATGTAAAAAATAAGACATATTTCACTGGCAAAGACAAAGATTTTTGCAAAAGAAGCAATTCAAACTGAATGAATTAATTGTTCTAGGTCAGAAGTATGAATAAAAAAGAGCGTAGAAATTTGAATGAATTTATAGTTGAGCTTGGTGGAACATGAAGACAGCTGCAACTGGCTGCATTATTGATGAGAAACACAAAGCAGTTACACAGAACATTGAGTTAAAGAGAATAGAACATTGCTTTTCAACTTCATGTGCAGTCAGTTGTTAAACCTTCATAATCTAGGTGGATCTTGGGGAGTTGTTTGAACTGGGATTACTCATGCTTATGGGGCTTTCTCACTTGCTAACGACACTAGGTTTTGTTCAGCATGCCTTAACAAGACCTTTAGAAAACTTTTCCCTTTCTTTCCATTGCCTATCACTTCAAGACAGATTTGGAACCATAACTAAACCATTCATATTGACTGGAAATTTAAAACAAAAGGGTTCAGATTAATGCAGTCACTACTATATTATTATTTAAGTACCTAAAGCAATAAAGGTTAGATCAACCCACAGGGAATGTTGCTAGCCACACAATTCGATAACTAATGTAGGGTGGGGTTCAACCAGCTTCTCCATTACAGTAAATGGCTAATGCTGGAATTGAATTAGGGCATTTTGAGGTAAAATACTGGTAGATCTGGCAACAATTTGGAAATATATAGTATTTCCAAATATGTCATATCAAAAGAAAATAGCAACCTTAAAAATAAAAAAGTTTTAAAAGTTCAGGTTTAATATGTAAAGATCCTAGGTTACATTCTTATTCTTGCTGGCATAATGCAGACCTACTGGTACAAAATGCTTTTAACAATTAAAAAAAAAAAAACAATAAAGTGGGTGTGCAAAGGAGGCTTCAAACAATTCAATTTTCCATCATTCCATGAGATGTCCTTTGTGTTTGCCTAAGTCAGTGGGTAGAGAGAAGCCTGACCTGTGACCTGTGTCATGTTCTGAGAATTAAGCAGCCCTCTCTTTAGTTACACCTTGCCAACAAGACCTGTGCTTAGGTCAGACCCTACTTCCGTTCAAAGTGTTAGGATGTGATTTCCTCACCCCTCATTTTGAACTCAACTTTTCTACTACTTCTCCTTTTTTTTTTTTTCTCCCTTTTCTGATTTCAAGGTAAAAAACAAGATTCAAGCAGCAAATATAACTCAATAACCTTTCACCCTATACTTCCTTCCTGACTAAGTTGTTATAAAACAGGAGGTCACAAGATTAAATTGTTTTCCTTTGGAGGTTAGCTTTCATTAAAGCAGGACTGGGCTTTTACTTTGGTTTTGTTGTGGATTTGGGATTTGTTTTGTTTTGTTTCATTTTTGATTGGTTGGTTGGCTTGGGTTTTTTCACGTGTTGTGGGTTTTTTGCCTACTGCTGAACTACAACTTGTGCTTTAAACAAATCTAAAAACCTGATTTATGCTTCACATGAAATCAATACCCAAAGTTAAAAGATGTCTTGCTGTTCTGTGCCCTTTGGCACTATGTCATTAAATTCCAGGGTTTTGTAACAGGAAATAATTGAATTTTTAAGAAATTAAATACTTTCTAGATACAAAGAAGGAGTTTCTCCATTTGGATCAAGCTTTATTTTATTGCAGATAGTGGGCACTCAACACAAGTGAAAATCTAGACACAATATGGCTACACCTGCCTGGGCAAATGTTTGCCAGGAGAATGTCTGGGGTTGTGCTGAGAATGTGATGGCATTAAACATGCTCCAAATTTCTGTACCAAAGTCTAGCACTGGACTAGTGAAAATCTGATGAAATGACCAATCAATAAAAGATGGAATCTAGTTTCCAGTCAAATTTTATCCAAAGATAATCCAGTTTGAGCACTGCCCTGCCACACTCATACAAAGCATAGCAGCTTTTGTTGTTGGCATCAAGAGTTTTGCTTCAGACATGTATCTCTGATGCAATGGAGGCACCCCTACAGGGCTACCATAAGAAACCTATTCCACTGTTCCTTGAGGCAAAAATCTACACTATACTGACCAAAATTGAAACTGTGACCTTAGGATTTGCTTCTCCTGTGCCCAAAAAAATCTTACAATTGACATATGTGTCTAAAAATTTCTTTTCAGCCTCAGAGAATTGTCCTTCCTAGGACCTTATGAGCCACAGCCAGCATCCATTTAACTAATATATTTTTCATTATTTGCAGGATGAATTTTCTGTTCTGCATAAATGTAAATTAATACACTAAAGCATCTGTCTCTTTTTCTAATATATTAGTAATTGATATAGGATTGCAGTGATTTCAAAACTATGAAAAACCTAGGCCTAGAAACATATTCTAGTAAATACTATAGAATGTAAATTAAAATATTACAGGGTGGAAATTAACATCTACTGAAAAAAAGATTTGGCTTTCTGTCTTCATGGGAATTGTTTGGGAATTTTTTGCTGTTCTGTGACCTGCTACTTGGTTGTTTCCATTTACATGTCTCAGTGTGATAAAACAGAGCCTTTCAAATTGTGTTGCTATATTGGTGCCAGCACTCATCTCTTTCAGAAAACAAACAAACAAACAAAGAAATTAGATATTCTAGATGCATTCCAAATTAAGCAATCCACTACCTGCATGTTAATAATTATAAAAAAATTATAGGTGAGTTACTTCTATGTTTTGATTCTTGCACTTAAATTATTTAACACTTCCACCAAAAGACAGTGGTCAGAATACACACAGGAACACAAATTCATACAAATTCCAAAGATATTCTGATTCACATACTGCTTCATTCTCTATTAGTTGTGCAAGGAGTAATATTAGCTTGTTTTAGACTAGAGGGAATGATATTTCAATTTGTATCTTTAAACGATCCTGCCATACAGTTAAAGCCCATAAATATGGATAATTTTCAAGGGAACTGCAATGCCATCCTGATCAGGAATGTTTCTGTGAGCTAGGACCCCAAGAAACGCATAATTCTCTTACTCTGTACTTTATTTCAACAACAGTGTGGAAACACAAGCATAACCAAAATAATATAACTACTAAAACAAGTTTTACATAGTCACAGCAAAAGAACCCTGCAAACATCATTTATGACCCCTTCTATGCATATAGATGATATAAGAGCAACTCTAAGTCAAAAGTTTTTATAATTCTTGATGTAGGATATTCCACTAGCGCTGAACATGCTATTACACAAATATGTACAACATAAAGGGAGACTTCAAAACACATATTTCCTGCACATGTGATTAGAATGCTTACTGTTTTTTCTTCTTATATATAATTAGGCTATTTTGTATGCAACAATGCAAATGTACTCAAAGTGAGAGTGCTTTTGAGGAAATATCTTGTCTGTTTTACTGCTTAGATTATCCGTAATGCCTACTAGGATAAAAATCATGCTGCCACTTGCTTTGTAAACTGGAAGTAGTTAATAGATAAGTCACCCAAAACTTCTTCAGAGTTGTTGATTATTCTTTTACTTAAGGTGTGAAGAAGTGAGTAATGAACCTCCTCCTCCCATTTGTTCCTTGTGCATGGGGCTTTGCAGCAATCACAGTCCTGGCAGTTACCCAAGTCTGGTCACATTTATTCCTGCTAACACACCAGCTTGTATCCGTCACTGTTACTCTCTTCTCTTCCCTGGTGATCACCCATTCTCCCTAACAATTCCCCAGTTCTCCATTTACTCTGAAATATACCTGCTGTCAAAATTATTTAACACTTTATGTGCAAATGCTGTTTGTTTGTTTGTTTTTAAAATGTATGAAAGGAAAAAATCACAAAAAAGAGTCTGCATTGTCATTTCTGAAGTATCAATTTTGTCCTTTGTTTTCTTTCTGAAAAGAAAAAGCTTTCTCAAGACTTGGAATCATCATGAACTTTTTTAGTTTTTTACAGAGTAATAAAAGAAATGTATTTTAACTGAGTTTTCTGAATAATATACATTGACACATTTGCGTTTAGGTGAATTGGAATTCAAGAATTATGTCTGTGATGATGCTTTCTAAACATCTTCAATTTATTCTGTTCCTTCTCTTGCATGAAACAGCTGATCAAGGAACTGAGCATGCTTTCCCAGATGTTTTGTTCTGTGGTACATCCATTTCTAATAAAATGTTAATATGAATCCATTTTTAATAAATAGAATTGTGTCACCTATGTTTTTCAATTGAATACTTCTGTGATATATTTTTGGCCTTCTCTAGTATCTGCAGCCAGCATACACAAATGATAATCAGCTTCTGTCCCTGATCCAAAAAGTGAGATTTTAAAGAAGTCATATAGCTTAAAATTTAAAAATTGCTCAATTCATCTGTTCTTCTTTGGAAAACCACTACAGTGAAAACCTTACAGCACATATTCAGTGTAAGGTTTTAATTGCAAAACTCTGCAATTTAGTAGAAAACATACTCTTCTGAAAAAGCTAAATCAAGATCTCAAGATCTTGAGAACTAGTGGCCAGAATTGTCAGATGAGCCTGATTTTGCAGATCACCTCAATGAACTGAACTGACTAGAGGATTGAACTCTTAATAGGCACTAGATTAGTTTCTTCATGGTTACCTCTATTTAAACCTATATCAAACTTAATGCCACACAAACTTAATGTAGGTAATTATTTTCTAGAGTGAAGTTATAAGATTCATTGTAAATGCCAGATGAAGACAGATTTTTCTTTCAGAGAGCCATGCATATTTACTCCCTCCTGCCTTTAGTGTAGGCAGTCTCATATTATGAAAAAGAAATACTTTGGGTATGTTTTTATCTCTACTCACTTTGCCAAAATGGGAACATGACAGCATGCTTATTCCTAAAATTTTAAACTCAATTTATCTAACTAAAGTTAAATTAATCAAAAAGAACTACATAATCTACCAGCACTGACAGAGCATGTTAACTCTACATAGAAGTGTTCAAGTTTAATAACATATTTAACATTTTAACATACAACAGCATGTAAGAGTATATTTAACATTTTAAATTTAGTAACATGTTTAAGTTTTACTAATACACAGCAAAGGGAAACTCTGAAAAGAAACATCTGCAGGCACCATGAATATTTTACACTTTCAAACCAAGCAGTATGAATTGAAGTACATACTAGTAGTATGTGACTAAAAAATGCTTGCAATATTTGTACTAAAAATATATATTTGCACTTGCTTTATGATGAAAATGAAAGTAAGAACAGGCAAAAATAGTCCGTATAATTCAGTTTACAAAAACAGTACTCCTTTTCTATCACTCCCTCATAATGAATCTAGTGATGAATTACCTGAGTAAAAATAAATTTTTTAATTCAAATCTTTGCAAGTATTTCTATGCAGTAAGGAGGGTTGCCATTATTTCTTCCCAGAGGAAATAATTTACCAAAAGGAATAAAATCATAGAAGCATCAAGGTTGGAAGGAGCCTTCAAGATCATGCAGTCCAATCATCAAATCAGCACTGTCACTTTAACCTCTAAACCACTAAAGCACACCACACAGCTCCAGATTCAGATGTGTCTTAAACACCTCCAGAGATGGTAACTCCACCATCTCCCTGGGAAACCTATTCCAATGCCTGACCACCCTAAGAGTGAAGAAATTTTTTCTAATGTCTAATCTCAGTATCCTCTGCCTCAGTTTAAGGCCATTTCCTCTTGTCCCTGAGATTTTAGCATAGATTTTGCTGGAAAAGTTAAGCAATCAAAGCATGTTAAAACTCAGTGTTATGATTTCTCTTTCACTTCTTTAGAGTGAAATTTATTATAGCATCTCAATATGCTCTCTCTAGGTTAAGCTTAGATTATAATAAGTGGAATAAATACCTAATGTTTGGCAATGCTCATTCTAGTTCAAGTGCATTAGAATGAAGTGAAAGTCTCATTGAGAAAAGAGTTGGGAGCGTTTTTCAATACTTGAAAGTTACTCCATTTTCCTGCCTTTGAAGAAAAACATTTTTAAGGCACACAAAAATATTTTTAAGTCACAATTTAAATGTTCTTCAAATTACCTGGCTTCTCCCCCAAAAGGCAAACTCTGATCACACCTTCCTTTCCAAGGCTGTGCTGATTTTTGCTAAACATGAACATTCACAACATCCAAACATAGGTCTGACAGTAGTAGCATCTAACAGGATGATACAGTGAGGAAATTGTTACTTCCAAAAAACTCAGCTTAATGCAATTTGTTACACCAGCTGACTTGTTTAATCAGAAGGCGTCTTTTTATTAAAAATAAACAATAAAAGGAGGCCACTTTGTCTTAAGATGTACAGGCAGAAAAGCATCTGTAGTGAAATTCTTTACTCTCATCATAAACAGTAATTACTTTTATATTTCATGAAGAAATGAGAATCAACAGTTGCACTTATTTTTCTAAAATAATAGCAGTTTTTGCATTAAAAATTAGGTACTCCTCTGGTGGAAAGTACTCTCCAAGACTGCTGGTAGAACCAATGGAAAACTTCTAAAATATATTTATAATTGTGTTGAAGTAAAGCCTCAACTGCTCTCATGTCTGCCCAGGATGAGTGACAGAGCAGTACAAAGTGCTGTCTCTTGTACTCTGCTTCTGACAGGGCTAGATAGTGGGGGTAGAGATAGAGGGGGATTTCCTCTTTCCCAGGCAGACAGAAAGTGGCATTAGGATGACTTCTAGCTGCAGGATCCAATGTAAAAAATGTTATATTCTTGCAATAAGTTGGCTCTTAATGTGGGACTTAAAGAACTAGCTTCTGTTTTAAAAAGTTAAGTATGTACTTGGTGTATAGCCCTAACTACTAAGTCCTGAAAAATATAAAGAATATCAGTCAAAATTTAAGAGATAAGAGATTTGATCTGTATTAGGGGTTCTTAAGAAGATCTTTTTATAATTGTAGATTTTGTTATCTTCCACCTACACATTCCGTCACTAGAGACAGCTTAAATCACCAAAGAAGCCTTTTAAACACTTTTAAAGAAATTACCGTATTAGGATGCTGTCTTCACTCTCTTAACCTTTGAGATAGAAAATTTTTATAAAAAAGATCTTTGTGCTTTTTTAGGTGGATGTTTTAATGCCAGTCAGATGAGAATGCCTTTCAGAGAAGAAGCTGTACATTAAAAATAATGCAAGCCACATAGAAAAACAAAATTCTTATCAGCAAACAGATTCTTTTTGATACACAAAACTGTATTTACTGGTTTAAAACTGCATTTCAAGAACCAGACACTTACTATCTACAAATATAAAGTAGTGTAGTCGTGACTATATGCTATCTTGAGTATCTTTTTGTCTTACATATAGGGAGGATGATGTTATTGATCAAGAATACTCTTTTCTGTATGCTAATAATATAGCCTGGTCAGTCTGAACAATTGGGTCAGATGAGCATAGCAAGCTGTACGACTTTGAAGTGCATGTTTCATAACATTTTATCACACATTTATAAGAAAGGGAAATTCTGAAATTATAAAAAAAAGTCAGCACTACTCATTCTGCCTAACAGCATCATCATTTATATACTGTGCTTAAAAACCAGTGTATAAGAGTTTCCTGAAGTAGCTGAGGGCGGTAATATATGCATTCAGGAATCAAACTTCTAATTAATTTAGGAGTGCAAAATTAATTTAAAAGTGAGAACAGCAGAATTCTTTAAACAATCCTGCCTCAAAACAGGACAGAAATTCCCTACCGGCATTTTTGTTTATTTTAACAGAACCTGGTCTACTAAGTTGATTTCATTACTTTTTCTGCAATAGGATGCTGGAATGCATTTCAAAATAACAAGATTGCACAGACATACCATTAGTCATCAAACGCATTTTCTATCTGACTTCCATGTGGAGTATAGAAGTCCTGCTTGTATAATAAACAGAATTTTAATCATCTGTCTGTAAAATTGGGTATTACAAAAGCAAATGAGCAGCAGAATGACAAGTAGAAACATTAAAAGAAATAAATGTCACATGAAGATCAAAAAAAGAAATGTAGAAGGAGTGATTTAGTCACATCCTGTAGGACAAAAAATGTCTTAAGCTTTTCTAAGCAGCTAACTATTAGGGTTCTCAAAAGAACATCCTGTACAACGAAACTTTGCATAATTAAATAATTTTAATGTATTTGACTCAATTTCGGTCTCTGAAACACAGGAGATTTTTTTACTAGCAAAAACCTGCAGACTGACTTTTCTACTAGCTGCAAGTTATTTTCTAAAAGGAAAACATTAGCAAAAACAGAGTCTACAACAGGCTTAAAATCCTTGAAATTATTCCAATACTTTTCCTGTCCCTATGAGCTCAGCATCCTCTTAGATTTTACTTGAATATTTTCTTTAAAACCATTCCTTGATTTTACATCTCTACAGCATAAACACAAGCAAAGAAAATTCTGTCTGTGCTTCAAGTCAACAGAAAAATCTGCTTTAACTTCCAAGTTGATCTTACGTGATAAAAGAAACCTATAATCTTATGGGTATGAAAGCATCTATTTCTTTTTGTCAGCTTGCTTGATCTAAGAATGAAAAGCAATGCACACTTAACAGATGTCCTACCTTTCTTGTGCTGTGCCCTCATCACAGGTTGTTGCTGGCATTTTTCTCCGTCATGTGTCTTTGGTGGCTTTTTTGTAAATGTCAAAATAGAGTAAGTTATCAGAAACTTCTGCCTCTGAGACCAATGCTCACACAAAAGCTACAAAGACAAGTCTTAATTCTCTAATTTACTTTCATATTTACAGGTCGTCTCTTGTAGTCTAGTAGACAGCCTAAAGTTCCATGCATCTTTTATTTTCTCAAAAAAAAAAATGAAAAACAAGAAACAAACTATACTTTTAAAATCCATTAAAATTCACATTAAACAACCAAACACGTTAACCTTAGAGTCTGATCCTTCAGTAATATCCCATGGCCATTTTTTTTGGAAGCTTATATTTCTACATACTCAAGCTATAGCACATTAATAAAAATGAGTTTGTGTACAGACTTTTGATAGAATTTAGTAGTGTGTTCAATCTTACAGTTTAAATTCTCTACTAGCATTTGTTATTTTGCTCACAAAGACGAGTAAAAATGTCTCCATACTAGAGTATAATCAAAGTAAAAATTCATAAAAAATTCTTAGTAAAAAAGTCATTAAAATATTTTGATTAGGAAAAAATGTAACTATATCACACTTATTTTAATGGTATCCCAGCTGTTGTTACTAACCACATTTAAGTAAAACAGACTAAACAATGAAATTAAATTTCCTCTTGGTTTAGAGGTTATTTTCATCACTTATTTCAGCTACTGTTTCCTGCTTTTGTATTTGTTTGCAATTCAGCAATACTAAAACCATAATCCCTGCAAGACCTACCCTGCTTGTTGTGCTCACACAATTATTCTGCATAAGCCATAAAAAATCTTGAGTCAAAATTTGAGCTGATGTAGATTTACCTAAACACAAATGACATTTGATGTTATCTCCCACTCTGTGTTAACAGAAATCCTTCTGAGGCATTCTTGACACCCACCTACAGCCACGGACACTGCCTGGTTTGTCTTCTGAAGATCACTCTGTACTGAGATGAGCTCTGCCTGAAAAAAATGGCTAAGACCAGGGACTAATTTTGCAACTCTGAATCTCATTGTGAATAATTTGTTTTCTTTCGCTCCCTCTTAATTGATTATGGTTTTCTGACTGAGGCGTTTAAGTTCCATGCCAAGAGCTATGTAGCACGCACAACTTCAGAATAACTTTCTCATTAAAACATCAGAGGACAAAGTCTCAAGGAGAATTTGCAGTCAATATTCCATGTCGTCTTTTATAGTTCCTTTCTCCAGTGGCTGCTCCTGCCACTGCATTTATTTGCAGATTCTTTCACACAAAGGTAACTGGAAACATGTAGACTTACATGAAACTAAACTTAAGAATGTTTTTTGTTTCTAAAAGAGATGATTTCGCACAGCACAAGCAGAAAGTGCTTGTAATAATAGTTTATCAGAGAAATTTCTGAAACTTTAATGGTCTTTTTAGTCATTCCTTGCTCTGGTAAGGCTTCAGGGAGGATTTCCCACTGGTTAATGCTCTATAATTTAAAATAAGTGAAGACATCAGGACGTGAGTCATTAATTGTTAATTATAGTCACCTACCTTTATTGGTTTCCTACAGAGTATCTAGTTAACAGTGATCTATAGACAGATTTTTTAGAATACCTGTAAACAAAAGAAGACTAAGGTACTTTATGTGATGGTTCCACACCATCTGCTACACTCTTTAAATGAAATGACAGTAAGAGGGAGTAAATTCAAAATGATGTAGCAGATGGTCTTGACATAAAATGATGGCCTTTATGCCTTATTTTTGTTTTCTTTTTATTTACTACTGAAGAGAACAGAAGAGGATAAGCTCCAAATTCTATTAGAGTATGGTAACATTATTTAGAACTATAAAATATGCCAGAAAATAAAATGTAGCTTGTAAATCCACTGTAATATAAAGGGGAGAAAATAGCACCCTAGATTAATAGAAATTGTTAAAATTGTTAAAAGAGAATTTATGTATGCCCCATCCCTGGAAGTGTTTAAAACCAGATTAGATTCTGCTCTAAGCAACCTGGTCTATTGAAAGATGGTCCTGCCCATGGCAGGGAGCTGGAAACAATGATCTTTAAGGTCCCTTCCAATGCAAATCATTCTATGATTCTATGTTAGTGAATCATATATCATCATATCTCCATTCATCCTTCTTTCTACCCTTTCTAAGGCTGGCTTTTTTAGCTCTCCTCCCAAATAAACAAAGCTTTACTGATGGATTACTGGTAATCTGAATGGCTCCAGTTCAATGCTCCCTCTTTTGGTAGTTCAGTTTATTCCCAGCAACTGCATTAGAAGCCTTCAAATACTCTTTTCATAAAATAAGGCCTCACAAGTCATTATTATTTACAGATGAAACCTGAAAAATTACTTTCAAAGGAAGAATAAATAAATAAATACTGTAAAGGAGCTTGAATCAGATTGATTGTGACACAAGCACCGGTTGAATTTTTCCGTTTAAACAGAAATTTTGCCTTACTATTGCCTTTTGCAACCCTATCAGCAGTAAATGTGTTTCTGTTGCTAGACATTAAGGTGCATTCCAGGTCTCTCTGAGCATTACTTCCCATTACAAAACTTTCATCTCATTTTGTAGATGGAATGCCAATGTATTTTACAACCAGTTCTGCATTGTACAGCGTAATTCACAGTGAAGTAAGAGCAGCCTTCTTATGAAATTCAAGTCGCAGGATCAGCTACTGAATTACTTGGGAGTCCCCAAAATAAACAGAGGTGAAAATAAAGTGATAAAAATGTTAGTGAGAAGAATGTGGTTGCATTTAATTCCATGATGTAGTGACAGGTAATAGGATACAACAGAATAAATTCTGTAAAAAAAAGAAAAGTACTGAAAATATTGGGAAAAATTCTAAAGTCAGGTTACATAATGAAACAAAATTTCCCGTGGAAAAACTGCTAGTACCTGATTTAAGGAGCCTCCTTCTATAATATTCTTATTTGGGAAAGATAAGACTCTTCTCATGTATATGGAGTTGTTTCTTGTTATTAGACAAAAAGATAAGGGAGGAGATCTAGAGATAATGGAATGTGCTTTCAGCTATGTCACAGAGGAAAAGATAACTGAAAATAAGAGTCATAAACCTCCATTTTTTAGATAATAATGTTATAAATGGTTATAAAAAACTATGGGGAAGTGAGCCTCTCTTTTCATAGACATCTGAATAATTGTGGGGAACATATGCTAAGAATAATAAAAAATTGTAAAAGATGAACCTCTTAGGAGGGTCCTTGTCTTAGGAAGTAACACAGTCTTCCTTCATGAAGTAGTTGAGAGATTGTAACACTGGCACATGACCTAATCTTCTGTACAGGACTAGATATTTATATCACAACATGATGACAGAACCATGAAATCAGAGCATCTAGAGCAGCCATAAATTAAATATCAATCAGAAAAGGAAAAAAAAATACACCTTAATACTATACAAAAAATTGACATAGAAATATGATATTTTCCTCATTAATGCCATAGCACTACTGGAAGTGCCAAGCTGCATATTTTTGCTTGAAACTTCAAATGTCTTCCTGCAGAGGAAAAAAACCATTTCTTTCATACATCTGACTGACTCAAACACTTGACTGCTGCCAAGGATTCAGACATAGGTCAAAAGTAACTGTAGAATACTTAAAAGGGTTTCTGCACTGCTTTTGAATGTATTTCATTGGAATGTTAATCACTCAAAATGGAAGACCTAACAAGAGAAGAAAGGGAGGCCCCACTGTTATTTTAGCATGAAGAGTTCAATAATATTTTCATGGAAATATTTATCTTTTTTTTTTTTTTCATTTATTTAACTGAATCCTGAAAGTTGTGAAGAGGGGTGGAGGAAGCAAAGGAGTTTTAGTTTTCTTTAGAAGTGGATGAATTCTTTCTTGGAAGCATGATGAATGTGAGACAAATGCGACATTCATCTGGAAAAGTCTGATGTGAGATATAGAGGAGAGATGAAGCACAAGAAAGGCACAGATCCTCAGATCCTGCTTTCTGTAGGAGAAGTAACACTGAAAGAGAGAAGGAATAAAGGATTTGCAGAGCCTCAAACTAAGGGCAGACAGAATGTGGAGGTAGTTGAGACTAAGACCAAAAGCAGACAGTCACTGAAAGAAGGGAAATAAGATTTCTCCTGGAAACAGCTTCACAGAAGTCAAATGTTGTTTGAATCTCTATCTTCATAATTATAACATACAACAGATCTGACAAAGTGTAATCATCTCCAAGTAATGCATAAACCCAGAAATTTTTATTTTTATAAACAGTGTTGAAATGGTATTTATGTTCACTGAATTGTATTTCTTAAACTTTAAGAGTATTGTACTGCTTTGGAATGAAATTTTGAGTCAGGTTGATGCGTCAATTCATTTTGGTGATGTCCACTTAGCAGACAAACTCATGCATATAAGACCCTACGGCCTTTGAAATATCATTGTTGTACAGTAATGACTCCCTTCTTCCTTCAAACTCCTGGCAAGACTCCTGCAAATTAATTATCCTTTCTCTTAGAAGTTGAGACCTCCATGGCACTGAACTAGGTAGGGCTCCCTTATCCCCATAACTGAGTGCCCAGAATTTTGACATTCCTTTTCACACACTTTACTAGGAAAAAATAGTATAAAGATAATACTATGAGAAGAAACACACAGAGGCAAAAATTGTTGACTCTTTGCTACTCTGAGGTACAATACACGGCTCCTGCAATATAATCTGCCACTATACTAACTGCAAGAGACATCATGTCTTCTCCTAGGTGGATATGTTGGGTATGGGTTCCTGCTTTAAAGCACCAACACCAGACATTGTAGGTGTAGGCAGTAGAACCTGAAGTGCCTTTTTCACCATGGGCCATTCATTTCTCCTCAGTAATCATGAGCCCTGGCTCATGTAGTTGGGATCAAGTCGTTGGGATCCATGCTATCCCCATCTATAATTTAGCCATTTGTTTATAAGAATAAAGAGATGACAATATTTATTTCATGCAGAGCTAAACCTCCTCCCAAAATGCTGAGTTGATGTCTCTTGCTAGGCAGGATCCAGAAGAAAATAATACCAATTAAGAATCAACAAGAATTGCATAATTTTGAAGGAAAATATGCACCTCGTCACACATACCAGAATTGAAGCCTCCTTATAAAATTATAAATAACTTTTGATTCCTGTAATATGAATAGAATCTTTAATCAAAATTACACCTAAGAATTGGTTCTTCTGGCCAGTTGTCATCCAAAAATATCATCTTCAAAATTTTAAATTCTGAAATGGCTAAAAATGTGCCTATCAATGGCAAGTGGTGGGTGCTTTCCCTATTAAACTTTATGTCATCTCATAAGTTTTCTCACTTTTTGCTCTTTCATTTCACTCCTCCACTGCACCAGGCAGAAATGAGTAAAGTGGCCATGTGGCCCTTAGCTGGTGGTTGGGTTGAAACCATGACTCCTGCACTACCTTGCTATGGATGAATTCACAGTAAGAGGTTCCAGAGCAGAATTCTGTATTTCTTCCTGTCAGTTTCTCCTACAGAACTTAATTTTTTTTTTTTTTGGTTAAAAGTTGCTGATGATCCTTTCATACATTTAACCATGTTTTATATTTATACATAGATAGTTATGATACATTGACCTATGCAGAAATGCTTGTTGTTTTATTTTGCTGCTTACTTTTGTTTATCTTTTAGAGAAGAAAAAGGTTTTAGAATATCTAGGTACTAATGGAAGTATTAAAAGCTATTATTATAGTCTCATTCTATTTAGAAAGCATCTTGATTTTCTAGTTGCACAGTCAAGCATAAAAGTACCAATAAAGAATGTTCCCTAAAAGCCTCACAATCTATTCTACCCTTGGTAACTTTTTGTTTCATTTTGATAAATACATTAAAATTACAAAACCTAATTCTTGTTGAAAAAAAAAAGTTTGGTTGTTTTTTTATGAAGCAAGATATAAAATATCTGACATAACAGGAGGAAAGCTTGACCACTTGTACGTTTAATTTCCATTGCTTGCAGTATATTGTTATATATGTTTCCAAGACAGAATTATCTGAGAGGCAGTAACTTAAGAAATGTTTGGATCTGGATGGAGTAAATCCTAAACTAGTTGTGCTGAATATTGGATTTAGTTCTACTGTTTTCCCTTATTGTTAGTGGTCCTAAGTAGTGGACTTTAAGGTCCAATGAGATTCTCATAAAATCTTCCTATTAGACACACTTCAAATACACTTCAAGCTAGAAGAGTTAAGAGCATTTACTACATATTTTGTTGAAAGGTGTTAAGTTAGTTTTAAAACAATACCACCCACACAAATAGCTAGAAAATATCAAACATCACACTGTGTTACATACTTTATTGCTGGCATACTACAGAAAGATAAAATGCATTCATTATCTTACCATGACAGTGAACCAATCCATTTATTTTGTACTGTTAAAATTTTAAGCAGGAAAGTCTCCTTTAATAACACAAAAAATAAGTCCAAGTTAAGACAAGAACCCTTATGACAACGAATTTATGTATTTGCTTCATGAACATGATACATTTTGACAATAACATATTACAAGAATTACTAATTAGTCACTGCTTTAAAATTAAATGCAAATAAAAAATTAAATACAAACAAATATCCAATCACTAGAAGGACTAACACATAAAAAAGTCTCATCAACATTTAAGGAATGTTGAGTGTGTAGAGTATTTGAAAGTAGCTAATGAAATGTAAAAGTATGTATTTCCATACGCCTAAATATTAGATAACCCTCCAAGTCTCCGAAGTAATATTCCATCCATAGTTCTGGTTTACAGTTTCTTCTTTCTCATTACATATTTTAGGTGTTATTTGCTAGCATTCCAGTATTGTTACAGCTAGTTTTGTCAGCTATAGAGAAGAATAGATAATTTGTGCCAGAGTTCCTTTTGAAAGTGCAAGCTTCTCATGAGAACTTCATAGCATGTAGCCAGGCATGTTTATAAAAAGAAAGCCACACTTTTTTCTGGTTTTATGTAAAGAAAAAAGTAATAATGTCACACTTAGTTTTCAGTTGAATGTATTTTTCAGATCTCCTTGCCCATTTTTTCTTGGAATCTCGCTTGACAGTTCTATAATTCACATTTACTACTGGAAACCTCAGGGTTTTCTCTACTTTGCCTCCTATTCTCCTTCTAGTTGATAGATCAAAGTTACCAGGATGGTGCACCATGAGACCCAGGCACTTCTACGGAGGTTTCTGGGTAAGAGCCCACCCACACATGCTGCACTAGACAAGCTGCCCAATGCAGTTTGGTAACCTTCAATCATCCAACAGCAAAACCAACAGCAAAACCAGCTCTGTTTGAAATTCTGCTGTGTTTTATTGCAACATCAGCGTTGGCTGCATATTTGGAAATGGTTTTTATCATCATTAATGTTATGGGGTTTTTCTAATTGTTTCTTCACTTAACCTCATAAATGTGTTTCTTCTTATTACAGTTGTAACACAGACAACTAAAGAGTAGTCCAAAGTAATTAAAGCCACAAGACAAAAGACAGAAGACCTAAAGGAGAAATAGATGTTTGGACATTCATATAAAGCATGATGATCATGTTAAAAAAGCCATATTGTTGCTGCATATATTAATCCACAGTAAATTAATTTATAGTTTGGGTAGTTTGCTAACTACAAATGAACCTAACACTCTCATAATGAAATCCCATAATGAAATCTTGCCAATCAACTTGAAGTGGTTTTGTCCTTCTCACATGCATACTTCTTCTAGATATCAGTAAGACCACCATATGTATAATCAAAAAAAGCGACTTTGTGAAGAAATGTTAAAAATATTTTCTTTCTCTGGAGGCGATTAATAATTTTTATGTTCAATTATTTTTCAGCACTTGTAAATAAAAATTTCCAATAGACTTAAAGGACTGCATAGGAGCACTCATTTTGCTATAACAAATTAGTATTTAATCCAAAAATAAGAGAGTTTGTTATGAGTGGCTGGGCCAATAGACATAAATTTTAATGATAAACAGATAAAAGCAGGCAGAGTGCAGTATCATTTTTAATACAGTAACACAGGCATTGCCTTGCATAACAGCTCTCATTATGTAATTTCCAGTGGCAATGTAATTTATCGACTGTAATTTGCAGACACGTTTAAAACTAAATGTGATTAATATTCATACAGCTGAATTTTTTTTCCAAAAGCAGATTTTATTTTTTTTTAATTTGACCTTGTTCCTCAAATTAATTTTTTTCCTTTCATCTTTCTGCTTAATAAATCAAGGAGAATATATACATAATGACTAATGTTAATAACTGCCCTGCAATAATATTGTGATGTACTGCATTATATGTCCTATTGGAATTAAATCTAAACTCTTTTACCTTTTATTAATTGAAGAGTGGTAGTAAAAAATCATACTATATATGCCAAAAGAGTAGCAGAGACACATGCAAAATGTGTTTCAGCTTTTTGTACATTCTCTTAATTTATAAAAGGACTAACAAGTTAATTTTCTTATAATTTTTCTATTCAATATCCAATTTGCATGCAAATTGAAATGTTTTAAACTGCAATATATTTAGATGTGCATCTTCATTTCTGTAATTTCCCTCTTCATTCCTTCCATGTCAATACAAATTCTTCCTGATGAGATTGTTTTAGCAACTTGCATGAAGAAGTTTATTGTGATTTTCCTGTTTTGTAAAAAGCTATGTAGATTATCTTTGAACACAGAGCCATCCTTTCACTGTTAAGAATCCACATGCTCTTGTGGCTGCTCAATAAACAATATTGAAAAGGTGTGATTTTATTAAACTAAATCCGGAATATTTTGAAATTCTGAGAAAAACAAAGACATTTTTCTTTTTGCACCAGTAAGGGATCAACCTCTTCTCAATTGATAATCCTATTTTTTAATTAATTAAAGACATTCAGAAACATTAAAACTCACAACACTTTCAAAATTGAAAACGAAATTGTTAGAAACCTAATTGGTTTATTAGCTGGACTAGGCTTCAATACTTTTTATTCTATTAGAACCTGAGAGCTCCATTTCCTAAGACACAGCTGTCTCTTTATTTTCTCCCCTTATTTTCCTGTGCTTCAAGAAAGTATCTTTCTAATGTTTTTCATTAATTTTAAATATGTCTCCTTCTCTTTCAGGTGGAACAAAGACTTACAGAGAAAATATTTAGGTTGGAAAGTGATAAAGTATTATTTACCGCCCAGTCAACTATATAAGCCCTAGAGAGAATGGAATTTATTTATCTCCCAAGAAGACAGCATGTGTAAGAACGCAGGACAAACTGAAAATTTTTTTTTCAAAAATGAAACTGCAATTAGGCAAGAACAGCTAGATTCCCCGCTGCCCAGATAAAGCTACTGTTCAAAGCTATCAGTAGAGAATAGGCTTGATACTGAGACTTGGTGGGTAGTGGAAAAAGATAAAAGAAAGGGAAAAAATATAGATATGTTAAGATTATTTAAATCAACATAAAGTATTACTGGAAAAGAACAGTAATATTCTGTTTCCCACCACCTTGAAGAAAATTAAGTGTGAATAATGGTTCAGATTTACAAAGACTGACTGTAATGGATGACACTGAGTGAAAAATTTTGAACCACTGAGAACTGGAATAATTGTGGTTTTGCCAATGGAAAATAGAAAAGAACATCCCCAGAAATGGTGCAGAAAGCAGAACTTAAGTCCATTTCATGTTACCCTTGAAAGTCCATTGTCTCAATGCACAATTTATGTATTCCAATCTAACTTGTTATAATTCAAAAACCATGCTTCCTTCCTAGGCAACTGCCCCAAAAAACTATAGACCCAAGTTTGCTTACTTTCTCTCAGGTTTTGAATGAATCATAGAATAATTAGGGTTGGAAAAAACCTCCAAAACTATTAACTCCAACTGTTGACATAATTCCACCATGACACTGTTCCACATTCTTGAACACATCCAGGGATGGTGACTCCACCACTTCCTTGGACAGCCTTTTCCAAAGTTTAACCATACTTTCAGTGAAAATTGTTTTCCTAATATCCATCCTGGACTTCAGCTGGCACAACTTGAAGCTTCTTCCCCTTGTGCTATTGCTAGCTGCCTGGGAGAAGAGACCAAGAACATTTGAGACAAAAATATACATCTGAACTGCTCAGTACTTTGGTGTAACCTAGCTGCCTGCTCCTAGAAACCAGCACACTTAGGAGACAGCTTCTAAGCACCAGAGTTGGTGACAAACCTCCAGGAATAAGTTCTACTGAGCAGATTTGGAGAAGTATATTTTGGGTGCAAGAAGCAACACTGGCTATTGGGTACCACTCATACATTTACACCCTATTTGAGATTCAGTACAAGATCCTGCAGTTTGCCTCTGAAACTACACCAGGGTGGGTTTTCTTCAAGTAATGTGCCTGTAGAAATTGTAACCCAAATATCTGTACTGCACTGTGCTGGGAGAATTTTGCATTTTCATTTAAAAAATAGTGTGTTTTTTAAAATGCATGACACCGCCTACAGTAAGAATAATCTAAAATCACATACTGCTATTTAAGGCAATGCTAAGAATATTGCTTTCATCAGAAAGACTAGGAGAAAGCGGGTCTCAGACAAAAAAAAAAAAAAAAGTTACAGAAAAATGAGCACAAGGTTTTTTGGAAAGTATCAATAATAACTGCTACAGTAGCAAGACAGTGACAGAGACAGTTTGAACATATGACATAGTTTACTTACGTAAGTAAAACATGTTTTTATCATTGTGTCTAGGCTGAGATTATTTCTTCTAAAAATTTTTAGTTTACAATGATTTTCAGTGTGCCCAATGTGGGAGGTAAGGAGGTGGAATAGAGTTCCAAGAGTTTTGCTAAGGAAATCCATGATTTGGAGTACTTCCCAGTGCAGGAATAGCATCCTTGGTTTTTTTTTTTGTTTTGTTTTTTTTCCCCTCCACTAGGCAAGAATGATAACAGCAGCATTCACAGTGGATAGGAAAGTCTGTGGAGACTGAGATCACTAATGAGGTAAGTGGAAAAAGAAAGGGGGGCATGTTGGAAGTAGGGAAGGGCCCCTAGATTAGATAATAACTGAATGAGGTAGGTGTTTTCTTTCAAGCACTCTAGGAGGAAGAGAGACACTTTGAGGGATAAAAGAAGCAGAAAGGGATACTGGTGTTAGAAGATGAAAGAAAAGCAGAAATATTTCATCTTCTCTCTAAGTAAAGGGAATTTTTCAGAGAGAGAAATACAGCACACAGTGTGCTATCCTTTCAGTGCTCCCAGAGGAAAAAGGCTAAGTAGATTAGGGAAGTGAGGGTCATAATAAAGATCATCTCTTGCTGATCCATAAGGTCAGCTTTTAAAAATATTTTAACCACAGAGACCTGTGGAAAAGAGGCAGCTGAGATTTGAACATTCAGTTGTTATTTTGGCATTCCAGAAGTACAGCCACTGCTCCTCCAGCTCCCTTCTCCTGTCCATCCTGGGCCACTCTCCTCCTTTCTGGTTAGAGGGTGGGAGCGTACTAGCATTTTCCTCAGCATGAAAACAGAGCTCTCTGCAGTGTGGACATGACAAAACTGCCATTTTCTTGGCTCGCTGTGGTTGCAGTCACAGAACATTTAAAGTTAGACAGCACCTCTGGAGACTGCCCACTGCAATCCGCTGCTCAAAGCAGTGGCAGCACCCACAGCTCTAGGATTCCCAGTCAGATTTTTAATGTCCTCAAGGATGAAGACCTCACCACTTCTCTGAATAACCTGTCCCACTGTTTGATCAGTCTTGGAGGCTGTGATTCTGTCTCCCTCAGTACTCCTTCAGATATCTCCAGTGTCCTGCTGCAGGAAAAGATTTTTTACAAAAGACACTGTGCCGAGTTCTTTAAAAGGTATTACCACAAACATATTATTTATAGACTTTATTCTATCAGATGCATAAATAAATAAAATTTTAAAAAAGAAAAGAAAATCATCCTTCCAACAGCAAACAGATATTCATGAAGATCATTTAAAGGCAGATGCTAAAAGAAAAAACTAACAGTGAAAACAAATACAAAATATATGGAAGACCAATATAACAGAGAATTCAAATTATATTCATATCCATTAGTACATAGTGCTTAGAATATGCATATAGAAAAACTAAATTATGCTACTCGGCTCCTAGTGTACTTGTATGATGGACTGCAAGTATCTAGTATTCCAGCTAGTGTATTTCTCCAACCTGATGGAGTTCAAATATAAATTTTAGATCTTGACTAAGGAAGAAATATGTAATTGTCTTCTCAAACACATTTTCACTTTGAAATTTTAGGATGAATTCAGATGAAATTTTTTTTCCACATTTATAGGAAAAAACCTGCTATAACTTAATGGTCAGGAAAGAAGATAAAAGAGATTAAAATACACAGAAAGAATATTAACTTACTTTTTTCTACTATACTTATAATATTAATTTAAAAGAAATCTCAAAAGAGTTTGTCCACATAACTGTTTCAGTGAGTTCTTATTATCTAAGTAGTCAGACATGACTTTGTCCCTGAACTCACATCGCATTTTCTGAAACTGAGTAAAATTCACAGTTATGAATTTTATTGCACACTTCTGTACTACAGCTGAGTACCAGTTTATACATTCCATTTTGTGCAGCACACTTTGCAGCCCTCTGAACCCCGTTTAACACATTAAACTGTTCACAGCCAGGCAGTGCCTTTGTCTTACTGAGCAGACGTGCAGCAATCATGAGGTTCAACAACAGCACACAAATGCCAGATGACCATTTGACCTGAGACTTGACAGCCACAGGGAAAGGGAAGCTCTGCATACATTTTATGTATGTGTGACACAGTCTCTTCTTCTGAAAATCAGGGATTGCATTCCAGAAGGACTGAAGTAATACAAGAGGGTAGGAAAAGAGGTTTTCTTTTAAAAGCAAACTTTGGTGTAAGAAAAGATCAAAAGATAATTGCAATATTTTTAAAAGACATATTTAGGTACAAGTGTGTAGGGAAAGAAGAAAACTATGAAACATTCCAGGGACGGCCAAGGACTTTGAAACAACCTGAATACTGAATATTGGCATGCCAAAGAAAATTCACAGTAGTTAAACGTTTGTTTTTATCTCACATCAGGAATTAATAAAAGAGGCTAAAAATGTGTAGAATTTAAATGAGGTCTCATCTGATGCATTTTTACAATGAAACGAGTTCAATTAAGACACAAAGGAGCAAGTGTGCTTTCAGGTGGATACTACCTTCCCAGAAAATCTATGTCTAAAAACAGATTAAGACACCATTTACTCTCATGAAGCAAGACAGCAGACAAGACAAAAAAACCCAAAACCCCCACACTTTTTATTGTATATACACACAGAGATATATATTTATATACATATATCTCCATGTATGTGTGTGTATATAAATATATGCATACATGTCTATGTGCACACACAGGTAGACTACCAGCTTGAAATATTCCATTATGGAAAATTTCATAATTAGTATTTTGAACAACATTTTTATTTTCTTCTGAAAAAGCTCTTTAGAGTTAAAACTGTTGTCAATTAAAACATATAATACACATAAAGGTAAAATAGTATATGCAGTCAAGACACAAATAGTTGATAGAAGATATGTAGAAGGAAACTAATTATTTTAAAACTGAAAAAGAAGTTTTTCATCCCCAGCCTACTCAAGAAATGCATGTACCAGTGCAGAAATCCCCATCTAGGTCAAGCCACTATCAGCAAAAGTGCTTTACTGACAGTGGAGTTCCTAGTAATTATCCAATGAAAATAACATATATCAGCAAAAGCATTTTACTTCTTAAATTACATAAACTAAGGGCTTTTTCTTCTAGCATGACATAAATTTTCTCTGAGTAGTGTAATTAATGATGATAGTTTCCTAAGAATATGTGCATTCTATTCCCTAAGCAAAAAAAAAAAAAACTCCAAAACCACAACAAATTCAGTAAGTAGGCTTTAAGTTTCCTTAGATTAATGTTTTAAAGTTGAAGAAAAATTGCAACATACTAAATATCCAAGCAAAATATTTCCAAAATATCATCTGTCATATGAGAAAGCAGATAATTCTTCCTTATTTTCCTCTAGCAAAGGTACAACAGCTAATAACAGAAATTTCAAGTGTATTAACAGTTACTTATAGCATCCTCATGAAGTTGAATTTTGGAGTTCTCTACCTGAACTGTAGGAGACTTAAACATTTTTCTTAGCAGCCACTGAATCTCTTTGTGGGGCAAATGCAAAATATTTAAATCAGGTTCAGAATGTCAAAAAACTTATGATGCAGACTTCAGATCTTGTTTTGACTTCATTCCATAGGAGCTGTCAACCAACTCTTTGGGGGAAATGGTGTGGCTACTGTGCCCTTGTTCACCTTGTCTTTCCCATATCATGTGTTTGCCTACTAATCACACCTATGTTCCCATGGTAATCGCTATTCTAACCTTCTGTATTTACACTGCAATCTTGTTCCTATTTTTTGTCTTCTCTTTACTTTGAAGTTTGATACTGCTATGCATGCTTGCATCACAAGATAAAGATATTTTTTTTTTTAATCCTTATTCATATATTTTGACCACAGCAGTGTGCTAGTTGCAGTACTCCTCATTTCTTTCCACAAACAATTCTATATATGCAGTCTGGTGCCAGTTTATCAACCAATCTCAAAAGAGGAGATCCAGATGATTCCTAGTAAATTTAATGCAGAAGAGACACATAGTCAATTGAAAAAATATTTTTTTAACAGAACAAAGCAAAAATTTTAAAAACATAGCTAATTTTCTCTTGAATATAGATCATGAACCAACCCAACAACATAATCACAATACTTTCTTACAGGAACCCTGCATTACGGAATCATAGAATCAGAGAATCACTAAGTTGGAAGAGAACTTCAATATCATTAAGCCCAACCCATGCCATAACACCTCAAATAGAACATGGCACTGAGTGCCACATTCAGTCTTTTTTTAAACACTTCTAGGGATGGTGATTCCACCACCTCCCCAGGCAGACAATTCCAACATTTTATCATGTTGCCTTTCTTTTTCATCCCTCCAGAAATCTCAATAAAAACATCATGCTTAACAAGAAATACTATATAGAATATTTAAGGTTGATTAACCTAAGTTAGTCATCAGTAATGATAAAGAGAGTTATAATAGAAGGTGTTATAATGAACATGAATGGGATAACTCCTATTGCTGTTAAATTTAACTAACTGGTCAACACTTCTAAATTGAGGTATAATGACAAAGAGCTTTTTTATGGTATTAATAACACTGAGAGAACTCAATCAATCAAAAAAACTGGGAAGAGCCGAAGTAGATGTATTCCACTACAACCTAGTGAAGGAGCCATTTTAGAAGGATCACACATGGATAAAATGAGGAAAAAAATCTGTTCTTCTAAGAGTGAAAATGAGAGCTGAAATGCAGCTGTGTGAAAACATTCAAGAAGGTGACACTCAGTAAGAGCAGAATCACATAGATTCTTTAGTAAACACTGTGAGCAGTTCTATCCTTTTTTCAGTGTGATTCCACAGGTGCCCACCTCCTGCCTTAATAACAGTGGGAGCAACAATCACTAAAGAAGCTGTTATTACCATCACAGTACTGTTAACCCTCAGTTAATAAACTGGATTAAAATTACTTTCCATAGCTCCAACAGTAAATAACTGAAGATCCAGTTTACCAGACAGATAACTCCTCCAAAACCAGACCCTTGATGTAGACAAGAAGAGAGGACGCAAATCTGTCCCTTGATCAGAGCATTTATTAAATTGTTCAAATACCTATGGCTAAGAATGACAAATTTGGTTGAAAAAGCAAAGTCTTAGTTTTGTAAATTGTAATTCTACTGATTTTTAAATCTTTCAAAATACCAGGGTGCTTGTTCTGCCTGATTGCCCTGTTTCCTTCTACATAGCTTTTCCTGCTTGTATAATATAGAACTGTAAAACCCCCACATTTCTCCTTATATACTTTGCTGCCTTCCATTGCAAAAGATTTGGACTGGTTGTAATGTTATGAACTGAAAGGTTTGTCCTTTCTTTGATTTCTGTCATATTAAACAAAAGTACTATCCAGCAGAAATAAACAGCTAGAGTTTAACTACACAAGTATCCATATTTAAAAAATTTTGGCTGTTAGGTACCTCCCACTTCACATGTTGAAAAAAGCAGTAGGCTATCTAACCTGAATCTGCTTACAGATGAAAAGGGGACAGCTGCTTTCAGTCAATAAAGCATAGAGTGTTTTTTCATCCAGATATTATGGGGAATCATCACCTCCTTGGCTCACACTTTTGCACCACAGCTCTGACCATCAGAGATACCAGGGAGCAGCCGGCCCAAGCTCGACATTGCTGTTGGCAGCATTGGAATGCTTCAGTGATTTTAGATCTCTCTTTCCACAATAATCCATTAGAGTTCAAGTTTGTTGTGGCTCCAAGGTGTATCTTGAAGCTCATATTTCTTGTCTAGGGGCACCAAATAAAATGAAGCTTCCCATTTCTAACCTAGGCTCTTAGCCAAGACTTGAAGGCAAGCTGATTGTTTCTGTCATCACAGAGAAGCCAGTGATGGTGTCAGACATCTGTGAAGCTTTATTTCTGTTAAGATAGTGCACAGCACTGCTTTTCCTGAAAATACACAAAACTCCCAATAAACTGAAGGCAATTTACTTCCTTATAATGCTTGCTTACAGTACTTTTCCAAATAGGTATTTATAAAAAGACAGAAAAATTATTTGATATATGTGTTCCCTTCATCTGGCTTATAGCAATTTGCATTTTGGAAACAAAAAGGAAAAAGTATTGGCATGATTACCCTATAATAAGCACCGTAGATTTCACACACAGTGCAGCACCACTACTACAATATGTGGTATACATCATGCAGGTAGTATGTTCATTGAATTCACAGTTTAGAATACCTACAATGTAATAAATTTCATGTAATTAATTTACATCTTTTCCCTCTTCTACCTTTTCTCCTGTTTCATTAAGTGAGATGATTTCCTCAAACCTTTTAGAGAAAACAGAACCTATTCAAATGTACATATTTTTGTATATTTAATGCACATTTTTATCCAATGACATTGGACTTGGACACACCTGACAATTTCTAAATACATGCTCCCAAACAATATGTCTTTTCCATCACTGCTGGACTGGAAGAAAAAGTAGTGATAACACTATGCAATTAGTCAACATTTTACTAATATTTAGCTCTTTGCAGCAATATGCTCTTTTTTAGTTAGCTGATCATATATTTCAACCATTTAAACTGTACTTACTCTCCACAGTAAATGGCAGATAGTAGCAGTTTGGGAAAATGAAGTCAAAATGTCAAACTTGCAGCTGCTCATGAAAGGAATAGATTCATTAGTTACACTCCTGAAGACTTTATCTGACTCACGTTATCACATCAAGGGAAGGAAAATAAAATTCATTATATAACCTGGACTCTTCCACTTGCAGCCAAAGTATTCTAAGAAGTATACTGAAGAAATAATGACTCTATTATTTGGCTAACATGCTGTGGAGATAAAGCAAGTGAGGCTTTCACTGAATCATCGTCTGCCAGAAAAGAGGAAGAACATCTTTGATTATAGGCTTGCCAAGTTGTGAAGAGACTTTAAACTAAAGTTATCATAGAAGGGGAAGTCATTCCATCCCAATCCTGGCAGTTTGATGCCAGTGACAGCAGGAGATGGCCAGAGTCTGGAGAGGGATCACAGAATCTACAGGAGGGCATCTGCTGCACAAGAGTAGCAGAAAGGAATTCCAGCTACTCCACAGAATAAGATGGCTTCATCAGAAACCAAATTTAAATTTCTCTGTGAAAGGGTACATAATATGAGGAAGAAACAAGAATAGTTTCTATAGGTATGGTGGTGATAAGAGGAAAACTAGGGAAAATGTCAGCCCTTTTCAGTGAGAAATAGGACACCTGTTTACTCAGGATATGGAGAAGGCTGAGGTACTCAATTACTTTTTCTATTGCTCCTCAGCACCAAGTGCTTCAGATACACCACTCAAGTCACAGAAGGCATTGGCAGGAACTGGGAGAATGCAGAAGTGCCCACTGCAGGAGAAGATCAGGTCTGAGAACGTTTAAGGTGAGGTGAGAACATTGAGAGGTCCATGGGACCTAAGGGAACCTGCTGGTGAAGTGGCTAAGCCTCTCTCCATCATCTTTGAGAAGTCACAGCAGTTCCCACTGTTTGTTTAAGGAGGAAAAAAAAGAAGACACAAGGAATTGTCACTCAGTCTTACCTCTATGCCTGCCAAGATCATGGAGCTGATCCTTCTGTAAGCCAAGCCAGCCATATTCTGTGCTATATCAGAAGTGTGACCATCAAGTCAAGGGAGGTGATTCTCCCCTTCTGCTCTGCTCCTGTGAGACCCTACCTGGAATACTGCATCCAGCTCTGGGTCTCTGAACATAAGAAGGATGTGGATCTGCTGGACTGAGTCCAGAGAAGGGCCACAAGATTCCATCAAAGATACGGACCACCTTTCGTATGGAAACAGGCGGAGAGAGTTGGGGTTGTTGAGCCTGGAGAAGAGAAGGCTGCCATCAGAGGGGCAAAGCATAATGACAAGTCAAGTGATTAAAGTTGCCACATAGGAAATTTCAAGTAGATATAAGAAAAAAGAAAAAATATTACCATAAATTTGGTCAAACACAGCATCAAGCTGCTCAGAAGAGTCAAAGAATTCATATCCCTTGTACAAGACGGTTACCTTCTTTAACTTGATTTCTTTGGAGCAGGAGGTTTCTTCCAAACTAGATAATTCTATAAATGTTATGGATATCATAAATAGCAGTTTGAAAAGTAGCTGCTACAGGAAGCACTTTATCTGTGGTTTCATAGGGCTTGGCATCCAGTTTGTGTGTGGATACACCTACTGCTACTCCAGACTGTTCTGGGTAGACAAAAGTGTGACTAACTCGGGATCTCTCTTTTCCACAACCACTTGAATACAGCTCAGAAGTTGCTCTGTGACAGAATTAACCTAGAAAACAGGGCTAAAGAAATTTCTGTGAAAAATTCATCCTGGTCATTTACACTAAATCATTTTAAAGACAATTCTATCAAAGGTTTGTCAATAGTCTTGTTGCTGATAGCTACCTCTGAACTTTCTAAAAGAAGCTTTTTAACCAGCCCACCTGAGTCTGTGTGCAAGTGAACCTTCAGACCATTTCACAGTTTAGGTGCAGATACAGGCAACAGTTTGCTTTCTTTTAGGCAGTGAGATTTAAAAACTGAAAGAATGATAATTTCTTTGCATTAAAGCAGTTAGTCATAGGCACTGTTTACCTAATGTGACTTTATAAGTGTGTCCACATGCTAAACTCAAGAGTTTTCTTTTGATCCAGTAAACATTGCACTGTCAGCTGCAAAGTGGACTATATTAAATTACTTGACTGAAAAAAAAGTGTTCAAATACTCCAGAATGCATGTCCTTGTGGTAAAATCCATAAGGACTCTTTGTACTTCAGATAATCTTCTCCATTCCTATAAATGCTAAAATTTGCAGCAAAGGAAAATGAGCATGATGTGATCAGTGCCACAAGCAGCCTGGTTTTGATTTATTCCTCCTCTCCCTTCATCTTACTATCTGACTTCTCTCTGGATAACAGCTGCACTCCCAGATGATGTACTATTGGTGTTGTTCTTAACAGAGCTTTCTCAAATGCTCTGTAAAGGCAGGGAAGCCATCTGCAGGAATTATGAACAGATGATCCATGGCAGAATGTTCACTGTTGAGGTTGACATTGCAAAGTAGACAAATGAACCATGTGCCCATTAAGTTCTTACTTTTGCTTATGCTTATACTTTACTTTTCTGATACTTAAATGGTGTTCTGATGCTGCCACATGTAGGTATAAGAGTGTATGGCATTCAGGGACTCCCCTTTTGACTCCCAGCTACCCCACTTGCAATTTCTGGTTTGATTCTTCCTGGCAGGGGTTCTCCATATTTTCTGGCAGGAGTTCTTCATAATTCCCTATTAACAAAGTATCAAATACTTATGTGTGCATATACATATATACTTATTAAGCCAGTGCAAGCTGCAGCTGGGCTGTGAAAAAAATACAACTGTTTAAGTTCCCAGAAAATATTATTTAATTAATGGTTTTCTACAAGGGGGTCAGAATAGCAACAGTTGTTCATTTTCCCTTCAAGCAGTGTGAACAAAATTGCTCTAAGCATTTTGATTAGACAAGATATTTTCTAGCACAATCTACAAGCTACCCTCAAGCTACCAGAATAAAGGGAAAAGACAGGAAAATGGCCTGCTACCCTGTAGTCTGACCTTTCATTCAAAGAAAGCCAGAATGGAGTCCTGGGTTTTAAGCCAATTTCAGTTCCAAATGTGCCCTGGTTTAAAAGCATACAACTGAACAAAACAGATTAGCCCAGCTGGTTTAGCGTTTCAGTTCTGTTAAAAGGACCTTTGGTGATACAGCAAATCAAAACAGAGAAAAGTGCTAGCTATTCTGTTCAAAGTCTGTGTTTCTGTGTTACCATAGCTTTGGAATCCTTCTCAATTGATAAGCAGTGCCACATCACCATTTTTATTTAATCTCCATTTTTGTGGTTTGCCCACTTGAGTTCAGAGAGCCCAAGAGCCTCAAAGTTTATTATGTAGATAATCCTTAAGACAAAAATCTTAATTATTGGCAAATAGTTTTTAGAGTGGAAGTATTTCTAATTAAACATAAAAAAGAGCCCTGAATCCTGAAATCTGGCTAAATAGCTCAGTGTTTCAGGTTCTCCTTATTTCTTAGAATAGATAGGTTCCATGTAACTTGATGATTTAAAGAGTATGGAACCTATTTTAATGAAAACTAAAAGGTTACTTGGTTTTTGAAAATTTAAATATTCATATGCATCCCTTTATTAAAGAGCTTGGAGACATAATTCAAAAGTTGTAATAAAATCATATCTGAAATTATCTGAAGACTGTGCCTTAAGAAAGAGAAAGGTACACTAAAAAAATCTGAATTTTAAAATAAATTTAATTTTTATTACCTTTTTTATATTGGAGGGTTTTGACTATTTTTCACATATAAAAACTTGGTTACGTCAAGTGTAAATTCAGGGTTTGAGATTTAGTGTACTGAGTAAATAATTAACATCAATAATCCTGCCCACAAAATTTCTTCAAAATAATTTACCATTCTTTCAAGGAATAAAAACATTATCATACAAAGAACATATAGCTATAGTATTGGTGAAGGACATGAATGTTACTACTTCAAGCTCTAGATCTTATTTTTAATTTAAAAAAATCTTAAATATTATGCAATGTATCATCTTCATATCTTCTGATATCATCTTCATATCATACATGCAGTACTTCCTGCACATTCTTACTAGCTTTCTATCAATCTACTTTATATCTCTATCACTAGCTTCCTGTTAGTCTATTTCCTTCCTTATCACATCTGCTTATAAAGATTTACTATTTTTTCAGATGTTTAATGAAACATTTCAGAATGAAACCTATGTTTCCAATGGGAAAGGGTGCTAGCAGTTTTTGCTTCACTATGGCTTTAATGAATCATAATTCTTTTTATCTTCTGGCTAATCTTCAATGATATCCATGCAATAACTGCTTTTCTTCTTCACTCATCTTAAAGATGGAATTGAGAGGTCATTATAGTACTAGTCTTAGTTCTACTGAAAGGTCAGCAAAGAGCAGGCTGTCAAATTTGACCTAACAATAAGCACCTGGCCCGTGGGAGGCTGGGGACTTTCAAGACATCAATTTATGTGAAACAACCTAAACCAGGTCCAGAGACAGAGATAACATACTACAATTTAAGACTTTTTTTTTTCCCTGCTGAGGTATTTTTATTTTTCATAACACAGTATTTCTTTGGTTATAGTAAGAGATGCTGTCATTCACTGACTATAGCAGTGACATGAAAAAGAAAACTAATAAGACACCTGCTTGTTGAAGCAATAATTGAAGATTATCCCCTAACTAAGAAAACAAACAACTGTTGCAAGATGAGAATGAGTAATGTATGCCAAAATGCTCTATGGTGATGATTTTAACAAATAAGGGTTTGATTGTCTTAGGAGGGAATTCAAGCCCAAATCTCTCTCCCTTCACATCCCAGAGGTCAGAGGAATTACCAGTAATTAATGGCAGGAGCTTTCTCCTGTTGCACTTGAGAAGAGCAATTAACCTGACTTTCACACAGACTCGAGAACAAAATTTAGTCCTGGATCCCAAATGGAGGCAGGTATTCTGCTGATTTAGGTAGGCAACATGCTGAGTTAGTTCACTCAGAAAAATCTCATGCTCTGAGTTTTCTTTTGAGAGGCTTCTCAATTTATTTACATTCCCATTACTTATTCCAGTTTCCTTTGGTTTGAGTGGTAGGAAAAGGAGGAAAAGAAGCTTTTTTGGATAGGTTGTGTTCACTGTTCACTGAAGTAATGTGATGCTACACAACATACCTTGTTCCCATATCTCTATTTATCTCTATTTTCTACTCCCTAGACAAGCACATCTAAATTATTGAAAACTATGAAAAATTTTAAGACTTTTAAATTATACATCATAGTTTGAGTTTTTGTTCCATGTGGAATTTCCCTGGTGATTTTTGGCATGTAAAGCAGAGGCTCAACATGGACTTCTTTGTGACTCCCACCTACAATCCTTTTGCAAAAAACGTTATTGACACCTGTAGGCTTAGGCCAAGAAAGGAAAAAAAACCAAGATATTTTATCTGGAATGCTAAAGCAGGTATGAGAATATTCTTAAAAAGGGTTATTCAAGGGACTATTTAAAAAATATGAAACACTAAAGGAAGAGGGTCAGGTTTTTTTCTTTCTTTGATACATTAATTCTAAATTACAGTATCTTTCCAAAAATACTTGTAACTCAAAAAGCAGAAATACATGAGGATGTCTATGTACCATATTTCCACATCTACCAGCCTCGGCATCTGGTTTCTAGATTGAATCTGTGTAACACAGGGATGCATTAAGACCAAATCAGAAGCTACAAAATAATTAATTTGACTTGTTTTAAGATAAATTTCTAAATCTAGAAATATGAGCAAATATATTAAGCCATGAAAAAACTCCCAGTATGGTTCTAAAACATTGTAACTGTTATAAGAAAATCCTGAAACCAGCTGCATAACCACCTTTAGCCTCCTCAGAAATATTTTGTTTCAGTTTTGAAAGGAACATTTTCTGCTTTTAGCACATCATTATTTAGCTTTTCTTAGAGAGTCATTTTGTTGCAGGTCAAATAGAGATCATGTTACTCATTAAATATGCTTAGTGGTGACATCATGAGCACATTCAATCACAAAATTTTAAGTACTTGCATTTCATCGGGCATCATTTTGGGAAGTAACAGCCCTTCACTTCAGCACTTCAAAAAGCAGTTTTTCATTCCATGCTGTGTGAACAAATGTTCCTGTTCTTAGCCACTGGCAACTTTTGGGACTTGCGGTGCAACACATCATATAGTTAAAAGTCCTCATCTGTTATGCCCAGTGTGACTCTGGGAGAATTAGTGATGCAGTGACAACTCAAAATTTTATTCTCACCCTTCCTGTGTAACATCAAACTCATTATTAATTTTAAAAAGCAACATACTCACCATCTATGAGCAGGGCAGAGTAGGTTAATTTGAAATTACCAAATCAACTTTCATTACCTAAGGACAGAGGTTTGATATTCCTGGAATGAGAAGCTGTCCTGCTTCACTTGGGTCTTGAGATGCCACTGTAACTCAAATTTTTGCTTCCCTTTCAATGAATCGTCACTGACTTAGAAATCTTTGTCAACATAGGAAGGAGATGGATCTCTTGGAGCAAGCCCAGAGGAGGGCCACAAAGATGATCAGAGGGTTGGAGCACCTCTTCTCTCAAGTCAGGCAGAGAGAGTTGGGGTTGTTCAGCCTGCAGCGAACTCCAGGGCAACCTTAGAGCCCCTTCCAGTACCTAAAGGGGGCTACAAGAGAGCAGGAGAGGAACTTTTCACAAGGACATGTAGATACGGAACAAGGGGCAATTTCTTTAAACTCAACCAAAGTAGGTTTAGATTAAATATTAGAAGGAAGTATTTCTCTTTATTATGGTGAGACACTGGAAGAGCTTTCCCAGAGAGGATGTGGATGCCTCATCTCTGGAAGTGGTGACCTTCAAGATTCTTTCCAAACCAGACCCTTCTATTTAATTTTACTATTATTTTATCGTAATAAACGCTGAAGAGTTATAGAGCTTGTTCATTCCAGGTCACTTTACGACAAAGAACCAATTGAGCCATACTTACACAGAATATATTGTCCTTACACATTAGGTGTTGGAGAACAGATTATCCTACTTGTGACACTCAGGATATGCATGATCCAACAAGGATCTCATTTCAGTTTTAGATCTTCCTTTCTATTTCACCACACCCTTATACTCCCAGAAAATGAAGAAATAAAATCATTGAAGGGCGCAGTCTTTTTATATTAATTTACTTGTTAATTAATTTACTGCAGTAAATGCTTAACTAAATTGTCTCATGTACATTATTACAACAATATTTATTACCTTATTATAAAAAATTTAAAAATTATATAAATGTATATCAATATATATTTTGACAAATCTTTATATATTATATATAGTATAACAAATTTATAACAATATTGTTTGTTGTTATAAATATTTCTTCTGACTCTTATTCCAAACAAAGTTATAACTGTCTTGCCTTGCCTCACAAAATAGGTTTCAAATAGCTTGTCCCAGTGCTCTGGTGTATTTTAATAATAACAATTTAATTTAAAAAAACCCCACAACATATACAAAACCAAGATAACTATCTGAATTAGGGATTTACAGGCATGTTAGATTATGTTCCTCCTGAGCTTTAAATGTTTCTCTATTCCTTGGACCAATCTGAATTTGGAATCTGAGTTCTCATCTTCAGGTGCGCATCCTAAAATGAGACCAGCTTAGGAAGAGACATGCATGAGACGTTTGTCATGTTGAAGCTGTCTCTATTTACAAAAAAACAAGTAAAATTAACAAGTATGTCTGGAAGAGAGTGAAATTCACCAAAACTCAAGGCTCCAGTGTTATTTGTTACTTCAGTGAATTTTTGTTTGTGTGTAGCACAATGTTGTCATAGAAAAGAGAAAAAAAAGTTTTGATTTTAGTTTATTTTATTTCTTTTCTAAAATGCCTTATAATTAGAGGGTGAGTAACAGGAGCAAGAATTAGAGATGCGCTCCTAATTCCAGGTGTCAGAGTGCTTTATCCCAGGAGACCTCAGATGGAAGGATATTATCCTCCCCGTTCCATCAGTCTTCTTCTACTACATCAGTATTTTTCTACTTTTTGTTCTTTGCTTTTTAGTGTTACCCATATATATAAATCACCCAAATTCCTGAGGAGAAAAGGAAATGTAGTTTAAAAATCAAAGTTTTGTTTCGATTAAAGATGTGCAGTTAAAGAAGACAAAGAGGGAAAGAGGATTTGTAGAAGGATTTTTACAGTTTTCCATAGCCTTCTTAACATGTTAGAAGGAAAGTGCATCACTTCAAACACATTAACAGAGAAAAATTAGTCACTGAAATGTTTCCATTCTATAAAGACAAATTTTGGGATCTACAGATCATTAATCATCACTGTTGTGTATAACAACCGCAATTTACTCTCTATATTTTCCTATGTTTCTAAAGAAAAAACATATACAAAAGAATGCTTCCACCTTGGCTATGTCCAAGGACTGAATCTAGGAAAGCTGAAATCTGAGAGAAGCAGTCTTGAATCTTATATAAGCAATTCATAGATGAAATATCATTTAACCATAGGGAGTAGATTTCTGCCTTGTCAAATCAAAAGCTTTAACAGGTAGGTATGCTCTATAAATGAAGAGAGATAGAAGGGAGATAGAATGAAAGGTGATTGCACTTTTGGAAATATAAATAACTGCTTGCAACCTAGAGACCAGGGAATGAGTTAGCAACCTGTATTCGTTAAAGGCTGGGTTGGTAATATAAAGGTAATTTAATAGTCAAAGGATTTCAGTTTTCATGGTTGTTGGTCTACAGCCTCTGAGACTTTACACACACACACACACGGAAAAATTACAGATTAAAGGAAAGAAGGCCTTTTATTTAGACCAGTCTGATAGAAAGTCATGCTATTCATTTTGCTAGATGCCACAACCAATAAACCCTGAAACATTACACTAATCACCCTAGAACACCGAATTTAAATGTTGTTTCTATTTGGTTACCTACAGAACTTGCAATGAGTAAATATAGACAAAAGAAGTAGTAGAATCTTTCTTCTAAAGTGTTTCAACATTTCTGAATAGAAGCCAAATTAATACAAACACAGTATAGGCAAGGTAGCTCAGCTATTTATTTAACATTTTCACATAGACTAAATTAAGAACATGACCTTTAAAGTTCTGGTCCAGAACAGGCCCTCTAGCCATGTGATTTTTACTTATTGCATTCTTCTTACGGTCAAAATCCCTTCTGAAATACTTTTCAACACTAATTTACTAATTAGCTATAGTTAAGAAAAATGTACATACCTGGGGATTTTAAACACTCCCATGCTACTGTCACTCAGAGTTCTTCATCTGCATCTAGCCATACATCCCTTAGATCTGTTGAGTCTATTTATGCATAGTGGATGAATTTGGGTTGTTTGCCATCTGCATGCAAATCATATAAAGTTCAGTTATTTTATTAATCCATAACCTCTGATGAAATCCTGCTGAGATAATCTTTTGAGCCTCTTTCCTCCCTCAGGTATAGTTACCATAATAATACTGACAGGCAGAGGAAGTTGGGGGTCTTCAGCCTGGAGAAGAGAAATTTGAGGTGTGGACACCTCATAGCTTCCTTCCACTATCTGAAGGGGGCCAACAGGGAAGCTGGAGAGGGACTGTTCAATAGGAGCTGTAGTGACAGGACAAGGACTAATGGGTACAAACTGAAAGAGGGGGAAAATTAGGTTAGATATATGGAAAAAATTAACTGTGGCCATCACGAGGCACTGGAACAAGTTGACAGAGAAGCTGTGGGTGTGACACCATCCATGGAAGTGTTTAAGATCAGGTTGAATGGGACATTGAGTGACCTGGTCCAGTGGAAGTGTCCCTGCCTATGTTAGAGGGGCTGGAGCGAGATGATTTTTAAGGTTCTTTCCAGCCCAAACCATTCTATGATTACAATTCTGTTGTTATAGAATTAATATTCTATAATTTTGCTTTACATTTGAACCTAAAGTTTGGCTTCAGCTTCAGAAAAACTGCCCCTTGGCAAATAAAAATAGTGTTTTTCAGAATAAAAATAAAATCAGAAGTGATAGCAAAAAACCTTTCAGTTACAATATTCTAAAGATAAAGATGGAGGTGTATGTCATTCCCATGGGAATCAAGACATTATAAGAAGGAGGACTGGAATGGGTCTGCACAGCAGGAGGAGGTCCCATTCTCACTAGCCCAGGCGCAGCAGCAAAAGCCCAAGTTCAATGGCAGCTCTGTAGAAAACCACTGGCCTCCTCATTATGTTCATCTGCTCTCCAGTGGTTCCATTCTCAGTGCAGTGCAGCAAACACATTTTCTTGTTACTCTTCAGGTTTTCTGGAGATTTAGACATTGCTTTGGGAAATGAGCATGACTTAAGACAGAGTAGCAAAGTGAAGGGGATGTTTTTCCCATGGAACACACTTTTTCTTTCCCTCCCTATTTTTTCACTGCAAAGTTACACACTTGGAGTTGTTTAGAGGAGTGCTGCCTACACCCTACTGGCAATAACACCACCTTGTAAACAAGACCAAGATGTATCTTGGAGAAAAGGTTTTGTTATAACTTTAGTTTTTCAGATACAATTTTTTTCCACACAGCCTTCTACTGTAGCTGGCATGCATTACCATCTTTTAAAGGAACTAAAAGCTTTACAAAAACAAACAAATAGAGGGGGAAATAAAAGGGAGAAAAAGTGTTCTGGGGAGAAAAGAGGCATTTTGGTAAGCAGAAATTTTTTACAAAAGGAATAAAATAAGGTCTGCTGAGCAGATGGAAACCAGCTAAGTTTAACACATGTTTTTTAGTCTGAAAAGATGTCAAGGAAACCTGCCACAAAGTCGTTGCGAAAAAAATCCACTTTGGTGAACAAAACATGTAGGTTCTATCAAAAAGGTCATAAATTTCACCTCAGCATTTAGTTGTTCAATGAACTGATTACAGTAACACATTTTACCTAAAAAAACTAGGTCAAGTAAGGAGAAAGGAAACCCCTGAAGTCCGTGGCTATAAATGTGTTCTAGATGACCTACAAGGGAAGAATTATTTAAAGATCATTCAACTTAAACTCTCCAGAGATTTCTGGTATGCCATTTATTATTTTCCTACAAGAAACATGAGCTACTGCTCTGACTTATTGCTCCAGTTTTAGAATGGAAATCTCAATGGAACATGCACTATAAAAATGGACTGTAAAAATCACAGTAATGAATCCAACTCAGTGATGAGTCCTGAAAATAATTTTTTTTTTCAGCTGAGGAATTAATTTTTTAAGAGTCAATTTTTAATGTTTAAGAATAATTAAATTTCTAACTGATCTTTGAAAGCACAGCATGGAAAAAAATATTGGATTAAAACCACCTGATTCATGAAAAGACACCTTGAAAACAGTACTGACTACAACTGTTGGGTGTTTCTACCATTTTGACTACATCCTGATGAATTTAAAGTGTTCTTCCTAAGCTTCTATATATTCAAAAATGACAGGGAGACTGTGTGAGAAAGTTATTAGCTCCTAGTTTGAAAACTATATTTAGACAAACTCTTGCATACTGTGCATAATGGGAAGGAGCTCTTCACATGTTCCTCTCTATTTCCCAACCAAAACACAGCTCAGTTCAGAAAGGGAGATTATAAAAAATTTACCTGACTAATTTTTAGATTAATGTAGAACAATATAACAATATACAATAAAATCTTTAAGAATTTTTGCTCCTTTGAAAATATTTACTTTTTAAGAAATATGTATTAGCATCATGGGAAGGACAAAAATACTTTTATAAATTGCTGTAACTCTTACTTAGGTATTTTCTTAACTCCATATAAGTTTGTGTATTTAGTCTAAATAAAAGTGGCAGCCATACAGAATATTTAGGCATGTAATGCATGTTTTGGCAGGCCCCCAGCTTCTGTGTCTTTTTAGACTTATGATCCCCAAACATTCCTGTGTTTGTCATCCTTGAACAGAAAGTTTTATATCTATTCATACTTTAGTAGAAATTTCAATTACTACTCTATATTTTTCCCCAGTTTTGCAATAATCAATTGCATAATCAATAACTGATCTTTTTTATGTTCTGGCTTCCAAGAAACTGATGAAAATCATTGCAATGTTTCCATGATAATGAATTACAAGATGAACAAAAACAGCAGGATGTCAAGTTTCACCTGTATTTCACATGACAGAGCAAATCATGAGCATTAGACGCATTTTTATCTACAGGTAGGAAAACAATGTTGAAATCCATAAGAGCAGCCTAGTGTACTTGCTAATGCTAACAACGTGTTACATGTCTCTCATTCATCCATGAATGCAAACCTAGTATTAGATGCTAAAAATTAGGATCCAAGATCACAGTTACCTCACATACTACTTCAAATTATTATTATGAGAAAAGATGACATCATAGTTTTCAACAACATATTTGCATTTTCCCATCCCTTTTTCCTGTGTCTGGTTGTAAGGCTGTGCTAAAATTGTTACCTGTTCCTAAAAGGCAAACTTCCTCAACCCATCAACACCCCTGAATCACAGGCAATAAAAGTATAGGTGGTCTTACCAGGCCTTGCCTCTGCCACCAGTCCCTGCGTGTTCTCTTGTGTGCTGCTTCTCACCATATGTAACAGCAGGGAGGTTAGCATGCCATTTTTACCAGCAGCCTGGGCACTGAGGTCCAGCCTTTTGGTAACCCATAGTCAGAGGGATTGATTTTTCTTGCACATATTTGGTTGCTTCTAACTTCTGTGATGGATATCACCCAATCTTTAATCTGGCTGTACTTAATTATCATGTTATATCATGTCTTTCAGACACCAAGATAATACTTGTTAAATATGTGAAGTGGTTGTACTTAGGATCTTCTTCCTGTTTTCATGTACACTTTATGTTCAGTAGACATGCAAGCTAAAACCCCTCTTCTTTGTATTCAACTGGTAATTAAACCCACATTATTTTATGACATCTGGAAAGCTTTTTTATCACCT
The DNA here is from genome assembly GCF_035770615.1 of Melospiza melodia melodia. Classification (NCBI taxonomy): domain Eukaryota; kingdom Metazoa; phylum Chordata; class Aves; order Passeriformes; family Passerellidae; genus Melospiza; species Melospiza melodia. The sequence continues at coordinate 132,419,839 of NC_086194.1, read as the reverse complement.
TGATCAGTATTTTCAAGTTAATAGTAGCCTAAACAAGAGTTTCTACCAGGAAAACAATAACAAAACTCCCCTACATGTGTGTGAGAGACTGGAAAGAATGATTACTGGCTCAAAACAACTCAGATGTGTGTGGGAGGAAAGGGCAGATCAAGTTCTGCAAAGATGGAACAATCCTCTGCCCCACAGTCAATCCCCTTTGGAGTTGCAGCCTAGTCCCTGAGTGGCTGTCAGATCAGAAGACCCCCGATGGGGAGTTGTGGCTACAGGAGGCCAGAGCACACTAAAAACCATTGCACACAGACACACAAGGCTAAGTCCCCATTGTCCCTGGAGTTTATGGCATCTGAGACCGCACTGGATCCAAGGGTAACAGCTGTACATTTCTTCCTTCTCTCTTTTTTCTCTCTTTCTCTCCTTTTCTTCTACTAATTTCCTCTTCTTGAAATCTGAGTATTTTAAGGTTAGATAGGTTAGTGCTGAATCAATTCATTGTGAAATGCTTTAATTTGATTGAAATGTTGCCAGTTCCTGATCTTCCAATGTTTGCCAGCGAAGCTTGTGTTTTGATCTCCCAAGAACTTTTGTGAAGCTTTCTTTTGTGCCACCTCAGGGAAAAGTAGAACTTTAAGCCACTTTTAAATAAACTTGCCATGCAATGGCCGGGGATTTACAGCACGTTCCTCTGTAACCTGCACTGGGTGACCCTGTCCAAGCAGGGGGCTTAGACTAGATAATCTGCAGAGGTTCCTTCCAGCCCTAACAATTATGTGATTCTGTGAAGCCCTCACTGAAGGGCAGACCAATTAGTCCAAAGGGCAAAGAGTGGTCTCATCCAATTCAAGAACATGGAGTTGTGCAACTAATGATATAGAATGGAAAAACTTGCAGGTCAGATAAACAAAAAGCTGAAGTTAATATAACACCAAAACTGTCTGACAGGTGTTTTTATTACTTCAGAGCTTCAAACCTGGACCAATATTTTTGGGTAAAAACCCCAGCTTTACGCTAATTTTCTTGTATCCCTATAAAATCTAATTTTAAGGACACATTTTGACTGCATCTAATTGAGAACTTATGCAGTTTACCATTGAGTTTACTCTGCTGTGTGTTGTACAACTACTTTGACTTAAAGGATTTGCAGAATTGAAAGATCATGAAGCCTGAGTTTTTCTGGAAGTGGCTGGAGGAAGAAAAGGTAGACAAATGCAGAAGAAATGCTATTTCTCAGAACCAGAAGAAGGGTTGCAGAAAATAATGCATATAATCATTTCAAGTGATTGACCTCCTGCTAACATTGTGCATTTCATTGGCTGACTTGGTTAAGGCCTGGTTTGCTTAAAACAGTTGGTCAGGAGACACATGATCAGGCAGGCCTCACTCAAGAGGAAGGAAGGGTAAAATGCTGCTGTTAGCACAGGGCAGCATGTACAAAGATTCTTCTTATTAGGCCACTTGCAGAAGTGAGCCCACATGGGAAAGTTTCATCAGAACAGAAGCTAGCCAGTGCTCCTGAATTCCAAAAAATCTGTTTCCATTTTAGTAAATCTAGCAAGAGAGAATAGACAGAGAATTAAGTAACTGATGCTGGAAGATTAGCTGACTTTTTCATCCTCCAAATTGCATGAATTTAGGGAACACATCTAAGCCTGAAAAATGGGCACTTTACTGAATAACATACACAAGTTTTTATAGTGCATAATAGTGAGAAAAAAAACCCCATGAAAACAGGTCAGATGGCTTTGCAGTAAGAGGACTCATACCTCATTATGGAAAGAGGCACCAGATATCTCTCAGATGTGGTCCCTCCTTCAGGGTTTTCTGGATGGATAGTATGGTCTTTAATTGTCTCTTAACCATGGTAAGGATCTGGTTCAATAAAGCCTTTCTCAGAAATCAGTTCCTTTTTATACTCCTCCAGTGTGCAAGAGTATAAAAGTTTTGGCTGTGATAGAGTTGATTTTCTTCAGAGAAGGTTGTATGCAACTGTGTTCTTCATTTGTGCTGAAAATGGTGTTGATAATAAAGTTTTACTTACTGCTGAACAGTGCTTACACAGGACAAGGACTGTATATCCTAAAAAAGGATGCTATTTATTCCAAACTGAACAGCAATGAGCTCATCACAACAAATAAAAACCTTGTTCAGGAGTTGTTTGTATAAGTCAATCTATCATAAAACAACTAAATTTCAAGACAGCAAAAATATTTGCTCCCAAAAAGATGTAAAGACAAAATGTATTTGTCTTCTGCAGATGAAGATTATCTCACAATCCTACTCCAATATCCTGTAAGTTAAATCTTTCCCATGAAACATGTGAGAAGTCTTGTGTGTCCTATTCCCCTCCTTTCTTTCAACTACAAATTTCTGATTCAGCCTCTGCAAAGATATGCCTGAGTAGTTTCTCCAATGGCCAATCCATCAATCAGGACCTTAAGACTTCTGATCTTTGCAATTGTCTCCATTATCAATTTTTGTTCAGAGTTGCTGTGTCTTTGACTATAATGTATTAATTTTCCTGTCTCTTAACCTTTTTTTATGCTGACTAGCCATAAATCAGATATTCTGTCAATAATCCTTACATTCATCTGATCTTTGCACTAATGTAAAAAATGTGCATCATTTCATGAGGATTAACATTTTTTTGTCATTTGGTTGGAACACTATCATTATTTGTTGGCAAAACAGAAACAGTCAAAAAAGATGTAATTGACGTCTTCACTTTAGTCTTTAACCTCCAATTCGTATGATTGATGTTTGTAAGATATCAAAGATTTCTTTTTGTACCCAATGAGTCAATTTACCGAAAGCAGCCATATTTTCTCTGCCTACAAAAACTGTAACTAAGAGACAGTAGTCAATTAGGGTAGATTTTTGACCTCCTAGCAGGTCATTTCCAGATTGGTTGTGAGTGACAACAATTCAGTTTCTAATGTGTCAGACACCTACAGCTAGATCCACAGTGGTTTTAGCAGATCAGTTTTAGCTTATTATAATGCCTTAGGCATGGTATTCCCTCATTTAGTGCTCCCACTGCCTCTCCATTTCCCTTCCCCTCCAGCTGAAAGCATGAAAGGCAGAGATCCTGGGTTGAGATAAGACCACTTTACTGGAAACAGCAATGAGAAAAGAAAACAACAGCAACAATACTAATATCTAAAGTGTACAAAGAGAGTGTGGCTTCATGCAAAATACTCACCAGGCCTGGGACAATGAAAAAATGGCAGACAGATCCTCCACCACCACACTTTTCCAGATCTGGAAAGGAATGCCCTTTCTTCCAGGAAGCAAGAGAGAGATTGCTCAACCCCTGGCAATGACCTGGGATGGTATGGAATGACATTAGGTTGCCGGCCATACCCACAGGATTCGCAGCTCTGCACTCGCACTGCTGCTGTGAAAAATTAACCCTGTCCATGGCTGAAAACAAGACACCTGTATGCAAGTACACTCTTTTATTCCTTCTTATTTATACTGCCAACCTACTGGTTCATTCAAGCTGGATTATACAGACAGCAACCAGTTCACATAGGCAGGATTTACTATCCAAGTTCCTACAAGGTACTCCATGTCAATAGCTTTTTGACATGGAGTTTTGTTGAATGCCTAAACAATTACATGGACTTTGCCTGAAAATCTTTTGGGACACTCTCTGGAGTGAACATACAAGAAAACCTGATGCTTTTTTGCTTCAGCTTTTTTAATGGTTATTCAGCTAGGAAAGACCACAGACTGAAAACATTGAATTTTCATTATTGCTGGCATTATCAAGTCTGAACATGAACCTCAGTGTTCCTGAAGGAATAAGCATACTTGCCTTACTGAAACAGCTACATACCTTCTCCTGAGTTAAGCTCTCCCCAGATTAACTCAGGAAAGGATACCCAGAAAGACATCCACAGCAGGACTGAAACAAAGAGTGCATAACTATACAGAAAAGCTGAGAGCGGTCATCAGCTTCTCTGTAAAAGGAAAAATTCATCACAGAAACCAGTAGATTTCTATAAAACAGGTCCAATTTTGGTATTCTTAGAATCACATAACTGAAGTCCTACCTTGATGATGCAAAGGAAGAGGAAGAACAGGTGTATTCTATAACAACACTTGGGGCAACAGAGTTTCTTCAATTCTTCAAAGCAAAATATATTGAATATTGTGCTCAGTTTTTGGCCTCTTACCACAAGATATTGAGGCGCTGGAGTGTGCCCAGAGAAGGGCAACAGATGTGGTAAAGGGTCTGGAGGACAAGTCCAATGAGAAGTGGACTTGGGAGCTGGACAGGGGACCTTATCACTCTCTAAAATACTTGAAAGGATGTTGTAAAAAGAGCTGGAGATGGGTCTCCTCTCTCAGGTTACAAGTGATTGGATCACAGGACATGGCTTCAAGCTATGCCAGAGGATCATTAGGAAAAATTTCTTCACCAAAAAGGTTGTCAAGCACTGGAACAGGCTGCCCAGAGAAGTAAATGAGTCATCATCCCTGAAGGTATGTAAAAACACGTGGACGTGGCACTTAGAGAAAAGATTTAGTACTGGCAGTGCTGAATTTAGAGTTGGACTTGATGATCTTAAAGGTTTTCTCCAGCTTAAAGGATTCTATGGGACAAAGCACGTGTAATCCTCCATTCACAGTTGCTCATTCACTGATGAAATTACAGAACCACTGTGAAACTAGGGAAAAACCGGTGTTTTGTTATTCAGTCACTTAATCTCAAGTAGCAAGGCATTTTTTTGTTAGACATATCTTAACTGGAGAGCAGTCGGTTACATGCAGTAGAATCATAATCTGGAGCTGAAATGCACTTTCAGAGCACAGCTCCACAGCCATTTAGCCATTAGGACATCAAAGTCCCACTGCACCTTGATGTGCACTGTGGTACAGGTGCAGTGGAACCTCTGAAAAGGAGAAACATTCTTGGTACCCATTTGCGTTACAATCTCTTAAACTATGTTGCACTGTTAACTAACACAGACTCTTTAGCAGCCAGCCTTGAGCAGAGACTGAATCTGAATTAAATAGAAGAATGCAATCAGCACTGCTTACATAGTCAGGTGTCTTCCAGGGATCAATAAAGATTCCTATCTGCAGATGTGAACGGAAAGCTAGCTTAACCTAGGTCAAAACCCTCAAACTCACGCAGGTATGGAAGTCTTACAGGCAGTTGAAATAAGTTACAGCAGCAGAATGGCAGTCCTTTTTCTAAGTTATTTGTAGACTCAATGCATCAAGAGTGCAGCAGATGGTATTCATGTTCCAGTATACAACCCCTACACACTTGGAAGGAAAATACTGAACAAAGCTCTCACTAACACCTGCAGTGCTTGCCACTGTAAGACAGCAGGCTCCTGATGGCACTGCACACCTGTATTGTGACAGCTGACAACGTCAGTCAGCTTGCTTCCAAGCACAAGAGTTTTGGGTAGATGTTGAGGAAGACAAACTTGCAGATGCAGTTTACTGGATGGAGAAACAGTGAAGGCTGCACACTGATACTGCAGCTCTGGCATTGAGCATCAACTCTTTCAAGTTCTTTTCTTCCAAGTTCTATGTTTGGAACAGTTCGTTCCTAGTCCTAGCCTTTGGTTTTCTACTCTTCAGCATAAACCAGTTTACTTTGCAAATAATTTGAAGAGATGAGGTATGCCCAAATTTAGTCCTGTGTGAAAGCATATGGTTACAGCTGGCTTGGAACATTTGTCTCTGACAGCTGAGCTAAAATTCAGTTTATCAATTTAAATTCAAATAACCAAAGAACAAGGTAATTGCTCCCTTAACTGTCCTTAGGTACCTTAACAGAGTACCAAAGTTCCATGTATTATAGAAAACGTAGAAGCCTTTAGACAGCTCAGAAACTGATCTAAAGTAACCTTTAGGAAACACCAGAAGGGGAAGAGTACTTTCTTCCTACTTGTGTATTCAAGGGGGTCTCCTACTGTGCAAGCAATTGATTGCACAGATAAAAGCTAGTTTGCTGAAACTAGCTCTATGAGCAATTTGAAAAGGAAGTGATCTACACTTTAAGGACAGAGAAAGGCACATATATATCAGCTGTAAAAGTGCTTACTTGTGCAGAAACTTGTAGGCTGCATTTTGTTTGCAGATGTTGCTATGAATACGACATCAAGCAGCCCCTCTAGGTATATTAGGATGCTAAAGCACCAAAGAAACTCAGAGGAATGTACAGGGGTGGGAAGAACCTGCAGGGTATGGTGTAAAAAAAACTTCAAAATTAATGAAGAGATTTTCATTAAAATGTATCAGTATGCAGTCAAAGTAATAGCTTGCATATACTGAAAATGGTCTGTAAAACAAGGATGAAATAAATATGCTTTATCCCAAAGGAAGAAAAATAGAAAACAGCTGATATTCTTTCTTTCTTTCTGCTCCCATCTTGGTCAGTTTTAAGTAATTGAGAAGCAACTGTACAAAACCTACAAATAAATCCCAACACAGCACACTTTCTTTAAAGCCACATGCATATTCTGGTATTTGAAATTTTTCCTGGGATTCTGAGCTGAATAATATAAGGTAAAGGGAAAAAAAATCTGATCTTCCATATTGTACATGAAAACAAAAACAACAACAAAAAAAGCAAACCCCCTGCAATTGTAGAAAAAATGGTACAATTGTCTTTTGTTAATAGCATAATTCTTTTGAAAGACATGTCATAGGGACTTCTTTTCTAAGGGTGTTTTTTGTGCTTAATTCCTCAGCAATGGCTCCACAGTATCAAAGGCAGCTGAGTGCAGTCTAGGCTGAAAATAGTCCTCCTCTGCATTCTACAGGGCAAGCAGCTTCCCTCTCAGCATTCTTACTTCAGGTAGGTGAGAGCACTTAAGAGTGCTGTCCAGTTTCCTTAGACGTGAAAAGCAGGTACTAGTCTTTGCTTCTAGAACCTGTTCCAGTCAGCTATGAAGCACCTGCTGTTGAGCCTCTTTCACACTTCCACTGCTTAGCACAGCCAGTACAGAGGGGAAAACAAAGCAGTCTCCCTTGCTTGTCATCTGACAGCAATTACACCGCAGAGCAGGTTGAGAAGGCACTACACCCTCCCTGACAGCACCCAGTACCACTGAATAGTCTCACTCAGCAGGTCTCTGAAAGTTCTTTCCTTACAGCCTGGCAAAACCCAAAGCTATCCACTTGATCCAGCAAGCCAGCAGTTTCTCCCTGCTCCAGCTTTCCAGCTGATTTTAACCCTCCAGCCTTCTAGCTGGATTTCAGCCAGCTCTTCAAAGTGAAGGACAACCAAATCCTCAGTAAAACCATGAGGAGTGAGGTGACTACCTGAAAAAAGGAGAGAGAAAAAAGCATCAAGATAGACATCCCAGAACTGAGATGGCAGAAAAATAAGGCTAAAGAATAGGGGGAAGTGTCTTATGTAGACAGGTTAGGGACTGAAAGGATTTACAGAAACATGCTGATTGCTTTCTCCCCTAATTCCATAATCAAAGAAAGCTGACTGGCTCATGTTAGGTTTCTAAACAGAGACAGAATACTCCTGTACTCTATTAAAAAGTCTCAGTATTAGGATCATCCTCTTTTTATATTTGCCCTTAAATGTCACCTTACTGCTCAACTTCTACAAGATTTTTTTTTTTAATTTTCTTTGGAGGTTTACTCTAACAGAGAGAAAAATATGCTGTATACTTCACAATATATAGCAGTACATTTCCTCCTATCTTGTGTACTGCTCTCATAATGTATTTTTTTTCTCTCCAGTTGTTTTATGGGGGCTCCAATTATATTCACTTCTTCTGTCTCTAGCAATGGAATCTCAGTGACTGATGAAACAATCAAATTAGTAACAGTAAGTCACAGCAGGTTTCAACTGTGTAGTTGCTAGGGGAAGAATTTGCTAGATGATTGCCCCTCGCTGCAGAAAATAGTTGTATCTGTAGTTGTGTGAAACTAGGACTGGTTGTAGAAAATAAGTTCTATTTCCTTCTGATGTATGAATTTTTAAAATGCATTTGGTATTTTGGTTTCTGATCATAAATAATGTGTGCTTTGGTACTTTTTTCTTAATAGCTATATAAGCTATATAATATATATTGAAATGATATGTTGCCCTTCAATATAATTTTATTCAAATTTTAGACAGAAATTTCTCATTCTGGAGAAAATTAGGAAATGCATTCAGGTCAGGAGTCTGAGAGGATCTGAGCCAGAGGCTGAGCCCCCGAATACCATTTTTATTCCCATAATAACTTCTAAAATTAGCTGAAGAAAACCACAGTAATTTTAATGACTTATTGTATTATTATAATAAAATTATAATAGGACATCATACCTTATTGTGTTATTTCTAACAGCAGAAACTATATTTTATTTGAGGGAAAAAAAGTATTTTCTTTGGAAACAGCTGAGATGAAGAATCTTTTCTTTGAAAGAATGCCAAAGTAGCTCTGCTACAGCAGCAAGAGCATTTACTGACAGTAACTAGAGGCTTAGATCTGCAACGTGTCCTCCAAATGCCAGCCTGTTTTCCCTTAGGAGAAGAATTAAAAGTAATTTTGGGAACAGCATGGGGAAGAAACAATCAAGATTTTTTTACAAAGTTGTGTGCTAGTATCCTACAACACAGTATTTTAGAGCTTTGTAACAGAGAGCAGTTAAAATGTGCTACTACTGTTAACTCTTAAGGGTGGAAAGACTCAGAAAAAATATGCGGTATTAAAACCAAGTATTTTGCTTTTAGTTCTCATGATATAGAACAGACTGCACTCTTTCATTTTAAGTCTAATTGAGACTAATTAAATGTCTAATTTTAATTAGAACGTGAATTTCAGGCCAATGAGATTTGTCTCATCAGCCTTAGGTGCAGAAGTTCAGTACAGAGTCACAAAGTAGCAACAGCAAGGCTGTGATAATTCCTTCTGATGCTGAAGAAATTGCAGTAAAATTAACTTTTCAGTTCAATCGATCCCTATCTCACATGCTTAGATGCAGCTAAGAGGACAAGGACTGACTGCCAATAACGTGACTGAAATTACCAACAGTAGTTGGAAGCAAATGGCAAACTCCCCAGCTCTCCAAGATACAACAGCATTTGTAAGAAAAAAGCTGAAAAGCTCTGTTTCCCTCTAACTAACATAGCCACCATAAACACACAGGGGTCACTGCGACACCAACACAGAAATGGAAATACTGTTAGATTCATTTTGAAAATGTGGGAACAAGGCATCCTGACTCAAGCGTGAGTATACCTGAGTACTGCAAATTTGTAACCTTTTTTGAAAGTACTAATGAGCAGTTTGATGAAGGCAATTTTTTAACACATTATAATGAAATATCAGCCCATGCTTTTCACAATATTTACCGTGGCTATTCACCGATTCTTGCAGAAAATTGCAATTATTGGTCACAATTCTTTAAGTTTAACTTCACCTAAAAAAACTCCCAAGAAAATGTTTAATAATCTGAAGTTTATCTCCCTTTAAGTCAGCTGGTACACACATTCAAACTAAATTTTAGTAACAGTCAAGAATTTTAACCCAATTTTGTAATGATTATTTGGATGAAAAAAATGGGAACACTAAGGGAGTTGACAATTATGGTGTGTTGCAAGCTGCCACAACCTGTCAGATGAACAGTGTAGCCGCATTGGAGATCATGAATTACACTGGAGTGGTTCAGCAAAACAAAGCACTCCCTACCAAGAACTTCCAGTATTCAATAAATTTAGTCTGGGTCTGCCAGTAGTCTAGTCCCTTGGATTAGAATCACAGAATGACAGACTCACAGAATAAGCTGAGTTGGAAGAGATCCATCAGGGTCACTGAGTCCTACTCTTGGCCCTGCACAGGACATTCCCCAAGAGTCACACCATGTGCCTAAGAGCATTGTTCAAATGCTTCTTTAACTCTGTCAGTCTTGCTGCTTTGACCACTTCCCTGGGGAGCCTGTTCCAGTGCCCAACCACCCTCTGGGTGAAGAACCTTTTTCTAATATCCAACCTAAACTTCCTCTGGAACAACTTCAGGTCATTCCCTCAGGTCCTGTCACTGGTCACCAGAAAGGAGAGATCAGTGTCTGCCCCTCTTCTTCCCCTTTCGAGGAAGTTGCAGGCTATGATGAGGTCTCCCCTCAGTCTCCTCCAGGCTGAACAGTCCAAGTCAGCTCAGTCATTCTTCATGCATGTTTCTCCCAAGGCCTTTCAACATCTTCCTTGCCCTCTTTTGGACAATCTCTAACAGTTTAACATATTTCCTATATTGTGGTGCCCAAAACACAATATTCAAGGTGAGGTCACATCAGTTCAGAGTGGAGTGGGAGAGGGTGAATTCATGGAGATTATCTTCAGATTTGCTTTAAGAACCTGCTAAAAACTCTGGCAAACATGATCCCTCCAAATCCCTGTTTCTGTTATAAGCAGCGCACTGCCAAGGGACACAGCTTTAATCTGCATCATAATGACCCCAACTTTCCTAAGCAACCACACTTCATTGTGGGTAGTCCATGGGCAGACATCTTAGCTTCCATCTCTCAAGGTGTACTTTATTCACCCTACCACTATCCTCAAAAGACACGGCTATAATAAGCAATTTTTTTTTTTCCATAGCAAGTCTCTGCCAAGATGAGCAATAGTACTTCCAAAAAACACAGCCATTATGTCTTACATTAACACCATCATATGTTCTGAATTATCCCATCATTTGCCACTGAGGGTTTGATTTCTAATCCATATGTGTTATGATACAGTTGTTAAAACTATATTTAGAGAGATGCCTCTACCTGAATTAAGGTACAAAAAGGGCCATACACTGAATATACATAGCAACCTTTTGTGTAAACCAAAGCAACCTTTGCTTCACACCCTGCAGCAAATGAATTTATTTATAGCATAGGGCTTCTTTGGATCAATAGAACTTTGAACGATAATACGACATGTACATTGATAAAAGATACCAGTTAGACAAAAAATAGAGTATTAACAGAAACTAATGGTAATGTTGGATTAACTTTAGGGGTTTTACTTACATGCTGAGAATTCTTTAGAAGAGTTCTATTAGCACTAATGTCTCCACAATCACCTAAGAAAGTGTTTTCTTTCAAATAATAATAAAAAAATGCTGTGGAATTGAATTTCATTTATTTAATCTTACTCTATTGAAAAGAGCAAGAAGTCTCACCTTTTCAACTCACAGAACAAAAGTAGATTCACATAATCTCCTTGATAAATGTCATGTAAATTGCAGTATTTTCAACTGGGACATTGTAATTTAATGACCTTTCAGTCATGAATAACCAGAACACTTAGTACCTTACAATAGCTGCAGAGAGATTGAAAACATTCAGACATTAAAAGAATAAAAAAGAAGAAATTTCATGGTAGGGAATTTCTCAGTAGGGAATTCAGAAGTTCTTGAGGCATCTTATTGGAAGTTCTATAGAATGATTTTATGTTATATAAGAAAAATGAGTGAGACACATGCACAGTGTTTTAGCAACATATCTGGGAGTATGTTTAGACAGCAACAAATAAAGGGTACTGCTATTTATGTCTTTTGCTATTATATTCCTCCTTGTTCCTTTTCTACTATTTAAAGATTATTCAATTATGTAACAATAAGTACAATTTATATTTTCATTAACAATCACACGCATCACCACATATTACCGTGCATCATTTCTTTTGACATGAAATACAGAATGCAATGTGATATAGCGCACCACAGTAAACAAGTAAAAGTTACAAGTAGTGATAATATTTTTGGACTCTTACCTTTGAGAGAAATGCAAACACGAAAGAAGCAGGTACAGAATTTGGGGCCAAGGAAATTATTTTCATATTTAAAGCCTATATTTTTCATTTTGGTTTCCAAAAGAACTGAGTTATTGAACAGTTATTTGCAGGTGCTACTTAAAAGATTTAATCTTATAATTCATTAACCCTGATGACAGCAATATATAGGGCCAAATGTAAGAGAAAATACTAGGTATTGCTTTGAATAAGGCAGTGTCTATCTGGGTATTTTCTCCAGAAGTGTACACTTAAATATGATATTTAAACAACAATCTAAAGTATTCAAATCAGGCATGGAGTGAAAACACATGAAATTTTTTCCATGACCAACTGCCATTTGGAATAAATGACTATAGGTTCTAAAACTTTGAAAAATTCATAAGGCACATAATTCCTGCCCTTCAGCAATCTCTCCCTCCCTGTTTCTAACTGTGTCACAACTAGAGATGATATGAGATTCCCTTTTAAAAGGTGTACAGGCTTTGGTGTAGAAGTGCATAGGAGTGATGATCATTGTGGGTCCCTTACAAATGAATAATTCTAGCCTAGTCTACTTCTATCCTATTTATAATCTAATGGATAAGTTCTTAGAGTATTGTCAATAAAATATATTTCCTAAATAATCATACAAATGTTGAGTCAGAGGTAATAAATTTCATACAGTTACAACTGACAAATTCCTAAAAAACCAAATACTTACCTTGTTATGATCAACTCCAAAATTTCCTGCAGATCAATAAAAGTGAGCCAATACAAAACATATGTTTGGAAGATGAGTTTATACAAAATGATTAAACATTGCAATTATTTACGATTTGGTAACCCTGCCTGTGTTATAGTTCTGCCTCCTGTTTACATTTTGTAAAGTAAAATGCATCTTCAGCTTTTACAACTGAATAATGAAAACTGCTTTCTTGAGAAGTTCAATGACTTGCCTTGTTGCTTTTTCATTTACCTTTTCCCTCCATCTGTGACTGCTTATTTCTGTATCAAAGGGGAAAACACTGTTGACCTCACTAAACAAACCTAATATCTTTACACATTTGTTTCAGCTATACTTCTACTAGTATTTTTAGAAGAACAAAAGAAACAAACAAAAAACCAAGCCAAACCACTAAAGATATTTCTTACTTTTTTAAAATATTCAGGTAAAATAACTTAGGCAAAATCAATTCAGATATGAATATATGCATCAGTCTTCAAGAATTACAACAGGATTCAATTTGTTTCCTGGTAAAAGCAGTAAAATCAAAATTACAATTGGAATATAAGCCTAAAATTCAAGTCCACCCAAAAATTCCAGCTGTGGCCTAGCTGGATATCAGTGCTTTGGCTCCATGCACACCCAGAACTCTCTGTCAATGAATTCCTGGGTGATGCAAGAGCTTCCCAAATCCTCTCAGCATTGAAGAGACAGCACATGAGACAAAGTCAATGACTAAGCCTTGAACCAGATTCACAACAACAATTTTGTTGCAGGAGCTCTCCAGGTGTGAATTACAGACAGCCCTGGAATTTTCCTAAGCAAGCCCTGCTGTGCCCAGACTCTTTGCTAGCCACCATCTGCATGCTTCAGTACATCTGCTATTCATGCATCATTTATTAATGTGCATTTGTTAAAAATGCAGCTACCTTGGATAAAGAATCTGGCAGGCTCACTGGCTTCTTCAGGCAGCTCCTGATGCAAGACTGACCAAAATAACAGATAGTTACAAACAACCAGCAGAAAGGGTTCTTTGTGCATTTGACAGAAATGGTCATGTATGACAGTCTTTTATACATAATTAATGTTATGTGTATCATTTAAAACATTCAATATAAACATATCTGTGAGATGCTGGAGTCATCATGGAGGACTGAAGGCCAGCTCTGAATTATAGGAAATAAGTGAAATAGCATCACAAGTAGTCTTAATCTGATCCAGGTGAACACACTGATACAGGGATAATTGCAATGGAGGCTCCTGAAACTCAACAGAAAACAACCATCTCCTTCATTCAAGAGACTGCTTTCCTGTCAGGAGTGCTATGCTCTGCCAAGGTGCCATTTCTTTTTTTTTTAATAAAAAAAGATGCTTGTGAGGAGAATCTCTTCAAGTTTCCAGGGCTTAATAGGAGATTAAAAAAAAAAAAAAATTAACAACAAATATGTCATCCTCTTTCAAAATACATTACAAACAAGGAATAGTAAATTTCCTTTTCAAAGTGTGAGAGAGCACAGTTTCACTACTGTGCAGAAGGATTGGTATACTATTTTCAAAACCATGCTAAAACAAAAACTTAATAACAAAAAAGTAGGTTACTAAATTTGAACCCTTGTATATATATACTACCAAAAAGCTGTATGCCTGCCTTTTCCTCTACTTTAAGGATCAGATGGAAATATTAGTCATGTACATGATTAATTTTTGACTAATTTCTCTGACAAATAATAAAAAAGGAAAACCCCACATCACTAACACTGATTAATACAATACCTTCCACCTCATATGATGAATCAGGAATGTCATATCAAAGGAATAGAATTGCAATTAGATCTGAGTAGCTAGGCTCTGCCTAAAGGCCAAACACTTCTATAGAACTTGCTCACTCCTTTTGGTAAGAATACTGGATATACATGAAAACAGTACAAAAAGACAAGCATCATTAATACACTTAATTTTGCATCTGCATCTGGAGCACTAAAACTGTTGCATGACCCAAGATAAACCATTCCTCCTCTAAAATTCAGGAAAAACAACACCTATAAGGGCACTGGTGCTTGAATGAGACAGTGCCACAAGGTGACTAGCTAATTTCCAATAACAAAGTTGAATCATCCTCTGCATTTTTGCACAACAGTCTAAAAGTACTTAATGCATGACACATTAGCACCTTACATAATCTCTGTACTCCATAGACTCCAATACAAGAGAAAAAAAATTCCATAATATTAATAACTTTAGCTATACAGAGTCATTATATTCAAAAGGACGAGCCACACTTACAAAATTACAGAGCTGTGTATAAAAAAAATTATGTTTGTTTTAAAAGACATGAAAAGCAAATCTGTTTAAAATAACTGGCTATGTGGTGGCTCTAAAATACTAAACAAATAAAGTTCTCAGAAACTGACTTACTGAAATTTCTACTGTATTTCATGTGACCCTGATCTTGCAAAGACTTTTAATTAATTTACCTTAATATGTATGAACAAATCCATCTGAGAAAAATAGACTACATAAGACTACTGGGCAAGCACATTTTGCATCATTTGCAGAATTACACTTCAAAGCTAATGCATACTGAAAACATACAAAGCAGTTAAAACATCACAATCATTTTGTATTAATTCAGACATGGACACCCACCTGTGCTTTGGTAAAAATTAGAAAACTATTCATATTTCCATCTGACATTCTTCCTTTTCTACCAGACAATTTTGCTAATATAAGAGCTCCAAGTTGAATCTATGAAATAGTTGCTCAAGAATAAATCCCTGAACATTCACCAATCCAGCATTTGCAGTAAAATATGTTCCTGTGATTAGGACAAAATATACAAAATATTCAACATGCTTTTACATCTAAGTCGGTGCAAAAAATAACCCGTTTCTAAACAAAGCAATAAAAGGCTAAATAGTTATTTCAAAAACATTTGCATTGCTTTTCTTACTTGAACTGCACCACAGTAATGAGAAAAGACAATAACTGACTTTGGATACTACATCTTGGAAAAAAACTTAACTAAATGGTGAATGGGTTCAATTTAATTGTGGCCTAGGGTAAGTGATAGAGTACTGTTTTTAGAATGGAAACTATAGATTATAGAATCATAGAATGGCTTGGGTTGTAAGAATCCTAGCAGATAAAAACTTCTAAAATTTGCTGAAGTAGAGAGTCTAGGTAGATTAATTAGATATTGCATTTTAGGACAGTCAGCTCACAGTGCTAGGGAATATCTTTCAGTACGGGATATATGGGATACCAGAATGGAACTTTAGCACTGAAATTATGTGTTTTTAATAGATATCTCAGGAACTCAAAATCTCGTAAATTGTTTTGTTCAAATGCTGCATTAAATTTAAGTACTTCCAACTGGACAATATTTTCCTTAGGTAGTTATCAGCTAGGTAGAAAATCAGGTCTTACATGAACAGAGCACTGCTCCCTACCCAAAAAAACCAGATCTACCTCATTTTACCACAAGGATCAGAAGTGGTGTGAATGAATGCAAGCAGAAAATTCTGGAGCTGCTAGATATTTTCCAGCTTATTTAGCTGTTTTTCTGTGTTTAATGTTCTGATTCTGTTTTCTAGATTATATCAAAAAGAATAAGGTATGTAGTTTCCATCTAGGTAAGAAGCAGAAATATTAACTATGGTAAAAGAAAACATCTTTGAAACACTTAAACACTTTTTCTTGCTAATATAAAAAGGATATACACATATACATGTTATCAATCTTGCATTTCAGTAATACAGGGGAAAAACAACACTACATATTAAGATTAAGGCCTATATTATTAATTTTGAAATGGCTGGCAGAAGTTTCCTGTTTCTTTTTAGTCTGACCTATTCCGTGCATTCTTGCAGAATACTTTTTTCTCTTAAATGATTTATCCTAGCCATGTTTCCCTACACTGACCCTGACTGTCTTTTGGTATTTGTTTATGCCTTCCATTTGACTAGTGTAAATAGCAGAAAGGACTATAGCACTTACAGCTCCTCATTCAGTTTTGCAGATTCACAGAGGTTCCAGTGCTTAAAACAACATTTGTTTAAGTATTTATCTGCACTCACATTTTTGTGCAGAAATAAACAGACAGAAATCAAGATAAAATCCAGAGAAAGCGTCTAAGATGAAATTGCCTATATCAGAGAACACTGTTATGTTCTAAAGGCTTCTGTTTACCATAAAGAATTTTTTGTTCTCATTAGAAGATATTACTCATAAGACAGTTCAAACAATTACCATTGCTTTAGAATCATATACTTGATTAATCATATACTTGATTATGATTGACAATCATATACTTGATTAACTGTCAGAAATAAAGGACTTTATTCAACAGGTAACATAGCAAAAATATTTTTAATATAATCAAGCTAAACTACTGGGCAATCAAATCAAGTTATTCAAAATGCATTTTCTGGAATTACTAAAAATATCTAGAGATAATAAGCCTCTTAAAAAATCTGAACTCATTTAAACATCCTACCTGCAATATATTATCTCTGAATTGTAGCATACCTCTAGGAAAACACCTGATGGCATTGTTCCTTCAAGAGCCACTGTCATGAAAACCTTTCTGAGTTATTCTTGGCTATTCTTTATTGCTTTATCCAAAGCAATAAATCATTTTTCCTCTTATATGTTATAACCAATGCTGTTTCTTTATTTCATTTACTTCTGTGGGTAAAAGAAACAACCAATGCCAGGCCTGTCAAGTAATGCAAGACCTGCTGTCTCTATGTGTGTTTGAGAGAGAGGGGCAGAGGGCAAGAGGGACCAGCGTGAACAAGATCATGGAAAAGTATTTCTGCAAACAGATGGCAAGAAAAGTTTGAAAGCATACTTTTGAGACTAGGAAAAGTACATCTTGTGCTGCATTCATTCTCTTATGTGTCACTTCTTGGATCTGAATTCAATATCATGAACTCCAAAAAATTTGTAAGAAAACATAGAAAAGCAAAAAATAGGTTCTTATTGCATCAAATCATAAAATATTAGTTTCCTGGAATCCTATTTTTCTATGTGTATAGGTCTATAGTCTGATATAAAACTTCCATTCACAAAAGCTTGACATTTAAGGGCACTCAGTATTTTCTTCATCAGTCATAGATTTTATGCCTCAGTAGTTGAAGTCTGCTCCTTTCTCTATACAGAGAGCCTTATTCACTCAGTCGTCCTGGTGGGACAGTCTGCAGCAGACCCTCACTGTAATGTCACCTGTCCCTACCCTGCCTTTAATCCTGACCCAAAAATTCTCATTTGGCTTCTCACCCGTTTCAAAGTAGAGCTGGTCATTGACACAGAGGGAAACCCCCCTCCTCATCTGCCCTGCCTGCCTTTCCTAAAGGGTCTGTATCATTCCATCCCAGCGCTCCAGTCAGAGGAGCCATCGCATTGTTATGTCTGTTATGTCAATAACGTTCTAGCCCTGCAGGCATTTGCACATCTCTAACTAACTCGTCTTTTTTATTCCCCATGGAATATATCTTGTATAGACACATTTAAGTTGGGTCCCCAGTGAACCCAGCTTACTGCCTGGAGTGGCTGAAATTCCTTTGTGCCACACTTCAGGTACTCTCTTGCTGACCTGTGATCCCTCTCCAGGCTCTGGGTATCTATTGCAGGAAGGTTATTTATGATCCCTGGTTTTCCTTCTTCTCTCATTTTACTGGGGTGAAAATTAGAAACTGAAATAATAAAAAAACCCAATCAATCAAACATACAAACAAAATGTAAAAGGTTTTGCTCACAGATCATTATTTTGATATTTTATGAAACCAGAGTATTATATTTTCAGACATCCATATGTGTGTTTAAAAAGCTGTGTTTTGCAGATGCTGACTAAAGTTAATTTAGAATTTGTATACAACATTTTTTTATTGATTAAATCTTCCTTTGCTGTGCAAGTTGGGAATATTTTTAATTGGGCCCACCTCTTACTCATTAGAAGCAGGCCATTAGAACCAATATTAAAGGCCAGAAAGAAGTAAAAAAAATACTGGTAATAAAGGGAGATATTTTCTGTGCACAGATAATTGAAAAAATAGTGTGATAGCCTTTGGCGATTAGGCTGGATGTGTACCAGAAGGCAGGGGAGCCCTGTGGTTCTCATTTACTTGATGTACAAGACAGAGCACCAGCTTCTTTCCTGAAAAATAGCTCTTCAGGGTAAACAGAAATAATCATTAAAAAAGCACTGGTTGCTTCTTTTTCAGTTGGGGAAGGGAGATGTTTTGATTTGGGGTGGTTTTTTTTGAGTGTGTGATCGTATAGTCAGTCCATAACACTTTGAATATCCAAAGGCTTTCATTCTCTTGAACAAGGTGCTAGTTTTAAATATAAGCATTATTCAGTAAATTCCAAGCACCTTGCTCAAGATCATGCAGGAATGCCAGGACAGAACAGATGATAAATCAGATTTCCCAGTTCTGTGCTTTGATCAAATAATGTCTTTCCTCTCTTCAAATGTATCCCAAAAGTATACCTTTAAAATAGTTTAGGGACCAGTCAAAGAGATTTACAATTGCAGGCTTTGCAAGAAAGAATTTGAAAGAATACCTTGAAGATGTTTGGTCAACTACAAATTTAACCTAGAAGTTAAGGAGTTCTTGTTTTGCCCAAATCAGCATACATGCATTTGAAATGTGGTCCATGAAAATGTTCTAAATCACAGAACTGGCGAATATTGTAGGTATCATCTGGGGAGGGAGAGGTTCAAGCCCTGTGGAAAACCCTGTGAAGCTCCAGGCATCACAAAGGGCAGTGCTCTCAGCCCCAGGCCACTGCCCCACCTGATGTGATTTATCTCACTAACACAGGTCTCTAGAAGTCAAACATGCAAACCTGAGCTATGGTTCACAGTATGCACAACTATGGAAGGAAACTCTATTTAATTCACCTTGTGCAAGCCTACTGATGAGTCCAGAAAATAATTTAATGTACAAGTAATCTGCTCCAGACAGAAAGAGGATGGCTTCTTTTTTTTTTTTTTTTTTTCCTACACAGGGGGTTATACATAAAGTTCAATTATTAAGCACTTCTTTCCTAGATGCCATATGCATGAAATAATGTGACAGCTTCTCTTCATCACTTCCACATTATGTACCTCTAAAGAAACATTTCCCTCTACTCTGGCCACTCTCTTTACAGGCATACACATTTCAAGTCCATGAAGTACTTGTTACTCATTCTCAAACTTACTGTCAGTACTGCTATTTTTCTTTTACTTTTTAGTTTTCTTCACATGCCGAACATCTTTTTGCCTATGGAGGAGGAGAAATGGTAGCAGCGTGGGTAGTTACCATTTATTTTTATCTTGGTTTTATTATCTCATGGGCTCATAAAGCATTTGCAAGCAGCAAGAACAATTGTTCAAGAGGAAGGCAGGTGGATAGTGCATCATTGCAGTATTTCCCAAGTTCTATTAAGCAAGCACAGACCAAACTGACTCTAGAAGCGCTTGTAAACAAAAGCAAGTAATACTCTGCAACTAAGAGAAGGAAGGAAGACTAAGCTTTCAAGCACTATTGTGATTTCATGCTAGTCTATATTTAGTAGGGTAGAAGGAGATCCTTTAGCACAATCAATTCTTTTTTCCATACCAAAGCAAATAGTAAAAGGTGCTCAGAAGTCACAAAGTGTTGGGTACTGCTTGGGTTAGTTTTTGCTGACTAGAAATTAATATACTGCTATTATATTAGGATCTATTTTGTTTCAAGGCCAAATATATATCTAAGACTCTTTTAAGGAAGAAGCCCTGCCAAACCACAACAGCTATGCTGACCTGGATTTCTAGCCTTTGCCCTCTCCTCTTTGGAAAAGTAAAAGCATCTGCAGTGTTTGTTTTGCATTGATCAATCTCCCTTGATGTTCTTTATTCTGTACTCAAGTCCAGCTGAAAATGTCTCTTTTCTGTACCCTATAAAGTTATCCATTTATTAGGTTGTGCCTCTGTGTACAGAATTCATAGGAGAATTTTAAAAGAATATAGACTGTTGAGTGAACCAAACTTGTTACTACACACTAAATAAAAGGAAATTTCAGTATCTAAAACTATCGCTTGAAAACTCTGCCCTATACACCTAAGAATCAATCATCAAAGCTTGACTTACCCACTCCAGTCTTTTACAGTCAAAATATTCTGGTTTTAGTTTTGGACTCATAACCAAAGATAAACCTGTCTTAAGTGATTCATGTACTTGTTCATCTCTATTGACTATGAGGAATACCTTGGACAGTTAGTGCAGTCTTACAGGTGTCACAGTTGGACCTCCGCATATGCACTTCAAAATGTGGGGAGCTACTTCAATAAAATTATAGATAACTTTGGAGACAGATGCAGAGCCCTTGGGAATCTACAGAAGGTTCACTGTACTCCAGTTACAAATGAAAGTCTTGAGCTTCAGATGGCCTCAGCAGCTTGCTTCCACCAACACTGACATGGCTGTACTTGCTGCCTGTACACATTCCCCATGCCTCCCTGAGTTCACTCTGACTTCTCTTTCTACCAACACCTTCTGGTTATAGAGAAAAAACAAGTATTGGCTTCCCAAGAAAGTTTTACGAAATTATTGTTGCACTGGGAAAAAAGCAGGACAGATCCACGTCAATTGGTGTACATATCAAGCTGTCCAAGGTATGGATAAAAACCTTATCACAGGCAGAAGGAATGCAAGAAGCTTATTGAGATACACAACTACACATCCCAGAACAGCCTGATTGTCCATTCTACAGACGTAGAAGGAGGACTCACACTATATTTTAGAAATAGACAGCATTGCAAAATCATATTCTTACTTATTACTTTTTTACTAGTAAATGATCACATCTTCTGAAAAGGATGCTTGGATAACCAGTGATTTTGCTCTTAATAAGCACAAGAATTGAATTGAAAAACATGAAGATTTAAATAATCAGATTTCAATACAGATGAATCATTTGCATAAATTTTGCCTCAAGAACACAACTTGTCCCTAGAGGACAAAGAGCTACAGATAAATTGCTTTCAGCACACGAAATTAAGCAGAATGATCAGCTTGCAGTGGCTAAAGAAAGCTTGCAAACAGGCTGATAAAAAATTCAGGGTTGAGAAGTTTACGAACATAACTAACTTTGCATTCCTCATCATCCTTCATTAGTGAGATAATAAAATCAATAGCAATTTAAATCAAGGGTATACTTTACACAAAGTCTCCTTTTAGGGTTAGTAGAAATAGAACACTGTGTAGGTAAAGCTTCAGCTACCAGCTTTTTCCACATCTAAATCAAAATCCAGTGCATCTCATTCAGGGCTCCAACCGTTCATTCAAAGCTTAAAGGAAAAACGTGCTTGTCACTCATTTCTAGTGGAGATGTCTAAAAGACTTCTCTTATAACAGACTGAACATTATTTTCAGTCCCATTAGTCTGTTCATGAAAGTAAATACAGGAATAATTCTCTAGGAGTCACTCTGAAATGGTCCAAGTCCTAAGTGAAGTCAAATCCCAGCTCCAGGCATAAGCAAGTAGGAAGATTGATATCCCGAGCAGTGGAGGGTGGAGAGCTCATGGGAATGCAGCCTTTTCCTCATCTGCAGCAGCAGATTAACAAGATCAGTCTGCTATCACACTGATGGGAGTGATTTCCCCTAGCTGCACTATGAGTTCAGGAAACACCTGAGTTCCACATTTGTCTGCTGTGTACTTGGGCACATTCCAGCATACCACAACTAATGGAGATGCCTCTTCAAAAAGTTGTCACTTCATAGATTTAACCAGTAGTTAAGTATACCCCAATATCCATATTATACACATCTCCAGCAATTTTTCTTGAAGATTTCTAAGCCAGTTTGGGAAGTTGAACATCCATTAATTAATTCCAACTGCACTAAGTGCAGTTTTGGAGCATATCTGACAACCATCTGAAGATAAATCTAATTTGTGTGCTCTGAGACTGCTCCAGTCTCATGTAAAAAGTAAAGAGGAAAAAGTAGTAAAAATGACTAAAAGATTCTTTGGATCTGTGCACAACTTGTCTTGGTTAATACTCTGATGTAGAGGCACCATAAGTAGAAGTCACTCAAACATAATTCTGAAGATAAAGATCATTATTGCAGCCTAACAAAATCAATTCATTATATTTGAAGGCACATAGAAACAATATTTAATACCTGGTAATTTCTTCTTAGCTAAAGAATATTCTTTGACATTCATTCAGCTGGCAGAGAAATAGAACCAGTTGACCTGGAAATTTTGTAGCCCTTTCTATTAAGGGATTATCTGCTCAAATTTATGAAAGCCTGGAACATGCCTAGAATTTATTTCCTCTACATATTTACTGGAAATGCTACTAAACACAATTTCTGCTCTGGCTACCTCTCTTAAGCAGTACTGACTTGTACCTTTCTTGGTAATGAGAGGTTGTTTGCTGCAGCAATAATCCACCCTGGGTAGGCATAGGTGCCTTTGAAATATGTAAGTCTCTGACTGAGCAGACATAGACAAGACTAGTACCTTGTTAGTCAATGAACAACCTCATTTATAAAAGGTAAATACCAAACTGGCAGTTCATACCTTGATACAGAGATAGATAGATAGATAGATAGATAGATAGATAGATAGATAGATAGATAGATAGATAGATAGATAGATAGATAGATGATAAAAAATATTTTAAAAAACAAACAGCAGCATGGTTCATTAGGCTGCAGACTACAGTTTATTTAAGGATGGGTTTTAAGTTTATTTAAGGACATCCATCACAAGAATAAATGACACTAATAACAGAAAACCTCTGGAGATACCATGTTAGCAGTCCCTCCAGGCAACTTTATAGTCCTTACAACCCTCTGATCCTCTTCAACACATTTTATCCTCAAACAACCTCCATCTTGATGGTCTCTCTGGTTTTTAGCTACCTTGTTTCCAATATTTTTTCCTGTAAAGTGCCACTTAAATCCTCTGGCATTGAAGAGAAGCAAGATTCTCAAGGCACCAAACAGAAAGAGCCTAAATAGAAGGCTACCTAAAAGGCTACATTTACTACACTTTTAATCAATTGGTTTAATTTAATCTCTCCTCTGTGTTCAGTTTATCAACAGAAAAGTAATTAAACAGTCAACTCCTTTTTATAAGTAGATAGAACACTATTCTGTAATTATTTGTCAATAGTTAGGGTGGCCAACACAAAATTAAAAGGGAGGAAAATATCCATTGTTTCAATAAGATTCAAAGCTGCATTTTGCTTTTGGCTTTATTACAGTGAAAACTGTGCTTATTTCCAAGTGTAGAGTATTCTGAATAGTCCTGTAATCCCCAAAAAGCAAAGAGGTTGATTTGATACCCATACTTTTAGAAAACCCCTCTGTAGACATTTTCAAATATCCTCCAAAGACAAAATATATAAAAACTAATTACTTTCCACCTATTAATATTACACGTGGTCCTCAGCAACAGGTATATCCAGCCTGGTAAACTTTTAAAATATTTTTTAAAGTTACTTAAACATATACAAACATATGACTGTTGCTTGCTTGAAAGTTAATAAAAACAAAATCACTAGATAAACATAAAAGCTACATCCATGTGCTTTCTCTCTATAGAAATAGCTTTTCACCCACAGAACACTAACACCCACATAACTTGAATGCTGAGTTAATTCTCTTTCTATAGAAATTGACCCTGGCCCTACCAAAAGTCAATAACCGTGGGATTTTGGAATTTCTTTTCATACTAAGGGACATTTTTAAATTTCCTGCCTTTTTTCCCATGACATATACATTGAAATAATTTATGGGGAACACTAAAGCAGTAAGATTTTATCTGTACTATAGACCATGAAACCTAATACTTCAGTGTTTGATGACAAAAACATCATCAAAAAAGTTTCTGTCAATGCTAGTGCAATTATACTTTTTCTTACTTTCATATTTCACTGTTTCTCTTTCTTGTGTCAATCTCTTATAGCCCTTCTGCCCATCTTGATTTTAAAAATACTTTTTTACAAATTTTTATTCTTGATGTATTTCATAGTGTTTTTCACATAGTACAACTGTTTAGGCAGATTGGAGCCGAGGGAGACATAAGATCTAAAACTAGTTTTTCACTTCACAATTTACATGCTACACAAAATCTATCAGGTCCTCAAGCTTTATTTTACCTCAGTATTTCTCTATAGAATGAGACCAGTGTTAGTCATATACCCCCGGAAAATGCTGATTGAATCACTTATTTGACATTTTCATTGTCCACTTATTTTATATCCCCTCTGCTCCCATAGTTTAATTGTTTTCCTATCTCATTTCAATCCTTGGTTTTCCTTTTCTCTTAATCCTTCCTATTTTCCTTACCTCAAAGAGATCACCCATTTATCTTTTCATGAGTTTTTCCTCTGGTATAATAAAATATAAAACATTTTTTTAATAATTTCCAATTTCTGTGCAGATTGCATAGCTGAAGGTCAACTTCAGTGTACAAATGATAACCTAACCAAAATTCTGTATTCTTTTTCCAATACTTTCTCCTGGGTATCTATTTCTTAGCTTATGCGCAGTTTAACTAAACAAAGCTCTTAATTCCTTTCCTCTCACCTCGATCCAGCCCTCATATTTATCAATGGAACAGTGTAAGTCTACAGATCCTATTAACTGTTATATTGCCTGCCAGGCATGTAATTCCCGGCATCTTTTGTTGATCCTGATAAATCCTCAGTTGCAGGATATGCCTAAATCTCACTAAATCAGTGAGGTCTTTTTCACATAAGACTACTAAGTACAACATTTTCCGTAATCCTATTCAGCCAGAACAGGTGCCTAAATCTTCATTGTATTTTATTCTTCTTCTTGAATCATCATTTCCTTTCAGCAGATAATCGTGTCCTACCATAGCTTCTTCTTAAAATGCTTCTAAGGTCTAACCTCTCCTCCATGTGTTGATTTGAGTATGTTGCCCTGATTCCCTTTGCAGGTAGCTCATAGTGCAGGAGTCCCATAGTGCTCAATGTCTCTTTCACATCTAATATTTACCATCAAATTTTAATCTTTTGCTTCTAACAATTCCTGTGTGCTGAAATTCCTTGTTCACCTGTCAGATTACCCAATAAGTATCTTTAGTCTTCCTCCCCTGTCTCTCTTCAAGTGTGGGTGAGCAAATTCACATGCATTCGCCTAAATATACATGTGTGTGCAGAAATGTGTGTGTGTGTGTGTGTGTGTGTATAGCTATGCAGGTAGGTAAGCAAATATGTGCATGAACACATAAAAATGCATTTGGGCACATATTCCCACGTAGATGTGCAAACATCAGCACATGCAGGGGGTGTGGGCGGGTAAATACATGTGGTTTATTCTTTAGTGCTGGCTTTTCCAACCTCCATTAAGTCAGCTGTGCACATTTCCAAAAGCAATACTTCAGGCTACGCTTCAGCAACTACAACTGTCTAAGCGTGGCTGCAAATGACAGGGAAGTAAGTTCACTTGACATCCTTCACAGGCCACAAGGAAAGGAAAATAAAACTCAGCATAAAATGCTGGATGGATTTCTTAAATGATCAAACTCAAGTCCGAAATGAATTATTTCTTTTTATTGTTTAAGACTGAGTGACTTCCAGAATTCCATTTTGAATAATATACTAAATCCATAAAGTTGAATGGAGCTTTCCAAGTTATTGTACTGAATAATGCAGCTACTGAATTGTGTCCTGAATTTGAAAATGACTGATTAAAATTTATAGGGAAATAATATGGCAACAATATTTACTTTTCTGGGCCTTTATAGTATTTCTTACACCAATATACTTAAGTTTTAACATTTCATTCCACCTTCCAGAATGAACAAGAGCTTGTTCCAAATCATAAACTGCTGTTCACAGGAAAATTGAAGTCCTCTGTTGTTTGTTTGCTTCCTCTGCATCATAATGGAAAATAGATTAGATTTGTAAACTTTTTCGAAATTAAAGTTTGGTGTATTTGCTGGATTTTTTTAAGACAATATAAAATTTCTTTTTAAAATGGGCATCACATTAAAAAGGGCAAGAGAAGAAAATCAGCTAGAAATAGGCAATCCTAATCCCAAAATTCTTTAAAGAGTTTTCATGTGTGAAACAGAACTTTTGTAGTATGTATTATTTCTCCATTTTCAGCAGGAATAGGTTTGAATATATTGGCAACTTCTGAAAACACTCCATGCATTCTTTTTCTTTTACAGAAACAAGCAGAACAAATGTGTTGCTTCCAAGTGAGGTACCTTTTTTGCAGATGTGAGAACAACAAAAAAGTTAAAATCACAGGGAGATATCCAAGTTAGTAGGTTTTGGGATTCTTCACGTCAAATCAGCCTTCCTCCTGGAAAGACATTTGCAACTGAATTCATCAGTGTCTCTGTTAGGTTCCCAGAAATGCTTCCCAGCTCTCACATACAGCACACAGGTTCTCAAATCAAATTCCTTCTTAAGACTTATCCCAAGATTCAGAGTTTGGATTCAAGTGAGCTATGTACAAAGGGCAAATTTTGCACATTATTCAGACTTTACATCAGGGTTTCTAAGAAAATACTAGGGCCTTCCATAATTTTTAAAATTCTATATCCAGAATTTTTTCCCACTTGAACTCCCCAAACTTTATACATCACCAGGCTAAATCCCTAAGCACAGACTTTCATAAGATTTGCAACATTTTCTGACTCAAATTAATAAGAGAAGACATTTCTATATGAGTTTTTCAACACTACTTGAGCATTTGAACTTTTTACTTTTAATTTGAGAAGACTAACCACACGACTAAATTGTATCTATAGGCTGCAGGGGTGTGATTCTTACCACACAAATAACAATTTTTATTCATTACCTATTTAAACAATCACATATATAAAGGGGAGAAATTAGCAAAATTTGCCTCATTTTGCATTCTATTATATGGCATCCTTAGTACTGAAATTCAAATATAATTCATGAAATGCCACCCTCCTGACTAGAAAAACCTAGTGCCTACTAGTAACTAGCAATAAATTCGCAATTCTTTGTCCATCTTTCAATAATGTTTGCAAATCTCTTGTTTTTTAAGCAGAATATCTGTAGTTTAAAACACTCTCAGAGCAGAAATATATATGTTAGGATCATAGTCTCTGGGGTTTTTTCCTTCGCCTAAAGGGCACTTTGTTGTATTATATATTTCAGCACAAGGCACACTTCAAAATTGCCCTTTTTTCTACATGAAAAACACCAGCACTGAGAAAAAGCATACACTATCCAAGAGAGAGAAACAAGCCCTGGAGATTCAGCAAAAATTATAGCTTCAGAAGCACTACTTTTATCTTTTACTGTTTCTATAGTCTTCAAAAAAATATAAAGACTTCATAAATGTCAGATTTCTGCCTTAAACCGTTCTAGAGGCTGTGAAGTTGAAACTAAACAGCGATAGACCTTATTCTTGGCTCTGGGGCTTAAACTCATAGTAGTGAGAAGACAGCTTTATTTGAGTAGATTTACTTTTCATCAATTTGGACAAAGTCCAGTGCTATTTCCAAAGCCAGCTGGAGAGCAGCAAGAGGACAGACACCTTAGAACAATGCCTTAATCCCACGCAGTCATTGTGGTCAATCAGGTCAGCACATTTATGAAAAACAGCGGAGGTCAAGACTGGTTTGTGGTTTGGAGACAGCTTCTCCTGAAGATGGTGTATTAACAAGAGCCACTCTTCTGGTTCAGCTCTTAGACAGTCATTTACATTAAACATAAAAATTATCCTGCCCATATGGTTCGAAACATCTTCTTTCCTTCAAGCTTTAAAATCAGCACCCTGCAGTTCCAATAAATGGAAGAAGGTAAAGTACAATGTCATCTTTATTGTGTGAATTTCATAGTGCTGTGCTAGTCTACTAATCATGGTGGAAGCACCTTCACAAATAAAAAGAGGCATTAAATTTATAGCACTGAAATTGCTATAGGAGTAAAGTAGTGTGCTTTTAATAAAAGCTTGAGAATTCCTGTACTATTTTGAAACTCAGCAAGCCTGGCATATATCCAAAAACTGTAGAAGATTCAATTTCAGTTAGGTCCTTATGCAGTTACCAGCAGTACTCTCACCAACATGTCACCTAGGCGCTTGTTATACATCATACCGGCTTTAATTAAATAACATTTAAATAACCCCAGCTGTCTGGGTTTTTTTTACTAATTCCACAAAATAACTTATTAAAAAAAATAAAAGACAATGCTATTATAATCACAAAATAAATTAACACACCTCAACTTTTAAGAAAGACTAATGAGAAGTCAGAGGCAAAGAGCAAGTTAAAAGTGTATAGAACATTTACAACAGAGCATTTACAAGAAGTATTCATAGGTTTGGTCTTCAAAGAACTGTTTTAAGCAGCTGTCTCTATCCAATCCTTTCTCTATTCAGAGCCATGTACTCCAGCATGTGGAATTCATGAGGAGGAATTATTTGTTCCTTTTGCAAAGATGAATATCTTCACATTGTCTAGGACAAGACAATTGCACTCATAAGGAATTTTATCACTTCCTGCAGGAGAATGGATAAACATTTAGGGAAATTGCAGTCATTTGAGAGTTGACAAGTGTACTGACATTGGAGCAAAAGGTCTGGATTCACACAGAGAAGAGCATGATACTGAAGATGGTCATTAAACAAGAGCTGAATCTTCTGTCTGTAATTGAAGGCCAAAGTCCTTCAGGCTTTGTTGAGAAACTTCTCCCTTCTGCTGCTATTCCCCATCTGAAAGTGATAAATTTGCCTCAGGTTTGTATTAGAAAATCTGAATAAATTTCCATTGTCTTTATGTACCTACTTATCTGTTTACTTTCTAGCTTGCAGAAAAAAGGAATTATGGGTATTATATTTAAACCAGGAATCACTATATATGAAACAGCATTATTATTCTTCTAGTTTCAGGAAAAATGTGTTTAGGATGCTGAACCCTCCTCCATTTTACTGTTCCATTATAGGAAAAATGGTTGAGATCATGGAATTTTGTAAATGAATTAAGTGACTTTTTGCAATACTAAGATTACCAATGACAGTTTTTAAAAATTGAAATGCAAAAGGTTGCTCATCCTTTATAAGTTTTGTGATAAACAGTTTACACTGCTTGGAGGAAACACATACTGGTTTATTAGAAGGTAGTACATTCAAAACACTGAAGGAGCTTTACAAAAATTGAAGAAAGGGTATTAAAAGAAAATTAAAAGTGAAATAAAAGAAAATATAGGCCTAGGAAGAATTCATATCTGGCTAAATTAATCTTGGGTAGAGAAGAGAAGCGACCACTTCTGGCCACATCCAGTTAAGATTCTATCACCAGCATTCAGAGGCAAAGCTGATAAGTCAGATACGACAGGCAGTGGATTCTCTGTTGGTCCCTTGGAAAGAATTAATCAGAAGTACTTTCTGTTTGCAAATAGATAGGCTTCTGAACTATTCAACTGAATTTTTTATCAGGGTCTAATTAGCACTGCTCTGCTTATTAAGCCAAAGAAAAAAAACACCATTTTTTTTAGTAGAAGTTTCATGCAGACAACAGTTTAGCTGTTTCTAAAATGGAAAAGGAAAGAGGAACAATAGAAGTACAAGGTAATTAAAAACCCTTTTTACAATGACCATCAATAAAGAGCAGCAAAATTGATTTCTTTGAAAAGCTGAATAAATTCAACTTCTCAGTTCATCCAGGAGTAAAAGGCAAAGGAATTATTTATAAAATATTTTGGCAATTGGACCAGAAGAACATATGTTTTCTAAATTATTAGACTTATTCATGTGCTCTTTGCCAAAATTCTAGTTGTCCACACAATAGCAGTCCAACATAGGAGCACAGTTAAGTTGAATCCACCCACACATTAATAAATTACACCTCTGGAGTCTGTATAGTCACTTTGAAGTCTAACTCTAAAGACGCTTTTAGTTTTACTTGATAAAACTATAGTTACTGTAAATGGCTTCAAACTAAAAAAGAGTAGATTTAGATTGGATATTAGCAATGTATTATTTACTGTGAAGGTGGTGAGACCTTGGAACAGGTTGCCCAGAGAAGCTGAGAATTCTCTGTCCCTGGGAGTGTTCAAGGCCAGGTTGGATGGGATTTAAGCAGCCTGGTCTGGTGGAAGGTGTCCCTGCCCACGGCAGGAAGCTGGAAGCAGATGATCTCGAAGGTCTGTCCCAGCCCAAACCATTCCATGATTCTATGATTTCTTCCTGAGAACAACCTGAATAAATAAATTCATAGAAATATTTCAAACAGTGTCTGCTTTTCTGATTCTGCTCACTGCCAGAAAGAATTGTAAATTTTCAGGACTAACAACAAAGATTATAATATGCTTCCCATAATTGTAACAATGAAACAAAGCAGAATGTTTCAGCTGAGAAGAGACAGAAGTGGGGGAAATATTGTAGAGTAATTTTCTATGGTATAGAGGAATTCGGTGATGAATAGTTGTTTTCCATCTTTCATAACACAGGCATTAAAAACAATTAAAAAATAGTATTGACAGGGTGTAAAAGAAAGGATAGACTTTTCCTTACTGTACACAGTTAATCTGCATAGAGCCTTTCATTTCATTAGCACTTGTCTCCAATGCAATTGGGACAATAAAATTTATTCTCTGTCAGATCTCAGACAGTGCATGTGGTCACATATTATGTGAATGAAGAGCAGAATTTGTCACCTTAACTGTGACATATTAAACTTCTGTGTCTACCAAAGCAGTAAAAATGCTACAGAAATTAAGAAATATTTTAATTTGAGGAAATAAGTCTGACAATAAAAATTAATTCCTTGACGTGCATATTTAGATAATCTTGTTTCATTTCCAAATCACTTATTTGCTTTATAAAACTATTAGCTCAAAACAAATTTAGGATTAATTTTTCCACTAATTTGTTATGCTTGAGAAATATCATTTTCCAAATTATAGTCATGCATTTTGTTACATGAGCTTTCATTTGAAATATATTTTAAAAGATTAATTGCTTGCTATTTTGAAAAATAAAGCCAAAGAAAATCTTGAAAAACTTCATTGGATTTTTTTTTTCTGTTTTTTCTTACTTGGCTCAGAAGATAACATATCTTGATAAGCAAGAGCTTCCCAAGTATTTTGTCCTTCCACCCAGTCAGCAGAAGATCATTTCCTGTTAGATCTTTTTCCCTGGCTTAAACTCAGACCTACATCCAAGGAAATGTGCAATCCATTCACACACAAGCTTCAGCCTGAGTAGCTGCTTGTAACCGAGGAGGGCATAGGTGTTGGCATCATTAGCTACCATAGCTAGCACAGAGCTTATCAGGAATGGCAGGCATGCTGACCATCAGTTTCAGAATTATTAATAACTGTCTGCTGCAGACAGAAGCTTTTTTCATTATCTTGGCTGCTCCCTGAGAGCAACAACATATAACTAAACATTGAAAGGGATACTCATAAAAACTGTCTTTATCTTGTCAAGGGATGTGTGGGCTGCAGTCAGGACACCTCTAAGAGTCTGAGCTCCAGATGCTTTTGCTTAGATTTTAAAAAACAGATTTCCACAGTGACTAGAAATCCAGGAAGATCTGTATTCTTTAATCAAAATTAGCATTTTTAACCACAGCCCTCTGTTTTTTTTTTCCATGACAAACGGGCACAAATGCAACGAATTTCTCTTGCAAAGTACTAAGATTTGTTCATGCAAAAAATTTACGTACCTGTGCCTCTTTCCAGACCACTTTCTCCTATATAATGTATCCATTAATATTTCCCAAATCCAATTCCCAACATTCACTAAGAAAACAAGTAAGGAAAGCTAAAGCTATGCCTCAGTTCTTCTGAACATGTAGATCTGGTAGAATTTATGCTGTCATATAAAAACTGTTCCTAGCTCCAGTACCTTCCCTGAACAGGTTCCCCAGGGATCCTGCAAGGATTGGTTTAGAAAAAACCAGCACATTTCCACAAAGAGACTGACAATTGTGAAAACAGTCAGTGTCTGCAAAACCAGCCCTATGGCTAATTAAAAAAAAAAAAAAAAAAAAAAAAAAAAAAAAAAAAAAGGAAGAAGAAAAAAGCAAACTACCAAATAAAAACAACAAAACAATCACAAAGAAGGTTTCAGAGAACAGGCACGGACATCATCAGTGAATATAGCAATATGGGAACCACTACTGCCATGTAAATATCTGCATTGCTATGACATTTGCATTAACCTAGTAAAATTAATTTTAAAATAAGAATCAAAGGTCAGTAAGATTAAATATATTATATGGGAATATTTTTGAAAGGATAAAATAGCAGAAATATGCTACAGTTATAGTGGTAGAGACAGCTCATTAGTCTTTGGATCCCAGATTTATTATGCATAAAAAATGATTTTTAAAATACTGAAAAAGCTTTCTCATGTAATAAAAAATATTCTCTCAAAATCTCATAATGGATCTATGAATATGGCTGAGAAAGATACATACTTAAGTATTTAATAAAGGCCTAGCAATCAGCAAATACTTCTAGGCTGAGAATTAGCAACTTGCTAGATAAGGAAGTTTCATGTTCACATTAAATTTCTTTTCTATTTGCAAAAGAAATTTTGTTCTACAGAAGCAAGAAAATGTTTTACATTCCAAGCATTTACTTTCTTTTACTTTTTGTTATGAATAAGCAATCTGAAGCTTGTGAAAGAGAATAGCAGTCCTTTAAACACATTTACTACTTATTGTGAGGAAGTGGAAATAGTGACACCAGAGGAGGTTTTGTGTTGAACTGATCGCCCATAAATTCTGTCTGCAGGTTTGCAGGGGCAGGGGGAAGAGGAAGAAAGAAAGAGACTACCAAGTATGGCACGTTCTGTTTGCTCCTTTCTGTACAATTGTGCTTTGCCATTTTACAGGCATAAAAACCTCGTCTGTTAGTGTAGAAACATTAACCGTGTAACATTTTGTGGATAATTTTATCAACAAAGACAGCAAGAGTCAGTATTTCACTACTATATTTAAACCTAGAAATGTGACACAGTGTATTCTTTACCAACAAAAGAGAAAAGGATGCAATAAATACTTGAAGATGAAACTTCTGTTTTGTGCTACTGAAGTGATAATACTGGCTACATCTTCACCCAGACATCCTCACGCTGTTGAGGAGTTATGTGATACAAGAAAAATCGGTGTCCAGATCTTACATTGCATTTTGTCCCTGTCCAGACATCTCATGATATTTTTGTGTTAAGAACACCTTTGCCATCTCTCTTCTCTTGTATCTCAGTATAAACTGCTGATAAATCCAAGTAGATGCTTTTTACAAGTAGATGAGATTGAAGGCAGTAAAATATTCCATAAAAATAAACAGGAAAACATTAGATGAAAGAAATATTTACAGGCTTTCACAGACCGTGACATAACTCAGGACTCCTCAGAAGATATGCATCAGGGGAATTCTGGTATTTTGGAGCACATGAGCAGACTAAGCTGCCTGTAAAAATTGTTGGGAGTGAAGTAATCAGTGGCATTGGTGAATGGCAGCTGAAACACTGCCCCTGTTTTGTACTGTTTGATTTCTTATAGATAATTTTCAGAAATATCATCCATGCTTTAATTCAAATAAAAAGGAAACTTGGTTACACAGCAGTGTTTATTTCCATCCAAATAGTATTCTGTGGTTCTTAGAGACTTTCAGCCCCATTTTTTACTTCATGAAGTTTATCCACTTGCATTCTCATAAAAAGAAAGTTTCCACTGAGCATAAAAATAAACCACAAACCCTAATCCCACAGCAGGCAACATAGGATGCACAGAAAATAGAAGTTTAGCTTTCTGGGGAAAAAAAATACAATTTAGAGTTTTTCTGAGGTTTTTAAATAATATTTTTTATTTACCTGCTAATGCAGAAATCACTGGAATAATAAGTAAAGCTATATGACTCAGCTCTATAAAAGATGACAGAGATCCAAGTAGATAAAAATAACAGGGAAACTGTCAGAAGTTTAAAAAAGCCTGGGTTTCCCTGAGAAATTGCATTAGTTCTCCACAGAAAGGTCTACTAAGCCATGAAATAGGAAGAAGGAAAAGAAGCCGCATTAGGAGAGATATTTCTAGCTGCTTCAGGTGTCCTTCAGTGCTTGCAGCGAGTTTAGATCAATTTTATCAATTACAATTTGTAGTGATCGCTGCGTCACTGAAAACATAACTTTTAAATTTTTTTTTAAATTAAAGCTAGTTTGGAATTCACTATCAGCTCTTGTGATTAAAATTTTCTAAAAAGTGTTATAATTTTATTTTGCAAAGTGAAAGAACATAACTTTGAGCCCAGGATACAACTGTTATGCAAAAACTTTCTCAAAGATCCTATGATGTATCATTACTGTCCTTTAAGAACTACATCATAAAAATCTAGCACAAAATTACTATAGTCATCAGTATCCCATTACAGAAGTGGTAACATATTTGAATCTGCATGGAATAAAATTAAAAATCTTAAGGTAGCAAGCTTAACAAATTGTTTAAGCATAAAAATGTCGTAGTCTTAAAGTTGAATTTGATACAGAAATATTGTAGGAATGTCTTGCACAAAACACAGATTTCAGTTCACCTTGGCATTCCCGCTGACATGATAACAGAGGCCCAGAGACCAAAAGAATTCTGCTGGAAAAGGAATATTCTTACTTGCTACATCACTACTATCCCTATTCCTGTGAGCACAAAAGCATGCTGAGAGAAAGCTTTAAATTGCCCACTGCATGCACAAAATCAGGATTTAATTTCATTCTCCAAAACTGTTATAAATCTGATATTAGCGTTGAACGATACCTGTACAGCATATGAAACTTGGAATGCCAAACAACTCAGAAAACCACAATGCTATCAGCTCTTGCCTTACAAATTATACTCTCTGTAGGATGGGAAAACTAAACAAGTTCCTGCTGTTTCTTTCACTGAAGGCATAAGCAGTTTTGCACAAGATTCCTTTTGCTGAGGTCCAAGTCTAACCCGTTTTCAAACTATGGAGCCCTTTCTCTCACTGGACACCTGAGCTTTTTGGGGCAGGACCCTGAAAACCCTGCAGTTTTGGAGTGGCTGTAGCTAGAATTATTTCTCTCTGTGAAGTCTCCAAAAAGGTTCTTAAAGAGTGAAAAAAAGGAGAAAAAAAAAAAAGGGAAAGAAAAAGCAAGCCTAATAGTGTTGAACAAAGGAACAAAGCCTAGAAATTCTCAAAGAAAACTGGCTCAGAAAAAAAACAAGACTTGTACTCAGCTGCTCTTGTCACTGTGTGCTCAAAGGTGAGTTGCTGCTTCCAGGCATCTCAGCAATTTTTTGAGTCGCAGTGAACTGCAGCAGCCTCTGGCCCCTGGGAAGATCTGAGTCACTGCTGAAAGCTCTCTCTCTGCTCCTGACTGCACTATTTGTTTAAGCATGAGCTGCAGACTCCCAGGTCAGTACAGTGCTTCTTGCCTCTCTTACCTCTCTTTCCATCTCAGCCATCTTCTCCTCACGGGTCTCGATGTCTAAAAATACACTGAACACAAATTCAGAAAAGCAAGTAAAAGAGATGCAAATTCTATCACAAATCTTTATAAAAACTTCCAGTATGGCCCTCCATGCATACAGGTGTTAAGAGCAACATTGACCTGCATGCAAATTCCTGTCCAGAAGAAAAACAAGTCTCTCTTGCAAAACCATGATCTTGCCCAAATACCTTCCTAGAGCCCTTCTCTTAGGTCATGTTCAGACCTACAAACTGTTCCAAATTGTCCAACAGAAGGAAAGAGGGCAGCCTCAGGGGCTGCCCAGCTCTGTTGACCACAGCTCCACTGAAAGACTGGCAAGGTCTCAGGTTTCTGGTAAGCAGTTGGACTGAAATAAGAGGAGCAGCTTTCTAGCTGCAGGCCACTTAGAAAAGCTATAGGAAAACAAAAAAGTGAATTTTTTAGAAAGCGATTTGTAGACCGGCTGTTTACTGCTCTTCTCTGCCTGGATGGAAAACCCTTTTTTGGAGTAGCTTAGAAATAAAGATCAGTACAAGTGTAAAACTTCTTGTCAGAGTTATTGCAGCCAATTATAACCTCCCCATTTCATTCCTCACTTTTCATTTCAGGCTTTATTGATTTTTTTTTCTTCTGGTTTCATTGTTTCAAAATGTTCAGCAGCTACTGGTATCTCCTTAGCCAGCCTTCAGTCTCAAAGTACCTGAGTTATCTTTTGAGATACTGAACTCTTTTCTGAATATGACATAAATTGCTCTCCAGGGCCCAAATTCATGTAAGTGAGTAACTTTATTAATGCTAGTGGTATTATCCAAACAAAATCTTGTCATATGCATTTTTCTTCTATTTCCATTTAAAGGGAAGTACAGTATTCATCTGTTTGCGCCATCTGTCCTTGGTAGTCAATGAATCTAATTTTTCTAATGTCATACTCTGTGATGCAACTATTTGATGTATATGACAGTTCCTTGATGATCTTGATTTCAGCATTTTCTGTTCTACAATCTGCTCCATACCAATCCAAATGTTTAATTTGCCAAATAAGCTGTCTGTCTAAGACCCTTTTTTTCCTCTCTGCCCTCTAGTCTTTCTTTTTCTCCTTTGTTGTTTTTCATTCTCTTTTCTTCTTTTCAAAAGGAGGCAACTAAAAATAAATTTAACTAGGTACCTTTTCTTATTTGACAACAAACACTGGTGGTCAAGAGACGGTCAGTTATAACTGTCTTTTAATTGGCATTAAATTTATTGAAGAAGACCTTGTCTTATCAACCTGCTCTAAAATTACTATACTTAAAATATGTGTGAATTCACTGTTTATGAAGCAAAGGATTAATACTGGAGCATAGGACCACAGTGTAACTGAAGGCAGAGGGTGATTTATGACTAGTTTTTAAGGAAAACTACCCCAAGAGACCAAGAAGAGTTAATTCTTCAGGCATTAGGGAATAATTTAAACAAGTCACAGAGACAAACAAGATGCAGGGAAAAGCCTTTGGATAATGGTCAGTGGTTACAAGTACATATTCACTTTATTTTTTATTTTTAACCTCATCCTTCCTGAAAAGACCATGTTCTTCTGGATGTGCTAGATTGGACAAGAGGGAATGATTTTAAACAGAAAGAGTGTGGATTAAGATTCTATACTAGGAAAATATTCTTTATTGACAGAGTGGTGAGGCACTGGAATAGGTTGTCCTGTGGATCTGTGGATGCCATGTACCTGGAAGCGTTCAAGGCCAGACTGGATGGGGCTTTGAGCAACCTGCTCTGGTGGTAGGTGTTCCTTCCCATCGCAGGAAGCTGGAACTAGATGATCTTTAGGGTTCCTCCAAATCCAAACCATTCTATGATTCTATAATGCAGTTCACTTTGTTTTTCCTTATAGCATCAACTATTAGAACATAACTGCAAAGCCCAAGCAAATATCTGTTTAAAAACTGTAGTAGCCTTGCTCAGGAATGTTGTACTGCTGTGCACTAAGGAGCCAAAATGTCCAAGTCTGCCTTTTGCTTCACACACTAGTCAGTTTTATGATCTGAATCTACAAATGGTTTTCAGTACAAGCATATGAAGATACGTGCAGGTATATAATGAATGATTTCTATGTACTGTGCACCATGTGAGAGACTAGCTATCCTCAATAAAAAACTCCATTTCTACTAATGACTGATCTAATGACATTTAAATCTTTTCAGTATTTTGACAGAGAAGTGAATGTTACTTTTGTGGCTGGTGTTGTGAAGGAACACAAAGGAAGCCTGTAGGAAACTGAGCTCAAGCAGTCTTTAGCCAAAAGTCAGGAGCAAGTTGACCTATAAAGCTCTTCAGTCTTTCTTGGCACCCTACATATTGGGTTGTTTGAATCATAATATCTGAATGGTGTTTAAAACTGCTTGGCAGTAAGAAATTAGTCTTCTCAGATGACAGTACTTCATGAGTTAAGCCAAATACTTCCACAGAAGAATTAACAAGGATAAAGACGAAAAAGGGAACTGTACAATTA
The DNA here is from genome assembly GCF_035770615.1 of Melospiza melodia melodia. Lineage (NCBI taxonomy): Eukaryota > Metazoa > Chordata > Aves > Passeriformes > Passerellidae > Melospiza > Melospiza melodia. The sequence goes on along the minus strand of NC_086194.1, from coordinate 132,381,449 downwards.
CCACTTTACTGAAAAGCTGGTAATTTATCCGCTGATTAGTAATCCTCCGTTGTAATTCTGAGACCTTAAGAAACAGACCTTTTTGGAAAGATTTTTCCAGTTCTTTCCTTCCTGTGGTGGTTTCTGGCAGTTTTTAGCTACTGCCTTTGCAACATTCCTGGGTATACCGTTTAAAAAATAGGAAGCAAAAGATGCTGCACTGGGGAAATTAAAAATTAATCAGTTTTTATACTTTTCAAACCACCAGAATTTTGAATGTCTACTACTTAAATAGTTAAATGACTCAAAAGGTTATAATGGTGTTTTTCATCAAGGGAGCATCATGCGGTTTAAAACCACAACAACCTGCAAAGGAAAATGCAACAATTATATATCTTGATTTTTTTTCAAATTCTTTGTATTTCATTGCATATGGTGATGTTTATGTTGATGTTTATATCAAACTCTTCATATTCAGAAAAAGAATTATGAGCTTTATGCCCCTTTTGTAGCTTGATGTCATTACTGCCATTCTTTAGTATTTTCATGCACATCTGTACTGCTAAAGATGGATTAATGGTATTATATACATACATAGTTGCATACAGAATAGTGCACTAAGCAGATGACCTTGTAAAGTCAAGATAATCCCTTAGAACACACAGAATTGCTATTTCCAATTGTGATAACTTTCTCTCAAATTTAGATGTTTAAATCCATTGAAATTTATCAGAATATTCATCAATGTCCTACTGAATTATTTCTTGTTACCATCTAAATTTTAAAACTAAACCAAATTATTATAAACTTTACAAGATCTTTCTCTTAATAGGAACAGCATTTGGAATTTAGATGGCCATTTATGCCTGTTGTGTTTTCTTTGCCATCCGTGCAGCCTCGATTTCTATTAACATATAGGGAAACTGTGCAAAATAACACCTTCTACCTTCAGTCTGTTAATTTGGCTAACACTAATAATACTGCTAAACTTATGACAGTGTCCTTCTGTGCATTAGTTTGGATCATTTGGTAGCAGAAATAGTGTAAAACATGTAAGAACTTTGCTGAAACATAAACTAATTTCTTCAGGTCTATGGAACTGGATTTACTTTGTCTTTTTAGTAGAGTGATTTTATGTAGTATTTCCTCATTAAAGGTAATCTATTTCTGAGCAGCTCTTGAAATTCTGAAGAATCATGGACACGGAAGGAAGGATTCTGAGTTCAAAACTGAAGAAAGACTAGAAGGAAAGTCTCACTGCTGGGGAATTTTTGCTCCCTGAGTATTTGCTAAAAAGTCCCTGTAGAGACAAGACTGCTTAGAACATGACTGGCAGTTGCCATTGATTTATGAATTTATTCTGCTCTGGAAAACCAAGGACAGATGCTGGTGCTGGGTACCTCCTTGGCATCTGAGGCACACATTGTTATAGTAGTGCTTTTGTGAAGAGGAGGAATTATCCGGCAGCTTAGAAAGGACAGAGAAAACTTTGATGCAGTAAGTAACCATTTAACTTGAAAATACTCCCCAGCCTCCAGTCTTGGAAATAAGCACCAGATGAATCCTATTAAATTTTGGGTATTATGCCTCCTCTGAGGTCCACTCACCTTTCTTCTGCTTTTCCATTGCCCTGTTCTCTTTTGGATGAAAACACAAGCATCCAGCAGCAAGTGTCCTCTGACAGGTCTTCTGTCCTGAGCAAGGGCATGAAACCAGAAGTCCAGGGACCAACCCAAAACTATCCTGTCCGACAGCTTGGACTCAGCACTTCTGTCACTCAGCTACCAGTTTAGGAGCCAGGACCAATAATACAAAGTTTATCCAGAGCCCTTCTGCAGCACAGATGTAGTAGTGAAATTTTGCAAGTGGTGTTTAATAGAAGATTATTGAATAACTCTGGCTCAAATCAGAAAAAACCCTTATGTGGAGTACTTTCAGACATCTGCTAATCACCTCTATATAACTGAAGAATTCCTTGATTGTGGCTGAAGGTTTGACTAATGTTTTGTAAATGTGAGAAAATGGATGAGAGCAGAAAGAGTCCATTTGAGGAGGTTTGGAGTGATTTTTACCCACTTATGCATTGCTGATTCCTGCTGTACTGTGAGAATAGGAATTATGTGATTTTTTTGTTGTTGTCTCCTTGCAGTTTCTGTTTGCTTCTGCAAATATCTGTACCTACAAACAGTAGTGTTTTAGCAAGAACTTTCTAATAAATGAATCCAATGTTCAGAGCAACTGCAGAAGTTTCCTCAAAAAAAAATTTTTGAAAAACATCTCTGGAAAACATACAGCACAACATTAGAGATACTCAGGCAGAATTACAGCAATGGAAATGAAATGCTTTTGGTTTCAAACACAGTCATGTGGCTGTTCTCCAGTTCCAAAAGCAATCCAATGTGTCCCCTTAGAGTGCAGTGGAGTCATCTGGGAATTATTCAGACAGTGAAACAGAGAGTATTGAGGAACAAAGTGTTCCTGTGTTTGTTTTACACTTCAGAAATGCCTATCACTGACAACAGCAGTACCCAGGGAGTGGGAAAGATAGTGAAATATAGCTCTCTGTAGGCATTAGAAAAGCATAATTTCTCTTATGTTGACAAGCTATAGGTTTTAATTTCAATTAAAAATATGGAATAATGTGCCCTTAATGGTTCATAGAAAGACTGTAATTCCATCAAAGTCCTATGTATAAACTGAAATATTTGAGTTAAACTTGGTTAATATTACTCTAATTCCAAAAGTAACATCTTCAACATGCATTTTCATTACACACCACTTTTTTTGGTCAGATGGATCCAGCAAACACACAAATATTAAACACCCTCCTAAATTAATATGATTTTATGCAAATGTTCCTTTATTGAGGATAATTCAGCAAATACATTTTTTTTCTGCCAGAAACATTACTCATCTCATAGGAGGTATTTTCCTCCTGTCATGAACACTTCATATTCTGCTGCTGCTTCTAATTGAGACTTCATAAATGGGATTTATTTCTATTATGTCCTTGGGAAAACTTAACTGAAAGACAGCCAGACTTCTCATTTTACCTGGCTAGACTTTCTTCATTATTTTTGATTAATTTATTTACAGCCATTGACTAAGAGTAACATTTTGGAGGCTGGACAATCTAATAGATTTTGCAAATAGAAATGTCCACCTTCATTTCCTCTTGCACAAACAAAGGTGAGCCATTGGTGAGTTTGACACATTACTCATTTAAAAAGAAATTACAGCTATTCACATTAGTTAGGTCAGACTCTCTAAAAAGAGCTCTCCCTTGATTATAGCACTTATAAATTATGCAAGAGGTTCAATAAATAGAATTTTTAAAATAATGCAGTTGACTATTCAGTTTTAACTTGGAATCACATAAATACTTATAAACTTTTAAGAAAATGTAGCTACAATGAATCTGAATCAAATACATGTTACGAAAATTTTGAAATAAGGATTTTATTTGTTCTCAGATTGAATTGGTAGTCCTATACCTAATGTCCAGATAACAGCAGAAAAGGTCTAAACTGAAATGGAAGGGAGATTTTTGTAGTGACCATTTTCAGAAATGTCTGAAAATGTCTACAGTTCTGCCACAGTCACAAAAAACTGTTATTTTTTTCCTTTCAGAGGGAGTGATGGGATTCTTACAGCTACTGAGCACAGCCCTGTGCAGTTTTCAATGCATGAACTGGAATCGTTTATGTAAAGCCATCCTGGTTTTTGCAGTGTATTTTAGTCCTGCTATGGTGGATTGACCCCAGCTGAGCACCAGGTCAAAGCACCCCCCTTCTTAGCTGGACAGGGAAGAGAAAATAGAATGAAAAGCTCATGGATGGAGATAAGGGCAAGGAGAGATCACTCACTAATTACCATCATGGATAAAGCAGACGTGACTCACAGAAATTAGTTTGATTTTTTGCCAATCAAATTAGAGTAGGGTAATGAGAAACAAAACCAAATCTTAAAACACATTCTCCCACCCCTACCTTCTTCCCAGTCTTAACTTCACGAATGATCTTCTTTACCTCCTCCCTTCTAGAGGTGCTGGGGGATGGGAAATGGAGGCTGAGGTCAATTACTCACACTGTTTATTTCTGCTGCTTCTTCTTTCCTCAGGGAAGGACTGCTCACACTCTGCCCTTGCTCCAGCATGGGATCCCTCCCACAGGAAACAATTCTCATGAACTTCTCTAATGTGAGTCCTTCCCATGAGCTGTGGTTCCTCATTAACTAGCCCAAGATGGGTCCTCTCCATGAGGTGCAGTCCTTAAGGAATAAACTGCCCCAGTGTGGGTCCCCCCTGGGGTCACAAGTCCGGCCATCAAACCTGTCCAGCATGGGCTCTGTCCATGGGTCCACAGCTACTGCCAGAACTCTGTTCCAGTGTAGGCTTCCCATGGAGTCACAACTTCCTTCAGGCATTTACCTGCTCCTGCATGGGGTCCTCCATGCACTGCCAGGGGATCTCTGCTATCCCATGGACATCATGAGCTGCTGGGGGACAGCTGCCCTCACCATGTTCTTCACCATGGGCTGCAGGGGAAGCTGAGCTCCACAGTAGGACCTCCTCCCACTTCTCCTTGGTGTCTGTAGGGCTGTTTCTCACATGCTCTCACTCTCCTGCTGTGGGTTTGGAGGCTTTTTCCCCTCCTTTAAGTTGCTATCCCAGATAACAGCTGTTGCTGCTGGGTTTGTCCTTGGCCAGTGGCAGGTCTGTCCTGAAGCCAACTGGCATTGGTTCTGTCGGACATGGGGGAAGTTTCTGGCATCCCCCCACTACCAAAATCTGGCCAGGGAAACCCAATACACAGTGCAATATTGTACTCAACTCTGAATCCTATAAAATAATCTCAATCTCATCAGAATAAAACCAGGCTACTGACTTCACTGCCACTAGTCTTACCCAACAACAAAGTGTGACTCTAAATCTTTGCCATTAATGTCCCCTCTCCAGATACTTCCTGTCTACACTAATACAAAATATAATTAGCTTCATTGCATTGTTTTCTCAAGTATTCCCCCTTCTCTATTAGAACCTCAGGCAGATATACTATGCTAATCAACTCACATGTAATTGTTTTCATAGCCTGGAATCACTGAAGCACACGACATGAGGGGAATACTAAGATAACTCTTGGTAGATAGAGCTCCACCCTGTCTTATGCATGAACAAATGCTAAGTGTCTGCTGAGCATCCAGGACAATCACTGAACTGAGGCATATCTCAAAGAGGCAGGTTTCTTACTTGTATATTTTTTACCTTGTGTGTTACATTGCCTTTTATTTTTGTCTCATACAAGTCTTTGCTCATTTTGGTATTTCACATTTTTTACAGATTCATGAGCAAGTGTATATTTTGCTGCTAGACTATTCTGCTTCTCTAGTTAGTTTTCCTTTGTCAGTTGTCATTGTTACAGACATACTTTGATTTTTAAATTTTTTGTTTCATTATAAACATAAAGCCTCCAATGCCATCTTCTTTTCCAATTTCTATTTTATTCCACTTGTGCCTACTCTCATACAGAAATATTTTTCTCCTGGTTAATCCTCTGTAATTCTGAGAAATATGAGAAATTCTATAGATATGAAAGTTCAATTTGTTTGCGTATTCCTATCTTTCAGCCTGTTCCAGTGCCAAATCATACTGTAAATTCTCATGAGGTGTTTCTTTTTCTGTGATTTAGGACATATTTGCCAGATTGTATTGAAGCACCATTTAAAAAGTTATTCAGTATCATCTGAAAATCTGTTGTATGCCATCTACACAGAATCGCTGCCTAAAAGAAATCAAAACCTTTTTTTCCTTACATCGGAATTTTCTATTACCCTCTATAGAATCTAGGAAAATTGTGGTAGGCATGAAATAATGTAGGACTCCATCATAACCTGGTTTTGATGCAGTCTAACAGGAATTTGTCTTTTCTGACTTCAGTTATCTGCAGTGTAATCATCATTATCTGAGCTAGCCATCTGAACATCTATAGTTCATTGGGAAAATTGCCAAACCTCAGTTCATCTCTGCATGTCACCTGCAATAACATGACATGAGCTTCAGGTTTGAAGTATCTTTGTTGAGACTGCATAGAACATCCCCTAGCCTACATTGTGGGTGTCTACATTATGTCTGCAGAATTTCTTCCTCTTTCTCACATCTGAGATATTCCACTGCTATTCTTTTCATCCAGCTGAGCCTTGTGGCAGACTGCAGAATCTCACTTTTTGTTTCCTCTCACAGTGTTGAAATTTCTGTTTGTTACATTACATTTGGTGCCATTACACATGGCACCATTTCAGTGGCATCTGCCCCTCTGAAAGTGAGATAGTTCCAGGCTTCTCCAGACTGGTCCCTCCTGCAGGGACCACACTGACCCTGAGTCGCTCTCAGGGAACAAGGCATGGAAGCAACACGGATAAGGTTTTGTACATCTCCTCTCTATTCTATCCTCTCACTGCCTCTGCCCATTCTGAGGAATAATCAACTCCACAACAACCGTGGTAGCCTACTGAGGGATATGCAAAACAAGCCATTATACTTTTCTCATTTAAAACTAAGTGGGCTAGCTAAACTAATTTCCATCTTGACTTCATTTCAGACAGAAAAGCAAGGATGGGTGAAATGTTTCAATTATCAGGCCCACTACGGATGCTGCAGTAGCAGGCAACAGATGCACCTTCAGCTGATCAATATCCTGCTCTGTGGTTTTCTTTACATGAGCATCCCAAGCTCCAACTACAATATAGACTGTCATCTTGAACGAACAGTTCAAATGATTCTCCAGGGACTCTTTTCAGGGGCACAATAGAATAGACAACAGCACAAAACACTGGTCTTTTTCAGATATTATCCTCTTTCTTTACATAATGCATTCAATGAGGTTCAATCGTTATCTGCCAGGACCATTTATCTAGGAATATATTCCATAGCATTGATCTTTGGAGGATATACAGCTAGTGGGTTAATTAGACAGTTAAATCATGTACTAATTAAAGTGACTCTGAAGCACTGACCTACTACTGGAAAACAAACAAACAAACAAACAAAAAATATAGAAGACAGAGATTTAATATCAGACCTCCTGGAAGCTTCAGACATAATGAAGATCATAAAGAATTACTTCATTTGATGTTTTATGATATACTATGGTGGGAGAAGTAAATTGTCAAATGGTTTAGGAAGCCTCTCAGGTTGCAATAAAGGGAAAATTATTAGCATTTTTATAGGTAAGTAGAGGGGGAAACTGAAATCAATTGATAGATGTTTTGGCTTTTGAAAGCTAAGCCTAATGAAATATATTTTGAAGAGGAACTGGTATACAAGTATAGAAGTAAGAGATAAAAAAATGCCTACAGTGTGAAGGAAGTTTGAGAATTCTTTGAAGCTTACAATGGATCTTTTATGAAAGAGGAAGAAAGCTAACAACAGATGTCTATCTTATAAAATTAACCCAAACAGAATAGAGATCCAAAATGAAAAGGAGCATATCAGATTCTTCTCCTACAGAAAGTGTTTCCATTTTCAGTAGATCATTCTAGTGCAGGGATCATATTCATCTGTAGGGATAGGTGACTGAGCTTGCATTGCCTCTTTTGGATGCAGAAGTTGTGGGTAGTATTTATAGTAAAACAATATTTTTTTGGTATTTGAACCAATCATAGACCTTTACAGCTTATGTTGACAGTTATTGCCATGTACAAGTGCACACTAAATAATCTATAATTAGTAATTAACCTTTTCTTTCAAATTATCGTACTGCTCCGAAAAAATCATATCTAGAGGGTACAAATAACATTTTAGAGGGTACAAATAACATTTCAGCCATCAACTCTGTGTGGGCATGCTAGACAGCTTTCTACAGCAACACTGACTTTCAGATGCAAAACAAAAACACTGGGTGGAGGAGCATCATGAACGTGAGCAGTGTGGCACCTTCTGAGAGAGTGGCAGCAGGGAGTACAGCTTGACAGGTCACATTTAAGAACCTGTTTAATAGCCAGGAATCATAAGATTTTTAGTATTATCTAAAACAGGCAAAACTGCCTCCAGCATAGTCCTGCAATAAACATGAGCTTAATTTCTGATATGTTGTAATTCCATTTTCCTTCCAGACACTCTTGTTGCAAGCTGGTAAATCTGACCTGCAAAGAAACAGCACTTCTGATCCTGAAGGTATGCACAGTGCATGCAGATTTTTTTCCATACTACCCACAAAAGCAACAATTCTTTTAAAGTTCAGCATTAGATCTCCCATTTTGTGTGGGCTGCTTGGCAATTCATGCTATATTAGTTTTTGTGAAATCATTAAGGCTCTCATTAATTAGAGAACAGTTAATGGAAAGCAGTAATTATATTAATGGTAAAATAAGAGGAAATACCTTTTTTCAAAACAGCGATTGAAAGCTCCAGCATGTTTAACTCTTGGTGAGAACATGCTTTAAACCACCATGTCACAGATGAGGACTTTAAGGAACTACCATCTTATATACTTCCTTCTACCACAAGTAAATACCTGCTCAAAACAAAACAAAATTTTTAATTTCTTCAAATTTTAGAGTGCCTGTTTTCTCATCCAGAAATATAGGACTAATATAAGGACTAATTTGAGAATTATTGCTTTATAATATATATTTTTTAATAAGAGTAGAAGATAAAGAAAGTCTTGTTAGAAGTGCATGGCAATAGGACGATTCCCACAAGCTAGAGTATGGGAAATTCTAATCAAATATTAGAAGGTTTGCTTGCTTTCTACTATAAGTGTGGGATGGCCTTGATTTAATGAGACCTGTTTTGAGCAGGGAATTCAGCTGGAGGAACTCTGGAGTACTAACCTAAATTATGTTTCTGTATTTCTAGCTCTGATTCAGGAAAAATTTAACCCTATATTTTCATCTGTCTCATAAGATAAATATCTTTATCTTGAGATAAATATTAGCTGTTAATAAGGGTGGACTGAAATCAGTGGGAGGATGGGCATATATTTTAATATTCTGAACAGGGATAGCTTCCTCCATCAAGGCTCAGATACACAGGAAATTAAACTACATTGTGATAAATTTTGTTTATAAAGACTGAGGAGTCAGCACAAGTTCTCTCTGTCTTCTTTTTCACACTTTTACAAAAAAACACAAATAAAATTTCTTTATGTGGATCCTCATGAAGCCTTACAGTTGGAACGGTCCTATAGAAGGATACTTAAGTATATTCCCATATGGCTGCAATATGGCTGCATTTCTTTCTTTCTTTTACTTATTTTTACTCTTAACTTGTTGCCACTATTCAGATGTAACACCAAAATGCCTAATTAACCTTTTGCATAATTAATAATTTTCAATTATGTTACAACATCCTTGATGTCTTTCAGGCTTGCTTTTATTTTTTCCTTTTAAATTATTAAAACTGTTGTTCAGTTTCCTTATTCCTCTACATTCCATCTCTCTTCTGATGGAGCCAACTCAACAGAAAAATGTTTAATTTCATAAATATGAAAATTTCTACATTCTAACAGAATAATAGGATTTGTTTTAGAGAAAAAGCACACCTTTTTCAGAACAAAACACATATTACCTTTGTTGACATACTGAAATATATTTTTCCAGTTTTCTAGTTTCTGTGTGTGTATGTGTGTGGGTGTGTGGGTGTGGGTATGTGTAGAGTGAGATAAGCAGTGGTGGAAAGAAAGGTAGAGAATCTGGTATAAGATACATAAAATTTCTTTTTTTATGTCTTTTTTCTTTTCGTAACTATCATATTTCCTCTGTAATATTTCTGTTACAGATGGCAAATGAACCCAAATACGGAAATGTCATTTACGGCACTAAATATCTGCTTGTAGACCTATTCTAATTTCCATGTGTTCAAATTATTTCAAAATTCCTTAAAGGAAAAACAAGCATGAGCCTATACTCACAGAGAATCAGTATTGTTTACTGTTACCCTGAAATGGGGAGTGTGAGTGACCAGAGAGGGGGTGGAAACAAATCCCAGGAGGGGAGAGTCTTCACCCCCCAGGACCAGAAACCCTGAGGCAAAGCCAGATATGAAAGAGTCTAAAATCATTCAGGGGACAGCAGGATCACAAAGGAACTGTGAAATCACATCATCTGCTTCCTGGATCTGGTCAGACTCAGCATCAAAGCCACAGCAGAACAAAGGGGTCATGCACAGATTCCTCTGATTTCCCTGGTAAGGTGAGTAGCTAAAGCAGCCATGCAGGTGGGCTCATTGGGGAGGCAGGGGATGGCAGTGGGGGGGGACTCCACCCAGCTAATATTAAACAATGCTGAGGATAGTACTGCAGAATTATATGCTTCTATTTGAAAGGAGCTTGCTCCTGCACTGATTTCCTACATGTTCGCTACTGAGTCATGAGTAAATTTTCAAATATTTTTAAATGTGAAAATTACTCAGCAAGATTGCTAATGACTCCAAACTGAGACAGGCAGTTGACACAACAGAAGGAAAGGAAGACATCTAGGCATTTTCTTGGGAAACTGTAAGTGCCATTTACAGTTGTTTAAAGTTTTACACAATTTTGTGTGCTTGTAGTTATTCAACAGAACAGACTAATAGCAAATTATGTTTTCTCAGTGGCACAACGAAAACACTCAAATCGTGCTATGTTGTGCTACAACAATGTTAACTTTTAGTGCACCTTCACCTTGGCAGGAATACTACCAACTCTTTCTCCAATTATTAAAACTACCGATTATTAAAAGCAGTGACTGGTATTTTTGTGTATTTTCTATACTTTTGCACACAGGATTCAATTTTAAATCCAAAACACATAGCCAAAAGACTCACTTATTTTCTCCTTGTAATTATACTGCAGGAATGTCTAGGCTGTGATGTCTGCCTACTTAGATACCAGAGATTAGATCCTGGCCTGGAGATTCCAGAATCTATGGAGATACTGATAAAATGTCTTCTTATTTCTGGAGGTAGTGAGCAGAGTACTGAATGTCAGGAGATTAGTCTAATTGGTACCAAGGATGGTAGGAAAGGATCATGGAACAAGCTGACAGCACAAAGATCAACTTTTAAGCCAGTCCAAGCAAGAGATTGGCCGTGTCAGGGAAAACACACACGTGTGCACACACGTGCACCATCAGCCAAGGACTTCTACATCCTGCTGTCAGTGCCAGGTACCTGTGAGAGAAGCCCCTAGAGACAGGGAATTGTATCTTTCCAGCAGTTTCTGCTATCACTCTCCTGTCCACTGCCAGTCAATGTCCTGGCTCACCAGTGTCAGAGAGCTGGCCAGAGAGCCCTACGTAGCACCAGCCCAAGGGAGACCATGCACTGCTGTATCTCAGGTCCCCCGTGTTACAAAGATCTGAGGAACTGGGATTTCACTTGCTGCCCTTGGTGCTGTTTCTCTAACCCAACCACACAAATTTTCCAAGATTCATGATACGAGGCTAAGACTGCTCTCTCAATCCATTGTTCTTCCAGTCCTCTGCAGGTATGTCATGGTTTAGGCCTGGCAAAGCCAGAGCCCCCATGAAAATACACCTTCTCTGGTGTCTGCTGTGAGATTTTGACCAGGAATTAAAAAAGCAGGCTCTCACTTGAAAAAAAGAAAAGTTTATTAATTAAACTACAAAAACAATTACTAAACTACACACAAAAGAAAAAAAGAAAAGACAAGGAAAATGAAAACCTCACAAAAACACTCTCCTCCTCCTCCTCCCCCCTAAATCCCAATACAATACATCCTCCAAAATCACCCGTTCTGGGTCCAGCACCACGCTTTAGAATGCTCAACTTTCAGTTCCTCAAGAGGAGAGGGAGTCCTTCCATGTGTCATGGTTGCCTTTTCCGTCCTTGTTCCGGTGCTCTCACCACCGAACAGGAACCAGGGCTGCTTCCAGGGTTGTCTTTTTAAGGATGCTTTGTCCAAGTCCAGAAAAGCACAGCATCTCACCTCTGGGACATCTATCCCCCCCATATTTTATATACCCCCTGGGGCCAAGGGGTACCCACACTGAATCTTCTTTGGCTCTGGGACATTTCTCCCCCTGGACTCAGTCTCTGTATCACACGGAAACATGGCTCTGTCCATGGCTACACAAAACAGTCCAGCATAAAATGCCACTCCCTCTTCTCCATTCTTCCAACATCTCTCACTCTCTCTCCCTCTGGTCCAGATCTTCATCACTCGTCTAGGAAGGGTTAATGTTCTGTAAGGTTTTCATTGTCCAAAAAGGGTTAAAAACTCCTCCAAGCGGCTGGACTCCTGGCTGCACCCCCCCCTCATCTCCTCAGCCGGGCTGCCTGCTGCCAGCACATGTTTACTGAATTTCAAGGTAAGGGCCACAAACACAGGCTGCACTCTCTCTCTGTCTGTCTCCAAGGGGAGGAGGGGGAACAGGCTGCCCATTGCTTCCTGGCATTTCTTTACTTCTTCCTTCCACCCTTGGGGGGGCCAGGCCTACCTCTCCCGGGCCAGGCCGCATGGCTTTTGCCCTCCCCCTGCCCAGCCAGCAACTGGGCCGGGTGAGAGACCCAACTCCTTCCCACCAGAAATCCAAAGAGAAACTGCCAGGGGGAGAGCCCTGCTTTTACCTTGTGTTCTCGGAGGTGGATCCACATGCCCAGTGGTTGGGCCAGATGGCAATTTTCAAATCTGAGCACTCATTGGCCCCATCCACAGCATCCCAGAAATCCTGTTTCCGGGTCAAACCATGACAAGGTACCAAAGCCCCACAACATTGTGTTGAATGAAGGCCTAATTTACAGCCCATTTTAGAAATCATTATTGTTATTTACAGTGTTTCATCTTCCCTGAAAGTACAACATACTCGTTTTTATCCATTTTTAGTCAGTCTTCAATCTTGTATTATTTCCATCTTTTAAAATTCTATTGTCTTTCTTCAAACACAAGCTCTCCATTCATAAAGAATAATTTAAAAACTTTTGCTTGTAGCTTTTCTCCCTGTAGCTTCTCTATTTTCCTTAATAGAAATTGGTTATTGTGATTGTCTGAGCTCTGATGAGTACACAGTACCATTAAAATCAGCCTCCAAGTAATCTGTAGGGGTTTTTTGTAAGATCAATAAATAATTTCTAAAGATAAGTTAAATAAATTGTACTTGCCTAGCAAGATAAAAGATCAGACTATGTGAGTATGTGTTTGTATGTTTTATTTAAAGCAGTTTGTGTCTGTTCCTAAATTTCAGCTTTAATATTCCATTTGATGGTGTAGAACTCTTAACTAGAGTATTTATGTATTTGAAGCCTGTGTTATAATCCAAATTCATCAAAATGTCAATCATTCTTTGCAACAGTCTGCTCCTTTTTCTTATCAGTTTTCTGTATTATTAGGTTGTAGATGCAATCACACTTAATACTGCTGGAGGTGTGTATGTGATCTGCCTTCCTTCCCCACAGATCTGACAGTTTCATGGGCACTGATAAAATGCAGATGTAAGATTTGACTCTGATCTGTTGGCAAATCTGCACTGGCAAGCACTGACAGTCCAGGCAGTGTCTGACATTCTTGTGCAGGAAAAAATAACAGCTGCTTATCACTGATGTATTAGAGATAGGCACAAACCAACTGGTGTTCAAAGTCACATGAGAAAGGAGAAAAGATTCATTGGCAAAGGGATCGCTTCCCTCCTACCACGTATCCGGCCTACATCTCTACCTTCTGTGGTAACTTCTGCTATTCAGCCTCAAGGTCATAGACATGAGTGCCCAGAGTCAGCTACAGCCATACTGTCAGCAGGGACACAACTTGAATACGAGCTGGTTTGCCTAACCTGGAGAGTCAGCTGGCTTCCTCAAAGCTGGAACTGAGCTGCCAGCCAGCACTTTGGTGGTGTGAGGGATAGGCTGGGCTCAGCTAAAGTGGTGTTATCATCTGCATAGTTTTGTTATCTCTTTCCTCTTACTGATTTCTAGGTTCTGAAAACATAACAGCTGGATTTCTTACCAGATGTCATTCCTGTGATTTCACAGAATCCACAGAATTCATAGAATGACTAGGTTGGAAGAGACCTTCAAGATCATCAAGTCCAACCCATGCACTAACGCCGCAACAAAACCATGGGACTGAGTGCCACATCCAGTCTTTTTTTAAATACATCCAGGGATGGTGACTCCAACACCTCCCTGGGCAGACCATTCCAGTACTTTATCAATCTTTCCATAAAATACTTTTTCCTAATATCCAACCTATATTTCCTTTGGCACAGCTTAAGAATGTGTCCTCTGGTTCTGCCAGTTGCTGCTTGGAGAAAGAGACCAACCCCCACCTGACTACAGCCACCCTTCAGGGAGTTGTAGAGAGAGATAAGGTCGCCCCTGAGTCTCCTTTTCTCCAGGTTAAACACCCCCAGCTCCCTCAGTTGTTTTTCTTATGCCATGGCAACTTGGAAGATGAGAAATATAATGCCCACCCGTGGAGCTAAATACTACCAAACACAGACCAAAATGCTGTCATAGCAAGGGGACGGTTGAAATTCGAGACTGTGTCTGCTAAGTACTTGCTAATTCAATAGTGGGTTAAAAACCTCTTGAGAATTCAAACTCTGGCCAGATGCATTAAGTCTATACATTTCTTAATCCCTACTTTTCAGATTTGAAGAAATGTTAATTTATTTGGGATATAGTCAGAGTAGCTTCGTTTTTTCTTAAAGAACAGGTGACAAGCTAACATCTGTCTCGTCCTTCCCTTATCAACACCAAGATATAGAAAACCAGACTATTGGTTACTGTGGTCAGGGTACTGTATACAAACATATATGAGGAAAATAAAAGAAAGATGTACCATTATTTGAGGGGATGTCTGCATAGAGGGGCACCAGAGGATCTGGCAGTGCATGAGGCTTTGGGGGAACGAACATTGCAGAGGGCACTGCAGGGTGTGCACAGGTACAGGTCAGACATCCTCAGGCAGGGTGCCTGAGACCGCCTCCAGTGATGCAGAGAGGGTGAGGTCAGAGATCAGGTCTTCCCTTGGGTTTCCAGCTAGATCACAGAGATGCATCTGAACATCAGCCCTATCTTAAAAGACCTGAAATATTTTGCTACTCTTTTTCTAAACTGGATATTTAGTGTTATTTTCCATGTATAAACCATAAAAAGAGTGATTGACTCCATACAATAAGTAACGGAATACTTCAAGTACTACGTAAGTTAAATGTCTTATAAATATCAGTGCTACACTCACCAGTTTCATTGGCCCTTACCCTGCAAACTTGAAGAGAATAAATTATTTTATGCAGAAATGTAGATCACAATGCAGCACAATTATTTACTCCTCTGACCATCTTCCTCAGATGAAACCGGAGAAGCTTCTGTTTGTAAGATTTTGAGATTCATCTCAGCATTTCTGTGGTGTCATGTTTAGACTGTAATGGTAATCCAGTAGCACACTAGACATTTTCCAAGCAGAATTCCATACTCCAGGGACATTTTAGTCATAGTACATTGTTTTAAAATCTTTCTCTTACAAACAAATGTGCAGTTACCCAGATTGTTAGGCTCTGTTTCTTGAATGTTTGCTCAGTATTTGAGGCACTGCCATAGAGCACAAGTGAAATGCTCAATGCCACTGTCAGTGTAGAGGTGTGTGCATCTCTTCATAATGGATATATCAGCGGACATCATCTTGAATAGCTCTCCTGGAAGAGTCCTAACTTAGCAGAGACACAGAGGTGGCAAAAGTGCTGAGAGCTCTCTAGTGGATAAAGATTTCCAGTATTTACCTGTGAATTCCAAGTTAGAAAATAGCTTTCAAGTTTGCAGAAGCCCGTTTATATTTGTTTGTGACCTTGTACATGTGTCTTTGTGCGAGGGTATGTGTGAGAAGGTATGTGAGAGAGCCCACAAGCACTGAAGCAGTGTAAGGAGCCATTTGAGATTAGGAAAAAAGAAAAATGCTGTGCTCTGCTCTGCTGCACGTTTCAGATATGCCAGAGATTCAAAAAGGTCATTGCCAAGAGCAGTTTCCTCTGTTGCAGACACACAGTAAATGTGTGAAGCGGCCCCGAGGGCAAAGCTGATAAGACGTAGTACAAACATGTTTAAACTGCGGGTTTTCTTTCTTTTTTTTTTTTTTTTTTTCTTTTTTTGGTTCAGTCCTGTAATAAAGCTGTTAGTCACAGCCATTTGCAGGAAAAACTGTGTTTTTAAAGCAGAAGATATGAGATCTTGAAAACACGGATAAGTCCAGTGGAGGAAAGTTGCTTAAGGAAATGGATCTGTCAGCTGACACAGGGAAAAATCACGTAACAAGAGTTGAAGCTGAGCATTTCTGCTTTCTCAGGGAAAGGCAAGGGAAAAGTTGTGAACATCTGCAGGCAAAGCTTTATCCTTAATCTTTCTGTTAGGTGTTGGCAGGATCACAGAAAACATTAGCAGTATTAATAAACAGGACAGACAACATAAAAGTGCTACAGTTTGGTCACCATTTTAAACTTCCTTTAACCCCAGGTTCACTGCACATTTCTTTGTTTGTTTGTCTTGCTAGTTTGCACCGAGAAACAATGTTTCTGTGGTTTTGAACACCAAATCTGTATTTCAAACATGAAAAGCTGCACTTGTAAGGAAAAACATAGCAAAACTTTCTAGCTGAATTAAATATAGATGTTGTGACATGCATGTCACGTCCCTGTACCATAGAAAAGATTGATCCTCACTACAGTTTTGCCTTCAGTATCCACATTTAAATTCTTCTGTTTAATTTTTTGAGATTTTGCTTTGTTTTTTTGTTTTGTTTTTTTTTTAATCAGTAATACTTCTCCAATGTCCAGAGGTTGCCAAGTGGTCCTTTCATCTTTTTCTGGGGATTTTTTTGATACTCTTTTCCAGGTAATCCAGTTACAGCTACCTAGGCAAAAAAAATGACCTCACTAAAAGTCACAATGATTCAGCTGCTCCCCTTCCAACCATATTTTCAGTAAATAAAGTATGGGTTTTTCCTGATTTGTCTTCTGGATTATTCTCATTCAAGAAACTTAATGTATCATGCTATACCAAAGTCTTCAGAGAAGGTCAAATGATCTGCTAGGCAGGACGGTGATACTGGCTCATTAAATGCCATTTTTCTACACTGGGTAAATTTCTCCTGACCAGCTGTCGGAGTGATTCTGTCTAGTTTCTGACTAGCTCTTCTTTGTCTCCCAAAGCTTGCTCTAGAAACTGTCCAAGTAGTGTGCTACTACAGTTTCTTTCTTCCTGGGCTGGGCAGTTAATGTAACATTATTCTGATAACAGCTCCATCGCCTTAGTAGAACTGGCTGAAATTTATTGCAGATGCTGAGTTACACAGCAGACCTTTTTGGTTATTACCTTCTCAAGCATCAGCAGTTTCACTTTATCACAAAAGCACCACTTTTACTGGGATAAATATGCTTGCACAGCTACTCTGACCAGTAAATGCTGGGGATATGGCCAAAGATCCTGAGAGTCACATACCTAAACTGAAATTTGAGAAAAACATCTCACAGATGTGAAGGAAACTTTTATTTCTTATCTGAGTAACCTTCTAGCCCTCAGGTTCTGAAATTTCCAGCTTCTTAAAATGTGTTCTGCATGTCTCCTATGTTAGTTTTCAGAGAGTAATCTGTTGTGATTACTTAAACCAGAGCTAGGTTAAGATCCCAAAGGAAAATTGCATGTAGGAGTGAAGTTCTTGTCAATGGAATTGTAGTGTACATATCTCTGCATGCAACACTTAACAACTTAGACAAGTATTTTAACAAACAATTCTCACACATTAGATTATAGTCAATCATGTATTCGAAGGCAAGGGTAATTCTGCTGTGAAGATTTTGAACAATGAATGCTTTTAAGCAATCAAACACGTTAATAGCATTTTGCTTTTATTCATTTTACATCTGCTTATGGGATATATGCCACCATACTTCACAGAAGCTGTTATATTAATGTACATTTAATGAATGTTTACTGCTGCACACAGCAGCTTTGAATTTTAGTTCCCATTATTTCTGGTAAGTGTTTGAAATAATTTTATACTATTAGGGAAGGCCTTGATCAGCAGACTTGCCCTTGAGAGGAAGCATGGAGAAACTTCAGGTGATGATACAAACCTACTAGGGTGAATCAAATCTTAGATTGTCTTTTTTCTAGAGAACTTTTAAAAGTAGCTTACAACAAGGCATTGTCAGGCAGTGTCTAGTTTTTAAAATGTCCAGGAAAGAATCTTGATTAATCTCCAGAGAAGGGGTAGCCTGTAGATTAGATATAGAACTGTCTTCTAGACACAGCACTTGAAATTTTAGTTTTTTACAATCTAGAATATACTCCACCTATAGCAGAGCTTTGCTTTTCTAAACATTTGCATCTGAAAGGTAAGACTTTGCTTAAAGGCATTAAACAAAAATATCCATTTTCCACTAAAAACTGAATTACAATATTTTTGTAATAGTGAAGTCACATGTGGATGGACGGGTGTTGAAGAAAAATAGCAAAATATCTTTACTTGAACTCACGCACACTTGAAAAAATCAGACTTAAAAAGGGGGAAAAATAGAGAAAGACTTATGTGTACTTATAAAAGACTTTTATATATCCAGACACCATGTGGGGCTAGGAGTTATGAATTATGAGGTATATGCCCAAGCCTGCTCTCAGCATAATAAAACAAAATGGGAGAGGATGTGAGTTGGAGAGAAGAAGACAAAGGAACAGTAAGCCTTCACTGATGGCACCAAGCAGAGGCAGAGTTAATATCAGCAATTTCTAGTGAGTTACAGCAACCTCAACATGGAGTTCTTTGAGTAAAGGAAGTAGCAGTACTAACAAAGGTGGTGCCCCTATGTCTGTATTAATATTTGGTGGAGCAAGCAGTAACACAGACATAGGGGAGTCAACATGTGCATGTTTATTGATGATCTGCATTAGTAGCCAATGGTCTCACACTTTGATTTTCAGCGTAGGTGAGTTTTATTATTCTGAGGAAAGTTTAGAAATAAATGGTTTATGGAATTTGTTTTAACGCATTTTGTTGCTCTAATGTGGTTTGACATTATTACTAGAAAGCAACACCCTTAGCCTGTTGGTTTATGATCTCAGTATTTTGAAAGAGTCATTAAGCTCACATAATTATCTTTTTCAAGCAAGCTAAGGTAAAAAGTAAGTATCTGCAGCTGAAAGCAGTCACTTTTTATTTCAATCAAACTTTTTACTGTGCTTACTAACTCAAGCATTTGCAATCCTTCCACAGCCCTCTGAGAGCCTGATTGATTGTGATGTGGCTCCTGGATCAATACCTCTGTAGCATACCAAAGAGTTGCCAGAGCAAGCTGTGCACCTGCTTTATGGAAAGCAATCTGTCACTTCTCTCTGTCATGCAGATATGCTAATTCAGCTGTTTATCTGGATGCAAAGCATTTCCTCTAAGAGTGATATCTGTGTGTGTGCAAAGTGCTTTCATTGACGTGTTTTCTGAATACCTGAGTATTTACTGGACAAAGTGTATTCAATACCAATGGGAACCACAAGTAGTGTATTTTAATATAGTCTCCAGCTGATATAAAAAAGTTCCCCATATTCAGGACACTATATTGCATTTTAGCTTGCACCTCAGATGCAGAATATCTATTTCAGCTATTAACCATATTAACCTAAGTTATTAACAATTGCTTGAGAAGTAGTCTTGCAGAACCACTCCTTGTGGTTTCCTGCTTTGTGTAAGAGAGGGTTTTGTCTTGTTACCTCATGATAAAATGTGTTTTTAAAAGTTTCAATAAATAATAGTATTTTGTTCTCGGGAAAAGGAAAGAGAGAACTGAAGTTTTCCGTATTACCTGTGGGAATCCATTAGTCCTTTAGAAGCTTTACAAGGCATTGTAAGAAGAGCTAGCAAGCAGAGAAAAAGTCTGAGGTCATCTTCTTCCCAGAGTAACTTACTATTACTAAGAAATGTTCTATTTCTCTTAAGGCTTGATCTTTCACATCTACCTGAACCATCTCATAATCAAACTCAAGAAGGAGCAAATTAATGCAAATATTAGAGATTTGATCTGCATTGTGCAGGGTGGAAGGTACCTCCTGCTAATCCTAAGGAAAACAGAATGATTTATTAAAGGTCAACACCACATGCAAGTTAAAAATGTTTACTGTGGGCTAACTTAGCAATGGGACCTCACAACAGAAGGTAAAGCTGAACAAGGCAGATGTACTGCAACAACAGCCATGCCTACCAATTTTGCCTCAGTTTTTAACTACAATGCAATGCGAGGTTGTTTTCTTACTGGCATTTTTAAAGGATTTCTCTTCTGGGCCACTGTGTGTCCTGAAACAGAAATCTGAAACACATTTTTAAATAGAAGTATATACGGCTATGGCAATTTGTTTTGGTACCCATTTCTTTGTTGTGGTAAAGCAAAAAATTAAAAGTGCTAGCTTCAAATTCTGATGGACCAAATGTCCCTTTTGCAATGATGCCTACATATTACAATTATGTGTATTCAAGACAAAAATCTTTTTTTGGCTCATCAGTATTATTACAGAACCAAGTAATCACCTTTTTTTCTTGCAAGACACAGTTTCAGAGAAAAGCTTCTAGTTGCCTAATGGCTAACAAGTGTTTAAATCAGATATTACAGCTTCCTACATAAAACTGGAACATAAAATTTCTTTATGAAAGTAATACTGTTAGCATAAATCAAATTTAGGTTTAGACACACAAGGATAAAAACATTTTTAGAGCACCCACGTACAATATTTAGGTCAACATATTAAAATGTATTTGATTACAGCAACAGTAAATTTAAATAATTCCCGTAGCAGCAACAGCAACAGCAGCAGCAGATGTTTTCAACCAGAGGAAAAGCAAATACTCTCAACTGGTGTTCAAATAGTGAATACAAGATCAAGGTAATTCTCAGGAATATACAAACCTGTTTGAGCACCTGCATAAACACTTGTAAGGTTCAATTCAATTATAGTTTCTTTCAGAACTGGGGGCAAGGTTTTGTGCTTATATTGCTAACTGCACTTGATAGTCATTCCAAATAACTTGAAAATTAGATTATTTAGAAAAACTCCATTCCAGTAACTGCTTAAAAAGGGTGCTATATAAAATGAACACATGCAAAAACAGCAGTTCATAGGGTTTTAATTTAATGAGACTTATAAGAGCACTTGTATTTTATTGTCTCTATATCATCAGTTCAATAGTTCAAACAGAAGGAAAAGGTAGAGCTTAAAATTAGAATATAAAGCTTGGTAATAAACAAAACTTGATCCAGTATGTTTACTTCTTTAAACACTGACCCCTCAAATAATATAGTAGTCTTTTACCAGTCCAGATCAGCACTGGCAAAGCTAAATTTAGGCTCTAAGAATTTGATCATGAAATGATTGTTTAGAGCTACCTTGTTACTGAATCCTTCTTTTTTTTTTTCCTTAGTAAATGTTTCATTTTGAGAACACTGTCTTTTTTGACAGCATTTAACTTACTAGCTCTCATAAGGGGAAAAAAGTGAAGTATCTTCCCTGCTTTGGGTGATGATAGATTCAAGAAGATTGCTGCTGCCAATGATCGTTCTGGAATATAAAGCAAATAACTTAATAATTAAGATTTGGTTATTTGTAAGCAGACACTACAAGGGAACATGAGCATGTGAAAATGTGTATAAAGCAGAAACCACTTTAACTAACTGTATCCTACATCACATCAAGTCCTGTTTGCCTGTGAAAAGAGAGACATAGGCAGATAACGAGAAAGAGAAGTGTCCATTTTCCAACTTAAGGTCTAGGGGTTTTATCTTTCATGACACAAAACTACATGGATGGGTTAAGATAAATTTAAGGTAAATTCAGTTCCTAAGAGCTGATACTCCCGTGCTCCCAAAGCTCATTCAGGGAACTCAGCATTTCTTCCCTACACTTCATTACAATGCCTGAGTACTGTGCAGAAACAATTTCTCATTCATTTATAGAATGAGATTTTATTGACATTACTTTTATTTAATCTTCAACAGTACTTTAATTGTGCTTTTCAGTTGCAAAGGTAGACTGCAAGAAAGCAGGAACAGAACACTAGAAAATCTTCAGGAGACCTCTAATTTGGCAAATCAGTGACCAGCATGTATTTTTAGATGTGTGGTTTTAAGTATTCAGGACTGAAAATGTGCACCCATGATTTATGGCTCTCTCAGAAGAGGTCTATCTGAAATTAGGGTAAATAATGTCCTGGAAAAATGTGAAATACTTTGTGATAGGACCTAAATTCAGCCAAAGCCTTGAGATGAACGTGCCTGCTATTTTTCTTAAAGGAGAATATGTCAAAAGGAACGCAAGATAGAAAAGCTTTCTGAGCACAGCAAGTTTCTGATCAATTGGCAGATCAAAATAAAATGCTTTGGGAACACATACATCCCTCACAGCCAGTGTGACCTTGCAGGGTACTCCAGACTTAATCTCTGTCCAGCAAATACCAGTGGCATTTGGTGTTGCAGGAGGAAATAACATCCCCACAGTGTCCATAGGAAGCATCTGTCTTCTCTAATCTTTGAATCATGACTGAGTGTTCTCCATTCCCATCTACAGTTTCCCTTCTTTGTCCTCTCTTGCTTCTTCCTACCCAGCAGACTAGGTGTTCACACAGAATCACTCTGACATGCATTTTGCCATGGCTAATTCCTTCACCTGTGGAGGAATTATGCTGAACATAAACCATATAATAGTGGTTGCTTCTTCTGGAGAGAAGATTCCTAATAAAGGCTTCTGGTCATTACACACGTGACTGGCTAGATGAATAAAGACATGCATAGTATCACAGTATATTTAAATTTCCTTTAATTCAGTAATTTCATAGCTCAGTAATGATGCCACTGAGTTAAAATAAGCCAACAGTTCTATTTAATCCTCTAAAGCTTTTACTTGTATGTGGCAGTGAGATGCTTCTTTTCAGAAAGCCTGAAGAATATTGTACAGTGATTGTGTAAATACAGGGTGTGATAGAGCAAAATTACACCTTACTTAAGAGATGATTATTGTCTCAGATGTTTCCAAAGTTTCCAAAAAAGAGTAACAAGCATACACAGTTGATAACAAATAGTTTAAATACTTGCTTGGTGCTTTAATTTAAGAGTTCACTGAGGGGAAGAGAGATTTTAAAGCATCTATGGAACATCCCCAAACCCCAAACGCTTCAAAGGAGATGGTCTTCACAACTTACAAGAGTCAGTTAATTTCTTTACATATTTCTAATATATGTGTCTGTAATTTTAGGTTCTGCATGAATTACAAAGCTTTGGCTGAATCTGAGAATGTGATTTTCTGTTCTTTTTTTTTTTTTTTAATTCCCATGCAGTGCTCTACAAGCAATTTTTTTATATTCTAATAAATGTTGTGAAATTAAAGCCTGTGGAAAATCAACTTCTTTCAGTTCATTTATGTATAATAATTACTTTTAGCTTCATCTGATTGTAGCAGCCTCTGACAAAGAATAGTTGGTGGAGACATTCAGATTTAGAGATTTCATTCAGGACTTTATAGAATACTAAACCCTGGAGTCTGGGTTAGAAGTCTGAAGCAAAATTTAAAAATTAGTCAGATTTGTTTTAAAAATAGGTTTCATTATCTCTAATGTGAGTACCCACAGCTTCTTACCTGAGATGGCAAATTGTGGTGATAAAAAAACAGTCATTTAATTAAAAACTTAGTTTGAAGCTAGCTTAAAATAAATCAGTTTTTCTTTTTCTATCAGTAAAGACTCTAATTCCAATTAACTTTAGAAAGAAAACCCATCACAATAGCAACTTTTGAATAAATCATAAAGTCTGATCCTGCACATCTTGCTCTGTGAAATTGTCAGGAGTAGCTGTGTGAGTCCTAATAATTTCTGGGACTGGGCTTCCTTATACATGGGAGAAAAAAATCAAATCCTATTTCTAGAAGCAGAAGTGCATCACCTTTCTTTAGGAAAAAAAATCCCCACATTTTGTCAATCTTCAGATTTAAAAATTTCCATGAAATGATGAGCTATTTCTGGCTTTACATCCTGAACACAAGAAAGCCACTGATCAAGGATGGACCCATTTGGCTTCTTCTTAAATTAGATTTTTGTCTAAGTAATAAAGGGAAGACGTGTTTTAGAAAGGCATTTGTTTCTCATTAGGAACAACATAACACTTTTGGAAGTTTCTAAAACCAGAAAATTAATGAAAGGGAAAGTAGGAAGGCTGAAATAAAGTTAACTTCTGTTATTGAAGTGTTTTTATTTTTTTTAATCTTTTGAGTGGTCAGTTGAAAGGGAAATTGGAGAAAGGATGAAAGAGAAGTCAAGTTACATTTTTCTAGTCTAAAGTATAATTTTTTGTCAGAACAAGATGAGTTAAGTAATAATAGAAAATGTTAATATTACAGCTGAGAATCCTAACCAGTAAAAACTTGAGGAGAATGAATTTTCACAAAAAGAAAAAGCAAAAATATATTTCATCCAAAATTTTACTAAAATAAATGTTTTAGCATCTTTTGGACATATAGGGATAGCATGAATTCCACGTTACTTCATGTAGTTTTTTGTATGAAAGCTTTCATACAATTTTCATGTAGTCCTAAAAAAATCTAGCTTAAAAATATCTTTACTATCAATTATAAAAAAAGATCAGTTTAAAAATACACTGATCCCAAGTATTTGGCATGAGGTCTAAAGCATATTTAATCCTCTTCAGTCTCTTCGAAGATGATAACAAAGGCTGGGAATGTTACTTTTCATAGACACAGCACAGGTCTGCACATCTTCAGAGGTTTTGGGGTACAGCTTCACTCTCTTTTTTAGAGGCAAAAGTAGCTTCAGATCTAAAACAAGTTAACATGGCCAAGTATCAGTCAAATTCATAATCACTGGAAGTTTAGTCAAGTCAAAACAGATTTTTTAAGGTAAATTATAATTTTGAGATAGTCAAGAATTTGATCTCAGGATGCATGGTAGAAATACGCATTCAGAAAATTAGAGTATTCTAATAAAACACTGCCATATTCAAACCAGCTACAAATATTTCAAATAAAAAATATAACTTTTTACTGCCTAAAGAAATGAAACCAAGAGGCAACAGCAGTAGTCTAGCCTGCATAAACAAGTTAATGTGATTTGTACTTGGGATCTGGTACAGACATGGTCCATGCCTACACTAACACCAAGCCACATCCTGGAAGCCAGCTGTTCTGCCACTTTTGTAACTCTCTAATTCTTGAGTAAATGATGATGTAGCCCTGAGGAGCTGCTTCACAGTTTAAGAGCAGTTGATATGCTTCCATATTCACTGAGTTTAAACAATTTTTGTTTTCTCATCTTAAAAAGAAAACTATGCAAATAGCAATCATTATTGTTACTGTCCACAGTTAATCCCCTTTTCCTGGAGGCAGCTGGATTGCATTAACCAGGAATGTGGAAGTTGATCGTCTCCTCAGTTTCCTCCCTGTCAGGGCAGTTTCCCCCACGTTATTCCCAATGCCACCTCTAATTATTTCATAGGCAAGCAAGCCATTCATTTCCAGCAGAAATCTGTGAATTAGTAAAAAGGTTTGTATTTCTTTTGTCTCATTAAATAAATTATTTTCTTTTGTTGCCCATTTTAATTGAACTAACTTCTCTTCCTAGTCTTGAAATCTTCCAAATACAACAATATTGCTGTCTTTTTTTACCATTTATTGAAATAAGAACTATTATCCCATATTCATTTGTCTCTTTCAATTAACGGCCTTTCTACCTATGAAATCTTTCAAGAGACACAGTCCTTTTAGCTCTCTCTCCTTAGTCAAACTTATAGAAACATACCTAAAAAAGAGAGAAAAATTTTGCCGCAAGTGTATGCAGAATATTTATCATTAATTTTGAAAATATGACCTCTCCAAATACTCAAACTATGACCATGGGATTTTAGTTGAAAGTGAGCTCAAAGTATACAAATTAAGTTTCCTCTTATTTCATAATTGTGGTGCATGCGAGTTCCGATGCTGTGCCCATGTGTCCATATGTGCCCAGTGCACACTTAACTCCTTGAGGGGTTTGGGACTTCCCCACTGAGTCACATGCACAAGTGAGATAATAAATCAGCTTGGAGCAATGGACCAACGTGAAAACTGACTGACCCATCATCATTAAACATTGAATTGATGTTCACAGCAGCCCTGCCATTGATAGTTTTGAATGGTTGCATGTATTGCCCCACAGCACCTTCCCATGTGTCTGGCCCAATTTGTTCTCCTAGATGTGCCCATTAACATCCATGGTGGGAGTGTCCCAAAGTGTCGAAGTGTCGGACATGGACAAGACATTTGTAAAAATCAACAGAAACTGCCCCAGCAGAAATGGCCACAGTCCTTAAGAGGATCTTTGTGGGTAGCTACGATGGATCCATAGCAATGGGTTGTACATGCACTGGGATGGTCACATAGCATCACGGCCAGCTGACTTGCAAGAACAGACCAAAATGTCAATTTGAGAAGTCTCTCCAGATTGACCTGAGTGCTGCACTATGAGGGCCCCCTTGACTGAACCACTTATCACCACTGCACAGACATCAGTCATTCTGATTTAGAGATCTAGAACTCCATGCAAGTTTTACCTTATTCCAAGATTCCAATAAATTATTATTTTTTGCTTTTTAAAAACACTTTGTCCAAACGTCTCTGCAACAAGGCCAGATTTGAAAGACATTATAGTATAGAAATAAATAGAATTGCATTTCCTACTTTTCCCAGGTGTTCTTTCAGCTCTATTACCCCTAATGGCAGATTTCTTTGCTAGGAGACAGCTTTCTGCCCTTTCCCAGTGTATCTTTTTAATTCCTCTTGCAGGTGAGGTTTCATGGAAAGTAATATTTTCAGGCTGCAGCAGAATATGCATGGGGTATGGAAACAGTTCTGCAGCAATTACAGTTAATTTAAGTTAATTCTTAACTGTTTTATGATGGATTTTCCCTTCAGAAGGTTTTATCACGGGACTCCTAAGACTGGAGACAGTTGATTCTTGTGAAACAGCATGAGCTAACCCTCATGAGCAGTAGCAGCATGGAGTGAACTCCTGGTTTCATTGTGTCAAGACAGTGCAGAATTGCTTCAAATGCAGTTGCCCTGTAAAGGAGCAAGGTCTTCCCTCATGACACTAAGTAAGAGATGAACCTCCTAAACAGGCATGGATTTGTGACACTGATTAGCTTTCTCCCTTGGACAGGTGAAGTGTTTGCTCCCATGTCATATCTTTGTGTCCCCATGGCTCAATTCCCTTTTCTCACTTGATGCTGGACCATCACCTCTTTAGAAAGTTAACAGGAACACTGCTCTTTACTGTTTTCAACCCTTCCCTGAAGGTTCCAAGATACTCTGTGGCTCTTGTTTCACAAATCTCAATATCAGCAGCTCTGAGTTAGTACTTAAACATTAGTGCTGGAGCATGTGCTGACCTGCCTGTTTCAGGCCTCCTTAGATAAAATGCTTCACCAATTTTCCTTTGTTCAGTGATTAGAGAGACTAATGTTTTTCTCTTGAGAAAAAAGGTACATGGCAGGATATCTACTTACTCCTCTTTCAGTTGTTAATTAGAAAGGGGGGAATGCTTCCAGGGAAAACAAAGGTATCAATGTTTAGTGTTCAGGGCTTCTTTATCCTTGGAAAAAGTCTCATATGATTTCTCAGAGGATTTAGTTCAGTGTTGCTCCAAGTTCTCTTGATATGTCCCCTTTTTAACAAAAAAATGGGCATTTTCTCTCCAAACATTTTCCCTTTTATATTTCCTGTTTAATGAGGCCTCACAGGTATGTAATATATTTTCAGAATTACACTTCTTTTTGCATAGCTGTGAAGTCCATATCTACTTCAAAGGGCTTGCTGAAAAAGCTGCCTACGATTTTCTAATTTTTTATGACAACTGTTCCTTGCAAATATCAAATGAATAGAGATTGCTTAATCCTTCTTCATTTGTTTTGTTACACTGCCATGGCATTTTAGTTTACTTGAAGCAGTTTTGCTAACTTCTTAGTTTCTTGTGCTGTCATCCGGTACTCACTGACAACCACTGAGGTCCAGAGAAGTCTGTTGCATTTAGTGTCCCTTAAAATAAGTCTTCTTTGACACGAGTCTGTGGCCTGACACACCACCACTGATGCAAGTCTGGTAAAATGCATTTCCCTAAAAATGCTTCAGCTTAAAAGATGCTTCAGCTTAAAAGATATTCATTTCCAAATTATTCTTGCTTTATCTCCACCATCAGTTCTGCCCACTAAACCCTGTAGGAGAGACCTGTGTCTCACTCAGCACAACTTTGGGCAAAACATAGTGGAACCAATAGTAAGGGTATCACATTCCCTCTGCTGATACATAAATAACTGGAAGTAAGAAGACAGGGCATCTAAACCTATGCAAGTCAATGTTTGGCAAAGGTAATTCTTAGAACAATGTTCTTCAGTCTAAGTTTTAAAGTATCTTTTCCTGTCTGGATTACTATTTAATAAAGTGATGGAGAAATTATGATACAAACAAAATCTTCCTCTGTGCAGAAAGAGGTTTCCATCCTCTCCCACCTGATTTGGAATTGTCAAAAATGAAGAAATATAGGAGTCACTTTGTAATCCTGTGTGAGCTGAACTGACGTTTAAGAAAAGGGAAAACATTTTGTTTTTCTTGTACTAATACTTTGCGACTAGTTTTCTCCTTCAGATGTGCCTTAACTAATCTAATGTTTTATTCTTCACATTTTTCAGAAATGTGATTTTTTATCGTTCTTTTGAATTTATTTTATACTTTAAAAAGTGGCTTTTACAAAATTGACTATTGAGTTCCTAAAGACAACCCAGACATTGCATGTTAATTTTATGGAACTATGTGTGGTTAGTATGCTGAAAAAAGTCTGGGATAAAATTATCTCTCATCAAAGCAGAGGACTTTGCTGTCTCAAAAGTCATTTGATTTGCATAAAGAGTTCTCACCTAAAGTCTGAGGAAAACTCAGAATTATTTCTCACCTAAACCTGTTCATGAGCTCTTGGTTGAGATTTCAGTGAGAGCAGATTTCACCGCCATGCCTTCAAAAAGTTTAAGAAAGTGGTAGATGCAAAAATTAACTGCGATAAATTCTGATATAAAGTTGGCATAAATATTCCAGGAAAAAAAACCCGCAGGAGTTCTAGAAAAATATTGATATATTGCCTCAAACCAGAACCATGGACATCAGATACATTGCTTATTTAGCCATGATTCCTACGCCATGAACCATGGTTGGGTTCAATGCTCTTTCAGGCTGGAATTCTGAAGTTTGACATGCAAATCACGCTCATTTAAAAGAACGAGTACATAAATAATAAGGAAATATGGACTTAGATAGACAGTTGTGTGTATATTTTCATCTATTGAAGGGCAATTAGAAATATAATTTAATTATATTATCATTGATAAATTATTTGTAAGCCATATATTGAGTGGAAATTTGAATATATTGGACAACCATCATCTCATCCAGGAGAATTTAGATGGCTGTCTGAAAATCACATTATCCAGCTCATCAAGACAAATGAGGGCATGACATTACTTCTGTCCCATACTTCTGCAAAGGTTATAAAACATTTTTTGTCTTTAAAAAGCTATGTGGCATTTTCCACTGAAAACAAACAGAAATAAGCAATTAAAACAAAATAATTCCAATTTTTTTTTTCTCTAGGCATATCACAAATGTATTTCCTCCTTACTATCTATGCTGTCGGACTCGTGGCCTTAAGGAGCAGGCAGCAACTGTATTGTGCATAGCTCTGAGCACGTTTGTGGTACCTAGTGTATAGTAGAAAATGTGAAAGAGTGAGAGTGACCATAATCAGCTGTTGACAGAACACTTCTTGTCTGTTTATTTACTAAAATCATCTCTGGGTATCAATATCCCACATATCTACTTTTCTCCCTACTGGTCTATGCTGAAGAAGTAATTTGTAATTCAGCTGCATAGAAAAATAGCAAACAACATCCTTTTATCTAGGGCAAAATGTGCTTTAGAATCCTCTTAAGGTGAGAGATAGCTTGGCTATGGGAAGTTATTTAAATTGGTTGATGTTCTCACTTCCATTTATAACACCTGCAGAATTTGAAATTTTCATGTTGGCTCCTAAGGGATGTATTTTCATAAAAACTGGTCATGCCTGCAGCTTTTGTTAGCACACACACTCAGAAATCCATGTATGGAATTACGAGGGCTCAATAAACAAAATGGCCACTTCCACACTGCATTAATTCCAAAAGGAAAAGGAGAAGGCCTATACATAAAAAAAAGATAAGAGTAATTATTGAGTATTATGTCACTAACAATAAATGCACATGAGTACACTATGTCAAATAGTGAATCCCAGGGACTGTCATTCTATATATTCATTTTACCTGTTGATTCTTTTTCCTATATGGAACACCATTTAAACCCAGCAGAAGAAACCTTTGGCCTCTAGACCCACCAATAAAAGTAACTCCCATTATAAAAGCCTTCCAGCCAAATTCACACCTTTGCAACTTGATTGATTTTTATTTTTGCTGAATTGTCCTAAATATGAGAACTGGACAAGAAGGAAGGGCACACCTGTCCCTGGTAAATGTAAGAGGAAATATATGCTCAAGAATAAACATATCTTTAAGAACAAAAATGTAAAGTTCAAAACCTGCTTTAAATGCATAATTTTACCAAGATGATTTGTCTTTCCTGAAATATATTTTGTTACAGGGACAGCCTCTTCAGGGGGGCCTAGAAGTGAGGTTTCCATTACAGTTATTTTTGTGATCATAATCACAGTGTTTAATGGAAAAAAGATTAAATCTTGAGGAAAGCAGAGAGGCTTTAGACACAGACTATTACCATCAGGAAAGAGAGCTAAAAAACATCTTGGGCCAACAGAGCTGAGGTTAATTACTCTGGCACAGATAGCAGTTTTCCAAATTATGATCTTACAACTTAAAATCATTGCTGCTTCTGGAGATAGCAGTGCAGATTTTACTACGTTTGATGCATGTCTTAGCAGTCATGCATAATACTGGGACATGCATCTCTGGACTCACTGATTAATTTGAGTTACTGAGAGGTCATTTAATTTGTTGATGGATCCCTCAGCCACAAGGGATTAGATATGAAAGGAGGATGACATATGCATGGGCCTGCTTAATCAATCATTAAAAACCCAAAGCAATATGCCTCTGGTAAAAGAGCAGTCTCAACTGAGTTTGGATTCATGATTCTGTATCCAGGGGTATGTGAGGACCATAATGCAGGCTAGGTAACTTCACCCACACAATTATTTTTTTATACCACTTTGTCAGTAAAAGAAAAGACAAATTTTGTATATTTTCAGCTGGTTTGGTAGAAGTTATTGTGAAAGTTGTCATTAACTCTGCTGCTTAAAAGATGAATCACATGGGAAATTGAACAATGTAAAATTTTGTTTCAGTCTGAAACTCAGCTCCAATTAAATAATATTTTAATGATTGCATAAGCATTACAATGAATATAAAATTACTGGGTCTAATATTACTGATATATTGTCACAGACATCTTTTTGAAAAATCCTTTCTTTAGGATTTTTCCCTCTTCTGGGAAGCTGAGGCCCCAGAGAAAGAATGTAAACAATGGTTATCTGCTGCTGTGGAATGCAACAGGTGCACCTGTGATTGGCCCATGTTGCATGTTTACAATTAAGGGCCATACAGGGGCCAAGCTCTCTCTGAGACAGAATCAGAGAGAGCTCCTTTGTTTATTCATTCCTATTCTATTCTTAGCTTAGCAGCTTCTGAGAATTTTCTCTCTATTCCTATTAGTATAGTTATAATGTAATATATATCATAAAATAATAACTCAGCCTTCTGATCATGGAGTCAAGATTCTCACCTCTCTTCACCCTGCAACCCTTGCAAGCCCAGTAACAATATATTTTAAAAAAATTAAAATATACAATGTATGAAAAATTCTAGATATAAGTTTATGTGTACACACAAAAACGTGCATGAAAGTGCCTTTTTTTGCAAAAATGTAGCAATCTGCCAGAAAAAAAGAAGGCTTCTGTATAAGAATATAGTATGTGCAAAAACAATTTTCCCTGCAGAAATGCAAACACCAATACACAGTGTCCTTGATGATAAACTTTTCTGGTAGAGGCCTTGACAAAGGCATCATTAATGGTACTTTTGTGGTTTGATATCCAGCACCAGCCTGGCAAAGTTCAAGAAGCATCTGGACAATATTCTCAGGAACATGGTGTAGCTCTTGGGGAGGGTGCTGTGCAGGGCTGGGAGTTGGAGTCAATGATCCTTGTGGGTACCTTCCAACTCATCTTATTCTGGGATTCTGTGATATGAGACTGAAGAAGGGGAGCTGCAAAATTAAATAGATTGCTCTATGAATCACCCCTTTTATATGAAAGAAAAAATGCTAGTGCAGTTTGAAGATTACACAGCCGAAAAAGGTAGTATATGCTAATAAGAATTTCTATGGAAATGCTGAACACTGTATTGATAATTACAGAGGGAGATGCTGTGGTTCAATAACTACAATCTATACTCTTTAAGGAGCAGTATAGAGTATTGTGTTGGTTTTGGCTGAGGTAAAGTTAACTTTCTGCACAGTGGCTGGTATGGGGCTTTGTTTTGGATTTGTGCTGAACACAGAGTTGATACAACAGAGATGTTTTTGTTATTGCTGAGCAGGGCTTGCACAGAGTCAAGGCTTTTTCTGCTTCTCATGCTGCCAGGCTGGTGAGGAAAGTGGGTGTGTATGGGAAGTGGGGAAGAGAGAGAGGACAAGTGACCCAAACCTAACAAAGAGATACTCCAGACCATGTGGCATCATGCCCAGTACATAATGCGGAGGGAAGAACAAGGAAGGGCTGGATGTTTGGAGTGAAGGCTTTTGTCTTCTCAAGTCACCATTACATGAGATGGGGTCCTGATCTCCTGGAGATGGCTGAACACCTGCCTGCCCATGGGAAGCAGTGAGTTAATTCCTTGTATCACTTTGCTTGTGCATGGCCTTAGCTTTCCCTATTAAACTGCCTTTATCCCAATCCATGAGTTTTCTACCTTTTACCCTTCCCGTTCTCTGCCCAATCCTGCTGGTTGGGAGAGTTAGCAAGCAGCTGCATGGGGCCTGATTGCTGGCTGGGGTTAAACCATGACACACATGTCTGTGTATAAAAATTCTAAATAATTTCCAGAAATACTGGGGTTTGCATTTAGTAAGATATAGCAATGATGCTTTATTTTATATTTATCTATGAATAAATAGATAGATGGATATGGATAAATATCTAGGTTTTTCAACAACATTTTAGCTGATATTGAAAGAAAAAAGCTTGTACCTACTGGTATTATGTTTAAAATCCAAGTTTTAGACCCCATCTGTTAGAAATCACTGATGTTGTTCACTGCTACTCCCATTCCTGCCCAGACAGTCTTAGCTGGCAAGAATATAATAGTTATAATGTGGGAAACAATCAATTGATAACAGTCACTTGAGTTTGCAGAGAATTGTAAAAAGAAGAAGTCTGAAGTCTGTTTTTATGCCCCCTTCTTTGTTCCTGTTTCTGCCTTCTCAAACATTTCTGACTTTCCATATCTCTAAATACTGACTGTAAGCCTGTCATTCTGTTGACTTTTTTAATGTACAATTCATGAATCAACCCCTCATTGCCCCACAAATTGAGAACTCTTTGTGTTCTCGTTTCATGTTTTGTAAGAAAGCAGGAATAATTAGACAATAATAAAGGAAATCTTGGCAAGTCTCAAAAGAAAATTCTCAGAAGAGAGATTTTGCTTATGTTTTTACTGCTCAAATTGTGCCTGCTCTTTGAGATGACCCAAAAACTGTGGTTCAATAAACACTGAAAGTACAAAGAATTCTCTCTCTCCTTCACTCCCATGCGCCTGCACACACATTAATGTAGGAGGCTCATAAAAGTCAAGCACCAGGGATGAGGGCCTTTATTTAGCCAAGGCATAATAATTTAATACAAGTGTAATGCACATAATGTGTTGACTTGCAAACGGAATAATCTAGGCTCTTCAAATGCACACTTTCAATAAAACAGTAATTTAAGAACACTTTTTTAAACTAATGCATTCAGACAATGTATGCCTTCTCTATTACCTATTCATGAAGTTGCTTCTCCCTCATACACTTGAAATAAATGTTGAATTGACTTTCTAACTAATTATAGAACAGTGTTAAGCAAGTCACAGCACACTAACTTCAGTTGTGGTGTCCTGGGTGACTTATGTAAGACTAAAGGCACTTGGATTTCTTGGAAATAAGGATCTATTACTAAGACAAACTCCTCATCCTGTATTTGTAGAACACTCTTTCAGCAGACTAACATAAGCAGTGTTCTTTCTAGGTCACTCCTCCACATCAGGGAAATGGAAGTGAGGTTTATTAACTGAAATTTATTTTCAGCTGTACAGTCTTTTCAATCCTGAAAAGACACCATAAAATTGTCCTTTATCTCTTCACACTGAAAGTGCACCCCTCTCATCAACCAAATGGATACCAAAATAGCTGAAACCTTACTAAAAATATGTCCTTACCTACATTTTTCCATACACTGCATAGTCATTCTCCAGACTGCAAATTATATAAGTAAAAATTAACTTCAGTTACTAAATTTGATTATTACTAACTAAAGCATATAAAAATAATGATATTCTATATAGTTGTGTTTCAGATATAAATTCTCAGGAGATAAAAGCTAATAACATCAATCTCTCAGCATTCATTTGCCCAAGAATCTTCAGCCAATTAGAGTTTCCAGTCCCTACAGCTAAAATGTTCATCAGGCTAAATAAATAAATAATAAATGCTGACTGTTTTACTGTAAAATGATGAACAACGTCCACTGGTTCTGTGCCAAGATATTTGTCATGCTCTGTCAGGACCCCAGATAAATCTTCAGATTTGCTTTCTGATAATTTGCTGCAGCCAGTCAGGGTTTGGTTTATTCACCCTCCTTTCCTACTTTCAGCCTGCTTATTTGACAGCTCTGGTCTATTTAGAGATATCACTGTTACTGCTCTTTAGTGGAAGGAAGAGAGAATTTAGCCCCCATATACAATTTACTGCAGCATTTAATGTTCCTTTCTCAGAGATTAGTAAAATTTTTGCTCTTTCTGATTTGCAGGTAAGTGTTAAATTCAGGTTATTCCTCACTCTACATCTTTTAGAAGTCATTGTTATGAGCAGTCAAAATGTTTTGACATATATTTTCTGTTCTTTCACTGAAATACTACATGTTTTTTTATAGTTATGTTTTCCCTGAAATTCACAACATTTTGAATTAAATGCACACATGGGGCATATCTCAAGGAGCTTTTGCTGGCTACAGCCCATCACCACGGGCCCCATACAGGCTTCATCCACTTCAATGTAACATGTGCATAAAACTGAGGAGGCAGGGGTGAGGGAGGGACAGCACTACATTGCAACAAGGGAAGCAATTTCTGAGAAGATTAGCCCATAAAAGAGGTCTTGAACAAAACTCTCTTTAGCCACTGCAGGAACGTATCCTGTCAACACATTCCAGGGATGCTATTTTTCAGCCTAAAAGTCAAGGTTTTATTGAGGTAAAAGATTGTGCTGCAGTCCTGCCCCCAGTTTTACAGCCACATTGTGGTTTCTTTCAATCCTTTCTTTCATTTTCCTTTTTTAGAGTTGGCTCCGTATAAATGATACAAGGGTCTGCTTTTTCTGAGCTTCTAATATGGCCTAGATTATTTCTTGGACACAGGAAAACACTTGTGCATTGGCAGGGGGGAGGGAGGTGGGCAGGGAGAGGGTTGGCTGTTTTTCCTTTAACCAGAGGCAGAAAATATGTCCTAAAGATAGGCTGATCCATTCTAGGCTTAAAAGGACTGCTGACTGCCCTGGCTGTCCTTTTTCTCATTTTCCTCTTTCTATGTGGGTACTAAAATGAAGTTTGTTCTTGTATTGTTTGTTTGTTTGTTTGTTTTTAATTAGTGCAGAGAAAACCAAGGATAGAGGAGAGAAGAGGAAAAAAACTCTGATGATAAAAATATAAAAATCTCTGTGAGCCTTTGAGTCATAATGATTCCTACATATATAATTAGGGTTTTAGGTGGGTGTGAATGACTATCACTACCATCCACCTTGTGATCCTTTTTGTTGTTTTGGTCTTTTTTTACTTCAAATCCATCAACAATGAGTTTACATTTATTTATTACAAAAAACACTTTTTCTTTCTGTGTATTTTTAAATGCCACAGATGCTTTAATGTCCAAAGGGAAGTGAAGGGACATCCATTTTCAGAATTAGTCATAAAGGCCTTGTATAATTTTATAATGCCAAGCAGTTGATGCCTTTCAAGATTAATAGCCAATGCTATGTTGTAAAAATGCAGAATAAAAGTCAATCCTTACATGAGAGAATTACAGCCTAAGCACATTTCTCTCAGAAGGTCTGAACTGACTGGTTTAGTTACTGGAGCTCTATTTTAGTGGTGAGTAGGTGTTTAAGAAGTATTTCTATTATCAAGGTGCCCCCTCCAGACAAAAAAGGAGTTAAATTCACAGTACAGTGACAGACACACAGAAAAACAACTTCCTTGCAAGATACATTAAACAGTAAAAGAAAAAATTAATTTAGGACAATAATTATAACACCAAGTAGAACTAGCAGTGGAAGTAACAATTTATTTGCAAAATGTATTTCTGTTTGTCAGTCTTTTGCAGCCACATTAGAAAGAAATACAAAGGAAGTAATACTTCATCAAGAAAAATATGTCTCTGGAAAGTACAAAATATGAAGGAGGAAGAAATTTTTGTCACAGTGTTTTGTTTTGGTTTGTTTTTTTCACAAATTGATTTTGAATTTTGCAGGCAGGCATTTCATTGTAACATAATGTGAAGGTATTAATACATAAAACATACAGTTACCTTGCCTCTTACAGGCAATACTCCACTCAATTTGTTACTGCCATGGAGATATTGAATAGCCAGTCATCCCGTCAGCGTGATGCTGCGGTGGTTCCAGATTTCATCTGAACTTAAATGTATGGTGAGTCAGAGCTGGAGTCATGGCAGCATTTAATTAACCTGCTTAAAATATGTTGGGAAAACACCTATTTAAAGACACTTATTTCATTTTTTATTTTACCCCTAATATCATCCTTTCACTTCTGGACTATTATGAAACAGTGAAACATGACGTTATTTATAGATTCTTAGAAAGATATTTTCTATCCAAACTAGGTTTAGTGTAAGAATCTTCCATAGGTTCCAAAATTCTATTCAAAGTGTAAGATGTTGTTTTTCCAAGATGAAGAAGCTAGTCTCTATGTAATGTAATAATATGTAATAATGGAATTAAAACAAAAAAATGTACAATACATTTTATCAAAGAGAGGATTAAAAGCTGTTTTAAAATTAAATTTTAAAAAATGTGTGTTTTTAGTTGGACAAGTATTTAGTTGTGATAAGTAGAACTCTTTAAACATATTCTTTTTTGAGATATTAAGGAATTTACTCATCAAATTTCATTTCAAAGTGAATTGGGTGGCAGTTCAGGATCCAAGATTTCAAACTGGCTAACATTTTGATGCCATGCCAATACTGCACCAAAGGCCAGGAAATACTGCACTTTCTCCTTCTCTTTTGGATCACTTAGCAATGGTCTGTAAACTAGAGTCCAAAACATACTCTGGGAACCTGGCTTTTAGCTTTGACTCACAGAAGCAAAAAGCACATCACCAGCTGCTTCCACTTATTGATCCACTTCTACAGTGCTGAAATACTGCTTGAAGTTGGTGTAGCTGGATATTAAACAAAATCATGCAGCCTCTTCAGAGAGATCCTTGAAGAGAAGCTGGAATCAGCACTTTAAAACTTTACTTGTTATTTAGGTTGTGCATTTCTGACTAGTACCTGACCTGCTGTCCACAGAGAAATTCAAGTTGGTACCAGTGGGAAAGATCTTTAAAGATGAAGGTGATCAATGACAAAAAAAATTTATTTTAGTTTATTTTACTTTTAGGCTGTTTTACAGAGTCTCCATCCCTGACTACTTCAAAGTCAGGATGAAGTGATTTTTCACTTTGTGCCAAAAGAGCAACAGAAAACAAAACAAAATAAAAGGAAAGGAAAGGGAGACAAA
This sequence comes from Melospiza melodia melodia, assembly GCF_035770615.1. Taxonomy (NCBI): domain Eukaryota; kingdom Metazoa; phylum Chordata; class Aves; order Passeriformes; family Passerellidae; genus Melospiza; species Melospiza melodia. Next base: position 132,343,372 of record NC_086194.1, on the reverse strand, counting down.
ATCAGAATATGTTTCTGAAAAGCTACTTCCAGTCCTGCTGGATTTCTCATGAACATCCAGGCTTCAGTCTGTCCTGGAGATGATCCCCACAGGGTGGCAGACAGCAATCTGTACCTTAGTTCTCCTAACTGAAAAAAGAGTTTTATCTTGCACCCAGTGGTGTTACTTCAGCTAAACAAGTGAAGTGAGATTATATCTTCTGTATTACAGGTATGAAATCTGCCTGCTCTGAAATGCAATTAAATGAAAATTAATTTTGTTGATGCTAAAGATGGTTGAGTTTGAAGGACACACAGTGGTTAACATAGCTAAGAAAAGCAACTTCTTGAGTGTAGAGGCCCTTTTTTATTCCTTTTATGAGCTGCACTAACTTTATATCTCTGTACAGATCACGCTCTGTCATTTTGACTAAAAGCACTTTTATAATTTTATTTTTGAGAAAAAATCAATAGAGTGTCTCTGAACATACCATCAAGAACTGTAAGTGGGACCTGAATCTTCTCTTTTTTCATAGGGCTAGGAAAGAGCAATTTCTTTCTCTGCAGTTTCTGAGAGGGATGGAAGTGGAAAAAAAAGGAAAAAATGTTTTTCACAACTCCCTCCCAAAACAGTGATCTGATTCTCTTCCTTAGTAGTGATAGCTTCTTTCTATTACAAAAACCTATCTTCTAGTGATTATAAAAAGTATATTTCACATCTGCTACTGCCAGAACAGCTTAAAATGGCATATGACAGAGTGCATGACAAAAGAAATCTGACAGAATCCCTCCATCAATGAAGAGTCAGCCAGGACAATGAACATGGTCATGGTCAAAATTTTCAGTCAGCAGCTGTATGTGCAATAACCCGAGAAATGTTTTGCAAACAATATTAATCCTGGTAGAAATTTCTGAGTAAACCCTGCTTGGGTTTTCCTTCATAGAAGAGTTGAGAAGTGACAATAATAGAGAGCCTTCTTTCAAGAAGAAATAATGAACTATTATTTAAGATCATGAAAAAAAAAATGAAGAGGGATTTGCAATTATTTTCAAGTATCAGGATGTTGCAATACCACAAAGAGAAGTAACCCTAACCAAAAAATTACAAGGATATTACTTACTCCTAAGAACTCAAAATTAGTTTGATTTGCTGTTAGATTTTCTCTTTATTCTTATATTGAAAATCTGTTTTATGTACCTCGGTCCATTTATCATTCTTGCTTCTGCAGAAAAAGTAAGTTTATTTTTAAAAAATCCCATTTCACTGAAACAGCTCCAGTCTTTAGAGTTAATCCTCGCTATTGTCCATCCACAATATACAGTACTGCTTACCTCACATACAGGCAAGAAAACTCTAGGAAAGAAATGTAACTTTACAGTATTTCTTTCAAATAACAACTAGGAAAAATTCATTATTATGAATTTCTCTCTCTAAATGTGCAGAGCAGCAGATTTCATCCTTCTTGAACCAAAACAAATGGTACAAGAATTTTATTCTATTTTAAATTTTAAATACGATACTACTAGGACCAGGGCACTATGACTTAAATTTCCTTTTAGAAAAGAAATGGAAATCTATTATTACATATTATTACTATATATGTGCTTAAGGTAAATAAAAGAAAAATCTTTCTCAAGGCCAGCTTTCCACTCCTAATCTGGTTATGATAGTTGAATCTAACTTGGTATTTACACGCTAGCACAATTCTTGTGTCTTATACTCACATTTTTCTAGATGGATAACAATGTAGAGATTAACTTAAACTAGATCTCTACTTATAGACCTTATAACAGCAAAAAGCAGAAAAGTGTTTCTTTTCTATTACAATTAATCATTGATCAAACATTTGTACTGTCTTGGCCAGACTGGCACATGAAATGATACTGTCTTCCTGTTTTCCTTACTCTAAGTGACATTTAAACGATACAATTAGCTTCCCCTTCCTATTTATCTCAGCTTCTCTTTAAATCAATTAAATTTTGGCTTTCCCCTCCTCTCAAAGGTGCATTGAATTGGCATTTAAATCAAGAAAACTAACATTTCCCTATTACTTGGACATAAAAAACTGCAGGCCTTTGTTTGCAAGCACTTTCATGTTCCATTTACCCATATCCTCTCAGGAGTTTGTTATAGCAACATTAGATATTAATTAATGGAGCTGGCCCATTGCATACTTTGAAGAGCTGGCACAGAGCACTGTGAGTTGGCAGGGGTGCCCAAATGCTGAGCTGATGACAGCAGCAGAGGATGTGGATGGCATGAGGAGGGCATTTCTATCATATTGTTGTCATTACAAAAAACAAGTTGTTCATAGAGCCTAAGCAGATGAAAGCAAACAACATGCAGCCTTCCTCCCCTCACCACTCCCTGAAAAATAACTGTGTTTTGGTTCAGGGGAGCTTTTGTGGGTTTTAGCAGCTTATCAGCTCTTTAAGCCTGTTCTTCACCCCAAGATTTGACTCTGTAAGGACAGAAGCAGTTTAAGCTCAGTGAGTAATATGGAAACTTGTCACTGATTTTCCACAGTGTTTCCTGAATCACATATTTCACATGTGCAATAATAATAAGATTACAGCATTCTTTCTTCTGTGATTTCAAGAGAGATCTTCAAAGAGAGTCTCAGTCACCTTATTGTAACTATTCTTGTGTTGTCTTTCTTCCTTTACAACATGGTTTTATAGAAAAAGGTGTAGGGGCTTTTTCTTAGTTTGCACTCCTTTTCAAAGTCACATCAGACCTTAAAGTGATTAAAGGAAGAATGTGATGTACACCCAACATAGACTTTTGAGGGGGTTTTAAATTTTTCAGATAATTTGTTTAAAAAAAAATAAATGCACATTCAAAACAGAAAACCCAAATCTACACAGCATTTCCACCACAGGCAACATAGAACACCATTTTGCTTTTGTAGGCCAAAAATAAGTCAGACAAAATATTGATTAAATCTTTATTAATAAAAAAAAATTTAGTATAAAAAAAGGTCATTCTGTATACTTAGAGAACAGACAAAGATGAAACTATACCATAGCAGTAAAGTAAGACACAAGTCAATTTAAAGACCCTTGAAATCAAGTTCTCAGAATTGTGCTCTTTTCTGTTGTCATCTGCCATGCTTTTATTGCCTCCACCAAAACTGTAAACTCCCTGAAGCAACCACTTGATACACCTTGGAGTTATGCATAACCATGACAACCATTAGCCTGTAATAAAAAGATGTTGCCTACATTAATGTTTGCTACTGTTAGTTCATCCAGTGATGGACAAATATCCAGCAGGCTTAATGACAGTACATCAAAAAGTTGCACAGATACTAGCCACAAATGTTATAATCCAGCCAAATACTTGTTATTTCCCATAGTACTCGATGTGTTTCAGTCGTGCCCAGTAGAATAAACAATTGTTATACTAATTAGCTTCATTTAGTCTTCAGCAATGCAACGTTATAGTGCCTTTCAAGAGCATGACAAAAGTACATTGGATAACAACAATAATGTGATTACTTTGAGTGGAATCCTTTGCCAGATCTAGCCCTCATAACTAATCTGGCAGAGAGCAGAATATTGATAGAATTTGCCACTTAGGAACAAGTAGGTCTTTAAGCCACAGCAAAGCAGGCAGAAGAAATCTAAAACAAACTAGAAGTATCAACTCTGATTACAGTTGTTCTTATCCTTGGAAAAGGTCAGTTTCTATTAGGATTACTGGTTTCTTGTTCCTCTCCTCAATTCTGTCCTCAAATACCAGCATACATAGGTAGGAATGAAAGTGGTACCTGGGTATTTGAAGTTGGGATCTATGCACTCTGCTTGATCAAAGAAACCAAACTCATTATTGCTTGTTCATATAATTGGGCTTTCTAAAAGCAAAGCTATTGACAAGCATTCCTGTAAACTTACACCCTGTAACTGGTACACAAATACTGGATAAAAGACATGTGCCACACAGCAGTCCTACTCTGGATTATAGACCTGAATCTTGCTTACATCAGTGTGACTGCCTATAGAGCTGGTATCTTAAAGGCAACTTAACTGAATCACCTATTGCAAAGTCATTCAATACACATCTTCCTCCTAAATCTATGATGTCTTATTTTTTCGGTCACTTTTCTCTAATTATTTGAGTCATCAGGATGTTTATTCCTGGAAACTTTCATTAGAGAGACATCACAAATTATGGCAAATCTGGAAAGAACACAGTAGGCTATGGATATGTACATTAAGCAATATCATTTTAGCTACTGAAAAAATATTTTGAAAATACACTTTTCCACTCTCCTAAAGGTTTTGTTTTCCTCTTGCAGCTGAACCCAGACATTAGGAAGATCCCAAGCCTCTTGGAAAAACAAGTCTGTATGTAGCATCTCAGTCAGAAAAGCCATCATGCTGTCCTTTTCAACTGTTGGTACTGCGGAAATATATTTATAAAGGTTATAAACATAATTTTCACTGTATTTACCTCAAAGACATTTATTTATCTGCCTAAGTATTTTTAATGCATTCATATCAGCTTTTTAACATAAAGTAAAATGGCCAAACTGTATAAATGGTTGTGCAAGTTGTACAGGTAGGTGATTAAATAAACATCACCATAAGTGTGAAACAGTAATAGGCACTGCCACCTGCCTAATGGGAAGTAGCATATGAGTTCATTTGTTAAAATGAAAACATAGAAAGGTTGCATAGCATTACACTTGATGTATATTCTACTTAAATCATCAAAACAGCATTGCACCTCACCAGATGGTTTTAGCTGATTATGACTTGTTTACTAACACTGTTACCAAAAGGAAAGCAGAGCAAGTAAGTTATCCCCTATTTCAAAAGCAGGACTCGCCTGCTTGCTGAGAGTGTTTTTCTGCCAACAGTGGGTGGAGAGGGTTCACTGTGGAAGAAGCTTTTTATCCACCAATGTTTATCAATTAACTCTGGTAACCCTGCCAAAGGAGAAAAGCCCACAATATTAGACACTGGATGAATAACAGGCAAAACTAAAAAGTGTTTCAAAGAAGGGAACAATACCATGCAATGCTTTGTCCTGGTCTGTGATGTTCACAGTATCCAAACAGCAGGAGGAGCTGGAAGAAACGCTGGATTCCGAGTTCAGTCTTGCTGTTCGTCGAAAACAGAGACACATGCAATAAAAAAAAAAAAAAAAAAAAAAAAAAACGTGCTTTGAGAGAGTGAACTCTTTATACGTCAGGAGCTTTTCAGACATGCTGCTACCTCGGAGGAAACAATTTCACTGAGCCACAAAGTGTAACTGTTCTACTACAGTTTTCATAAGAACTTTGATATCAGTTTCTCTCTCACTCTACTCCCCTTAAAAGCATACTGAGATCTGTCTGCATAACTTGCACTGAAATCACTGACAAAGCCACTGATCATGCCCCCACTGCTGTCAAGACAAGCAAGTACATCCTTGAAAATTCATGTCCACAACAACCCAATTGCCATGCTTTCCCTTATGACACAACTAAACACTACACTCCCATTAGTGTCCATCGTGGACCTAGGAATCCTAACACACCACGTGGACTCTCAAAGCAGTGATTATTTCACATATTTAGAAACAAAAAATGTGAATTGATTTGTATTGTGCCTAGATTTCCAAAGTAAACAGGAAGTAAAGTAAATAGGAAGTAAATAGGAAGTAAAGTAAATAGGAAGTAAAGTAAATAGGAAGTAAAGGTAGAAACCATGACTTGCTAGGCTAGCACTTTTACTAGGTCATGTTTTATACATATATACATATATATATACATATATATAAATATATATATATATGACACTAATAAATAATTTTAAGTAGAGTAATCTTAAAAATAAAGGTAGATAAATAACCAGAAGCAGATGGTCATTAAAACTAAAGTTCTGTGATATGAAAAACTCTCCAAGAAATTAAAAGCTATTTAGGCAAAGGCAACTCTTTGCCTCCAGCTCATCTAGACATCACCTGAAACACTTTCTGACACTTTCAAACACAAGTGCCAACAACCCGGCCACTTTCTCGGGAGAGGCTCGGGGCTCAGCCTCCCTCCTCCAGAGGCGCTCCCCAGGCAGGGCGAGAGGAAGAGGGGAGAGAAGGGCGGAGGTGTGTTTGGGGCCAAGCTCCCGCCCCGCCGAGCACTCACTCCTGTAGTACTGGTTCTTGGCCAGGAGGCAGCCGGCGGACGGGACGGAGGCCATGGCAGCGACTCGGCGGGGAATCCGGCTTTCTCCGGGAGGAGCCTGCGGAGGAAAGGATGGACGCTCTGTGCCGGGGGAAGGAGGCGCCCGGCGGGGGAGCGGAGCGCTGTCCCGTCGCTGCGGCTCACCTGCGGGAGGGCCAGCGGCCGTGCAGAGGCAGAACCCGGGCCCTGCTCCGCACCGAGCCTCTCCGGGCCCGCGGCCGCCCTTTATGGGACGGGCAGGCGGCTCCCCCCGCCCGGGGGCGGCGGCACAGGCGGGACGGAAGCGAGGGGACGGGAGGGGATGGGAGGGGACGGAGCCCGCGGCCGCCCTGCCCCGCCCGGGTCGGCCCGGGACAGCCCCGGCGGCTTCCGCGTCCCCACAGCGGCCTCTCGGTGCCCGCTCCTGCCCGTGGTCCCGAGCACATCGCTGGAGTGGGGACTAGGAGCTGCTGCGTTGAATGTTTTCTTCCCTATGGGCAATGGGAAGAGCAGACAGGTGCCGGTTTGGATAAAGATTTTTGTTCAGAATCGCGAACGTGGCTATGCATATACACTGATTTCTTTAGTGAAGCCAAAGGAATTATCTCCACTCTCACGGTAATGATTAAAACTGTGATCGCGTAGTCTTGGTAAAATTAGAATGAAGTCCAAGATAGATCACAAAACTACTTTTACTTTCCCATGATAAATGCACAGCTCCTTTTCATTGCTGTAATCGTATTGTATGGCAAAGCTAGTCCAACAGTGTGTGACCTCACCTTTCAGAACTGTCAAGAGAAAAAGTAACAAATAGCTTTGGCTATTTGGTTTGCTCCCGCTCCACAGCAAAACTTTTTGTCCTTTTTTTTTTCCCTAGCAGGAGCTGTGGGTAAGAACACAGAGGTGAAGTGTGTGTGGTACGATGTTACTGCGATGTTACTGTCACATCTGCTTGAATAGTGAATTCTATCTCAAATGTTAAGGACATAGCTCATAATAGCTCCTAGCATATTTATCACAGTGTAAACCACTCTGCAGGGAAACCACCTCTAAAACAATACCCACACAGCATTTGTAACAGGCAAGCAGAGTGTGTTCTCATAGGCCTTTTTACTGATGTGCTGTCAGTCTTGACAATGTGGTGGTCTCTCCTGAGCAAAGACTGAAGGCTCATCACTGAGAAATCTGCAAGATAGACACAGGATATTCCTTGCAGATGACTTTATACCAAGCACTAACACCAGTTACCCCATACATTTATCCTGTTATGTGAAAAACACTGTAAGAGTAGTAGTACTCACTGTTGCAGCTTCTTCTAATCAAGTTCCATTTTCAGTCTTGTTCCATTTGAAGGCAATAAATTTCTGCAACACCCCATTTGTTTTTGTCACCATAAATGCCCTCACACTGAGCACTCTGTTGAATTGTCAGATCCATTCCTGAAAGAGAGGAGGGATCTTCCCAAAGAGCCATAAGAAATGGTCTTCTTGGGCTGTGAGGGGGGGCATTTGTAGTGATAGCATTGTGTCCTAGACAGAGCTAGTAACATTATCATTTATTGTATCTGCTTTTGTCTTACAGCTTTAAAATCCTGTTTTAATGTTTTGGTAATGTTCATTGGTTTGTCAAGGACATTATCAGAAAAGCTGTTTAGGCTCTAGCATGCCCATGGTATAGGCCTTGTATTTTACAAGGAAACAGACATAATTTTCTCTCTTGCAAGCCTCACAAACATCGATCCATTTCAGAGCCGTGCCAAAATACTCAGGATCTGGGGAACACCAGGTCTGTAAAATTTTCAATTGTTTCACTGCTGCACATGTATAATTTGGCTTTATCAGTTGGTATACATGCTCATCTACCACTTTTGGTTTAGAGCCTTTTTTAATGCACTGGAATAGAAAGGGCTTACTTAATGAGAAATTTTCCACTATTTCTCTCACTTAGTCTGTCATTATGTCCTATCTATTGTATTTTCTTTTAGTAAGAATACAGCATCCTCTGAATGTAGAACTGCAGGTTTCCCAAGTGTTTTTTCTTGCATGTTCATTCTGGCAGACTGTTTCTAAAATACTGGCACAATTATTTTAAAGTATTGCTACAAAACCAAGGCATGCTGTTATCTTCAGCTAACAAGAGGGAATTCTGAGATCCAGAGGAGCTAAGATAAAATTTACCAAAAATCTTACACGTCTCATATGAGGGCTGTTTAAGACTTTATTTTTTTTATAACTGTTCAATGCCATAGTTCATTTATCCACTTATAGCTGTCATTTACTTCATATCCAGATTTAAGTACTCAGTGTGTTGATAAATCAGATTCTCAATCAGACACTGAAAAACTTGGTTAGTGGCCACCTGCGATAAAGAAACTCACATAGCATCAATTACAAACTCAGGGGCAAGGTTGCTATTTAACTTTCAAGACAGCATTCAATTGCCTTAACCACTGACCCATTATTTTCTCCCTGAAAGCCTTGGCTGCATCACTTCTCAAATTCTGTCATGAATATGGAAGTAGTCCTATTAAATACATGCTATAGTCTTTTGAATATAACAAACTCAGTTCATACCCATGCTTTATCCAAGAAGAGGCAGGGGCCCTATGAAATAAATAATATATAAATAAATACATAATCTCCAATTTTGTAAAAATGTGTTTACAAAATGTACATTTCCAGCCCCTTGAATTAATAATACTATGACCTTAACAATAGTGTTAATATAGCATTTGTGTATGCATAACTATTAAATAGAGACTGTTTTGTTTGTGATCCCATGAAACATGGATACTTCTCAGAAAGTAACTTGAAATTAAAAATTATATGAATACAACTGATTAAATGGATCAATCTCCCACTGTATTTTGCCAGGATTACCTGACATAACCCTTTATTGCACATTAAAAGCAAAACATCACTGTCCCAAAAAGGAAAACAAACAAGCAGTCTATATTGAGTTATACTTTGAAGCTGACCTGTTAATTATTTACCAAAAATGTTTATCTAATAAACTTAACTACTCTTTCACTTCTTGGAACATCTGTGCGCCTGGTGCTTTCTGGGGTCTTGCTTTGGACTTCTGTGCACTTTTATGACTTTTTTTTACTTTTCCTTGCCACTTAACCTTCTCTAAGAGTACTGTGGCATTTGAAATTCTACAGTGTTGCTTCAGAGCTGTGTCCTGTGTATGATTATATTGGTGCTCTGACAATGTTTAGAGAGATGTGAACAATTTGAGTGAAGGCAGCTTTCTGAATGCATATGCAGAAAGGTACTGTTTTGGCACATGAGGGTTGAATGTTCTCTCCCCACAACCCTCTGGAAAAGCAGACTTTGCACCTTTTCATAAATCATAGAATCACAGAATAGTTTGAGTTTAAATGCACCTAGAAGAATCATCAAGTCCAGCTCTTAAGTGAGTGGCAAATACAGGGATCGAGCCCACACCTTGGCATTATTAGCTTTCTGCTCTAGCTAACTGAGCTGATCTCAATTAATCTTATTACCCATCTACAGCTAACATGTCATTTCAATTTTTTACAGAAAGTATAAATCACTCTTTTTTTAAGGGAAGTGTGTACCAGTTCTCCATGAGAAGACAAAACTTCCTTGAATTTTGTTAATCCATCCATTTTGTAAATGATGTATTAACATTTTTAGAGAACTTTCAGAAACATTTCCTTCATGGATCTCATGGATTAGTAACTCCAATTATTCACTATTTATCTCAACAAATTGCTTTGCATACCTATTCTGTCAAATTTTGAAGAGTCTATAAAAGAGGCTTGCAATAAAGAAATTTCATAGTTCCACTATGTGAAGTAAAAAACTTTGCCATGCAAAATTTACTTATCAAAACCTGTTTAGTTTGTTAGCTGCTTACAAGGACCAGTGCCATCACTTACTTTTTTCATTCATTTGTTTTACTTTTCAAATATTCCTCCAAGCCAAACAGCTCAGCAGGAATGCAGGACTCATCTATCAAAAACAAGAGGAGTTGAGGTATTGATGGCAGTGTGAGAATTATATAAATGGCAGAGTGAGAGGTGGCAGGGGAATGGAAATTCATATTGTATGTATTCTGCAAAAGATACATGGGGCCATAGAGCTGCTGGGGAGATCCTGAGCACAGAAGGGACAAGAAAAATTCTTCTTCACCACTGCAGCGTGTGACACCACTGCAAATCATCAGCTCTGTAGTAATGACCACTCCCAGTAATGAGCTGATTGTTTACTGAGAGCTGTGACACTTTCTTTCATTTGGTTTATTTTTAATCTTTACTACAAATGTGAATATAAATTTGGCAAAAAACAAAATGAAGCAGCACCTTTGATGAAGAGAAAAAGATTTCTTTTTCCTGACCATTTAAGATATTGGATGAGAGAATACTGAAAGCAAAGGGTAACTACTGATCTCTAGAGAGCATGGAGTACACCTCTGAATGATGCACATTGCCAGAAATGTCAGAAAAAGCAGAGAAAACACATACTTTTACATACAAATTGCACGGCAAAAACACTGAGAAAGACTGTACATTTCTAAATTGTTAGCACATCTTTGTGCATTTACTGTGAAATGACAGTTTTCAAAGGCTAAAAGTTACAAATTTCTCTATATTCAGTCCAATTCATGTACAATGCAGCACTACACTCACACAAAAAGAAAGACATTTTAGCATTTGTCACTTTAGTTTTATCTTAGCTCTTAACTAAAGCCATTTTTCTTTGGATCCATGTGCAACAAGCTGCACAAAGTTCTTCCATCAAGCTACATCTTTTACATCTTTCTCAGAAGGATTATCAATCCTTGGACTTTTTGTTACTTTTGTTTCTCAAGTATTCTGAAGAAGAAGATATAAGCTCCCAGTATCACCAAATATAAGGATTAAAAATTGTATTCCTACAAAACAGAATATGTAATTGATTGAAATGTAACCGAATAAAGCAAGATTGAAACATGTTTATATTATGTTTATATTATACCTTTTTATTCTGTCCCTGGAAATTTATTGATCTATAGAGATGAGAAATTTGGCTGGTTATTCAATTTCACACCCATTACTGAGATGCAGGGCCAAATTGCATATTTTTAATACTCTTGTCCATTTTGGTTAAAACATTTTATTGAATAGCATCCACTTTTTCAAATTGCTGTAAAGAGTTCTGTGCATTTTGATATACACCCACAGACTCTTTTCTCATTCACCTCTGTACCTGCTTTCTCTCTGTCCTTGCAGGTAGAATGGACTCAGGCTCACCAGTTTGAGCACAACCTGTTAGCTCTGCAAAGGCATCCTAGAAGGCTGTAGTAGCCCATCATGCCCATCATATTCCTCAGCACTGAGGCATGCTGGCATCCTCATTTCTTTACTAGTTGTTCTGTCACCAGGCCAGATGCTCAGAATGGAGCAGCATGAGGTGCAAAAAGAATCAGGGAACTTGTGAATAAGAAGAACATATTCATAATTTTGCAGCTGGAAAATTTCCCATTAACCTAGCAACAGAGCTAGCCCAGGACAACACAGAGCTGAACTGTTCCAAAATTCAGAAGCCAAAGTCTACTTTTACAAGCTTTCTTAGAGCAAACTGTACATCCTGAAGGTGTGGCTGACTTACATCTATATGGTGAGGTTGTGACAGCAACACCTGAAGAAACATTGAAGCCTTAATTCACTCACAAATCCCTCCAGCATGCAGAGGAGGAAGGCTGGCTGTGTCAGACTTATCACACCAGGATGTCCGGTCAGATCCTCAGTTCATTATGCTTGTTGTTTCCTTCTTCTCTCAAAATTTAACCAGTTGACCTCAGAAGTGCAAACACTATTAGGACTGATCAGGGACTCTGCCATTTTTTCTAGACGCCCACACACTTAATTTCACCTGAAATCAGACTTTGAATATGCTTAGTACCATTCTTTGGCCCTGAAGACAACTGTTATGAAATGGGCAACAGGCACATTGTTTTATGCTGCAAAATAAGATGTTTACTACCAAAATGAAGAAGAATTCTCTCTTGCTTGTGTTAAAACCCAAGCTGCTTGGCAGTTTTTTGGGAAAAAGCCAGGGAAAGCCCTAAGCCATTCCAGGACATTTCTAATTATCTTAATAGAATGGACAATCATGTTCTGTCTCCTGTCAAGGCTCCCTGGCATTAATTCAAGGGTTAGTTAATTTAATGTGACGTCACTGGTGCCTAGTGTAAGATGCAGTCCAATAAGCTGGCAGACAAATGACTCTGCTAAGCATCCATTTGAAAACCTACCATGTTTAACATTTGAGTGTAGATGGCTAATTAGGGTCCAGTTATTGCATTTCTTTAGATCTTAATGGATCTAATGCAGTGGCAGTTTCCATCTCCACAGATGCTGCTGGCAGGAAGTCTTGCTCTGAGGCTTCTGCAAAGCTGCCTCCACACACACACTGCCAAGTCTTTTAGCACAGCAAGGGCTAGAGCACAGTCCCATTCGCACAACCAGGGAGGGCCTTCTGCTTTAAATATGCAACATAAAAAAGAGGAGAACAGGCAATGGCAATCTTTGTTTCTGTGACCATTTAGGAGCAAAAAAACACCCCAAAAACAGGAGAGAAAATAGCCAGACATGCAACTTCCTTGGGAGACCATTCTTCCCAGTCTCAATCCTAGCTGACACCATTGCTAATCCACTAATCATGACATACTGACACTGCACTTCAATTTGCCCTATGAGAAAGAAAAGGTAGCCAAGCTGAGGTCTTCATAAGGTAGAATTGCCCAGCATCCCAGCAGAATTTTCTCCAAATATGAACTCATCTCACTCGCAATGAAGGCATGGTTGGCAGCATGTCCTGGAGCTGAGGAAAGACAGTAGAGCTTCTTCATCCCATCAAACTCTAAGGTGGATGCAAGTGGTTATTCTGTGTCAGGATATACTGTTTACATTCCCACATGGGAATCTGAGGCTATAGTCACTGCTACTGAACCACTAGAATTACAGGCTTGAAACAGTATTAGTACTGTCCAAGAAACACAGAAGAGGATGAAATGAAATGAAATGAAATGAAATGAAATGAAATGAAATGAAATGAAATGAAATGAAATATGGCAAGGGGTCCTTTAATCCAGAGTTTCTCAATCTGTAGGATGTATTTTGCCAAGGCACTAGCAAGAAGCCATAAACAAACCTTTCTCACCACAGAGTTACGTTGAGTGCATCAAAGAGACAGTAATTTACTCTAAATAAGACCAACCCAGTTGAGATATGTTGCTCCAATCTTCTGCCTCTTATGACACAATCTGCCCTGACAAGTGTTTGTCTACTTCCCGTGATGCTGAATCATATCAAAATTGATGAAGAATCAGAGGACTGGTCACTGATGTTCTGCTGATGGGAGGGAAATCTCCTTCAGCAAATGAGAGTCTGATCACATTGGTGATGCTACAGGTAACTCTCCTCAGAGTGACTAGACTTGACTCTGAATACAGCTGCTAGACATAAAACACCTAGTTCCCTGACTTTCACTTTTCTTATAGTTTAAATAATTCCCATATTTTCAGAAGTTTAGTCAATTTTTTTTTCTAACAAATGAGAACTGAGGCCCACATGCAGCCTTGCAATTTCAGGAACACAAGTATTCTTGTAGTATTATTTTATTGACTAGGTTCATAGTAGGTTTTCCTAGCAAATGCCAATATTGAAAAACCAAACTTTGACAAGAATCTAAAGATTCAAGTTGATAATGCAGTCAAGTTTGATACACTTTAATGAAGTTTTCACATTATTTTCATTTGGTCAGTGTTGTGTCTGCATCTTATCACTGGATCTCCTGTCAAGGGTTGAGTTTATCTACTTTCTGATTTACCAGTGAAAATAGTTATAGGCAGTTTTTCATTTATCTTCATCCTACTGAAGTACAACAATTTTGAAATAGTTTTACAAGGATCAGTCTCAGGCATGAGGAGTCTGATCAGACAGAAAGTGCATAGCCCATTTTCCTCACCCTGTTTAATTTGGTTTTTTTTTCCTCTCTTTTGCTTGCACTGCAGTTAACTGCAATTTTCTCAAGTGAATTCAAGTCCAACAGATCCTTCATACATTTTGAATTGAAAGTATTTCACACTTTCGTTGCCAGTTGACTTTTGGCAGAATACTGGAATTAGCTGTAATCAAAAGGTACACTAAATAATTATGTATGTGATCAGAGGTTATGATTACTGCTAATTTTTCCCTCCATTCTTCCTCCTGTTTCCTATCGTGCATCTGTGACAATGCAATCTAGTCTCTTTGAAGAATTTTGTTGAGAAAAGCAAGTTATAGCAGACTGCGAAATAAGAGATCACCCAAATTGCTTATGCATCAAAGCTACAGAAGATATTGTAGAACACATCAAGCTTTATAATGAAACAGAACAAGAAGGTGAAACAGTTACTCCAACAAAACTGTAAACAATTAGTTGATAGTTAATAATTGAAAATGTTTTAGAGAGTATGATACAGGACACGTGTCTGTCTTTTGCAAGAGTAAAAGGAGCTGTGAAAAGTGCTGGATTAATTTCACATATCACTGCAGAATAAATGCAGATAATAGATTGTTTGAACTCAGCAGGAGAACCTTGAAACATCTAGGACTGTTTTATGCAAATCTGACAACGTCACTTCCATTTGGTTCATCTCATTTACCTTCAATTAGACTTTCCAGCAGCTCAGAACCTCCATATCAGTCAAAAGAGAAGAGTTTATAATTGGCTACAAGCGTTCATATTCACTCCTTTGCCTTGGAGAAAATAAACTGCTGTCAGCAATTTAGGGTGGTTATCAATCCTGCAACCGCGGTCCTAGGCTGTCCTCACTTGTTAATGCAGCAGCTGCTGCAACCCTGAGACAGAACTGCTGCCACATGATATTTGAGCAACCCACTTTAGGCCCTTTCAGGACTGCCAAAAAGGTACTGGCCTGCAGTTTGAGAAATATTTGTTGAAAAGAACAGTTTTCCATTCTACCTCGAGTTTTCTTATGAGTCACCTTTGGGAAAAAGTAGTTCTGTGTGGGTGAAAGAGCTTTGGTATTGGAGCTGGGTCATGCACAACAAGGTTAAAGTCAGGCAAGCTGCCAGAACAAAGTCATTTTGCTCAGCATTGGCTTCAACTCTCACACATCTGCTCTGTAATTCACCAGCTTGGTGCTGTCAGCCTTTGGAAGGATCAGTGCTTGAACAGAATACAAGACAACTATTTCTAAATACTTCTGAGGATCTGGGTTCAGGTAATGTTTGGTTTAACAGCAGAGCTCCATCTTTGTAATTTCATCTGGGTGACCCAGGGATGCCAAACAGCTGAAGTTATCTTTATGAATATTGTTGGAGAGATTCATTCCCAAAACCCCACCCTTTTAAAAATTTTATTACATAAAATCTTGAGACTTTTTTTATAATGGATTTTTTTTCTCCAAACTAGCTTGTTAAACAAAATATTCACAAATAAGAGCAGCTCAGATTCAATAATTTAAATATTTAGGCATATTCTTTTATGCACAAGCTGCAATATTCAGAATTTCAGGCACATGTGGACAAGATGGTTCTGCATTAATCAAAGCAGGCACATAGAACAGGGGCAGTTAGTCAGCAATAAATTAAAAGCCAACAAGAACAAGTCCTATCCTCAAACATTCACATTTTGCACATAATTACTGTGATTTTGTGATTTATATCACAGATAGAGTTTTCTATTTTTTTATTTTCTGAAAGTGTAATACATATAGTAGAGGCATAAAATGGCATCTGAACCAAACAACATTTCTGAATATAAAAGCAGTGTTTCTGATACAATTCATAACCTCATTCATTTTAATTGTTACCCAGTCCAAAATTATATCCTTTTCTATTACACCATGATGACTTCTTTAATTTGCCAGAAGTACAAAAAATGAGAAAAAAAAAAAAAAAGATCAGAAAATCTTACTGCAGAATTTCAGTTTTCTCCCAAATATAGCTGCAAAATATTTTTCTAATAGAAATTTGTATTAAAGTGGGAGAGATGTTGTGGTTTTGAAATTGATGGGAACTTTGATAGTTCTGTAATGGATAGTATTTTGTATATTTTAAAGTACTCTGTCATTTTCCTTGACTCATTTATTTAGGGTTCCTTAAATGAATTATTTAAACTCAAGCACTTAATCCACATCAACACTTTCATTAATGTCACAGTTAAGTAAGCTCAGAAATTGGGAGTAAATAGTGTCATTTGGTCCTGTCACCTCCTCACTACAAACACTGGAGCTCGAATCCAGGAGATTGAACTGGTGCAGGTGTCTGGCCAAGGAGCAGGGCTCACAAGAATCACCGGGGTGGCCCTGGCAGCACCTGAGAAGCACAAGAGTGCCTGTGAAGCAGCTGTGTTATCAGTGAGCGAACACCTCTCCCTGTGGTTTCCCTGCTGTACTATTCCAGGTAGTAAATGAAATCTGGCTCACCTTGTTCTTTGCACTGGCAGCAGGCTCAGCTTGGAAAGCAGCATCTCTTGGCTGCCTTAGGGCTCCAAATTCCCCCTTCTGTAAATTTGCATCTTGCCAAATGATCATTAAAACAAATTTTTTCATTTTTGGTTTTTAAGACGAAAAAGGCACATTCTTAATACATGCCTAAAAGAACTCACTTCTTTTACTTTTTTAAATTATTATTTTTTCTGAATGGAAGATCTGAAAGCAAGTATCTGAACCTTATGAATTCTGTGATGTCATTTGGAAATGCACCATTAGCACTGGCCTTTTATATACGCACATATCTGAGCTAGGTGGAAATCTGAGAAAGGCAGCTCTTTACCTGTTCAGCTGTTTCTTTCATGGATCTGCAGAGCTGCCAGACAAGCAGGCAGAATTAACCCCTGTCAGCAGCATTCCCAGGAGCACAGGAAGGAGGCTCAGGCTGCAGTGCCTGGTCTGTGTCTGCAGTTCCCTTAGTCTGCCACAGGCATGTTGTGCTCTGCCAAGGATGAAGTCCTTGAGGCCGTGACTGCAACCATGCAAGCTCTTCTATCTCCTTTGAAAGATGTCTTTTGCTCCTGCACAGACCTACAGGACCTGTAAGATCACTGCCGGCTGCTGCCTTACAGCATCTACCCTGTGATCACTCTATTACAGCAAGCTACAGCTTGTGACAAAGGACAACAGAGGTGGCACAAAGCTCCAGGTATCCTCCAGATTCATGAACAGTAAAACCCATCTTCCCAGATGGTTTCTGGAGGCCACTCAGCTTCTGGATCTCCTTCACTGTGCTCTTCAAAAGTTGTGCCAATACCAAATGAACGTCTGATTTTCTGATGCACTAAAAGCATGCCAGATGCACCATCAAACTCAGTTTTGCCAAGTCTTAATAGCTCTGGATATGCATCATGAGCCCCTCCTGGTGCTGATTTTTGATCCCATCTCAGAAACTGCTCAGTGCTGGAGAGGTATCACACCTGCTTCTCTTTCCACTTTCCAAGTCTAGAAGTGTATAGGCATTTTTTTCTTGAAAGCTGTTTCTGCCAGACTCCTTTAGATCCATAGCACAGCAGTCTGGTATTAGTAAAGCTGTTGTGGCTGTGCATGCAGTGAAAGTCTGCAGGCCACCACCAACTGCTATTTTCCTGTCTGGTGAAAATCTATACCATCCTGGACATCTTTGCTGTGTTCAGAGGGCAAAACACACTCAGCTGTGCTATGTGGGATGTGATGATGACATTTTTGCCTGCTCAGTGTTCCCTGGGCAAGGCCAGTGCTTAACACACTCTCATGGGCCGAGAACCCAGAGGCAATGCATGCACACATAACTGAGCCATGCAGACATCTGCTACAGGTAGAAAATCTGAAAATTAGCATGACAGACTCTATTATCTTTATTTTTCTTGTTTCCAGGTCTGCATACATAAAATAAAAAAGCCAGTGTACACATTTAGTATAATCTATTAATTTTTTTTTTACCAAATCAACATCCGTAGCAGGTGGAAATATCATTTTTTCAAGTTTTTTAATACAGTTTGACAGGTAAGACTATGAAAGCAGTAGCTCATTATTTTGTATTTATGAACCAAGCTGAGATTCTATAATATCCTGTCCTGATGTGATCTATTGTTGTACTCTTATTTCCAGCCACTTTTATCTGACTGCTGCTGGAAATTCTACCCATAGGTACTGATGCGTTGCCTTTGAATACAATCACATATTGTTGCCTGTTCTCTCAGTTTGATTTATTTTGGGTGATAAATGAACATCTTGAGGCAGTCATCAGACTTTAATTTGACTGAACAGATCGTAACTGAAAATCACAATTTTCCTAGAGCACTGTTGAAGAGCAGCCAGTCATTTCACATTACCCATACATTGTTGGCTGTTTACTGGTTCTCTGCAACATGCACTAGGAATCCTGTTTGCAGTATTTACAGCACTATTCACATATTTTACTATCAATGTTTTATAAGCTACCAGCAGCAGGAAAAAAAATTTACTCACAGAGCATGTGATACTGGGAAGAATATAGAAATGGAGCACAGTTACCTATACACATCCAAAAATATACTAAGTTGCCTGACATACCATGAAAGCTAAAAAATCCTTTGTAGCTGCACATTATAACTTTTTAACCTTTTTTTTTTTTTTTACTTCCTGAAAGTCTCTGCAGAGCCTCAGGTGTGAGAAACACTATACTTTCCCTTGCAAGGCTTTTTTAACACAGTTTTCTGTAGGTCATGTTCTGCTGTTACATTGATGTAAAACTGTTCCTGACAAAGGATTCGTTTCTGATTTATAAGACTGGAAATGTTCTATCTCTTTCCTCCCCTCATTTCTGCCTTTGCTTTCCCTTGCCTTTTTTCAGCTTTACATTGAGTTTAAGGGCTAGTAAATAAACTCATTCAAGCTTCTGTACAACATCAGCCACGGGATATTCTCCTCTGCTGAGCCCAAAGACTTCTCTCTGGCTGAATAATATCTTCCAGGAAACACCTGATCTCATTTTGAAGGCAGCAAAAGAGGGAAACCCTGCCACTTCTTTGCCAGCCTGCCTGCATTTTCCTGTAATCTGAGTTTTCCTATTTGCACAATGGCATCCAAAATGGTACCTTTTGTTACTTTTGGTGTCTGTTGATTGTTAAGCCCATGTAGAGTTCTAGTAAAGCTGATACACAAGAAAGGAGCCTTTCTCATTTTAACAATCACATCAACTAAAGCAGCAGCTGATTTTAACAGAATTTATTTACTTTAAAGAGCAAAATTTTCTGGCTGAGTTCTGATACAGCAGAATAAGCATGGTCAGCTTCCATAAAAAAAACTTTTCAAAACTTTCCTGTTTCCATAGGAATCCCGCCAGAGTGCTCTTCCCCCGCTGTAAGCCCAATACCACTGCAGGCTCTGCACTCTGAGAATTATGGGCTGCACCACTGACTTCTCTGCTGGGACAGGGCTGTAGGGCTCCATGGGGACAGGAAGGAGCTTAGGTTGTACATTTCTTCTGTACCTCTGGTGCTCAGCACAGCAAGGCATCCTTCATGCCATTTGATTCATCTCATAAAGGATTCCTGTGAGCTTAGCACTTCTGTGTGGCAATCCCTCTGTACCACTGTAACTCCAAGTTAGCCCCTGTATCAGAAGTTTAAAACTTACACTGTCCTCACAAAGGGTTTGAACTCTCAAAACTACATATTTTGAAATATGATCCTTTGTACCTACTTGGTACTGGTTTTACTAGTATGAGATAAAAAGCAAGACTTTATTGTAGTCCTCAAAAGTTGAAATCCCTTGCTAGGTCCACCCTATCACCTAGCTGATGCTTTAGATAATTTTCTGTTGAACTATTTATGCACCCTTTTTTTCTGATAAGTATATTTATTTTTGCCACAGATACAAGGGAAAGGCTGGCATTTTCTACCACTTTTGATGGGAAAAATGTTTTTATACCAATGTTTGTATTTCTTTAGTTATTGTCTTTGCACCTCATTCAGAAGAGAGTCCTGGAACAGAGTTTCACCTGTCAAAATCCATAAATTTCCTGCTAAATTAATTTAAAACTATACAAAGGATAGAAAAACCAATTGTGTGTGTATGACCTGCTGCCACAAGCAGATAGATCTTCAAGGGAAACCATTTGTTGCCATGCCTTGCTTTGAAACCATCCTGGTTTGCTGTTGAGAAGTATTTTCCACTGCTGATGCTGCCTTAAGTCAGGAAACAAGGTAAAAAATATGGTGAAGATAAAACTCAGTATGGACTCTGTGCTGAGCCTCTTTAATGAAGTAATTTTCAAAGACACGTGTGGAAGAATGTGAAGAACCTGCTGAATTCTTGTTGTAACATACATCTTTTTCGTAGTTTGGCCTATAGATCCTATTTGCAGTTACTTTATGTTTTATGGAGTGGCTGTTACTTTATGTTTTATGGAGTGGCTGAAAATGATATGATTGTAATTATGAGAAAATCTCTTTGGAAGGTGAAAGGACTTATGTTTTGCATAGCTTATAACTTCTTGTGTAAAATATTTTTATTTTATTTTGAGCCAAACCTTGAATGATGGTTCTCTTGCATCAAGGACTGCTGCTGTCAGTCCCTGGAATCAATTCAGTTGGAGAGAGACTAAACTGGTGAGTATGTTCAGAGTATTGCTCCATCTTTCAAAAATGTGTTC
This sequence comes from Melospiza melodia melodia, assembly GCF_035770615.1. NCBI lineage: Eukaryota > Metazoa > Chordata > Aves > Passeriformes > Passerellidae > Melospiza > Melospiza melodia. The sequence continues at coordinate 132,322,616 of NC_086194.1, read as the reverse complement.
AAAACAACATCATGTACTTTTCAGCTGCAACCTCTCCTGCCTGTCTTCCCAGCATCAGGTGAATGAGATACAGAGGATTGCTGGAAGAACCAGAACAAATATGTATTAGAGTGTCTGGAAGCACAGCATGCCAAGTTACATACTGAGCTGCTCAAAGTCCACTGGAATTCTGAGAAACAGGAAACAGCACTAACATTGCCCTGAAAATCCCTGTTCTTCAGACATAAACAACGTTCTGCTATCTGCCCAGCCTTCTGTGAGTCATCTCTACATAGGGCTCTTTAAGGAAAACTTGACTAAAACACAATATCCGGTGAATATCAAACTAATGATGAATACATGTTCCATGAGCTATTGTAAATTCTTATATAAGTCACTGGCAGTGAAATGCTCTGCCCCATAAATGAAGCATGAGATGGGCTGATAGGCTTACAGGTGCCTCAAGGCTTTGCAAGGCAGGCAGGATGGCCTTCCCATTCTGTGGAACCACTCAGGACTAAAGTCTTGCCTGCTGGGCAGGAGTGTCAGCCCAGAGTGCAAGGCCAGCTCAAAGCCTATCTGAATGCCCATCCACACTGGCAAAGCTTTGCCCTTCAGACTGAGTCGTACACAAGGTTGCACTTAGGCTGGCAGATTAGGAGACAGTTTTCAACTTGGGTGCTGGTGATGCTCACCTGGAGAGGGGAGTTCGTGTGGTCCCTCTGCTAAAACTGCCATTTTCTGTACTCCAAACCATCTCTGCCCATCTCTCAGCTTTTTTTATTTATATTCCTTAGAATTAAACCCTGTCAGTATTATTCAAGTAGGGTAATTTAAGACAACCAGTCAGTAAAGTCAAGCCCTAAAAGAATATTATCCTGTTTCTGCTGAACCGCATGTAGGAGGAGTAACAGGAATAAATTGGTTCATCCTATTTTATATTTCCAGCCGAGGTATTCAGCTGCCTTGATATGAAATAGCTCAAAAGAAAATTTTGTCCATTTAAGATATGTAATAGTGGAGTTGCATTCAAAAGATCTGTGTCAGCAGCTCCTTGTTTCAAGCCTTCATATTAAAAAACATGATGAATGTTATTTTATGCCTGTATGCTCAAGCCAAGCAATTTATGGTGTTTAAAAATGAATACAGATTGAAAAGCCTTTGATAATGCAAAGCTCAGCACTCTGGATTTCCTTTTGCTCCTTTATATGCGCTGCCAAAATATTTGCTAACCAGCTGTAACCTTTACCCCAGTTTCCCTGGGTACTAAAATAGACTGTTGTGCTGTAGATGTGTCCCTCTGCTTTTAATTTGCTGTTCACGTATACTACAGCATGTAGTAACCAAGAGCCTTTTGTAGGGCAAAGGTGACCCAAAGGAATACAGTGAAAACAGCAAGAGGAAAACATCGAAAGTTGAATCCTACGTGCAAGCAACATCCTCTGACATTTAGTGAAACCCAGGTTCAGATTTCTGAACAGAACACTCATGATCCTGAATCATATCTAAAGTATTTTCTATCCAATCTCTTTTTTTTTCTTTGCTAAAAACTCTTTATATTCTGATTTAAATTATAAGCAAGGAATTTGAATGTGTATTAAGCTAACATGCTTCAGGACCTCACCACCACTATGAGGAAAATGAATTATTCTGATTTTGCATTCTTTAATGCAGCTTAGAACAGTTTAAGCCCTCATGAAAATAGGCAAAACAAGCTAGGATATTTTTCTTGGTATATATTAATAATAATAATATACAGACCAAATGCTAATTCAACTAAAATCCTCTTGATCAGGTTAAATGAAAAAAAAAAAAGGCTTCAGGGAAAAGTCTTATAACTGTAATTTGCAATATGCAGTACCTTTTGTCTAAGGGTTTTATAAATATTAAAAGCCAGAATGCAATACATCATTGTAGTCTTGGCTAAAAGGAGTATTTGCCCTCAAACAAACAGTTGAGGTCACAGTCGCAATTTCAGAATTCAGGACTCAACAACCATGTCCCGAAAGACCAGTAAGAAAAGGAGCCATTGCAGACTGGACAAGGTTGCCCAAAGGTAGCAATTATAGGCTGCATCAAGCTGCAGAACAAATGATCTGCACCATCCTGATTATCCTGCAGATTGAGAAGGCATTAAGCATCATTGTATTGCAAATTCCTAATTACATTCTGCCTCATGCAAGGCTCTTTGTCTCTGTGGCTGGAAGCCACAGTTTAGGCTTTTTTCTCTATATTAGGCTTCTTAATGTGTTTTTCACAGGAAGCCAACGGGATGTGTCTCAAAAATATATTGTTTTAAGAATGTGTACATTATGGGATTCCTAGCAACATGAAGAATACCAAACCTCTGTGGATTTTATGGCTTAACCAAGTTTGTTGATATTGGATTTAAAGCTCAGAAAGAGCGCATCTCTGCTGCTGGAAACACCGGGAGAGTTCTGTCCTTAAATTATTTTCTATGGTTCAAAAATTCTCACATTTTGATTTTCCCTAGGTGCCCGTGTAAGTCTTTTTAAAATACCATGTTGTAGCAACAAAATTTTCTCTTAATGTGGTCTCTCTGTATTTATGTATTCTAACATATACACTCCACCTTAAAACTAAATGCCGAAAAGTCACACATTCATATATATAATTTAATTATTCATAAATACAAGTGGCATTTAAGAAATTTACCATAAGACTGAAATCAGCAAGTTGCCAGAGGAAAGCAATGTACTTTTCCGAAAACAAAAAGAAAACCTCACTCTTCTTCCTCAGCCCTCTGTCCAGATGTCAAAGAGAAGATGCCAAACTCATAAGGAATGGTTTTCTTACATATAGAGATGACAATCTTCTACATTCATAAAATATACATGTTCTGAGGGGGAAAAAAATCTACTCATTGAATTATAGAATAGTATAATTTGCAAATGTTTGAATGGTTGTATTTAAAGCACTGAGATAGAATGCTTCTGTGTACAGCAGGTGTTTTTCTGTTGTCTGTTACATGTCTATCAATACCGAGTTGTTTTTAGACTTGTTCAAGAACAAAAGAACAGAATCCAAAGGCTAAAGACGTTATACATTTAAGTGTTATCTCAAATTTCTCCAATTTCTTTAAGAAGCTTTAGAATCCTACTGCAAACCATGAGTCTTGTTTTCATTATCATGTCATGTATTCAAAATATTGATGTATGCATACAAGTAAAAGAGATACTGTAAGGGTTCTGAAAGAAATGTGTATGCCTGTGCATGTCTCACAGTTCTACCTAGCTCATTACTTGATTTTTATTTTATTCAGTTGGTGAGGATGGGGATTTTTTGGCAGAATAATGTGTTCACTGTTTTAATGTGGATGCAAGCATAAAAGCTGGAAAATTAATTGTTAGGACAAAAACTGCTGACTCAACCACTCAGCAGTATTTCTTGTTCTTAAAATTCTCTTGTATCAGCACATAGTTTTATGACTCATATAAACTATAAAGGATGAAGATTAAGATTAGATTATAGAAGGTATTAAATCTAAATTTGTGTACTTTTCTAATTTTTTAGTTTATCTTTAATATTAAGGAAGGGTGAAATCTCAAATTTCAATCACATGTGAAAGATTGTACCACTACCCTCCACTGAGGAAACTGAGATTGGTTAGAAACACAGTGAAAAAGGCAGAAAAGAAGATAAAATGTCAGGTGAAAGAGAAACATGTTTGAACTAAATTCAACTTTTACCTGTGTGGGCACATCTACATGGGGACATCAGTGTGCTAGGTCTAACATCCACTTTCTTTATACTGTACATTAAGACTGAAATAATTTGCCCCATACTTAATGTCAAATCAGCTGCATCACACAGAAGTACTTTTGGGGCTAACATATGAAATGAGATTTTTGAGAAGTGATGTAATGTATGAAATTAGAGGGTATTACCATTCATCCACAGAGATCCTCACTCATTCTTCTCCTGGAGGCCTTGTTCCTTTATGAACCCACTTGTGCATGGACTCACTAACTAAAAGAACCTCATATCCAAGATCTAGAGCTTCTTAGGAGTCAGGGTGATTTGCCTTACCTCTGTGCAAGGCTCTGCAGCTAACAGGCCCCTCTAGGCAGCAGGCTGTCTCCATCTGCAGCCTTGTGCTGGTGCTGTGTCTCTTCTGTATCATACTGCATCTGAGCTCCTGCCAGGCCACCCAAGGCACATGGTGGTCTGATTTCTCTGCTGTCACCCACAGAGCTCCATAACTGGGTCAGAAAAACAGAGAGATGTATTTTAATTGGTCAGCCTGCTATTCCTTCGTCCCTGATGTTCTGCAATGCCTCCTGCACAGACAGTTCTTATGGAGCAGCTCATCACTGCCATGCCTGTCTCCTGACTTTGCTCACACTAACCTCCCCATACAAGCAGTCCTTTAGTACTAAAAAAGGCAGCTCTGGAAGGGGGTGAGCTTGCTGTGGTTGTGTTGTGAGCTAACTCACAGACCAGCAGGCTCAATGACCCTGTCCTGCTACTGTGATCCATCACACGTGGCTACTGAATGCCCACTCTGTGGCCAGGGCAGAGGGAGAACAGAGTCTTGGTGTGCTTGTCTTGGGGGATCATAGCTAAAAGTAACCCCAGGGAAAGGTGGTGGGGACATACCAGCAAGGTTTAAATTAACATTTTAGCTTTCTGTTCAGGAACTTGTACTGATAGATAACTCATCACATGAGTTTAACTGGACAGGCCTCCCAACGTTGCCAAATTTGGGAAAACAGTGTGGCCCATGCCACAGTCTCCATGTGTAGAGCACTCTCCTAAGAGTGTTCTGCTCTTCTGCAGCACATTCTTGTTGCAAAGAGAAAGGGAATAAACCTCTTTTTCTAATCTTGATTGAACAACAACAGGAAAAGAAGCAGGGTCTTGCACTGCAACCAGAGATAAACTCTCTAATGGAAAGATCATTGAGTAATGAAGACTGCCCAGGGAGCTATAGTGCCTGCCTCACTGGGGATTTTTTTTTGAGCAGGACATAACACAGCCATCTGTCAGAGATGATTTATATAGAGCTTATTCTGCCTTGGAGCAAGGCATAGTCTGACCGACCTTTTTGGATCCCTTCCAGACCAGCTTTCTGTTATTCCCAATGCTAAGATGCTTGTGTAGATACGAAGTATGCTTTTACACATCGTATTTCTTCAGTACTCAGGGGGAAAAACCCTTATCTCCTATAATTTATATTCCATTTCATTAGGTGTAATTACAGTTTAAGGCATATTTATTCATCCTGTATGTACCCTATTCATATATATATATATATATATATATATATGTATGTATATAAATTCATCTGTAACTCTGAAGTACTGGAACATAGTCACCTTTAGCTTTCTCTTTAATCTGAAGCTCACAGCTCTGCCAGAGTCTAGGATTAGGACTCTGCCCAGATCTGTCAAAACTGTAAAGGTGAAGGATTGAGCTGATCATCTACAGAGATTATTGCTTACATGTTGTTATCTGAAGCTGGCAATTAAAGCCAGGCTGAAATATAAGAAAAAGCTGTGGCACAGGAAAACAAGAAAAAAGCGGTGCACAAGCAGATTTCTGTAATGGCTGGCTGATCACTGCCACATGATGGAGAGCAGCATCTTTGGTGATGACCCTGTTTTTCTCATCCCACAGCCATGTAGAACCCAGTGATTCAATATGTCATCTTAAATTGTTTGCCCTAACTGCACAGTGAGATAGGAAAAGGCAGATTATTTCAAGCTAGTAATGTCTAATGTTGTCAGAGATATCTTGAAAGCAAAAATAAATTCTGTATTAACGCATAGTGCCTTAGGCACCATGTCTAATTCATTACCTTCTTCAAAGGTTTTTTTAATGGAAATTATCAGTTTCTATTGACTGATTAATAATCCAGTCTCTGCTTTTCTCTTTTGTTCACAAATTAGCTTGTGTTTGACATTTAATACGTTCTCCTTTATGTTACCCAGAACATCTTTTGAAAAACTAGTAAGAATCAGATTTTGCATGCTATGCAGGTGCTATTTTGTAAACAGAATACCCTGGCAGATTCTTCTTGTGCCATTGAAATAGTTCTAACATGCTGACAAATTATTTGACTACTTTATTTTAATTTAACTGTGACCCACTAACACCAACGGCTTATGAGACATCTAGTGTAGACCTCCCCAGTATTTATATAATTAACTAGGTGTATATGCATATGCATATGTATGCTTAGAATTTAGGAAAGTCTTTTTTTATGCCTTTCTTCTTGAAAATCCCAGAAAGGGAGCAAAGCTGGGCTAATTGGTGTGTAATGATTCATAGCACTAGCTGAGTTATTAACTTCAGTCCTTACCAAAATACTATTGTTTTACCTTTTTCCCCATTATCTCATCTGACTGTAATGAGACCTTTTCATTTTCTTGTCCTTGATATAGAGCAGAGCTGCTGAGGTCAGGAACAATCTTCTCCGACTGCAGACCAAAGAAAATTACAGCATGTTCTAATACTTGTTCATTACTGTTTGCTCTTGCTCCTTCTCCTGCCCAAGTTTTGTAAGTATCAGGCCCTGAGTTTCTCTTCTCGAAGGCTCATGATACTTGATGTCAGTGGGAGAAAAGAGAGAGGCTGTTTCATGTGCATGACCCATTCTGGAGTCCATGTCATTTAAGGTGAGCTGGTAAACAGAGAGGGATCCCTGGCTGCACAGCTATAAACACACAGAACCAGGCCTGCTTTCTGGGAAAGGTCATAGCGTGCTTTCTACATGTGGATGTACCTTCTGCTTTCCGAAGCAGTCTGCCTCACACTGACCTGTGTACAGAAACCCTGGTCTATGCCAGCCCTAACATCACTCTCCCACAGGAATTGTGTGGCAAAGATTACTTGGCCTGAACTGAAATTATGCTAGGAAGCATGCTAACAAATTTTTATTTGTTTCAGCAACATGCTGCAATTATGAGATGATTCTTGAGCGAGTTTCCTTGTTTTGTGTCATCAACTTGAATAGTTACAGAGTCAGTTTCTACACAAGAAATCCTAAAAGTCACAAAAAATTTCTCACAGCATGTAAAGAAAGGGCTGTATCTCAACCTTAGTGACAAAAGCAACTCTGCTGCTACCATTTCCCCTCATGGAAAGCACTCCCTCTGGATCCATACCAATACCATGTAGTATCTGTGCCTACAGGACAGAAACAGAGTTAACAGGAGCACAAACTCTTTCAGTCTGCAAGATCTGATATGAGCTATATCCTCCTGTTTACTTATCCATGTACAAACACAAAGAAAGACACAGGCATACTCCTAGGACCCACCAATCAGGCAATTTACTAAGATGTTGCTGTGAATGAATGTCTGGTCTTCAAGTACTACAGTTCCTTCTCCCAACTGGACATGTTCCAGAATGCATGGTGCATGAATTTCAGCAGATACTTTCTGCTTTTATAATGTTTTAGCAAAATTAAATATTGCTGGCTATTTTTATTACTGTAAGTGTTCTTAGGTAATAAGCTGATTAATAAAGTTTTGTAATTAATTTACTGGTTTAAAAGAGGCAATCAATAAATTTCATTAAGAGAGTAATTAATGGCTTCATATTATCTACTTCTTATATAAACCGAACAGTAAAGGTCTTTGATCCCTCACTACATCCACACAGAGAATCTGAGCCTGTGGGTGCTATAAAGGTAAGTTATTGCTCTCTTAAGTACCAGCCCATGCTTATTTAAAAATTTAATTCCACATAAAGGCTTCTATGCCTGCCGTAGCCTTTCCTGTCTTGTCCTCAGTGTGCCCTGCACAGAACTTACCAAACACTGTCATCTCTCTTTCAGGCGGAGGCAGCATCCTGTCCTGCCTCTGGAGAGGCAGGGTCATCACCAGCAGATGCACAAAATGTTAGCCCAGGGGTGTTGTTCACTGCCATCATTATTCAGTGTAAGGTCACTGTAATGCTGCAGAATTTCCTTTCTGTATTTGTACTGCTTAGTATAATTTAAAACTAATAATAATCTGTGCACTTGGTATTGTACTACTGATTCTGATTTTATAGCCTTTTCATGAGAAATTGCAGCTGAAATTCACCAAGAGTTTGCATTTACCATTATTTGCATAATGCCAGTAATGTTAAGGTTTCTTGCATTTCAAGATGTAAGAAAAAGCTCGAACTACATTCCCTTCTCTTTAAGGAAAAATCTGAACTACATTTCTCTCTCATCTAACCATTTTAGCTTTCCAGTGTTTTTCCCTTTCAATTTCTACCCATTTTTTTAACAAGCCCAAAATAATTGGGGTAAGAAAATGTAAGAAATTAAAGATTTTTTTTATTTCAATCTAAGTCTTGTAGTGTGTCTATCAGTTTTGAAATTAAGGCTATTGTCTTCCAAAACATAGACTTTCAACACAACATGGCAATGCATTTGCACTCTTATTAGCATTCATGAAATGTTCATCACTCTCTGATCTTCAAGCTGATAAAACTTTTACTTATGTTTTTTTGTGCTTCTTTGGTTTTATTTAATTTTCCAGCAGTTACAGTCCATGTTATAAATACCATCAGAGTTTTAATTGGCTAATTTACCTGCTCAGTTCTGGAAGGGCAGAGATTACTTGCCAGGGTTGCTTGGAAAATATCCACTAAGGAACAGAAGGGACAGGAAAAAATCTCAGGTCCCTGGGTACATAGGACAGTTGTCTCTTGTATATTGGATTTTCCGAAAAAAACCCAAAACCTCAACAATCTAAATCACCTTGGGAAGATTAAGGGTGACAAGAGCAGCTGTTTCTTTTTAAAGAAAAGCATTCTGATGCAGATATTGAGCTTGATGGCAGGTGTGACCTACAGTGAACTTTATCCTGTTTTGGTGCATCACTTATATGACATTTATAATCACTTTAATATTTTAAAGACACTCATTTGTGATTATATTTAGGGTTGAGTTTCTTATTATAAAAAAAAAGAAAGCTTAATATTAAGGAAAGACACCATCTAGTACTGACCCCTACATGATGAAATAGTGGAGCTTTTTATAGTGCTGACTTGAGCAATATGAGGCTGAAATTAGGAAATAACAAACATAAATGTTTAAATGTTTATTTTATAACACAGCTGTCTATTGCAAAATGTTGTTTGGTCCAAAAACAAAGTGCTCATTTTGAGTATGTTTCTGGTGGAAAATTATTGGACTTATTCAAACTCAAAACACAGTGTTTCCTCTCTACAGATCCATCTAGAATCTTAAATTCTATGCCATAGAGGGAAATTTGGAACTGGTGTTGTTACAGCTGGCATTGTCTTATTATTGAGATTAAGTATTTGGACATAAATTGGGGAAAAAAAACTTTTTAGCATGATGATTTTGAATTTCCAAATCAAATTTCTCTGGAAAAAGTTTTATCTCCTGAGAGAAACTTAAAATTTTATAATTTAAAATTAAAACGCTACAGATTGTGAGAATTTACCCCCAGGGTAAAATCTGGTGTTCCATCCAGCTCAGCAGCCACTTACTGTCCCCTGGAGTGTGAGTGCCCCAGAGCTCTCACCCTACAGCAAGAAGCCCTCAGAGAGGCAAGCAGAAATCTCATTAGCCAGCACTGCTACAACACTATTTTAATAACAGATTTAAATATAAGAAGAGCCCTTAAACCTCAGCAACAGTAAAGTTTTCTTGAAAATATAGAATCAAAGTTTTCAAGTTTTGAAAAGAGAGAGAGAGAAAAAGAGAGAGAAAAAGAGAGAGAAAGAGAGAGAGAGAGAAAGAGAGAAAAGAAAGAAAGAGAGAAAAGAAAGAAAGAAAGAAAGAAAGAAAGAAAGAAAGAAAGAAAGAAAGAAAGAAAGAAAGAAAGAAAGAAAGAAAGAAAGAAAGAAAGAAAGAAAGAAAGAAAGAAAGAAAGAAAGAAAGAAAGAAAGAAAGAAAGAAAGAAAGAAAGAAAGAAAGAAAGAAAGAAAGAAAGAAAGAAAGAAAGAAAGAAAGAAAGAAAGAAAGAAAGAAAGAAAGAAAGAAAGAAAGAAAGAAAGAAAGAAAGAAAGAAAGAAAGAAGAAAGAAAGAAAGAAAGAGAGAAAGAGAGGGAGGGAGGGAGGGAGGGAGGGAGGGAGGAAGGAAGGAAGGAAGGAAGGAAGGAAGGAAGGAAGGAAGGAAGGAAGGAAGGAAGGAAGGAAGGAAGGAAGGAAGGAAGGAAGGAAGGAAGGAAGGAAGGAAGGAAGGAAGGAAGGAAGGAAGGAAGGAAGGAAGGAAGGAAGGAAGGAAGGAAGGAAGGAAGTGTCGGAAGGAAGGAAGGAAGGAAGGAAGTGTCGGAAGGAAGGAAGGAAGGAAGTGTCGGAAGGAAGTGTCGGAAGGAAGTGTCGGAAGGAAGTGTCGGAAGGAAGTGTCGGAAGGAAGGAAGGAAGGAAGGAAGGAAGGAAGGAAGGAAGGAAGGAAGGAAGGAAGGAAGGAAGGAAGGAAGGAAGGAAGGAAGGAAGGAAGGAAGGAAGGAAGGAAGGAAGGAAGGAAGGAAGGAAGGAAGGAAGGAAGGAAGGAAGGAAGGAAGGAAGGAAGGAAGGAAGGAAGGAAGGAAGGAAGGAAGGAAGGAAGGAAGGAAGGAAGGAAGGAAGGAAGGAAGGAAGGAAGGAAGGAGAAACATTTCTCCACTTATCACACTGAACAGTTAAACTGCTTATGCCTCACACACCTCTGTAAACAAGGTAAGATCCTGTCCTGGGTATTTACAGTCAAGCTCTCTTTGAACACACCTGACATTTGCCAAAGTGGAAAAACTTTTCCATTATTTCAATTCAATATCTATATTGATCCTGTATTATAGGCAATTCATTCTTTTAACACCACTACTCAACTTTCAAACAAGTTAAAAACCATTCCAAATCAGAAAATATAAAATCCAAGCTTGGAAAAAAACAAACAAAAGATGGATTTAAAGCCATAGATCAACCTATTGACTCCCACTTCCACTACTGAAAACTAAGGACAATCTTCCACTTTCTCAGCTTTGTGTTCTCTCTGATTTTCAAGTGAAGGAAAGGAAATATTGTCTGCTCTCATTTAGACAATATCTGGACCTTCAAGCTAGCAAATGGATTTTCACACTCCTCCTTACCCAAGTTTTGGTCACTGCAATGTAAGAAAGATCTAAAGCTATTAGAAAACATCCAAAGCAGGGCTACAGAGATGGTGAGGGGTCTGGAGAGGAAGCCATAAGAGGAGTGTCTGAGGTCACTCAGCCTGTTCAGCCTAGAGAAGAAGAGACTGAGGGGACGTCTCATTGCAGAATACAGCTTCCTCAGGAGGGGAAGAGAAGGGGCAGACAGTGATTTCTCTCTTATTACCAGTGACAGGAATCAAGGGAATGGTCTGAAACTATATCAGAAGAGGTTTAGCTTGGGTATTAGGAAAAAGTTGTTCACCCAGAGCATGGCTGGGCACTAGAACAGGTTTCCCAGGGAAGCAATCAGAAAGCTTGCCAGAATTTAAAGTTTTGGACAACATTTTTAAGCCCATGGTGTGATTCTTGGGGCTCTAGTTCCATATATTTGCTGACATGGCGCATTTAGCAAAAGCCATCAAACTTCCCACTCTTTACAAGCTGTTGTGCTTGTCTAACTCAGTTCTGTGCCTCTAGAAAAGTACATAGTTTATCAAATTGTCCCCAAAAGAGTATGTTTTCTTAAGTTTTCTGGTAGGCAAATGCAGTGTGTTTTGTTCCTGGAAAGGGGCATACAAATCTATATATATTTTAAATGTTTGGAGGCCATTTTGTTTAGATATCCTGGGCTGTGCAAAGGTGATCTGTAAATAGTCCACTTAAAAGTATGAAGCAGTAATTTATTGGTCAACTCACACAGAAGGTGGTGGCTGGGATTTCACAGACTTCAAGGCTAGACATTAGCACATTCTCCACCCCAACAAAATACTGAAAAGATATTTTGCCGGTGAGGAGAGGATCAATCAGTGGAGGAGGAGAGTCAGGGAGCTGGAAATGAGCCCCTGACTGATGCTGAGCTGCTGTCATACCCCAGTTCCATCAATAGTGACACACCAATAGCACTGACAGTTGGATGAATCCGCATCACTTTCTTCCCTTGAAAATTTTATACCCTGTTGGGCCAATATTTTTCTCATCAGAATGTTGGGCTCCTCATTTGCCATATCTCAAAAATTCTTAAGGACTTGGCAAACATTGTCAGAATTTTGTCTCAACTTCACAACTTTCTCAGCAGTCTGATTCAACGCTTTGTACCCAAAACATATCAGAGGTGGGCTGACAATTCTTGAAATGTTGACAGATGAAGGTCTCACAGCCAGTTTGTTACAAAGAAAACTGCAGACAGAGGAGGTTATATTAAGGAGAACCACCATCACAGTACAAATCTAGATGTATCAATCTTCATGTTTGCTCCAGAAATAGCAAAAGGTGACAACTACTGATGCGAAACAAGGCATAGGCCATATATTTGAACTGGTTTTGTTTTTTCAGACCAACCAAGATCCTCCCTGAAACCTGTGTTATGATCATGTATCAACCACATGTCAGGCTCCACAACCATTAGTTAACTTATAGGCCATAAAATTATATGTTTTGATTAAAAAGTTATAGCCATCATCATTTGGCTAATGGCATAGTCTTTTAATTTCATTCTTGCACTAGAATAATGATGAGCAATTTACTGCTTTTGAATACACACAGCAATATCATGGGCATTTATTTATTGTACTCATTATCATCTAGGAAACCTAATCAAATCCTCCTATATGAGAAAAGAACAAAGTTTATAACACCATTATTAAACAACTTTGAAACAAACGGGTGTGACGGATGTAGGGCATAAAGACATCATCGCACAACCACACCTGGCCTCATGCCCAGAAATCTTAGGACAGTGAGTGATACCAAGGTGTCATTGTGGTCAAAACTTGCCATGCTAAAGAAATAACTACTTTCTCTTGTCAGGGATTTTCATGCAGATCACCAGCTTTTTTTTGGCACTGAACTTACAGTATCCAGTGTATCTGTCATGTCGAGAAACAGTGAGATGCTCAGCCATGTTTAGCACCAGGCTTATAGGGAACCCTCTACTGTTCTTTTCTGATTGCTTTTTTGGCTGTCTTAGGTAAAAGCCTCCTCTGTTAGTGAACAGAGCCAGACAAACACAAAATAAAGAGAATCAAGAAGTTCTAAAACAGGTTCTTTGGGAAAAGCGAGACTTGACCTTCCTTTCATGGGTGGTTCAAGGCATATTTGGAGCTGCCCTGAACAAAAGACATTCTCGGAAATGCTGAAAGATTTTATCTTCACATACTATGTATCCATACTCCTGAAACACACTTACTTCTTCTACAGTTTCCCAGATGAAAAAATAGAATTAATTTAGAATGGATGATCAGGGGACCAGGGATGAAGTTTGAAAGTATCATTTCAAACTGAGAGAGAAAATGTAGAAAGGAAATTATAATTTCCTCAGTCCAACAAGCAAGACAGATGATGCCTAGAAAATGCTTTGCTTTGTTTACATAGAGACTAAAGGACATCATATATCCTACCCAGTTTCTGTGCCAGTTTAATTTCAACTGAAGAATCATAAAAATGTGCTATTAATGAGAAATTCTGGGAAGAATCTAATCTGGCAAAATGTCATTTCCAAACAGTTTAACCCCAGTACTACTCTGTTGATTCCATTATGTCACTCCAGATTTACCTCTGACACAAAGCATAGGATAATGGATGTCTTATATTAAGTGGAATGTTTCATTTTTAATGAAGAGATTGCTTGTTGCTTGAGGATTGCAACTGGATTTATCCCTCAGGGTATTGCAGGGAAGTCAGCAGAAAAACAGATTAAACTAAGACCATCTATATTTTGTAAAACTCACTTCATGTTTAAAAAGTGAAACTAATACCAATCCTATTGCACCACTATTAAATTAATTAATTGTATTTTTTTCCTCATTCACATGTTGTACATTGCTTGTCATCTTAAATTATATATTTCTGTGATAGGTATATGTATTCATATAAAAGGTATCACAAAGCACCCCTCTGTGGAGGTCCTGTGGACTGCTTGGAGTGCTTGAGAAAAGCAACAGTGCCTCAGAGAGCACCAGATAATGAGGGAAATTTAGTATTCCAACGTTCCTTCCCATTCCTGCTCGTGTGCACCCATCCTGTTGTGTTTGTTTCTGTTCATCTCACTCTTGCCATTTCTGGTGCGATGCCACAAGCAGTCACACATGCTAGGAAGAACCTAGGAAGAACCATCAATAGCATTTTCCTCAGCATATAAACGCAGCATAGAGCTTGTTTTCAGCTAAGAAAGGATCAGGGACCTCCTGCACTAGCATTATTTTCACTATATCTTGTATTCTGATTATCACAGCACCTGGGGCCTGTTAGACCAGGAATGAAGACTCAGAAAAAAAAATCACAACAAAACGGGAAAGAGTTGAGGAGGGGTTGTATTATTTTCAGGGTATTATAGTTTTATCTATTAAGATTTACCTCTTAGTCAGACCTGTGTCTTTGTACTTAAATGGGAGGAAAGGGAACTGAGCATCAAAGTAACATACTGCCAAGAAACCTCAGCTTTTGAACCTTCTTATAAGACTGCACAAAAAAAAAACAGTGAACAAACATGCCTGTGAGGTTTAAATTACCACAGTGTAACTAGAGTGTATGTAGCTACATATTTGTAAAGATTGCTTTGGTACCATATCTATAAATCCTTGCAAATCCATTTCTGCAGGGGCAAAGGTCATTTTTGAAGGAGAATTTTATACTATGTTACAGAAAATTCATATTCTGTTGTCATAAAAGTTTCAGGTTTGTTCTCAGTCTTGCTATTTTCCCTTCAATTGAGTTTAGACTGAAAACTACTGTGTTCTCCAACTGTGAGAAATATAACAGCCCTCAGTGACTGCTTGGCTATACAACATAACCAAGAACATAATTTGTTCAATGGCTCTAATTTGCAAGTTTCAATTAACAATCAAAATGCTCAACTTCTATTAGGAACTCACAAAAATCTCACTTTTTTGAAGGATTACATTGTAAGGAGTTTCTTCAGAATCAAGGTGAGGTAGAGAAAAACTTATTTCCTGAAAAACACCTGTGTCTTGACTCTTCAGACCCCTAGCATTGTTCACATTTCTAAAGCAAAAGCTGCCTCTCTCACTGATATTTTTTTGGGATAAGAGTATATAATCAAAATTCTGCTGTTCAACAAAATTTGCTTTGTTGAATAAAAAAAAAATTAAAAGAAAAAACCCAACTCTAATTTGTGTCTAAATTCAAAACATTTATCTCTTTGCTGTAAGCCAGTATTTACCTGGTATCTTACCCTAGCCCAGAATTTTCTCCCTGTTTCAGAGAGAATCCAACAGATAACATTACAAAGCAGATCTGTATCACCTCCTTAATCTATCAGATGTCAAATTTCCTATAAACTAAGCTCGAAGGTCTATGTATGTTTGCTAGAAATGACCACAAACTTGGAGGAGTTGTCACTGCTACTAGGTTATAACACAGAAAATCAGATGTGCCTTTCATTAAAGCAGTCAACAGAAAAGATGAAGAAACAAAGGAATCACCAGGTGGTCCTGACAGGTCTTCCTTGTGTGACAGCATAAGCACTTTAGTTGAGCTCAGAAAAGCTCTTCTGAAGTCATTGTCTCTACTTGGTTCACAGGATGAACTGTACCTGCACATTGGGAAGATGATTTCTTTAGCTAAAGATGAGCTAGAAAAGATGCTCTGCAAGCAAACATAAAATCTCCTGCTGCTTATTAAGTCTGTGGGGTGAAACTAGAAAAACTACAAAAGAAAAAAATAAAATTTTAAAAAGGTATGGTATTGCTACCCCATTAGGCTTATGTATTTATTTTACTATGAGAGGTGATAGGGAATCTAAATATCCTTAGAGATATTTAACTGCACAAATACTTAGCAATCTAATTGAGATAGACCTGCTTTGAGCAGGATTTTGAACTAGGTGACCTCCAGAGTGCCCCTCAGATGTAAATACCCTGGTTACAGGGTTATGAGGTGGAGTTTTGTATTAGGAGTGACTGGCAAGGAGGACTGTAAATATGCCCAAGTGATTTTGTAGTTGGAAATAACCCTTGATAAACAAGTGTGAACAGCAGGCTGGTAATCCTCTGGCACGGACTGAGTATGACAGCATGTGTGTCCCTGCCTGTGTGCCTCTGCCCTGGTTTTCTTTGGGCATACCCCAGCAGTGAGGTAAAGGAAATAAATTTACTCCTTGTGCTTTAGCCATGGGCTTGTGGTTGCCCCAGCGGCTTGCCTGTGCTAACTCACACAATAAATATAGTAAAAATTTTAGATACAAAAAATTATTCGGGTGTAGTAAAGGTTAAGACTGGTGTAAGATAGGAATTTGAGAAGCCAAGACAAAAGAATGTCAAAGAAATCATTAGGAACAGCAGTACATTACACTTTTTATGAAATTAACATCCAAATTTTCCTGGGCTTATGCCAAGACGAAAATTATTGAAAAACCTGAAGTCTGTCCTTTCTCACCTTAAACCTTAGCAGACCAATTTGTAAAATACTAGTCTATCTTTATTGATATCTATCATTATTATGGATGCAAGATCTGTTTCAGAACAGCAAATAGTATCTTTCTTGGTGATATTTTAAAAGACACTTTTAATTACAACAAAATTCAACACACTCAAAGCTGTTCATTGACTTTGTTGTGCCTTCACTTAAGCCAATATACTTGATGTCTTATGACTCCACATTTATCTCACCAACAGTATGAATATATTTATTTGAAAATCAGATAATTCTTCATGAATATAACACATAGAAACAGTACTTATGAAGGACAGCTGAGAGAACTGGGTTTGTTTAACGTGGAGAAAAGGAGAGCTTATCACTCTCTACAACTTTCTGAAAGGAGGCTGTGGCCAAGCAGGTGTCAACAGTCTCTGCAGAAGTAACAAGCAATAAGACAAGAGGAAACAATCTCAAGTTGTGCCAGGGGAGGTTTAGTTTGGATATTAGGAAAAATTTCTTCACTAAACACGTTGTCAAGCATTGGAAGAGATTGCCCAGGGAAGTGATTGAGTCACCAGCCCTGAAGGTATTTAAAAGACATGTGGACTTGGAGCTTAGGGACATGGTTTAGTGGCAGACCTGGAGGTGTTGGACCTGATCTGAAGGGTCTTTTCAAACATAAATGATTCCATAGATTTTTACAGGTTCATTTGACAGAAAGGTTTTGAACACCTTATTAACATAAACCATGCCAAATGCTCCTGGTAATCTCAGAAAAAATAAGTAATAATTTTATTATAATTATTAACTTATATCATTGATTATTTCTTGGATTATCCAACATTTTTGTGATATGGAAATGTAATAGCACCTGTCCTGACAAAAGAGAAGTTATCCAAAAACAAATCTGATAATAATTTGGTAATGATATCTATAGTGCTTTTGACATATTAATGTTAATTAATTCTTCCAACAACATTAAAATTAAATGAAGTTAAATTAAATATGAAAACTGGTTATTAATATTTGCTGTGCAATTGTGAAATTTCACAAAGCATCCAACCAGCCAAAAACATCTACACTGAACTCTCATGTTACACAGCTGATGCTGAAGTCTAATGTGTGCAATAGATTCAGCCTTAATCACTAACTGCACAAATGTTCACAGAAGAAGACCGAGCTTCAGACACCCAGATCTGCAGGAAAAAAATGAGGGCAAGGAAAATATCACCTGTTTCCGTCATGAAAATTATATGTAATGCACTATTTATTTATGCCACTGATTATTTTCTAATTGAAAAGGTTTTTCTTCATTTTGAAGCACTTACATTTTTTTCTGGAGTCCTTTCTTTTGTAAAACTCACCTTTGTAAAAGTGTTCAAAACCAAACATCTTCATAATATCCAGTTTCAATGCATATTGAAATTAGGAGTTTGTGTACTCCTTCTCTATTGTAACGTGACAGAAGTTCTTTGCTGTAATTCAAGTCCATCTCACCTCAGCAGCAGATGTGGTTTATATAGGTTACAAATCCAAAATGCAGTTAAGCACAAAAAGATGTAAAACTGTTTATGGATGTTATGAAAACCCCACATTCCTGAAAGAAGTGACTTACTTTATTAGAAGAACTGTGGGCTTATTGAGTATGGAGTGGTGTTTCCATGTATTTGTTCTCCACCTTTTCCATACCATTCATCTCCCTCACTGTATGTCTGCCTGTTAACCCAGCACAGAATCTATAATGTTGCCAACCTTAACTACAAAGGCATTGACAGAGTACGTAACTACATGGACAAAGGTGATGTCTTATATTTGGAAAAAAAAATTGCCAGAATTTCAATGGGAAACTCCTTTACAAGAGTTTCCAAGACATAGGAGTTGCACAAAGAGATAGAAAAGGGAGCTATAGTTCAAAGGAAATTGTTATCTGAACAAGAAAATAAATCAAATAATGGAAAGGCTTTCTGCTGCCAGATGCACAGGTACATTTGTGCTCAGCCTACCAGGTTACTGCTGACCAAATTCTCACTGGAAGTTTTAAAAATTGAAAGAATTGAAGAAGGTCCAGTCCTGTGGTGTTGCAACAGGTAGTACAAAAGCAAACTTTCAAAGGATGTTTCCAAGGAGATCCCTAGCATAAATAGAATTAATGTGCTTCTTTCCATGCAAAAACAGAAGCTCCTGAAGAGACCTGTATCCTCTGAATAGAACAATGGCAAAAGTGAAAGAAGGCTCTGAAACACTAACTTACTTAAAAAAAAAAAAAAAAAAGAAGAACCCACCCCCGAACTGCAATATCAAACTGTTGTCTTTCAGCTTAATTCTTGGAATATTTCTTGGAAGAAAGTCTCAACTAAATACGATCACAGCCTGGGGCAAGGAGACTCACAGAGTGTAAGGCTGGACTTTCCTCACATTCAATGGCACAAAACTGGGAAAGCAACAACAACCAAAGTAACTGGCTCTTCCTCTCTCTCTGTGGTTTTAATGAACAGCCAGGAAACATTTTTCTCACTCACCAGCTCAAAGTGCTGTTTTGTGACAGGTGGATGTTAATTGTTACTTTGATGGGACAAGTACATAAAGCAGCTGTTTTGGAAAATTATTTATTGCCTGATTTTTTACTCTTCATATGAATATTTTCTGAGAAATTTTTACTTCAACACTTATTTACTGTTACTTCTCTTTTCATCATAATTTTGTGAAGCACTAAAACATCACTAAACACACCAACCCTTTCTTGCATATCAACCAAAAATTAATAAAAACATGCCAAAGGCAACTGCTTTTTAACTTCCATCCAGTTTCTCATTACCATTCCCCTTCTCATCTCTTCCTTCATTTGGATGCTTGGATCAGAGAGAGACTTGCTCCAAGGCTTACTTCATAGGTAACAGGCACTTGTTCATTTTAATGACTGTCACTTTCTCAACATGAATAGAAGAAAGGCTTTACTCTTTAATTCAAATAATGGTCCAAGCATTATGAAAATAAGTTACATGTAAAGTATTTCATGCTGGGCATGTAATGGACTTGAGAACAGCAATTGTTTTCAGTCCCACTCACAATTTCTTCTGGCTGTCTGTTGGAAGATGTGATAGTCAGGGAGCACATGGTCATCTAGTGAAAAGGTGCAGATGAAAATGCAGAAGTGCTAGGCCTGGATAAGGCTAAAACCAACATTTTTTTGACATTTCTTACAAAACTGGAACTTCTTGGGCCTGTGGCAAAACCAAAGCCTCAGTGAAATCAACATTCCTGTCAGTTCGACTTTAAGTAGTTTCTCCAGATTCTTAAGGCTCTGGGGACTTCCCAACTTTTATAGTATTTCCTCTGTGACAGACCCTTCTGGCTCCGTTATCAGAGCTTCTGTTTTGCCTCATCAGATAGCATCTCATCAAATATCAAATTTGGACTAACATTACATTTAAAGTGCATCGATTGCCCTCTCAGTGTTTCCAGTGTGTATTTGTCTTAGCCTGTATTTATATTTGCATTAGGAGGTAGAATTAAGGGGGAAAAAAGGCTTAGTTTTAACATTCACCACTGCATAAGACCTGTAGTGTCACAAAATGCTAGCTTAACATCAGCAAACACATGTAAAATGCCACTGAATATTCTTGTTCTGCTATTACAGGATACTGTTATGCCAGCAATGACCTTTCATGGATTAGTATCAAATTAGTGTGGTGTTCTGGGAGCTGAATCACTGCCTGAGATTTGGAGCCTAATAGCAAAATGATGGAAGTCAAATAATCCTGAGCTTCCGTCCTGGATTATCTGCAAGAAGCCAAATGTGCTCCCTGATTTCATCCAAAAAAATGTTGTGGTTAGGACTGACAGTTTCACTCACCACTGTTGCAGCCAGGGAGCTAGCCATTTCCTTGGGAAGTAGGAAGGAGTTTGGTGTTCCTTGCTAAAAAACTGGATTTTTACATATCCCCTGGCCCAGTCTTCCAGGATGAGATTGTCCTAAGGCTTCCACTATCAAAGTGCCCGTGCCAGGTTCTCACTGTCCAACCAAACCTCACATTGGAACAGTAAGTCCCCAACCTGCCCTCAGCAGAGCATGGAGACTGGGTTTACACCCTGCCCCTGGGGCTCAGCTTGCTAGCAACCCAGCATCAGAAGGGAAAAAAAACCAAAAAAACTCCAAAGATTCACAGCTGTCCTAAAGATTCTCCTCAAGATCTCTTCTTTCCTCCACTTTCTTTTTTGCTTTGCCTTTAGAGCTACCAATTTTTTAATTCTCCCTCACAAGACAGCAAGAAAGTAATATTTGAAAAAAATCATACAGGGAGAAAAAACCAAACCAGACATAATTCCTGGATAAAGAGGATGTATTAAGAACAAGAGCAAAGAGATTGGAATGGCTGTCTGTATTTTGCCCAGCTTTTAACCAAACAGGTTATCAAGAAAGGTTTTGACAGCATCTAAAAGAAGAGACATTTGAGGCACCACCAATCTGGCCAAATTATGGTCATAAAAATGTGGCTTTGCATGCAGAGCAGGGCAGGCAATCACCTGAGCAGGAATGTTGCAGCTTTATTAGCAGAAATTCACTTTTTATTACCCATTGCACACCACCAAATTTCACTGTAAACAACTCTGAAAGGAAAGTTTAATTTCATTACTAGTTTCATTTCATGTTCCTTATAAGTCCAGGTACAAAGAATTATCAAGAAATTTAATGCACAACCTCATCTTTTTCATATCATTACAGTTCTTTTTCTCAGTTTCACCTTGAGTTCTACAGTTCTATACATTCTATTTCTCCTTGTCAAGATATTTTCTAAGGGCTAAAGCCAGACAGCAGAGAAGAGACATAAAGCATGAAGTAAATTATAGGTTATTTTAATCTAGTCTCTCTGATGACTAAAATATTATCTCTACAGAAGTGACATAATTTTTTTGATGTCACGGAACCATCCCTTTATTCACACTGTGTTTCACTGCTTATTTTCAGTGAGTTTAGGAGGTTTGTATTCTGTGTAACTGGGTAAAACTCTCAAGCTGCTTGTACACTCATATTTTGCAAGAATCACTGCTGGAAGACCCTGCAGCTGGCATGTTTTGCACGTATTTATTGAAATTTGGAGATGTGGAAATAGGGTGTTGTTCTTTAATCAGTCTTAAACAAGAAATAACCCTGTATCTGGAACTGACATCCAAGGAAGCAGAGAAAATAAGGTGAGTCTTTCTTTGCAGCCTCATCATGCAGAATTAGCAGGAATGTGTGAAGAGGATGGGACTTCCCAAGCCTAAGACAGGAAGAGCTGTTAGAGCTGACCTGGGCAGCTGTTGTGAAGGAGTGGTTTGGTCACTTAAAGGAACACAGTGAAGGATCTTGGCAAAATCAAGGTTTAATATGAATTTGTGAAAATACAACTTCACAGAGTTCGATGGCAAGGTTTTATTACTTACTACACGGGGTAAAGCATACAAAGGAAAATTAACTTAGAAGCAGTTTAGGATGATTTGCACAGATGTCAGGAATGTAAAATGGAGCAAGGGTGCAAAGGATATGGATGTTCCACACCTTGGTTGGACATTGAAGGTTTCTGATTATTCCCACCTCTACCATGCAAGATCTCCTGCTACAATCAGGGAGTGAGTGCCTCACAGCTCAACTGGAACGGTCCAAGAATGCTTCACTGCTCAGACAGTTTGGTCAAGGCTTAGCAGAAGCTTCTGTGATGAGACCCAAGGAGAATCCCATCCATAGGTGTGGAATATGGTCATTGCTTGCTGGAGAAGCTTGGAGAGAAAGACACATGCAGTGAGCAGTCATGTGCATGCCCAGAGGCTGTCAGGATGTACAGCTGGAAATCTGGTTTCTCACATTGCCTTCTAGCCTATCCTTTTAACATTTCTTGCCTAGAGCCTAATTTCTTCTTCTTCCTTCCTGATTTTCATTTTTCCTGCTTTTCTAGTCTTGACCCTTTGTTTACTAGGTTTCTACACTTTCTTGAAACTGAAAAATCATACTCTGCAATCTCTCTCAGCCTTTCTTTTCAGCAATTCTCATCTTCTTTACAGATACAATAGAAAAGACCTCAGCCTCTGTTTTTCAATGTAGGGTTTGAAAATCATATTTTTTCTATGAAAAATATTTTTCAAACCATTAATTTATGTACAAATGTGAGCATTTCAAACCTGAAAGGACACATAAAGCAAATACATGAGCTCTGAAATTCTCAATCACTGCTTGCATTTTAATGTTTCATGATCTGCAGTATCATGCACGGTATTTTTCAAAGTTGTGTGTAATGAAGGTGACCTTTTCACTTCTCAGAAAAAAACCCTAAATAATTAATTATCTGTCTGGTGCTAACATCAATAAACATAGTTATAATTTCTCGAGCTTTCTGACAGCAGTGGGGGAAAACATTGCATTGGGTCTCGTGAACTTTGCTGAAGCTGGTGTTCCCTGGATTTACAGTGCTCTCCTGTGGCCAGATCCGGCCTTTACAAGACAATAATTTTCTAACACAAGATCTGCAGGATTTTTGGCCTGGACAGTAATTCTCAAGCTGTCACAAAATATTACAAATGTCAAAATCTGCCAAAACAGATGTTTTAGAGAAGTGTTTTCTCTCTTCTTCCTTCCCGCCCCCCCCCCCCCCCCCCCCACCCCAGGGAAAATTACCCAAATTGTTAATTTATCAGAAACAGCCTCCAAATACTTAACTACCTGAAAACCATGTAGAGAAAAGAAAAAGATTACTCCTGACACTGAAAGAATAATTTAATATGACCTTGTCTTTAACCTATACTAATTTTTATCGTGGATTTTTTAAGTCTATCATTCACAAGTTTTCACAGTATTACAGCATGGTTTGAGTTGGTCCAATCAAAGTCCAATCCAATTGGGCCTTGAACAATTTCAGGGGTGAGGCATCCACAATGTCTCTGAGAAACCTGTTTCAGTGCCTCATCATCCTCACAGTAAAGAATTTCTTCCTTGTATTTCTTTCTTCTAAACCTACCTTCTTTTAGTTTAAAGTCATTATCCTGTATCCTGTCAGTACATGTCCTTGTATAAAGTCCTTCTCAATCATTCTTGTAGTACCTTTAGGTGCTGGAAGGCTGCTATAAGGTCTTCCTGGAAATTTCTTTTCTTCAGTCTGAATATTCCCAAGCCTCTCAGCCTGGTTTCACTCCTCCAGCCTCCAATTATTTTCATGGCTCTGAGTTCCCTCAGGATCCACAGATGTGTCTCATCTGGTCCCATGGACTTCTGCACCTTCAGGCTCCTTACCTGGTCTCAAACCTGACCCCCTGCAATGGAACCCAGTACATTCTCCCAGTCTCTGCCTTTAACTTTTGTGATTTGGGCAATGTGGCCGGAGCACTTGCTGGTGAAGACTGAAACAAAAAGTCTTGGATACCTCAGCCAGGTATGCCAGGTAGCCAAATCTCATATTTCCTTTTGGGGATGGACTACATTTTTCCTAGTCTTCCTTTTTTCACCAGCATAGCTATAGTAGTTTTTCTTGTGGCACTCAATATCCCTGGTCAGATTTAGCTCTATCAGGGCTTTAGCTTTCCTAACCTCATCCCTGGCTGCTAGGACAATTCCTTTGCATTTCTCCCAGGCTATCCCCTGGAGGCTTCCTTTTTTTGTCTGAGTTTGTCCTGGAGCTCCTTTTTCATCTACACAGGACTTCTGGCATTTTGCCTGACTTCTTCTTCGTTGGGATGTATATTTATGAGCTTGGAGATGATTCTTGAATGTCATCCAGCTTTCTTGAGCTCCTCTTCTGTCCAGGGCTTAATCCTATGGTACTCTACCAGGCAGATCCCTGAAGAGGCCAAGGTATGCTTTCCTGAAGTCCAGGTTATATCACCTGGTCCATCACTGTTCAGATATATCACTGTCTCCTGGAGAATTATTAAAATTATTGCTATTAAAAAAACCCAAAACCTAGAACAGAGGAAAATCATTCATCCTGCCAATGTGGGCTCAGCCCAGACCTACCTCCATGCTCCTCCATTTCAAGGAGGTTTCCAGACCTGCATTTCCTCGAGCAGTCAGGTGGGATAAAAGAGTGTATGTGAGGCAGGCCCAGCAGGGCTGGAGGCAGGTTGGTACCACAGAACCACCCTCTGGGGACACTCGTGCCCTCATGGTGAGGCAGAGCAGGGCTGGGCTCCATCCTGCAGTGGAGACTGCTGTCATCCCCTTCACAGCACCATCCAGCTCTTCCCAGTGCTCCCCTTTGGAGCTGATTAGCACTCTCATTGATCTCAGATGCAGAGAAAGGTGAGCAATAAACTGTCATTGTGCTTAAGAACACACCCAAATTAAATGAATTGGTGGGAAATATACCTTCTCTGTTCCTCAGCCATGGGGAAATACCTTTAGGAAGAGAATGCTACAGCCTGCAGAAGGGTGGTATCTCACCTGGTCTTCACTTCTACCCAATTAAACATACACCATAAAATCTTCCACATGTATATACTAGCAAGGTGCTTCAAGTTCTCAAAATACTTCAAATTTCTTGACTCACAGGGGAGAGACAAAATATTATTGGTGATATTCAATTATTTGTTTGAATAGTGAAATAATTTACTTATAGAGTCATAACTCAAGAAAGAGATCTCAATTAGGCTATAACAATTTTGTATTTTCCAAATTCAACCATCATCCATAAGCTAGGGAAAAATATACACAGGGAAATAATGAAAGAAATCCAGAATCAAGAGGAGAAAAAACTGAACTGCATACCTAGTTATTACTAATTAGCATCTCTCACTGATTTGGTAATTTCGCATTAAAAAATATGTAATTTATTTCCTTGGTTTTATTACTGCTTTAAAGATAATTGCTCAAAGGAAACATAAAATGCAATATATCAAGTACAATATTTAAGCTCATTTCATATCCAGCTTTCAAAGAGAAAATTCAAGGACAAATTTTTTCTGTTCCTCATGTTGTTCTCTTCAGGCTAAATTTGGATTGTCCTCCAAATATTTCAGAGTTTGTATATAACCTTGACATTCGTTCTTTCTCTAACTGTATAGATAATTTTTAGCATGACTGTGGAATAGTTGGTGAATAATTACCTTGGAAAATAAAGAAACAGAAAACTAATCCATAAGAAGATTTTAATTTTTAAAGACACTAGTCAAATTTCAGAATATTAAACAGAGGATAAGAGATAAAATTCTTCCTTGAGATGATTATGCCTTTGGAGTACCAAACTCTCCCTTTTAAAGAGCAGATATACTTGTTTCAAAGACACTTTAACCTTCTATCAGCCTGTGTAATTAAAAAACATGCTACAGAGTGTTAAATGAAGAATACAAAACTATTTTGTTTAGTATTTTATTGGTCAGCAAATCATAGCACCATTGAAATATTTTTTGCTATGTTACATGCTAAATATGTTCACATGTACAGATAACTTCAAACATCTTGAAATCTTAGTTCAGTACAGAGAATTATGCACATAAACACCAGAAAGCGGATGGATGAAGCAGTTGGGGTTTTTTTCTTTTAATCTCCTTATTTTTCAAGCTTCTGGCAAGCCATAATTCATTTTATCACAAAGACACAAGAATTATGCAATCACTTTTTATGTGTGTGTATATATATAAATATATATATATCATATGTGAGTTTGCATATCGTGTATTTTTTGCTTATAGTATACACAACTAAATTTAACAGTTAGAACAAGTTATAATGTGGTCAGTTTCTCAAATTTAAATAGAAAAAAGTCAGCCAGTTGGATGAGAATGGCTTTCTTAGTACCTTTACTGAGACCATGCAGTTTGATCTCTCAAAAACACATCCAGAAATCTACTGCCAAAAAGAATGGAAATGCAACCATGGAAATGCTGTACTTGGAAATCACTGCTTGTTTGACACAAGCAGGAGAAAAGGAAGTAATTCTAAAAAACCAGCCTTCACCATTTCTGCTTTCCACGGTGCTGGTTGTTTTTCCCTGGAGGCATCATACCTGTAAACTATTGCCATGTCTGTGCCATTCATACACTGATTCATGGAAAACAGCAGCAAATCAATTAAGATTATGAGGTATTTTTAAGACAAGCCTTACCAAAACTTGTTTTATTGTGTAAGGATGTTGAAATGTCAATATTACATCAGATGAGCCACAGAGAAGGCTCTTCTGTGAACTTCTGCACTCAGATCTTCCAATACAGTGCTGTGTGACGAAGTGTTTTGGTGTGGCTGAGCAGCTGATCCTGTCACGTGCTGAAGCAGATGTGAGCTTTAATACAGTGATCATCTTTTTGCCTCTGGCTTTGCAGAGGGCCTGTTCAGGTTTCTTTTTTGATGTAGCTGACTTTAGAGATGCACCCATATTTCTACATTTCTTTTCGTTCCTCTTGGTTTAATTCTTTGGTGTTCATTTATCTCATTGTTAAAAACAAAATTGGTGAATAGCTTTCAAAGAACACTTTATGAAAAGCAGGAACGTATCAACACTGGTATTAGTATGAGATAGCAGTAAAGTGTCCCCTTAGCATTTCAAAGAAAAATTCAGAAATATGCAGTTTGGCTCTCCGAGGTAGAAGACCAATAAAATATATGGGGATTTTGGCTTTAGTTTTGTGGTGAGGTTTTTGTGTTGGTTGGTTGGTTAGTTGGTTGGTTGGGGTTTTTTTAGTTTTGCTTATTTGGGGTTTTTTGTTTGTTTTTGTTTTGTTTTCTTTGTATGGGGGGGGGGGTGTCTATTTGTTTGGGTTTTAGTTTCATTTTTGGGTTTTTTTTGAAAGAAAGGCAACCAGAAAGAAATACATTGAATTGCAGGGCAAGAAATCCTAAGGGATCAGAGCCTGAGGGTTGATGCAGTGTGTTGAGTACACTGCTGTGCTGATAGAACAGTGCACAGCTATGATGCCACCACACACAACTTGAAGACTTCATTGGAAAAACTCTATAAAATATTACAAAATTCATACAATACTCTAATGAACAGGAAGGAAAGTCTTAAGCTCCACATCGTGTGATCACAAGATGTGCTTTAGGCCAACCTAACTCACCCTTTGATAAGACCTTCTCTAGAGCTCCTGGCAGAAAGTATGAGTGGGAACAAAGAGCACACTATTACCAAAGTATTGGAGCCTCAAAAACAAACTGCATTTTTAACTATGTTAAAAAAGCACAAATGGGCAAGGCCTCTTCCTGTGAATTGTACATACGTCTATCTTGTGGAAGAAGAGGATCACTCTCAAAACAGAAAAAATTTTTGAGTTACATGGCATTTCCTCAGTCTTATCCAGAAGTGTATTGATAGACCTCATTAAAGGCTGGCAACAAACCTAAATTTCTGTGCATCACAATGGAAGTTTAGAACAAAATTTGGAGGAGTACAAAATAATAGAAAGAAAATATATTGAGCCTTAAATTACAATTTATGGCAGCTTAAGGTAGAGAAGCCACAGTTTCACTGCACTACAGCTATAGCATACCTATGAACAGCTATAGGTATAGCTTTTTTTCTATACATATTTTTTTTCTTTCAGAATATTGGCTAAAGTTGCAGCAATAATATAAACTGATGAACGTTTCCATTTTTGTAGGTATTGATCTTTTATATTAGTAGGATTTACACTTGTTTTTTTTTCCCAAAGCAGAAAGTCACATAGGCAGATAGTGAGTAAATCTAAGTTTTAGTTATCTCTCTGCATTGTAAATAATGGCAGAACCCTATGAGTGAATTATGGATTTAAATTGTATAGATATTGTTGAGTATCTTAAAAAGCTTTAATTTTTCACTATTCTTTTACTGGTTTTATAGCAGAATATTTGTTCTAAATTGTATACATAAATATGTGACTGGTAAATGTGATTGATCTGTCTCTCTTATTGAAAGGAAGTTTAAAATGTAAAAAACTGATCTCAATAAACAAAAATTCAAGGTGGCCAATGGGACAGGCAGATACGAAAATACTACACTCTTAAAAGTTTGAACATTTGTTTTGGATCTCTTTGAGGTTTCACTCTAGAATTAGAGGCTTCCAAACAGAAAGTTACTTTTCTGTAGTGAACACATGGAAATGTTGACAATGTGAATGCAAAAGCAAAATGCATCACTGTATATCAATGCTAATGGATTATGTATTTTATGAGTCATAATTCTTTTCAGACATATCAAACCATACTAACGATTAACTGATTTTCCAAAGTTTAGGCAGAAGTTTCTCTATATAAGAATCACAAGACAGTCATATGCTGGCAAACACAGTTGTATCTTGCTTTCATAACTTTAAATGCAGGATTCCACACAGGGGAAAGATCAGTTGCAACAACATGCTCTTTGTTTCATGGTCTTACTGCTTATGAGATACTATTTTCAGAAAAAATATTCTTCTTCATCTTTTTTTTTCTTCTTATATATAACAGAGAGACACACATGAGTCTTTGTTGGAACATTTAGGGAGCAATTCTGGTTTTTCTCTGAGCTTGGAAGAAATAAATCCAAAAGAACTGCCAGTCACAGGCAGAGTGGCTATATTTTACAAAATTCATCCAATACACCCCTCTGCTACAGCAGCTTAGATATATTCTCCTTCCCTTCTTTTATTACACTCCTAGGTTTAAAAAAGGGTGGATTTCCCAAGTGTGATGAGTTATCACAGTCCCACAGACATTACATGATTTGGAATTCATCCATTCCTGAGTACTCTGGGACTGCAAAATTCATTTCATGTAATGTAAAAGCTGGGAAGCACAGCTTCTCTGAAGTCAAACTATTAACAACGTGATATGCATCCCTTTTTTTTCCTTAGAGAATTTCACATATAAGGGCTGGTAAGAAAAGTCTTATTTCCAAAATCAACATAAGGTTATCTTAGTTTAGCTATACTCATGGAAGGAAAACTTCCAGATGTGCTTAATTGCTTTAGCTTTGTCATTCTATCTCTTTCTGAAGACACAAATTAGAAGGCAATCTTTCTAAACACAGTTATTTCATTGCAACATTCATTTCCTACTTTTTTTAAGTAGTGTATACCTATAGATTTTTTTAACATTGTAATTTAAATTATTCCCTTTAATATCGTTGGACATAAGCATCTTTAAATTCCTTTACCTACTCCTTCCTTTTCATTTGCAATTTGTCTTTGTTCCCTTTTACATCCTTCTACATTGCTACATTTTTCAATCACTATCTCCCCGCATCCTCCCATCTTCTTAATGGTTATGTCTACTTTTGTCATTTGACATTGTGTCCCCTATCTTGTACTATCTTTTCCTTTAATTTCATTTGTAATCTCTCCAATGTGATATTTCCCACCTCAGTTTGTATTGCTGTGTCACCCTATCTTTTTCAGTCTGTTTTCACTTCCCTTCAGATTTTCATGTATTTCAGTTTCATTATATAACCATTTTGGTGAGGAGAGAGAATACCTATTTCAAAGTGCATTTTTGCCATTAAGCTAATGTTTTCCTTGGTTTTTAAGAGAAAATATCAACACTTTCATGTAAATTTCAAACCTAATACAATCTACAGTATGCCATTGAAATTTCTGGGGCTAGTAGTAGTCTTAGCAAAAGGTACACTTTCTGGGATTGGATAAAATCAAGTCACTACTTTTTAACAAAAGAGAGATGGGTAGCATATGTGTGTATATGCACAGAGAGTTTATTACATAGCTGTTCATTTGTCATTATGATAAAGCCCTTTTCTTTTCACAAACTGTATGTTGGCATCCTTAAGGAAAAAGCAGCCCTTGAGAAGGAAGTTAAGCACAGGGATTTCTGCTGGCTCAGAGATGCTACATCCTTATCCTTGCATTCTGCTTGTCTTCTCTTGGCCTACATCATTTCTGCGCAGATCAATGGAAAGCTGTAGGTGTTACATCCTAATTACCATTAAATTATTTCCTCTTTTCAAACATTGTTGACTTGGCAAGACTATAGGAAGGATTTTTGAGATGTCTGTAAAGCCTTTTCTTTTGGCATAGAGGAGTTATTCTTTCTCACTCTTTAATGGCATAATAAGTAACATATGATAAGATATAAATGCTGCATACCAATTTACGCGAAAGCCTTCCTCATGAAACCTTGAGACACAATAATGGATGAAAAATAAGAAGCCACATAACACAAATATTTTTAAGGCAGACTCAAAAGGTAACAGTTCCAAAGATAATTCAATAAAAAAATTATGGAGTGAATTATCTAACTGTAAAAGAAGTAAAAGGTGTTTTTCCCTCGTGGTGTCCCTACAAACCCTCCCTATACAATCTTCTTTAGCTTTAGGCTCTCTGTTTTGCCAGTATTGTCCCCTGTGTGTCTATGTCACAGGCTATAAGAGACAGAAATAATGTAATTTGGCCAGGCCATGCAGGGCAGGAGGTACTCTTCTCATCTTCTTCACTGAAGGAGTGGCTTTCAGGAGGAAATCCCAAACTCAGTATCATAAACTGAAGGTTGAGAGAGTCCCCTTAATTCAAGGCCAGTTCTCTCTGATCACCCAATCATATATCTACACATGAACACCTCTAAGAGGCAGTTTGCCACAACATATTTGTATTTCAGCAGAGTGGCTGCTGGATTTTTCTGTGATTAAGTTTGGTGATCAATTCCGTAGACCTTCAGCTTAACTTTCAAGGAGCTCTTTAAAGCATTAGTAATTTATTATCAGAGGTGGATGTGACTTGGTTCAGTGTTAGGTTCAGTGCTGCCTAGCAGACCATATTTTTATACCTTGACTACAACATTGTGTTTGTTAAGCAAGTCTCTATAACCTTTCTTCTTCTGTACCCATGTTGTGCGGGCAGAAGGGAACATCTAGGAAGTGCAGTGACTTCTTTATTCCTGGATTTCTGTGCTGCCATGAAACTAGAGAAACTAAAGTTCTATGACAAAGGACATCACTTTTAAAGATGTAGCTTGATTCCACTAAAACTGTTTTAACTAAGCTTTTTTCAGTATGTGCTGACATTGCCAATATCTGATTCTTTAGCAAAGTACTGATCTAGCACCAGTATTTGCATTTAGAGAGAACTGTAGGACCATAAATTTGCCTCTGACAGTGTGAATACTGATTATATGATTCACTCAAGTTACTTCATTTCTGGAAACCACACAATTGAAAGGAGGATGACAGGCTGCTTTCTGTCTTTCCCTGCCATGATTCTGTCTTTGTAGACTCATTAATAATCTTAAAACTAATTCTCATCTATATGCAGCTAAAAAATGCACCTACATCAAAGTCATGCTTTAGAGCAGGACTGCTGATGAGCTCTGAGGGAAGTAGTACCCAGATGAGAATGTTGGATGTAATGCCATATATTATATTTTCTGCAGTGCCCTGAAACAAGAATATCTGACCATGAGTAATTAATTTTCAAAGCCAGCATTCACCTATCAGACAGATTCTTTTTTTCTTTTGAAAGTAATATTTTAAGTTATCAAAAAGAGTCTAGCACTGTGACAAACACAAAAGGGCTGAAGTCATAAAGGAAATGTATTTGCCAATCAAGGCATGGAGAAAGACCAAAACCCTAGTTTCAGATGACAAAAGGCAATGACTTGTCACATGTCATTCTCCAAGAAAGTCCCTTTGATAATACAAGGATAATGAATTATGCCATTCATTACACCTAGTGTTTTTCTATGGATTTACCCTCATACATTATGAGAAGCTGAATGCAAATAAGAAAAGGCTTTAATTAAGTAAATCCTAGGTGTTTCTCTCTAACAATGCCCATGATTGAGTGTCCATCTGTTGCTTTCTGACTGTCTTATGAACCTTCACATAGACCAGAAACAGCGGTGGTGGTTCTTCAGCTCTAATTGACCAGTGCCAATCCATTCCAAATCAAGTGGCAAGATGGGGATTTTTTGTGAAGCATGGAAAAAAAACCCCAGAAATTAAACATTATCAATCATAGAATTATAGAACCATGGAATTGTAGAAAGGTTTGGGTTGAAAGGGACCTTAAAGATCATATAATTCCAACAGCACTGCCATGAGTAAGGAACATTCCACTACTCCATTACTCAGACCCCCATCCAATCTGGTCTTGAGCACCTCTAGAGACAGGGAGTCTACAGCCTTTCTGAGCAACCAGTTCCAGGGCCTCAATACCCTTACAATAAAGAATTTCTTCCAAATAACTAATCCTAAGCCTACCCTACTTCACCTTAAGGCCATTTCCCCTTCCCTTATCACTACATGGCCTTATGAAAAGTTCACCTCCAGCCCTATTCCAGGCTCCCTTTAGGTGCTGCTGTAAGGTCTTCCCAAAGTCTTCTCTCCAGGATCAGCAGCCCCAACTCTCCCAGCTTGTCTTCATAGGAGAGCTGTTCCAGGCCTCTTCCTCTTAAAGGCCTTTTATCCTCTGGACTTCCTCCAGAATGCCAACACCTTTCATGTGTTCGGGGCTTCAGAGCTGGACACAGAATTCCAGGTGGGGTCTCAAAATGGCAGAGCAGAAGGGCAGGATCATCTCCCTTGTCCCACTGGGCCCATTTCTTTTGATGCAGCCCAGGGCGTGGTTGGCTTTCTGGGTTGTAAGCCCATGTCAACAGGTCATGTCCAGCCTCTCATCCAACAACAGCCCCCAGTCCTCCACCTCTGGGCTGCTCTAAATCCATTCTCACCCAGCCCATATTTATGCTTGGGATTGTCCTGACCCAGGTGCAGGACGTTTTTGAACTTCATGAGGTTTGCACAGGCCCAACTCTCAAGTCTGTCAATGGATGGCATCCCTTCCCTCCAGATTCATTACAAGCTAGGCAGAAATAGTGCACCATATCAGTGTCCTGATTCTGGCTGGGATAGAGTTAACATTATGCTTATTATTTGGTACAGCGCTATGTTTTGGGTTTAATTTGAGAATCATGTTGCTTTAGCTGTTGCTAAGGCGTGCTTACCCTAAGCCAAGGACTTTTCAGTTTCCCATGTTCTTCCCAAGAAATTCTATGGTGCATCACTTGTCTCTCTTGTGTTTTATTCCTCTCTTTCTCCTTTTCATTATTTGTATTATTTTTCTATTTCACTTCATTTCAAGTAAAGTGAGTAAGCAGCTGTGTGGGACTCAGTTGCTGGCTGGGGTTAAACCACAGCAGTCCGAAAAGGCAGCCTCACTCCTCACGCCCCCTCCTCCTCCACTCCCTGCCCCTCTCCCCCGTGGGACAGGGAGGAGAATCAGAAAATGTTAAAACCTGTGGGTTGAGATAAGAACAGTTTGATACAATTGCTCACCACTCACTAAGCAACGCCCCTCGTGTCCCAGGAGAGATGAGCCACCCACAACCAGCCCCCTCCCTCGCAGTTTGTGCACTGAGTGTAACATTCTGTAGCACAGGATATCCCTTTGGTTCAGGTCAGCTGTTCTGGCCGAGCTCCCTCCTGACTTCTTGTGCACCTGCTCGCTGGCAGAGCATGAGAAAATGAAACACTGAAAAGTCCTTGGCTCAGGGTAAGCACTACTTAGCAACAGCTAAAACATCAGTGTGTTATCAACATTATTCTCATCCTGATTCCAAACTGCAGCACTGTAACAGGTGCTGTTACACCTGTACAGAAGAAGTCAACTCTGTCCCAGCTGAAACCAGGACAATGAAAATACAGAATATGTTTGTCAGAAATAGCAGGACACAGCAAGAATACGTTATTACAATTTATTACTCCAGCCCAGAGTCCTAGTCCCTAGTGTAGGAGTTGGGGCTGTAGTAGAAAAGCTAGGGAGATGCAGTGGTGAGGGCCGTGGAGACACTCAGTCAATTCCTGAGGAGTTCAAGTGTTAACATAACATTGTTAAAATTTTCCTTCCCTACTTAAAATGCTTTTTAATGTGATCCAGTGAACTGGAACAGCTCTTTCCTCTGATGGATGCCCTAGCTTACCTCTGGTCCAGCAGGCTCCAGGTACAGGCTATAACTACAAGTCTTGCAAGCTATCTCCACAGCTGCTTTCTCAGCAGGAGAGGATAAATTCTGTTCTTCTTCTGCTCTCCACAAATGACTGACAAGAAACGTCTGCAAGGAGAGCACAAGAAGTCACTTTCTTCAGCTGCTTCTTTCCTACCCCCTCCACACACATACCCCAAAGTGGGGTTGTGTACAGGGAAGGTGTGATCAAGAGAGCAAAAGATAATAAGACATGGAGCGAAAGTATTTTTCAGCTGAATCATGCCATTAAACATTCAGCCTACACATTAATCATTGAGTGACATCAAGGATTCACTTCAAAATTGGATCTGACTAGTGCACTTAATTTGCCTACTGCACCAAACAGCTGTTCAGCTTCTGTTGAATTTGAAAGCAAATGTAATTAGTGCATGTTCACTGATGCTTCCTCATTACATTGCCAGCCCATATCATTGGAACAGTTAATTACTGCAGAGACAAAGGCTTGACTTACCTGATATAGTACATGATTATTCATCATTGACTCATTTTTTCTTCTTCAGTGGTAATTTTCGTTAACATCCCTGACACTACTTGAGAGTGAATCCCCTTGATCTTTTGTGCTATTATGTCTTCTCAAATGCTACTCAAATTCTGCAGGTAGCTTAATTCTCTATATTTTATTGAGACATGAGGTATCACATGAGTTGACATTGCATATAAGTGGAGAAGTAACTTGATTACATGAATCATAGCAAAATGTGCTATTCAGTAGCTGTCCATCACAGCTGCCTTTGCACTTAGGGACTTTCCCAAGTGCATGCAGACCAAAGGCCTGCTGATGAAACCACCTTCTTTCAAGGATGGCTTTAAAATAATGCTGAGGAAAAGAAATATTATTCCCTAGTTACTCTTGTTTTTAATAGACCTGCTCCACTCCTACACGGGTTTTTTTTTGGGTCTTTTTGCTGGCTTTGTGGTTTTTTAATGGTCTCAGTACTCCATCACTAAAATGGAGTTATCTGACTTTCAATCCCTGCCAACCAGATGTCACAGGCTTTTCTCAGATGCATCTCCTTTCCTCAAAAGGAAGGTGTGTCTGCATGAAATGTGAGGACTATACATGTTTTTTAGTGACCTCTAGGCTGGTGAAGGACAAGTTGATCAATGCAGCTGCCAGTCCTGGGATTTCTGCAGTGCACGTGCAGATCAGCTTGGCTCTGCTGGCATGATAATACACCATACTCCTCAGAAAGGCCAGATTTAGTGATTTGCTGCACATGTTTGATATCATTGTCAGGCTTATGCAAAATAGCCCTAAGGTGTCCTGCTGCATCCCTCTCCCATCACATTGCAGATATACCTGGCTACTCTGGCAAAGGAAGGTCACCTCAAGTGTTAAGGCAGGTTTTACAGTTACACAGAACTGCACATTCATTTTTCATCTTTTCATATGAGAAAATTTGTAACCATTCACAGAAGAACAAAATGTAAAGAACCAAGGAAATGTATAAATAAGATGTACGACCATTTAGGATAGAGAAGCTATGGAAATTCCAAATGCCGAAAGAAAAAGGAATTTTTTTAAAAGTGAGATGTTCACTCAGGAACATCTGAGGAACATCTGAGGAATCTGGAGGAACTGAAATACTGCTCCTAAAGCAATTCAGGTGGCAAAATTCCTGTCCACAGTATTATGCTGACACTTAGAAGTCAGTAAAGTAGAATTGAAAGGACTCTCTGCCACCTGAAAGAGTCTTTGTATTTTTCAAAGGCATTGTATGATCTGAGAGATCAATAGCCTGACATTTATTTGGTTTGCTCATACTTTTTGCTCATGGGTATGCTTCTCCTTTTTATCTGATTCTACTGCATGAAACTTTCTTATCATTGTACATTTCACAAAGAATCCCAACAAAAATTCTGCAAGAGCAGTCCACAAACAATAAACTGTACAGCAATATCTGATCTGCACATCAAACTCATATGGTAGGTGGAAGATGCCTAGAACAGCAGATATTTGCTTTTACATGCTATACCACTCAGTCTGACTTTCAGTGGACTTTAAAGCTGTCTCAGTATTAGTTCATTTTATTAGGGTTTTGTTTCTGTTTTGATTATTTTGGTTGTTGTTTTTTAAGCTGCCTTTGACCATAAAGTTATTTTTGGGTACATCATTTCATTCCATAATAAAAAATGATTGAGTAAGTAAAACCACCCTATGGAATGTAGGTAATTTGACAGTAACTGCTGGTGGAGACACGGATCAAGTAAAATTTAAGGCAAAGTTGCTTTTCACCTCCTCAAGGATCAGCCTCTACAACCTGTTCAAGTCACTAAAAAAGCATAAACCTCCCTTCAAATCAATCTGTTCTGCATGGGGATAATTGCCTGAAATGAGCAATTTCTAGCAGCTGGTACAGCCAGTGTTATTACCCACATAAATATTGACTCACATATTAAGAGTAATTAATGAGAAAACAAAACTGCAAGAATGGAAAGAAAAAGTGAAAAGCAATTTTCTTAGAGGCCCTGAAGGCCCTCTCTTTTCTATATTTTGTGTTTATCAATGCTCTAAACTGAATTCTGCAATGCACATTTTCTTTGTTGATCTGTAAAATTTCAACAAAGCATTTCGTAGTTATTTCAAGTCATGAATTATGCAATAGCACATGACAGGAGCTATTCATTCATATCTCAGGAGGCAGAGGAACTAAAACCTCAGCTTTAGTTTGAGAGAGGGGTTTTTTGGGTTGTTTTTTTGTGTGTGGGTTTTTGGTTTTTTTTTGTCTTGTGTACAATCTCTTAAAAAGGTACCTCAGAGACACAAGAAAGAGGTTGACCTGTTGGAACAAGTCCAGAGGAGGAGCAATCATTCATTGTGCACTTCACACTAACTCTGCCACTGTGTAAGAACATGTGCACAAGAAGTACAAGAGATACAGGGGCAGAATGGCAGAAGGGAGGAGCACAAAATAACACAGCACCACCTCTTGCTTCTGGGGGCAGGAGGGAATTGACACAGCCTTGAAGGAATTTCAGGCTGCACATTCAAGCTATATCTCTGTCCTCCTCCCTCTGTTCCCTCCTCATCCACATCTGAATTTTCTTCCAGAATTCCTTTTGCTCCAAGGCACTACTAATATCCTTATTAATGCTGTCTGTGCTTTAAAGCAGTAGTCCTAAGAACTTTGTAGAAGATAGAGGAATGTCATAAGCCCCATTTTAGAAATGAGAAACATCAGCTGATACACAAACAGCAGGAATCTGCTGCAGAGCAGGAACCTGTTTCTCAGGCTGATCAAACATGAAACTTTTCTCAGGATGAAGTGAATGAAGCCTTAACAATAGAGTTACCTTTCATCTTGAAAACCTGCTGTTTGGATTCCTGTTCTATCATGAGTGAAAAAGATGTAAGGTAATCTTTAAAGTTTGAAGGATGTGATTCTTCCAAGGTTCAAACACCTCTCCACTTGAAATGCAGGCTGTCACATATAGAGTGTTCCTACAAAATGTTTGCTTTCTTTAGTGAAGTATACCAGCCACAGAATGATTGCTAGTTGTGATTTTGCAACAGGCCACCTCCTCTTGCAAGTCTTTATTACTTAAACTTCAAAAGATGTAAGCTGGTCATACTGGTTACTCATTCTGCTTCCTGGTGTTGCTTATAACATGGGACTCATCATTTTTCCTCTTATCACATCTGCCACGAAGAGCAGTGAGACATCTGGGATCAATAGTAGCTGCTCCCCAGATGTCATGAATATCTATATCTTCTTTAAGTCATTTACCAAGCACCTAGACTTTCTCTGTAGCTGTGAGGATAAGAGGCTAGGAAGATAGCAATGGGTAAGAGGTTAGGACTAAACTGATACAAAATAAACTGAAACAGATGGTTCATAATAGTGGACGAAGCTGCAACAAGGTTTTAAAGTAAAGGGATAGCAGTGGAAAAATCTATAACCTGAATTTTAGAAATTTACTGGCTGATTTTGAAGTTTTGAAATTGCGTCTAAGAAAATTACAGCATAATTTGACTAAAACACATAAATCAATATTTTTTCTTATTTTTTTCTTCTGAATAGATATGTGTCAGTACACAATACACAGTACAATGCATATAACTTGTTAGGAAGAAAAGAATTTATAAAGAAATGTGTGTATGAGACACTAGAGAGAAATTTGTCCTGTTTAATATACCTGCATTCAACATCTTGGCAAATATTTCCTTCAATGTAGAATCAGCCTGATTTCAGGAATATGAACTATGTCTGGATTAGCAGATAAAACAGAGGCAAAATGCAGGATTGCAAATGTCTGAACAGCTTCATTTTTAGCATTTTCCTATCATGGCTTTGGAGAGTAGGCATTAGCATCCTCTCAGCTATGGTCTAGACATCCTTCAGCATTTCATAAGACAGTTAAGCTGTAGCCACCCTACTTTAGGCCAGTTAACACATGAAGATATGAGTCAGCTACGAGCCTAAGCCTCAAGGCAGTCTCCAATCTCTTCCACGTAGAAACACATATATCAGTATCTGTACATACACAATTCATCTGTGGCAATGCAGTTTCTCAGTGCTCTGATCTATCTTATTCACAAACCCTACTGGCACTGGTGAGTTCAGGAAAGATCTGCCACTCTGTCTTTTACAGCAGTACAGCTAAAAGATGCAATTCACTAAGAACTAAAATATGAAGAATTGGAGGAAAAGGCACTACCTATAACACAGACACTCCACAAGTCAAAATGCAAATCCTCAGCAGCCTCTGTGCGGAAGGCTGCTGAAATGCTGGTGGGACCTCATCACCAAGTCACAACTCTGGGGAAGAATGAGCAGTATTAAACAGAACAGGACTGCAGAGAAACACTGGCCTCATATCCCCCAAAATAAAAAAAAAAGATAAATACTTTCATCACAAATTTGAGATTGCTGCAATTTTCATGCAGTATTAGAGGCACAGGAATGATCTCTCTAGCGACAGTCATTCATTGTGCACTTCAGACCACCTTGCAGAGCTGAATACTGATGAAACACTAATCCAGCATGTTTCTAAACAGGAAGAACAGGAAAAGTACATGAGCACTGACCTATTGCAAAGAAATATTCAGGACCATGGAAAAGTATACCAGAGAGACATATAATCAGAAATTCAGCTGACTATTTGGCCATACCAACACAGTTTTAATTGAACTTTGAGATCAATGATATATCCAGTTCTAGGCAATGTGCAGAGACAGCTGCAGATTACTCCCACCACAACCAAGAGGTAGCAAAACATGAGGGGAAAGAAGTGTGGCCAAGGTGATAATATGCTATAAAACACTTTTGAAGCCAGTTGTTTACACAGAAATTAAACAAACTAACAAACTAAGCTACTATTACTTGAAATGTACAATAGTTGATGCAAAGGCAGTACCATTGCCACAAAACATTAGTAAAGCCAACCAGCAGTTCAGCTGAAATGCTGTGTCTGACTGTCCACACCATGAAAGGAAAAGATGAAAGTCCTTTGGTGCCCTCTCTATCAGCCTAACAGAGATGTGCTGTAAGGAGATCAATTCTTCCAGCCCATACTGTAATCAGATGAAGGCTCTCACAAGACCTGTAAGAAACTCAAACTACAGACATCCCTCAGGTCTGGTGGAGCTGCTGAGGAAGGATGTGGGAAGAACAGAAAGCCCAGACACCCTCAAACTCATGGAAAACAGAGTTGGCACCTGTGTTTTTTTCATTTTTGCAGTCTTTAGCATTTTTTTATGATGGCAGAAAGCCCTCAAAAATGCCTTGGATATTTGGGAAACCTCCCATCAGGGAACACAGCCCTGCAAAGAAGTCACTGTGTGTTAATCCTTAAGATATACTGCTTGATTTGTCTGGAACTAAAAACGTCTCTGGTTGCAATGTCTAAAATAGGTTATGGCATGCTGAGCCACCCAGTCCCTTGCAATCTGCACTGCATCTTTTGCCAGGTACTGCTGAAGGAAAGCAAA
Source organism: Melospiza melodia melodia (assembly GCF_035770615.1). NCBI lineage: Eukaryota > Metazoa > Chordata > Aves > Passeriformes > Passerellidae > Melospiza > Melospiza melodia. The sequence continues at coordinate 132,282,324 of NC_086194.1, read as the reverse complement.
AGAAAAGGCTCCAGACATCAGCCTGCCCTCAAAGCTAGCACAGCGATAACAGATAAAGACAAAACAGGACTTTCAGACACCAGGCCTGCAGCTGGCAACAATTATTGTCTAAGAAGATAGCAGAGGATGTCTTTATCAAGCTCCACAAAGCCAGGAGCAGAGTACTAGTCTAAACGCAAAGAAGCTGCTTCTCAGGAGAAGAGAGAGCTGCACTGCCAGAAATCTCTGGGGCCCTGGCAACTTCCAAATGGTCCTTGAGAAAGATGAAGTTCTTTAAGTCAATGTAAGAAGTTATAAGAATAGCCAAGTGCAGCATCTGCCTGCAATACAGTGTATAAGCAATAGATGAAGTTAGAGAGGGAATGAAGACCAGGCAATACAGGTGGTGAGCCAGCCTTGCAGCACTACTGCTGTTTTAAGCAGCAGGGATTGCAGAAGGTGCTTAAACCTCAGGATGAAGCAGAAGAGTGACACTGCAGCAAATCTAGCAGGTCTCATCCTCTGTTTACACAGCAAAAGGATGACTTTCTATGGAAACACAAATACTAACTATGCTGAAGAGGACAGCCCCAAAAATCATATAATGTCCTTGAGGGCATTGTCCAAACACTTCTGGAATTCTGTCAGGTTTAGTGCAGAGAGCACTTCCCTGGGGAACCTATTCCAGTGGCCAACCACCCTCCAAGTGAAGAACATTTTAATAATATCTAACCTAAACCTCCCCTGATGTGACTTCAGGCCATTCAAACCCTCAGGGCCTGTCACAGGTCACCACAGAGAAAAGATCAGTGTCTGCCACTCTGCTTCCCCTGGTGAGGATGCTGTAGACTGTAATGTGGTGTGTACAACACATGATAAATAAGTGTTTACACAGAGCCCTGTGCAGACCTTGGAGCAGCCTTGAAGTGCCTAAAGGGAGACTGCAATAAAGAGTGGGATTTTTAGAGGGTTTTATATCTATAGGACAAGGGAGAAAATGGCCTCAAACTAAAAGAAGGTAGGTTCAGATTCGCTATTAGGAAGAAATTTTTAATATAACCAGAAGAAGTTGCCTAAAGAGGTTGTGGATACCCCCTCCCTGGGAGTATTCAAGAGCAGGCTGGATGGGGATCTGAGCAACCTGGTCTAGGTAATTGTGTTCATGACAGGAGGGCTGGAACTAGATGATTTTTAAGATGCCTTCCAACACAAACCATTCTATGATCTCTGTTGGGTGCTCACACACACGCAGACACATGCATTTTCCAGAGCAGGCAGTGTCATATGATGCCTTCGTGTCTCACTTTGCTGTAAGCAGTGAACAACAACGATATAAAGGTACATATGTCATGGACGGCCCTAGAAAAAAAATGGGGACGGGATTTAGCCATCCGGTTGCAGCTGCTGGCGCCCTGTCCTTGTCTTCTCAGAGCCCCCATCACTGAGGCGGGCGGTGATCCATCCATCCATCCATCCATCCATCCATCCATCCATCCATCCATCCATCCATCCATCCATCCATCCATCCATCCATCCATCCATCCATCCATCCATCCATCCATCCATCCATCCATCCATCCATCCATCCATCCATCCATCCATCCATCTCCATCCCGGCGCGGCAGCATCCCCATTTCCCGGGCTGGCCGCACGGTGGGGCGGCCGGCCCGGCGCTGGCTCCGCACCGGGAGCTTCCATCCCAGTCCCGGCAGCCGCTCCGGTGCCCAGCAGGTGGCTCCTTCCGACCACACAACGCCGTGCGAGCCTCGCTTCGCTCCCTGCATCCCCAGGGCAGCGCTCCCAATCCTTTTGTTCCTCGCATGGACAAGGCAGAGGCGTACGGGAAGGTCGGAGTTGCTTTCCAGAGTGCGATGGCCTGGGATGTGACACGCTTTTGGGTAACCAATGCTTGTTATAGCACCACACACAAAAACAGGGTTGTGTTCATTAGACCAGAATCACATCTCAGCTCTGCTTGAGTAAATCTGAAACAGGTCAGCTGCAGCCCGTGGAGATATTACAGATGGGAGTGACAGGGGAATTTGGCCCATTGTTAAAATATCTTCATGTAGAAACAATGTAGGAAAATTGAACTGTGACCAGGTTCCTTCATTGCTGGCTAAGTTGACTCCAAAATGACCCCTCTTAAGTCGGTGAAGTTACACAGGTGTGAAGGAGAGTGGCACACAGAAGCCAGGACTGTTTGAACTGCTTGATCCAAAAGGAACCAATCTGCATCCATTACAAAATTCAAGTTTATATTTAAGGAAAGTTATTTTCATATAGATATACATAAAATATAGACAGGCATGGATCTTTAAGAGACACTTTGAAGGGCCTTGACTTATTAGAAAGTTCAGACTGAATCAGACTTTTTCTCTTCAATCACCATCTCTTAAAAATGCCTAAACTCTAGCAAAGTTACTGATTTTAGAAAAGAAATGTATTTAGTGGTGCAAAATATTCAAAATGTGGAGATTTTTTACTTAACTGTGGAAAATCTTCCAAAATGCACGGATTTATTGTGACCTTATTGAACATAGGGCCTAAAAGACTGGAATTTGACATGACTTCGTAACAATCCTTCATTAAATTTGCTGCCATTTCTGCTGATAGTTCACATCAGTATTTGGAAAGAAGATCAAAATGTGAAAGAAAAGGCATTCTTAGCATTTGTTTCAAAATTTATTAAGGCATATACACTGGGGTGATGGAAGAGAACACCCTTGCCTAATTATTTTCCCTCTACTCTGTTAATTTTGGGTTTATTTCCCTCTGGCATCCAATCCAATCACATTTGAAGTACTCCTCAGTTTCTAGTGCTACTAAAGTTTTCCTGCTTCTGAAAGTCACACCATGTCTTTACTTTCCAGGATATATCAGCTGGCACTGAGAGGGAAATATGAAAGCATAGGGTAACACTGAAGCTGAGTTGATATGCTCTGCATTCAACTGGCTACTGAAAACCCACCTTTCTTTTTCCCATATTAACCATTTCACACTTTCCTTTGAAATGTAGGAGGCTTATGAATTACAAGAGCTATTCTGTAGGTGTGAGTTACTCGAGCTTCTACCTCTTGCAGGATGAAGTCGTCACCTGCATCAATAAACCTTCCAGAGCTATTTTTGGTGAGCTCTGCTGGGCTCAGTGCCTCCTGGGGGTTCTTCCAAACCTCACTGTGCTGCCTTCCATGGACCCCGTGGCAGTCAAAATGATTAAAAGCACTGACTGAGAAATATGGGAAGAGTGATCCAACATAACTCATTTAATATTCTGAAAGTGTTTTTCTTATTTCTGCTGTGGTTTATCCAGATATTTAACATTTTCTGATCCACACTTTTGTATTGATGCTTGGTAGGGACACTAATGCTGTCATAAGATCTAAGCTATTGATGGCTTAGTTTGGGCTCTTCTTCCCTCTCTGATAATGAACATATTTTTGGCACCCTTCCATTTCCAAGTAACAAAGTTACAGCCCTTCTCCGAAAGCCTGACAGGGGAAGGGATTTGATGGAGCTGCCTGAAATGTGGGGAGACTAAAGTGAAGCTCACAGTTTGTTAAAAAAAAAAAAAAAAAAAAGCCATTTCTGATGTAGGGGTGAAGCTCTGGTCCTAATCATTTAGTTGCTGCAAAGCACATGCCAAGGTTTCAGGCAGCAGAATTGCTTGGATCATTTCCTACACACTTTGCAGAGTGGCAATTAGCAGCACAGTGGCATTAACAAGACAGCTTTACGTGAGCTTTCAAAGTGAAAACATAAAGAATCCCTAAAAGACCAGCTACTTGTAAAATGTGAGAGGGAAGCTGTAGGCCTGATTTTTGGGAGGTGGGTGCAAGGCTTTGCCTGCAGGCAGCGCGACCATCAATCAGAGTCACCCGCCACCCTCCACACCTCGCTGGCTCCTCCAAGGAGGGGAAGCCTCCTGTATTCTGCACTCGACCTTTGTGTTGCCTTTCCTGCATGGGGATGGATGCCACACGTCTCCAAGTGCCCTCTCATCCACATTTGCCGTAAACACCCAGAACACCTGTTTGCTCTGACTCACCCACTCCTCACGCAGACTCTCCCTTTTTTTGACAGCAGACCTCACTCAGGTAGTATGTGCTGCTAATATCCTTTCAGGACCATGTAATAACATGCCTTCTATACAATTCCTAACATCCTTCAATCAGCTCAGCCAGTGGGCTAACTGCTTACGCTCCTGTGATTTATATAAGTGCAATTAATTTAAACTGCATCACCCCGGTGCTATGCCGGTGAAAATGCCCCGAGAGGGAGAACCTCACTGGTGAATCAGAGCCTTTACTTTTAACAAACACACAAAAGAACAGATCCCGAGCCAGTGAAAATCTGCATGGCTCCATTCATTTCAACACACAAACTTAAACCAGCTCAAGGTCTGAATCACAGCTCATGTAACAGACTATTTAGATACAGACTAATGCCTCACATCCTGAAATGCAATGCTTTCCCAGAGCTGGCAGGGGACAGGGACTTGTCAAATGGAACAAAGCTGAGAGAGGGAAGCAGGACCACAAATGAAACCTTTAAAAAATGCTTTGTGGATTTCTTCATTTCTGTGGAGATGAGGAAAGTAACAAATTGTCTCTGCAAGCACTTCTCTCTCTTCTGGAAAAACCTCTGTTTCTTTTGCCCCAGCTGCAAAGCAAGTAACCTGCAAAGTCCCTTTCTTTGCCACTTTCCCTTTCCTCCCACAGCCTGGGTATGTTCCCTGCCACTTGGAAATTCATATGGCACCTTTCACTAACAGACACAAGAGCCAGATGATGAACAGATGAATCTTTTTAATCAGTTCTTGAAAATGGCTAACTTTTCCCTGCACTTGTTTTGGTATTCCCCAAGATTAAGAAGTCACGCAGCTTGACAAAGCACTTTGCTCTTGCATGTCTTAACACACCCATTGGGCTTTTTTTTTTTTTTTTTTTTCTTCTTTTCCTTCACATCTATTCCAACACCTGCTGCAGAAACGGGCTGGGGTGGTCTCTGTAAAACACCCTGCATGCCTCCTGCCAAGAGCAGAGAGAGCTCCAGCGTCACACCAGCACGGCATGCCGGTATGTGCCCAGGCAGGTGGAGGTAACACACAGCCAGGGGGGGAAGGGGTGGGCAGGGCAGACCAAGAGTCAATCAGAGTGTAATTTGTGTTAGAAATTTAACAGCGCTCAGCTGTCCATATTTCCAAAATGCAAATATTTTGAAATTAAAAAACCTATCTGTGACTAAATATCTCCTCTAAATCAATCTAGATAACCAGAACACACTGTGGCACATTTAAGAGACTTTCATCTTAAATGAAATACATAACATAGATTATACCTTCATAGGAAATCAAGAGGTCCTAAAATATACTAATGGAGAAGGGCATTTAAGAGACATTTAGATTACCCAGTCTATAATTTTGGGGGGTTTGCTTATCTATGCATCTTTTAACCGCTTTGGATAATTAGGAAAATTTCCTTGGCTGTGTCCTAAGAGCATAGGCAAAAGAGTGACATAACTACTCCCAAGGAAGGAAAGGTCGAGGTTTTGCATTCTGCAGATTTTTAAAGCAAAAGAGAAAATATTCTTCATATGAGCAGTCTGAAGCAGTATGCATATTGTATAAAGACTATCACCCTCCTCTGAAATATAATGCTCCCAAGGCTTCTCCATCTCCTTGAACTCTCTTGCAGTATCTGTCTGGTCCCTGTTCCTGAAAGGGTGCAGGTCAGGGAGGCAGGCTGCTCGTCTCCAGCCTCTCCTAAGCACAATTCAAAGGCAGCTCCCGAATGGAGCAGGCACACACTCAGTTCAAAGCCTCCCATTAGGTCTGCCGGCCAACTTGGTATCTTGTAGTGTCATGTGTGTGTGTGTGTGTGTGTGTGTGTGTGTGTATTTACTCCTTCTTCTCTTAGTGAACAGTTTGTCCCACTGTAATTCTCATATCAAACATCTGGAAACCAGATTCGTTAAAAGAAAAACAAAAAGAGAAAGAAGAATAAAAAAATAAGCAAATGATGGGGGGGAGAGGGAGAGGAAAAAGAAAAGAGGGGGGAAAGGGGAGAAGGGGCAAAAAAAGGTGGGAGAAAGAAGGAAAAGAAGTTTCGGTGCCTATTACTTATCCAGGTCTCTGTCAAAAAGGAAAAAATATATATATATCTTTCAGCTGAATCAGTAAACTGACCTTTATTTTCAAGAATTTTGAGCAATACATTTTGTAGACTGCCGTTGTACAGAGCCACATCCCCCCACTTCGGAGCAGGACAACGCGCTCTGCTAGAGCTCTCTCCCCCGTTCACAGCTGCCTCCAGCGGGAGGAGCTGAAACCTGAACCAAGCCCTCCGAGTGGGATTGGATCCCTGAGCCAGCAGCGCCAGAGCCCTCCCAGAAAAACAGCCTCTTTGGAAAAGTGCTTGAGAACATCCCGAAGCGATTGGAGGAGCGGAAAACCCTTCCCCCCTGCACCTGACTCGTGGGTATTTACAGCACTTTTCAAGGCGCCTCGGCAGTGCCGCTGCACGGGCGGGAGTGGATGGGCTGCGCGGGGCCGGCAGCGCCGTAGGGACGGGACCGGGAGCGGGATCGGGACCGATGCGCCCGCAGTGACCCCGCGAGTGCCTGCGCTGCGCCCCCGGACCGCCAGAGCCCCCGGCAGCACACCGAGTCTGCGAGAAGCACAAAGCCGCATCCAAAATGCCACGCTCCTTCCTGGTCAAGAAGCATTTCAATTCATCCAAGAAGCCGAACTACAGCGAGCTGGACACTCACACAGGTAACAGGAGGAAATCGGGTGCCACCGCGTCGCTTCTGAGGCTGCGGTCGTGGCGTGGCAGTGCTGGGGAGGGTGGGATTGCTCTGCAGGCTGCAGGGCACGGGTTAGTTCATTGCTGGCTCTATTTTCTCCCGCTTACAAGGAGGGAGTTTTGAGAAATATGTCAGTGCTGACCAGAATGAATCGTGAAAGTTTGCTCGTCCACTTGAACTCAAGTTACTTAGAACGCATTTGGAGTTTTCCTGTTCTTTATCTGTTGGTGGTGGAATTGAAACTTTTATTCAAATCCTTCAGGAAGTTTCACTGCTTCATTGTGTCAGGCTGCACAGATTTAGAAGCAGCATGCTGCCTTGGAGGGACTCTCCGGCTGCAGCTTGCCTGTTCAAGGGCTCTGTCTCTACCCATCAGAACATATGTATGAAACAGTATTTCCTGAATCCCCCTTATATTCAGATTACCTTACTGAGTGTTTCGTTTGTGCAGCTTTTAATCCTCAGAGTCTTAATTTTCCTGCTTTTTGAAATACACTTTGGTTCTCTTACCTTAAAATGTTCTTCTCTCTCCAGTGATTATATCCCCATACCTGTACGAAAGCTACCCAGTCCCTATCATCCCACAGCCAGAGATCCTGAGCTCAGTAGCTTACAACCCCATCACTGTGTGGACTACAACCGGGCTGCTACCGTCTCCACTACCCAATGACCTCTCTCCGCTCTCTGGATACCCCTCATCTTTGGGAAGAGTCAGCCCACCTCCACCTTCTGACACCTCCTCCAAAGATCACAGCGGCTCAGAAAGCCCCATCAGCGATGAAGAGGAGAGAATCCAGTCAAAGCTTTCAGACCCTCATGCAATCGAAGCTGAAAAGTTCCAGTGCAGTTTGTGCAACAAGACCTATTCGACTTTCTCTGGGTTGGCCAAACACAAGCAGCTGCACTGTGATGCCCAGTCTAGGAAATCCTTCAGCTGCAAGTACTGTGACAAGGAGTATGTCAGCCTGGGAGCGCTTAAGATGCACATCAGGACCCACACGCTACCTTGTGTCTGCAAGATCTGCGGCAAGGCTTTCTCTAGACCCTGGCTACTTCAAGGACACATTAGAACTCACACTGGTAAGAGCAAGCGTTACATTTGCAGTTTCTTGTTGCTGTAACATCGGGATGCTTTTTTTTTGCTATTTTTCTCCACAGGTGGAAAAACCAGCATAGTTTCTCAACTAATCTTGAAATGCAACCACAGAATTTGAAATGAATCATTGAAAGGCTAAATTCTCCCTCTTGCAGGGAGAGGGGGAAGGTGGGAGTGGGGAGGGGGGGTTTAGCGTGGTGCCATAACTGCAGGCCAGATACTGGCATAAATCAGCGTTGCTTCCTTGATAATTTTAGGATGTTTTAGACAAATTCCACTAGCTGAAGCTTTTGCTTTAAGGATTTTATGTTAACTTTCAGGAAATTGCTAACTTTGAGAAGGCTCCAGCTGACTCTGAAATCAGGCAGCAAAACCAGGCAATGCATGAGGGGCTGCCTTCTGACTCCTTAAGCAGCTGGCAGGTTTTGCATGCACTAACTCAAGTCCTTAAGAATTAGAAACCCATCATCAGTAACGTGGTTGGGTTTTTTCTATTGAGGCAAAAATGGGTTTTGAGTACAACACTGGGTACAATGTAATGTCTCTACAGCTGTTTGCTGCTTTTCAGACAAAGCCCTTTCCCCCCAGTAATTTACAGAGTCTAAGCAGAAAATGTTCTACGAAAATGTTTGAAAATTTTGGATTGAGCCCAGTCTAAAGGTATTGCATGCACCTGTAGATGCAGATTCAGCAGCTTGTTTTCAGACTGCACTTTACAACATATTCTCAATAGACTGGGATTCTGCAAAAGAGCCAGCAGTGCTGAAAGCTGCTGTATCTGTGGCCTGATTAACTTATTACTAGACTTTTTTTTTTTCTTATAACAAGTCATTTCTGTTTGTTCTTTTTTTCTTAGGATAAAAGCAGGTTTTACCTGTCCCAAACATGTACCTTTTTTTTTAAGATTTATCCTATTTTCTCTTGATGTTTCCTTTGTAGGAGAGAAGCCATTTTCCTGTCCTCACTGCAACAGGGCTTTTGCAGACAGATCCAATCTGAGGGCTCATCTGCAGACCCACTCAGATGTGAAGAAATACCAGTGCAAAAATTGCTCCAAAACTTTCTCCAGAATGTCTCTTCTGCACAAGCATGAGGAATCTGGCTGCTGTGTAGCACACTGAGTCATGCAGTCAATGTTTACCTGGACTTGATGCCTTTCTCAACTTCTGTTCTAAATGATAAGTGGAAATCCAAAGGCGTTTTCTCATCTACCTTTCAGCCAAAAATAAAAAAGCAAACCAAAAAACAAAGAAACCAAACCAACAAACCAACACACCACCAAACAAGCAAACAAATAAACAAGTGGAAGAACTTAGAATGTCAGTAGAAATGAGCTTTAAGTAGTTTCTGTTCTGCCATATATTTGCATTCTTAAGTGTGAATTCTGAAACAGGGGGAAAGACGCCACGCATGACATTTCAAGTAGATCTAAAGGAAGAAGCATTATCAGCTTTCTTTATAGATGAAGCCAAATGTAGGTCGTCTTTTCTTGCTTAGAAAAGGCTTCAAAGTTAACATTACATTCCTGCCAAGCCATTTCAACCAAAGAAACAGTATTTTAAGTGGAAATTTTAATGAAAATACTACCCAAGTGAATTTTGCTAGACACCATTTATCTCAGGTGCCTTAAAAAGTATTCCAAGTTTACTTAGTAAATGTTTAATATTATTCATTGCTGTGTTTTTTTATTTTATTAGGAGCCAAGGCCTTCATTAATGACCTGAAATGCTTTAAAACTGCATAACTAAAAGAGGGAAGAAAGTATAAGAGAATGTACGAAAAAATTTAAAGCCACAAATTAACTGCATGTGCCTTAAAAATAAATAAATTAACAAAAGGTAATACTGTAGCTTCAAACATTCCTGGTGCATGCTTGACCATACTTTAATATGGAATAGTTCCTCTAAACTTCATTTTTGTTTTATGAAACGGGAATAAGTGCAAGAGAGGGGATCCATGGGAGTTTTACAATTATTTTTTTTAATGCACAAAGGAAATGCAATATTTTCAGCATTACCCCTCCAAGTGCCTTTTTTATTGATGATTTTGTAAAATATGTCGACATAATGTAAATATTTTTATTTTTATATGATTGAATGTGTTATGAATGAAAGCAAATTGTTGCCCATAGCAGCATCTATAGATAACTTGAAGAAAGTGTGAAGTGAAATTGATGTTGTTTTCTAGCCACTTTTTTACAATAAACATTTTTAAGTAAGATTTCTGTTGTTTGTTCTGATTAAACAACTGTGTACACACTTTGGAACACAGAAAAATGTGAATGTCTCTACATGACCAAATGAAGATTAAAGTGAATTGCAGATGTGAAGACTGACTCCACAAGTTCTAAACATTAGAAAGGAATATATACATTGCATTTTAAAATACTTTAAACCTTACAGTGCATTTCTCTAATCAATGCTCTAAAACACTTACTTTTCTCCTACTTACAACACTTGACAACATTGTGAAATATATTTTATCAAAAACATTTAAGAGCAATGCATTTTTCTTGCATTTTAACAGAGGAAAGGGTGCTATTAGAGAGGCCTTGTAGTATTTTCCCTGAGACTTTCACATCAGGGAATGCAGGCCTGATCCAAAATTCTTTTAAGTCAGTGGAGCCTTACAGGAGATCAACACTCTTTGCATGATGCTCTTTTAAAGTAGAAGTCAAGTCACAGTATAATATACTTTATTTGGCAATTTCAAGATGATTAAAGAGATTTTATTAAAATGTATTACATATCAGAACTGTCAAGAGAATGCATCACAAGTGCATATCAGCTAATATATCACAGGAAAGAAATTATTCCGTAATAAGAAGTAGAAATCTTTTTCCTTCAGGTGATTTGACTAAGTACTCCAAGATCTGAACTGCATGAAAGTATTACACCTTCAACAAATCGCATCTCATCATTACTGACTGGTGTGAAACAACCCCATTTTCAACTTTTAGCAAAGTACAAAGCTAGAGAACAGACAAGCACCAGCTGACATCCTGAAGACCTGAAGACCCCCCATGTCTACTCTAGGGTACCAACCAGAACAAGTAATAGCAAAAATTAAATTCCAACAATTTACCAAGAATGTTACTGATGTGAAAAGGCAAGGTGAACATTTCTTGAAAAAAATGTATGCTTCAGCAAAATAATGCAATAGATCATATATGCTTTCTGTCTCCTCCAGCCCAGTTCTGGAGGAGGGATTCAGCAGAACTGCACTGGAATAATGCAGGCAATAGGGGGAAGTTTTGCACCTTTTCTCCACAGAAAGCATGATACTGAAAAATGAAGCTCAAGTGAAGCTTTCATATTCTCCAAGCATTAAAATAATGATTCCCTAGGAGCTGCTAGGGTTTTTTTTCAGGAAATAGCTGGTAAGTTCAAGAAAGATAGGGTTAGTGGGAATTTGTGAGGTAACATTTCAAAATGAACACATGAAGGCATCAAATGCCCTTGAAAAGTTTCATGTGGTTTCTCTATTGATTTGCACTTCCATGTCATTCGCTTTGAAGTTTGTAGGCTCCAGCAGTTCTTTGTGCAGCTCCTTCTTCCCAGAGCAAAGTTTACTGGAGTATGAGTAAAGCCCTGGCAGTCAACACCTATTTGTACTGTTCTAGGTTTGCTCTCCTGTGCTGTGCCACAAAGATGTTTCAATTGTTTTAATTCACACTTTAAATTCTCTACACCCAAAGTAAATTAAACAGTACAAGAGCCTGACTTCTTGAGTGAGTGGAAATGCTACTGCAGTCCTCAAGGGAAATCAGATGAAAACTTCATCAAAATACAGTATGCTAAACCAAACACAAGTGGAACTGGTCTGATTTGGAGATGACAATTAAGATATGCTACTTTGCATGCCTGTAACACCTGTACTCATAAAACACAAAGATGGGAAAGGCTAGAAGCTCTTTTGGCTCATCTTTGTAATTGAAACAAACACTCTATCACAGATCCCAGCTCTCTGTCCAGTTGCAGCATAAACTTCCCAAGCAGCTAAATTTCTCTGCTTTTCCTGTGTGACTGCTTTCTATTGCCTGTCAAGACTTTCTCTAAAACATATTCCATTAATAGTTTTACCTCATTACCTTAGAAATGCCCTTCTGCACCTGCACAAGTTATTTATCAATGTAAATTGAATTCTGTTCTGAGCTACTGGTTGATGACTCCTATGACTTTCTCAATACACAATGCAGAAGTTCCCTGCAAGGTCAATCTGCAAATTGAATCTCTTTGGCCATTGCAACATTTTTCACAACACATCTCTTATTCCATATCTTTTAAATTTTCTTTTCTAAAATAATCTTTTAAATTTTTAAAATCTTTCTTAGGAAAACATGGTCCCTGTACTCAGAATATCTGGACTGCCTCTTTTCTGAAATTTGTCACTTTTTTTTACTTTTTGAACAATATGTGCTCCAGGTCCTTCCTTTATGATGTTCTATCAACCTGTTTTCAATGTTCTTTCAGTGTTCAGAGAAAAGTGAAACCACCTCAGCATTTGTGAAGTTATAAGTTAAATATATTTAATTTCTCAAGGCTGAAGGCAATAATTGATTCACTTTGCTTTCCATGTCTTTCTTCCCTTGCTTCTGTTTGGGCATGCTTTTCACTTCAGAGTCTGCAGAATGAAGGGAGATGTGCATGAAGTGAAGAAGAACAAAGTACACTTTTAGGCTCAAAGCACTGCAATTATCTTACCATGTAATGCAGAGTTAGGAAAACCATGTTATACACTCACCAAAGGGTTAAAAGAAGTGCCTCTCAGATTAAGGCACCATGAAATCTTTCTTCTGTATTTCTCTCTATTATTTGGATTATTATGGTTCCTGTTGTCATTGAGCAAACTCAGGGCCTATTACTGTTAGCCCCATAAAGTCATATAAAAATGAAACACCGTAAAGATTCCATAATTTCAATTAAAAAGAAAACAATGGGAAACCTGGTAATTTAATTCTGATGTCTTCTGCTACAGCTGATTTCCCTTGTCACAAAATAAATCAATATTTAATTTGAAAACTTATTTTTATTTTTGAATAAGACATTTTCAGTTATGAGTATTGCTGTTTTGGAAATAAAGTTTTACTAGCCATCCCAAGTGCTGAGTTTTGTCTCTTTAAAGTAGGTGTTCTAAAAGTTTGATTATGAGAATTATAACTCTGGTTCACAGAAATGTGAGGAGTAGAAGGTGAGAAGTGTACTCCAACCTGAATATATTGTATAATTGCAGGAAATAAAATAACTGCAAGAAATAAAAACAGATTTTTCAAGTGAATCACGGATCATGGAATGATTGAGGTGGGAAATCACCTTTGCATATTGACTAGCCCCAGGCCCCTGTTCAAAGCAGGGTCAGGAGAACAGATTACCCAGGACTGTGTTCAGATGGGGCTTTGATATCTCAAAGAATGGAGACTCCATGACCTCTCCGGGCAACCTGTGCCAGTGTTCAGTCACACTTACAGTACCAAAGGGGTTTTTCTTTCATTTAAATGGAATTTTCTGCACTACAGATGGTGTGCACTGCCTCTTGTCCTGTCACTGGGCAGCATTAAGAATCTGACTGTATTCTTCACTCCCTCACATGAGGAATTTATACACATTAATAAGATCCTACTTGAGCTTTTTTCTTTTCAAGCTGCCTCAGTGATTCCAATACGAGAGGTGCTCCAATCCTTAATCCCCTCTGTCATCCTTCCCTGGACTCTGGTATTCTGGTGTCAGCCTTGTACTGGTGAGCACAAAACTGGAAGTGGTGCTGCAGATGGGCTGCATCAGTACTGAGGAGAGGTGGAAATACCATTCAGTTTCTCATGGGAGGCTGACAGGATGCATAAAATTTGTGGGAACAGCCAAAGCAGTAGAAAAGAAACAAATAAGATGCTTGCATTCTCTGTTGCTTTTTCCCAAAAGTTTTCATTCATTTTAAATACATCCAAAGTCCTCAGGAACCTTGCAGGTTGTGGAGTGTGGGACTCTGTTTTCCAGAGACAGCAAGAATTGCAGACTGCAGCATAAGGGTGCCTCAGCCTAACCAGACTAGAGATTTTTAAAAAAATAATAATTAACAAGTGCATAATGGTGCTGCTTTAACATGTCTGGCAGTTTGGTCACCTTGTTCCTCTTCATTACCTTTCCAATACTTCAAGAATGCCATTCAAAGCAACATTTTTTTTCTTCTTCTGATGCACTCATCATTTTGGGTACAAAAACATAAATAAGTGCTCATTCATGGTCCTCCTTCTTTTGTTGTCCCCACATCGCTGCAAGACAAAAGTTATGCAACAGTTGGCTTCTGTTATATCTGTCACCTCTATCTTTTACCTGCGTATCAAATATTCCCATCTCTTGTCTGTGTACCTTTTCCTTCTACTGTCCAGTGCATGCACTAAGTAGCTGCGAGGATAAAGGTCACAGGCAGCCCTTCCTAAGAAGGAATAAAAGACCTTTTATATCTTTTAGTTATACAATCAAATTTATTTTTTTTTTTCAAAAGAAGACACAGAAAACAGGAATCACATGAATACCAGCTCAAATTCACATGTTTCCAATATTTTTAGTAACCTTCACTCTGTAAACTTGAAAAAGCAATGGAGGTACATGCTGATATTCACACCTTTTTTCACACAAATAGACATAGAGCTGCACATTTGAACACACAAATCCTTTGACTTCAGCCCTGGCTTGGAGAATCCACTTCAGAAAATACCTCAGAGAGGTGCCTTATTTTGTTGCTAGAGCACCCCTCAATAAATGCAAACACAAGGGTGCTGTCTAGCAGGACAAGGTCAAAGGAGGGTGTTCTTCAAGCTGTTTGTCCCTCCACCTGCTTAGGAATGACTGATAATGCCACACGATCTGGATCAGAATATCTTCCTGGAAGTTTATCTTTATTTTACTTATCCTATAAAACAGAGCCTTTTGCCAAACCAAGGGGAGGCTACAGAAAGCCAATCTTCACTTTGCAAAGCCCCTACATTCTCCTTACCTCTCATGTTTAGCCTGTTCCATCACTGCTTCCTCTGCCCTGCATAGGAATCATCTCCTTCCCAGATGTGTCAAACAGGGAGTCAGAGTCAGGGGATCACGGATTTTTTCATGATCTTTTAGTGCTAGGGAGATGTGGGCATTGCTGTGGCTCCTGCACAGCCCTAGGCATGGGTATGAGCAGCAAATGTTCCGTGCTGGGCCATCAAATGGCAGCAGCCCCTGACCATCGCCTCTCCACACCTTTCCAAAGGCAGGACCTGGGAATGCAGGAGCTTGGTCTCACAGAAGTGCCCACATCTCACTGAGTCCAGTGGGCTCCCAGAACGAGCTCTGAACATCTGAGTACCATCAGACATCTGCTAAGTCGCTAATAAGAAGCAGTTAAAGTA
Organism: Melospiza melodia melodia; assembly: GCF_035770615.1. Lineage (NCBI taxonomy): Eukaryota > Metazoa > Chordata > Aves > Passeriformes > Passerellidae > Melospiza > Melospiza melodia. The sequence goes on along the minus strand of NC_086194.1, from coordinate 132,267,061 downwards.
TAAAGTTGCGCTGCAATTAGTGCCAATTTTGCACATGTCCCTAAACCAAAGAAAATTCTTTTGAATGTAACCTGCCTTCTCATGTGGGCTGGCAGATCATCCAGAGCTGACAATGAATAAAGAGTTAGAAGAATGAAAAGTGACAGTTATTAAGTAACTTCAGTAAAAATTGAATGAAAAACAATCAGCAACTCAAAGTAATAATATTATGCATAAAAGACTAATAAAAATCCCCCCATCTCAGTTAAAGCTTCATTGTATTTGGCATTCAGTCATTAATTTTTTACATTTTTAAGCATTATAAAAAGATATTTTGCAAGACAGTTCACCAAGATTTATAGCAAAGTATTCACTATTCATCTGTAATACATGAAACCAGGCCAGGTTGCTATGTCCTAAGGAAATTGAAAAAATAATCTTGTGACTCGTGATGGACATTTCGTGGTGTTTTTAAAACAGCTTGGAAACTCAGCCCAGATCCTAACTAGTTCTGACTGGGCAAGGCCAACACTCAAAAACTGTCAGGATTTTTTGACAGCTCTCACTTAATGACAAAAAAATCATTTTTTATTTGGAAAATGGCTTTCTGCTCCTACATAGTTTCAAGAAATTGGTCCACCTCTCTTTGTCCCCACTTTTCCAGCTATTGGAAGAAAAAAAAAATAGTTGCAATTGCCAATAATTTCATTTCCCAGGGACCTTTTTCAGAGGTTTGAAAGTCATGGCTGTAGTCTGGTGGTCACAGCAGATGACTGAGAGCTGCTCCTGAGTATTTGAACCCAAATGCTTTGTCATTCCACAGACAAATACGTCAGCTTGTCACACTGGCAGGACAACAGGGGTTCTGGGAACAAAGATAGGACAAAAAAGGTCCCAGGGGCTGTTGAGATAGCCTTCAATTAATAGGAGAACATGGTAGTTAGTAGATATTTACAAGCAGTAAATATCAATTACAAATAATCTTCCAGGTCAGTCTTCTGTAGCAGGAAAAACTCAAAAATTCAGCATGGCTTAGCTTTGAGAAGAAATTTTGACTCAAGACTCATCTGATAAATCAGGTATGCCTCATCATTGCTGTTATTGCCACAAAATATAGTCAGAACTAAGGCTGTGGTAGATTTTTTTTTTTAATTGCATATGTGGAAATTACTGAGAACAGGAACAACCAAAATCATGATAAACTATATATATTTTTGTATCTATATAAAAGCAAGTAAAATTGAATATGCAAAATTAAAGCTGGGGAAATATTTTATGAAACAGTCCTGCTACAATGCTGGTTAGTTTTTAAGTTAGCCTAAAACTTTTAACCAAAAACAAAAATTCCATTGTTTTTCAGCTTTTAAAAGCAGGTGTCTCAAATATATGGTTTTTTCCAGTTTAAAAAAAAAATGAGTATACTTCCTTTTTACCAAAATGGCATAGATTCCTGAAGGAAACTAAGTTATTTTGACAATCATGATAGAAAGCTCCTACAATTTTCATGTCTATGTGTGCCATTCTGGTTGAAGCAAATCTATGCACAAGGCATCCGGGATTGTCCCATACAGTGGTTTTCTCACCTTGACCTTTGCTTTTGCCCCTGTCAAAAGGTTTTGAATCCCCATGGACATTTGCTGACATAAATGGAATAATCCCTTGCTGCAGTGCAATCCCTTGTACTGCATCACATGTATTTGTTTCGCTATACAGTGCTAAGAAGGGAGCATAGCCAGAAGGTTGCAAGCCTAGGTATCTTGTTCTTTCTAAAAAACTGACCTATTTAGAGCTCTATGGATTTTTTCTTCTAGTAAATCCCTTTTTTCTTCCTTTACAGTTGCCCAGGCTAAAGAAGAATTAGAATTTTCTGTAATGCATTCTTGCCTTTTCCTGCAATGCTACAGATTTTATGTCACTGTGCTAACAATGATGAGGTTGCAATTCTGAGCTTCTGTGGTAAATTTACAGCCTTTTTAACATCTTTCTCCTTGGTCTTTATGTTACATACTAATAGAAGGAATGCACAATATGGTCTTATTATTTAGGCCAAGTACCAGTGATTTTTGAAAGTACAATTCCTCACCATTTTTCAGATAACTTGCAGAATATTAAATCAGAGTCCCTGTATGTTTAAGAAATTTTTCTGTTCATCTTTGTGTCCTGGTTTCAGCTGGGAGATAATTAATTTCCTTCTTAGTAGTTGTTAAAGTGCTCTGTTTTGGATCTATTATGAGAATGATGTTGATAACACACTGTTGTTGTTGCTAAGTAGTGCTTACTTTATATCAAGGATTTTTCAGCTTCCCATGCTCTGCCAGCAAGCAGCTGCACGAAAAGACAGGAGGGAGCACAACCAGGACAACTTACCTGAACTGGCCAAAGGAATATTCCTTACCACAGTACAGCATTCCCAGTATATAAATGGGGGCATTGGCTGGGAAATGCCAGTCATAGCTCAGGAACTGGCTGGACATTGGTCAGCAGGTGGTGAACAATTTTATCATGTGTCACCCATTTCTCTTGGGTTTTATTCCTCTCTCTATCTTTCTCTCTTTACTTTTCACCATGTTTTAAAATCTGTTTGAATTATCAAACTGTTCTTGCCCACCAAGAGTACTACCTTTTCCTGATTCTCTTCCCCATCCCACCAGGCTTGCAGGGAAATGAGAAAACATTTGGTGTGGTACTTAGTTGCTGCCTGGGGTTAGATCCCGACACGTTGGTAAATGCCTTTTCATCCTGTTTCTATCTGCCTGTTTAAAATAAAAGGTAAAAATTTCACAAGAGACCTCTGGAAGACAGCCTGAAATAATGGCTCTTCTCTTTGCACTTTAGGCTGATATGTTTAAGAAGGGAAATGCTGCATGTACAATGCTTGCTGCTTTGACACTATGAGAAGGAGTGTTATAGTTCTTAAAGTAAGTGCCTGCTTGCTTCTTAGGTCACTAATGGAGAGGAAGGATCTGTTCTGCAGCATTTGTAAAAACACAAATATGTTGCCATCATATGAGTCATTTTTGTCCCCCCCTTTAAACAGGAAACAGTTTTAAGGGCTTCCAGTCCAGATAGTCTTCTCTTACTCACATTGCTTTGTTCCTAAACATAAGAGATTTTGTTGTCTGAGAAAGATCTTAGAATCTGGCATTGTACTTTTCTTAGGAGCACATAACCAAAATTACAGTGTATATTACCTACACAGATGAACACTTAAGTACATTATCCATGCAGTCCCTCATTTTGAAAGAAGGAAGACATATTTTGAAGGAGTGTCATGTAAAGTCAAACCATGCATTTGTATTGCTCCTTCACTGGCATGTTATGACCAAGTCAAACTCTCTAAGAGCAGGACTCTCTCCTCCCTTGAAACAGAGCCACTCTTGTCCTTTAGCCTTATTCTCATGCTCTTTAAATCTGTGGTAGTGGTGCCTAACACATTGCCAGGAGCCATCGCGGTCTGAACTGGTGCAGCTGGGAAAAAAAGCAGGCCAGTATTTCAGTGAAGTATCCAAAAACAATCCTTCCCTCCAGGAGATTTTGCTGATCTAACTGTGCAGCAAACTCCACCAGCGTATACACAACTCATAATGACAAACTGCTCAGCAGTGCTTCTCCTGGTTGCCCAAGCACAAGAGCAACTTGCAAGCTAATGTCATGCCACTAGACTTCAGCTTTTGTCAGTACAGAAGTGTTGGAGGAAAAAAGAAAAAAGAGAGAGAGGAAAGCATGAAAACATCAGTGCTGCCTTGGAAAAAGTTCCTGACACAGAGAGCCTAAGGACAGCTTACACACCTTGCTGCCAGGATTTGGCCTAAAGTATAGCCCAGACATTAATGCTAAAGTGGTAGGATTTTGATGTGGTTTGTGATAGGAATTAGGGTCAGAAAATGTTCGTTTAATGGCAGAAGAAGGGCTGGAAACAGATCGACTCATGGTAATAGTACAGCAAATATACAAGAGTTAATCCTTTTGCTTTCATTTTATTTATTCCTTGCCTGGTTTTAGTGAGGATGAATAATGTCCATGTCTTGTAACACCTCAGTAATAGTTCAGCAGGATTGCTGTGACCTTTCCTGGTTCAACCAGTACTGATTAGCTGCAGATTTTGATGTGTGATCAGGTGACAAAGCAGGCTTGCAGAGTCTGAACTGTTGCAGTTGAGGAATATAAAATGACAATTTCTTCTGCTCTTTGAAGGGAAAACTAATAAGTTTTTGGAAATGTAGAGTTGAAGTGAAATGCTTTTCTTTAATTACTCCTGATTTAGATTTTGCATGTCACTACATTTGCATGGACTATGCTGAGCTAGGAATGCTGCATTTTGGTTTTAGCTATTTGAACCTCCCAGTAAATTATGCCAAAGATGAACCTTTCAAGGTAATCTAAAATGTAGACTTCTTAACTGATGTGAATGGCAGCCTTCCTGTTTTAAATTACAAGTTGTAAAAAGAGAGTTACATTGTCAATCAGACAGCAAATGGTGCTGCACTGGCCTTTCTAGAAAAACAAGTGATGGGTAATAAATTACTTTATGGTAGGATTGAATTAAAAACAAAAAATCCTTATCAGTGCAATATGTTTTCTGGTCCACCTAGACTCATCTGTTTTAATCTTTTCCAGCTATGCTACATTTCCCATTTCTTTCAAGTTAAACAAGTCCTTTTAGACATACATGTGCATGCATACATACAAATGTGAGTACATATATACAGACATATACATGGAAACATTTTCTGTACATAAGAAGAGATAGAATTAAAATGACACTGTAAATGATACTTTATTTTTTGAGTAGTATAACTAATATGAGGCACATTTCCATTCTCTCTATTCCAAAATATTACTTTTCATTGAAAACAAACCTACACAGCATATCTTGTTCCCATCAGTCCCCAAATAATACTTTTGACAGTAATCAAGTGTAACCAGTAGACTTGTAGTCACCTTCAAGCCGCTGAAAAATAGACTGCAATGGCAGACAATTCTCAAAGAGAAATATTGGCACTGCTTCCTTCAGAAAGGCTTCAATGGGGACAGTCCCCAAGGACATGACAAATATTACCAGAGGAACCTGTTCTCTGGCTGACCAAAGCAAGGAATGAAAGCATGGGAGAGTACCATAGTGAAGATCTTCACCATTTAATATGATCTTTTTTCTTAGTGTTGCAGGCAACAGCCTACTGGATTACATTTATAAAAACAGAAAACTTTCACTGGGAGTAGCATCTCCTTGGAAGGTTTCTGAGATTCTCAACACTGAAAAAATGTTGTTTTCACTTCCCCGCTCCATTCAGTTCCTGCTTCTGAGCCACATAAAATGCATGGCTCAATGAACCAGCCCATGGACTGGCTTCCAAAGCCAGTAGCTGGTACATAGTTGCCATATTAGTCAAGAAATCTTCCTGATGCTTATGGAATACAGGCAGTTTTTGTTTTTACTTAGACTTTTCCCTGACTCTTTAATGGTAGAACATGACTGCAATGTCCCTGTGTAGGTTTACCATGTACCTGCATTATCCTCTTTCTCTAGATGAAATTAAGTTGGGACACAGCTGAGGTTTTGGGGTTGGATTTCTCCTATATGTTCAGCAAGCCTCAGCAGAGCAAAGTAAAGAGCCAGGTATCTTCCTGTGTACATTAATATATCATGTGTGCTCAGGAAATCTGATGCATTCAGGAAACACTGGTCTTACCAGGTGTGAGCAATACAGCTGTGCAGAGCACTCACAGCATCACATCAGACCTATTCCCAATCTGCACTGAAGCAAGAATTCACATGAAACTATGAAGTTTTACATTTTCTAAACACTCTGAAACCCTCTGGAAAACCAAGATCAATATAAAAATCCTACCTCTATATAGATGCTCTGAAAAAGGGGAATCTGAGTCATGAAGCTCTCCTGTCCACCTTTTAAGAGAGATAACTCTGAGATAAAACTGTTCTTACACATTCAAAGGATAATCATCACAAATTCAGTCCTCCTTCACCCACACCTCAGCCCAGGAGCTGTGAATTATAACCTCTCACCCCATAAGGCACACAATCAGTATTCAGCTGCCAAGTGCAGAGCTAGTTTTATGCTGGAGTTTTCAAAGCACCAGGTTCCAGTGAATAGCCACAGTCTTCTCTTTTCTGGCTCCCCACTAAGCAGTGCCTGCAGAACATGCCAGAAAAATGCTGGAAAGGTCAGAGGGTAATGGCTAACAGGAAAGGCAATTCTCAAGGCTCTAGCCACAGGACAGGGTGGATGCATTCCCTGTGTACCCCAGTGTCCCAGTCTCTAGGTGCACATCTGGTTACACTCGCACTGCGCGTCAGGGCAAAATGTTAGTGAGCCATCTCACTTTCCTACAGAGGAAATCTTGGGCATATAAAACAAGGTGCATTTCCTCTCCTGCAGTAGGGGACAACAACCACTGTAACATGGGAATTTGCTCCAGAGTCTAGTTGGAGCCGTTGTATTCCAAATTTTATTTTATATCAACTTCCTATAGGCCAAAGGTCAAAAACGTTTCTGTCAAGAAAGCGTTTTCCAAAGGCAGTGTGGAAACAGTGTGGTTTGCAACATGTTCCATGTTTCAGAGAAAGGACAGTAGGAGATCTGCATCTGTCCCTGTGGCCTGTCCTTCAGGCTGCTCCATTCCACAGGTAGCTGTCATTCTGCAAATTTTATGTGGAAAACTCACAGGAGAGCAGACCCTGAAGAGAATTGCAGGCAGTGACTTAACAGCAAAACCTTTCCACCTCTCTATTGCTATTTTTAAAAGGCTTTCAGAAGCTTTCAGGAAGAAAACCACACTTAAATGCTGGTCTGCCTAAAACCTAGCCTTGTGCATGCCAGCTTGAAAAGCAAATTTGGAAGTTGCCATGAAGGAAGTCAATCTGTAAATTCAAATTCAAGCCCTCCTATCATGCTTAAATCCATCTCCCTGGACTATGCCTGGTTTGAAGCCTATGAGTCAGAGTCCAACCTCCTTTTTTTTTTTTCTTTTTTCACCTGGAAAACTTGCAGAAGTGGTTGGACCACTTGAAGGGGAAAAACTGATTCAGATTTGACCAGATGGGTGATGTCTAATCCAGGAAGTTCCCAGGACTAACCAGATACAAATGCTCACAGCAGGGCATGAATTGGTGCAAGAGGATGAGTTCTTTCTAGACACCTGTAAATATTGTCTTATACCTCCTTACCTTTTATTGCAGGCAGCTGTAAAGATATAATTTGAATCCAACACTGGCACTGGAACAGGTTGCTCAGAGAGGCTGTGGAGTGTTCATCCTTGGAGACATTAAAATTCTGCCTGGATAGAGTCTTGGGAAACCTCTAGGTGACCATGCTTGAACAGGGGCCTCAATGAAATAATCTCCAGATATGATATGCTTTCCATCACCAAGTCTGCAATTCTATGGTTAAAAAAAAAGTAATAAAAAGGAAAGTTAAGGGGGGGGGGGGGGGCATTATACTTTTATGTGAACAAAAAAGCCCTAGAGAAAAATTAAATTCCTTTGGATCAGATTTATGAGATGTGTTTATTGTTCTAGCCATGGAACTTCAAATTCAGTTATGGTCTTAATTCAAGTTACTGAACCCTTCTAAATTCTAGCCTTGTTTTCACTCTATTGAGGTACAACAGAGTTGATGGGTGTGTGTGGCAGCAGTGTGACTAGATGTGAAATCATGTGCTTTCCCCTCACATGAAGAGGCATTTCAGCAATGACTAATCATGTATTTTCTCCTTTGCCAGCTATTCACGGAGGTTTTAACTTGCAAGGCAAGATTTCTTATTCTTTTTATTGTCATAGCGGTGAAGTCCCTTGTGAGTGACATTTACAGAGGGGTCTAGGTGCGGGTTTGTCTGAGATGTGTAGGAGATGGCCTATTCCATATGTTACCAACCTGACTTCAAGAAGTCTCAGAAATAAGTCTTCCAAGGGAAATTTATTAAAGTCCTGAATTGTTTTCCCCTGAAGCATTTAGTTCAGTAGATCTTTATCAATCTATACCTGTACATACATGAAAATCCATACACAAGGACACATGTTTACAGCAAATTACTGAGACTCTCCACATCTGAGGTTGTTTCTGCATATTCATGAATACACCTAAGGGCTGAAATATCTTTTCTGTGTGACATATTTTACCCCAATAATTTGTACAGTATATAATTTTTTAAAAATTACTTTTGTACAGACATTTATTTCATGGTTGTCTGGAATGTTCTTACTGTATTTAATTACAACAGATGCTATTTTATTTTGGTGATGTAAATGATAAAATCTTACAGAATCTTTCAGGAGAAATGTATGAGAAGATTGGAAATCCCACAAACAAGTGCATTTTTTTCTTTCTATGGCTCATTGACATATTTCTTGTCATCCCATCCTTCAAGTCCCAGAAAAAATCATAATATTAGGCAAGATTACTAAACAAGCATTGGAAATAGACAGCCAGCTGGATGTTGAAATATGGGTTCCTGTCATTAAAAAAATATTCTCATGTTTTATTTCTGATTAAGATTTATTTATTGTAAAAACCATTAAAAGAGATTAATTAAGTTTCTAATCCTGATTTGGGTAAATTAGGCAAATTCACTACTCATCTTTTATTATAATTTGGTACACAATCTATTTAAGCCTGTTTCAGTAGAGCAGCAAGACATCCCCATTCCTTCTTTTATTGATTTACAAATTTGCTGCATGTATCAGTTATTCCTTCAGGTCTTTTGTCTCATAAACAGAGCTTCCTCAACCAAAGTGGAAAATGTTGGCCATTAAAATGAACTTGAGTATTTACAGTTAATTATACCTTATTTTTTCCCAGGTATCCAAAGCACAACAAGCTCTATACAATCACTGACAATCACCTCTAAAACATGATATTCTAACCATGCACGTTTAATAAAACAGTGTACTCAATTAAACAAAAGAAATTATACTGTTCTTAGGAATATCACTTGTTCCACTAGTGTAAAGAATAAAAATTATATAACCTATTTAGTATTTTATTAATGGCAGTGGAAAGAGAAACTATGTAGTTTCCCTCCTCCCAGAGCTCTTTCTTCAGGCCAATTTGTTCTTTGTCTAACATCTTTCCTGTTTTGGAATCCAAGGTTGTAAAATAGGCAGGAGCAAAATCTGGAAGATGGAGTAGTGCTTTAGATGCAGCTCAGATTAGGAACTGTAACTCCGAACTGTAAGGACTCTGCCTCTGCGAGTGTCGTGCAGGGGTTAATTGACAACTGTTTGGGCAGGAGAAGTGAATCTTGAAGTGTAGCTCAAGCAGCAGAACACGACTGGAAAAGACTGGTTCTCATCTTTTTCATGGGTTCTGTTTCACATTCTGAACTTTCAAATAGAAAGATTCCCTGGCTGCTAAATAGATCATTATTAAGATGTTAAAGTTATTATCTTAATTTTTTTAAATGAAGTCTCACATGCCCTTTGTTCATTAGACATCTGTAACAATGACTGAACACTCAGAGCCACTAGAGCTTAGAAAGCAGCTTAAGCAAGTATGTGTTTAACTTTCTGCCACTGTTGAAATCACTGCAATGTAAAAAGTACCTGATTTACAAGAGTTTGAGATTTGCTTCACTTTTGATGCCCAGACACATGGCTTTCTACAGTCATAGTGTGAGGACTTTCCATTGTGAGACTTTTCCTGTGTTTGTGTCGTATAAAGTGGTGCTAGAGGAATAAAGAGGATTAGAAAAACTTCCTGCTTTGGATTCCTCCTTTCACTGGGAAATATCTTCCACTTCCGAAAAAAAGCAATGCACCAGCATTTCACAGATCAAAATGTACTTCAATCTGAAAAAGTTATTTGCAAGATTTGTCACAATCAAAGTTTTCTCATAACTTTCTATTGCTGAAGAAGGAAAAATTACTCCTAATAAGAAAATTATTAAAAAATAAAAACCTGATTATATACAATCGGTCTCATTCCACTACGTGCCAATGTTTTCTGCAAATTCAAATAGCCTGACATTTATATTAAGCTTATTTAAAAGTCATTGATCCAGTTCTGTGGAGCAAGACATCAGAGTCCCACTGATCATTTCTGTCTCTCAAGAGTAGGCTCTGGATAAATTAGCACCACTATTAATCATAATAATACATCTATGTCTTGGTTCTGAGATTCTTGAGATGTTTTCCAGAAACTGCAAACTGGCATGATGTTAGCCAAAAAAACATTAAAGCATGGGTCTTAATTCTCCAGTGAATCCTTCAGAAATTGAATAGCTCTCACAGCGTAATATTTCTGACAGGAAATATACACTTGAGATGTTTTAAGCCTGAAATGTCACATACACAACAGAGCTTAAGCCTGAGAAACCTCCCCTGTTTCTGAGATCATAACAGTAGTATTATCATTAAGAGGATAAAATGCCACTTCCTTGCTTCCCATACCCCAATCCAAATGAAATGTGAGTCACTTAATGAATTTCATCTAAGCCTAATGGAACAATTTCAGCCTGTCCTGGACAACTCTCCTGCCCAATCCCCTCGCACACATTATTTCTGCTCTCTTGGTTTTCATATCCGCCTCTGCCCAATCACTTGTGGCAGGTTCTACTGGTAAAGCAAATGCTTTGCTGCTGTTTTTCCCCTCAGAATTACAGATCACTGAAGAAGTAGCTTGAAACATTTCCACTAGAGAAAAATGTGATGAAATTGTTAAAGGTTCAGCAGCCTTGAAACACTAGTAGACTATTGGCATGAGGATTATTCCCAGACATGATCTTTCCTTTGGAACCTGGTGTCGAAGTTTGCAATATTTGTTCGCTTCATGCCTCCTCGGCATAGCCTGTCTCCCCGGCTGATTTTCTTCCTTTCTTTATCTGAAGTTGGCATTTTTTCCACTCTCAATAATTAAGCTGTCTCGATGCTAGAGACATGCCTATTTTATCACATGTATGTCTCGCACACAGTTGAAAAAGGAGAACTCCAAGGGAGAAGGCGGCTGGCGTCTCTGCTGTTGAAACGGTTTCAATCTGGCCTGAATACTTTGCCTGCAGTGCTGCAACCCACAAGGGGGTCTTAACCTCTGAAACCTGCTGACTCAAGAGTAATTGGCCAGCATGATGCCACTGTGACCATCAAGTGGAACAAATAAAATTACCCACCATTTCAGTGCCATGATTGTCCTCTCCCACTGCGTGATTCCATGAATCCCCCCGAGGACTGACCTGCTTATAATAAACAAATTGTTTTCTGGGCTCCTTTTCCATTGCCTGTAGGGGAGCAACAAGAAGACAGAGCCAAGCTGTGTTAACTATATTTAATGGTCTTTTTTCTTTTCCTTAAATTGCATCAGATGGTGAGGATGACTAGATATGGTATGATCTTTTAAAATTATATCCTCAAAAAGCAAACAATTACATCTCTACAAGGCAAGTTTACACAGCAATAGAAAGTTGTAAATTTGAAAAATTCAAGAGGATTACACACATCCAAGCTGGATGACTTAATTCTTCTTCCTGAGAACGACAGCTTAAAAGCAGGGATTCTCTTACTCTGTACACAATTTTGTAATTTGTTTGCACGAAAGCAAGCTGTTTACACTGTGCTACATAAAGGTTGTTGCCAAAACTTACTATCTCCTATATCAGTGTAAAACCAGAATATCTCTCATGATGGCAGTGGGTTTAATCAGATACACACCAGCGTAACCAAGAACTAAATTTGGTTTTACACCCCTGTCTAAAAGCAGCTCACTAAAGATCAGAGGGGGAGAGCTAGGGGGAGGGCGGGATAGTGGGGAAGGAGGTAGTTCTTGTTCTCCTGGTTTTCCTTCTTTATGACCATGTAACAGCATCCCCAATATCTGGATTCATGCGGAGGAGATAATATGGCCTGGTAAACACATCAGCAGAGCAAGCAGTGTGAAACTTTATTTTAGTGTTTTCAGTAACTGCCTGAGCTGATAATGGCCCTAATGTGGCCACAATTGACTGCAGAAGTCCAGATTTAGTCCCAGTGCCATAAAGTTTTGTACTAACACTGTGTGAAATTGTAGTTATTTTGAGTTTTCAGCCTTCCATTGAACAAAAGCAAAACTTGGAGCATGAAGATATATGTGAACTCCTTCTTTAGGCAAGCAGGTAGAGGAGCCCAATGACTTTTGCAGAATCAAATCATGATACAGAATAAACTGAGGAGACTGAGAAGTACAGTAAGCTACTCTGCCGTGACTAACAATAACCATCTTAAAAAACTGTTGATGTATTTCTGAAAACACAGTTTGCTGCTTGTTGCCAGCTATTTCATTTAGACCCAATTTACTTAAATTATGTGCCTAAATGTAGGCAGACTATTAAGCACATTGTTAAAACAAGGTCTTGAAAAACGAAGAAAAACTAATACTTTCTCTTCCCTGCAGTTTTTTTATTGCTATTTTTGATCACTTTATACCACTGCTAAATCCACCTCACTTAGCTTGTTGAGGTATTTTGATGGGTATTTTACCCAGTTTCAGTTTTCCTTTTGAGTTTTGAAACCAGTGCAGTAAGAATATTTTAAAAAATAGCAAGAGTGCTTATCTAGTTCTTTCCATCCCAAGAAATCTCCAAGTCTGAACAGACCATTTAATATGGAAAGTTATTTTAAATTCAAAGGAGTCTGAACCCTGTTTCAAATTTAGCATACATCCTCCTGTTCATTTTATTTCCCAGCAGATAAGCTGTAGATCAAGTCTGCAATGCTTCTATCATACAGAAGTCTTCTCCTTATCTACATTCAGTTTCTTTCTCCCTAGCTCTACTTTTACTGCTGCAAACCTTTGTGTGTCAAGCAAGGAAGAGAATAAACCCAGAGAAACTTGTATTTGGGACCCTAAAACTGCCAAGATGGGAAGGACATATTGGTTGTGCTTTTCACCAATCTCTTCTTCTCTCATTTATATTCTGTTACATTACTCCTCTTGGCTGTTTCAAATCCTACTTTCAAGTGGTTTATAGTCACAGTTATGAAGCACATTTATCTACATCTCTTCTGAAAGGGAATAACAAGCATTTACTGGTGGATCTAGTTGTCTTATACATGAAGCATCATTCTCAGTCAGACTGTATAACAGATAGATAAAACATGTGATACAAGAATTCCTTTCTATAAATAAACCCATGGAAAAATAGTCCTCATCACTGTGAGGTATTTGATTCACAGTGGAGAGCTCTTTGGGATTGGAGGAATGCATCACCTCATGGAAAGGATTTGAGACCTCAGGGCTAATATGCACCTGAGTATCACAATCAAAATTGTTCAGAGCGCAGACATGTGTAACTTATCATGTTATGGTGCAATCATATGCTTAAGCCCCCATATGTGAAAAATTTTCCAAGTATTTTCATAGCCAGTAGGCAGCTCATGCATTTGCCATATCACACACACAATATGTGGATCATATGCTACCCACAGAGGTCTTTTGTCATTCACAGAGCTCTTTGGCTCTCTACTCCAGAGGGTTTGAAGGGCTGTCATCTGTCTCAGAAGCCACATAATCTTCTGATTGCTTAGCATAAAATTGTGCATAAGAACATATTGAATACTAATGCACTAATACCTCCTCCCTATCTAGAACTAGGTGAAATTGGAAGTTTATAATTAAATCAGGGCAGTGAAGGTTCAGAGGTCTTTAGTGGTGGCATTGTTTGTGGAATGGTATCTGGTCAAGTACCCTTGAACAGGGGGCATTTTTCCTTTTTTTTCCTATAGTTTTCTCTTGAAGTTGGTTGTATTAGCTCAGTCTTTCAGTGATCTTTGCTGATACCCAGACCATTTGGGCAGACTTAAGCAAGCTGCCCAGCAAGGAGCTGCTTGAATGCCAGCATCAGAAGGATGCTGGCTCCTGACGCCCCAAGCTCCCTGAGCAGTCTGGCAGAACAGTCATCCTGGGCAGAGACAGATATGCTGAAATCTGGAAGAGGAGACATTTGCACAGTTGGTTTTAATGCCCTAGGAACTATGGAAGGCTATAGACTTTACTAGGAAAGAGAGAAAACAGATACAAACATGAAGAGCAATCTCTGGCAGAAAGCTCTGCTTCTCTGTGAAATGTAATCCCCAAATACTCTGGCAAGAAGATAGATCATTATACCATAACGACAAGCATTAGTCGCAGGTCTCGGTTTTTCAAAGAAACCAAGTTTAAAAATAGACTTCCGAAACTTTAAGGCCTGGAACCTTGTGCAGACATTAAGATTTGTCTGCAGCTCCTTGCCTTAACTCCTACATTTTCCCATCTGCAAACTACTGAATAAGACAGACCTGCACTTTATAGTTCTCAGTGAAGCAATGTCACCTCTATTTATACTACTGTGATCTTATGAAAGAAGGAAATCCTGTGAGTAGTAATCTCAGATTCCTTCAGTTATCATAAATTAAAACTGCCCACTTCTGTCTTGTAACATGAAATTTTTACTGTAGTATACATACTTGTGCCTATTTTTACATGCTTTTTATAGTCTTAGTTGTATTTTTCAGTAAAATCCTAATGGCAAATTACCCTAGTAAGTCTCTAAATGTCAGTTAGCATCTACTGAGACATAAACTCACAAAAACCTTGACTAATTCTTGCTGATAAACATATCCTTGATGTAATTATTGGCTTAAATCATAGGAAGTGTAGCTTTGTGTCTGCAGTAGTCAAACAGCATCTGGAAGCTCCAAGAACATCTTTGAAGCTTTGCTACAGGAGTCATTGTGACTTTGGCAAATGTAAATGTAAGTTTTCTGAGCCCACGTGTCCCCTTCTGTGAGACAATTACAAATACTCTCCCTCAGTTTCTAAAGGGGACTGTGCAGCCTCCAGTCACAAAGACGAGCAGAGTTTATTGCAGCTCCAGCCAGAGCACATTAGGAGCCCGCAGTCAATATTGTACAGCAGAGACAAGAGTCTAATGACATTTTACCTTGCAAAATGTGACAAAATATTTTCTGGTTTTCATCATTTTCTGCATGTCACACTGAAGTCCTCTTGTCTTTGTTAAGTGGTGTTTGTTATATATTTGTAAGACAGCCAAAGCAGTATTAATAACAAATACATTAATTCTGCCTTATTTGACTAGTTCCAGATTTTCAGAGATTTTTTTGTTTTTCAAACACAGTTAAGTCACTTTTATTAAAAATAGAACAGTTTTATACTTTCCATGAGGATACCATGAATTAGATTCTAGGAGTAATGTTGTGTAATTATAGGGGTTTCTTGTACAGATTTTGTGGTGTCAAAACATGATGTGGTTTCAGGAACTGCAGGCAAACAAAAGGCCATTCTGTATTTTGATCCACTCTGAATAGTCCTTATAACTCTGCAGTAAACTTAGGGCCAACAGAGAAAGACTAAGAGTCATGATGATTAATGTGACAAGAAAATGAAGAGGTCAACTAAAGGCATTGCCACCATCCATAGTCTTTGTCACAACAGGTGATTTGTGGGGTTAAATACACTGCAGAGGGGGGCAAAATATAAACATTGAAATATCTCTGCCAGTGCAACCTCGGGAAAGAGGACAATGGATTTTGTTGCCAAAATGGCACATGGGTTTGATACTATGTGAGGACCACAAGCCATGCAAGCACCTGGAACCTGCTATTAGTGCATCCATTCACCTGTCTCTAGCCATGGCCAGTGACTAAATGCTTCAAAGGAATGAAAATAAATAAACAATGTAGAGGCCAAGATATACATCAAGGGAGAAAAGGAAATGGGAATTCCTTCCCGGCCAATGTAAATATGGTATAAAACAATCATACAACAAACAGAAATCACTCATCCCCTTGGGAATACCACTTACAAACTTCCACTTTTAAATCCTGAACTGTCTTTTTTGTAAACATGAAAAACTCTTCTTTTAGCAATGTTTCAGTCTTTTCTGCTGACTACCTCTTTGAAAGGTCTTTCCAGGATATTTCCCCCAAAATACTTAGGAACCTCTGAAATCAAATCCCCAAGCCCTGGCTGCAGCATTGGGCAGCAATGCAGATTTATAGCTAGAATAAGGCCTGTAGGTAATTCACACTTTGTTCAGTATGTTAAAAATAGAAGATGTAGGTAAGTCAAGAGTTTGCAGACCTTCCCGTGGCCTTTGTCTGCTTTGCAGCACTCATGTCCAGAACTGCCCTGAGTCCATGGGAAAGGTGCTGCCAGGGGAACACAAAAACGTTGATTGAAGTGGTTGCAGCCTTTTGGACCTGGATGGATTTCAACTCCTATCTTGGGTCGGTTCAGAAAATAGTTGAGACATTACTTAGTTCAGCTGCAGTGCACTCTGGGGAGATATGCAGGGGAGACTGTTTTACATCTTCCACTCTGGGCAGTTGTGAAGTCACACAAGGTGATAGGCACAAGTGTCATGTCGTTGTGATGAAGGTCAGTCTTAGCTCCATCTTGCAGCTATGCAATTCTTCTTGCAGGATCTTCATTCCTCATATATTTGGGTGTTTGTTGGGATTTTGGGGGTAGATTTTTGTATTTTGGAGGGAGGAGGAGAGTTTGGTTGGTTCGTTGTTGGTTTTCGTTTGTTTGGGGTTTTTTTTACCCAGTTTTTTATCTTTCATTTGTAAATGCTTCAATGTAAAACTAGTGATACTGTAAGAGAGTTTCATTTATCACAGGCTTTGGAGATATCAGTATTTTGTGACTAATAACACTTAAGTGAAACTGATAACACAGCTGCTGTGACTGCAAACCTGGGACAATAGAAGTGCTATCATTTAAAAAATTAATATTGCAGAAATAATGGTAGATTTGAGAGGCAGTTAAAGGGACAGTCTCATCACCTTTAACCACAAGGAGCTTATTGAAGTATTTTTATAGAATTATAGAACCATAGAATGGTTTGTGTTGGAAGGGGTCCTAAAGATCATCTATTTTGAACCCTTCTGTCACTGGCAGGGACATCTCCCACTACACCAGGTTGCTCAAAGCTCCATCCAACTTGTCCTTGAACATTGCCAGAAATGGGGTGCCTACAACCTCTCTGGGCAACCTGTCCCAGTGCCTCACCACTCTCACAATACAGAATTTCTTCTGTGTATCTAATCTAAAAATTGCCCCTCTTTCACTTTGAACCCATCACTCCTTGTCCTATCACTACAGTTCAAATTACTAAAAAACCAAAGTATTTAATGACAATAATTTTGTTGAACAGACATTATGAAATATTAAATGGAAAACAAATATTCTGTCTCTATATGCAGGGTGAAATTATGTATTTTCTTCATAGTGTAATTTTTTAACAAGACCAGGGCAAAAACAGTTTGACTTGAGGCTATATTTTGGGGTTTTGGGGACTCCAGGTGTAGAACTTGGAATATATTATCTCAGAAAACATTAGGTAGGCAGCATAAAAAGATATTAAATATGAATTGAACACATTTCTGATCTGCTAATGAGTGGTGGTGCTTTTCCTTAAGACTACTGAGGAACTGGGAGCTACAAATTAATAATACCTGATAATGGAGTACAAATCTTGCTGGGCATATAGAGATGGGCTCAGTTACTGGGATTTTTAAAACATCATTTTATACATGAAACACAGAGATTCTGAGAAAGGAGAGAGAGAAGTGGTGAGAAGTGTAACAAGTTACTCATCTGTGGCACCTGCACATCTTGCTAATTAATCTGTGGTGGTGCACATGTTTGGGATTGTTCAGAATGTTTAATCTACCACCATGAATTCCCATCTTTTCAGTCAGCTGTATAGGGGAGCCTCTCAAAATTCGAACCCAGTGATGACCTTTTGCCTAATGTATGAGGCCAAACAAACAC
The DNA here is from genome assembly GCF_035770615.1 of Melospiza melodia melodia. Classification (NCBI taxonomy): domain Eukaryota; kingdom Metazoa; phylum Chordata; class Aves; order Passeriformes; family Passerellidae; genus Melospiza; species Melospiza melodia. The sequence continues at coordinate 132,249,320 of NC_086194.1, read as the reverse complement.
AATGATTTTAAAGGCTCCCTCTGCTTATTTTAAGTGCTATAAAACATGCTTTACAGAATATAAAGTGCCTTTAGTAACTGAAATTAAAGGTTTCTTTAGATTTTGATCCATTCCTTCTGGTGCACTTGTTTCCACAGATACATTTCCACTTTCCTCTACAAGAAATACAGCCTAATTTCTTTCACGTGCTCCAGGCAATAAAGGAATAAACCAAAATAAAGCCTGATACTGCAATGCAATGAGAACCTTCCGGGAGTGGATGTGGCATCCACCTCCTTTGTTTCACACAGCTGCGTACTTCATATATTGGCAAGATGGATGGAGGCAGTGTCACTGGAGGCAATTCACACCTTTTGTCAGAGAAGGCGAAAAGAGACCATTTACATCATTTTCACAAGGATGGTTTGGAAAATGCTTTCCCATAAGCTGGAAGGACCTTCAAAGCCTTGCTTTCAGGCACCGATGTTCCTTACTGTGAAGGATATCTCGCAATTCACTAATAGCAATATTCTTAGTTGGTCATTTCCAGATGCTTGACTGTGGTGGAATTCTCAGGGCAGATGTGCATTTGAGATTAATTTATTCCTTTTTGTTGCCTTAGAGGACACAGTGGTAACATATTACCTCACTACAATAAAATAGCACAGATATGGGAAAGTCATCTAGTCCCTCTCGCTGACAGTGCAGGCTTGCCCTCTGCAGCGTGCTCCCTAGTGCTTTGTCCAGTCTATTTTTAAATGGCCTAAGTGATGAGAATTTCTGCAGAGGAGAGTTCACAGGCAAGCCTCTTTTCTCTAACAAAGTTGTGGATAGATAAAGAATGATGATAGTAGTTCTATTTATTAAGCTTTCTCTCTTTCACCCAGCAAAGTCCTTGGGGTGCAAAGAAGACACCTCAAAACTATTTATTGTCCCAACCAAATTTTGAAGAGATCAGTAAAAAAAAAAAGCAACATTAAAGCAAAAGAGCTCTTTCAGACCTACCACTAAAAGGGTCTTAGAGTAAGGATTGTGGCAGAAAACCCTCTCAGCAGAACCCCAAACTGTCCAAGATCTATGGCCAAATTCATGGAGCTTTGTCAGTGCTTAGGAGAAGATTCAAGACTCTTGAGGCTTCTCAGTAACTCACAAATCTAGACCTGCACTAAAGGAAATTTTAAAAGACCATATTTTTGAGCAAGACTATCAAGGAAAAAGAAAAACAATAACGACTTGTCATTTTACTTTCCTCATTTGCATTAAATTCATAAAGTCAGCATTACAATTTCAATTATACTGAAAATCTTCCTTTTGTATCTGCTAAATCCTGATTTACTAGTAGCTACAGTCATTTGCCTTGTAATATTAAATGTGAGGAACGGAACCAAAAGCTTCACTACCATCAAATTCAAACAAATGTCTTCAGGAAAAAGCATTAACCAAAAGCTAAGTCAAGTGCCTGTCTTTTCCATCCGTGTTTATCAATGCTAAAACCCTACTGGTTGCTACTTGCACCAGAAGACTATTGCAACTTCTGTAGGGAAAAAAAAAGGTTATATTTCTTTTTGACAGAACCATTAAGGAACTCTGTAATGTTTCAATCTGTGGTCACTGCTCTGTTTTGCTTGGCTCACTAAACTCTCAGCCTCAGCTGGCATTTCCTAAATTAACAGCACATTCACTCCCCACATTAAGACAGTCAAATGTTCAGCCTAAACTAAGCAGTTTGACACTCATGTGCTTCAGCAAAGCTGAACAGCATCTCATGACGCTTACATGATTAGATGATATCATAATCATATGATAAAAAGCCATTAGGCCAGGACCAAAATCTAAAACATAGGAAACATAGGTCATTATGTTAGATGTAAAAAAGCATACCCATTTAACAGAAAAAAAAAAAAAAAAAGAAACAAAAAAGAGTTCTGACACCAGGGAACATCTGGCTAATATTTACATCTCCTGTTTAATTTGGATGCTTCAGTTTAGTTTTCAAGATGGCAGTGTATAGAAACAAATTAAGCCAATCACTCTATCCGCAGTTTAGAAAACCAAGATTTGTTTATAGTTTCTCATATTAATACCTCATCCACTTGGCCAAAATGCCTCGTGAAAAATATACCTCAAACACACAATTCCCCTTTAGTAACAAAGACGTAATTCAGCATAATTCTTTGTTGATGGGATGAAAAGGGGAGTCATGTAAACTTGGGGTATTGAGATGAACAGATAAAGTTGAGCCATAGGAAATGAAACAGTCTTCAGTGCTGTAGGGTTAAACTGAAGTCCAACAAGAAAGTCAACAGAATTAGCATTTTGGGCTCTATCCTAGTTTCCTTTAAATTAATGGAATTTTGTCACTGACACCATCACAGACGTGTTCGGTGCTAAAAGAACATGAGCTTGATACAAGCTTGCTGGATGAGCCCTGTGCCTGGGAATCTGCAAGTTTAATTCTGTGATGAGTTTGATAAAATTATTATTTCCAAGAGCAGTTAAAAACAAGAAGCAATTCAGCAATGCATATGAAGAACTTCATAAAATATTATCTCTTAGAGAAAAACTGGCCAAGTGACAATATTCTTATGTCATAGCTAATTAGGTAAGCTTCAGAACATTCAAGTTAATAAAAGGAGATACTGATTTCAAAATACTAGAGAGAATCCAAGGCCTGAAGTCAAAACTTTTTGTTACAAACCCAGGACAGGCACAGAAATCATTTCATCAGGCTTCCCTGGTTTTGGATATACAAGGAATCTACCAGGCCAAAATCTATTCAACATTATTGAGTATTCTTGGAGTTTGGGGGTATAAATGAGTGACCTACGGTATCCAAACCTCAAATCTAGATAAACAGTCCCAGTGGTTTGAGCTGTTTCTAGTCTGCTCTTTCTAGAGACAGAAGAAAAGCCCAAGCAATCTTGCTGATTTTTTCTCATGTCTGTTTAGACTGCCCTGACAAAAACACAGCATAGACACTCAAAAATCAGTGCTAAATTATCCAGCTTTATTCTAGCACACAATTCACCCACATCTGCAAGGGAGCTCAGGGCTGGAAGCAAACCCAGCTGTTACTCAGAGTGCTGAGAACATAACCCTGGTGTCAGGTTTATGTTGCCCAGCAAGCCCATGGCCTGAGCTTGCAGAACAGAGAGCTGAGGGGAGCCCTGAGTGTCTGGAGTGTGTCTGTGTGTCTGCTGCATCCTGGCTCACTGGAGGGGCGGCAGAGGCAGGGCAGGGGGGTCAGAAACAGCATCAGAAAAGCAAGGAGAGCAGCAGACTGGTGCAGCAAAGGTGTCAGCACATGGTAGTGAACATGGTGGAGGAAGTAACGGGTTAGTTCCTCCAGGGACCACTTCCAAAGGACATTGTGGTTAAGACAGTATCACATTATTCTCCCTCCATCTTCTACTATCCCAGAAGACACTGCTCTTCAAACACTTCCCATGTCCTCCTGGCACACCTCTGTGTATTCAGCACACACATTCAATCTGTGCTATAAAAACATTTCTTGCAACATAGCCCTCATCTATTTCCAATACTTTGAACTGAATAACCAAGGCTGACATGGTAATTATGTCTTGGGGTCACAGAGATACCCCATGGCCCAGAGGAAACCCAAGGCTTCTCTCTGAGTTGCAGGGGTGCAAAGCCCAGCTACTCATACTGGTAATTAAGCATGCCTGGGGCTGGCCTCTGGCTCTGGGGCCAGCTGGCAGGGAACAGCACCCCTGTCCCACTAGGACGGGGGGGGCTGTGCCCAGCTGGCCAACTGGGAATGGAGTCAGGACCATGATGACCTCTGGACCATCTCTGGCAAATGTCTGACAGTTCTGGTGGGCATTGCTCAGAGGCAGGCACCAGCCTCATAATGCAGCAGCGCCGCCAATCCACTATTTTTAATCCAAACATCTCATTTTCTAGTAAAGCTATAGTTCACCAGACCCTCCTGCCCTGAGGCAGCTGACCCTGAGCAGGCTGGGGCCCAGAGCACAATCCATGGCCATCTTTTGTTTTTAGAGGGATAAATATAGCCACAAGGGCTATATGCTGTGTGGGTTTGGGCATGTGCTGCCTTAAGCCCTGCTTTTCCAAGGAAGCAGAGACATGTGCCTCCCAGCAGTACTGACAGGGAATCCATTTCTTCATTCATAAAAAGTAACAGTTCATATTTATTTTAACAGGGGGTCACCTGTGTGCCACCTCAACCACTGTGATGAGCATGCACCACATTTTGCCCTTCTAAAGGTGATGGAATGTCACAGCCAGGTGCAGAAGGAAGTGGACATAAAAGGTGGTAGGGAGGGAGAACTGCTGTGCCCAGATTAATCGTGATTCTCTGCAGCTCTGCAGGGAAAAAAAATTCTCATATAGCAGTGAGTGTGGGCACTAGAAATATTTCTTGCTCAGTGAGCCATGAGACAGAGGTACAAGAGCAGGTAAACATGCTTTCTTACACTCAGTCAGACCTGACATTTCTTATTCTGATTTATACTTTCTACAAAACCAATGCAGGAGAGCAACAGATGAAAAGAGTGTGCCAGCTGATAGTTGTGAGGAACCATTCCTCCTAACCTAATATTCAAAAGTAACCCTTTCATGAGGTAAAAAAATATCTTCCATTTCCTAGAGCAACTGGTTTAGCAATGCTTTGCTGATTTGCTGTTTGATATTCTCTGTTGTTAAGGTATTTAACATGCCTTTGCAAATTTGAGAGGCCAAAAGTTTGTCTTCCATGTAAAAATGTTTCATTCTTTTCCTTCATTTTTCCCCTCCTCTGACTTAGTAGATAACAGAAATGGAATGACAGAAATAGGAAGTTCAGGTCTATCCCTTCCAAATTGCTCAGACTGTGCTTCCAAAAATGCTCAGGGAAAATGAATGGGAACTTGCAGGCAGGATATAAAGATTTCAGAGTGTTGCAGAAGCAATGCAGTCATTTAAAAGGCCAGCTTAGAAAACTGTGTTTCTTCCTTTTACATCCTCCCAAGAATGTCTGCATCAGCCAGCTTGCTTAAAGTGGCAAAAGTCATTACAGATAAACACAGTGGATTGTTTATTTTGGAAAGGGACTGGGGCATAACTCCTCTGAAGTGAAGCACAGGGCGGTTCTTTCTTTACCTGCTGCGGGATCCAGCAGAGAGGCAAGGTGCTGCATGCTTTGTGCTCAGATGACTAACAAGACCTTTGTCTAGGCTTGAACTCTCATACCTGTTTTCAGTTCCTGACATACCTCGGATCCCCCTGCCGCCCGCTGAGCCCACGCTGGTGCGCTCCGATGGAGAGCTCTGGATACAGAATGCCACTGGCATCCACGGGCAAGACAAAGCCCCTCAGAAAGGAAAGCAGCCTCGGGCCACTCTAATTACAAGTCCCTGCACTGCTTGAAGGTACTCAGCTGACATGCCTGAACTGTGCAAAGACCTTCAAGTGAACTATTATACAAAGCTCAATTTATCACATGGTTGCGAAGCAGCTGCTAAGTCTCACTGTAAATGAGGCACAGAGATGATAAGTCACATACTCTCATATACAATGTGCTTAAGGAAACCCCCACCCTACGGATTTTACTGCCTTAGGCTAGGATGAAACTTGGGAGGTGAAGGGGAGGCAGTGGGATGTGGGAAAGAATTTTATGTGAAGACGTCTAAGTCTACGTTAAGGATGTGTTTACTCCTAGTAGCTTTGGCAAGTTAATCATAACATGCATTTAAGTTCTTTCAATAACATCCCCCAAAGTGGATTTTTTCTAAATGTCACTTCCCTGTTTAAACCAGCGTACAACTGTATATCCAGATAAATCTTCCACAGCAGACACAGAAAGCAATAGTTGCTAACATTTGGGTTTTCCTTCATTCACTTTGCCTGGATGCATACAAGCCTGAAATGCATGTTCTCGGTTCAGACCACAGCATGTAAAGGGCATGCGTCTGATTGCAGAGATATGAAACACAAGCAAGAGTGACATGATTAAGAACAAAACTCTGGCAAAACAGAGAAGGCAGATGACATAACCCACAGCAATATACAATGGCTATGATCCTCTTAAAAACTATGGAATACTGTAGTGAAGGCTAAATGGCTGCAGAGTGGTGCCTTTAACACACCCAGAAAAGGTTTCCCATAATCCTGGGACTGTAGTCATTTCCAAAATCACAGATCAATAGAAATACAGGGGTGGGAGGGACCTGGGTAAACCATCCAGCTTGTTGTGCTGAGATGGGTGCTGCAGAGCCAGTGAGATGCTGAAATGAGAACTCAAATGCCTTGGAGCTACTATTTCAGGCTCTCTACACTGTCAGTAGGTGGCTCATCTTTTCAAGATTTTCCATCCATCCATCCATCCATCCATCCATCCATCCATCCATCCATCCATCCATCCATCCATCCATAATAAAAAGTAATTATATGGCTACCAAAGTAAAAAAAAAAAAAAAAAAAAAACCACAAAAACAAAAACAAAAAAAAAACCCAAAATAATTCTTTATATAATGAAAATATTTCAAACCAGTAATGCAAAAGCAGATTTAATTCCCTTTTCAAGACGTCTGGAAAAAAAATCATGAAGCTTATCTAACTGGCGTGTGTATGTTTCTGGACAAGCATACCCACACAAGCCTTCCACACATTCTTCAACTAATCTTCAAGCAGCAGTTTTGAAGCAAAGTTTCCCCCATGTAAAAGATGAGCTCTTAGAAGTTATTTTGCAATCAAAAAGTGATAGCACGTTACCAAATATATATGGTTCCTTAGATTGTGTTACAAAACCCTTTGAAGTAATGCAAAAAAACTCATAAAGAGGTGATTGCATGAAAATATAGCAAGGAGCAGGTGATCAGAGGTTACAGGAGCAGGCTGTGAGAACTAGACAGCCCTAATTGTGCTTGCAAATCTCACTGCTCTCCTTGGATTTATTAGAGAAGAAAGATCCATAAGACTAAAAGCAATTCTGGAGGCATGAGAATGACAGCAGGAGATTCACAGTCCAGCCATTATGAAGGAAAAGACTTCATCATTAAACTGAAGCCAGAGCTTTGTCTCCTTTACAGAAGGTCTCAAACCATACTTGGCTTCCTTGGCACTATCTGATTAATCAACCATTTGCTTAGGTGATTTGATCCTGCTCTCATTCAAGGCAGATGTGTCTCCCTTCAACTTCAAAGAGAGCATGATGACACCTTCGTGAACTGTGTTTCAATCTGGCTAACAGAGGGCTGCACTTAAAACGTTTTCTAATAGAGATACTACAGAAAGCAGAATTAGGTCCAAACTATGTTAAAAATTCACTTTCAACAAATAAAAAAAAGGTTACAACATCCCAAAGTTGGACAAACAGGTTTAAAACTAGCACAGATGGCCCAACGTGCCTTTTATCCCTTATCACAGACATTTATATTACATGTCAAAATACTGCAGAATACAGTGATAGTCCATGTTGGAACTCTCTGTCTGGGTCATGCAGATTCATCACCAGCTGAAACAAAGTGTATTTTCTCCTGGAGTGGGTCACTGTTCTCCTCAATCATCTCACGCTTTTGTTGTGTTTATTTTCAGCACAGAGTTTAATCTTAAAGATGCCATTTAAAAAAGAATTTTTCCTGATACTAGCAACATATGGAAGCAGCTGTTTGCTGTTCTTGTTCATAAAATGAGTTACATCTTCCTTTAAACAAGACAGCTTTTTATTTTGCTGTTAAACCTGCATTTGAATCAGAACAAAATGATAATAAACATGTCTAGAAAGGTCTCCAGCTCAAAAAAAGTTCCTGTCCATGAACTTTGCCACCCTTTGCTTCTTATTTCCTAGCACAGGACATTTCTCTGATTTGGAGAATAGCTGTAACATGCAAAACATGAGCTACATTTTGGCACTCATTTCTTAATTATTGCTATTATTGTCATAAAAAAAAATCCTGTCGTTGCAAATATCCTAAAAAACGTTAGTGGTTAGTGCCTGATATGTTACACATTGCCTTAGTACATAAGAGCAAAAAATAAAACAGATAATGGTCTGTACAGCGTGTTCAAAACATAGACTATATCTATATCACTAAATAAATCAAGGCCAGAGAATGAACTTGATCACTGAGCTGCCTGTGCCAACTACCACTTTTCAGTAATAATGTCCAGACAAGATTGATGGGACAGCACACTTGGTAGGGAGCACTTCCCATCAAGTAATGTGGGTGAGACTGCAACAATTTGGAGCCTGTGCTGTCCTCTGATACTACCTGCACAGGCCTTCTGCATTCAAAGATCTCTCCACAGCTTTGCACCAAGGCATGCAACATGACCCCACACTTTTCACCATATGAAACCTTGGCTCTTACTGGTAGAAAGAGAGTCCTCACCTTACTGAGCATACCTGAAGAAAATGACTTAAAGTTATACCTTAGATCCAGCCAGAACCATATGCTCAGAGGAGACACAGCACCCCATGCTCTGTGACAGGGACAAGAGAACAGTCCCTGTCCATGAGGGCTTATCAGCATAAACACAGATATAATATCTTGGATTCTTGAGGACCTTTTGGGCATGCCTACTTGGAGAGAAGGGTATTATGTCAAACAGTATGTGAAAGGAAAATGTGATGGCTAACCCTGATGCCTAAACATAAATACTATGTCGTTTAATGAGCTCTAGCAGCTCCTGCTGTGGAATGGAGTGCTGTCTCTTTACAAAAGAAAGTAGTTTGTACTCCATGTGGAGGGAAGGAATAGCCAGCTAAACTGGGAGTGAAGTACACTCTAGGAACATCAAAAATGAAAAAATATGGATAAAGACATTTAGAGAAAGGTGGCCCTAAGAGAATGACCAAGAAAAAGACAATGAAAGGAGTTGAAATATGTGAGTCAATGATGAGTTTCAAGCAGGGTCAGAAAGGTGAGAGCTGAAAGTCCATCTGGGCATGGAGTCCAGTGAGGTATCTTAGGGATGCTTTCAGGATCATGGTGGGTATGCACAATGATTTAGGTATCACTGAAAAGGCAAGTCTCCAGCAGTGTTGTGTCTAGCATTTTTTAAATACTTGCTAATAAACTAGGTAAAAGAGCAGCTTTTGTGGAGATTGTAGGTTTAAAAAGGCAAAGTTTAGGGCTGAATTGAGGATGCAATATTTTTGTGCTCCTTTGCTCTGGATAAACTGTAACTCTGTCCAGCTTATCATTTGTAAATGGCTGATTTCTCATAGACAGGTCAAAAATAGACCATTAGGAGAACATGGAAAGGAGGAAGGCCTTAGTTCAAACTTGGAAACCTCTTTTGATTACTGACTCTTTTGTCATTGATATGCTATATAGGGGCTGTATTTCCTGGGGGTTCTATAATGCTCAGAGGGAAAGGAAGTGGTCATACAACATTTTAAGTAGGTAAAATATGAAAGAAGGTAAATAATTGAGGAGCCTATCCAGATCAGGTGAAAATTTAATACAAACGTATTTGAAAAGGATTTTTAACAAAATTTTACCTGGTCTTAACTGCAATTTTGTCCACAAACATGTAATTAAACATATAAATGGATTGATATCAAATGATGAAAGCCAATTCTTAGCTTTAAACAAAACTTTTCTCCTCATACCTCTATTTGTTGTTTATTGAAATGCATTCCTAATCCCTTTAACTTGCCTCCTTCCAATAGATTAATCAGTTTAATGCAACAACCTAAAAACGAGAAAAATTCATGTACCAATTCCTTCCCTACTTTTGACCTGCTGTCCCAGCTGGGAAATGCTAGACATGCACTTGGCTGAGCTTCTTACTGCTGTTCATGCTTATGTTTTAGGACAGATGGACTGCAAATTTGTTAAACAGGGCTAGGTTCTGTGATACAGTAAGTCCCTTTGGGTTCCATCTGTAGATATTAACCTGCAACAAGTAAATATCTCCTTTCCCTAACCTGTGTTGAAAGTAAATCCCAAATAACTGCACTGGATGGCAAAAGAAAACAGCAACAGAAGAGAGTTAGACACCTTGTTTTTATGCCTCCTGAACACAGGGCAAGAGCTTGGCCATAGACATTTGGCGCTTGGCTCTGGGAGATCTTCCTCTGGTGGTTTCAGATGCTGTCTTTTCTCACCTGTCTCGTTATTCCTTTGTTGGAACTTAGCACTCACAGAGCAGATTCAGCAGAAGGGAATGTCTGCCTATCAGTCTCTGCAATACACAGTCTAGGTTTACCTCACCTTCCCTGATATCTTCATTGCTAATGTGCTGGGAAGGTCAGATGGTGATAATGATGTTTTCATATTTGCAGTTCTATAGGGAAAATTCCATAGTTACAAGTATATCAGAAACACAAAAATAAGTTAATGCTGTCTGGGAAATAAATACACCCACTAGGTCACTGATGGCCTTTGTGCTGTAAGAGATAAACTTAAAACTTTAAATGCCTCATTTGCTTAGCTTTACAAAAACTTCAGATAAAAATGGCAGTAATGACTTGCTACACACAGAGTTGATTTTTTTGTGTTTTGTTGGATTTTTTTAAAGTAACTACTTGAAATTCTTTTGAACAACTGTACCCTTTTTGTTCAGAAACAAAACCAGAAGACAAATTCAGACATGCAAATAAAGTAAATTACTCTAGCACAAATTAGGAAACTCATTAGTTCTTGCATTGCTGAAGCTTAGGTAACTTTTACAGAGCAGATTATTGTTTAGAAATCAGAGAATATAGGACACAAAAGGAACCCTAGTACTTTACCTAGTGAATCTCTGCACTGAAAATACATGCATTTTCTCTGACCCTTACTTATTTTATCAATGAATTCATTAAAAACTCTTGAAACTTCCTTGGTACCTTGTTCAAATGCTTATGTATAATCAGTGCGGTAAAAGGATTTTTATTTTTGAGGGATTTTTCCAATATCTAACCTAAACCTCCTTCATTTCAAATTAAAGCAATCATTTTTTTCTGTCAGTGGACTTGGAGTATAATTGATCACTGTCTACTTTACAACAACCTTCTACATACTTGAAGACTGTTATCATGTCCCTCTCAGGCTCTTCTGTTGCAGACTAAACAAATCCAATTCCTTCAATCTTTCCTCACAGGTCATGTTTTCTAAGCCGCTTATCATTCCCGTTCCTCTCCTCTGGACACTCGCCAATTTGTCTGCAACTCCCTGAAAAAGCGGTGCCCAAAGCCGGGTCGAGTTCCTAGCTCAGAACCCAAAGCAGCAAGTAGGATGGAACCCCTACCTCTGCCTGACACACAGATTTTCTTTTAATTCACCACAGAATGAAGTGACTGTTCAAAAAGAGATGTTGTGCTCTTGAGTCATCCTTGCTCTGCAGTCCATAATCACACTGAGCCCCTTCTCTGCAGCTCTGCTCTGCAGCCAGTCACTCCCTGCCCTGTGTTTGCGTGTGATCCTCCCTCCCTGGAAACAGTGCTTCACTGTAATATTTATTGACACTCCTTTCAGATCATTCTTCCAAATTTTCACAATAACTTTCAATATCTGTTATGCCTTAGAAAGCAGCACCGACAATCTCCCTCATTCTCAGAATATTGTAGATTTTGTTATGACAGTCTGTACACTCATCCAAAATACTGACCAGAATGGATTTACCAACTACCCATTTTAATAGTAACTACTCACACCAGTTTCCAAACACTGACTTTCAGCCTCTTTGTAATACTTTCATTTAGGCCATTTTCCCTTTATTTGCTTGTCAGAAAACTGTATGAGGATGAGTCAAAATGCAAGATTAACCTATATATCGTATGTACCCCATCCCTATATTTACAAGGAGAGCTACCTTGTCAAAGAAAATAATTAGAATGCCTTGACATTCTTTTTCCTGATAAATTCTTATTGGTTTTTTCTTATCATCCCTAAGTAATTATAAATTGACTGCTTAGTAAACTGTTTCTGTGTCTTTCCCAGTATTGATATGAGGCCAGCTGGACTTAATTTTTCAAGTCTTCTTCCTCTCTCTGTTTAAAAGGCAGACACTATATTTCTTTCTCCTCTGCTTCTTCAGAGCATCACTTTTTTATTAGTATCCCCAAAAGGTACTCTGTAATGTTACAGTGGCTGCTTTACTTGCTCTGTTACTTGTTCCTTCTTAGTGAGAAAAAAAGGAACAGATATTACATGAAGGTGTTTTGAATTATGTTTTCAACCAATAAAATACAGGTATTTTATCCCTTTTATGAACAATAATACTAAGTGAAACAAGGAAAAAAATGTTTCTTTAAGATACAACAGTTCTTTCTCAGAACTGTGAGCAAAAGTCTCCATAGGCAGCCTTTTTCATTAGAAAACTATGATTTATTGATCTAAATCACTCCTAAAATTTTATCACATTCTCCAGACTAACAATTGGACTATGAGGTCTAAACATCCAGTCTCTAGGCTTCCCTAGAAGTGACTTAATCAGTGGTATATTAACTGTATTAGCATTCTAGTTAATAAAGCAATACAGCTGTTTTAGTTCCTACAATTAAATTTTGTAGGGGACAAGGGGACAGTGGAAAGTTTCTGAACTCTTCAGCATCCTATAGCAAAATCTGGTTCAATTTAATGATATTTATTAATCGTCACATTTATTCAATTTAATCACATTTATTAATCTTCACTGCTTGCACTCTGTAAGTGCCAGAAGACTTTGTTAAGGACCTCAGGCTTCTTATTTTATGTACTTCAAGTTCTTGTTGAATATCTCTTTTCTTTGCCCTCAAGTATCAGTGTAGCCCCTGAGTGAACCTAGTCTTGTTTTAATTTTGCCATTTTCTCCCTCAGTTACAGTGGTAAAATGTCAAATTCTGTTTTTTCTGGCAAACACAAATGCTCTGAAAAGGCAGAGCAGATGAATACTACTGCTAGTCTCTTAAACTCTGCAAAAAAATAATTGGAAGGTGAATGAGACAATGAAAGATGTTCATTCATTTATCCATTTATTCTCCACATGCAAAAGTTTAAATTTAAATAAACAGAGGTGCCTCAGCTCTGAGAGGTGTCCCTTTGCCCTGTGAGCATGCAAAACTCTGGTCAAAGCCATTCAGTTTGGCTGGGACATATGAGACCTGAGAAACGTGTCTTCATCAGTGATCCTACACATTGCCTTTCACAGTGGCCTATTTGCTGCCAGTTCTATTGGGAAGAGAGAGATCCCCAGCAGGATGCTTCCATGAAAAATATTAATATTAAAAAATGTGGCCAAAATCTTACCAGTATGATCAGCTAGAGGACAAGGGACCTTTTCAGTCAAAAAATTACTTCTATCCACCTCTCTAAGAGCCATGATTTTAAAGTTCTTCTATAATATACCTTAGAAACTATCTCCACAATAGAAAAGTGGCATTTAAAAAGTTTCAGAGCTGTTATAGAGGAGAAAAATGTTAAGATAGCTTTATTTCACTACTGTTTCAGCATTTTTTATCACTTAGGTGATGAACATCATAAAATCTTAAATACCATTTCTCTTAATTTCCAAAGAAATTAGGTACCTGTCCAGAAATGAGTTTCATAAACACCTTTAAGGAACTAGGCCTTTATGTCCAAACACAGATAAAATATGCCATCTAAACAGACAATATGCACTAAGTGGAGGTTTTCTCTGTTTAGATGGGACACCATTGCTGACTTTCTCCTTTCCAGCTGAAAGCATGCAGAAAGACAGTGTGAATCTTCTTCATCAAACTAAATACAAAATGCAACTGTAATTATGGGCTTGGTACCACTTGGTAACATTTCCATTCTTAAAAGTCACAAAACTCAGGCATCAAGACAGCTTCCAAACTCTTGAGCTGAAACCCAAATGGAATATTTAAGGTAGGTCAGATATCATTATTTTTGACTAAATTTAAAAGCTTCTGTGACAGCTGTATACTGTCAATGCTTTTTCTTTACAAGCAATGCTGAATGACTATAGTATTTGTGTCTTAACAATGGAAAACTATTGAATATATATTCAACTTCTGAAGTTTCTGTCCTACAGCAATGTCTACAGCCTGAGGGTTTAACCTAAACTCATCTCCTGCTAAAATATGCAAATCTAGACACAAAAAGGTCACACAACATCTTCACTGTTGGTAAAGCTAATTTGTCCTCTGTTATTTCTGTAAATTTAAAGGGAGTAGAAATCCCAATATATCTTTCTGGGTTACCAATCTAATATTTGATTTGGCAATATATAAGTCTCATTCACCTAATGATCTTACCAGTTCTGTGTTCTATAGCAGAGCATGAATTGCAGAACAATAATTCACACTCAGAAAACCCACTCATCCTTGATCTTTTGGCATGGTGCCTTTCAAGTATGGAGCAGCTACTTGCATGCTGCTATGTCTTTCTATTTATTGTATTTTTTACTGCAATGGGAACTGCAAGTGTTCCAAGCTAAAGAATTTCAATTACCTGAATTGGCATATTTACTATAAAGCCCAATTCACTTAGGAAAATCCTAATTTGTACTTAATAACTCCCTTCTTCACACACATACAGGACATAGATTCAGACTAGAATCTGGAAATAAAAACTTGTCAGTCAGTCTTTATGAGTCATAATCTAACCTTTCACATAGGCTTTAAAATATCTGTTGTGGCTTCTGAGAGGAAAATACTGAAGGGTGAATTGTAGGAAATTTTACTGGGAGAAAACTCTAGACTTTTACTCTTATCTAGAAAAAAAGAACATAAAATAATCTTTGCATCTTAGCATAGGCAGTTTATTTCAGCACACAGGAAAAATAATTTAAAATTACTCTACAAAATTTCTAGTCTTTCTTTACAAGATAAGTCATGTCAAAATACTATATGTATTGTATTATGTATGTAATACAAAATAATATATATATGTTTATATATGATACATGTATATACATATATGTTATTTACATTATATACATGTATATGTATATGTATATGTATATGTATATGTATATGTATATGTATATGTATATGTATATGTATATGTATATGTATATGTAATAATGTGTGTGTATATATATATATATATATAATAAAGGGGAAGGAGGGTTATAATTTTAAATTCCTCTAGGTATTTTAAATTTTATTTTTGAAGATTTCAAAGTTTTTCTCCTTACACAGGCATGTATAAAGGACTTATGCTAAACAAAAGGCAGCCTTGAGCATAATGTTGAAGTGTACTTAAAGATAAAATTTTGATGTCAAGTGCTTAAATTTAGTACCTCAGCACAAAATGGGCTAAGACTGAGCCCATTACAGGCTTTGTAACAGTCAAGACCACAGAAAAAGTAGTCATCTTTTTCCAGCTTCCAATGCCTAGGCATAAGATTATTAAGTAGTAACATGTACAACGTACATGGAGAAATTTCTAGAGAAATAATCTAGAGTTGGTTACTTTGAATTCAAATATCATAGCAAAAAAAAAGGGGGGGGTGCAAAAGTTTGCTTCTATTTAAGATTTGTAATATTTACCCAGATCTAACAGACTGCAACCTCATTTGATTTACCTGAAGTTTGTCCTAAGTGGAATTTTTGATTCCAGTGGTTACTACTGAGACAAGCCCTCAGAAATTGTAACACCAAAAAGCATGTGATACTGGGAGGGAGCAGGTCACTATGGTTGTACAAATGATGGTCAGCAATAAGTACCAGGTGTCTACTGAGTCTCATTCCATCCAGCTGAGCTCAGTGTGCTTTTCTTAGCAGTCTTCTGGGCCAAGTAAGAGATGTAAGTAGAAGCTGAGAGCACCTTCTCTCAAGTTAGTGATTTCCTGGTGCCATATGTCTGGGACAAAAGGCAGATTCAAATGATAATTTCTCCCTTCCAGCTCTCAAGGCAACAAGACAGCCGGGCAGTGCGTGGCTGGTGCCCACACGCTCCTTCTGCTGGCTCCTTGTCTCCTCCTCCTCCCCCACTCAGCCCTCCAGCATCAGAGGTAAAATGTGGCAGGTTTTAGCTCTGGGTTTTTTGAGCTCTCTCAGATCTGCAACATGAAACATCACGTCTGCCTGATGCTCATGTACTGTTCTCCATGAGACTGGGTTAGAACAAAAGTCTATTATTTCATTTTGAGTCTTGTGCCTTAGATCATCAGAAGATTGTGACATGCTTCAAGGGTTGACAAAACAAAGAATCAATTTGTTAGAAAAACAGAGGGGATCCCTTCAGCAGAAATCTCTCCCTTTCATTTTAACACACAGCAAATAGACCTTCTTTCTGATAACCCTTGGCTGGCAATGAGAATTCAAGACTCATTAGGGTCACGAGGCACAATGAATTCTGCCCTTGTAGTTTGAGGTGTTTCCTTTAGAAAGCTCCACAGAGCGTTGATCCTACAGCCAATTCCCCTTATTCTTCAGGCCATAAAATTACTCCATTGCCCTCTAACAACTTCAAAACAGTCGTTAAGTTGAAAAATAATGTTTTGTACTGCCCAGGGCCCCTTCAAAAGCAGTGAATTTGATAGAGAAAGCTCTTAGGGGCTAACAGACCATACCCAGAGTAGAGAGGAAAGCAAACTAGGAGCTCTCGCCCACAGCTTTTCCTTAGTCTGATACATAACAATAAAAAAAAGCAAAACCCTTCCTAACCTCATTTTAGCAGTCAATTTAAGTAGCCCAACAATCAGTTGCATTTCAAGGAAACTTTTTAACATTGATTGTTTATGAGGTTTTTCCATCTTTGTCCTCAGTAGCATTCACAAAGTTCTCTCTAATATATTCATTTATTGGGTTTCTCTTTGGCCTCTTTACTGATCTGTTAATGAAGCTGCAAATGAAAACCAGACTTTCAACTGTTCTGTACCAGAATTAGAAATTTTTCCATACTTTGCTTTCTGTTGGTTTGTTACCCATGCAATAATTTTCTAATACAAGCTGATATGAATCGATCTTTACAGAAAAAGCTCATGACCTGGTGAAGCAAATGCCTTAGCAAAAGTTCACTTGTAACTCCTAGGATCTCTCCCTTGCTTAAGACAAACCAGTTCTGTCTTATAAAATCTCAGAAGAAAGGTCCAGACAACTGGTTTCTGCTGCAGACTTCCCTCCAGTGCAAAGTATTCATTTGGTGGCCATGGTCAAGCTGGAGGTTACAGAGACTTGACCACAGGGATTTCTTGAGATCCAAAGGGAAAAAAAATTCTTATACTGTATAGCATCTGGAATGGGAAGGTGAGCAGCAGATAGTGACTTCTTCACAGCTGCATGCGTGTCTGAAGACTGGTTCTGCCCTGCAAATCACTCACTTAAATAGTCCTTCTGTCCCCAAAGCCCCACTGATGACAGCCAGGACTCTGGGAAAAAGGTCTACTGCATTCACTTTTGCCAAGTACTCTTTTTTATGCCCTTCTTTAACTGTGCAAGGTGTTTGGTTCTTCCCAATTGCTCATCCAAAGATATTTATTTCAGAAGTACAGGCTATTTCACAGTTCTACTTCTCCAGCAGCAGGAGCAATATATCCATATACAGACACACACACACACACATATATATATACATATGTATGTACATCTATGCATACATAGATATACATAGATATTAAAAACGTCTATCTATTAGACTTCAAGACCAGGTTATCCTATTCAATAAATGAAAGGATATCACAGAATTTTGCCCATGGTAAAAGGAATGAGATTGGAAGTTTCCTCGGGACAAGCAAGAAATAAAGTCTCTGCTTGGGGCCATTGGCAGCTGCTTCACACATCTGCATTACCATCGTGTTTCTGCTGCAGTAGAGTCTGGCACTGAAGATTTTATAAGAAACTGTATTCATAATATAATGCTCTATAATGTTTAGAATTGTAGAATCAATGAATTCATGGCTGGGGGAGAAGTCAAAGCAGAAACCAAAGATATACTCTAATTAAGCAACAACATCATTGCTTAGAGGTAGTCCTGGAAACCCTTCCATCTTTTATGAAAAAGTGTCTCTGGAAAAAAGGATATTTGGGCTCATAATTATTTTATATTTGATTCTGTAAAGCAGTTATAATATTCAAAAACACAGTTCTCTAATCATGCATGGGTCTGTCATCCATTAATAATGTTTCCAAAACTTACCAAGCTATTATGATACAGAAACTGAAGTCATTAATTGTCTCATAAGTCACTGGTTCAGACCCTGTCTGCCTAGGATCTCATGCTCCATGGTAGCATACATGTAGAAAATCAATTTTGCACTTAGGGCATTCAGAAGATCATGTGATCACAAGTAGTCAAAGAACTAAAAATGCTATATTTTTATGTAGATAAAGAAAAGGCTTACATTTCTGAGAAAAAAAATCATAGCAGAGTTGAACTTTATCAGATATGTAGTCATTTACATTTTCAGTCATTAATTCAATTTCCTAAACAGCGGTTAGCATATACTTTCAAGCTATCTAGTTTAAAATTAGAATATATACAGAGCTACCAGTGAGATCTGAAAAGTAATAATCGATAATAATGTAACAAGAAATATATCCTAATGTTTTCAGCACCATACAGCTGATCATATGACCAAAATGGGATATTTTTCCTCCTCTGAAGTGTCAGGTTCAACGTACACATTTCAGGCAACACATGAAAAACACTTTTGGGAAACAATCAAGGTTTTGTGCTCTTTACTGAACCTAATAATAGTATTGCAGGTAAAAAGTTCATGTTTTACAGTGCCTGAGTGTGGTATGCAATGAGTTTCAGTGATGAACTTTCTATGGGTTTTTAGTTTTTCCTGAGTTTTGTTGTCCTTCCCAGTAGGAAGAGAAGTGCAAGTTGGGAGCCCGGCAGGGTTGCGTGTTTCTCTGAGAAAGGAGGAAAGGTGCTTGACATATAAAACAAGGAGTGTTTCCCCAAATGTGTAATTGTGATCATAACATTTAAACCCTTGGAAATAAGAAGAATATTCCCCCAGGCTGTGAATGAGCAGAGAGGACATACAGACCAGTATAAAAGTAAGGAGTGAAGTCTGATGCAGACTGAGGAAGGGGCATAAACATTAGTAAAAGAGCATAAGCACCAGTGAAAAAGATTTGAAGATGAAAAAAGCTACTAGAATATGTGAAGGCAGGAAGTATAGCCTTGCAAGAGAGTAGAGTGGCATTGTCAGCAAAACTCTGCTCAGTGACAGCAAGAATCCAGAAAATGCAGGAAATTCCTGGACCCACAAAGGGGCAAATTTTAATAGCAGGATAGTGGGGAAATTTGATCTTTTTATACATCTACATGAGAAGAAATCTTAATATTTGCAAAAAAAATAGCTATAGGTGTACATGAAGGAGGCAGGAGAGTAGACAGAAGAGAAAAATATTCAGAGTCCACTTACCACTGAGTAACTAGAAGTTTTTCTAGAAGTGATAACAAAAGAAAATAGGTCAATTCTATGAATGGTTTCTGAAATATTCAGCCACACCAAAGTGAACACAGAATAAAACAATAAAAAAAGAAACAAGATCAGACTGTATTATGCCCCTCTCCAAACCTCAGATAAAGATAAAAGTGAAGCATTATTTATTTTTTTTAACACAGGAACAAGATGCCAGTTCTTCAGCAGCAGCAATGTAGTATTTACCTAAACTACAAGATTGTTGTACCTTGGTATATGCATAAACAAAGGCTTCTGTTTGCAGGTAGTCAATGAGCTAAGAGGTAGGAAATATGCATTTCTGCAGCCCTGCAGCCTCACTTTTCTGAGAGGCATCTAGCCTGGCCTATAGCTGGAGGGAAGGAAATTAATACACTTCAGCTAGTTTATTGCTCTGCTCCAGGACGACAATTCATGCAACTGCAATTCAAGCTAAGGTAAAAAAATATTAACCAAGTAACATACAAATTAATTTTTCTTCTGAAAAAGGAGTTATAAAACATGGGTTTTTCATTACAGTGAAAGTGAACAGGAGTTTATGCTGTAGTTACATGCTGTGTGTAATAGTAATGATCAATTTTCCGTGGTAAATTTTAAGATTTTTTTTTTATCTCTAAAAGGCAAGTTTTGTCACATCAGGTTGCAATGCAGAAGAGCAAATACAGAAAGAGTTAATTGGGAAGTGCCTCCTGTGCCTGTAGATACTGTCTGCTCTGATAGCAAAGGCTTTGCAGTGAAAGAAGCCAGAGTAACCTACTGGAACAGGAAGAGGCTGGTAGCAATTAATGGGGAAGTTTGTTTCTGCTCTGCAGAAAGGCAATTGTCTAGTTAATCCCTTTCCTGCGGGGACTAACAATGACCTGAGCCCAGCAACACTGGGCTGTTGTGTGACACTTTGCCTTCTGTGGGTTGAGAGACAGCCAAAAACCTCGCACAGCTCAGCTCACAGCCATACTATTTTAAGACTTCCTCCTCCATAGAATTCCTTTGGTCCTGCTCATTAGATGCCCACTTAAAATATATTTTGGGCAAGAGCAGTTCCATGTTTGCTACCACGTACTATGCTTTTTCTTCTGCTGCTTTTTTCCACTGCCGTGGTTCAGGGCAAGGGCTGAATTTCTATCTGTATTAAATAAGCAGCAGGTACCAGAGATGCCATATTTTGTTATAGGATAATGAACACTAACTCCAAACCACAGAGAAAGCTGAAAAGTCACATCAGAGTCTGTAGCTCAGCAAGCATTTGGACTTCTTTTGACAGTTTTCTGTATTTCACACTTAGTCATTCATGCCACCAAGCTTAAATTATATGAATTAAAAACTGTTTGGCAATCTTCCATTGTGTGGAGCTCTGTGGCAGGGCATCATTTAAGAAGCTTACTGTCGGACCAGTGCCATGATATGCAGACATGCCTGACAGCTGAATTCAGGCTTTTTCATGTTGTGGCTTATATTTTAATTACTTTGAAGAGTATTGTACTGAAAAGGAAATGCCAGATAGACTGTATCATGGCAGCCAGGGGAATATTGCAAAGCATCGGAACTTTCTGAGGTGTAACAACAATTAATGTGGGGAATGCTGGGTGGAGGAAAGGTTCAGGGATTATCACAAATTCAGTAATAAAAAAAAAAAAATGTGTAAACAGCCCCTACTGCATGATCATTACATTAGACAATATTGTTTTACCAGAAATCCTGAGGCAAAATTTCGATTGTAATTTCCATAGCATAAATGATTAGGCAAATTGCTAGCAATTTCTTCAAAGACCAAAACTTAAAAATTCACCATAAGAGATGAAAAACTTTATGACTCTTCTTTCTTAAATGCTAAATGTTGCATTTCAAGGAAAATTATGGAATATTTGTGTAATACACCACATCTGGTCAGTTACAAATTGATATCTTTTTCACTCAGCAAAATAATAATTTAGCATTTGTAAAACACAGTGAGGAAAATCTTGACCATCTCCATGTAGAGAAAAACAATGAGGAAGAATGAAGAGCTGACTGAAAACATTGCACAGAAAAGATAGATGGCATGCACAGGAAGGTACTCTTGTTTAGAAAGCTGAATACACAGAAAACTAATTGAGATATCCTTTCCTTTTACTCAGCTAATATCTTCACAAATGAACCATTTCTCCATCAGATGCTTCGCTTCAACCTGTATGAGAAGAATACCACATTATTTCCACCATTTCTGTCACCCAAAAATGGTAAAAAATACAATTCAGTATGAGTTTCACAGGTTATGAGCCATTCACGGCCCTTGATCTGGGTGAGGAACACCCATTGATCTATCTCAGGGAGAAATGCAAGAACTAGAAAGCCCTCAAAAATAAACTGCAGACCAATCCTGCAGCAGGAAATGGACTAGATCAATGAATATGTCTGTTCCATCTCTAATTTCTATGATTAAAGTATGTGATCAAAGGCAACACAAGGCTCTAAGTATTACCACATTCATTCAAAGAAGGAACCATGTCCAAGGACTAACACATTTCAGTAAGTGAGAGGCAAATGCCTTAGAAATTCCTCCAGTCAACGTCTGCAGTTCTCTTGAATTTTGCCAGGTTATTCTTCTATGTAGAGGAAATCAAAGCTTGTTGTATAGACCTTCTAATACTTGACAGAGACTTTACCAGGTCTCCCTCCACCAATGCTATTTTTAGAAAAGGGGAATGTAATTTGTATCTCTCTGAAAAGAATTCTACTAAAGTTGAATCCAGACAAAGGTACTTACTGTTTTAATTATCACTTGCAAAAAAATCTGATATAATGAAAGTTCAAAGTAAAATAAAGGCTCTTACGGGGCGGAAACAGATCTATTATTCACGTAAGAAACACATATGATTAGATCCTGGTTGTTCAGTTGGAAATGTGTGAAGCAATGAGCTATGTGGGAACGACTGTCTACCTGCATCTTTTCCACTAACTTTTCAACAGTCCAGAGGATCAAGGCCTGGCTTCAGTTCTGAGGCAGCACCGTGACATAGTGCACCCTTCAGCAGACTCCTGCGCCTGGATGTCAGACAGCAAAGAGTGATTCAGGACACCTATGAGGGCTTCCAGATCCCCAATCTTGCACAATCCTTGAAGTCAAGATTACATTCAGGCTATGTTGCAGAGGAATATGATTTTATCAGTGCCTCGTTTATCCCACATTTTTGTTGAGGGTTTTCTACAAGATCTTGAAGCCAGACTCTAGAATGGACATTTAAAGCCATTTAGGCATGTTTTTAGATCCAAACGAATCTTAGAGGTCTGAAGTTTTGAGTTTCTGTGGAATTTGCAGGTAGCTTGTGATGCTGGTACTTCCTCATACTGCCATAAACTATTACTTGGAGTGTTCACAGATAGGAAAAGGATCAGAGAAAGGAAGGGTTGGTGTTGCATGGATGTTTTCCTTCTACTTCAAATGTCACTGTGAAGTTTACCTCCATAGAAGCCCAGCAAATACTTACTCTTGTCTCAAGATTCTAGAGGCCTATTTAAATCCACAGGTTTCTATCAGCACACACAGCAATATAGAATCACTGACATGAAAATTCCATTTATGCTGAAATGAGAATAAATTCCTGGCAGGATGTGCATTTTTTCCATACCTAGAATGTCTGTCTGTGCTTCCAAGAGTGCATGTTCCCTTTTACCTTCCTAACTCTTTCCCTTACACTTCATCGCTTGCTAACAAATGGCATGGTATAACCTTTTGCAAGGAAGAGGGTAACAAAAGCATCTATTCGTAATAATACACTTCTATTAACAAAATATTCATGTCTGCTAATGCCATAAATATGCTTGCAATTGTTCAACTGAGGCCCAGAAGAGTAAGAATATTATTATGAAGTTTATGCTTTTGGGGTCATTCTGGCATGACTAGTTTATTAAGACATGCAAATGAAGATTTCAACAAAAATTAGTGGAAGAAGGAATCTGTTCCAACAATTTCCTAGAGGCAGGGTCTTTGTTGTGCTCTTGTTTTAGGGCCATTTTGGCTATCCATATAGCGTCCATGTTACAGTTCATGCAAATTTTGTATAAAAATCCTTCCTCATTATAAAGCATTCAGGATGATCACCCAACCAGCTAGCATAAATCGTGCAAAAAGCCACACTCAGACAGAATGAAAGACAGGATAACCCTCTGTTTAATAGGGTTCCTATTTTCCTTCCTCCTCCTTTTCCCCTCTTTCAATCTCCACACACTTTTCAGCAAATCACTAAATTGTCTCCACTGGCTTTCCTACTGCCATGGTTTTATTGTGCTTACAATCATTTTGTGTTCTAGTGCTTGATTATACACAGAGACTCAGATTAAATACATTGATAACAATCACCCTTGAAGGTATAACTAGGCACAAAGCAAATTGTTTTTTCATGCACATTTTAATAGCTGCTCCATTTTATATGGCACATTCTTGGCTCCTGAAGGCGATCAGAGAAGAGCTCTTACTCTGAGGAGGGAGCGCACACACAAGCGTCACACAGAACACTTCAGAGAGTGAACAAGTTCTAACAATAGCATGGCAGAGCCAGGGCTGTTAAAAACGGCTTCTAATTTTACTCAACTGGAACAATACTGTTCAGATCTTTATTTTTATCCTTCTTTACTCTGGGGACAAGGTGTTAACTCATTGGAAGGGTATGGCTCTTCAAGTTCACACCACAAAACAACCACAAGACAATTGCTCTTTCTGTTTGTCTCTCTTTACCATGAGTTACTCAAATCTTCAATTAACTAAACAGAGAAGTGGCAATCATGTCACTGTGAGACACTGGAGACTTGCAGTCAATAATACCCAGGAAGCAGCCAGACAACTTTGGCAACAAAGTTCTAACACAAGATTGCATGTCATTTTCCAAATAGATATTTCAGATTCTTCAGGATGCTCTTTCTGGGTATATTTTGGCTCTAACTTCACTGATTTTCAAAATCTTCACCATTTCTATTTCCCAAGTAAAAATATCATGCTTATTGGACATCTTTTCCTTTGAGGAGTTTAAATACAATTTCACTTTTGTTTATTCTAACAGAAACTGGCCAACCCTTTTCAAATGTATTATGCAGACTTGGCCTGACCATTTTCATCTATTTATAAAGCAGAGAAAATAACCAGAAATCTAGAAATGTAAGAATAGACGGTATAAGATAGCTTACAAAACCAAGACTTTTCTTGCAAGAGAAAAATATACACTTTCCTCTACTGTCAGTTCTAGGGGACACTGGTGATAGAAAAGCATTGATGATACAGCAAAATGTAATGCTGAATATTAAAGTATCACTGTAGTTCAACTACAGAAAGAATTGTAACAAGGAAAAAAAATATCTTGACAGTAAAGCTGGTTTTAGCAAAAAAAAGAATTTTAGGGTTTTTTTTAACTAAAAGTTGAAAATTTAGAAATTAAAATGAATGGTTGTAAGAAAATATTTTAAATATTAAAATTGAATACTTCTTTGGTGCAAACTTTTATAATCGTCAGCTGACACTTCTTAGATGTCATTTTTTTGTCCTTAGATCACATGGGGAGTAATCCCCTTTTCTTGCTGAACTTTTGTAACTGAAATAACACTCAGAAAATAAATATTACAAAACTAAATCTTATGGAATTTTAAAAAATCTATTTTGATTCTGTTTCAGCCATTTCCATATGAGTATAATGATATCAATTTAGTTGTGTTTTAACTCCTATTTTCTTGAGTGTCTGAGCTGTTGCCCTTCTCCGTTAGCTTCCAGTTTGCCTCTACCTCTCTTTGTGTGGGAGACTTGGGTGGTCTGTGTTAGCTCTGGGGTCTTCCAGGTGTTCTTTCTGCTTTATCATGTTTTGCAAAAACAGCCTGCGTATTAGTCTCTTTCTCTTCATTGCAGAAGTGATCTAATTTGGTCAATCAGGGAAAGCAGACTAGAAGAGAATTTAATAGAGAAGTCACACATTATTTTGTGTCCTTCAGGCCATGTATGTCTCGTTCTTGGTAACTGCTGCCAGTTTCCTAAAGGGAAATAAAATACATGCAGCATGACAAAGTGGACACACTTTTTCACAGATCTCAATCTGATACATAATAGGGATATAACTTCCTTCCATTGTGCAGCTTCTTATGATGACAAACCGGTTGCCTTTTATTGTTTCTACAATCCTTTGTCAGCCTCTCCTGTCCTCTCTCCTCACTGAAGCTATATGGCTGGAAGGGTATCTCTCATCAGGGGAGCGTTTCTTTCCCTTCTCTCTCTGCCTTGCCCATGCAATCCAAGGATATTGAAATAACTTACAACACACAGCAAAAGAAGTGGTCTTCTTTGGAGACCTTTTTTTTCAATATTTGTGACTCTAGTCAAATGAGCAGCCATGAAAAAGGATTATGTAAAAGGATTAAAGCAATTGGAAGAATTTGTCAGAGGAGCTAAGAAAAAGAAGGGTCAGTGCAAATATCCAGGTTTTATAGACCTCTTCCAGCTCCGCCTAACCATCTACAAATGTGTGGTTGAATGGGCTGGTTGAATGAAGGATATTAGAGTGCAAATAAAAAGTAATTTATTTTTTCTCATAACAAGTATTCAGTCTCTGTTGTTCTAAATGTACAGTAGTTCTGCCCTAAGCCTTTCTGTGTCATTCATTGTCAGGCTCATTCAATAAGCCTAAGGTCATGAGACTTCACAGATCAGACTTAAAGTGAGGCTGGAAAGTCCAAAACTAGCATCCTGAGGCTGGAAAGTCCAAAACTAGCTTGTCTGTTCTAACAGAAAAGGTGAAAATTAAATGGACATGGAAACTGAATTTCATCCCTAGAAGTTTGCTACAGGCAGGCTAGATGAGGCTCTATTGCTGCTAACCATGCTCTTTCTGTTATGTGGTTGAACGTTTGAATCAGGGGTTGTCACTGTCACTACAGCAGTTTTCAGAAATAGTAACCTACTTTGAAAATAAATATACCTTTTATAAAGTTTCAGGAAAATTGGAAGGAATCTTGCACTGTGTTTTGATTTGGCACATGACCATTACACTGTAGGGAAGCTGTAGTGGATGGACACTGAAGTCTATCTTTTGCAGACAAAAGTTATGAGACTGACCAGAAATGATTGCACAGATTGGCTGAAGCTCTAATGAAGGATTTAGAAGAGGAGCCAAACAGATATGTAATATTCACTGAATGGCATCTACAGCTACTTGCTGTAATGATTTTCCAACCATAACAAGTCAAAGTTCAGCAGAGGAAAAGCATTCATAACCAGCATCCAGAATAATGGAAAGTTCATTCTTGTCTGTCTCCATCTTCCTGAGTCAATATCATCCCTGTATTTCTGCTTTCTCAATTAAGATGTTTGCCATGAGATGGGAGCATTTCATGTATTGGTGATATAAATCAGGGGGATGGCAATCAACAGAGGCATGTAGAGATGAAATGGTTGCTAGTTGAGAGCTAGATTTGAGATATGATTCTAATTCATCTTACACTGTTGGCACAGGGGATTGTAGGTGAGTATGTTGTTTAAATCAACACAATGTGCTGGCATTTAGAGTTTAAAAAGTAGGCATTTAGTTTTTAAAACTAAAAAGTGTGGCTCAGAGTTAATTCATAAAAGCCTCAGCCTATTGACTTCTGAGCTTCTCCTGAGGTGCATTTGCCTAACAAGAATTTTTAAATGCTCTAAAATGAAAGAAGCGTCAGACGAGCTCCAAAAGTCTGAATTTTTTCACTGCTGTTTTTCCACTACGGTTGTTTTTCTTAACCGAGTAATTCTAAAAGTAGGTTAAGGTTTAATCTTTATATTATAATTTGTTTATGAGAAGATGATGTCTGATTGTCATTTGAGCCACAAGAAATAAAGTCTCATTCAATAGAACTTTGAAATTAAAAAACTCACAGGCCCCATTCCTTTTACATACTTGATTCTCTGTAAACATCCTTATTCTCTTTTTTCTCTTAGTATAATTTTTGTTTTTCCCACCCAGGCAGATTACTTTCCATAGCCCAGTATGACATTACTTATTCCAAAAAAAATGTAGGTTTGAAAAATGAGACATTGTCATTACAAATTCATCAAGAACAATGTTCCAGGGAGCATCTGCAAATTTGATGCGGGGCAGAATGGTTATTTCCTCTCATAAACATAGAAGAAATGGCAATATCCTGAATCTGTTCTGTGAAAATTCACTCCTTTTCACTGATGTTTTCTAGGTAGTAAAATTAGACCTCAGTCTGCCAATGTCAGGATGTATCATTGCGTCTGTCAATGGCATTAGAAGGCAATGTGAATATCCAGAGCAGTCAGCAGAAAACCATGTGCAACTTGATAGCAGTGGCACGGCCGAGAACAAGGAACTGCCTACAGACCCAAAACCACTGTTAGTGAAATCCCAGTTATTGCCTCCAGAAGTCTTGTCTTCTCCCCTCTCTACTTTACATGTGGTAGTTACTCCAACAAATGCAGTAAAACAATATTGGTCTCAAAATCAGTCTGAGAAGAGAATCAGACCTTAGTCTCCAAAAGTAGGTCAAGGACTGTTTGTCAATACAGGAAAATGTTGGAGCTGGCAGGCCATAAGCAGCAAAGGGGCACAACCAGCCAGTGATACCAGCCTGTGGCACACAGCCATTCCCCAAAAGAAAGGTACTTTCAGAGTCTGGGCCCCAGAAAAGGAAATTAGCAGCCATATCTCTGGACACTCAAAATAAATCTTCTTCATTAGATTGCACTTTATATGCACTTGATTTTTCACTGGAGTTAAATTTCCATTACTTTATTTTCCTTGCAGACTGAGGAAGAAAGTACAAATTGAGTATTTTGGCACTTTAAAAGAAAAAGTAGTGAATATGCTGCCTGAAGGAGCTCAGGGGGTTGATTTCTGTTCCCTCCAGCAGGTATAAGAAAAACAAAATAATGGAAGCTTGACTCAAGTAAGTGAATAAATGAATTTACAAGGGATAAGCTAATTTCTGTCTTGGACTGCCTGCAATTATGAATGTTTATTAACTAGTCTGTCTGGCTTTTGGAGGGGAAGAGTGCAGGAATCCCTGGAGCAATGCAGCTCAAACAGAATTATCAGTCAAAAATTTTAAAAAGAAGCCCAAGCAGAATGCCAAACAGTACAAAACTTCCAGTGCTACTGGTGGGCTTAACGTTGCCTGAAGTGAGGCAGCTTGCATGCACAGTGGGGCTATTGACTGCTCAGGAGCCACTAGCATGAGTAAGGGGATACAGGGAATGACTGGGTGCTCTGTCCTGCTGAGATAAAAAACAGGTGGTCAAAGCCCAATCCAGCAGCAGAGGAAAGCATGTGAGTGCACTTACTGACTTCAAAGGCACAGCCCACATGTTTAATGTTAAGGATGTGCTAAAGTCTTTTGCTAAACTGGAGCTCCAGCTCGTGAGATTTCAGAGATCTTCCCTCCCAATGACTTTGAGGTTAGCTGAAGTATCCTGTTAAGTCTGTATTTCCCCAAAGGATAGCATCAAGATTTTCTCCTGCTGTTTTAGTAAAAAATAAGGATATCTTAGAAAATGTTTTCCTTTAGAAAATCATCCAACCAGTCTTAGGAGGGAACTTTCCCACTAACAGTCTTTTAAAAAAATTAGGAAAACAACCCAAACACTATAATTTCTATTTCTGTGTTGCCAATATGTTACAGAAAGGTTCATTAATGTCCATATCTCATATGCTGAGGCTTAGAGAATGCTGGAATCAGCAGTGAAACAAACAGCTATAGCAGACAAAGCTTTTACATCTCTTCACTTCAAGGTATTTTTAAATAGCTCACAATTTGCACAGGCTCCATACACACAGCAAGTCTATTTGGGTGCACAACCTCTTTTGTACATGCAAGCCACACAATTGCACAAACCAGAAGATTGATGCCCAGGTGGTCATTTGTACATAAATATCCCAATTACAGACCAGCCTTGGAATACTTAAAGCTGTAAACAGTTAAAGTTAGCATATTTGAATGCAAATCTTGGTATTCCCTTTTGTAAGTCATAGGAATGTCAGATGAAAAGGGAAATCTTGGAGCTCTGAATCCATCTCCTGCAAACTTAGAAAATGTTGTCCCATCCTGAGTTGATTGAGCTTCTTACTGAACTAGATACAACTCTTTTGTACTCCTCCTATTCCTTGTGAGAAATTCATTCTAATTTCCTGGTCTGAATGTATACATGTTCAAATTTTGAACAGTTACTTTTGAACAGTCCTTTACCTAATCAGCTCTTCTGATTTCCTCGGGCTTCCTGCTTTCATGTGCATGCATACTGAGAAAAAATTCATTTCTCTCCCCTCTCAATCTTTTTTCCTTTATGAACTAATTGGATTCATATTTCTTCATCTGTGCAGGCGCAGCCCTTAGACAGGTGTGGTGCTCAGACTGCATCACCCGAGGAACAATTCAAGCTGGCAGAGTGATTTAGTGACACACCTGTGAGTCAACAGCTCTGCCCAGCTTTCCCTGTGCTGAAAGTTGGTAGTCATCCGTCTCATGCTCTTCCAGCAGTCATTGGCTCCTGGCTGTTTAAAGTACCGCATTATAACTAGTGGAAAAAATAGCCCTGTAAGACAAAAGATTTCATCTAAAAAGAGAATCCAGCTTTTAGAAATTGGATTATAATTTATTTTAACAATGTAATTTCTGCTCTGCAGTATGAACAGATCACTTCACAATGTTTCCCTGGGCTGTCATCAGAGATAGTCTCCTGCTGCAGCCAGCACTTTGCACTATGCACACTGTTCTATGTATGCCTTTCATGTCTGGCCACTGAGTATGTTTCCTGGCTCATCTCTAGAAGCTTTCATGCCTACCCTAAATCCAACAGTATGATTGCTTGGCCCTCTGCACTCAGGATCATGTGTTGCACACCATAGTCACTACTCACCAAACAAAAAGTAACATCCTGTGGTCTTTTACTGTGAAGCGATTAATGCTGGAGCATGAGTCATTTTGCTGTTCCTAGCACATTTGTTTCAGCTGCCTGAAGTGTCTCATGAGGGATGGAAAGGTCCTGTAAGCATACTTGGGGATTTTGTCTTCTGTTCCAGGGTCCCAGATGCTTTATATTCACAATAGGATATACTGCATATGTGTCTGTCAGCCCTCAAAATGCTCATGAACCTCACTCTTTCCTTCATGATCAAAGTGGTTTCAACCTCTACACTGGATAGGAGTTTTGATGTATTCAGTATCAGCTTATTCACACATTGCTTTCTAATGGATCTGGTGAAATCATATGTTTATATTCCACCTAAAGGTAAATTAATTGGATTTCTGTATTCCAAAATCTCGGTAATTTCATCCTTTCCATACTAAGGTACCTCCTTCCCCATGTATCAGGGCTCTGATGGTGACAATTGCTGTAGTCTTCTTCCTTTACTTCTTACAGCCCATCTTCTAAAACCCTGCCAGGTGTATCCATGCAACATCTTACCTTGCTCTCCAGTTCTGAGGTGCCTAAATTCATCTTGTGGCCACGTGCACAAATATATTTTTTCCTCCAGTGCCAGAGATAAGCATTTGACAGTCTAGTCCTCCAGGAGCGCTGGCCAGCCTTCAATACCAGAGTCCAAGCCACCCCTCCATCTAGTGCCAGGTGTACTCAAAAAGTAATCAATATACAAACTTGAACAAGGGCATCATCACCATGCTTTGTTCGTGTGTGAGCCAGTCAGACAGACACATCTGCTTTTCACTTACACCTGCCCAGTCCGCCACATCCCCAGTCTGGGTTGGCTCAGAAGAAAAGCCAAACAGCTTTACATTATCAGAAACAATCTTGTTGACTCTTTCTTTTTTCTCCTGAAGACTTCTTACTTTTGTAGACATGATACATATTTGATGTCCCCTAAGTTTCAAAAAAAAAAAAAAAAAAACCTTGTAGTAATTTACTGCAGACATTTAAGGGAGAGGGAAGAAGACTGTTGACACTGGGGTATCCCTTGGATGGTTTTTGCTTTGGACATAATTTTGTGGTGCATGGTCCAAAGGAACAATCACATTTGCTTAGAGGTGTGTCTATGTAGACATAGTCACCATAGTTCCAGGGCTGCTTTGCTTGATAGTGCTTCAAGCCTGATATATCGCTTACATTTTTCTTTACTCCTTCAAATGCCTGTTTGTTGGTATCTCACCATACGCCCACTATGTGCTAACTGTCTCAAGAGTTCACAGGCTTCTGATAAGCATGTGCAGAATCTAGAAAGATAAGTTAGGCATCCCTATAAATCACTGAACTTCTTCCCACCCTTTAGTTCCTAAACACTCTACATTTTTCAGAGTGCAGCTGGAGTCTCTCAAAAGTCAACAGATGTCTAGGATCAGAAGCATGAGTTTTCTGACTGGTTCTGTGCTTGTTTCAACAGGTGTATTGTTACCTCTTCACTGCAGAACTGACGGTTTTCTCTGCCCAGTGTTCCCTGAAGCTAAAGAAATGCTCTGTATCCTCACTGTCTACATATCCAATATGCTTCTATCTTCACCATGAAGCAGCCTCCACCTCCTCCAATATATGCTTTCTTTGGCTTTGCATGCTGGGTGAAAGCCAGAGTGATTGTTCTTCCTTTTTCACATTGAGAATATTTTGGTGTTGAACTGTAGCACAGCGCAACAAAGTCTACAAAGATTTGTAATTCCCTGTCTTTCTACATGAGAAGCCCCACACATTCTTGTGTGATTGAAGCCAATTGAAACCTTAATTTTTCTAATTATATTACTGCCTAAGCTCAAGTCATGAGCATTCATGCATATATAGTGACTTACTTTCTCCTAGAACAGGGTCCCTGCTCTAGCTCAGGGCTACTAATCTCTCCAATGTCTTGTTTCATTAATTTTTTGATGACCTATGCCTACCTATGCACTCAGGCTATTTTCATTGTAAGCCACTTGCACCTGGCCACATTTTTGCAGTCTAATTTACTGTAAACACTGGGATTGTATTGGGCCTGGCTATATAATATAGCTGAACTTAGAAAGATTTCTATCCATCAAAGGAAATAGAGGAGAACCTAAAGAGTTTTACAGCAAGCACCAATGAAATTACAAGCTAGACCATGCAAAATATCAGGGGATCCCAGGCTGTGGTCTGAGTTACAGCAAGGTAACTCAGAGAGATTAATTTTCCCAAAAAAGCAAGGTGGCTGTGTATGGACTACTTATTCAGAGAGATCCCTGCTTTGTGCCATCACCTAACTCACATGCAGAGATAATATAGAAAATGTTTGTTGATATTGTGCAAACAACTGAACTGCTAGAACAACCATCAGCCACTGTTCAAGGCTTGACCTTGCATGTGTGTGTGTGACTGGTACAGATGTAACCTACAGCACTCAGAGAAATGTGTTCATCCATGTAGCCTTGTTGCCAGCAGAATAAACATTTGTCTTTTTAGGCACTCATATTCCTTCATTTCTGTTCAGGTTGCATCTAGGTTTCTCTCTTTGTTGTTTGTGGACCCAGTGTTTTACAGCCACCACCTTAATGATTTGAATTCTGGATATTCTTTATGGCATCTGTAACTTGTTTTATTCCACTGTTTGATTTCCAGCTCTTGCCCTTGACTTTTTAGGGAGAATACAAACTCTTCTGTGATGCAAATGATAGTTTATTTGGAAACTCATCAGTCCCAACATCCCTCCCTCTTGTATTTTTACTACAAGTCAAAAAACCTTTGTTTGATTTCAAGACCTAGTGTCTACATTTTTAGCAACCTTAGGGCACCCCAGTAGGCAATAATACAAAAAAGACCATGTTCTTTAAGTGGTCCTTTTTTAACAGGGCGGGTTTCAAAGATGCTGCACTTGCAAGCCAACAGCTGGGCAAAGGCTGATTCCCTGATGCTCCTCTCAAGCTCTTCTTCCTTACAGCCTGTAGTCTTTAGTCTGGATATTAGGGAGAAATTATTTACAGCAATAGTGATCAAACACTGGAACAGGCTTTCTAGGGAGATTGATGCCCTGAATCTATCAGTGTTTAAGAGGCATTTGGACAATGCTCTTAATTACATGCTTCAACTTCTGGTCAGCCCTGAAGTGCTCAGGCAGCTGGACCAGATGACCATTGTAGGTCAATTCCAACTGCAATATTCTATTCTATTCTATTCTATTCTATTCTATTCTATTCTATTCTATTCTATTCTATTCTATTCTATTCCATTCCATTCCATTCCATTCCATTCCCTTTCTGCAGGTTCAGCACAGGCTGCTGCAGGAAGGAAGCCACCACTTTGCCTATTCTCTCACCCACTTTCCTCTGGTAAGCCATCCACTTACTCTGGTAAGAGTAAGCCAAAAAAGCCCTAGCTATTCTTTCGCCCAGGTTCCAAGCTGCCTCAGGTAAACTGCAAAGAGGAAAGGGATCCTTGCTCCCCTCCACTCAGACAAAGTTCAAGTCACAATCTAGAAACAGTTCCTTAGGTACCAGCCTTTAAACAGTATCACAAAACGTCCATTGCTGAAGAAAGACATCTGCATCCTCTGGATTATGTAAAGCAAACATCTGGCAGCCATGGCTTCCTCTTAGCTTTGCTGTTGTATGTAGTAAATGGAAGTCTCAGCTCCCATAACTGTCATTTGGCTTCAGCAAGCACTATGACTCCCCTTTTGTGAGAAATGAAGAATAATCTGGCTAAATCCCAGTTTCAGAGCTAGCAAACACAAAGGTCCAGTCCCTCATGCTGTTGCTAAAAGCTGGCTTCCCACTTCCAGGGATTAACAAACTATGCAGACATTCTTAGGAGCTGAAAAATCAGCAGACTTCTGCTTTGCAAGCTCCATCAGAATTGAGTAAAGCTGCTCCCCATTTCAGTGCCATAACCAGCAATTTCCAAAGTCTTGGATCAACAGTGATATTACTACCAGGCAAACTTTTGATTCTCTACTTTTGAATCTTGATGCATCTCAAGTGAAGTGGCGTCTTCAGCAAAGTCTGGCCTAAGTTATTTCTAAGCAACTAAATACTCAAACATCCTATAATAATAAGCTAAATCCTGAGAGCAAGCACCCAATAAAAGCAATGTAAAGGGCATCAGTGTCTGCAAGAGCTTTCTGGGGTCCCAACATTCTCAGGGAAGGATATGGCCCTGGTTCACTCTGTATTCCCATAATCATTCCCATACCAGAAGTCCCTGCTGAGGCTGTAACAATGCACACTGTATATACTGCCCTGCCATTGTCTCTTTTGCCTTTGCCTAGGGAAAATACACTGATTCTGCTGACAGTAAAGGCTCTGTGGCCACAGAGCTGAAAACTAGATTTTTCTTCAACACAAACAAAACAAAGTTAAAAGGGAGAAAAAACACACAGGGGAACAGTGTCTGCATCTCAGTAGAGCTATAATCTTTCTCACCTCAACTGTGCTTTGAGATGAAAACCCAGGTAACAGGCAATGGCTACAGAGCCCTTTTTTAAAAGGGAGGGCTGCAGAGACCCTCTGAAAATTTCTTTCCTGATTTATGTGTAGAACCCCACAATGAAATATATATCTTTACCTTCCGAAAGAGAACTATCTTATCTGTTTTATTACCTCAAGTTCCCTCAAGACTCAAGAGGAAAAGGCTTTTTGGTTTCATAATTAGCAACATTCAAACAGAAAATGATCATGGAGTGACCTGTGAATCGTATACAATTATCTGTACCATTTTGAGACCACTCAATAATTGGATTATGACTTCAAGAACCCATCTTCTACTAAAACACTTGTCTCTACTGATCACTAGATTTTCCACCTTAAAGCAGACTTATTGTATTTTTCCTGCAAATCCAGGTACTCCCTGTAGTATTCTATAGGGTCTATCAAGCTAGTATGACTACAGTAAGAGTCACAAGATTTGTTTTTTCTACCTCCCCCAAAGTACACGTCCACTTCCCCCCACTGGACTTCAAAAAAAGTTTTATCAATATATTTAATATTTGATCACATTTATATGCCTACACAGTTAATGACAGCAGATTGAACAGAGCTGTGGTCAGATCTGCTGCTGGCAAAGAGCTGAATAAGTGAGATGCAGCAGCTAAGGTAGTTAGTAGGGTGATTAGCAGAGGTAGAACAGGGTTTGCTTATTAAACAATTTTGCCTTTGACATTTGTCAGTGCACAGTCTGTCTCTTAAGATCAAAATTTTTGTGATCTACTGCAATAATGGCAATAAAGACCCTGTTACCACTGTTGAATCAATGGCCTTTGCACTGTATGTACAGTACAAAATACATGCATAAGCCTGGCAGCTGCTAAACTCATTGATATATAACACCAGTCCCAAAATAGTGATATTTCACTTTTGGAGCTTTATAAATTGTTAAAGAAATAAAATCTGCCTTTGGGAAATAATGTTTCTCTATGTATCATCGAATCCATTCCCTTCCTCCTCCCCTCCCTCAGAGATTAAAACAAATAGTGCTGAAGCTATAAATCATCCCTATTGGCACTGGAAAGCCCTCAGAGATGTTCTTTTTGTGCCATTTCAGTAGACAGAAAGTCTAATGCACAGAGAGGTGATGTTGCCTTCTTTTTTTTTTTTTTTTTTTTTTTTTTGTAAGTAGAGAGTCAGAAAAACATGTCCCTCCTTGATCTCTTCAATGTACATCAATATTTCTTCAGTCGTATTAGAGTCATTGCACACGCTCCAAGTAGTTTCAGTCAAAATCACTGGGAAATGGAGCATGCCTAGGAATTTTTACTATCATTTTCTTGTGTAGAAAGGTGCATCTTGAAACACCATTTAAACACTGTAGGCAATGCCAGTAGTGGGACTGAGTCAGTCATTCTGTCCTGAAATAAATATGGTTTTGAAAACTCATTTTGCAGAAATTCAACCTCCATTGCTTGTTTTTCACCAAGCACAGTCTCCACTTATAACTGGATAAGTAATGATCCAAGAACTGGATTTGTATGATGAAAATTCAAGTTGAGAATTTCAGTAGTTTACCTAAAATTACTTTTCTCTTATTATTCCTGAGGGTAAACTACTTTCCTAGACATTGGTCCTGGCTTTTTGCAAATGTTGATCAAGCATTTCTGAAACATCCACCCACTTCCATTTTCCAGTAACACGAACTGTCTTTTTTTCACCCACCCATCATTTCTTTAGTCTCATTTCCTTTGCGTTCACTTGAAGAAGTAGAGAAAACGGAAAGATTTTGTAGAGCTTCTAAGCTTGGTTAACATGAGCTTTATATTAGAATTTTCATCAGTTACAGCAAATTCATAACCAAAAAGAGACAGTCTTTTGCCCTCCCTTTTCCCCCCCCCTCCCCCCACCTCATTGCCAGAGGAAAAACAAACAACCTACCAAAAATCCTAGGACAAAACTAACATTTTCTAGTAAGAGATCAGAAAGCTCATTTACTGAGGGAAACAAGTAAGCAAAATAACTGTGTAGGCTGCACCTTTTTCACCTTTAACTGTTCATGGTACAATCAAAGCAGAATTCCCAGTCATGCTCTCTTTCTTCCCACTGCGATTGCTCTCCTATGCAGTCACCCACCTTTAGAGGGAATGCTAAAGCATGGATGGTGTAGATCCACCTCAGCACATCACTGCAGCATTTGAAACACCCCTAGATGCCCTCAGGCACAAACACAAGTATATAATATTAGCTGATAGGAGTCTGGGTCCTTGAATTCTGCTTGCTTAACTGAGCATATGGAGAGCCCATCAGTGACTGTGGCATTATTGTATGTGTGTAGTCAAGAGCATGGAAGTATTTTTGCAGCACTGGAACTTAAGGGAGGGGAAGATATCCTGCTTTATCACAGCAAATTGTATCACTTTGATCTTAGGCATATTTAGGCCTTTGTAAGCTTTCTCTACTAATCTCTGGTTTAGTAGGCATGAGCTGGATTCCTATTCCTCCATCAGCTGAGGTAAGCACAGTCTGTGCAGAGCAGGCCTGAGAGCCTGTGAGACCCCAGGAAAGGGTGGGGGAGCTCTGCAGTCACATACATGCATTATTCTCCAACTGAGCATTTTTCACTAATGCTCTGTCCATACACAGGCACATCCCAAGCCTGTCCTTGTCTCTGAACTCCCTTCCCGCCTTCTGACACAGGTACCTGGAAATAATTTTTGCTGAGACGTTTAAACCTTGGTTTACTCTGTACTTGCCCCAGTATTGAATCAGCATCTGCTGCCACCACATAATACAGGTACAGACCTCATCCAGCAAGGCTGATTGTATCACATCATCTGGCCTGGCATTTGTCTGTCACGCTGGGGCAGGGAATGTGATACCAAGCTGACAAAAAGCAGCACACGGCCCTGCCTGGAGAGCCCCTTTGTTCATCTAAGCCTCCCCTGCTGCTTTTGTAACTCCAAATGGATTTCTGATTCCCTATCTCCTGGCCTTTTCAAGCCAAATGGTTTGGGGAGATCACAAGGCAGCAGGTGCTGCTCCGCTCAACATTTGCACCTTCCAATCCAAACACACCTCTCCCCACCGACCCTTAAAATCAATCAAAGGGACTTATCAGTTTGTTTTAAGCTTTGATGTTTGTCTGGGGTTTGTTTATCTAGCAGTTTATTCCTGGGAGTATGTTCTTGACATCTTGGAGTAGGTGGTAATTAGCAACAAGGAAGAAGGGCTGAGATAAGAAGTGGAATTTGAAAGTGGTGATACTTGGTGAGGCAGCTGTGCCACATCCCCTCCTGCTTTCACCTCGACCACTGAGACAAGCCAGAGACAGCAAAGGGGCGAACAGCAGCCACCCTGCTCTTTCAACAAACACTGCCTGGCTGTGCTGTGCTGCCTGGTGTGCTCCTCTGTGGAGAAGGAGCACATGAAGGGGCCTCTTTGGCCCCCTCACCACATTGCTGCTTCCTCTGCTTCACATACACTCCTGAGGCTGCCTCTGAAGATCCCTCTTTTTCAGTCTGAACAAACTTTCTACCTGTTGGCTTTGTTGCAAGAGCAATTTGCTTAAATGTAGGCATGAGGATCAGGTCTTGCTGTCATGTGACAACCTATATTTCTCCTGTCTTCTACTAAGCTGCATATAGACCAAAGATGACTCAATTGCCTCTTTTAAAGGAAGAATAAATGCTGCTGTATGTCTGCATTTATGGTTTCTGCTATACCCACATGCAGGGGCTTATGCTGGCACATAAACAAGCACACACCTCGTCACACAGTCCACAGACTGCCTGGTGTATTCACACTGATACGGGCTAACTCCAATCAGCAGCTAAGCCCCATGCAGCCACTTGCTCACTCCTCCCACCCTCCATGGGATGGTGAGGAAAATAAAGATAAAAAAGGTAAAACTCACGAGTTAAGAACAGCTTAATAATTAGAATATTATAATAATAATAATGATAAGTAGAGAGAGGGAGGAGTAAAACACAAGAGAAAGAAGTGATGCACAATAAAATCACTCACCCCCCCCACTCACTGGTGCCCATCATGTCCCTCAATGAGTGGCTCCCAGTCAATACACTGGTCATTATGTTCTGTGGTATGGAATATCCCTTTGGCCAGTTCAGGTCAGATGTTCTGGCCGTGCTTCCTTCTGGCTTCTTGTGCACCTGCTCACTGGCAGGTCATGAGACCTGAAAAGTCCTTGATTTAGAGTAAGCACTACTTAGCAACAACCAAAACATCAGTGTGTTATCAACATTATTCTCATACTAAATCCAAAACACAGCACTGTACCATCTATTAAGAGGAAAATTAACTCTATCCCAGCCTAAACCAGGACACATACATATATAAATACAGAGAAGCAAAAAGCCATGAGTGGCCATAGCAAACATTTTTGCTCTGAACAGCCTTGGACTTAGCAACTTTAAAATATGAATCCAGGCCTGCACCTGGATTTTCCGATAGTCTCTATCTTTATAACCTTCCCAACAGAATTCCAAACAGTAATGTAAGCCTTGAGTACATAATGTGGAAGCAAAGGCACAACAGTAATCTAGTCTCCCACGACATAGCCTGCAAAAGGACAGGGCAGCCCACACTGCACACATTGCATTCTCAGGAGAGGAAGGGATTCTTGTGGTCATGATGCTCCTCAAGTGTCCTAGCAGGCACAAAAAGATACTTATTCTCTGTCCTGGCTTGTGGAGCAAAGCCAGAGTTCAGAGAGTAGTGTAAAGCAGGAGGTTTTTAGAGGCTAGATGGAATAAAAGGGCCCTGGTCTGAGCTGGGCCACAAAGTTGCTTTCACAGTCAGTAAGTGAAACCTAATGGGTAAAGAGAAGCCCACTATGTTTTGAGACAACCCCAATCATTATTTATCTTATAAGCAGGCAAGACCAGGATTTCATTTAGAGCAACCATGATCAACTCCCACTTGAACTCTTCTGTTTACAGGGTGGGAACCAGTACTTTGAAGTCCACATTTTTATTATGTTCATTACATTTCTTAAGGCTCTAAAACACTGATATTTCTAAAAAAAAAGATGAGAAAGGTTTTTTGATTTGAGTTTGGTTTTGTATTTTTGATTTGATTGATTGGTTAGTTTTGGATGCTTTGTGTGTTGATTTTTTTTTTTCCTCAGGGAAAAATTCTGCACTGAATCAACCTGAATAACTATGTGAGTGAACATCCTCTGCCTTTCTCAAGAACAGGCTCTGGGCAAACTATTTCACCCAGCTGTACTCTGGAGGATCCCTGTGGGAGGGAAGCTCACTTGGCAAGGCACTCTCTGTTCAAGTAGTAGATGACTTCACTCTCATTATGCACATAATCTTTTCCTACACAGTGTACATCAAACCAAAATTATACTGCATGTGTTAAGCTTGTAAGTGCACCATTTTATAATGATCACATTGCTTGAGTCCCAAGGACATTATAAAGGGGGTAATTCTGCCACTGCTTATAATTCTATGTGTTGCCAATAAGCAGCTGGGCTGTAGCTTCATACACTAAGAGGAGAGTACTTAATAAAAAACAGCAAAAGCCTCAGCTTTGAGGTTGCCCTTAAATTAAATGTCTTTTATGACAATTCTTGCTCCATAACAGTATCTCCATTTACAAGTGACAAGTGACTGTTCCTAAGCACCATATATAATGACAGTTTGTATTGAAATGGTGCCTCCAAAGCACTGCAAATACCTGTCACTAGATATTGTGTTAGAACCATTTGTTTCTAATGGAGCTGTCTTTTCCTGTTGGCACTGATTTATCTTACAGACATCAGAATATTAACAGATGTCATCCCTTCACATGTGTAGGAAGACAGTGTGACAATGGGGAGTTCATGATCTTGAGACTATTAAATGATTTTCTTTACTATATTAGATATCAAACACTGTAAAAAATAAACAACAAAAATTAAAAAAATTAAACAACCCTTAGCAACATCATGTATTTGTATTCTGTCTGTCCTTTACAGCTTATGAACATAGAGCTTCAGATCTGTTTTGTTCTACGTGAAACTCAGCAACATAGTCCATTTTCTGTTCCAATGTTTAGTGTCAACAGAAGTTTAGGATCTAGCTCTGGTCCCCACTGAAGTCATGGGAATCTTATACTTGATGTTAATGGAAATTGGATCAGGCCAGTAACTGGAGACGCTGAAAAGAATCCCAGATGCTGCATAACAAATGAACTATCCACTGAGGTAGTCCCTCTGCTCTGGGAAGCTGCCACTGGGAATTGCTGCTACCTTTCTGTGGAAAGGCTGAAAAAAAAAAAACGGATGTCAGATGTCAAAGCTGCAGTTTTAGTGACACAGAAAGTTCTAAAAACTCTAAACAAATAGGACCCTGCCAAATGAAAGAGCTGTTTGGGCTTTGACTGAAGAATACAGACATTTGAAAAGAGCAAATCATGCTGCTAATATTTCCTTTGATAGAGCAGGTTAGCATGGTTTGAACCTGGTTGTCTGAAAAATTTTGAGACAGAATTCTTCAGCTCTTCACATGTCAAATTTAAAGGAAAATAAAACAAGTTAGAAATTTATTTTCCTTTTTTTTTTCATTACTTAGATCCTATATTATTTCCCTAGCAGTTTCCATGTCTGATCAGTTGTGAAAGTTGCAAATGTACTTTGCATGTTTTTTGACTTCTTCCAAACCTTTGCAAAGGGAACAGCCATTCCGCTGCAGTGTGTGTCATTTACCTCCTGTTAACATTGAAAAGGTGCCTCCACCTCGGATCTAGTCATGGCATTGATATGCAGAGGCAGAACCACAGTTAAAAAAGAGGATGTAGTGATTCAACCTTTCTTGCAAAATGACTCAAAGAGGAAACTGCATGCTCTGAAATGACATACCTCGCTGTAACCTGTTGTGACCATGTCTGCCTGCCATACTCTATGTTTCTTTTGGAAATAAGACAGACGTGCCAAGCACAATTCAGGTATAAACCAACACAAAGGCAGAGAGCTTCCCATTTGTCTGCCATATTTTAAGTAGCTGACAGCTCCCAAAATCTCGCTGCCACTATGATCCAACTTGGTGTCACTGTCACACCCAGGGGAAGTTTATATGAGTAAGAGTGTATGAAATGAACACAAAATGCACATAATAATTAGCAGAAAACAAAAAGGGACTGTGAAAAGGAAAGAAGTGTGCCTAGTGTGAATTATTTACTTTTCTTCATTCATAATTGTCACCAAATAGAATAGTTATGAATCCTTTGCTAGAAACAAACAAAAAAACAAACTGCTGTCAGAGAAAGGAGGTTTTCACATCAGAGTATGGACACCTGTTATATTCTAATCCTACAAAACAATAAAATGATTTTGTAATTAAGGCAGGTCTATTCCTTGTCATCTGCTACTTTCCACTACAACTTGCATAAATTGCTTCCCTTCCTTGATTTTTAAAAGCATCCTTCTACCTTGCTCATTGTGACAATGAGTAGAAATCAACATTAGCTAGCACAGAACAAATGAGCTTCTGTGTTAATCCACCCAGGCAAGAGAGAGTCCTGAAAGGGATAAGTTAATTTTGTACCAATGGACTACTGCAGTTCAGGAAAAGTAGCTGGTTTATGAGCAGGACTCTTTGGTTATCTAATGCTCTGCACAGCATACAAAATATGGACTTCAGCCATGTTTTCTGAGAATAGGGTTGCAATACATTTATCTTTGCATGCTTGTAGGGTGGGGACAACAATGGAAAATAGACATTCTGTTGCATCGCAAGAAGTATGAGATTTCCCTACTCAAATATCTTAAAAAACTAGTGGCACAAACCACACTTGGAAGTTTCCTATTCTCCTTCTGCTCCCTGCAAAAGAAAGCACATTATAACCAGATTTTTTGCATGGACAGTGAGTTTTGCCTCATTGACTTGGGTGAACCTGTCTGGTTTTTATTGAAACCAAGGGTTTCAATAAGTACTCAATACTTATTAAAATAATACTGATTCTGGGACAGGCAAAATAATAATAAAAATATTAATTAAGGATAAATGCTCA
The DNA here is from genome assembly GCF_035770615.1 of Melospiza melodia melodia. Classification (NCBI taxonomy): domain Eukaryota; kingdom Metazoa; phylum Chordata; class Aves; order Passeriformes; family Passerellidae; genus Melospiza; species Melospiza melodia. Next base: position 132,206,720 of record NC_086194.1, on the reverse strand, counting down.
TTTTCAAATTCTCATGAATCTCCACAAAGCTACTTCACAGAATCCTTGCAGGATTACATTCCCCAATCATTGAGTCCAACCTTTGACCTGTTTGTCAACTAGACCCTAGCACTAAGTGCCATGTCCAGTCATTTCTTGAACAGCTCCAGGGGTGTTGACCTCACCACCTCCCTGGAAAGTCCATTCCAATGCTTAACAACTCTTTCCATATAGAAATTCTTCCTGGTGTCCTACCTGAACCTCCCTTGGTACAAGTTGAGGCCATTTCCTCTTGTCCTCTCACTAGCTGCCTGAGAGAAGAGACCAACACCTACTTGTCTACAGCCTCCTCAGGTGGTTGTAGAGTGATCATCCTGATCACCCTGGAGCCTCCTCTTCTCCAGGATAACCAACCCCAGGTCCTCATACAACTTAATTGTACAAACCTTCACCAGCTTCTCTGGACATGCTTGAGGTTTGGACTCAGCTGTGCTGAGTACAGTGGGACAATCCCTGCCCTGGTCCTGCTGGCCACACAATGTTTTTATTTTTGATACTTCTTATGATCCACATCAAGATTTTTCTTGGAACAGTGAGGATTTATTGTGAAAGGTTTGAGAAACTTACAGTCTCTTTCTACACCAGATCCCTGGCTGTGAAATATGGATTTGCTCCTCCATTTTGTACATGGTTTGTTTTGTTTAAACTCCAGTTTCTCTCAAAGGTGTATCTTTTCCTTACTCAGTAGCATGTTAAGATTCACATCAGGTCATAGATCCATATATTTCTGTAACAGCAACAATAATGAGTACTCAGGTATTCTTAAAAAGAATTAAAGATAAACTTTCAGCTAGGGGAAAATCTCCTTTCTTTTGTTCTAGAAAAAAGCCCAGAAAAATGTCCCTAGAACTGCCCTACTAATTCCAAGTGAATCTTCTCATTCAGCTAGGTTTAGGATGGACTGGGTGTTTACACAAGCAAAAGGCATCTCACCAGAAATTTTCTGGGGAATAAGGACTTTGTGATATCTTAGTATCTCTGAAAAGTCATTAGGAGGCTGAAGCAACATGCTTTCTTAGGAAAGTGCTAGTATAAACTGTGGCAGAGGGAACTGATATGAGGGTTCTTGTAAATGTCTCATGAAAGGCTTATACCAAAGGCCTCTCAGAAATGTGCCCTTTCAAAGAGGATGATAACCATGAAAATACAGAAGAGCTTATGATTTTATGTTTTCCTCATAGTTTTGTAGCATTCTGGTGTTTTAAAGCACTAACAAACTATGACATTTGGCTTTCTCATGAGACTTTCCTGACTTGTGGGGATACCACAAAAGTACCAGATGACATGATAATCTGGCAATATATATCGCTCACTTAGGCATTAAAAAGGCCAATAAAAATCATAAAATAACTAACATACAGAGTTACTCAATTATATAAGTGGTTCAGCCAAATTTCATTTTTTCCCCTCTTCCCTTTCTGTCTGTCTCCCGTTTTGATCTCATAGCACAGAGTTCAAGAAGGGCCAGTCTTGCTCACACAGGCAGAAAACTTAATTTGGGGATCATTTTTAGCCAACTAGCTATGACGATGGCCAGTACCCACTAACAGTGTAAGACTGATGAGGAGATAATCTGCTTGCCACAAAGAAAAGGCTAACCAATTTACACTGCTCCTCTCTCTCTATTACTCTTCAGTTTGACACTAGAATCTCTAGCCACAGACACAGAAATTGTTCTGTAATGACAGGCATCACCAAATATAAACAGCTGGTAACCCTAAAATTAGACTTGCTGGCTGTCTCTTGGTTTGGGGATATGTTTTATTATACCTTCCAACTTGCAAGCAAATTTTAAAGTTAACCCATTACAAGACCCTTTTATCTAATGGCTGAGCCTACTACTTTATGTACACTGTCTTCATTCTTACTAAGAGTTTTGCAAGCACAAAAAAAAAATTAGCTAAAGCTAATTGAAAATTTTCCATACAAAATACATTCTGACATATAACTAGAGCTCTTGAATTAACACAATTTTTACATCTGAAGTTTCTCCTGTCTTAAGAAAACCTCAGCTTCCAGAAGAACCATTCAGCAATAAAATGAACCTGAAATAATTTTCAATTTTCAGCTGCAAGGCCTTCTAGCCTTGGGCTAAAAGGACTCAGACAACACACTACTTGTGGCAAGAAGGAAAAGATATGATGATCCTACTCCTCAGATGCATTCTAGTGAAGAAACCTGGCATACAGCAAAAAGCTCATGTATAAAACACTTTAATCGCACATGTTGTAATGCATCACTTAAAATTAAACCTCTGTTTCTCAGTCTAAAATCTTCAGATAGCCATTAAATAGCCATTAATAGCCATTTTCAGATAGCCATTAGATAGCCATTAAATGTTGAAACATCCTCTGGGGAATAATCAATAAAAGGAAACACAATTAGCTGTAGTTCTTACCTAGAAACCAACTGCTAGCTTCAAAGTTAGATATGCATGTCTGAACACTGGTCACTCATTTTTAATAAATATATATGCTTGAAATTAGTTGAAATAGTTAAATAACAAACTTATGTAGGCTTTTAAAAATTTTATGCAAACACTCCTTTAACAGCACAATATTCATTCTGTCTTCACATATTATCACCCTTACTGGAGTCATATAACAAGCTTAGAAGTACTGCCAGATTCTATTAACAAGTTTCATTTATTTTTCTTGCATAGACTGGATGTAAAGTCAAATCTCTCCTACAAGAAGTGAGCAAAATGAAATTTTCTATATTCAGTTTAAAAGTTAACAATTACTGAAGGTCAAGATATTTGCTTTGACATTCGCAAATGGGTGGAACTGCCGACACTCTAGTAAAACTGCTAATTGGGGAAAAATTTAGGTGGGAATCACACGTGCACTTTGGTCACAGGGAAATCTGGCAGGCTCAGGGAACCTTGCACCAAGTGCAGAATGAAACAACACCTCATGAGTCATGCACTGAAATCACTTCTAACTGGGAGCAGCACGCATCTGGCAGCGATGCATGGGAGATGCTGGGATACCTTCTCTTCCTCTCTCCTCTAAGCCTACCAAAAATCCCATAACTCAATTCTGATTCCCAGGACTGTTAGTAATACCAGTATTATACAGGCAAGGAGAGTGTGTCTTGAAATTTCAGTTCAACAGCTTTTCCAGAGGAGGTGGTTGGCGAAGCCCGTTCTGCTGAGTTGTGGGAACGTCATGCGGGACCTTGCATGGCTCCCAAAATATGATGGCTCCCAGCACCTCCTCCTCATAAGCATTCATCTGACATTTTCCTCAGGTTTTCAGGGAACCAGCTTCTAATCCTTGGCACCACAAAAGGTGGAAAATGGCCTGTTTCACGATTCTGTCAGTCTGTTAACACACCTTAATAACGTCAAAGATATAATTTAATAGTGATCATACACAACATCATTAAAAGAGATCAGAGCTCCTTTTGTTCACTTCATTTGCCGCAGCCTCCTTATCTATTTGAGTTTGTAGCTTAGAAACTCATCAGTATTTCTTAGAAAATGCCATGCCTCAAAGGTCACCATTTCCGTAAATATTAAAATATCTCATTCTATGAGCACAAGGAGAATACTGAAATAGTTTACAAACACATTACTTGTTTTTCACACATTACTGATTTGGTTTTTATGCCTATGTAATCTGCTTGAAAGTAATCAGTCTTTGAAAACTTCATGGTGATTTTTTTCAGTTTCTCTTTCTCCCTCAGCTTTTTAAAATAAAGGACAAAAATATTATTTAGTGCACTGCTACAGAAGCAAATGAGGGCAGAATTCTGCTTCATTATACAATAGAATTTGTGGTAGTTTGGTGAGTCCTGGTGTATCTCCAGGCATACAAAACACTGATACTTAGTTAAATGGAAGTCATGAGTGTATGACAAGTACACAGACTACTTTTCTAATGTCACAGGAAATAGTCCAGTCACACAATACCAAAGCAGAGCCTGTTGAAAAGCTTTCAATTCAGTGTTTGGGGATTTGTTTGGTTTGGGGTTTTTTTTCTTAAAAAAAAAAAAAAATTCCTTGAAACCAAAACTATTTGTGTGAGTTTTCACTAGATTTGTTTTAGGAAAAGTTTCTCAGGGTGATGATCATTTTTTGGTCAAAATATAAGGGTGGGGTTGGCAGAGAGTGGGAAGAGACAAACAAATAACTGGGAACAACTGTGGAAACTCTGTCCCAAGTCGCCCTTTTGGTTAGGTCACCTACCAGAGTGTGGGAAAACTTGAGTTCATATTTCTGTTCTATCTGCTTCAGAATTAGTTCTTGGACTTGTGTTTCTTAACTCTCAGGTAACTGTTAGGTGAACTGTGCCACAGAAGCACTCTCTGGACTGCTAATAGCTAATTTGTTCTTTGTACAAAATCAGTTTTCATTGGAATATAGGATTTAAACTAAGACCTCTACATTAGTGTCTTTTCCAGTAACTTGTCATATCCTGGAGAAAGATTCTGTAGAAAACAAACTTTCAAGGACTCGATTTCATGTCCATGGATGTTTTGGGTTCATGTTACAGAATGCCAAAAGGGATGTGTTGCAAATGTTTTAAAGGAATAATAGAACCACCAACCATGTAGTTTTACTTCAGGAATGTAAGATCTAATGGAAAGATGCAAGGTAATTCAAGGAAGAGTCTAACTTGGTTGTAGAAGAATTTTGAACACAACCCTTTGCTGCCTGGTTGCATTCAGTATCAATTTTGGTTTACCTTTATTATATATAAATTATTGCTAAAATATGACATGTAAGAGGAGTTCAGTCCAACTTACACCTTGATAACTACTCAGGCATAGAACCAACTCAGAAGAGTTCTCACCCAAATTATGCCCCACTTTCACACAAGGGCTCACTGCTTGGTCACATTTCTCCTCTCACTCTGTATTTCTGTGCCCTTTTGTTCTACAAACTACAGAAATAAGCGTTCCTTGTCAATCCCTTTGTAAGAATCTTAGAACCGTGGATGGGCAGGCCTATCAAAGGACAAAGAATAAAGTTTACAACCTGCCAGTGGCCAAAACAAATAATGGTTTTGCTCATCTCAGAGGTACTGAATAAATACTTTGGTAGCTGTATCCTCTAATTGTGATGTAATTCTCTTGCAACAAAAAACAATTTATTAATATAAAAAAAATCACTTAACACAGCAAATACAATGCTTGAAAGAAACAACTGACTCAACTATCATTTTCATGTCTTTGTCCAGAACAGTTATGCCTAACCCCACATATGATACAAAAAAATTAAAGTTGGCTTTGATGAAGAAGAAATGGAGTCTTATGTATCTGTCTACAGAGACACGGGGAATTTTTTGCTAGAGATACTTTACTTTGAAACAGATCTCATAATTAGCTTATTCAGGAAGGAAAACCTCTTTCTCTTCTTCTAACAATTGCAACAATAGTGACTGATTTTTTTGTTTATTTGGTTTTGGAGTTTTTGTTTGCTGGCTTTTTTTTGAGTTGCTGTGATATCACCATTATGGGATAATTTCTTTTTGGTTTGTCATGTTTTTAAATTGAATATGTTAGATTAGAAGGAGACATTGGAAAGAATTTCAAAACACACTAATATTTGAATCCACATCATATTCATCGAAAGGAAATTTTACTGTATGTAAAAACTTTATGAATAGTCATGTGTGTGTATATATAGCAGCATTCTAGAAATTGATCATTATAAGAGGAAGAAGAAATGCTAGAAAAGTTCATTCTCACTCAACAAAACAGCCTTTTAGAAGGAAAGGAAAGGAAAAAGACCTCTGAAATGTGTCTTCTACCAAGTGCAATAATGACAGGTGTCTAGAAAAGACGTGACAGCTCGTACAGTGTAGCAACATGAAGGCAAAGGCCCCCAAGCAGCAAGTGCAATTGATTAGAAAATGAGAACAACATGGCAAGTACCCTGCACAGGAGATGAAAAGGCAGAGGAGTTCAATGCACGTTCACAGACTTTGTACAAGAATATACATGTAACTCACAAACAGGTTGTACCACACCACAAGGAGCAGCAAGTGCTGACTGCAAAGTATATCATCCTGTCGGATACCTGAAAACAATGGGACCTCACTGAGGGACAGGCCACATCTTGCATATGTCCTCCAATTTTATGCTGGTTTTGTTGGCTTTTGTTCACTAGGACCTTCCAGAGCAGCCGTCAGGGATGGGGGTAGTGTCGTGGTCTTAGTGATAATCAGGGTCTAATATCAGGCTTAGGCTATATTTTGCTTACCCTTCCTTATCTAGATTTTCTGAGCAATATAAGCATAAATCTTGTTTCCGTTAGACCACGCTGAACTTCTATTCTTTCATCCAGCTGTAGGACTTGGGCCACAGCATAAGCTGATGGTGCCAAATTTGCTTCAGTCTGAGAAGATTTAGTGAACAGTTTTTATCTCCTATTTTGTCCCATTTTTATACAGCACCACTTTATTAGGAATTTTGGAGTACAAAAGCTTTAAGGGAAGGCTGTCCTCCTACATTAGTCATGGCAACACTTCTCAACAGCATGAGCAACCTGCCAAGCCCATTATGCAGCCTGTGAGTCCAAAGCAGAGACGACACAGCTTGCTCAGCGTGCCAAAGGGAAGGGCAGCTCTAGGAACAGCAGCAGGGGTGACCTGGCAGTGCTTTCACAGGCATTTCCCTGCTCACTATTGCTCCAGTCAGGTCAAGTATGCTAATGGCCATCAGGGACATCCGCACGGCTGGTCTCAGATGCATCCACTGCTTTGTCTCTGCCTTGCCTGCAGCTGACTCCTTCAGAACCTTCTTGTGGTTCAAGTCAGTTATGCCCTCACATGCTCATAAACTGCTTTTCATTCCCTGCACAATGGAGCTGCAGCCTTTATCTGGTAGAGGGGTTGATACCACCTAATGTAATTGTATGCAAAATCAGAGCACCTGCACAGCCATCCTTAAGTTCAGGGATATGAGACATCATTTTGGGAGGTATCCTGTCTGACAAAACCCCTGCAACATTTCTAAATTCCCACAAGTGGTTAAACCACTTGATTTCTATCCTAGTGAGCACCTTCTATCAGTTTTTAATAGTTTATCTCTATGTTAAGAGTAGAGATTATAAGAACATAAAAACAAAGAAAAACCTTCACAATAGTAACCATTGGTCAGAAAAGTTGTTGATTTTTTTTTTTAAGAAACTGCCTCTTCACAGAAGAAAAAGCCATAAGCATTATAAAAAACTGTATGGTGTTTGGTTGGGTTTTTCCACAAAGGAGAATAGTACCTAAACACTTTATAGGAAGATATTTCAGATGTACATATACATTAAATCCTATGGAAGAAAGTAATATTTTGTCAGGACTGTCAATACCTTTTCTTTTCTTTTCTTTTCTTTTCTTTTCTTTTCTTTTCTTTTCTTTTCTTTTCTTTTCTTTTCTTTTCTTTTCTTTTCTTTTCTTTTCTTTTCTTTTCTTTTCTTTTCTTTTCTTTTCTCCCCTTATCTTCTCATTTATATTTTAAGGCTACAGAAAAATCATACCTTTCTAATTAAGCTGTCTGGTGAACTGAGATTCTATATGGATCTAGAAGTGGAAATGGAAATATACTAATTGTTAGACTTGAATACAGTGCTGCCTAGAAGGTGATATAATGACAGTGTAATTACTTTCTACATCTTCTATTTTGGTTTGCATTAACTGAGAACTCAGCTACAATTCTGATTTATTTTTATCGGTTTGTTTCAAAAGCATTTTCAGATTTTCAAACTGCAGACACATAGGTAGATGCAGGTCCAGATATCCCTACTGCGTTAAGTGATGCCTTCAGCCAGCTGAAAACTCTTTTTGATCTCTCTGATAATACCAGGAAAGCACTGATCTGAAAAGGCAGATTACCACCAAGGATTAGGCAGTACAATAGCATGCTGAGAATGCAAGAGGATGGTGAGGTTTAGCAAACAAGCTTGGAACATATTTGAACTCAACATCGAACCCCAGTCCAAGACATGCAGAAATCAGAAGAAAAATGAAAGAGAAAATTGAAACATTTGAAGAATTATTTTATGAGAGAGGGTGAAATTGTCCAGTTAGTAGGTTCTAACTAAAACCAAGACAGAGCTAAGTGAGAGACCACATTCTGCACAGAAGCCTTTACTTAGGCTGAATGGACACAGAGACTCAGCTACACTCTAATTTTCTTGAGACAATCCTTTAAGGCATGTGGCTGGAACAGGTCACTCTGCTGTTGCTGCTGTCCTCAGGCAGTATAACACAGTGAAGACAGGATTTTACAAAGCCCTTTTTTTTTCCAAGAAGAGATTTTTTTTTCAGGACTAGCCACAGTAAATAGAGTGGTTATTTGGTATGTGAGATAAGCATTGGCCAATGTCATTTGAACACACTAGTTTTCTTTCAGCATTTTGTCACTTGACCAGCTAAATGAGAAGGTTAAAACACTGTTACACAACATGCATCCACCCTACTGTGTGTCAGAAATGTGTGGAATGTTTGCAAGAAAGAGCAGCTGGCGTGCAATTCCTGTCACCAAACCCCAAAGTCAAAATGGCTAACATTTCCTGGATCTAGTTAGCTCACCTACAGATAAACAGTTTTCAGTCAGGGTGTGCAATCAGGAGCAGAGTCATTAAAACTGAAGCAGGTCTTGGGTAAGATCCAGTTTGCATGTTACATATTCATAAAAAGCTGTGTTAGAATGGCTTCCAACAGTGCAAACGTCAATGGAGCCTGCTGGAGCAAGCCTTAGGTATGCCATCTATGTGTCTGATTGCCTAGAGTTCAGAGGAACTTGCTGAATGTATTACCAAAGGGAATGAAAAAGCTGCACGGGGGTAGCTGGCCAGGTCTAATTTCTGGATGCTTAAAAGTACATGTTGGTGTCAAAGGGTTTTACACCTTTAGTTTTTTTAGCTCATTTGTTGTTTGTATAATCCTTGAGAATCTCAAACAGAAATACTTCATTTTGTTGTTCTTTCAAAGAACACATATTAATTTATGTTATAACAAAAATGTTCATTAAGCCTTGCCTAATAGCACTGATTATTTGTTTATTTTCACTCTGTGCAGCCTATTTAATTGTGTGTACACATACCTATAATTACCACTTTGAAATGCAAATACACAGTTACTAAGGTTAACCTTTCTCATTTTTCAAGCAGCTAACACCCCTTTTTTATAAATGTTAACCATATCCTAAGCTCTGTGGAAAACAGCACATTTTAAGCTCTCCTCACATTGCAAAGGCTTTCTTCTGAACCAAACTATCCTCTCTGCCACTGTCAGAGCTTCTTTTAGTTTATTACCAGCCAAAGCCCCTGATGAAGGCAGCGAGATCCCTTGGCTGAAGTACCTGCCAGCTTAGAGGTGACCTAATTCTGGGACTCCTCTAAGTGATGGGAACAAAAATGGATATATTTTCTGTCTTCTGCAACTTCTCATCAAGCCTCCAACTCCACTTGTGCCTTACTCTTGGAAAGACCTGGGCTCATACAGAGCCATTAGTTACTCCTGATTATGTATCAGATAGTTTATTGCTGTCAAGTTGACCCAACAGGTTGTGCTCACTCTTCTCTCTGGAATGAGATTTTCTTCTTGAAGGCAGGATTTGGGAATTGGACTGAGCAGCATGATGAGCAGAAGCCATCACAAAACAATAAGTTATCATATAACCTATTTCCTAACTGTCAAACCCACAAAGTGCTTTCAAAATGACGATACCAACCCATCTTCCACACCTTTCCCCCCCAAGCCCCAACCCTTCTGCAATTACAGACATCAGTGGTTACCCATGGAAGATTCTCTTTCAGCAGTAGTTATGTGAACAAATATTTGCTTGTCCCCCTGTTCACAGAAAGTGCATTAAAGAGGCATGTCAGTTAGTGTGGGCTGCCTTTGAACATATATTATGAATACTGTTTTGCAGGATTTGTCCAGCAGTAGATGAGACCAAGTAATGAGGAAACTAGGAACATGGGTAATGAGGCCAGAAAGTGTGGAAGCTTTCCAGGAGCAGGGGAAGCTGGGTGAAGAAAACCTTCCCTTACCAATTTATAGCCACAAACCTTTCTCAGGCTTTATTTGTACTCCTTAATGGTCACTCTCAAGAAACAGCATTTAGCAGAGTGAACATAGGCACATAAACATCCATATAACTCTTGTCATTCCATAAGCAGGGTATGTAAGAGTGGGAAATTATTAGGGATTGCTCTATCTTATTTATTTTAATGTGGGGTGGAGGGGATCTGTGTGTTTGGAATCAGGTTGAATACTTGCAACTGTAATCTTCTCACAGAGCCTCAAAGATCTTCTTTCCCTGCATGCTTTTCAACCAGTTTTTAGTTGCATAAAACATATAAAGATAAAGAATAGTCTGAATTGTAAAAGGGTTCTCCCTACCTCTTAGTGGGCAGCAGCAAAACTACCCAAATAATAATTTCAATCAGTGAATGAACAGATGATATCCCAGTTCAGCTTCAAGACCTATCAAATTGTACTTTAGCAGAAATACCAGCAAAGCAGCACAAAAATAACATACATATCTTGTAGATTACATAATATATTTGGAAATGTTTTCCTACAGTTAAATAAACTTTAGAAAACTACAGTGGAGCCTTCATATAAATTAGCAGTAGTGCCTAAAATCCCATGAGGTATGAAATGTTAAAAAAAAGGAAAAAAAATTAAATACATAGTGTTGCTGAGCAACATAGCTCTCTCTTAAACAACTTTCCCTTGTATGAAGTGCTTCAGAAAGGGACTACTGTGGAGTCTGTGTAAGTACTTGCCCTTTGGGTAGTGCGATTTTGTTACAATCCTTCAAAAAACAGCTACACAGACTGTTACTGAATTCAATTATAAGGAGTCTCCAGGGTTATTCCATTACCTCTGTCTTTAGTTTACGGTCTCAAATCAAAACTTAAGCTATTCTCTTTTGATTTCTTTCATTAAAAAATAATAATTTATATAAACTTTCAACATGGAAATGGCTCAAAAGCTCTTTTGCAGTCTCAACTGAAGAGCATTGTAGGAAAGTCTCTAGCTCTACAAGATTTTGCTAATGGCAGGATAGATTTCCCACAACCCTACCTGGATTTGTGCTGGCTGCTCAAGGTCTGGGAAAGTGCAGAGCACAAGGTCGGCTCCTGACGGGCCCTGCTCTGGAGTGGGTCTGGGCCGATGCCAGATGGCCGGCCTTGAGTTGCTGAGCAAGCACCGGCCCCAGGAGGACCAGCCCTTCCCCTGCCGTGCAGGATCCCTCCTGGTGAGCTCAGAACATCAAACTGTCCCCGATTAGTAAAAAAAAAAAAACAAGTTGTTTCTCACAAATCAGAAATCTCACTTGCTATTCTCACTGTCACCAGGGTGCTTAGGAAGGACGCATCGCATTGCTCGGTGCTGACTTCAGCTGCCACACCTCTGCATTTCCTGTGCATATTTCTACATGCATCTGCAATGTTTGCGATGGCAAGGAAAGGGTTAACCAGGGGAGCAGGTGGAAAGCAGCCCAGCTGCAAAGAAGATCAAAAAGTGGGTAGGAGAACCCAGTCTGAGAGGTAATAAGGCCGGCAGGCAGACCAGGAAAGGAGGGTATGAGCCTGGGGGAAGCTGCCAGGGCCACCCCGGGGTGGGGGAGCCAGTGGGCTGCTGCACTGAGGTAAGGCAGGTGTCTCTGGTAGCAGCAGATGTGCCTTAGATCTGTGGGCATACCTGGGTGGGGAGAGGCTTCCACAGGGTGGGAACACACTCTGGGGAGCTGACCTGTTTGTAAGGTTTGGTTCAGCTAGGTTTCAGCTCTCTTAAGTTTTTCCAGGAGCTCACACAAGGGATAGTTTACCTGGTCAGAGCAAGGTTGTTATTTACAGATTGATTTTTAAAGGTCTTAAGGCCTCTCCTGCCCATAAAAGTGGGAACTGAGTACTTAGATACTTCTTTAAAAATTGGGTCTTGCTAAAACTCCTCCCTCAGACTAGATCAGAGCCAAGCTTTCTCTTGAGGCTTGAAATTATATAAATGAACCTTCTATATTGTTGCCTTATGCTTTCGACTTCAGGCACCTCATCCAGACAGAAAAGTAATGAAAGACCTGAAGAAAGTCGAGGGTTGGAAAGGAACAAAGCAGTCCTGTGGCTCTGGGTCCCGTTCCCAAAGCTATCGCTCACTCACTGTGTGGCCTTGAGGACGCCGCCAAGAGGCCAATCCAGCTCCCAGTAAAGTGACTGGGAATTTTCCCATAAGCTCCAGTGAGTGCTAGACCAGGCCCTTAGACTCCTAACAGTCCCCTCATTACCCCCCTGCAAAGCAGGGACAATAATATCCTGGTCTCACAGGGTAGTAAGGGGATGAATTTATTAATGTTCATAAAGCTTTTTCAGATCTACAGATGGAAGGCATTATGTCAGCACAAATTTTTCTTAATTATCATTCTCATGGTATTTCCAATTGTCTCACTAAAGCCAAGGAGTTCCAAAAATCTTGTGAGAAAGTTTCTTCTCTAAAAATTGGACCCCATTTCTGAGGGATAGAAACAGATATATTCAGATGGTATTGGGATGCAGGAATATTTATTGAAATAGGGCTCTGAATCCTTGAGGGTTTTGCATGAATCCTGAAGGCAGAGGAATGGGAAATGCTCTAGGAAGGACAGTTCCTGAATTTCATGGGAAAAAATCATCCTAGAACTTTAGTCCAGCAAGAAACAAGCTGAGATCAAAATGTTCAAATTTGACTCTCAAGGCTTGCTGCTGGTGGGAATTCTTTAAGCTCTGCTCTCTGCTTTGTCAGAGCATTTTCTGAAGAAGGGCAGTCTCTGGTTCAGGTTCTTTTTCCAGAGAAGGAAATGAGGAGTGCTTTCCTTCCCCACATCCCTATTTTCTGCTATGAGTTAATCAGGCATCAGGGCCAGGCACAGAAAAGCAATGAGGTCAGGCCTGTAGGCAGCAGATAGGGAATTTCAGTGGAGAGATGTCTGCATGGGTGAGTAATGATCTATCATTTGAGAAAAGGAAGGAGCACACTGCAAATATCACACACATATTCACTCACATGTATGCATGTATCTGTGTACATATAAATATATATTTATATATGTATGTATATCCCCTAACACTCCCTAAAACTATTCTGCTTCATGTCCCCTGACCTGACTTTTGCATCTGTATGCTTTATCTATGTGACTTTAGACATCCTCGCTGCTAAAGGTCAACACTGGGGAAAATTCACAGGTGTAAATTCAGCTAAAAAGACTGTGACAGAAATACTGTAGAAACCAGTATCAAAAATACAGCATTTCCCTTTTCCTGTCATCTCACTCCTTACCCATGTATAACCTCACCCTTACAGGTAGAGAGCTTGCTATGGAGCATTGGGAAAGCAGGTAAATGTTAATGTTCTGATGGATCCACTTCCTTCATTTCAGGCATTATGTCAAAACTGGTCAAAGAAAGGAAATTAACCTTCTCCCTCCCTCCCTCCCTCCCTCCCTCCCTCCCTCCCTCCCTCCCTCCCTCCCCCAACTGTGCACACACGCACAGACACACGCATGCAGAGCCACAGCCAAGGCCTTCGGCAAGCCAGCTGATAGCAATCAGTATTTTGAGAAGTGATAGCTCATCTGTAAATTCAGCATTCTTTTGCAGCAGAAGGTATTATGCAAACTAGCCCCATTAGAAAAGCAAACATCAAAGCAAAACATGTTTTCGAAGAGACAAATGCATAAACCATGTGGTACCTGACACTGAAACAGAAATGGGATAATTACCCTTTCTCTCAATGGAAAGCATAGCTGCAGAGGATAAAAAAGGTGCCTCATACACTGTGCCCCGTAGTTTCCTGTACTGTACATGAAAGGGAGAGCAATCAGCCAGGAACATGCACCAGGGAAGAGCCTTAAAGGGTTGATACCATCCTCCTCAGTGAAGGACAGAACACGAGCCAGATTGTAGAACAGCACAGCTAGCCCTGCTCTCGTTACCAGCTGGAATGCAAGGTGCCACTCCAGCCTCAGGGGAAGGGGGGGAGAAAAAAGAGTGCAGCTAAGGTTACACAATTACCTGTCTTGACAGTGAGCAGCTTATAAAAAACTATGCATACCGCACTGACCATAAGTAGCCACAAAGTATGCTTCATCGGTCCTCTGACTGAAGTCTAAACAGAGGAAGCTCTCTGTAGGCAGATTTTTGCCTAGCTGTGGATGCTGTTGCTCAGTCACTGCTACAACAAGGGAAAGAAAACCCTTCACAGGCAGAATGGAAGATGTGAGGTGTGAAATAAGGCTTGGATGATGCCTGTCACAGTGCTGGTAAAATGACGCAGCCAGGTACCACTAATTCATCTAAATGAAGAGTCAAGTAAATCAGAGACTATCAGGGCTTCTGCAAAAGTTGAACAAACTTTCTTTAGGGAGGAAATGTTTGCCAAAGTTCCCAGGACAAGTTAGAAGTACATACACGTGCTCTCTCTCTCCTTCACCTCAGCCCCCCTCTTTTTCTCCTTCAGAACACATTTCTCCAGCACGGAGATCAACTATCAGGCCAGGAGAAAGAGAGAGTGTGAGATGGCCGACCTTGTCCTCCAGTGCCGAGGGCCTGTGGGTTTGGGCCAGGAACAGGAATTCCCTGTACAGACACTGAGTCTGCTAGAGGAGACAGGAGAGCCTGCTCCACAGAAGAGCACTTTGTTCACTGCCACCAAGGAAAACTTACACAACAGACACACACACAACCATGGAAATATGAATATTTTAAAAGTGTGTTTTTTCCTAGAATACACAGTGCTCTTATTTCCTTAGGGGGGCAGTAAAAATTGGGCAAGAGCATATTGCCAAATGCATAGGAGTTAGTGAGGATATTAGTCCTGCATGCTGCAGTTACAGAGAGCAGGGCACCAGAGCAAGATATGAATAGATTAACAACTCAGAATGAGTTACCAATAAATGAAGCATCCACCAACCACATTTAGCACAGAGGGTTAGGGTTTTTCAGTCTGCTCCCTTAGTATCTTTTCTGTCAATTCATCATTTCTTGAAAATTGCAAAGAGTTAAAATCCTTTTCCTTTTGTGCCTCCAAAGCATATGTGCATCAGCGTTTGTGTGTGTACACAATTTCTACACTCAAAATCTGAGGTAGATATTGATACCAGAGAGTGCTCTCGTGCATCTGCTTTGTGCTGCATCACCAGCACAGGGTAGCCCTTAAAATGGCCAAAGCAAGGCCATGTGAGCATGGATAAGACAGAGAGTTAGGACTAGTCTTAGCATTGGGAAGCCTAGCCTAATTTCAATGCCTCCTCATCTTATTAAACCGTTTGTAAAGGAATTCCTCTTGTTCCAGCCATCTAAAAAGTAGATGCCACAACTGACAACCAGGCTTCCTATAGATTTAACCAAATGCTGATTCACCTTATCTTCATTTATTCCATTTGTCTTAAGAGTTACTCCATATATTTCTTTCTTTGTCCTGCCTAAATAGTGAGCCCAGATGGATGGTTTAGACTTGATAGCTAACTTCTAGATGGCTAATGTTAACTCATCTCTCTCTTCCTAGTTCATACTTCCCTATCTCACTGGGGTCATATGATAAAACATTAATTAAAGATTATGAGTTGCTGCCCTCCTAATCAGAAGACACATAAACAGAGCTTAGTGGTGCATTTGTAACCATGTACATCCTGTTCTTTTCTCTGCAGTCAAGGCTGCAACTCTAGCCAGCAGCAACACACAACCCAGCCTATGTGGATGTGCCTCTGGACGTGGAACCATGCAAATGCCCCAAGACCCATGCGCTGGCGCAGCCCAGCACTCGAGGCTGTGGAAATGGAAGATGGTTGGAGCAGGATTTGATGGGGGCACCAGGCAGGTATTCCTATTTCACCCCTACCACCAGGTCTCTGCCAAATACACTGTGCCTCTGTTTACTCATGGTCTTCTAACTTAAATTGGGGAACTGGCCTAGAAAATAGTCACCACAGGAAACAGAGTCAGCTTTATATCACCTCCCACACTGAGGCAGGAGCTTTTGGGTGAGAACCTCAGCTGTGGTCCGTAGGACACATGGATACATTACTCAGGGTTTACCAGTAAAATTTCATTTTTGAGAACCACTGCAACACTGTGGTGCATATATATGCACAGACAGAGAGACTTTGTATATTGATCATGGTTCATCTTCACTCTGTCCTGGTTTAACACTATCAATGACAGATTTACTCAAAAATTAAAGAAACTCATCAAAAATCCTGTACAGTCTATTCATCACACATTGTGTCTGCTTATTCTTCCTCCTCAGGGGGAGGACATCCTGTACTCTTCCCATGTTCCAGCACAGGTCCCTTCCATAGGGTGCAGCCCTTCAGGAGCAGACTGCTTCAGCATGGGGCTCCCATGGCGTCACAAGTCCTGCCATCAAACCTGCTCCAGTGTGGGCTCTTCACAGGGCCTCAGGTTCTGCCAGAACCTGCTCTTTCACGGACTTCCCACAAGGCCACAACCTCCTTTGGGCATCCTCTTCCTTCAGTGTGAGCTCCTCCATGAGCCGCAGGTGGATATTTGCTCCATTGTGGACCTCCATGTGCTGCAGAGTGAGAGTCTTCTTCACCATGGGCTGCAGGGGAATCTCTGCTCTGGAACCTGAAGCATCTCTTCCTCCTCCTTCTTCCCCACAGCTTTATGTCCTAAAGCAGAAAAAGCGTGGGCTCTGTGCAGGGCCTGCTCAACAATAACACAAGCATCTCTGTATCAGCTCTGTGTTCAGCACCAATCCAAAATGTGTCCCCATACCAGCCACTCTACCCCATCCAAAACCAACAGGGCATTGTCGTATGTGGCTGGCCAGGGAATGCAAAGGGCCCATTAGCTGTAGACGGGGGAGAGAGTGGCATGCTTTCAGTAGTTACCCTGATGGATCCATCAGCCATGAGGTCCTCCAGAGGCAACAGAGTCACTGAAGTGGGAGAGGAGAACTGCAGAAATTTTCCAGTCATCTGGAAAAACCTGCAGAAGTTTTCAGTGTGTAGGAAACTGAGGAAAATGCATTAGATATCATACAAAGGAGGGGGAAGTCAGTGCACTTCTGAAAGGCAGTGGAAGAGTGAATGCCTGGGGTCAGGAAAGCCAAGTCAAAGACTTGAGGAAACAGATTGTGTGGTTCAAAGCATTTTTTAACCTAACAAATATTAATTTTGGTTCAAGGAAAATACTTATTTTCCAAGTTAGTTCCTATTTTAATTGGATCAATTCACATGTTTACAATTACAATAATCTTAAGGTATGTGATTTGTAAATATCAAATAAGATGAAATCTAGCATACTGCATACATTTTTCTTTTTTATAATAGAAGCCAAGTTTATTGGCTTTTGCATATAGTCTGCCATTCAGATGTATACATAAAATTGTCTTCCTTTTGTAGATTAGTATCATTACAAATTATTACAGATGTTTCATCCAAACATAATTTATACTGTGATGGTCAAGATATTATTGTAATATCCACACACTGAAAAGTGAAAGGAGTACACACAAGTTTTTATCAAAATTAGGAAAGTTCCAAAGGCCTGTGGAACCCTTCGCCTAGAGGTAAGCTGGCATGGATTGTAAAATATATTTTAGAGTCTGGGGAAATATTTAGCATGTGTAAAAATTTATGCTTTCATTTCTGCTAATGCCAAAGCTCAAAATGTGTTTCCAATTCCACAAGGATACCAGGTACTTGGAGGTGACAGCCTACTGTTTTGGTTTGCCATTTTAGATGCCTTTTGCATTTGCCAATAATGCACTTGGATCACAAATAGAGAAACACAAACAGAGAAGTGGAAAAACATCACTTGCCATTTTAGAAATCTGGTTGAAGTACATTACAAGTGCTGGAAGAATATCATGAAGTGTTAATCATGCATGAATTCATAACCATTCAGAGGAGCATTCCTGGTGGCAAACTGTTGCTAAATAGCATTTTCCCGAGCATCACCAGCATATGTAATTAATGTTGTTTGCTAGGCATCATTCCTCCACTTTGGGCAGTGACCAGAAGACCCTAATGTGCAGTTAGAGAAAATGCCCTTTCAGTGTTTTCCCCTTGGCACAAACACAGAAAATTCAACTAGTGGCTGTGGAGGAACCTCAAGTCTGCCACATAGGTGGTCTGCTGCCTGCTGAAGAAGTCTGGATACCTTTATATTTGGGACATAATTTTTTTGTCACACTATGCTCGCTGCACAGAATTTTCAAACTCACACTTTAAATCAAGCCTGAGGTTTCTCCAACACATAGTTTGAAAAAGTCCTGAGGAACTATTTTTAGCACTGCCACAGAAAGGGTGAGAGGATCCCCACAGAGGAGGGTTATTCTGTGTATAGATATGGCAGCTACCTGATTTCTAGGTGACCATAGGTGACACATTCCCTGTATATTCTGGCAGAAAGTCTCTGTTCCTCTAGTCTGAACTCTGCTTCAGTCATTGCAGAGCTAAATGATGTGTCTCTCCCAAGAAAGTAGAACAGAAAAAAAAAATCCCCAAACCATTAAATGGGCCTGAATCTCATACCAGGATACTCAGGTTGCAGAGAACACGTGTGTGACTGCATGTGTGCCTGTACAGACTGACAAGTATGCATGCACACAGGCAAATATGCATACTACACACAAAAAATATATGTGGCATCTGGGAAACAAACCTTTATATTTCACCCAAAAAGCAGCAATTCATGTTTAAAGAGTGTCTCTTCTGGGAGACAGATACCCCTTCAAACAAATAGAAAGAAAAAATGCGGGGGGGGGGGAAATGCCAACCAGCAAGAGAATAATAGCATATCCCAAATGCACTCTGAAGAAGAAGCAGTCATGCTGCCGGTTGGCACAGAGAATAAATTAATTTTGAGAGAAAGAAACCAAGTCCATGCAATTCTCTCTTGGAAAAATGCAATCCTTAGCTCAGCACCTCTGCCCTTGGATCTTGTGGAAGTTACTTCAGCAGATACAGCTCACAAAACTTAGATTTCTGCATTGCCTATGATGATTGTTGGAAAATAGCAATATTTTAAGGAAGGCTATTTATATTTTGTGAGAACTCAAAATACTTGTAGCACAAAAACTACTCATGATTCTCTAATTACACATGAAACAGGTTTTGTTTGATTTGTTGACTTAGAGCAAATGAACAGTAGAAGTTATCTCAATTCAATAAAACTGACTTGTTGCATTTGACTTTGATTGTTTCTTAGGACAGTTATTGAACACTTTTTCAAGTTAAACAACTATAAAAAGAAGAAGTTCAATTTTCCTCTATTTCCTCTGCTCTCTCCAATCATTCTTGTCAGCTTTTAAAGGTGCTATCCATATGAGAATAGATCAGTTGTTCAAGATCTGCATTATGATATGCAGATATGCATATCATTACAGACTGTATTTAGATTATATATTAAGCTTGAAACACAGGAATGTTGTATCTAGTTGAACGTGGAGTAATCCAGAGCAATAGAATTGTGTCAACGTTTCAACAAAGTCGCACTCTATATATAACACAGAAATTAAGAGATGCACACAGAGAGAAAGATTTCCATCACAGAAAGTAAATACATCTTGTATTAACCCCAAGGAAGGTGAATTGACTCTGAATAGTGCCATAAGTCTGATTTCAGCTGAACAGTTTAATCCTTATATTAAGGAGAAGAGAAGGTCCCTAGCACTGAAATTCAGGTCTAAAAAAGTTTGTATTCAAGGATCCCAAAGAAAGGAAGATCAACCAAGGAGAAATATCCATGTGGAAAGGTACTTTTCTCATACTTGTCACCACAGCATCTAGAAATGGAACATGAGAGAACACTCTCAGAAGGAGCTGAACCACAAAAATGCTCAGGAATATATTTACTCTGGTTCTACCTTGTTACAGATAAATTAAAGCAGATAGCCAAATGAAGTCCAGCAATCTGGTCATACACAGAAAAGCTGAGGCTGCCTTCCTGTTTGTGGGCCTGTATTCCAAAATGTGCAGGTGGAAAACATCTCTCTGCCCTCCTACTTTAGTAATGTCTTTACAAAACCAAGATGTGACATTGATACAATTCAGACAATTCCACAACTGTTTCCCCAGGAGAAGCCATCTGATGGCCTGTGTTTTTAGGAATTTGCCTCCTTTAGTCCAGGATTGCTTCAGGTGACCCAAGAGAGAATAAAAGTAATGTACACTAAGTAATGGATATTTGGTTTGAATTACTAAGATTTCTCTGAAATGGAGTGCTTCACTCTCCCAAAAGAAGGCGCAAAATCCCATTTGAGTAGAACCAATCTCATAAATCATAATATAACATCCAATGGAAATAAACAAATTACTTCAAGGACCAAATATTCAGATTTATTTCAAAGGGCAGGCCTGTAAAAATGAAACACAGCTAGCATACCTGACAATTTGAATTTGCATATATGTAGATTGAGAAAATAATTTTAAAAACGAGTATTCTGTGGATAAAAACCACATTATTGCCCAAACGAGTTAAACACACACAATGGCACTTATTTTATTTTCAAGTTTAACAAAATGAAAACATGGCACATAGTTTATCAATTTCAGTATTAAAGGCTCTTGCTCATGATATTTAGAAGGGGAGGGAAGAATCAAGCATACATGAGCATGGATTTAGCTGTTTGTGTCAGATACTTGTGATTCTTTTTAGACACTTTTTTTCTAACATAGAGGAAAACATAGTCACCATCCAGCTATATTACCGCATGAAAACCCTTGCAGATTGTTCAAGAGAAAAAAAATCTAACATAATACATCTTGATAATCTCATTCAGTTAAAGGCTTTGATGAAAAGAAATTCTTTAATGGCCACCAAATGCCATATTCAAGCGCCATTCACTTTCTCCATCAAGTGGCACTATACTTAGCACTAAGTGTGAGCATAACTGTTTTTCTGAATCTGAACCATGAAGAAAAAGGTTTTCTGTTATTAACAAATTGGTTTATTTGAAAATACTAATAACTTAAAATTCCTCTACATATTTACAGTCTTGTTTTCTAATTGTGGACTTCTTCAGGGTTCTCAGCTAACCACCAGTAAGCATATATTACAAATGCTATGCTTTTGTCATTCCAACCTGGATATATGTTGCTAAAGCACCCAGCTGCAGAGCCCTGGCTCTTAACTCAGGCACTAAAACTTGAGCTGTGCACTTTGGGTCCCTGACCTGGTATGTCAAATGAGAGGGCAGCTGACACATAAACTGGGACCATTCCCAGACTCAGGGAATGCTGCTGTGGTCCCACATATTTGGATACGTTGCCCTGCAGTATGTAACCCTCTAGTTATGTGTGTGTTACAAACCTTCCCAGTCTCAAGAGCCTGATCCACCAAGGTTATGAGGTTTTAAAACAGCCAGCTAAAGGCTTTGGCTTCAGCTTTATGGCAGCTTATGCTTTATAGCTCCATTCAAAGCCTTTCTGTCAGTCTAAGGGAGGCTGACACCTTGAGTGCTCTCCATTCCTGTCAATAGCTGTCAAAGTTAAGGGCACTTGAGGATTCCTAGCTGCAAGTCAAAGTGATGCTTTAACAAAGAACTGTGTTGAAGCAGCAAATGTTTTCCTTCTGGGAGTAAATTTGGGCTTCAGATCATCTTATTTTTAAAAATAGCCTAAATCAATTAAAAAAAAAAAAAGGAACCTATTTATTTATTTGATGCAGGCCTGCATATTAAAGCAATGCTGAGTGAATAATTGCAAACTGCAGAACTGTCCTCCCGTTGGTCTCCTGCTACCAAGGTTACTTTATACCACATATGTATGATAGCTGGCATTCCATGAGCTATGTCAGGACTAACTCACTGACACTGTGTATTTTTTTACCACTCTAATTTCCCTCAAAATCATTTTGTGGGAAGAAATGGTGAAGAAAATCTGCAGGGTTGTATTTTCACTTGAAATTATAGAATGTCTTGGCTACAAGTACAACACCTCTTGGATTACACTATCATTGAGCTGCTGCTGGAGTCTTCAACTTGCAAAAGGAACAGAGAAGCTGCATTACTTTCAGAAGTTTGAGCACATCCATGCTACACAGAATTATAAGGGTGGGACAGGAATTCAACCAAAACAAAATCTTTAAAGTGTCCTTCTAAATGAGGGAAGTATTATTATTATTTTTGTTGCAAATATCTTGAGTTTTTAAGATAAAACAAAAAATTCCATTAAAAAAATTAAAGAAGCAAAAGAAAGCAGAAAGAATGAAACTAAAGGAGAAAGACAAAGGAAAATGGCATCAGTGGAAGAATAGCCAACTGGGATTAAGTATTTTCTTTATGGAAGAATGGAGGTTTAGATTTCCCTTTGGAGCCATCTTAGTAAAACACAATTTTCAGGAACTATAAGGAGAACACAGACCCTCAAAAAAGTGCTTTGAAAGTATTTCTGTTCAGTGTGAAATACTCATATTTTTGCTATTTAATAGTTTCCCTCTGTTTTTGATACAGTTCCCAAAAAGAGCTCCCAAAAGGAAGCAATACTGCTATGACTTCGTTTTTTTCACTGACACATCAGAGCTTTTTTCCCCACCAGCCATGCCCTGTATTGAGTTCATCAGCTCTCAAGAGCATTGCTCTTCAGTGCATTATTTCCTTGCCAAAACAAAAAAAAAAAAAAAAACAAAAAAACAAACAAAAAAAAACCCAAAACAAAAAAAAAAAAAAAAAAAAAAAAGGCAAAAAAAAGCTAATTTAGAAAAAAGGAGATCAGTTGCCATTTAGAAAATTAATAGACTTCATTTAACAGATAAAAATTATCTGGTAACAATTTCACTTATTTGAATAATTCAAAATGTACAAAATGTAGCTCTTTGCTCAGCCTGAGTTAGAGGAGGATTGCATTTAATGTATTTGATGTTAACAATTTGTATAGCATGCATCTGTAGATGTGGAGTTTTAAATTTCTCCGACCGAGAAATATCTCCATTGTTTGTTCCCATATGGAAGCTCCTTCTCCTCCCAGTAGCTCGTGGGACCAGGCCAAGCCAAGCCAAACACACCTTGCTGGCTTTTACTGCCTCATCTTGTGGCTTCATCACATATTTAGTGAGTCACAACCCTTGATGTGCTTGTAACAAAGTGGATGCCATGGATCCACATACTAACAGAGACTTAATTTCTTTCCTTACCCTCATCTGCAGAGGCTTTAGTCCCAAAACACCCTCTGGGACTGTCAACACTGCTTCTCAGTAACAAGAGCCTGTGTCTAAAGAGCATCTCTGTTTGCAGCAATTAAATGTATTTCAGATATGCACATGTGCTGTGGTTACCCCATAATAAAAACGTACTGGACTATGAAGAGATTTAACTTTTCTGAGCCACTGTCATCTTGCCACTCATTTCATTTTACAAATAATAGGAGTCACACACCACTTCATGGATGAGTGGATCCAAATTTAACAGGATTCCTTGGGGAGCACTGAAAATGCGCATCAAGGGGGAAGCTTCAGGGACACATACCAAAGGCAGATAAATATTTTCCACAATGTTGGGTGCATTGGGGAAAAGAAAAAAAAACAACAGCAGCCTTTGTATCCTTGACCCTTTGCCTACTGTGCATTTTGGACAATCATATGCATGCAACCAGAGCCTAACGAGAGCCTGTATGACTTGCCAAAGCTAAAGTTCGACCTTAATCAAAAAGTGATTTCTGCAGAGATGAAGGAGGATTAGGAAAAATGTATTTCAATTTCTCATCAGGCCCATGCTAACCAAGGAAGTTGTCTCTGTAGAATCAGTATTTTATTAAAGAAACTCTGTGCTGAAGTTCTGAATTACACAAACATGCACTGTGCCAAAAAAGATTTCAGTGGCACGTTCACACCAGATTCTTTCCCACTATATTAGGGGATCCTGCAGCTGGTTACATCTGCACTGAACTGACTCTATGGTTGATTTTTGGGTGAATCCCAGGGGAGATTCTATAGGCTTGATAACAGTTTGGTAGTTGGGGTTTCTTCTAAGGAAAAAAAAAAGCCCAATATATCTTCATATTTCACTTTCTAAATGCTTTACATGACTCAAAACTTCTCAAGGTTTCATCAGCTCTAACTATTTAGCAGTGCATTCTCCACATATTATTTAAATATACTATTTCAATTGGAAATATAACCCTGCCCTTGTACAAACATCATTCTGCAGAAAGTGCTAAACATTCATCTCATTACTACAACATTGTATATAAAATAACACACATAATACAACTGCTACCAGCTTAATTAACAAGATTGCAAGGAGATAGTTGGAATGGAAGCAAACAGTGTTGCATTTTTCTTCAGATGCCTGCATCCACTGAAAACTCTTCAGCTTAAGAGCAGGAAATAACTTCTCAGGTGCACAGTCAGATTGCAGATCTTAACTCCTCCAGTTCTCCTCACCAAAAAAGTCACCCTGTGCTACATAAATGGGAACAAGATGTTTATGGCATGAACTCAGTTAACTTGTCGAGTGCTAAGACACAGTGTACATTCAGGGGTTGGGCACCATTAACGTTAATGAAGGGCTAGGATGTACATCCACAAGTTTTTACAGATGATGCATGAATGGATATGTATCATACTTCCTAAGGGCACTAAATCAGCAAAACGCCAAACCCAAAATTAAACAGCTCTTGCTTGAACACAACACATTGAACATCATTTTTTTTGAGCAAATGTGAGGGAAATCAAAATTTTGGACACCACATATGTGGAATGAATACACAGATAAGCCAAAGAAAGGGCTTTGCTTGTGAACCTATGTAAGAAAATATTACATTTAGCATTTGCAGCTTGCTGGGTTTTGGGCTTTTCTTTAATTCTTGCATTTTTGGGAGGAGGTGGGAGGGTGGATATAAAGGCCCAGAGGAAAATAACCAAAACAAAAAGAGAAAAAAAATCATAAAAGCATTTCAAGAGGAAAATATGGCATTCAAACACAGCATGGCAAACAAAAGAAATACCATACAGTGTAGTCATATACCAGCATTAAGTGATTCAAGAGTGCCCCTCCTGACTTACTGTCACACTGTTCTAACAATGGGCTGGCATGAGGGAAGAGGAGAATGTATTTCAGTTTTCTATTTTTTTTTTAGTGGGCCACAAGTCTGTCTTCAGCTACAATGCTGAAGTTCTTCCATGGTGTCTTGGTTTATACAGACACCTGTAAATAATATTTCTGTTGAGGCAGATAAAGTAGTTTTCTGACATTATATTGTTCAAAACAACATTCTTGAACTCAAAAGACAAGAAAGTAATTCAATCTACTTTATTTCTGATGTGAGGAAGGGGTGTTTGCCAGCAGGTGGTTCAGGAGGTGCCTTCAAGTCCCCCAGCCCTAGGTGCCTCACACTTGAGCTGCCACTTTCCTCCATAGGAGCAGCTCAGCCTCCAGCTGAGAGGGAAAGGGGGCAGAGCTGTGGGTCTGCAGCTGGCTCTGGGTGAGAGCCAACTCAGCCACCTCAGCCACCACCTCACCAGGGACCTGCTGCAGTGGCTAAGAGGGAGGTCAGGGAAGGGGATCATCTCAGAGCTGCAGCCATCTCCAGACTGGTGGGTGTCTTACATGACACCACAGGTAAATCTGGAAAACAGGGGGTCTAATCAGGACCCCTGTTCACCCAGACTGTTTCTTTGACTCTGTCATGGCCAATACTGATCTGCCCACCAAGTATCTTTTTTATTTCTTGAGCCTCAGCAACTTAGGGAGGCAGGTTTTACCTGGGAGTAGGCCAGGCCTGCAAAAATTAGATACTGTACTCTATCATGTGTAGACATTTTTGTATTCCTCATCCCATCACCACAGACTCAGTAAAGTTGGGCTTATTATTCAAAAATTTCCCTAAGGTCTGAATTTATTGAGAATTTTCTTGCTATACTTAACTACCATGCCTCTTTTCAAGCTTGTTTATGACAGGATTTCTCAGTATGATCTTTGCATTCCAGTTACCTCAGTGCAAGCTGTGATGGCCCACAAAAAAAGAATTCATTTTCCTACCTTAGCTTACATACCTGTTGGTGCTAGTTGGCACGGTATGGTGGTAGTATAAAATTCAATGGAGGTTTTACCATAAAAAATAATTTGGGTCAATATAAATATGTTTCTTCATAGCATACTAGACATTATTAATTCATTACATACCCTGTATACTGCTACAAATATTAGATAACTCATTTCTCTGAGAAAATTTTACTGAAAAATCTGTATGTAAGTTTTTTTACATAGGTTGCTAGTGGCATTTCTGTGGCTTCATCAAAAGAATGCATTAAGACTGCAACATAATATATTCCACCTCATTTTCAACATGAATATCTGTAGGGAGAAGACTGTGATTGTCTCAGTTCTTTTAATGGAATTAAAATCCATTGTTTCAAAATGGAAAAACGATATTGTCTTAATTTCCCTTGTGATGGCTATTTTATATAATAGAAGTATTATTACTAGTATCACTGTTATTAAATGGAAAAAAATGCCCCTGTTCTATGGATGGTTTTTTGCCCTGGAGAACAACAAAGAAGCAGAGTGGTCAGAGAAGATTTTTGAAACATGTGTACATTTATTTCCATTCTTTGGGCTTAACTGAACCCTGGAATTAGGATGTATGGTTTTGTCCAACTGGGAGAGCTGTGCATCATCACAAGCAGCTGACTTCACTCACATTACTTCGAAGGGGTTAACATCTGTGCTCTGAGACAGATTCTCCAGTTCCATTA
This sequence comes from Melospiza melodia melodia, assembly GCF_035770615.1. Lineage (NCBI taxonomy): Eukaryota > Metazoa > Chordata > Aves > Passeriformes > Passerellidae > Melospiza > Melospiza melodia. Next base: position 132,180,028 of record NC_086194.1, on the reverse strand, counting down.
ATTAAAAGGGGCTTTGTTAGCAAGTAGCTATTGGTTTAAAATGCTAGATTACCCTTGTAGTCGACAATGAGATAAGATAGTCATAGAGCAGAGCTAGTTTTCATTTTCATTTCCTCATTTTATTGGGCTTGAAACAGTAAGAGTGGGCTGCAGTGATTAGTACAAACAGGAGAGCCACACTTAAAAGCTGTCAGGGTTTTTGTGTATCTGTTTAAGTTCCCCAGGCTAAGAAACAAGTCTATCCTTGCATGTTTACAATGCCTGCTAAGCATAACTGACAAGGATTTCCAGACCCAACTCTAAGGGCAGAGCTCTCGTCCAAGTCCTGGACAATTTACGTCAGATTTTTGTAATCCTTTCTGCTCTGCTCTAACAGCCATAAAAGGGTCCCCCTTGAGATAATCAAAATGCTGCTGCTAACCTTTTCTTTCCTCCTGATGGCTATGTGCTACCTTTGGTGTAAACCCTTCCCCTTTTTCGTCATATGCAGCACAAATTTCTTGGCCTTATCTTCAAAGCCCATCACAATTTTGCCCCACCTTACCTTTCCTGCTAAGTCCCAAATAGAGGTTAACTCCCACCTCACTTCACAACACACCTCTTTGTGCTCTGTCCCACTCACAAGCCCTCACCAGCAAAGTTTCTCATCAAATGCACCTCCTGACACATAACCTTCCCCCTCCCAGGCCCGCAGCCCAGTGAACAAAGCAGGATTGAGGTTTATTAAAGAGCCTTGTCTACCAGTTTCATGGCTCCTCCAAAACCGAGCAACCATGCCCTAGATCCTGCTCTAGGATGCTGCTCAGGTGCTGCAGCTTTGCTCCTTGCAGCAGCAGACTTGCCCTTGCTTGAAATGCCTGTGCATCTGCAGCCTTGCATCGAGTAGGTAACAGGATCTCCAGCACTGTGGGTAATATCAGGTCAGGTTTATCACAGTGCAGTGAGGTCTGGGGATTTAGAGACTAGTGTGAAGGAGAATTTATTCTCTTACTTTTCTATCGTTTAGGTCAGAGTGTAACCTCGGTTATCCAGGGAGATTTCCCAACATGTACATTTATTATTGTTTGGCATCAGGCTCGGCTTTCTGATCCTCAGCTGTCAGAGATCCCCCATCAGTGTAATTTTTTCCATTGCTGGGCAGTGCAGTTGACTGGCACACAACGTGCAGCTTGTAAAATACAAGCACATTGCTTCACACTGTGCATGTGCTCCTGAGCAAACTCCCAGCAAGATACCACATACAGTGTTTGCAGAAAATTGTTGACACTTCCCCTAAATGTTCTGGCTGCTAGTGTGGGCTTGCATATCTATCCACCTAATACTCAGGTTTGACAGCAATGTGAATTCAACATGTCAGGGAAGGTGGTACTTAAAGATACTGGCACGAGCAAGGCAGGTGGAGTCTAGAAGCTTTTCCATTGCCAACAATAGCTGCCCTTTTTACACAGTCTCCACCTTTTTCCCCCTTTTTTTTTCCTTTTTATCCTTTTTTGTGCATTTGTGTGGTGTGTGTGCATACACTGAAGATTTGGTTCATTGCAAATGCTTCCAGGAAAGTAGTACTTCTGAATACTTCTGTCTACAATCCAATTGACTTGTATAAGAGTTGGCCATTGGTGTTTCAAATGTGATTACATCAGATTCACATGAGTATCCAGGCAGCCACTTCAGTGGGGTATCCAAAGCCTCATTATGGCAATATCTTTCTGGCTACATCCTTCAGTCAAACAGAAGCAGGGTGCCACTGCTGGATGGAGAGCCTCCACCCTAGCTTGCATTGTTCAAGATTAAAACTGAGATGAAATTTATAAGCACAAATTGCACTCACGTATTTTATGTAACTTTTCATTATATCCAAAATAATTGCACTTTTGGGTTTCCTATGCATGTCATTCACACATGATCGACGCCTTAGCTGGCCAAAGCAAGAACTACATCTGGCCCTAAAGCTATGTGAAAAATAGGTATTCTTTATGAACTCCTGTATATGAGTAAATAGAAGCCAAATGATCTATTAATTCACTTCCTGATCACATTTGTTATGTATTCATGGGAAGGACACACACAGGTTCAGTGATTTAGAAAAGGAAAAACTTACAATGCTGTCTACAGTTATTAATTCTCCCAAATCATGATTCATCTTGTCAGAGGACTTCATGAGGGCACTTGGCCTCGCCATGGCTTTTCTTCTCTATTTTTGTTTGCTTCCTTTGGTTTTTTTTCCCCTGTCAACAGGTATTTGCCCTGAATCTATTTGGATTATAAATGCCCAGTGAGCTAAAACCTGAAATGGAAAGTTGATGCTACAAGATACCACCAAAATGAATCTCACCAAAAGTAAACATGACATATGTCTAGTCCCAAAGTGAAAAAATTTAATTGTGCATTTCAATCACTGGCACAATTGAAACACAGCGTTTCTGCCTCACCCTCACAATTTTCCTGCCAAACCCCAAAGATTTCCACTCTATTTTTAATGTTTTTAACAGCAATACCCCTCAATTGCATGGATGATTACTCGTGTTCTCCCAGCATTCAAAGGGATATATTGGGAGCTGTAGTCTCACAAAAGGTACCTGAAACAAAGGACCAGTCATAAAGCTGCATCCTGCTGGCCACGTTTGTCAAGCTGAACAGCTTGATGCATCTTGATTTCTGGGCTGGTATTCTCAATGGCACTTCTGCACTTCTAGATGCCTGCATAGCACCTGAAGGCTGATTTTGCCTGTACTAGGGGTTCACAACTGAGCCTTTAAGCTCCACAGTGAGGTATCCTGATTTGTGGGCTGCCCAGGAGCACGTCCATGCTTTTAGGCTGGGACAGCAAGCCTAAAGGTCTGTATATGTACACACATGCACATGGTGTGTGAGGAAGATGCAAGTACCTAAACACTCCTAAAGTTCCCTTATTCTTTTGCTACAGAATGAATCTGGTTTTGCATAGAAGATGGGACCTTTTAAATGCTGGGTAGTGCAGTGGCAGACAAATCATACCAAATAGCACAATACTTTCCATTATACACTAATCACCACATTTAAAATTGTTATCATCAGATTATGTGCATGCATGATTCACAGCCCACTCCCTGTCTCCAAAGAATCGTTTTTTAAGCAGGCTGCCACGCGCCTACTGCACCTGATTGTTTCATCGGCACATTCCAGCTAACAAAGGCAGACGAGCCGGGGCAGAGCCCAGGACACTGATACACTTGTTCTATCCCCACAGGTGTAGCAGCCTTCTGTTTTGAAAGCTTCTGGGTGTAGGCGTTAGGGCTGCATTCTTTCTTTAATTTGTACTCGCTCCTTTTGGAGTCAGATGGAACGGCAGCCAAGCGAGGAGTGCACAGAAGGAGCAAAAACCCATATTTGAAAAGCCCTGCTAGGACATGGACCGTTACAGCAGGTCCTGAGCCCTTGCTCCCAAACAGACAAAATGCAGTGGGGAGAAAGGGATGACACAAGAGTTTTCAACATTTAAAGCTCCTTCCTATCCTCATGTATTTTTGCTCAATGTTTTTGGCAGACAGCATAAATTTTGTATAACAAACAACAAAAGGCAGTTCCATGTGAATTCATATTTTATGTAAAATTGCTGATACAAGCCACTATTTACGCTGCAGTGTAGGTGCCCATTTCATATATTTTATGTGCAATTACTAGAACCAACTGTTATTTATGTGGTGCTACTCTTTTATTGTCAAACAAGCAGAGGGGATGCCACATTCTCCTCCCAGTTTACACCATCTGGGGCCAGAACAGACCATTGCACCCATCCAGTCTGACCCCTTGCACTCTCACACACGAATTTCCTCAGTTGTGCAGTTACAACTCACAAGTCCCCCCACCAAAAAGCCTACAGTTTCCTAGATTAAAGCTTGGGCAAAGTGTTGAATTGTCAACATAAAATCTGAAGCCACTTATGTGGTTTGAAGACAGTTGTGTCAGAGGTAACACGTTACTTTCTGAAAGGAGGGGACAGGTCACTCAACACCTCACACAGCCACTGCCACATCTGCTGAGCTGGCCTGGCCCACAAGATTTCTTATAATGAATCTAGTGACAAACACCTGTTCGCCAGGATTTTTGTGGAGCTTTACCATTTTCGTGTGGATTAAGGCACTCTGCATTGCATTGGAGATCTTAGCCAGCCAATTAACAGATTAATTTAACTCACCGATGCCTACAGAACTTCTGTGTGCAAACTGGCATTTGTATGAAAATTCGGTAGGGACGGAGCAATTTTCATGGTCCATAAAAAGGAAGAGTAAGATATTTGTGAATCTGACATTCATAACTCCTGCTCATAGCTCAGTGGTCTGTGTTTAAATCCCCACAGACAGAGCTAAGAAATTACCTTTTTCTTTATTTGAGAAAGTATTCAGGAAGGTGGATTTTTTTGAAGCTCCACCTGTTTTTAAAGGCAGCTTCAGATAAACTCAGAATTCTGCAATTTTTTTTAAAAAAAGCTCACAAATATCTTATTTCTTCTTTTTTTCTTTTTTTTTTTCTACCAACCCAGAGTTCTGTTATCTTATACTTATTTTGATAAGCTACCTTCAGCTTTTCTGTCTGCACATGCAAGGCAACAAATCCAGCCCCATTTCCAATGCAAGTTTAGACAACGTGGTTAAATTAACAGCTTGAACATTAGAAAAGAGATTAGGATAATTAATGCCAAGATGATAGAACTAGGAATGTTTTGTACTGTAGGTAGGGCCACTATTTGGGAGGCCAAAAGAGGAGTTTTACCACCAGCTTGCAACAGGTTCTAACAGTGGAACTTGAAAACTGGAATCACATTCCCCTGAAATGTTAGTCATATTTTCAAAAACGTGCTGCAATCTGGTATTCCAAACTCAAGTGCAAGCACCCAAAATATGCCCTATTTTCCCCATTTTAACAAGAAGATTCCTTATATGGCCACATATTTCTAGAAAATTAAGCATTTCTTTGGATTACTTTGTGTGCTTGAGTTCGGAGTCAGCCAAAGAAATACAGGTTTGACACCTTAAAGAACAGAATAGCTGTTATCTATCTAAAGCCCAGAAATTAATTCAGGGGGAGTTTTTTTGGAAGTAAGAAACATTTGATTTCCTTGCTCCGGGGCCTGTTCAATGCCTTCCCTTAAGACACTGAGATCATGAAATAATTAAGAGCATATTTCTTGACCTGGAATCATTATTTACTGTCAAACTGCCAGGTTCTTTGCACAAATTCACTACATAAAATTACACTGGGAATTAATGACACTGGTTATACAGACCCAGTCAAATCTCAGGAAAAGAGTTTCAAAGCCAAGGGGAAAGGGAGATGTTTGATTCATGTCTAAACCATTTACAACGTGCTAAACCCCAGTGATATAAGATGGACAAGAATTTGAACATTTTAAGAGATACTTTTGCAAGGAACAAATAAAAGCTTTGAAAAGTCCATTCTCAGAGTTCTCTGTCTTTCCTGGAGCATTTAGCTGTACAGGCTTCTTCCTAAAATCCAATGAAATCACAATTCACAGTCTCAAAATAGTGTTTGATTTGTAGAGAGATGCACTGACATTTATCCATAAGATCCTTACAGTGTTCTAGATACTTCAGAATCCCATGGGAAATGACAAATTTTTCCAGAGAGACGCTTTAATTCTTCCAAAACGTGAGCAAAATATGAGAATTTTTTTTATTAAAACAGTGAGTTTGTTCATCTTCTGTTTCATTGTACAGTCTGCAACCATCTTTGACAGATGCAAAAAAAATGGATTTTAGAAAGAAGGATGAGAAACAGAGAAGCAAGAATATAGCAAGGTAGACACATGGTTAAACCGGCAAGTAGAAATGGCCTGATTTTGGTAATTGTTGAGAACTCAAGGTCCTGTTAGTTCCCATTCACATCACTGGAGATTTGATATGCTAAAAACATTTGATTTACATTTTCATAGCTGTCTTACCTCGGCATCAGAAGACAGGTTATCAAAACCTTCTGCTGTATTGCACAACCTGAGAGGACATAAAAAAACTCGTGTTCAGGGGACACAGGCTCAACACTCCCCCAAACCACAGCTCTCTTAATGTCCAGGGTTAGAGCTGCTCACTCTAAACAGGGATACCCAGAAGCATTCATTTCATTTGAAACCCAGACTTTCAGTTCCCTAGTCTCTGGACCCATCTGTGGACATAGAAAAAAAGTCAGTGACTGAAAAATCTGCTCCCTGAATCACCAGACCTGAGGCCACCAGAAACACATTCAGAGTTTTTCTCCCATCTCTTCTCAGGAGAAAGTGCTGGCAAATCAGTTCATCAGGGCCATTACATCCCAAAGCAACCTTAGATTCATTTGATCTGCAAACTGCTCTGTCCTCAGCAATTTGTGGCTTTCTGTGTACCTTTACACCTCCAGCTTGAATCCATCCAAAAAAATATTCCTCCCCCAAAACACACATCCTTTTGTTTACTTTTACCTACCCTCCTGCCTGTTGAGCTGTACACTGCTCTATTATGTGGTCTCTGTGTTTCCCAGGCAGATTTTCCTCATCTGAGGAATCTCTCAAGTGAAGGTTATTTGAATAAATGAGGATGTTATAGCCCACCCACTCTAAGCCCCCTATCTGTCTTCTGAGATCTGGCCCTTACAAAGAGCCAAGAGTCTGTCTTTGGACTGCAGAAGTCTAGAGGGATTCCTTTATTAGCATGAATAGATGTAGAGGCTTTCAAAGTAATAATTTAGATATACAGTCAAATAAAACCTAGATATCTTAGAAAAACAGACTTTAGAAGACTTCTTTTCTTGCCACAGAACATGAGCTAACCGCAGAACTAATTTTTATGATTTCTGTGAATCTGAAACATAGTTCTGGGAATTCCCAGAGTTCTTAAGTCCAACCATACCAACTTATAACATTTTCATTTGTGTACATACACAGAGAAGCTGTCTTGGGCCTTGTAGATTTGTCTGCCCAAACAGGTACTTCCCTGAGATGCCCTAATGGTTACAGCCTGATATTTCACTGGACAGTAATTTTGATTTCTCTATCAAGCTCAGTCATATAACTGTAGCAAAGCTTATACTTGCAGATGTTAGGGTTGCTGCTGAAAGAAACATTGACAGGGGAAGGTTTTACATATTGATATAGTGAACAGCTACAAGCAGGATCATGCCAAGTGATGCTTGGAGGCGGGGGCTGAGAGATGGAGGGGGTCTTTTTGTACTGAAGGCATTGCTGAATATCAAATGGCAGGTATCAGAGTGACAGCTTTTGTTTTCATAGCCTATTGAAAAGTTAACGAAGTAAAAAAGATATAATCATTCAGGTAAAGCAGGATACGAAGCAGGCCAGGGCTTGCACTAAAAATGCATAAAGTTATTTCACTAAAAGACAGAGGCACTTGCCCATGGCAGGTGCAAAACTCAGGCATTGCTCTGATCGCCTCAAGAAAGGAAAAAACCTGCAGAAAATGTTGGGACATGTTCTAAGCCTCCTCAACAGCCGTTCTTTTTTTTTTTTTTCTTTTTTTTTTTTTTCTTGTTGAATACTTATTGTCTGCCAGCAAATGCTGTGGTTTTCAGGACTCCAAGCAATTGGGGAGGGAGAGCACACACAAAAATCTTAGGTGGTTTAGAGAAGTCTCTGAATCAGGAGATTTCATGACGAGGATGATATGGCAGAACTTTAAAGTATGTGTCTGCTGTAAACCAGAGAAAAGACAATATTTGAGGCTGACTCACATCTGTCTGACTCTGCTCATGGGTTGAAGGAAAAATGTCAACCTCACTTCAGCTGCCACTTGAAAACTCTGAGTGTTTGGTTTCCTTGGTTTCCCGTTGATGTTAGGTGTCCAAGTCCTTCTGCTTTTGGGATAGATGTGCCCCATTGTTCTCAGTGTGCATCCATATTGCCACCTCACAGCACGCCAAGGTTTGCTCCGGGGTCCCTCTCACCTTCTGGTGGTCAGAAAGGCCCCCTGCCCCGGGAAGGCACAGCCAGACCCTGCCGGTGGCACAGCTGTGACCCGGGAGCACCTGCAGCAGGGCCCTGCCAGTGGCTCTGCTCTGCACAGCTCCTGTGCTGAGCAAAGGGCTCCTTGTGTCCCACAGGACACTGTCACCCCCCTGGCATGACAAAGAAAGGGCCCAGAGTTTGGGGCTGTGTGTCTCCACGCTGCTCACCCACCCTGCAGCAGCCGAGGCCAGCTCTCAATGCAGGCTCAGCAGAGACCATAGCCACACCACAAGGCATTCTGTGCTCAGATCCATGACTATAAAGCAAGGGCAAAAGGACACACTGGAAGCAGTGGAAGCTTTTGCAAAGCAAAATCCTTAAGATTTGATGAATCATCAAGTGAAGAACCTCTCAAAGCTGCCAGAAAACACAGAAACAGACAAAGGAACTCTTTTGATATCAGAATAGTCAAGAGATGCCAATTTGTTCAGCCAAACCCATCATTCTGTGATAGCACATGGATATCTGTTTTCCTAGCTGCCTGCTTTTGAAATGGTTAGAGACTCCCACTGAAAACATGAGGTGGTGTGGATGGAGTTTAAAGAAAATTACTAATTTGGACAGGAAATTGAAGGTACTTAAAAACAAGATCAACTCCTCACTATCATTGAGAGGTGGGGGGGAAATGGAAGAAGCCAAATTTATGCTATACCTTATTGCTCAAGCTCGGCACTACCTGGAAGACTCAGAAGCAGGCACTGACCTGCACGCATTTTTCCAGTCCCAGCCCTTGGTGATATGAGTAAGAGACAGGAAAACAGAGGAAGCTTTGAAAACACAGGCTCAAAGGACAGAAGTGCATGAGTGAATTGTTTTCATCAGCAGCTGCCGCACACCAGGAGCTGTACAATCCAGCACAACTCCTTGCAAAACCAATGGCAGAGGCACTTAAGTCAGAAAGAAAAATCCCTTCTGGATGTAGTTCTGTTTATTTGTTTGTTTGTGTGACTGATCCCCACGCAAGCAAACACACACCTGTCTCTCTCCCTTCCTCCTTCATGTGCAGTCAGGAGCTGTGTGTGTAGGAGAGCCCTTCAGCAACCCAGCTCCTCCTGTCCCAGAAGCTCCTTGCTCTCCCTGGCAGTCACTGAAGGAAATGGATCACTGAGCACTTCTCCAGGGAGAGGAATGTGGTGCCTACAGGTAGATGGTGGGCAGGGGAGAGGCAGGGTTATTGCAGTGGTTTCCTGTTAGCCTGTCACTCAGCAGCCTTCCAGGCACACTCCTTTCCTTTCCTAACAAGGCACGCCACAGCATACTGGATCTCTCCACATCAAACCCAAATTCTTCTTGACTTTTACCTCCCTGCCATCCTTTTGCCCTCCTTTCCCATTCCCAGTTCCTCTCCATTCCGGGTGTGTTTTTAAATGTCTTACTGATCAGTCTCCCTCTGTGGGACAGATAAGCCATAGGGCCATAGGAGAAGGAGATCAAAAATACCACTTTTGTTTCTGAAAAGCTCTAGATCCTGCAAGCTTGTAGATACTAGATGGCTAGAAAGCAATTGTGGTGGCTCCTTGGACCCAAGCTGTCTGTCATAATCCAAGGGATGTAGGTGAGAACTGTGTTCCAGTGTAGCACAAGGAGCAGCCTGTAGCTAGGAAGAGATTGGGCAAGTAAAATGGGAATTCAGGCATACAGCCCACTGTCATGCATATTCAAGGTAATGGCATCACTGCATTGATGTAAATCTACTCCATGTAAGACTCAGTGCTCTTAAAGGCATTTAAATAAAGCTTTCAATCTGTGTGGGGCTTCAAACTCCAACACTTTCAGATTCAAATTTAAACAGAGTCACAAACCTTGCAAAGTCACAACTTAATTTGGCCAATGTAAATGGAATAAACATTTGAAACAAGAAGATGTCTAATAAATTGTGTCTGTGACTATGTTCACAGCGGTTGATCAGCAGTGTGAGAAAAAGCAATGATAAATTACCAAAAAAGATATCGAATAAAAATCAACATGGACAAATACTAGTCAAAATGACAGAAAAATTTAAAAATCATGGAAATAAACTGGCTGAGAACAGGACATCAGTAAAAACACTGCTGGCAGAGGAGAAAAAAATGTGTCCATAATTCTAAAATTCTCCTATCACCTTTGTACAGAACTCTCTACAGAGTTTATGTTATAAGCATAAATAAGATGAGATGTCAGTGAGGCCTGCTCCAAGTAAGGAAGATGTGAACCTTTGCTGATAGCAGGGGATTTTTACAGCAAAAAGAAGGATAGTTTGGCAGAGGAGACATGAGAAAATACTGGGCTCAGAATCACAGTGTGATCCAAGACCTTCTCAGAGCAGGATCTCTGTCCAGATTCCCAGCCTGCCTGTCCACGCTCAGTCACTTGAGCCAAGGATTATTTTATGTCAGTAAGCTCAGTCTTCTTCCAGGGAATAGGAAATTCATCCAGCGTGGATGAATTCGCTGATATATGAAAGGAACAGCTCCAGAGAAAATAATTTTAATTATTCTGTAGAAGAGGCAGTGCAGGCAAACAGTAGAAAGTAAAAAACTCAAGGGAAAAGGAAAAGCTGATTCCAAAAGAATAAGCCCAAAAGGGAAGCGTGTATCTGATGTGTCATCAGTGTACTTTGCAATTCTCTGAAATGGAGGGATGTGTCATGTTAACGTGTTGTTGCCTTCCTCTGGGATAAAGGGCATACCACATGTCAGGAATCTCCGTCCCCTAGCAAAGGACTGATACCTGCAGGGACCACACATTCCACCTGATTGTAGCTAAAAACAGAGTATCTGATTGCATATTTTAGAGAAACAGTGATTTTAGAGCCTTTTTTTAAAGATGGCAGCCACTTGTTGACTATTATAAGCTGAGGAGGAAATCCCACCAGAAAAAAAAAAAGGAAAAATATAGACAGCCATCAGATCACACAGATCCCAGGCCAGTAGGAAGTAGCAGGTATTCTGAGCTGTATTTAAAAGGAAAAATAGACCTTCTCAGGCTATTGTTCAAAAGCAACTTGATAGGACTGAATTTTCCTATGAAGAGCTGCTCTGACAAGCTTTTTATGACTGAAATGAGCAGGTTACTCCAGAAATTTCCCCTACTTAATGCTCAACTCTGAGGAGAGTTTTTTGCAAGAAGCCTCCTCTACCGTGCTGAGTAAGCAACCTCAGCACTGGTTCAGCCTTGAAGCCACACTTTACCTGAAGGCCAAACCATTCTGTCACCTAGAGAGTGCTCCCCTGATTTTCTTACCTCTGACTGCTCTATTGCAGGGGTGAAATGCCACCAACCGGACTAAAAAAAAATATTAACAATTGTTTTGTAATTATTTTGGCAGCACATTCACTGCAATTACAAGGAAATTGCATTTAAGCATTTATGGGCATAATTTCTGTTAAATTAATGCAATTGTTTTGCAACTGTTACTCTTCAGCACAAATATTTAATACCAAGGCAGAACAAATTTTTGCAGAGCTTTATGGAGCTGATTTGTTGCGTGTATCATAATGAGATCGGGCTGTTATAAAATGAAGGAATTCTTTATTAAATAGTCAGCCTTGCTGATCTTAATTGCAAGCTGCATCTCTACACGGCACCTGTACATTCTGATGTGTTGTCATAACCCTCAGAGCTATGTAAACAAGCAAGTCCTGTCGTGTTGCTGGCTGACTCCTGCAATCACAGAGACAAAGTGATCTCCAAGGAGTCAGGTATACCTACATGCATTTAGAAAAAAAAAAATAAAAGAGAAGAAAGAAAGTAAAGAAGGAAGGAGCAGTAATTCAGGATAAGGACATTTAAAAAAAAAATCTTTTTAATGGGGAAGAAGGTGGTTCATTAAAAATCTCAAAAGGAATACATGATCTCAGAAACTCAAAGGGAATACAAGTGCATCTGGAGAGCTGAATTCCTGATTCCAAACTGAGTTTCCACAGGTGCCAGGGGATTCTGGTCTCCACAGAGGTAAAACTAGCACCTCTAGGAAAAAGCCCACTTCAGCATTGAAGATTTTAATCCTGGTTTGAAACTGGGGCTCTTCTATTTTCTCGAGGCAAATTTTGAAACATGCCACACTTAGCAACAGTTCCTCTGGCTCATCCACAGGTTTTTAGAAAAAAGATTTATAAGTCAGTGCTGTGCTAGTAGGAGTATGAGCAGACAGATTCCTAGCTGGCATAAATCAGCATCGTTCCACCACAGTAGATTGTGCAACATTGATTTACACCAGCTATGAAATTAGCCCACAGTGCTCTGCCATGAAAAAAATATAACTCCCAGCAGCAGCAAGGAGGTGAAAACCTTCAAGCTAGCCTGATATTTATCTGTCTGGACCAGACAGATTTTGATCACTGTCACACTGCCCTTTCATTTATCCATCTAGGGGTCCCTGGCTCCAGAGGTGAAATTTTCAGAAGAGACTAATATTAGAGTGAACTGCTTACACAGTGGGACCAATGTGAAGCTGAAGCTAAGTAGTTTACAAAATCTTGGCAGAGTCTACTCATTCCCAAGTTACAATATGCATCAGGCAGCTTCTGACAGAAAGTGATACACCCAGAGAAAAAGTGTGCTCCCAGGGAAAAGATGGAATTTCAGGTAAGAGATTGAGACTAGTGGTGTGTCTGTAAGGGGATGACTAAATAAAAAGCAAATCAAGAAATTTTGTATGGTCATCTCTGGCAGAGTTTCAGTTGGACAATTCATGGTCTATGGCTTCAAACCACACACATCTGACAAGCAGGTAACTTCGTCACAGGTAACATCTCTGTGACATTGTCTCAATCCCTTGTGATATTGGCTTTGAGCTTCAGACATACACAAAACTTCAGGAAATAAATACCCTGTATTTTACTGTACCTTTATCTGTAGCCCCTAATAATCTAAAAGAGCACCCTGGCAGAACTAAAATATTGAGGAAAGCATCAAAGTTATGACTCTTTCGGCTCTAATGTATGCACTGTGGTGTGTGCTTCCATTTGATCAAACCATCTGCAGCAACTAGGAGAAAGAACTTGCTTGTAAGTTCAGACTTTGCTTTGAAATAGCCAAAGATTTGCCAGAAAGCAGTCTCTGGAATTGGCAGTGTTCTTAAACACTCTGAGAGCCACTGACAGATAAACCCTTTGAAACGGTAGTCAGCCAAGCCTTGCAATATCTGTGCTGCACCACGTGATTAGACAGGAGTTGCTGCACATTGTTTTCTTATTGATGTAGATCAGAAATTATGCCTTCATCACTCTCATCTCAGACTTTTTCAATACCTTTTTCCTTGGGTGAAAATTCTTTAGCAAATGCACAAAAACCAGTGTTAGCAGACACTGCCTTGCCCCCCCCCCCCCCCCCCCCCCAATCAGATTTTCACCTTTCTTCAGCTTTTGTTTTCACCCAAAAGGCAAAGCAAATACAAACCAACAGCTTGCTGCCTGGAGACACAGGCAGGCGAGGAAAGGTGCTCTGGCCACATTTGCAAGCCCGTGCCTCCCTGGGAGCCCTGCCTGAGCGCTGCCGCCCAGCTGCGCACACCTGCAAGGTGCTGCCTGCGCCTGCAGCTCGGGGAGGTGCACATGTTAATGTGAGTGCCCCCCTGTGGTACCGTGCTGGCAGCCGAGCCTCGGCAAGGAAAAGCCACTTGTTACCCTGCAATAACCTGTTCTCGCAGAAAGCATCAGGTTTCACGGCAGGTTGGCTCCCCTGTGCTGTAGGAGCAAAGCAATTAGAATAAGCTGTTGGAGTCACCCCTGCTAAAGCCAATCTGGAAATGCTCCTAGGAGCATGGGAACAAAGTGGCGGAGCTCTTCACAGTGTTGAAGCGGTATTGAACAATGTCATTAAGGGCTGGGTTCAGCCGCAGTTGTGAGTTATTATGGTTTGTTTATTGTTAGCATTGCCAGGCCAGGCCTTTGAGGCAGAGGAGCTTAGTGTGTGAATGGCAGCATTTGACTGAGAGTCACCACCACCAATCACTTTTGATCCCAACAAAGCTGCGCTCTTCAAAGCTGGATCACAGGGAAAGAGGGCCTAAATGTGAAAACAGCTTCTAGGCAAGGGAGGCATCAAGATTCCTCAATCAGCTCTAATACCCTGAGTTAAGCTGGAACAGTCTTGTAGCTGCTGCTCTAACTGCATGTAATGGCAGCAGAACCAAGCTGGAGTGAAGCAGCTCCAGGAAAGTTGGGCCACATGCTGGAACACCTCTCCCCTTTCCCCAGAGTGGTGGGGAGCCACCACATGGCCTTCCCCAGCGGAAGGCTGCGTTAGCCCTGGGCAAAACTCCACCAGAGTGCTTGCCCTGGGGCTGACTGGAGCAGAAAGGGAGGAAACTTGAACCCTTGCGAGACCTGTGACTTTTTGCCCTTATTTCTGTCACCTGCTATAGAAAACAATATTCCCAGTCCCCATTCTTTGAGAGAAGGATAACTGCTCAAGTTTGGATCAACACTTTCCCTTCCTAATCTTTCCACCCACTTGGCGTTGAGGGTGACTCTGGGTTCTGGTTCACACCTTGGGAAGCTGCAAAGGACCAATCAGCCCTCTCCTTTTCCTGGGACCACTTGGTGACAATGTTCCTAATGTCACTTGTTCAGCTGCTGACTTTTTCTTTGCTACCAGTAGTGCTTTAATCCATGTCTCCAATCACGAATTCCAACAAATATGTCAAATGTTCTCAGTTAAGTGTATAATAACTCTATTTGCTCTTTCTTTGACAATAATTGGGGAGGGGGGGGGGGAAGGCTTGGTTCTACATGTTGTGAAATGCAGAAAAGAATTGGGGGGATTTTAGCCTACACTAATAGAAAATTTAACTTTTGTTCTTGATCTCAATTGTTCTCGGAGAATTATGCCTGAGACCTTGAGCTTTCGCTACTCTTAATGACAGTCTTTGTGAAAAGCACTCCACCTTTTCCATATCTTCTTTTGGATATTGTGTCAAACTCAGAACCCAGGTTTGAAAGTGTTGCCCATACCTATTTACTCATCCTTGTAATTAGATAACAGTGATGGGAGGAGTTCATCTGTCTTTTACAGCATTCAAGTAAGGGCATGTCCACTGCCTTAGTCTGGAAATTACTCAGCCTAAAAGCCTTGCTTTTCCAATGTTTTTCTTAAAAATCAGGTGACTTTAAAAGCTTACTCTCTTTTCAATTCAAAAGTCATTTCATTCTCTCTTCTTAGCCTTTTTGAGAAGCATCTCAGCATTTGCAGAAAATTATTTTACAATAAGTCTGGATAATGAACTCCAAAAGAACAATTTTCCAGACATTGCCTTGCCAAAGAATCTCAAGTATTATTTGTGGAGGTTCCTTTTATTGTCTCTTGTGTCAGATATCACTCTACCTCTTCCTAGAATTTTATCTTTTCTGATCCCTGAAAGGCCTGTGAAAGGTAAGCTCAGTTACTGTCCCTTTTGGTGCATATATTAGAATGTGGAGATCCCCTCAGGAACTGAATGCAACTACTTCATTATTGGCTTCATTGCTAGAAAGCTCCCAGATGGCAAGCAATGTATTTTCAGTCACTGCTAGACTAACATGACTTTGAACAGGTGACCTAGAAGGGTCATCATCAAGCCACTGAGTCATCCCATCCCCATAAATACAGTTTCACTTAACAAAGTGGCATTTGCAGAGTAGTTAATCCAGTTTATGTTTTAATCCCTTTGGTATTTAAAAGGGAAAAATACTATCCTGCTAAGAATTTCAGAACAAATATGGGAGAGGAGAGGAGAGGAGAGGAGAGGAGAGGAGAGGAGAGGAGAGGAGAGGAGAGGAGAGGAGAGGAGAGGAGAGGAGAGGAGAGGAGAGGAGAGGAGAGGAGAGGAGAGGAGAGAGAGGAGAGGAGAGAGAGGAGAGGAGAGGAGAGGAGAGAGGAGAGGAGAGGAGAGGAGAGGAGAGGAGAGGAGAGGAGAGGAGAGGAGAGGAGAGGAGAGGAGAGGAGAGGAGAGGAGAGGAGAGGAGAGGAGAGGAGAGGACCCCAGGATGACAGAAATTCTTAACTGTTTTTACATCATTTTTTCTTAAAGATATTAAATTATAGTGTCAGATCATTCCACAGTTTAATCTCTTTAGCCAAAATCTGTCTTCTATAACCAAGAAAATCACAAACAAGATTTTTTTTCCTGTGAAAACAAACATGGACTGATCTCTTTTAGGGCACTATACCTATGTATTTCTGGAGCTGCCAGGAAAACATCTGGACTATCTTTCTGCCTTGCCAACAGTGATTTGAAAAAACATAGAGAAGAGGGACATGCTCAAACACTGGGTCCAGAATTGGGAGGTTTTGGAGGGATGGAGAAAGTGTAATTGTTCAATAAAATGTACAAGAGAGGAAGAAGGAAATAAATCTTGAAGGATTCTGAGCATGATCCAGATAATAGTACAAAAATGCAAGACCAGTTTGCAGCATAAGCAAACACAAAAATATGTGGTCTGTTTTCATGAACAGGTGAAAATGCAAATAATATTTTACAGTGTATAAGGTAGAAATCACAGTAGCCAAGGTTATCTCTGTGAGATATCTACCCACTACACCAAGTCCACTTCATAGACCTGTTTTCTTGCATAATGATAAGAAGCGCCCCCCAAAACAAGTTTGTGCCTCCCAGGAAAAGAAAGGTCATTCTTCAACACCACCCAGCTTTTTTTCAATTCTGCATCAGAAGTGTCTGTGATGTTTTGTCTGCCACTATGCTACCTGCATGTCTGTAACAAAACCTACCTTGCCCTTAATCAGAGAAGGCTTAAAATATTCTTGAGCAAATCTGACTGCATAAAACAGCAAAAGAGAACTACTAAATGCCAGCCACCATGCCTTCCCTTGTATGCTGTAGGGAAGTGTCGTCATAACATCTTAGAAACGTTGGTTGGAGGGAAAACCTCTGGATGTTGTCCACACCAGCCAGAGGCTGTGGCCAGCACTGTGTCAGGTCCGCTGGCATTTTGCTCGATGAGTCTTGAAAACTGCTACAGGTGGCAATTTTACTACCACTTCAGATATAATGGTCCAGAGCCACACTACCTGCTGATGAATAAACTTTCCAAAGTTTTTGGTCTAAACCTCCCTGGTTAAAACTTGCAATTATCTCCCTTAGAAAGACTATATGCTTAGGTAGCTACTCTAGTGACTAGTAAGTAGCTGTCTGAAAAGAGTTTGGATCTTTTGATATCTCAATCATTTTCTTTTCCATAATTGTAAGCCACATTTGATAAGCTCATTTTCTTCTCTATCAAATGAAGAAACAAGGCCATGTCTTCCTTATCAGGCCATGTGCTCCACAACTCTATGTATGTTTGTGGCCTGCCACTGCACCTTACTCAGTGTCTCGGTATCTATCTCTAACTGAAGAAACCAAATCTGGCACAGTATTTCAGGTGAAGTCTCACCAATGCCAAGCAGAGATAGCTTCACCAATCTGTTGTCCAAGCTCATCCCAGTGGCATGTGGTTTCCCCTACTGCAAGCACTCTGCTGGCTTGAAGGCACTTTGGCTGTTTCCCAGCCACTCAGTTCCCATCTGCACTGATGCAGAGGGTTACCACACTCCAGATGCACAACTTTACAGCTCATGTTGCCCAGATCTAAAGTTTCTCTTGGCCCTTGCAGCTCTGCTACACCGTGTGTCAATGACTTCTTCTGATGCGCCACCCTCCACGGGTCTCCAGAGGGTGCATTTAGTCAAATCAGGCAGGTCACTGGTGGAGATATTAAATTAGTAGTCCTAGTATCAGCCCTTCGGGTACTGTGATAGTTGCTGGCCACCAAGCTGTCCTCAGGACATCAATTACCATGCTTGGAGCCTGCCAATCCTGCTGATTTTCAGCTCTTGTAATAATCCATCCATTCCATATTGACAGAAGCTACTATTTCAAATGCTGTGGAGGTGATCTCAGAAGCCTTTTCACATACATTCTGTTCCCTTTTCTTTCATCCATAGTCATTTCATCATAGAATACAATCAGGTTGGTGAAGCATAATATCCTTACTATTTCCATGTCTGCTGCTTCTCCTTATTTTCTTGTTTCTCATGTGTCTGGAAATGGAGTCTGGGAGGTTGTACTCCATGGTTTATCCAGACACTGAAGCAGAACTAACTGGCTGTTCCCCAGATCATCCTCTTGCCCTTTTAAAGCTGAATTTACCATTACTCTTTGCTCAGCTATCGGGAACCTTCCTCAGTCAGCAGGATTTTTCACTGTGGACAGGCAGTAGTCTTGCTATCCTATTGGCACCCTCAACACCTTCCAGTGCATCCAACCAGCTGCTCCCTAAGATTTTGTTCCCCTGCTGTTGACTGCCTCTCCCACTCCAGTTTATGCCAGTATGCACAGAGGTCTGGGTGAGGGCACTTCCTTTGAAGGATGAGACAACAAATTTATTGAGGACTTCAGCATATCCCATATCATGAAGTATGGGAACCCCAAAAACTTTTTCTTTGGCATGGTGTTGCCTCTCAGCCCACGTATCAATCCTTGTGTAGTTGCTCAGTCCTTTACACCTGGAGATGAAAATTATCACAGAGGTGGTCTTTCAGCCCTGCATACAGCTTAGAATGTAACAGCCAGTAGCCACTGTCTACAGAATTCCCAAAAGTAGGTAACACATGTCAGGTGGAACTGGAGGGATCACACAATTGTCCCATTCTGCACATTACTGAATGTACAGGTCTATTCAATGGGAAATTTACAAAAGAATAAAGGAAATTAGGCTGCCACTTTCCCCTTTGAAAATCAGTGGGTATTGCCATTTTCAGCTACTAATGTATGTGTTTAATTTAGAAAATTAGCTTCCTGTGTGTTCAAAGGAGCAAAAGGCTTACAGAAGGCACGTCAGAATACCTAAAAGGTATGACTCTAGTCTGACAAAGCTAGGAGTTGGGGTGGGAATGGGTGACTACCTACTAAATGTTCTTTATATATTCTCCAAAAGCCCAATCCAGTATTTGTACAAAAAGTGCAGTGTTCCTACTTCACTCTAGTTTCAAATGTCATACTCTCTCACTTATTAAGCTAAACTTCTTTTACAAAGTGTTCGAACACAATCTGTTGCTCTACAACTGTCTTTTTCCACAAGTGAGAAAATAGAAGCATACTAAATGTGCTAGTCCCTAGATAATTTGTTTCAGGAGGTCTAAGTAAAGGAATGATAGATAAAAGCTGGATGTTCCGAGCCTATTGAAAAAAAAATCCTGTTTATTTGTCGTTTTTGGAAAGGAGAACATGACAAGCACGTTTGATGTGGAAGAAAAGTTTGTTTATAGATGCTGGAGAAATTATTCAAGGACAGTTCAATCATATAAAAAATGACCCCTGCATTACTGCCAAGGTCAATGAGACCTAGAGCAACCTGCCACAAAATTGCAGTTTTGTCTGCTTGTTTGGGCCATTTCATCCCTTTTCTCCATTTCCCTTTGGTGCTTTTGAAACAAATAACACTCCCCCACTTCCAGTGTACTTGGCACACTACCCAAGATGCCTAAAAATCTCTCAGAAGGATAATATAGACCTTATGAGGTCATTTTTTCCCACTCATTCTTTGGAGAGAGGTTGAAGTGATGATATTGTACTGCATCAAGTGACAGATGCTATCATTTTTTTGCTAGTTCTCTCTCCAACTCATTTGCTAGCTTTCACAAAGTCTAAGTACTTCAGCTGTTTATGCTTTGTACAGTCATAATTAGTCGTATCCTGCCTTGGGTTTATCTGCTGCTATCCTCTTAAGAAAATCTGTTCCCTGTCTAAAGGCTCTGAGATCTTACACCTGTATAAAATATCACTCTTGAGAACATGAGGTATTATGCAGTCTTTATGGTTAATATTCTCATGAAAGCACTTTTATTGCAATGCAGTTCTGGTCTTTCCTCTCCCTCTAACTCAAGGGAATTTGAAGCTGCTCCTTGAAAAATTCACAGGCCACATAAAACTACCAGTGACTTCAACTGGAGCCATTTAAATATGTCAGAGGGATTAAAAACTGATAAGAGAGGGAAAGAATAGGACTGTGTTTTCATTTGTACATTAATCACACATTCCTCATCACTCACCTTTTTTGAATTCTTGATTAACATCCAATGACCTTAATTATATGGTACTTTTTGTTATCTAGGAAATGAAATACAAATAAGACTTTGTAACAGAAGACAAAGACGACACCAAAAGTAATAATCATAATGCAAAGACAAGCATCTAAACTACTTTCACTAAACTCCAAAGATAGAGACACTGCAATTTTATCTATGTGGTAGACTTTAGGAATTAGTAGGTGAAAATCAGGGGGAATCACCACACAGAGAGCAAAAAACAAGAACATGTTCTTTCTCTTTTTCTCTGCATCCACAGGAACTATGAATGCAAGACTTAAGGTGGTAGTCTACAGCAGATTTTCATTTTCCTACAGTGCTTTAGTCTTACTCAGAGCACAGAAATCTCTTCTGGTACTTTTACATTTGTCCAGTTATTTACTCTTCTTAACATAGAGTTCTCGCCAAGGGAAAAATGGCATACAAAAGTGTGTGCATGAATTTGAGCGTGTGAGAATTTATCAACAGTTCTGGCTTCCTCTTTAGCACTGACCATTTCAGCTAATCTTGAGTCACAGCTGCATTGGCCTCCTTTGCCCTTCCAGCCCAAAAGATCCGATTGCTTCAGCCTGTACCTGCATGGGTGTATACCGATGAACACACATGGACACTTGGTGCATGCACCAGAGCCACACGTACATTTTGTGCAAGCAATTTACCCCTAGAATGACTGGACAGAGATAGGATATGGCTAAAAGTCAACTGAGTGAAGTAACTGGAAAACCCAGTGTTTCATATGGAGGGGATGGCACGGTGTGAGTTTTTATGTCATTAGTATAACATTAAGAAATCTTACCTCATTTCCTCAATTAGTCTTTTCCCATTGTGCCTATAGCCCCAAAAGGTTTACTTATTGGAGCTCAAAAGAGTGGAGTGTTTTGGCAGCCACATTAAGTTGTTTTTAATTGAGGGGCTTGGCTGTCTGGTTACATTTCTTTACTATATCTAATGTTGTGAATGTTATGTAATAACTTTGGTACAAATCTTTTTTCTTGGCTTCTATATTCAATGAAATCCAGACCAAAGTGCCACTGAGACATTGAGAGTACTATAAAAATGTAAATGAGTCTACTATCCATATGAGAATTTATAAGCTCTGCAAACTTCCAGGTTTTTGTGTGGACTTATGAGTGTAGAAATTATCAGATCCTGGACTGGCATTCACCAGTTTTGAATTATTGGAAACACTGTCTTTCCCCTCATCAGAAAAAATGCCAAAAGCTTGCGCAAATCAGGAGTGCAGAAGAAGGCCTGATGCTGGTTGAAATAAAATGTTCATACTTAAAACCCAGTAAAAATTTTCACAAAAGTGATTTGGGTTTTTGGCAGATGAACTAAAATTCTATTACATGACAAATTTACAAAAAACCATTACTATCAATTCTCCCATTCAAAGAAAATTTAAAACATTATTATAATATTTTGCAGCACCAACCACTTATTCATTTTTAAAGGATCACAAAACAAGAACTCATATGCTTTTACAAATGCTCCAGGGCCATCTATTGAACATTTACATTCTCTACTCTGAAGAGAGACAACAATGCTTAGGGCTAACTGTGTCTTTGAAAGACATCAGAAGCCACTCGATGCAAATTTTTGGAATTAGGTTAGTGCAAAGCCAGATTCGTAGTTTCTATTCACATAAGGCAGATATGAGAAAAGAGCATTGAGCTCCAGAGCCCACATAGACAGGAAAGCCCAGCCCTGGAGCTATGGTGCATATGGTAGCAACTGTGTGCTGTCTTAGCAGGGAAGGCTCTCTTTGCATGCAGCTAGGGTGTCTTTAAAGAATAAAACCTAGTCCAAATGCAATGCATTTCTTCAAATTCATCCTGCATCATCTAAAACCTGCTTTAGACTCAGCAAAACTACAAATGGAAATTGCAATAGTAACCACCAAGTTTTATAAACAGTTTGCACTACATGTGCAAACTGTGAGTCTCACTTTTTGCTCAGTGAGTCCTCCTCACTGAGCAAAAAGCACTTTCGAGCTGCCAATTATGATATGAAATACCAGCTAAAGTTTCTCTAATTATCTAATATTCTTCTTACTGTTATCATATTTATTGATGGATTTGATTTGATTTTGGACTTTTATTCCTCCAGAGATAAATCTGAAAATTTCAGAGGAACTTTTCAGTTAGAGAGAAGGGCATAAGGGGAGTGGTCCTGCAAAAGAGGAACATGGAGGGGACAGATGGATCTTCATAGGCTTCCTCTCTTCCGGTGACAACACAGCTGGGCTATACAAAGTCTTATGTCCAATTCTATTACCTAATAAAGGGAACAAACATGTAGAGGTGTGCAGGCACTGTGGAGGAGAGGATATAGAATGGGGAGTAATGATCTGACCTTAACATCCTGGCTTTCCCATCGACTAATGCCATACCCACCCCTAAACAAACTCATCGCTCTTTTCCTGCCTTGTCTAACTTTGTTTGCCTGCCTCTAAATGGGACTTCCTCTCCTGTGCTCCTGGGGCTTTCCTTTTTGTTCCCCCTCTTGCTCACACCTCACTGGTTTTATTAAGAATTTACTCTACTATCTTCTTGTGTCCTCACTCTTTCTTCTAACGACACAGCCTTAGCCAGTATGGTTTCCTACACCCTTTCTACAGTCCTGCTTTGCACAGCTGCTTTTTCTCATGTCTTTCCCCTGCTGCCCACTTCCCTGCCAGTATCCATCCTGAGATTTTCCCCTCTGCCCTCTGTCCTGCTATGCTGCACGTTTTCCTCTGCACAGCAGCTGTGTGTATACAATAATACAGCCCACCATCGATAATCCCAGGGTGGGTTGCATGGGGGGTGCTTGCAGAACCTGTGCTGGTGATTTTGTAAATGAAATTAATGGTTCCCTAGAAATAATCACCAGCAATGTGCTCCACAGGCAGTACTTGAACCAATGCTTCCAGACTACCATTGCCCCTTTCTTTCAACCTTCTAAGTTCAAGGGATAAGTTGCACATGGATTTTTTTCTGAAGTGATCAGCACTGTGTACAAGCAGAGGCTGTTAAGAGATAATACTTCTGTCCCTGAATCTCTTCCCAGCTGCTCCTTGCTCTTGTTCCTGTCTTCATAAATTCACTTCTAAATCTCATATCCTTCATTTTCACCAGACTAAAGTTTTCAAAACAAGTCTTGGCATATCTGGACTATTTCCTTGCTATATATAGACCAAAATAAAATGGCCAGTTACAGTGTGACTAGTGAGAACATACGGAACGCCTCACAGACATTAGAAACAGCTAGCTGTGGAAAAGTGTAATTAACTCATAGGAAGGCTACTGTGACATGAAGGAAGAATTTGTACTGGGTTCTGCTACTGGATCTGACCTGGTCTTATGGAAAACTATACTCACAAGCAGGGAACTTTTGAAACTTTTGGAAACTTTTACAAATATATATATATGCATGCATATATATATAAAGCATAAAGAACAAAAGTGTTAAAGGTGCTGGATTTGATCCACATATGTAGACAAATCTTGTGAAGAATGGGGGAGCATCACTTTTTTTGTAATGTTTCTGTTTAAATTAGCAATTCAAGTCTACCGAAATTCAAAGTATAGGAATACTGAGACTGATGTTCTGAAAGCAGAGTTTTCTCTTTTCTATATTGGATCAGATTTGACTCAATTTGTCTCTATAGGAAATAATTTTTTAAAAATCTTTTCTATTGCAACCAACAAGTTTAGTAAAACAGTCACATTATTGTAATTTAAAGCATTCTTTGCTGGTCACAGTGCAAAATAATGACTGAAGGATGGGATGGGATGGGATGGGATGGGATGGGATGGGATGGGATGGGATGGGATGGGATGGGATGGGATGGGATGGGATGGGATGGGATGGGATGGGACGGGACGGGACGGGACGGGACGGGACGGGATGGGACGGGACAGGACGGGACAGGACAGGACAGGACAGGATAGGATAGGATAGGATAGGATAGGATAGGATAGGATAGGATAGGATAGGATAGGATAGGATAGGATAGGATAGGATAGGATAGGATAGGATAGATAAATTTCAACTCCCAGATGCTCTAGGATGGATGGCCTCACATACTGGCTCTAATCAAAGGCTTGGCCCAAATGATGGAAGTATGGAAGACAGTAAAAAAAATTGGAAGAACTTTGAAGTGCAGTTTTTTAATTCCAGTGCCACTGCCATGTATATAGGAATCTTCAGAAATGCTGCTAAATTTTGGCATGGGGTAAGAGAGTATATGCAAAATAGAAGAAAATTTAAGGATATGCAAAATAGGAGAAAATATAAGGACTGAACAATGGACCAGCCACTGAAAAAATGATACAGCCAGTAAAAAGTGAGCTAAACAAAGCCAACTACTGCTCCACACATTCTCAGCTGTGATACATTAATGCACAGAAAAGAGGTGTGAAATGTCTGAGAAGAAACACAATATGAAGAGGGTTTTATGAATATGGGGAGATCAGTGACAAAATTTATTCTATTAATTTCACCAGCATCCCTAAATACTCTGAGCAGACCCTCAGGTAGCTTGCATCAGCTAAAGTTCTGCCGCCAGATTTTGGATATTGGGCACTTCTTAGTTATATTTAATCTAAGGTTATTTCCTATTTTTTGTTAATAATCAGCTACAGCCTACTGGCTACAGGCCACTGATAGGTGAAAAGTCAACAGACATTTCACTCTGTTTGTCCTGTTTCAGACTAAGGTTTGTAGGCCGCACCTTGCAGGAACGTTATTATGGGAGTTATTAAAAATCTATTTTTGCTGAAAACAATGCAAACGGAAGGAAGTGAGCCTGTCAGGAGACTTATTTCCTATTCAAGCCGACAGGTAGTTGGAGAATGGCCATCTGGAGTTTAAAAATTGCCAGTCAAGCCTCTCAGATTTGTCCCTTCCTGCATTAACACATTCACTCTGGATAGCACAGCGATGTTGTCATGGCACGACAAACAAGAAGCAAATTTCAGGAGGGAAGGAACTGAAGGAAGTTAGTTAGCCATGAGAAAAATTGTTTGCTCTTGCAGTGCTAATAGCCAAGAGGCAAACACTTGGACACGATCCACTCATCTGGAAACACTTTTGTGTCATGGGAGCACCAAGGTACCGAGCACAAGGAGCCACGGGGCGAGGGCTCGGCTCCATCCCCACAGCCTGCCTGCTCCCTGGCTCCCACAGCCAGATAGGCAAGCGTCCCAGCTCACACTGCTTTTGGCAAAGCAGAGCTTTCCTTCTGCCTGTGGTTCTAGGGTGCTAAATCTTCATTTCCTGAAAACAGGAAAACTCTCCACCTAAAACCAGCTCTCACCCTGAGTCCTGCTGCTCCTTCTGCAAGGAATTGCACATGACCCCATCCCTCTGGTTAAGTGGGTCTAACAAAATCACAAGCAATCAATGTGAAAAGTAAGTGAAGCCTTTAGGAGAGGAAAACTCAGCAACCCTCCAGCACCTCCCCCCACAGCTGACTATCCCTTTTGCACTTCACTGTGTTGACAGGATTACCCTACAGTTTTAGACTCTAAGTGGCATAGGACTTCTGAGCTGAAGTCCATTTTCCTCACCAGTGAGTGAATAGGAAATTGCCTGCATGACTGGTTTGCTTGGCTTGTTGCAGTCCCTTGTGCTGGCTCCAGCAAAATTTGTTTTCACCTTCATCATGCTTTAACTCTTGGCTAAGAAAACATCACTCGCCGAGGGTCTGTCACCAGAGTGTGGTTTGGCAAATGCATGTGTTGCAAAATACTGCCTGACCTAAAAAAAGCTTTTATATAAGAGTAAGTCTTGCACGTGGATCCGAGCAATCCCAAGCACAAATACAGGCTGGGGAGAGAATGGATTGAGAGCAGCCCTGAAGAGGACTTGGGGTGTTGGCCATGAGAGGCTCAACATGACCCATCAATGTGCACTTGCAGCCCAGAAAGCCAACCATCTCCTGGGCTGCATCAGAAAAATGCATGTCCAGCAGGAAGGGAGCAGATTCTGTCCCTCTGCTCCACTCTCATGAAATACTGCATCCAGCTCTGGGGCCCCCAAAATAAGAACATCATGGACCTGCTGGAGTGAGTCCAGAAGAAGGGAACTAGGTTGGTCACAAAGGTGGAGTAATTCTCCTACAAAGACAGGGTGAGAGAGAGTTGGGGTTGTTCAGCTTGGAGAAGAGAAGGCTCTGGCAGACCTGACACCAGCCTTCCGATACCGAAAGTGGGCCTACAAGAAAGATGGAGAGGGACTTTTTTCAAGGCAATGTAGTAATAGGGGAAAGGGGAAGAGCCTTCAAAATGAAATAAGGTAGGTTTATATTAACTGTAAAAAAGGAGTCCTTGACTATGAGGATGGTGAGACACTGGAACATGTTGCCCAGAGAGGTTGTGGATGCCCCATCCCTGGAAGTGTTCAAGACCAGGCTGGATGGGGCTCTGAGCAACCCCCTTACTATGGCTAGGGACACTTTCTGACACTGGAAGGTGTCCCTAGCCATGGTAAGGGGGTTGAAACTGGGTGAACTGTAAGGTGCCTTCTAACCCAGGCCATTCAGTGATTCTATGGTGGGGGTCCCCTTTATAATCTCATCTCTTCCCTTCATATTCATTTTATGCCTGAGTACTGTATACATACGCAAAGGCAGAGTTTGATCAGTAGAAGCTAGAAAAGAGGGGGGGAAAAAGAGTCAGAACTTTTTGGAAGCATTTCCATTCAGGGGATTGACAATTATGAAGGCTTTATTCCACTTTTTAAAGTTGTAATATTTTGAAGGAAGATTACCAAATTCATACACTTGACAGAAACTATTGTAAGCATTCTGTGTACATGGGGAAAAGCAAATCTCTATTTGAAAGTCATGACCACCTTCAAAAGAAAGAGCATCCTATCTCCACCAAATTTTCAGGCCCCATTTCAGGACCCTGCTGAATCAGGGCTCTCATGAGCTGAACTAGGGCAGCTGGCATTATTGAATATTAATGTGGTAAGGTAATCTCTCAGCGATCCATGACACTTATGTTTTTGGTTTTACTTAAGTTGTAATTTTCAAAGTTGGACAAGCATGGAGGAAAAAACCACCTGGCAAACAAACAAACTTTAAAAATTAAAGGAATTTTCCAAGTTTGCTGGATTTGCAAGGCTAGGCATACTGCAGCTTGATTAGTAGTCAATGAAGGAGAAACAATTACACACCAGAAAGTAACATTCAAGAGCTCATGAAATGTGGCCCCAATGTGTTTCTTTTTTCCTTTTTTTTCTTTTTTTTTCTTTTTTTTTTTATATGTGAAGGGATCAGCTGCTATGGTAACAAGCAAATAAAGTAAATAATTCCAACAAATTATTCCATGAATTGGACTTGTGAAATCTGTGAACAACGTTATGTTCTCCTTCCATTCTCTTGTAGTACAGAGCTGGTCAAATGTGCTGCTTTGAGCCTGAACTTGCCTGTTGCTCCCTTATTTTCCTCATAGCTGTTCTAACACACACCACCAGCTGAAACACACAAGGTGATGCAAGGTGAAAGGCTGACCTCAAAATCAACTTGGAGCATGCTAGAAGCCAAGATTTCTCATAACATCATAGAAATATGTGGAGTTCTTTACTCCACAAACTGCACTAGGAGCAACCTATGTGCTACCTAAAGAGACAGACTCATACACAAAGTGTATACTCCTTCTATTCTTTATTTAACCGTGTAAAAATGCAGTCATCAGGTGGACCTTAGGCTAACCATCTGATTATATAATCCATTTTCTGCCTGTATTTGCAGTGCAGAAATCCCATGTTGAATGTTTCTTTCAGTTTCCCTGCTGGATTTTGTATGGGCAGTTTATACCTGATTTATTTCAAACTCTGTTTATAGTTTTTATTTCTTTAAAAAGTTGTTCTTCACCTCAATGAATGCTCATATTCACTCTTTGAATGGCATGTTTTATACTCAGCCTTGAATCCTTGGCAAACTATATACTCAAGATCTACTAAAATATTATATCCTTGTGGAGATAGTAAATTCCCTTGACCTTTTCCTGTAAAGACAGATAAGTACCATAATCATTTGCCTCAATTACACCTGCTATGCCATTTTCACTTTGATTTCGAAAGTTGAATTTATTCTTTTTAATCATTATTAAGAACATCTGTATTTCCTGCCAAGGCAGTCTTATAAAAACACTGGAGGCATATGAGAAAAATTCCTCTGAGGCCTCAGGCACATTGATCTGTCCTGAGAATGTGAAGTGAGGAGAGATTGATGCATGGACTACCTGTCCAGGAATTTGGTAGTACTGGATTGGATTTTCCATGGTTTCTCTCTCTCTTAATTTTACTGAAATTACACATTAGTCACATGTATGCATCCATGCACACACACAAATGTGTAGACACAGACACACAGATACACAGACACACAAAAAGTGCCCCTTCAGAGCCATGAGGATAATGTTAGACAAGATCTGGCTGCAGTTTAGTCACAGACGGAAAACTGAATTTCCACACCTTCATATACATTTTTGAGCGTATAATTTCTGTTTTAGCTATATAGCTGTAGCTATTTGTAACTTAAATATTACATATGGTCAATGTCCCCTCCAAAGCAAACTAGGTGAAAGGAAAGAGTAGTTACCACTGGAATTATAATTGTCAGTAAAGCATAGAGCCGGGATAGGCAACTCCAAGGAGAGCCTTTGATTTAGAATTAAAAAAAAAAAAATAAAAAGAAAAAGAAATTTAAAATATCTTTCCATCTATTTATCTTTCTCTGTTATCTCCTGGAAGACCTGCTGAAGGCCGCTGATATCTTTCCAGTGACTGGATGAAGATATTATGTAAAGTGCAACGCGAAATCATTTCAAAGTCAGCTACTTTTTCAACAGTTCATCCTCTGTTTCTGAAATTCAGACAGTGAGACTGTAGCCACTTGTGGCTATTTCTAGAAAATTGAGAACATGAATATCTCTTCTTCCTTTAGCAATATGAATTATTAAGGCCAGAAGACAGACATTTACGAGTCATTAGGCTGACCTCCTGCAACACACCAGTCTTTGAATTTTACCCAGAAATTCTTGCAAACCCATAACTCCAAGCTGACTTTGATCATACTGTAAGAAAGGTGTCCAGTTTTAATTTAAATATTTCAAAGGATGTAGAATCTATGAAATCGCCATGGTAGTTTGTTACAATGAATAATTACCCTCACCCCTAAAAATGAGTTACTTATTTCCTGTCTGCATTAACATAGCTTCAGCTTTCTATCACTAGATCTCTATTTTTTTCCCTTATCTTCCAGAATTAAAAAGCATTTATCTATGTAGGTAATGATAGAAAGTGATTAAAACTTTACTGTAAAAGGACAGTATACAGAACATTTTTTAAATCGCCTTCCCAGTTATACTGTAAAGAAAGAGTAAACACTGAATGAAATTACTGTGAAGCAGAAAAGATCAGACTTTTCCCTCAAGCCACTTTACTTGAACAGGCAGAAACAAAGCAACTAATCCATAAGGATCTGTGTTAAAATAAACAGCTTTATTATGCCCTACTTTGCACTTTATTTCCACATGCCCCAGTGTTTTGCAATACAGATTTGGTTTAGATTGGACTGTCAGTCTTGGCTCCACATTTTCAGTATTTAAGTCAGACTCACAATATCACTTCAATGAGATGTGTAGGCCAACAGCAACTTAGCTTAACCTCCTTACCTCCTACCTGAGACAGGCGACCACACTAGATATCTGGAGAAGTTCTGGTGTCTAATGTGGTGGTCTGTATCATTTCTTTGATGCCATTGATGGAATCCTAGGGGACCATTCCAGCCCTGCCTTGTACCCTGTATCACTCACTTGGGTGGGGATGCCCAGTACAAATGCTGGCCCACAGGCAATGACTTTATGCAGTGGGCAAGGAAGCAAAAGGGACTGTGCCTTTAGCAAATCAGATTTTTGCCTAACTAACCATTTATAATAAGATTAGTGAAAGGCATTCAGTTTTTCAGCTTAAATGCTCTTTGCAACCATCATGGTAAAAACACATGTTTTGTAGTCTGCAATCTTTTTTGGCACAACTGAAACGTTTTGCACAGCTTACTGATTTATTGTCTTGATGATCTTTTCTTTAGCCTTAGCAGTTCACGATGTCTCTTGTGACATTGCTTTTGACAACCTGATACCTGAGTAGAATTCATTCCTCTTTAGGCACTACCAAAAGGTAAC
The DNA here is from genome assembly GCF_035770615.1 of Melospiza melodia melodia. NCBI lineage: Eukaryota > Metazoa > Chordata > Aves > Passeriformes > Passerellidae > Melospiza > Melospiza melodia. The sequence goes on along the minus strand of NC_086194.1, from coordinate 132,149,815 downwards.
AATTTCAGTGATAATTTAATGGTTCGTAATATATACATAAGCCACACAGAGCAGATCAAGTGACATTCACATGAAATGTTAGCCCCAAAACTAGGTCCCTAAATCCCTGTGTAATTACAGCTATCAATATATTTAGTGCACATATATCCACCATCACTTTCAGTGCTCAGTTTGATCCTTTGGATGCAGATTTGCAGCTCCTGTGCTGTGAAGACCAAGCTCAGACATTGTGTGCAGGAATTCTAAGGTGTTTGGCTGAACAGGACAGGGTGGATTTTTTTAATGAGATTTTTGTTGAATTTGAAGAGCACATACACTGCCCAAATGTAAAATATTGTTTTTCTCATTGGTTATTTGTATAGCCTAAATTTTTTGCAGATGAATTCCTTTTTATTCTTAGTTAAGTTTGCCTTTGTAACTAGTGCCAGATTTGCCAGTTAATACACAAAAACATCACAGTCTTGCAAACTGCAGCTTAAGAACAGATCTTTGTGCTTCCTTTGTCATTAAGGTCAACTATCAACAAAATGCAGCCAGTAAATGATGAAGAGACTTGGGAAATGCTTAGTTTTAAAATCATTAATTGTTTTTTATTCCCTTTGTGGCATTTTTATGAAGTCAACTTCATAAAAATTTGCATGATCTTCTCTTTAGGTAATCAAACATCTAGAGACATGTAGACTGGATCCGAAAATGAAAGGTGTCGCTCATTTGGACAGCTGGTTTCTATCTACCATTCCTCAACACACCGGCACTTCTTCCTGCAGTACAATCTGATGACATTTTCAGTATCCCAGCTCTTCAGGCAAGATGGGAATAAAAACGTTTCTCTCTGCTTGTCAGAGAGAAAGACGAATACTCTGCCTAATATTTCCCTATTGACAACCAGTCTCATAACAATTAATTGAGGGGGCAGGAGAGAAACCTGTGCTCCTGCCTTGAGCCCTCACATGCCAAGCTACAGCCTGGAATTTTTACAGCTCTGTCCTGAAACTCTGAAAAGAAGGGTTTACAACAGAAATATTGCCAGACCCTTAACTGTAGCGACGCCACTATAATATTTATAAGTACATTATACTCTTTCCAAACATATGCACTTATTACTTATGTCTCCGCTTCTGCCTCTCTTCTGGGGGACTTTTCTGTATAAACAAAACAGATTCTCTTGCTTATACTTAGAAAATCTAATTGCTCTGCGTCTCTAGCTGTTATACAAATGCCCAAACAGCCAAGAGATTCTTTCACTGCATTTGCACAGCAGTAAGTCTCTACAAAAAACATAAACTTCCTTTTCCACTTTGCTCTTCTTTTCTTTCATAAATCTGCCCATTTCACTTGTGTTTGGATAAGATTCTTCTTTAAAAAAAAAAAAAACAAAAAAGCTAAAAAGATGCAAGTCTGAGGTGGATAGGCCATCAGTTATACAGACCAGCCTTACAAGAGCTGACAATTCTGTCCTTTTAAGTAAACAGAGGAACAGAAAAGGTACATAAACAAAAAGACCTCTTGCAGGGCTGACAGCTTGTCTGCTCCAGCAAAAGCAGGTTCCCAGGGAAAGTGATTGCCAAATAGTAATGGGGAGTGACAGGGATTTCCTAGATTTTCCATGAACATCTCAAAGCAGTTTGTTCCTGGGCACAGATATGCCCATTTCTGCTGATGAGTTAGACAGATGTGGCCTGCAGGTGAGAAACTGCTCAGGAGTAGCTAACCCAAAAGAACACAGGTTCCTCCTCTCCACAAGGCTTTAGCAGGATTCAAAATCACCAGAGCTTTTAGTGAACACAGTCCAAGATGTCCTTACCTGCTGCTGGGTTTCAGGTTTGCAAATCAAAGTCAAACTGAGGAATAACCTGACAGCAGCCTCGACTGAGCTTAAAGCAAAATGAAACAGCATTCAATTCTGAAAGAGTAGAATTCTACTGAAATCATCTTTCCTGTGAGATTTTAGCAGTGTTTTAAGCAGCACTTAAGAAGGGTCTAGACCAACTCTAAAACACTAGGAAATCAAACATGTATAGGTATGAATATGTAGCCTGATTCTAGTCACAAGCACTGGGTAAGTTTTCCACTTCAGCTGCATTTTTACCCTTACTAAGAAATATTTCAGTTGCATCTGTTTGAAGCTTTAGATAATTCAGAAATTCAACTACTTTGAATTATGGTATGCATATAGCATGTAAAAAGGAAATAACTGGGGGAGGTTGGGGAAGAATTTTAAGTAAAAAAGTAACACCTAGAGCACATTTACACAGAAATTATATAAGTCAGTTAAATTACTCCTGTGGGGGATTTTCTGGAAAACAGCTTCTCTGGCCTCTCTGATGCTGATGCAGTCTCTCTTATCAGGAGAAATGTATACTGGTCAGCATCTTTCTTCTACAGTTCTTCAGCAGTCATAAACAGGTCATAAAAAATGAAACAACTTTTTTTAAAAAGCTACTTTCACAGAACAAAAGCTCTCTAATATATTCTTTCCTGTTGCACTTTATTCTTTCTTAGCTTTTGCTTTCTCAAAAAAAGGATTTAGTTTTTAGTGAGTAAGCTCCTCTGTCTACACATATGACATATGTGATACGGCTGCAGAAAGAATGGGGAAAGAGTAGACTCAAATTATCCCTAAATTATATGATGAGTTGTCTGAATGACTGATCTGATCATAACAGTAAGAAAATGATGTGAGGTTGGATGAATGTCTATCTTTCTAATCCTGATACTTTTAAGCATGTGAAGACAAAGTTACCTGTAGGGGGAAAAGCATTATGGAAGACTAAGTATAATCTATATGTAGGAGGAATTGTATTAAGACTTTTCTTAGATATATATGTGATTCTTCTGAAAATATTTGCTTAAATTCTGGAGATTAACATAAGTAGAACCTCCCACAAAACACCATAGAACTCAGTCACTAATGCTGAAACCTAGCATTGATAGTAGGTCTGAGTTTTATTATGTGAAAATATGTCTGATCATTCGTGATTCTTTGAATTTGAGAACCTAATAAAAAATTAACCCCTACACTGAAATTATATGGCACAGAGATAAAGCCTAATAAATTCTTTTATTTTCCCTTTGTTTTTGGCATGAGTTGTGTCAGAACACTTTAGCCTTGAATGAACTTTATCCTGACAACTGAAATTGTAAAGCCAGGAAGTTAAGAGACTATTAAGAAAAATGAGACCGAGGGGGCAAAAAAACATACAAATAGGTTTGATGACAAGGAACAAATTTCATTAAGAAGAAACCCACATGAGAAAAAGCAGTTTTTACTTTGCTGTTTTAATGGACAAAGTCAGCAATATAAAACAACCAGGTCATCCATCTATTCCTGCAGGAAAACCACTGGAGCCTTCAATATCATAGTGTCAGCTGCTTTTCTATAGCCTGACCTCATGAGCTAAGAAGCATGAACTCTGCTAAAAAAGATTCCTTTGGGCTCAGTAAGGCTGCCTCCTGTTTTCCAGTTTGCTCTATGTCTGTGTGTGGGTATTGTGACACCTGCAGTCTGATAGGGCTGTTATTGCTCAAACTAGGCAAACTAATTTAGGCACCCGGGGTATTTTTTTTTTAGTCATGCTTAAGCAGCTGATTTTAGCCTTTGAAAACAGGAAACAAGTGCTGTAATTGTAAAGAAGTAATCTGGCAATCAACCCATTAAGGACAAGAAATCAAGGGTGGGTTTTGAGGGTTGTTTGTTTTTTTGGGGTTGTTTTTGGGTTGGATTTTTTGGGTTTTTTTGTTGGTTTGATTTTTTGTTGTTGTTGTTTTTGTTGGTTGGGGTTTTTTTGAGCCAGAAGCTTACAGCTGGACACAACCCAGACACTACTTTCCTTAACTAACCCCCAATTCTGCTTAGAGCAGTAAGGAAATGGAGGGGGAGGAAGACTTAAATGGACTGAACCAGAAAATAATAAAAGAAAAACAATACTATTCTCTGGAGAAATGAGTGTCATGATGAAATATCAGTTTATTCTCAGTTAGAATAAATTTGGAAAGAAAGAAAACACAAGAAGATAATTTTCAAAGGAACTGCTCTCATAAAAAATTGATGTGTGTATCATGGGGCTAGCTTTAAAAAGGAAGCAATAATTTAAAGACCATTCTCTTTCCCAGAACCCTTGCTTCAAATTTTTAACAAAATAGTCAAGGGCAGAGCTATTTAGAAAAGCAGTTAGATTCACCTGAAAGCTATTTGGGCAGGTTTTGTTTCTCTTCCTTTTCGTAATATATTCTGATTAACAGCTAAAATGTAGGAGAGCTAAGCTGTTAAACCAAACTTAGAAAATCAGAGTGGCCAATAGAGAGAATGCTAAATTGAAGGAAGAATCATTTTGCTTTCCCGCTGCCCAAAACATAACCAAAAGCTCTGCACCTACAGCTCATGAGTCACATCTTGACCTCAGTTACACCCATAAGTGAAAAACAGGTACTGCAAGTGCATAGCTAATTAACAGCTTTGTTTCTAGGTGTTAGAAGACCAAGCAAAGTTCCGGTAAATTTCACTCCTGAAAAACTAAATCCAACATTTTTGAGAAATGACAGGACAACAGATACAGGCAGCCAGCTATGTAAATCCATGACTTGGCTTGTCAACTATGACATAGGGCAGGGTTCCTGGGCAATGTAGAGACACAACCATCTTCTGGTTTTTTGCTTCTGGACCTGTAATGAAAATTTTGAATTTGGGTCTGCCTTCCACGGTTATTTGCCGAAGGTGATGGCCAGCAGCTGCCTCTAACCTCCTGCCTATGTTCCAGCACTACTCACCTGAGCTGTGGTACTTTTGCACACAGTGTCTCCTCAGTTATTCCTCAGGAATTTCCTCCCACACCACTGACAGCAGTGCAAACCACATGAAAATGGAATGAGTCCTAAGACACTGAATATTTCCCCTCCCCATCCTGGATGTTTACAAGCATTCTTTGCTGTCAAAACAATATTAGTACAAACCAGTGATTGTGCTGGGGTATTTCAGTCTAAGCATGTGGCTAGATATATAGAGAAACACTCAGAAAACAACTTTCTTAAACAAATAAACAGCTGAGCTCTTGAACTTTATGCTCACAGTAATCTCTGTCATCATTAATCACACTCAGTGTTTGACATAGTAGCTTAAATGAGGGGGCATGGAGAGCAGGGGAGTAGAGTAGAAAAAAAGTCATAACCTTCTGTTTAAACTATCTGAGAACCATTTTCTTAAACCTGGAATATAGGATGGGTCAGATCCATCTGCTCAGGAGAGCTGATCTTGTGAGGAGACAGACCCAATACCTTTGGCATGAGTGATACTAGATGTAGATGGATGGCATTCACTGTTAATTGCTAAAAGCCCAAAAGTCCCTTGCAAGAAGCCTCCATAGACCAGCACAGCTTCTGTACCATAGCTTTTCAGAGTCTGTTTCTGTTTAAAAATTATAAAAACACAGTCCAACTTCTTAGAATGAGAGTTGCTGCATTAAGAAGATGCTTAGGGAAAAGGATCACTTCAGAAGTCTTGAAGAGGACTCAGATAAGGACCACAAACTACTGCTTCAATCAGTACCCTTGATTTTCCTATGACAAGTTTCTCACCTATAGTGACAAATCCAGGTGGAGAAGCTGAGGTGGTTCCTGTTGTCAACATGTCTTATTCTCCTATGACACCAGAACATTATTGATTGATATACAAGTTACTGGAGTCATTCACATTATTTTCTTTGGGAAGGGGTATGAAGAGAAGATGGCTGCTGGAGAGATTGAATGGGGAAAAAGATGTGGGCAAAGAAAAACAGATTATTTTTGCTGCTAGCAAAACTTGCTTTTTCCCCCCTCATGGTCAAATAGTGCTGTTCAGCTGATGAAAACCAGATGGACCCTCAGACATTTGATGAAGCAATAAGGTCCGCATGCTGAATGCTAACATGAAGCAAAGGTGCTAATTACTTGCTTGTAGTTTAAAGAAATGCTCCACCTGCACACTATGACTTCTGAACCTTCATTTGCTAGGAACAGGAAAACAATAATGTAAACAACCTGTCCCACTCATTGTTCTTTTAGGAGAGAAAATTTGAATTTTAAGGCAGATTATGACCCTGAGTCACAGAAAAACACTATGCAACCAGATTTGCCCACAGAACTGGTTGAAGAATCAAACCATTTCTAGTAGAGAGAGTAGTCTGGGACCAACTGTGTTCCTTAGTATTGTCTCAGCCTAGCCACAAATAGATCCTGAAAGCCTTTAGCCTCCTGTAAAAATAAAAAAATTAATGGAGTTCTAGAGCTTTAGCAGACAGGCCTGATTCCCAACTGCAGCAAGTGAGCCATGGACCCTGCATGAGACCAGGGACTTCTGTCCCTGCTAACGTGCTGCTGCTGATGGAGCTTGCTTTGCTGCTGGTATGCAACAACTGATTGACTTGCTGGCTTCCACAAACAACACAGGCTCACCAATGAAGCTCCAGAAGCTGGGAAGGTGACAGCTCTTCCCTCTCCATTCTTAGTGTTATGTCTCATGATGCACTACAGAATAATTAAACCTTGAATTGAATGATGTGGTGTTGGCTGCCTTCCTCACCCTGGCCTTTTCCCACATTGTCAAATTTCCTCTTTTCAACTACATTGCCTTGCCTCCCTTAATTTTATTTCAGGACAGATTTCCACCTTCCTTCATCATTTATTCTTTTTCTCCTCAGAAGTCCCTGCACTACAGGGACCTACTTGTGGCTGCAGCAGGGACAGAGATGAAGGTATAGGATCAGGTGGGTGTAGATACATCTCTCCTTCCAGGGCAGAGTTTGGAAGACAGGCATCCTTGCCTCTGGCCAGTCAGCAGTCAGCAGCACTGCAGTGTTGTGCTCCTGCTTCTGACACGCTTTCGTTCAGCAGCTTCACGTGGTGGGGAGCATGGCAGAGAAAACAAGTTCATAGTGTGACCCTGTCTAAAATCAGCAGAGCAATCCTCTCCTTGTCAACTTGTACCCAACTTCCTGTTTTGATGCACCATTCCCTGACTACTATTTAATCCCAATTTGGCTCTAAAAACATTACAAAATACATTTTTGGCAACGGCTTTCTGAGATTCCTAGCAAAAAAATTCATTTTTGGGAAGATGCCGAAATCTAATAAATCTCTTCAGGAGAAATGTTTTCTAACTATAGCTACTGTGACCACTTGTTGCATTTAAGCACTGATGTTTGGAAATAACCTGTTGTGGGAGAAATTTCTACACACTTCTCTGTAAATGATTTATAAGTACTGTTGTCACCAAAAAGGCTACCTCCCTATGAAATTGCATGACCCTGGGACAAGGGACAAGATTAGACATAAGAGACAAGCTGAAACAGATCTTGAATATAATTCAGAGAATGGTGACCTTTCACAAATGAAACTACAATAACAGGAGTCCTGGAAGTAACAAGTGCTACCAAATAATACCTGAGGAATAATATGGAGTAGATCTCTCTGTAGTCTGCAATACACAGATCTGCATCCTCTGAAATAAGAGTAAGGTCTAAGATCTTAAGGAAGGTAAAATTAAACAATTGCAGGAGTATTTATGACACAACCCTAATAATTTGGGGAATGAGAAAATACATGGTATTAGAACAATATTTCATGGTTTCTGGTTGCACTAGAAGTTTCATATGCTTGATATTATTTTCAGCTTGAAGGTGCTGCTGGAGAGGGTCTTCCTTTTACTTGATAAATACTTGGGTTTTAAAGAGATGAACTCTAAGTAGAATTTCCTCTGATATTCCTGAATGTATGGAAAAGATCATTCTGCTCAAATAAAGTAAGAAGTAGAAATGGACATGTCCTGGGTGCAGCATACAGCTCCCTTGGTGTATATATACAGAAAAATCCCAAAAGGCATAAGTGGACTCAAGATTAGCAGTTTCTTCATTTCATAGGTTTGCACTGCATATTCTGATGCTTGCTGAAAATCCAAGGAGTATTTTATAATCAATTAGCAAGGTCTCAGAGGGTTTCTCAGAAGCATAGAAGTGATCAATGGACCCCAGATTAGGAGGTGCTCTCTTAGAAACTTTGGAAAACAAATGTTTCCTGGCCTAGTTTCCTCACGTTCCAAACCATGTACAGGTCATACAGTTCAAAAAATCTAAACACAGACAATACATATGATTCTTACTTTAGTTCTATTAGAAAATGCTAGAAGACCAATTTGCATTAATTTTAACTTCACACACAGACTGTTTCTTTGTAACACACTCTCTCTGCTAGGTCATATCTAATAGAAAAATGCTTAATGGCAATAGCTCTTTTCTTACATATCCACAAATATTCTACTGAGATAGCCATAGCTTATTTTTTTTTCTTTTTTCACAAAAATCATACTACTGATTCCTACAACAAAATGAGGCATGAGCTTCAAATGAAACAAGAGGTTAACAATAATTTGGATATTTTCCATGTTAAAATGGTTGGAGCTAATACACTCAGATTATAGACCACATAAGATTGTAAAATGCATGAATTTTTTTAAATACAGCACAAATTTACTAATTAAATCTTTGAACTATGGACAGATATTATAAGAAAGATGTCTCTGAGGGAATATAAAAGAAGACTGGGAAGGACAATGGTGTCCATCTTCAAAAAAGAGGCAGAAGAGGAAAGGGGAAGTTTTTACACTACAACCCCAGGATACCAGAGAAATGCTTAAACAAATAATCAACAAACCATCTGTAAATACCTAGAAAATAAACAATGTGATAAGCATAAGCCAGTTTACATTTGCCAGAACAAACTGTGCAAAACCAAAGTAATTCCTACAACCACATAACAGAACTTGTGGAGAAAGAAGTCATAGTTGTAATATAGCTCATCCAAAAAATGTGCCAGACTATGACATGATATGCTCTGGAGAAAATTATGGAAGCATAGACTAGGTGAAATACAATTCTCTTTTTGGAAGAGAACAACCAATGGCTAAAGGCCTTTTCTTATATCCAGTATTTCTCAGTATTTTCACTAATGATCCATAAAGGACACAAAAAGTATTTATCAAGTATGAAAACCAACTTATTAATCAGATTTGAAAAGGACACAAATAAGACAATCTCTAAATGCACTAGAGGACATAAAAGACACCATAATCCTCCTACATTCATTTTATCAGTCAGAAGGGCACACTTTCCATGGGGCAGAGGACTATTTATTGCCTCTTTACAGGAATAAACTGTTGCATGAACAGCTAGAGAAGTATTTAGATAGAAAAGAACTAGGGGTTATATAGTGGATCACAGGGTGAATGATGCAGTGTTTCAAATGACACGTTGGAAAAGGAAGACAGAGAAGATAAGCAGTCTATAGGAGACTAGATTCTACTTCCTCTTTCAGAGCTTGAGAGACCTCAGCTCTGACTGGAGAACTGCATATTAAAAGCCTACAAAATATGCCTTAGAGGAAAAACTGGAAGAATTGGGGTTACTTGATTACTAAAAAGAGGATGGAGGGGCCATACTAATTGTCTTAAATATATAATAGAAAATTGCAAAAACAAAGTACATGTTTTCTACGCCCTTGGTGTTTAGGACTAAGTTAATAGAAAGACTTAGATTTGGTATTAACAAAGGTTTCTAAAAGTATGAATGGTGAAGATCCCGAGTAAACACAGGAGGAGATTGTGAACTCTTCAAAATGAAACACTTTTAAGAAGTGATCAAACAGGTAAGAAATAATACAATTTGTTGCTGGGCTTGCAAGTGTTCCTCAGGGGTGAAGAGATAGACGAGAATCTTGATCTCATGATCAGAAGGCTGGATTTATTAATTTATGATATATAATACATTATGACTATGCTAATAGGAATAGAGAGAAAAGTCTCAGAAGCTGCTAAGCTAAGAATAGAAAAGGAATGAATCAACAAAGGAGCTCTCCCTGATTCTGTCCCAGAGAGAGCTTGTCTTTGATTGGCCCTTAATTGTAAACATGCAACATGGGCCAATCACAGGTGCACCTGTTGCATTCCACAGCAGCAGATAACCATGGTTTACATTCTCTTTCTGGGGCCTCAGCCTTCCAGAAGAGGGAAAAATCCTAAAGAAAGGATTTTTCACAAAAGATGTCTGTGACAATAATTATGGTTGGTTCTGTCTTCCCATGTTTATCACTTTGAAGTCTTTGTTCTTGTGTTCCTGTGAAATGACAGTCCACAGAGAGCTGATGGCCTCTGAGGTCTTCAGACTCCTATCAAAGTGCATCTCTCTAGTCCAGTTCTCAACTAAAAGTTGAATGGCAAGGGCAGACAGCGGTCCACAGAAGAATTTGAGGTTTGGCAGTGGCCAGTTAGCTGAAAAAGTTTGGACATACTGGCACAGGCCCTACCTCGAAATCTGAACTCATTTTACATCCTACCTTTATTCCACCAGGATCTCCCTGAAATATAAAAAAAGAAAAGGGCAGAGGGTGGAGGGGAGGGAGCACAACTTACCCACTCCCCTCCTCACTTTTTCTTTATTTAAACTCATGGAAACCGGGAAGTTCTCTCAGATTTGCCAGCGGTACAATTTTATTTTTATTTTTTTTCACACAACTAGGGTGGATTAAATTTAAGCACACAAGATGTATAATTATCACCCTGAAATGCACTGCCTGGACTGCATTATTGCTGTCATGAAATTGAATTTATACACATCGAGGAAAGAGCTAGACCTCAAATTGGCTGGACAGTATCAGCAGGGCTGTGACATCAAGGGCCAGCACCTCCAAGAGAGCTCAGTGCTCCCAAACCATGTTATACTTCTGAGTGCTTACTACCAATAAAACAAATGATATGGCTGTATGTTTTTAGGTAGCCCAGATGATTTTTCAGCCAGTCTTCCATGTGCTGAACAGGTAGGTCTATGTGACTCAGTGAGGCTCACTTGGGGAGCTTGAAGACAACATGTTTTACTTCACAGCTTTGGTTCTGCACTTCAGGAGCTGCTCTACAGCAGTGCTGCGGGAGCAAAAGGTCACATGGAATAAACCCACTGCAAACAATCGCCTCTGCTGATGGAGAATGAATCCTAACACCGCTTTGGCAGCTGTGGGTATCAAACAGCAGCTGTACTCAAAGGAGAGGAAAGAACACCTGAGTGTTTGTGCTGCAGCCCCAGCCACAGCAAGCCCCAGCAGGCAGGCAGTGGTCGTGGCTGTCTCTGTCACACCTACCCTGGTCCAACAGAGACACTCTGAGCAGCAGCTCAGCTGGGCTCCAGCTCACCCACAACAAGCAGACCTCACCATGCATTAGGATCTGGCTAAGTTTTAGGCCCATGACACATTTTGGCAGGTTGGCATCTGGTGGTTCAAATGCACCTGCTTACAATTAGCTACAATAAATTCCACATAAAATATCTCATTGCTTGGATCAGGATACCTTGTTCACATACTTATTTTTTAACCCTTTCAGTATCCTAGTTTTATTAAAGGTTAGCCACAGAGGTTTCCTTTAACTTTTATTGACCTTTTCTTCACCAGAGCTTCCCTCTTAAAAATTCAGTTTAAGGACCCTATATTAAGGACAAAAGAAAGGCCATTAACAGCAGTGCAAGAGACTGAATTGTGCTGTATGAAGACAACTAAAGTAAAAAAACCCACTGAACATTCTCTGTGATGCTGAGCAGAAATAGATTAACTCCTAATATGGAGTTAATACTCTCCCAAAACACACAATAGCATTTCCTTGTACTCCTAATTATGACAATAAAACAACTGTGTTTGGAGAGGAAATGAAGAAACACCAGAAATCACCTGGTTACCCAATACACGTGCATTATTGAGCTATAAACTTCCATTTTTGGATACCACCACCACATTCTGCTGCTACAGTGATATTTTTTCTTATGTCTCACAATATGAACTTTAAGAGGGACAGCCTGCCTGGTTTATGTACTATTGTGGGACATGGAGATTTTTACTGGAAAGAAATAATGAACTATCAAACAAGCATGCTCTAATTGTGCTAATAAATACTCACAAAATCCTGTTAACTCCAAAAGCCTGGGGCAAAATGTATTTACTCCAGGAAAATAAGAAGTAAATTAATTTAGGATAGGATGCACCTGGAGGAAGTTTAGACCTAACTGTTGGCCCAAACCAAATGTGAAGGATGTCTGGATCCAGTTTCATATTCATATTCCATCTTGCTTCTACCTCTACAACATGATGGAATGGGAAAAGCCAAACTCCAGATCCAAGGATATACAATATTTCAAGGATTAATATAAACCCTTTTCCTCCTTCAATGAGACATACAGCATCCTTGTAGTCAATATTGTGCAAACTGGATCCATGCATAAGCATATGAAATTTAACTCCATCCATCCATGTTCTCTTTCTTTTGGTAACACTGACTGCGCATCCTTAACTGCATTATTCTCCCAAATGAATGAAGAGTGTTGCTCACTAATACTACAGGCCCACAGCCTGATAGGTAAAGACAGGTACAGATTAAAGATCGACTACTGGCCTTTTAAAAAATTCTTCCACCCTGATTAAAAGTTGAAAGGAAGTTTTTTATCACAAAAAATATTATGTTGGTCTCCCATTCTTTTTATTTTTTATTTGGGACCTCAGTTAAACTGAAAATATAGCTGACATTTAGGCTGAATGGGCATTTGGAATTCAGTATGTTGACAATGAAATCAACTCCTTCTTGTAAAAGCATGGGATTAAATGCAAACTACACTGCAACAATTTTTTTCTTTTGTTTTTTTTTTTCTTCTTTTTCTTTTCTTTGGGTTTTGTTTGGGGTTTTTGGGTTTTTTGATCACTGAGGTCAAGGCATTGTGGCATGTTTATCCTCCCCTACTCTAGCTGGCAACCCTTCTGCTTCCTTTCTCCAACTGGAGGGGAAGGTGAGAGGCTGCTTCTCATTGTCTGGCAGGGGACGTTCGTCCCATGGGAGAGAAGATGCCTTCCTACCAACTACAAAAAAAAGTCTCTGTAGACAGGATATACAGCACACTCCTTGCAAACTTCATTTTGATGTAATTAAGTGATATTCACAAGGCAACATCACTTTATGTGTTACTAAGTTTGCTCTGGCATACTCCAGGGGCTGAGCCCATCTGGGGCCAGAGAGCAAGGAAAAGGCTCAAGACTGCAGACTTCCGAGTGCAAAACCACCTGGCCGTGTTTTAGATGCTTAATCCAAATTGTCACATATAAATGCACACGCTGTTTCAGGCCATGCAGAGCTCACAAGCATCAGAGTTAGAAAAGCTATCTAATACACTTAAAGATGCACTGATTGCTCTATAAAGGAATAGAGGCACCCTAGAGGAGGGCCACAAAGCTGAAAATACAACTGGAGCACCTCCTCAGCAAAAGGCTGAGAAATTTGGAACTGTTCAGTCTGGAGAAGAGAAGGCTGCATGGAGACCTCACAGCAGCCTTCCAGTATCTGAAGGGGGCATTCTGGGAAGCTGGAGAGGAACTTTTCATCAGAAACTGTAGTGGTAGGACAAGGAGCAGTCGGTACAAACTGAAAGGCGTGAAATTCATGTTTGATATTAGGAGAAAAGTCTTGACTGTGAGGGTGGCAAACCACTGGTTGTTCAGAGAGATTGTCGATGCCCAACCCTGGCAGTGCTCAAGGCCAGGTTGGATAAGGCTTAGAGCAACTTGGTCTAAGGGAATATTCTTAATAGTCTTATTAATATTCTCTGGTTATATAAATGAAAATGACACAGAGGTCTCTTGCAATCCTATACAGTTAGTAATAGGGTTAATCCAGAAAACATCTCTGACACTTCAGAAAAATCTCAATCAAGAAAAAAACACGAGTCATAGCTGTAAGGTACCAGAGGAGAGGAACAGGAAAAGTTTCTGTCCACAGCTTTAATCAATTCAAATGTCTGTATCAAAGAAATACAACAGAAGTAATTTTTCATATCTAGCCCACAGAAGCCAGATGCACTTAGAGTGTACATATATACATAAAATTCCCATCAAAATGGGTGGGAGTTGTGCAGCCTCACAAAAGGGGCACAGTCTTCTCACTTGTAGCACTTTAACCATGAAAATTCCAGAGAACTTATCTTGTCACTAGTCTCTTGGGACACATCTGTCTCACATTCAGTAGTTCAGGTAAAGCCGTAAAAAAAAAAAAAAAAAAAAAAAAAAAAGGCAACAGAAAAGCTTTGTGAGGTTTTATTACAGACTTTTAGGTAAAGCAGGGTTCAAGATATTTGCTACTCCAGCAAAGATTTATGCCACCAAAAGCCAACTTGGGCCTTTAATATAAACCAAATCCCCCTATATTTAGTTGAGCATGGAGAATGCAGTATCACATTAAAGTGAATCCAATGGCTGAAAAGATGGAATCTGTAACTTATATTTCTCTCTCTATAATTCTTGTTGACTTGACATAGCACCACTCTCTCCAAACATATTATTATTTCCCCAAAGCTTGAAATTCTCAGGAGAGCTGTAACATCTCAGTCCAACAACTTTGTGACTGCACCCTTTTCATAAAACAATTTCCCTGGGTTCTGTGCTTCCTTGACAGCTCTTTCTCATTACAGAGCTTTCCCTACCTCATTACTCAATAACCTATCCTGAATTGTCCTTGAACACAAAGAACTCCCTCCCTCTCAGGAGGAGACCATGACTCATTTTTATACTCCCTCCCCAGGAACCAGGAGTTCCCCAGGTGCATTTCATAAGGGAGAAAGCAAATGGTTGCTTAGGCAAAAATATGTTTCAGGTGAATGCACATTGAGGCAACAGACAAGCAACATGAAGGAACCAGATTTACCTTTCCCATTGTTTACTTATTCCCAAATCTAATTCCCTTCATAGGCTATATCACCAGTTCCTACAATTGCTCTTGTTTTACACTGTTTGCCTCTGCGTTCCTATATCCTCTTCCCTCTTAATTTTAACATGCTTAGGAAAAGCAAATCACCCCAAAGAAATTCCTAGGGGAAAGTCCTTATGCAGCTATGCAGTACATAAAGAGGAGCTTGTTTGCTCAACTTATTGATGAGCAGAAACTTTGCCAAGCCATAAAGAGCAGGACTGTTACTACTTGATTATGGACAGCTGCTTTACACTGTTACAAAAGGCAGTTTTGCTGCATGTTTGAATTTTGGCTGTTTTTTTCATAACTATTCTGTAAGTGCTTGTGAAAACCTCCAAAGCAACAGCTTAACAAATACTATTCACCATCCTTCTTTTCCTAGGGGAGTCATTGTTATGTTATCCTTACAGGTGTTTTCCTTATAGCAGCCTCAGTATGCAAAGTGGGGCTTGGTGGCTCCACTGCATCATTTTCATTCTCCTTTTACTTGTACTGTGATGTCAAGATTGTTCTGCTTTTCCTGCCCGGTACCTTCTCTGATCTAACTTTCACTGCTAATAAGAGTCTTTCCACTCAATTCCTAGCGTATCATAGAGGGATTTATTTTCAAAGGTGCCGAATTTCCTGTTGCCTGTTACAGTGGATCTTCCTAGAAATCACTGTGATCAGATAGCACACTGTGACTTTGTTCCCCTATCAAATTTCCTTGGCATTAGAAAAGAGTGATGGAGTGCCAATGTAAGCAAAAGTACATGGGCAATTTCTTAGCTGGTGTCACCAAACAAGTTCACTCCCCCACACTAAATACTTACAGAAGTTGAAATTTTACGACACAGGATTTCTGCTGCAAACTGAGCAAACTTTGATCTCCATAATTTCTGGAAAGTGGCAGAAATATTAATTTTTCCAGGCCTCACATATAAGAGACACAAGACTCAGTGGAAATGTAAAAAAGGAGACCATGAAATCAAAAGGAAAAGGAAAGGAGGAGAGGAGGCCCTTTGTAAGAACAGCTGGAGGAAGAAAAACCCTTCAAGTGCTGCGCTGGCTGCCTCCATCTCTCTCCTCAGAGCCCATGCAGGTGCTGGGTCTGCTGGTGGATTGTGACCTGCTGGCTGATGGCACGAGTGATGAATTACAGGCTGCACCTGGCCCTGGCCATTGACCTCCAGGTGGGAGCCCTGCCCAAGTCAGGGGTCCTTCAGTGGCCTCAGCATGCAGTGCAGATGCACGTGGCACAAGGAGATGGATGAAATATATCTCACCAGAGGTGTGAGGCATGATGTGTTCCCACGCACAGACAGTGCCGCTCTGTTCAGCCCAAGGCTGGATACGGTGCTTTCCTTCAGCAGGTTTATAAAGCACATCAGGAAGGAGGTCAGTACTATTCCTTATTGTTTGCAGACTAAGACAATGGGGTAAAGGTGAAATAAATTATTAAGAACACCCAGGAAATGTCTGGCAAGGCCCGGAATGGAAGATAGCTCTACTCTGGTGCCTACATGTGGATTTGCTACAAGATTATCCATTCTGGCCTGTCATATGTAAGAACAGACATTTTACAAGCAACCTTTCCTAACATGATTTTTTTTTTCTATTATTATTCCTCTTAAAATAATCCTACCATTAAAACACAAGTGAATTCACAGGCATAAAACTCCATTTAAATAACATTATATTGACAGAACCTGACACAAAGCCTGGAAATTCAGAGTTATGGTTGGCATTCCCTGCTGAATTTTAGTCACTATGTCTTTTATTTTCCACATGAGCATTAGTGTCAGCCTTAAGTGTGGATTTCCTGACTTTTTCAGCCTGTGTCATAACCTTCACTTTATTTAAACACAGAATTTTTCCTGCAAATATCTACTGAATAGGTCACCAGAATTACAGTGTCATTTTACTGCTTCTAAAGTAGGACCTGGCAAGTAAACTAAGAAACAATGTAAATCTTGATCCAAAGGCCTAACCAAACCCAGTCCTAATTTTTCTGACTTTACAAAAAAAAAAAAGATGGCTGTGGGTTTCTTTAAAAATAAAAAAAAAATAGCATATTTTGGTTTTTTCTGTCTAGGACTAGTAGGAGAAATTAAAACACTAACAACAAGTCTTCTCTCATTACCTTGCTCTGCTGTTGCAAAGGCAGGGAATGTCGGCAGTTCAGCCATTTGCTCAAATGCTCTTTCCCAGAAAAACTGCCAGGACTCCCATCAGTGCCCTGAATTTTTGGCTGTGATGAACCAGTCGGGTCACTGCAGTTCCTAGTGCATGCAGAAGGGAGATGTAGAGTCAATATGAGCAGTGGAGTAATTTGCATGGGGAAGGAATACGTGCATTCTACCATCAGCATGTCATATCTCCCTGCTACTCACAGGCACACATCCAGACACATGGCATTTGGCACGAGCCTGGGTGATGCGCTGGGTACACCTATGCAGGCAGACCTGTCCCATGAGAACAGGGCTAAAGGTGCATGGGCACACTCCCTGTCATCTGTGTCTGATGGAGAAGGGATGAACAACAGTGAAGACAACATCAGCAAAGAGTATCTGCCTCAGGAGTCCTCCAGCTCCATCTCTGATCAACCTGGGAAAGAAGGCCAGGCTGCAGGTTGGTTATTTGGTCCTGCAAAGCCAAATCTGAATTCATGACTAGAAATGATCTGCTCGCCAGCCCTTTGACAGACCACCAGTATTATCTGTACTGCTTTCTCTTTAAATCTCCTTGATGCAAAATCCCCTAATTTGGACATTTGGTATATATTATATCAATTAAAAGTACACATGTGCTGGGGCTGCTCAGCTGCACCTGTACAGGACTGAAGGCATCAACAGAGCTTTGCTACTTAGAACTCCACTGAGCCCTGGCCCAAATCTGCCTAATTCCAGCTTCTAAAAATATGGCTCTAGTAAGTAACTGAGTGGAAGAAAACTGGGAAGATTGTAACTTTGTCTCAGACACAGCCTGGTATTTTAAAATAAAATACTAGATAAAGACTACTTCTTTCACTTATGCAATTTCTAAAGCCTGTCTGAGAAACTTCAGGAGAGGGTCCAGTTCAGTCTCTTTAAGATAGAAAATAAGACAAGTCCTTATCACATATTTTACATAGAAGCTCACTATATACTGTGGCTCATTTAAGACTTGATAGTGAAATTGCAAAATTGAGATCAAAGTAGTTTTCAAAAACATAATATTCTTTTAAGTAGAATCTGTAGATTATGCAGTGTTTCCTGGGTACGCATAAACAACCCGCTTCATGAAACCTCATCATTTAGTAGTCTTGAGACAATGGTGCATTCTTACAAAACTTGTCTGTGACAACTCGTTATTATAGCAGAAAACTAAACTAACACGTCCTTAGGCCTGATCACTGAAAGGTCTGTTCTCAGTTTAGGATCACATTCTGCCTAACACATAGAGAAAAAAAAATCTGTAAGGCCAAAGAGAAAAACACATCCCAGACTAAGGACAGTATAGACTTGGACTTCCGCATGTCTTCAACACATCCCATTAGGCCCATTTGCAGGTCTGTTAACGTGATCCAAAACTCAAAGAGGCCAAACACTTTGTGTCTCAGTTGTTCTGGCACTAGAGCTGTCCCTGTGGTTTGCAGCCACACTTGTCTCTCCAGTGCCAGAAATGTGCAGTGCAGAGCTGGCCCAGCACCGCTGACAACTGTGAGACGTTTGAGGGAATGAGCAGCCAAAGCCAGAACCATGCATGAAGCTCACTTTTGCAAGATCTCAAGACTTTCTTCTGGGCCAAGCCAGGGATCTCAGTGCCTAACTCCCATTATTTAGGGAGAAGGCAGGCATCTGATTTCCCTGTGGGCATAACCTCTTCTCCAGGAAGGCTAACATAGGAACTTATCAACTTCACATGTATGTCAATACTTAAACACAACTTTGAAAAGTCTTTTCTTCTGCTGTGAGCTTTTCTTTTTAATTAGAATAAATAATTAAAAAGGGATAAGATTGTAATTTCCAGGATTGCTTTTGCACTATCAGTATATACCTATATACAGAATCAAGCAGAACACTGAACTTCTTACACTGAGGTCTCAAAGATGGAACAAGGAAAGGAAAAAAAAAAAAGCTCATCTCATTTTCCCAGTGGAACAATGCAGTGAGCCGCGTGAGCACCTTCCCGCATTGCACAGCTGGGGCTTCCACTTGAACACAGCAGGAACAAGCAGGGGGATTGTGGCAAGAATCAGCCTGGCCTCCACACCTTGAAACACTGCCTTGAAACATCATATTTGGGTCAGTCAGTTGTACAGGATGGGGAGCCACCATCTGAGAAGCCGATAACACCTGCCAGTCATCAAACCACCTGCAGGAGTGGATGGGAAAAAAGTCCAGCAGTGCAGCCCCAGACCCAGTGCCAAGTGTCCCAAGCACCCATGCAGCTGGAGAGCTCTCCTTCCACATCAAGAGACCTATTGGTACCCAGTCATGGAGACTCCAAGCCATAGGCTCTCATCTGGGAAAAGAAAAAGTGTCAGAAAAATTCTAAATGTGAAGGATAGTCTTTTCCTCAATACATAGTGTTGCAAAATCCAGTTTCATGCTTTTGTGATTAGTAACTCAATTGCAGTGCTTGTTCCTAAAATTACATCGGAAAGACTTCAGGACACTATGCACAAACATGTGTATTAGAACATAGAGGCTGTTCCCAAAAAGGTAGAAAAAAAAATCCATTTTTTTCTCAAATCCAGAAACTTTGACATCACATGTATGCATAAGAGATTAAGTGAAATGCCAAAAGTAACAGTTTCAATTGGATTTCATTACTCTGTGATGAGGTTGTCCTCTGTTATTTTTGGTATAGCTCTTAATGAGCTGAGCAACTATGCCAGTCTAATAAAGATTTGCTTAAGGTCTTTCTTCAATTTATAAAATGCAGTTTTAAATAAATCACAATTTATTCTGACTAAGGAGTAACATAAAAGACTCGGTTACAGAGCAGAAGTTTCTTTTGTGTTCATGTACATAAGAGGGTTATGTTGGTGATCTCCTTAGCACTCCCTTTTCTCCCCCTTTTTTTTTCCTCTGGATTTCCATCAAGCATGCACTCTTCTTTTAATGGTCTGGAACTAGAAGTTTCATGGGGTGGAGTTGAAAAAAATGGGAGAGAGGAAAAATAATTTCACACTTAATACCTGATAGGGTGGGTCATTTTTGCAGAATGGAATATAATTTATTTTAATTTCTTCACTGAATGAAATACATTTGTCCCATGTTCCTTACACCTCATTGAGACATGAATGTCTCCTTTATTCACATACTCTGAAGAAAGATGTCTTCACTTTGGAAAAGACTCTGGTTAGTCAAATAAGGAGGAGATTCTCCGAGTATGAATTGCTTAACAAAAATGGCATATTTCATAACAGAAATGAAAAATCAAAAAGACCTCTCCATTTCTCTGCATGAATTCTTTGTCTAAATGAGTGCCACATGTCATGGATCTCAAGGAGAGAGGGGAATTTTTCTTTCTGAATCTCACATATGGTACACAGTCTAAATTGGACAGACATAGAAATGCAAGCAAACCATGCACAGTTTTGTCATGTGGGCTCTTAGGATACAAATACTGCCTCTTTATCAGAAAAAGTAATTAAAAAAAAAAAGCAAACAACAGAATGAACCCAGTTTAAGGTAACTAGGCCCACTCTTTCCAGTGGGATTATCAGTGGTAAAAACTAATCTCATTAAAGCATCATTTATTTTCCCCTTCAAATGCTTTTTCACATGCTGCAATGGATAGGCACTGTAAGACTAGAAAATCCATAAAGAGTTTGTTTTCAAAGCTCAGAAATCTCATATTTTTCAAGGTTCTGGTAGGCCTTTTGATGCAATGACTCTGCTCTGCAACTGAAGCCTCAGGTGCAAGATCTCAAGCATAAAAGACAGCAAGATTAGATCCCAAGTATCCCTGCTTACCTGAACAGATCCTTCATAGAATCCTCTGTGCTCAATGGGCCTAAATTCCTTGTTTAAAATAAAGAATGTTAATAAAGGGGGAAAATGTTGGGTTGTTTTTTCTTAATCAATGTCAGCAAGACTATATAACTAAGAGCATATTATCTTAATATACTTGTAAGTAATAATATTAACATGTGTATTCTTAAAATAAAATTCATTTTGATAATCCTTCAGAGCTAACCATACAAAAACCTCCCTAACAACAACAAAACACCCAGAATAATTACTTCAACTTCTTGTTTAATAAATTACTTTTTCTACTTACTCTGCCTTTCAGTCTTCCAGGAATAGCCTGGCATGTACTCTGGTGTCTGTTATAAATGGAGATTAATAAAGCTTATGTTTTAAAGGGGTTTAATAAAGTACAGAACAAATTAAGCCAGAAGTAGCACAACAAAAAGCCCATTAATAGTGCTACACCAGGGTCCTCTTAAAGGCCCATAACTTTGGTGCATTCCAAGTATCATCTTGCACAGTACCTTGAAGAGGATGTGGGTTGAGAAGGTTTCACAATGTGTCTGGTTTTCCGTAAACCAGTTGTTACTTTTGGGTTAGTTTTCACTGAAATTGTCAAATGATCATTGCTCCAAATTTGATTTCTAAAGTACTTTATTCCCTCATTAGATGCATATTTTGGGGCACAAGATACACACTGGGTTTTGTTTGATCTACCTTTACGGAGCCAGTTAGTAGGTTTAATTATTCTAATAATAGCCCTCACAGTTAGGAAATGTTTCTGCCCCAGTGCTACTTATACCCCCTTGGAGCACCCAAAATAACCCCTTTTACTAGGATAATGCAATATTACCTTCAAGATAATACTTCTTTTCATTTTGGGAGCCAGAGAATAGAGTGGCATGTAGGATCATTTCCATGTTCACTTTAATTATCTATTAATATTTAGAGCACTTCACAGAATTTGAGATGAGGAAAAATTACATGTGTCAAGATACTGAGCTCCTTGGTTTGCATTTTCAAGAAGATGAATACATTTATTACAATTTAATTAAAGCTCAAAACAACAAAAGATAGAAAATAACTTTTTAATATGAGTAATTATTCACAAATAGGAAGAATCATGTGAAGGAAGTAAGGGGAAATATGTCCATACTATATGTCTAATTTACCAACTCAGCAAAGAAGTACCTCATGTGTAGCCATAGCAGTGCTAAGTTAGCTGGCTATTTACAGTTAGGTATCTGGGGGCTAAATCCACAAGGGATGTAGGTATGGCAACTCTTTCTTTGGCTTTAGAAAACTAAGGCAAGCATTAAACCCACTGTACTGACAAGTCTCAGCTACCTTACATCCCTCCCTCCACTGTCAGGAAAATAGGAGTATGGAGTGAGGTTCACAGGTCAGCAACAGGGACACACATGGACACAACACAAGTGAAGGAAGAAGGGACCATGTCTGCCATCGTGTCACTCTCCTCAGCCTAAAAGCACTGAATTAGACACCTTTGGGAAACTGGCCTTAGATATCTTGCACTAGGCACATATGATTTCTGTCCTTGTGTTCATCTCCTGGTTTCAGCTGGGATAGAGTCAGTTTTATTCTTAGTAGCTGGTACAGTGCTGCACTTTTTGGATTCAGGTTGAGAATAATGTTAATAACACACTGATGTTTTGCTTGTTGCTAAGCAGTGCTTACTCTAAGTCAAAGACTTTCCAGTTTCCCATGCCCTGCCAGCAAGCAGGTGCACAAGGAGCCAGGAGGGAGCACAGCCAGGACAGCTGACCTGAGCTGTCCAAAGGGATATTCCATACCACAGAGCATCATGCTCACTGTATGAACTGGGGGGTGTTGGCTGGGGCAGGGGGATTTGGGGACAGGTTGATCATCAGTCAGCAGGTGGTGAGCAACTGGTTTGTATCTCAACACTTGAGTCTTACTGATTTATTTTTTTTCAATTCTCCACCCTATCCACAGAGAAGGGGCAGGGAGTGAACAAGTGGCTATGTGGTACTTAGCTGCTAGCTGGGTTTAAACCACAACAGTGCACAACAGGCTTATGATTTCTGTTGAGTCACAGCTGGAAGAAACATCAGCAAAACACATTTTATATACAAGAAGCAGGGTCTCTTCTTGTGTGTTAAGATACATCCTAACTTGAAGCATAATGTTCTTCACACCTCTTGAAGCTGGGACATTGAAAAGTCCAGCTTATGAAATATATAATAACAGTTGGTGAGAAAGAATAAGCAAGTCAATGCATTACTTGTGGCTTAAGGAGAAGGGCACATCATCCACACCTTTCCTCTCCCTCTTGCTGGGAGAGGAAAGGTGTGGATGATGCCCAGAGAAACTGGCATAATACAAATTTCTATCCTATTAGGCTTTCACACACAGAAAAATACATACCTACTTTTCCTTAAACTTCATCTCTCCCCTTGGGGGCTCTTCTCAACTCTCTTTTGAACTTTGGGAGTTTCTCCACTCTCTGATATCTCATGGTTTTAGTACCCTTCCCTCAGCCTCTCTGGACTTCACTCCCTCTCCCTCTCATCATTGTTGCTGTTTAAATGAAACAGACAAGTCACATCTCCTGGTTGTCCCCTTCTTTCTTCCTCTATCACAGTCCCCTTGCCTGAAGCGGGATATCCAGCTCAGTCACACTCTAACCCAGCTCTTAACAGCACTGCAGGACACAGCTATGGACCAACTGCAAGCGCTTAGACAGTGTATACTAAATTCTTTGCTTTTAGGGTCAAACTTTTATTGAAATAACACATTCAGCAAAAACACTAATACTTGAAATCATTTGTGCCAGGAAAAAAAGGACCATGTTCTGCCATGATTTCTTCTTTCAACTAATAAAATTACAGCATGATAGGAAATAGGTGGGAAGAGATATCAAAAAGTTATTTGAAGTCATTTCATAAAAACTCTTCTTGACACAAGCTAGAATCAATTTCAGCTCATTTAATCCTGATGTTTAAACATCTTCAGTATAGCAATACTGCACCCTCCCTCAACAATAATTTTAATACTTCAGTTATCTTTGCAACTGGGAAGTTATTCTGAATACATTATTTAAATCACTCTTAATTAACCAGTGATTTAATCACTTTAAATCACTTACATGTACAGCTTATCCTTTTCCCTTCTTTCTACCTTTTATGTGTTTGAATACTGTCATTTTGCTCCCAAGTCTCATTTTCAAGATATATTCAGTTTTTCCTGTCTTTCCCATATCTCAGTCTTCCTAGGCTAGTCTGGATCCTTCTCAAGTTTTTTATATCTTTCTTGGTATCCAGTACCCAAAATAGTCACAACTCTCCAGCTGAGGCTTTGAGAGAAGAAAAATGGAGTGGCAGAATTACTTCAAATAGGCCCAACCAAAAGAAATGTGAGTCATTGCACATTAAATGTGGGTCTTGATGAGTGAGGTGGCACAATCAAAGTAATATTTCCAAAAGCTCAACTCCATATTTTCCAACAATGGTAGAAGATTCAGCACTTTTTGAAAAGCAGAGACTTCAAATGCATGTGAGCAGCACAATGTAGAATCAAACTGTCATTTGCTATGAAAATCCCTGACTAAGGAATGGCCAAAGGCTGATGTCAGCTCTTATATCTGATACTACTAATCACTGAGTGCACTCCTATAATTTTTAGTTGGAGGATGAATTGAAGTCTTGATTCTGCAAAAGACAGTATACACCACCTAAGCCATATTTCTGTGCAGGATTATGGGGTCTTCTGCAACTGGGTTATTTGCTGTTTGCACAAAACCAGATGACTTTATAAAGGTAGGAGGGAAGAAAGCAAAAATTTGGGGGTTCCCAGAAGCTATTAAGCCTTTTTACTTTGGATATCGTTTCAGCCAAAAATAGTTCTCATAGGAAAAAACCATTTTCTTTTTGTCTAACACTTTCCAAAATGGAATAAAACCTTTAAATGAGCTAAAAGTTTTTATACCATGGTATTCTACAAGGTTTTAAATTATAGGTTCTTGATTCTTCCATCCCTAAACAGTAGCCAAATATAATAACGTAGGGAATATAATGCCAGTTTAGCAGGTTTGGAAATAATGTTGTTGTTTTTCTTAATACAGAGCACTTTCACATGCTCCCTGCGGTGTGACTTTCAAGAATGGTGATGTGGCAATGTATAGTTGGCAAGGTATACTCCATGACAACGGTTAATTAGTAAATAAATTATCCCAGGTCCATTTCCACTGTGTAATAGCACAGTATGCAGGTTTAAGCTCCAAGCTGACTAATTCTAATAGTTATAAAAGAAATGCTGCTTTGCTTTGATATATGCTTTAATTTTCTCCATTGACAAGCAACAGATTCAGGAGCCAGATATAGTTCTGGTCTCCAGCACAGTGACTCTAAACCGTAGGAACAGCTAATGAGTGTGTTGGGATGGTAAAACAGTGTATAAGTTTACAACCTATTTTAGAGGACAAAATAAGATATTTAATCACAGACATTCATAAGGAGCCCAGACTCTTCCCATGCCCCATTCTGTATTAAATCTACACAGGAAGGATCCTGTACCCTGGTCCTAACATCAGGCACAAGAAAAGAGACAACAGTAGCTCATACAGAGACCACATTATATGGTCATTTCTAGAAATTTCTAGGAATTAAAGGTTTTCTCTTCAACTTTTTCTAAAGGCAGAATAGGAGCACTCAAATGGCAAGTTACAAGGGGGAGGCAACTCATGAAGTTGCTGCTTTTCAGAAACAGACAAGGAAGATCCCTTACCACAACAGAATGGGAGAATTCCTCAGGCACAATTCACTGGACATTGACACCATATGTTCATGCCTGCAATGATGGTGAATGTATGCTCTCATCTCACCAAGTGGACATAAGCCCATGAAGAAAGGCTCACCTGCCCTTCTGGGATCAGAACTTCCTGTTAGGGTCACTGATCCAGTAAGAGCTCCCTGCTTCACCTGGGCAGGCCACCAACATCCACCTCGCCCAGCAGGAGCTCTCATTCCCTCTCTCCAACTCCCTCCATTCTCCTAGGGAGAGCTACCTTTGGTACCAAAACCATCTTGGGTACAATGCTGACAAGCCTTCTCTTTTATTAACTTGAAGAGCAAAATCTCTTGCAATTTATAAGTGAAGGAAGTAGCTATTGGCCTGTTTTAAAATTGTTAAGCACACTATCTAGGTCAATTGAGTTTCATCATAGAATCTAGGTCAAGATTTTCACATGCTGAGGGAATTCATAAGTCTCTTTCTGGTCTTGTTTCTCTGGTCTCTACTCAGGGGAAAATTTATGCTTCAGCTTTAGGATAATTCTGTCAAATTCAACAGCAGCAAGGTACAAATGCCTTCAAAAAGCAGACTTTTGTGTGTTCACTGAACCACTTGTTTGGTCAGATCCATATGCTGAACATTGCTACCACTTTCTAAATAAACAGAACTTAGTAAGAGGGAGACCAGATTTTCTACTGCTCTACATCAGCAAACACCAAGAAACTCAATGAAGATTCACACTCACTGTGAATCTGACTGCAAACACTGAATTTTCTACTTGTAGAAGTCTGGAGGTTGCCTGAAGAATAAGATCCCCCTACATTCATAGAAAGAAATTCTATTGGTGTCAGTGGGAAGCCTGGGATAGTATAAATATTTTACACACATGCTGGTATATCCTGTGTCTGCAGAAGAAAATGTTTGTTTAATTTAAAGTAAATGCCTGTAGTGGGTCACATCCTCAAGCTGACTACACTTCTCTGCCAGAACCACGTCACCTTCTGATGCTGAAAGATTGCACAAGTCTTTGGATGCACAGAGAAGCTCAAGGATATTTTAAGTTTCATAGTATAAAAATCATTGCCATGAAATATTAGAAAATATATAAGAAAGACAATAATTTAGACATTCCATAGTCTGCTTGACATGAAATAGAACCTCATGATCATATAGTCACTTTCCTATACTTCTCCCAAAAGGATCTTTTTAGGATGAGGGGAAATTTAATACTCAGTAAATGTTTTCCATAAAAGAAGATGTAAATATAGAGTAAATCTTACTGTTAGAAAATCACTTAGATCATCTTCTGGCTCTCACCAGCTAATACTATTCTGAAAAATGTGAAAAATCTACCTGTTCCTATATTTTCTACTATTTATTGCTGTTGAACTCTATAATAATATGTAGTGATAGCATGTTTCCCCCTCTTATACTAAGGTCAGCTGAGCAAATGTGGGGTTTTTTTAAAGTACATTTTGTGATTTTTAGTGGGCAATTTCATTGAAAAAGTTCGTCTCATAAGCCACAGTTTGTTAAAAAACACTTGAAAAAATGAAGCCATACTTCTCTGAAGTTCATTGTACCAAAAATCAGACCAACCACTTCACAAGATCTGTTTGAAATCACCAGTGGTCAAAATCTCTTTCCCTTCAGATTTCAAATTTTCACTCTGATTTAAAATATACAATGAAATACATAATGGTAAATATATTGTGGTACTTTGCTGCATCCCTGCTTCATCTGTGAGAAAAGCAGGTACAAAAGAAGTAAAATAGTAGAACTGGACACAGCATTGCTACAGCAGCACTCCACCACCACACACAGAGGTAACACAGCCTCTCATTTCCCACTCACACAACACCATTCACATACTGTGTTTTAGCTCCTGTTGACAAACATCAACATGAGAACTCATGAACACTAGAAAACCACTTCTTTTACAATTTTATTTCTTCTCAAGACAAACCACTCAAGCCTTCCCCTTTCTCCAAGAATGAAATATCTTTCTTAATGTATGACATTAAATACAGCTGAAATAAAATAATATGACCTATATTTATAATTCATCATTCCCATAATTTTTTTTTGTCACCCACAGTTAATCTAAACACCAAACTCACAGGGTTCCTTTCAAATTATTGATGAATTTTTTTAATGTTAATGAAATTCCATAAGATCTTATCATGCACTGATGATTGCTCATTTATGCCCATTAGACAAGTTACGTCTAATGTAGGTTGTCTATGTCTAATTTGGGCAATACAGAATCACACAATCCAGTCTGGAGAACCATACCAGCGAATTTATCCACCTTTATGTGTATTACAACATCATTGATCCCAACTGTGGAACAAGTTCTGCTGAAGTCAGGGAGGAAACCCACTCCCTGGCAGCTTCTGCATTGCATCTTTGCAGCATAGCTTTTTTCCCACCAGATGTTGCTGCACCATTTTGGGATGATCCAGAGTTGATCCCACCATGGCCTAATTCTAAAATTACCCCAAGCAGAGTAAAAGTCTAATTTCCAAGGTCCTGATGTAATGGCTGAATTATGACTAAAACACCAAACTCCTCCCCTGCAGGCACAAATTAATGGCCTCAGAGTGACTTTCTAAAAGTTTAGAATCCATTAATTTCACACACACAGTTAAGAGCACTGAAACATGCAGGCTTCCCTCCACCTCTTGAAAAATGGTTACTGAGCATCTGAACCTTATTTTGAGTTTTAAGGCATGAAGGGAGGAAGAGAAATGTGGGTAAAACTAGGTGAGTTTAGTTTCACAGTCAGAAATTAGTTCTCTTTTTCAGTGTTCAGGGAGTCTTGACAGTACTCCGTAAGTCTCTACCTATTTAAGAGCAAAATATCATTCAGAATGGAATAATTAGGTCCATTAACAAGACTTCATTACATCTGCCTTTGAGACTTGCCCAGGCTCTCTGAAAATTGCCTCTGTCCAGTGACCATTTCCTCATGGTTGGTCCTGGCAGTGGCCAGTAAGGAGGGAGGATTCAGGAAGAGCCATCACTCCCAGTTTGTGGGGGTTTTGGGATAGTTTTTTTTAACTCCCCATTACAGTCACAGTTCCAGCACACTGGGACAGCAGAGACACAGGGCTTCTGCAGAGAGACACAGGATGGACAGGGAGCCCCTGGAGATGTGCCTGGTACCAGTTAGGCAAGCCCAGCACATGCACCAGCTGCAGGCAGCCCAGAAAGTCCCTGTGGCACGGTGGCACCATGGCAAAGTTTCCTGGGCCAGCACAGAGGGTGATGGCACTGAGAAAGTGGCTGCCAGAGCAGAAAGGAGGTTTGGCTCCTTTTATTGCCAGACCCATGGGAATTGCCCTGGGCTCCTGCCTCCTTCCTCCCCCACCACCATCTTGGCAGCCCCCCCTGCGCTGTCAGGCACAAGCAAAGTTTCCATTAGTCAGAGGAAAAGCATCCAGAAGTACTTGCTATGGATTTATTCAGTATAGCTTTAACCATATTTTGAAATGCGAGATCAATGGCACTGCATATACACCATTATTTTTTATACGGAACAAATTCATTTTCACACTTGGCATGCAATTAAACACCAGAGTCATGAAGAAGCACAGTTTCTAAAGGCCAGTTTCTAAAGCACATTTTATGCTGGGAGAGCACTGCACAGCTACCCCCTAATATAGACCACAGCAAGGCATGTGATAGTTTGATAAAAGTGAACACTGTGGCAAATAAACAAAATGCTTTAAACTGTAAATATTACCTAAGCTAAGAACATGGGGGGAAAAAAAAAGAAACACAGAGAACGGATCTGACAAGTCCTTGAACAATGTTTCAGCTTCTCATGGCTTGAAATAATTTTCTCATGTTGAGACTGTTGTTTGCTCTGAAGTGATTCTTATGTGAGGGCAAATTCACTGTAACCTTTCCCACACGCCTGCTCCACAGCATGTACGTGGCTTAAAGAGAAACTTCCACGCTCTGGAAAGCTCAACAGCTCACCACCATTAACTGCAAATTTCCTCCACCTTCTTCCTGCTTCTTTTCATTTGTCTCCTCAGAGGTGCTAATTAAGTGCACTAGTCATTTCTAAAAGCAAGCTGCCTTCTCTCACAAGCCAATTTTCTCTCCACAGCTGAACTTTCATGGAGAACCACAGGAACAGGGGCTGCATTTCACCCAGAGGGATGCATTGACATAATGAGACAGATCCTTGCTTCTCTGCTCTTATTCCAAGCAGCTGGGCAACAGCCAGCTGCATCCCAAAAGTCCTATGGCTCTGTAAGCCCAGGACTGAGCCAGGAGAAGTCCGGACAAGTCTGACACGTGGCCACTGCCGTTCCTGACCAGCAGGTACCTCCACTGCTGTGTCTGGAGGATAGCAAAGCAAGTCCACATCTTTTATGCCTAACATGGCCTAAGCATAAGGAATTTCTCAAGATCCTGACCTACATGGACACTGGCACTGCATGGTCTGTTGACCTGTTAGGGTCCATTCCCCTGTCCCCCACACTGAGGTTCATGGGGGACCAGCTGTGCCATATTCATTCACCCACCCCTACACAGCCTGGGACATCTTCCCACCACAAAGGTAGACAGAAGTTATATTACCCCACAAAGCTGTTTAATTTCACTTTTGCATAAAGTGTGCAAGGTTCTGTTCCTCCTCACCCTAAGGACTCCCACTTCAGGCTGAGACAGTCTGGCAGTGTGGTCTGGATGCTCTAGGGCTTAAGGAAATCTTCTAAAACAGCTTTCTTCTATCATTAATTTATTCTCCCCAAAATAATCAGATTTTTTGATCCCCATCCTCATTCTCCCTCTCCCTGCACCTAAAGCATCTCCTTCCCTCTGGCTTCCAAGAGCTCCCCTTTCCAAGCTATATTTTATCAGGGCAGTCTCCGTTTTGGCACATTTTCTTTTGGGCTCAGCTGGCTGATGTCTTCCCATCCCATGCATTCCTCAGGTCAAAGGTATACCCCAAAATGTACTCACTCCCTCTAACCCAAGGGAAGCAATGGAAATTGTCAGATTTGAGGACAGCAGCTGGATCAGTGAAGACAGCCAAGTCTGTAGAGTCCACATGATTAATTTCAGGGAGGTACTTACTGAAATCATGTTAGTTTAAAAAAAAAAAAAAGAAAAAAGGCAGGAGGGGAGTTCAAAATTTGGACTGAGATTCATCGCAGTTGCTATTTTTATTGAAGTGGTTTGCCCATCCCTGGTGGATTTGTGTTATCACAATCATTTCTATGCTGGCAACAGCCTGCAATGTCAGAAGCACAGAAGTATGATTTCACTGCAGCACTAAGCCAGGGGAGAATCTGAACAATGAAAAGTTCTGGTGGGAATACAAACAGTTTAAGAACCCACAAATACAGTTTTGGTGAACTAACTTCTTTTTCCTGAAATGTTCCTTTTCCCCACTTCCACTCCACTTCTAGTATCACATCCCAAGGCCACCTCTTTTGTGCATTTATCTTGGAAGGCGGGCTGGAGGTGAATTTGACAACAAAACAGGTAGCAGAAATGGATTAAATTTTACTCTCAGTCTTCAGACAGCTGCACTGTAATCTGTTCCTTTTAATGAGTGAAATAATGTAATAAAATCCAACACACTATATAGCAAAGATTCCTGCTGCAGAATCTCACCTATGTTGAAGTCTTCTACCCCTGAGAAATATACAGCAAACCTTCCATAAATTAATTTAGCTTGAGGAGCATGGATGAAAGCAGCACCAGGCAGCAGAAAACTTATGGAAAATGTGTGTCTCCTGCAATCAGTTTTCCTAGAAGGAGGATCTCCTGAGGCAGCAGAAGCAAAATTGAAAGTCTTGGATATTTCTGGAAATAGGGGTTTTATTTCAGCACTCAAGAAATTGGTTTTCACTAAAGGAAACATAACTCCTATGTAACCTGATGATGATGATGATGTATAAATTATCTGTGCCCCATAGACCATTTAAAAAGCAAAACCTGACTTCTTTTGGTTGATTTCACTTTTTCTGGGGGTGCAAACATAAGTGTCAACTTACATGAAGCGGAAAAGGTGTTTAGTGGCCAGGAAACATGTCCTTTTTAATGCAACTCTCGGACAGAAACAGCCCACCAAAAAGAAAAAAGAAACTTCATGATTTATTATTCTGATTTACAAGCATGACAACTGTTACCTTTTGTAAAAAAATATCACCATTACATCTTTGCAGAAACCCATAAACACCAAAGAACAAAAAGCTAGGTTTTGCTGTCTCACAACAGCAAAGTAAATTAATGAGGCAATTGAAATAAAAAGGCCCATAAAGCCATTTTTGCTTCTGAAAATCTGTAGGTAGGTGCTGTGCTCACATTACATCTGAGTGACTCTCTTGGCAGAGCCAGCCTCAGGACAGCTCCTCTCAAAGTGACACTGTTGTGTGTCGTGACACAAACCATCAGGCCCCTCTAGAGCACAGAAGAAGTTTCAAGCAGTGTGGTGCTTAAAGCAGCAATGGCAGACAGCAGCCCACAGCAGAAGAAGCCCTTGCACCAGGGCCTTCACAAGCAGAGCACAGCTTAACCTAAGAGGTGTCAGGGATGTCTCTAAACTAATGCAAACCGCAAAATATCAGGAGGAAGTCCTACAGTACAGTACCAAACAGCTCCAGGATTTCCACAGGCAGCTGTCAGGAATACTCAGCATGAAAAGCCAGAGGGCTGAAGCAGGTGAATTCCCTCCTAGCTCTATTTTTCTACTGTTTTTCTTCAATAGGATACAGGGAAATTTTTTACCACCGCTAAATGTGTGTCACAGAGTCAATGTGTGTACCGCAGAGTGGGTTTTTTTTTTAATGTTAATATCTTTAGAATCATGAAATAGTGCTATAAAACACAAATATACACTTAAATGATGTATGTGCCATCAATACCTTGGGGTATTGAAGAAATTTATCTTGAAATAATGAAAAAGAAATATAAATGACAACAAAAAATCCAGTGTAGATTTCTTGACAGTTGCCATTCACTATGTATTTGTAATACAATCATGAACAAAGCAGTAAAACAGATACCACAAGTTTTCATCCACAACATTCACTGATCTCTCATAAAATAATAGCAAATGTAACTTGACAGAGTCATATGCCTCTAATACTGTGCAAAAAGCAAAGCATTTTTGCAGATGAAATAGAAATAGAGTGGTCTTGCCAATAATTTGGTCTGCACAGTGTAGAACTTCACGGCCAGAATGGACTTTCACTTCACTTCATTGAGATCTATTCCACTTCAGGACTTCTGTTAAGTGCTATTAAAGCCGTTGCTGAGTACAAAAGTAAGCTGATGTACCAGATAGACTTTAGTGTCCAAAAGAGATGGAAGAAACTTTTTTTTAATATAGCTCACATTTGCATTACATCAACAGTAGTCACTCATCAAATCCCAGATAATATTATTTGGGAACATGTCAGAGCTATTATAATAATACAAACATTTAGGCTGCATTGGGAATACACCAAACACACAGTAAACCATTCTGAGTACAAAAACAATGTGGGCAGTTTTCTGGCTTTATCAAAACTAACATGAAAATATGGAACTGAACAGCAACAACAATAACTAAAAAGCAGCAACAAATTCTGGTTTAACAACTGCACAGCAAATATGTTAATCATCTAAAATCATTGAGTAAATTAACCCATCCAGTCCTCTCTTAATGTTTCCTGTTACATAATGGTGAATTCTCACAAAACTACAAGAGTCATCTACAGAACATGGTTACAAAGCCATTCCCAATGAAGTGCACAAGTTCAGCCTGACTTGCAAACAACAAGGCAAGTTAATAACAGGGTAATGGAGAAGGTGCAAAAATGCACACTCTTATGATCTGCTGTGTCTTTTTATTCAAATTATATTTCATATATATGTGGCAGGAAGAATGTAGGTGGCTTTGTTGACCCAGGTGTTTCTGACGAGAGCAGAATCCTTTTGTCCTCATAACATTTCATATCTCTTGCTTCAATATCTGGTTTCTTACTAAACATTTGCCTTGCAATCTATCCCAAGGGTGCAGAGCAGTGGGATCCCTCATGACAGCAGCTGTAAATGTGCAGAGGGTTAGCTCTACTAGCCCAGGGTGCAACTTCCCCAAACTCTGCTGTCCCCCATCCTCTTAAAGAAAAATCAAAGACTGGTGGCTTCTTGAGGGGAATCAGTCTTCCTTGATACATTCAGCCATAGGGAGATAAAAACAAGTTTCTTACTGTCATGATAACAGGAATCAGAACAGTGGGGCTCTCTTTGAGGAGACAGTTTGTTTTTAACACAAAATTAGCTCGAGGACTTCAAAAGGCTAAGAGGGAATATTGAACTGTTTCTCCAGATGAAGTTACTAATAGTGGCACTATGAGAAGAGAAAGGGGAGAAGAAAAAGGCTGTTTGTATTTTTAATGAAGAAAATGTGATAAAAAGCATACTCACAAGAGGCACAAAAACAAAAAGCCTGCAAAATCCTTGTTTCTTTCAGTGAACATATAGTCAAAGATAAACATAGTTCTTTGACTCTTCACTGCACATTGCATTTGTTATCTCTTCCTGCTCTTGCAAAGGTTTTTCTCTTCCCTTTCTCAGCAGCTTTTGCCACAGGCAAAATCAGCATCTTCTTCATCATTTGCAGGAAATTACAGTGCTAGACATCACTCCATTCACAAATTGTGGCTCCACAATGACTACAACAATGTGAAGCCTGAGCGGCCCAACAGGTTTTAATTTACATCAGGTAACTGGATTTGCACTTGTGCCAATGGGAACAGTACCTGGCCCAGAGAGCCAAGCCATAAACAGGTGGGAAGAAGTTTGGAGAGAGTTCATCACCAGGGATATGAGAAAAGTGCGCGTGAAAAGAGTTTAGTCAGCAGTCAGCTCTAATTTTTAACTTTTTTTTTTTTTTTTTTTTTTTTTTTTTTTTTTTACCACAGTGGGTTTATCCAAGAGCCCTGCAGACTTTAATCTGGGTACATTACACAACCCTGTCTAGTGCAGCATTAAAAGGCAGGTGTATTCAGAGACACACACACAGAGATCATTCGCAATCTCTGAATCACAAAGATATTTCTGCTGGCTCTTTGCTCTGCCACCTGTACACTCATCATGAAGTCAGCGACCAGACCCGCCAGTCGATTGTACAAGTTCAGAAAATCAAAGCCAGGCAGACGATGGCGTGGGAGGCTGAGCATGAATTGTTGCAGGGCTCTGACTAACGCTTCGGCAGGGAAGCGCGCAGGAAGCTGTGCAGAGCCAGGAAGGACACTGCCCCGGTGCTTCCTTTCTGCCACTTCAAAAATATCCACTAACAGACCTCTTCTAAAAAAAAAAGTGCTTTGGACACAACCTGACGTTAGCTCTTGGCCTTTGCCTCATATTATCTTACTGAAAAATAGAAGGAAAGTACTGCAAGTAGTTAATAGCTTCTCTTAAACAGGATGCTGAGGATAATGATTACAAGGCACTCTGTAGAAAAGACTTTGAAACATTCAAGCTCTGGACATGGATATAGTTTGTACAAGTCCTTGTTACTGCTTTGTGAACACAGAACAAAGTGTTTTCTTTCACTTACTCCCTTCCTGGACACTCTTCATGTACTCTCTCTCCACAGAGTGTTTTAAAAGAGAATGTCAAACAACAATGACAACAACAACACAGTCATACTGGTTACACCATAAACAATTATTTATATTGCCTTTAGTTTTGGAGTTTGCAGGGGTTGTGTTATCACAAGCTCAGAGTCAAGAAGAAATCTAGGCTTAAGACAGAGCTACCAAAATGATCTCTGACCCTGAGTGAGGCACTTGATCTCCCAGTGCTTCGATTAGTCGTGCCATAAAACTGGGTAGAAAACAGTACCCCAATGAAATACAGATGGTTCCTCAGAGATTAAGCTATCTTCCATAAATAACAAATGTAAAGGCATACACAAAAAAGGATCTCAGATTTTCTTCCCTCATTTTGGTAGGTGCTCTTCTAAAATCCTGCACAGCTTTACATTTATCCTAGTTCTATCAGAATACTGAGCTTACACACAAAGATG
The DNA here is from genome assembly GCF_035770615.1 of Melospiza melodia melodia. NCBI lineage: Eukaryota > Metazoa > Chordata > Aves > Passeriformes > Passerellidae > Melospiza > Melospiza melodia. Next base: position 132,114,267 of record NC_086194.1, on the reverse strand, counting down.
TATCTGACTCACAGCTAAAAAGTCGCCCTGATAAAATTCAGCCTTATGCAAAGTGCCTTCATAAGCTTTACTGACCACTCAGCATAAGCCACTGCAAGCAGGACTTATAGCAGCAGGAAGCTTGAACTTAAGAAATGGCAGCTCTGTAATTGCTCTGTGTTTTAAAATTTATAGGTTTGACCTTCTACATTTATCTTCTGTGGTCATTAATCAGTCCTGAGGTGAAAGCCAAAGTTGCAGTGTTATGTCGTTTCACTATTCATTTTTAGCTAAAATTCTAATCTTGTATGTTGTTTAATATTCCACATTGAGAGTGGGGTGAAATGGTCCCCAGGAGCTCAACAATCCATGCATAGCAAACAAAGTGCCAGGCATTCATTGTTAAATTATCAAAAGTGCACACCAAATTATATCGTCTTTTAAGGCTGTAAAGGGATTTCACTCCTACCTACCAACTAACTCCAGTAAAAGCCTTAGGATTTTTAAACACTATTCCAGCCACTGTATTCCCTGCAAAATTTCAGACTGAAAACCTCAAAATCCTTTTTCATAAATTCTTGAATCACGGACTCTTTGATCAACACCAACTATACCATTCAAGGATTTTTGTAAATCCTGAGTGCCTTGGGAAATGCAATATACATGTAGCAAAAGGGTTACCTAATGGCCATATGGAATGCAGTTTATTCTTGCCCACTTGCAAGTAACATAGAAATGCCTGTATGAAATGTCTCTGGGGGCCTTGGTGCAAGACAGATGAAAATTCAGGGAATGGGTAGAGCAGAGAACAGAGGAGCCGCTTTGAATGTTGAGCTGCCATTCACATCAGTGAGTGTTTGATTCAAAAATGAGGACAAAAATGGATTACCACCTTTTATAAAGAGCAAAGCCTCTGACATGATTTAAAAGTTGCATCATAGGTACAATCAGACCTCAGCTGATCCACACTGCACTATCTGCAGGGCTGCACACAGGACAAATCTAAGCAAAATTTTTGAACCTAAATAATACACAAAGTCTCAGTGCACGACCTTCATATGTATTTTTCAATCAAAAGCTTTATAAAAGAATGAGCGTTAAAAAAAATTTTATGTTGATTAACCAGGTCTGACTGTAATTAAGTATATGAATAGAGAGAAAAATGCAAACTTTTATTAACTGTGGAAGGAATGCTAGATCCTTAACTGCCCAGCAAGTTCATGAAGACAAAGGAGATCAGTTTACAAGGGTTAAGTAAACATAATATTTTATATTACAGTTCAAATGAATCCAATTTCAACAATACTGTGTAAGGGTCTAAAAATCGGTTTACCAGACTGAACATTTTTATGAACATTAAAACCCATTACATTGCTCTGAAGTACAGCTACCGAACCGCCAGAGCCACGTAAAGAAACCATTTGTTTCTTATCCCTATGGCTGAATTGCTTCTAGCCTCCTTGCTATTCATGTCTGGTGGGTTCCCTGTATTTATTTCTACATGCCTGCATGTTGTGCATTTTGTACTCCTTCAAGTTTCCAAGGCCATGTCAAAACAAAATGCATTCCTTAGTGGGTCAGCATAGGAATAGCCGCACCAGACATTAACGTAATAACTCGATGCTTACTGCAAATCTGAGAAAAGTAACCAGTGGTTGTGAAACACGAATTTCTGGTAAGAGAAGGAGGCAGTACATGAACACAGTGCTCTGAAAAGTGCTGCATTAGCAGGAATTTACTTTGAGGTCTTTTATTTATCTGTAGTATAGACATGCACTCACAACCTCCTCCTTCTGTTGAGCTAATCACTGACTCTGATGAGGCTGCAAACAAAGCTTCCAATTAGCACTAATTATGATAGCAACATTTCATTCAGAAAAATGAGTCTGAGCCATTGAGCTCCCTTGGAGAGGAAAAGTCCTTTTAAGCACTTTTCAAAAGACTTCCAGCACCCCATAGTAGACCACAGATATTATGTATGTATTCAAACGTGACAGCTCACCATTTGAGGGAAAATCAGCGTTAGATAATGGAGAAACTGTTATACAGCATGACACAGGCAGAGTGGACCCTTTGTGTTTCCTGTAGCATTCAGAATGGCTCCCCCATCAAACCACAGCCACCACTGCAAAACATACCGCTCCTGAGGAGCTGTGAAATCCAAACAAATCTCACCTTGCAGCTGATCATTTCTGTCCTGCTGGTATTACAAACATTAAGACATTATCAGTTGTCTCGGTCTTACTTGGGCCATGCTTGTATTGTGGCCAGTATAAAATAGCTGAGGCAAGCCACTGGCTCTGGGGAGACGGACGGGCCAAAGGCTGCCCTGAGGGGATGTGCCAGAGGCGAGTCCATTGAAGGCCGCATCATGGAAAAAATTATCCCCGCCATTTTGAGTTCTAGGTTTTTTATGGCTGAATTGCAGGGCAGATGAACCTTTAATGCACCTCACAAGCCAGGCACAATAAGGGTGATGCCTGAAGAAAATCTAGGAAATTGAAAGATGTGGGCTATACTGCATGGTCAGCCACGCTGCCTCAGGTCCAGCTGGCCCAGCAGCAGCTCTGGCCATGGCTGCCAGGGCCACAACTGGTCCAGTCCATGGATCTGTTGGGACGCACTCAGAGAAAATCAATGTCACCACTAGAAATTCCTCACACCAGGAAGGAGCCATGTTTTATTGCACCTGAAACACAATGCTTGACTTCTTGGGATGTGGAAGTAGCAGACGTGTCAGGTGAGCCAAAAGGGATCCTCCCTTAGGCAGGCCAGCAGGAATGAATGTCAGGTTTGTCTCAACCAGGCAGGACTCACTCTGGCAGCTGTTACACTGAAAGAACATATTATGAGAGGTGAATTAACACACTGGCATCTGTACTAGCTACATTAAAACCACCGAGAACATGGACAGGATTGCCCCACACCGTGAGCAGAAAGTGAAATGCATGGGTTTGTTTTGTGGCTCTTCCTTGATCTCCTCAAGCCTCCACTGGCAGAGGTTGTGGATGGGCAGGCTGTGTACCTGCACAGCAGGAGCAGGGCTGGGAAAGGGTCCAAATCCAGGAGGGAGCTAGGGAGTAACCCAGTGACTGAAGGTCTGGTTTGACCAGGAAAAGCTCAGCCTTCCCAGTAAAGACAATGATGCGTTGCAATAGGAGTGGGTGGGTAGGGTGGGGCGAGGGAAGGCTTGAGAGAATTGAGCCCAAATGACTCCCACACTCCAGAGAGCTGGAGACTGGCAGCCATCCTTTCTGGAGAGAGGCGTGCTGCTGGGGTGTGTGAGTAGCAGAGAAAGACATTACTGCTAATAAAAATGGGTAGGAGCTGCAATATTTGGACTCCAGTTTTCAATACTACCAAGTACAGAACTTTTATGGGTCTGAGCATGTACCTAACGGACCCATCTAAATTTCCTAAGATTTGTAAAGGCAAACTTTTAGCAGTGTAAAACCTACAATATAATTTGGAAAACCTGTGTTGCTGGGGGAGTTAAAGAGGCATGCCTTAGCCTTCAAGGAAAAAAAAGCTGTTTTGGCAAGGGCAATAATTAATGAGCTAGCGGTCACTTAAGGTGGGCATAAATATTTGCATCACAGAAACATTTGCCACCTTCTCCGTGCTCCCCTTCACTCTGTCTGTTTTTCCCCTTCTCTGCAGCCTCCTCTCTCACGCGCTCTTTCCCTCCCCTTCTCTCCCTGCCTGCCTGCCTATCATCTTGCTCTAATTGTTTCCAGATTTGTGTGGGAGGTCAGGGCCCGGGAGTGCTGCTTCATGCCAAGTTTATAAACAGAGCAGTGTTTCCAGATGGCCACTGGCTCCAGCCTGGCTAGCAGGTTGATTGGGACCAGAATAACAACAGGTGGAGAACAGACAATGAATTCCTTGACACTTATTTTACTCCCTCTGCTTTTTCCCCCCTTCCCTCCTCCCTGCAGCCACCACAGATACCACCAGCAGACCTTCAAGCTCTTGAATTCGGGCAGGGAGTCAGGACACGGGGGAGGGAGGGAGGATGAGGAGGAGGAACGATGAAAGAAAGTGCAAGTGACTTCCTTGACCAAATAAAAGGCAGGGCAGGAAAGGGGACACATGCTGCTACTTCCCTGCCAGCCATTACTGCTGCTGCCAATTAAGGTGTCCTTCAAGACCCTCCAAGGTGAAATAACAGAGAATAAACAAGGTATCTTATACAAATAGGGAAAATTATGAGATTGATATTAACATTGCTCCTTAGACAACTGCATGCATTCAGCTTTTGTCAAGACAGCCTGGGCCACTAAGGCTGCTGGCAGTGACAACACATCTGCAGTCACTGTCAGCTCTGTACTCTATTTTTCCAGACGGAGTTAGTTTCCCCAAGGCTCCGGTTTGCTAACCCCACTTCCAAGCTCCTGCCCTTCCCAGTTTCTCTCACCTCTCTAAACTGATGTGTTCTTCCCACTCTCCACACCAAATTCCCACTTTCCTCATCAGAAGCTGTTTATAGAAATGATGGGGACAGGGAAAAGAAGTTCTGCAATGTAGTTGCAGAGGTGCTTTTCTTTCTATTACTTTGCTCTTCCCAGCACATTTGGGAGAGTTATTTGGCACAAATGCGTTGCTCCAATGATTTGGGCTTAGAGCAGATCAAAATGAGGCCACTGATGACACAAAACTGCAGCAGGTTCTGCTTCAGAAGAGGCATAAATTAAAGCAGACAACTTAGATTTTGGGCCTGAGGTAAAATGCATACACAGGGTACAGACAACCCTACCACCATATTCCTCCCAGAAATACCCAAAACAAAGGCAGAACAAATGGGTCAGGGTCACGGGAGTTATGCTTAACTTCAAATGCCCAGGCTGCTTCAAGCTGTAGTAAAACTTTTTGGAAGCATGAACAAAAACACACCAGGAGAAATTTGCAGCAGCACATTCTGGTTCTGATGCCTGTGGTTGCTATGTCCTCTGCCCCCAAAGAGACCAGCACAATGCAGGAGCTGGATGCAGACTGAGCTCTACACTGGGTATGCCAGGGCTGCTTCTCCTCCTGCCAGGAATCCAGACAGCTGGGAGCTCCACTGCAGAAAGAGAAGATGAGGAAAAGGAAGTGAAAGGGATACTAATGAGGGGACATAAGGAGTACCAGTCAGTCTTCCAGATTAATTCATTTTATATTGCTGAACTGCAAATGTTCTTATTTTCCTGCCTGGCCCACTTCTGCACTCCTTAGGGTAAGATAGCAAAACCATTAAGCAAAACTGTACATGATAAAAAGGTACTATCATCTCCAGTGAATTAATGAATAATTAGACTAAATTATTAAAATTGCTGTATATCACCCACTGATATGCCCAACAAACTTGGTATACACAAGAGAAACAAAAAAAAGGTAAAATTTTCTCTCCATTTCCCAGTTGTGCTTACACTGCAGATGGTCTAATTTAAACTAGGATGAATATCACAGAAATAAACCCATAGAGAAGTATTAGGATTATAAAATTAAAAGCTGCAGTCTTTAAAAAAATTATTCTTTAAAAATTAAATGGTTGCCATAAACAAAATGTTATCCAAAGCTGGCAATTAACCCAAGGCTCCAATGAACATTTTTTATTATCTATTTGCTGCACTCCTCAAACATAATTAGAGAAATTAAAAAAGCAATGAAAAGGCATACACAATCTCCTCTGTTCAAATGCAGCGTTTAGTAAACTGACTGAACTGCTCACATGTGTAAAACAGACAGAACTTTCCCCATTCATTATTAATAGCATATTTTCTTATTTGTAACCTTTTATTCATATCCTTAATGGTTGACATGTACTCTTGGATTGTCTATAAAATATCCAAAAAACCATTTTTTACTCAAGTACCAGTGTGAAGGTGAACTGAAATTTAATAGGACTACAATTTGCTGCTACTCAGAAAGCTCTTATATAAATGGTGTGTGAAAAGCAAGCATGATTTAAAAAGCATTTGCTAATATTTGCAATGCAAAAGATCTCAGATTCTTGCATATGAATACCTGGAAGCAGATTTGGAAGCATTTAGGGGTTTTCATGAATGTCAGCAAATTGTTAACAGGTTTTTATTTTCCTGGAGACATTTCATGACTAGTCTTAGCTGTCAAATTTTATACTGCGTAAGTTCTACATCTACAAATAAACACAAAAACATATTAAGCCAGTTAAAAAATCTTTGCACTTCCAAAGCTTCTTATATCTCAGGATCTCAAAAAAAGTTTAAACACACACTGTGCCTAATCCGAAGGTTTGGTTTAAATGAGGTCACTCAGCACCTTTTAAATAGATGCTTAGGATATTTTGCCAGACTGAAAGATAGATCATTTTATGTCAGAAGGGTAAGCTCCAACCATTTGGAGGTTCTCCCAGTTTCAGACTGCAAATTCTTTAGGGCAGAGAATGACTTTGACTGTATGCTTAGGTAGTAGTATCTCAATTTTACTGGGAATTCTGGTCATAACTGAGACGCAGGTAGGCTGAAAAAGTAAGAGAATAGGAAGTGCCAAAGACACAATGCTCACCAAGGCTGGATTTGGTCTGATAAAAACTGGTAATTCTTATGTTCATATGACTTCCAAAATTCTACTCATGCACAAACTTTTCATTTGTAGAGCATACTAGGACTGTAGATTCAATCCATTTTCATGTACCTTCAACGCTACTCCTTTTGGCACAGGATCATGCTTTGTACAACTCAGAAACACTTGGCTAGGCCTTTCTTATTGCTGCTCCTGTGTTCTACAGAAATCTGTGTACCATGTTTTTCACAAAGGAACTCAGTTCATTCCTTGGTTCATAGTTGTTTTGCAATATTTGTGTTTCTGCTGAACAGAATTTTCCAGCTCTGAAATATTAAATCCAGGATAAGTAATGATGCCTGAGAGTTGACTGTGTAGCCAATGCTAAGTTCCTGTAGTGAAGGTATTGATCTGATGTGGAACTATGGATTCTTACACAAATCCTTTTCACAAATCCTCACACAAATCCCTTTCAGCAGCTTAGCATTGACTGTGATGACTACAGTCACCTGTGGCCCTCTCGTTGGAGAGAAGGTAAAATGACATTTGTATTTTAAATCAGCACAGAACAGTTTTCAATAGGTCAAAGTCCTAAGTATTACTACCCTAAGTGATTCTTTTGAGTTTGTTTGCATAAGGCTGATTTGCAGTGTTGTGTCCACATGAACACAGCATGGTAAATAGATGTTCCTCTTTTGGATGTGACTCCTCAAGCCTTTTCACACCCAGCCAGCACAGTGGGAAATGCCAGGGAGTCTGGCTTCAGCCACTCGCTCAGATATCAGGTTAAGCTTGAAAGGTCAAGTTCTGGAAATCCACATTGCAGAAGCTTGATATGTAAATGTAAGCAAAAGGATTCATCTCACCTAACTTCCTAAGTCTTAAACATCTACTACAAGATGCTTAGATTAAAGGTGCTTCTTCTATAATCATCAGAGACAGACATCTCTACGGGCATCTTCACTGGGAGGATTTCTCACTTGAACACTGTTCACTGTAGAAGGACTTTGAAAAACTAAGATAGCAAGACATCCTTTTTCAGATGCTAAAATAAATTCTGCTCCAAGCATGGCAAGAGCTTTCTGGACTTTGCCAAAGATTAATCTCTTCAAACAGACATAGCTATTGAGATGTACTGGTGCAACAGCATTTTCAAATGTGAATATTTCTGAACATTCCTGCTGTAGAGAGATTACATAAACGCTTCCTGAATTATAGCTTATTTAAAAGTGAAGTGCATACCTTAGTTAATATTCCTGGGGAAAAAAAAAAGCAGTGACATTTCTCCTCACATAATTTTGAAGTTGGCAGGGTAGTGAAAAGGCTTGTGTGCAATAGGTGACAAGTATCATTTCTAAATGCTGAGAAAATCAAGTAAACTATCCTCAGTGACAACCCTATTCAGTGACACTGAAATATTTGTTATGTTATGCCAGTCAGAAATCTGAAGTGCTATTCTGAACCCATGATACAGGCAGAGCTGTGACTGAAGATGGGACAACATTCAAATATTATTCATACAAGTTCCACTAAATTCTTAACTAACTGCAATTCATATTTGTGCAGTTAGAGTCCACTAACAAATATTCAAATGGCTGGGTGTACTCTCCCAAGGGTTCAGAGACAAAAAATATGATTTTGTCAAAACACCCCTGCAAAGACTCTGAACCTATACAGACTCCTCAGAAAAGCTTTTTTTTTGCCCCAGGAAACGTGTTACAAGTTCAAATAAACACACTAAGAATGAGGTAGCTGGTCTGAGTGAGCTTCACTTGATAGCGTCCAGTGGCTCCTACTCTGAAGAGGAGATCACAGTTTTGAGCATTAAACTATCAGATTTCTGGTCTTCTGCTAGCCAGGGTCCATGTTTCCTGGACAAGGAGGTACAGCATTACCTCAGTGGGACACCATAGTCTATCCCAGGTGATCTGAGAGCTACTCAGTAGTGCAGCTGGTCCCAGAGATAAGTCAATCACCTACCTTAATTCATATGTTCTGAAAAGTGCAGAAATGCTTTAAGCAATTGCATTGACAGTAACAAATACAGGAGTAAAAATAACATTCTTCTGATATACTTTCTATGTAGGAGCTCAAAGAAGTCATTTCAGGCTGCTTTTCTTTGTCTGTTTTTTCCCTCTGAAAGACTAGAGAGCAAACACAGCAAACATGCTTGACTGAAACATGGAACATCTTAAATGAAACACATGTAATGTCAAGAGCTGCTCCATCACAGGAAAAGGCAAATTAAAGACACCCAGGGAGAGAGATTATAGTAATATCACTGAACATCAGATGTAGCAAGTACACTGAGTAGAAAAGGTGATGGAGAACTGTGGATTTCAGGGAACCTAACCAATGAAATTTAAATAAAGCGTTTGCTCCACAGGAATTCATTGATCCTCTGGGAGATTTTCCCTTCATGTTTTATGAGATATTAGCAGCAAGAGTTTTTAAAGAAATACATGAAGAGAAAAAAAAAAAGGTGGTGCTTTGTTCACAGAATACCTTCATAAATATGAAGATGACAAAATAATCTGCTTCAACATTTCCATCTGTATTCATGGACTTGCACTGGACTGCTCTTTTTCTGAAGAATACTATAGCATGTCTAGAACTACTCACACATCTCCTACTGCCCGAGCTTCTAATGCTACAAGACTCAGTTCAAGGAGTAAGTTTGTGGCAACAGTCTGCAGTATATAGTGTCATGAAGTCATATTTGGTATGAAGGCAATTTTTAAAAAAAATTAACCTCAGTTGTTACTTGCAATCCCCTACTCATTTTCTGATTTAACTGCAAGTATAGTGGACTTGATATAGTGGTATAGCATTATGCTGTTCGTGTACCTTTTGTTTAGAACAAATTGTAGCAATGGAGCTCTGCTCTAGAGATACTATGATATCATGGACTGAACAGGGAAGCCCTAAGATGAGGCACTAAAGTCTGTAAACCATTATAATAGTACCACTTTGTCTAAATCATAGAGCCTAAAAGATCTAATAGATCAACACGTTCATCTGTCTGCCAGAGGACTGCCCATGTTCTGAAAAGTCACAACAATTCAAAGAAGAGCAAATAATAGAGATTAATGAGCAAAGAACAATGCAGTTATTGCAGTGGAGTTGGTTTCTGAAACAAAACAGAATTTAGCAGCTAAATAAAGTGGAAGCTATTAACTGCATCTTTATTACTATGCAAAGGCAAGTAGCAACTGTGTAATTTAACTAGGTCCATTATGCAATCTTTTTTCTAATTCTTTCCTGATCTGCTAAACTAATCTCTGTTTTTTAGGGGGTTTGAAAATGAATTAAATGGATTAAAAATGCAGCTGAAAGCCAGGATTATTTAAGGAATGGAGAACAATAGGAAAGCATGACAAGGAAAGATCAGCCATTTGACAATGAAGCAACATCCTGAGCCTGAAGCACAATCCTATTGAGTAAGCATCTGAGAAAATGTTTTATTTCTTCACCCAGGATGCATTCTCTTTCCTCTTTCTCCTCCACTCCTAGCAGTGGACTTTGGCTTGATATTATCTTAGAGAAGTTTAACTTGGGTTTTCCTAGATGGGACCAACAACTCTATTTGTTATGTACCTCTGTAATATGTCCTAAATTTATGGTGTATACTGGTTGTCCCAGTTTCATCCCACTTAAAAATAGGCAGCTACCCAGGGGTTGTAGCACCCCTAAATGCCCTTTCCAGTGGAGACAAAACTCCAGCAGCTGGCAATTCAAAAGAGCCAAAATACAGATTACCTTCTGGAGGTCTCTCATCCTCCACTGATTCTAATGGAAACCTAAAATGGGTATAGTTATCACTGGTGGCTAAGTTAGGTGGGAGGATTCTCATCCAAGCTACCAGAAGTGAGAGTTAAAAGTTTTTCTTTCCACAATGTTTGTTATATGTGCTTCAAAAACTGTTCCTACCAGAGTTTTCCAGGCAGCATGAACAAGGATATTTATCTGGCTACAATGCTGGCTTCCTCCAAATAATGTCTTGTTATGTAATTATCAGAAAATAAATCTTTGTCTATCTAATAATCATGCTGTAATCATGCAAGCCCTAAGATTTTTAATTTCCAAAGAGATCATGATGCCTATCAGCATGGAAGGAATTTTCACCTTATTTTTTGGTCACATGGACTAAATCATTGCAAGTCATAGGAGCAGTGCTGCACCATCAGTTTATTTAGTGCAGCATTTTAGCAACAAAAGTCAGGCACTTTTGAAGATTTGGAAAATATATTGAAAGGCTCTATGTTTGAAACTAACACCTTTTCATTTAGGCATCTAAAACCAGTGTTACCTTTTCATCTAATTTCCTGCTCCTTTTACTAGTGATTCAGTTACAGCTCCTTTCTGTTAGGAACTGGCAGTTCAGTAGTTCAGTGGACCAAAAAAGTAATGAAATATTTTGTAAGTTTTGTTGGAAAACCAATATAGTAGTGCTAATACTAATGAGGAACATACTCATGCTACAACTGGACTTTAGGAAATTAATGAAGAATAACAGGCCCTGCTCTGCCCATTGTCACACCTGTACAATCCTTACTGATTAACCAGAGACACACATGCTAAAGATAAAACTGAGTCCTGTGGTGGGGCTGAATCTACTAAAAAGCACCAAATTTGTTCAAATTCACTTACAGGAACAATCTGACTTACAGATTTCAGTCATGCTCTGCATAGAAGGTTGATTATACTTTCTCTGAACAGTGGACAACAGAACTAGAGATGGTGTGGCTTAGAGGCCCAGCCAAAACACATCTTCATTTTAGAGAGGTTCAAAACACAAACTTGATCCCAAATGAATTAGTTTCTCCCCCACAAAATCAGAGCACCCAAGTCTTATTTCTTGCCTCAGAAAAATCTGAGAAGGGGATAATTCTTTAGAACGTAGCAATTCTTATTTGTATAACTCAATTTAAACCTGATAGTGAACACACTTATTAAATCACCTGGCCTGATACAGTTATTAAATGATCATTTGATGATCACTGAAATTCTTTGGAATCTTCCCTTAATCTTGGGTATTTAAAAGCTCTTAGGTTTTATTTGTTGTGCTTCAGGACACCTGATTTGACTGCAATGACTGTGATGACAATTTCACCCACCAGGCAATAATAAATTGTGCTTTTGCAACAATTTTGGGGACGGTTTCCTTTAACTGTCTCTTAATTTCATCTTTACGTGCTATTTTTTCATAGCCACTATATTACTTAATGCCTACAATTTTTATTGTTGTAGTTTTCATTCTACTTCTTTTTTCCTCTTTTTTCCTCTACTTCATTCTTTCGCTGTTCTTCATTTTTGCTTAGTCTAACATTTATTGCGGTTTATTTTTAGGATACATATATACTTGGGGTGGAAGTATAATCTGAACATTTATATAGTGAGTTTATGCTTTTGTTGGAAAAATATGTAATTGACGACTGTTCTTACTCTTCTGAGAAATGCCAATTACAAATGGCAGGCTTCAGTTCAGTGAATCCTCTACTGTTCTAAAAAGTCAAAACATTGAATGCAAGCAAAGAAAGTACAACAGGATAATTTTTTACAGTTTATACTGGGGTCAAAAATATTGCAAATATTGGTGTTTGACTTTCAGATCTGTCATAATAGGCTGAAATACCATTCAGATGTCAATAACATTTTGAAAAAAAACATGGAAAAGATCTACTGTAAATAATTCTGTTGAAAGGAAATAACACACTTGAAACTGGAAATTCCTTTTTTTACTTCTAGGCAGATTTCTCCATTTATTTAGATGTTAAAGAGATCTATTTCCTTTTAAAGTACAGTACTAATACCTGGGTTAGTTTAAATGCCCTTTTCCCACACACATAGGTTTTGCAGACTAACCCCTACTGGTATACTTTTCAAACCCTTAAATCCCCTCCGATTCTCAAAGTGCTCTTCTGCCTTCATTTCTCAATGACAGTCACAAAGCATGAAGCCTACTGGAATAAATATACTTTCTGAATGCATGTCCACAGGCTTCACTGCTGTTTAAGCATCTGTGTAGATTGTCTTGCTTACCTAAAAAAACCCCACACAGTTAAGGTTTCTCTAAAAATTGATTATTATTTGCAAAAACCAATTGGTTTTTGAACCTAATATATATAGTTAGGATTTGAAGGAATTGTTACAGAGTGAATGACTGAGGACAGGCATGGGCACATATTTAAAGTGAGCTACCCACGTGTACTGTGACACATGGCAACATTAACACACAGGCACACTGAGGTGACATTATTGGCACAACTAGGAGAGTTTTTAATTTTGCCTTTGTTACATTAATCCACACTGTTTATTTTGTCACAATTGGTAATTTTTGTTAGATCCAGAACATCTATCATGAATTAGTCATTTCAAAAAGAGACCACTCGGGAAGGGGGAGTTGGTTGAGATTTAGAAGTGGGTTGTTTGTGCATTTGTTTTCTTACAACTGGCAAAACTCCAACAGCTATTCTCCAGAAATTTCACAAGAAACATTCATATGAGCAGGAAATCTACTGGCAAGAAACGGCAGATGAAAGAGTTATGTACTGCTGAATGAGAGTTTTGCACCTGCACATTGCTTAAGTTGGAGTGCAGGCTAGTAATATAATAACAATAGCATAATCAATAGGATGCATAGTCATCTAGCAAGATTATTTCATTTTGAGACTTCATGGACTCTTTTGGCATTAGTGCAAAACAGGGAGCTGAATCAACTTCAAATGTGCACTAAATGGAATGGGAAAAAAAATGCACTTAAACAATTCCTACCAAAACATCATGTTTAAAATTAAATCTAGAACTGTGTAACTGAGCCCAAACCAAACTGGATGTCCAAGGACACCAGTGAGATTACAGGCACGGTTGCCCAGTAAGTAAGGGTCAGAGAAGTACTGCTTCAGACTAATTCACTGGATTCTGTTTTATTTCTCCTTTATGGAGAAACTTTTTTTTTCTCCTCAGGGTGATTAAACTTAGACTAGAATAGAGTTGTTAAAAAAACTCCTATGGAACACTTTTTGGGGTCAGGATTTGGTAATTCATAAAAATATTTCCAATGAATACCAAAACACATCTAAAATGTTTCAAAACAAGTGCTGTCCCAGTTTTGAAACCTGGAAGGCCCGAGGTCTTTAGTTCAAAGGTAGACTACTTGGTGGGCCATCCTGCAATGATAGGCCATCAATCCTCCACCCTGGCAGTCAAAAGGTTGAGCAATGGTCTGCCAGCCAGAGCCCTGCAGGCTTCTAGAAGAACTCAGCTAAAATCCAACTGTCCCTTAAAAACTTTAGATTTCAGTCAACTGCCAAGATCTCTCTTGAAGTTTGCCAAACAGCTTTGCTTTTGAGACTGGTTCCATCAGCCTTTCCATGTAGACATGTGGAGTTTTTTCCAAATAAATCATTTCACAGCAAAGAAACCATTTTATCCATCTCAGTAGTCGCCTAGATTATGCAAAATGGCGTGCCATCCCTGCATTTCTCCCTGGACCCATGATGCTGCTCCTGACTTCAGAAAGGTCATTCTGGATCTTGGAGATGTGCAATTCAGTCTGTCCATGCTGACCAACACCTCTCTCACGCAGAATCCCCTCCTTATGGAGCTTCACCTTGAGCAGTTTCTAAGCAGCCATAAGGAGGTAATGCTCACTGCTTCCCCTGGTGAGAAGGCTGAGACCTGGGCAAGATGTTTCACGGGGAATTTTGGCCCTTTCCTACTGGGATCTGAACACCATGAAGTAAGAAAACACAGTTTTGACAGAATTACTAAAATCAACTAAAACGGTAATGAAGAAACATGAAACCTACATCGCTATTTTTTGTGTAAGCATTATGGTATATCTACCCAGAACATACAACAGCATTTGGAAAAGCACTGTGGGGAGTAGAGAATGCACTGCTGAAACTTTGCACTACCATGGTACAAAAAGTGTGTCCAGCCACACTTGCTGCCCAGCCCATGTTTTCCTACGTGACAGAGAGGTTTGCCTCCACTGAGAATCAAGGAAGCAACCTACTTATCTGGAATTTTATGCACCAGAAGGCCAAAATACTGAGCATGGCCTGTGAACTGAGAAGCAACAATGAACCAAAATCCCTGGACAACCATATGGTGGTAAAAGATTTTCTACTCCCATAGACAAAAATGGTTTAGGGGTCTGACCTGCATATTTATTTATTCATACATTTACTGAACAAGATTAGTCTCCATACCAGATAAACCACTGCTCTCATCTGAATCAAGTTTTTACTATAAAGACAGCTAAATCAACATCAGCATGTTATCAGCAGTGTTTTCTGAGCTTTTTTTTCTACTAGCTGCAAAATCCATTGAGTTGCAAGGAATACTGAGTGGGAAAAGCCATTTAAAATTGCATATTTGCATTGTCACGGGTTGGACTCAATGATCTCAAAGGTCTTTTCCAGCCTAGCTGGTTCTGTGATTCTGTTTATGATTTAATGTTGTTTGAACATCTAACCTATAAACTTTATAATTTTGCTATTAGAAAGAAGAAATAAAAATTATATGAAACTTGTAAAGAATCACAGAGTTCTCCTCCAGATTGCTGACAGTCAGTAAATGCCTCAAAAATCTCTCCCACTTCTTTACATGCAGATATTAAAATTCAGCAGTCCAGTGAACTGGACTATAAAATCAGCATATCTGCCCCAGAACAAGTACACTTTTTGCCTTGCAGTAATGTTCTTTGCAGAATGCATTTGTGGAACAGCAGGTTGGCACTGGATGGTGAAAGGTATTCACCATTTTGTAAAACAAAGCAGCCATGGCTAATCTTTTTTGTTTCAAGATAATAAAAGGAAAGTCCCATTTTGCAACTATAAAAAAAAGAAGTTGAAGTAGTACAGCTGTAAGCAGAAATACACTCGTTGTTTAAAGGACTCCATGCCTACTGTACACAAAATAATGCACTGGTATCATTAGCATAGACAACAGCTTGTTTTCAATTTGGCTGCAGATAATGAAATTATCCCCCAAATTACCATAAAGTGGAACAAATAAACACAAAAGCAAACTCTTTCTTTTTCTTTCTCTCTCTCTTTTTTTTTTTCTTTTTTTTTTTTCTCTCTTCAGCAGCACTAGCTTTCAGCTATTTAGAATGAAAGCAAAGCTTCTGTTTTTCCAGAGCTCCAGTTTGACCTCAAGCAGATAAAGAACATGAAATGACAAACACGCAGCAAAGAGTTACTGTGTCCTTCCCCCCTGGCCTCTGTTTACATTAGGAAATGTACCCGGGGAGGAGGGAAGGGGAGGCAGGAGGGCTGCCTTTCAGCGCCGCGCTCGGCTCCGCTGGCTCCGGCTGGAGCTGGCCCCTGTTTCTGAGTAAGCTTACTCCACTCCAGATGTGCCGCGGCTCCAGCGTGGCTGCCATGTACAGTAAATCGGCATCTGAGGGCTCGTCAATCTGTGGGGTAGAGCAATTGCGGTCTCGCCAGGCCGCCCCACTGGCACAAACAGAAATTTGCGCCGCTGAACTGGAAAAGGAGGAGGAGGAGGAGGAGGAGGGAGAGGGAGAGCAGGGAAAGGGGCGACAGGGAGGGAAGCAGGCAAATAACGGGAGAGCAGTGTGTGAAAGTTGAGGGGCTGGAAGGTGTCTGCTCCCGCGAGGAGAAGGGGAAAGAAATAAACACTAACAGTCAACGGAGGAAATGTTCTTAGTGCATTTGTAAATTTACTTGTAAATGTTTTACACTTAGAGAGAAAGGGGAATGCTGCGTATCATTTGGCAGTGTTGCCTGTCTATAGGTCCCTGTGGATATACTGCTTTAGTACGCGTTGTAACCAGGGCAAGAGAAACATAAAATAGCTGGCAAAACACAGCCAATTAGTCATTACACATAGATTGTAAAAACAAGAGAGAGAGAGAGGAAGAGACAGAGAAATAAATGCCCCTAGCAAATTGAGTCCCTCTTGTTTATGTCCCTGCTACATGAGCACGAAAACCAGAGGCAGCGATGCCTTCTAATCAAAGTGCAACTTGAAAACCAGTCAGTGCTCCCATTCAAATTCCTCCAGGATTTCCTGACGCTCACAAGATTTACCTATTTGCTGTCATTGTAAAAAACAAATTGTTTCACTAATCAGGCAGTTTGCTTTGGACCCGACCCCAGTTGTACGAACTCCAAGTTGGACGTTCATTTCTGATCTCCTGCCGCCTACGCAGCCGTTGCTAACTCGGTTTTAATAGGATGAGAAAACGATCTTTTCTTTTATAGTGGGTTCAAATGAGCTACCCAGCTTCAGGCTGACTATAGCTGTGTTTTCCTAATCACCATTTTTTTATAGCAATTCTGAGGATGAAAATGCCTGCTCCCCCTCCTTTCTCTTCCGACAGCGCCAAGTCTAAGAATGTAAATAAGTGTTAAATTGAAACACAGAACAAAAATGGGTCAGATTTAGTGTAATTGAGTCATAGCTAAATTTAGGCTGCTTTTATTTGCAAATGTGTATTTTAACAGCAGTTCCATACAGCATCTCTGGATAGAATGAGATGCCTCATTTATTTATTATTTTTACTGTGGTTGTGCCTGAAATTCTCAGCAAAGGCTCACAGCCCCATTGTGCCAAGCACTCTAAAAGATGAGCTATGCATTTTAGAAACTCTCCTTTGCCAGAGAAGCTATCCTCAGAGTACCATCAGCATTAAATAGCAGCACCGTAAAAGGACAGAAATATTGTCAGCTGTTCCAAATTTTCAAAAATTGTGAATCAAAGCTGAAAAATCCCAAGGCTGCAAGAGAAAAAGTAAAAATTTTAAAAGAGTTCATCCTTTCTTGTCTCCTAGTTTATGAGTTTTCAAACTTCACAATATGCTGTAAGATTACCGAAGTTTCTTTTTTAAAACGAATGTTCAGATTCTCACAGTATCCCTTGACTTACGGAATGAAGGCTTAAAAATATAAAATATCACCAGATTTGAAACAAAAAACTTTTAAGACTTGGCAATACAACATACAGTTCTCTATAGGACTTGATTTTCCTTAGCATTCCATTGGCTGGGTGGGATAGTGAGCTTTCTTCCTTTTCTTCTTTCACCTCCTGTAAGATATAAAAAGGGCTTTGATTCTGACCATGAACAACAAATGTAATCATGGATGAATAAACAATTAAATATGACTGTTCCTATGCATAACTTTCATACTGGGCTTTCATCACTGGAAGCACTGCAATCACTCTCTTAGATGCAGGGCAATAGAGAAGCTCAGCAAGACCCCATCAAGCAAGCAAGCAGGAACACATCTGCTGCCGAGGACAAGTCCTTGTGCAAAACACATGTGTCACATTATGAGCTGTTCTGTGAGGACCAGAAGGAGGACACTGCCTCCTTTTATTCGCATCCCAGTGTCCAGCCTGTGCTCCAGCCAGCCCCCAAAGACAGCTCATCATTGCTTAATGCCTTGCACAGTCATTTATGTCAGGACAAAATGGACACTTAAAAAGTGTGTCAAATCAGGAAGGCAAGATGAGGATCAAAATTACCTCAAAAACTGTCCCTTTTTAGGCTGGCCGAAGCACTGGTAAATGTACAACTGGGACTTCCCTCCTGCAGGCAGAAATACGAACTGGGTGATCGAACAGGTGTTTTCAACGGCCAGAATTTCCATGCAGAAAGGCAACACAGACGGGTCTCATTAGACAGTAGCTGAATTTAGCAAGGAATGTGACTTTTCCCACCCCACGTTGAATGAGTGGCCCAGGGGAAAAGTGATACTTAGAGGACACCAAGAGCAGCACAGTTCTTAGCTCATCCACCACAATAATGGCACTAATTTGTGAATAAGTGAGCGTAAAGCTGATAATAGTTTCTGTAAAGAATCGTGTATGATGGTAAGATGATACCAGAGAACTCTAAGTGACCATGGAGGAATGTATCTAGAAGCCAGGACACAAAATGAGTGCAGCATGAAGAGGGTGTTGAAATTGAATGGGTGAGAGAGATAGGAGCAGCAGAATAATGCATTCCCTCTTCAGAGAAATCCCTCTCAGTATTGTGTTCCCAACTCACTACCACACTGTTCTTCCACATTACTTTGAGCCATGTTTTTACCATGTAAAATCAAGCCCTTGTTTACATGTGTATTACAAGTGGAGACTCTTAAGCCCAGGTTTGGTAGTCAGAAAGGCAAATTTCCCTGACAAAAGTTTATAAATAACAAAATTAACTTATTTTCTTACTAAAATATATCTTCTTTCTTTAATGGCTCAATTACTACCAAGTACACTTTTGCAAGACAGAAGGTACTAATGAGTCAAGAAAAATTGCTTGAAAAATGAACCATGGTTTTTATTTCCAACAATAACTGCATTTTTTTCATGCATTAGAATCTTGGATCTACTATTTTCTTTGGGTTTTCTTCTATACACATTCCAATGCACCTGACAACTGAAGGAAGAACAGTACTGTCCAGCCATTGTGTGGGCAGATGTTGTGTAAATTTCCACAAGAGATTCTGCCAAGCCTTCCTCTTACACAGACCTCTGACACCTGCATTATTTGGAAGGATTAGTTTCTGTATCATTGAATTTCCCGAAGGGACTGAGGCAAGAAGAGCAACTGAGAACCTGGCTGCAGAGCAATCGTGCCGAGTAGATACAAATGCAATTATCCTTCCCTACTTAAGAAAAATGTAGCAGCCCTAGGTCCCCAGGAAGACAGAAGTGGTTCACTTCATGTATCTCCTAAAAGAGTGGTGATTAACAAAAGTCTTTCAAGTATCCTGTTTACAATTATTTCAAAGTACAATAAAATCTAAATAGACTGCAAGAATAGGCTGTAATTGCAATTGGATATAACACAAACTGAAAACTTGGCATTTCTGCTGATAAAAAAGTATATCAATAATTCCACTGGGCTTATGTATACTAAATGTTTAACATCTCAGTAGCATACTCATTATGATGCCTTTGACACCTGCAGAGAAATTACATCAAATCTGTAGCAGCAGTATTACGTAATGCACCAGAGTTCAATGTTCAAAACATCCTGTTCTTTACATAGCCTCTTGTCTTACACAAAAGCAGTTAAAAATAATAGAGCTTGTTCAAGAGCCAGATTTACAAGCTTATGTTCATAGACTTTTAAGGCTCATCTTGCAAGGCAGTTTTGTTATACCTGTGGGCTGGGAAAGGGGAGGCAGAAGTCACAAGAGGGAGGAAAGATTTGTGAATGGATTGTTTCAAGCTTTCAGGGGAAAAAAATAACTTAAATCACTCTACATTTATGGAAATTAATTTACTATTCTGAAAAGTAATATGAAGAAGAAGTGGAACTTGTAAGAAATGAGTAACAGAATAAGTCTCTTGTAGCTGGACTGGAGATTGATTAAAGTCATGGGATATTTATATTTGTAGTTTGAAATCTGGAGGCTTGGATCAGCTAATTAGTAAGATAGATACCACTTGCAAAACTTGGATGTTGATCCTGAAGCAGATTTTGAGTTCATCAATTGTTTGGAATGTTTAAAGGAGAGGAAGCTTGGCTCTCCTCTTGAATTTCACACTAGAAGGCTCTAGCTGCCTTCAGTGATGAAAGGAAAAATGAATAGGAGAGGAAAAAAAAAGGAAAGAATGGCTCTATGTAGGCTTCTACAGCCTTGCTATGTAACATGTACATTGTAATAACCTCAGTGCTGCTGTTACAAAACTATGCAAGTAATCAGCCACTCCTCACTGGCATCTTGGGTTCCTGTTGTTGTTGAGGGAAATGTGAGCAGAACAATGCAATTCACCAGAGCCTTTATGTTCTTTTCACACTCATGAGTCCTAAGACCAATCTTTTTGCAATCAAGACACAAAGCTATAATTGATTGCTTTATTCTTGTTTTCACAAGCTGTTGAGAGCTGTGCTGTTCTTCAGTCTGTTTATGAAACACTCATTTACACTGGAAAGCAGTGTATTGATAGTATGTTGAACTGGGAATAAAGGGACCTGGCTCAGCAAATCAGTGAAGTCTGCTACCAGCTCCTGGCCTTTGAAGCACTTCTTAGGCACAGACTGTATTTACAGTTACCAAGTCTAAAAACTGTAAAGACCTTCATTCTTGCTTAATAAGGTGTTTTGAGATCACAGATGAAAAGCACCAGGAAAAAAATAACAGTAATTTATACAAAAAATAACCAGTGCTGCAGAACGAAGCACCAGGTCACAGACAAGCTGAATTTCATACTTCCATTGAAGAGTCTTCCGTTAATACTAGATGAGATTTGAGCCCAGCTATTTTGTCCAAACACCTACATGCAGTCTATTTGTAATGTATCCCTCATAAAGCTCTTCCTCTTGCTTCCTGTGAATAGGAATATTGCAAAATTGCACAGAGGAAGTGGAAGTTTAAAAGCTTTGCATATCCAGATGGAAAATGTGATAGGAAACTGAAAAACAAACATTTTGTGTTTTCATATACATTAATTACACTTCAGAAAAGTTAACTTCCACTCATATCTTTCCCTCAATTTTTTTTACCCAGAACTTTTCATTCTTGTACTAACAGTTATACACTGCAAGAGCTTCTACCAATAAAAACAATAAGAGTCTGGTATATGTTTTATTTTCAAAGGCAGCAAAAAGTCTTCTTTTATGTAGAGGAAATAAGCCAGAATCAATAGAGATATAACCTGTTGCCTTTATTAAATCACTGCAACAAGACTTCTCATTTGACTTTACCAAAGTGCAGTCTCCTTTACTGAGATTCTCTGGGTGACTTTTACCAAGGTTTTCTCTGCAGGAAATAGCAGACAAACTCCAGATCTCTGAAAGAATGACAAATAGTATGAAATACAGGGTCTCCCACAAGAATGCCAGCAACTTCATCTCTTATGGACCTGGGAAAGACCAAACAAAATTTACACATGGCCCAAACTCAGACTGGGATCTGGCATTTGAATCATCCTGGAGTATTTTCAATCCATCTCACTTTATCCTAGGATCTGCTTCCTTTTTTAAAGCCCTTTAAGCTCAAAACATCTTACTGATACTGTTATATCAGCTGATTTTGCAATTATTAACATCCACCAGCACATCTGAAAACCAGAATACTTATTTTGCATTGTAAATGTGAAATGAAAATTTGTAAATTTTTAGTCTGTAATATCAAATTATTCTGTATCATTCGTCTTTTGCATTTACTGACCACTAAAGATCAGTGTTGCCCTGTAACTCCTTGCTGATGAACACATTCCTTGGAATGCCTAATTTGTGAGAGATTTACACTATGCAAACATTATCTACAGAGAGCACTTCATTTTCTGTAAATCAATTAGATATGCCTTTTCAGGCACATGTCTGTTGGAGGCTGACAGAACAGGGCTTTCTTTTTTACCTGAAATGCGGATTCCAAAACCACATCACCTCTGAGAAGCCACAGGGTGGCTTGGAAACAAAATGGTCCTGCAAGGGCAGCCTCCTGTATAATTGAAATGCAATTTAAGGGGTCTTCAGAGGAATTTCTCCAACTCTGGAGGAGGCCGATGAGCAATCTGACCTCCAATAAAGACAACAGAAGGAAGCACCCTTTGAAAGATAGAGGAAACTTTTTTCTTTGAAAAGCATTCTCAGGGGCCGTCTGCTGATACAGTACAGACTTATCTCCTGAGGTCCAGACAAGTCTGTGTTACTGATTATACCAATATACCTCATGTGGTCCTCGCTGCCTTTATCTAAGAATGAGAAAAGTCAAGGAGAACAAGTGACAAACAAAACAGAACACTACCTAACAGAGAGGTCTATCATTACAAGTGTTCTAAGAGAAATCTCCCTGCATATATATAAAGTTTAGGAATTTTACTAGTTCATTGGTCTCTGGAAACCACAAGGCTGTCAACAAAACTGAAATGTGTCTATAAACCTATAAACCCGATGAATACATGTACAAGCAGACAATTGTATTTGCAATAATGCATTGTGTGAGCAAAATGAGCATCGATACCTAAAGGTACACATGACTTCATGACATTCAACAAAGGCAAATACTAAGTCCTGCATCTGGGATAGTCTAGAGACTAGCTGACTGGAAAGCAGCTTTGCAAAAAAAGGACCCAGGGCTCCTGGAGGAAAAACTGAACATGAGTCAGCAGTGCATCTTTGCAGCATTAAAAGCCAACCTCATACTGGGCTGTTTTATTAAGAAAATAACCAGCAAGTCAAGGAAGTGATTATTCCCCTCTATTCAGCACTTGTGAGACCACATCTGGAGTACTGTAACCAATTTTGGGACACTGACAAACTGGAGTAAGTAAAGCTGAGGGCCACCAAGGTGGACCAAGGGCTGGAGTACGTGACTTGAGAGGACAGCTGAGCAAGCTGGGTTCATTTGGCCTGGAAAAGGAAGAGCTGAAGGAGAGGGTCTCAACACCATTGTCACAAGCTAAATTATTCAACAAGCTTACATGAGTACACAAAACTTCCTGTTACCGTGGCTAGCCTATCTTCCATCTCACATCAGAAACAGAGTAAATGCAATCTCTGTGAGTATACAATTTGTGGGACAAAGTGACCCACTGCTGGGGCAGACTCAGACTAAAGAAGACTTGGAGTCAGGCCAACCAGCATGCCTCAAACAAGCTAGAGCAATGCAATTAAATAACCAAATCCATCCAAACTACACTAAAAATCCCCATGACTCAACCACCTCCATAGCCTGTAAGCTCTACCTCCCACCTCCACAGCCCTGACACCAGAGCTGACAGATACTTCAATTCAAACATTGTGGTTATACTGGCCCTCTCCAAGCCCAAGGCCCAAATCCATGAATCCTGCTTTAATCTGCCCCTGCAAATGTGTGTATTTTTTGGTCAGAATTTTGGTTGTCTATATTTGGAAAGTCTCACCCACAGTCTTGAGCTGACTGAGGGAAGCCAAAGAAAATTCAAGATGTAGTGGTTACCAAAGCTGAAATCTTCCCTCAATGTGACTGTTCCATATGTATTTGTACACTGTTTATGTGCCTACCAAACCTCCAGGAACTCAGTCTTCTCTTTAGCTCATTTATAGGAAGGAGATGAGAAAGAGTCCATTTCTACAGAATTCCCCAGATAGAATCTACTGCAGAATACATCATTAATAAAGGATTTTTCTATTTATTTGTTTCACCCAGAGCAGCTGGTCAGTCATGTCTCTCTGGGGCATGTCAACTAATACTTATTATTTCATAAGTTGAGCATTTTTGAATACTGTCTTGTCCCTTCCGTTTTCCATTACATGGGAGTAAGGAATTATGTTTGCATTATACTGTAGAAATTTAAGGGAAAAATATTTATGAAACATTAGAAAAGGATTGAGCAGAACTGATAGTTATAAAATCCTGATAAACCTTTGTATGAGAGGTTATTTCATACTGGTAATGGAACAGACTAAGAATAAATCTGAATCATGCTCATGTGAAGTAAAACTAATGAAAGACATCCAAGGAAAATTTATTAAAAGCAACAATTAGGGGTTTTTTCCCCTCACAAATCTCAGAGTGCTAGAGTGCCACTGAACCCAGTAAGAATATATTATTGATTTCATTGAGAAATGCTGGCCTCATTGTCACAGTTGGAGAAACTGAGACACAAAAACCTTAAGTGAGTTGTGGGATATTAGCCAGCAAATGGCAGAGCTGGGAACACTACCGAGCTCCCCTGGAGGCAAATCCATGCGTCATCCACTGCACCACTTCCTCATATTAGAAGGCAGCAACACAGCACAAATTTCAGGGATTTTGTTTAATGAGAATGGGAGATGGAGAGATCTGGAGGCTACCTATAAAGTAGAAGAATGCTGGGCTTGTTTGACTTTATATCCATGTGCCACTACTCTAAAATCACTCTAAAATATGAACACGTCTTTGCTCAGATGCAGAATGTAAAGGGAAGAGTCAGTGAATAAGGAAGGATCCCATGAAGAAAATCTATTATCCAATTTAATTTAAAAATAAACATATAGCACTGCAGATTCTGTGCATTGAGTTAGGAGTCAAGTTTGCAAGTCATAATCACATGTGATTTAAACACTGCTTCTGCTGAAGTAGTTAAATCAACTAGTTGGTTGATCTAAGAGGAGTACAAAGCAGGGATCTTACTTTAACAGCAGATGTCTGCCAATCCTGTTTTTTACAGATTACTTCTCTTCTGTTTGAAACAGGGGATATCAGGCTCTTTAACAGAAGACATGACTTGTAGCATGATTATTTATGTCTCACCACTGTATGGGTGGCATATCACTTTACTCCTGAGACAGATGCACCAAATTTGCAGCTCATTCCAACAAGGATATTGTAACCATTTAAAGTGATGAATATCAATCTGTTTTCATGGCAAATATTGTTTGATAATTTCCTCTCACTGGGGTCACTGCTGCATATAGTTTCTTATTCACCTCATGTTCTAGGATTTCTTATTCACTTCATGTTCTGCATCCTCAGAAGAACACATGGAATGGAACAGGAATAAAAGACACCAACTTTTCACTGTCTTGCTGAACGGTTTTGTCCCCAGCGCCCAGACTGTCAGTAAACACAAGCTGAAAAAACATTCATAGTTGAGAAACTGCCCAGGTAGGGGCCCCCTCCCTTTGGCCACTGGCCATGCTCCTGGTAGGGGTCCCCATGCACTGGGAGAAGAGTGGTGGCTGCTGGCACTGCTGCCACTGGCTCAGAATGGACCCTGGCCCCAGTGCTCAGCATGGCTGATGGCTCTGCTCACTTACTTGTGACTACCTGTGCAGCACTTTTCCAGAAGGTTTCAAATAATTTCAAAACAATAACTGCTACATATTATTATTGTGATGGTTTTGTGAAAAGGAAGAGAGCAGTTATGGCCAAGACTATCTGAGATGTTTGCTAATTTAAAGGGATTTAAATTGAAGGACATGGTAAATCTTTAACATGTTACCTCATGTGAATGGCAGTACAGCAAAAAGATTATAGGATTCATATCTTACAGTTCAGCAGCCATTCAGATGGACCAAACCATGATTCAGGGGTAGAAAATTCCTGCTCTTCAATTCACTTCAAGCCTTCTGACTTTGTTGATATAATACAAACATAATCAGCTTCATGACTGTTAATGGGAAAAAAGTTTTACTGACACTTCATGCTATGAACATTTCAAATGTTTCCTTTGATTTTAATATTTGAAATCTTGTAAATAAACTTGTAACTTTGGCATTCCAATCCTTCAGCAAACACTTTCTTCTTAATGACATTTTACTCACTACACTGTTCACACCTACCCGGAGCTTCACTTCTGGATTGGATTTGGCTTTCTTGTTTTGTTTTTTCTTTAAAAAAACCTTGCCATTCTGCAGCTGTGTAATATATGACAATAGAGGGTGATATACACTGCACAGCTGAAGCTGAAAACAAGTTGAGTTGATGTAATGAGGTGAAGGTGATGACACTTTTTTTTTAACACAGAAAGTCATGAGATATATTAAACAATATGTTTTACACATACACAAAAAAGAAATCCTTCCGTTTTCCCTGAAGAATTTCTAGTGGAAAATTAATTCCCACTGAAGAACACAGACACAAAAAAATCCTAACCTCTATTTAATGACTTAATGAATTCACACAAAGTGGGATAACATTTATGTTTCTAAAATCCCTATGAAGTAGCAGTCTTCCATTCCGCTGCTAAAATCCTCTCTATTTCTGGTGGCTGCTGGAAAGTAAAGAGTTAAAATTAAGACCACTGGAAAAGAGCAAAGCATATGTTATATGCAGCACATTACTTTCTTACTGGGCTTCCCATGGGCCAGTGAAGTTTGGGAACCACTTCTGTAAAGGAAATGTATATGGTGTCAAATTATTGACAGTCCTGTGTGTCAGCTCCATCTCTGCAACTGATTAGCCCCAGAATGACTTTGGCCTCACATAGTTTCTTACAAACATTATTTAGTCAAGCTTCAAAACCTAAGTAGGAAACACTGTTATTCCCAGTTTACAGATGATTCCTAAGTCTAACAGGGTTAAAAGCTACTGCAAGGGGACACATTAAAAGAGCATCGGGAGCTGGAATAAAATTCAGCTTTCCAACTCTTGCCCACTTAACCATAATGTCCACAGTCTAAACCACTTAGATTAAAAAATCAAAATAAAAATTAAGCTACTTCTCTGAAACCATGTCCCCTGAAGCCATTTCTGATGCCTAAATAAGCATTGTAATTTTTTAGAGCTACTGTGCACCTGCAGCTTCCAAATAGTTTCCAAAGGTCACCGACTTATCCTGATTTTTCCAAGCCTCAGCTTCTTAAATCTTTCAAAACATGGAAAGAATAGCAATCTGTCTCCCAGTCTTCCTGCCCACTTAGGTCAATAAGAGATTTTTCTTTGAGTCCACTAGCTGTAAGGCTTCCCTCCCAAAATTTTTCCTTCAGTTTTGGAGAGCAATTGTCTCAGGGTGGACAAATGTCTGCTTCAAGAGAAACTGTTGTGCTGAGAATCACTATCTAATCATTACCACCCATGCACCACACAATGCAAACCATAAAAAATGACAAGCAAATGAAACAGCATAAAACTAAAGAAAAATAAAACAGTACAATCATCCTAACAGCAATGGCTGGAAATTCATCTTAGAAGCTTTAACTGCTCCTGTGGCAGAGAAGCTAAGAATTGTTCTATGCCACGATGGCATTGCCCAATAACCCATTCTGTTAAAACTAACAGAGCTGGCTAAACTATCCTGCCTTGTGTTCTCTTTTAATTGATTGTTTAGTTTAAAGAGAGGATAAAAAAGGCTGGCTGAGATCCAAGCTCAATCCCCTGCTGTTATGGCAGAAAAAAGTACTGATTAGAATATTTCTCTGCAGAATGAAATGTGCATCTCCTGGGCTTTTTGCAATAGCAAAACAAGTTTACATTTCTGTTTCTAATATGATTCTGTCCTCTCAGTCATTAACAGTTCCTTGATCCCTTCTCTTATTCCTGTCCCCTTTATCTTAATTATTGAAACTTGTAATATAAACAGCATTTCTTCACCATCATTTTGAATTGTCGATTATCTGGAAAAAGGCCCTAGCGCAAGGTTTCAGGGCATTTGCTCTGCACAGCAGTGGTGTTTCATTCACATGTGGTACTCACAGACACCAGCTATCATTTAGGGCTACCAGGGACAACTTTGGGATGCAGACACTGGGTCAGTGTAAATGAGCACAGCACAGAGTGACCTCAGGAGCATTGGGCAGATTCACACAAGGCTAAGGATCTGGCCATGTGACTGTTTCCAGCTAAAATTACATTCTTCCCCCACCACACACTGGAAAATTAGAGACTGCAGATCTTTCTAAACATGCTTATGGATGTAGAACACCCTTTCATAAGGTAGGGAGGGCCAAGGAGGAGAGGTTTCTTCTGGAAGGCAGCATGGGATGGGATTAGAAGTGCCACCACTTTTGCCCCCTCGTTGTCACATTCCTTTCCCAGGCCCAGAGGATGAGGCAGTCTGTGAGCCGCAGTGGCTGGGAAGGATTGCATTGCTGAACAGGGACGGGAAAGGGAATGTGGTTTCCTGAAAGGCTTCCAGCAAGTACATGGGAATGGAACACTTGAGAGAGACATGGAGCTGGAAGCGCTTCCCTTCTGAGAAACACTTCCAATCTGCTCCCGGGGCCAAATGTAATAACATCTCTGACATTATTATTACAAAGGGGGAAAAAGTCACTCTTTTAGCTTGCTGCCGTGATTTCTCCATTTTGAAACCACACCTTCTCTGAGACCTGGAAGTCATGTGGCTTAACACGCAAGCCAGCTCACAAGGGATGCTTCTTGGGCTCATCTCTACCAGCACTTATCACCAAGTCTTACTGAAGGTGCCAGGAATGCTTCTGTCAACAAAGAAAATTAACTTATAGTTATGCTTTTCTGCTTAGGTCCCTCTTGATTTATGTGGAATACATTGACACAAATTGTCTGCAATACTTGCTTTTTCCTACTGTCAGTCAGGAGCCAATATCTTAGACATGAGGGAAAATTCTGCATGAAAAACATCTATTTTGCCATGTGATGTAGCAAATTTTTGTAGAATCCCTCTACAGAGTCAAACTCTCCCCCTTTCTCCACTTAATACACTATATTGCACAAAATAATTAAAAGAAATCATTTGAAGCATCTCCCTAAACAAGGTGGCAGGAGAATATATTTACAAGAGAATATACAAATGGACTTGTGCTGAATATTCAGACTCTCACTATAAGGGTTAGGAAATAACCTTTGAAGGAAGAAATTATATAGCAAAATCTGCAGGACCCAGTTTCTGGTTTACCATCCAGGAATATGCTGGAATATGCACAGAAGAGTTACAAAACAAGTGCTGTTGACAGTACAAAGGGGGAAGTATAGCCATTAGGAACGGTATAAATTGTACTGACATAAATAATGCTTTTCCCCAGACTTCATTCTAGAAAAAAAAAGAAAAGGGGGTGGCATTAATTCAGCAACCTCTGTGTCTAAATAGGTTCAGTTAAATTGGTACCATTTTTGTTTAGATAAGGCCTCAGACTCCCTGACTCTCTGGAACCCCCTCTTAGTCTTACCTCTAACCACTTTTTCCAGCCCATAGCAGGGAAAAATGTACCACAGAAGGCAGAGCCAGACACCAGCAGTATCATAAGAGCCTCAACCAACAGTGTCTCAGCAAACACTGGGCCAGAATCCACCCCCACACACAGTGAGCAATTCATTTGTTTGGGACTACTTAAAGAGCCAACTTTTAAGCTGCCAGCTTACTGACACCTGACAGCCATCATCCTGCAGTGCCTAAATTGCTATAAAACATGAGTCAGTCAATGAATTACATGATTTTTGGAAAATAATAGTAATTTAGAACATTCTTTTCACATTTCTGTGTATGCATCATTTAATCTCATGGGTGTTTTGGTTTTTGGTTTTTTTATTATTATCATTTTAACTAAGCATATGAAAGGAATAAGAACACAAAAGTTCTTATCAGGATCAGAAAAATTTTTTTTTAAATTTTACAGGGTTATATCTGTATTTTAAGTAAGAACAGGAATCTCTTTTGACATTTTAGAGAAAAAGATATCGTTTTTTTGAGAAAATATAGGCCAAACAATACAGCCCAAAACTGACAGCAGACCTCCCTTAAAACTTAAAATATGAGATTACAAACAGTTGATAGTGAATTTTTCTTAGAAGTTCAGGTAACAACTGAGAAAGCTATTTCTGTAGTATTTCTGGCTAACTCAAATATCCACACACTTCACAGCCTCATTTCCACGGAATTAATTTTTTTAGGAGATAAATACACTGCACTTTAGATGAGGATTTCTTCTTTCAGTTTGAGTCTTTCAGTCAAATGCAAACAGCAAAGAAATCAAACATTCATAATAATATATAGAAAGTACTCTCCTAAGCCAAAGAGCTCCTAAACTGCAGTCAACTTAGGCAAAAGACTGTACTAATATACCTTAGAATACACAGAATCTTGCAGTCAGAGCTGGGTGGATAAGAAACATCTGAATGCAAAAAGTTTGGCAAAAAAAAAGCCTAAACTTAAGGATGGCTAAAGTCATTGGAACCCTTCTTCCTGATGTGAAGTACACCAGGCTGCAGGAGATTCCTTCTACAAAAATGCAAGATTGCCAGAATCTGTGTTGATAAATAATTTATTCCTGAAATAGACATGTTTTAGAAACATAGTTTCTAGTTTGCATCCTTCGAGGAAAGAAATTCAACAAGTGCTTTTGTAACCAGCTCAGCACACACTGATAAACTGAGGAGTCCACAAAAAGTCACTTGTGGACAGAGCGTTTAAATGAAGCAGGAGGAGGAATTTGTGTCATTGTTACCTTTGTGCTTCTCATTCAATACCAGGTTAATAATACACAGACTTGGGCCTGGAAGCAGGATTCCTCCCTCCCAACAGAGCACCCTAAGCACTAAGCAACAGACTCACACAGCTTTTTTCCTCACTTTGCTTTGATGAATCTCATGGTCCTTCCAAGCAGCAAACAAGTGCACCAAACAGTGGCACAAACAGGAAACTACTCCAGGTCATCCCATCCTGCACAGGGTAGAAGGACACTTGGAGGAGAGTCCAAGAGGAGGACTTGATTCCTCTCTCCTCCTCCATAGAGACTAAGGAGAAGATGGAGCCCATGTCTACCCCATTCAGACAAGCACTCTAATCTGCAAGCCTTTGCTCTGGTTACATTGTGGAAGAGAAGTTACCCGCTTGCTTCTGCACACTTCAAAGAGGATGCTGGGCTCTGGATCATGGCTGGATGGAGGAATCTTCCCACAAACCCTGCTGAGGCTTGGCAGTGGCTATGACTTGAGGCACATCCTAGCTGAAGTTCAGTGCTTCCCCCTGGCTCACTCTAGACATCTGGCTATTCACTGTGAGGGTTTTCCGACTCATCCCTGTGAATCACCACTTTTTGGTGTACAGTCTGGTGCACTCAGACTGATGGTTTCCCATCTGGTGAAAAGATTGCTGAGCTCATCAGACACAGCATCACTTAACAATGCAACAGTTAGAAACAAACTGTTCTGGATCAGTGAGCACCTCTTCACATTTGCCTGGCTTTCTGACTGACTCCTTTTAGCAAGATGGCATGCTATTGGCATCCCCTGTTTTATTAGTATGACGGTCCTCATGTACGTCAAAAAGAGATTTTCATGTCAGGCCAGCACGACACTGAAATTCTGAATCACCAGCAGCCCCATCTGGTTCTTGCAGGGTCTCATAAAAGCAGCATGAATGCCCATAAACTCAGAAATGCCATCAGCACCATGGAGGAAGTTCCCACTCAGGCAGAGTTACCTTCATGTGATCTTCAGGGCTGCATTTTCATCAAACCAGGCTCAAAAATTCTGACAGTGCAGCCTGTACACAAACCAGACAAGAGAACTAGAGGACAAGCCATCAATAACCATAAAATGCAGGGGTAGATGACCAAGCAGCAACTAACTAACAACCAAGTTTAGGAAATTAATGTCAACCACTTTGATTCTGTATTTGAATATTTCCTAAAGTTTTCTATTATTCTACTTCAGCTCCCATCACACTTTCCAGCATATACTCCTCAGAGGCCTCACTTTTTTCCATCCCTGAGCTTGACATCATGTTCCATGGTGAATTAATGTGGAGTCCCTATTGGGCATCCTGGACTTGCCCAGGAGAAAGACAGGAGATGAGAGAATGCAACCATCAAACCTAGCAGAAATATGGCTAAAATTATTCTGAAATGTTCCTATTGCCCCCACTGCTCCAAGGCTCCCCATCCTCTGCTGTCATTTTCTTCTCTCTTTTATAAGAGGAAATGGATGATAAATCAGCAAGCTAGGTTTGCTCTTTAACATAACAATTACTAACAATATACCTTTTCCCCTTTGTTATAAATTACTTTAGTGTGTAATTCAGCCAAATGAGAAGACAGACACCACTTATACACAGTGTCTCCATCCTTTTGTGTAAGGCTAGGATTAGCTGCATTCACCAGCTGAGAGATCTGCAAAATGAGAGCTATTTCCTTCCACTCTAGTGGCATTCATAGCTCTCCTTCAACCACTACCTCTCTTCATCCCCAGGAAATGAACTGTTGCATACAGAAAAAGAATGAGACTTTAGTCATTCAAGATGCTGAAGACTAGAGCTTAACCTCCATTTATTCCACAGATATCTTTTTCTCATGTGAGGTTGGGCCAAAAAACACTCTCCTACTTATACACCAAACACTACTTGAGTTAAAAGTACTAATACCTTTGGAGACTGTCCTTTGCTTCTTCAGCTATATAAAACATGCCCTATTAGGTCACTCCAGCAGTGGTGGAACACACCATTGCATAATCACCTACAGCACACTTAGGCATGCCACCAGTCCCACAAAATCTGGTGGCATTCCCAAAAACCCCTTTCTAGTGCTTTCCACTATACCTTTCCCATGTGCACTGTGCCTACCTCACACCCATAACATACAGCCCTACACACCTCACACCACAATGTGCCAACCCTTTAGCACAGGGGAACCCAGCAAGCATGAAGGGAAAATGTGAGCCAGAGGAAACTATGGGCCAAACAGCTTCCAGACTCCCATTCCTGCTTAATAAGAGAGAGGAGTAAACACCTGCCTGCATAGGCTTCATGTGCCTTACTATCTTCATGGAAAAGGGTTGTCCTTTCCCAAAGACTCTGTACTGTGTTACACAAGCACGGCCTATAGGTATTTGCCTTGTTTCCTTAATGTATTCCCAAAGGCTTGGATGTTCTCTCCCTGTCAGAAGCCGATGGAGATAGACAGGATCAGGAGGACTTACCAAGACCCGTGCACATGGCAAAGCCCAGGTAAAGAGGGAGAGCAATGGAGAATTTCCTCAGATCATCAGTGTGCATATGCAGGGGAGATAGAGACTGTTGCCAGTGGAATTCACACAAAGCACTGGACAAGGGAATCAGCCTTCCAGTCCACCCTGATCTGCTTTGCAGCCAGAAAGCTTGCAACTGCTTACACCACTAAAATCCTGGTACGTCAGCTTCGCAAAAGATAGGAAACATCACGAGAAATCTCCTTGGTCATGTCTCCACATAGGTGTCTTGTCAAATCTCTGTGTCAACAGCATCTGTCTCTACGTCTTGCACAATTCTCTGTTGGTCCTGGGAAACCTCTAAACTAAAAGTAAGGAGTGACCATCCAGGCTCTGGGGCAGATGACCTAGAGGAAATAGCACAGAGGTCCCCCTGATGTCCACCCCTGGCAGAAGAGAAAGGAAAAAGGGATGCCCTACTCTGTCCTGCCTTGTGGGGATCATTTGCTCCATCACCTTGAGCAGAGGAGCCACCACGGTGGCTGTGGTTTTGCCTGCAGGACACAGAACCAACCTCAGGAGCGCTGTGGGGAATTTGCCGTGAGGCACAGCACTCATCTTCAACTCCTGCCAGCCCTCCCAGCTCTATCACCCCAAGTCTGATTGTTTGAAACTTGCCAGCAGGCAGAAGAGGGGAATTTCACTCAGCCTAGGGACACCAAGCTTTGGCCCTAAGTGAATTTCACTCAGCCTAGGGACACCAAGTTTTGGCCCTAACTGACACCATGATAATGACCTATAAGAGCTAAAGAACTATCTATACAAAGTAGGAATATTTAGGGCATAATTATCCAATTTGAATAGATCACGAGAGTATGTTTTTCTGAGGACTCAGGTCTTGGATCAATCACACACACTGCAGGCACTGGTGTGTCCCTGGCTTGTTCAGATTTCAGGTCTTACATTTCCAAGTCAGAATTTAGTCAAATTTAAAAACCATTGTTACTCACAGTTCACTTAAAAGATCAAGTCTGAGGTTCACAGCTGACCACATTGTCTTCACAAGCATACTGTGTAATTTTAACTCCCTTTTGACTTGCTCTGTCGCAGATCTATTATGAAAAAAATCAATGTTCATTATTAAGAGATTTCTTACAGTATTAAACAGGCTAATTGTGGAAGCTAGTTCCACAACTAATTTGATCGTTGTAGCTGTACTAAAATCCTTGAATGACCACTAAGTTGCACCAGTGGAGAGGTAGTCTTGTATTTTCAGTATCAAGATATTTGAAAAGCTTTATTTTATTTTTATTTCTCTCCAGCTGAAGTGGTGTGAGAATGGAGTAGTGCCATTGCTCTTGGCAAGACTCTCAGCTTTGTATTTGTTTTCATGAAGCTTCCAGTCAAATTTTTGCAAACTCAGACATTTAGTTACTGTGGTTTCAATACACAACTCAGCCTATAGATAATTACCTGAAGAAACCATCAATTCCCATTCTCTGGTAGATGATAGGTGTATCATCACTGGTGTAAACCAACCAGCCTTTCCTCCACCAGCAGCCTAAATTCCCCAAAGCGCTGTTTGCAGATGGGGAAATTGCCTTCACCAACACCTGTTACATCTCATAATATCAGATAGCACAACGTCTGTAATTCTACCTCAGACTCATCCTACAACTTTGTGAGTCACACTACATGTTTCATGTACCCAGTGAACTAAAGCAAACAAACAGGAACTATTTGTATTCTTCTTACTTATGCCAGGGCTTATAATAAACCCCTTTGAAAACACTTCCGAACAGGTAGCAGCCGGCACACAGGTTTTGCCAAGGATTTAAACTAGTCTTTACCTGTTGCAGCTGTTGGGAAATTTCTAGCTGTTGCTAGAAGTGTACTTGTGCCTGCATGCTGGGATTGGGAGTGTGAGCAGGTGTTTTCAAACCGCAGTTACATTGCTAACCATGTCTAAGACTCAAAGCCAATCATACCAGCAATGTCTGGCACACTATCCTGCTGCAAAGATTCTCATTCAATTCATCTTACAACACTGATCAGAACTGCTTTAAGCTATAAAAGCCTCTCCAGCTAATTTCTGAGTACAGCGTGATGCTCCTTACCCTGAAGGCCCTTTAAGATCTGACCCCTTCCACTGTTTTTCCTGCTGTCAGCCAGGACAGCAAAAGAAGAGGTGGTATGCAGGCTGAAAAGACTAGCAGTCCTCAATCAGCCCTTTGTCTTCCATGCTCAGCTTTTTATCCAGGGGCAACAGTCTTTTTCCATTACCAGTAAAAATGAGCCCCTCAGTAGGGGTGATGAAGAAACAATAAAACTAATCATTAAGCAGGCCTGCTGAGAAGTGAATTCCAGTCTCAGGTCAGATCTAATTGCATTCTGACACTGAAGTAATGGCCTGGTCATTTATATTAGCAATGTCATGTTTCTTTTTATTTATTTGTCTCCATTCTGCTCCCCATCCCCATAAAGAAAGAAACATAAACATGCAGATTGATAAAAAGATGTACATAGAGATCAAAATACATATATTGTCCTGTGGTGTGCTTTCCAAATTTTTTAAACATAAAAAATTTAGCTCTCATTAGCCAAGATCAATATTGGAAAAACTAAAAGAATATAGCATTTTGGAAAATGATGAGCAACTTTAAAAGGAAGACTTAGGAAAAATTATGGTGGTGTCATGTTCTATAACCAAGGAAAACCATGTACACAGAGAAGAAAAGACAAATTTAATCATGCATGTAAGGACACAAGATATATAGGTGTTGCTGTGATTTTTGGAACTAAGGAGATTTAGATATTTACCTTTGAGTAATTACAGGGAAAAAAGGCAACTTTTGAGTTCAAGTGCACAACATGCACACACATGGTGTACACACACATCCACGCATGTATTCCTGAAAATATAATTATTTTTAGGTCCCTTTCCTCCCTTGCCACCTTCCTTCTACTGCTTTTTTACCATTAATGATGTTTTGCCCCTGTCTGCATACTAAGCCTCCTCCCCCACTGTTTTTTTGCCCAGCCTCACAGTCAGCCTCACAGCCTATGACTTCTTCCTTCGAGAATCTAAACAAGATGGCTTTGCATCTGAGTGAACACAATGGGCCTCTCTTCAAAGCCAAGCAACATTTTTCCTATCATTGTTTGCAGGGGAAGAGTCACTCTGCACTCTGCTCAGATATTAGGGTCACACAAGCCTTATTAGCTTACGGCTAGATTTGCTGTCCTAAGAGGGTTCGTACAACTAACAAGATCACTTAATCCCTTTCTAGGTCCCTCAGCATTTGTAACAAGTTTTGTAATCACTTTTTAAATAAAATGTTCTGACCTTGCAAACTCACTTGCAAGCCAGCTCAATCCTCTGGCTTTTTTCCCTCCATATAGCTTTTATGACCTCTCCTATCTGGATAGCAAGCCCTTTCCCAAAGTATCTTAGTCCAATCCTCTTGATGCTATCCAGAACTAAAAGCCCTCAGCATGTGCTTTGGATCCAATCCCTACCTGGCTGCTGTGCTCAGAGAGGCGTTGATCAAATCTGGTAACAACAAATCAGGGCCCAGAAAAAGTAGTTGTAGAACCTGGAGCTGTTCCATCTAATTGCAAGCAGGCTTTCACAACTCATGTACTGAAGAAAACTTCCTTATCAGGTGAGGATGTGACTAACTTCCACCCAGATTTCATGCTATGGTTTTTATCAAAAACACATGAAAATATTTTTTTTTCTTTATCCATAGAATCAGCTTTCCAAACTTGCTTTATCAAAAGTCTCAGGATGGCACAGGGACAATCTTGCCTAGTAATTGCCATGCACTTCATGTTCTAGGGTTAGCCCTGCTAGTGAAGCAGGCCTGCACAGGTATGCCACAGTTATATTTTTGTATTCAGCTCCATGACATGATGAATACACTGCCACTAGTTTCTTAGGTAGCTAGTTTAACCACTCATTTATTCCCAATAATTCCAACCTGGTGAACATTCATCGTTGCTAGGACAGGCATGCATTCCCATTTATCTGCCCACACTGGCTCTTTTTAGTTACCTGTGGTGAATCGCTTAAATGCCACCCATGGAAGGCAGGCTGAAAACATCTGTGAGGGTGTGGTACAATCCAGCCCGCTCTGTGCACATGTGCCAGAAGAGCCAGCCTGTAACACCTGGACTCTGCTTCCACCTCTGCCACTGAATTGCTGGACAAATTCCAACAAATCACACTACTGGTGCCTACGTTTCAGCCTTTCATCGAATACAGGGCAGTTCTCTAATTCTCTAGGGTATTCTGCGGCTTAATAAACACTTACAGGGTGGGATGGATCAGTGTGCAACAACATGGAAAACACTGGGATTTGCATCTAGGACTATATGTGTCATGGTGTGCAGCAACATGACTGAACAGATTAGAACAGGAAAGCAAAGGAAATGCCACATCCAACCTGCAAGCTCAAAGGGGATTAGGTAAACAAGAAGGATCCCAGGTGGAACCAGGATTAGAGCAACTTGAAGTTGCTACTTCCAGAGAAATGATTAAGAACACTTAAGACCAGTAATTGTGAAGAAGGTATTTAATACCTTTTCTGAAAAATATTACCTGCATCAGCAGTGTTCCCTATGTCCTATTGAGACATGAGCACTGACTCAGGCAAGGATGTGCCACCTCCAGAGGAACTACTGCTGACTGCAGCACTTGGGAGCTGCAGGAACTTCCCCAGCCCTTCCAGGACATTGGAATGGCACCAGGCAGCCAGAGCCTCTTGCATAAAGTACTTCACAGCATCCCCTCTCTTCTCAATGTCTAACTGCCTGGAACCTTCTTCTTCCACAGTCCCACATATCTCAAAACATGAGCAGAGGAATTTAATTGCAAAGAGGCTCCATTACTCTTATACCCATAAACTGTTATTTCATCTTATATTTTGCATAAGTAAACTAAATTCATTTTCACCAATTATTTTGCCTTAATCTCCATGTCCTTCCCTAATCTTCATTAAAATATTTAAAATTTCTAATACATGTAGTTTTTCAGTCTTTGTCTTTTTTCCTAAAATAGCATATTATATCTTAAACTCCTATTCCTTTATGTTTTTTATTTTTATTTTTCTAAATTACAGGTTTGCACCAGAAATTGCTTGGGTTTATACAAAACACACCACTTAAAACTATTATATAAATAGTTTTAACATAAATAACATAAGTAACATAAATGAATGAAGATCGCCGTTTTGTTAGTTTTTTTTTTTAAGCATATAACACATCACAACACAAATGTACCCTGGTACAAAAATTTCAAACACCCCCAAACTCAAGGCTGCTTCAAATTAACTCTTTCAGGTCTTGATCCAAAGCTCTTTGAATGCAGAAAGAATCCTTTCATTGACTTTTATTGTTCTTCTTCCACACCTCTAAAGGTAGCACTGGACTATCTGGAGATAGAGCTGAATTTTACAGACAGCTAACCCCCAAAGTCCGAGAAAGACTAAGCCTAAGCTTAGGAATGACAACCCCAATATTATCCATAGAAGTGATCCCATCTAGCCAGAAAATATTGGCAATTCCTGATACTGTCTTTTTCATACCCCAAAGATAAGATTATTGGGAAGAGTTTCAATGTACTGTGGCAGCATCCAACTAGATTAACATATCAGCATTAATAAGGAAAAAAATAAACACGTGAGAGAGTTGTCCAACACCTATCAACCCTCAATTTAGGGCAACTGCAATTAAAGGCAGCAGCAATCAGGAGCTTGCTAATGGTTCTGAGAACAAACCTTCACTTAAAAAAAGTTTGGTTACAGCCTTTACAATACTAAAAAAATCTGGTTTGCAGGACAGTTATTCCAAGGTTTTCTTGGCATTTACGGTTTTTATTAACATCCATATCAGCTTCAGCTCCTTGTCACGGACTGAATTTCCAGAAGCTCTGCTTCATAAGGCTTGTTGGAGCCTATTGTACACAAGAAATTACTTGGATAAAAATTGCTGGAGTCAAGACAGAAAAAAAAAGCTCCTCTCCTCTTCCATCCTCCAAATGATTTATAGAGACTTAGTGTAAGAGCATATTTTACCAGTAGTTTTCTTACTCAGGAGGATAACTAATTTAATAATCCCATTGAACAAATGACAAGTCTGATTGTCTCTGGGAGAGAAGTGAAGGAACAAAGAAACCTTGTCACAATATGTTTTTTAGGATGATGTTATACAACCCCCATACCCTTGCCAGCAACTTCTCGTGACTCACTCTCCTCTGAAAACACTGTTATCGATCTCATATTGAGACAATGAAATTTGACTTATTTGGTGTCTGTTTCTGTTCAGTTGGCCTTTCACAGAAGCCAGAAAACATTTTTAAAAACTGGAATGTAATAAGAAGATTTGGGGATAACTTATTATGGATAAGTATGATAAATAAACAGAGGGCAAAAGTTACTGGGAAACTGAGGTTTCTTCCAATTCTTCCTCTTCTGAGGAGGCAGCAGAGACTTTCCATCCTCAGTCAGAGGAAACTCTGGTTTCAGCCTCAGTCATGCATTAGGAACCAGCACCCCAAGGCCATCATAACAGCAGAGGCTCCATCACCAGCAGCTATGTGTTACTCCACTGGGGATACCAACACAGAAAAAGCCTTCTTTACTCTCCTTGCACCACCTAAAGTATTCACAGCCACTTCAACCAACTGTTGCAGGTCTACAGTAATACCTGAACAGGCCATTTTAAAACCTGATCTTACTTGTACTGAAGGCAAGAGGAACCTGATTTCGCTGATTTCGCTGGATCACCTTAGCTCAAAGAAAAGTCACCAGAAGCATACTCCAAAACTTACTTTGATAAGAGTGAGGAATAATGAAAAAATAGGTCTTTAAACCTTGGTGCTCTACCAAGATTTACCAGGAAGCAGGCAATCTGCCAAACACCCCTGTACTCCTTGCCCAGTTCCAAGCCTTCAGCCTTGCTCCAGAAGACCCATGTTCCCTTCAGGCCCTTTCCACTGCCAGAGAGAGCTATTCGAACCTTGCTGGAGCTTGTTCCCTCTCCTGCACTACCAGGTTATTAAAGAGCCTCTATTCCTCTGCCTGCCCCCACAAACATAAATCCTTATTTTACGTTGCCTTTCCTCTAACACTGAACATAAAAGAACATACTTTTTATTGAAGTTTTATCTTTGCCTGGGCTTCTAACAACCCACACTGAACACTCTGTTCTTATAGTCCCTTCTGGATTTAGAGGTATATAAGCTGTTTGTGCTTGGCTGCATGCATTGGTATTTTTATGTTCCTATGTATCTTTATCTGTACAGTATCTCTGAATATGCTTAAAACTGTTTCAAAAAAACTCCCTAAGACTTCATTCAAATAGAAGTGTAGAAAAGTGATCTGCTGCACACATATTTCCCCATCACTTGAACTTTCACATTCAGCGAGGGCAGCAGTGTTTAATTTTGGCCATTTGTTTTAATTTGTCCATTACAGTTTAAAGGCCATGCCCCAGATTTGGCCCTGTGAAGAAGTATTTTGCTCCAGTTTAAATAGGTACGAGGCATAGCATTTTCACATCATAGAAATGCTTCTCTCTCCTCTTTTTTTTTCCTAATGTAAATTTTGCAATGCTAATTCCTTTCATAAGAGACGTAGGGATAAGTGGTGGTTTACAGTTCAACCTTCCCCTGGTGCCCATAAATATTTATTGTTCCTTGCCCTGTTTCAAGGCCCAGATGAAATTCATCTTCCTGGGGGGAGGGAGGGGTGCTGGTGGTGGAGAGGGAAGGGATGTGGAAGGGCGAACATCATCTTTAAAGTATAAATGTGAAGAAAACGAAAACAGATGCGTGGAGAGGAAAAGAGAAGCTGGTGGGAACACGGCAGGGCTGGAGCACATTTTCCCTGGGAGACGCGCACTTCCTCGGGACGCCCCGCGGGCGGAGGGCTCCCCTGCGGCCTCATTCCCGGGAGGAGCGGGGAGCCGCCGAGGTGAGGGGCGGGATGGGAACCGGCCAGCTCCCCGGCCAGCTCCGGGCGACGCAAGTGCACCATCCGCCCTCTCGTCAAGCCTCCGTCCCTTCCAGGCAGAGAGGAAAATGCCTCCCCCCACCCCGGGAAGGCTGAGGCCCGGCCCGCGGCGCTGAGGCCCAGGCGCTGGGCAGGGCCGTGCAGCGGGCAGCGGGCAGAGCAGCCCGGCTCCAGCGGGCACTGCCGTGCGAGGACAGCCCTTCGCAGGCGGCGGCCCGGCGGAGGAAAAGGGGGAGGAGGTGCCGGGAGGGGGGACCGGGAAACTGTAACTCATTGTGGATGGGCTGGACTGGCCGGGGTGGCGAGCGCTCGCAGGCCAGCACATCCATCAACCTGCCGAGCGGCCGACAGGCTGGAGCCGCGGCTGCTCCCGCGCTCCCCGTGTCAGGAATGATCCAGCCCAAGTGCGCCGCGCCGGCGCTGCCCGGCCAGCGCTCCGGCCAGCGCTGCCCGCCGGGCTCCCGCACGCCCGCGGGGATCCCCAGGCTAAACCCCCTCCCATCCCTGCGGCTGCACTCCAGCTTAATTTAATCCCAGCCTGTCCAGTCGCATTAAAAGCCGCGTTTGGTCTCGCATCGCCTCTAAGTCGGCCGTCGCCGGCTCCAGCAGTCCCCGTGTGTGCGAGGGAAGAACCGGGCCCTGGGGCTTTCTTCAGCACTTCAAACGAGGCACACCAAATGCTGTCTTTTATAATTTTTTTTTCCATTTTATTGTTAAGGAAACTTCCCAGTCTGACCACTCACAAGACTCTCTGATGGAGGGACCCTCCTCGGAGGCACCAGCTCGAGCTGTTTCTCCGCTGCTGCGCCATGAATCAATGGCTTTATGGAACTGTACATCTTAGACTTTGCCATAGAAAACCTGCGCTCAGACTGGTGAGACACTCCCTTGCTGCCCACTGGTAAAGCCGTGGCCTTAAGAGCCGCAGGAAGCCCAAATGCCTGGGCAGGGGGCCAAATCTCCGTTTGCTGCTTGCCCCCCACCCAGCTGGGGCGCTGGCACAGGACATGAAGGCGCTGGCTGTGCTGCGGGGCCTGATAGGCATCAGCTGCG
Organism: Melospiza melodia melodia; assembly: GCF_035770615.1. Lineage (NCBI taxonomy): Eukaryota > Metazoa > Chordata > Aves > Passeriformes > Passerellidae > Melospiza > Melospiza melodia. Next base: position 132,072,434 of record NC_086194.1, on the reverse strand, counting down.
ACACCTCTGCATGTCACGGGGCCTTCGCTCACAGCTCCCGCTCCAAACTTCCTGCACTTTGTCTGCTTCAAGCAGAGCCAGAGCACAGCTTTAGTGATGGGGGCGGTGAGAGTGATTTGTCTGATTTCAAAGCTTTTGCTTGAAGGATTTCAATATTTTTTGCCTTTTTTTTTAGAGGTTGATTTAAATAGGCATTTTGAAAATACAGGTAATAGCCCTTGCTGTTTTCTCAACATGGTAGACCATTTATATATGATACAAACTTTTGTCTCTGACATGTTTTCCACATAATTTCCAAATTTTCATCAATCTTTTTGTTTACTTGGAGCTCATACATCTTAACATGCCCACGTAAATTAATAGATTTCTGTATTATTATTATTTACTATTCAGTTGCACAGCTGTTACTCTAAAGGGGAAGACACAATCAAACATGAACAGTTCTTTCATCTCTAAGAATACCAATTCAATTTTTAACCTTATGTCCTGCATTATGAACACATCAATACTCAGGAGAGCAATTACACATTTTAGTTTTAGGTATGTTTTCATACCTAAAGCTAAAATCAAAGGTACTTAAGTACAGAATCAAAATAGGGAAGGGGAGCTTTTGTGAGAATAAACTTCAAAATATAACCATAGAATCAAGGGTGGAAAAGATCTCCAAGAGTCCAGCCACTCAGCCCGACTGTGTTTACCACAAAACAATGTCCCCAAATGCCACATCCACATGTTTTTCAACACTTCCAGGGATGGTGATCCCATAACTTCCCTGGGCAGCCCGGGAAGCAATGCTTGACTACCCTTTCATTGAAAAATACCCAAACTGCTTCCCTGCAGCTGCAACCTAAAGGATATTTCTGCTTTAGGATTTATTATTCCACCATCACCAAACTGTTCTTTCTTATTTTATTGAGCAAAATAAATATGTGTTCTATCAGGGGGTGAGGAATTAAATGAGATTCTGTTTTCAAATGAAGTGAGAGGGTGGATTTTGGATGGACAAATACAATTATTCAAAGAGACTAAGCAAAAAAAAAAAAAAAGGATGAATATCCCTATACTTAAAATAAATACACACTCAAGAGTTCAATACAATATTTGTCCACAGTACTGAAGCTCTCTAACGGTACCATTTTAAGCTCTATCACTCCTGCAATATCAGCTCAGGAGGGCTACTACAGACACAATGATTTTATTGTGATGTCTATATCTTGATATAGCATGACAGTAATATGTATTACTAGGATACAAGAAAAGGAGGAAGTACACAAAATCTGATAAATTCACCTCTCAAATTTCAGAAACTATTACCAAAATAATTTCTCGCAATATTTAAGTGTTTTCCAGAAAACCTCAGCCTCTGATACCAAGCCAGTCCAGTTCCCGTTCAATCATGTGCTCAATCTGACAGGATAAGATACCAGAATGATTCCCACTACCTCCAGATGAAATTCAAAATGCAGAGTGTGAAAGGTGGCTCTCATGTTTGTGAATGAGCACACCTTGGCAGAATCAGGCTCACCTCCAGCACTCTGATCTTTCTACACATGTAATTAGCACAACCAGCCTGGCATTTTCCTAAAATATACCTCTGCATTTTGAGGACTGCAATTTTTATTCTCAGCATTCATGCATGAGGAGGAGCTACAGCTATTAGGAGCTGATTTTAGAGGATCTTGGTTGCAGCCAGCAAGGGCAACTGTTTCTGCAGCAAGGCAGGTGGGAAACCAGTGGAGGAATTAGCTTTAGAGTGGTGTCATTCCAGTCTGTAGTGTAGCTGCTGCATTCTTAAGAAATAACATCAGGCTTTCACTGGTGTCTGGAAAACATCATTTGCTGTGCAGGTACTCTGTCAGCTGTTGCAGGACAAAGGACATGAGTGAAAGATTACATATGATGTGTCATGCTGAAAGACTACTGTTCCATCAAACTTTTCCACTTTCAGCAGTACATAGTGCTAGAAAACATAGTGGGGGGAAAAGAAACCTTCAAAAATACCTTGAAAATATGAAAACAAAATAGTATTACTCTCACCAGTGAAGCATTCTCACCAATGCAGCAAGTCTGCTAAAATTCACAGAAAGACTGAAGTATTATACACCAGAGAAATTAATCCTGCATTAATTCTGAAAGGTGGCCATGCATGTGACAGCTTTGTCAAATCATTCATTGTTAACTAAAAGGAAGTTTAATACCTATTAAAAGGGAAACATGGTTTCCTCAGAAAATCTCTTAAAAATTGTTGAGATTTCTGGTTTAAGGTGAGCCTATTAAAAGATGAGTATAGGTGAGTCTTAAAAAATATATCAGGATTAAAAACATTTCACTGAAATGCCAGCAGTCACACAGCAGTATTTATGCTAGGTGCCTGCCCTGCATTAAATGATACAGATTAAAAAGGATTCAGCTAGTCAGATAACATTCAAATTATAATTGAATCCGAGCCAGAAATTGTAGATCCAGATACTAGATATTTATGGAAACCAAATCCAAATGTAACATGGTTTCTTAGCTAACAAAAGAATAACAAGTAGCTGTTGCTAGTTACTGGACCTGTCATACATTATTAATTGTGGATCATCCTTGCCAAGTCTCATGGTTCTTCTGTGCTCAGCTCTTAAAATAATCAGTATTTTTCTTGAAGTCATGAATATGTACAAATCTCATCTTTCTGTCTGTATTCTTTTAGCATGTCCTAACGAATTCTCACAATAAAGTACTACATCTTGTGTGTATAGAGAGGGAAATTCAGGGCCTTGTCTTACTTTCTTTATAGTCTGCAGAGGAATTCCAGGCTTATTTTCATCAAACTTCTGGCATATTACCTGGGCCTGCACTGCAATAGGTGTTACATGTAGAGATCTTGATCATCTATCTGATCAAGATACTGTGTCTTAATAAGCTATTATCTATCAACTAAGTAATAGTAAGTGGCTGGGGGAGTGCTCTTACCATGTCAAATTGTGAAGTACTTCTAAATTAAAGTGCCTGTTCTGCACTGACTGTCCTGACATCAAGAATAGCCCTGACTGAGGAGCTAAAGGAGATCATAATAACAGCAGAATCTGAATCTATACTTTTTAATCTTTAATTTAGTAGTTAAATGCTCTGTAAATTAAGTACACAATAAAGTACACCTGGCTTCTGGCCATGTAGAAAATAACCCTACAAATATTGGTCCACTGATTCCACATTCATTTAGTAAGGCAGAAATAGGCCCATTGTAACAAGAGATTGCCATAGGATCCCTATCTCCAGCTTTGCAAATGAACATGCCTTGATGTTTAATTTTCCGTGAGTTCCTCTGCATTTAGGTACCAGCAGGAGGCTATTATAGTGTGACAGCCCTCAGTTCTGATGACATTATCTTAAACTTTTCCCAGTTGTCCGTCCTCACCCCTGTTGTGCTGCCGTCATCTATTAACATTCCACTGACAACAATGAAAGATGTTGGAGCGCAGCGCCTTAACCCGCTAGCCAGGCTGGACTGCTTTCACCTGGGTGTACGTTTGGCAGTAGCCATAGAGCTAATTAGCTGGATGACACTGTGCCAGTTCCTCACAAGACTCGTCTGAGATGCTTTGCATTTATAATTCGTGGATTTGTAGATTTTTATGGCCAGAAAAAATCATTAGGTCATCAGGCTCTCCTTCTCTGTTATAAAGGCCATACAATTGCGTTCACTTACTCCTGTTGTTAACCCAATTACTTGTGTTTCACTGTCTTCCAAAAAAGACATCCAAAGACTTCAAAAGGTGGCTAACCCACTTCTCCCTTAGAAGTTCATCCCTACAGCTAATCACCCTAAGTATTACACAACTAATATAGGCTTGGGACTAATAAAGCTTAGTCCCCTGTGGATTTGTGTTTCATGGTTGATTGGCTTCGATGCCTAACAAGCTGTGAGCTCTGATTAAGGTTTCTTCCCATATACAGAAGAACATTTTTAAGGTCTTTTCCCCAGGTCCTTGTGGATCCTCTCTGTGTTACTACTGTGACAACTCACATCATGGCCCTGACAGTACTTCATATCACTATGGATCTCTCTGTCAGGACTGCTCGGAGAGAGGCTTCACCTATTCTTGAGCAAATACTTTCATGAAAGCTGCAGAAACATAATCGCTTTTCAGACTTCACCCCACCAAGAGTGACTGCAGAGAAACATGTTCAAAAGTTACTGGAGGCACCTGTACAAATGCATGCGTGCACAAATACACATAGCATTGTTACTTGCTTTTTTTTTTTTTATAATTGTGACTTATTTCTTTTAAATTGTTTGTTGCTGTCTTCCTCATTATGTTTTCCTTCTCAGCATTTCTTTCATCTCCAAATCATAGTGCCCCTTAGCACCCACAATCTGCTCTGAACTGAAAACATTAATGCACTCAGTATTTATTTTAATATGATGAACATCTTGAGTTACTTCTCTTTCTTATCCTATTGAGGTTTTTTTCACAGGTTGGAACAACTTTTATATCTCTTTTCTGTACTCTTGCAAAATTTTTCCCAATACAGACATCATGATATGAAGACAGGCTCATAAGCCCTACTGTTTTTCTGTATTTTTCCAAACATCTGAGCTGGTCCAATAAACAAAAATGCATCCCTTGCTACAAATCTTTCTCATATCCTTAGACCACTGTAGTTACAACAACATTGCTAAGAGACAGGAACAGTATGCAGTGTTTTCAGTGTTAATCTCCCCAGTGCCAGATAGAGGTAAAAACACCTCCTTATGCTACTCACAACTCCCCTTCTTATATATCAAAGGACCACATCAGTCTTTTCCCAGAACATCTCACTGGGAACTCATGTTGAGTGACTTGTCTTCTTTGACCTCTAAATCCTTTCCAGAGCTTTCTAAGACACAGTCTTCCTATTGTTCACAGAGAAGCTGCTAATGTTCCCCCAAAATACTATACACATTGCACTAAGAAGAAAGGTTTGTTGCAAACAATTGTTTTGGACAGCAAAAAAGGGTCCATAGCCAAGTTTCCCAAAATCAGTGTAAGAAATATCCAACAGAAAAAATTTTAAAATTGGGAAGACTGAAACATACTATACAAATCTTAATATGTCAAAATATCTGCTTTAATATTGTGGGAGAGATAGAAAAAGTAGAAATGGGAATTCATATGCCAGTTTTGATGATTTATATTTTGGAGAAAAGAACAGAAAAAAATTGTTGCAAAGGCAGGATTTATTTAGTAGTACTGGTAATCAAGCCCTGTGTGTGTGAAACTAGTGAACTGAAATGGTATGAACCAAAATCAGAGGCTGTTTTGAAAATAAAAGGCTTGGCTTTCCTTTCAGGATTTATGATAGTAAAAGTGAATTCATATGTCATAGAGATGTTGAGACACTCCAATTAACTGCTTTGACAGTCTTCAAGAAAAACATATCTATAACCACTGAAACTATGTTTAAACATTTTTTGGTTTGCATATTACTCAACTAAGATATCTTTTTTCAGAATTCTTTTTATTAATCAGCTCCATCTCACCTAACCCCTGTCAGTTTTGCTAATTTAAAAAAAAATAGTCTGTTTCACGCCATGTTCTTTTGCATCTACAATGAAATTAAGTAAAGACTGAGGAGAAAACGAGTCATTTTCATGTAGGAAAACTATGGCTAGTTTCCACTGGGTCATCTGACAAGAAAATAGCACTAAGTGGTGATGATTTTGGTGATTACATACCAGTTCCTGAGACAACCATTCTGCTTGTAGACCAGCTCCTTGAAGAGCTGTCTGTCTCCAGAAAAGGACTGAAAATACTCAGCTGCTGTCAGATAAGAAGGAACTTGCTATGCCAAATCCTACCTTTGAGAAAATGTTTCAGGGAAAAACTTCTGAACACGAAATACAGTTAAATGGCTTTTAGAGACAGTTCTGTCTCTTGTACCATATTTATCAAAGATATAGCAGGATTTAAAAAATAATTATAAGGTGATGGTTAAGAAAAGTTCTTCTAGAAAAGGAGTGTTTATCAAGTTGCTCTCAAATGAAGCTTGCAGACAAGAATAATTTTACATTTAATCTTTATTACAGTAGTAGTAATAAAGCAGTAGCACAGTGCACTAAATATTTTATTTTTCTTTATACCTTGTTGAAGAATATCCAGATGTTCTTCAAGGAATATGAGAATCAAGCCTTTTAACTGTGAGAAATTAATGGCTATTCTCTGTTCTGGTGAGTTAAATGGTTGCAGAGATCTGATTCTGCAAACACTAACACATAGAAATTACATATCTGCATCAAGTTATTTTCATTATCAGAAGCCAACATTGGCTTGTTTATACAGCTTTAAATAGTAAATGACAAGCCAAAGGAAAAAAACAAATAGAAGGCAGGAAAAGTCTAAACCTGAGGCAATACATAAATCTGCTGATACTGCAAAGTCAGCACTTAATGCATCCATGAAAGAAGAAAGCCAAGGGAGGCAAACTGGGCTTCTAACTATGGAAGTTAATTAGCCCTATTTTTAGCTAGAAGGGAATTCTGTTTAAAATTCATCCAGGTTTTAGGTTACAAGATTTAAGATTGCAGACCCCCTTCGCCCCCCCCAAAAAAAATAAATGTGTACATGGTAAATTTGTTTTAAGGCCTTCCACTGAAAAAAACCATGATAAAATACTAAGGCCACCTTAAGGGTTCATCCATATATTCCTTCCAGCCATACAGGAAAAAATATTTCCCATGAGATTACAAACAAAGAAGGATTAATTAGTAAGAGATAATTCTCAGGCATTGCACAATGCATTCGTGTCCCTCAAGTCAGCACATTTTACTGACTGATAATGTCATCAGCATAGGTTTTTACTGGTCAAAATTACATATGCATGATAGCTCTCAATTTCAAGACTATAATAATCTTAAGGGATTTGAATTTGTATCCAGGCAAAGGAGACATCAGTGATATGATACAATTCCTGACTTAAACACTTTTTAGTTCAAACTACTGATAATGAACATGGGGTGATTTGCTTTTGATTTTCTCAGCTTTGGGAACAAGCCTACTGGAAAGCTCATCAGTGGAAGCTGCAGGTGCACATCCCCTCTGAAAATGTTAACCTAGAAGAAAAGTCATTATCCCCCTGAGATAAATACAATGTGATAATTATGGGAAGGCTTCTAAATAGTAAAGGAGGAAAGTTCTGGTACAATCTTCTGACAGGAAAGCAGAAATTTTGACATAAATTTTAGATGAAGCTATACTGGTTCATGAAAATGCCTTGTTTCTCTCTGACAGCAGAGGACTGTTGCCCTAGAGATCTCCTCCAGTCTCAAATTCTCGTATTCATCAGAAAACACCCACTGACATCATTGTAGATGGAGCTGAATTTGTCCTGAATTTGACTGGAAATCAGTCTCTTCAGATACTGAGGTCAAATTTGGATATACAGCCTTAAACTCTTCTGCTTCTTTAGTCATGAAATAGGTATGCTAGTTGTGTACTACACTAGGCAAAACCTTTGTATGTACATTTGCAAAAGAAAAAAAAAAACAGTGATAGGGCCAGAAGATTGCCATCTCTCTTTAGTGTGCCTAGACACTATGCCATTGGAACACAAAACAAAATACACAGCAGAGGATGTTTGTGAAAGAGAGGCCAGTCATTGACTGAAGAGAAATCTCTGGCAGTCTTTAGTTCAGGTTCTGAGACAGCTCTAAGGAAATCAAGGGTAGATATCTTTATCATTAGGCAATAAAGCTCCAAGGGAAAAGAATATACTTGTGAATACCATCTCTCTAACCATCTCTGATAAATTAACAGTCTTAATCCCTTTTCCACTCCTTTTTTCCACCCATCCTTTTCTTTTAGGTGACTACGCCCTTTCACCTGCTTCACCCTCGCCCTTGCCAGCTTCAGCACTTGGAGCAATCCAGAGAGCCCTGCCAGCAAACTCCCCGCTCCACTTACTGCAGTGCTGCCCCACCTCCCACCTGCTGCTCCACAGCCCGTGTGAAGAGACTGGGATTGGCAAGGGAGCAGGTGAAGCACTCCGAGAAGGCAGACAGAGGGAATCAGCAGGTTCCCAGCTGGCAGCAGGCAGAATAGGACTTAACTTTTCTCCCACGAGACCTGAGCAACCCGTAGCTAGATGGAGTTGCCCTGCAGTCACTATTCATTTTCCAGAGACATCAAAGGTATAGCATGCTACATTTTGCACTGCTTCTTCAAAAAAGAGTAAGATGCTATTGAAAAATCTAGTAAATTGACTGCATTTTCATGATAAAAACTGTAATTGCCTCTGAAGTGGAGTTTAATAATTTTAAACAAAGGTCTGAGGCATTCAAAGAAAAGAAATATAGGACAAAGGATTCTTCTGTAATATAATGCAAACCCCTCACTCAAAAATATGTTAGTGAAATTTATGTAATTAATTAGTGGAACTTAATGAACATTTAAATATGCTGTGCCTTTGGCTGTCATAGGGAAATATTCTGGTCGATGAATGAAATCAAATTAGTTAAGGAACAGTAAGGAATTTTTTTTTCTTTAAAAAAGCATGAAAAGTTATCTAGTGAAAATTTGCGTCCAAAAATTGAAGAATAAGTACTTGGTATGTAGTGTTTGTGTCTGAGGCCAGTCTCATTGAGAAGCTCACTAGTTCATTGCAATTAACAAATGAAAAGCTTTTCATTAATATTCATATTTGGGGAGGTAAATAGCTGCATTGCTGGCTCCAAACCAAACCAGGCTTTAGACAAGTGGTTCCTGAGATCACAGCAGCAAAGTACAATATATACATCATGTATATGTTGATAGCAACAACCACACACAACATTTCACAGAAAGTCACATTTGCCTAAATTTTCTAGGGTGCTCAACCCAGCAGAATTTTTTCCCGTGATCTTGAATTACAAATGTATAGATATTTTGCCAAATTTTATTTTCCAGTCAAATTACTAGAAAACAACAGCAAAAAGTTCAATATTTTAAGGAAAACCTAATGTCTGAGTCCCATTGGAAAAGCCTATCAACAACATCAGTTTAGGTAGGAATTTCAGCTAGGACAAGCCTCCTAGCCTTTTGCTGGAGCAGCTAGCCATTTCAGCTAAAATCATAAAACTTTCTGGAATGCCAAGGTACATGAAGAAAATTTAGATATGAATCATGTTTATTTAACTTTTATTTAAAGGTAGCAATAACTCCTTTGCACTCTTTGGCAGCCTAGGGCTGCTTACAAGTTACACCTGTAACTCCCATTACTGTAATGAGATTATACCTACTCATCAACCTCTAGTGTATTAATGGCTAATTATGTGTCTTATTATTTAAAAGTGGATGCCCCATACAGGTTGTGTGGGGATAGGATGGCTGAATATGAGTGAAGTTTTAGGTGTGTGAAATGAAAAGGTAAAGCTGTATCTACAAAGGGTTCTTAGAGGTTAAATATTTCATATTAGGAGGATATTCATTACATTGTATATAGATTAAATTAATGTGCAGGTGCAATAAAGACAAAGCATTGATATTTTAACTTGCAGCAGGCATTTACTTCAAAGATGCTCTTGGTCTCAGGGTGAATTTCTTCAGTGCCAGTTTCAGCCTCTCCTTAGAGCACTCTCATGTACCTACAGCATGCAAAGTCACATGATGTGTTAAAAAAAATCTATTCCTGGCTTGTCTTCTGAGAAAGTATTAAATTCAGATATTTTTGACTGAATTTTATAAAATTTGTAGCTACAGTCCTTTTTCAGAATAGAGGTGTTGAAATGTGCTGAGTAGCATACAGATGTTTTACCCAATTTTTTTGTGTAGGGGTAAGATAGGAATATATTTTAAAACATTTCAAGTAGCAATACTAATTACCCATTTAAATTGCATTTAACAATGTTTCAATGGGAAGCATTTTGATTCCTGGATTAAAGAAATTTTTATTTTTAAATTCTCTTGAAGTTATTTCTCATGTAATAAAAAATCTTCCTCAAAATTTTATCCAACCTCTTGTTATTAATTTTTTGGTTTTTGAAACTGCTAGAAAGCCAAATAACCCATTCTACACAAAGTCCCTTTTCTTAAACAGAACTTCTCAGACAGGGTTTAGCCTGCTGAACAGCATTTAATCACTACCACCAAAGCACAGTTATGGTGTCATGCAAAAGATAGTGTCACAGTGTCTCTAGGTATGAGAAAATTATTTGTTTGACTTGATTTTTTTTTCCTAATAGCACTGAGAAATCCCTTTAGGCAAGACCTTTTTTTTTTTTTCTCCTTTGTTTTAATTTTTCCTTAGAGCAAAAAGGAGTGGGACTCATTTGTTAGGTGTGTGAGACTTTGCAGGTCTGGTTTTACAATACACCATTTAGTCTTTGGTGAGGCTTGTTAAACCCTGAAAGAAAAGTCATGCATTGACTGAGTGACGCCACCCTGAGGTTGATTCCCAAGGGAAAGCAAAGATTTGGTCCTGCCTTACAATCATTAGGGTGACCGAGAACACCTTCTAGCAAGTGATAGCGTACTCAGCCTTGGCAAGCTGCATAATGACATTAAACCCAGTGATATAATTATTCACTTCTAATATAAAGGGCAGGGTTCCCTGGGAAATCAGGAGCAGGGCTGAGAAATACATTTCACAATACACACAGAGGCAGTTTGTCAAGACTCTAACCTGGGAAAATTAACTTATGAAGCTGTCCTATGCATCCAGTGTGCCCAGTTCAGAATAATTTCACATGTATGCAGGGAGGATCTTTAAAGCACTAAATTATCAGACTTGAACACCTTGTTTGAAATATCAGTTTAATTTGTTGTGGCTCAGAGATCTTTAACTTCTTATTAATTATGGAGATACATAATGTAAATATATACATAAGTTTAGCATAGAAATTTAAACTAAGCCCTACTGACCTGTGAACATAAGAGAAATTTATAGGTAGAAAAAGCCTATGAGAAAGTCAACAGCACTCAAGATGGCATATAAGATTTTTCTTCAATGTCAAACTTCTTTTTCATGATCATTTCTTAATTTTTTCTTTATTCTGAGTAACCTTGTGTGTTGCCAGGTAACAAATTTTTGCTGTGCAAAGGTACCCATTCCCAAATGTATCCTTAAATACAAACTGAAAATACTTGCATCTTCATTCATTTATACACCTACAACTTTGGATTTGTTTGCAAAGGAATGCCAAAAAGTCACATGCCAAAGAAGTGACTGTTCTATACCTCTGTACACAGAAAAATAGATTTTTCTACAAGCATATTTCAAACCGTGGAATATTTGAACTACGGCCTAAGTAATTACCTGAGCAGTCTACTGGGAATGTACATATTAGAACAAGTTGTAAAATAATCTCTTCCAAATAGCTATTAAAAACAAAATTACAGATCCTGGGCCAGATTCTCAGCTGTTACAAATTGGTGGCTGTTACAAGTCCCTGACTTCATGTGTGCAAAGGTTGAGCTCCAAGAGAAATTTTATAGTAAAACTAAAAACTACTGAAAAATGAGGTTCAGAGTAGAAGCACAGGTGGTATTCACACCATCTCCTTCAAGTTCCTTTAGGCATTTAGCCTGGCTTCTCTGAATCATGCCTGCCTCCTCTACACTGGCAGTATGAGGAACCCGGCTTCCTCCAAACTGCACCATAACAGATGACTAAAGTAGAATCAGTCAGACAGTGTAAATGCCCTGAATACCACAGAAAGGTCGTGTCTTCTATCAATAAAACTGAATTGCTAGAGAGACTCTGTTTTCAAGAAAAAAAAAAAGTATCAAGCCATTTCACTGTAAAGGTTGTGGTTATTTGCAAAATCAAATTAGTTGTGGCTCCAATTTCTGCATCACTTTCTAATTTCTCTGGGATTCTCTTAATTAAAAAGTATCCTGAATATTGTCTTGCTGTCTATAATAAGAAAGATTCTTATTTTCTTCTTTAATGACGGTCTAAATCTAGTGTAGTAACCAACTGACTAACACAGGGAAATCCCAATCTTTCAGCTCCATTGTATAATTTATACAATATGTTCAACACTTTCCCACATAATAAACGTGGGAATCCCTTACAACCAGTCCAAGGTCTGAGGTTTTTAGTATGAATCATGTTCGCTGCATCCTGGCTTAACCACACCCCCAGCTACTTCTGCTGGGAGCCAAAGAGTTACTGCAATCACCACTGCTAGGAGATACCATGTGCAAAGGCATTATTTACAGCAGGATGCAGTGAAGATGAGAGACAGAGACTGATAACTTTATCTCAGGGGTTACCTGGGAAAGACTGCTCTAGGTCTATTTAAAAGAGTAACTTTAAATAATGAATAAATTAAGAGATATTATCATTCAAATATTACTTCTTGCTATGACAAATCTTTCATGTAACCCTTAGCCAGGTTCTGTTTATTTAAGGTGATGCTCATTTGAATCGTTTGGGAAAGAAGTGCTTTCACTCTACCTGTTATTCAATTTGACAGTTCTTTGCAACATGGGAGAGTCATGTTTGAACTTGTACAGAGAAATGTCATTGTCTTGTCTTAAGAAAATATATTCAAGATAATGTTCACATGCATTTAGCCTCCCTGAGTGGAAAATTAATGTCTGGCAGAAGTTTTTATGTAAGGGAGAAAGCAAATGACAGCAGGTTGTCCGATCATTAATGCAAAACTGGCAATTTTAATCAGCCTTCAAAAACTAATGTGTAGTTTCTGAGTTATGCTCAGTACTGCACATCCAGCTAGACATTTGCCTGTAACATAGATGTCTCCACTGTACATTTATTCCTATTGCTTAGAGCCCTCATAGATGCACAAACCTAGCACAGACATAATCACTATCTCTTGGTCTTTTCTCTGTCAGGCATATTTTACTTCTTTTATACTGTGTTGTCAGATGAATATCAGCTCCGCCTTTTGCAATCAGGAACAGGAGTTTGTCAAGGCTTCAGGCACTCACTCAAATCTGACCACCTGACTTGGAATTTTGCTCTGAATCATGCTTTGGAAGAACCTCCTAGATACACACCTGTCTGTTGACTCCAGAGGGAAGCAAATCTAAAGGCCAGTCAGCTAACTCAGCTACCGAAGTAAGAAACTGGATTGTGAATGTTAAGTAAAGCCACTCACAGTTATACGGGGGTAAAAAATTAAGGGCAGAAATGGTTCGGTGCTACATGTGTAAGAGTGAGATTTTTAGAGCGTTCTCCTCTCACTAAAGGTAGTTTTTGAAGTGGGAGGAGGAATTCATAAAAGGAATTGCTTTTGCACTATCATGCAAAGGTGCACTAGTCACAATCCAGCCACTTGTTGAATATTGTGAGTTTGCCATGTCTGTATTCACTGTATGAAGCAAGGAGGTCAGAAGAAGGGATCCCGAGTTTGGTTCTTATCTACATCACTGATTCAGTTTGTAATATTAAGCAAGTCAAGTAAGTGGTGTCAGGTAGGCATCACAGGTTTTCCCACATCACAGAAATGCTGTTTGGCTGAATTAATTTATGCTTATGAAGCACTTAAACTTTTTTTGAGAAGTCAGTGTAGTAGTATGAAAAAGAATTTCCCACAGGTTCCAGAGGTGCTGGGATCCAGAGGAACTGAGGCAATTAATCAGTGTTCTTACAGAGTCAGAGCACAGTGCCTCTCTGAAAGACAAGCATACACAAAAGTTAAGAAATTGTTTATTCCAGCCGTAATAGGAAACTTTTGTATATAATTTCCCTGCTTACTCAGAGGCACTTTAACATCTGTCAGGCCAGGCCTAGCACTTAGCACACAGATCTGAGGACAGAAACACATGCCCCATTTCCTGATAGCAGCTCACCCGCCACTGCTGCCAGAGCCAGGGACCATGCACGCAGGAGACGCCAGGCTCAGTTCCACCAGTTAGTTTGGCTTCATGGACCAAATCCAAATTTGTGCAGGTGTAAATGAGAGCCACACAATCTGTTCCATGCCTTTAATGAAATTTCAGTTCTGATTACATGGCACTCTCTTCCTTTTAACCATTCAAGAAGGGATAAGGACTGAAGCCAAAAGCTACTTGCCTTCCATTCCTTGCTTCTTTGAGGCATGCAGTATTTCAATCAGAATCCTTATCGACAGCTCCAAACAGCATTCCCACCCCTTCCCATTCAGACAGTGCCAGTCAGGTTATACAGCAATCACCACAACATTTAGAGTCCTTCAGGGGAAAAGTGTTTAAGGGCATCCACTCTTTTCTTTTAAATCACTGATTTCAGTCAAAAATCTCTTCAAGCTCTGCAATAGAAAAATTACATTTTTCACTCAAACACCACCAACCCACCCTCCTTTCTTGTATTTGATCATAATTCCTGTTCACTGAGTTGTTCTTTCTCCTGGGTTTATACACCTGTGCTCCTCTCCACTTTTACTCAAACTTCAAGCATCTAGTAACATCCAGTGCTGCCAAGTTTTCCTATGAGAGCAAGCACACTCAGAGGCCAATAATGACAGTAATCACTGTAACAGACAATTTCAAATATTGTGTGTTCTTCTTACACTACAGGGACTGCTGTCCTAGACCAAAGGGAAGAAAAATAAAAACTGAAAACCTTAAAACTTCCCAAAAAAATATGTATTTTCAGCTAGTCAGGAAAGATAATGCAGTAGTTTTATTTTTTATTCTTTACACCTACAGACCCCTACATGCACTCACACATCTAAACTTCAGAGCACTTTATCACTTCAGTCATAATTTAGAATTTTTAAAAGGCATACAGTGCAAGGCATTGCAACTGATTGCAGTCTCTTTCTATCACCCAGAGTCTGGAAGCATAATCAGTGTTGTATTCCTTATCTGCTGTATTTCCTTGTCTCCTTTTGTACCCTGACAGAGGATTAATCACCTGATGGGAATACCACAGACTGCAGAGATCTGGTGGGAAATATATTTCTGAATGACTTCACACTAGTCAGAAGTTCATGATGTCTATGATTTGTTGTCTCTAGTGAATTTCTCATTGCTTTTGAGAATTTAAACTAGTTCAGCTGCTCCTAGTGATGAGGCACAGAATGCAAATACAAGGCCACAGTAACACTGTGAAGCTCATATTTGGAAAGCAGTTTTTCCAAAATACGCAGAGAAATTATGACTTTAGACCTAAGGAGGAGAAGAGCAACTTACTTTTCAGCTGTTTCCACATTCTCTTCTGGCTGTGCTGTAAATACTTATACATAGGAAAAAAAATGTAGGAGAACTGGGGCCAAAATCCGAAGTCTTCCTTCAATTTTCATCACATTTTTACATGGCAAACAACCTCTCAGCATACTTCCATGTAATAAGATACACACATGGAAGAGCAGAAAGAAAAACGAGGCCAAGATGTCAGGACTGCTCTTTGGCGTATTCAGAATGTACCAACTGGAAGCTGAAAATAAGAGCAGCTCAGGTAACAGACACTGTTGGACAGATGGGGTTTATTTACCCCAGGAGGGTAGAAATGCTCAGTAGGATCATTCAAAAGCAAAGGCAGATGGCAACATCATACAAATTCTGCCCTGAATAAGGATTTCAGGTTCAGGACCCTGATCTTAAGCAGCAAATATAGCTGGCTGCCATCACTCAATGTTTCAACTAGTTTTTAAAGCATTTTTATTTCTTAATATCTTCCTCACTGTTCAGTTTTGATATTCCGTGCTATGTCTCCTCTTCAGCCTTGAATATGGTTAGTAATTTCTTTGGGATCACAAAACTATAAAAGCAATGTTTACTCATACAAAATAAACACTTTTAGCATTTTACAACCTCTAAATATACTTCTGAAAACATACAGTATCTTCTTCGGCCCAAAAAAAAATTAAAGGCTGTCTTCACTGAGCAATGTGATAGAAAGGACTAAAAGTATTAAGGACACTGGTAGTGTTTTAAGTGTTAAAAGTAAAACATATTTGAGCATGCATGTGAGAAAGGATCTGACCACTGACTGGTCTGCCTCTCTGGAAAGGGGCATAAAGCCCTACTGATCTGATATGAACAACTGCAAGTGACAATGCTAAGGAAAAGTACTGGAAAAATAAGGTTATCAAGAAGGCAGTAAGCTATAACCAAGCTAGTAAGTTCAAGCAGCTGTTTAACCATAGTCATATCTATATAAATACCAGAGACTTACAAATTCGAGTGCACAACAAAACCAGAGACCTGTCACTTAGGAGAAAAGAGACACTGTGAGATAAATAATTGGTTAGGCTTTCTTCCCTTTGTCACTCCCCTAACAGTCTGGAGGTGCCTGTCCTCCATTTTGAGAATTTATGTGTTCCCTGAAATGAAGAGAGGTTTCATCTCCTTTCAGCTATCACATTCACCTCTTTCAGAAGGTTAGCTTTGCCCAAATTGTTTGACAAGGAGTGAGTGAAATCTCAGCCTCACTGAAGGCAGTGGGAAATTTGCCATTCACTATAACAGAGCCAGGGTTTCAACAGAAAGTTTATATCCATAGAAGACCAGACTGAATCTAGTCCAGTGTTTGTGAAGTGCTTTGAAGTAGAGAGTGTTGCAGCACAGAAAGTATTGGTATTATTACTATTGCTATTGAGTGCATGACAGAGAAGAAAAGTAGAGACCTCAGGGTGAACTGGAAGGAAACACTGATTCTGGAGATCTTTCTCAAAGGTCAGTACATGGTATTTTTCTAAACAGTTTCCTTTAAAAGTGTCTAGTAAAATTCTCTTTCAACCTCAGTACCTTCTTGGCACGTTAATCAGAAGCAGATCTTCCTACCAAGCCCAGCCATCCTTATGGAAAGCATCCTATCTTTTTCTTCACATACTTTTCCTGAGTTGTGTAACTGGTCTCTAAAGATTAACTGAAATAAATACTCTACAGGGAGTTGGGTTGTTTTTGGTTTTTTTTTCAGAAGTGCTGCAAAAACCCACGCTGGAAGGGAAAATCTATGTTTTGCTTTCAGCCTGTCTGTTCCTCCTCTGAACTACAGTGTGGCCCATGCACTGCACTGGCCCATGGAAAAGAAAGCCTGGGATCCAGTATTGTTGGCAATTATAAGCTCTTCCATTAGTTGTGGTTGCCGTGTATTTATTACCACCAGACAAGACAACGGTTGGTCATCAAGGAAAAAAAAGCCCTCTCCCATGATCTCATTAACTAGTTTATTCTGCCACAGACTCATTCAGAATTCTTTTCAAGTTACATGGACAACACTGCAGTCAGGAAATGTGTTAGCTGCTACCAAAGGAACTATTATTTGGGTCTTGGCTGTTGCTTCCCCTCAGTATTCTCAGATCACAGGCCCTGCAGTTCCCTCAAACATCTTGCTCACTGGAAAAAAAACACCCTGTAGGGTTCAGACACCCAGGGACTGATCTTCAGCTGGTGCAGACTGTCAGGGCTCCCTTAACCTCAGGCAACCCAAGGTTTTAGACTTCAGAGGATTTATCAGCAGCCCAGCAGCTGTGAGAAGAGCAGAGCATTAGGTCAGAGAAGGAACAGGCCAGCAGTTGTGAATCAGCCATTGGCACACTCAGCTCAGCTGAGAATTCCCAACCACAGCCTACAGAAGGGAGTTGTTACATCTTGATTAATTTCAAATCACACTGTCTTCTTTCAGTCTCTACCTTTTTTGGTTATCTCAGTGCACAGCAATGGTCCCAGTGGTTGAGATTTGCACAGTTGTGTTCTTGACTCTGATCTTAATCATGTGGCCTGTGATGGAAACAGTGACAAATTACTTCCATCAGTCAACTAAAAAGAAGGGACAAGCCTGTATAGTCTTCTAAATTTAATCAACTACACTACAAGCCAAATAAAGGTGCTGCTACAAAATATGCTATTAAATACTTGACTATTTAGTAGGTTTAATTGCAGCTACAAAGAAATTTGAAATACTATAACCTAGGAATCTTCCAAAAACAGTTTCTTCTGATTTCAAACCAGATGGCACTTACTAACAAGCTGGTGAGACACAGGACATGAGCACTGAATGAATGCACCTACACATCTTCTAGAATTGAATCTGGAATGGATCTGATTTCTATATGAACAACTGTGATCACATCTATCTATATGCAATCTTGTCAACACTTCACTTGATGCTCATACAATTATTTTTCAAGAAGTCTCGTAGTCTCTCAGTGCTTTGGAAAATGAGACCACTTCTCTATAAACTGAAATATGTATCTAAATGCCCAAGTTTATATAGATACATTTTAAAACATTGGCAACAGTGAATAACTGCATTAACAAGAGCAAACCAACTATAACCATTTATTTAAGTATTTGCTACAAGTATATATGTATTCCCAATTTAAACTTACCAGTACAAAATGGTATGAGATGCAACATTTCAACCAATAAACACATTCCTAAGGGAAGATATGGCAAGCTTTTCCACCACTTATCACAGTCAAACACACCAGCTGCATCTGTTCAGGGCACTTCATATCTCACTTAGCACTACTTTTCATGGCCTGTGACATAAAAAAGAAGGTACCTGGGCTTACTTAGGAAGATCCACAACACTGTGCAAATCAGTGTTTCCTTCATGTCACACTGTGGGATTCACATTCTCTGAACCTGAGAGAAGCAGTGAGAGAAGCAGAGAAAAGAATGCAAAACAATTCTTATCTCATTCGCTGCTCCTGTGTTATGCCAAAGCAGAATGCAATGTGGAGATTGTTTACCCAGAGTGATGGTGTTTTGTTTCCTTGGCCTATCAGGGCCAAGCGTGTGTGTGGACTGGACGTCAGCAGACAGTCATGAGATTCTGGGCAGTTGAGTAGAGTTGAGTTGGGTGCTTGTGCAGATTCAGTTTAGATTCAGTGTAATATAGTGTAATACACTATAGAATTATATAGTATAATAAAGTCATTAATTAGCCTTCTGATAAGATGGAGTTCTCCTCATCATTCATCCCGGACGTCAGGCAAAAATATCACCGATACTGCACTGCTTTTCAGCATCCATGGGTGATTCCAACACACACTGGGTTTTGACTCCAACAGAACAAGCAGATAAGGGGAGAATTTAGAAAAGGAGAAAGATCAACAGAGTACTGATCCCTTTCTGTGCCCTTAAAAACCACACAGGCAGCTTGGGCTAGAGAGACTTAGCAAAAGGGATAGGTTAGTGCTTTACTGCTCTCTGAAGTCAGCTGTAACATCCTTATGGATTTAAGGGGGTCAGGATTTCGCTCACTCTGTTTTTTCCTGACAGAGAAAGCCTAGTGCTTTGCTAAATTAAGTTTTAGCTGGGCTACTTCTTCCTTTTCTGGAATTTGGAGCAGCAGAAGAGCTGGTTCTGCTAAAGCCCTGTGATGTGCCAGCCCTCTCGAGCCTCCATGTCCCCTCGGGGTCACACCTGTTGCCAGCCCCATGGCAGAGCAGCACCTCACAGCCCAGCTTCCCTGCTGGTGCAAGCACACAGGCACCTCTAGCCGTGCACCTCGCCTCCTCAGCAGCTCTGGAGGCCTGCGGTGGGTCGGCTCCACTGATCAGCTGGGGATTTTGTTTAGAAGGCTTCTTTATGCTGTTTATGCTGCTGTCAACACCACAAACCTAACACTGCCACCTTGTTGTTTACATACCTCCACTCCAGGACACCCTCTACTAACACTGCCCAGTGTGTGAGGGTGCAGCTTCTTTTTATTTTTATAAGGTTTGTTAACCACATTGCTATAAGATATTCATTCAGATTTCACCCAAACAGACCTCTTGCTGTCAGCATTTAATTATGCTTGCATTCCTATGTAAATAGAGCGTTAGCCAAAATAGAGCTTTTTATAGAAGATAAGATCAGGCACATCTTTACAAGAAAAGGAAGCTTTGGAAGCTTCAGTACTTCTGACAAGAATAAATTTCTGAATGCAAGAGAAAAATGCATAGAACTGAGCACGTTCTGTTCATGATAAATCACAGTATTGAAAATAGTACTCTTTATATATCTTTATTTGGAGGCTTAAAAGTACATATTTAATGTGTGTATTTAAATTATGTCCTAGTAAGACTACGAAGTCTTTTCAGACTTCCATTGAAAAATACTGTGCACTTAAGATTACTCTTTTTAATGATTCACAGTTCAGAAGAGATTTCAAGCAAGTTTTTCTCCAGAGCTGAATATTAAATTATTTGACAATCTTTTTCTCAGTTTGGCTCATGTATGTAAACATCTGGAGAAACATTATGTTCTAAGCTTAACCACGGATTTTATATCATAAGATAAGCATACATTTTAAATACTAATTTAAAGCTTAACATACTGAAATCTCATAAATTCAAACAGGTCCCTAGTCTTCCAAGCATAAATGTCCATTACCCTTACAAATAGTTTTAAAAGAATAACAGAATCCTTCAAAAAATACCAGACCCCACTGTGTTTAGATTGATGGGAACTGCAGCAAGCCTCATACAATTTTTCCTCACCAACATGAGTCTTAACTCAATTGTCAAGTTTGCTGTCACCTTCAATCTAGATTCCTGTGAAAGGTCATGCAGACCTAATGCATTGGCTCAACTTTTATTGTA
Source organism: Melospiza melodia melodia (assembly GCF_035770615.1). Taxonomy (NCBI): domain Eukaryota; kingdom Metazoa; phylum Chordata; class Aves; order Passeriformes; family Passerellidae; genus Melospiza; species Melospiza melodia. The sequence goes on along the minus strand of NC_086194.1, from coordinate 132,052,003 downwards.
CTGGGACATTGTGGTTAACTTCAGATCTCCAGCTAGCATTCTCAGTAACCACACTGAGAGGTAGAACTGAAATCACATTGAACAGAGCTATTTCCATGATAACAGCTTTTGAAGAACTTGTGCAAGTTTCTGGGTGATAAGAAACTGCATCAGCTATTTGGCTCTTGATTTGGTCACATTCGATGCAGCTGAACAGAAATTAAATACCAGTTAACCTGATGCTGCTCCAGAAATCTATACAGAACACAATTTAGTATTCTCAAAATGAGACTTGACAAGCTATTTTCTTGTGGCAAATTTGCCTTGACAATACAATTTCGATTTGCCCAAAGGCTCCTATGTTTCTAGTATCTAGCAGTGTCAGAAGTAAATACCACAATAATTTGGGGGCTGATAGTTCATGTGGGTAACACAAGATCTCCTTTCTGAGACACCATTAGGAGATCAGAGCAGAATTTTGTTCACTGTATTTTCACTTGCAAACCTTTAGGTACCCTAAAAATGCTTCATGAGGAAGACAATTAATGAAGCATTTGCAATTAACTTCTTTTATTGCTGAGTACCGCCCCAGTACTGTGATGTAATTCACCTGTGCTGTTTGACCTAAAGGGGAATTTGGCAGTTGGAGCTGAGATGTTCTCACGGATCTGCCCTATTACCTAACTTTGCCTACTGCTTCATTAAAGAAGTGTAAAATGATTTCCATATAAATACAAAATCAATTTTATACAAAGCACTCTGAACAAATGTCTTCCCCTATATGATTAAAAGAAAAAAAAAAGCATTTTATTTGGCTGGAAATGCTTTGATAAACAACAGGTCTCATTCACTACACCATTGAAATGCTCTAATGAATTTTTAATATCTTTAGTTGTTTAACTGGATCTTATTACAAAGAAGCTGAAGACAGGAGCATGATGTTTCCTCCAGTGGCACATTTAAGAAATCAGTAGAGGCATGCCAAGAGAATGTTCTGTTTTCAAAACAAGACTCCAAAACTGAACTCGGGATCAAAAATTAAAAGCATTTTGTCATTGTTTCTAGAATTAAACTACTGCTGCTGATTTGAAATGTATATTACCCTTTCCTCAAACTCACTACTTGGCTCTGTCCTTGACCTCCCTACAGGTATGATATTGCATCTGTGGCTGGCTGACAGGTGGCAGAAACTGATCACATTTGAAAACAAATTAAAGGTGAAAGATCTCTTGCTACAGACAATAGGAGGGAAGTTCTGCTATTATAATCTATGTGCCATTAACCCATGAAGTTAAAAACTTGATTTCCAAGACGCTGACATGCTTCACTTGTAGCTACTATTGCACAGGTCTGCCAGCTGCAGAGATCTTCTCTGTCTGCTCAGCAACCCCGTACTGATTAGCAAGATTGAACTGAGAAAGTTCACCTTACACCATTTTGTCAGGACCTTCATTTACTACCAATGTCCCCACGTCTGCTGCAGGTTTTAAATCTTGTATGCAGTCCTGAGCCATAGGAACTCAAGCACATTGAGATGATAAATCATTACAGACTCCTCTAGAATTCTGCTGCTTTTCTGGTGACCGACCTGCTGTGCCTTGAGAAGCCCCCCAGCTTGCATGGAGGCTTGCTTAGCTGTAAAAGCCCATGTATTATCATCACCAACAGAACAATGGAGTTGGCTGCACATGCAGTGGGAGCCCAGAGCACCACTGGACAGAAGAGCCTCTTGCAGAGCTTGCAGAGCAGGGATCGTGAGGAGTGTAACACAATGAGGCCTGCGGAGCACTAATGCACGTAGGGGTTGCTGTGCCAGGGCTCCACTCAGCAGGCTGCATCTGCTGGCAAAGTGACAGGGGAGGATTAGTGCTGATCAGAAAGACAAGCTGCTTGCTCAGTTTCCTCATGTAAGAAGGAGAGGAGTAGTACAGCAGGGGTAGGAAGAGCTTCAAAGCCTGCAAGGACATGAGAACTGTTTCCACACACACACACACACAAAAAAAAAAAAAAAAAAAAAAAAAAGGAGGTGCATCTTCCAGCAATTTTTCTGAGCACAGTGAAGAAGGTACCAAAGTTCACTCACCCCATAGATTACCCTGAATGAGAAAAAACATGTAGAAAGTGGGTGTCTTCTTCCCAGAACACACTCCAGAGTGTTTGAGAATGTACCTCATCCTCCCCCACGTTTGTTTGTTTTATCCATCTGTTATTGCCCCATATTTGATTATGAATTGAAAGCATTCTCCTGGAGCTGCACTCTGAGCTTTTCAAACTGAAGTGTTTGAATAAGGCTTGTCACTACAGGAAGGATACAGAGGGCATCACATTCCCCAGCTGCCTCCCATCACCCTTTCCCCCTCCCTGCACCTCAGGGCCAGCAAGCACCTTGGATGCAAAAGGGGAGAGCTCTAAGCAGCTGCTACCTCTTCCCTGTTTCTCCTGCTGAGCAGCTTCCATGCAGGAAAGTGGTTCTGTTGCTTGATTTCAAGTTGGAGAAGTCTGAGGGCAAACAGAATGCTTCATTGGGCTGTCTAAGCCTGCAGTGGCACATTAGTAGAGGATGGATTCCCCCCAGTCCTACACAGCCACAAAGGACAGGCATATGAGAGAGAGGTCATGTGGCTCCTCGATTCTCCCTGCCCCAGCCACAATGCCTAATTAAAGAAATTATCCTAATTTTTCCCAGATGAGTGTCCCAAGGAAATGCACAGTCTAACAAAGCATTTATTCTGGAAGAGTCTGTTGAAATAGGATGTTCTGGCAGTACTCTAAAGTTGGGAAGTTCCCTGTCTTCCAGAGGACTTTCCAAAAAGGGGCATTTGAGGGTGATTTTCACTTCCTCTGCACTGGCTGCATTGACACATGAAATAACCTGTTTAAGTCTTGGGCTATGGAGGAGCTTCTTTGCTCTAGCCAAGTGTCCTGCAGAACAAGTTAAAACTCTTCAGCTCAGCCTATCACACTGTCAAGAGTGTGATAAAAACCATGGCAGCTAGCAGAGCTGGGAGCATCCATATTGTTTGCACACTGTTCCTAAGTGAGAAGAATATAAATCTTTTAAATGTATAGCCTGTTTCTTAAGAAGTAGTTTTGGTTTTTTCCTGAATTACTCCAATAAGCCATTTGCATTTGATAATTTAGCTGATATGGGGGCTGTTTCAGGTAGCAAATTTGCTGCTTTGTTCTTCACAACACAAGGAAATTTATTTTAAAAACAAGTTCTCAACTTCAAAGCTTTATAAGCTGACACAAAACACAGCACACACACACACCACCCATGCTTCGCATTTTAGCCATTTGCAGAGCCCAAAGCAGTGTGGAGACAACTGACAGTAAGGGGATTGAAAGAGCTTTTCTGTGTGGGCTCCTGCTGCAGCCAGATTGGATGAGGAAATTAGAGACAGGGTGTGGTTCCCACCTCGAATGCCTCTCCTGCAGTTCACAGACCTTCACACTGCCTTATTAACACGTACTTCCCTCTCTCCTTCCAAACATGCAAACTGCGCCCTCTCCCAGGTCCCTCCTTAGCTTAAGGGTGCTGGCATGTTCTCCGCTGACTTTCTGGAACCCAGGGATTTCCAATTATTTCCACATCCTCCTCCTGTTTCTCTTCTGGCTGTGGTGCCTTTGGGCTGCCTGTTTGACTTCCCTCTCCACAGGTCTGCAAGGCAAGGGCAGAAACGCCAAAATTAAGAGAGCAGAGTAATACTTGCACAAGGCAGAAGGGAAGAGGAACAAATATAAATTGCCTGGGGCCAAATCTGCTTATTCTCTCTATCTTGCTCCTTTCTGAAAAGGCAGCCTTTGTGTCTCCTCAGGTTCTTGTTAAGCTTCCCAGAGCATCCAGCCTTGTCTCTCTCAGTTGTTAGGAAGCAATGAGGAGTGTCTTCTTTGCTTTTGGGGACAAAAGGCTGCATCAACAAGGTGAGGTGCAGGCTCACTGTTTTATTCAAGTATGTGGCACCACACTGCAGCAGATCTGAGAATCCTTGAACATACTACTGCAACGTTTTAAATTCTTGCATTAGAAGACATCTTCCCAGAGCAAAAATTGCCCCCAATATGATAAGCAGTTGTTGCAGAGCCTGCACCTAAGGCCTGTCCAGCACTCAATCTAGCAATTCCCCGACAAAGATTCCAGCTTGGCCAATCACACAGCCCTAAAACACTCCCTTGGCTTTGCAGTGCTTATTTAACTGCTCTTCTATTTTGCTGTGTGTCAGAGACACTCCTCACTCCATTCCTTCCCAACTGGAAAGCTGGTGGCTGCAAGCAGCCTCCTCCAAGCCCTTCCCTGGCCAAGGCTACAAAGGGCTCCACCCTCCTGCTTGCTCTGGGTACCACCACAAAAACCCCCTTCACCCTGTTCCCAGGCCAAGTATTGCAGGGAGAGAAGGGGAAGGAAGGAGAAGAAGATAGCAAATGGACTTATTGCTCACAAGAAGGGCAGGGGAAACATAGAGAAAAGCTGACCTGACCTGCAACGCTCTGTTAGTTTCCTCCTTCTCCTGTAAGGAGAATTTCTGCTGTTCCCATTCTTCTCCACTCTAATCCAGCTCCTACCCCTAAAGGGAGGGGAAGGACTGTGCCTGTCTTTTGCAGAAGTCCTGGCTTGATGCTTTTCTCTAGGAAGCCAGTCAATCAAAGCAGCTCTCCACACTGGCAGAGCTGGGCCTGTGGTGAAGGCCGAGGGCCAAGTTACCGACAGCACTGCAGCTCTTCACGTGCCCCTCTGTAGGATGGCCAGAGTGAGTCAGACACCAAGCATTTATCTGGTTAATTACTCCATTTTCTGCACTATTCCTATTTCAAAATCTGGATGCATACACTTGCAGCCCCTAACAATAGCATGTTTGTGTGATTCCAGCTGACCAAACAGCAGAAGTTATTTATAACTACAGATGACCGGACTCTGCTGTATTTTCATTTATGTATTTTTCCTTAGATCATCCATTGGAAAGGGGTCATACTTTCATGTTTCTCACATGCAGAGGCCCTGTAGGTTAGCACACAGGAGATGAACCTTGGCAGCCTGCACTGCTGGACTGCCTGAAGAAGAATTCTCCCTGCAGCTGCCTGAACCAGGAACACACAGGGGCTGAGGGGGAGGTAATTGTTCTCAGTGCCACACCAGGCAGCAGGTGGCTGAAATGGCAGGACCAGTGATTCTCAGATATAAAGCTTTTTTAAATGACTGTTCATTTGTGGGTTTTTCTTTTGTCAAGGCTCACTGGCATTTCAGAGGAACAGTCAGTGCCTGAGGAATTCCAAAATAAGTGAGTGGAATATTGAGAAGTGGCATTTAGTAAACAGGATAAGTGACCATAAGGTGAAGCCTCTTCTTCTTAGATGGGAAACAGAGCCACAGCATGTCCATCCACGCTAACAGAGCATAATTTCCCACCCACATCAATGCACTGAATTAAAAAACACTTTTAATATATTTAGATGCTTCTCTCAGTACAAGCTTAAATGGGGACAGGCTTGAATTTACTTTGGTAGTTAGGACATCAAAGGTTACCTCTTTGAGGCCCTTCTACCTACAATTTTTCACATTATATGGAAGGCTTACAGTAGGTAAAACACTTTCTGCAGTCCCATCACCATGCAACAATGCTATCCAAGACAAATTATTCAAACAAACATACTATAACAAAAAAAAAAAAAAAAAAAAAAACCACAAGCTGCAAAATCCCTTGTTTCTATGTAGTAAATAGGGCAATTCTCCACAAGGCTTCTAGAAGAAGCAAGAGACACAAAAGGAGCTGCTACGTCCAAGGTCTCCTTTTAGGGTTGCACACCAAGATTCAGAGCAGCCAGATGGAGACAGCAGCATATTTTACAGTATACTGATGTATGAAATAGGTCTCACAAGTAATCCTAGCAGATACATACCCAGCCAGAGCATATCTATAAAATAAAGCTACAATATCTTTTTCTTAAAAGAGAGAGTATTAAGGAACTTGGTGTTTAGAAATACACAATAAAACTCACAGATCACAGTACATGGGACAGAAATTAGTCATCAAGGTTTCATTCCTTTATGTTAAAGCACCATGTGTTTAATTGGTCCAGCCCAAATAACAGAGAAAAATGTACCCAAAGAAAAAGCAGGGGTCTTCTTTGGGGTCCTTAAAAATATTAAACTGCCCTGAGGAGGCTGTGTCCATGCAACTGAATAGTAGTGCTGTTCTCTAGTACAAAAACTTCTCCTACTTACAGAGGGTTATCTTTCCCATTTGGTTTTCTTCTTTATCTGTGGGAAATTTAGGCATTTACTAAAGATTTCAGAAAAGGGAAGTCGCCTGGTATTGGGAATTCTGATATCACAGCCATGGAATGCCACACACTTACTAGCCAAGTGTTTCCATCCCTCTGTATACATGACTCCTTCCTCAAGCCAATAATTTTCATAACCTTTTGCCCTTTCCATGGCATCATAGCTATTTAGTAATATTTACTTTTTTCCCATCTTGTAAAATATATGACGCCGTTGCCTTGCTGGTTCGTGACTGATCCCTGCATAGATCAACTCAAACTCAAGGAGTAGTTCACAGAGTTTGTGTTCCCAAGTATGTTAGTCAATAACCCCTAATTTATCTAAGGAAAAAGACATCCAAATGATTAAGGGGGAGGTACCACAGCTTTTTTGAGCTTCTATCTGGTGCCATTAGTCTCAGGCACCAGTCTCACAACAGAATTTACTGGAAGAGCTTTTATCTTTTGGAAACCAGTGCCTTCTGGGCTAATACTGAGAATATGTACTTGGCAATATACCCAGCATAGGCCTGTAATTAGCAGCCAGTATAGCACTTCTGTTCAGCAAATGAGCAGTTTATTACTAAGGACCTATTTGTATTATCACTATCTACTAAAACTAGACATTATTGTAACTGCTACGTGGTCTAGGCCAGATAAAGTTCCACTGTCATCCTTATGTCCACTTGCAAGAATCATGAACACTAGCTAAAGTGCCAATTTGTCACCAAGTTGCAGACTTTCTTTAGAGAAGTGAAGGAAAAATCCAATTGCTGTACTTACATCAGAAAGAAGACTTAAGTTGCCTTTAGTCTAATTCCCAATGTAGAATGGATTGTGAATCATTTTTCTCAATATATGTATTAAAATGGATGAGTTTCCTGAAGGACATTCAATTAATCGACTTAGGGGGCTACACCTTCAGTAAGAGAAAACTCTGCTGCCTACTGACCATTGAGGAATCATCTTGTAAAGAATAGTGAAAATTTAAGAATATAGTTACATGTCTTCTCATCCTGGAAAGTCTGTATTGAAAGAAAAACTGATTTGAAATATGCACACCTAATTTTTACTGAGTCCAGGACATGTCCACATTAATATGTGCTTTAAAATATTTATTTTGCCAGGAAACTCCAGGAATATAGACCTTCTATACTGCAAATCAAAACAAACCTGCCAAGTTCCTCGTGGTGCCCTGTGGGTACCCCAGAAGCTGTATGCATTGCATCCTGTCTCCTCAGCATGAGGTCATCTGCAATCTCTGACTCTGAGAAAGGTCCTTTCCTCTTACTGCCTCTAGCAGACTCATGTAAGAATCTGAAATACAAAAGCACAGAGTGCGAATAGAGTAAACCAGAGTAGAACTATTATATCTCTAGTGTACTGGATTTTCAAAAGTGTGAAAACTTTCTTAGAAATCTTGCAGACTAAAAAAATTTATAGAGTGAAGTGTAATACTGACCCTCAGTCCTTCTTTTACCCTTGAGCAGAAGAAGTAAAGAAACAGTCGTCCATGGGGAGGAAGTTGAACAGACCAGGACCTGCGTTTTCCTCCAGGATGCTCACACTGGATGACACACTGCCTATGGTATTGCTGCTAGAGACATTCCTAAGAAGCCTGAAAGAACACAGCAAGTGTCTGGTAAAATATGCAGGGATCTCTGCAAGATTCAGGCCAAGCACTGAACATTTTCTTCCTGCAACATTGCTGCCCTTTTTTTTCAGTATGATTGACAAAAACTGTAGTCATTCTTCTCTGTATGGTCAAAGAATAGAATCATAAAATCATAGAACCATTTAGATTTGAAATGACCTTTAAGATCATTGAGTCCAGCCATTTACCCAGCACTGCCAAGTCCACCAGTAAACCAACAGTGACTATTTAGGCTGCCCATCGCATATGGGAAGCCTTGGGTAGGAAATCTGTCATACAGGTTTGTGTATCACCTCTCCCCAGCTCCAGATGTCGGAGGGGAAGCCATACAAGACACAGTTACAAACCTCAGAAGTATGCTTGGTCTTGTCTATCCCTCATCCGCCACCAGCACTAACACTGCAGATCTGTCCAGTGTGGAAATATGAGTTCAAAAGCCTTTCCACTCTCTCTGCTGACTTCAATACAGCTGCTAAGCTTATGCATGATATGTTTATGTTAAGGGTTTGGTGTAAACGGGGCTTGTTTTGCATAGCTGTCTGAAAATGTCCCATCCCCTCCTTTTCAAAAATGGGCAAAAGACCAAATATTTCTGAAAAGCTTTTAAAATCCTATAGTCTACAGAAGACATTAAGTCTTCTGAAGCAAAATTGAAAATTTGCAGAGAGAGCAGGCATTTTTTTCTGTGAGAATGTTACATTGTTAAAAATGCTGAGTTTAAAAACTTTCAGATAATCCTAATCACCAAACTACATTAAAAAGTAGAAAGGATAATTCTGCATGAATTCTTCACCTTCCAAACGGTTCCTTTTTAAGATTCCTTTAAAGATTTGTCTTTAACACAGGCAGCATAGTAAAAATTCTTTGTAAAAATGAGGATTAGTAACAGCGTTTCACATAGTGAAGACTTTGTAATGCACCTCCTATTTATTTTGGTCTCAGACTCATTAGGAAAAGAGAAAGCGCTTGCAATTTCTTGATGAAGTAATTTAGTGAATGGGGGTCAAAGAAAGTAATTTAATTACTGGCTTAGATAATTTATGTGACAGCCATGCAGTTCTTTTATCTTCTGTTAGGCAATGTGTTCATTTTTTTATGTCTAAAGCTTTAACACAGTGTGTCACAGTGCTAAACTCAGAATGTGTGGAAAGCCCAGGGTCTCTGTGACAGAGAATCAGGCTGCAAATTAATTAATTCCTCTTTGCTGCTTGGAATGGGGACTATTAGGCACAGCTTTTTCCAAGTTGTTCCACCCTGAACTACATAGATATACTTAAGACATTTTCCAGTGGGCAATGCAGTACCACAGCAACCTTTCACTGAACAGTACTGAGGAACTCCAGAGACAAGGTGGGGAATGGTGTGAGCTGGGCCCAGCACAATGCTCACATGCCTTTCTCTGGGCCAGGGAAAAGTCTGGTGAAGAAGGCCACATGCACAGCTCCATGAGACCTCATAAAAAGAAGCTAGATCACTGTAAGAAAACACCACAGGCTAATCCAAGGCCACTGGTGGGTGAAATCTCAGCTGGAATATCCCCCTTTATGTCATTAGGAATATTCAATGCCAGTGAATCTGGCTCTCTTTAGCTCCAAAACTTGCAGACCCCTCTGCAGAAACAATTCATACCCAACTTAGGTAATTCTGGCCCAGTGTTACTCTTACTCTGAACTACAGATTACATTCAAGAGACGGTGTTGAAAAATCAAGGACAAGAAGCAATCCAGTTATTACCTCTATATTTATCTTCTAGGAGGGAAAAAGTGAAGCATGAGACATCAGTGAACCAAGCCCCTTTACCTCTCAGAAAAGATTACATGGGAATTCAAGTGTCCTGGTATAATTCACAGATTCCTGAGTTCACATGAACAGCAGCAAAAGAAGAAAATTGCTCCATATCCTGTAGAGAGGAAATGAAAGGTATCTGGAAGAGAAGAATGTGCTGTGTGGTGCGAAAATGCTGTTTTGATTCCTGATGCTAAACATCTGCCATATTTTTGTGTGGAATCACTTGACTTAGTGAGAGAATAGCATCTTCAGGATTGTGAAAAGTCTATTCCAGACTCGAGCTGTCTGAATTGGCAGCTGTGAGAACACCCACAGGAAGCTTGGGACCCTGGAAGAAAAAGTGTAGGAGTACATCCTGTGGGGATAGATAAAAGTCAGAGCTGGGCTATGGGAACCTCTTCAGAACAAACATGCAAATACAGTTTCGCAAGTCAAAGCCCCAACTGTTTGTTTAGGGATTTTTCGGTTATTTGTTGCTTTTATTTGGCTTTCACAGAACAGAAACAGAGAAAGGATCTCAGGAAAAAAAAAAAAAAAAGATGAATGAAAGCAAACCTTAGATGTTTTCTTTATTGTTTGGTGTGGGTTCATGTGCTTCATGTGCAGTGCCACAGCTTGCTCAATTTGCCTTGTGACAGGAGATTGCCATAACATACCTATTTCTGGTCCACTGAGTTTGATAGTTTGCACACAGCCAATAAGAGCAATGCTGGGGAAGAGCTGCCTGCAATTCCTCACTGTTGCCCTTTCATGGACAAATGCCTCCTCTCACCCACGTGAAATCTTACAGTTCATGAGGAAGTGCAAGAACTGGAAAGAATTGAATCAATTTCTTAATTATTAAGTGCTCCCAGTCACCAAATTCAAATAGCAATTGGTGTCATGGATAAAGACAGCCTCCCATGAATACTGACAGGTGACTGAGAGACCCTCTGCCATAAGAACACTCATTCCCTTGTGCTCCTGTCATTGTGGTAATATGCTTATCTGTCTTCTATCTTTATGTGCCCTCCTGAATAAAGCTAGATGGATTTGGTTTTATCTTGCCTAGATGACATTTTCATTTAATGCTTGTACAATATTTTTCTCAGTCTTTCAGGCAACTTTCTGCTGTTTGCACAAATGATACCCTGCAAAATCGATGCCCAGAGATTGATTGCACAGTGTCAATTAATATTTCCTTTTCTTTCTGAACATTCCTAATTCCTATATCACTGAGAAGGTTGAAAGGGATGTTTAAATTGGCTTTTTGCATACTATCTGTTATTCCTTGTGTGACACATGCTGTATATTCTCTTGTTCTATTTACTTTCCTGCATAAATAATCTTAATATTTTCAATTTCTTCCTACAAGAAATATGTTCTATGTAGTTCTCTGCTATTTTCGCTACCTGCCTGGAGTTGGTTTCTACTTCTGCATCTGCCTTTTTTTTTTTTTTTTGCATGGGGTTAATAATGAAAATGAGGACATAGCATATTAGATGTAACATGTAATACTCTCAGTTTGTGTCTACTTACTTCTAATAAGCAGCTGAACAAGTTCTTTATTCTGTCACACACCCAGAAGAGACATTGACTGCGTTGTTCATGATAACTCCTCAAGCCTTCTTGTTTCCCAGGAAGTTACTACTACATTCAGAACCCATTCGTATGAAAAAAATAATTTAAAGTGTATAAAAAAGGAAACAACCACCAGCTCAGTACAAGTTTAAAGAAGTAAACATTTTACAAGTTATCATGCAGTGTAGAGAATTGGTGACCATCTCTCAAAGTGCCTTTTGATTCCCCAAATGCTGATGGGAAATATTCTGGAGGCACAAATAGACTGCAGATGTTGGAGAATACATCTTAGAATTCTGCTGAACATATTACCCTACTGGGAGGCTGTTTTGAGTCTCCAGGGACATTCCTCTGAGAGCCCAGCTGATTGTCTCATATTGAAAAAACATGTCCAAGATACATTCCAAGTAAAAGAAAATAGAACAGGGGTACTCTGACCAAATATAAATCATGGGGCTAAAGGGCAGTTTATCTTCCATCCTTCTTCCATTTCTTTTCTCCCCCAATGAATATTCCCCCCAGGGAAACAGACCACTGGGTAAAGGACTGCCAAACATGATGACTCAGACATTAGGCACTGTCCCCAAGTGCTTCACAGATGGTGTCTGGATGGGAAACCCAGATCTTTCGGCACCATGAGCCTTGCTACTTTTTTTTTTTTTTTGCTTTTTTTTTTTAATTCACTGTAGTATTACTTCTGATCTCATGTCAAGCCCTTATAGCACTGTTGCCCCCTACAATGAATCCTGATCCTGACCTTGTAACAAGCAATGTCATTGGCACATAAAAAAGATAGGAGAGAAATTCTAGCAGACCTTGGGGAGTGGGAAAAACAATGCTAAAATAAACACATTACTTAAAAGTTTATCCTGTGTCCAATTGAAAAAAAAATTAGGAAAGAGTCTGCTGCACAATACAGGCACATTTGAAGTACAGTGCATTAGCACAATTGCATAATTGTAGGTACTATGAAAGAAAATGTTCTCTGCACAGATTTTATTGGTCTGCTTCTTTTTGTAGAATCCTGTTTGTTTCAGTAAAATCCTGTTCCCTTCAGTTTGCTTTATGTTTCCCCAAAGCTAGCACTTCTTGGGATGCACATCTGGGCCTGGGCAAGCCTGAAAGCAATGGCATATTTCTGTGCTTCTCCAGTACTGTATGTGCACACTAGACACTGGAAAAGTCCTCTGTAGGAAAAAAAAACCAAAAAAAGAAAAAAAAACCCAGCAGTTTTTTCTTCCAAGAAGACAAGCTGAAGAAAAGCTCTGTAAAGCCTTATAGATTATGCACAACGAATGCAGCTATCACAATCCCAAACAAAACATACCATGGGAAATGTGAAATACCCCTTCCTCTCTGTCTCCCCGCGTCTCACACGCATGCACAAACCCAGTTGCAAAGGATAAAAGAAGAGGAATTGCATGATGAGAAGAACCAGGTCCAGCAAGTTTTTTGGTTTTTTTCTTCCTCTTCTTTCTCTCTTTTTGTTTTTAAGGTTTACCATCAGTACTGTCATAAGAAGCAAAGGAAGAATTGTTCACTCCAACTGCAAAGAATAAATATCTAGGTGTTTTTGTAGGCTTCATTCTGTTCCAAAAGTTATGTAGCAATTCATTGAAGTTCTCCAATTTACACAAATTCAGCTGAGCAGTAATTGTTTAAATCAATAGAGTTATTTTAGCATGTATAAAAAAGAAATGGAATGCAGACATTTTATTTCAGTGTTCTAATTAAAAGGTCCCAGACTTGGAAGCAGCAACTCTTATGTCAGTTGATTTCTCTGTTTTATAAAAAGAAGTGTCTGATTAAAGTTGATAGTGCTCTGCAGAGCCAATGTCCCTGAGCCAGGGGTTTTACAAGCAGAAGGAACAGGGTCACAGACAGTGACCACCACAGGGTTCCTTGCTTGGAGACAGTCACTTCAGAGTGACACCTGGAAAGATACACTTCTTAACAACCAGTTGTTGAACTGCTATGGAACTGACAGTGTAAATCAGCATAAAACTAGCCAGGTTTCCAAAATGTGCCTAGCAGGCAGTTTTCAAGCCCTTCCTGGTTTTGGAAGCAACTTTGTCAAAATTGGACCCTCTCCACAAAGTGCTTTGATGTTGATGAATCGGTAAATTCCAACGAAAACTTGTTTAGTCAGAATTTTTCTGACCAGCCCTACTTCCTCCTTCTGCCAAGCCTATTTACTCATTCTCAAACTTTCTGTGTGGCTTCAGGCAAAGGTTTTCTGCCACAGCCATCCCAGCTGCAGAGTTCAGGCACAGCTCAGCACAAGCTCTTGCCCACCAGGATCCTCCCCTTCCATGTCCCTATGGGAGAGAAGCTCCGTGAAGGAGCACAGCTCCCAGCCTCCCTCAGCATCCATAGCACAGCTCCAGCCAGATCCACGTTGCTCAGGAGGCTTTGTTGTGGGAACTAAAGCACCATCACCCAATTTTACTCCATTATCACCCCAGGGAAAGGGAAGCACAGAGAAATAAACAGTGTCACAGCAGCGTTAAAGGTATTGCCTGGTCAACATGGTGCCTGGCTTCATACTGAGCCCAGTGGTCCATAACCTCTATTGGCATGTTTTGAGTCACACAGAGACCACTGAGAACTAGAGTCCGCCATGGATGTGGATGAACCTGTGCATAAAATGGGGAGGGAGGCTGGGAGACAATAGGCTAAGATTATATTAAAGCATTTCTATCCTGGGCTTGCAAAAACAATGCACTGCATTGAGACGAGGTGTTATTGTCTGCTTTTAAGTGTACCCTCCCTTTCAAGTTAAAAAAACTTTCCTAATAAAGTATCTGAGGTCATGCTATTGTCATGAGAGCTTGGCGAGTGCTCAGCAGCTGTCACCGTGGCAGCAGGAGTGTGCCTGGTGCCAGTCCCCTTTGTCACGACAGCCACAGCAATGTAAGGAGAAGGGCCTCGCAGGATGCAGGACAATACTGGGAAGGAAAAGGAGGGAATCCTCGACCTTGGGCCAGGGCCTGGTGGCAGACTATTGAACCCCACACATCTCAGCAAAGCACAAGGAGTAAAAATTCTTGGAAGCTGCAAAGGTTGCAAGTGAAAACAAAAGATTCTATCATGTAGGAAATAGAACAAAACACAGAGAAATTTGTTTTGTTTTCAGAGATAAAATAAGCAAACAGCTCTCTGCAAGGGTCAGGAGCACTGCACCCCGCATGCAGCACTCACGGAAGGGAGGAGGACAGAAAAGCTGGAGGGAATCTGGAAGCAGGTGGGCAAGTGCTCTCTGGAACTTTCCAAATCTTTGCTGTGAGGAAGAAGACTCCTTCATGAGAAAAAGGGTGATGATGCTGTCCACTAGAATCTAGAACATAAAATTGTCTATCCAAACAAAACCCTGATTATGTAATACAATCAAATAATTGTCTTTTGAGCCCATAGCTGAAGCAAGTGATAGAAGTGAATAAAGCACTGCTACTGAGTTTTGCCAGTTGGGTGCTTGGAAAAGACCAGAGCAGGATAACTAGCACCAACTTCCTCATGCTTCTGTTAAGGCAAGACTAAAGCCTGTGCCCATAAGTGGCTGCAGGAACAGACAGTGAGGATGGTGTTATTGGTCCTTGTAGGCTTGTTAACTTAATAAATGTTTCACAACTGACATGTTGGAGCATTTTGTCCCCCTTTTTATTTGTATATCAGCGACACCCTTGACTAGGAGCTGCTTAGCTATTTCTTTCCTTCTCACTTCTGTTCTGAAGAGCCACTCCAGAAATGCCAGCTATTACTAAGCTAACCCTCACCTAGCAATCAGGGCAGCCTCCTTTGCACTCTGTGTACTCAGTGCACAACTTTCACAACTTTGTGGGTGTTCCTTTAGGACAGGAAGTGAAGAAATAAATCCTATCCCAGTGGAATCACTAGTGTAGCTCTGAACTGGCAGGATGCTACCCAAGCTGCAGTTTGGCTGGGATGCCTAGGCCAGCACCCCTGTATTTTGAAAAATACCTTGGCATTTTGAAAGACCACAAGCGGTCAGAACCTCAGCTTTATTCCTCATCCAAAAGAAAAATACCTCTTGCAGCAGAAAAGCCCCACAGTGGGTGAACAGGACTCACAGTGCCACCTGCTGAAGCACCCAGGCTGCTCAGAGCCACAGCCAATGTCCTTCCAAGAGGTCAAGCAAGGAAGGCCCAGCTGCACGGCCACTGCAGTCAGCCTGGCATTGCAGCACCAGCTCATCCTGACCAATTTCCTACATGTAAAAATCTCCTCTTGCAAACAAAAAAAATGCACCCCAGTGATGAAGGGGACAGAGGGGGTGGCACACACCCGGTGCTGTGGCACTGTGGGAAGGCAGCAAAGGTTTGGGTTTTGTGACATGAGAAAGATGAGCGCCTTTGGGTCACAACAGTCTCTGTGCCAGCAGCCAGGCTGGTTATTACCCTGAGACAATACAAGTTGTTCTTTTCATTTCTCAGTAATTTCACAGCTTCCAGTCCCTGCTGGAGTCCTTTGCTCACATGTTCCCTGCACTCTGGTTTGTGGATCCACCCAAAAGATGGCAAAGCTCCCTCACACTTGAAAAGGGGTGGTTAATTTGAACAGACTAAGGACATATCTTTTAACCAGCTCCTTTTGTGGTTTTCCCAACCTCTCTCTTGTCAGTATGGGACTGCAAGAAGCCGAGACCTGAAAAAGAAAGGGCACCTGATAGAGTGCTCTCCCTCTCCTAGCAGTGTTGTGTAGTCAGTCACCAGCTCCCAGGAGCTCACATCCAGCAGCAGCAGCAGCACCAACCCATATATCCCCCAACAGCAGGTGCATTATTCCCCTGAGCTATTTACTCATAAGAGCCCTCATGTAGACTGTCCCTCTCTAGTGTGATACCACTATCTGAAATGATACAAAACATCTGAAGAAGGGGAGAATGTCCTTGGTGCAGTCAGAAACAGACAGGAATGGACACCAGGACATGAATAAACAGGGCTGGTTTTGTCTAGACTCAGGTACTGTCAGCCTCTCAAGACAGCATGATAAAACCTCAAAAATGAAGCAGAAAGGTAAACATGCAGTGTCTTTCCTTTGAGGGTAAGCAAATTGCATGGACAATCTACTGAATGAAATGGTGCAGGGAAAGGGGGCTCCAGTTGGTGGGTGACAGAGACAATTTGTTGTCTGAAATGACTTGGGAAACATGAGTGTGGCATGTATTTTTCCAGGCATGCTTACAGCAAAGAACTTCACATGATACTCACAAATCAGCCACCCTTCCCCTTGCACCCTGCTGAACTTTGTTTATGCTTACCATCTTTCCCACTTTTTTTTTAAACATTACTAATAACCACAAAAAGAAAAAAATAAGATCAGTTTCTTGGCTTCACATAAACTGTTCTACAACCTTTTTGTAGAAGAAGAAACAGAAGGGGGAAGGGACGAGCAAATGTGGCATGGGCTCTGTGACTGTGGTTTTTGTTTCCATAAACCTTAGAGCACAAGAATCCATGAGAGATTTACACAAATCTTTCCACAATTCCTGTGGCCTTTGGTAGCATTGCATTTGCATGACTTCACCACTGTGGCTGGTTTGTGCTTTCTCAGCAGCCTTGCCTACAACAGGGAGAAATCCTGGCTATTCCCAGTAGATCTCAGTCTCCCACCCTCAGAAACAGACACACCAGTGCATGTTAAATACAAGCTGTGTTAATGCAGGAGTTCCTGTCCTGCTTGTTGTCCAGTTTCCCAGGGATAGTACAGGAAGTTTCCCAATTCGTCTCATAAATGCAAAAAGAGAAAAATGTTATACTTTAAGACAATATTGGTAATTTAGATCTTGAGGGAATATCAAGGGATATGAAAAGGAGGAGGATGCTTCTGAAAGGTTACTGAAGTTGGGCCAACACATAAGGAAAAGTGCAAAACAAAGATTTTGCATCAAGAACTCACCTTATACCATATTATACTTGCCTGCTCTCCTGCCATCACAGGATGATGGGAAGCTGAGTGAATGGAGAGAGTGTCTCCAAGTGAATAGGCTACTGAATAAGAGCTTGGCTACTGAATAAGAGCTTGGCTACTGGGGCTCCGTCCTCTGCTGCCCTCATTGGGGACTTCCAGCAATCGCTCTGGTCTGTTTCAATTTCCCAATCTAATAAAGGGATGTTGCTCAACCTTTGCAAAATGCTTTGAGTCAGTGGACAAAAAGTGTTGTGTTAGGACCAAGGAATTTTTTCACTGAATGGGAGTATCAGGTCACTGAACAGACAGGCTGCCAGTTGAGGAAACAAAGCCACAGTGTTTTACAGGGCAAGGTGGTCTTGTCCCTTACTATTACACCAGTGGCAGCCCTGGCTTTTCCAGTGTTAGGGAGATGTCTTTAAAAGCGAGGTTGCACCCTGGATGCTTGTTGTGTATGATTTGAGGAGGGAGACTAGTGAAGGAGGAGGCACACACCGCAATGGGTAAGTCTCAGCTGTGTTGCTGTGGTCTGTGCAGGGCAGGTAGAAATTGCTCAAAATTGCTTTCAAGGCTGTGCCACACCTCTCTTCCCCACTCTGGCTGAGCCTGAGGGAGATACAGCCCAGAGGCAGAAGTAATTTGCAGGAGTTTAACACTTGATATCAGAACCAGTGTTCAATGACATAAGGCAGAAGCATAACCACAGGCAGCTTGTAAAAATTCAGCTCTGTCCCTCACAAGTGAATCCATAATTAAAACTGCAACCCTAGTTCGCTGTATTTATCCAGCAGAAGGACTCACGCCTGCTACCACTTGAGTCAGCGAGTTTCTCTATTTGCAGTAATCCTTTACTCTGTCTTTCCTTCATTATTAATAGAACAATTTTAAACTCTTTAATGCCAGCCAAATGATGTTTCAAATTATATTTTCCAGGGAAAAGAAAAAAAGGATAGTTGAGTGTTCAGGGGAGAAAACTTAGTTATGTTATAGTTCAGGCTGGGAGACTCTGGTGGCTCTTAGAAAGTGTTGAAATTACAGGTTCATGACGTGCACAGTGTTGAAACACCATGTTTCTGCAACACTTGGTCCAACACAAACTTGCAATTTCAACACTTCCTAGGTATTTTGTAAAACCTTATAACTGACCAGAACAAATGTAAATTCCCAAAAAGTCTAAAGCAATGTGCTGCACAACAGCCAGACTGGAAAACCCATTTAATTTCCAGTACTCCTACCCTTACACAGGATAATCATTCCCAAACTATGTTTAATTTGTAAAAAAACTGTCATCCAGGATTAGCTACTCTCACAGCAACATAGTGGTCTCAAGGCACAGCTGGTCTGATCTGAAATGGTAATATCTGTATTCCTCAAATGTGTTAACTTTTCCCTTGGTGTCACAAAAAAAATAAAAAATCCATAAGGAAAGTACCTGCCTCAGCTTAAGCAAAGGATATTCACCAGCAACCTCCAAAATGTGCTGTCCTGGAGCTTAGCAGAGACCATAATAACAAAATATTAAACACAGGGACAAAACCTTCTTGACCAAATGGAATCTGCAATTTCAAAACACAGCAAAATTTGATATTTAAAAATACACTATGGCATTATTTCAAAATACCATTTGTTAAACAAGCAGGAGGCAAGAGAGCAGGCAAGAATCAGGGCTCACACAGTGCTTGTCTGGAAAATGAGAAGAGTACAGGATTTGTCCTCAACAAGTTACACTTAGCTCATTCAATTTCATTAAAAAAGGAAAATAATTGTCACTCAGGGAGGACACTGAGAAACAGCTTTATGCCCCAGCTCCTGTAAGCAGCTTGGATCAGGAGGCTCCTGCACCTGAAGCCATTGGAGATGCAGCCACCTGAAGCACTTGGCAGGATGGGGATGCCCCAGATTCTGCTACTGTGAGCAGACAGGGGACCATCCATGTGTGCCCCCACTCAGGCATGGGAAAGAGGTCAAGTGAAGTAAACCCTCAGGCTGAAAGTCCACAAAAAAGCCAGGTCCTGTGTGGAGGCTAGATGGGACTGGATGTGATATGTGCCTGCTGGAGGAGTGCAAGAGGCGTCCCAATACCAGCACATACCCTTCTGAGCACTTACACAAAGCACACTCCAATAATGAAGAGGAAATGGGAGTTTAACAGTACATTTCTTTTTTCTTACCTGGCCGTGTTTTGAATATTTAATGCTAATTTTAGTACTTGGGCACGTGGAAAAGGTTAACAGAGAACAAATATGTTGCATGTATTGGGCTGTAAATAGAGTCCCTTACATACCAGTCTGGGTCACTCTGCATCAATCAAACCTGGAATGACAACAGAAACAGCAGTTTTCATGTCATATACAACTAAAGTTCTCATTTATTTTTAGAGAACATAATTTCTTAAGATAGCAGAGAGCTTATTTGGAAAATCATGATAAATTATTACAAAGGACTCTCTTCTCTGCAACTTCTTACAGAAGCTGCTTTTTTTTCTGGACCATTGCAGTGTGCTGCATACTAGGAAGAAGGTACTTATGACAGGATTTATTTGTAGCAGTGAGCCAAAATACATATTGCCTTAGACAAGAGTCAGTATTATCACAAAGAACCATGCTGGCTGGGGTTTAATGAAATTGGACCTGGGTGTCAGATTTTAGCTGGGTAAAGTCAGCAGCTGGGATGAATTGGACCAGAAATGTGCTGCGTAACAGGATTTTGCTGGAATTCTTGTAAAAAAAAAAAAAGAAAAAGAAAAAAAAGTATGTGGAATATGTCATGCAAACAGTTGACACTGGACCTGCAACACCAAACATTAAATAAATAAATTCCATACGTAACACAGGCACCAAAAAGCTTTTCAGGAAAGCGCCACAGAGCTGCATGGGCTCGCGTCTATAAATCTCCATTAAATCAGTTTGAGTGGGGCGAGTGTTTGAGACAGAGCTGCCAGAAATAGCTCTTTTCCTGCAAGATGTAGAAAAGATTACAGCTGAGATTGAGACGGTGGGGTAGGGAGGGAAGGCAGGGGAGGGGTGGGGGAGAAAAGAGGCAAATGAGTTGAGCTGGAGGAGGCGGGGGAGCTGTGAAAGGCATCTCATAAAAGTCCCATTTGTTGGAAGGCTGCAGGAAGTGGAGGCAGCTTTGGCACACGTGTCCATGGTGCTAAATTAACTGTTAACACAAATAATCAAAGTGCAAGGCCCATCAAGCCGCTGGCGCCAGCGAAATGAGGGAGCGGCCAGGTCAGCGCTGCCTCTGGAGTGAGCCGGCTAGCAGGTGGAGACCAACCGGGACCCGACAGGATGGAAGTGCTTACAGAACACACTGACCCACTGGCAGAGGGAAACGGGGCTGCACTCCTGCTTTCCAGCTATTGTGTGCACAGCGCCTTCTGAGTGTGTTTTTGTTTTGTATCTATTTATTAAATTTTATGTAATTTTTCCCTATTTTATTTATTCCTTTAAAAGAAAAAAAATAACCACAAAAAACGCCTCTTCTTTCACAGCACTGGAGTGCTTGGACACCCCAGGCTGAGCTGTAGTACAGTTCAGCCTTTATTTGGCAGCACTGATGGAGGAACAGCTGAACAGGACAAAGGGATAGTTCAGGCACTGATTGCCCTCCAGCACTACCCTTTGGAAGGAAAAACTGCTCTTTAGAAAGAGATCTGAAAAACAACGTGGGCAGGGGTATTTCTACCTGGTTTGTTCTCCCACTGTCAGAGTCCAGAGCCCTACTCCGTGCTGTAAGCATGATGCAGATACTTCAGGAGGTGCCATGGCATTTGCAGCCACCCCAGCAGTGAAGCACACAAACCCACCACAGCTCATGCTGCTCTGTGCAGAGCAGTCAGACAATGTGGTGGGTTTTGCTCACTCTGAGTAGGATTAGACCTGTAAACAAGCAGGACTTCTCCAACAATCACTTTGAACACACTGAGATTCACTGAAGGTCTCAAAGGATCTCACTGTTTTGTGCTGTGGAAACACAAATCGTTCCAACTATTGCCCAGCTCCGATCTCACAGAGATGCTCACTGGCAAGGGTGTCTGGGGAGCAGCTTCCCCCACGCTGCAACAGCAGGAGTTCTGTGCTGAATTCACCGGCTGCTTCATTCAGCTCCCTGACACAAGACAGCTGTAAACCCACTTTAACTGCCCAGTAAAGCCAGGTTTACAATTACTTTGCATGACCAAAGCAATCACAATATAATGGTGAATCAAACCCTGGAATTACTGGCATCTTTTACCTCCTTGCCCAGGTAACAATACACAGAGCTACATACTATGATGAATCACACATATATCATATACATGCGCTTGTACATACATATTTACATCACACACTTTGGTCTGTTGTGGCTTTTGTTGGCTGTCCATGCATTCTCTGAAGATACAGTTGTGGGCACTTATATTTTACAAAAAAAAAAAAAACCAAAACCTTGCAGTTATAAGATGTAACAATAGAAAATGTGGATCATTCCTTAGCATAAAATTTGCTGCACAAAACAAAACCCAAAAATGAACACTCATGCTGATTCAAATTAATTTTATTTATAACTACTTATATAATGAATAATCTGGTGCAGAAGGGTATCATTTCATGGAATCACAGAATGGTTTAGGTTGACAGGGACCTTAAAAATCATTTAGTTCAAATCCCCCTGCCACAGGCAGGGACACCTTCCACTAGACCAGGTTGCTCAAAGCCTCATCCAACCTGAGCTTGAACACTCCCAGGGATGAGGCATCCACAGCTTCTCTAGGCAACATGTTCCAGAGTAGGAACTTCACCCTCACAGTGAAGAAGAATTTAAGAATTAAGAATATTTTTCTTAATATCCAATCTAAACTGATCCTCTTTCAGTTTCAAGCCATTCTCCCTTGTATCGCTTGTAAAAAGTCACTCTCCAGCTCACTTGGAAGGCTCCTTTAGGTACTGAAAGGCCTCAATAAAATCTCCCAGGAACCTTCTCTTCTTCAGGTTGATCAACCTCAATTCTTTCAGGCTTTCCTCACAGGAAAGGTGCTCCAGCCCTCTGGTCATCTTCATGGCCCTCCTCTGGACTCACACCAACAGATCCATGTCATTTCAGTGAGGATACACATCTTCTGAGCATCTAAATCTTAATTATGTCTTTAATGCATACCTGAAAGTATAAAATTACATACTACATATGTACATAATACATAAGATATTACATATCTTTAAAAAAATCTCATTAATTTTTTCTCAGCCAACTGACAGCAAAATGCCCAAGAAAAATATGGAGAAGGTGGCTGTATAATAATCTTATCATAGGGCATAGTCATTGCTTTTACTGTAGAATTTGCTAGTAACTAAAATTAAAAAGAAAAATCATCATTAAGTATGGCAGAAATATTCACACATGACATAGAAACAATGTTTTAATGAGGTTTAAATTTTAAAAAATCAATTGTAATCTTCCCTGTATTCCATAGGGTCACTTTGACATTTATCAGATATGAATTCTGGTAAATCCAAAGATGTATCACAGTACTAACAGTAATTTAGAGCAGCACCTTTAATATTAGAGATCATCCTTTGTTAATGTTGTAAACTTTACCTGATCCATGGCCAGCTGCATGATCTGTATGAAGAACATTCAGGAACATTAGCAGCAGATGTTTGATGTGATCCAAGGAGCAGGTATAAAGATAATTTTCTCATAAGTCAGATTTGTGTAGACTTTTACAGGGCAGAAAATGCAAGATCTCTCAGGAAAAGAATTTGTTAGAGACATAGCGACAGAAAAATAGAGAAGGAAACAAAACGAGAGGAAATAATACTGTCATAGGCAAAAATTACTTATTATTACCCTCTGCTCCCTTCTTGATAAGGGTTAAACCAACTTCAGGGAAACCTTCCATGTGTAAAAGTCAGCTTGACACAGACAGAAGTTTTCTATAAGGGGAATGGAATAAGTTACAAAAAGACTGAGAGCTGTGATGTACACCAGAGGTTGGATGGCCTCTGTTGTAAAAGTTTATCAGATTTACCCCTATGGACATGCTATGGACCCCTTTAAAGATTCCATTGTATGTGACTGGTTGATGAGTGGGTGAGTGCATGCTTGTGTCATGGCAGAGTGCTATCACAGCCATCAAATTAATGGAAAAGGTACAATTGCTCTGAAAAACTGAGGCCAAGAACTTCCTGAGTAGGCAGCAAAAGGGTAATTAAAAATCTTAAAGACTAAAGAATCTCTGTTAATTGAATAAGAAATTAAAAGAAAAATCCAATAAACAAAATGTGTATATTTTAAGAGCCCCTTTTCTGACCCTAAGCCAAATTAAAGGAAGAATGTCATTCTTAATTAACAGTGATAAAAACTGTTGGAGATATGAAGAAACCAAGTCAGGAAAGCAAAGTTCCAGACATATAAAGATGAGATTGCTCCAAACACATCAAGATTGAGTAAGAACTAACTCGGCTCCTGTCCTACAACTCATAAATCCAGGCAAAATTTGGTTTTGGAGTTTTCATGGTATATTATAGATATAATTTTGGGTATACTATAGGTAGTGCTAGCTGTATAACTTTAGGCATTGCTGCTTGAATGGTTGTCCCTTTTCCAATACACTTTTTGTGAAGAGAGCCCAGCCTTGTTCCCTGTGGTCAAACCTTGGGGCAGGGCTCTCCACAGCATTTGTCTCTCTTCTATGTCTTCTACTGCTTATGCCATCTGCTGAAGCATGACACTGCTTCACTTTGGCCTGGGTTTTCTTCCAGTGAATACTCTGGCATGAGCAGACCAGTCCAACAAGAATTTGGGACATAACTGGGCCAAAATCCTGTGAGAAAAGATGGGCATGGAGGCAGGAAGATTTCCCGATAAGTGATGCGATGTACATTCCTTTGACCCTGCTGCTGATTTACACCAGTGTGGTATAAGAATGACACTCCCTGCCTCCTTTAATGTTTATATTTCTAAATTGTTTGTCCTTTCAACTGTCAGGAAGGAATTCTTCCTCCCTACTGCTCAAAGCAAAGACAACAAGAACTCTCTTCTGTATGAGAGAAGGGGAACAAAAATTCCTGCTTTTCTTTACAAGGACCTTAGAAAAAATAACTCAGGAGATTGCTCTAGATCCAGACTGGGAAGAAAACAAATCACTCCTTAACAAATAGGAAAGAATTTCTTCTAGTCTGAAAGAACAAAGGTTAGATAAAAAGGTAAAGTGAGCCTGGGCCCAATTGAAAACCTTAGCCTTAATAATTATTATCTAAATATCAATAAACCTCCACCAACATCTGTACAGGAAAATAATAGAAATTATCATTTGAACATTTCTTCTGTTCTTAACAAAACTCAAAATAACCAGAATAGGAAATATCAATGGAGCAAGACATCCAAACTATAACAAACAAGGAAGAAAGAAGCAATAAGAAGAAACAAAGACACAAAGAAGTAGGTGGGAAGGCACAAAGTATTCTGTGCAGAAATACATTCTTTCCACTCTTCATTGTTGATTGAAATAATTTCTGTGTACCTTTTACAAAATCAGTTCTAAATTCTCAAGAATGCAGAGCTGTAACTGGAGAGCACACAGTGTAATTCAGCCAGTTCATTTGGGAACAATCTGTGATTTGGCCCTTATCTTCTTCACCAGTAATGAATACCTAATCTGTGCAAGAAGAGTCTCAAGTTCCATATGACACCAGCATTGTGTAATGTCCATCCCCAGTGAAAGCTCTTAGGTCATGGCAACCAATCTCCTGAAGCATAGGGGTGCATGGACTGCAGAATTAGCATAATTTGGGATGAAAGCCATTCACCAACACACTTGCCAGAGAGCAAACAAAAAGTAGTAGCTTTCTGCTGATTATTTCTGTGTTTCATTTCCTTTAGTCATTCTCCAGACAGTATCACTGAAGCTTCTTCCTCTACGGGGTTCTACAAGACCAGTGGCCTCCTGTTATGAATGAGTGGATGCACCACCACACCCCCCAAAATTCATGTATGTTGAAATTGGAAGTTCTCACACTTACATTAAATCCTTTCACTCAGCTCCTCAAAACAAATGTCACTTCATACAACACACCATCCAAGGCAAGGAGATTTCCAGATCTAGTTCCACGGAAATTTTTGCCAGTACACCTCTACCGTTCCAGAACTGGAGAACCTTTAGCTGATACAGGGAGAAGGAAAAGCCAAAGGGAGATGGCTGCTCAAAAGGCAGCTTCTGTCCCAGCACAGAGAGCGATAGGTACAGCCCACTCACTGAAGTGCTTATTTTCCCAGGTCCTGCCAGACTGTGAACTGCATTTCCCAGTAAAGCCTTGAAAACTGTTTGCATTTGACTCTCAGGAAAACACAGCAGAATGGATTTGATGAAGAAAGCTTTCCCCTTGTTCTGAAATGGGTTGACAAGAACAGGCTACAACTTTCAAAACACTACCATTTCCAGCTCAGCCCCATATCAGTACACACATGAATAGTGAACTTGATTTAACTTTGACTTCTTGTATCTTCAGCAGAAGTCCAAATAAAAAATTATCACTGAGAATGATCACTGTTTTCTAGAGTTGAGTAACATGGCTATTCCTCTGGGAATTTCAGAAAGGCTGACTGCAAACCACCATTTTTTAATTTCTTTCTTCAAAACTGGCAATTCTTTAACCACTGACAAGCAAATCCAAGAAATGCCTGTTTCATAACCTAGGTGTCCACCTACACTAACCTAATGTGGTTTGCTGTCTTTGGTTTCCAGGCTACATGTGATCCTAGACTAACACAATAGGCAGTACTTAATATTGCCCAAGTGGCCTTAAATAATCCTTTCATTTTCAGTTGCCATTAATCCATGAAAGAAAAGAAGAGACTGCCTGAACTAGCACTTTCTCAGTTTGTTCTATCATGAACTGGTTTTTCTCAATGGAATTGTACACAAGCAGTAAAGACAAGTATGCCAGGAGATGAGGAGGGGAAAAGAAACAGGCTTTTTTCTCCTGAGGGGTTTTTCTCTTTCCTCATCATTTTCTGCATGATATAGCTCCTCTTTTCATTGCTCAGCAGGGAATCCCAGAGGCCAGAGGCAAATTTTCCCTTTAGTCTTGGAGCATTCATGATGGATTCTTGTTTTAAGAAGAGGTTATTAGTTGTTTGCTCTTGAGTATTATATCATCACCATTACAGCAAAACTGGTCTCATTCTAAATTTCGTTTATTCTTTGGCACTCACAAGATATCTTGGGTTACACAGCTAACATCCCTTTATGTGCCAAAGTCAATGAAACCCTTTCTATTGGCTCCAATGGTGGCAGATGAAAAGTTGCAAAGGTGCTGAAAAAATGATCTCTTTAGGGCTTAATTCTGTTTCCATTGGTAAAATTCCCTCTGACTTTGACAAGAGTTACTTCAAGTCCACTGACTTAAATAGCTTTTTAGAAATCATGAAGCTATTCAGCTATCATGTAAACTTCTGCTTGATAAGGAATGCTCACATACCTTGAGGTCTGTTTATACTGTACCTTGTTAATAGAAGATATCACTTAAAAATGTCTTGGCTACTGTTTACATTTTCACTACTTACACCATAGTTCATATAAGTTCCTGTAGAAATAGCAAAAGAGGCAATATTTAGAAGAGATCTCCAATTAGGAACAATATGTAGTTTTTTTAACTTTTTAAAAAGTTTTAATTTTTAAAATACCATTATGTTTCCATGTTCCTAATAAATAATGGAACATTGTTAATCCTGATTAGCAAATTAACTAGTGAGGGCTTGTAGCTATATATCATCTTCTACAGCCATCTTTAGCCCCATTTTTATCTGCTTCACAGTTTGGGAAAATATAACCTAGTCTCCTCTCAGCACTTAACTTCTCAAGGCTCATACAGCAAGCAGAATATTCCTTTGATGCTTCTCCAGCTTTGTAATAACATTGATGTGCAGGAAAAGATCCATAATTCAAAAAGACACTGTAGTAGCCGTATGCGTGGATTAAACATCATTTTCCTTTTTTCAGTGACTTTGCTTAATAAATTAAGACATTTAATCAAACACACAGAAAATCAATCTTCCATATACTTAATGTCTGGATAGGAGGACCTTTCCTCCTTGTTTTCTTTTTTGTTGTTGCTGTTGTGCCTAAAGGATTATTCTCCCCATCCCAAAATAGTTTGTGTTATCTTGTATTAACTTCAGCAAGTTCAAGAAACTATAACCAGAAAACTCTCCATGTTCAAAGAAGAAAAAAGGCACCTTTTATCTTATCTATTCCACACATACTTTTAATTCTGAGTCTGACATCATTGCTGGCTAAACCTTCATAGCTGCCAGAGCACTAGCAAGTTCACTATGGTAATGAGCTTCAAAAGGTAAGTTACCAAATCTCTGCTTACAGATGTCAGTATCAAAGAGTTTGAAACTTCAGGCTGTTACCTGATATTTCTCAGAATACCAGTTTTTACATTTCCACTCTCCATTGCTTTGTCATCTCTATTAGCTCTTGAAACGGAGTGTAAGGATTCCAACTCAAATCATCAGGTTTAATTTGTGAAGAGTTTCAGATCCAAACACAATTAAAACCAACCTATCTGATTTCAAATTGTTTCAAAATTGCTCTGATAAAATTAACCCTCCCTTCAATTCTGGTCCCACCACCACCCTCTGGGACTGGAGATTCTCACATTCCAATATTTTAAGTCATAGTTCTCTTCAAAAGAAGAGAAATGGAAAATATAACTTTACGCAAGTATTTCAACAGCTATTTTAAGGTGTTCTACACATCTCTAGGCTGGCCACTTGCAGCATGGATG
The DNA here is from genome assembly GCF_035770615.1 of Melospiza melodia melodia. Classification (NCBI taxonomy): domain Eukaryota; kingdom Metazoa; phylum Chordata; class Aves; order Passeriformes; family Passerellidae; genus Melospiza; species Melospiza melodia. Next base: position 132,024,061 of record NC_086194.1, on the reverse strand, counting down.
ATCTTGCTATGCCATTTACTTAGATTGTTGAAATTTATTAACCACCTAATTTTTGCAGGGAATGCCAAGTATTGATGCCTGATACTCGGGAATAAGCGTTTCCACAGAGAAAGGGTTTGCAGTACCTTCAAATTTTCTCTCCAAGGTTAGCAGGAGGAGGTCATTAAGGGAAATCACTTCCCTCTGCTTTCTCTGCTTTTGCACAGTATTCCTGTTCTTACACAGGTAATGCATACTGCAGGAGCCACCAGCCAAATACACCTTGTGTGTTTACATCCCAGAGGATGTTTGGACAAAATTTTGAAATGTGAGCACCTGCCACTACATACAATTTAAAAAAAAAAAAAGTAATCAGCTTTTAAACACCTACTGAAGTGTTGGGATCATCAGAGGTGCCAGCAAGCAATCACAAGGTTACTTACATCTTACACTCCTCCTTGGGCTGTGAGACAATCCCATGCTCTTGTGCTGTCTTCTACTAGTGCTAAGGCAAAGCAGAAACACTGGCACAAAGGCCTGCAAAGGCAGAACTAACAGCAGCCTCCAGGGCAATTGGGATGGCACCACAGCAGAACAGCAGGTGTTCAGTTTTGCTTCTCCCACCCCACCACAAAAGCTCAATTTCTGCCTTTATTAATTTTTTTTTTCTGAGTTAGTCATGCTTCGTCTTGACTTTGTGTTTGTTTGTTTTGAGGAAGAACAAGGCACCAGCCTAGTCAGGGCTTCAAATACTGCTGTTAAATGCCACAAGTGGAAAGGATCTGGTTAGCTTGTTGGAGAGGGAGCTGCCTGGGAGGAGGGGAGGCAAGAGGGAATACAGACAGGAGAGAGAAGCAGGATGGTTGCCTCTGGGTCCCTCGAGGCTATTACACAAGCTCTTGTCTCTCTAAGCACCATGACCTTCTCTGGGTATTAAAGAGGGTTGTTTTGTTTTCTTCGAGCTAGAACGATTCCTGCCACGTATTTGATATTAGAATTTCTCTCTAGTGGTTTGCAAGTATTTGATCCCCTAGGGCTTGTGATGCTGGATCCACTAATGATTCACACAATGGCATTAATGTCATTCATGGATGAAACCACATTTCCTTACCCTACAGGGTGAGAGCAAGATGGGAAGACTGTGGCTAGCATTAGGAAGGCACTGGGTGGGAAAGAAAAATTGAAGTATTCAGGTCAAAAGACAGTGGGTGGCTAAGTAAAAATCCATGATTTCTGATCATTCTGGAGGTGGGGTGAACAATAGAGATTTCACCCTCGAACGCCTGAGGACCCAGCACTAAAAAAGAAAAAAATAGACAATAAATGACCCCCCAAGTGAGCAATTTAAAACCATTCCCTTTGAAAACAGTTCTTGAAAACAAGTTGGCAGAACAGTTAGATCTCCCCACAGCAATGCATCATGAGATCACGTACAAGGAAACAGCAGAAGTATCAAAGCATGCTTTACTCAAGCATGCCCTTAGTTGCTCTGCTCTCTTAAGCTGGGCAGCCCAGACTAGTGCCTAACAGCAGAGGCTGCATGAGGGGCTGGTTAACACTGCCAATTAAATGGTGGCCAAATCCTTCTTGCCTTTGATTGGGAAATGGGGCTCTTAATTTTTAATTATTTAAAATAATCACAGCAGACTGAAAGTAGGAACTTACATTTAGTTGCTAATGTGCATGCATAATTTGGAAGGAACATTTCACACACTCCTTTCCAGCAGAACTTCCACCAATAAATGGTATGAGGAAGGTGAGAAATAACACAGGAATGTAGGAAACAACTTCCAGCAGGACAGAGAGACTGAGCCAGCCAATTGACACTGGCATGCCAAATCACCTTTACCCAAAACACAAGAAAGTTTAAACAAAAGTAGAAGGCAAAATATAAAAAATAAAAAAAGGGTCCCTGAGTAAGAAGTACATCAGAATCATGTGCCTGTGGAATGATGCTGAGAGCACCAGCAGAATCAGCTCAGAAAAACAAGGGAGAGAAATTTCCAGCAGAAAGGCCATTCCAAGGCTGGGACATAACTAGGTGACTCAGAAAGCCTTCTCAGCTCCAGGGTGGAAGAAAGAGGAAAGATTTCCAGTTCCTCACAAAAGGAGAAACATTGGATCGGATACCAGCCTAATAACCAAGGTGCACTTTTCATAATCTCAAAATGTCCAGGCTAAGAAAATATACATTGTTCACTGGTTAACAAAACACAATAACTGTCAGAAAAGAGGTTTGCATCTTGATTTGTGGATATAATTTATACACAGGAGAGTCTCAGCTCTAACTTCAATTTTGTTGGTGCCAATCCTACCATTTAAGTATTTGATCTCGGAGAGAGCTACTCCTCCAAGCCACGCCACTGACGTCATTTCCCAGTGAAGTCTCCTTACACCCACAAATCAGGTGCTGAAATCCCTTTGTAGGATAGTAAAAATGCTGGCACAACTAGCTGCCAATGTAAAATTATTTCTGAAAATGAGAGGGACAGGTCAAAGCCCCTTTAAAAAAAACAAGTCTTGGTGGCTATGCAGAAAAGGATTATATTATGCTTAGCTAGTGCGTGGGTGTGGAGAACAAGGGGCAGAGACAGAGTTCCTCAGCACGCCCTCCCCGCAGCCCCTTGCAAGGCAAAATACATAGGCAACATTTCAACCTCAAATCCACAAACAGATCAGGATACACTGGAGGAGAGAGAGACAGATTCCTTGTTTTTTAATAAAAGGTAGGATTAGTAAAATGTAGGTGGGGAAGGTGTAAAACAAGCAGGCAGGCACTCCTTACTCAGCTTCCTTCTTACATTCATTGCTCTGAAAAGTGGACAAGCTTTAGGAAGAAATAAGACACATGGCTGTGGGTAAAGGGGGAGAGGAATTAGAAACTGTAATTCAATCTAGTATTTGAGGCTTGGCAAATGCACCTATGGGATTTCATGAAAACCCCCGAATCTTTTTCATTTTGGAGCAATTAACCAGATCCCAGCATCGCTGGCTCCAGTGAGCCGCTTAGCTCTCTGTTTTATTACCCATTTCCTTTCCCCCTCGCCAGCACTAGCTCCCATCCTCGCACTTGGGAAAAAAAAGGGGGGGCGGGGGGAGGTAAAAACCCCACACACTGTTACAATGCCACAAAGGGGCCACCACAAACAAGTGCCAGCCAGTGCATTTCAGAGCAAACACAGAACACACATAAATGAGGCTCACATTTGGATTAAAACGCTGTTGTGTTCAGGCATTTATGTGTGGCATAATTAAAAACATCCAGCTGTAATTTAATAGTTCCCACCAAGCACAGACATAAAGTCTAGCAATTTTTTCCCTCTGCATATTTAACCCTTAGAGACAGAAGGAAGAGGAGGCAGGGGGCAGGGGGAGGGAGCAGGAAGCTGAGGAGAGACAGAGGTCTTTTGAACACATTTTTTTCCCCTTCCTTTGTGTTATTCTAGTTTGCTTTTTACCTCCTCTGATCTTTTGCTTCTACAAAGAGAAAGCAACTGTCTTCTGGATGTCGTAGAAACAGGAATCACATTCTGAGAGCATTTCTGTAGTTCAACAGCAGTACGGCTGGGTACAGGATCCTCAGTTTCCAGAGGATAACATCTGTAGCTGGATGCACTGATTCACGGTTTGTGAATATGCCAGATTTTTCAGGCTTAAAAATCAACTACTAAAAAGACGAATTTCACCACCATTACTCACCCTGAGTACAGTCTTTCTATTCAGAGCGGGCCTTCTAAATCAAAGGCAGCAGTGACAGGACTAAGTACAGTGTTAGGACAGGAAGGGAAAGCCAGCATTTGCAGCACTAGCTAAGCATCTGGGACACCAGGGCGGGTTCAGTCCCTGCTCTGCCACGTCGCTCATTTTCAGAAAGACATCTCTAGGGGCAATTTTTAAAAATGTTCAGCTACCTGAGTCAGGGCCCACCTGTACCACTGGAAACCTGAACGTTTTGAAGTTTTCACTTCTCCCCATGTCAATTCCCTGTAGGCGGACTTGGGAAGATAATATTTTCCTCCATCCAAAAGTATGTTGCAAAGAGAAATGTATTCAAGATTGGGATGTGCTGAAATCCCACAGCAAGGAAGAAAGCTAATAAAGAGGAGATAATCTTCTTGGCCCTCTATTTCTAAATGCATTCAGGCAACTGTCCATTAGACTGACTCAGCTGAACAGCAGGACTTTACTACAGCAAGCAACACAGAATTCCACCCTTATTCTGGAAGAATGAAAATTTATTTAAATGCTCTGCATAAGTTCATAGTCATGGCCAACCAAATCCCAATTTTCCAACAGTGTGTATAACAATTGGCCTAGGACCTTAAATCTATCAGTCTCCAGAGACAGAAGGCTGCCTTTGCACATAAAAACCTATTGCAAAGGTAGGCTCACAGGATGAGGATTTCTATTGCTAGCTGTTCAGCTCTACCCTTTAAACACGTACCTGCCCTACAGAAGACACGTGCAAAAATAGAGAGAGGAAATGGAAAGAACTTCCAGAGAAGTGCTGTAGAGTAGAGAAAACTGGGAAAGAAGCCTCTTCTGTCCATATTATTTTGAATTTTAAGTTCATTCATGCCTCTCTTCAGCTTTTCTCTGTCACATCCAGGTCAGTATCTACTGTCATGAAAACCTGCAAGAAAGCATATGTCATTCTTGCCATCCTGAGGAATAAGAGAAAGCATCCAACATATCCACACAGGATTATGGAAGCCAGCCATGCTGTGAACTTGTCCCCGCTCAATCAGAAACATAACTTCAACAAGCCTCATACGTAGCTGCAAATAAGTAATCAAGAAGCCTGGTGATGCTTACAGAATGGTTCCTAATCAACATCCAGAGAAAAGATCTGTGAAAAGCAGCTTTTTAAAATATGTAAAGTAATGAATGTGAAAAAAATATGATCAGCTCATGTCTCATTTGTATTATATGCCTGTCAGTAAAAGATACTGCATCAGCTTTGCTCTGAACTCTTTCTCACATGTGCAAGCAGGTGAGCAGCACCACTGTCAGTATCAGCACTGTCCTACTGTGGGTGCAGCTGCGGGGGGAAGGAAGGGATTACCTAGGGCTGCAGCAACAGCTCTGCAGCTGGAAATGTAGGATCCCAGGATCATAGAGTAATTTAGGCTGGAAGGGGCCTCAGAAGGTACACTGTGCTGCTGTGAGGTAAGTCACTTGGCGTACCTGCTTTGTACATCAGAGCACCCAAAACACTCACAGCTCTGACCACCCTGGATACCACTTGGCTGTAGTTCAGCATGGTGTGATGCCAAGACAAGAAAAATTCTCACTCAAATCTGGTAGCAAGAAAGCCTGCAGTCCCAGCACATCCCTGAGAAATTCAGGATTCTTCTTAGGAGGATCAGTTCGTCTGGTTCGCTGTGGCAGTGATGGAAATGCATTGCTCCTGAATACTGAGTCATTATTGCTGTCTCTGTACCTGCAGTGCCCATATACCCTTACGTCTGAGCACTTCCCCTTCCCAACAATAAAGTATTCCAGACTGCTCTGAGAACTAAATTTAACCTTTTGACAGCCTCAAGCCCTCCAAAGAGATGACTCCTGTAGGTGCCTAAGATAGATAGATGTGTGGGAGTAGGTTAGGTAAATAAGTTCCAAATGAAATCCCACAAACTGTGGCTCAGGACTACTGAAGCATTGTTTTTGATTGCCACTTTCTTACCTCTTTTATTGCCTCTCAAATAGATTGCAGAGACCATGGCATGCCAAGAGAGAAGAATGAGCCTCCCTGTCCCAGTAAAATCGTGGGTTTCTTCCAACTAGAAATCCTAACCCAGATCTCTTTTTACATAAATAAAAGTCAGAGCAGGTCTTGCACTGTAGCAATTTCTTACAATGTCATTTTAAAAGTGCTCTGCTGCAAACTACCCTGCAAATGAAAACAATCCGTCTTCCCAAGGCATCCTGCAGAGTGTGTGATTTTCAGGCAAGGTGGGAGTGGGTGATGTTGAAATGAAGACGGAACAGGGTGACACAGAACACCAGGACTTCATGAGATCTGTTTTCTGCATACTGACCTTGCTAATGAGAAAAAAGCTCCGCTGTGTCTTAAACATCATGAAATCACAGACAAAAACAACTAGCTGGTGGTGGCTGCCAGCAGCACTTCTGTCTCTGTACCTCCACACTTAGCAGTGAGTGCTGGGCTTCAGTAACACTTGTAACAGGGACAAACGATGTGGAGCACCCAGGCAGCCCAGCAGCCAATCTGCCAACCTGCTGCTTTTGGTGTTCAGCTGTAAAGGTAAGTCCCAAGCACACAATGTAGGACAATAATGTTTTATGTTGCAAGATATTGCTGTCATAAAGTTTCCCAGGTAAAAAGTACTTGAAGGGCACTAAAAGTGAGGGGAGTCACGGGATGAACAGTTTTCATTCTTGCCTGAGTCAGAGCTGATACCAAGGTTCCAGTAAGTCCTAGTGAATAGAACAAAACCTATTTGTCCTGGTTTTAATAACACAGACAAGCTGGAAAGGTGCTACTTTTGCACCATAGCTATTCTGCTTTACCCTTCACCCACCCTCCACCATGATTTCAATGCAATATATTGAATCTATATATAATACTGTAAAGGTGCTAAGAATGTTACCAATAAAATAAAATAAAATTTTAAAAAACACACCAAATCCAGCAATCATATCTGTTCTATGTCACCTCCACATCACTATGATGAGAAGCATTTCAATCATACAAGCTGAACCAGTGAGTCCTAATGACATCACTGGCAGGGTTCCACCATGTAACTCAGCCAGTGCCCCAGAAATCTCCATCACCACCAAAACACAACCGCTGGAAGTCAAGGACTGATTCAAATCTTGCTAGACCATGGTTACTGTGGGACTTAATTATAGCCAAGGACCCTGCAGCTACTCCTAGGAAAGAGCATAGTGGTGTCTTTAATGTCAGCACAGAGCAGATGGGGACGGGGTGTTGGGCCCTGCAAGGCTGGCTGAGCACATGGGTAAGGCTGTGAGCCACGACATGAAGCTTCCTGGCACAGTGGGGGCAGAAAGGATGACAGTGAGTTGTGAGGAGGTGAATTCAGAGTATGGCCCTCTGGCACTGCGAGCCTGTAGGTTCAACCATAACTCACAGTCCTCTGGAAGGCCCTTTCCCTTTGCCAAACTGGTAACAGTATAAGTAGGACTCAGGATACAGGGCTTCAAAGAATGAACCATTGTTTTTCTTTTTGGCCATGTTAAAAAATATATATATAATAATCCCCTAAGTTTTCTTCTACACTTTGCATGCTAGTCAGAATGCACTTTCCTGGGAAATGCATTATAATAACAGGCAATGTTTAGCATCACATTTGAAGTGAGCACATCCCAGTGATTAAAATCCAGGCAACGGAAATAAACACATCAGCAGGACATGGTGCACAGTACTGAATTGGGACTTCTTTGTTTTATGACTTTCTTGAGCGTTAAATACTGTGTGAGAAAAACATTGTTCAAACTTAACCATCTGTATTTGGTTTCTTTTGAGTGCATTACAATCATCAGTAAACATTTTAAGCCTAAAATCAGAAAACCTGCCTGTACTTGTGGGAGAATAATTGTGACAGTAAAAGGTGTCTTTGTAGCAATAGAATTGTTTTATTTCTTTTTAAAGTGAATTTATTAGAAATTTGTTGTTTTTAAATGGGGCTAGTTCATGTTAAAGTGACATAGTTCATTATGTTAAGCTGAGAGAGAAACAATTTCCCTGTAAACAGTTTTCTGCATATCAATATCCCACTTCAAAGTGGGAGGAAAGTTTTAAATTATTGCAATTTTCAAAGCTAAAGAGCTGGAGTGAAGGAAAAAACTCTGGAGTTCAAGGTCAGCATTTTGCTTTGACAATTTCAAAATATATCTATTAATGCAACTTCTTAAATATGTTATTAGGTTTAATTTTCAAAACAAAAAGTATTTTTAAATGAGAAAGCCATTCAGTTAGAAACTACCAAAACATTCTGATGGTTCCAAACTTTTATTTCCACAAGAGTTTTCAAGTTAAGATATTTGTGAAAGCCAACTCTTTCCCACAAACAGTCTCAGTTTCTGTGAATCAGCATGTTCTGTCTCTGAAGACTTTATTACCAGCATGACACAAAGGCTCCCACCTCACAAGACCTCTTCTCCAAGAGCCTGTTACTCTCCACCCTCCTGGGAGCTGCCACTGCAGCAAGAGCGCTGGGTTGGGCTTCTGCCCCTCGCTGAGAGACAGCATCCTGCTGCCAGCTGTGGTTCTCACATCTCTGCTGAAGTCTGCTCTCCCTCCAGCCAAATGCCAGAAGGACAGGAAGAGCACAGGGGAAGAGAAACACTGCACCTGCAAGCATCTCCTCATACCTGCCTCCTGGGTAAAGCTTCAGATCCTTGGAAGCTCTCTTGGAAAAGATGAGCATGAAGAGGAAGAAGCTGGCCACCTCACCCACAGCTCCTTGAATTCACACAGCCCCCTGCACAGAAGTACAACACGAGCCATCAGGACACAGAGTGCTATCAGATTCATATTTTAATCATCCATGTTGAAAAGCACTGAAATGGTTTCACTCACTATTTGTTCTGCCTCACTGGAAAATGCAACTCTGGCTTCCAACTCATCCTCTGGGCTGCTCTGGCCAAGCCCACAGTCATAGAATGTCTGTCACCCCAGACACTTCACCTCAAGGCTACCCAGCCTCAGCCTCAGCACTGACCCCCTCAGCAGTCCAGCTTACAGCACCCCAGGGATCCTCTCAGTCTCCCAGTTCCCCATTCTCCATCCCAAAGTTAGCAGCTGCTGTCACTGCTGTTGAGCTCTACTCATGGAAATCCTGGCCCAGGTACAGGGGCTGGAAAAAATTGCCTTGATCCAGGGTTAGACTTTCTGTTCCACTCGTTAGAGGTACTCAGGTGCTGAACTAGCTGGTTGCATGTGCCAGCATCACTGTGCAGTCTTAGCAGGTTAACCAGCTGAGGACAGAAGAAGCATGCAAGAGATACAGGCAGTTACATACTCCCCAATCAGCATAACATCAAAGCTTGGTTTCTAAACTGTATGCAGAAACACTGCCCACACCACCCCACTCTTTCTTTCTCTAGCATTGTCAGCATCAGGGGCTTTCTGTGCCTCTTGGATGATTAAAGCCATGCAACCTTTGGCCTCATGCCTTATAACTCCACCCAAGGAATGCTGTAATTCCCTAGAAATGCACTGTTTGTCATGTTTTATTATTTAATTACACTCTGGCTTTATTTGATTTGAGACATGTCTGTTTCTTCAATAGCTGTTTGAATTTTAAGCCCTTGAAGGCAAGACTGCAAGCACAGATGCAAACTTTGCTGATACCAGAACTGCTGTGCTCAGCACCTGTCCTCTTCCATTTGCCTTGCTCATGCTCCCACTAGGAGAAGCACAGCCCTCCCAGCTAGCACAGTGCCAGCAGCAAAATTGTTTAGATACGTACATTGCTTGTATCTCAGAGTGGACAAGGTCCTCATGTCACATTGTACATCTCCAGACTCCCGATTATGAGTTAACCTTTACAACACCTTGGTAATTCCTTAAATAAACATAAATTAACAAAGAGAGAAAATGAGCGCTTACTGGAAAAATTATCAACTAGGGAGGTATTTTTCTTCATAGATTTTCATCCCAAGAAGTGACAAAAGCAGATGCCAAGAATTAATTAACAACATGCCTAGGATGTTAATCAGAAAAAGAAGAGGGCAAAAAAAGAAGAAGAAAGGTGAGTGATTTGGTCATTCCCAGGTCTAGGCATGAATTTTGTGCTTTCTGGAAGTATACAGTCCTTAGGATGAAGGAAAAGCAAAGCACCTTGATGTAGCTTTATTTCTCAAGGTTTGGCCTAGCTTAGCACATGCAAAAATCTGTGCTAGTACTAGACAGGCTGACAAACTATCCAGTACAACAATAATTATTTCCATATCATGAATGTCAAGGTCATTATTCACATGAATTCCCGTGGAAGTTAGTTGAGCAAAAGTTTGGAGAATTCCCCCCAGTATCTGAAAATACCATAATGGTATTTACAGTAAATTGCAAAATATTATTAAAGTTGGCTGGTATGTTCTAGAATCCCTCTAATCCTCACTAGCCTCACTGATCTTATTTCTTTTTTTTTCCTCTATTTTAAACACTTGCTAGAAATATAAGTCCTACCTAGCTAAGAAATCCTTCCAAATAGGAAACTGCATATTTAGAAATGTGTAAGGAAGAAGGAACAACAAGCACTCTCTGTAAATATCCCTCACCTCCTTTCATTTTGCCCTCTCAGAGAAAGGGAATTTGCCATTTGGAGCCAGTGAAGTCTTTTTGTTGCCTGTTTCTGGGTCCCAGTTTTTCAGTATTTCCCAAAACACAGCACTGCTGTTTGAGAGTTGCATGTTAGGCATCTAGAGTTCAACAATAACAGAATTCTTTTTGTTTTGGCAGAGCTTGCCTCAGTTTGGAAAATTTCTGCCTGAGTTTCATGTCAGTCAAACTGAGCAGTCAATATGGCCATCCAAAAAAGTAATGCTAAGTAAACAGAGTTACTGCAACTTCTGCTAAGGCAACAGACATCATAATGTGTTCCCAAATTTTTTGTAGTCCAGGGTTAACAAACAAGGGATACAGATCTCATTATTTCTATATGCATATAGTTAGTTAGTTAGTTAGTTAGTTAGTTAGTTAGTTAGTTAGTTAGTTCGTTCGTTCGTTCGTTCGTTCGTTCGTTCCTTCGTTCGTTCGTTCGTTCGTTCGTTCGTTACTTAGACTGATGGATACTCCTAAATTTGTGTAATAGTCAGATCTGAAGCACAGGAAGGACAATTGTCCTCATCATTTCTGCCAGAGCTGATTGAATCTATGCTGACATTAAGGAATTGGTTATAATAATCTAATCCTTCTGGCTAACTCAAATCCTTCAAATCTGAAACCACCAAATATTGTCCAGGATACATTTGTGAATGTAGAAGAAGATGCTGAAACAATAATTGACACAATGTCTCTCCTATGTTAACTCAAAGGACTGGCCCAGGACAGGAAAATATTCATGTTCTTCACTATTTATTGCACAGGAAGGAGAGGGAGACATGGACCTTCTTCAAATCCCCAAAAGCATGGGAATGAGAAAAGAAAGCTAAGGTAACTATTGATAAAATTCTGGGTAATATGCATGACGTTTGCATGACTATATGTCTCTGTTCCCTCACAAGAAAACCTTACTGACATTTTTCACCTTGCATCTTTCTTTATCTTTCATCTGTAACAAAAATTAACATTAAACTAATGATTTGCACATCAAGTGTCATTTGCCACAAATCAGTTTTTAGAGTTAGCTTGTAACCTGTAATATAAGTAATTTTTAAACATCACTCCATACCATTATGTGTCAAAAAATACAGGAATGTTTGCCTGTTTGGTGGATCACAGACAATTTTAGGTGCTGAGAGATACTGAAATGGTTCTGTAAGGATTATGGGCTGCTCACTAGACTATTTTCCCAAAAGCTCGATGTTTCTTGGTAGTTATGGTATGACACATCAATAACAATTCTTTTAAGTAGGAGGCTGTGAATCCCACAGCTGCAGGGGTTGGAGAAGCAACTTGCAATGTGACCTCAAAAAACTTCATTTTTGAGGGGGAAAAGTTTCATTTAGACATTTTGACACTTGTGTCATTCTTTGGGTCTGCTGTTTTTAAATTGTATTGGCTTACTGTGAAAACACTCAGTACATAACTGTAAAGTAACCCTTAGTACACATCTATTTACTTGCCTTGTTACAAAGAACAAGAAATCTACCCTTCATTTAAGCAAAGTCAGGGATGTTTTTTGTTTACTTGTCTGTCCCCTTTCTATACATTCCTAAAATTTACTTAGTTTTATGACTGGCTGTGAGCTAAGGTTTGCATAGACTTGCCTGCAACTATTTCAGGGTGACTTCCCTGAACAGCAGCAGCTCATGTGGAGTCGAGCACTGCATAACGTACCGTCACAGCTGGCTTTCCACCCTGAGTGGATTATTTTGCATTTATTAACATAGAATTTCATCTACCACTTTATAGCTCAGTCTTTAAGTGTTATGAGCTTTTTTCTGCTGACCTGTAAAGGACCTTCTTCTTGAACAAGCCTACCTTGTCCTTCATCCTCTCATAAATACAGCAATAGGCCCATGTATGCAGACTAAACTAGTAAGACTTTAGCGGAAAAACCCTTTACTCTGCAAAGTTACATTTTTACTTCTCACATCATTCCGAGAAGGGAACTTTCCCACTTACTGAACAACATCATAATTTTATAAGAGGAATGGTGATGACTTTGGATCATGTTTCTTGGAGCAGCTCACAGCATCCAACCAGTCTACATTAACTCCTTCCAAAAAAATGGTAGAACAGCGAGGCAGTGCTACAAAACCACAATGTAAATTTTTCATAATGCATGTGCCTGTGCCTTCTCACCTAATCTTTATTACTTAGCTTCTAAAAGTCTGCCTACCACAAAGCCAAAGACTCTAGACTGGCAGCACAACAGCCACTTTCCACCCTCAAACAGCTAGGATGCATAGTCCAGTTAAAAATCTGGCAATTTCATATTTGTGTCATTTAAGCTACTCTGTAAGCAGTGCTTTTCTTTAGAATAATATTAAAATTATGCTATACGTAGCCTAAAACTATTTTGACTCAATTTGAATATATTTTCTTTCCTCCCCTCCTGAAAAATGTTACAATAGCTGTAAGCTCCTCCATAGTGAATATCAGTAACTGCTATCACACTGTTATCATATTCTATAGATTTAGAAGTAGACTTTCAACTTCTAATGTGTTTGAGATAGAAAAGTAAATTTGTTTCTTTTTCTGTCTTTCATAATTTTCTTAAAAATCTTTTTGGTGTACTTTGCTATGTTTTGGTATGTATCTTGTGAAAGTGAATTCTCCTTTGTATGTTCCTTATTCATAATGACTTCCACATATTCAATTTTGTCTTTTTGTTTCTTTTATTCTTTTTATATCTGCTTAAAAGCTAATTTTTCTAGGGAAAAAAAAAAGCACATTACCTCTCAAAAAGACCCTAGGATGATGCTATGTCTTTCCCAGCTGAAAGGGAAGCAAAATCCCATATTATCATTGGCATAATCTGGAAGGGCCCTTATTCCTGCTTCCTGAACTGACAGCAGGAGCAAAGAAAGGTTGAACTCTTCAGTTTCTTAACAGTAAGGCCTGAGGTCAGGACGTGGACAACTTAAAAAAAAGAGAGGAAAGAGCTCTCCTCTCCTACACTACAACCTAAGCAAAGTCCTTCAACAGTGCTAACTAGCACATTTTAACAATTAGACATCATTATCATTTTTTTCCTGAAGAGAGCCTACTCTTTAGTTAAGAATTAAATATGCCAAAAAACCCATAAAGTTTAAGCGTTTATTATTCTTGTCAAGTTGCAACCCATGTTTGGCCTATTTGACTGAAAAGTCAGAAGGTATTAGTCACTTAAAAAGAAAAAACTTCCCTTTTTCCTTACTGCTTTCCTGTGGTACAACCTAGAAATTTGACAGAAATACCCATCTCCATTTGGACCAGCCTCCTGATCACGCAGACTGTAAATTCTGGTTGAATTACAGCTCATATCTTTTAGATATCTTGTTTTAAAGGCATCCTTATACACAGTCTATACACCTTAGCAATTTTCCACTAACTACTTACCCTTGCATAATTTATTTTTCAATTTATTCCCAGGTTAAACCTGATTAGCTTTAAATGTCCAGTACTTAGATTTTGTAAAACCACTTTACCGAAGAGCCCAAAAGTATCACCTATTTTTCCTCAGATACATACTTTAAAAATGGAGATCAAGTCATTTTTAGTATTTCATTTTTTTCTGCAAAGACTGAATTATGATGGTCTCCTGCTGCTGCATTAAGGAGCTAAAAGAAACCAGAACAGAATCGAAGTGGGAGTGAAGATGAACACTGATGATTCCAGTGTTGATTTTCTCTTGCTTCCCTGAAGCAACTACTGTCCTAGTGTCCCACAACACTGTGAGATGTGGAACACAACCAAAGCCTCCAGCTGCTTCACTAAGTCCTTTAGGTATCAAAGCCAAAAACAACATCATGGGTGTGTCAACTTCATTAGCAATGATTAGAACAATCACACAATTGAAGCATTTTGTATGGCTCAGCAAAGGACTCTTCGACTACTTAAATCCAAATCAAAAGCATCTTGTTTTACTGTTAACTGTTTGGCTATTATTAGTTGCTTATGTGATTACACCAGTGAATGTAGGATTTAAAAAATACAAACAGGATAAGACCTGTTCTTTACAATGAAACATAATTTTAGCAAAACACCTGCAAAACAGAAATGCTTCTGCATTCAAGGAAACTAGTAATGAACCTGACAACTTAACAGAGCAGATTCTAGAAATGAAAGCAAACAGAGGATCTCATTTCCCCCAGCCCTACAGTGCATGCATTATGGGTACATGTGCAAAGGACATCTCCACATTATATCATTTGAATAAAGAAGGCACCTTTCACCTGCTGATGCAACACAAAAGAAAAAAAAAACCAATAGTGGACTTGTTACTCTGTCCCAAATTACTTTGCTGTGCCTCCTTCCTTGGTCTCTCAAAGGAGGGCATGGACTTTGCAGTCTCCCTTTACTGCTATTCTCATCATGCACATAATTCAATGAGACTTCGGTAACAGAGCAAACTCAAAGAATGGTTATGGACTTCCTGATTGGTGATAAAGATTTTGATGTACAATTTTCACGTTGTACCAGGACAAAAAAGCCCAGTGATTTCAGCTTCAGTTCTCTAAAAGACATCATACTCAGTATGGCAAAACCCAAGAGGTGGTTCCAGGAGACCACCTGTTGAAATTATGAAAGCTTTTTTCCAAAGTAAGGACTGAATAGGAACTGCAAGATTGAGCCAAAGGGGCCAGAGGGTGGAGGGAACTAAGAAGAACTGATGACTATAAAATCTGCAGATTTGGGAGGAAAAAAGTAAAATAAGGTGGGAGAAAGTGTTGAGTATATAAGCAAAATGACAGAAATGTACCACAATAAACAAAATAATGTTACACATGTTCTCAGTAGCAAGTGTGTCTCCTTCTCCATCAGTCATGCTACAGCAACCAACAAAACAAAGCAGATAAAATGTCCAATAAGATCTGCACTGATTTATGTCTTTGATTTGTTGTTTTTTATAAAATAGGCATCCACAAATAAACCAAAATCAAGTCTGTTATTGCTCTTCAGCAGCAGGAGGGCAGACTGTAGGATTGGGAATTTTCAGATGTTATTTCCCTGCAATGCTGGTGGTCTTAGGTTCCTGGCCTTTTTAAACTCTTTGCGCAAGCCAGACCAGCAAAACAGAGACTGGGAAGAATTAACACCATTACAATAGTAAGAGTCCAGAGCATTATTAGCTACACTTCAAGAAATGGATCATATTTCCAAGCTACATTGACATATAAGAATATTTCAAGGCAATGTGTAGAATCAGTTTAAATAAAAATCACCAGTCACCATAAAGCATACTGATGTTTTCAAAAACTATAAACTCAGCTAAAAAAGAAAAACCCATAAGAACATGAAATTTTGCTAAAAAGAAAAAAAGAAAACATAACCAGGGCTTCTGAAACCACTCTTTAAGAACAACATCTAATTTACAAAACATAGAGATAATACATTTATCTGTTAATTATCTGCTCCTGAAAGCTTAATTCTGCTTGACCTCTGCAAATACAGTTCCCAACAACAACAGTGGAGAGATGTGACGATATATGGAGAGGACATTAGTGTAAATAAAATGTTGATACAAATGTTTGTTTTTCTAATAATTTCTGCTGTCAAGAAACCAAGTTTAACAAAATTCTTTAATTGACTATACTCCTTCTTGGATATATGGCAGATTTTAACGAGTGCAAAAATAAAAAACTAAGGAAATTAAATTCTTGAACATAAACCATGTGTGCCAAGGTTGTAAGAATGATATAAAAGATAACCAGTGTACACCAATGCTTTACAATTCCACCATAACTTCAGGGCTGTAATTTGCTTTCTAAGTACACACCTCTTTCTAACAATTCATGCAAGTTGTGCTGAAGCAGCACTGCTTTTCTTGTTACGTGCACTCTGCAACTCTAAAACTGTCATTTTATCCTGATTAAAATGCAACATAAGAAAAACTTATTTTCACACTCTGCACTCCTAGACCTAAAATGATGTGCACTAAAACAAGGACATGCCTTATTACTTCTATATGCATAGATGTCTTTGAGAAAAGATGTACAAATATTGAAATTACATCGCAAATTCCAGGAATCTTAAAACTGTTGTTTCGTTCTCTGCATTGAACAGGTTTATGTTTTAGGCAGATGGTATTCTGGCCTTTCTATTTCACTTCATGAAAACTGCATGTTCCACCAGATCTTCAGGTCTTAGGCAAAGATTTGATAAAATGTCAGTGATTTTATTTCTTAAATTATTAAGTATTTTAATGAAATTTCATACAGATGACTGCTGTTAGAAAATAATCATCTGACATTCCTCTCATTTAAGATGTAGTTCAAAATAAAACACCAGTTCACTAACAATAACCATAATCTACCTCATGTTTATATTTTCAAAGGCTATTTAGAGCATATGGCCCAAACAGATTTGATTTGGCTTTCCCACCTTGTTCAGAGCATATCAGTAACTGATTCACTTTTGGGGTCAGTTCACTCAGAAATGTAAGGCTCAGCAAGCCGCCTCAGAATTTTTCTGCTATCCTTATCCTACATAAACATCTTAATCATGATATATTGCTACTAAAAGCTAGACAATACTGAATTATTTTCTGCCCAACATGCAAAAAATAGATGATAGCTAATAGTTAAGGCACTCTAAAGTCCTCTCTAAATCAATGCCTGTTTTAAACACAGATTTCCACAGTCAAACTGGGGATCATTTTTTATGTCTGTGGAAAGCTTCTGTCTGTCCACTGCAGGGAGAGTCCAGACAAGTGAGATAAAATCAAAAACAGTGAACTCCCCTGTGGAAGCTGGGAGAATAAAACTGTGTTTTGCCACATCAGCCAGAAAACATTGCTGAATCTGGATCTGTGTATGCTACTTTCTCCAAATAAGGTAGTTTCCTCAAAAGGGAGGTTAAGCAGCAAATGCAGAAAGCTGATACAGGAATCAGAATCCTGTGGTCTTCTCTTACATCATCAGTCCCAGAAAAAGGGCTTCACAACTGTCCTGTCAGGAATACGAATGAACTGTATCTGTACAGTCACTAGAGGTGAGACTAGCCACAAAAGTGTCAGCATAATAAGATGGATTCAGTGATAGGCTTTATGTCCATAATTTTTCTCAAAACATTTGTGCTTTTTGGAAGTTTCTTGGGTTTTGCTTCTTTTAAAGACAAAGAGAAACACACATCTCTCAGAACTGCCTATGTCTCTGATAATAAGAAACCACTAAATTCAGACAACTTCTAATATGCAATTTTAGTGACCACCTGCATCTAAGCAGGTGTGATAGAATATCCTGAGTCAGAAGAGAAGCACTATGATCATGGAAGTCCAACTCCTGCCCTTGAACATGACAAGCCCTAGAATCAGACTGTGTGCCTGAGAGCATCATCCAAACACTTCTTGAACTCTGTCAGGCTTGGTGCTGAGACCACTTCCCCTGGGGAAGTTGCCTAAATACACCCTGGGTGAAGAACCTTTTCCTGATACTCAACCTACCTGCCCCTGAAGTCACCTTAGCTGCTCTTGTATGGCTTCCCCTCCAGAGTCTTCACTATCTTCACAGACTCCTTTTGAGCTCTCCAATAGCTTTAAATCTTTTTTTACATTGTGACACCTAAAACTACCCCAGAACTCAAAGTGAGGCCGCTCCAGGGCAGAGCAGAGCAGGACAATCCCCTCCCTTGCCTGGCTGGCCATGCTGTGCCTGATGCCTGCAGGACAGGGTTGGCCCTCCTGGCTGCCAGGGCACTGCTGGCTCATGTTCAACTTTCCACCAACCAAGACCCCCAGGTCCCTCTCGGCAGAGCTGCTCTCCAGCATCTCATTCTCCATCCAGGGCTGCCTTCTCCCAGGTGCACAATCTGTCACTTGTCTTTGTTAAACTTCATACAGTTGCTGATAATCTACTAATTTAGATACATATAAATGTTATTCTTGTCTTTTTCTCATTTCTTGGTCAGATGACTAATAACAGACTTCAGTCCCACAGGGGATGGGACTGCCTTTGAGTTTTTCCCTCAGTGTTTATAGCACAGAAGATTCACTAGAAATGACAATAAAAATTGCATTTAAATCACCTTCCATACTTCTGAGACACCTCAACAGGGAGAATAATAAAAATATGGAAATTCAGCATCAGACAAATGACATGTTTTCTTGTTCACATGGAAAGGTTCACTAGTTCTCAAAAAAAAAGTGCATCTGTCATAGGTCCTAAGCAGCAGCAGAACCACACAAAACACACCAAAGTCCTGCCAAAGTCCTTGAAGAAGACATGAAAGCAAGAAGCTCCCTGTTCTGCCTTTCATAGTCAAACTTTCTCCTCCTTGCTCTTCTGGACACCCAGAATTGTTCTTTTCTGCACTCCAGCTGGTGAGACAGAGCAGATCCCCCTGAGCCGCCCCGCTCGCTGCAGCTGGGGAGCAGCCCTGTCTCTGCGGCGGGCTGGCGCAGGGCTCACCCAGGCACCAGGGTCTCCTGGGCTACTGGCCCCTGCCAGTTCAGACGGGCTGCTCAGGCCAGCAGGGCAGACCACACAGGCTGCTGCAAGCTCTGCCACAGAAAGCGTCGCCACTCTTGCAACACACAAGATTCCCATGCCCGGGGAGCTGCTGGTGTAAATAGGCAGTTGCTTTTCATCCCTGGACCCTACCTCAGCACAACATTTATTGTACATAAAGATGTGCACACTTAAATACACTGCCATGCTGCAAAGCAACATATTAAAGATTTGCTCAATCAAAGTAAAAGTAGTTAAAGTTTCAAGCTGTTTGATTTTTTTTTTTTTTTCTGGAAAGATTAAAATCCAGCTAACAGTGAAAACATCACAGGGAGAAAAAAAAAATCCATAAAACTACAACCGGAATCTTGCAGTAATTATTTCAATACTGATCAAAATACTTCACTGGATACTGGGAAATGGGGCAAATATGCAGTTGTATGCAGCTGGTCCCATAAGCTTGTCCTTCTAAATCAAGCTTTAATTTGTGAAAAATTTGGCCTTTAGGATGAATATCCTAAAAAGATCTGGATATTTTGCAGTCTCAGAATTAATTAGCTCTTCATCTGCCCCAAGTACTCCTTGAACAGCTTGGGTGAGCTGAAGGCATGCCTCTTACTTGTTTTTTATTCTGAGCAATTATAAAAGGAGACAAAAATCAAAGTCCTGATGTTGCTTAGCACTTTATCATTTTAGTTATCAGAGACTTGAAAGTACCTTATATTTGCTATGTGAACTCTTTCATTCTTATATATTTGTCTTATCATACACCACACATCATTTCATGCCTACAACTGTGCATGGAATCCACAAATACCATAAACCATCGCTCTTTGTCTGCAAACTGCTGTGTGCCAACTACAGTGTATAAGATAATGAAACACTTCACATATTATTGGCAAAGTATATGAGCTGTTAAATATGGGACCTCACAGTCTTACAGCCAAACACCTGGCAAAGCTGAAATGAATTCCACGGGTTTGGTAAAAGCTTGGGGGTTTTGTCACTTATTCCGTGTCTACTCACAGGAATTTTGGTTGCATAAAAGTCAAATATTTATGGTTCAGTGCCTGGGGAGGAGCATCAGTCCCATCAGCCTCCCCAAATAAAAAGCAGTCCAAAAAGCATCACTTAACATTCTGCCAAAATAAGCCTTCCTTGCAGGCTGAAAAGGTTTGGCAAGAATGGCATCCCACAACCAGCATTTTCTCCCCTGTTTTTGCCCAGTCACTGAACTCAACTTGGATCAGCAGAATATTAAAAAGGTCTTTCTAAACTCCTTCTGTTCAAGGCAAGACAGGTAGCTCTGCCATATTTTAACCTGCTCATTGCTTCCTTTTTTCAATTGAAAAGTTCAGACAGCCTGGATGAGTCACAGAAGTTAACAACGCCTTCTGGGGTATTCAGCCAAATAAATAGTAAATCCCAATAATAAATCCCAAATTTTGTGTCCTGAAGCCTAACCACCTGTATGAGGATCTCTTCAACTAGGCTGTTCCTCTAACTTCAGCATGAACATTCCTAGGCGCCTTCATATACATGGATAATTTGCAGGATCAAGTGTTTTGAAATTCTCATTTAACTTCAGAAGGCCTGGTGAGTGCTAAATGCATACTAACATTTGCAAAAAGCACTTTTTTTCCAAACCAAACACTTCCAAGTCTATTGCACATTTCATTGCACAGATATCCTGTCACACCCTACTGTCACCTTGAAAGCAACACACGTGTCCATGATGATAGAATAAAATTCTCAGAGATCTCAGCTCATTTGCCACAACAGCTGCTTGTACCACCATCTTGAAAATCCTCTTCTCATAGTTTTATGGTTTTCAGACAAAATCTTGAACAGCATAATGCATCCTATCATAACTAGTATCACAAAGTCTCTAAAAGATGGGACTCTACCGGTCAGGAGAACTGAGTGGATCCACAGTGATCCAATGAACTCAATGTTCCTGTCTAATCTACTTGAGCTCTGTAGGAGAATGACATCCAGCACATTCTTGGGGATTATTTAGAGGTCTATTAAGGGACTGAAAACATATAGCTCAGAAGGATCTAGTCAAAAACCAGGTAAGTCAGTCACGGATAAAGGCATTCAGAACATCTTGAACCTAGAACATTGGTTAAGACATGGGATAACCCAAGTCATTCCCATCTGACAGCTGTTCAGTAGCCCACACAAAATGAACACAGTGGCTTCAGTCAGTTGGCAGACAGATGTTTACAGTGTAGCTGGAAATACGTGGCAAGCTCAGCAGAGTAGCCAAGCAGTTTTGCAGGGTTTAACACACCAGCAGTAACGGAAGAAAGCATCCAAGCCCAACACTGCTCACCCTGACTTGCTGTTCATGGGGTCAGTCCAGGTCGCAGCCAAGAAGCTGTGCAGGAAGTGCTTGTGCTTCTGCTATCTGCTCTGATTGCAAATACAGCAGTCCAGACAATGTAGCATTCCATGCAGATGCTAAATTAGCAATTGTAAGCAATTTTTAAGTAATACAAACCTCTCTCATAAAAAATCCCCAACAACTACATGTGACAATTGTTTACATTCCTTCAGCCTCAAAACAATTTTGTATTTCAAACTGGCTTTGAAATATGAATAATCCCAAAATCTCAATGGCCTTGGCCTCCTTGAGTCCCAGTCTGGAAGTGCGGTCTAACTGCTCTCAACTTTTTCCCCAATGAATGCACAGAGTAAGTGGCTGTTAAAGCACAGGGCTGTGTTCTTCAGATAGTTTTGCTCCCAAAAAACATGCAGTCAATGTACTAGTTCTTCTAAAGAGAATGCTCAATGAGGGAAAACCGAAACACACAAGGTTCAAAAGGGCAACACAGTCAACTGCTACTGAAATTCAACATCCAAGTTACTTGCTGTTTGGTTTTGGTTCGTCTTGAAGAAAAATCATTTGAGATCATCACCTTTAATGAACAGAGCACTTGGGTTTCAGTTACAGGCACCTACTCCTCTGTCACCATAAAAGAGCCCCAGTGCCAGTGGCTCTGCTCTCCCTGAAGAAGCCTGCTGAATCCTGGCCAGTGCCAGGGTCCTGAGTGTTTGAATTTAGTGGCCTCACCCAGCCTCACTAGCAGGCACCCCCAACCTGCCTGCAGCCCAGTAGAACCATTTCACCAAGATGATGAGGGGTCTGGTGCATCTCTGTTATGAGGAGAGCTGTTCAGTCCAGAGAAGACCGAGAGGGAATCTCATTAATACATATAAGTATCTCAAAGGCAGATGCAAAGAGGGTGGTGCCAGACTCTTTTCGGTGGTGTGCAGAGACAGGATGAGGAACAATGGCCATAAACTGCAGCAGAGTGTTTGGGCATTGGAATAGCCTCCGCGAGGAAGTGGTCACAGTACCAGCCTGACGGAGTTCAAGAAGCTATTGGACAACCCTTTTAGGCACATTGTGTAACTCCTGGGGACGGTGCTGTGCAGGGACAGGGATTAGACTCGATGGTCCTTGTGGGCCCCTTCCAACTCAGCATATTCTGTGATTCTGTGAACTTCTTTACATTTAGGGCAGCAGAGCACTGGAACAGGCTGCCCAGGGAGGTCATGGAGTCTGCCTCTCTGGACACATCCAAAACCCACCTGGACGCCTTCCTGTGTCACCTGCTCTAGGGGACGCTGCCTTGGCAGGGGGGTTTCGCCCGGATGCTCTCCAGAGGCCCCTTCCAACCCTAACAATCCCAGGTTCTGTGAGCGGAGCTGGACACGGTGCCTCCCGCGGAACACGGCGGGGGCGGCGCGGCGCGGTGCACTGCGCCCCGGGAAGGCGGCACGGCGGCGGCCGGGCCCGGCCCCGGCGGCGGGGAGGGCGCTCCGCGGGCGGCCGCGCAGGGCCCGGGGCGGCAGCCGCGGCCGCCAAGGCGTTGGGCAGGGCGGCATCTTGCGGCCGCTGCCGGCGCTGCCGCTGCCGCCTCCGCCTGAGGGGCCCGCCCGGCGCCGCCGCGGGCGGCCGGCGGCAGCTCCGGGCCCGGCGGGGGCCGCGGCCGAGGCGCCGGGAGGCGGCGGGCGGGCGTCTGCCGGGAGCGGGGGGCGGGAGCAGGTGGCGCCTTTCCGCCCCGTCGGCGCGCTTCGCTCGGGGGTCTCCCGCCAGCGCCGGCTGCCATCGGGCTCCTCTGGGCCGTAATTCGGTACAAAGCGTAACCCTGTGCTGTCAATTAACAGCGGGAGCTGAGAGGTACGAGCGCGGCGCGCGTTCCAGCTGAGGTGCCTGTTCCCAGCTGCCGTGTGACCGGCGGCCTCAGCCTGGCTCCAGCCTGCCCGCCCAGACACAGAATCACACAGTCACAGAATGGATCAACTTGGAAGGGACCTGATCTGGTCCAAACTGCCTGCTCATGCAGGGTCTTCCTATAACACACGGCACAGAATTACATCCAGATGGTTCTGGAATATATCCAGTGAGGCAGACTCCACAGCCTCTCTGAGAAATCTGTTCCAGTGCTCGGTCACTGCACAGTAAAGAAGTTCTTCCTCACATTCAGCTGGAACTTCCTGTGCCTCAGTTTCTGCCCATTGCCTCTTGCCCTATTGCCTGGCACCACCAAGAAGAGCGTGGCTCCATCTGCTTGGCCTCCCTCTTTAAATACTTAAAGATATTGACAAAGGAATTCCCCCCACATACCCTTCTAGTGAGCGCCCCTGCAAGCACCAAATACTGCCATTGGCCTCCTAACAGATTGTCCTTCTGCTTCTAGTAAGCCGATCAAGTCTTACAGAGTAATGTGTATTTAGCAGGAAAATACAGCTATTTAGCAGCTGTGCAAGACGCCTCTGGGTCACCAGCCATGCAGTGACTTTGACAAGAAGCAAGGTGGGTGCATAACAGGTTTGCCGCACCAGGACAGGAGGCATGGGATATGCAGTGCCAGGCAGGAGGCAAGGGATATCTGCCACTGCAGAGAGGGACAGCTACAGAACCCATGCTAAGGATCAGAGCAGATGGGGGAGCTGAAATCCATGCTCTTAAGGAGAAACTGCACGTAACACTTGACAACACAAAATGGTCATGACCCAAGTTTGAAATCTCTTCTGAAGGAACAGCATCTCTACTAATCCAGTTCTCACTCTGAGCACACTAGGGCAGTGGTTCAAGGATGACTCGAAGGGAAGGCTGCCATTTCCTGACTCACCATCCCCATTTCCTGTAGCCTGGCCTTTCAAGTCCCCATCCCGTTACCAGCTCCTGAAGTGAACCCTCTTATCGTGTGAAGTGCGATGAAGTCACATCCCCCCCCAGACTGTGTCTATACATACTCTCCCTCCTCCATGTTTTTGTCTGGAAATTTGTTGCTCATACTGTTAATAAGAACATTTTTCTCACTAAGATCCAAGTAAAATTATTCATAAAATGAATCAGATTTGCCAGTAACTGCATGGACTATGAGACTTGATTAAAATATTTTGTACTTACTGATGCTGTAAAAAGCCTACTGGGCTTTATTCATAAAAAGTTGAAAAGTCACCTGTTAGGGCTCCTCCTGTCAAAAACAGAAGTAAAATGAAGACAGGTGTAAGTCACCTGGTAGTGCTCCTGTCAAAAAGAAAAGTAAAATGAAGACAGGTATTCAGTAAAGAAACCTCCCATTAACAGCAGCGCATTTGAGATAGGGATAATACTCCCCAAAATATTCCTCACTATCTCTGTGATACGGTGCAGTTTTATCTGCCTCCTCCAAAAAAACTACAGAAGAACAGACCTAAACAAGAACATACATTGAGAGATTTCACTGTGAGAGGTCACAATCTCATAGCCATAATCTCAACCAATTAGTTGTGTCTGTTTTGGTCTGTTCAGGCAAACCTAATTAAAAACTTCAAACAGCATTTTGTAAAATGCCAGGCCTAATCTTAGAATATATAAATCACGTGGGAAAACTGCACTTAGCCCCTGATCTGCTCCGTTTATTTCTGTAGAGACCTTTTATGCAGCTCTACTCAGCTTAATTCGTCCATAAAACTCTAATAAAAAAGGTGAGACATTCACTGGGGTACATCTCACCCCCAGCAAACTGTGAGCTTGCCTTGAGTAGCCTTAACAAGATGTATTCTGAGCCCAGTGAATGAGCAAGAAATGCAGCTCCTCTGACCATGCCTGCAGTGCCAGGCAATGGCAATTCAGGGGAGATAAAAAGTGACTCATTTTCTATTCAAATATCTTGGCTGTGAAGTAAAGCAAGAAAAAATTCCAGAATTTCTGTAAATAAATGTATTTTTATGTAAAGCAGTCAGTAGCAAAAGTGAAGAAATAATGTCCAACAGGAAACAAAAGAGGAAGGGGAAGTGGAAGAGGGAAGGGAGCAGAAATATGGAGAGAAAATAACGTGGAAAAATGCTGTTAATACAAACTGCATTGCAACTAATACACAACTATTAGGAAATAAATAAGTGCTGTATGAGAGAGGAAGAGCAAATGCTCAGAATACTGAAGAGAGAGCCACAAATGAACTATGAACTGATGGGATATCAAAGGCATCTGGCCTGCAGTATGCAAGAATAGTTTTAGCAGCCTGGTCCATGCACCTATCTTAGCAATATCCTAAATCCATGGCATAGGAAATTTTAGTGACCACCGATCCTACACAATAATTTGCACTCATAGGAAGGAAATGCAGACATAGGGACCAAAAGGGCACTGCAGATTGCCTTGATCTGGCCTCCCCCTATGCCAGTAGCTTGCTTTTCAGAGAAAGAGCCTTACCAAATGCAGATGGAGCCATAGATCTGCTTCCTCTTGAGGTGCTCTGTGAACTCTTCTCACTTGCAATGCTGCGGTCACCCAACTGGAGATCTCCCTAGTGGTGCTTGCAGCCTTATTTTCCATGCCACACACTGGATGGATCCCATTTTCAACATTTACTGTGGATCTTTTCTTTATTTTCTTTGGTCTTCCATCTCTGTTGCCACCAACATGCAAACAATTTAAGAAGAATTCTTTCTGGCTGAGGGAAGCAACATAAAAAAGCAGGGAATAATAGATACAAAATGAGCTTCTGTGCTGAGAAGGGTTCCATGTTGGGCAGACATAATAAAAGCAGCAAGCAAATGCAAAATCAATTAACCCATACCAAAAAAATTACCAGGAACTACATGGGAAACAAGTTGCAAAGGTACAAAGCTCAGTCTGTCCTAAGAAAGCCAGAAAGGCTGTTGACAAGTAAGTTTATCATTCAGTGTCCTGCCAACCTCCTATTACAGCATCCAGCAGCCATCTGCCCACCCAAGTCCTACTGTCAAAAGAGCTGTATGTTCTTGCTGACAAATGTAAAGAGTCGTGGAAAAATATGTCCAAACCCCAAAGCCTCACACACAGCACCTTACGGGTTTTAACTGTTATAAAACCACCCTGAGTAATTTCCAAAATCGCAGCCAGACCCTAATGAATAACTTTTCATAACAATGTTGTGGATGTTTCTGTTAACATGTTGAGTGTATAATTCTTAATTTCTTCATTTGAAGCTACTCTGTGCTAATAGACATTATGTTCCTTTCAGAAGACAGCAGACAACAATGTGGCTGTACTCAGGGGGCATCTTTGGGAAGGAGGAGGAAATTGTGCTTTTCCAAGAGCAGTTGAGCAACTTCTTGGGGAAAAAAATTCTGGAGTGAAGAACAAATCTTGACAGAGTGGTGAAACACACAAGGAGTAGGAGCCTTCAGCAGAAACAGAAAGGAGAGCTCTGAGAAACAGAGAAGACATCACAACCAAGGGCCCAAGTTGCTGTAAATTTCTCTCAGGATGCTGAGAGGGAATTGTGAAGACTTCCTGTCAGTGCAAGAATCCACTGAAAATTGTGAGAAAAAGACCAGAACATAAGAACACATTGCTTACTAGAGGGGAAGGTAGCAATGGGTTAAAAACCTTACATTTCCACTGTCTCCATGTTTCTTCCTTTCAAAATAATCAATGTTCTGGCTTATCTTCTAATGAAATAATGCTTTTGTTGGCAGAATATATGCTAAAACTTGAATGATGGAGAAGATTAGCATGATACCTGCACAAGTCAGTTTGTGGATGAAGAGACGTCTCCAGTACAGCAAAAACATTGACATACTGGAGGAAATCCAGCAGCAGGCCACCAGACTGGTCAGGGAGCTGGAGCACAGGCATGAGGAGATGCTTAGAGAGACAATTCAATTCAGCTTGGACAAGAGGAGGCTCAGAGAAGACCTGATTGCAGAAACTACCTGTCCTTAGGCTACAGATAAGACAGTCAGATTCTCCTGCATGTGTCCAATGATAGGCAATGGACTTGAGATGTAGCATGAGAAATGCAAATTAAGTATAAGAAAAATATTTTTACCATGAAGATGGTCAAATACTGGAATGGGGGATGTGGGTTTTCTGTCTTTGAGGGTGTAAAGGGCTTGAATAGCCTGAGTTATCTGATCTAGCTGGACCTCTTTGGAGCAGGGGAATGGAGTAGATGACCCCCAGAGGACCTTTCTAATATAAATTCTTCTGTGATTCTGGGAAACTCAGCTTTCTAGGTTCAAAGAGCTGATGTTTTCAGATATTCATCACCTTAAAGACAAGATGCAAGAAAGATCCTTGTCAGAGACACGACCTGCCCAGGCTGATTAAAAAATATCATGTCATTTTTGTGAACAATGTTTATATTCTATGCAGTGGTTCTCATATGAGAAAAGTGATACTTTTTATTTGTATATCCTGCAAAACACTTGTCTCTTGGGCCCTTGATTCTGTCTGTTATACCTCTGTGCCATGCTCTCAGCCCTTAACTTGCACCAACACTAATTTCTATCCTACTGCTTACCTTTGAAGGATTAAAAAGGTTTCTATAGGTAGTAGCCTGTATAATTGTAGGATAATCAAGCTCCAGATACACATCATTTGTTTACTCCTCTTTTTTTTTCTTCAAAGGAAATGTGTATCCTCATCCTTTGAGACAGTGCTTTGCCTGTCTCCTAAATTACGAATGATAGTTTAAAAAGGGTTGAGTTTTTTACCTGCATATATGCACATGTTTACATTTATACATACACACACATGCCAGAGATATCAACTCTTGTTTATTTATTTTTTACATCTCATGCTTTCACAGAAATCCATCCTTTGCTGTGTTGGACAAGCGTGTCTTAGGGAGACTTTCAGGATGCCTTCTCAATGAGAGAGAGAGAACTTAGACAGGGCTACAGTGCCTGCTCTGCAGGAGCAATCCTTACAGTCCTCCCTGCTGCATGGGTGGCTTTGCTCTGTATGCCAGGGACAGCCCTATCCCACTAGAAACACTTCTGTGTGGCAAAACTGCCAAAATGTGAGAGGATATGGGAGTGGAGTCGCACAGCTTGCCATGCCTTCTCCTGGTGCTAGCTCACTTTGCAAGAAAGAGACTAATACTGAGAAGAAAAGAAGTCACAAGTCTGAAGTTCTTTTAGCTCTGCCACAGACTCACTTTCCAGTCTTCAGTAGGCTGCTTCATATCCCACATCTCAGCTCCAGCATAGACAAGAGGGGCAATTATAGCAACATCACAGCAGAAGCTGTGGTACTACACATCTACAGGGGTCTTTGCAAATATAAACTGCACAAAAATATAAATTCTTTCTTTAACCCTTCAAAATAAAATATGGAGAAGCTGGTAATTCTTCCCCATTTCTCTGCTGTCAGAGAGTGGCAGAATGTTGAGTCTATGATCTATGGTCTCAGCTGAGCAAAATTCACCAGTTTAATGAGATACTGCAAGTTACTGAACCATTTCATTGCTTTGGCTCCTCAGAAGTGTCTAGGCATTGATTACAATCACGTAGTGTAAATAATTCTGGTTTGTAACTCCTCATGTGTTTGAACTCTGTTGCTGGCATTCCCATGCCATACCATGTTAGACATTCAGACAACTGTGCTGATCACATATTTCCTTTTGCTTTAATAGGCCTTTCAGGAATGAACAAGCATTCCCTTGTATACTGCTATGGTTCCCATCACTTGATGGTCACACTTAATTAAGCACTATTTTAGTAGAGAGCTGGTTACACTTCATTTCATTAAGTGATTTCATGATCACCAGTGGCACACTGACAGCTCTGTTAGCTGAAGCTGTGTGAAAAGGGGCAGCAGAGACAACAGTAACATTTTGCAGCACTTCCTCATCAGTGATTTTCCAGGCTCTACCCTTGCATAGTGCAGCTACATTTCCATTAGCATTTAGATTTTTGGCTCAAGGCTATCTGAGCCTCGAGGTATGATAGACCATATCAAATTACCAGTACCTTTAGCAATGCTAGTCCCTGAATGCTTTAAGTCATCATTTTTATATAAAGTAGATACAAAGAATTTCTTCATCTGTTTTCCCTCCCTTAGGTTTTTCTGTTCATAGTCAGCAAATAAATGTGATTAAAGGACGAAATCCCATTTAAAAAATGTGAGAAGGAATCAGTTGTGAAACAATGTCAAAGGGTTCTCCAGTGTGATACACCAGGCTGTTTAAAAACACTGGGCAATTAACTCTAAAGTATGCAAGTATCACATGACAGGAAAAACACAATGTTACAAATGGACATTGCAGGATACCTGTAAAGCCATACATTAAAGCTCCATGCTAGAAAAACCTTCTCACAACAGTTTATGTTCACTCATAGGGATATGTAATGCATAGATAATGTAGTGTTTCTAATGTGCAGGCAATTTTCCTAATTGAATTGGGAATTTTGCACAACTGTACTTCAATCCTAGATCTAAAGTTCAGTCTGCCTGTGCTTTAAGATACATTTCAGTTTAAGAGAGAAAGAATTGTTAGGAAAACATCATCGACAGTGAGATGAAACATATAGATAAGTAGTAAAAGCCAAAAATAATGCCAAAGACTTGAAGTTTGTTGTGAAGCCCTTTGTCACTGAAGTTTGGGTTAAAAAATTGTGAAAATTGATAAACTGTATCTTATATAAAATAGCATCTTTGCTGTATCTAGCTTTTAGTTCAAAATGCATGAAGAAATAGCAGAAATTTACGATACACTAAAGCAGACAAAAAGAAAAAAGTATCTTGTGCCCAAGAGTCAAATGATATGATTACGTGTTACAGTGATTCCTCAAATACCTGTTCTATAGAAAGATCATGAAAAGGACATATTAATGAAAAAAACCCTACTATTTTCATCTCTTTTCACTTTCCTGTATGTATTTCACTTTCCTATATGTAATATTATGTGATGAGTTTGTCACTGGAGTCCAGAATATAAAGGAGTGACTTCTTTCAGTCCTGGGAGGAATTCTCTTTTGTGTATCTTCATAGACATGTATACATTACATAAAAACAAAACTAAACCCAAAACAAACCAACCAATCAAAGAAACCCTCATCTAGCAATGAAACTAGATAGATAATGTATGGAAAAATGCAGCATGCCATGCCCCACCCAACACAGTTATGAGAAGTTATGTAAATTGATGTAAATTGTGTGAACTTTTGCTTAGAAATTACACTTGTACTAAAAGGGCGGGAAAATGCAACCCTACTATGATTTTTACAACTGCTCAGCCCAAAATATTCTTAAAAATAGTTTATATTCCTAAAACTTCTTTTGCACATATACTCTTCACAGTACCTGTGGTGGATTCACATTCACAAATTTAAAGGCAGAGTAAACAATATGCCAGGCATTTCAATGTCTAGTTCAAAGTTGTGTAACAAGTTACTGTTATCCTGGCTATCTCAAGCTCTCAGACTCAGCAAATTACAACCCAACTACAATTTGTACTGAGTCATTTAGCCACAGACATGGTAAGCAAAAAAAATTACATTACTCAGGTCTTAGAAAGGTGATACTCTGTGTACTCAATAAATCAAGGAAAAGGAAATCAGCAATGGGCTTTGAACCAAAAATGCAAATTCATGGCAAGGTTACTCAGATTTCAGAATTCCAGAGTCACACGGAATAGCTTCAGTTGGAAGGTACCCTCAATGTTCATCGAGTCCAACCTTGCACAGGTCACACCATGTTCCCAAGAGTAGATCTGGTTATCAAGAGAAGAGATTCTCACTGCCTTAAGAGGAAATCACCAGGGATTTCTAGATAATTCTGCTATCATGCAAACCCTAATTCCTTCAGGAAGAATTTGGCATTTTCCAGGCAGGTGAGGCATGGCTCAGTATTGACAATGACCCAGCTAGTGTACCAATGAGCAAAAGATTATGAACTATAACAGGATTTAAATAAACATCCATGTCCATATTTCTTAGACGGATGATTTGCAGAGTATTTCTTTTCCTGCATATGACATATTTTAAATGACCATTTAAAGAGCCTATCTCGTGTGACTTTGAGCATTTCTGGGCTGCCATAATATGCATTGACTGGACTCCATGGTGTGCTTTCTCTATGGTGCTACAGAAACAAATTATTAATATTAAAGACAAATTCCTAAAGGGAAAAGTAGAGAACATCCAACAAATCTTTGACTTATAGGAAAGTCAGAGCTGCATGATTCAAATACCAGAAATTCCCTTTCAGGAATTTTGGCAAGTTTTTATAACCAATAAATTATTACTAGTTTTCCTTGGTATTCATTATAACATAATAGTGGTGGATTCCTTCATACATGTTTGGTTTTATTGTCCAAAAATGTAGGAATCTCTCTGGTATTTAACAGAACAAATTTAAACATCAAAATCATTGGAGGAAATCTAAAACATTTTCATTTTTAATAGGCAAATACTTAGAGATTGAAGATTTAGTCTTCACTGAAGAGCTTTGCCAACATAGCTGCTGCTGATAGTTATGATATTTTCCGAGACATAGACACAGCATGACAAAAGCATTCTTGACGTCCATCTTTCACATCTTATTTTACATGTCTTCCACAAGCATGTGAATTCTCATGTTGTCTCCCAAGCATTTAAATTAGTGAATTTTGCAGTCACCAAGCAGCTGAAGGGACACAGCTCTGGGGCTACAATCTCTCATGTCAAGAGACTACACCTTTTAAGCATGTCTTCTCTGGAAGGAATCAAGTGGAAAAGCTGTGATTATGTTTTCCTGAAGAAGAACATGGGCTTCGAAACAAGTGACAAAGCCTAGGAAGGCATGCGTGGCCTTGAATCCAGAGGCTGCTCACTGGAATCAGGGCTCTGTGGTGCCAGCCTGAGCCTCTCCTCCAGCAGGAAAGGCATCAAGTCTTCCTGCTGATCACTCCAAACACTTGGTTCCGCAGGTTCTACAGGATTCAATAAGAATATGTATTCCCTGCTCCACATCCTCAATTATATCTAAAACATCAGGAAATACCATAGTAAAAGAATCACTTTATTTTTTGGTAAACCATAAAGTTCAGTCTAAATAAATTATTATGACTGGAATGCACTCAAATTTCACAGACTGGAAAAGCAAAGTTGAGGTCCACTTTCTAAGTCTAAGGATTTTCTGGTCTAAGATTTGCTTGAAAATAGTCAGTGACCCCAATTTTTATAAAGTTTTAAATTTTTTTATTGCTGCTATCTCATTACACAACCATTTATGACATTCTATAATATTTTGTAGTACACTCTTTTAAAAATCAATTCACGTAGAAACATAGGCTGCAAGGAAGAGAAACAATCTCATGGGTGTGAGAAGTGGGCCTACCAGTACTAAACTCTGGTGACTGAAAACTTTCAGGAATTTAATGGTTTCTTGATAGGAACAGAGCTAAAGATCATTTTATTGTCAGCCAAGCTGGTCTATATAGAGTATGTAGTTGTTCACTAAGACTTTATTTTCCCCATAATTCTACAGTATTATTCCTGTGACTTGGTCAGTTCTGTCAAAGAAGATGTGTTGTGCTTACCAATGCTACACCCCAGACAGAGGAAGATTGGAACAAAGACATGATAAAACAACATAAATAAATGCACAGCATAGAAGGGCACATCTCTTCTCCCTCTCTCATTTACAGAACAGACCAGGCATTCAAAGACATAAGGAAGAAAACAAATTAAAAGTAAAGAATTTTCCTCAACATTACAGCATGTAATTTTGCTGTGGAAATCATTGCACCCAGGAAATTCACAATGGATATTTATGTGGATATCAGAAAAAGAGCTTTCATGAGTGATAATAACAAGTTGTTGAAAAGGGATACTAAACTTTGTTGCTTCAGGGATCACATCAGTATGAAATGAAATTGAGTTCTATGGGTTTCCCATAATAAAGAAGTTGTGTGGCCCAAAGGCATGAGCACTGGACTGAGCCTCAGTTTGAGCTGGCTTCTACTTCCATGTAAGACCTCCTCTTGAACTTTGGGAAACCATATGTCCTGCCTCCACCTCAGTTTTCCCATCTATTAAACAAAAATTCTCAAACTAAACTAGATAATGCATATTAGGAGCATTGCAGGTTTTGTAAATTTTCTATCATTCTCGCTATTCTCAAAGCAAGGGATTTAGACCAGATGGATCTCAAATGAAGTCTCGTCATCTTTACAGATGAATTAACAGGAGCAGATTTTATATCTTTTTAAAGAAAACCCAACGGAATTAGGCCTCTGACCTGGATTTCTTAGTGTCGCCCATTTCATTTTCAATGACTGGAAATTCACTGAGGCAGAAACTGCATTTATTTTGTTTATAATATATTTATTTTAGGCCCTACTCTGTATACCAAACTTATTATTGCTTTTGGACCCAGTATTTTAATACAGTATTTAGGAAATAAATGTGGCAATGTCATAGCAGGGATTTAAAAAAGAAGGAAAGGGAAAAGAAATATAGTTTTATTTATAAGTTGATGTATAGGCACT
Source organism: Melospiza melodia melodia (assembly GCF_035770615.1). Classification (NCBI taxonomy): domain Eukaryota; kingdom Metazoa; phylum Chordata; class Aves; order Passeriformes; family Passerellidae; genus Melospiza; species Melospiza melodia. Next base: position 131,990,591 of record NC_086194.1, on the reverse strand, counting down.
GTACTATAATGGAGTTTAAATCTCAAAAGCGTTGCTTTATATTTGCTTTATAGAACTATAAGAGCCAAATAATGACATTTAAATGATCTATTCCATTAACATTGTATCATTTTGTCAATCTGGAATGTATTTTAATCAAAAGCCCCCTTGAAATGGTCTCCTTTGTTGTATTTTCTTTTTGGCTCATTTTATCAACATCTGTTATGTTTATACAATATGAATTAAAACTTCGGAATGCTGTTTGTACTCAGCTACTTTTGTTGAGAATGTAACGTCCCAGGATTGGCAGTGTTTATGTAAATCAGTGCGGCTGACACAGCCATCATAAACAAATGAGAAAATATAACAAACATATTGTTCATGGAGGAAATGTTTATTTTTAGAGTTGGCTTCAGTCTTACCAGATTGATGAAGAGTTGCTGATACCAGGGATCTGTAGCGTAGCGATTCAGCAGCATGGTTGGGCGCAACAGACTGGGCAGCTTCTCCGCTGTTGTCTGGAAAAGGCAAGAACGCATTTCTCTTTCCTTCTGTGCAGCACATTAGAGGTTCAAAAGACTCCCAGTTTGACTCCTAACAAAGACTTCTAGCAGAGCTACACCAGCAGAACTTGTCCAAACTTTATAAGTTCTTTTGCCAGTAAGACTTAAATTAGCAATTGAAATTAGAGCACTCTTCGGTTACAAATTTTTGTTTCCCTTTACTGTAACTGTATCTCTATTAAGACAATGTCAATTGTATTGGCTTAGGAGTGAGGTTTTTCATGCAGTTAAAATTCACGCACTAAGTGGTAATTACATGATAGCATAGTGCAGAAATATGCAGCAAAACTGGTATCAGCCTTCAGCTGAGCTTCAGCCATTTTCCATAGGAATAACTATTTGAGTACTGGCGCCTCATCATGCATAACTGCCCTGATCCTTCTTAACATTATTTTGCCAGCCACATTCCCATGTGCAGACCAAGTTTCAGTAAGACATGATGACTTCCCAGTTGGGCCTGTATAAATTCCTTAAATTACATTACTAGCCTTGCCTTAGAAACTCACAATTTTTTTCCACTAGGCTTAACATTTGCTATTCCTAAAAAAACCTTTGGTCATCTGTCAAGGGAAAGAATGCTACATGCTTTTCAAGTTTGAAAGCTTTTATAAACACTCATCATTCAGAGAGGTGCTATCCCATAGTGAATAAAATATTATAACAATTCTGCTATCCATAGAGAAGTCAAGAAAGAGAAGAGTGGAATGGCCTATCTGAGCAAAGAAATTCTTTTACCAGCAGTCCTGCACTTCCTGAACTTCCAGACTCTGAGTGGCATTATAGTTTATGAGATATGTCCCTGTAAGTTCTCTGATCATCCTTAAATTTAACTTGAACCCATCACTTCTTTATGTCAACCACATATGTTACATAATCATTCATGGAACACTCATCCTAAATCACCCAAATATGGTTATTAAACAAGGAAATAACTGAAAGAAGAGAGGTTACCTTCTCATAGGAGAGCAGATGAGATGGGGAGAACGATTCATCATTTGTCTTCAGTTCAGAGATGTGCTTTTTCTCCAGCAGTATGCACAGCCTTAACCTGAAGTTAGAGCAGACAGCTACATTCATTATAATGGGCAAATTTTAAACAGCAAGTACACAATGCTTTAGCATCATGATGACACCACAAGTCCTGCGTGTAGGTTTGGGTTCTTGATATAAGAAGGACATCAACAAGTGTGTTCAGGGGAGGTCAACCAGTATGGTAAAAGGCCTCAAGGACAAAACATAGGGCAGTGGCTGAAGCTGTTTCTTTTGTTCTTGGAGAAAAGAAGGCTAAGGGATGGATCTGTCACAGTCTGCAACTTCCCCAAGGACAGCAGTGGAGTGGGAGGTGCTGATCTGCTCTCTGGTGACCAGCGGTAGGACACAAGGAAATGGAATGGAGCTGCATCAGGAGCATTACTTATGGGTCCCTTCCAACTTGAGATTTTCTCTGATTCTAAAGTATTAGTGGGCTGACCACACATTTGGCTTTCCTAAACATCCATTAGTAATAGCAGCATCACACACATTTAGGTTTGGCATATTAACAGACATCACCTATCCTACATGTTCTTCTTGACCTTGTCCTTGGCAGGACCAGCTCATGAACTGTGTAGTTTGCATCCAACAAGACAATACCTGTAATAAGCAAATACAATTATCTAGATGCAAGTAGGTAGACTGTTGTTGTTTCCCTCATCCTCCTTAAGTAGCAACTACATTAAAACAAGGTCTGCCAAAATATTATGTTCTATTTTAAATCATCAGGGAAACCTTCACTCAGAGTACTGCGCTCTAGAGTTCATCAAGACATCTAATATTATTGCTGGCTTAGTAATGTTAAAAGTTTTTATAATATTATGATATTTTTATAATATGATAATTTTAATCATATTATTAATAATATGGTTAAAATAATATTATTAATATGATTTTAATAATATGATCTTTTTATAAATTATTTATAATTTCAGACCTTTCTTCAGAGTTCTACCTTTCTGCATTACACAGATAAGGCCTTGACAAGCAAGATGCATAAAATTGTTCTGTTTATCTTAGTATTTGTTTGCTACACTCACACTCACGCACACACACACACACACACACACACACACACACACACACACTCCATTCATACTATCCACTTCTCAACTTTTAACTTACATTTTGATAACAGATACCTTGGGGACTACCACAGATCTTTTTGGTTTGTAGCATACTTAACATCGTGCTAGCCTTATTTTGTTGTTACAGCTAGGAGTTAATACAGTAGTACAAAGTTGTGCAACATACTGCTAAATTATGTGCTTGATGAACTCAGAGGAGAGCAGACACCTAATCTTCATAAGGGCATCAAAAAAAATATAAACAACATACCACATGGCGTTTATGATTGGAACACCAAGTATAAACTGGGAATTTTTTAACTGAGTATTTCTGTGTCCAAAAACACTGTTTTATTCAAACCAAAACATGTTATAGGGATTTACTAGTTTTAACATAAATGTCTCCTAGGGAAGATTAGTCTGCTTCAAGGTGTTATTAGCATCCACAGCAGAGGGCTTACACTGAGGTCTTCAGCCATTTTAATGATTCCATGATTCTGTGATTCTAAGAAAACATGCCTTCCTGATCCAAAAGATCCTAGGAACTGGATATGGAAGAGCTAGGTTCAAGTCCTTTATTATGAAATGCCATTTAAAGGAAGATATTCTGTGAGATATCTTTGCATTTAGATATGCAGATATCTCTGCATATCTACCTCTGCATTTTTGTACAGATCTGGAACACACATTTGAAGAAAACTATCACTTCTATGCAAGTTAACATTGGAGAGAAGAGCAATTGACCCTTTCTCCTGAAATGGTTAGTTGTTTCACCATGTAATCTTGAAATTTTTTCCTTTTTTTTAATGGCTTTGGTCTGTCACCTAAGGTTCTCAAAGGGATTTTTATGAATAAGTTTGCCTGTGTGAGTATAACTTGTGGAAAAACATTAGAAGGAAATTAGTGGCACAGCCAGAAAATACTAGGAGTCTATCACCTGCTCCCACCTTTAAAGCACATCCCATTCACAGGACAAAGAAAGAATTGGGTATTCTTCGGAACTATCGAAACTTTATTTGTCTCAATTTAAGATCTGATTGGCTTTGGTTTTAATAAAATGTCTTTCAGATTACTAAAATAATCTGCAGCAGAGCTAATAGCTGAGCAAACACTTTGCCCTGGGCTCACATCTTCCCTCCTGGCAAAATCACCGATCTTCCCTAAGCCTCCTACAACATGCATGCCATCATATGGACATGTAGCATAGACAATTAATGAACTTGGTTTTGAGGACAACAATGAGAACACACTAATAAGGCATGCTACAACAGGCAGGACCTCTTCCACTCAGACTTTCCTCCTCATTTGGAGGAGGAAATGGAGAAAAACACAATTCACTGCAGCAGAGAGTATGGAGAAGAAACAAATCCAGTCATTCCCTATGAATTACCTTTTGTGCATTACACACTTTGTTCTGCAGGACTCTCTAAAGGTTCACATTCTACAGTCTTTCACAAAAAAGGTCTGTAATCATTCTAAGAGACATAAATACAGAGATCTAAATTATGCTCCGAGGTCATCATGCACAGCTCCAAGAAGTCTACTTTAAGAAAGATCACTGGGCCAGGAATACTCCCAAGACTTTAATCCTAACATATATAGACAGCAAGTGTGAAAGTTATGATCCACCCTGATCCTCAGCCAGACTCTTTTGCTCAGGTCCAAAACACTGTTCAGGTCTGTAGTCCAGACTGTGCTATCTTCCACTTGAACATGATGCTGGAATTAAGGAAGCAGTAACATTTACCATGAGCTGAAAGAGCAGAAACATTTGTTCATCACCAGTGGTTTGTTGGCTGGTTTTGGCAGCTTGCAATTTGCTCAGCGCCGCTCTTAACTAAACCCAGCAGGGAGTCACTTAACAAAACTTAGAAAAGTGTGAGAGAAATTTGGATAGTCAAGAAAAAAGCACACACAAACACAATGAAGGAAATCGTTGGAACATTTCTGATAAGAATCCAAGCCTATTAAAAACTGCCATGCTATGGAGAAAAATGAGCATACATTATTTCACTTGGACTTCCAGAAGTCAGGCTCCAGAGGTATAACAACATCATTCTTTGATGTTACATACAACATCCTTCCTATCACATCATCAAGCTTTAGAAAGCAGACCAAACATGTTTCTTGCACTATTTTGTGAGGTTTAACAGGAAGTGCTAAGATTCAGACTTGGACTCTGCAGTTGTTCCTATACTCTTTATTTATTTAAGAAGGAAGAAAACTCTAAAGGGGGGAATCTCATTTCAAAGATACCCTGGCAAGGCATTGCAGTAGTTTCATGTGCTCTATCTGTTATAAAGCATGTATCATGAAGATACACCTAATTAAGATAACACATTATTATTCCAATATCCACATGTCAGTTTTGGCATGGAAGTCGGGAATGAAAAGTATCTGACAGCTGATTGTGTCACTCTTCTTGTCAAGATGGCCAATTATCTGAGGAAACTACAAATTCTAAATATTGGGTGACTGACATAAAAGCAACTACAGCTCCAAAGTAGCTGCAAATGAACAGAAGGAACATTAAAAGGTGATGCAACTGGCAAAAGCATTTAGGGCAGGACTCTCCTAAACAGAACGGATAAAAAAGCTACAAAAGGGACAAGGGGAGGAGGGAGAATTAAAGAACATGAAGCATCATTTTTTCATTTACTTTAGAAAGCTTTAGGCTTGTTTCTCCTGCCTTAATCCACCAAAAGTACCTGGCTTTTTTTGGATGTTTTATAGCTGATTTTATCTGTTGTTTTGGCCAATATTCAATGCAATCATTTGCCTGACTTGAAATAGTGTTGTACTTTTTTAAACTTGTAAAAAAGAGTATTCTGCATATGGTGAGCTGGACAGTAGATAAGGACTAGGTCATCACATATCAGGAACTGTTTTAAATCAACCAAGTCTTCATCTTACACAATAAAATCTCAGGGTTACAGGGTTGTTTCAGGTTAGGCAGACTTAATCATTACTGTTTACTTAATATTTCCTTCTTAAAATGAAGAGGGAGCATTGCATGAATTTTTGGCATCTTACCTAAAAGATGATAAAAAGGTCACTATCAAGTACTAGGCTGAGGTTTTCCAGAGCAAAGATCAAATTCTGTCTATGCTACAGCTTTTCAAAGGATACTGAGCAAATATTTAATCTCTGTACCTCAGTTTTCAAATCTTTCAATACAGAGATTTCATCTATGTCAGGGCTATGTTTTGTTATATACTCATTACTGTTAATACTCATTACTGAAGTTACCACTTGTCAGGTTTTACAGGCAACATCATCACGGTGAATGAGCAGACAGCAAGTCCACAGTCTCAACATGAAAATGTGAAGGCAGCTGTTAAAAAATTGTAAATGCAAATTTTATTTTTCAGACATGCAGAAAGGCTAGATTTTAGAAACGTATGAAGACTTAAAATCAGATTTGTATTTCCCTACAAGCTGGCTTGCTGCTAGGCAGACTTTGAATTTCAGAGGAGCCTACCACACATTTAAATGGCAGGACAAGCATGTGATCAGTCTTTCCATTCACACACCAGTTTTCCCCATGCCTATATTTGATTTCGACATTTAACAACCCTCTGCACTTGCCTAAAAGCCACCCACATGCTGCAGTGTGGCTGCATACGTTTTTAATTTGGCCTTTTGGGTTAGCACACAGCCTCTGCAACACTCCAGTTTTCCCTGCAAAGGGCTCCATCACAAAGCCCTACAGCACCTGCACAATTATTTGTAAGGCCAAGCAGGCCTACTTATTTTAAAAGTATCATATAATGTTGTTCTTTGGAAGAAACTTTTCGCACTTTAGACATGAAATAAAACCACTGCCACAGACTCTATAAACCTTCCTCCATCTGTGTTATTCATGAGCTACAGTGCCCCAGAACCCTGACAATGCATGGGAGGATCGTAACGTCCAGGGCTTTTGTTGAGAGTACTGAATTCCATTTATTTAAATAGGCAAGATTACTGTATGGTGTATCATTGAAATTAACTAGAGCAGCTCTTCAAAAGCAGGAGGCTGGACAGTAAAAACAATCAATGTGCTGACAGACTCTACTCTCTAACATGAAAACCAAGTAATCACACAGGCACTTTGGTATTGCCGTCAGATATTGCTCTCAGCTCCCTAGCCTGCACACCTAAAAATAGTTTTCAAGTCCTTAATGTGCTTCCCCTCCCCTTTTTTCTTCTTTGCTGGCTGAGTTCAGATGAAGCCTTCTAACCACTGCCAAGGGTGTTTCTAGCTTTGATCATACCTGGTAGAATCACTGTTGCCCAGAACATACAGCAAAGGCACAGTGAAAAGGAAGGGGGGAAGTTGACCATGATTCTCTGGTAAGAAACAAAACCCCATTTTTATCTCCATTTATTGCATGAACTTAGCAGACTTCTGCATTTGATTGAGTAACTTTGCATTCTTGGGATCTAAACTTAGCAATCTCTCCACAACTGTGCCAGAGGGAAAAGGCTCTCCAATGATCTTTCAAACCCATATCAGTTATTTTGGAAGTGCCAGCAGCAAGGCTGTCACAATATTAAGGTAGGTATCTAGCTCAGTAGTTAATTTATGAATTAAATGTTTCAGGTCTCCATTAATCTTTAACTTTCCTTTCTCTAAGCTGTTGCTCTGCATCACTACTGGAGGCAAGTACCTCTTCTCTTGCTAACGAAAATAAAAGTATTACCTTATTAATACAGTGTGTGAGGACTCTCTGAACCATGTGCATGTACAAGCCTTGAGAGCAGTGTTTCATTAGTCCCAGCTGGGAGTGCAGATTAAAGAAAAATGCCAGAAACCATACCTAGAGTCTGACATATCTATGATATGTTGCAATGCCTGATATGTTCTGTGGGAAAGGAGATCTATATGCTATACTCAGTTTCACTGAAGTGCTTGGCAGAAAGCATTCCTGACTCACAACAGTGTCTGTTCACTGGACTGGCCAGAGGGAAGTCATACCTAATAAACTGCCATAAAATACACATGCACACACCACTTTGGATCATTGATTTCACTGCTAAAGGATGTTACTGTGTATTACAGCTTTAAGTTTTCAACTTTGTCATATTTTCTAAACTCTGATCTCTTCAATTTACTTTCAGTTATGTGACATTCCCCTTTAGCAGAGCGAAAGCATGCATTAGCTAAACAATGTGGTTTGGATTTAGCGTTCCCATGCATCATTGTGAAAATGTTTGTCTCAGCAATAGTGTCATTATTGTTACTGGGAACAGCTGCTCTACTATGTCTTCTGACTGAGGAGAGCAGAGTATCTCCCTTCCCATACCACCTCACAAGCAGGGAATCTAAAGCAGGACCATTGAGTAGAAGTAGTTCTTGAGCACACACTTCTCTGTACCTGGCTTCCTCCTACCACAAAAGAAGCCGAAAGTACAGGAGCACAGCAAAGAACAGCAGCAAAATAAATATTGCCAATATTTAGAAATATAAATAAATACAGATATGAAGTTTGGCTCCCTCCTCTGGCAGTTCTTCTGGATCTGGACTGGGGATTAACCTGAGTGAGGGAGAAATCCTCCTCACTCAGGTGCAGCTTTCTGGCAGCTCAGCTCCATTAGACATGACATCCTTTGAGCGAGAATTGGAGCAGGGAGTTTGCTGCTGATCAAGCGGATGTTTAATATCTCCCTTGAGTTTCTGAAGTGGAAAGATGTAGCTCTCAGCATTCTTGCCAGCGCTCCCAGCCCTACTGAAGTCAGTTTCCACGTCCAGATCTACAAGAGTGCTGGAGTCCCGCTGGGTTTGCTGGGAGCATCCCAGCGGCAATGCGGTGCTCTGCAGGCCTGTGCAGCTCGGCTCAGGCCAGCTGGACATTTTTAGGGAAAGCTTACAAAACATATTTGTGTGATTACACAGAGCAGCAGGCTTTAACTCACCTTTCAGAACAAGACCGTCAGAGGTAATTAAGTTTTATTTTAAGATGGATCGAATCTGGTTTCCAGGGTATTAAAACTTTTGAAATGTCTTTGGATGGGAAGCCATGTTTTCAGTCAGTAAATGTTTCTGCAAGTCCAGCCTCTAGTAACATTTTAGCTACAGGAAGACCACAGCTTTTGGATGTATTTTAACTTTTGAAAGGATCTTAGATTCCCAGCTTTGTCATGAAAATTTAGTACTGTAAACACTTCTTTTGTATCAAACAAAACTTAAGTAAGGTAATCACACAGTCAATACACTCTTGCTTTGCATATCCATAACATACAATCATAAAACCATAGAATGGTTTGGATTGTAAGGGATCTTAGAGATAACCTAATTACACCCCTGCATAGGGATGGACATCTCCCATAGACAAAGGTGGTCAAGGACCCATCCAGCCTGACCTTAAATGCTTCCAGGGGTGGGGCATCCAAAGGTGATAAAACAGTTTGAACAAGCATGGTAAAGTACAAGCATTTTTGACAACTTAATCTTCTGTATTTTATTTAAATTTCTCTTTGGGTTCAATGTACCTATTTCAATCAACCACAAATGCTGAATTTCCAGTAAACTTGATGGGTGAGAAGAGATGGGGTTTCCTAGGGGAAAAAATACACACAAAAACGCAGACACAATGCCAAAAAATGTCACATCCCCCTACAGAAGTAGCATAAAACCAAGTTTTACCCACTTCTGCTTAGACAGTTATATTCTGTACAGTCTGCTTACCATCAGAGATATCGTGGTTTCTGCATAATTACTTTATCCCAGTCAAATTAAATCAAGCAAAAAAAAATTTTCCTTCATCTAAAAGATAGACAAACAGAATGCAGAGTAATGGTTAACAGCTGTGTAGGTAAGAATACAGAGGCAAGCACAGGGAATCCAGCCCTCAGCCTGACAGGAGGAGAGTTACGTATGGTACAGATCTGAGAGCCTCAGGTGTGAACAGAATGGCTTATTTGTTATGGTAAAATTCCCAAACAGGCTACTCAGTGGTATTTGTCAACCTCGTATTTTCTCCAGGAAAATTGTCTCGCAGCTGTGTTCAAGGCAGAAATTAAGATTGCTGGGCAGCATTCCAGCTCTTACTCTCTTCACCATTTTTCCTCAAAGGACACAGAGGGGACAGCTCCTGGTCTAACAAGACTCCAACGTGCACCTGCTTTACTTCAATGGACACCAGGAGGATTTAACCACAGTACGGAAAAGCTGCTCCCTAATTTTCCTTGGCAAAAGTGAAGACACAGGCAAAAAAGGCCACCAACATCAGAACAGTCCCTGGGAGGAACATGGTATTCATCAGTCACAAATACACAGGAAACCTGCATAAAACAAGGAATAAACAACATGCCAGGAAAAAAGCACCTAGGTAGAGAACACATTGTCATCCATTACTCATGCCTGTAGAGGGAAGCAATCAGAGGATGCAAAGCATGGCAGCAAAGGTGTTGCTGCTGATCATGGAGTATCATCACCCTCCATGTTATATCCCAGACATGTTCACAGACAGGGAAAAGAAATTCATTACCTACAGCTTTTCTCCTCAAATCCTCCATGTCTTCTGGTTTTACTGCGCTTTACATTATGAAGTAACCTCTGGCAAAGAAGATGGAGCAGCAAAACACAAGTGATGATATGTCTAATCTCTTCATCATGTCAAAGAACCACTTCATTGCCCCACAATGGCCCTGCACCAGCACATTGTAACATATGTGGAAATTAAAAAATAGCTCTTTTTTCAGATTTGGTCTCACAGAAATTAGGCAGAAGCATAACTCTATCTTTTCCCACTGGAGCAGGATCTGGAGCCACAATCTAGAGCAGCCAAGACAAAAGAGAGCCAAGGGACCTCCCAACAACTCCTCAATATGCATTTACAGCCTCATGCTGTTTCTCTGGCAGAAACAGCCTGGGAAGGAAGGCAGTGGTCCTATCCTCAGGTCACTCTGAAGAATGAATTCCACCTAGCCAGGAGGGCATGTCATTGAGGGCATGACATTTATGGCTCTCAGCAGACTCAGGGCTAACACATTCATAAACAGCTCAGCTCAGCTGCAGTCACTGGGGGGCAACAGGGGAGGCATTTCAGCTGCAGTGAGAAAGAATAGCCTGTTTTGTTCTGATGTGCAAGTATCATCACTACTGTGGGAGAAATGAAGGGGGACAGCCAGTTCCTCAATCCTCTGCGCTGCACACAGTAAATCGATCAACCATCAATGCAACAAGTTCACCACCAAGTTCTGTGCATGCCTGGGAAACCCTTGCAGGGTTCAGTTTGAAGAAGATGTAGCCACACGTTCCTCAGACTGAACTCTGCAAGGGTTTCCCAGGCATGCACAGAGCTCTTACTGTGGCAAAGTGTCAAATGTATTACTCTGAGGAGATCTTTGTTTTGGAAACTTGCTTCTCAGCTACAGCTTGCTTCCTCTTTAACAGTTTTAAGGCCAAGAAGTTTTCTTTAGTAGTTGCTTTTGTTTTTATTTTCCACTGCTTGCTCAGCTGGGGAAGATAACAGTTTCGGATTTAGGTCACCCATGGAAAAACGTGTTTGGTGATCTCATGCTGATCCCCAGTGGGTAACCATCCAGATCACAAAGAATAGGAGAAAAATCTAGCCCAGCTAGGCAGATCTGGAGGATCTGGGGGAGAGGGGAAGGCACATGTTTTTCTTGAAGAAAATTGGAATATCTACCTGTTTGCTACAGGCCAACACTAAGGTGCATTTGTATGCAAATTCCAGCCAACATTGCTTGGCCACCATCCTTGCTTTTGTAGGAACTGGCATTGACCTTTTTTCTTCAAAGGGTCAGAATCATTCATATGTGTTATGAAACATAACAACACTTCATCCCTATACAGCAACTCTCATTGCTACAGTTTCCAAGTGTGGCCAGGTACTGAATAACTTTTACATTTGGACCAAATTTACAGTGTTTTGTCCATGCTTATTTAATGAGAAAAAAATGGTACAAAAACATATAAATGAGAAACATTATTAAAAAATTATGAGCTGCCACTGCCTTGATGCAAGCTTGGCAGATTGTTTGTTTCTTTCCCTTCATTAGCTTGTTACTCCATTCTTTTTAACGTAATAACAACATTTTTGTCCCAGAGAGGAAAAAACCCAACAACCATATTTGAGAATCAATAATTACATCCAAGGCAACTCTCAACAAAAACACCATGGCAATTATTTTTTACATCTTCCCCAAGCCACTTTTTTAAGATATGTCAGGCAAGTCACACATCCTCCACTTTCACATAATTGATGTACAGGATGGGTAAATAACTTATCACTTTTCTGCTGTGGTCACATCTGGTCCATATGGGATTTCCTTGGGTCCCATGGGGTAAGAAGTTGAACAGCACCCTTCTCCTTTAAGGAGTTCACAGCATTTGTCATCTTGGTCTTGAGAGCTACGTGCTGCAAGAGCTGTAATTTTATGAGTAAGATGGAAAACCTAAACCCTAACTGCTTCTGGTCATGAACACACAAATTCCATGACACATCACATTACTGGAGATTTGTTTAAGAGGGTGTCTGCAGAACATTCCTTTCCCAGTGTCGGTGAGAACAGCAGAACACCAAAGTCACCTGTGGTCCCTGCTGGGAACAAGGCATTCAGAATTCATCATGAAAGTCCTCAAGCCACTGGGCAAACACTGGGGCAAGAAGGGGTGTTGTCACAGCACCCCAGAATACAATTCTTGCTCCCAAATAACCTCTCTGTATGTATTTTCCTGGAGGGAGGTACCGACTAGCCAAAAAAGCTATTTGATTCTTCTTTGTCAACCATTTTTAATATTATCTTGGTTTTATTCAAAACAGTCTAACAGCAGTTCATTTATGCTGAAAGTGACAGGGAAACAAACTTCTTCCTTTATCCCTTTGAAAAAGTTCCAACAGAATGTATCAGCAAAGAACTCTGAGGACAGAAAACCACAAGCCCGCCAGAATTTTCAGGGAGCATCAGCTTTTCTCTACAGGCACCTCTCTTTGGAGTGTCCTAGTATCAGCCTTCCTTTACACCTTTTTGCTTCCTGCTACACCAATTTGCTCTGCATTATAAAGCACAACAGTAATTACATGAACTCTGCATATGCCTCAGCAGCTTGGGCCTGTAAAATGAATTTTGAAGGAACTTCAGCTGTAGCTGTTGCTAGTGTGCTTTCTAGTTTTATTGCTGTGAACAGGTGAGAACTAAAAAAGCACACTAGTTTATGTTCTATAATATCTTCAGACTGGTACACACGGCAGACTACCACTCAGAAATTTAGATTTTGGGGCCTTAGCACATTTTGTATTAATTATGTTTATGATAATATCACTGTGAGAAAGCAAGCATATGTATCATACAATACTGCACTTATTGATGTCTTTACTCCTCCAGGCCACTGAAACTCAAAGAATTCCCACTGTACAATTCTCATTGCAAGGAGATATTTGTCTTCCTAAAAGGAAGACAAACTGTTTCACTTGTCACTGAAGCAAGTTCAAAATTTTTATTAAGTATTCACTCAGCTGCTGGTAGTTCATCCTTGAAAATTTGCTATAAAGTCCTAATCAAATCTCCACCAACGATGCACAGATAGTTTTTTCCAGGATCCACGTTAACAGAAAAAAACACTTTTATCCTTGCTTGCTCACGGGTAGCTCCAAGTGCCATGCAGTCAAAGTGGATAAAAAAGGAACTCTGTACAAGAAAAGATATAGAATACTACAGCCATTCAGGACAAAAGAAACCATGAAAATTATGAAAACTTATAATATTACAAAACAAAACTGGCTATCTGTTTTTATTACATGTGTCCAGTTTTATTGATGTTGGGAACAGAATTCATCGGGCTTTGCTGTGTGAACTCCAATGCAGTAGGAGGTGCATATGCATCTTCTCCTTTTCTCTAGGATACTCAAACTGGAAATTAAGTCACTGCCTCTCCCACTCATGACCCACCACTCAAAGGACAGTCTTAATATCCCTTCCTAAAAGGATGAATTCACTCTTGCTGTCATATGAAATACAGTACCACAAAAACTTCATTTATCAGGAGATTTTATGTGCCTTTTGAGAGTGCCCCATATGGCAAGGATTCCTTTAGTCTGATTCTTGTTTACCCTAGCATGTTACTTCCAGTGACTTTGTTGCTTATCTTGTCTGTAATATGATTTACGTTAACTCATTTCCTGTAAAAGCATACACTAATAAAATGAAAAAAAATGTGAAGAAAGAGCGGGCCAGCTTTGAATTGGCATGGGAAATGTCATGAGTAACTGGAATCAAATCCTTTTAAATTACTGTTTCAGTGAACCTTTAAGGCTCCAAAGGGCATTTTTCCCTTTTTGTGCTGTTCCCATAAGATCATTTCATTCTTGCTCTTTCCATAAATTCCTGATGCAATAGATGGCCTTGTGCTAGAAAGGACCTGGGTCCTTTCTTTAAAGAACACCTGCTTTTCATGCTAAAGAAAGTAAGAAAGAGTTTCATATACATCCCAAATAACCTTCACAAACAGATGCTTAAATAAAAAAAGAAATCATCTGATAAGCAGCCAGAAACATCGCATGACATCAATTTGATACCATTTTTACCTTTTAATAGTTCCCTGGAACACCTCTGCTCGTTCTGGCTTGGGCCTGCAAACCTCTGGGAATCGGCCATGGTTTGTATTTGCAAGGAGCCAAGCCAAGGAGGCAATGTTTTCCTTCAGGTGGGGGGCTCTGACGCCAGGCTCCATGACGTCCCTGGCAGAGAAGAGCTCCAGGTTCAACCTGAAAGACACAAAGCAGACGGCCAAAGGATTACTTAGTAAACAGGAAATGGCATGCTGCACCACGTTAGCGTTTGACGAGTTTATAATGTGTTAGTAAATTACTTCAAGATGGAAATCAATCTGCTTTATTTGCAAATGTAAAAAAAAAAATGTAATTACCCAATAAAAGTGCTTATCAAGCATTGCCTTGCTTTGTGTGAGATACGTGATAAACTCTACCATATGCATGACTTGGTCATCCTAGGCAGGATGTCGTAAGACCCACTTATCAATTTGCATGACTTTTCATGGTAAAAAAAGATTTTTAATCTGAGCTGAAATCCTCTGGAATTCTGGATGATATCAAATAGATTAAAGTTAAGCGCTTTGGAGAAATTCATGCTTACCCTTATCATTGCAATAGGGTTGGTTTTTAGCAGCAGTAGCAGCAGCTAGAAAAAGTGCCCTTTCAAAGATAGTTCACAAATCATGTACAGACATCGTGTACAGACTCTTCCAGTATTTTCTAATAATTTTCATGTTCTAGGCAAAGTTTCAGGAAATACGAATATACAAAATTGAAAAACGTGTACCCCCTATTTCTGAAAGTTGGGTGAAATGGAAAATAAAGATACTTTCTGCAAAATTTAAGAGTAATTTCTATGGAATTATAGTAGGCCACAATCTTAAAACTGAAATCAAGTAACTGCTCTAGTTATAAGCTTGTTTCATCATTTCTGTTTTCAAAAAAAATACCATTAATTATTCTGACTATCATCTGGACACACCATAAGCCAGAACCTCCTGGTCAGAAACAGGCTGACACAAACCACAGACAGAGACAACTGGAGCATACATTTGCCCACATCCTGTTTTACCATGGTACCTTTCATCCCTGTGGTAAAAGTAACTCTTTCCATATGCTATTAATTATTGTCCTCCCTCCTGACAGACACGAGGCTGATTTTCAAGCCAGTTATTCTGATGGTTTGTTATATGACCACCTGTCTAAGAGTAAATGAGCTGAGAAGACAATGCACTTCATACGTGGCACCTACAAAGCTGAGGTAAGTTTCTTCTTCTAAACTGGGATGGATTTAAATGAATCCCAAAAAAAATAGTCCTATAGTCTTATGTGCATCAAAACACGTCATACCCATCCCCAGTTATATGAAACAGACTGCAGGCAATATAAATTTGGAACATCATCTTATTATAGAGCCACATTTCAAGGGACCAAGAACAAAATTTATGGAAAAAATTAACCTCTTTGAACTGCATTTTGTTTCTGAGTTAAAATGAGAAGCAATTTACCTTGTAAATCAAAGTGGTTGGGTGGAGAATAAACAAAATTTTTAAATCCTCAAGAGATGTGTTTTTTCGTTCTTAACCTCATTGAGTTCTACCAATTAATGAAGTACAAGTGGTGAAACTCAAAGGGAACCATAGATGCTCACAAGCTGCTGTCAGAATTGTGCCACTGTGTCTGCTTGTTGTGTAAATCGCTCCACCAAAGGAATTTCATTGTTCCTAAATGAGTAGATTCCTGCTCATCCTTCACCTCTTTTCCATTTCCATAGGCCAGATAAAAATCTATATTTGCCTGCCTTTAAGCTTTGTCTAGGAATATGATAGACCTAGCACAGTGAACACAATGTGAAAACATGATTAATGATAATAGCTACTTCCTGAATCACGTGAACTATGTACAAACCCTAAATAGTTTTTTAAATAAGACCAGTGTGAATACTGTTTCATTCCAGCAATTTCTAGAGTGTAATTCTTAGCAGAAATAAGAGTGTAGATTTTCAGTCTTCTCAACTTCACAATTTTTCTCTGTTGCATGGAAAGCAAATATTCCACGTTATTGTAGAAACCTATGAAATATCCTTCTGTTTTGTCAAATCAACCACTTCTAAAAATGTGAGGGATATCTCATTATATGCTTCTGTGATCTTGGTTTTGTCTGGTATTATGAAGTGTGTGTATTGCCTACATCCACCATACCCTTGCATTATCATCAGTGAGCTTTTGCAGAGGTAAGAGCACACAAAGGACTGTGCTGATTCACTACTCATCATCAGTGACTTTTCTTTCATGAAGTCTTCTGTCTGTCAGTGTAAGGAATAACTTTGCTTTGAGGATGTAGGAAACAAGCAGGCAAAAGAGTTGTTTTATGAAAGACTGTTACAAGGCCAAGGCATCTTCTAAAAGAATTGGCTAAAGAAAGCCTTTACCAATATATTGCTTCTCAGGTAAGCACAAAGCCAAACTGTAGTGGCACTTGTAGGATCATAAGAATCAGGGATTGTTCAAGTCAGAAGGGATCTCAGCAGTTCTCTGGACCAGCCTCCTGCTGAAGGTGGGCTCCACCATGAGCTCAAACAATGTGCATTTCTCCTGTCAGGTCTTAAGGACTTCTAAAGCATGAAGCCTGTGCAACCACCTCGAGCAGCCTGCGCCACTGCCCCAGTGTCCTCATGGTGGGAAGATATTTCCTCATATCCAGTATGAACATCTCTTTTCAACTTGTGCCATTTTTCCTTGTCCAACATGCCCCATTGTGGAGACCGTGGCTCCATGTCCCCAATGGTTCCCCATAACTATGGGGGTGGAGAGGAGGGGACACACTGTTAGGGGCCTCCAACCCCATAGCTATGGGAATGAGGAGGAGGAGGGCAAACACTGTTAGGGGCCTCCAACCCCATAACTATGGGTGTGAGGAGGAGGAGGGCACACACTGTTAGGGGCCTCCAACCCCATAACTATGGGGGTGGAGAGGAGGGCACACACTCTTAGGGGCCTCCAACCCCATAGCTATGGGGGTGAGGAGAAGGAGGGCACACACTGTTAGGGGCCTCCAACCCCATAGCTATGGGGGCGAGGAGGAGGAGGGCACACACTGTGAGGGACCTCCAACCCCATAACTGTGGGTGTGAGGAGGAGGAGGGCACACACTGTTAGGGGCCTCCAACCCCATAACTATGGGAGTGGGTAGGAGGAGGGCACACACTGTTAGGGGCCTCCAAAGCCACCTCATCTCCAGGATGAACAATCCCCAGTTGTGCAGCCTCACAGCATGAGCGGTCCAGCCCCGACCATTCCAGTTTCTCAGCATCTGCCGTTCTGTTGAAAGCATACTCCACTGCCTCCAGGCAGTGCATGTCCCACTAATCAGCACCCTCTAAGGCAAACCACCCCACCAGATATTTTACCATCTGACTGTTCAGCCTCTAGACTGAAGACGTTGGATACGAGAATATGGTGGAAAACAGTGTCAGAAACTTTGCTACCCTTCACAACCACAAGCTTGCCCAAAAGCTTCCCAAAGGAGCTTTGCTCAGCTGGTGAGTGCCACTGCTGCTGCACGCTTGTGTTGATGCAACAAAGGCCTTGGTTTAGAAATGCAGTTTCAAGCAAGAACATTTCATTTACCATGCTGGAAATGCCTTTTTATGGAATAATGCAGGGTACTTACATTTGGATTTTATCAAGTAGGCCTGTCTTACTTTAATAAATTTACCTCAAAGAGAGACACAGAGCTGTAGCCACACTACAAAAATAGATCGAGTGTAAATTTTTCTTTTATAGGACATGTGAGAACATTTTCTCCCAAAACATAACTCACTATACTAGCATAATGTGTTAAAGTACTAAGGCTATTTCACCAAAGTTATGATATCCAAGTTTCAGGTCGCTTTCAAGACCACATCCATGGGACTGGATATAACATGGAATGAAGACAATCTGCCTTATGATGTAACTGAAAAAGTCATTTGGTAAGAAGCCAGTATTCCTGAATGGCAAACTGTCTTGAAATGATTCATGAAAATGTAGTTCAGACCCTGTTGCTATTAAATCCAATGGAAGTTTTCCCACTGAAATAAATTGTTAAGGATCTAACCATAACAGATCTAATCATAACACGGAGGTTTCCTTAGACAACCTGCAGTACAAGGGAGCTTTTCTTCAAATAGATTTATTCCATATTTTATGTAAGTTTCAGATTATTAAAAGGACTTAAAGGTGGGTAGGAGAGAAGCATAATCCTAATTCAAATACTTGACAAGGATTAAGGTGCATGAGAACACAGGCAACATTGCTTGCTTGGATTTATTCACAGACTTTCCTTCATCTGTTTTAGGCCGATTCTCCCCTTTTTTTCCTTCTGCACTGAGAATGTTTACTCATTGACTAGCCACAGGCCATCCTGCTCAGGACAGCTCTAGGTTTTATTTGGGCTTCTTGTAAACCACTGTTTTACTGCCCTGACTGACCACTGCATCTTGTATAAATAGTTCTCAGGAGAATGTTTTGGGGGTTGCTTAATACTTGTGGTGGTTTTTTGTCTGAGTATGGTTAGAAGTTTGAGCAATTAAGAGGATAGGCTCATTAGCTAAGGGGAACTTCTCAGGTTGGACGATGTTAAAATTGCTTGCCTGTGTTATGAACATTGACAAGTACTATTCTGTTCTAGTCTCCACTATTCATGCATTTTCTGAGATTAGAAAGTTCTTTTTTTTAATACATTTCGTTTTGCTGGAAAAACAGAATATTCATTCTAATTTTGAACAAGCCACATTGCTATGATGACCTGTAGCTGCTACTACATTATAAATACAGTTTATTTATTTATATTAGCTTACTATCTATCACCTTTCAAGTTACCCCATTATGAACAAACTCACAACATCACAGGAAATTGCTTACATTTAAATACAAATTCTTTTTTTCCTTGCCTTAAAAGTCATAAAAAAGATTTCTACATACTTGTCACAGGCAAACCAATTTTCTTTTCAACAAGACATTTAGTGAAAACAAACTATGAAAAAGCTTATCCAAAAATTACATGCCAATATGGATCTCACTATGTAAGAGAGTAGTACATAAGTAGTGCAAAAATGTTAATCATGTGCAGATGACTAAATTCAGTAGTTTTTCAAGTAAGGTGTGTGAAAAATAAAGGGTTTTTTAGCATGTTCATAGAATACCATTGAGATCAATAAAAGGAAACAGAAAAGCCTATAAGACCTCCTTACACTGGAAAAGAGCACCACTTTAATTAAATTTAAAATTGATTTGCTCCACACAGTGCTAGCCCATGAAATAGACACATTTAAGCTGATTTAAAGTTAAATTAAACCTATAAAATCTCTGTGTGCTTTGATGTAAGTGCATGCATGCTATGATGTGCTTTTGTTTAATTAGCTCTACTGAAAATCACTCTTCAGTGGAACTTTGCACGACAGACCAGGCCTACAACTCCTTGCTGTCTCTAGTTGACCACTAAGCTAAGTGAGAAATCCTTATGGCTAATTCAGGAGCCAGAAGTTTTTCAGGGTTCAGACTCCCTTCAGAATATCTACAAATATTTACATTGACTGTAAGACAGCAAGCTTCCCAGCATTCCCTGATTCTGGCTCCCTCCATATCCTTAAATGAGGGGACAGTTAGCTATTCAGTCTAAAGGCCCTTTGGTAGAACAGCACTTACTGTGAAATGTGTTGTTTGGGTTAGCTGAATGTCTCCCTGTCACTTATTTCCCAGAGAGGATTTGAGAGTTATATGTGTTTAACTACTGTACACCAAAGAAAAATGGATTTCCACAAGGTCTCATAATCTGCTGGTAAATTGTCTCTCTCTAATGCTTGAAAAATTGCATAACAAAAAAGAAACAAAGGTCAGAGATTAAAAAGTCTCTGTGTTTTGGAAAAAAGATGGATTGGGACAAGAAGGATGAGATGTGGGAAAGATTGAGAAAATGTTGAGTGTTTGGAGATTTTCTTCCAAGAGTTTGCTTTTCAACTTCTTTACCTTTTTTTCCTTCATTCTTATGAAGTTTTTCCCAGCAGCACCATCAGTATAAAATACTGCTAAGTGAGAAGAACAACAGCTCCTACCCACTTTGTATAGATGCAGTTGTTTATGCGAGGGCATTTAGCTACAAATAAATGAATTAGGATGTGCATGTGACCTTGGGATAAACAGGTAAAGGATCATGGAAGTGGATCCACATGCTTGAACTATCAAAACAGCAACTTAACCACTACAGCCTCAATTCCCCACCTGCAAAGCCATAGGTAAAATATAAGAGTCATAGTTCTTGACTAAGTTTTCACCCTACATGTCCAAAAACAAATTACAAATTGTAATTAGCAGCCTTCATTAGCCATGTCAGTATTTAGGGGAGTACAGGCATCTAAATATTCAGAGCTATTGACAGTGCCTGCTCACTGCTTCCACCCAAACCTGAATGCATCTAAACTCAGTTGGTGTTTCTGTCCAGAACTGAGCATTTCTCCATGTCATTAGTAGCAGGTGTGGAAATGTCTCATTTCCAACAAGCAGCTGTCTGGCGCACATCTGGTCTCACCAGCTCTGCAGGTCCAACAGAAGGTGCTGCGCCGTGGCCACTGAAGAGTGGCATCCAGCAGACATGACCTGTAAAAGCCCACTTTTGGTAGAAACATCAGAGAATCCAAAATAGATTCTCACCTCAGCTGTGGGGATTGATTATGAGCCCTCACCTGGGATCTCCAAGACATGGGGGATGAAGCAGCACCCAGGTTCTCGGGGGCCAGGAGCAAACACCCTCCTGCCAAGGCTGCTCAGCTGAATGGTCAGGAGACAAGGAGCCCTGCAAGTAATGCAAAGCCAGCTCAAGAGAGAAAATCTATGATTATGTGTAAGTGTCCACAGACAGAAGGATCCAGTGTCAGATTAGCTATCTCGATGTCCAATGGGCTAACCCTAGAACACATTGCTGATTATTATTTTATTAAGAATGGCAATGATTCAGCTATCTTTGTGTTTTCCAAGTTATTATCTAAGCCTCTACTAATCTTTTCCAAAAACAAAAGGGTTAAGCTTGTGTTAAATCCATCTGCCCTGGCATTATAACCAATGAGAGGCGAAGAAAGTAATTTCTCAAAAAGACACCAGTACAAGCTATCTAAATTCAAAGAAATATTTCAAATAAACTTCCATAGGAATGGAGAAGAGAGAAGTGAGAGAAGCAAGTAAATTGGGCACTAAAATAAATGCCTTGTGAATTTGCTTATAACCAAAGAAACAGGGAAATGCATCTTCTCTGGATGAAGCATTGCAGAGCAATTTCCAAGGGAAATTCGCAAAGTACTAAGCTGGCTTTTGCAGTTTGAATGCAAAGACATGATGAGTTTCTTGAAAACGTATGCCAAAAAACCTAATCCAAACTGGAAAGAAGAGAGGAAATCTCCTATGAGACAGTTTTTATAAAAGCTTCATTCAGGGCCTCCACCCTCATGTACTGCACCAGCCACCTTAGTTTTTCCACTCTCCTTGGTCCAAGAAAGCACCGACTAGTATATTAAAAATTCTGGCTTTAAAATTTTTGGGAATGGACAGTGACAGCTGTATCTGTTTTAATAATCACAGGCACAGATTATCAGCTGATGTTTTAGTCAAAATGGGCATTGAGATTTAGGTCTAATGGATTACAAAATGAGTAAACTAAAGTAACACAGATGGAAAGAAAAAAAATAACAAATATTTCAAATTTCTCAATCCCTCTGAAAATCAGACACTTTGTAGTGGAAAAGTGTAGTCAGGTTATTAAAACACAACATTAGTTACCTAGAGATACAGATTACACCCTGTTCCCAGTCCAGTAAATATAGGGTTTTGACATTTTTAATCAGAATTTCAAGCAAAAGCACTTCTCCTTCCAGCTGTACAATCAACTTCCATGGGAAAGGCATTTAACCCCTCCAACTTCAGCATTCCCTTTTCTAAAAAATCTATATCCCTCTTATAACTCTTTCACATTAGGAACCATAAATAATTTTTCATAAAAACACTTTGAGCTACAAATTTCTACAAACTTTCATAATTTTAAAAAAATTCTTTTAACTAATCCCCCTGCTTTTTACATACCATTCACATGCAGCACATTTTTACCTCAGTTATGACTTACAGCAAGTAAGTCATTCCACTACAAGTAATTCTCCACTACAAGTGCAGAATGTGTTAAAAATAGTGCCCTGGATGCTGGTATTACTTTCTGCTCTTCCGGGAAATAAGTGGCTGGGTCTGCACCTGGCAGTTTATTTATAGTGAAATGTGGTCGATATATGGGATTCTGGGAACAGAATTTCCCATATCCCAATTTCCCATATCCCAGAATTCCTACAATTCTGGGAACAGAATTTTTGTGTGTATGATTTGCTTTCTCTTTCTCCTTCCTTGTTTCTCCCCAGCCCCAAGATTCAGCTTCCTGAGGCTTTTTCTGTCTAACATGGCTTTTGTGTCCCATTCACCTACTGTCAGAACTCCATGTATTGAAATGGCAGCAGCTAATAAAACTATGCTCATCTCTCCATGACTTTTCATAAAACTACTCCATTCTATGTCTTTTTATTTTTGCCTTACTTCTGCTGTCACTCTGTATACGCTCAGTGCACTCACAATTGTGTGAGATAGCATTTACCACCTTGACAAAACTGATATTTCTAAAATGGGCATGTCGTTTCCCAAACATGCTGAAATTCATTGAAGTATTTTGTGCCATCTGTTTCTTCTTTTTTAATAAGTAAGTCTTTTCATCATGGCAACCATTATGACAACCTACCAATATTTATGAGGACATAGCAACACTCACAGGAACAGAAAAAGTGACCTATGAACACCAAAGATACTCTGTTTCAGCTTAAGGTGAACTTGGAAGGAGTCCCTGGTGCGGGAATGAAGATGATATCCTTACATGCAACTCAGGAACGCTGAGGTGTAACTATTACGTCAATGGATGTCTGTATTCCCACATCCAGCAAAGACCCCCAGGGGATTCCAGCCTGCCTCGAGTCAGACCCACCATTTCTTGAAGGAGTTCAAAGGGTTGTTCAATGACATCTTCATGAGATCAGCCGCACAGCTGGCTTTCTGGCGAGGCTGGCTGCCTTTAAGTGGAAACTGTCAGTATCTGCCAAATGGTGGCCAGACACCAGAACAGACTTTCCAATTAGTGGAATACCCAATTTGATGGCTGGATGTGATTTTCCTCTGAGTGTGTGTGTATGTGCATGCTCCACCTGCGTGCTACCACATCTGAAGGCTGCGGTGATGCCCTTGCAGGGAGCCTGTTGTCCCAGGTGAGCCAACAGGGAGTCAGGCTGTCTCCTCCTCCCTGGGCCAGCAGAAGCCGTTTCAGATTTCCCACAGCTGAAAATCACTGTGTGCAGGTTTTACGTAAGGGCCTGCTGGAGCCGGAGCGGCTCCCTTGCTGCCCACCAGTGAGCTGTGAAACACAGGTTATTAGTTCCAGATGCTGCTTCAGCGCCTTTCCTTCTGCAGAAAGTGTGCAGAAGTCACTTCTTTTGGTTTCTCAGGACTCCCCAGAAATAGAAAACACCACCAAAAGTCACTGTGGATTTGTTATCCCTCTCTCAACATCAGGCAGAAAGTCTTGTCCATGAGCCAAAAGGGATCTGTGTTACACTCACTATGGACCTTACAGCCGATTCACAATGGACCTCACAGCAAGAGCCAGAGCCTCATATTAAGTACCAATCCATTGTCACTGCTTGTCTAATACATGCAGCAGGTGTGCCAGTTCCATGACAGTCCCATTCACACTCTAACAGGAGCCTTGTTTTGGACTGAAAAGAGAAGCGCCTTGTGACAGAAACCAGAGGAACACTCAGCTGCTGCAAAATTCCCTACACTTGATCTATGTCTTCATGCCTCCAAACTTTCACCCTGAGGTTTTAAAGAACTGCCTCAAACCTTTCAAACTCCTTATAGGTTTGTTTCTCTCAAAAATCTCTCTAGAGAAAAGTAATTTTTCTTATCACTTCTTAATTATAATAGAGGCAAATACTGTATATGCATCTTTTTGCCAATTTATGGTACAACATTCTCTTGTAAATTCAAACCTTTTCTTCTCACTACAATGTGATCATAATCAGTACATAACTTTAGTAAAACTCACCATTTACATTCTGCATATTTGGGGGTAAAAAGGAATCCAGCTTTAATTGTTCATGAGAAAAAATGGGCCAATAGAGAAGCTGAGCCTGCAGTTTTCAGACGTATCAGAAAAATATAACTTCTTAAAGCCTGAAAACATTCCAGTGTTAAAACATTTTGGGCTCATGGAAAGGTAATTGTGAAAATATACAGGCCCTGTGTAAACATTAAAGTATTTACGAGGTCCTTCAAGGATTTCAATCCGACGGATTGTTGGCTCGTCTTCACTATCCCTGTATTCGTAACTTCTATTGTATATCCTTGGTTATGAGCACTGCAGTAACTACCAGTGCACTTCCAAGGCCAGTAGGTCAGCACTGTGCTCAAACTTAGCCTCCAGCCCTTCCAATCAAATCCCTCCAGCCCTTCCAATCCCTGACTTCAGTCAGCTCCACACTTGCTTCTCACCCACCGCTCTGTGGAAGCCTGCAGCTCCAAACCTGGAGCACAGTGGCAGCTCTCATCCTGGACATTTTAGGAAAGGGAATGGCTAAGACTGGGAAAGGTTTATTTTAGATTAGAG
Organism: Melospiza melodia melodia; assembly: GCF_035770615.1. NCBI lineage: Eukaryota > Metazoa > Chordata > Aves > Passeriformes > Passerellidae > Melospiza > Melospiza melodia. The sequence goes on along the minus strand of NC_086194.1, from coordinate 131,965,730 downwards.
GAAGAGTTAGATCTGTTGGTATTTACTCTAGCATGGGAAAGGCAATTTGTTTCATTTGTTCAGAGTCTGCTCTAAAAATAAACAGTAATGCAACTGGAATCTTGGGCTTCTTTTTATGGTTTCACCAATCTAAATAGATAAAATTATTTTGATTCATGTACTACCTTTAGGTAGTAGCTTCATTAAATAGTCAAAATTAGGTCAGGTGAAAAATCCTCTTCTAGAGTTCACAAGAAATATTGCCTTTACATAAGGCCAGTTTCTTAAACAAAAGAATTTTGTTCAAGAAATTGACAATACTTGGCAAAGACGAGGGACACTGAAAGCCACATGAGACATGGAGGCATTGTTTTCCCCTCTGTAACTGAGAATTTTGAAAAATTAATTGGTTTGGCCAAAGCAACGTGAGAAAATGGGGCAGGCCTGAAAACAGAACTCCCTCCATATAGCCTTCCTCTCCCTGTGTCCTTTGAATGTTCACATAATACGATTAACTGTTTGCATGTGACTTTTTTTCCTAATGGATTTGGACACTGAAATGACTTTATGAAAAATTTGAAGTTTGGGGTGAAATTTAACAGTAGAAAACAGTGTCTCTGTTCTCTGAGGATTAAAGCTGAAAAAGCCCATTAGTTCATCTTTGTACCTCATTCGGTGTCACTAAATTTTGGGGTTTTTTCCAAAATTCCTATAAAGAGAGAAAATCAGGTCTCCTGAAAACTACAGAGCTAAGTAGCCTTGTTTACCATCACCTGTCAGAAAAGCATGCCTCCACAACATAAATATTTGGGTTAATATACACCAGTAACTCTGCCCAGCTGGAAGTTTGCCTTCCATTCATGTTCAGATTAACCTTCTTCACACAGATTCATGTGCATCAACTCTTCACTTTGTTTTGTTGCTTTTAGGAGCAGTTCTGGATAACCTGGTGTCTTGGTTTGGAAAGACAGGTGTCTGCTAAGGAAGGCAAGAGCCTCTCCTGAAATGGAAAAATGTAAGCCCCCTCCCTCCGAATTGTTATAAATTTGAAATTAAGGGGGGCTCTCAGGCAAAAATATGTAAGCAGGAATAACAGTTCTTTATTAGGGAAGAAAATAAGAAGATAAAATAAACAATGCAGTACACTAAAACAACACTGACAGAGTCAGAACACAACCTGACACCCTGTTGGTCAGGGTGTTGGTAGCAGTCCAATTGGAATTGTGGCTGCAGTCCTCCTGGAGTGTCAGGTGGAGCAGGGATCCTGTAGAAAGGTGTAGTCTTCCTCTGAAGATCCAGTGGAAGAGGCGGCTGTTCCTCTAGGAAATCCAGTGGAGAAGCTGCGCTGGTGTTCCAGAACCTCAAGATTATATCCAGGTAGGAACACTTGGCCCCTCCCTCTGGGTGGAGCCTCTCACAATAGGATGCTCTAGTTCTGATCAGTCAGGCAGTGACATTCAATAGCCTGTTATCAGCAGATGTCTCCCCAGAGGGAGGAGTGATTGTGGAAGAGATAAGGAAAGTTGCCCACTTAACAGAAGACAATTGCCCCACAGACGGCAAATAGAATGCAATTTATTTGGCAATCCAGGACACCTGGAAAGCTGGTGTACAGTGAAGCCAGCTGGCATCAGCCCTTGGCCAGGTTAAGAGGATCATGAGGGGAGACACGCTGGACTGTCCCACAGAGAGCTGCTGTAGGTACAGGAGGGAGCAATGGATCCTTTCACCCATCCCACATGGGCACCACCAACTGCACCACGCTGGAACCAAGGCAAGGCTGCGCTGCTGCTCTGCCGTGCACATAAAGCAGCACCTGGTTCTGCCATAGTATTTTTGTCAGGGGTTCAATTCCACTGTTTATGGCTTATACAGCTGCTTTTTGGGTCATGGGATCACACCAAACTCAAAACCCAGCACAGGAGAGTAGGCAAAAAAAAAAGGAATAAAAATGGTTCTTTGCCATGTTTTCTTAAACCTGACATAGGCTTAAAGCCCAAACATAATTTTAACAAATCTCAAAATCTCACCCACATCTCAACACATTCTCTCCATCTTTTCTGTGGTAGCCAGGATTTTCCCAAGACAAAGCATGGCCTTGTTAGAACAGCTCCCTTTTTCCTTTGTGCAGCCAGAAGAGAATCCAGCTTACCACACAAACACTCTAGAAAAGATGGGCTGGATGCCCTCTGATGAGAAAACTTTGCCAAGTTCACCACCTAATGATGTCTGTCAGTAAGAAAGTACCAAGCAGTCATAAAACACACATCTTCTCAGAGAGGCAAGACAGGATGCACCACATGTTGCTCCATGTTGGCAAGCTGTCTTTGAGTGAATACTTATGTCAGCAGGACGAGAAAGGAATCTTTTCGTGTAGTAGTTGCTAGTGCAGGCCCAAACCAAAAGCACCCTCCCAAAAGTCTGGTGATTTTCAAAATCTAGGGTATCATCTAAAAAAAAATCACTAATTACCCAAATTTTATTACAGGCCAAACCGAGACCTTGGATCCCAAATAACCCTCAGACTTGGGTTGGCTCAAATTCTGGATCCAATGTCTGCAGTGTGGGCTAAGGCAAAACCAGAAGAGAGAAAGAAAAAAAATCAGCCTTGCTCCATGGATCTTTAATATAGGGCCACCTCTGATACACTTTAGAAAAATATAATGAGACCACTATAATATATATTCCAGCCAAAATTCTTGGCTCCCAAAACCAGCTTTATATGGTATGCAATACAGAAACACCCAGGAGACACTATAAGAACTTTGACAAGGCTAATATTAAGCTAGAACAAAACAGAACTACTGGCACCAACTCCACTCAGCTCTTAAGTAAACTTGTCCCATTAAAAAGTAGCCTCTAAGATATTTTCTCTCTGAAGTGTATAGTAGCTTATAAAAAGCAGGAAGGGTTGCCAAGTCATAGATGTGTTCAAGTACTCCTTACCCTCATTAAGGAACATTCCCTGGCAGCCAGCAGCTTTGAGTGCTCCAGTGAACCAGATTTTATAAGGGGGGTGTTTACAGTGGTGTGCAATGTAGCTGGAAATCATAGTGCACTGTAGCAGCCCTGCACTAGATACAGCTGTGTTTGGAGCCTTATCACCCAGAGCACAGCATAAAACAGGCAGGGTGATCAATGAGGTTCCAAAAATATAATGAGTATTAAGAAAACAAATCTTAAGCTTCCCTGCTCCATAGGAAGCAGAGCATCCAGAGATGACAGTGCCTAAATACAAATTAGGCAGTGAAATACCACTGAAGATCCAGGTCTCACTTCCACCAGTTTTGTACAAAACAGTATTTACAGGGATGTCTTGACAGTGTAGATAATGGAGCTTCTCAATGTACCCGCTGACTTCCGCAGCAGTTAGGAGTCACATCCCTTTGTGGAGCTGGACCTTAGTGCTGCCCCCCACCTTGCTCATCTAAGGGCTGTTTTTGTTTCTCCACTCAGTGTGTAACATATTTTCTGCCTAGGGATTTCATCCAGACCTGTAAGAGGAATCAACAAGATGATCAAACACTGAAGGTCTCATCATCCTTAATACTGATGAAGAACTAAGAGAAGATCCACACTTTGACGGTACCAGTGCTGAGTACCTAAAATCACTTGTTCTTTTGAGTCTGTCCCTTTTCCTCTCTGCTACCAACCAGGTGCTGTTTACCTAAGGTTTTTCAGTTTCCATTGAAGAAGGATCCAAATTTATGTGGCATTTAAGCAAGCTGTTAGTTATCTGAATCTTTCACTCTGCATCCACAAATATAATTTATCACCTGTTTATAAATACATGCTAGCTACCAGTTCCTATATAGCTGACCCCTGTTTTGATTTGGGGAATCCAGCAATGCACAGTTTATACATCTTGTCATCTTTCAGAATAATACTGAACAAAGAAGATGCAGAACCTGGCACAAATGTAACCATGTCCCCCACGCTTTCCCAGAGCAGCACCTTCAACCAAGCCGACACAACCAGAGGAAGAGGACAGTCTCTGCAAAATTACATCTGGGTGGAGGCATTTGAAGATTAAAATACTATTTAAAATGCTACTAAAGTGTAGCAAATAAGTGGAACTTCAAAACAGCAGAGCCTTATATAAACTGTGTGGTAACTGAGAAAAAAGACTAAAGAAGCAAATAGGCAGGCTCCCACAGCATCTTGTTAGCTGCAGGATCAGTCAGGGAGAAAAAAGAAAGAGAAACCTTGATCCACAGGAAAAACACATGGAAAGAAAAGATCATTGCCAGACACCTTTCTGTGGAATTTCTGCTCCAGAACTTCTGCTAAAGTTTCAGGATGCTCAGAAGCAATGAGCAAAGAGAGATAAGGTAACATGTAAAGAGACTAATTTTTTTTTACTGTCTTATCCTTATATGTGGATTCCCTGTGCTAGATGAAATAATAAGATCTAAGGCTTGGAATTGTTACAAAGACTTAATGGTAGACCTCATAATTTGTTATATTTTTTACTTTAAGAGGCAGACCAGAAATCCCTTAAATCACTATTCAGGGGTTTGGGATGCCCAAGCTACAAGAGAGCTGGAGATCAGACCAAATCCCAGAGGTCTAAGGTGGCTGAATGGTGAAGCATCATTTGTTTGAGAGGATAACAAGGTAACAGAGCATCCAAGTATGCTGGGGAGACCAGGGACATAGAATGATATAGAATGGGTTGGGCTAGAAGAGCCCTTAAAGATCATCTAGTTCCAACCCCATGGTGTGGGCAGGGACACCTTCCACTAGACCAGGTTGCTCCATCCAACCTGGGCTTGGACACTGCCAGGGATGAGGCATTCCCATCATAACAAATATCTTCCTTATGTCCAATCGAAACCTATTATCTTTTAAGTTTAAAACTGTTGACCATTCTCATATCACTACAGGCCCTGATAAAAAGTCTTTCTCCATTTTTCCTATAAGCCCCCTTTAAGCATTAAAAAGCTGCAACAAGGTGTCCCCAGAGCTTTTTTTTTTCCAGGTTGAACAACCACAACTCTTTCAGCCTTTCTTCACAGGAGATGTGTACCAGCCATCTGATCATTTTTGTGGACCTTCTCTGGACCTGCTCCAAGAGATCCATGTCCTGAGGGTTCCAGAGCTGGATGCAATGTGCCAGGTGGGGTCTCACAAGGGCAGAGTAAACCTGCTGGTCACTTTCCTTTTTACACAGTCCAGGTTACAGTTGGCTTTCTGGGCTGCAATCACACATTGCCAGCTCATATCTGATTTTTTGTCAACCAGTATCCTCGAGCCTGCAGGGCTGCTCTCAGTCCATTCATTACCTTGTCTGTACTGTTGCCAGAGATTGCCCCAGCACAGGTGCAGGATGTCATTGAACTTCATGAGCTCCACAGTGGCCCACTCCTCAGGCCTGCCAAGGCCCCTGTGGATGACATCTTTTCCCTCAAGGAGATGAACAGCATTACTCACCTTTTCATCATCCACAAACTTGCTGAGGTTACAGTCCCACTGTCTATGGCAGTTCCTGGGGTCTGCCTTTTTATCCTTCTTAAAAACAGGTATGAAGTTTCCCTTTTTCTAGTCACTGAAGACTTCACCTGGCTGTCATGACTTTTTGAATATGATGGAGAGCAGCTTAGCAACTACATCTGCTATTTGAGATATATATCAGCCTACTCAGACTATGTCTAAGAGGATTTAGGCTAAAACTTGGCAGTCTATAAAGTGTCTAGCTATAAAATCCTTACCAAGTTGTGATGCTATGTATTTTCCTTTAGAGTATTGGTATAGTCTGTGATCAGGTTGTCCAGAAACCTTCTTTAATGTGCTTGGAGAGGAAAAAAAAAGAAGGAGTGGGAGTAAAATGAAATTTTATATATATATAAATGTATATATATATGTCCTTCAAGTGAATAGGACCTCATTCTGAACCAGGAAAGCAGTCATAATTCTTTCCATGGGCTTGTCATCTAATTGGAATACCATGGGAAACTTTATGGCTTCTTCCCCTCTGTTTTATCTGCCGTGGTACATATAGAAGTCATCCATAATGTCACAGATTGTTTTTATTTCCTCCTACTGCATTGCTGGCAATTTTTCCTCTCATGATAAACACAGTTAGATTATACCCAGCATTCAATGTGCTTGTTAAAACCTTTCAGACATGGCTACATTTGGAAGAAAATGTGAACAGAGCGAGTCGCCAACATTTTATTTTTCTAGAGGGTCATTTGAAGCTAAAAGATTGCCCAGTAGACCTCAGTACTGGGAGAAAAGTGAAGCGTCCTGCAAATAGCTTTGGCTGTGGATATATACCTAATTAATTCCTAGAGAACCTCTCAAAGAATCAGTATTTCTGCTAATTATTTTATAGAAGAGAGTAGTACAGAGTTGTCACTAGCTAGGATAAATACAGACACAGCACCTACAGTTAGGAGAGGAAACAGTACTTATTACCTGGCATCAATGCCATGAAAAAATGAAGATTAGGATACTGGTTCATACACTGAAAGATACACAGGACTGAATGGATTTATGTAGATTAAAAGAAATATAGGATGCAACTTTTTTTCCAAGCTATTAATTTAGTCTTTAGTTAATGTAAGCACTTCCAAAAAACAATTCTTCTTACCTCCCTTTAATTGCTGTCCTTGGATGGCAGGAATCACCACCTGAAGGTGTACATTTTATGGTACCCAACATACAAGAAGCCCAGACCAGTTATCCAGAAGTCAAACCACACTCCACCATACTCTGCCGTTGTTCCTCTGGTCTACAGCTTTTGCTCACAAGAAACTGTGACAATGGTCTGTGAAAACCTTCTCTGGATTCTCAGTTGGACCCTTAATAAACAGCATCCAGCTGGGCACTATGGAGCACTTACTGCTCTCAGGACTCCAGGGGCTGTGGTAATTCAAAACCTACCACAAGCCTGAGGAGAAAAGGAGTCTTTCATTTCTTTGTACAGCACATCACACCATGGGGGCCTTGTTCAGGACCAGGTTCTCCATTTTCCCCTTTTTCTCTCTAAGCTCCAGGTCTCAGAGAAGCCACACAGCCTCTGTGTAAAACATGACACAGAAAAATTGCAGATCAGCAACATGAGAGACCTCACCATTTTCTCCTGTCATGAACAAAAGGTTCCTCATCTAAGTAGGGAATGCATTTCAGCTTCCTGAGGGAGCCTACAGGGACATGTTGAGCACCAACCATCTTGGCCAGCATGACAGCCAGCACTACCAGTGGGGAGGACTAGATCATTTGTGAGCTCTACCTAAGGAAAAAATGGAACAAAGGACTTTGCCATTTTTTCATATACCTGGAGATGAAGGCAATGGTTACCTACTTCTTTCACAAGGGAATGGAAAGCAACTCAGTCCACTGAAAGGGGAAGGCTGCTCCCCTCCTTTCCCAGGTAGAGGTTATCAATCAACACTTGCACCAGAGAATCTTGGCTGATGCAGTGACAGCTCCCCCTCCCACCCCTGTCAGCTTGAAGCATGACTCTTACATTAAAATTCACATCTGATTCCCATATTTCAGGTGGCTTGTGATAATTCAGATGTAGGAGAGGATAGTAAGTAGAGATGAAGTAGCCAGATTGCTTAAAATAGCTTGGCATTGTGACAAATATTTTAAAAAGCAAACAAATTCAAATATTTTTTCTTTCTTGCTGAGCTCAGGAGATATAAACTTGTTTTTGCTTACTCCTGCTTCCTGACAGAACAAGCTCCTTGTACAAATGTTGTCTTGAAGGATGCCAGGAAAGGGATGGAGCAGCTTCCAACAGAAGTCCAGCTCAGGAGATCAAGCAGCAGGAGCATCAGTTACCACACAGAGCAATGTTGGGCAGTGCAAGGCACGGTGCAGGCATCCATGTCTCCACAATCACAAACCTGTGAGTTGGCATGAAGTTCTGCTTGTGGAAAATCATGTGCACAAATTATGGTATCTCACCCCGAACACCTCTTCTAAGTGTACTTGTCCTTTTTCCCTATGTAGTGTCTGTATGTTCAGATGAGTGGTGAGGTATGAAATATATTTTTATACTTTATTTCCCTTGAGCTGTTTTGCCTCCATAGTTGCATACAACCACTATAACCAAGCACAAAGGTAGACCAGGTTCACCTGACCTGCTACTGCAAATGTCCAACAGCTGTGGGGGAAGCACACCAGTACAACTGCCTTTGAATAAAGGATTCAGAGTGAATCCTCCTACACAAAATAGAGAGTAATGTGACTGTAATTAATGTTGTTTAGACCCACAATGAAGTGGGTCTCACACTCAAACTAAAGTCAAATATTTTTCATGGTGAAAACCACTGCACAGAAATATTGTCCTTATGATACCTTACTAAGGCTTTTCAGTAACAATTGCCATCTCCTTTCACATCCCACTATTTCCTCTATCATTGCATCCCATTAAATAGGTATATTTATTAGCAATTACCCTGGGACTAAATATGCAACCTTTCCTCATAAGACAAAGAGGCTTTTGCCCAGGAACTTTTCTCCAATTCAGACAAAGTGAATTACAGCACATGGCCATTTAATAGACCTCATCAGTCAGAGATTGTTAAGCACTTCAAATATCTACATTCAAAGAATGCCAATAAACACATTTCTGCATGATAAGCTGTAGGAAATTTATCCAGACTTAAATTTTCACCCTCCTTCTGTCTCTGTTCTGGGTTTGAAAAGATAACATTTGGGATGATTTACAGCATGTCCCAACAAAGGACTCCTATAGCATGGTCAGCCATGTACAACGCAGTCATGCAACTGTCCTTTCTGCTTGGACATAGCCAGAGATTTCCAATAACACCACAGCATTCTTTGAATTTCTCTTTAAACCTAGCTTTCAACTGTTTTATTTAAAAACAGGAACATGTCAGTTGAAAGGAAAACAGCAACTGTGGGATTTTAAGAATTGCTTCATCATATCTGCTGCAACTCATTCACACAAATGGGATATCCTTATTGTGGATTCCTTTCAAGGTTTTTTTTAAGTATCATGCTACAGGAAACTCTTCTGGAATAAAACCAACAGTAAAAATTACTATAAAAAGCTATAAAAGCACTCTGAAACTCTAAATATAAAAATTCTTGAAACTTAAACTCTGAAAAATACTTTCAAGTGATTGTTTTAACCTATACAGAATATCTTCAGAACATCAAGAGCCAGAGCCTGGCTCACCAGCCACGTCTTCCTGTTTTTCATCCCACTTTGTGCCTTCCTCCTACCCTTCTATCCTCTAGCAGGAACAGTCAAGCTGACCTGGCCCAGACCTCCTCCTTTACTGTCAGAAACATTCAGCAGCATTTTCCATCTGCGATTGAGAAACCCTGAGGCTTGTGCTGGTTTTCCCCAGCCCTGCAGCCTTCCTGAGTGCTGGGATCTGGAGGGAGGATGGCTCCTCTCTACAACAGCACCCTGAGTGCTCGGAGCAAGTGCCTCTGCATTCAGCGTTGGACTTCACTTCCTCCAAGGGTTAACGCCTGTCGAGCAGAAATGCTGTTTATCTTTGGCAGGCTAGGATGGCTGAGGTCATTTCTGAAAAGACAGGTTAAAAGCATTTTGAGCAATATCTTTTGTACGTAAGTAAATTTAAACTTTGGCCACAATAGTGCTGGCGGAGTTGTTCAGAACTCTCACTATAGATGGAAGTTGGAGAGGCAATTTCTGTGATGCAAAATTTTCTTGGATATAGGCAATACTGGAGCAAAAACATAAAGAAAACCTGCAGATGACTTAGAAATCAATGATATATTTGAAGCATAAGCATAAAAAATAGATAAAATAATTTATAAAATTTCAAGAAAACTTTGCATGAAAATTTAACTCATTATGTGATCTTAAGATAAAGTTATACAGTAATTATAGATCAACTTATTTATTAATCCCAGCCTAAAGCAAAGTTTTATCTAAAAATTGACTAGATTTCACATCCTAATACTTAGAAACCTAAAGAAAGCCATTAATTGGAGTTCAAATAAATTCTGGGAAAAGGAATTGCCACAAAGATTCACACACGGAAGATGCAGTCATTCATATAACAAAAAGTATGGTGTCTTGGTGCTGATGAAGGAGGAAGAAATCAAAACCTGCAGCTAAAAGTGTCTACTAATGACAAGGATGATGGCAATTCAGCACCAAAGTTCTCCTTAGAGTATCTTAACAAAAATCACAAGCACAGAAGTTAACCCAAGAACTGTGATAAATTCATCTCATATAAGCACATGGACAGGCACGAATCTTCATGCACACAATATCTGTGCTCTCCATAAGGCTTTATTGGTATTCCCTGTTTAGAGAAGGGCCATCTGCTCCCTGCTGAGAGAGACAAAGTGCAGAGCCTCGGGATTCGGCTGCATGAGGAAGTTCATGCTCAGTGAGCTTGGGTGTGAATTTACTGCATATTAGCTACTCAGCACTGACTGCCCATTTGGGTACCCTTGGTACTTGGGAAGTGAAAAACAGCATATTTCACCTTCAAAAGGGAGCCTGCCTAGCTCAAATAAAAGCACTCTTGAAACTAACCTGCACAAAAGCACTCTTAGTAGGTACTAGAACCATCCACCCAAGGGAATTAGTGCCAAGTAACTAGCAGGCTGTAAATCCACTCTGGAGCTCCCTGCATGCTAATTCTCCCAGCAGACAGACCCTTGTGAGCCCAGAGCAGCAGCCAAGCAAGCCCAGCCCCAGCCCAGCACCATCAGGAGCCCATGAGGTCCAGGGCTGGAAGCTTATACACACCCTGTCCTTTAAAAATACCTATGTGTACAAACCAGCTCCTAAAGATTCTCTGAAAGGAACAAGTTATACAGATTATTACAGAGGGAGAGAGAAAATGTAGGTGACAAAAGCAGAGAAAGGAGGGAGGGGAGTTGGGAGCAGTCACAAAACGCTACACCTACAACTCTTCAGCCATAATGCGGAATGTTTCATTTATCAATATTCATTCCAAGACTGCATTCTAGGGGCTGCTCTTTAGGATGCAATTTACTCTCTGTGCATATTGCCAGATTAGTTTTTTTTTTTTGGTTCCTTTTGATCCTATGGGTGAGACAGGCTGTGCCAAAAATGTCTTTGCCTAGGGCACCCGTCTGTGCAGAGCCAGCAGCTCTAATAGGCACTGGAAGCACTCGGCGCTGACACTTCATACATCAGCAGCTAGTAAATTGTACCTTTTTTTTTCAATAATCTCTCTATATACAAAATCCTGAAAAATGTCATTTACACACAAAGAGACCACAATTAATTTATCAGCACAGTTATTCAAACCTCTTTAGACATCATCTTTGTCACCAGAGGAACTTTTCAACAAACCCAATGGTCTTTAGTTTCTCAGGCCTCCACATCATTATAATCTATTAGGCACCTTCGTGTTAGCTCTGTTTTATTATGTAACACATAATTATGCATTTCATTAACAGCATCACCAGGCACAGTACATCAAAGAGAGAAAAGCAGCTGCCCAGGAAATTCAAAGAGATGCAGTTTACTTAAAGCTCACTGTTAAAAACCTCCCCCAGTTTCAGTTAAATCGTGACTAACATGTTTCAAAGATTTTACTCTGGCTCAGAGAGCAGAGTCCAAACAACCTCATTAGACGCAAGGCTGCTGACACAGTGAATATTCCCTGAACCCTTGATATTTCCAATAATATAAAAGGAAAAAATTATCAGCAAGCTACATAGTGCGAATCAATTTTCTTCTACTGAAAACCACTTAGCCAGAGATCTCTTTTGCTACTTGCAGCTTACAAGGACAAATGCAGAAATGAGGGCCCATCAAAAAGAGAAAAATATATATATTTCTTTTGTATTTTAATTAATTTTTCAATATTTGTCCAAATAGAAGAGCTATCTGGCCAACTGAACCAAGAAAAGGCAAAATCTTCTTCAGATTTATAAAAATCATCATCCTTGGAAGAAGCAAACAAAACAGAAGAAATAATTTTGTCATTTTTCACAAGGTTACACTAAACCAAAAGGCTTGGAATTAAGAAAACATTTAGGAAAAAAACCTAAGCAGCTGCAGGACAAAGGTACAAGACAGTACATATGGGAGCAAATTTCAAAAGGGGGTGGATGGGAAGGGACTTGAAGTCTCGGTACTATCAGCCAAACCAAATAGTTTTGGAGTTGAGGCTGCAGCTGGCACAATACACTACCTCTGGGCATGGTTTCCCAGTCTTCTCCCAGATTTTGTGGAAGAATACACACTCCCTCTGGAAAGCACCTTTCAGTTCTCACGTGTACAACCAGAACTTCCCTCCTTGGAAATTTTTGCTCCTATTTTTAAAAGACACCGAGAAAAATTGTTCACGGTCAAGAGAACATTTCCAGAGGGTGGAGGGCTTGTAGCCAGCAGAAAACTTTTGATCATTCTTCTCTTGGAGCAAATACAAGCAAGGCTGCAAGCTAATAATTTGATGTAAAGAATGGAAGGAGACTACAATTCCCTAGTCACAGAAGTAAAAGAGTTGCTCATGAAGCTTTCTTGAGAATAGGAGTTTATGGAAGTAACATCAAACAGGACTAAGTTACTTGTATTTTCACAACCATTTCATAGACAATGTAGATCTGCATTTCAATTTCTTTAATCTTGGTCTTATCATCTGCTGGCCCTCAGCAACCTGTGTGTTGGAACACTTGAGTCACTTTAATTGCCACTTAATAATGTCCTGACAAACCATGAATTAAAATGCTGTTATCATGATCCACTATTTCCATCTGGGATTATGCCAAAAGAGGCACCTTCTTCACATATCGATACAACTGAATACTCCCTTCCTGAACTTGAATTAATCTCTCTCTTTAAAACAAAGTGAAAAATATTCCTTTCCTGTGCACTTCACCTTTAAAGAAATCCTTTATAGTCTTAGGACTACATTCATTAACTCAATTTGCTTTACTGTCTCCTTATCACTCACCACCATCACTGCTAAAAATTTTTGGAAAAGTGGGATGCTGCATTACAGTAAACATAAATCTCCTGAAAAGTCACGATTGTCATGCTAGCCCTGAAAAGTTATGCACTAAAGTTCCCTCACCCTGCCGAAAACGATTATTTCTTGCAGCCTGAGGCACACCAAGCTGTGCATCACACTCTACAAAGGGCGGCACACCCAGCGTAGGTTCACTGCGAGGACGTCCTGCCAAACCCCAGTGCCAGGAGGATTGCACAATTAGTGGGATTCTTCCTCTTCCAGAACTCAACGCCATTAACTATTCCAAGCCATTACAAGGAGTAGGCAGCCTCTCGTACCCTAGAGCTTAACTGCTGCCAAGACAGAGCACGAAAAGATATCTCAGTGCAAGGCACATACTTTTTAAGTAAAGTAGTTCTAATTAATCACACTGGTGCACTACTTCTTAATTTAATTTGTAGTGTTAAGTAAGGTCTCATGCCAGTTTTCTCTGATGTGAATTTAAGTATTTTTGTGAGTTTTTCTGAAGCCAACCAGCATTGTGTTGATGATTTCGTTGGTAGAAGAGAGATTTTTTTTTTTCTAAGACCTAGAAGCAGGACATTGCAAAAGAGAACATAGAAATAGTCGGTGCAGCTAAGTAATCCCTGGAAACATATCAAAATCCTTTGAGTCTCAGTCCTTGGGAACTTGATGGAAAATGCTATGCAAATGTTTGATTTCTTGTTTCAGTCCCTCAAGGCCTATAAATACACCTGTTTTGACAGGTTGCAGCAATGGATGCAAGTGATACCAGAAACAGTATTGGTGATAGCAGTGACTTGCCAAGATCCCCTGGAAAGACATCTATCAGTGCTTTTTTCTGTAAGCTGGCTCTTCAACCTATGTACACAGCAGACAAGAAACCCAGAAAGGAGGTTTCAAAGCAGTCTAAATCTGTGTCAGAAAGGTAACACTGGTGTGTGTTGTGTCAAGTGAACTTTCTATTAATAAAAAGAGCAGCATTGTGTATGTGTGTTGCTGAATATGCCCAAACATTCAGCAGGCTCACATATTAAATCATTTCAAAAAAACAAGCTCTGTGCTGTATAGTAACCCAGCTAAGCAACCTGGTACTTTTTTAACTCACAGTATTGCAGAATGCTTTTAATTATGATTCATGAGCATTTTTTAAAATAAAGTAGACAACTGCAGTGAATCTCTGTTGAATTGAAGTGAAAGCTAAAACCAACATCTTCAGAATGCCAGAATTCTGAATGTTCCCAGCTCCTGAGGTGTAGAAAAGGCCAGCGAAGAAAGACACACTTGACTACAGACAACTGCAGACTACACGAGGTTTTTACCAAGGCTTTTTTGATAAACTCTGTACACCCCAGGCTGAGAAACTCATTTCAACTTTAACTTCAGTGGGAGATTAGACCTTAAATAACAGAAAACTTACAAAATCCTTCTGTTGTCTAAAATGAGCCTAGATATTCATTCACTGCCAGTTTCTTAAAGAACTGCATTACAAAATCTGAGGTCCTGAAACCATTCCCCATCCCCTTCTCTGTGAGAATAGTTTTACTTATTTCATTTTCCAGAGAAGCTACTGCCAAAAAACACACAGTGCTCTTCCCCTAGTTGGAGTAAATTCAACAGAAAATAGTAGGACCTAGTGTATTGAACACTAGGTGTTTGCTGATTACACCTGGTTACTCCAATTATTTTGGGATTATTTTGAACAAGGCTAAAGTCTGTACCACACTATTCTGCATCTCTTCTTCTTTGTAAAAAGGTTGCAATCTGAAAAAGTGTAAAACATACCATTTGAACACGCTGGGCTCCTCACAACAGGCAGTGGAAGGAGAGCAAATGCTTACCCTGTTAGGAATATCTGCAGGCTTGAAGATTTTGAAAAATTGTTTTACTAGGGTTTAATCTCTTCATTAGAAAAACTATCAGGCAGCTCAGTAACAGAAAGTTAGGCCCTGTCAAAACAACAACTGTGAACCATCTCAGGTGTAATCAAAAAATGGTAAGTGATCCCTAAACTGTGATGGGCTGATGCATTAAACAGCCTAGCACTGGGAAGAACCTGCCAAATTATTTTCCAAATAATTATGCACTTCCTCTGCCTTCTTTAAGGAAACACGATGTGAAAAATCTTGAATACTACTCATTTGTCCCAGCTTCTGCAAAAGATTTTCCTTTCCCCACCAAAATCAGATGGAAAAGCAGCCTTGTGGCATTCTTTCCTGAGGAGTTAAAATGAAGACTGTGGCCATGGAGAGAATCCAAAGCTAAATTCACTATTGAGTAATCCTGCTGGAGTAACAGCATTTAAGGCATCTATTTTTGAACTATTTTTAAGCAACTAAGGAGGAGACAGTTTGAACTTGCCTGTGGGGTGGGCACATATGCATTCCTGCCCCTTCGGTGAGGACTCTGTAGCACATGCCATGTTAGCCAGCACTGCAGAAAAATGCTCCCTGATCCAGAGCATGCACATGTGTACTCATTCTAAAACAAGGGTCAAAATCTTGTCTCATCTGCCCCTGTGTAGCACAACATGACCTGTCATGAGCCTCTACTGCATTCTCACACAGCAATGCCTCCCCTGACAGAGAATGTGCTCCCTATCATTTTCTCTCCATGTCTGCTCCAGGAACACAATGTCCCTTTCACGCCCTTCCATCTTGAGCAAGTCACAGGAAGGCACAATCAGAAATCTCCCAAGGTCTGTGCTGCCAAAGTGTGCTGTGAGGATGCAGTCGTTTGTTACAGCCAGTTCTCCCTTGCCTTCATCTCTTGCCTCCTGAGTATTGCATACACTCTGCTAAACAAGTGGGAGAAAGGGAAAAATATGACTCAAGCCTTCCAAATAAATTATATTTTCTTTAAACAAGGGTCAGACTGAGGAACAGGGTGAAATGGGAGCAGTATAACTAGAGTGACCTGATGTCAACCATTTGCTACATGATTTGACGCACCAGACAACACAACTCAAATTATCTCCACAGTCTGTGCAACTTTGTCCTTTCTGAAATCAGGCACTGCTGTGCACATGTTGCACCAGGGACTGCAGATACCACCTGCTGCTGCACAACTCACCAATGGATAACAACCTGGTTGGCCACTGCCAGTTTGAGTGTTAGTGGGGTTTTGTTTTAGAGATATAAGAAAAGAGCTCAGGTTTGGCTCTGCAAGCTCTGCTCTGCCACGTCCATCAGGCACTCAAGAGTTTTTCCACCATCACTCTGTGGTATTTCACAATGAGAGAAGAGCTGTCATTAGGACAGGTCCCACTGGACACCATTTATGCTCCTCTTTTCCTCAATGCTTCTACTTTTCCACGTGCCTCCACAGCTTCCCCTCGATGCCCATCTCCATTCACTCTTGTTCCTGACAGCAGTGCACCTTTCCCCCACGTTCACTGCCACCACCATGTGTGCCCCGAACCCTGCCTTATCCCTCTTGCAAAAACACAGAGGACATGTGGAAACAAAACATGTTGCTGTGCCCAAGTGAGGACCAGGGTCCTTCCTTAGGGATTTGCCTCTCTCAGGACCTACAGCAGGAGCCTCCATCCCACCGACACACCGTGTCCAGCCCAGCAGCTGCTGTTTTCTGTAACCACCTGCTCCTGTTTCAGCAGGGCCCAATAATCTAATGGGGATCTCTGGCCCCAAGCCCCCATTCATCAGAGCACCCACTTACATGGGGAGTTTCATTCAAAATTATTATGAACCCCACAGGCCAAGGAAAAAAAAATCCCTAAAAATGTTTATTATGGTAGCTTTTGTCCCAGAGAAAAGCATTTTTCTCAAAATTTGCAAAAAAACCACTCTTGGCAGCATTATGAAGGTTTAAAAGTTAAAAATATAGCAAAATTTAATGGTTTCAGATGCTTTTCATGTCAGTGTAACTGGGAAATATCTTTAATATGGAAACAAATTAAATTTGGCAAAGAATTAGCACTTAAGACATCCCAATTGCATTTTGTAATTCAAAAGAACTGAAAACAGATAAGATACTGTGAATTAAAAATAAATTCTGCATGTTAAATTCTTGTGAACTTTCATTAAGGTTTTTGTTACATGTCCCAAATGTACCATTGCATGTTATAATACACTTCAACCCTTTATTTATAAAATACTTCTAAAGCTACTGATAGCTAGAGCCAGAAAAATGACTATATAAAAATGTTATCTTCTCAAATTACAACTTCATTTCCAATGTGTGTATTTAAAAGAGAGATGCAATCTCAATTTCAATATTTCAGATGCACAACAGAACTTTCAGTGCCAATTGAGTCCGTGTACAATTCAGTCATGTCTGTTTATTTTACTGATAAAACCTGGTACCAAAGCTGACACAGCTATATTACAGATAAAGCTGGACTCTCTTCTAGTCTGGGAATTACCTGCAGGCTAACCAACTGTCCCATAGGTGCAGTTCTTCTATACAGATGATGAATGAAGGATTCAGAGGGGACTTGTTCTGACCTTCTTGGGCTGGGTTCACAAGGCTACCATCCAGAAAGAAAAAAAGAGCTCATTTCATTTTCCCTACAAGCATACATCTTTTATCAAATGTTCCAGTGACCTGACAAATTGTTTATCATCCCTACAGAGCAGTATTTTTCAGGTTGGAACCCAAGAAGCTTTCATTTGGAATGCTATATTGTCATCTCTTGAGAATTTTAAAATTGGATTTGGCTTGGCCTCTCAGATTAAACTACATCTCCCACGATGCACCATGTATTGGGCCTCCTTGAATATACCAAGAAAGTTTCTTTGGTGTTTCAAGGCAAATATTTCGTTCCTTAAAGGAAAATGTTAATGTGGAACAACAAAGTTTGTAGCAAGACAAGTAATATTTTTTTAAATTTTTCTTTTAGTTTGGGTTTTTCAGATGTCCAGCTTTCTGATGAAATGTCCCGGGTTTTGGAAAAAAAAAAAAATCTGAAGTTCTCATTTTAGGTCAAAAATAGAGGAGAATCAAACTTTTTGAAAGCATTCTAAACCACATGGTGGGGAAAAAACAAGCTCTTGCAGACTTCAGTGTTTACCATCCCTCCAACCACAGAGTTATTTTACTATATTTTACCATAAAATCATATTAATCTTACTTCAAATCAGCCTGTTCTTCTGCTTCCTGGTATGCCAAAAGCATATTCAGCTCTCAGAGAATTTTTCTGCTCACACTTCAGCAGGCTACAATCCTTATCAAGGAAAGGATCGCACTTTGGATGGCACCATGAGTTTGGAAGAGAAGTCCCTCCTCTTCAACTAGCCAGATGTAACAACATGTTTTGTGTGCTGAAAACAAGACTGATTTCTTTTAATACAAAAAGGACCAAATAAAACAAAATTTAATTTGACATCTTGCAAAATATCCTGCTTCCTGCAATTCCTCATGCCATAAGATCTGTCCTGGAAACCTGTCCTGGATCAAGATTGACTGGTCTCCATTTTCTGAATCTCGCAGCACAGCTGTGCCAAGCTCCTGAGCCCCATCACTGCAGGGTCAGCTGCTGCTCCATTTGCAACAACATGAGGGCACTGGTACAGAAGCCCAGCTTTGTGCCAGCGCTCACTTTGACCATTGAATAATTTACAAAAAAAACCAATCAAGCTTAAGACAAATTTGGTGGAAATTATATATTACAGAAAGGCACCTGCACTCTAGTTGACTCCAAAGTCAGCTGTTTGAAGAGTATTTTTCTTGTTTCCTTCACGGAATCATAGAATGATTTGGGTTGGAAGGGATCTTACATATCATCCAGTTCCAAACCCCTTGCCATGGACAGGGACATCTTCAACTAGACCAGGTTGCTTAAAACTCCATCCAACCTGACCTTGGCCTTCCCCTTACCATAGCAAGTTCTAAGGCAGCCAGTGCATGAGCAAGTCTCACATAAGACATAGTTTGCACTGACAACCTTTTGCACCTCCAGGTCTGGCCAGCTCTGCCAGATCACCTGCTGCAGTAAGCCCAGCTCCCTTTGCAGGCTCTCCTCATTGCCTACACAGCACAGCAAGAACCAGCAGGCACTTATAAACCAGAGAGGGACAAACCATTTCACACTGTGAGCTGCTTTCATCCTTTCCAGCTCAAGGAGCAGACGGGAAGAGGGAAAAACTGGAGGTCAAGGTGGCAGAAAGAGCCCTCACCCAAATGGAGGTAGGGGCTGCTCAAGGCCAACAGGCACTACTGTTCACTGTAATGAGGAATCACAGAATATCCCGAGTTGGAAGGGACCCACAACAAAGCTCAAAGGCACAGCTATACAGACTTTTTCTAGCATCCCATTTGTCAAGAAGAAACCAGAGAATTTACACCCGATTAATATTCACATTTAATCCAAGCCTGATACATATCACTATTTTGTTGCCCAGTTAATGTACAATTTATCCATCTTTGCCTGTAGAATAGAGCTCTCATCCATTAGATCTGGACTCCCTCGAGAAATTTAAGTGAATGAGGATTCTTGGCCTCCTGATGGTCCATTTAGCAGCCAGAGATTATTTTCCCTGTTTGGTCTTCAAACATCAGCTAACATTACCTTACTCAGCTCAAGAAGGAAAGACTTGGAATTTATATTTGTGCTAGCATTTTCAAAAACATCCCTCCTGCTTGCATCATCGTCACTGCAAAGGGTTTCAAATGCTGCATCTTGCATCCTACAACCATTAAGCAGCTGTCTGATTAAAAACCTGCACTGGTACCAGGCAGATTTGACATGCACTTTAGAAGTTTTGATCTTATTTTTTCAACATCTTATATCACCATTCTGATTTTGTTATAACTTCCCTCTAGTTACCTGGACTGGGTGGTTGTCTGTGTTGTATCCTCATGTCACACCCATAAAATAATGTCCCACTTAAATTGATTGTGAAAGGAGGACTAAAGCTTCTTGAGAGTCTCTCTCAGAGGAACTGAGAAGGGTAACCCCAGAATTTCCAACAATCCATCCTGCCTATAATTTCAGGTAAGTACATTCTGCCTAAATTAGAAGTACTGAAGGAGTACACAGAGAGGGGAGAGGTACTATGTGCTGTCAGAGCTATTTCATCACACTTAGTCCAGATGACCTGTGGCAATACTGTGGAACATGTCTGAAGTACACATTGCAAGTGAGGTATTCAAATTACGAAAAAGAAAAGTTCATTTCCATTACTAATGGAATGTGTATAACAAAGACATACCTAATTTCCTAACTCTAGGACAGTGGTCACTTACAGCAACGTAGTTTATTATATACAGCATGTTTTAATATAGGTATGAAACAACAGAAAACATGAACAAACCTCATTTCTGAGCCTTCATTACTGTCTTAAGAACCAGATTCTTTTACATAAAGCTTTTTATTTCTGCCATATTGCAGACTCAGATAGACATTAACTTGTCATAAAGGTCTGAAGCCCCATCAGATGGTCAGTATATTTCATATTTCAGTACCAACTTCATGCCTGTTTCCTCAGCCCATTCATTCACAGCAGCCACACCCACCATTCCCAGAGGAGACTCTGGGACAGAACCTCTCTTGGGAGAGTTAATCCCCTGAGATTTTCCTTTGATTTATATAATGACATTGCACTTCCACTTCCAAATCCTAAGAAATAATCTTTTTTCTCCTTTAGTCTGCATCTGTCAAAAGCCTGACATTCCAGTGTTTCACACTCAGAGAAGGGTTTAGAGTCTTAACCTTTTCAGAATTAATTGCATTTCCCATCCATCAGAAGAGATTTATTGGAGAAATAAATTTGGCCAATAAAGTGATATGCTGCTTTAATTCTGATGGAACAGAATAGGCAAGAAAGGGGAGAGAGTCAGGGTTGCTTCCTATCATGTGTAATAGAAGGAAAAACAACTCACAGGACAAAGGATCCAAACTGGTGCAAATGAAACTTGTCTCAGCTTGCACATAGGCACAACAAAAGCACTGGACACAGACACTGATACTAGGCTAGCCCAGAGCCACCTTTCCTCTTTAACACCTGTAAGACATTTTTATTGAGAAGTAAAAATAAAAGGAATGGTAAAAACACAGGATTAGCCAGAGAGCAAGCACACTGTAGAGAGAGATGCTATTCCTTTTCCACGTCTAGGGCACCCTGAGGCCTGCAAGCCCAGGACACATGACACTTAAAAAGACATGGGAAACAGAAGGCTGTGGGAAGGCAAGTCATAAGGCTGTTCCTTGTACTTGCCAAAAAAAATGTCACCACATCTACCCTTTACCACAAAAAGCTGAGGATGAGGGTCAAGTGTCAGCATGGGGGGTAGAAACAGGCAGCCAAGAAAGAAGAGGTGGGCAGATGCCTGTGGGGCCTGCCATGAGGGAAAAAAGGGAAAAAGACATCTTACAAACCTGTTCACTACAAGTCCCACATTCATAACTGTTTCCAAATGGAAGGCTGTGAAAAGCCAAAACAAACATTTCCAATTCTTTTTGAACCCATCAAACAATATAGGAAAAATATGTGCATTTTATGGTTTGAGGGCACAACCTTTTAATTATGTGTTTGCATTGTCATGTCCAAGACCTTTTTTCTCCTCAAAAATTAATATTTCCTCAAGCAATGCAGCTATTTATCTTGGAAGAACATAAATTGAAACAGAATCTGCCTGTGCAGAGAGAGACTCAGAAGGGTTAGAACATGACACCTAGGGGAATTCAGAACGCACTGCAATGCAATCCTCTTCATTTTTCTAGGGCCTTTTCAAGTTGGTTCCCGACAGTTCTTAAGAGTTTCCAGATATTGCTTTGCATACGCTGTATGTGCATGTGCAGAAGCACTTAGAGAACAAGCACAGGTAGTCAGAAAGGTGGGGAGAAAGTGAAGGAAAGAAAATGTAGGAATTTCCTCTGTACCAGAGCTGAATGGACAGCAGTTCCTGGCATCTAAGAGCAGCAAGTGCTCTGGCATATGATCACCTCTCGTTTGTCTGTGACAGAGCACAGCCTCATCAGCTAAGGAAAATGCCAATCAACTGCTTTTGCCCCTAAAAAATATACCTTATACCTGCAGAAAGAATGTAAAGTAATGGTTTACAAATTATACCTAAATTGTACTGAGGCATTACAAGAAAATTCAGGCCTACTTTGGAAAAGACATTACATTTAGTCATAATTTGGGCTCTTAGAAAACTTACATCTAGCGTGCAGGCATCAACTTTCCCTTCTTCAAGTTTTACAGACTTAGTTGGCCAACAATTCACCCAGTAACTTCCAAGATATGCATAACAGCAATAACAGAAGCAGAAATAGCAGAGGTCATTTTTACTTAATTACTTAAAGGATAAGTAAGTGCTAAAGCACCAAGAGGACACTGAAGGAGGACGTTTTCCATAATCAATCTAATTATTATTTCACAATAGAGAGGGTTTCTTGCACACACAACACCTTTCAAGCTAGAATATAACAAAATGCTTCCTACAGAATTAACACAACCTATCACTAACATGGACCCTTGGTGTGAGTGCCAATGAACAGCCACTTTATCAAATACTGTGCAACAGCACGCTAGGAGGGAAAATCCAAGCTTAGTCACTCTGTGTGAATTCTGACATCTGCAAAGATTTCAATGAGATAATTTTGGGCAAAACCAGCTGGGCAGCCAAGTCTGGTTTTAGTCATGGGTGAAATTTCCACACACACTAACACTCACAGGCCTTGAATGTCCTGACCTGGAAGGGTGAAAAGTTCCCCCTTGTGACCTCAACTTCACTTTTTTGTTGATTAAGCTGAATTTCAGCTGCGCCTTACAACTCATTGTCCCCAGGTGTTGCAATCAGGGAGAGAAAAAACACCCTCTCTAAGTAGAAGAAAATTATTTGCAAATACTTCAGCTTTCAGAAGTTTGACTGGAAAGTATTGTAGTTCGGACTCAAGATGTTCTGTTATGAAAGGAGGGGGAAACAGAAATGTGAAATGTGTTCCAAATGAATCCCAAAATTTTGAAATCTATGAGGCATAACTTGACCAGAGAGACCTGTGAGGTCTCCCATTAGATCACTTGCCTATACTGTAAATCCTTACTCCATCCATGAGGCCATACTCAACCCCAGCATTCAAAGGTGAATTGTACAAGGGCCTCATCCCCCACAGAAGTGAATTCACAAGGAAAACAGTGTGACCTACAACTGTTTTGTAACCCAGCAGAAACCCCTTTCCTTCTTTGTTAACCACTGATGGCATTATCATTTCTGTAACCTCAAAAGAAAAAAAAATAGGAAAAGAGACTGTGGAGAGATAGAATGTAAGAAAATAAAGATAGTGAAGAAGGTAGTCTCACACCTGAGGAGTTGCAGCTGTACTAATCACCAAAGATTAGGAACAGGCCTGCCTTTAACAGGCCACAGCTGTGTCCAATAATGATGAGTGCTACAAAAGAGTGGGTTAGCTGGGCGAGGAGAGAGATGGAGTTTATTGGCTGTGCTAGTGCTGTGAGGAGGTGCCTATGAGAAATCACTGAGAAGGTATGGGAGCTTCACAATAAGATGACAACAAGAGATGGTCAGACTTCTCAGTCAAAGTGTTACTTCCAAACTTACAATCCACAAGTAAAAGTTCCCAGGTAAAACAAAACAAAACACCCTCTTTGGGCAAAGCAGAAACAGACAGGCCAATACCTTATTTCTCTCTGGTTCAATGTGCACAGGGTACCCATAGTGCTCTATTTAGTTGCAGCAGCAAAAGCTAAACTCAACCTTGGCCACAAAAATGCTTAAAAACTCTACATACTTGCCATTATCCCAGTGAGGGGGATGGTCAGTCTTAAAACACCTCTCAAAAATGAGGCAGCTCCAATGGCAGCAGAGACCTGTATCAATCCATACTCCCTATTCACCAGTTTGGACACCAGTTAAGAAACAAGGATCGAGCCCATCATCCTGCCATACAAAGCTCCTCTGCACCTGTATGCAAGAAGAAAAAGAGCAATCTTTTTGCCAGTAGTGGTGTTTTCTGGAAATGCTTTAACATTCTTTTCATCCCAGATTAATTTTGTCAGGTTCTGTAGCAACTACTTTCCCACAAAAAAGCTCTAGTAGCCTTCCTTAGTATGACCATTTACTTTATGCCAATCTCAAGCATGAAGCTGCCAGATTTACCACATTCTGAAGAAACAGGACTAACACCATGCCTGTCTGCATGTCCTTCCAAGCACAATAAGAATTAATCTAATAGTAAAAGTCAAAAGTATAGGTCAGAAAGACAGAAAGACACACTGAGAAATTTCAGATTAAAAGACCACACTACTAGAGCTCCAGCCTTATATAATTTCTCAAAATTAAGGCTGCATTTGCTCCATAAACCTGGCAAGTAGAATATTACAGTCATATAATAAATGGGCAAAAAGGAGTAATAGATATTAATCACTTGGCCAAAACTAAGAATGAAGTTGTGAAGAGAGCCCAGGAGTCCTCAAGCCAACCTACTCTGAAGAGCTAAGCCAAAATGTAGCACAGTTGTGCAGATAATTGCCGATGTGATACACAACATTCCATCCCAAATGCAAGGAATTAGATATACAGACTCGAGTGTCGGACAAGGAACGGGACTTGTACATTCACTTCCCAGAAATCATGAATTATTATTATTCATACAATAGTCATTTTTATTATATATTGTTTATTATTTATGGCTATTTCTTTTCTGCCTGTGCACAGGGGGAATTAGCTCAAATGGTAGAGCGCTCGCTTAGCATGCGAGAGGTAGCGGGATCGATGCCCGCATTCTCCAGCATCCCATTTTGCTGAGCAAGGGGCTGGAGAGCAGCACTGCAGGAAGGGCCCCAGGGCTCAGTGGCACATTGAACATGAGCCAGCAGTGCCCTGGCAGCCAGGAGGGCCAACCCTGTCCTAGGTGCACAGCATGGCCAGCCTGGCAAGGGAGGGGACTGTCCCGCTCTGCTCTGCGGCCTCACCTCGAGTGCTGTGAGAAGTTTTGGGCTCCACAATATAAAAAGGGCATTGAGCTCTTACAGAGCATCCAAAGGAGGTCACAAGGGTGGAGAAGGGTCTGAAGAGGAAGCCTGATGAGGAGTGGCTGAGGTCACTTGGTCTGCTGAGACTTGAGGAGACTGAGAGGAGACCTCATTGCAGTGTGCAACTTCCTTGTGAGGGGAAGAGGAGGGATGGACACTGTCTTATCTCTGTGTGACCAGTGACTCAAGGAAATGGCTTGAAGCTGTCAGGGGAGGTTTAGGTTGGGTATTAGGAAAACGTTTTTCATCCAGTGGGTGTTTGGGCACTAGAACAGGCTCCCCAGGGAAGTGGTCAGAGCACCAAACCTGACAGAGTCCAAGAAGCATTTGGAAAATGCTCTCAGGCCCATGGTATGATTCTTGGAATGTCCTATCCAGAGCCAGGACGTGGACTTTGATTATCTTAGTGGGTCCCTTCCAGGTGAGGATATTCTATGATTCTGTAATTTGAGGAACATCATCTTGCACCATTACACAACTTTTTTCCATTTATTCATACAACTGATCTATTTGATTGATGGATAAAGTTCTGGAATGGTTTTTAAAACTCTATGTAGTTCTAGACTGGTTATAAAAATTAGGTTATCAGGTCAAAAACACAAGTACTGACTGATGGACTTAACTGTCTATCTATTCAGCCAAGTACACCATGTTTCAGCAAGCACTGCATATTAAGAATTGATTTAGACCATATTTTTGGGGAGGGCTGGAGGTGAATACACAGGGGTAGAGCAAAGGCAGGAGGTTGTGCACACAACTAATTCTTTCTATATTTTTTCAATATTTTTGAATGGCATTATGCACTTGCCAGCCATGACCCCTTGCTTGCTGAACATTAAGCTTCTCAGCATCAGTGCAAGAACCTTGCTCTAGTCAGCAACAGCTTTCTAAAAGCTATGACAAAGACCCAGCTGCAGTTTTCTCCAAAGTTCAGGATGTTATGTCCAAGATTAAGGTTCAGGCTATTACATACATAAGAAACAGATGAAAAGTCTGGATCTGAACCCACAGTCCTACAGTTACAGAGATGGAGCCAGAAGCTGAGACTCTTTCTGGATACCCAGAGGATTCAAACGATCTAAACTTGGAAAGTCCACAGTTTTGGCTATGGTCCTTCCACAGCTATTCTCAGATTATATTTCTTCATTCTTTTCCCCAATCTTAGCATCTCATTCCAAGCAACCCATCCTGTTCTACCTGTACAGCTTCCTCTGAGCACTTGGTGCTTTGCTATTGCCAAGTTTCAACCTACAATTCAGATTGTTGCTACTTGACACAGGCCTTTCATACAGAAAGCACAAACCAGGACTGAAGTGAAGCATAGGAATAACCAGGCCACTGGCAAGCCCAGAACCTCCTGTTCAACAGCCAAGGATGAAAGAAAATGCCAAAGCAATGCAGAGGTTTGTGCATCCAGATTCTTCATGAGTCCCACATTTAAAAAGCTATGTGATCCCTTGCTTCCCACCCTCAACTGGAAGCACAGCGTCTGCAACACAGAGGAAGAGACATGCAGAGATACAAAACATTAAAAGGTCCTTTTACAAAAAGGCAGTTTGTAGTTGTTCTCATTTGGCTTAACCTAATTTTTAAAAAGCAATGAGTTTACATGACAGCTTCAGCATCTGGGGCACTTCCAGGAAAACAAGGAATATATGTTCTCTCCAGTCTGGTCTGTGTGATGTTAATCCTGGTCTAAATAAGGAGAAACTGCAGTGATTTAAACCAAAGAAAGGCAACTGGACTACTTGAGCAGGACTCCTTTCCTGCTTCCTTTCAGAGGTAGCAACTCAGGATCTTCCCAGCATATTTGTCTCAATTAGTTCTGATATGTCAGAATGGAGCATTACATTACTTTAAAGAAAACCTGCCTTATGAGTGAATATGCTTCAATATACCCTCAAGTTATTTGAGTTTCTTCTCAAGTATCAATCACATAACTCCCCTTGATTGAAGGCTTGATTAGAATATTTGACTTCATCTGGACCAATTCATAGACTTGATGAGCTGCATGTTTCTGAAATTTCCCTCTTGAACTGATTTATGCTTAAATATGAAAAGAAAAACAAAAAAAATTAAATGGATGAATATAACTTGCCTTGCTGCCTGTAGAGGATGTGTCGATTTACACAAAAAGCCAACTTTCCATTAAATATTCCAATTAAGTTGTTTTGTTAACAAATAAATCTAGTTTACTAGATCAGTTTGTTATTTATTGTGCTAATCTATCTGGTTTATTAATGCTTATATTCCTCTACATAAACTTCTGGCTGCTGAAACCCTAAATTCTCAAAACCAGGAATTACTTTATGCTGTCTGAACGCAGAAAATGGGGGGGAAAAAATTGAAATTCATAGAGCCTGGCCTTGATTACTTTGCCCACACAACACTGTAACTCTATCAAAGGGGATTAGCTGACCAAGAAGCATCATTCCTGAGTAGAACTAAAGTGGATAAGAACAGCACTTAGAGCTGATGGATGCATTTGAAATTAGAAAACTTTGCACTGGAGAGCTCCATGGAGAGCTGGAAGGATGTAGAGGTTTCCTTTTCCACAGCAGCACCGGCTATACTCAAACCACACCTCAAAGACGTCTGTCCCACGAGTTCCTGAAGCTCTCCTTTGGTAAACAGTGGCACCAGTTATTTCAACATTTTGCAGCTTAGACTGCCAGTTATCATGCTGGCCACAACCAGCCTCCCTCCACGGCTCTGCTATTCCTGGACGCTTTCTCAATCTCTGTCATCCGGAACAAGTGAACTCTCCAAGCAGGTACAGCTTCCTTCTTCCAGCCTGGAAAGCAGCCGGCACGTTCTGGACAGCACCACGAGCTACACGGTAACAGTATGAACTCTGTTCCTGGAACAAAGAGCAGCAGATCTGTGGTATCTGACCCACCTGATCCCTGCTCAGAGCTGCAAGGAAAAATTAAAATGCAGCCAATATCTAGTGCAAGAAAATTTCTTCCAGACCCCAGATTGGCAACCAAAGGGACACAAGATGCTTCCCAGTCTTGTATTTGCTTTTCACGTTATTCCAACCTCTCAAACAAGAATATATTCCAAATTCATCATGGTCAATAAAAGAAGAAAAACCTGGTTACTCTGCCCTGGTTTCGAAGCCATATGATTGTGTAACTCACTTGTATCAAAGCCTCAAGTTCTATACATAGGTCTTTGCTACCAGTAAAGGAATGCACACTCAAAAAACAGCACATCTGAGAAGCAATTTGAAGCTTGCAGCAATGCCAAGATAACTGAGAGAGAGAAAAACAACACAAGAAAGTGGGTTTTTACAATTAAAGCACAAATGGTTGAGCAAGAAGAGCAAAGCACAGAGAGTGGAGGTGTAGGGCTTGCTTACACACAGGGTTTTGTACCACTAACTCCTCCTGTTCGAAGTCAGTGCATTTAGTAAAGGCAGATTTCTCCCTGGTGGCAACTGGAGGCCTGCACTGTCACACTGCAGGGATACATGTGCAGTACTGAGACTTGCTAGTGGAAAAAACCCATTGCTTACCACCCTTCTGTTTCCTTCCTGTGACTTCCTATTCCTCCTTCTCCAGGGAATATCAATGCCTGCTGGAAGAGCTACAAAACACTACCAAAAACACTGTTTAGTGTAAATGTGTGAGGAGAAGCTATGGTAGAAGGAAGTGCTGTCATGCTGGCCTAGCCACATGTGGCCCCACCTGGAGCTGCAGTCTTTCACTATCACAGTTTAAAGCAAAACCATACACTTGACTGAGTTTGATCAGTACACAAGAAAAAATTCAGCATCTTATAATTTCTTTGCTATTTGGTTCTTATTGCATCTCTTAAAGTGGCAAGAGTGCTTATTACTAATCAATTGGATCTCAAAAGGGTAATTGTATTTATCTGTTCCTGGAGCACTGACTGTTAATCTCACATTACGCTGAGATGAGCCAAATTTAAATGGTCCAAACTAAAGTCTTACAGCTGCAATAATAATTCCCTTTTTCAATTCCTAAGAAAAAGAGAGGAGTGAACAAGCTTCTTTTCCACATTTAGTCTTATTACAAGCTCATTAGAGACATCATCACTACCTTCAGCATGTGCATGACCTTTCAAAGTCCAGATCAATTTGATGCTGATTCCAATTTGATGCTAATTCCTTTCAGATCCATCCAGTTTCCACATGATGTACTCTTTATAACTTGTAGCCCCACCAAATGAAAAATTGACACTAAGCCCATGCAGCCTCTAGGTTGGATCAGCCTGACTATTTTTGATTCAGACAGACAAATAATTATTGTGGTTTCAGATATTTTTTCCTTAACAGCAAAAAATAGTTTTGTTTTGTAAAATAACATTTTGCAAGCATTTAGTCCTTAAAATAAAGAAGGGGTGGGGGAAGTATGTCAGAGTGAGGGAAAAGACTTTTCCTGTAGCAACCCAAACAGCCAGAGATACCAAATCCTGGTACTAAGTGACAAAGGCTGCTTTTGTAAAGAAAATGTAAATACATGTTATAGCAAACAGTACTGAATCAAGCATTACAAGTCAAATAACAGAATTGGTGACCAGCATGGGAAAGCATGTGTCCTGTATAAGTATATATAAGTTTATATAAGAGTTTATATATATAAGTATGCATAAGCTGTTTGGAATTGTCCTGGTTCTGGCCCAGATCAGTGGGATGCGGTGTGGCATAGACCTTGTGGAATTCAATACCATTTTACATCAGGGACATCTGAAAAGCCAGGGACAGGAGAAAGGGGCTCCTTTTCTTCCAAGAAGGAGTAAGCATGGAAGGCATAGGGTCTGTCCAGTTTTGTTTTCCTTGACTTGGGTTTCATGAGCATTTGGCATGTAAATTTTCCTCTCTTTGTAAATTTTTGTTATTATTTTCATTGCTGTTACTTTTCCCTTATCTCAGTGCTATTTCCAGTAAATTGCTCTTATCTCAATGTGTGATTTCTGCTTTTTTCTCCCACCAGAGAGGAAAGGGGAGCAGCTCATAGTTTTTAATGGGAGTACTGAATTGGGGAACACCATTCCTAAACCATGAAATTAATCCAGTCACTAATGGCAAGCTAGTCAGTATTTACAGTTTGTTTTCCACAATGTGTACAGGATGCTGCCCATGTGGAAGGACAAACAAATACATTTTACAAATTTGTGAATTTGCAAAACTGGAAGATGGCAGTGGCCATTTGCAATGGCTGTGAAATCAAGCTGACATTTAACCTCAGTCTAAGTCTTTTTCTACTTCCTCTGCATTCCTCACCTGTATTTCTTAAGAAATATACTTGTACTGCAAAGTCTGCATCAGATTCAAGGATCTCTTCAGGTGTTTAAGCCCAAAGTCCCAAGCCATTCAGCCACATATTCCCTGCCTGTTTATTAATACAATACTTGCCATTTTAAATTCCTGGATTACAGCTTGTACTGAGTTACCAATTCATGTCCTCACAGAGAGAACTGATCAAATCATGTCCCTCAGCCAACTGGAGCTGAGAATAGCAAAGATTTTTCATCGGTTTCCAGTTCCAGATTTCCAGCTCAAACACAGCCTGTCTTCTATAGATGGATATACCTCTCTACAAGGCCTTTATGTTTTGTAAAGCAGAATTAGGATTCCAAATTGAAGAAGAACTTGTGTGATACATACAGCCACATTTCATGCTATTTTACATGTTCAGCTCCCTTTTGTTTCTTTCTTTCTCCTTCCCCCCGCCCCTCCTTATTTTGACATGTCAGCAAATGCCTCTTACTGGAAAAGTTTAAGTGTGATTAAATTTCAGTGATTAAAAGATTAAGTGTTACTTTCGTCTCTACATGAATTCATTTTAAATACTCACGTCTGACACACCTTTGAATTTTTTCCATCTGAAATCTTTGCTAACTGGAAGAAATGGTTAATAACTGTATTCACATAGTGATGATCCTGGTGATGATCATGGTGATCCTCCCCACTTATGTTTCTGAGTTGTTTCTCATGTGGCAATTTCTCACACTCCAGACAAGAGTGCAAGGAAGGAAATACAGTAAGTATCCTGTAACAGCTGTCGTGCAGACCTGCAGGCATTAAGCAAACAGTTCATTAAGCATGGACAAAACAAAGAAAGGAAAGTGTCTAAACCCACTAATGCCACCCCTTACCACAAGAAACTTGCCCGTTTGTCCCGCCCATGTATGCCACATTTGCTCATTAGCAATGAGTAAGGCTGAGATTCCTCCAATCTCACTTCAGGGATGCTGCAGCCAGGGAACTGGCCTCTGGCTCTGTGGCCAGCAGAGAGCACTGGTCCCTCCAGGAACATTTGCAGCACATGGGATACTCTACCCACGGCCAGCCTGCCCACCCTGCACCCTGGCAGATGGTGGAGATGCAGCCAGGTTCTTTGCAGGCTGCCACTTGTGCACAGCAGGGACTTGGGATCTGTGCGTCTTTCCTTAAGTTGTTTTTTCCATTGGTACTTGAAAGTATGCTGTGAGTCAGGGTCCATTATTTCAATTTAAATTCCTCCCCATTTATGCAAATTTGAAGTCCCTGGTCAGTATGAACAGTTAAAGACTTGTTTCTAACTTGCAAACTTATTGCTTCCCTTCTCTCATGAGGATGTTATGACAGGATTAATACTCAGTTAATCAACAGAAAATGTTCCTAGACATCCTAGCAAGACTAGACAGCTATAAAGCCTAAAGCTAATTACATGCTACGTGGTGGAGACACAGACTTGCAATCCAAATGGCTGAAGATACTTTATCAGGTCCTTCTCGTTTTCCACATGCCCATTTTGAAGTAAACATGAATGAAACCAAAAATGAAACAGAACACAGCAGACGTGGTTTTCACTGGCTGCTTTGCATTCACAAAAAGCAAAGGGAGTTTTTACATGAGATGACTGCACTGCATTTCAGTGCTGCATTTTTCATCATAATATAGCTCAGTATAACAGCTATATTTCATTCAAAACTAATGTTCAGGGTTTTATCTTAATTGAGATTAATTTACCAATTCCTATACCAATTGGAGATACACCCAAAATAAAAAGATATTTGGAAAATATTTCAGTAGACATCTGGAGAAAAATTACAGGAACACACAACCAGAGTAATAATATATTTTCCAAGCACAAGGTTTCATCTCCTCTGTGGATAGGTATTAAACAGCTGAGATAGCACATTTATGGAAACCTTCAAGCTGAGATTCAGCTGTGTGCAGCTGTGACAAGTTGTGAGACAATTGTATCTCAAGCCTTTGTTCCCCTGTATCTCAAAGATTACAGGCTCAGGGGCAGAACACATCTACAACAGATAGATGAAACTGGGAGTAGCTCAGTCTTCACAAAGCTTAGGTCGGGTTTTGTTTTTGAAAACTTGACTCTGGGACAGTTCAAACCCAGGTCAACTTTTTGCCAAAACCCTGAAGTCCAAAGGGAGCTAGAAGGACAGCTAGCCTGGAGCCTGTGGCTACACATTTAAAGCAGTAGCCTGTCTTCACAGCTAGGAAGAAAGGAAAATAATCCTCTCAAGTATCCTTTTAAAGTTTTGACAGTTTATATATTAACTATATGTGCCTATACCCCTAAATTGTCCACCCTGCCCATGGAAACCCTGAGCTTTTGGAACAGAAGCATTAGTCAACGTGATTTAAAAAAAATTAGAAAAAGAAAGATAACTCTGCCAGATTCTTGGCAAAACATTATCTACATTGCGATTTCCTCACAGAGAGAAAGGTGATGAATTGAGGAGAAGCAAAAGCAGGCCAAGGGGCAGTAGGGCTCTTAGAAGACAGCTTCGTCTAATCTATGGGCTGAAGATTAGATATTCAATTCCAGTCAAAGGAATGGTACTCCGGGTTATGTTGTGGGTGTGGAAGATACTGTGATGGGTTCTTTCCAAGTTTAAATGCAAGCTGGTTTATACAAGATTATTTTTGGTTAAAGTCACTGTGACATAGTTTCTTTCAGCTGCCTCATTATGTGAGTTTATTAAAAAAAAAAAAAAAAAGTTGCATGGTTGTCTCTCAGATCAAACAGTTTCTTTCCTGCCTTTTTCTGCCAAGTTATAATAAAATAAGGACTGTGACCTGAGCAGGGTCTTCTACAGCTAACAGAAAAGGAAAAACAGTCTGAATAAGAGTTCATGCTACAAAGTTAACAAAAAAAAAAAAAAAAAAAAAACAGCAGAATTTTAAAAAAATTTCAGGATTAAGGCAAAAATATATATACAGAAAAGCTTTATAAGCAACACAGCCCTACAAAACACATCCTATTCTCCCATTTTCAGGTATGAGCAGGCAAAGTGCTAACTACTCTATGAACTTTTGGAGTCAGCAAGGCACTGCTTCTTGAACAACATAAAATAACTCTGAGGAGTTTTCTTAGTGTTTTCTTTATGTCTGGCACTAAATCTTTGCTAGATGGTCCTACATTCAATTCTGTAGTGTCTTCTGTCACACTGGCTCTTACTGGCTTGTGTTGGTGCATGTCTTGGTTTTTATTCCAGAGAGCAAAGAGCAGTGTTTTTAATGTGCTCAAGCAGTTTGTGCAAAGTTTCACATGGTAACACACCATGAGAAAGCCAAAGGCTTCCCAGTGGTAGGAGGAATGGCTATCAAGCACAGCACTCCAGCTCCAGATTGTTACAACAGTCATGGTTACAAACCCAGCTCCTTGCAAACCGTGGAATTTCCACAGGACTAATGGGAGTCACACATGGGACTCTGCTCCTTGCCCTGCTGGGCTGAAAATTGGATTTGGGTTAAGACATCTCATTGCAGTGCTCAACAGCACAAACTATGAACCTGTAGAGAGATAGGGGAGCAAAGCTGTAGCACAAGGTGAGAAGGCTGGGAAGGGGAAAGGCTCTCCCTAAAGCTAAGAATTCCTCTTTTCCTTACTGACCTTACTCACTCCTTCAAACGTGGAAGCAAAAAGCTGGAAGTGAGCTTCATTGGGCTGTGTTCCCTCAGTAGATGGTGAGCAAACACACTGCCAACAGAAATGCCAGCATCCAGCCACTAAGAGGAGCTGAAATTCAGCTGTGATCAGCAGCACGGGCACGCTCCAGAACAGCCCTTTCACAGGGATCCTTCCTCCTCCTCCTCTTCCTCCTAGCCAGGTCAGATTTCACCTCTGATGAGCCAGCAGAGAACCCAACAGCAGATTGCTGCTCTGACCAAGACAGGACTGGGCAGAGGAGGTGGTGAGCTGCCAGAGCACACACAGAACTTCCAAGAACTGAATGAAATGCACTATTCCTGAGAGGTAAACCATTGGGAAACATGCATCTGTACCAGCCTGTGGAGAGCTTGCAGAGACTTGACTATGTGCCTCAACCTACAGTTACTTACACTTTTAGCTCTAAAAGTTTCCTCTCTCATATTCAAAATTTTGTTTTCCTCCCAGGAACATGCAGGCTGTCGAGGCAAGTCAAGGTGATTGCCCTTCCCTGAAACATATGTATTTTTGCTGGCTCAGAGTGGAAGCTGCTGAAGGGATGTCTGGGCTGATGGGAGGAGAGCATCTCCATAACCAACTCACTGGTTTTCAGCTGAGCAATCCTCTCTCCATCAGGGAGAGAAGAGAAAGCAAGATATACAAAAAACAGATATGGCATACATTAAACATAATGGAAAGTCTGCCTGTAAGAGGGCAGAAGAAAGGGCTTTCAGTGTGCACCAGTTTCTCTAAAGATAGGTTATCTCAACACTTAAAAAGACTGGAAAACTCCTCAGAAAAAATTCCCCAAAAATAATGGAAATAAAGAAAGCTTTTGACAAGTAGGTATTTACTAAAGAAACTTCCAGAAAATCTCAAATATGCTCAATTTACTAAAAGTGCAGTAAAAAAGTTCTGAAGATTTTCTTTCTTCACATTTAATCATAGAATGTTTTGCAATGAAAGGAACCTGAAATATCATTCAGTTCCAATATCCCTGCCATGTGCACGGACACCTTCCACTGGACCAACCTGGCCTTGAGCACATCCAGGGATGGGAAGAACACAACTTCCCTAAATAACCTTGTTCAGTCTCCCCACCTTCACAGCCAAAAATTTCTTCCAATATTGAATTTAAACCTGCCCTTTTTAGGTTTGAAACCATTCTCCCCATTCCATCACTATGTGTTCATACAAAAAGTCCCTCTCCAGCCTTTCTGCAGCCCCCTTAAGGTATTGGAAGCTGCTCTAAGGCCTCACCAAATCCTTCTCTGCTCCAGGCTGAACAAACCTAACTCTCTCAACCTGTTTTATAGGATTGTTAAGGTCATAATGTTCTTCATAACAACATGCTTAAGCTATAACCAAAGCATAAAACTGAAAAGCATTAAAATATTCAAAATACGGGAGCCCTTTGCCTATACCCTTTCTTTACCAATGGCATGACTCTCCCCAAAGGCATTCGATGCCAAATGGAAATTCCAAAGCCCAGATGTCTTATCAGGACATTCAAGCTCTTCATAGATTGCAAATAAATGCAAAAGCACACCAACACAACTGCTATGTACCACTAAGCTGTAAAGGGTCAGCAGGGCAGAAGACTAGAGGGAAAGTGACTCTACAGGTAAAATACTTCAAGCATACAAACCAAATTAAACAAAGAAAAAAACATCTTTTCTATTCTTATATACCTACCAACATTAAATACATATATGCATTTTGAAAATCTATGTTTTCTTTACTCTGCTGCACATTGTTATGTACCAGCAGGTCAGATTCATTTTCCCATCCAGCAGTTTGTGACCTACCCTCATTAGTCTCTGTAAATGTTATATAATTAAGAGAACTTTTTTTTTTTTTTTTTTTTACAAAGATAAGCACAGTCTCCAAAAGGTTGCTTGTTTTTCTAAGAGACAATTTTGGAAATGAATTAAAGAACTGCATATGTCCTTGATTCATCTTTAAATTTAGGAGGGGAAAAGGAAGCTCCTAGAAGACCTCTAAACACTTCAAGGAGAATGGTTGGAATGAAGGCCAAGATGTTCATGTCCAGCAAGTTCTTAATCTGAGTCAAAGAAAGGAGAAAACTGTTCTGAGCATCCTGCCAGTGACATGAATCATTGCATCCTCTCTCACAAAACCTGATGCCTTAGAGTAATTTCCATGGAGGAAATAAATCTTTCCTTTTGATTTAAAGAACTCAGCTAATTCATTTAAAGCTGATCTCTTCTTGCACACCTCACAGAGGTGGAACCAAGCAGGTAGACACTGGTGTTGGCACACATAGGAGAAAACTGTGATGTACTGCACTTACCACTGGCACTTACCCCTTCAGGTTACATCTAAATAACACAATATAATGGCTTTAATGAGCACTTCAAAAGACTTTGCTGAATCAGAGCTTTGCTGAATGTTCATTTCTTAAATGTCAATCTGCATCCATGTGCACTGAGATAATTTGTAAGTAAATTTATTTAAGTGAAACTGTGGAAATTCATGCTGAGCTAGAACAACTCACAAAACAACAAATCACAGGCACAGAACATAATCTGGCAGCTGTAATAGTAATTGAATTTTCTGCTTGACTCCTCAAGAAGCAGCAAGGATGAAATCACGTTTTAATTTTATCTTCCAGGCAACAAAATGGGGTCAAGAGGCCAGTGGTAATCTATTAAAAACTGTGAGGATATTATTTCCCCAGCCTCGGTTTAGAGTTACACAGCTTTTTGTCATGATTAGGATATGAACTGTATAAAAAGCTACCTGCCAGGATGTGGGAAGGTCACATGTCAGAAGTTGCCTGCAAAAAACCTTAAATTGGTCTAATCTTGGGGTTAGTGGATTGGACAAACTGTTAGCTGTCAGCCTGACTTAAATTGCTTGAACGTGACGTCCTCTTATTGTTCAAATTATTTTTTCTCCTTCCTTTTCTTCTTGTCCCTGATCTTGTTCTTGCTAGAAATAGCCTAGAGTTTAACAAATGCACCAGGTTTAGAGTTTAACAAATGCACTAAACATGGGTAGTATTCCCTGAAAAGGGAAATGCCAGGGTTGAAATCCATTCAGGCTTCAAGAGCTGGTCCACAGGGTGCTGCAGACAGAAAAGCTGGGTCTGGAACAGGGAGAATCCCAGCAGCCATTCCCAGGCACCAGAAGCTCAACACCTGCATGTAGTCACAGGGAGCAGGGACAGACTCAAGGTACATCATGGCTTAGAACCAGGATTACAACAATCACCTACATAGGTACCCTGTGTACTAAGCAAAACTTTAATAATGCTATTTTAACAACAGCTGTAACTATATCCATCTTTTTCCAAAGGATTTAAAGAGATCTAATATTTAAGGTATTGGAATACAGAGGGAACAAGCTTTATTTGAAGTAGAAAAAAGATCTGGTTTATTTACTTCAGAATCCAAATATATATTTGCATTATATTCTACTTAATTCCAATCCTGCACTAAAACTAAAAATAGGCATATAGGATTTTATTGGTTTTTCTCCCTACCTCCATTTTTGCTAAGGAAAAGATATACTGAGATATTTGTTTTCAAGTAGAATATGCACATTACACTGTATGTGTGTGGCAGCAAAGGTGGAGTCAAGAGAGCATTCCACACGCTGTAAATGAAAGGTGGCACAGTTTATTTTTTGTTTTTGTTGTAATACAAACCACAAGCTTTGGCCAGTCATCAAGAAAAAAATGGTACCTACAGAGTAAGTTTCACCTTTAGAATTAATCCTATGGTCTTTGTAAAAATAAAGTGAAGTTTCCTGAAAATCTCATGCTCTGGAGTACAATAAATTCCCTTGGTAACATTATGCTAGGTAGAATGAAACTAAAACAAAACCAAATAGTTTCTTGAGAAACATAACCCACAAGCTTTCAACTCAGTTTATTCACTGTAAACTGTGTTTTGTAAATGGCACAAAATATACAAGAAACAAAATTTCCCCTGAGCCTCATGTTCACTGAAATGAAAATTTTTCTGCTTATCTGTATCACATTAAGAGCCAAAAACTTATTGAACCCTGCCAGAAGTTATGTCGTTAATAATTTTAGCTAACTTTTCCCTCTAGTAACACTAAGAGAAGATAGAAGGAGACAGAATCCACTGCTCTTTTCAGAAAACATCCTCAACTGAGTGTTAAAAGAGCAAAGCTTATTGTAAAATAGCAACAGAAGCGAATCCACTTTCCCCTCTGCATGCAGCTGTTCATTACACAATACTTTGGTTTCAACAATGAATCTGGCTTCAGAAGGCTTCATCTCTTCCCTGCCCAGGTAGCCTCACCTTTCTGCCACAAACTCTCATCTTCTTGGTGTGGAGCTGCAGCTGTTGGGGCACCTGAACTATGTGGTAATCCACAAAAAGGATTTGGGTGGAAGCCCAATGTTTTCTCCACTTTCCCCTGCTAAAGCTGTGGCAAAGCTAATGTATCAGGGAGCATGCATGCGAGAAACATTGCCCATTTCCCATCTGAGGTACAGCTACATGTGGAAAATGCCAGGATCTTTAGTTTCTGCATTGCTAGAGGGATACAAGCCAGAAGAAATTCAGAGATCAATGAAAGACATTCAGAAGTTACTTTAGGAAAAATTCACCTATAGTAAAAAGTAGCAAAAAGTGGATTGAGATTCAGAATACAAGGCATTTATTTCTAGCTCACTAAGTGATCTACAAGTCAAATACAAAGAAGGGTATTGAGGCTGGAAGAAGTGAAGATCCTGACACTTGCACATCACTATTGGATAATCATCATCAGGAGCAATACAAATGAATTAAAGACATGAAAATAAAAGCAACTACTTTTAGGTGGACGTAAGGTAAAAGGTTGTGTCATGCTGGAAGAAATAAAGCAAAGGTGGCTGAGGCTGAAGGTCACCTCCATTTTGCAACTGGGAACAAACAGTGATTGCATCTTTTCAAATGTTTAATCTGTAAGTACCAAGGAACAGGGGCACAGTACAGCAATGCCTGCAACAACAACAGAGTGCTTGAGCCAGCTACAGAAGGGAAGGACAGTTTTATTTAAGAGCTTCTCTGCTTTTTCCTTTACTTCAAAGTATCTTCTTCTATCCAGCACCAACACAGAAAATTATCTCATTAATAGCTAATAAGTAAACAGATGTTCTGTCCGTCCACTGTGATTTAGAACAAAACACTCTGTGTTGTATTTAAGTGATTTCCAGACGTAAAGTGTGAAGGCTTCCAAAATCCACTGATCTGATAACTGTCCGTATTCCAGCTTTCCCCCTTCTCTGATACTCCCCCAGCAAAAACACTGAAAGAAACAAGCCTAAACCCCTGCATCTATTTCCTCCCACACAGTACATACCCATAACAGAACTCTTTTCTCAGCTTCAAAAATCCAAAATGACCCCTGTAAACAGAGAGAGAAGAGAAGAGAAGAGAAGAGAAGAGAAGAGAAGAGAAGAGAAGAGAAGAGAAGAGAAGAGAAGAGAAGAGAAGAGAAGAGAAGAGAAGAGAAGAGAAGAGAAGAGAAGAGAAGAGATGATGCATAGTGAAAATAGCCACCAAGCAGCAGCAGCAAGTTTGCCAGGCCAGCCTGATGTCCCAATTCTTCTACAAAGAGTTTGCTGATGACAGCACAAAATACCAAAGCTGTGCCTGCTCGTGCACCAGCTGCAATGAAACTGTGCCTGCAACAGGTTAGAAGAGACGAAGTGTGGTAACAGGAGTAAAAAAAGAGAAACAAAACCCACCATAATTTCCTCTCAAAGCCTGCTGGCATATTATGGGGTTATAGCAGTGCCTTGCATCTCTAGGATGTGAGTTTAGACATGTTTGCCTTGACAAAATCCTCAGCCTGGGGATAGCACCATTTGGGTACCACGGGTATCATGGGACAGTGAGCTGCTGAGCTAGCACCG
The DNA here is from genome assembly GCF_035770615.1 of Melospiza melodia melodia. Taxonomy (NCBI): domain Eukaryota; kingdom Metazoa; phylum Chordata; class Aves; order Passeriformes; family Passerellidae; genus Melospiza; species Melospiza melodia. Next base: position 131,926,066 of record NC_086194.1, on the reverse strand, counting down.
AACAGCCCAAGGCAGATGTGCCACTTCCCATCCTGGAATAGTGCCCTCACAGGAGTGAGATACTGCAGTGACAAAGTGGCGAGACAGCTTGGGATTCACTAGAGAATGAGGGTACAGCCCTGCAGCCTGAAGGCTCAACATGCTGCCTCGGTCTGTAAACGTCTGAGAAAGCCACACAGAATATTCATGCCTTGTCCCCTCCCTGTACAGGTGTGCAGCCCACATGTGCCCCAGGGAGCAACTCCATTGCTGTAAGCAGCACCAGGAGCTCGAGCAGCAGAGATCTGCACTGTGAACCCATTCCAATAAAGGGGGGGGGGGAAAGGAGAAAAATTAGGAAGGAAAATAATTATAATATTATAAAAAAGGCATTAATGGGAAGCCTTCCTTAAAAATTTGTATTATATATTTTCACACACACAACATAATTTTCTTTCCAAAACACCCATTTTGTTCTATTAAAACAACATCCTGCATGAGACAAACGTTACATTCTTAAGAGAGGCCACAGTGTGCAAAACAGAGGAAAGGCTTTAGAAGGGGGAAATAAAATTATACTTGAATTCTGTCTTGGAAAAACAGAGTCAAGTCCAGCCTTTGAGGGGGTTACTGAAGTGATGCTGATACATCTAATGAAGTAATCAATAGTGCTCAAAAGCTTATAAAACTTGCATCCTCTGGATGTGCTACCTGACACCTCAGGGGTAATTTGTAGACGTGCTGAGCATTCGGTACCAGCTGAAGTCAATGAGTGTAAAAAACACTTGAGTATTTTAAGTAGTAACAAACAGCAAATTCTCAGAATAAAAAAACACTATCAGAGTTGTCTCTAATCATCTGGAGGCCCTTTTAACTTTTCTATAATGTTCATAAGTTTTAACAGTACAAGGACAGGTAGCAACGAGGACAATGGAGAGAAAGTGAAAAAATTAATGAGGTTGTGTCAAAGTCCTTAACAAAGCTCACCAGTAAAGTCACACAGGGAACCTCATGACTGACTTCCCAACTCACAAGTGTTAAGACACTTTTGTGTAGCCATGATATTTTCTGAAAAATCCCTTTGCCAGGATTTTTCTCCTGAGAAGCTGAGAGGCCTCAGGAACAAAATGTAAACAATGATTATCTGCTGCTGTGGAATGCAACAGGTGCATCTTTGAGTGGTCTCATGTGGTTGTTTTTAATTAATGGCCAATCACAGTCCAGCTGTCTCAGACTCTCTGGTCAGTCACAAGATTTTATTATCATTCCTTTCTTTCCTTTCAAGCCTTCTGATGAAATCCTTTCTTCTATTCTTTTAGTATAGTTTTAATATATAATTTACTTGTAATATAATATATATAATAAAATAATAAATCAGCCTTCTGAAACATGGAGTCAAGATTCTCTTCTCTCATCCTGGGACCCCTGTGAACACCACCACAATTTTGTGCATCGATTTTTACTTACATGTGGTGCTTTCCCAGTAACTTTGTTTCCAGCAGAAGGGAACTCAAGAGGTGCTGCATGCCTCAGAACCAGCTGGGAAAGCTTTCCTTGGGCATCCCCAGCTTCTTGCTCCAGCCAGCAGTACATGCTGTGTGTCCCACCAGTGGTATCCACAAGGAAATTGGAGCCTTCCAACACATCCAGCTCAGCTCTCCAATGGAGGAAGGCCTCAAGTGCCTTGGACAGCCTAGTGCTTGCTGAGAGACTGCTCTGCCTGTGGCTGCACCTGGAGTGGGTCCATCTCTGAGCCTGCTCAGCACCAGAAGGTACCAGGAGAGGGGGGTTTGTCACTCTGGTCCTTGTAAAGAAGTGAAGTCTCACTTTGACATTTTGTCTTTGCTGCCCACCAACAGCCCTCTCTGCGACGGGAACTTCCACACAACCTGCTTCCCCCAGGATGGCTCCTGACGGCAAGCTAGTGCTTCTTTCTCATTAACTGGATCCTGCACAGAAAAACAAATATTTTCTCCACTTATCACAATAGCTGATTTCTCCTATGAGTAGCATTTTGTTTAACCAGCACATCTCAGATTTATTTAAATTACTGTTCTTAAAACACTAAAGGTAAAGGACATCCCAAATCTTCCCTTTGATGCCTTTTGGTATGCTTTCAAGCTACAGATAGCTCACAAGTGACTGTTCATTAGAATTCTATTTTTTGAGGAAATTAACACAGGATTCTTTTTTTTATCCTTACTTAAAAAAAAAAAAAAAACCAAACAAGGTTTTGTAAGTTAACATGACAATAAATATCCAGAAGTCATAAAGTGCTTGCAATTTCTTTTCTGGAAGCTAATGTAATTAATTTCACTAGAACTGTTCAAAAGAGTTTACCCGCATTATCTCACAGAGACACATGAGCAGATAAGAGCCAGACTAAAAAAGTGTCACAAACAATTTAGTTTTTAAAAACTCAAAAAAAAAAAAAAGGCCCCCTGTGAATATTGGGCAATCCCCATAATCTCTTTTTTCCTGGGACAGCCTCATTAATTTAAGGATGAAGTCCATATGTAAAAATCCTGCTGTTTCTTCTTTCTTATATAGCCTAGAAAAGCATGGAAAAATGTCTTCTGTATTAAACAACTTGTGAACTTTCTTTTAATTAAAGAACTTTAAATTTGTTTAATTAACCAACTTTTTCCTAATTAGAGCAGGTGGCTTTTTCCCCATTCCAAAGTGACAAACAGAGGGAATGCTGAAAGGTTGCTGGTGCAGCATCTCCGTTTCCCTTCCAGATGCAATGGGCTCACCAGGGACTCACCAGACACCCCTGGGGCATTGAGGGCAGTGGCAGGGTGGCCCTCACAGAGCCCCACATCTCTGCCCATCTCTTACTTATCAGCTGGTGAAGATCAGGAGGTGGATGCCAATGGTGTCCAACTGCAGCTGGCTCAGGCCACAACCCAGGGGAGCACTAAAAGTGATGTTGCATAATTGAGAGCACTCTTTGGTAAATTATTCATAAATCAGTTAAAGGCAGAGGAGGACAGAGCCTTAGCTGGCATTCAGCAGCAAAGCCAGGTTGGTTTCAAGAGATTTAAACATGGAAAATGCTGAACATGTCTTTTAAATATGCAAAGTCCCATTGACATAAAGGAGGAAGCTACCAGAGACTATCAGAAACTTCAGTGTCTCTTTTGCAGAGATCGTGGTAGTCCACACAATGCCTTTGAAGAACTGCATGTTAATATCTGCCCAAGTGTGGTGACACATCAGACTGGAGCCCATCATTCCAATCATCTGTTCCCAGGTTAACAACCACAGCAGCCAGAGCAGCCCTACATCTAACAGAAGACGTGTGATGATTTAAATTATTACAGTGTGTTCCCAGGCAGCACTTCAAATTACATTAAAATGGGAAAAAAAAATTCCAAACCCTTAGTGGAATGAAAAATCTATTCATTGTATAATCTTGGAAGACTTTTCTACAAGACTTAAATTAGGAGCCTTAATAAATCTCTCTGAGGCTTTTAGCAACTTACGCTGTGTTTATGTTTAATGAAAATGGTGGAGGGTTCCAACTAAATTAAATTAAACTAGCTCTTAATTCCTGTGTTTTGAAAAGGCATCACATTGATACTGTGATGACTTTATTCATGGAAATATGATTCAACTCTTTGGCTCACAAATCACGGTTACCAACCCTGCACAAAGGAAAAAAAGAAATCCCAGCTGCAGTCTCTGAGCTCCTGGAGACAAATGTCTGAAAGCAAAGAAAACAAAAGAAGCCAAAAGGGAGAGCTAACCCTTGGGAAGCATTGTCTAGGTTTGTGGCCACCTCTGACTAACCATGCACTCCTATTTTTGAACATCTGAGTCATCCCCCAGGGTGCTGCACCTCTCTGCAAATAAATAAATACGGATAAACCAACAGAGCAACAGAAAATGTGAATGGTTAGTGGGGAGAAACATGTTTGGTCAGGGTGGTAAAGAGGGGAGAACAAACCTCAAGGATAAATACTTTCCAACCCCAAAGTGGATCAGAAATAAAACAGCAAAACAGCCAACAAACAATCTATATCCTTTTAGCAGAGACCAACTTTACCATCTCTATTCAAGATAGGCTTCCAGACAGATAATAAAATGCAGCAGGATTCTCCTCTGAATGATGAATAAAGGAAATTATGTCACTTTCCAAAGCAAACAAAAACCCCAAAATCTGGCCCGCAGTTACCAAATTTGATTGTGTTGCAACACAGCAAATTTTAAGATCCTCTCTGATCTACACAGGACGACCAGGCAAGCCTCCTGTCTCCCCCTCACAAGGCCAAAGACAACAGCAGGGTCATGGGGATTCTCTTCCTTTGCACATAAGAAGGCAGCATAAAAACATTATCCCTCAGACAGATTATAAACTCTACTTTTCCCCACCTAGGAACGTGGTGCAACACCACTGCAGGAAACACAAGCAGCTCCAACCCAACTTGCAATCTGCCACCTGCAGGGCAGCACCTGGTCCCTGTGGCTGCCCTCAGCTGGCCCTGGTGGCTGTTCCCAAGCTGGACACACAGACCACATCATCTGCACCTTGCACAGCCACTTAGGGCACTTCTTAAGGTGGCTTTAAAATCACTGTCCCTGTTGTGTGAAGCCACTTGACACCAGCTTTATTTTTATACAGACTCTGCACAGGTGAAATCATGAGATGTAAAGCAGCCAGCAGGCCATGGCTGTGTGGCAGGTGCCTTTGCAGGAACAAAACTGACTGCAGTTATCCAGATAACTGCTTGCTGAGCATCACTCAGGGAACTGTACCAGGGAACCAAGCCAGCATTTAAAACACACAGCAAACAAATCCTTTCCCTCACTGCAAGGCACGAATAGTTGTGCTAATGAAAAAGGGATGGGGAACAGCACAGGTGAAAAGAGCTCCTGGTGCAGGGCATTTTTTAAGTCAGTGCTGCTACTAAGACAGATGTTGCAAAGGCATACCCTCAGCCAGGTAGCTTTAACGTTGAGAATTGCTATTTCTCACCCCAAATGGATCATGGGACCTTCTGGCTCACAGAGGAGCCTGCAGGCTACAGCCATCATGCATGAGAGAAATGTCCCTAAAATGTCTTGATGTTAAAATGATGTTGAATAGAAGTGCCATTCAAAATACCCAATGATTTCTGGCAAGCCAGACAGCAAAGCTGCTGGCAAAAGAACTGCAAAGGGGAACAAGGAAAAAAGGAAACAGAGTCAACAATCATTAGATGTTGATGTGTTAGATGTGTCTATGGACAATTTTTCAGTGTGACCCTCACCTTGCTCTGTTCACAAACAAACTTTCCCAGAATTAGCAGCCAACACAGATGCCCATATAACTTCTGGCAATGCATAAAATTTCAAGCTCTTGACAGTGTTGCCATACACATACTGGGGCTAAGGAGAGAGGGAAACAACTGACAAGGGCCCCTGCCCCAAGCCCCAGAGTCCATCCTGATACCTGAAGCCATCAGCCTCTCATCTTTGCACAGGCTGTCTGTGGGGCAGGGTGTACCTGTGAACCTTTGTGATTTGTCCAGTCCGTTCAGTCTTTAGAAAGTTTAAACCTGCTCTGTTATGGTATGTACAGTAACAGCGAATTCCCTGTTCCTACTGTTGGTGCATTTCGGGGTAAATCTAGTAAAATACTCACTTTTTCTCTCACCTATGCTGTTAATTGCCTGTCTATAATTAAATTGAACACAGCAGGACAGTAAATGACAGAAAGGCTCAATGTTTTAGCTTTGGTGCCTCATAAAGTACTAACCTGGGCCACATGCAATACCCACATAGCACAGCTAAATGATCAATGTAAAACCAACAGGAACTTTTATATGGACTGATGGTCTTTGGCTTAGGCCCCTTCCAAACACTGAGTTTTCATGAGTTATACCAGCTGCCACTTGTATTTATTTTATAAACACCACATGCTAAGTGTAAATTGCATTGCCACCACCACTGATTTCACCCCAGACACTTGTATACAAGTTATGGGTGGTGGAATCCAGGTTTAGGCTGAAGGCCAAGAAAGACCTCTCCAGTGGGGTTGTATAATTGAGGCTCTTTTTTTAATTATTTAAAGAAAACAGTGAAACAACAAGCACATGGAAGAGTAAGAGATTTGTTTTATCACAGTATCAGGGTTGTATAATCGAGGCTTTTTTTTTTTTTTTAATAAAATAGTGAAACAACAAGCATATGGAAGAGTAAGAGATTTGGTTTGTCACAGTGTTATTGACTTGTTGCATAGGAGACCTAACACTTGCCAGCACAGAACCCAGAGAGAGAACCACTAGCCCAGACAGATGCACTCACAGCCAGATCATCAGCACCCACAGACCAGGTCTGGCTTTTCAATTATCTTTTGTACTACAAATTTCTGCAGAAGATACATGGCAGAAGATACATGGCAGGGGAAAACCAAAACAAGCAGTGCAGGCTCTTCAGAAGGAAGGGAGTGAATAAAGGTAAGGTGAATCACAGAGCCAAGTCATAGGGTTTTTTTCCAGGACTTCCTGCCCATCTCTAAAAACACTATAAAGGAAACATGGTTACTCCTCAAGGCCCCTTTCAGGTCAGAAGCAGGGTTCAAGTACCTTAAGAATAAGGACAAAACCACACTCTTCTAGAGTCTTCAGGCATTTCACCTGAATGGAGCCTTCAAAATCTGAGATCAGTAATTACCTTAATGAAGCTGCAGCTATTATTAGTAGGCAGAGTATAAGTGAGAGAGCTGTTTCCTGCTTTATTTTAACCAGCAGGCCATCTCTCAGACTGGGCATTCTCACACTCAAAACACACGTTTTGGACACCCCAGGTTTTTGGTTGGTTTGTTTATTTGTGCTTGGGCTGACCACGGCCGTGCTGTCCCCAGACCTCCTCAGCTCCCACGCACTCTGCTGCCTTCCGCAGGGCTCAGCTGTGACACGCTGTGGGTGCAGGTCAAGCACATTCCTGGTGTTTCTGAGGGCACACAGTCACTGCCTTCCCAGCAGCACATCCCATCAAGTGTTTTGTAGATGCACCGTGCAGCATGGCCAGACAGCAAAGCAAACAAAAAAGGAGTTTTGCTCATCTGCAGCTGAAGGAGTATTCAGATGGGGAGATCTTTCAGGAAAGGAATTACATGTTTGTACTGATGTCAGAGCTCACCTCCTGCCCTTGTATATTAATAATACAATAGGACAGATTTTATAACAGAGCAGGACCAAGAGTGTGTGTTAGAGCTGTTGTGATGACCTGGAGTCAAAGTGTGGTTTCTTTCTATGTATTATTTACTTATACTTTAGTGTGTATATATACACACATGCTTGTATATACATACAAATGCACATATACACGTTTGCATGTGTATTTATCCACTGTTTATATATTTTATAAACTTACATGTAGTTTGTATATTAAAGAAAAGGGAAATAATTTTCCAAGAGGATTATATATGCTTTCCTCATGGAAAACCTAAACTTGTTCATTTTTTTTAATATTTCCTCCTCTGATAAATTCAACTTCCATATGTTCTGGAGAATAACTCTTCCCTTGCATTTCTGTGAAGTGATTGAGGTCTGTCCTTCAGCAGTTGATGGTATTATTGCATTATCTTGAGTCCACAGAATACTGGAGGACACATCCATGTCTCCATTGCACTGGAGAGCCCAGAACTGCAGATGTGGCCTTACCAGTACTGAAGAGGCAGGAAGGATCACTTCCCTCAGCCTCATGATAACATTCTGAAAGCAGCTCAGGAGGTTGTCAGCCTCAGTCATGGTATATCAAGCACTGCCTAATTTTATTTTTACTTTTGTCTGCAAGTTTGCTGAGGGTGCACCAAAACAATATCCCATCATCCATGTCATTAGTGAAAATATCCAACAGCATTTGATCCCAGGACTGACCCCTGGGGTATGTCCTTGAGGCGCAGACTATGGCTGGACTTTCTACTAGTGGTTATAATGCTTTGAGTCCAGTAGTTCTGCCAGGTAAATCCATCTCACTGTCCAAATATCTAATCCACATACCGTTAGGTTGCCTATGAAACTTATGGGAGGCAGTGATGAAAGCCTTGCTAATGCTGAAATAAAGAACAGACACTGTTCCAGTCATTTCATTGTGGAAAGTTGTTGTCCTCTGTAAATCCACGCTTGATTTTGCTCGATTTGCTCATTGGGATGGACAGCTCCTCACCACAGATGAAAACCAATCAGGCCTCTTGGACCCCAGTGCTCTCCAGGATGATCTCCTCACAAGGAGAGGAGGATCCAGGAGAATCCAGGGATTCTTCCATGCAAATCCCTGAACAGACCAAGGTGCTCTCCTGAAGTCCAGTCCTTCACCTTCTCCCCTCATCTCAGGATCCCACACACCCCAATCTCATGGTTACTGCTGCCCTCAACCCTCACATCCTGATCAGTCTTTCCTTCTCTGCAAGTACAAAGTAAAGCAGAGTGTTCCCTTATTTGCTTCTTGATCCCCTTATCAGGAAGTTGTTATCAATGCACTCCAGAAACCTCGTGGATTGCTCGTGTCCTGATGTGTGTTGTCCTTCCAGCACATATTGGGATATCTGGCTAGACTCCCACAAGGATGTGGGCCAGTGACCACAAGACTTCTTCCAAATATCTGATGACAGCTTTGTCTAATTCCTCACAGTCCACAGCAGGCATCCACAACACCACCCCACGTGTTGGTGTGCCCTCCAACATCTGCAAGCTTTTAGCTGACTCGTCTCTTCCCAAAGCGGAGCTCCAACCATTCCCGCTCTTAACTATGGTGCGGCCTTCCTACAGAGCCTCTATCCAGCCACTGCAGTGCTACAGCACTGTCAGCTATCCCTCCACATCTGTGCAGACAAGGAGCTCATCTGCCTTGCTCCAGCCTCAGTGAGAGACCCACCCCCTGCCCCAAATCTGCAGAGCCGCACGCTGCACCCTCCTCAGCAGCCTGCTCTGGGCTGTGGCCTCTGCTGAGTCAGGGAGTCAGGGGGAATTTCTCTGCCGAGTGCTGGGGACTGCCTCTGGCAGCTCCCTGCCACTGCTGCTGGGCACAAGAGCACTGCCAGCCCAGACCCCGGCCTCCCGCTGCACAATGCCATGACTGATGGCTTTACAGGCTGCCCCCAGCACCAGCTGCCAGGATTCCTGCCCCTGCCTGGTCAGGATTCAGCTGGAACAAAAGCCCCTCCTCACAATTTCAATATTTATACCATCTACCATAGATATCACAAACCAAGTGAAAATTTTACCATCTTTAAAAAGGAAAAGCAAGCAGTCAGGGTCAGAGATGCCTTAAGACTTACATTGGTTTTATCAATTCAGTGATTTTTACAACCACCATTCTAATTATCACAGAGATAATGACCGCCATCAAGGACAAATTAATAATTCCACAGTAATCTATTACTGAAAATAAAACTGACCCAGACATAGAGTGAAATAACATGTCTCATACCAGGTCCACACTCACTAAGTACCTTAAAGAAAGTTAATCCCTTCCCTTGGATAGCACCCAGACCTAAAGCAGCACATGCTCTGGTGTCCACAGAGGAAGAGGAAGGTAACAGTGCGTTAAAGACTGCTTTCATCAATCCCATAACAAGAACAAAATCAGATATTATACTGTACTGTGGGCCAAGTTGCAGCTAGGGACACCAACACAAAGGACCACAAGGGGATCTGATCTCCACACTCCCCTCCACAGGCAGCACCTTCAGGCTGTTAAGACTTGACACTGTGCATATTCTAATAAACTAACACAGAAAATGTCACTCTGACTTTCTCTTCCTCACCTGCAGGTAATTTTCCACCAGGTTCCATTTCCATTTGATGAGAGACTTAATTATCTGATGAATCAAAAACCCCAGCACCCCCACTGCTGCTCTGATTAGCCCTATCAGCAGCCACCATCCCGCTCTTTTCTAGAAACAGGAAAACACAGTTACCTCTCAGACCATAAAACAGGATTATTTGCCATGCTGCCTCTCACAAAGACACAAATTCCATTTTTAGAGCATTTTGAATATTACCTGTGACTGCCTGAACAACAGGCTTCTCTTGCCAATACCTCTTTTAAAAGTGTACACTCAATATTTACCTTCAGGGTGAAAGCCATTTTCATTTGGGTAAGGAACACAGTTTAATTTTTTTGTTTGGGATTTGTTTGGGTTTTTTTAATAGAGAATTACCAATGCAGTCTGATCTCTGATGTTGAATGCTCTATGTCATATCAAAACAAATTATATGACCCAATAATTAAACATTTGGTAGAGCACTTGGAAATATTTCAAAGTAATCCCTGTTTCCTTCAACTGCAATAATGCATTGAGCACCCATCATGTAAATGTACAAATTTTACATCCAGTTTCTGTCCTTCCTAAACTTACACTTCTAATAATAACGTGCACCAGTAATATTGACAGATTTATTTTAAGAATCACCTAGGACTAGAGCAGGCCTACTGAGATTCAAACACCATGGTTCCTGCAGATTATGCTGTGAGAAAAAAAATTAAAATTAATTACTTTGAATAGTAATTTAAAAAGTTAATTGTAATTTAAAAATTAATTATAATTCATTTTAACAAATCCCAGTAAGAGAACATTTACCCAAACTTCTGTGAAGTCTCCTCCTTTTAAGCTGTATACATTGAGAAGTTAATAATTTAATTCTTTTTTCATATTCAGTAAGTTACGAAGAGCAAAGACATAAGCACTTACAAAATATGCTTTTAATCCCTTGGCCCCTTTCTACATTCAAAATATTTTCCTGTACACAGAAACAATAAATAACTTTTTCTTAATTCCTTCTGCTGTCAGGCATATCCCTGGAGTGTCCAAATTACACATAGTTTAAGAGGCAACTTTACACTATTTGAGGTAAGTTGACCTGTATGTTTTCTCTTGCAGCCACTTCTTTTAAAGCTTTTTGTGTGAGGACAAATAATCCAGACTTTCACGGGCTAGCAGGTGTTCTCTCTACCCAAGGTACTACAGCTTGGATGCTTTACCTGAGGCAGTTTGCAGGTTGGCAGCTTGGAGAGGAGCAAGACTCGATGCATGTGAAGTGTTCGCTGTAAATCAAAATCAGCAGCATGCTGTGTGTTTCCCACCTCCAAGGCACGACCTCGGCCTACCAAAGAAAGAGTAAAAAAGGATTTCTGCTGTTTTCCACCAACTGGAATTTGGACTAATTTGACAAGGTCTCATCTCAAATAATTGTAGAATCACAGAACGATAGAATAGCTTGGGTTGGAAGGGACCTTAAAGATCCCCTAGTGCCAACCCCTCTGCCTTGGACAGGGACACCTTCCACTAGACCAGGCTGCTCAGTGCCCCATCCAACCTGGCCTTGAGGGCTGTCATCTCATCGCAGGGGTTCCATGCTGTTGTCTCCTTATCACAAGAGTTCCATACCTTCTTGGTGTTTCTCATGGACAGCTCCTCAGAGCACTGACTCTTTCTTCTTCACAAAGGAGACAACAGACTCCAGCTCCCTTCTCAACCAGCCACCCCCCACTCTTTTATAGCTTCTCATGGGTTACAGCTGTGGTTACTTCTTCTCATTGGTTACAGCTGTGGCCTGTTAAGGTCAGTCCTGCTCCTAATTTTTGATAATTGGCCCAGCTGCAACTCCTTAGGGGTAAGATTACTTTCTACACTATCTTTATTTTTCTTATATTCTATTCCTCTACACTTGAGCACTACTCTGAGTGGGGCATCTACAGCTTCTCTGGGCAACATGTTCCAGTGCTTTACCACCCTTATAGTGAAAAATTTCATCCTAATATCCATTCTAAACCTACCCTCTGACAATTTGAAGTCATTCCTCCTTGTCATGCCCTTGTAAATGGTCTCTCTCCATCCTTCCTGTAGGCTGCCTTCAGGTACTGGAAGGCTGCAACTGGGTCACCCCAAAGCCTTCTCTTTTCCAGGCAATGAAGAAACATAAATAGCTCCTGGTTGTGAATCAGTGAGTACTAAGGGGCAAGAGAGAAGAAAAAAGCCACATGCAAATTACCCAAAATAGTCTTCTGGACCTCTGGTTTTGCAACACTGAAAGTTTTCTTGTAGCCCACTACTCACACTTCTCAAATATAACAACACATGGTCATGAAGGAAATACTGCCCAGGGCAGGGAGTACATCCATGTCAGGATACAGCAACGGCCTAAGCCAAATTTCCTACACCATGACTGGGGTTTTTTGCCAGCTCAATCAGGCATTTCATTCTAGAGACTTCAAAAGTACTATGCAAATTGCAGACTTGGCAACAATCAATCTGACAAAAAAGAGAACGGGTTGAAGAGAATTTATCTCAGTGGAAATCAAAGACTGCAGAAAATAATTGTTGTTGGAAACTGTGTGAATAGCTACAAGCAACAGTAAATGCATTAGAAAAGTTACCTTCCTTTAGATACAGGGAAATAAATGTATCTGCCACCAGTACCTCCACAGTGAAGTTACCTGACAACAAATACACATTGTGTGATCAATTACATCCTCCAGTCAAAGGTGAATTAAGTAACAGCAGGTGTCTGACTGATTATGTACACTAATAATGTAAAAAGAGGTACTTCACAAACAGAAGCTCAAACCTTAGTTTTGTGTTTAAGCACAAAAATGAGATTAGATTGCTAACTTCTGCTTGCACAAAAGCTGGGTTTAACTACTCCTATTCCAAGTTTAAAATGGAGCAAAAGAAAGCAGAAGCCAGGCAAGAAAAGCAGGCACCTGAGCAGAGCTCCTGGCTGGGATCCCATGACCGTTTCATTCAGGTGTGCCAGACTGGTCACCCCAAGGCCTCCATTTAGCCCATTTATTTCTGGAACATGGGAATTTGTATGATGTCATTTTCTAGTTATGTTAGACCAAATGCAAATAGATCTGGGTATTATAAAGATTGCAGCACAAACAAAAATACAAAATCCACTGAACAATACAGACAGGGGATGAGAGAGGAGCACTGAAACTAAAGGTACAGTTCATGGGGAAATAGATGAGGCCAAGTCACACTGCTCATCAAAAACACATATTCCTCATTCCATGTCCCAGTGACTTGTTACATAAACAGGATAGCTGCTTTTACCCAAACAGGAATATCATTCCCATCCTTAAGAGCACACCTGAGGCATTTGTCTTTGCTGTCCCCAGTTGCCAGAAAACCAAAGCTGACAAGTCCTTTTCCACCAGACTGTACTGCAAATTCTCACAAACACCCTCTTGTGCATTCAAATTTTAAAAATCAAAATAGAGTAAGAGTGCGTTTTTGAACTTTGACCCATAGTTATTTGTTCCCCATGGGCTCCTCTGCAGCCAGCTTAAACCCACCAGTACACCCACTTATCTGAAATACATTTCATGAACCTCTGAGAAGCAGTACACAAATAGCCATGGTTAAAAAGCTAGATGGTGAAAAACAAAGCAAGATTTGAGGTTGCAGGGGGGCATTGCTGTATCCCTAAGATGCAGGAGTTGAGACAAATCTCCACAAGACAAACAAAGCCTTACAAAACACATACACACATGGAGCTTTGTTCATTTATGATGAAACCTGAAGACTGAGAGACATGTAGGCAAACGCAGACTGGGTTTGTAAAAGCTTCTGCACCAGACATTCCTCTCCTAAAAATACATACTGCTTAATTAGCCTGTAAGAATTTGACCCAAAACCTATGCATTTTGGCTGTCACTGTTACATACACTAACACCTCGCAGTGCAGAACATGAGTCTTCATCTTTCTTTTGAAAAGTATTTCAGATCATATATTCTCAGTTCTGTGAATTTTGCATAAGGATTGTCCTACTTTCTGCAGCGTTTTTATCTCCAAACATCACAGAAGGATCTTTCTGCTTATTGAAGAGCTTCCAAAACTCAAGTTTTGCCATGGATAAAGAAAACCACAGGTAATCATGAAAAATACCTTCTCAATACTGGAAGATAAAATGTCCCCTCCTATATAAGGAGACCAGAGAATCCAGGCTGCAACCAGTTCCCAGATTTTTTACTAACTTCTGACTTCTGCAAGGTGTGCTACTTGACTTAAAAGTGTTCTTACCTCATCACAGCCTAATTGGGAATAGCTGCTTTGTAGACAAGGAGGGGAAGAAGGAATCTGTGTTCAGCACCACTAAAAGTTACCTACACACTTCTATGAGTAAATGCTTTGAGGAGTCAAGTTATAAATTGAATTTTTCTCAGTTAGGAAAGAATTTTGAAAGACCAGTGTGGGAAGAGCCCATGCTTTTAAGCTGCCAAGACCCCATTTGGGAACCACAGAGCTCCTTGTTCCACTCCCAAGCAGCTTCTATTGCAGGCCATGGGATTCTTTGCAAAAGGGTGATGGCCAAATAAGGAGGGTGGGCAGACACTGGCACAGCTCGTCTTCCTTGGTAAACATAAGCAGGCTGAGCCAAGCTGCCCCCAGTGAGGACCTGGAAAGTAGCTCCCTTGAAACAGGAAAGACCAGCAAAGGATTATACCTCTGCTACTTGGTGATCTGGGGGACAGGCAAGGTGTGCTGCACAGCAGAAATGCAGCTATAACTATCAGCAGCTGGCCATTCCAAAAAGGTTTTGGGCTAGCTCAACTAACTCCTCTCCCAAACAACTGAGAAGACAGAACAACACAATTTTATTTGCCTAAATGCTTTGTAAGTGAAAGAGGATGTGCATGCATGCATCACATGTGTTCTTTATCCCTTAAAAGACCAGGAAGGAATAACCCCGACTAACACTATGAAAAAACAAGAGTTGCTAAATTAGAAGCCAGAGCAAATAAGAACTACCCACCAAATGGCAGTAGAGATAGCATGAATTTAATACTAAGACATTTTGCCACTTGTCTTTGAATAATACAGACATAAATCAGATTCCAGCTATTACACACAAAAGCATCTGCCACAGAACTCTAATTCTTGCTATGGTAGCGTTAAACCTCTCCTGCCTGAGCACAAGCTACTGGTCACCCCTCTATCTGAATAGCTCTATAATGTAATTTTAACTCTGTAGTGGCAAACATGTAAAAAACCAGGCAAATCCTTAGCTGGCATCTCAGTTTTAAGTAGACAGAAAACCACGTACTTTTTGAATGGTGTCAGGAGTTGTATATACTTAAAGGGTAAGAATTTCTTCCCTCTCCAATGCCCTTCTGTCTTCAATCACAGGCTTGTTTAGTGCAGCACATGTGATTTGTCCATCTGCCAAGGAAAGCAGTGCACCATTCTTGCTAGCTTCAGTTTTAATACTAGAATCATACAGGTATTATAGGATCATACAATCACAAAAGTACAATAAAGGATTAGAGAGTCTGAGTTAATGTTAACACTGCATGAGTAACACATCAATTCCAAACAAATCTGAAGGTAAAAGTCAAGAGGTTTTCAAATGCCAGAAGAAATCGTTGCTACTCTAAGAAACATGAGCAGTTCAGAATATATTTTTCAACAGATTGAAAGCAAGGTGATAGAAGGAAGAGCTTCCAAAGCAGTACTCTGTTCACAGCATCCCACTCCAAAGATCAAAAACCATTACACTACTAATTGAGGTGACACTCAAAGACTTCAAATAATGAGTGTTTAATGCTCAGTCTGAATGACAACTCAAGGAAGCAAATAATTATCACAGTCACTGGACAGATATAAAGACATTGTTAACTAGAAACGTCACGGCTTTTAACTTTCATTTCATATTATTTCAGAGTTATTTCAAAGTTACAGCATTAAAGGAAGTAAATTGGCATGAGAATTTTCCTATACATGCAACAACTCCTACACATGGTGCTGAATTAAAGGACAGAGATGTTGAAACATTTTCTGATAACACTGTAATAAATCTCATTGTAATAGTGCAATGAGTTAGTCGTATCATATGATTAAAGTAAATTTAATCTGCAAATCTTTAGACAGAAAAAGAATGTACATATGACAGGAAATCATTTCATAAAACACAACCCAAGATGACTATGAGCATTTCCACAAATCCTCAAATTGTGACGTTGCGGCAAGGAGTTATTTTAGATTTCTCAGAAGCAGACAGTCCCAGAGTTCAAAGTGCAACGCACCTCCCAGAGATGGGAAATAATGCCCTCTCCCAAAACTGCAGTCATGCAAACAAAAAACCCTGGAGGAATCTGTCAGTCAGAAAAGGGCAGGGCTGTTGGCAATTTCCCAATACCATTACAAAAGCAGAGCTTTTAGTACAGGGTTTTCTCAGAATAGTATTGACTCCCTTAAACTACACGCACACATTTAAACCCCAAACTGCTGATCACCAACCACTCAGCTGAATGTGGAAACTAAGAGCCAGCCGCCACCACCACACACGTCCACACTTTTGGTTTATACAGCTCCTCATTGTGGCAGGTTTTGCCAAAACTGAAGAGAAACAAAGTCATCTCAACCTGCTGTACTTCACCAACGGTATGCAGCTTCACCAACTTATGCAACAAGTCCCAACAACTGTATGCAGGAATACTCTATCTTAAAAAAGTAAAAGAGATTAAGAGAATTGGGTTAAGTCATGTGAGGTTGACTTCAAGGAGTTCCAAATGCTACATAATTTCCCAAAGTAATTCTGTGAAGCTGAACCGTCACTCCCATACTAACACAATTTTTATGATGCTGGAAGATCTGCTAGAAACACCTTCTTCCATATCTTCATGACAACTTCACAGCTCTACTGTTTGAGGTGCTCTCATCCTAACTGAAACAGATCTTTATTTCTGTGACAATTGGAAAAACAGAGAAAAATTTTCATGTGCTATTTTCAAGTCAAGTCAGTAAGAGATGTGTTTACCTTTACTGTGTTTCTTCTTTTCTTGGTAATTTTTAGTAGAAATTGCAGAGGGAAATCAAACTCTTCCCCCTCCCCTTGTCATTCCCACATGCTTTAAAAAATAACAATAGGATATAATAATAGCAATAGTAAAACTGAAATAGCCAACGTGTTAAATCACCATACCTACACATTTGTAACAATCAGCAGGGAGCAGAGTGGGAACAAGCACAAATCAGCTTAGGAAAACTTTCATAGTATGACTGCACAGCCATTCCTTCAGTACTTCTGATTTAACAAATATACAGTTTGGGGTTTTCTAACCCAAACTTCATAAAGTTTCTAAATTATAAATTACAAAACCATGTTTACATTTAATCCATACTGCTTATATTAAAAGCAGAAGGTTGAGATGCTGCTGTTAAGAAGTGGGGAAAAGTCATAAATTAGTATAGAAAACACAAATTTTATCAAGAGATCCAAAACACTTCATGTTATATGTGTATTATCTCAACATCTTCCATTAAGTTACCCATTTTATACAGTTTGTCGCTTATATAAATAATTTTAAAAATATTTCTTACTATTTTTAAATGGTAAAGACTAAAAAACTTTATAGAACTGCTTGAACATGGAAATGCTACTTGACAGTTGGCTTATGTGTATTTTAAATAACAGAACTGACTGTACATAAACTTACAGCTCTTTAGAAATTGAGCTGAAAGTATACATCCATTTAAGTTTAAAAAAAAGAAAAAAACCAACAAAATTATAAACCACTACGAAGGTAACACTATGGTAATGTAAGAAGTTATTTTGCATGGAGTTTTTTAAAGCATCAAGTATGTTATTTTTATGCTTCCAGCATTACATCCTTCATACTTTAGCCCATGATCAGTCTGGTCTTCAACAGAAAATGTACAGCATATTGATTCAGGAATAAGGCAATCAGCAGAACAAGAAACAGAAAAAAAAATTCTCCCACAATTGTTTCAACAGAGAGAGTTAAAACAGATAGATTAACAAGTTTTAAAGCTTTTTTTAAAATTTATTATCATTATTATTAAATAAAGACAACAGACAGTCATGTTCCTCCAACACCTCCCCACCTCATAAATCTTTCAAGCTTCACAAATGAGTTCTGAACACATTATTTAGAAACATTGACGAGAAACATATTTTGTCCCACTGCTTCACATCTATCTGGAATTTTATTCACATAAAAGACCAACAGGAGTTTTAAGTCATCTTTCTTTGGTACAGTAATGCTTATTCAGACTTGCCTAGTACCAGTTTGCTCCTCCTCTAGCAGTTGAAATCAGCCACACCAGGGCAATCTGGCTGAGTTTTCATAAACTAGAGGCCAGAATTCAAGCAAGTAGTAGTCTGACATCCTGCTTCTACCACAGGACAATTATCAGGTGGTCTACTAAGTGTGCCTTCTGCATCAAAAGAGAGCATAATATAAGTGTAACATATTTTTAGGCCTTGAGCTATATTGTCCCAAAAGCTGCTAAATAGCTACAAACTCACCATATGAGTACCCATGTCAAACACAAACACTTGTCTAAATTATACAGTTGTTACCATTATAGATGATCAATTGTCATAATACGTACTAGAATTTTTCTTTAGGTATCCCCTATACAGTAACAAACATTTAGGAGGAATGTGCACTATGCATTTATTTGATAATAGTTGAGGGATGCACTGCTGACTCTGTCTTGCTTGGTGAAAAGTATTCTCGGCTTGCATTCAGGAAGAGGAGAGCAGTCAAGGCCATTGGTAGCTTCACACCTTGCAATGTTTTTTTCCTTTATTATCTATGAGTAAGGCACATCATTTATAATGTGGCTATTTCCATAGGCTTGCTCATTGTATCTTAAGGTTTAACAAAGTATGAATCATACCATCTTTGGCTTTTTTCTCTGCTTCATAGAAAATGGATCCGTGTGTCAAACAACCAAAACACAAGAACTTTGGCAATGCTTCAGAGCACAAAGCTAGTTTAAATCCCAGCCAATGACCATCAACACAAAAAGAATTATGTATTTAGAGCTTTTCCACTTTGTCTCTCACTCAATTAGCTTCAAATCTGCTTTGCAAGATTTATTTGATAATAGTTCAAATACGGGTTTGAAAAGAAAAAAAAAATACACATTTGGTAACAATGGCAAATTCAAATCTTGCCAAAAGAATGTAACACAAGTTAAATAATCATGAGAAGAAAATTAAAATTCTGTCACCTAAGTAGTTTACCTAATGAGAACTTCAGAATATGAGAAAGAAAATTTGAAGTAAACATTGATCAGACATCAACACTTGCAAAACATTATTTTTCTGGAGGAGAGTAAGCACAGTGCTTCAAAATCTTCTTCAGGTAGTAGAAGTGCTTTGAGGAGGCTCTGAACTTTATGCAGTAGTTGAAGACATTTTAAAATTTCATAATTACACTTCAGACTTGTCCCAGTGTAAGCAAAATAGAAAACCAACACACCTAAGATCACTGCAGGAATATTTTTGTAGTCATCCATATATCACATACTCCAGGGTCAGAGATCAGCTCAACTCCCTCCAGAACCGATTTTTCCTTTGCAAAATGTATCTGTTTAGAGCTGGATATGCAGATTTTCACCAATATAAATGGACAGACTATTACAGGATCACCTTGTACCACACACAACCATGCAAACAACAGGCTCTTCTTGATGCTCTGTGAATAAGCCAGTCTCTTAAATTATGTTACCAACCAAATAATAGTCTACAAGCATTCTCTCAACAGCTTCTGTTGTAATCTTCCCCAAAAATTCACATCTCAGAACTGTACAGTTCCATTATTTTAATTGATTGAATATAGATTAGCAGTGTTAGTGTAAGAAAGAAGATTTAATGGCAGCAAAGTCATTCCAATTAAAACAAGGAAAAAAAATGTTGCAATGCACTTCAGCCAAACCATCACAAATGATATGTTATATAAATACAGACACGAGGTAGCTGGCAGCTATAAATCCACCAATTCTGGAAGTGCCCAAATTGTCTAAAAAGCATAAATTGACAAATATCAATCAAATCTTTCCATTAAAAAAAAATAATACCTAGTTTATTGCTTTTCATTGTTTACATCAGAAACAGGCAAAGGCTTATCAAAGAAAGTTACCTAGCTGTTGATGGCTTTTGATCATATCCACTATTCAAAAGAACCACTAAATAAAACTTTGAATGCAAACAGCTGACTCACTCCCAATGTCACATATTCTCACCAAAATGAACAAAGGTTTGCATTCTCCAAGGTGAGGGGCAGGGAAAGAAGACGTAATATCCAAAAGAACAGCATTACCTACTTGCTTATGAGAAATCAGTAACAGAAATAAAACCAGTGTTCCCACCAGACAGAACACATTGAAAAAACAGACTGAGGACTGCAGGAAAGGCAGAAAGCTTCTAGCTACAAACACAGTGGCATCACAGCAAATGATTAATCTTAAGCAGATGGAAATATGATGATCTGTAGCACAGGTGTGATTTTTAGTAAAGCTTCCTGAAGTTTCTTTTTTGTGTGTTTCAGAAAAGGCAAAAGCGGAACAGACAAGGAAAAAAGGCAAGTAACATAAAAGAGGAAAAAATGTAAGAAAACAAGACAAAGGACTGAGAAGTAGGACAGACTTCAGCAATATGATCCGAAAACTGCTTAGAGGTCAAGTAAGCAAAGTGAAAGTTAAGCTCATTTCTGGAAAGAATCTGGAGGTGAACTAAAGGGCAGATGGGTAGGCAAGGGGGTTTTGTTTGTTTTTATTTTGGGCTTAGTTTGGTGTTCGGGGTTGTTTTTTTTAAATATATTTATATACACACACAGAGAGTGCAAGTTTCTCTAAAGAAGTGATACTACAGGTGACAGAACTTACTCCCCTGCAACATATGGAATATCTTGACCTCTCAAGTAAACTAACCACACAAAAGTGATAAGAGCAAAAGGTGCACGTAACACCAGCAGCAATATTATGTTTGGCTTTCCACTACTTCTGCCAGTTACTGTACATATATTACATGACTATTATAGAAATGGCACAGCCTCAGACACTTTCCACAGTTTATTTACATTTTAAGACTAACTTTAATCTCAATCACATATCCATACATTTCCTTTGTTTCACTAAAACTTAAATGCATGGTTTATTAGAACAAAGACTGTAAACAAATATTTGCCATGTCCAATACATGTAACACAGGAGCTGCTTAACAGAAATTAATCCCCCCATTTTATAAATACAGGTATCAAAACAATCCTGAACATACTTTGTGACACTACTAGTAGTCGGCACCCACACCCTTGCAAAATTAAACAAGATGAGCAACGGTATTCACTGTACCTGCTACCTTAAAACAAATTTAACTGCAGCTCTTTTACTAAGCAAGATGGATAAAGCATGCCATTTATATTTTGCCTTCTCCAGAAATTATATTCAGTAACATATATTATTCCACAGCAATCTGACACTTTCTGTCATGCTTTCATCTTGTAAAACCTGAATTCCAATTATAGGCTATTTCAGGCTTATGCTTAAATGACAGTGCCTCAGTAAGAGAAAAAAAATAATTGTGCTGCCTTTTTCTCCCATAGTGCCTGAAAACATATTGGGCATACATATATTATATATATTCTTACAAATGTCCAGGTCATGTATACCAGCTGAAATTCTTTAATGTGTGGGTGTTTGCATTGTGAGATTTAATCAAGACATTACATGAGTAGAAGGTTGTTGTTTTAAGACAGAAGTTTGAGAATCAGCTAAAATTAATTATTGTAAGTTTGTCCCTCTGGAGGTTGTGGAAGCTTCATGTTTTCTTTGGACATCATTAGACGTCTTAGCTCTTGAAGTACAACTTTAATGCTATATGAATTTTGCCATTTTGCTAACACTGGTATGCTCCGTGCATCCACCTGGAAAAAGAAGAGAGAAATCTAATTTATAACTGAACACCAAATATCTACATAAATAACTGTTATCGACAGTTGCTCTAAGAAATGGTCTGAGCATTCCCTGACACCTTCTCTGTGGCATAAAGTCCCTGTGTTCCTAAAATATTTTAAGGAAAACAATCATATACTTACACACAGATACAGATTCTGCAATAAAATCCATGCAGGTGGACCCTTCCATCTGTGCTGCTACTTATATTAGTGTGAAGGAAAAAAGGATGGTAAGAGGACATCAGCAAACTGTTCACTGCAAAACTGAAACTGCTACCTCACAAAATTTATAGGTTTTTTTCAAATTACCCCCAAAAAGAAACAAATTATCACCTTCACAATGCTAATATATGCACCTTTCTAAAGGAACATTTCCCTTATTATTTCTTTGCTACAAGTACTGTTGGTGATTTCTTTCACACAGATATTACACGCTGCTTCTGATACATCTAGAGGCACTACATGTATTAAGAAATGTCTTGAAACACTGAAATAATTGATTTGTAATGCTTGGACATTTCTCAGTTCCCTGCATCCTTCTCACAGTAAGTCATCCTACGGAGCCGTGAAGATTACTGTACATCACTTACCAAGTGGAATATGAACTGAAAGGAAAGGACATGGGACTTCTACGCATTTATAAAACCTGTGGGACAATTTACACAATTATATTATAACAGGGAGGTTTCCACAGGAAAGTCAGCAATTGAAAGTCATCCTGGGAATTGTTCTGGCAGCAGGTTAATTCCCAACCCCTGCATGGAGGAACTTAAGAGCACAGAGGGGCCTACAGCTGTGCAACTGCAAAGCAGGCCCTGGGGCAGGAATAGGGCTATTGCATGCTACTGGATTCCTTTGGTAGAGTTTCAGCCCATATGGCTACAAGAGTGCTGGAAACCACTGGTTTATGATTTAGGTAGCATAAAACATCAAGAAGTTTCTTATCCCATCTTAATTAGGGCAAGCTGAAAGAAAAAAAAAACCTGGAATCAGAAATGTTAACACAGATGTTTTATTTCTAGATTATTTGAAGTGAGGCTATTTTCAGAACACCAGATGAGACTAAACCTTTTTGTAGGAGGAAACTGAGGCCAAGGTTTAACAATGTGCTGTCTTGGGCAGCAATACTATCCCAAGAAAGTTATGTTCCCTCTCTTGTTCCTTTAACAGTGCTACTGCCTATCAGCTCAGTTAAACCATGTACAGGGAAATACTTTGTGATCTGAACTGACAGAACCCACCTAGTTTAAAGCACCACCTTGGAAAGAAGTCCCTAGGTAGGATCCTTGACCTTATTTACAGCTCAGCACTTAAAAGCATTTCTTTTCACACAATGTTCTGCTCAGAGCTGGGAACCCCTTAAAGTCAGCAGAGTTGCCAACAACAACTTGTATCATCAAGCTACAGTAAGAATGGCAGTAAGACGATTTAATAATTATTGCAAACATTTGATAAAAAAGAAAAATACCATAAAAATAAAAGCTAAACTATGGAGCAACGTCATGCCAGTTTAAAATACATGAGTGTATGAGCCAATACAGAAAAAGGTTTGAAAGTTAGCACTGGTGAAATCATCACTGTAATTCCTGTACTATTGCTACTTTTTTAAAGGGGTATTTGGGTTAACGTGGTAGATAGGATGCAAAATGGCTGGAAAGGAAGTTGCCCTGGGACTACAGAAATTAACAATCTAACTTCAGTCTGGAAATTCTGCTTTCACACCATCCTCCTTGCCCTTGCTTCTCCTCAATTCTGCCTTTGTCGGTTCCCTCAGGTCTGGACATTTGCCTCATTACAGCACACAGCAGCCAGTCACCACTGCTGTTCAAATAATGCAGTTCTACAAAGACTGGAACATGAGAGCTGATCACTTAAGAGTAAGCTCCTCCTGGTTTTCTTTTTTCCTGGGAATTTGCAACAAAAAAACTCACAGACTGCAAACTCTGCTTTAACATTGCTGTGAATGTTTTCTGACTAAAGACTGCTGCAACACGACATTTTTGTTGCTTGTTTATCTCAAGTCTCTTTTCTGCAAGTCACCAACTTCTTTCATAACATCTTGCAGCAGTAAAGATTTTGGCTCAGGTTCTGTTTTCTGTCTTGCAGAATTGATTTCCAAGTTAGTGCATAATAAACTCACTTTATGAAGAACAATGATAAGACATTTAAAGACATTTAAGAGAGTGACACAAACTATGTTCAAATCACACAAAAGCATAAGGTAATATTCAAATGCACATCCTGGAACACAGGGAGACATTTCAAGGTCACATAAAAGCTAATAAAGCTGCAAACTGCAATCTGAAGACTATTTAGACTATTTTATTGGGGGGGTACACCACTGTGGAACCCTGAATAATAAGAGAAGCAATCTATGAAATGCATTATTTTTTTAAACAGTTGAAAATAAAAATAATTTTACACAATTATACGAAGTATTTAGTGTTTACAATGTTCCAAGTAACTTCAACAAGAAGCAGCAAATGTCTACAGCCAACATAGTCAAAGCAGTAACTGGGCAGCTTACAGATTTACAGCTGAGAGTCCTAAGTGATTTAAAAGTAAACAAGTATTTCCAGCTGTAAATGGTATCCTAACGAACAGAAGTGATTGCAAATCCTGCAAGATACACTGCTGAGGAGCACTATCACAGATGCAAAAATCAGACAACCTCAAAAGAAAATGGGAAAACAAACAGCACATTAGAATGCAACCTGTGTTATCAATATGAGATAAGTAAGTAAGTCTCCAAGAGAAAAGACCCTGTAGCATTAGCAATAATAATCTACAGTTTTACAACAGTGATGCCATTAGCACATAAAAGCATTTTGTGCAGCTCTACACAAGTACTTAGACTTGTTTTTCTGACCTTAGTAACCTAATTCTGTACACAAATACAGCAGATCCATAGGTAAGTTAAAAAGAAAAAACCTACAAACTTTTTTCTTAACTTGCAGATACGAAAAGAAAGACAATTTAACGGGGTGCCTCAGAGCACCTTAGTCTTTTGAGATAAAATATTCCTGAACTAGTTCTCTCCTCTCCTGCAGTAAATTTATCAAAGAGTGATTCCTGAAGATATGCTGCTGGCAGAAAAGTTACTTACAAACTCCTCTCTCACAGACTAATCAAACAAAAAGTCAATAAAGTTGTACCTGTCAGTATTGATAAATTCATTACACACATGCCCTTTTCATGCAAAGAGTAGAGGAATTTCTGAGTAAAGGGATTTTTAATCAAGAAAGTAGAGAACCACTGCCCACAGAGCAGTATGAGAATAGCTTGCTCAGATCCCTAGTAACTACACTTATCCATCTTTCCCCTGTACCACTCACACTCTAACTCAAGAGAAATTATCACCCTCTAAAACCCCCAGTGTGGGCCCTACTTTTCCACAGATGTTAACTGGCACACAAGCCTACCAAGCTAAGACAAAAAAATTTCAGCTGCTGTTTGTCTCAGGCTTCTTTTCAGCAAGTCACAACTTCTTCCTGACATCTACAAGCAATGGGACCAAACGCCGGCCACATGTCAAAACCCAGGGTGCCTGCAGAAGCACGGATAGTAGAGGAAGTCTGCAGATGAAACCCTGCCATTAATTCAAAGAATTCAAACCACTTATGATCTATTAAATGAAAGATGACCAGAAAGTGGGAGAACACCTTGGAAGAAACATGAAGGAGCTATGAGGAAGCAGCTATACCAACTGCTCCAGGATGCTGAACATGCCCCACTGTTTGTTCCACAGTTCCTCTAATGACCACAAAGACAAAATAAGATAAAATGCGAGACACTGGGACAATGGGGTCATTAAAAATTATATAATAAATGTGTTTTAAATTCACTACTTATGAAAATTGCTTTCATTAAAAATACTACTTATTCCCATTTAAACCCATCAGGAAAAAAAAGAAGTTATGCATTTGCATAGGAAATCCTTCATAATATGTACAAGTTTATCTTCTGGGGCAAAAAATTAATGATGGTTTGATGTAAAATTATTAACTTACTAAAATCAATTTTTCCTGTAGCAGTGAGTCAATTTGAACAGTGCTTTTAAAACAACGACACAGATTTCCTGGCACAGTAGTCACCCTGTTCCTCAGCAAGCTGAGTGAATGTAGACTTTTCCAAACAGAAGTTCAAACTTACTGGCTTCAGTAAACAAGAGCCTTCAGGCTCTGCTAGTCTAAGGTCCTGCTTCTGAAAACCAACACCTATACCTTGAGGTATGCAGAGATTAAGCCATGATAGCATATTTCTTCACTGAATCAGAATAATACACGTTCCTATGGTACTAGGAAGAGGTATGAAAATCATCTTCCAAACATACCCATAAGCAGCTTTTGCTTCTCACAACTTCTCAATAAACACACACCCTTAGTCAACAAGCCACACTTGTGATTAAGGCATGAGCTAATTTGCAGATAGCAATTTTAACAGGATATTCAGGTAGAGTAAGATTGTTAGCTACATAAAAGTATTTTCAGAGTAATTTTAGACTATTTCTGAAGCATTAGTGAAATAGCTTTGGATGACCAACCAGAACACCACTCTACAACCTACAACAGCTCAAAATATCCCCTGAGAACCTCTTCCCCTGCTACAGTCATTGAGACACTTGACCTTCACACTTCAGTACTGTTAATTACAGAAATGCAAGTCCATCTTTCTTGTAAATCTCACAAATTATTTAAAATCCAAATATGCTAATGCACCTTTAGGTGTTGCCTTAACCCAACTACTCTGCATTCACTAAAGACAAATGTACCCACAAATGGTGATTGTGTTTGTGATTGTGCTTCCTGCTGACAGATGCACACACCACTGCAAATGCAAGGCAGCTCACAGCTCCTCTCTGAGCAAAGGGGCACCCCAGTTGCTCACAGAATTTAAGAACCTGGTGAGTAACAAGCTTGCCTGAGCTGCTGCCACAGCTCCTCTGTGAACTCATCCCACCCTAACTGCAGGATCAGTGAAAGCAACTTACTGCAAATTGACCTTTAAAATGCAAGTGATTACCAGCTATATCAAAAGGTCTTAAGACCGAAGTTCAGAATCTCACCTTGGATTTGAATAAATCCAGTATAAAGGAAACAAGAGTATAAATACAACAGTTCATTACATCCAGAGTGAGTCTCATCAGGAACAACCTCAATTTTTAATTAGTGGAAACATCAGACAGAATCTGTAATATTCCTGCTACAATACGAAACTAATCCCCTTTTATAAGAGTATTATGAGGGAAATACCTACACAGAGCTTAAACACTTGTTGTTTTCCTGTTCAAAACTAAAACCTCCATATTCATTTAAAAGAAACAACTGTCTTAATATTATAAATAATGCTCATCTCATTGGTAAGCCATAAAAAAACCACAAAGATTTGAAGAAATAGGCCACCAAATTTCAATTTAAATCTGTATTTATACTATAAAAAATAAAATAAATTAAATAGAAAGCTCTGTGCAACATGCATATTCCTCACCTGATTGTCACAGAAATATTTTTAGTGTAAATTAACAACATGATTGATCTTACCATTTCAACTTACCATTCCATTGGAATTATTTATTCCATTCATATTAATTTTAGTAACAAATCTAACTGTAGGAGGTGCTTCTGGGTATTTAGGTCCACACTCTACTTTCAGACTGTATATTCTGTTTTCATAGTTTGTCTAGAAAGCAAAAAAACAGACTAATGCATTTTACTGAAAGCTAAATATTAAGAATTTTTTAAAAACAGAACAAAGGCAAGAGGAATAACAATTATGAAATATGAAATAAATATAAATTTGTTCAAATTGTATACCAACTGAAGGTCTTGGATTACTGACTGATTTCCACTGTTTTGGCAATATTGATTACTTCATGGTTATGCATAAATTACACTGCTTTTTGACTACACCATACACAAGTTTTAATACAATTCTGTTTTTAATTCACATTTGCTCTCATCCTTTCTATCCACCTGCATCCTCAAAACAACACAGTACAGGACTAAGAGAAATCAATTAGCTTTAGGAAAATTACCGCCTTCCCCCATAATGAAATACGTAATACTATAAAAAAAAATGGAAATGGAGGAAGACAGAAATGCCAATAATTTAACAGTTAAGATATAAGCAAAACCAAAATAAAAATATAACCTGCAAAAGAAACATATCCTGGAAGTAGTTAGCACTACAGAAATATCTGAAATTTCTGCAGCTGAGAATCACTTGGGTTTACTGGAGGATTTATGAGCTTGGACAGTAAAGTGACTGCTAGTTTGCAGATGTCATTCCAAAGTGACCATGGAACAGATAATTCTAAGTGCAAGTATACTTAGAATTAGATATGGTTCTATTTTTTTTTTATCTTGTCAAGTAGGCCATACCAAAGATCAATGCTTTGCTGGTCACTGATGCACGTGCCTCTGTGTTCCAAAATGAAAATTAACTCCATTTCTACACCTGCTTTTGCACTGGCACAACAGAAAGAGCCAACATGAACAAAAAAGCAGCAACATGCCTCTCAGCTTTCCAGAAGTAGCATCTTTAACCTGTTCTGCATCAGTCAGCTATCACTCACTCTCCAAGCAGAAGCATCAACTACACAGCCAAGCATCAAACAATGGGCTAGTCTGTGGTTAATTAAAATGCAGAGTGAAAACAGGACTACTGAAGCACCCTAACCATGTACCATAATTTTTGAGCATGCACAGAGACTGAACAGCAAGTAGGTCACAAAGAAATAGCAAAAACTAAAGGTTTTCCATGACTCTTTCCCATTACTGTGAGTGTAATTAGGCACTGGACAAGGTTGCCCAGGGAGGCTGTGCCCAGTGTTCAAGGCCAGATGAGATGAGCTCTTGAGCAACCTGGTCTAGCGGGAGGTGTCCCTGCCCATGGCACAGGATGTTGAACATCCTAAGGATGAGCTTAAGGATCTTTAGGGTCCCTTCTAACCCTTACTATTCTGATTCTATGATTAAAAGTTGAAGGCCAGATAGAAGTCATCTTATCCTGCTACAGGTAACATTGCTGCTGCCACAGCCAGAAAACACAGTAACTAAAATTCTCATTATTCATTCAGCCAGAACAATTTTCTTCCCCAGAGAGGGATGCTGTCAGTTACAGTGAAAATAGGCCAAAATGTATATAATTCTGCTCACAACTCTGGAAAAACCCAAGAACAGCACTCATTCTCATTCTCTTATCCAGGTGGCTTCTCAATTTTGCTCAATTTATCAAGTCATTGTTTTACTGCAAGCCAGGGATCCCTGGCCAGCTTCCCAAAAAAACTAAAATTCCATTTTCTGTAAGTCAGAAAAATGTTTTCATTAATTCAAAACAAATCTTAACCTCCTCTCTTGCTGTTGGGTCACCTTTCCAATGAAGCAATAAAAAATCTGATAAGCAATTTATTTTTTTTTTACAGCTGTAGTGAAGCCTCATGTGAGAAGAACTTCATGGACAGTATTAGCAACTTTCTCCATGTTTTGCCTAACTGTACTATCTACTTAACTCAGCCAATTCCCAAAAACACTCATCTTCTACAGGCCCTGAATGTAGATATGCAGTTCTTCTCAAGGTGCTGTAACTGGTTTGGGAGCTGGTGGCTTTCACTTTCTGCAGTCACTACATATTGCAAGTCATTCTATCTGCAAGGCTGTGTGTCCCTGAAATGGCACAAGATATATTTTTTGCATACACTCTTTATCATAAAGAAAATAAACTCACAACACTACAAATTGACCAAGACTAAAAAGTGTATCCCAAGCTGGGCTAAGTACTTTCATTATTTTTTAAAAATACACGGGATCTTCTATAGTAGTATTATAAATTTAGTATTATAGACATCATAATCTCTTTTCAAAGATGTGTAGTAGTCTACCTTAGGTTGAACAAGAAAGCAGTCACAGGCAGTGCTGGAGGGTTTTTGGAGAGCCAGGGAGACCCCATGACAGCTAGGTCAAAATTTTCAAGTTTTTATCCCAACACATTAGACTACAAACTTTCTTCAAAATGGACTCCAACACCGATTCCACAGAAGCTAATATCCAAAGCATACAGTCATTGTGATTATGTATTAAATCTGCCCTCTCCCAGCTGCATCCAATTCTTAGGAGCTCAGCAAGGTCATTCAGGTGTTCAAAGCAGCCTACTGCAAGTGGCAAAGGACTTCCAAAAGAAATCTGAATTCCACTGAATCTATCTCTGGAACTCTGCTACTTTGGAAGACATTATTTTCACTGAGGCAGAGCTCTGATCTCTGTCTTGGACAGCTCGTTCCATAAACCCTGCAGCCCCAAGGACACACAAGACAGGTCTCACTCTAGCAGTGAAAGGCACGTGCTAACTGAGGGCTACTTAGACATACTCATTGAAAGGTCTCAGTTACACACTGATCTTTTGCATCATATTATAACCTAGGAGAAAGCGTGCAGTAAGTCAAGTAAAGTCCACTCATATCTGATATGGTTGATACACACAAGAGGTGATTACTTCTCCTGCAAATTGTGTCAGTCTGAATGACATTCTACAGACCTTCAAAGGTCAGAAGGATTAGAGGTAATTAGAAGCTGCTAGTCTTTAGGTATGATTCAAGTGAAATTCCAACACTGTTATACTGAAAGACGCAATAAAACTTGTAGAAGTTGAAAATGCATTGCCAGTTTACTACAAAATTGGAATTATCAGGCACATGTGACAAAATAGGGAAAGACAGTTACCTGTTTATTGTACTATCAGTGTACGCTTATGTTCAGTAACAGTGGAAATACAGAATTAATATATTCATAACTAAGTAAAACATGTCTCAGATCACAACTGGCTTTTACAGACAGCTGCAGAAACAGGGAGGCTAGCCTGAAACACTTACATGCCAGAAAATGAAAAATTATACACTATTTCTACAAGTTTATACATTGAATTTTAACTATTCCATTACACTGTAGAATAGTAACATTTTTTTATGTTGTATTGCCTAAAACCTAACAAAAATTATTTATTTCATCACACTTACCCTTGGTGGCCCAATAATCATTCCTGTCCATCTGGTGAGTGTCATATCTTCATCATCTTCAAGGCCCCAGCTTACTGTACCATCACCCACTCCCTTCTGCCCTTCTTCAAGTTCTTCCAACAAGCGAAAATTACGAGGTACTTTAACTAGAGAGAATGGAACAACGTAATTAATACTGCTCACATTAAGGAAAAGGTAACAACTTCCTTGCTTTTATATGTTACACACTGGCAACTGCTCAATGTATTTTCCAAGTCAAGCAAATATTGCCTGCACAAATTTATTTAGCATCTAATTGCTTTGAAGCAACTAACTGCTTCACTGGAGGTTAATTGCTACCAAGTAATATCAAAACAAGTCATGAAATAGAAAATAGGAGAGCTCTCTTTAGCCTAAAATGGCTTAGTTCAGATTCTCTTTCCCAAGCACAGCCTATTTCAAAATCAATTGACTGTCTGTCAAGTTCTAATCAACCAGAATCCACATTAAATCAATACAGCAAATTTACTCCAAAACAAAATTAAAGAATGTAACATTTAACACAGATTATCCTAATAAATGTCAACTGAAGACTGAAATATTTTCACTTGATTACACTCATTTTTAAAAAAAACTCAACAAAAGACTAATATCTGAAAGCAAATTGAAAATCAAGTCTTTTTTAATCTAGTGATTAATACTGCCACTTGCCAGAGGAGAAAAAAAATAAGCACAGAAGCACTGATTAAATTGTTAAAGAGAGATAAAGACATATTCACAACAGAATACAGAGATTAACTGCCTTTACAGAGCACCAACTAATAGTCACTAACCAAACTATAATTACAGGATTTTTATTATTATTAATGAAAAAATGCAGATATTGACAGATATTAAACAACACGATGCTCAATTGCTTTACAGCATCAGCTAAAATGGTACTTCAGCACTGAGGGAAGAAAGGTAATTAACACTTGTGCATGCAATCATGGAATGCTTTTATTTTCAAATAAAATATGCACAATGATGTAGTAACAATAGTATAATACCATAAAACTTCCACTTAGCTATAGCTGCTTATAATTACTTATTTTTTCTTATATCTTCTTACAACTATAGTATTACCCATTATTTTCACTAGAGATCCTTTCCAGTACTGTAAGAATCCAGGTGCTCCATAAAACTAAAAATTAAGACTGGGTACACACAATGTTATTATCAAGTTTGAAAAAGATGAAGATTAAAGAAAACTGTTTTGCACATCAGTTATTCAGGTTTGTATATCACTGTGATTTCAGGTTTTACATTACCCTAGTCTGTTCTCCAAGCAGTCTCTATGTAAGAAATCAAGAGTTTTAATGTATTATATTATTATTTAGTGGGATAATTGATGCAGATATATACAGCAGTATAGATACACATACCTTTTAGCAACTCTTCAAATAGCTTATCTGGTAGAACCATAACTTCTCTTAAACAGTGTTTGAAACTTTTTTTTAGTAACACAGATTAGGGAGGCACTTCCAAAAACTGCACAAACTATTGTGTCCAAGTTCTCCAAATTCCCAGGGAAAAGCATTACGAGTACAGTATCAGGACAGTGGAAGGAAATGAAGTCATTCATGTACGGCCTCACCTTCCGTCCTGCCTTGGTGCTGCCACTCATCTGAGCCCTTACTGAGCTCCTTCAGCTTGCTAACTGAGCAGAAAATGACACATTTTGGTCTTCTCACAGCTTAACAAGCCAGCCCAGCCAGCACATGTGCTGAGAGCACCAGCAGAGTACATCAAGAAGCAGATCACATCTCAATTTTTTGACATAGAGCCTTTTAAAAACCTTCACTGAATGCATTTTCCCATCCTCTGGTCCCACTCTGATTTGTGACAAACATTAAGTGTGTACATTTATGTATCTAATTCTGACTAGAGATGAGAACTGACAATCACACCTCAACCACAAAGTTTTTACTCCACATTCATACAAGTTCTGAGGTGAGTCTGCCAAACCAAATGATAAAGTTCTACTTTGCGTCACATGACTGAATAGATTCTGATTGGTAGGTGCAGTCTCAAATTAAAAAAACCCACAACAACCTCCACCTACAAACCCCATGTACCTTAGCATTCACACATTACTTTAGGCTTCCCCAGCAGCTTAAATCCACCTTTTCTCAGAACCTCTGCTCTGACTGCAGAACTTCTGAGTCACAGTTTAGCTCTTTAAAAAGAACATAAAAGATGGTACCAAAGAGGATTTAAGCTTATTTCTGATTATGTGCCATCACCTTTCAGCACAGCCTGGATGACCCAGCTGCTCACTGTCCTGATGTTGCACACCTTCTCCCAGAATTCTGTTGCTCTTGCACTAACCAGGCTCCTCTATTAGCCAAATTGTCACACTAATTTAGCAAAAAAAGCTGGTTTTCCTTCAAGCAAAAATCAAATCCAACCAGTTAATCAAGTGAATTGACTCAGGAAAAAAGAACAACAAATGCCAGAGCTGACTGCTGTGGCTCTCAGTGCCTTCCTTTGCAACACCAAGGCTGTGAGGATAAAGGAGCTTTTTCTGACAAAAAGCCACTGCACTGACTCAGCTGTATCATAAAACTGTACCCAACACATTAAACTGGAGGAGATGACACTAGAAAACAACAACCCCTTATGATGAACTGACCTGTGTTCATCACATTTTTTCCATCATTTTATCTGTGCTCACTGATTCCCATAACTGCCCAAGGGGAGCAGTGAAGGACTTGGGAAACCTCCAGAACATCTCCAGAAAATAATTTAGATCTGCTCTGAAAAGAGACAAAAGCATCTGAGAGCAAGAGCCAGACTCCCCACACTAACATTCTTATCACTGCTAGAACTAAGTAGCAAAACACTGTTCTGAAGTTAAAAATAAGAATAAAAACACCTTGTGTTAAAAAAAAAATACACAATAATCCCAACTAAAAACCCAACACACGTGCACACAAAATCCTGTCAATAACAACAAAATTCTCCCCCCCCAAACCCACTAAACTGCTTCTATGTCCCTGGCATATATGACTAATGTTTTATCATCAATACTTCAAACTTCATTAAAGCAATTACTGAATGTTTTCATAGAAAACGTTTATTGCTAGATTTCTGACAAGTGACACAGAATAATGTAAAAATGAACGCAGTGGATTTAAAACAAACAAACAAACAACCTAACAAAAACCAACCCCTTACTATTATTTATAACTACAGACTTAGAAACTTCCAGCAAAATTAACTGGAATTAAATACTGTCTTGAGCATCCACCCCTGTCCTTGTGCATGCTATTGCACTCTACATGCTTGCTTTGATCATGCTATAACCTTTACACAAAACAAATTTACCTAGCTTGAAGAGTGGAACACACACATAAGATTGTGGTCTCTTCCCAGTAAAAAACAACAAGAACTTCTGTCTAGAAATCCAGTCAAGGATGATCTGGGTTTTCCAGACATTAAGTTTCCTCCTAGTATAAACAGGAAGTAAAAAAATTCCTCTTCTCACTATTTCAGATATTTCAGAAAGCAGTTTTATCTTTAATCCAGACAATGTAATTCATCAGATATTTGCTAAAAACTTTGAAATATTCCTGACTGAATTTGAGTAAGAATCGCTATTTCATTTACAGAATTTGGACAATGAAACATTTTCCTCTTTTCACGTGCAGCTCAGTAGCAGTATGAAATTACAGACAGCAGCACCATTCTTCAGCTGACTACCAGACCTCAGGTGTTCTCCCCAGTGCCACCTGCTCATGGGACCACGAAGCAGCTTCAGGCAGGCACAGACAGGTTGGTTTTACTCTCTGTAACAGGCATTCCTCAGCTAAAGCCTCACACTTCCAAGTGAAGGGGATTAAAACTGTCAATTTGAACACTGGCAGCACTACAGGCATGGTAAATTCCCTCAGCAGGCTGTGATTTACAGCTCAATACAACACTGCACCCAGCACAGTTCTTTGCAGTGATGGACTAAGGCTCTGCATGTGCAAACATAGATGGCTTCATCCAGATTAAGAAAACAAAAAGCAAAACCTCTCTTCACTTTATCTGCAAAGATCACTTCATTGTGGATTTTTTGACAAACAGCCTCCTGACACCCCTGCCCAAAATCTGTCACAGGAACTGCCAAGCAACTTCTACCAAACTCTCACAAACAGTTGAACTAAATATATTTCACGTAAACAAAACATCACTCATGTTTACATATACTAATAGTTTTTAATTTAAAAATTGAATCATGAAACTGGACTACACAAATCCATGAAATGATCAGTAAATTTAATACCCTGGAATTAGAAGAGAATGAAAGAAGACTCAGTAAACAAAGCCCCAAATTTAAGCATGAGGGTCTACTTTCATATATCGGAAGCTACTTCAGGCATTACATTCTAAATCACCAAGTTAATAGAAATAAAAAACACACTACCACAAAGGATGAGTGAAGAAAAAAGTTATAGCTATGTTTTGATCCAGAATCTGCATAACCTGAAAAAAAATCAGGAAAGAAAATAAAAAGGAATCTTCAGTGTCCATTAGCAGTACCAACAACTTTCACTAGAGTAACAAATGAGAATTGCCTAGATGAACCTGTTCTTGCTAAACAGAGTTCCCCAGTGGGTAATGTCAGATCACTCAGTGATGCAGTGATTACATCAGCAGCATCAAGACAGAACACACAATTGCACTTATGTGCACTTAAGTCTTGACAGACCTCACTGGATACATTAAATCACATTTTTAAACAGTTCACATGGACACACTCCTGCAAAGAGTTGGCAGTCCAAGCTCCTCACACATCAAATGATTCTTTGCTGTGTAACAGGCAAGAGTGGGATAACCTACACTCTGCTCTTGTTCCTGCAGGTTACAAAGCAAACCATAACCCAAACGTTTAATAGATTAGCTCAGAGTCTAATGTGTGAAGTTTTCTGTTAGACCTAAAACTATGGTTTTTAGAGTAATTGTCCATAACCAACATTCCATACCAACATTCAGCTTCTCTTAAAATCTCCCTCAGTTCTTGACTTGAATCACTCCTGAAAGTTACCTCAGTACCAGGACCATTTCACCATAGTTAAACCAGCACACCCCATACTACCAAGACTCCAAAAGACAGCTCTACAAACAAATCCTAACGTGCACACAAGAACAAGTTATATCAAAAAATCCTACATTAACACAATCAGATACTGTCAGGGATGCTATTCTTCCTGATTGAGATAGCTGTGTCAAGGAGTCTGTAGTATGAAAAATTTTGAATTTTTGAGTTGGCTCTTGCCCACTGACTTCCAGCAAAACAGAAACTGAAAAGTATGTTCAGCTTGGTAACAAAGAGAAAAACCTCTCAAACCCCATTTATCAGCTTCAGGCTCACAGCAAAGTAAGCATTTCCTAAGGACATGGAAAGGGGGGAAGGACGTCAGTCTTGCAAATTTCAAGCCATAAAACAATTTCTCCTGGGGCAGGGAGAGGAAGAAAAAAAATACAAAGAGAAACACAGAGAAAACAACTTGTTCCTTTCAGTCTCTGAGCAATTCATCTTGCTCTGGACAAAATGAAGTAAAAACCTGAAATGCTGTACTAACAACAACAGTCCACACACCCACAAAAAGAACATAAAACAACCAAAGCCTTAAATAGGCCCTGAAATGCCAATACATTAAAAACAACAAAAGAAACAAAGAAAAATTAAGGAGAGAGAGGAAAGAGGGTCAGGGCATATGAAATACTAACATACTCTATTCTGGCTGCAGAAGATATTCCTCTGAAATAAGCTTTTTTTTTTTTGTAAACTTGATGTGTATTCTTGTTTGCCAGTTGCCCTGCTCACACCACTTCTGAAACACACACAAGAAAAGCCTTACTATCACAAACCTACCATCAGGAACTATTGCCTGGTGTACCCTAATGGCATTGCAGTTATCTGAGGTTGATCACAATAACCAAGCTCCAAAACCCTGAAATATTTCAGTTAGTACAACAACCAAGCTGGACACGACAGTTTTATCTACAATAGAACTCCATTGCTGGCATTAGTAGTGGAATGCAGCAATTCAATAATGGACTTTGTTATTCTTGCTGCTCTTGTTTTAAAATCAAGTATGTTACTACACACATAGTAAAAGTCACTGTTTCCAATAACCAAGACATGATTCTTATTCAAGGTAAACTGATGTTTCCAAATGCTTTCCAGGAAAGTTTCAATGTATTTCAGTAAAATTCAAACTCATAATTCTTTACGTCAGTCATATTCATAAAGTTGCATTTACTCTACACTATTTTTCTCTATTTTCCTCCATCAAGTATGTCCCAAAGCAACAAAACTCGAGCAACAGAATATTCTGCATTTACAGTTTGAGTTTAAATTGAAAAAGTCCTATACTATGTTAACTGAAATGGTGAAACCAAGGTATTTAGCAGCAATAGGTGGCCCCTGCACATTGATCAGGATGAGGAATAAGGTACTAATCAAGTCTGAACCTCACAGAGCTGTAAGCAACATGAATTTAGGTTAGTCTTAATGAATTTGCAGATCTAACTATGCTTACCTGTGGAAATTTTCTAGGAATAGAAGTCAAGAAGAAAATCAGATGAAAATTCATTTCCACATAGAAATCATTCATCCCAAAAGAAATAAACAAGACAACTAACTTGAAGAATTAATAAGAGATAAGTAGAAGGTAAGACTCCACAGCTCAAGTAAGCAGATGTACATCAATGACCACTACAGAGCAAAGAGAGCACAAGGCCATTGGTTCACTGTGCTCAATGCTCACTGTAACTCAGAGCCAGTTTTGCTACAATTCTGAACAGGTATGAAGTGGTAAGAACTAAATGGGTTATTGTACTTCTTCGCAGGACTAAACCTATATATTTATATGGATATATTTATATCAAACACTATGCAGGAGCCCTGTAACTGATAAACCTCTTTCCCTTTTACAATATTTGACATTAAGTATGTTTAAGTATGTTGAAAGCACACAGGTTGGAAGACTACAAAGAAGAGGTGCAATTCCAGGAACCACACTGAAGCTAAGCTATGCATTTCATCAGGTTTTGGGTTTTGTTTTTTTCATGTAAAGAAATGTCAGTTGCTGAAAAACATTTCCCAGCATGAGGCAACAAAGAGCCACAGCAGTGTGAAAGCTACAACCCTTTATCTTAAAACCTAATTTTTGGTTAAAGCTAAGTAAAGTCATATTTGTTTTCAGAATTATATTGGTGAAAATTTCTATTAATTTCACCTAAGTGAAATCCTACATTTGATAGTATCTTAATAGGCAAAATCCTAACTTAAGCTAGGCTTCATGAAAATAACTTTCATAGGAATTTCCTTTTTATTTCAGTCCAGCCACAGCCATAAACATGCTAAATATGGCTTATATTAAGAAGGCAGCTAATGAGAAGCAGTTAATAGAGCAGAAGTCTCAGTCATTTACTGCAACTCAGCATTCAGATTTTGCTGGAGGGGAAAAGGGCTGGACAGGTATAGAGGTTATTTCTTTAAGGCAGGGCACTAATGCTACTTTAAAAAACAAACAAACAAACAACAAAACAATAAAGATAACATAGGTTTATAGAAGCAGGTTTTTTTCACCTGGCTTTCCATTTCATATGCATACTCATAACGTTAAGACACTACCTACTAGTGATAATAATTGAAAATGATAAATTCTACACAGAATGACATTTTCAGTGCTAGCTTTAGTTTCACTGGGGTGGGAAGAAATTAATTTCTAGACAGCTACCCATTAGTAGCTGGATTGGCAGACACATACCTGATTTACAAGCATGTTAAAATGGTTTAAACCACAAATCTTGATGCTGGAGTAAGAGATCTCAGCAGATCAAAACACAAAATTGATGTTGCAAAAGCAATCAATTTATTCAATGTTTCAGTTGCTGATGGTTTCACATTAAGAATGACGAGACCTTAAACTTGAGTTCTCCAGCAGAGTGCACATTCCAAATACAGAACTTCTTCGGGAAACATTTGTACAGTTTAAGGTTTTATTAATTATGTTTTAAAGTGTGAGAAATTACTAGCAAAACAAATAGGTACCTTACCAAGGCATCACATAAGCCTTCCCTTCCTTTATCTTGCCTCCTGAGTAACCAGAAGGAAGTGAGTTAACTCCTTCCAATAACTTTGATTTTTACCAATTCTGTTCCATAACCCACTGAATTATTTACTGAAGGCAGCCCTATGGACACAACTTTTCTATGATGGTCAGTATCCTCCCAGGAAAACACATCATATCTGTTAAATTTTTATTCACTTCTAATCATGCTCATGGCCTCTCCCCTCTTTCTCTGCTCCCCACTGCCACCCCTTTCCCCATATGCACCTTTTCCAGAGGAGCAGCAGATGGAGGTGCAGCTGCCATTAACTACCTGATTCATCAGAGCTGCTCCCACCTCTGACCAGCAGCCCTGGAGGAACCAATCTCTTAAAAATTCCATCAAGTTTTTTCCACTCTCCACATCTCTCCTTACCAAGGCTCATGCACCACTGAAAACCTCCATTCCACAGCTCCTGCAGCCCAATTTCCAAACGCCCTCTCCACTGCCCTGATTTGTTATGGAACAATATCCTACACATCCTAAAGCTGCACAAGGCACAGCAGTAAATAAGAGCAAGAGTCAGCACATGCACATCAGCGAGAAGAAGCACAGAGCAGTCAAGGCTGGATATGAGCACACACAGAATACAGCCCAGACCTGAGAGCAACTCCAGCTGAACTCAGCTTTGTCAGCAAGGATGCAACAACATCACTCTGTCTTGACACTTTGATGCAAACACCATCATCCTGAGTACTGCTGCTGGCAGGGAATGACTGATGGTGCTCATAAAAATTACACTAATGAAGAAGCTTGCTTCACTACAGATACAAATGCTGTTAAGACTACATAACAGAGAAGGCATAAGCGAGATCTTGGCAAAAACAAAGAGGGGGGAAAAAAGGAAAAAACCTCTAACCTTCAAAAAGTCCCATAATTT
The DNA here is from genome assembly GCF_035770615.1 of Melospiza melodia melodia. Classification (NCBI taxonomy): domain Eukaryota; kingdom Metazoa; phylum Chordata; class Aves; order Passeriformes; family Passerellidae; genus Melospiza; species Melospiza melodia. The sequence goes on along the minus strand of NC_086194.1, from coordinate 131,886,361 downwards.
TTAAAAGTAATTAAAATACCTCATCCAAACAAACTTTTTTGAAAAGCTACCACAACAACAGAAAACTATAGCATAAATCCCACTAAACTGGACTGCAGTCCCAAAAGAAAATTGGTGTAAATTGCTTAAAAGTAGTTTTACAAATCTGCACCAATATTAGCAGCATTTCTTTATCAGTCTACATTATATCTAAGTGCATTTTTTTTTAATAAACAGTACACTGCATGACCAGTGATGCCTCACACTTTTAGAAAAACCATACAGGTACTAAACAATTAAGTCACTAAATAACTCATCAATTGACATCCATGAAGGGTGGAAATGCACAAAGCTGTCTACAGGTTTACAACTTAACTCTTTATAGGCAACCACTGAATGAAACACATGAGATACTAAAATTCACATGAGATACTAAAACCACCTTCCCATACGTTTTAGTGTATGAAATTAGAAAAGTGACACATTGTGATGCTTAGCAAATTGAGAATTACTGTTTCAATGTTGTACAAAACATGTAAGGCAGGAAGCCAGCAAACAGGAGTTAGAAAAGATAGCTGTCACTTCAAAAACCACCAGCAATATTAACTGTGATTTAATTGCTATTTCAAGTAGAAATCTTTCCAATTTCTACCTTGAGAAGTTATAAACTAACCCCCAAACTTGTTTAGTAAACTTGTTTAGTAATTACCCCATTATTAAAAGCACAAAGCTAAATAACAGCAGAAAAAAAAAATTAATGGAAGTTAAAATGGCTCATTTTTGAAACTTGCATTTTAAACCTGACTTTGTATTAGCAGAGAGAAAAAAATTATTTTAAACAGATACTTATTAAGTTACCTTTTAGATTACAATGACATAGAAACTTATTTTTCCCAGATAAAGGGACAGGAGGAGCAGGAGACTACAGGAACTCAGCAGAGGCCAATATTTCATCATGAAACAGCTTTCCCAGCATCTGCTTTAAAAGTTAAGAATACAATGTGTGACCCAGATAACATGAGGAGCATCAAGGATTTAGTCTAGCAAAGCTGTAAAGCTGTCTTAAACGGGTTACAAGTCATTGATTAGCAAACAGTTGTTCTAACATGTGCATGAAGGTCCTTTCCACCATGACTCAGCACCTGTCCACAGTACAAAACATAAAGATCCTTTATCAATGCAAAGAAAAAAATGTTATTCTTTCAGTTCTACACATAAGCATATGCTTATGGATATAATCAGCACATGCACCAATCACCACACATTTAGTAAAAAGAACTGCCATTAAATTATTTTCCTAGATTATTTTTGAGAGTCATACTTCAGCCTGCTATTTTCTATATGCTGTGGTATTCAAAAGTTCAAATTATTTAATATTTACATGATCACACATTCCATTTCAGTGAGAAGAAAGAAAACATGGAATGCCTTCTCTGGAAAAGTTCTAAGTTATATGAATAAAACTTGACATTTTACTGCAAATATACTGAATAAAGGACACTCCTTTTATATGTATTGGGCAAAATGTTTTGATTTACTCAAGCAAATTGCAAACACACTTAACTATCCAGTTTATGAATAGTCACAAACACAATGGAGGGAGGTGATTTTTTTTCTTTATGCTATTAAACACATTTAATGCAAGAATTTTAAAAAGAGCATACTGAATCTATAATTTGTCTGTTTTTAAAATCTAGTTGAAGTATTTCATCCTTCTGAAATAAAGATTGTAGAGCTCTGAAGTTCTAAGTGTTGAAGATTCCATTCCTTCCAAAATGCTAACTAGGAAATGCTTTAGAGTCACACACTTAAATCATCACATATTTTTGAAAAGGCTGTAAACCAGAAGCTCATGTTATTCAGAATCAGTCTGACAGCTTCACAAGTCATAAGTTTCTGCACTGATTCAATTCAAAATATTGTTTGAATTATATGTCATTAGTGTATTCCAAATGACAAATACAAAGAAAAACATTCTTTGGGCAGGACAGCATATAGTAAAACCCTTCTAAATACTTAAATCAAGGCTACTTTGAACACTTCCCCCACAGCACTTTCTTGTCTTCCCATGGTCTGTACTGAGGTTCCCACAGGATAACTGAGACAACAAGGCAACAAAACCTAACAGGAGTAGCTGAAGCTGATTAGTACTTTACATTAAGTTTCAGTCAAGATGAAATAAGAGCTACAGTGCAGATAAAATAGTGGATATACTAAAATAGCAGATAATACTGAAAGATAACAGATAGAAGAGATAATAGTAGATAAAAAGAGTAGGGACAGAGAGAGGAAAGGTCTGTTAACAAGAAGAGGCTGAACAGTTTCACAGCATGTTTTTAACACTGCCTCTGGAAAATGTTCCATAAGGCAAAACACAAACACTAACAAATACATATGTAATTCAATTCCACCAACTCCTCATAAGACTTGGAAATCTAATTCTTACATGAGAAGCCTTCTCATGCATGCTTAGGTTTATAGTACGGACCATTTGCCTCCAACTGCTGAAAGGCACATCCTCCTGAAACTGTGCTGTACCTTTATCCAGGCTAAAATTTTCCTACTATTCTGTAAGATTGTACAGAATAGTTTAGATAATGGGCTTCAATACTATGTCTGACAACATCCCTGAATTTCCAACAAGCTCCTAAACAAATAGAAGATTACAAAGTAGGCCACTTTTTTATTGCAGAGGTAAGTTGCTTTGCTGGGAGAACACTTACACAGCTATTGTGGCAGAAAGACATAAGTAGGTTTGTATTTAAAGACAGAGTTATAAAATACCAGGAACAAAGGCAGGAAAATGATACAGGCAAAACTCTGAGAAGAAACAGAGTATCTTGCCTATATATGTCCCAAAGCTGGAAAGAACTGATGGTCTATATATAGTTTTAAAGTAATTTGCAATCTAAACTTTTCTCAACCCAGCTGAAATTATGTGTGGTTTGTCAAGATGTTTTTAAGCAGGCAGAACAATCACAATTGCAATTCCTTGTGCATAGGACAGGATGGAAAAAATGCTCCACACAGAGTACTTGCTGCCTCATGGAACACAGTATTTTACTTCTTTTGTTTTGTTTGATTACTTGCAGCTTTAAGAAATCTGTGCTTACAGAGCTAACACTGTAAACTCACAGAACAAACTTTGAGGACTCTAAAATTCTAAAAAGCTCTTAAACTTCTTGGACCAGTTCTGAATAAATGAACAATATAGTGGAGACATAAAAGAGAACATGGGAGGGAGTAATACATCCTTTAAGGTAAAACACAGTGGATAAAAAACACATCTATTTCCTTGAGAAGGAAAAAAAAGAGGAAGGAAGCAAACATTGAACGGGTCAGAGGGAAAGAGAAGCCTACCTGTGCAGAGTTTTCTAGACATGAAGTTTAAACTATATCACATCTCCTACATGGAAAAAGTGGTCTTTAAATCGTTGCTTCTACATCCCACTTATGAATACATCCCCTTATTACTCCTCTAAATGGCTTTTAATATCTAGATGTCCCACACTCAGGGTATAAATCTTTACCCTACTAAGCACAGAAGAGACAAGACATCAGCTTAATTTGGAATGAAGAAGAAAAGAGTTTCAAGGCATTTAAGAGAAAGCATTGCAAAATATCTCACATTATAGAATATCTTGCAATTGTGGGTTTTAAGAGCGGAAGAAAAAAATCCGAACTTTCAAAGCAAAATAAACCAAAACCACCACCAGCACCAAAAGCCCCAGCCATTAGGCATGGCACACTCACTCCTTGCTCCACAGCTCAGGGAGTCCAGAATGCACTCAAGACCACTTCCAGCCCTTCATTTTTATCCCAGCTTCCTTACTGTAGTCATGCACACTTAGGACTGCTTCCACAACCACCAAGTGTTTGCAAATAGAAGTAAAAAATAAAGTTATGAAAATAAGTCACGGATGTTTATCGTGCCATTTCTACTCACAGAATCAATCATCTATAAAATCAAAGGGAAGGACATTTTTGCATGGGCAAATTAGGTTACACAATGAAGCTGTTTCATCCTTATAGAGTAGAATGACTGGAAATTAAAAGTATGGATTTTACAGAAAAATATTTCACAGGGATCTAGCCACGTATCTTTCAAACACACTTTCAAAAAAGGTTGCTCAAGACTACATGCTAGAAATAAATCAGGAATCTCGTACAATGTATTTTGACTGTAGATCAGTCAATTTTTCTTCCCTGAGCACCCAGTTTGAGCAAACCAAGGGGAATTTTCATTAACTCAGCCCCATCCACCCTCCCCCAAGCTACTGAAGCTCTCAGCTGAAGAGGAAGGAGACAAAAGCATTAGCAGCCCATAGTTACAGCACCATATTTGACACTGCTGCCTTAATTCTCCTATTTTCCCACATAAACTCTAACCACTTAGTGACACCATCAGTGCCTTTAGGGAACATTCACGTTACATATATATATATATATATCCCTATATATAAGGTATATAATATTATATGACATATCACAGGCAATGTAATACTAAGCGAGACCCAAATTATCAAAATGTAGAAATTAACTCCTCAATTAACTCCTTGCAATGATGTTTTTTATATGCTTCTTTTTCTCGAGATAGACGTGAGATGTTTAAATGGTATGCCTTGGTGAAATATTTCTTTTAACTTGAAACTGTGTTTATTTACATCTTCTACTATGTATTTTCAGACCCATTAACAGAATGAATCTCCAGCTAAGCAACATGAAACTGGATGATTATATATTACATATAGCTGCTCTCTTCTCTAGAAAACTGACTTGTTTGACCCCAGACCTCCAGCTGTACCCACACAAATAACCTAGATCAAGCTTCAAGCAGGAGTTGTAATATCAGATCAAACTGCAGCTTACAGACATCCATTTCTAGCACATGCAGTATCTACATGCAAAATTTACTTCTTACAGGTGATTTTAGAAAGCAAGTAAGATACTTGTTAAACAGCAATGTAGCACTGATATATACAATTACTTGGCACACATTAAAGAACAGCTATTTTCAAACTAAATTCTCTGCTGTTAAATGCACATAATTTGTTACATTATTGCTCACAGAATTAGCAAGCCCAGGAAAGGAATTTCTGGGATAAAAGACAGTTGACCTTAGTAAAAGTTTTGGTGTTGACTTCCTTGTTACAATTTCATTCCTTGACTTCATGCAGTCAATTTTTTTTTCTGAAATAAATAATGATGAAGTTGAACTTTATAGCAAGAGCAGACTAAAGTAACAAACCTAGGTAGATTTAAATCTTAAGTCTATAACAAAGTTAAGTCTATAGCAAATCATTCCCTGTCCTCCTCCACAAATGATTATAACACAGTTTCCTGGCAAGAGCAGTTCTGGGTGAAGTCTGAATTTTTACATACTATGTGGAAAGTATAAAACAAACCCCCCACCACCCCATGTGTGTGCCAATAAAAAGTCTCAGTATTTTCTCCACAAGAATATGTTGTTTTAGAAGCTCTGACTAATTTTCCCAGCAGTTTTGTTGATGATTCAGCCTGCTTGCTGCATTTTACTACAACAAATTAGTTTAATTTAATTTCTTCAACAAGATGTACATGCAGTACTGGCCCTTTACATTGTTTGGAGCAGTCACACGTATTAGGAGTTTCCTACATCTCCTCCTTTTTATGGACTTTAAGTGTGGCTGTATTTCTGAGGCAAAACCAACCCCCACTAATTAACTGCATATAAGAGATTTTAAAACAACTCTTGTAAGACTGCAAATAACACTTACAGCAGTGAAACCATCCAAGTTCAGTCAAAACCCATTTATTCTTATAGGGTTGAAGGAGAAAGAAAATAGCCTTTCTCACTACAAAGATTTTTTGCAGCTGATACTCTGCACTATCCAGGTAGAATGCCAAATGCCAGTGCTCAATACATGACCTAAACCAACTTTGCTTCCTTGTGTATTACAGGCAATCTCCAGTGTCAGCCTAGACACAAACTGAAGTCTTGCAGTGTTGCTCTGTAATAAAACCCTTTTAAATTTAGACAATAGGAAAAAAAGTAAAGAAGAATCCTAACACAACAAAATGCAGTAATTCCCAGATGAGCAAATACTTGGGTTTCTCTATATCCATTCTAGCTCAGTTTATCATAGGCAATAGCTATCTTTTTGGACTGCTCTTCCACATAAGGTGCAAAAGCTACTTCAAAAGCTACTTTATCAAATTCCACTCTGAAAATCCCACATCCCCAAACGTATTACCAAGTAGAGATGACTCTCCTTCCTCAAAAAAAAAAAAAAAAAACCAAACAAAACCCGCCCACAGGATCAACAGCAAGGTACCAAGACCAGTTTAAATATACAGATATTTCTTATCTTTTGTTATAGTCCCAATTCCCCAAAGATCCACTGGATTGGCAGCAGAAATAAATTAGTGGCCAACATTTACCCTAGACTAGCTGCTGAAGTCAATTCATTCACCTTTCCTGAGGTCTATATTAATCCCACTTATAAAGTCTCAGGGATGAGAGAAGAGGAAATAAGCCTCTGAAGACTTCAGGTTTTAGCACTGGGGGAAAGGTCTTATTGTATTTGAAGCTTCTCATGAAATGAAACTGAGACAGTCAAATCGTGCTTCTACATTTAGCACTTGAAGCAGTATTCTTGTCCCTTTCTTTGTCACCGCTTTCCACAACGTTCAGGCACACCATTGCTCCACACACGGTGCGCTGGTTACTGAGAGGGCTTCTGGGATGACGGGCAGCTCTTTGCCCTTAAATTTCACTATGAGAGACCCTTTGGCTTCAATGGATGCCACAGGGAAGAGAGCTCCACTCCTTCCCACTATGCTACAGTCACCACCAAAGTGAAGTGCCTTTGTCCCAAACACAACACGGGCCTAAGCCCTTCTCTCCCGAATAAAGAGGGGACACAGACAACCCTTTTATTTTAGATGCGGCTATACCACGTCTTCTGTGTTCACCCAGCAGTACACTGGGACAAATCTTCAGCACAAATCTTTCTTTCCTGCAGCATTTTCAGCAGGCTAACAGCATCTCCTCCCTTCCCCACGGACACCAGCATCTCTCCATCCATCGCTGGCCCTTGGCAGGTCAGTTCTCCCCTCCCCCGGCACTCGGAGCCCGGTCTCCCATCACGCACCCCAGGCCGGGCTCTCACAAGGATGTGGCTGCCCCGCGGACGGAAGGGATGGGGCCCAGGCCAGAAGTGAATTAGGAGGAATTTCTTCTCACTGGACATTGGAAGGGGCTGCCCAGGGAGGCGGTGGAGTCACCGTCCCTGGAGGTGCTTCAGGAAGGACTGGACGTGGCACTCGGCGCTGTGCTCTAATTGACAAGGCGGTGCTCGGCCATAGGTTGGACTGGCTGACCTCAGGGGTCACTTCCAACCGAACTGAACCTGGCATTCTGTGATAACCTGTCCCGGCGCCCCTGCAGCTTCCCTTTCCCCCCTGTCAGCAGACAATTCCTCCCCACTCGGCTCTTTCCCATCGGGGAGAGCTCGCCCCCCTCCATCCCGGCGAAAGCAGACCCGCCGCAGGCCCTTGTGGGGGCGCCTCCCCGGCCGGAGCCCAGCGCGCCGCTCTCCCGGGCCCAGCGAGCCCCCCCTCACAGACCTGTGGATCCGGCCATCTTGTCCGAGCCCCCCCCACACCGCTCCGGGCCCGCACGCCACGCGCGTCACTTCCCCTCGGAGCGGCTCCGTCACTTCCCGCCAGGAAGGACGGGGCGCATCCCGGGAGCGCGCGGGGCGGGCGGGGCCAGGGCACGGTGCCGGCATCAAGGCGCGCCCCCGTCCCGGGAGCCGGCCAGGCTCTGCCCCGCCGGCAGCGAGCTTCCCGGGCGTGCTCCCCTCTCTCTGCATCCTTCCCGCCAGCCCCCGTCCGTGCGCGTCTCTCGCCGGGCACCCGCTACGTCTGATCCCATGGGGGCTATTACACCTGGGAGGCAAATTCCCGTGGCTGCGTCCCTGCCCTGCCAACCCACTCAGCCCGCACCCCAACCTCCAGTAATAGGGAAGGCAGGACACAGCGGTGAAGCTTCACTTAATTTTTCTGGTTTTTCAGCTGGACTTCAAACAAGACATTTAGATTCAGAGGTCTCTTTGGAGGAATTTTTTTTTTTTTTTTTAAGTGCCAAAGGCAAGAAAGGAAAGAATACAGATAAAAATTTAAAAGCCACAGAAATGCCAGAAGAACCATATCAAAGAGGTGCTAATTAGAAGTAGCTCTCAGAATGATCTGGCAGGTTCAAAGGCTGAAATACTTGACATTCAGTAGCATGAAAAGTGTGGAAAATTAATCCCACAAATGTCTAGCCACGATGGCAAATGTTTCTTCACCTGCAGAAATCAGTTACAAAACTCAGGTTCCGGGCCCTTTCCCCAAGAGCCAAAGCTGAAGGCAGCTGCTGCGGTAGCACCTTGCACATCCTCCCTGGGAACCGCCACCTGCACCGTGCCGGGGACCCACTGGAGGTGGGAGAAGGCAGCTCCCCTTTGCAGAGTGCAGCAGGCTCAGGAACAGTCCAATAGGGCCATGCTGGCATTCATGTGAGCATGAGGGGAATGCACGCCAAAGCAACCTGCAGGTGAACACATCTGGAAGGAGACACATCCAGGGTGAAAGGGGACACATGTGTGCCAGGGTCACTGCAGTGGGGGATTCCCAGGAGGACCTGCAGCCCTAGCAAAGGCTGCTGCTAGCAGCAGTCTCTAACAAAAAAGCCTGTCCACACACCTCGCTAACTAGTGACAGCACCCACATGCTGTCCTTGACATCCTGTTTTAAAACTAATGCTCAGCTTTTTGCTTTACAGCTTATAAAGAGAGAGTAAAACACATTCACAGACTTCTTGTAGAGATCAGAAAGAGCAATGATGCAAGATGTTTTTCTTCCAGCTAACCTGAGACTTCTTCCTCAGCGAGGACTGAAATCACAGAGTATGCTGAGCTGGAAGGCACCCACAAGGACCACGGAGTCCAACTCCTGGCCCTGCACAGCACCATCCCCACCCTCACACATAAAGTGTTCTGCCTCCCCACATTTATCCTTTGTCCATTTTAGCCCAATACTGGGTTTGCTCTCTCTGCATACATAAAAATGATACATCTACTGTAGTTTTTAATCCTTCCATTGATTTCTATTTTCTTTTATCAAGTTACTAGTTTTGGCCAGATTTTTGTAACAACAGAAATAAGCAGGAGTTTCAATATTTACACCAAAAGAATTAGAAGTAAGCTTTTCCAGTACAGTGAAACTGTTCCTTAAGCTGTATTTCAATGATCTGTGGAGCTTTCTGTTGTCAAAAACAAGCTGGTTGTAGGGATTCTCTTGTGTAGCCTATTTCAGTATTTTCATAGAAGTAGTAACAATACTGAAAAAAAAAAAAAAGAATAATTTGAAAAGTTCTCCCGTATTATAACATCACTGTAGAAGATATTGTAGCCTTGAACAGGAAAAAAAAAAGTTGTCCTTCTCCTATTTTTTGGAATCAAGAGCAGGTGTAGGAGGGCTGTTAAAGACCTTTACACAAGCCTTGTCCACTGCTGTCCATCCATGATGTAACCAGTCTGTGCTCCTACCTGCATTAAGATAAAACCTGCTCAGCTCCAAGGTCAGAAAGAAGCAAAATGGCCACCCACTGCCTGTGCATTTATTTTTTTTTTAAGATGAATCCTTCTTTTTTGGGTGATTCTGTGCTAACAATGAACAGCACACGTGCAAGTCTTGAGACGTGACAGAAATAGAGCCACAGGCTCACCAAACCAAAGCCCACCTGTATTCCATGAGTCTCTGAAAGCAGACAGCAGACTCCACAGTCCATCTGTGTCCAGACCCATCCACTAGACATCAAGGCCTGCATTTAGCAGCAACAAATGTTCTACAATCATGTTGTGAAATAATTTTATTTAAAAGAAGAGTTTCACAGAGTTGACATTTTTGAGTGCAGATTCTACAGATGGCCTTCATGTTGCACAACATTGTCTCCAGAGCTGCCATATTATGGTCCCCAAGCTCCATCTCAGCCTGAAAGATTTTCTAAGTAATATTTGGAACACTGTATTGATAAAAGACAACTATGGAATAATTATTTCCTATTTACAGACTACAACAAAGACATAGCAGTATCTTCCAGCAAGTTTAGTACAAGTTATTTTACAGAATTAATAACTACCTTGTGTAACTGATTTAAGCATGACATTACAGAGGACTGTAGTGTAAAGTGTGAGTGGTAAGAGTAATAAAAATAATATAAATCAAATAAAACTGAATTCCCTCATGGTTCTTTACATAGAATATCTCTATGCAATTTCTGACACAGAAAGCACAGACAGACCCAGAGTGGTCCGTCCTTTGACATGGGGCTCTGGAAACTACTTACCCATTGACAAGTAGTATACTTACACAGGTAGTAGTAGTGCTTTTGAGAGCCAGGACCCTTGAGTCTCTCAAACCTGTAAATTTTTCACAGTATAGTTTACCTAAAAAATAAGGACATAAAACACCACCTGGGGTGAGCAAAAACCTTTTACTTCTATTCATATTTACACCAAAAGAATTAGAAGTAAGCTTTTCCAGTGTTTACAAGCTCTAATAGACAGAAGTGCCCCAATGTAGGAAGCTGGGCACAGATGCAATAAAAGTCATTAGTCCTGAGAGCTTTCAGTTTTGTGAGTGGTTGCAGACTGCACCTGAACAGAGCCACACCAAATTCCCTCATTCCATCAGTGCACAACTTGCATTTGATCAGCCAAGAAGAGCAATATAACTCATTTCCTTTAAAAGCACACAAAGTGTCAGGTATTATGCAGTAAGAGAAATACAGAAAACACAGAAACAATAATAATCACAGAGAAGCCTACTGAAGAGTCTCATTCCAAACAAAGAGACATTTATATTATTACCTGAATCTAAAAGGGACTCATGACAAGACCACAATACTTTTCTCTCCATCAGACTTCATTTTAAGAGGCATCAAGCAGCCTTACAGTCACAATTCCTTTTTTCTCTACAGTATTTGGAAAATACAAGAGAAATAAGCAAATGCAATTTCTGTCCCATTCCATCTAGAAGTTAATTCCTTTTTTTGTCATGGTCACAGGAAAAACTCCCTTATTTTCTTCACAGGTGCTAATTGTAAATCTATACAGCAGAGTTTCTCCTCCTCCCTTGACATGGAGCCTAATTAATGGAAAATAATGGGAAACTTTTGTTTCCCATTTCTGTTTGTTTTAATATGTGCACTCTCAAGTTTCTAACTGCACAAATTCAATGTACGTGTAAGAAGCACATTCTGCTTGTTTCCTCATGTATCTCAAACTGGAAGTACAAGCAGTTAAACACCTGAATGAGCCACTAAGAAAATAAAATCAGAATTAAAACAAACTGATCACTAAAAAAATAAAAACAAAAACAAAAAAAAAAAAAAAAAAAAAAAAAAAAAAAACCAAAAAAAACACCTCGTGAAGCCTTAAAATGTGCAAGCATAGATTAAAAAATAAAATTTCCATCGTACTTCAGAGATGTGAAAGTTCACAAGCAAAAGGCACAAGTTCTAGTAGCTGCAAAAGAACTACAGAATGTTCTAGCCCACTCTTTCTAATAAACAGCCTGTACAACCAAAACAGAGCAGAAACATTGAGTCTTACTCAAAGCATGAATACAAAATTTTGTTCACTACACACTAAACTACAATATCAAACGTAAAGTTAACTAATGAATGAAATTATTAAAAAATACTTAGGGACCAACCAAAAAATTCCTAATTTCCTTTTCTCAATAAATTTTACATGTCATTTTTTATTGCATTAAGATGTCAGTAAATTTGATTATTTCACACAAAGATTATATTTTTTTTACTTCCTCTATGCGGAAGAGCAGACATCTGATTTTGAAATGCAAAATGAAATATTTAAATCAGTAAGATTTTTTTTAAATTTATTTACAGTACTTTCAGGTTTATCTACGCCATTATCCAAGAAAAATTAAGCGTAAATAGGAAAATATTTCCGAATCCTGCCGTGTGGTTTTTGACATCTTAAATACTGAAAACACTGGAGAATGCGGGCATCGATCCCGCTACCTCTCGCATGCTAAGCGAGCGCTCTACCATTTGAGCTAATTCCCCACCTGAAAAAAAAAATTTTGAAACTAGCACATACACATTTTGAACTTACAAAAAAGACAACTACATTTGATTATAAATTCGTTGTTTCTTCCTGAGTCATTCTTTCCCCTCAACAACTGACTGCAGCCCACAGCTGCGATCATGGGACATGTCTTTCAGCATGCACACTACCAGAATAATCCTATTCATCCTTTTACAGCACGAGTCTTTGTTATTTAGCTAGTTTCATACATAAAGCTCTCCAAAAGATCAAGTTACTTAAAAGAAACCAAATGTGTGTTTCTAGGGAAAAATAAAAAAAAAGGCCCTACTTTTATTGAACAACTGTTCCAAATTCAACAAGGAAAACCCATGTTCTTTCCAATTTTTAGGGCACGCACATGTAAAGACTGATTCAGGAAGTGTTTAATAAAGGAAAAAATGTTATATGCTTGAATGAAACAGAGTTTTACAGTCAAAACTTACACATGTGTGTGTGAATGCACACATATATATATATATATGTGTGTGCATATATATGCACACACACACCCTGTCATATAAATATGTATTTATGCACACATACATCTTTTTGACACGTGCCTGGCTTCTCCGAGGTGAGAGTGTCAAGTGAAAATAAAGCAGATTCGTATTTTTGTTATTTATTACCTCACCAAACGCACTTCCCTATAATTAATACATTACTTTTAACAGCCTTAAAACACGGACTTTTTGAAAAATTAACGAACCGGGGCTCACGTGGCTTGACACGTAGTATAAAGCTTGTATCGTAGGCAGTGTACCCCCCCCCCTCCCCCAAACTGCACCCACAGCCCCTGGTGCCTGGTCCTCTGGTCCTTTATCCCCCTAAAACTGTGCCCACAGTCCCTGGTCCTTTACCCCCCCAAAACTGCACCCAGAGCCCCCCGGAGCTCAGCTCCCCCCAAAGAGCACCCAAACCCCCGGGGCCCGGCCCCGCTCCGCGCCCGTCCCCGGAGGTGCCGTCATGGCCCCTGCGGCTGCGCTCCCTCACGGCCCCTGGGCCGCGGCTCCTCGCGTTTGCTTCGCTGCTTCCTCGGGACAGCACTCTCTGCTTCCACAAAGCCTTTCCCTTGGCGTTCCAAAATCCCCTGCCACCTGCTCCGTGCTCTGCCGTCCCCTCCTTCCCCAGCCTCCTCGCTTCTGCTTCACAGAATTACAGGATCGATTAGGTTGGAAAAGACCTCAGAGATCATCGAGTTTAACTTCTGCCTGAACACCACCACCATGTAAACCGGACCGTGCCATTAAGTGCCACATCCAGTCTTTCCTTAAATATCCCCCGGGACAGTGACTCCACCACCTCCCTGGGCAGCCCATTCCAATGTCTAATCACCCCTTCTGTGAAGGAATTCTTTATGATGACCAAACTAAACTTCCCCTGGCATATCTTACAACTACGTCCTCTTGTCGTCTCCCTAGATGTATGTGAGAAGAGGCTGACCCTCATCTGGCTACCGCCTCCTTTCAGGTCGTTGTGAAGAATAATAATGACAAACACCTGCAGCTCCCTCAGCCACTCCTCAATAGCACATGCGCTCCAGACCCTCCACCAGCTCCATTGTGTTCCTCTGGACACACCTCAATATCCCTCTTGGTGCAGGGGGCCCAGAACTGAACATGGCACTCAAGGTGAGGCCTCACCGGTGCTGAGTACAGGGTGACAACTGCTGGTCCTGCTGGCCACGCTATTTCTGATACAAAAATAATGTGAACACACCTGTAACAACTTCCACATACACATAACTTGATCGACCCAGGTTTTTTGAACTGAACCAAACCAAAGTGGCTGAGCTCCACTTTACATCTTTCCTCTATTTATTTTAACCGCAGAGGTCTCTCAGGTGTCTCTGAAACATAAAGCGATATACCAAGCAAGAGAGCTGTGTTTGGCTCTGGTTCTCTGTAGGGTGAGAAGAGTTTACAAACTACACCTGACTTGTCATGGCAGTGTTCACTTCTGCTCTGTCTCCATAAGCTCTCTCTGCTCTTGCACATACAGACATATTATGTAGCCCATAATCTGCCATCCAGTGACTTTCTGACAGTTGCTTGAACATCTTTATTTACAGAGGAGTTCCTGCACTCTCTCAGCACTAAACCAGACAGTGGCTCCTTGCTAAGCCAGGCCGCATTGCTCACTCCACACATGGGAGAAGTGACTCATCCATCAAGTTTAAGCCAGGCCAAGAAGAAATTAAATCAGAGCGTGAGTGGAGGTAGGATCACCACCTGACTGGTTTCTAACCAGCCTGGCTTGTTTTTACATCATTTACTGGCTTCTGGTGATGCTGAATCATTTTATGTACTTTAGCCCTGACATGTGATGAATGGCTTGGAGATACTGTACGTGCACATCCAGTTGTTCCTGGAGCTGGATTCTTTGGCAGGAGGCAAGACAGACAAAGAATAACTGAAACTAAGCCACTGTCTTTATGTGGCAGTATCCACTCTGTGCTTGACAAGCCCCAGCATTGATTTGCTACAATTTTTTTACAGTTCCAACCACAAGAAAATAGAAAGGGGAAGAAAGAATAATGTATTCAGAAAAAATATAGCTGTCAGTCTAAGAGCACTAATGGTACAAGTGAGAGTAATAATCAGGTACAAAGTAGCTCTGGATTTATGGCCAGCTGTAGGTTTAAGCTATACCTGATTTTTTTGCTTGGTTTTTTAAAATACTAAAGCTAGTCCTGTCAGAGGTAAACCCAAGATTTTTGAAGGGCAGGAGAGGGTAATGGATTGTGTATAGTTTTTCAGTATTTGGAGAATGTTTAAAAAATTAAAAGCAGTGTGAAAATGATATAACATTTGTGAAGTAAGGAGAGATCTTTGCCATGTAAATAATTCACTTTTCTATGGCAGCTGCTAGAACATGCACAGGCTCTTCAGTGGGTTTTCCACTGAAAACACTAGGTGGGAAACTGTGATACAAAATTCAGCTGAAATAAGCCATGTTTTTTTCACATGATCTTATTTATGAAGCATGAACCACCTTGGATACTCATCTGGGCCTAAAAGCACCTGCTTATTTGATCATCTCTAGGAATTTAGAGTGAGTTAGCTAACCAACACTCATTATTCCATTATTTCGCAGTGATGACAAGGAACATATTTAGACCAGGCATTCCTGAGTAACTTCCTGGTCAAGTCTTTGGATTAAAAAAAAAAAAGTCACCTTATTATTGTCTTCATCTTCAGAAAAAACAAAGCTTTCTTCACAGGAAGTTGTTTAGAGATGGCTGGTAACAATTCAAATGCTGCTATGATCTTAAAGGGCTGGTAAACAACTCAAGATTCTGCATTGATCTTGTTTCAAGTTGTTGAACACCATTAACATTTTTTTTTCACAGCCTTTTATTTATTTGAGAAGTGTTGAAGTAGCTGTAATTTTACTACAACATTTAGCTAAAGAAGAGCTTAAGAGCTACATAAAAATAGCTCAGGCCTTGCTGAAAGAAATCAATGCATTTCTGGTTTTTCCTTATTTTACTTTTTTCAGGAAAAATGTCTAGCAATACACAAAAATAGCAAGGTTATAAATGCACAGGAGATGCGTTATTGCCGAAACTTCAGAGACTCCAAGGAACTGAGGAAGAAGTGTGTGAGCTAGAGCACCTTAGCCTACACAGTTTCACTAAGCCTGCTGGTAAACTAAAGGTGGGTTTTACCATTTATTGCTAAAACTGCCTTTTCTTGCTAACAGTTAACCTGATGTTCGGTGTCATAGGTGCGGAAGCTGAGATTGTTTGCAAGACAGGAACAGCTTTTACAGTTGCAAATAACAATTATGTTCTATAATCTCCTTTAAAAGAAAAAAAAACTGAAAGTGACAGAGAAAGATATATTGCGTATCCCAATTATTCAGAAGTTGTATTCTTAGCTGTTAGAAACCATCAGGAATGTGGCTGGAAAATGGAAATTCTGTCCTCCTTAAACACATATTGATGTACATTTTTCTAAATTGTTTTTGAACCTCCACCCTCAAAGCAATGCCTAGGAAAATGCATGAGCATAAACCTTGTAATGAATTTACATTATGAAAAAAAAAAAAAATAGGTCAATTTAAAGGCATACACACTCAGCTGATATTCCTGCTACTTACAGTCATTGCATTGGGAAAACTAGGATAAAAATCTGCTTTTTCCAGCATTACCTTTCCCCCCTGGTGATACAGAAGGCAGCTTCAGGGGGACAGAAGCGCTGGCCAACAGGCAGGTTGGTGGCTTTTCTTTAGGACACTTACCTGCCATCCCACAGCTGGTTCACACATCAGGAGGAGGCATAGCTATGGCATTTCCCTGTTCCCACGATGACAAAGCTCCCAGCACCGCCTGCTCACTGCTCCATCTATAAAGGAATGAAAGCAGGGCAGCAGCTGCCCTGGAGGAGAGAGTTGCCATTGGAGTGGGTGGAAGGTTCTAGCACAGGGCAGGGCACGCTGAGTGCTTGGGAAGGGCGGAGCAGAGCCCTGAGAGGCCGGGAAGGTGGGAACATGTGGGCAGGGGAGCTGTGTCTGCTTTGCTGGCCTCTGGAGCGAGTCTGGGCTGAGACCATCGAAAGACAAAGCAGGTGGAGGAGGTTTGTGCACAGCCTTTTACCCGGGGGCTTTCTGGTCGTGATGGATGTTTTAGGGGACCTCACAAAATCTAGTTTTGGAGTCGTGGGGGTGCTTGTTTGAAGGAGGAGGTGCAATGGGCCGTGCAGCTCCTCAGCAGAGCCGGTGGTTTTGTGGGTTCTCCTGGGGTTCCTACTCCTGTGCTGCCCTGCCATGGCTCAGGCCACAGCTCTCCTTCAATTGTTTTCAACACCTACAACCATCCTAATCCTACGCAGCATTAGTAAATTTTAATAGTTGTTGTTTTCTTTACTGCTGATACTGCTCCTCCAGAGTTCGCTTAATTTGTAACATTGAGCCCAGGAGAGAAGTGGAAGACTCAAATCAGAGGGTAACTTGGGTTGAAGAATTTGTTGAAGTGGGTGCTATCCTAAACTTTTTTGTTGTCTTAAATCAGCATGGCTGTGGTGTTTTGAATACACTGTAAGCAGGTAGCTTCATCAGTGAATGCAGCTCCTCTAATGATAAGTCTGGTTTCTCGTTTCTAGTTTAAAATTATTGTATGTCATGGTGGGGTATAAATTTAAGAAAGGAAAGCTGTCAGCTTTCATATGGACCTAAGTAATCAGATGTTAAACACACGCTGAACTTCAGTGAGTTCTCTGTATCTTAACCCTGTAGTCTCTGATCATTGCAGCCAAAAGACGCTTTTCAGTTCATTCCTTATAACCTGTAGTTCCCTGGGGCTTTTTTAAATAGTTGATTGATTTATTTATTTGGATGAGGTTATTGTTCTTAAAACTACTCTGTTACTCTGGAAAAAAAAAGTCTCATTTAATGAGCATGTAGTTCTGTTCCTTAGTAAAAGCCACAGGATACAGAGATCTGAATCTTCTTAAGTCTTCTAAGCTATGAAAAATCTTCATTCTCACCCTTGTTAAATTTGGCACAAAAAGTGAAAGGTGGATAAAAATTGAAAGCATAAATTGTTTACTATTCTGTGGAAATCCATGGCTTGGAAGAGATACTAAATGAACATGGGGAAAATTTTGTATGTGCTGTTTAGTGATAGCCGATTAGCCAGGTGGCTTAGGCATAGCTAGCCCACGTTCTCTGCTACGTGGAATTGTAGGGAATGTAGAGAAAATTTAGATTTTTACAGTGGTGATTTAGAAGACAAAGGTTGCAGATCCAGTGGGATTCAGGCATAGTGAATCTCATTACTTTTGTAATAACCTTGTTTATTGATATTAGCTGTTAAGAGGGCATTGTACATGTAGCATGATGTTGAAATTTTTTTAAACACTCATTAGGTTAGTAGGGATACAAGGTCTTCCAGAAAAATTGGGAGTAAGTTGTAATGTGAGTCTAGCTATTTTCCTAGGGAAAATATGCATAATCATGTTAATGTATGACTTCCTGTTTCCCCATCTGGAAATAGAATGAAATCTTTGCTAATCTGGACTTCATATGATAACCTTGGTGGAAACCTAAAATCCATAGATCCTTTTAGAGAGAGAGGATGGTAACTTATATGTTTTCTTGGTATTTCAAGTCCCTGATAAAGTTAGAGATTTTACAGGTTGAAATAATGAGGGTGATTTTTGTATTGGTCCCCAGGGAGATGACTGTGAGCAGCATAAAATGATCTTGCTCAGAGCTGTGCTCTGAGATCACCATCTTCTTATTAGTGCACAGAGAGCAAGTGTTAACCTAAATGCTAATATGATAAATAGATACAAAAACCATTTTGGTGTCATACTTCTTACAAAAGCAGTATATTGAATATTAATTATTTTGGCTTTCACAAGTTTCTGCTGTGGCTGCTAATCGTAACTGAAGGTAGTTAGGATGCCTGGCTAGGCTGATTCTTTGACCAATATTACAGAATTTTGTACTGGTGCCTGACCTCCCAGATGGACTATACTGATTTTCCTCAAACATGGAAATACTATTAAAAGTAGCAAATCTTTCTAGTGTTTATTATATTTTGAGTTTGTTTGTTTGTTTTTTCTTTTTGGTTGGTTCTTATGTTTTGGAATTTCTTTAGCATGTTTATGTCCTGTGCTTTGGGTATGAATCAATGAATAATGGTAAAATGGAGACAAAATTTTATGAACAAGCAATAACATTTTCATCAGCAAATCAAGTTTTATTCTCATTGTGGCCATTAAAAACAGCAGTAGGGATTCTGGGAGGTTTCTTCTGACTCATGGCATGTCTGCTGTTTTGCTTTTTATGTGACTTACAGTGCATTTGGTGGGGTGCTATCTGTTGGAGTTTGAGGTTTTTGTTCATGGGTGTTTTCCCTCAGAGAATGGTGTGAATTTTGCTGTTCAATTCCGTATTTTGATACTGCTTTTCAGTAAAATTATCTCTAAGGTCTGAAGCACGTTTCCTTCAATGCTTTAAATACAGCTTTTCTTCCCATGCTTTACATACGGGATAAATACTGGATACAGAACTGGAGACATATACTTGTTTCATTTTAATGCTATCTCTATCAACATGAAGTTTAGGCTGTTTAACAGAATGAACTGAATATACTATAGCTGTCCTTACTCACTTTGCCACTGCTTGATTTATAGGTCATTCTGAGTTTTGCTTGATTTTAGGTAAATTTTACCCTACCTGCTGTGCTAAAGCCTTAAGACACAGTGCCTAGTCACAAATTGTAAGTTTCACTTTGTGTGCAGTTGTAAGCCTGCTTGGGGATTCCCTTAATAAAACCAAGTGGATGTGCTGTACCTCTCAAAATCTGGTTTGATTAAACCCTGGTCTTACCTGGGCCTGATACAGACACAACTAGAAAGGTTCTGTTTGCTGGCTTGTTTGTTTTATAGCATAGGTCATTTTAAGGCTTAAATGGTTTTTGTTCAGAGGGAATACTAAGGAAAATGTGAAACATCCCAGAATAGAAGGAGCAGCAAGCTTCCTGACTTTGCCAGGCACACTGATCTGTGGGGGTTTCAGTCAGCCAGTTGCTTAAATGTCAGTGGTATCTGCAGTGTAATTCCAGCAGTAAAAACTTAATGACTTCCTGCAAAATAATTTCAGATGCTTCTTTCCACATTGATTAAATAGGAGAGGGAAAACCTTTTTTTTTTTTTTGGCAAAGCCAGCTGTTTCAATTAGAGTGGAGGAGGTGGCAAGACACTGAAATTTTGTTAATGGAAGAATGGCTGTGGGACTTCTGGTATATAGCTTTAGGGCTAGACCAAAGATTGAAATTTTTTTTATTTTGTTTTCTGAAATCACTAAGTCATTGATAAGGAGAGATTTGAAAGATCTTTATATGTCAGTGTGATTCATGTGTCTTCAAGCATCCTGGGGAAATCAGGAGCTGTTTATGTAGTTACTGAATAAAATTCATTTTAGATACTCCTTTTTTTCCAGAAAAGCAGATTATTTAATATTGGAAGTGTAATAAAAATTCACAACTCTCTCTTGCTGTTTGTGAAACCACTAAACAGAATTTTCACTGCTGTTTCATTATAGTGAAAAATTGTAATTTTTAACACTTTAGTTGTGCATTTTTGATTTTTTTACGTATCTGTGTGAGTGTGCTTGTCTATCTGATGATGGCATCACAACTTAAAAATGCCTGAGAGATGTAGGTAAATAATGTGAACTACTACTTTGTTTCCTGGTGTTCCATTTGATGCTTTCTTCGTTGTTCCATAAGTGCCTTTTTTTTTTCTACCTCCTTTCTATAACATTAACCCAGCCTCTATTGCCACAAGAGAAAGAACTGGAAGAACTCTACCTATTCCGTCATATATATTTTATATTGTAAAATATAGAGAAGGATAAAGTAATTTAGCTGATTGTCTTCCACCTGGGGATTACAGATAGGAAAAATCTGTTTTAGAAAAAATACAGTATTTAAATATATCCAGATTTCTCTTAAGCAGTAATAATTGTTTGGTGTGAACATAAGTCTGCAATTGCCTGGAAACACAAGCCCGGATGTTCTCCAGATGCAGCTCCGCTGAACAAAGCGCCTGCTGTTGCTTCAGGGAGTCCAGATATCATATTAGGCAAAATTCCCACTGCGGCTGTCGGAAGCAGTGCGCTTGCAGCAAGATCTAATTGTTTCTGCGTTTCGCTGTGGGGCTGAGCGCTGTTACTGCCTGCCCGTGACTTCCAGCGGGAATGAGGAGGGCTCGGAGTGCCCCGCTCCCGGGGTGTGGGGGAGGAAGTTCTGTTTGCCTTGGAGGCGGCGGGCCGCGGTTCAGCGCGGTGTGCCGTGGCACCGAGCGCAGCGCAGGGAGCAATGGCCGGCAAAGGGGGCAAGGAGCCCGTGGGGGGAATTAGCTCAAATGGTAGAGCGCTCGCTTAGCATGCGAGAGGTAGCGGGATCGATGCCCGCATTCTCCAGGCTTTTGCTGCGCCGCTGCTTTGAATTCAGATGCGTTTTCCTGGCGCAGTTTCGTAAGAATTAAAATTAATCCATTTGGAGACGCGTTTGCATAGTATGAACTATTTAAGTTTTTAACATTGATCTGAGCTGAGCTTTATTTTTTTTTTTTAAGTACAAATTATCTTCTCACGGCTAGAGAAGGGCACTAAATGACACCGTGGGAGACCGAATATCGCTTGAAACTCACGTTAGGAACAAGAGTGCCCTGCCCATCCCACAGCAGGTGCAAGGTAGCTGGAGAGACACTAATTCTGTGGTGAGCTGATGATTTAGATATATATATAGACACATATAGACAGCTGCAAAATTTTACATCTTCGCAGAGACAATTCCAGTGACTTTTCGTATCATTAAAAAGTAATCATAAATGCTCACATTCGGTGCAGTGGTAAGGGACGGAAGCAGCTATTTGTTTTTCCTGTATCACAGACTTAACAGCGTCAGTTTAGATGGGTTCGTGAAGAAATTGTCCCTCAGAGAGTGCATAGGTGCAATCTATACAATTACCATTTCTTCTCCCCTTTTATTTGCCGCATGAGGTGGTCTGTATTTCCCGCTGAGGATTTTCTACCACAAACCCGGGACAGTTGATGGAAGAAAATCTTTTCCCACCGTGGTGCCGCAGCCCATCAAAAGCCTGGAGAATGCGGGCATCGATCCCGCTACCTCTCGCATGCTAAGCGAGCGCTCTACCATTTGAGCTAATTCCCCCTGGCACGGGGGGTCTGACCGGCGGCACTCGGGCTCGGTCCCCGGGCCCTGCTGTGCCGAGCCGCCCTGCCGAGCAGCGCTGTCACCTCTGCATTTACGTGCAAAACCCCGTGGCTGAAAAGCCGGGCTGCAACTTGGCGTGTGAGGAACGTTCTCTGCTGTGTTCCTTGGATGAAACAACTCGTTTTCCTGAGCAGTGCATTCTCTAGTGTTTATTCGAGGAGAGAGATCTCATGTTTTTAAGTCTCTTACGAATCTAAAAAGCCTTGTAAATTTAGAAAGATTGATTTTAGAAGTCACTCAAGCGCAGTGAGATTTTTCTTCTCCTTTTTTTCAAGTCTTTTGTTCTTTTTCCGACTTTGTTTTCTCATTAAACATACATAAATGATAATTACAGTGGTTTAAAAGTTCATGTTTAGTTTTTGGAGAGGAAAAATTCATTCATATATTCTTGTGTTATGTTCTAGAAATTATTTCTATGTCCACCTTTATTTACAGACTTTGATAAACCTGCCCAAATAGTATTGCATCTTAAATATATGGGGTTACTAGGCACACTTCTTAAATACTAAAATTCATAGTAGTCATACTAACTGACTTTGCAGTAGGAAGCACATGGCTAAATCTCTATTCACAGGCTATTAAATCGAAGAATGCTTTCTGGATTTCAAGAATGAAAATATAGTTTACAGAGAGAGTGGATATGCTGGTATGCACTGTTTAAATGCAGAGGACTAAGTCCTGCTAGTAAACTAAAGTGTGTGCAGTAATTCAACAATACATGAACTGCTGGTTTCTTCTGAAGGATTTAATCCACTGGATGGCAGCAACCAGTCAAAACAAAATAAATTTCAAAATTGTGCATCAGCAAGTTATGACTTGTCCTAGGTGAGGTAGTACTCCAAATCTGTTACAGTCCAGTTACAGGTTGAGATGTGGAACTACAACTACAGTGTTGCTATAAACATTCTCTTAAAATTCAAATATTCTCCTGCTTAACTTCAGTCTCTGCACAATAAAATTTTAAATTTATCCTTAACACTTCTTGCGTTGTATTGGAGATTATTTTTTCTACCTCACTTGAGCAGACTTAATGGGGGAAATATGCAAATATGCAAAAGCAGTTTCAGTCCTTCTCACAGGTATATATCTTAGGCTTACTGATGGCCCCCTGCAGCCTGTGGCCAGGATCTCTCCCATATCGTGTTTCAGCTCTGTGAACAGTTTTCTTTATCGAGCCTGTGCAGAGTCATTATGAAGAAGACAGATGACCTCTCCCTGTTTTTCATCACCATGTCTCACACTGCTGCCACTGAAAAGGGCTAAAGCTTCACCCATCCAGCTCACAAGAAAATGTTTTAGAACATTTTTAGTAACAGAACGATTTAGAATGTTTTTTAGAAACAAAAAAAAGTTCATTTAATGCCCAAGTGAGGAAAGATCTCTGCACTATTTTCAATTAATAAAACATATATTTTATGTAACTCACAACATTGTTTTGTGATCATGAATTTGTTGTGAGTGCTGGTTTTCATGTAAGATGGTGTGAAAAACGTCAATGACTTATTTTTAGAATTTTAAAAGTTTACTAGTAATAAAACGGTTATAAAAATACTAATATAATTATAGTAATAATAATTTGGACAATTTGGATTAGGACAATGTGAGACAATAGAAACAAAGAGTTACGGACGTCCAGGTATCTTTTTCTGGGCAACATAAGCCCGAAAAAGGACACACATTAACAGAGCATTAATCCTTAAAAAAACCCAGTAGCTTCTTGCATATTCATACATCTCATACACGATGCATAAATTCCATTCAAATACTGGATTGTGTCTGGTCATCGTCAACTTCTTCCTCTTAATCCTGACGGCGTCTTCATGGCTGAGCGATGCAGGAAGAAGTTCATTTCTTCTGATAAGAGAGCAATAAATTCTTTTTCTCTGAAAGATTTAAGTGTCCTGTGACTGCTATCTCAGTGCGAGTCTTTTCTTTTAAAAACTATCCTACATAGCATAGTTTCTATTTTAACATTTTGTTTATAACATAAAACTATATTTAACACACTACTTAATAAAATTAATGCAGCATAACTTTCTAACACAAGCCATATAATATTCATTTTAATATTTGCGAAAAGCCAATCGTAAAATATGCATTTTTCACAATGGCAAGTAAAATGTCCTAATTTTTTAACGTGGTTGGGAGAACTTCCTCACCTATGTCTGAAAAATAGCCCAACCTCCTTAGGTTCCATTAAAAAAAAAAAATTAGGGTGTTTCAGTTTTGAAGGCTTTGTGCCCACTTACTTTCATTTAACACAGATCGCTTCAACACATCTCCTTGTCAATACTAATGGCAACTGATGTAAGTGAACTTAACCATGCTTGAGTTTTGCTTTCTAGACGGTCTCCTGAGGGGTAATCAAGGCAAATGCAGGTTTTGTATTATCCTCCAGCTGCTCCACTGTGTTTTCTGTGATGTGGTTTCTGTGAGTGTAGGAGGACAAATCCAGCGTGTGGCAGGTGGCGCTGAAAGGCTGCAGGGCAAGGGTTTGTCGTGCACGTTAGGGTGAAATGCTTTATCACATTACTCCGCCTTACCACGACAGTATTTTTGTCATCTCGGGCAAAATCAGGGGCGGCTGCAGGTCGAGCGGTATTTAAATGTTCAGAACGGTTGCCCTGGGGTTACTCCCCGCGGTGAAAAAGCAGAATGAAGGCAGAAAACGCAGGTTGCATTTGTAGCTATTGAAGTCTAAAGCGACAGGATGTCGAAGCGTGCCGTGGGGGGAATTAGCTCAAATGGAAGAGCGCTCGCTTAGCATGCGAGAGGTAGCGGGATCGATGCCCGCATTCTCCACTCTTTATTTTTTGCTCCTCGTGGGAGCACTGCTGAAATAAGGCCTGACGCGTACAACAACAAAGCGAAATGCCACCATGCACTTTCTTTCGTGTACGGGAAGAAACAAACGAGATATTTTTTATTATTACATGCACACAGCTGGAAAACATGTCTGTTCCAGTTTGCCTTATTTCTTGCTGCTTGATTTGGAAATGCTAAATGAAGTACTACAAATGTATGATTTTGGAATGGAAGTTGAACGTGTTCTTTTTTGTGAGCAGAGGGGCCAGAGCAAGAGAGAAAACCTTATGCTCTGTGTAGATCTGTGGTTTTAGCCGCTTGTAGCAGATCAGAGTTCTGTGATCCCAGCAGTAGCCTCAAGGGGGGGAATTAGCTCAAATGGTAGAGCGCTCGCTTAGCATGCGAGAGGTAGCGGGATCGATGCCCGCATTCTCCAGTGTTTTGCCAGACAGGAGTTCATCCACACTACCAAACAAAATCTGTAACTATTTCTGTAAAATGTTCGTTTTGTTTTCATTGGAGTAAAACTGACTTTTTTTTCCTTCCTCCTTTTCTTCCTCTGTCCTTACTACCTAAATCAGGCTTATATAACTGTATAGGTCAATCATCTGTTGTAACAGTTGACTTCCTGGACAGTGTAAGTTAAATTAAGCAGGAAGAGGATTCTGCAGTACATTTTCCATGCCAAATGAAAAACAACATGTCGTGGTTTAACCCCAGCCAGTCAACAAGCTCTACACAGTTGCTCACTCACTCCCCCACCAGCAGGGAGACAATTACAAGTGCAAAAGCTGGAGAGCTCAGTGGTTGAAATAAAGGCAGTTTAACAGGGAAGGCAAAAGCCATGCACACATAGCAGAACAAGGAATTAACTCACTGCTTCCCATGGGCAGGCAGGTGTCCAGCTATCCCCAGGAGAGCAGGGCCCCATCACATAATGGTTACTTGGGAAGGCAAATGATATCGCTTCAAATGTCACCCCCTTTTCTCCTCCTTCCCCCCATGTTATATACTGGGCATGTTGTTGTATGGTCTGGAATATGCCTTTGGTCAGTTGGAGTCACCTCTCCTGGCTGTCTCCCCTCTACCTCCCATGCCAGCATGGAAATATGAGAAGCAGAAAAGGCCTTGGCTCTGTACAAGCCCTGCTCAGCAATAACAAATGCATCTCTTTATTATCAATGCTGTGTTCAGCACAAATTTAAAATACATCCCCACAACAGCCACTGTAAAGAAAATTAACTGTACAGTACCCAAAAGCAGCCCACAATGGATGAACAGTGGTTAGAGACCTGAATCAATGTATCTTGATCCCACAGCAGAAATAGTTTCGGAATGCTCGTTCTTCCCCAGCTGTCTGTTGTGATCCCTCCCCAGATTTGTGGGATCTTCTTTCTTGAATGATCTTTATGAAGCTGTAGTATGAGCTGCATCAGTCAAGTTTACAGCTAAAAGGTGTCACCGCATTCCTCCCAAGTCTGTGTCCTGGAAAGCACACTACAGCATCCATGCATTTTAGCTATGGCCTGTGTGGAGGCTGTAATTGAGCTTCTCAGACTTCTCTCCATTTTG
This sequence comes from Melospiza melodia melodia, assembly GCF_035770615.1. Classification (NCBI taxonomy): domain Eukaryota; kingdom Metazoa; phylum Chordata; class Aves; order Passeriformes; family Passerellidae; genus Melospiza; species Melospiza melodia. The sequence goes on along the minus strand of NC_086194.1, from coordinate 131,860,111 downwards.
CAGAGATGCCTTCAAGAGGCTGATCCCTCTCCCATACCTGAAAGCACACTTGTGTTAGAGCTTCAGAGATAACACTGACCATCTGATTCACTGACTTCCCCCAACTTCTTATTAATTTCTTCTGGTCTTTCTCCAGACACTCTGTGTTTCACTATGCTGCACTTTCCCCTGACCCTTCCAAGAGCTGCACAGCAAGTGCGGCTTTTTAGATCTCAGTCACCAGTTACACTACATTTGTCTTGAATGTTAACTGAGCACCTCACAGCATGCAAAAAGGCCTAATTTCCTCACATCTTCAGTCTGTTCATGGATGAAGAAGAAAATGTGTGTGCAATTAGCAAAATTTATTATTCCATTTCTGTTGGAGAATTTTGCTCAGAAATGGCTTATAGAGTTTTGTTCAGACATGCCATAATCATATACAGCTGATGGAAAAGTAAAAGGCAGCTGTGAGGAGCAAATTCTCAAAGCCTGTTTCTGTAAACAACAAAAGTTCTCAGGCACGTTTATGTAAACAGCAGAAGTTCTCAGGTTGTTTTTTACTAACAAGTAAATATCCTGTCCTTGGCTGTTTTGGGAACAGACATGGAGGTTTTGAGAACCATTCATATCAGGGTGAGAACACAAATCTTGGTTTCAATAACAAACCACAGGTATTGAAAACAAAAGGAGGGATCAATGTTTTATCTGTAGCCTATGATGAGCTTGGGTTTTGCAATATGTATGAGCTTAATTAACACTGTTATAAAAAGTGCCTGATCAATAAATCGGAGTTCGATGCAGATCAAAGGATGGGTTGTCTCCCTTCGCTTTCTACACATTTCTTTGTGTGTCTCTGGAGTAAAAAACTTCAAATGCTGAGGCCTACCTGAAAATTCATAGCATACCCAAATGTGGCTACTTTCAGTATGATCAGTAGATAGAAGATGCCTAGAATGGTCACACTAAATCCCATTGTTCTGAGAAGTCTAGGGCAACCTTATGGCTGCTGTGTAGGCACTTATTTTCAGAAGTTTTTCTCAGTTCACAATGTGTTGCCGCTGGGTTCTTCTCCCCATAGCATGCTGTGGTAAACCCGCTTAATAAAAATCTATTTCTGATGGTGATCTTTGATAGGTAGTTTTTTATTTCATCAACTGTAAGCAGTGTGGACAATGTAGACATTTGTCTCAGGAATGTCTAATGATTGGAGAAAGACCTATCATTCTTTTGGGATGAACACAGTATAATCCAAGATCACTTCAAGTAAGTAAACAGATGGATTATTCTTTTTCCCTCTTCATGAAGTGAAGGCAGAGTACAGTTTGGAATATTTTTCAGCAACATCCAACTTCAAGTTTGGCTGAAACAGTTATGCAAGGATTCTAACCTGCTCATTGCACTTAAATAAAAAAGAAGACATAAAGCAATCATGCTGCTTTGTACAGCTGAGGAAGGTTGACATAGCCTCATATTTTTCTATTAAAAAACCACCCATACCATGCTCTTGGGAATATTATTGTAAACAAGCTACAAGACCTTCTTCTTTCAGGACTGATTATATGTCATTACACCAAAGATGGATAGTCTTAATTAGTCAGATCTAAAACTGAAGTAAAGAAACCACTCATACTTAAAATTGAAGTAAAGAAATGTCATTTCAAGTAGAATCTATCTTTTTTACCTTGGGGATACTTCCACAGTACACTCAGCTCAAACAAAAAAATCCCCAAAAAGCAGAGCGCCTTTCATGCTCTCAGAAAGAACTTCCAAAAAATTGCAGAATTCCAGATGGAAAATCAGCACAGGATATGCTGACTTGTACTTGAAATGAACACAAGAGTCCTTTTTAAGTCAAATAATTTTATTTCAGCTTACTGCAATACTAACAGTAAAAATTGCAATTACTAAAAAGTCATTTGAGTTTTTACAATTCAAATGGAAATACAGGCAGTATTGTTACTGTGCTCTAAAAAACATCATAAAAACACAAAGCCCTTGCCATATTATTGATTACATTTAGCTAAAATGTAAATAGTATTGTTGACATGAGAATTTCCAGAAAATCTTGACAGTGATAATGACAGTGATGCCACTTAATCATGACTACCCTCCCTTGTCCTAGCAAATGATAGCCCAAGCTGTGAAAATCCTGCAGTGGCAATACAGTAAGGCAAAGAGGAGCCATGGCACTTGGCTGGCAGGGAAAGGCTATGATAGTCCCAAATCTCAAAGACCTTGCAGGCTGACACTATCTTGAGTAAGGTGAAGTACAAGTCGTGACAGCAGGCTCTCAAGCACAGGGTAACTCACAGCAGCCTCACTGTCTTTCCAGTCACAGTCAGGAAGTCTTCATCAGCCAAGGCACGAAGTGCTTCTTCAAACATTTCCTTTGTGACAGCCTTAAAGAAAAGGAACAGATCAAACTAAGATGGGGAAAATACTTCAAACATAGTAAAAATGCTATACTTTCTATAAACTTGCTAATATTTTTATTTGAAGTTTTCATTCTATGTGAGAATTGAAGCCTGGCCCGGAACCCTAAAGCTGAGTTTGCTAATTCCAGAAGCCAGAATAAACTAAGGTACAGCAAATTCAACTCATTTGTCTGCAAATGAACTGGCTTTTTAGTCATACTAACAAATAATTTGTGTTTCCATTTCCTTCCATAATTTGAGAATTATATTATTTCTAATGTGATTTGAGAACGAGAATGTTCATTTGGAAAAAAATGCTTTTAAACATTAATGGAAATGTAAAAACAAAGCAGGAAACTTACTATATCAGACTGTGCTCGGAGATCATCCAAAAGCTGCTGGTACTTCAAAGATGGTGCTTTACCCTTGGATTGGATGAGCTTCCTTAAGGCTTGAGCCAATTCCTCTTTCCGCTTACGAGCTGTTGCGCTCATTCCTGGGAAAAGCAAACAAAACACCTTTTAGCAATCAGCTAAGGAGGAGAGGTTAAGTTACATTTCAAAAACCACAAAAATCCCAACAGCGTCCCTGCTTTAACGCTACGGAAGCACAAACCTGTGGTGAGAATGGATATGTCCACAATGCCGGTCTTTGGGTCCGTAGCAGATTGCTTCAGCGCTTCCCGGTGGAGGCGTTTCGCTTCCTCCACGTCGACAGTCTCCACCTTGTCGGAGAAGCGCACCTTGGCGTGCGCCTCGGCCAGCCGGATCAGGGACTCCAGCTGCCGCGGGTACGCCGACACCATTCCCCTGCCGCTGCCGATCTTCCTCATGTCCACGTACGCCTGCGAGGGACACAGGTTACATCGTCCACTGCCTCTTAATTCCTCTTCGCTCCCCTGCATCCCCCACCTCTTACTTCAGAATGTGAGCAATTCTGGCAAGCCTTTCCAAATACTCTATTTCTGCTCACACACCTCCACAGTTCATCTGCAGTGATGAATAACCACATCAAATAATTTCTTTTCCATTATAAAACAATTAAACCATGGTAATTAATCATGTTTTGAATCACTTTAGAATTCTGGATTAGTGTTATGTGGAAGGGGCTAACAGGAGGCATGTTAGCTAAAGGAGCGAGAAGAAGTTGAGAAGCAAGAAGAAGCTGATAAGGAGCTCTCTCCAAGGCTGTCACCAAGGAGACCAAGAGAAGTGAGGAAGTGAAGAAAGATAAGAAGAGAACTTTGCAGCTGGATGAAGTATGTTTAGAAAGTTAGTTGAAGTCACTGTAACTTTTCACCAATAGTGTTATGTTGATTTATTGTGGCCAATACTTAGGGTAGAAGAAGCATTAACAACTGTTAAGTGTATAAAAGGTCAGCCATGTTCAATAATAAAGAGTTGCCATCTGAGACTGCTTGTGGTCTCTGCTTTGTGTCGTGACTCGACAGAGACATCATTATATAGCAGTACTCGTGTCTGTGATGACACATTTTGCTTTTGTAGACTTTAATGTGTTTTAGGTGATGGAACCCAACCAACATATCTGAAAGCTAAACATTAGAATGCAGAATGACTCATCTGATTCCTCTCTCCATTAAAGACCTTTTTTTAAAAGGATCTTACAGAAGGTTGTTATGTAGATAGAGTGTGTACAAGGGAATCTCACCACTTCTGACAAGTCAGTAAACACTCTGATCATTCTAAGCAGCAATTCCTTTACCTCAATAAGGGCTTGGCCTGCTTCTTCACCTAATCTGGGATTTACATAGCTGCGAGCATATGCAATGTAATCCCTCAATACTGCCATATCCATGTATTCCTCCTCCATCTTTTCTTCAGTTTGGTAGTACAGTGAAACCAAATGGCGAGCAAGGCGTCTGTCATAAGCTTCATCACGGGGATCCAACATCAAAAAGATCAAGTCAAATCTGAATGGGATAACATCCAGTATTAGTGTGTATACTTCCTTGTCATTTAAGTACTTGGGTTACAAAGATTTGACATACTAAGTACAGGTAAGAGTTACCAGACTTAATTCCTACTCTCAGTAGAAATTGCTTTCTCACAGCAGAAAAAAAACTTTTCTAGAATTCTCACGGTACAGAACAACACAATGAATTTGCTTACACCCTATAGACTTGAAATTTTGAAAGCAGAGTACATTCTGCAAAATTCAGAGTCCGTGTTCAAGGCTGACATATTTTGTTTCCTTAAAAAATCCACACCCCACACCCCCCAAAAAGAAAGTTGCAACTGCCACAAACAAAAAATCCCACACACATCACAAATGCATGGAACTTGCTGCTAAAGATACTGCCCTGAAAATACAACTGCAAAAAAATGCAACTAAATAAAATTACAATTCAAAAAGCACTTGCAGTTTAATCCTGAATAAAATGGTTTATAATTTTACAAACAATATATTCAATTAGTCTCAACTATAAGCAGACACGGATAATGCATTTTTAGCCAGCCAATAATTTCTTTTTCTAGGGTTAAATCCAATAAATTGTGGAATTGAGATGCTGCTCAAGCCTAGCAGTTCTTAATTGAAATTGAAGCCATAAGTGTTCTCAGGATATCCAGTATAGCATGAGTGTACTTCAAATTTCCAGTTACTGTGGAAATTCTTAAAAAGATGCAACTCCAGCATGTAGTTTAATTTCCTGTCAGCAAGCACTAAATGTGGCTCTAACAACTATTGCCCAAATGACTGACCAGCACTGCTACCTCCTCAGATGAATTTTACAAAACAGCAAGAAGCAGGCACAGATCTTAGGACTCTACCACCTCTGCTGCCAAGTTCCTGATCATCAGAGTTTCACTTCGAAATCTTTATGGCACTAAGAAAAGCATCCTGAATTTTTGTTAAAGTTATCAATACTCTTAAGTTTCAGAGCAGTTCTTTTCTAGGAGATGATTATGAAACAACATGGAATTAAATAACAGATCCTACAGATCTTATCACACCTGCTCTTCAAGGTCAACATGTAAATACTAAAAGGCACTCCTGTGCTCACATAGATATTGTAAGGATGGCATATAAAGTATGTGCTGTAAAAGTTTTCCATTAGGTTGTGAACAGCACAGTAGTCCTGTTATATTCTATGTAATGATTTTCAGAAGAGGAAGTGTAACATTCCCTAAAAATTATACATGCAGTGCAGTTCAGTACCTTGACAGCAGCGTATGAGGAAGCTGAATGTTTTCAATAGTCGTCTTTTTTGGGTTCCACTGTGATTCTATAGGATTAGCTGCTGCTAGGATAGATGTACGAGCATTCAATTGGCAAATAATTCCAGCCTGTCAAAAGGAAAAACATTTCTGAAACCAGCTGCAGCTGTGCCACCAAAACCTCCCTCCAATTCCATGAGATCACCAATGTTATTAGGTGGATTCTGTGGTCAAAAACTGCATTGTGAAAGCCTCTGAGTAAAGCAAAAGCAAAATCCCCTAGGAATAACTTCAGTTTAATTTACCTTTGCAATGGAGAGCGTCTGTTGTTCCATTACTTCATGTAGAACTGACCTTGTGCTTTCATTCATTTTATCAAACTCATCAATGCAGCAAATGCCATTGTCACTGAGTACTAGAGCTCCTGTCTGAAGAACCAGCTGCCGTGTTTCTGGATCCTTCATCACGTATGCAGTAAGACCAACTGCACTTGAGCCTTTGCCAGAAGTATACTGGCCTCGAGGAACCAGGTTGTACACATACTGGAGCAGCTGGGATTTGCTAGTACCAGGATCACCACAGAGAAGAATGTTGATCTCTGCACGAAAATTCCCTCTTCCTGTGTGAGTAAAATCCTTTCTTGATCCGCCAAATAGCTGAAGCAGAATACCCTATAAAAATGAAATTATCAATTGTATAGATGTAACAGAGCAAATACAACTGTTCAGCTGAAACATACAAAAAAACAAACACTGCTAAAATTAACACAACTCAATGCATCTGCATGGTTCCAAGCGTTAAAGACAGAAATTTTGTATGTTGCTGTAACCAGATTTTGGTTGGAACCTGAAGAATCCCTTTGATGAAGGGTCCTTAGTTTTCCTCAACTCTACCCCCTAGACTTGATGTGCCTTTATTAGCATGTTGAGAAGGTAACAACAAAAGGAACTGTCATTACTGTGTTCCCATTTCACAAATAAATCATTGTATGGTTTTGAATTATACTTTCAGGAACTTGTGAACAATAATAATGTATAACTCTATTAAAAAAAACTCCAAGGAATATACTTGGAAGAGGAGTGTTTGTTGTCTAGCAGTAACTTGAGACCTCCTACTGATTGCAGTTTTCACAATGTTCTAGTACCTCAGTTGACACTTCATTGGAACAGTCCCTTCTTGGATACATCCAAGTAAATGTTTTGATACTCCATAATTCAGAGTCAACCATATGTCATTTTGAAGCCACTCTTCCCTTGTGGATGCCTCTTCTCAGCAAGCACAGTTAGTTACTGTTACAGGTACTTACTTTCCTTTAATAATCAGTAATCTGAATTTCCAAGAAATGTCCAAGATACATCCTGCAATTAAGTTTTCCCAGTTCTGCTGCCTTCCTACATTTTCAATTAGCTTCCTGTAATTAACATTCCTTAATAGCTTGAAAAGAATTATGATACACTTACAACCAACTCCACCCTGACAAGACCATGACATTTTAAGACTGCTGAAGATAACAGCTTTTTACATTTTTAAGTTTCAAGATACATTAACAAAAAACAGTAACTACAAATACAAACACATAAAAGTACACGTCTTGCAAGAGAAATAAAGAACTTTTCACCTTTTTGATATCTTCATGCTCATAGATACTTGGAGCCAGAGCTAAAGCAAGCCTCTCATAGATGTCTGCTTTTTTAGAAAGCTCTTTGAGCAATTCCACACGTTCCTCTGTAAACCTCTTTTGCTCAGTTTCCTCATCAACACCGTGCAGGCGTTTGGAGTCTGTCTTACGGTAGTGTATGACATCAATGTGGGTCCTGTACACGGATTTCACGCTGCTGACACGGGGATTAACTCGGATGGGGACTGCCCTGTAAATGCCTAAATACAAATTTCCATCACAGCATTAGATATGGAGAAACACACTTATTCCAAACCCTAAAAATTTTACAAGTTCCCAGGAAAAGTAAAGCTTTTCTGAACAGCCTAAGTACTCTGTCACCTAATTTCTCACTGTAAGTCATGTAGAAGCCATATTTAAGTCACCCAGACCCATTTTTGCAGATGGACATACATGTTTTACATTTGCACCAAAAGTGTTCTCAACAATAAAAGCGTTTTTTAAAAACAACTAAGGTTTGATGCCTTTGAAATTCCCACTCCAGTCAGCCTTTCCGCCTCTTTTTAAGTGCCAAGTTTAGTGACAGCTTTCTATTGAATTTCAAACAGCTTGGGTTTTTTTTACAGCAGTTGTTTTTAAGCTAAGCAGTTTATAATATGTTGCTGCAGTATCACAAGACTTACTCTACATTATCACTCTCCTGATTGCAGACACTATTTAAGATACTGTATTTAAGAGTCTCTTCTTCAGCTACAGCTTCAGAATAAAGGAATCAAGGTCAGACAGCCTGGGGATGTCTAGCCCAATCGTGGAGTCAAAGTGGAGTCAGCTGGAGCCCACTGCTTGCCAAAGGCTGTGTCCTATCAGGTTTTGAGTATCTCTAAGGACAAAGACTCCACACAGCCTTGCCCGTCAACCTGTGATGAGGCTCGACCACACAAACAGTAAAAAAGTTCTTATTTTTAACCAGAATTGCCTGTATTTCAGCTTGTGCCCTCTGTGTGCCACTGGGCATCAGTAAGAAGAAATTGGCTTTGTCTTCTTGACACGACCACCCCTTCACCCACACCTAACCAGGTGTTTCTAAACATGCTGCTAAGATTCCCCCAAGCCTTCTATTCTCCAGGCTAAGCAGTCACAGCTTTCTCACCCTTTCCATGCATGACCAAGGCTTCTGTTATCGTCATAGCCCTTTGCTGAATTCACTCCTGTATGTTCGTGTTTCCCTCGCCCTGTGAGACCCCACAACTGGACCCAGTACTCCCTCAACCTGCTGGGAACACTCCTAATACAGCCCAGGAGAGTGCTGGCACCACAGCCGTGGTCCATCAAGCACTGCTTCCTTCCAGTTTTGTTTTTGTCTGCAAGTTTGCTGAGGGTGTAGAACACTGTCCCAGGATTATTGGTTCCATCACCTTTCCCAGGGCTCAAGATGAAGCTGACTGGTCTGCAGTTCCCCAGGTCTCCTCCTCACTGTAGGGAGAGCCATTGGCTTTTTTTTCTAGAAATTTAGCCAGTCATTGTGACTTTTCAAAGATAACTAAGTGGCTTTACAAAGGAAGAGTCCAGTTAAGATCAATGAAAAAGAAAAATAGAAATACTAGAATGAAAAAATAAAAAAATAATATAATAATAAAACAAAATTTAAAAATAGAAAACCAAATTTTACCTGTGACATTAACTCTGTCACCTGGCTGAACTTTATCAACAAGGTCATTGTGAGCAAAGAGTGCCACTGTATGTGGCGTCTGTCCAGCTGGCATATCTTCAGGAGACTCCTGCAGTTTGATCTAGCAAAAACACCATTTAAGTTTCAGTTTTAAAAAAGCAGAGCTTTTCCACTGAGCATACAACAGGATTTTGTATTAACACAGTCTTTAGCATCAATTAAAATAAGGAACATTGCTTAAGAACAAAATATCCCCACCAAAACAACAAAACTGATTACTGATTACAAGAAATCTCATTATGAAAATTAGAATTCTGGTATTGCTACTGCCATGGATAAAATGCTGCTACAAACAAGGTTCCCCTAGTCTAGACAGAAGGGGACATACTGTATATAAAAGGGCTGCCATACAGAAGCATTAAGAGATGTACATCCTTAATTTCATCCTCCTAATACATTTCTTCTCCAAAGTAGACTGTTTCACTAAGTTTCACCCATTTCCATGTTCCAAAACACTTTTTCTTTTCAAAGCATTCAATCTCGACAAACGTAACTCATGCTGTTGATGATTTTAGGAGGGTGGGGGAGCAAAAACTAGCAATTCTTTCATTTTAGCCACTACCTAAGCCAACGCACCATCTGTTTGTCAGAGAACATGGATCTGTTGTGGATCAGCGCCATGCTGTGCGTTGTGTTACAGTTCTTGCACACCGATGGTTCAGCAATCCTGCCGCGGTCAATTTCCACTCTGGTGGTGAAAGCGCAAACCTGGCACCTAAAGAATGCTTCCTGCATCTCAGGAATTAACTGGGAGCTTCTGATGACCATGCCACTGATGGTGATGAGTTGATCAATGTCTACAAAAATACAGGGATTCATGTCATGACCTCACACTCTTAAAATTTAAGTAACCTTCAAAATTTCACCTTACAACAGTTTTTAGGAAGAAGGTAGACAGACAGGTTACTACTATGTTGTTCAAGCAAAAAGAATCATAAATGCACAATACAAAAGAAAGAATCCTTTGCACTTCCAGAACTAAGAACACAAGTAGTTGATTATAGGAATATTTCCTTTATGGATAAGATTATTTTTCATTTGGGCTTTAAAGCATGTTCTCCTGAAACAGACATGAATGGAAGATACTGGTCTGGATGGACCACAAGTACAGTTTTATATAGTCTTATGTTAGTATTCACTAAGTTTATGGAAAGATTAAGATTCTTTTCTAACATGGTAAGCAAAAAATTTACCTTCAGGGTTTAGATTTCTCATATTCCTGGTCTTCAGTGCATTATATGGCCTTACTTGAATTTGATGCTCTAGTATTGAATCAGGGTAACGATCAAAAAAGATCTCATTGGCAGCCATGTCAAATGTTGGGATAACTTCCTGTATTAGAAAGAGCTTACATGTTAAATCACATAATGAAGTAATTATGCATAAAGCATTCTATGTGCTGATCACCCAGTAATGACTAAAAGTTACAGCAGCTAAACATTTTCCTACATAACACAAAACCTGCTGTTTGTATCATATTTATTTATTCATTCACTTGAGTGTTGCAAGGGTTGGAAGCACACAACTCTGGACATTGCAGTTCACCAGCTAACTTTACATGCATGAGGTACTCACTGTTTCTATGATCATCTGCTATGAAACAAGATATCTTATATTCATGAAAAAAAGTACCGGACACACAGAGTATGCCCTGCTTTTAAACCAGAATTTTAAAACCCAGAAATATGAATGAATCACATGAAAGCCAGAAAACAAGTGCAGTATTTCACCTGAGGATAGCAGATCAGTTGCCTGTAGAGATTTTCATCAAATGATCTTAGATGGTCACAATTTACATTCAGGAATGGTTCCCCAACCACATTAATCTGCAAGGGAGTTAGGAAATCTTTAGCTCAATGGCACGCAAGACTGAAAAAAGAAAATCTGAATAACAAATTACTGCATTATAAGTACCTCTTGAAGTCGTTGCATATAGCGTGGCTCATTAAGATCCAGGCCAATGTCTTCATCCTCTTTATCCAGTGGATCAATAAAGCGCTGGAGAAATCTCTGATGTCAGAGGCAGAAGAAAGACAGGAAAAATTAGCAGAATTTAGCAGTACAAACACCTCCTTTGTACCAGATTCAACTAATATTTGTTTAAATCAAACTAGCTTTCCATTTAAAAAAGAGGAAGAAACAAAACCCACCTGGAATTTTTCTTTGCACGAGGCCACATTAACATCTGTTCCCCAAATAACAAGCTTTTGTCCAAGAGATTGCTCGGTTGCTACCGTATCCTCAGCCAGCTGCATGGAAACAAATTAAGCATATACAGATATTTATATGTTCAAAAAGAAGTTGTGAGATGCAAGAGGTAAGAGATCCACCTACCCCATCCGAGTGTAGATCCACTTGTCTGGCTTTCCGGACAGAGCCGAGATCCGGCCTCTGCCTGACTGGAGTTCCTCGGGCACCGCTGCGTGGGGTACCCTCCACCCTGGAGCTGGGTGTGCCGTACGTCAGAGGTGAACTGATGTCAAAGTCAAGAGGAATGGCTACAAAAGGAAGGGGTTGTAATGATTATTGAGACATTTTACATCTAGAGCAGACTAAAATTCAGCCTCTGCATTTGTCTCATTGGTCGTTCAACTCTGTCATAAAATGAGTAGCATCAGACAAGCCCAGTGTTTTGTCAAAACACACAACAAAGGTGTTGCCAGTCTCTCTAGAACTTTTCTTTGTATTAACAGCTCTTCTCAAAGATACCAAGTTCAAATAAAACTTTACATCAGTACTGATTTTAAAACTACCCTGGAATTCAAGCATGAAAACATACAGAATCGTAGATGAAACACTTTCCTTAGTATTTTGGGGGTGGTAGAGCTAGTGACACAATTAACAGTTACTGGAATTAAAAACAAACCTATATATAAAAGCAAGAAATGGCTTTCTATGGCAAGCACCTAGTTCCTTCTGTGCTAGCAGTTTTATTATTCTTTCTATAAATAAAATTTCAAAACTAATGTATATTCCCTGATACGTATTTCCATGCTAACTGGAAGCTACGATAGAGATCTGCACCCCAGACACTGACTGCACTCCTGCAGAGTCCACTACACTAAATTCAAAGGAGTATAACGCTCATGTTTTCGCCGAGTGTTTTCCAGCCGGATCTGGCCCAGCGCTGTGTAGGCGGTCCCCGGGCCCCGCACAGGCACGGAGCCGGCCCAGCCCCGCGTACCGGAGTGCCGGAACTGCGGCGGGCTGGAGAACAGCGCGTCGGCGGCGCCGGGGCTCTGCGCGTCGGCGGGCGGGGACGTGGGCATGGGCTGCAGGTCCCCGGTGGAGGTGGAGTCGTCTGTGCGCCGCTTCTGGGAAGGAGGAGAGCGAGCATCTTGTGCTGCAAGAGACACGGGGGACCCGGAGTTACAACAGCCAGGCCGCCGCGGGGACCGGCGGGCGGACCGAGGCGGGGGATGGGAGAGCGCTCCCGGGGAAAGGGAGCCCACCCCGCCGGCCCCGTCCCAACGCAGCACTTACGAGTCGGGGGGTTGCTGCCCCGGCCGCGCTTGCTCCGTCGGCGGCTGGGAGTGGAGGCTGGCGACGACATGGCGCTGCTGCGGCTCCAGCTGCGGTCCTACCTGGGGGCAGGGGGTCGGAGAGAAGAATGAGCGCGGCGGGCGCTGCGCCACCGGCCCAGCCCCGACCGGCGGGTTCAGGTTCCCGTCCCCTTGCTGCCCTCGGCAGCCGCGACCCCCGCCGGCCGCCCCCACCCACCTGCACAGCCCCACAGACACCGCCACACTCCGCGCCAAAGCCAGCGGCGCGCGCGCGCTCTCCCGGGCTTTCTGGCCAATGGCGAGGCGCGATCGCAACGGGAGCGCCCAACGAAGGCAGAAAGGGGGGATGCGGAACAGAGAGGGAAAGGAGGAAGGAGATAAAACCTCTGGATCCCCGAAGTGAGGGTCGCGCCCCGCTCGACCTGCTACACTAGAGGAAGAATTATAGTGCAGGTTACTACTTGTGATACAGACAGAGGCTGCCGCCAGTAATGGATCATCGCCTCCCCCCCCCCGCAACCTAGCGTGGAGCTGCCCGCACCTTACCGAATTTCGCGGCAAAACCAGGGCTGTAGGCGGGCGTGGGGAGGTTGGAGCAGCCCATTGGCAGAGGAGGGGGGGAACGCTGCTGTTTCCAGCATTACTGTCCCGTTCTGGGCTCCTTGAGACAACAGAGACCTGGAGCTCCTGGAGCGGGTCCAGCGAAAGGCAATAAAGATGATTAAGGGACTAGAGCATCTCTCTGATGAGGAAAGGCTTGAGGGAGCCGGGCCTGTACAGTCTCGAGAAGTGACGGCTGAGAGGGGACCTCGTCAATGTCTATCATATCTATGGCAGTGGTGCCAAGAGGATGGGGCCAGGCTCTTATCGGGGGTCCCAAGCAATAGGACAAGAGGCAATGGGCAGAAACTGATGCACAGGAAGTTCCACCTACATGTGACGAACAACTTTTTAGTGTGCAGTGACCGAGCACTGGAACAGTTTGCCCAGAGCGGGTGTGGAATCTCTTACTGGAGATACTGGAGCACAGTCTGGATGTAACCCTGTTCCGTGTGCCCGCTAGAGCAGGGAGGCTGGAGCAGATGGCCCATTGTGGTCCCTTCCAACCTAAACCACTCTGTCATTCTGTGTGTGCGTGTCCTGAGCCCATCCTGAGACGAGAGACACAAAAGCGCCCGAAAGGCTCTCCCCTGCCGCCAGCCCTTATTCGGCCGGGAATGACCTGGCGGAGCGCTTCTCCTGCCCTGGCTCCGCAGCCCGCGCCCCCGGCCGGCGTTGGGAGCGGCGGGAGGCGGGCCCTTCGCGCCGCTTCCTCGCTTTGCTCCGGGGCCTGGGCGGCATGGCTGGGGTGCAGCAGTGCCTGCTTCAGCTGCACCGCTGCCTGCAGCCCGGCGATGCGGGCGGCAGCGCCCTGCACGGATACAGCCTGCTCCGCAGCCTGGCCGAGACCTGCGTGGCCAGCCTGGGCAGCGGCGAGCAGGGTGCGGGCCGGGCCCGGCGCGGGGAGCGAGCGGGGCCCGGGGAGGGCTCGGTGGCGGCGGGACACACGGCCCGGGTCGGGGCTTCTGCCCGGCGGCTCCCTCCGTGCTGCGCTGCCGCTCTGTCACCGGGCATTCCCAGGGAGGGAGGGAGGGAGGGAGGGGGTCTCTTGCCGCAGATAACCACATAACCATTCACCGGGGTAAAAGCGCTTGGGTGCGGGCCCCTCTGTGCTGAGCTGCCCCTCGGCCCTGAGCAGCGCCAGGCTCCGGTGCGAGGACACAGGCCCGGGCCCCGAGGCCATGGGGGAGGTCAGCTGCACCCACACTTTGTTGTGGTGTTTCTGGGGACAAGCGTCACTCGTGCCCAAGGTGTCAGGTCACGTTTTGCACCGGGGGATGGGCTGGGTGGTGAGCGTGAAGCCAACCACCCGATGGTTCCGTGCCTCCCTGCAGCGCTGCACCTGTCCCTGGTGTTTTCCCAGGAGCATGGCTTACTCGTCTTTATCCACAGATCACTCAGCATGGAGGAGGTAAGTTGGCAAACTTTAAATTAGTGTTTCGGTAATGCTATATGAGCAACATGTTGGCACATTTCAAAAATTATTTTTCTTAACTTTTCAGTTTCGAGATTGCAGGGAAGAAGCGTTGAAGTTTCTTTGTGTCTTTATGGAAAAAGTTGGTGACAAAATTCATCCTTATGCCTGTAATATTAAGGTAGGTAAATGAAAATTACTTCCTAGAAGTGTTTTTGCTGGATAGTTTAAACTAGTCTGGTGGCTGTCATGTCATAACATTCCTAGCTGTACTTCACCCCTCCCAGTCAGCCTTGCCCAACTCTAGTGTTCTTGTTAGAGCTGAAATAATTAAATTTTTTTTTTACATAAACTGTAATTCATACCACAGAGCAGTGTGGAATTGTTTGTCCAGCTGTAGACTTAATTTTATTAACTTTTCCTTATAGAACACAGTAGGTATTGGTTCTGAAAATAAGTTATTTTCATTGGAAAATAGTAGTTGTAGCTTCTAATTTATACAAACTAAAGTTGGCATTTAAGTGTAAAATTTTAAATGTTGCTCTAGGGTTAGTTTTAATTACCATTTTTAAAAAAAATTAATGTGAGAAATCGTTACTTTTGCAATATATAGAGAAATTTGTGGTATCTGCAGTACCTGAGGTTCCTGGAGTATGAGTGGCTGAACATCTGTGCTGCATAACATTTCTATGCACATTTCTTTGCATAGAAGTGCTTGACTGCACCACTGAAATTTCTGGTCATAAATTAATAGCTACTTATTCTAAGGAGTGATAGTACTGAGGTAGAAAATTTGTCCTGTGCAAATTTTACTGCAGAAACTGCAATTTCTTGGCTTGAGTTGGGGTTTGTTATTATGTCAGACAGTGCTGCAGTATTGTCAGTGAAGCCACTTTCAGGACTAGGTATTATTTTAGTCTTTTTTAAAAAACTGAAGCTTGCAAAAACAGATACTTTAAAGAGGTAGAAGAATATGATGTCTTTGAATTGCCATCTTTACTTAAAAGTATTGTTATCCTTATTTTCTTTGTAGCAAACTTGTCTTAGTGTCTATACCAAAGAGAGAGCGGCAAAATGTAAAGTCTCAGCACTGGAACTTCTGATTAAGGTAAAATGCATTTTATAAATCTCTCTTGTTTCTAGAAAAGAAGTAGTGAATCTGTTGTATTACTATAGTTACACTATATCATGCAGAAAATCTGTATCACAGAGTTGCAGATTAAGCTGAGTTGGAAGGGATCCACAAGGATCATTGAGTCCAACTCTGGTCCTGCACTGCATGGCACCATCCCCAAAAGTAACACCACGCGCCTGAGAGCATTGTCCAAACATTTCCAGAGCTGTTGTCAGGTGTGGTGCTGTGACCACTTCCCTGGGGAGCCTCTTCCAGTGCCCAGCAACCCTTTGGGTGGAGAACTATTTTCTGATATCCAACTTAAACTTCCCTTGTCACAGCTTCAGGCCATTCCCTTGGGTGCTGTCATGCTCACCAAAGAGAAGAGATCAGTGTCTGCCCTTCCTCTTCCTTTTGCTAGGAAGTTGTAGTGTGACATAGCAAGAGAAGAGAGATAGCTAGTATTTAGATGTTAAAAAAAAATGTTTTAACAAGAGATTGTCTTCAGTATTCTCTAGCAGGTTGCTTAGATGTGGGCATGTCATTCCTTCATTTGTTAGAGCAAAACACAGTTGTTTTAGGGGACAGTTGTAGATCTCTCAGTTTGTTAGGGTTATTTAAGGAGAAATTTTGCTGTTCAATTGCATTCTTGCTTTAAAATACTATGTATTATATATGCTATTGCAGTATAAGATAAAGTATTTGGAAAGTGTGGAGGAGCAGGAGTTTTTTTCCAGAAATTTAGTTGCTATGTGAGACAGTAGTTCCTTTGAATGCATTTAGACCCTTCTTTTGTAAATGCTTTTGTGCCTACTTAGGTTTGTTTATTAGAAACAAAACTACTGCAGACTTGCTCAGCCTGTGCTCTAGTGGAGTTTATATGTACATATGTATAAATTATACTGTGTATAAGTTTCATGTAGATCATGATGTATACATATGTAATATGTATACTATAAATTAAAAGTTGTAAATTTTGTATTTATGCATCTATAGGAAGGTAGTTTTTAGTTAAAGTAGATTGCCATTACTCTTCTTGGGACAAATTACCTTAGAACTCTTTCATTGAATAGCATAGTTGCTTACTTGAAGCTGAACTTACATGTATGAACTGTGTTTTTATTTAGATTGAGTAGTACTGGGGTATTGATCTAAATGTTTTCCTTTTTCTTTTTAATCCATCTTAGTTGCTCCACAGTTTACAACGTTCCTGTCTGATGGAAGAAATGAAAGTTAAAGAGATATTTAATAAATTTTATGAGGAGCTTGCTGCAAAAAGTAGAATTCCTGACACAGGTAGGCCTTAGTTTTTCTTTTCTCTGATTGCCCACTTATACTCAGCACTAGTGAGGCTGCAGCTCGAATCTTGTGTTCAGTTCTGGGCCCCTCAGTACAAGGAGGATTTTGAGGGATTGTGGCGAGTCCAGAAAAGGGCAACAGAGCTGGGGAGGGGTTTGGAGCACAAGTCCTGTGAGGAGCAGCTGAGGGAGCTAGGCATGTTTAGCCTGGAGAATAGGAAGCTCGGGGAAGCCCTTACTGCTCTCGACAGCCACCTGAAAGAAGGCTGTAGGCAGGTGGGAGTTGGTCTCCCAGGTAACAAGTGACAGGACAAGAGGAAATTACTTCAAGTTGCACCAAGGGAGGTTTAGATTGGATATTAGGAACAGTTTCTTCATGGAAAGAACTGTCAACCATTGGGGTAGGCTTCCAGGGAAGTGGTGGAGTCACCATTGCTGAACATGTATAGGAGACGTGTAGATGTGGCACCTGGGGACATGTTCAAGTGATGAGACCTGGCAGTGTTAGGTTAATGGTTGAACTTGGTGATCTTAAAGGTCTGTTCAGCCTAAACAATTCTATGATTCTAAAGCTCTTTGTTACTTTGTTATCTTATTCTAAGCCTGGCTAGTGTTGTCCACAAAGCTGCAGTTTTAGTGTGATAGTTTCTGCATTGGTCACCTCCAATACAAGCTCATCAGTTCTCCCTTGCCTGATTGTATTATTTATGGCATGTTAGTATGAGCTGCAGTTTGATCATTATGGCTAGATACTGCTGAAATCTTGGCTTTACAGGTCTCATAAAATTTGTGCCTGCATAGAATCCTTCAGTCTGAATTCAAGCCTAGAAACTTCTGCTAGCCTTTGGCCTTAACAAGTGCTTCCTCAGTGTATGTGGCCTTTAAATTAGTTTTCTGAGCCCTGTTTAAAAATACTAAATGTGTTTAACTTACTGATGTGAGAGGAGGATGCATCTCACATTGTAGGATATGGCTACAAATATATATGTGTGTATGTGTATATATATATATAAAAAAAGATGTTTGCTCCACACTTCAATTATACTGTTAGGGATGATTTTCTCATGGTTGCAAGTTATTAGGAATTGCACTGGAAATGCCAAAAGCAATGATTTCAGTAATTAAGACTTAATAATATTAAAAATTACTTTCTAGTATTGGAAAAGATTTATGAGCTTTTGGGAGTTTTGGGAGAAGTCCAGCCTAGTGACATGATTAACAACTCTGAAAAACTATTCCGAGCTTATTTGAGAGAGCTTAAAACACAGGTATGATTGGAATTTCTTTTCATTCTTTGGTTTTTTGCTTTGGTTTTCTTTTTGCATTGCTTTGTTTTTAGTGTTTTTTTTTTTTTTTCCTTTGAAGTAAATAGCACTGGCTGTTGGAATACTACTGTATCTAGTACAGTTTCTCAGGATCTAGCTGGACAATCATAAATTCTTCCTGACAGACTGTCTAAGTTGTATTCTCTGGCTCTGAGAAGCTTTCTAAGTGAAAATTCAAGGCCATCAGTAACAGCAAATGGGCCAATTCACTGTGTGAAAAGATGATCATTCCCTAAGAGGTGTTACCTTATCATGCACTGGTAGTTTCTGATTTGTTCTGTACTGCTGCAGTGTTCTTGCACATGAGGTGAACATCAAATTTCTGCTGAACTTTCATGTTTCTGAATTTTTAAGTACTTTCAAAACATTACTGTATTTTATCTAAATTTTGGTATTTTTGGTCTTGGTGGAACATTTCCATGTTTTTCAAATGATCTGTCCTGCTTCCCTCCAAATGATGTGACACTTAGGAGTAAAGATGTTTCTGTGGAGTTGTTTCATAGAGTTGGGTTCTGATATAACTATTAAGTTGAAGTAAGCTATTTGCCTACACTTCTGGGAGCTGGAAAGCCTTGGTGTAAATTTATCTTAGCTTGCAAGTATTTTATTCTTTTCAGATGACATCTGCTACAAGGGGACCCAAGCTACCTCTTGTAGCAGGATGTCTGAGGGGACTGGTTGCACTCATGTACAACTTCACCAAGTCTGTGGATGAAGGTATGTTCTTTCTCTGTGAGAAAGGCAGTGACACCTTTTAATGCAGTTTTACAGACAGTTCTACATTTAATTATTACACAGCCAAAAAGTAGCACCATTTCTGTGTGTGCATGCAGAATTAAAATTTCCTTGTTAGTAGGTGGTTTATGCAAAATACACATTCACACAGTCCTTGTAATCTGTCTTTGTGTGAAGTGGCTTCATCAGCATTTTTCTATATATAAATCTTTGAAGTGCTATTTTCTGACCACATGTTGGGCAGCTATGAGAGCCACACTGAAGCTGGAATGCAGTTTGTTATGGAGATGTGTTTCTCTTACACGGATATTCAGAAAAAACAGCTAACACACATGTACAATTTTTTTTCAAACTTAAGCGTATTTCAGGAAAAAAAAGTCTCTGTCTCTTAAAATGAGAGATATAAGGCTTTCCAATATTACTGCTTCATACCAAGCATTGATAAAAATATATTAGTCTTCATTCTGCCTACTGTATGTAACTAATGAAATACTCACTATTGGATTGTTTCACAGATCCTCAGACTGCAAAGGAGATTTTTGATTTTGCAATGAAGGCAATCAACCCACAGGTAAATCTGCTATGTGTTAATTGTTCTGCATAAACAGATTAGCCCTGGTGAAGAGTAAATCACAGTGACAAATCTTTTCTGGGTATTACAGGTTGATCAGAAGCGATACGCAGTACCTCTAGGTAAGATATAAACTATTTCCATTCATGCTGAGGTGGATACTGTCTTTTGTCTGGAATTGTTTATTCCTTACTGGATGTGTCCAGATGTCTCTAGTCTTCAAACTTTTAAGCTGGCCAGGGGGAAAGCTGCTGTACTTCAAATTGGACTATAAAGTTTAACGTTTAGTTGGTTAAACTAGTCAAGGTCTAATCAGTTTATGAATAGTAGCATTATACTTGATGCCATTTGCTCCTCTGGAGTAGTACAAAACTGTGATGTGAGAAAGAAATGGTAGAAATAAGAGGAGTGTAGCTAATTAGGAGAAAAGAGGTGTGACAGTGGATTGAGTAAAAAAAAAAAAAAAAAAGAGAAATTTCACTGGAAGAAGGAGAAAAAGAACAGGGAGAAGAATCAGAAGATTAGAAATTGGCCTGTGAAATGTGAGTGGCTTATGCAGAAATTGCAGAAATGCATGAGTATTAGGCCCATGGTAACTGTGAGGGGTAAAACCCTCTTTAAAGGTAGTCTATCCTCTCCCCAGTTAATTCATTGACAACTTTGAAATTTCGTTTATGTTTATATTTGGAATAGTGAAATTATCTATAATCTGAATTTTTTATTTGTCTGCATCACAGTTTGACAGAGGAGGGGACTTTTGCATGTGTCCTGACAACTGAAACCAGATCCTTCTGAATTGGACAATCAATTTTTATTTATAACCATTGAAGTCCCTTTCTTTTTCAATAGTAATATAAATTACATCAGAACACAGGTGTATGTTCCATAATGGTGTACATTTTAAAAGATTCTTTTGGAAGGTTGTTTTTTGCTTAAGTTCTTAATGTTTGGGTACTGATACTGTAGAGTATCAGTAGAGGCTAGAGGAATACACTTTATATCCTCCAGTCATGGTGGGTCTGCCTACCTAATGTCCTAATGTGGACTCTCACAGTCCGGGCTACATTTTACATTGTGTAAAATGTAATGTAAGTTTGGTTTTAATGAGAACTGTTTTTAAATTGCAGCTGGGTTACAGTTGTTCAGCTGGCACTCTGCTCAGTTTGGAGCCTTGCTCCTGGACAACTATGTGTCCCTCTATGAAGTATTGTGCAAATGGTGTGGCCACTCGCATCAGGAGCTGAAGAAAGCCAGTTATTCTGCACTGGATTCATTCCTTAAGCAGGTGTGGTAACTTCACTGGGATCTCCAAATCTAAAGCAGAATTCAATTTCTTGAAATACTGGGAATATTTGGTGCTTGGAAATTCGATGAATCTATTTAATGAATAATTTAGTTTATTATTTAGTGGTTTGTATTACTAAGCATACTAAGACTTACTGTCTTAGTATGCTTAGTAATACAAAGCATCTAAGACTTACTGTCATTTTTTTGTGAAATGCTGGAATGTTTACATCTGTTTTACAGATTTCTCTAATGGTGGCTAAGGATGCAGAGCTACACAAGAGCAAGTTGCAGTTCTTCATGGAGCAGTTCTATGGAACCATCAGGAGGATGGATTCGAGCAGCAAGGAGCTGTCCATCGCCATTCGCGGATACGGGCTTTTCGCATCAGTATGTGCAGAGGGGTTATTCTGGTCAAGGAGCTTACTGAAAGCATGTAAAGCTGGGATTCATACCATGCATTTTACAATTTTACACAGCTCTTTTAATAGGGAGGGCTCCTGTTTCTGCACTAAGTGTTGGACTTAATTAATTGCATTGTAAAATACCTTTTGGATTAAAATTTTCCAATGTATACTGAATCTAGCAAGAGCTCTTGCATCATTGAGTTGTAGTTGTAGTTATTTCCTGTGCACAAGTTCTGAAGTGGAAAAACAGGAGCTTCATATGCAGCTGTCACAAAACTTCAGGATGTGCTTAATTGCTTAGGTACAGGCAATACCTTGTTATCTCTCTCTGCATTAATGGTAGAATCCAGGCTTCACTCTGAAAGTAGTTCAGAGATTCTTACACACCTCACTCAAACAGCTAAAAGGCACTGCTGACTGCAGGACAGTAGGAGGTGATTTGTGGAACAACCACAAAGTAAAATACAACAAGAAACAACAAACAAAACCTTGCTTACATACCAATGTAGATGGCAGGTATGTTTGTCAGGAAGCAGCATTAGGAGCAACTTACAGTTTCTGTCAGCAGTCAATTAAGATGGGAATATAACAATCAAGTTCAATAAAGAAAGGGTGGTATTTATGTATTTGCAGCCTCTGTCCTTGATGGTGGTACCACAACTTTTATATAATAAATTTTAGACTGGCTTTTTTTTGTCTCTCAAAGCAAAAATGAGGTTAAATGATCTCAAAGATTATTTAGAGAAGTTTAGGAATGGCAGTAGAATAGCTGGTTATTAGCTGAATCCTCTTTTTGCTACCTTTTGAGTAGAGTGCCTTTGTTTGTAGAATTTTCTATGTGCTTTGTTCAAACCCTAGTCTTCCTCTTCTGTGATATGAAGTAGAAAGAAATTGAGTTCAAGGTATTGGTTCCAGAAAAAAATAAGTACTTCAGATAATTGAAAGAACCCTATTAAAAACATCTATTATGGATGGAATGCAAGAACTTAAAATTGTATAATGTAAATATAGAGCTAGGATAATACTGCAAAATTTAACAAATTTAATGCTCCAGTACCTGTAAATATCTAATATGTTAAGATATATTAATACTTGTTACTGTGTTTAAGTTAAATCTTGGCCAAGCATCAGATACTGGGCTGGGAGGAAGAAGAGTCTTGGTGCTGCTGCAAGTTGTGACTGTAGCACTGAACTTGTGCTCATGCTTGGTTCAGTTTCAAGGCAGAATATTTCTTTGATTGCTGAAATAATTTTAAAATATTACTTGAAGTTTTGCAAGTGATAAATGGGTAGTCTTAATTTTGTCAGCATGTTTTTAGACAGACTTTAGGCTGTCTTTGGACTTTAGACTTTCAGCCTTTAGGCCAACAGCCATATTTCACTGTTACGTAAATCAGTCCATTCTTTGCCATGGTCAGTTCCCTGCCACAGTTCTTGCCTTTGACCTGGTTCCTGTCCACAAAGACTTGTTTTTGACCTAGTTCATGCTGTGATTTACAAATCATTCTATAGAAATTTGTAAGCTTTACTACAAACCCTTTGTTACTCTCTGGGGTACTTTCCACTTGTTCATTAGTTTGGGAATAGTCTTTATAGGTTCTGTTTGTACAAGACCTATATATAACCGTAAAAGTTCATAATTGGGACTGCTCAGTTAAGTCATTAATAGTAGTAACCCATCAGTGATAATCAGTTAAGCTGCATTAAGGTAAGCCACTTATTATTTTAATGCAGCTAATTAAAAATATAAGTTAATCTAAGAATCCATAATGCAGAATTTAAGATATTTACAGCCAAACTCCCATGTTTTTCACTCTGAATATGAATTCATGTCACTGAAAATTCAAGTACTTTTACAGCAAAATACACTGCATTAGTGAACTATTATTGTACTCCATGTCAGGTACTGGGTTTCTCATACATGTAGTGAGTATCTAAAGTTAGTTTTTTCAGGTATGTTGAGTTGCTGGAAAAGCTTCAAATTATGGTTATGGTTCAGTGAAGAGGTGGCTGGGTTTTAGTGCTACAGCATGCATTTATTTGCTCAGCTCAACAAACTTGCCAAACCAGGTTTTTATTTTCTCTCTGTAAGCCTTGTAAAGCTATACACCCTGAGGATGTGGACAACATGTACGTGGAGCTCCTTCAGCGCTGTAAGCAAATGTTCCTCACAGAAGCAGAAACAGTAGATGACCATCTGTATCAGCTACCAAGTTTCCTCCAGTCCATTGCCAGTGTGATATTCCATATAGATAAAGTAAGTGGAGTATTTAAAGTACCACCCAGTTCTTTTATGCAGTTGCAGATGTGTTAGGAGGTAATAGCTGTGCACCTACCTATGGTAGGTGTTTAACTGAAATGTAGTGACATCTAGCCCCTAGGGGATGGGAAGAATATCAGGAGAATGCTCTAATGGATTTTATTTGAATAAAGAAAATGCACTGAATATGCTAAATAAAATGCTACAGTGCATTGAAATTAAAACCACAATAGGCAAATATGAATATGTTTTATTTATTTATTTATAAATAATGTTCTTTATTTCGACATAGCCATAACCTTTTTGTCTTTATACCATTCTGTTGCTGCTTTGCCTTTTGGTAGTGATACTTAGTACGTTCTCTGAGACTGGTACTTTGATTCTGCTATGATGTTATGCTGTCTATTTAAATGAGGGCTTTCTGGGTCTTACCTGGAGCTGTGAAGTAAGATTAGGGCATACATTTTGTATTCAGGTGGTTGTGGATAAACAGAATATAATGCTGTTACTGTTGTTTAATTAAATTGGTACTTTTCTGGTAAGCTTAAAACTAGATGCACTGAAGCACTAATCTCTTCAGGAGCTACTTTCCATAATGTGGTTCAGGAAGCTTTCTTACTCTGTTTAGTTTTATTTGGGCAGGATTTTGTTGTTGTTTTTGTTTGTTTCTTTGTTTGGGGTTTTTGTATGTCTAAGATGAATTCACTTGCTAACTCTTTTCTTGTTCTCAGAGCAGATCATGATGCAAGCTCTTGTAACAAAGTAACCTGCTGAAATAACTTCACATAATTTGCATAATGGATGTATTGTTTTTCTTCATTTTAGGTTCCTGAGGTATACACCCCAGTTCTTGAACATCTAATTGTGCTGCAGATCAACAGCTTTCCACAGTACACTGAGAAAATGCAACTGGTCTGTTGCAGATCTATAATAAAAGTGTTTCTGTCTCTCTCAGGAAAAGGTCCAGTTTTGTGGAGCTTTATTAGCACTGTGGGTAAGTCTGTGATACTAACTTCATTGGAGTTTTTTGGGATCATGGTTTTTTTTTCCTTTGGTTGTTTTAGTTTTTTTTTCCCTCATAAATTGCATAACTGATTCTAGGAGAGAAATGTGGAATAGCCATTCAGGATCAAAAATGAAGCTTGTCCTCTTCTCTGATAATGGAGGTTGAGTGTTTTCATGGTGATATTTTTCAATATCCACTGTTAAATAACTTCAAGAATGCATTTAACAATCATTTTGGATAACAAAGTGGGTATCATTTAGGTCAGGAGAATACAAGTTTGTGATAAGACTTGCATTCCTGCCCTGAAGAATTATGAGAAGAAAGGGATTTCATAGGAAAATGTACAAGAATCTGTTCAATGTCCTTTCAGTTACCCATTAAAAATAGCCCAGAAAATAGGATGAGTGTGATCTCTATTAGAAATGCAATTTTTTAATGTTCTGGAACTGTTAAATAGTAAAATTCCAAACATGAAGTTAGGTGTAGTTCTGTGAATGTAATACTGATTGTGTCAGCATTGGTAACTGACAATTCTAGTAGTCTCAAGCTGACATTTCTTTTCAATGATTTTCAGAAATTAGTTTTTATTTCTTTCAGCTATTTATCATGACTTTTCTCTATTGCTGGGACATTAAATCTGTGAACATAAATGGGGGCTGTTGCCTTTTCAATAAGGGCATAATGAGTGATGTCCTTGTTGTCATTCATAATCAGGAAAAAGTCATACTAGTATTGAGAAAAAGTGGTGAGAAGCAGGTTCAGGATTGGTTGCCTGTGGAACATCTGAGAGTCAAGGCTCTGATCTGAGCTATTTTGTCCTTAAAGGAAAAAAATCAGTGTTCTTTTGCTTTTCCCTTACCATGACAGAATATAGATTTGATTTATAATATAATAAATATAATAATATAATGATTTGTTTCATTGTTAATGTTATGAGTGATATGAATGCCATGCTTTTTAAATCTATTCAGGCAATTTTGGTTTTTGTTTGTTTCAGTGCATCAGGGATTAATCAGAATTTTCTCCAAGCCAATCACATTTTCGAAGGTAAAATAACTGGTCAAACATTTATTTCATTTAGATTCCTAGAGCATACATTCCATTCCAGTTCTTGACAACCTAACCCAGTAAACAAGGGAATGCCCAAGGAAGCAAAAATAGTACTATCCATTACTCCATTAGTATTATTAGTTTTTGGCTCATTTGTTCTTAAGTCTCTCATCCCTACCTCTGCTCAGCACAGTGTAGATGTGCCTCTTGTGCTGGATAAAGAAAATTACAGGGAATAGTCTTCTGTTTGGTCAGATTGTCTGTAATAAAGTAGGTTGTAATTAAAGTCATCCAGCTTTCTTCCAAGTTAAATTTTGGAAATTTTAAACATTACTGAACACTTGTGTTAAGCAAGGATATTAAAGCTTTTTAATCTTGTGCAGCAGAATAACTATAGAATTTCTCAAATAACTGAGCACTAGAACAACCTTAGAGATTCTTTGGGTTTTTTTTGGATTGAGGTGGTTGTTCTGTGCTCTTTCCAGATTGATGGAGAACACTAAACATTCCATGTTTCTACCTGCAGCAATGTTACATTATATTGCATATATAGGTAGTATATTGCATATATCAGGTAGTTCCATTGGCAGTTGTATTGGGATTTGACTGAGATGGAGTTAATTTTTCCCATAGCAGCCCTCATGGAGCTGTGCTTGTATTTGTAACTGGAAATGTGTTGATAACACACTAGCATTTTGGCTACTGCTGAGCAGCACTGACACAGCTTCAAGGTGGCTCTCCAATATTCTCTCCTCACCAGAAGACTGGGGGAACAAGATCTTGGGAGGGGACAGAGCCAGGCCAGCTGACCCAGACTGACCAAAGGGAAATTCCATGCCATATGGTGTCTGGTCAGCAAGAGAAGCTGGCAGAAGGGAGGAGGTGGGCAGCACTGGTTAGGGTGTTTTTCTTCCATGTACCAAAACCCTACTTCCAAGTGGCTGGACATTGCCTGCTGATGGGAAGTAGAGAATAGGTCTTTTGTCATCCTTTGCTACTAAACTGCTTTTATCTTGACCCATGGGTTTTTTCCTTCTTATTTTCTCCTTCCCAATCCTGGTGAGGAGGAGAGTGGTAGAATGCCCTGGTGGGTATCTGCCATGCACCCAGGGTCAAACCACCAGAGCAATGTGTCTGACAAACATTGTGTCCCTTCAGGATTTTTCTGTAAAAGAGACTTCTGGAACAGAAGAAGCCTTTGAAGCTGGAGAAGTTGTGACACCAAGATCAAAAGTACCAACTTATAAGGACTATCTGTACCTCTTTAGAAGTCTACTGAGCTGTGACACAATGAAGGTAAAGCATACTTAACATGGAAATACAAAATGAAATGGAAAATAAAACATGATCCTGAGTCTTGTTGTCTTATAGCTGCTTTTCTAACTTCAGACTTTTTCCAAATGTCATGCTCTAGAAGGGTTGTTTTCTGGTTTTAGTTGGATTTTATGGCTGATAAATTAATTAAACAGGGATTAATTTATGCTTTCATAGCTGAGAAACATCCAAAACTGGATTCTCTGGATCATTTAAATGTTTGTAAATTAAAGAAATAATTTTCATTTGTTTTTTGAAATATGAACATTTTTGTCCTGCAAAGGAAAGTGTTTTTGAAGATGCAGACTTCCTTACGGAAAAGGCACAACTGCAATCCCTAAGTCGTGTCCTGTATGATGAACTTATAAAATCTGTTTTGAAGATCATTGAGAAATTGGACCTGACTGTTCAGAAACTGGATATTAGTGAACAGGTGAGACCTGAGGACCTATCCATTAACTCCTGCTGTTGTAGGGGAACCAAAATCATATCCCTTGTTTTGTTTTCATTATGCCTAGATAGCACCCTTTAGTGTCTTGAAGTAACAGTTATGCCAGATAAAATGTTTTTCTTAATATCTCTGAATGTTGCATTGCAGTGTTAGGAGCCAGACACATCACAATCAATAGAAGTTCACAGAATCTGTTACTTTAGACTTTCTACTCTGGAATCTACAGTTTTTCATTTTGCAACTGGCTTTCTGCTTAGAAGGAGGCATCTCATTTTTCCTTTCAATGACTGATGTATCAACTGTTAGTCCTTCATCTCTCAGAGTACCTAGTAACAGCTAGAAAAAGACAGACTGTTAATGTGGCAAAAAAAAATGTGTAAAGACTTTCTGTGTTGTCACAGACCCAGTGTTCTTTCTTCACCATTTATTTTCAGGATGGAAATGCAGGTGACAGTGCTTTGCTTGGGCCTTCTTCTGACCCTGCTTCAAACCTTCAGCCAACGAAGCCAATAGATTTTATTGCCTTTATAAATCTAGTGGAATTCTGCAGGTATTTATATGTTTTTATGTAATTTGAAAGTAACAAAGTGGTTGGAAGAAGTTTGAGGTGAGATGTGTTTAAGATGCTTGTTTCTGAGTTAGTTTGATAGATCATATTTCAAAATGCACAAGATGATTAGGAGGGAGACAGGAAGGGTTTTTCAGACACCTGGGCCATAGGTAAACACATAAAAGCTCATCATCTCAATTTTTTTAAAAGAATACAAGAGACATCCATTAGCATTCACTTTCATTATTTGGGTGTAGTTGTCATTCATTATATGTTATAACTTGTAGTATTATCCTGACCATGTATCCTAAATACTTCAGAGACCAGAGATACAGTCTTCATAGACCAGTAAGGGGCATTGTGTGAAAGGTACAGAATTAGGTGCCTGTGGATGTCCCAGTAATGGATGTGATATATGAGGATGTGTGTTTGTATAAATTCAATAATGAGATATAATAAATAATAAATGGCTTTGCCCTCTAAAACAAAATTAAAATCTTCTTTTGTTTGACTCAGAATGCAGCATGCATTTATTCTCTGTCTGTCTGATGCTCTGTTACAGCAATATTTCTTTCTTGTACCAAGATGAAAGCTTTTTAAAAATAAAACTTCGTATTTAATGACTTTCTTTCTTCTTTTTCCTTCCCTATTTTCTGTGAATTTGTTTTAGAGAGATACTGCCAGAGAAACATGTGGAATACTTTCACCCTTGGGTATATTCCTTTGGTTATGAGCTTATTGTACATTCAACAAGACTACCTCTTATTAGTGGATTCTACAAGCTGCTCTCAGTTACAATGAAAATTGCCAAGAGGATAAAATACTTTGAGGTGAGATCTTTTATCCAATGGAGGTATTTTATTCCCTATGGAAAATAGTTCATTGAAACTGTTACTGGGTTGTTTCAAATATTTATAGCTTCCTGTGCCTCCAGAATTGGAAGCACATTAGTAGTCAAAATTTAGACTAGAAGCCCAGCTTCTGAAGAGACACTATCCATGTGTCATCACAGAATCTCCAAATTGTTAGGGTTGGAAGGGACCTCTGGAATACATCCAGTCCAACTCCCTCTGCCAAGGCAGTGTCTCCTAAAGCAGGTGGCACAGACCTCATCAGGGTAGCTTTGGAATGTCTTCAGAGAGGGAGAGTCCATGACCTCCCTGGGCAGCCTGGGCAGCACTCTTTCCAAAATCCTGAGAGCTGGGTGAACAGAGAGATGGGAGGTACCTTTGCAGTGCAGGTGGGATAAAAGATATTTTGGATAGAACAATCTAATCAGAACAGCAGAGTTATCTGTCAGTTAATGACTCAACTTCAGGAGTGTATTCCTGCTCTGCTCACTGATTCCCACAGGGAATATGCTGCCCCAGTGGTAGATGCACTAGCTGTGGTTTGGAAGCTATAGGACTAAAACACGTGGGTGTGTAGCCCAACACAGAGCCCAGAGCTGTCCCTGCCACTGCTGCTGATGGCACCAAGTGAAGCACATTTGGAAACTCATTGGTGTAGATGCTTGTACTGTGGACACTGTTGTAAATTATTTTCTTTTTACGCCATCATTCTTGCCACCTGGACATCCACTGTTAGGGAAGTTGGGGTTTTTATGATTTGTTGCATGAGCAGAGAAAATTAAATCATTGAAAAGCTGCTTTGCAGACATCTCTTGTTTATTTGCTTAATATTTAATATATTCCAAAAAGTTGACCCTCAGTGAACCATATTAGTATTAATTTCTAACCTCTAAAAGATCAGAGATACATTTCAAGTTTTCACTGACACCAGTTTTATATTGGACAGTATGATATATGTATTCTGAGTTGAACTTCTGGTTCATATATGTACTATGTACTTTTTAATAGTATTGACTTGTGGTTTCTCTTTGGTAGGGTGTCAGCCCCAGGAGCCTCAAAAGGTGTCCTGAAGACCCAGAAAAGACCTCTTGCTTTGCACTGTTTGTGAAGTTTGGAAAAGAGGTAAGGAATGTTGCTCCCTAACTTTCTTAGGCTGAATAAAAACATATGTGATTCAATCAAAATTTTATCTTCTGAGAAATCTTACATACACAGTAGAGGTATTCTTGCTTTTTGAACTGTGTGAGATAATGAGGTTTTAAAATCCTTTCTGGTCAGTTTTTTCAATGTCAGAAGAGGTGTATTGGTCACCAGTTCATATACAATTGAGAAATAACAGTATAAATACTTCTGGTAACTGTCTGCAGGTGAATGAGATTCCAATATTGGTTTGGCCTTGTTTATTTTACATGGGTAAATAATTTGTTTATTTGACATGGATAAATCATTTTACATTACACAATTAAGTCAAGATTTCAAAATGTTTATGTTTGTTCTTGATCTGTTTATCTCCATTTTAGGTTGCAGCAAAAATGAAGCAGTATAAAGATGAATTGTTGGCATCTTGTCTGATTTTTTTGCTGTCTTTACCCCATGACATCATCATGCTTGATATCAAAGCATATATTCCTGCACTGCAGGTGAGTCAAAGTGATGTACAGCTAACACTTTTTTCCCTAAAATACATACAAACATTCTGTAGCAAAGTCAGTATTAAGGTAACTATTAAGCTCTCTATGGTCTTCAGTGAGATAGAATGCAAACTACTTGAATCTTTGGATAAAAAGTAAATTGTTGGAATTTGCTTTTGCACTAAGCAGACTCTCTTATTGCCCATGTTGCAATATAAAAATATCTCCTGTGCTGATCTTGAGTGAGATGCTAAACAGAGCAAAGTTACTGCAAAGGGAGATGTACACTAAATGCTTTTAAATTTGTCTCTTTTACCATTAAGTAACACAGGTGAATATATGTGAAAGGCTGATAGTTTTGTATTTGACATTTAGAATGCATTTAAGCTGGGCCTTAGCTGTACCCCAATGGCTGATCTGGGCCTGGATGCTTTGGAAGACTGGTCAGCTCACATCCCCAGACATATGATGCAGCCCTATTACAAGGATGTCCTGCCTCTTCTTGATGGTTATTTGAAAAACTCTACATCTACAGGTACATACATGCAAAAAATTGCTGGTCTTAAAGAAGAGGAAATCTTTTTTTTTTCATAAAGATGTGGACATGCCATACTTTTTATTTATATTGTGCACTTTCTGTGTTTGGAACAACATAACTTCCCTTACACCAAAAAATGCACTTTTTTCTTAAAATAGAATTTACTTGCTTTGACTGAGCAATCAGTAATTGTTGCCATTTATTATTTCTGTGTCATATGTCCTTTTTTTGCTTAAATTAGCTTAGTTTTACTAAGAGAAAGTTATTTATTATTTTCCTCAATAAAGATTTTAAGTGAAAGAATAATTGTCACATTTTAAAAATAAAAATGTGCTAAACAAGAGTGTTTTTTTTTTTAATGAAACTATGAGTAGGTGCATGAGATGGTGGTACAATAAACTGGTGTTGATATGCTGTTTTTTTGTTCATCAGTTGAATCCCATAATAACTGGGAAGTAAGGAAACTTTCTCAAGCAGCCCAGAAAGGACGTAATAAAGTTGTGATACAGCGTATAAGAAAAGCAAAGACATTGTCAGTGGTAAGAGCCCTCTTTCTTTTTAAGAATTAAGTGTTAATCCTTTCTTCCCAGTGCTTCTTTTCCTTTCTTGCATGCATTTTTTTTTTTTTTAATGAGGGCTACTTCTACCTTAGATGAGTTTAATGAATTCCATTCTGCAGTGTGGCTCAACAAGCTGTTGTTACCTCAGCACAGCTGCAAAGATGTCATATTCCAGGGTGAGGATGGGAATTAAGCAGGGAAAGGGGACTGTATAAATCCTGTAAGTCAGTATCACTGGTAGACTGATGCATTATGACAACAAAAATTTGACTCCCAACACCCAAAATCAGGTCCCAGCTTAGCAGCTTTGCAGTAGGCAATAGACTTTTGTAAGTGTTTAAGCATTTGGAGGATTTTTAATGTATTGTGGATAGGGTTACAGTCTTTAGAAGCCAGCATATGTATTACTTTGTCCAGTGGCCTCTCAAATGTAAGTGTATTATAGTGGAATATTTTATATAATATAATATAGTGGAATATAATATAGTGGAATATTTTAATATTCCACTGCACAAACTAACTTGGAATAAACCTCTTTTTAGATGTGACATTACTCCTATATACAGAACTCTTTCCAACCTGGTTCTCTTTAAACATGATACTCCTGGAGTGAGTCCAGTAGAGAGCTACAAAGGTGATTAGAGTACTGAAGCATCTCTTATGAGGAAAGGCCAAGGGATCACAGCCTGTTTAACCTGGTGAAGTGAAGACTGAGAGGAGACCTCATCAATATCTATCAGTATCTGAAGGGAGGGTGTCAGGAGGATGGAGCCAGGCTCTTCTCAGTGATGCCAAGCAGTAGGACAAGAGGCAATGGGCCAAAACTGATGCTCAGGAGGTTCCATCTAATATGAGGAAGAACTTCTTTAGTGTGCACTGACCAAGCACTAGGACAGATTTCTTAGAGAAATTATGGAGTCTCTCTCACTGGAGATATTCCAGAACTGTCTGGATGCAATGCTGTGCCTGTGCTCTAGGATGACCCTGCTTGAGAAGGGAGTTTAGACCAGCTGACCTGCAGCAGCCCCTTCCAACCTTGGTCATTCTGCGATTCTGTGAAACAAAATTAGTTAATTTTGTATCCTGTACAGGCTGCTTCTGAAAATCAGTTTTCTGAGAGAGAGGCACTGTTGAGTCTGGAGAGAGGAGGCTCAGGGGAGACTTCATTGTTCTTCACAACTGTCTGAAAGGAGCGTGTAGCCAGGTGGGGTTGGTCTCCCAGGTAACAAGTGACAGGACAAGAGCAAGTGGCCTCAGGTTGTGCCAGAGGAGGTTTAGATTGGATATTTGGAAGAATATATTCATAAAAGAGGTTGTCAAGCATTGGAACAGGATACACAGGTAAGTGGTAGAATCACCATCCCTGAAGTGTTCAAAAGCATATGGGCATGGCACTTGAGGACATGGTTTAGTGATGAGTTTGGCAGTGTTGGGTTAATGGCTGGACTTGATGACTTTAGAGGTCTTTTCTAATCTAAATGATGCTGTTATTCTATATAGGTACAGGATCTAAACTTTAAGTTCTGGAATTAAAGCAAATGAAAAGAACAATTGTTGTTTTAGATTTGTTTCTGCACTGCTATGTCATTCTGTAGATATGTGTTATCCGTGGTAATAAATTTTTACTTGAGAAATGGTAATTGAAAGCTCACAAAATGGAATGAAAGTGCTTTCCAGTCTTGCCCTCTTTTGTTTGCTAAACCAAAGTTCATCTCTTGTTTGATGCAATTTTTCTCCTTGTGGTTTCATTTTACCTTCTTCATCTATATTTAATAAGAGCCATAAGACCTTCATTTACTCTGTAAACCAAATTACTTCCCTATAGAAGTAACTGTGTTTTCACTAATATTAATCTGTTGAATGATTTAGGATAATAGTCCCTCCTTGGAAGCAGTAAGGACTAGAGTGGCACGCCTTCTTGGATCTTTGGGAGGGCAGATTAACCACAACTTAATTACAGGTGAGTATCCTGTCAAAAATATTTATATGCCTCTGCTGTCTCTCTTGAAAGTAAATTTCATTAAGGCCTCAACATCACTCTCATATACCTGTTTTTTGTTGCTTTCATCTAAACAAAATTACTTTTATCCAGTTCTGTAGTTTAGTAGAGCAAAAGTATTCACCAACTTAATATGGAGTAGGCAAAGTGTTTAGGAAATTACAGTTGAAAGCAAAAAACTATGCATCTGAGTATATGGTTTTATTTATTCCACCCTTCACCTTCTGGCTGCAAAGCCATTTTAAAACTTTGCCCCGTTTTGTAGCTCCTTGGTACTGATTTCTACCTCTACTATAGTTCTCAGTATTTAGGAGCTGCAGTCATGAATTGTGTAAATATCAGCAAGCTTACTTTTTAATTTGTGAGTTTAAGGTACATCATGCCTTAAAGTAAGTGTGGGTACTAGAGTTCCATTTGGGTGCTCCTCAAAAAAAAGACATTTTCTCCCTTTCTCTGTCCAGTCCATGAGCAAGTTTTATAATTTAAATATTAAATACGATACAATCCAATAAAAACGGAAAACAATAGTGTAAGTACCTGACCATGAGATTCACTGCATGAATTTTGCACAAAATTTAGTTAATCTAAAAATTAATATAGTATTGTGCATTTTTTTTCCTTTCTTTGCATGCTTATGTTTGTTTTTCTGTCTTTACAATCAATTTTCTTTCTGCCAAGTACTTCCCTGTTACTTACTCAAAAATACTGGGGGAAAGTAGCCTTATTCTCTGGAAATTAAATACAAAGTGTGGTCAGATTTTGTTAACCAGATTTTAAAATATGGGAATATAGGGAGAGAAGGGAGTAAGTATGCCAGTTTTCCTAGGAGGAGATAGCTATAAATGGCTGTGAATGTAGCCATTTTCTGTGCAATTGTAGGAGTCAGTATATTGGATCTTCTTGTCTGATTGACCTTCAAGAATTTTCTGTAACATTAGAAGACAAATGCATTATATATTGGATGTCTTACAGAAGTATTTTAAATCAAGTGTGATTCAATGTCTTCTGGATTTATTTGTCTCCAAATTTAACCTGTATTGAAACTGCAGACTGCTGTAACTCTCACTTGAAAGAAATGTTTTTTCAGTAGTTTATAAAGAATTAACATTGCATGGCAATCTAACTGAAGTTGGAAGGTTACAGATTTTTTTGACTGAACTAAGTACTTGCTTTATGTATATTGTATTAAGCTTGTTTTCATCTTTCAAATGCATCAGCTACCTCTGCAGAAGAGATGATGAAGAAATGTGTATCCTGGGACACTGAGAGGCGCCTGAGCTTTGCTGTACCATTTGCAGACATGAAGCCTGTCATCTACTTGGACTTATTTTTGCCTCATGTGACTGAGCTGGCTCTTTCTGCAAGTGACAGGCAAACAAAAGTATTGGTTTTTTTTCTTCATCTTGTTTTATGCTAGCTGATAAAATTGCATAAAATAATGTCTTCCTTGTTACTACAGACCTGTTTTAATTTATTAATAGGTAGCAGTGTGCTTCTTTGGTGCCCTTTCATGACTACACTATTTTAAGTGTTCAGAAGCTAAAGAGCAGAACTTGTGTAAGCTCTATCAGACAGCATTATGCTTGATTTAACATAAAAATGAATATTTTAAACTAGTGGATCTTTTTAAAGTAGTGTTGTTTGGCCTCCTTTGCATGCCCAGCCTGTGAACTTGTGAGCTCATTCCAGCAGAACACTTAAGCAAATTTTTTTATGGTGTGCTGGATTGGGATGTTGATACCCAAAGAGTCCAGACTGGGAGTTTCCTTGAAAGCACTGTGGGTGACTTTTCTGATGATGAACTCTCTCCAGCTGGTATGTTACTGCCCATAACAGAGACTAAAACATTAGGAAAAGCACCAGTTAGCAGGTGTGTAAATTACTTCCATGGTCATGATCTGTTCCTGGAATGATGATGTAGCATAGGTGTGATTTCTCAAGTACCCCCTTTCATGTGACTCATTCTCTCCTGCCCACAATTTTGTCTTCTCTGTGAAAGTAATGGATGCATAACCAAATGGATTTTTAAATTTCAGGTTGCAGCATGTGAGCTGCTACATGGCATAGTCACATACATGTTGGGGAAAGCCTCTCAGATGCCAGAAGGACGTCAGGGTCCCCCACCTATGTACCATTTACATAAGCGAGTATTTCCAGTACTGCTTCGTCTTGCTTGTGACATAGACCAGGTAAGCAGATTTATCTATATGAATTTTAGTTTGTTCAAATACCTTTGAATGTGGGAATTAATTAATAGTTTTATTTAGACGTTTCCTAACATGTTGGGTTTTTTTTTTTCCCCAAATGAAGAGTATTTTGTAGGCTGAAATTCTATTTTGGGGATGGATTGTCTGGATTTTGGGAGTGGGGTTGAAACCTTTTCAAATACTCGTTTTAAATACTTCTGTAATGTAGTGTAGTTCAGAGTAGCTCAGAGAAATGTACAAGAGATATTCAGGTTTCATGGTGCACTCAGGGAGTTTGTGGTAGTAACCGTCTTTATCACCACATTTAATTTCTGTTGTCTTTCAGTAAGAAGTTAATTGGAGGTGAAGTTGATTGTTTTGATGTTGACTGTATGCAAAGCTACACTCATAAGAAAAGCATTCAGGAGAGAATTTGTAGCTGCCTCTTTGATACTTACAGATGATATATTTCATTCAAACATTTGAACTTGATATTTCTTCTCCTTTGCGCAAAACAGAACAGACACATAGGTTCATCTCCACAGAAATTACAGGTTTTTGTGCCTTTTGAGACTGCTGCTTGGACCCTGGCAGCTGTATCTGCTTTGAGATCAAATGGATTTTGTGTTCTGTTAAAATAGAAAGGAAGCTGTGTTACCAATTCAGGTGACCAATACCTCTTTTGCTGGTGTGTGGCTGAACATAAACCATAGGTAAATGATGTCTGGATTGGTCCAAGCCACAGGCACTGCAGTTGAAGCATGTGTATATGCATAAATAAGTGTGTTTAGTGTTTCTTCCCTTCATACTATAGTATGACAGTAATCAATCAGATTGATTTACAGGTAGAATTGTTGAAATTCAGGAAGTTAGATTAATGGTAAAAGTAGATTTTTAGATCTAAATATGATTTAAGAAACAAACATCCCTGTGTCCCTGATTGTGTATTGGCACATTAGTCTGCATGCAGTGTTCTTTGTCTCAAAGGATATTACTGAAGGTAAGCTTGAAGGTCATGGAGACTGGCTGAATAGAAAACATCTGACCCATTTCAATTGTCTGGGGTTTTTTGATCCTTGATATGGGAATGTAATATGAAATTAGTTATTCATTTTATAGACCCTTTTTCAAAGTACTGGTTTTTATTCTTGCATATAATAGCGAAGTATCATAGACATAGTATTAATGTTTGCTGTTTTCAGGTAGCAAGACAGTTGTATGAGCCTTTGGTCATGCAACTCATTCACTGGTTTACCAACAACAAAAAATTCGAGAGTCAAGATACAGTGGCATTCCTGGAAGCTATCCTGGTAGGTGATAAGTCTTTCCTCTTTTTTCTCTGTGCCATATGACTTTATTTTTAACTAGCATCATTTTACTGCTGAAGCAACCAGGAACATATGAACAGATAGAATGACCCCTTAACTATTTGAAAGTAAGAAAATGGTTGGTTTATTTATTTATTTTTAATAACCATTTAATATTCCTTTACTGAGATTTGTATGATTAATTTCTCTTTCTTTGGCATTCCCAAAATGCAGGTATATCATCTTCAGATAAATGAAACACTCTTTATCATCAGTATGAGTTAGGAACAACTGAAGCACGTTCACCATTCATCCCCCTGAATGCCTTTGTGGTGTGCTTAATTTTTTATCAAGTGTCTTTGCCTTCACCAGGTGCAAAAGTTTTGCATTAAGACTAGCATTTGCACTGAACAGAAGTGGTTGGAGGTAAGGTAGGTCAAGGGGATTGGAGTATTTTTTTTAATAAAAGTCAGTGTTGTCGCACCACTTCTTATGTGGAGGAAGCACACCCATCAGAAAATGAAGTGACTTAATCTGATGGCTGAGACAGGAATAGAAAATCCAAATCTTTGAGCTGTAATTTTAGCTGTGAAGGCTAAAAGTTCTGCCCTTCCCTTGGACAGTAGCAATTTTGAACTTTGTTAATTTCTGGTAGACTGTGAGTACAGTTTTTTAATTTGCAAATAGTGCAATGTAGATAAGCTGCTATAATACTGCACAGAGCCAATGGCAGGGGGTTTTCTCATTGTTGAGATGAAATAACCTTGTGTAATTTCAGAGTGGCATAGTGGATCCAGTTGACAGCACTTTGAGGGATTTCTGTGGCCAGTGCATCCGAGAATTCTTGAAATGGTCCATCAAGCAGACAACACCAAGGCAGCAGGAGGAAAGCCCAGCAAACACCAAGTCTCTTTTTAAACGGTTGTACAGCCTTGCTCTTCACCCCAGTGCTTTCAAGAGGCTGGGTGCAGCACTTGCTTTTAACAGTATCTACAGAGAATTTAGGTGAGCAAGCAGAGCTTGAAACGGTAACTAACTTGGCCTAAAGGTTCAATGAGATGAAAAGAGTTACAGCTCAAATAGTCATCCCCTGACACTCATTCTGTTAATGTATATGGTAGCTGGAACATTCTGTTACTCAGATTATTTTAATAATAATTTTGTTGTTTGGGCTTTCTGTCAGTGTGAAATGTATAAAAATAAATTTTGACCACAAGTTTATAAGATGTTTTTTATGCCTTTTTAGGATGCTCAGCAGATTTTGCTGCTGTTTTTTAAACTGGTTTAGATTTACTCTCTTGTGCAAACATCTTTTGCAGTCTGTCTCTACAGTATTTAATTCAGTGGTTTTTAATTAGGATTTTACATTTAGTGCTTCTTCTATTTATATTTCTCATAAAATGTTTTCCTGTTTTTTAAAGGGAAGAAAATTCTCTGGTGGAGCAGTTTGTATTTGAAGCGCTGGTTGTTTTTCTGGAAAGCCTGGCTTTAGCCCATACAGATGAAAAGTCATTAGGTGAGCTATAGTTAATTAACAGTGGAATGAAGAAAAAAGTTACCTTGTGGAATCTTGGGTTAACAAAGAAAAATTGTAACTGTAAGAAAATTACATTTGCTTACTTCTGCAACAAAGGAATAATTATTTTTCATTATCAGTAGAGAGTCTAGTTAGGAACTCTTATAATCAATTCCTTGCAGTGTATAAAGGTGGTATATATGTATAATCAAGTGTATTTTGAGCCTAGGAGAAGGAACCTCTTCATAATTATGATGATTTACACTTTTGTAATAACACTAAAAATGCTGGTCGTGCTTCAGATTTGAGTTGTAGTTTTGCAGTTACATGGTGTAAAAAAAAAATGTCGCTTGGTGAGAATCAGTTATTCTTCTATAACAAATAAATGCTCCAAAAATAGTAATTTTCATATATTCTATTGAATATTTCCACTCATTTGTGATACCCTTTCCTCATTGTCTTGTCATTCTTTACAACAGTATGTAGGTGTGTGAAGAGCCTGTGACCTCTTTCACAGTACTAATGACTCTTCAGTAAATCTACTTTTCTCTCCTTTTTTTCCATGCTCTTTCATCAATTAATAGGAATTAGAACAGAAAGCCAAAAGTTGGTGTTAACAAAACTTAATTTCTTTCAGAGGAAGAGTTCAGGACATGGTAGGAATGTCCCCAGAAGAGTTTCTCACATGGAAAATTTCACAGTTTCTCTAAGCATGATCACAGAAAGTAGAATGCACAGTTTTATACCAAAGGCCTCAGGCTTGGCTCAGGCCCGGTTGGCCTGTCTGGTGTTTTGTGATTTCATTCTGCACCTTTGAAAAACTCACTGTAGAAGCACAGAGTAGTGGAGCTGGCAAACATTATCATCTGTATAAGTCTCTTGCACCATCTCTACAGTGCTATCTCAATTAGTTTAATCAAATTACTGGCAATTTTTTAAGAAATGTCAATTCCCTGTCTCCAACAGGTACTGCCCAGCAGTGCTGTGATGCTATTAACCACCTGAAGCGCATAATCAAGCATAAAGCACCTTCTCTGAACAAGGAGGGAAAACGGCGGGTACCACGGTCAGCTATTTGCATTTATTTCCATATTGCATTTTAATAAACTTGACCAGTAGTTCCATTAAATGCTTGGGGTTCTGAATGAGAATTGCATCCTATGACAACTGCTGATACAGACCTCCTGATGTTGGCTGTTGAACCATTGGTGGGAAAACACTGGACATAACATGAGAGTAGCATATAAAGAATCATAACATGATTCTTTATTCCAGCGTGGTGAACTTGATTTAGTTTAGCAAAAAGAGGCAGAAGAGAAGTGCATGTTTGCCTCACAGCAGTGCATATAATAACATTAGCAGTGATGCTACAAAGCACTTGGAGGAAACTCCTCCAAAGCCTTTCTTACTGTTGTGAAATGTCAGCAGAAGCAGGACAAGCTGCAACAGGGTGATCAGCAGTTAAAGAAGGGAAGCAAAAAAGGTAAAACAAGCAAAAATTGATTCAGTATCAGGATGAATAATGCTCTGAGTCACCTAGCTGACCCTTATTTATCAGGAGGTTGGACTGGAGACCTCCTTAGTTGCCTTTTTACCCAAATTATGATGTGATCTTAAAGAAACTGAGAAGTGGAGTTTAGATTTGGGTCACTGGTGTGGCATTTGCTAAGTTATGAGATGTGATGATTATGGGGATGGAAGAAAACTGTTCAGGCATATCTAAACCTTATTTGCAGTTTTTCCTTTGTGAGTTTACAAAGAGAAGGGGAGATACCTGCTTCTACATTTAAAATTGTTTTCCACAAGGACTATGCCGAGTAGAGTGAGGAGAAGAGAAAGCAGTGCCAGACATGATGGTGGAAGAGCTCTTCCAGGTAGTGCAGATTGGTGGTGGTTCAACAGATAAAAGGGATTCATAATGCTCATGGAACATTTTGATTGTTTTCAACTGAGAGACTATTATTGCTTCTTGGTAGATGGCAAGAGGAACTGTTAACCCCTAATATTTTTGTGCAGGGGATTCCCAGCTACTAAGGCTGTGTGTCTTCAGGACATTGTTATGTGGCTCTTAGTGCAGTGTGGACGACCTCAGACAGACTGCCGGCATAAAGCCATGGAGCTCTTCTATGAATTTGTTCCTTTGTTACCAGGTATTTTAAGTCACAGTGCACTCTTATCTTTGCTTTCTGTACTCTGTGCACGCCCTCCCTCTGTCTTTTCTATGCAAGGTAGTAATTACAAGTAAATATCTGTTCACTCAGCATTGTTAAATAGAAACACAGTTGTTGCTTATATCCCAAATTGTGGGAACCTCAGAGTCTGCGGGATGTTTTTGGGCACAGAGGAGGCTTTTAGTGCAGACTTACTTCCAGGCCCAAAGCTGCTGTTGTGTATCCAGCTAATAAAAGCTCAATTTATTGATGGGGAACTATGAATGTCTTAAAAATTGAACTCCTTCTTATGGAAGGAAGAGAAATGTGGGAATTTTAAGAATGTGACCAAGGCTAAACCAGAATCAATACCTTCTCTGCTAGAAGACCCAGTTTAAATCACAAAGTTGTTAGTTCATTTGCCTCTAGCTGCTTGCTAGTTTGAAATGTGTTTTTCCTAGAAAAGTTAGATTTCTCTTTCTATTTCTGTCAGGAAACAAGTCTCCATCTTCTTGGCTGGCTGATACTCTGAAAAACAGTGATGTTTCTTTCCTCATTAACAAATTTGAAGGAGGTGGCACTGATGCCAAAAGTCCATCTGGGATCCTTTCTCAGCCAACTCTCCATGGCATGCAGGAACCCTTCAGTTTACAGGCTGTCATGCAGTGGATGGACATGTTCTTAGCAGCACTGGATTGCTACAATACATTCTTTGAGCTGCAGATGATAAAACCTGATGAAGTACTGGGTGAGTGATTAACTGTTGCATTAGGCTCATTTGTGTGTTACATAAAGCCCATCTAAGGTGAGTTCTTAACTTGGAATTTAAGCTCTTTTCTCAAATGTAGGAGAGACAATTTTGCAAACTCACCCAGAGTTTTTCAGTGACAGTTGTAATGGGATGGGGTTTTTTTATGAAGTACTATGTATCTTAAAATGTTTCCTTTTAGCCCTAGAAATATATCTTTGCATTTCTTAGTCATCCACTTACCAGCAACTCCTTTTACTCTATCTCATCTTCAGAAATTATTCTGTGCAGCTAATTTCCCACTGCACAGAAAAGCAAGAGGTTTTTATCATATTTTTCTTGAAATCCTTCTAAAGCTTTTAACCTACTGTTTATTAATATCTGGAGGAAGCTATCAGAAAACAATGAAAGAAGGCACCTTTTCACTTCAAGTCCCATACATGTTACCTTGTTTCATTTCCTGATGCATCAACTACATCAGGTCTAAAAGCTGCATTTGAATTTTGGTCAGGTAAAATAACAACACCTTGTGTAGCCACTGGGTCTCTTTCTCTTTCAATTATTCTTGCAAGCTTAAACAAAATGCTTTTGTTCAGCCATAGTACAGATTCATAGTCTTGTACAAGTTTCAGGTGGTCTGTCTGTCAGTGTTAGGTCTGTCTTGATTTAAAACAATATGTCAGAAGCAGCTAGCATAGGGCTAAGTCATTCAAAACTAGGGATTTAAAATTTTTATCTCTTTTATTACATAAGCCTAAATCATCATCATTGTTCATAAGTGGTTAGTGATTAGTTTCTGGAGTTATCACTAAGTACAATGCTGTCCTGCTATTCTGTTGCCCAGCATGTTAATGTTTAGAACAAGCAGAGAGCTTTCAGAAAACACTGGTGTGAGATGTGCCTCTTTCTGTTTGTCATCTCAGTTTGACTGTTTTCTTCCAAGCATGAAACAATAATTATTTCAACTTAGTGTAATTCTTTCTAGGTGTAAATGAAAGCTCCTTGTTCTTGAAGGCTGTGCAGTTCTTCCTGGACACTATTGCTTTGCATGATATCCATGCAGCAGAGCAGTGCTTTGATAGCAGTTCCAAAGGCAGCATGTTCAGTCCTCAGGAGAGGGACAAGTACAACTACAGCAAGTGCACCATTATAGTCCGGATCTTGGAGTTTGTCACTGTCATCCTGGA
Source organism: Melospiza melodia melodia (assembly GCF_035770615.1). Classification (NCBI taxonomy): domain Eukaryota; kingdom Metazoa; phylum Chordata; class Aves; order Passeriformes; family Passerellidae; genus Melospiza; species Melospiza melodia. The sequence continues at coordinate 131,817,637 of NC_086194.1, read as the reverse complement.
AATGTGCCAGCAGGATTTCTGGAAGGTAGGCTCTGAAATCTGTAGTGGATAAAAGATACAAATTTTCTATGTAGTTACATGTACGTGTTCTGTATATGGAATACTTGCAGTGAATATTTCCTGTATGATTCCTGATTGCATTAAATGTGTGGAGGTGGTAGCTGCTTAAAAGGCAGAAAGAATTGACACAATCTGCCTTTCTTGAATTCAGTAAAGATATTCAGGTTTCTCTATTTGCCTTTCTCTATTTATCTCTCTATTGGTCTATTTGATGCAATATAAGCCATATTTAACTATGTAAAGCATAATACTTATAAGTCTCTTAGGAAATGTACACCTCCAAGTTTAGGTCTGAGACTGTGATTGTCTCGTCAGCAAATCTCTGATAGTGTGTACAGAGATGTACATCAGAATTTACAGGTATATAGTCAAGACTGAAACAGGCCTATGTGGTTTAAAAGATCTAAGTTGCAGTTATAAATAGGTGGGATAGCAAATATCCTGTGTCTATATTTATAGATACCTAATTTCTCTGCATTGGCCTAAGTGAAAGTTTGACATTTCAATAGAGAAAATCAGCCTGAATAGGGACTGTTTCATGTTTGCTTTCATTTGAGATAGGATTAATGGTAGATTATTAAGAATTAAGTAGAGAAATCTGAATAATTTTTTCACGTCTTTATTTTTTTTTCTTTCTAGCTGCTTGAGAAGGAACTGCTAAATGCAAGCTTTATAGAGCTTGTGGTGATGACAGTGTGTGATCCATCGCACATAGGCTTTAACACAGCTGATGTGCAAGTCATGAAAAACCTCCCAGATATCTCAGTAAGACTCATGAAAGCTCTGATTAAATCTCCCTATCAGGAATCTTTGAAATTGTGCTTAAAAAAAAGAATCACACCACAGAGGTAAGTAGGGGCTTTCTGGTAAGCATGAGTCCAGAACAAACCCTCACCATGGAAAGTGAATAATGTTGTCTATGGGTGCACTGATGTAACATTATTGCTTCTCTTTCCCCTCTAGCCTTGAGGACCTTTGTTCTGTTGATCTGTTTAATTCAGAGGCACGTTTGGATCAAGTTAGGTTTGATGCTGTCCTTTCTGCCTGTAAGCAGCTCCAGAAATCTGGCCTGCTTCATTCTGTTCTTCATGGTCAGGTAATTATTAATACAGAAGATAAGAGTAAACATTTGTACATTGTAAAGAGCTTTTCCTGTGTAAAAAACCAGGATAAAAACAGAGAACAGATCAGATATTGCTTAAAATGAGATCAACAGTGAAGAGCTAGTGTTGAATGGGATCAAAATAAAAGAAGTTTTATGGTTAATCTACAAATCTGAGTAGCACAATACTGAAGCTTGAACAACCTTTATAATTGTTTTAGTCTTTCTGTGTTTGGCTCCAGACTCTGAAAATCAGAATGTAGATTCTCTAACTTCCTTTAAGTGAGCTTCACAGAACTGAAAGCTCAAAAAATCAGAATTAACAATCCTATAAAGGAGGCATTTTTTAACAACTTTTACACAGAGACCATTCTAAGTGATGAGGGAAATTAGAAAATGAATATTTCCTGACTGATCAGAAGCAATATAGTAGGTCTGAGTTGCAGGAAAACAGGATAGAGACCCCTGAAGTGTAAGGATGTAGACTGTATTACTCAAATTCCTTCCACTAAGTTTCTGATTGTAGTAAATCTCTACTTTGGGCAGTTGAAGGAACGGGTTGTGCAAAAGCCACGAAGACTGAGAATTTGTGAATGAGGCTGTAACAGGGCTGAACAAAGCTAACAAGTAACAAAATACTTAATTTCTGTGTGCTATCCATTCTCTGTATCAACAAAATTAGACTTGTGGTTGCCTTATATTGATAATCAAGGAGCTGCATGGTTTACCATTTGTGTCACTCCCATATCCTGACTTAGATATTCGTTTTACTTCTGTAGGCAAGTAAGTCTGAAAAGGTGGAGGAGGATCAGAATATTTGGAGCAGTGTCAAGTTACTTTTAGTTTCTTCTGAACTTTGTACACAATAGGGTTGTCTCATTTAAAATCTCATCCCTGAGTTAGAAAGGTGTCTTGTCACTGTATAGTTGCATTGCTTTATAAGGAAATTATCTGAAATTCAAGTGTTTTAATTAACAATACAGATGGATTGGAAGCCTTTTGTCAGCTGTTATTGATTGTCACTTCTTTGCTGGTTTCCATAGGATGAAGGGTCTCATTTCTCAGTTGGCTCCAAGCTTCTTTCAGTTGTTTATAAAGGCATTGCACCTGGGGGTGAAAGGATCTCTCTTCCATGCTTAGACATCAGCAGGAAGCGATTAGCTGACAGTCTTCTGCAGCTGGCCTTTGCTATTGATGAGCAGGTAGGATGTGGTTCTCCAGTTACAATGCTTAAAATAAAATAAAAAAAATTTAAAAGTTTGGGGTGGGTACTTGGAAAAAAAATCATGTGCTCTTCTAAGAAATTTCAAAGTGAAATGTGATGTCCTTGAAATAACTCTTGTCTCTATATCTTGATTTTCAGTGTGAGGAACTAGTAAGTCTGCTGTTGAACACAGTAGTGTTAGCTGTGCCACTATCAGGAGCATCACAGAACCAACTGATGAATTTCTCTCATGGACAGTATTTCTACAGCCTGTTCTCAGAAACCATCAATCAACATCTACTGAAAAACCTGGATATGATCATAGTTGGTCTTATGAAATCATCTGTCAGCAATCCTCAAATGGTATTGGGCTTACTCTTTAAAAGGACAGAGTCAAAAGGGAATACTCAATAAAAGTAACAATTTTATTATTGTCTTTAGAAGTGGAGTATGTAGTGGGGGAAAAAGTGTATTGGATTGAAGTTCAACAGCATTAAATGTTTTTTGTTTGAGTTTCAGGGCTTTTTTTGTCTTGACCTAATGGTGCTACCGTCACGATCTTTGGCAACCTAACGTTACTCTATGATCGCAGATCAAACTGAGTGGAAAGTGCTTACCTATTACCTATCCTGAGATCTATGTATTTCAGGATGTGTTTGCATAGTACTTCAAATCAAAAATGTCCTTTCAAAGGAGGGATCCACCTACTGTGCTTTTTTTTTGCATTGCAGAATGGTCCCGGAGCATGTGACTTGGATTTGTTTTGGATAAAACTGAACTGAAAAACAAACTCCAACTGTTTATGGGTATTTAGTTCACAGTACTAGGGTAGAGCTAGATCAGAGTATTAAAAAGAGAGACATACAGACACACAACCTTCCTGAGCTGAAATAAATATGAGATATTTTGTCATGTTCTCAGTCTCAGCACTGCTTGTTTGGCTGAACAGACTTCTTCCTGCTTGTCTACTGCACTTGTAGAACTCAGTGCCATGAAGGAAACAGAAGTGAGAAGTCTTCCTTCAGTGCTTCTGACAAGCAGAAAGGTCAAAAAGATCAAAAGTCTGTTTTTCTTTTTGATTGAAAAGATGCTCAGCAAAGTAGAATCATCCTTTAAAAATAATTAACTCATTTATAATCCAAAATGTTATGCTTGGACGTGCTGCATCCAAGTAGTAGTTTAAAAGACTTGCAGCATCATTTTTGGTGATACCAAAAATTGTTTAGTTAGACTGTAGAGGAATGTGAATGTTTTAATAAGCTGTTTCTGGTGATGATTATCTAGTGTATCCTGTGATGAGCATACTGCAATACTTTAATTTTTTTAAGTGCATCTGATAGATGATAGTGACTATTAGTTTTCGAAGAAAAGAGATTTCAAACATACTTAGTTCACATGTGCTTTGTAAGGGTTATTTTTCTTTTCAAAATGGATGTGAATAAGTTAGCATGTGTGCTATTTTTCAACTTCACTCTAACTAAAATTAGCAAGTATTGATCTTTATTTTGGATTATAATTTATTTCTCCATATATACACAAAAGGCATCGGAACTAATTGCTGCATTGTACTCTGACACAGGAGTAAATTGGAGAGATGTCTTTTTTTTTTTTTTGAGAAGGGTGGGCTTTTAATTTCCTGAAGAGATCTTTCCTCTGCATCCTTTTGAGATTTAGATCTGGCATTGATTTGTGATGCTTCTTTTTTATGAGTGTCCATACCACTGATGTGATTCTATCATCCTTTAATTTGGGGTGCAAGAATCTTCCCTGTTGCTCTTCCTCGCAGGTGGGGAGCATTTTGAATGGCATGCTAGATCAGAGCTTTAGGGACCGTGCTGTGCGCAAGCAGCAGGGAGCAAAACTGGTGACAGCTGTGCTCAGAAACTGGGAGAAACTGGACGGCTGGTGGGCCAAAGGTTCATCTGCTGAGAGCAAAATGGCACTCCTGACCCTGCTGGCAAAGGTTCTGCAGGTATGCACTGTTTGAACATACTGAACATACATGTACTGTTTGAATATTGTGAACTTCAGGTAACCTTTCTGGTTCTGTGGGGATTGCTTCGTGTTTTCAAGAAATGCTGTTCAGATCAAATGTTTGATGTTTGGGGGAAAAAAAGAAAAAAGGGGAGAAGTTGGGCATTGTTAGAATCTGGATGTTTTTATTAGCAAAGTACAAAAAAATTTGGGGCAGGTGGAAATTACTAGATACTGCTCTTCTTCCCCCTACCACCTTTTTTATTTTTTCAATTGTTCTCATGTTTTAGGTGCCTGTTTTCCTTTTGGGGAACGGGGACAAGTACAGAGAGTGAGCTCTGAGTAGCCTCTGGTAGCATTCTTTGTTATGTTGGCATCCAGAAAATCACAGTGGAGGAATTCTACCCATATTAACAAACTGCAGAATTATCTTTACTTTACACACCTAATTTCTGTGACACTGAGATTTTGGTCTGGATTTTTTTCCTCTATTTTGGAAACATAATTTTCTACTTGTCCTTTTGAGATTTGTAGGCACTTATAAAAAGTAGTTGTACACAAATACACTCAAAGATAACTGTTGAGCATAACTTTTATTTTTTATAATTTTTTATTTGAAACTTGAATTATTGTAAAGGGATGTTTTAGGACACAGAATGTGAACTCTACTGCTGGATTAGCTGGCACTGACATGGCCAGTAGGAAATTTGGCTTTCAGAAGGAGATTAATATTTTTTTGAGTTGAAAAATACCCAACATGATTTTGTTTGTACTGGTTAGGAGCTTTTATAGTTCTTTTAAAAGCAAAATCATTCTGTATGTGCTGTTAATTCAGTGTATTTTTGGAAATAAATAATTGTGTAGCTCAAGGGCTTTTTATTATGCTTTAATACAAATCTCTTTAACTACTTAAAAAAAAAAATTAATTTTTTTTTCTGTCTTTCCAGATAGACTCTTCAGTTTCTTTCAATACCAATCATGAAGCATTTACAGCTGTTTTTAATACCTATACCAATCTACTTACTGATCAGAATTTAGGCTTAAATCTTAAGGTAAATAGCTCACTTCAGCAGCTTCCCTGCCCTCCCCAAATTACAATGTTAGTTGTTCATGGAATTCTCTGTTATTTGGCTTAATTTTTATCATGGACTTCTGGGTTTTTAGTCTTCTGTTCAACATCCTGGAACCTGTAAATCATCCTTTTTGTTCTTCAGACAGAAGGCACTATCACAGATGCCATGCTTTGGTTTAAGGTGCTTTTTTTTTTCCCCTTACTCAGAAGAAAGGAATGTAAATTTTGGAGAAAAAAATTAGCATCAGTTGCAATGCAAGTTATCTTGAACTCCCAAGTGTCCATTTGAGAAATGACAGCTAAACAGGCTTTTAGCAAGGAGTGGGCATTTCCTACAGGTCAAATAATGAACATTTGTCACTATTTTTATGTCCATGTCTGTCCCTTAGTACTGGTACTAATAGAGTAGCTGCTGTATGCAGCTTGGTCAGGAGAGGGAGATAAAGTACTGCAGACTGAAAGGGGGAGTTATAAAAGATGCTGGTTGGACTAGAGTAATAAAAAATTTTGTACTCATGGAAGTTCTGTGGAGTTGCTTCTCAGCCAGCCTGCCTTTAATTAGGCAGAGTTTTGTACTTTCCTATTCAAAATAAATAAAGTTTGGGATTTTGCTTTAGCTACAAGGTGATGCATGCAATCAATGACTTGTGTGAGAATGAATGCTTGCTTAAAAGAACAATGAGATGTTATTCATAGCCATGTCAGCCATGAGGTGTTAATTAGCTTTAACTCTTACCCAGCAGTGACATGAGAGTTAAAAGCTGTTTTCTGTTCTGGAAGCTGGAAAGAAAAGCAACCACGTAACCTATTTTTATTAGTACACTGAGCCATTGAATCAATAAGAACAGCCACGCTGCTGTTTTGTGGTCCTAATCAGCTGGCTTCATAGTTAAAAAATAACTTATTTTTAGTGTGAAACTGTCTCTTTTTTATGTTTTGCTTTTTTGTTTTTTTTCTTCAGGGCCAAGCAGTGATAATTCTCCCGTTCTTCACTAATTTGACAGGAGAAAAGCTTAATGACCTTAAGAATGCTCTGGATCAACTTGTAGCTTTCAATTTTCCCATGAGCTCTGATGAGTTTCCCAAAGGAACCTTGAAGCACAATAACTATGTAGACTGCACTAAGAAGGTCAGTATTTTTAGTGAGTACATAATTAGAAGCCAAAGTTAACTGTGTCTGGAAACTGTTTCATAGGATCTGGAATTAAAGAGAGAGATTTTTGGTTCGCATGAGGAGATCAGCTTTTGTGTTTCTGGTTTATGTTTTTATCCAGAAATTGAATCTACAGAAGCACATTAAATAAGCCCATACTTCTGTGCATCTGCTTCTGATCAGTATTGAAAAATAATTACATCATTAGATTGAATTATTTGATCCACTGTGGCTATTCATGTGACATGTTGCTGCTTCTTCAGTTTTTAGATGCATTAGAATTGTCTCAGAGTCCAATGTTGTTGCAACTGATGACAGAAATCCTCTGTAGGGACCAAAGGCATTTCATGGAGGACTTATTTCAAGCCAGCTTCAAAAGAATTTCCAGAAGGTGGGTTTAGTCCACTGGATTTTGTGCTTGTTGTCATTGAATTTTTGCTGAAGCAAATGTGCTTCTTGTATTTTATTGTCCTTATAATAGTAATGACTTACACTATAAAGTTTTATGTCATAGTTTTAATTCAGATTTTGCTTTTGTCTTTACATTTTCAAAGTATTTCCAAAGTGTGAACAAGTAACATCAGTTTCCAGATTACACTTCCAGTGCTTGTGCAAATTTGGAAAGCCTTCTGTAAATAAGCTTGTCCTGAGATAATCCAGTTGAAAATAGTACTTGTTTGTTGTATATTTGCTATCCCTATAACCACATGATCACTTAAGTTGATAGTAAATTAATTTGTTCAACCTCTTTGAAAATACAACAATGCACTTATTTAATTGAATAATTCCAAGGTGGTAAAATGTAGACTTAAACATGCTCTGTCCACAGAAGAGGTATTCAGTATCTCTTCCAAAACCAACATTCCAATTTTTGATGGGCTGTTGAGTAGTGACTATAGTGGAGCATGTAATTTCCTGGACAAAGTCATTTATTTTATGACCATATCCCATTTTTGTAATTTTTGCTTTAATAAAATTATTCAGAATAGCAGATCATCTAGTACTGCAACACTTGATAGCCACAGTTCTTTTTTTCCATCGGTTTTCCTACGTTTCTCACATATACAGGATAATATTTTTTTTTAGGTTCAGTAAAAAGGAACTGAGAAAGTCAGTGTTTGCTTTAGGATTAAATTATTAAAGATACACAAATAAGTTTGCCATCTCTTTCAGAATAAGAAGCAGAGGTGGGCTTTTTTGAGGGCTGCATAATATTTGATAGTTCAGCCAAGATCTTGAATGTCATGTAGGGTAACCCAAGAGGGCATGAATGCAGTCTTTAAAAAATCTAAATGTCCTAAGGGTGTGAGACATAAGTGAAGTCTGGTAAAGCAGTTTCCATCTTGAGATTTCCTCTTGTTTAGGAGCCCCACTGACAAGCAAGTGCTACTGTTGGACACTGTGCACAAAATGTTCCGAAGCGAGGAACTCCTTTCAAATGCTGCTCGCCAAGCATTTGTGGATCGCTCCCTCCTCACTCTCCTGTGGCACTGCAGCTTGGATGCACTGAGAGTATTCTTTGGCAAGATTATAGTAGAGGCTATGGATACACTTAATTCCAGGTTTACAAAGGTATGGATTACTTTATTTTTTTTTATTTAGGGTTAGGGAATTCTAAGAAAGTGTTGATGTTGGTATGTATTTTGCTGAGCTTTGAATGAAGCACTGATAAAAAACTAATTTATTTGATTTCTAGTTTTCTGTATCCTGGAACAGTTATAGAATTTGATTACTGATAAACTTTTATTTATTCCCCAACACACTGTTCCTTTGGAGTTAATGCTTGTTTACATATCTACTGTGGATAAAAATTGAAGTTGGAATGTTATATGTATATATCTGAAGGGGTTTGTCAAAAGGAAAAGTCCATTGTAACATTGAAATATAAAAGCTGTGTAAAATTGTAGCCTGTTACTTCATTGTGGGAGAGGTTTTCAACCTCCATAATGGAAGCTCTGAAATTAAGTACATTACTTCTAGAGAAAGAAATACACATGTAATCATTGCAAAGGTTCTTCAGCAAGGGATTAGGAGCACAGATCTTCCTTTCTTTAGTTACAGCCTTTTTTCCAATTTAAGAGTATAAAAAAGATCATTGCAGGCATGATCTGTTGCCAGTCAAGGTGTCTCCTCTTGCTGTAGTTCTTCAGTCCCATGGTTTTGCTGGTGCAGATGTTCACAGGCAGCAGGATGAACAAGATGATGAAATCACCAAAGTTTAGGTATAGCTGTTGAAACAAAGTGCTAAAACTAAGATCTATGTAGAGTCACTCACACCATGTTCCTTTTGCTGTAAATGTTGGCACCAAAATGAGGTGTATAAAGAAACTCATGAATAACACCAAGGATGATGGCAGTGTGTGTTTTGCTTACATGTGTCATCATCAGGCTGAGCTGTCACTTGGTACTCTGCTTATTTTCCTCCAGTATCCTTATAATAATTTAGGCCAGTTGTAGTAAAGAGAGCTCACCAGACAAGTATGGGTCAACCAGTTTTAGTAACTGCACTACACAGGAACTCTGAATCTGTCAGTCTTTTATTATCATCAGCTCTTTTCTCTGTTTTAGAAGGTAGAAGTAAGCTGAAGGCTGTCTATGAAATTTAAAGCAACTGTGGAACTATTTAGAAAGGACAAGAGTCAGGAAATTTCCTTCTGAGATTCTGCTTCTTTGTTTCTAGTCCCATGAACATACTTTTGATACACAAATTACCAAGAAAATGGGGTATTACAAGCTGCTAGAGGTGATGTATGTGCGTCTTTCAAGAGAGGAAGTTTATTCCAAGGACTCTAAAATTAACCAAGCTTACCGTGGCTCCATGAGTGTAGAAGGGAATGAACTTACCAAGACACTAATAAAGTAAGACCATAGTTTATTTTATTTACTTGATATTTCTGATGAAGTTTTGACCAAATATGCTTTTTTAAGTAGGCCATATGAAGCAAAAGATGGTTTTGTTCAAGGGTAAATATAATCTCTTACATAGCTTTTGATTTTAATTAAATACACAATCTTGAGTTTGATAGAATTATCTGTAGTGTAAATCCTGTGTTACAATAACCTTTGCCTCCTGCTTTTGTACTTTTTTTTTAAATTTGTTAAGCTTGTACATTCATTTTAACTTTTCAGTATGTTTCTTAGCCTTTAATTTGGGTTTTCACAACTTCAGTTTCAGTATACTCGCACTTCTATGTGGAGTATGGCTCTGTATTGCAAAATTGGTATTTATATGACTGATGAGAAGATGGGATTGATTTTTATTTACATTTCATAATAGAGCAGCACACCCAGTAGGAGTAATTGGCTTGATCATCATTACAAAGGGGGACAAAAGAGAAATACTGAATATATATGTTAATTTGTATTGTTTAGTTTGTTTAATATTCAGAGAAAAAAAAATAAGATGTGTGAATTGCTGTTTGTTTTGTTTTGATTTTTGTTTTACAGTACTATGTCCTATGAGGACTTCAAAGAATTTCTTGGCTATGGTTTGCAGATCTATAACTGGCTTTGTGCCAAAGACCTTTAAAAATCACATCTAAACTGTTTTCTTCTAATCCATAAAATACCTTAGCATGCATGTCCATTCATAATTTTTTGGCAAGCACCATGAGAGAAGTTAATTTATACATCCACATAAACACTCATCTTATCTGACCACAACCTGTCATCACATTTCTGACGTTAAGGACTCCTGTCTAAATACTTGGGGAGGTTTTCTTTGTCATTGCTGAATGGTTCCATTTTGGTTCCATTTACCTGCAGGATACTTGAACAAGTCTGAGATGGTTCAATTGGATACTGCTTCCTTGAAATTCTGTTGATCTCTGATTGGAACCCTTCTTGTACTGCTTAATGAAAGACTTCTCATGGTGTTTTCTTGCCTGTTTGTGTTTAAGGTCGTGCTATGATGCATTTACAGAAAACATGGCAGGAGAGAGTCAGCTGCTGGAGAAGAGGAGACAGTATCACTGTGCAGCATATAACTGTGCTATTGCTGTCATCAGCTGTGTCTTCACTGAAAGTAAATTTTATCAAGGCTTTCTTTTTTCAGAAAAATCAGAAAAGGTGAGAAGCTTTTGTTGCTGTTAGAAGGCTTCCAGAGCATGAGACACAAAGTGATTTTACCTGATGGCAATAAATCAAAGAATGAAACCTGAATGACGTGCAATTATACTAACAAACTACCCAGTGAGGCAATAGAAGGAGTGGTAGCTGATGAAAGTTTTACCAGCTGTTTGGGAATGGGTGAAGTATGATGCTGTTTTCCTTCCACTCCCAATCCATTTTCTAAAATAGGAGGAAAAAAACCCTATTGTTTAACTTTTCCAGTGCTCGGAATATACTTGAATAAGAGAGACCTTTTTACAGAGCACATTCTGTGATGTGAACTCTTGAGTAGTTAAGTAGCAAAATTCTTTTTGGGGTACTGATGTAGAAGAGAGAACATGCTACACTCTCTGTGCTGTACAATGATCTATTGAATTTTTTTAAAGAAGAAATAAAATACATTCAAAGCAATTGTTATTGTTCGCAGCATTATAATTTTGCTATTTCAAAACATGCTTTTTGCAGAATTTGCTGATTTTTGAAAATTTGATAGACCTGAAGCGTGAGTATACATTTCCTGTTGAAATTGAGGTGAGTGAAATTTCTGGCCTTTAGTGTTTCTAACTAAAAAAAGGGGATGACTTTAACAGTGTAGTTACTGAGGACCAGGTCAGTTCTCATATATGGAGAAAGAGGATACAAAACAATGAAGTACTCCTCTCATTATTTAAAATATGTTTTTCTGAGAGAAATCCAGACCTGAAATGTAGAACAGACCTGTAATGCACATAACTTTTAACATACTTCTTAGAGCACTTACTTTGATAGTGAATGGCTGTTGGAATAAAAAAATTCAGTTGTTTCTCTGTAGCATTAATAATAATCATTTACAGCATGACATTTCCATTCATGTCAAATGGTTTTAATCACTTTTTTTTGTATCTCTGTAAATAAAAAATGTAAATAATCGGTGGTTTTTTTTTTAATTAATTAACTTTTTTTTTAATTAAGTAATTAGAACTTTATTTCTTGCTGTTTAGGTGCCTCTGGAAAGGAAGAAGCGATACATTGCTATTAGGAAGGAGGCCAGGGATTCAGGGAATAGCAGCCAGGGTATGAAAGTCATTTATGGTGATGAAAAAAAATGCTTTCTTACCTGCCATATAGTGTTTCTTGATGTGTTCTTCACTGGCTTCTACAGCAGCAGGAACAAATAAAAATGTTCAATGTATTTCATCTAACAGTCAATTCCCACCTACCCTCAAGTTTTAGTGGGCAGTGAAGGCTTTTTCTTGTAATTACCTTGATTAATGGACTGTTCTTCTTTCTTGTCTAGATGAACCCAAGTATTTAGCTTCTTCATCATACATGATGGATAGCAGTTTGAGTGAGGAAATGAGTCAGTTTGATTTTTCTACTGGAGTTCAAGGTTTTTCTTACAGCTCCCAAGATGTTACAGCTAGCAGCACTCGTTTCAGGAGAAAGGTAATTTAGTGACTTATGTACTGTGAGAAAGAAAAGTTTTATGCTTTTGAGTAATTGCATACATTTATTGAGGTTGAGAAAGAGAAATTTCTAGTCTTCTGTATTTGTTCTACCTGACTGAGAATGGGTTCGTCCAGAAGAGGAGGGAGGGGACTTAAGCTGTTTTCTGTTACTTTTCTTTTTTCCTCTCCACTGTCTACAACTGAAGAAAAATAATGTCCTATTGGGTTTCTAAAGCTGAAAAGAGTGTGAGTGAAGTCCAGCCTGAGTTGTAAAGAGATGGTTTTTTTTGCACTCAGGCACATCCTCTGATGGTTATGTTTTGCTGTTAGGCATCTGGTTTCCTCATTTCCCTCTTTGATTGGTCTGTGACAGAACTGGCTGTATCAATTGGATAGAATAAATAATCAATTATTTTTCTTTTTCTGTTGTTGTGGCAGCTTGTATTTAACTCTTGCTCTTGGGAGATATTAAATGCTGTTCTTTCAGCAAAGGCTTGAGGTTGTGTTCCTTCTGCAATCAAAATATGTCTCACCAGCAGTAATGCTGATAGAGTAGATATTTGCTGTGAAATAGAAAGTTTGTAAAAGTATCATAGACACTGAAGACAATCTGTCAAAATAACTGTTAACATTGGTGAAGATTACTGTTTCCATGCTTTGAAGCAAGGGGGTGTTTTAGCTGCAGGGAAGTTAAGCAAGATAGGAAGTACACTTCTACTTTGTTGTAATTTCTACCTAAACAATTTTCTTTTGTGATTTACTCTGTGTAGCAAAAGAGAGCTGCTGCAGATGCTGGTCAGTGTGAAACAACACATCCGTAAAAATAGAAGTGTTCATATATTCTTTGAGCTATGAAATGAGATAATTTCTTTGAGGTTCAATTTAACTCCTCTTGCTTTCAGCATTTGCCACACCTGTCCTGGCAGGTAGTAAAGTCAGAGTAACATAAATTTGGCATCTGTTGGCACAAAAAGTAAAGAATTTGCAGATCTGGTGCATACATTTGGGAGGTGTCTGTTTGAACAACACATTTGATGTATTCCCAGTTGCACACACTGAGTGTGTAGTCAGATCTAAGCACAGATAAGATCAGAATGACTCATGGCATGATTGGGATTTAAAAGAAAACACAGTGTTGTTATTAACTATAGTAATGCCTTTTTTTCTTTTTTTTTTTTTTTTTTTTTTTTCCAGGAGCCCACAGAATACAAAGTTTTAAATGATGAGATGGAACTGGAAATGGATGAATTCAACCAACATGAATGTATGGCTTCTATGACCTCGCTGATTGAACATATGGAGAGGAACCAGATCACACCCAAAGTGGAGGAGGCCAGTATTAACTAAAAAGTTGGCATTTTTCTATTAATGCTACCAAGAAAAGAGAGTCATGATTGATTCCCTCCATTTATTTATTTTCTTGGCTATATTATAGAGAGACCTGTGTTGCTTGAGCTTGGGGCTTTTTGACTTGGTAAGCCTGTTGGGTGCAAGAAGTGATTTGATTTTAGCTCATCTCTTCTAAATTTCAGGGGACAGTTCCAGCAGATCTTCCTCTTTGGATGAAATTTCTTCATGGCAAATTGGGAAACCCATCAGTACCATTAAATATCCGCCTCTTCATAGCAAAACTTATTGTTAATACTGAGGATGTGAGTAATTTTTATTCGTAATATCAAATGTGTAACACTTTGCAGGGTAAAATATTTCATCAAGTGAGACCTTTGGGGCATTCAAATTGAGTAGTTTGCTGTGATAAAAGGGAGTGCATTTATGGCCCAAAATTCCAGATAGTGCAAGTATGTTCAATGCATTATTAATACTTTTTCTCCCATATTCTGTAAGTGGAGGGTGTCCACAGTGTGTCTCTTCTGGAAACACAAGTAGTGTATTCATTGATAGGCAAGAGGTGGGGTTGATTATACTTTCCATCTTCACAGAAGGAAATACAATGTTTTATTAGTGGGCAGAGATGAGTCTTATAGAAACACTTTGAGCTAAATGGTGTTCTTGTTGCAGAAAGATACTAAGATAGCATAACATGTGTTTGCTGGAGAAGCAGTGTTTTCTAACTCTCATTCTTGGGTAAAACATTCTCAACCTTCTTCATACAATGATTTTAAAGTATAATGGTTTTGTCTGGAATATTCCAAATCCAAAAAAAATGCTGAATTTCAGGATTAATTTAATAACCTCTATATCTGTTTAATACTACTTTCTTAGTAAAGCTGTCTGAAATGGGAGGGTAGATGAAAATGACATACTCTCTCGAATCCTTTACAGACAGATATTCTAAGGGAGAGCCATACTGTTTGTGCTCTAGTGAAATAATTCACTTTCTGTGGCTAAAGGTTTCTAAGCAAAAATGAGAAATGTAGTTATGGATGCTTTTTATTTTAAAATGTTTATGGTTGTTCCCTCAGGGTTTGAGCAAAGTCCTAAAGAGGTTGGTTTAGCAGTCTTACCACTAATGTTCATTGAACAACAGGTTGCTAAATAGTTGGGTAATTTGTACTTTGTCTTTGATTCCCCGCAGGTATTCCAGCCTTATGCAAAGCACTGGCTTGGTCCGTTGCTGCAGCTTGTTGTTTCTGGAAATAATGGAGGGGAAGGGATTCATTACATGGTAGTGGAAATAGTAGCTACCATCCTTTCCTGGACAAGTGTAGCCACTCCCAAAGTAAGGAACTGTGAAATTAATTTTTATTGTTATTGTGACTGTTTGGTAAAGAATGATTGAATTTGTTTTTATGCTCTTAAATAATTTTATACATCAGTCCACTTTTACATTTTACAATTCTTTTGCATATTAACTTCAAACATGAATTGTTTACTTACTTGCTTTCATAAAACAATATGTGTCTTCTTGGAGTCACTATGTTTATTTTTGGTCCTGGTTTTTGTAGGGGAATATTAAGGATGAGATTTTGGCTAACAGATTGCTTGAATTCTTGATGAAGAATGCATTTCACCCAAAAAGAGCTGTGTTCAGGCACAATCTGGAAATCATAAAGACAGTTATAGAGTGTTGGAAGAACTGTCTCTCCATACCTTACAGGTAAACACTTGGACAATTGCTTTCCTTTATCAATATATCAAAAATATAAGTCAGTGGTATCAAAGGGCATGGGAAGGTAAATTAGGTAAATTCAGCTGCAATAGTAAACTTTTTGTCCCTACAGTGAACAGCAGAACTTCAGAACCAAACACTCTAAAGATTGTAAATTGATTTGAAAAACAACCAGGAGAGAGAGATGGAAAAACACATAAAGGATTATAGTAGCAGCAACAAAAACACGAGTAATCTCTGCAAAGACATTTTATTTGAGGTTTTGAATGTTATCACTGAATATTGGTGCAGTCTTATTAAGACTTGTGCTATCTGCCATGCTTGTGAACATATCAAGCATTTGTGTGGGCTTAGTCTCTTTTCAGTTGTTTTGGTGTGGGTTTCTTTGCAAAGACTTGTCCATTGAAGCTAAATATCTACTGCTTTCTGGCAATATCCCTTTGATTGGCTGTATGTGTGCATGTGAATCCCTGTATACAAAGATAGTGAGTGACTTAAGGCGTCTCTATTTTGGGGTTTTCATGTATATCATTACTTCTGTGTTTTTTTCCAACAGTTTAATATTTCAAAAGTTTTCTAGTGGAGACCCTGATACTAAGGATAATTCAGTGGGAATTCAGCTGCTGGGAATTGTTCTAGCTAACAATTTGCCACCCTTTGACCCAAAGTGTGAAATAGATCGTGCCAGGTGAGAAATGCAGTTTTTTGTGAATGATCTTGAAAAAAATCTTAAACCAAAGAGAGCAAGTTTAATTTATCAACAGGAGGTGTAGGAGCTTGTTCTTTGGAATCCTTTGCTGTTATCTGGCAAATAATATTTCCCAGATAGATAGATAGATAGATAAAAAATAATGCTTTCCTATCTACAAATTGCAGGCCACATTTATTTTGGAAAGTATCTAGAAGGTTGTACACTTTTTTACAGTGGGTGCCAGGGTTGCAGTTTTGTGGAAATTCATAGAGTCAGGAACTGCTAAAGCAGAGATTTGAGACACTGCAAGTGGAAAATGCATTTGTACTGTATTCAGCTCTTCTGAAAGCAGTCACTATGACTGTAGGCAGCTCATATGAATTTTTTGCTTCAGTTTAAATTTCTGTGCTTGAGTAGTGGCTTACAGCAGGTCTGTCTTTTGTGCTAGGTATTTTCAAGCTTTGACCAGCAACATGGGCTTGCTAAAGTATAGAGAAGTTTATGCAGCTGCAGCAGAAGTTTTGGGACTTGCTCTTCAATACATTGCTGAGAGAGAAAATGTAAGTGAACTGTATTTTGTGTTTGACCTTTCCTGTCTTAATTTTATGTTGATCTTTTATATGACTACTCAATTCATATTCAAAAATTAATGTGTTTAAACCTCAGCAGCCTTTATCCAACAGAATAATTAAAAATTCAAACTACTGACTCAACAGGAAAAGAATTTGAGGGCAGACTAAGTGCAAAGTTTTTGCCTTGCTCTTTTAGAGCTGACAGTGAATGATGTCTTTTTGAGTCTTTGTTCAGCTTTTGCCAGCCAGCAACACTAGTGCAGTATGTTTTAAAGTTGGGGGTTTTAAGAGGAAAAGAAAAGCAGGTTGGGAGGTTTGAAGCTACCTTTTGAATAACTGTATCTGAGACCAGTTATTTTATAGGTAGTGGATAAGGTGAATGCAAAACTGTTACTCACCAAATCCTACAGTGCTAGAACTGAGAGATTGTGCTTGGTGATCACAGAAGTCAATTTGACACATGTGCTAGAAGTAATTCTCTACACAATAGTTTGGGAACTTCTGGCATTTGTTGCCAGAAGAGGTGCTGGGGGTAAGCAGATCAGCAGGTTCAAAGGGAAATTAGGTAAATTCATGCACAAAAAATGTCACGGACTGGTTCTAAATACAGCAGACAGCAATGTACACTCAAAGATCCACTCAAATCTAATGACAAATGTATGTTGGGTTGTATAAGAGAAAGAGGACAAAACGCAGCCATGGTCATGTGTTCCCCCTGAATATAATTCTGTAACTGCGGTTGGAGACAAAAATACCAAGTTGTTGGCCAAGTGGAGTATTAGCCTGACCTTGTAGGTTATTCTTCTTTCCTTATTATCCTTGCTTCTTTCCCCACTTATTGGCATTCTGGTTGTTCTTTCACAGTGTGTAGAGCATATTTCATAAAGCTTTGTTAAGTCTTTGTCAGTCTTTCAAGTTCCATTATAAGCAGTGTTTTGAATAAATGAGCAAAGATGGTGTAAGTTTTATCCTGAACAAGGCTTATTCCTTTGATGTTCGTTACAGGTTGCTGGTTGTTTTTTACCTTTTTACATTCATTAGTTGGAATTCTTCTGTACTGAGGAGCTGTTTATTATTATATAAGCACACTAAGCAACTTGTACTACACAATTAAGGTGTTCCAAACCAGTGAAAGGAAGCTCACAGATATATTTTTTAAGTAGCAGTCATGTGTTTTAGCCAGGCAGAGCTGTACAGGACCCATGAAGCACCATAAAGGTTAAGATGAGTTGGCTGGCTCTTGCCTAGTGAAATGCACGAGAATCAAACAGTATAGCACTAAAACCATGTTTCATTAAGGTGGTTATGATTTTCATGGGTAACCTGGTTGTACTGTCTTTCTCATTTTCAGGTACTTGAAGATCCAGTTTATGATTGTGTTATAAAACAACTGAAGCATCATCAGAACACACAACATGATAAGTTTATTCAATGCTTGAATAAAGTTGTTAAGCATTTTCCACCTCTTGCTGACAGGTACATCATGATTTATGTGGTATGTTGACTGTAAATATAGAGGAATAATAGAGAATAACTTGCTTTTCTTTGTGGGCTTCTGGTTATGTTAAGGTTTATGAATGCAGTATTCTTTTTGATACCTAAACTTCATGGTGTGATGAAAACCTATTGTCTGGAAGTAATAATGTGCCGGGCTGAAGAAATTCCTGATCTCCACTTGCAGTTAAGGAGTAAAGACTTTATCCAGATCATGAATCATAGGTAAGTAGTCATGTGATTATGATGGTAGTTCAAGTTTCTTGATAACATTTTCTTTGCTGCCCACAACATTTTTACATTCAGAAGCATTTATAATTCCCCTTCACTTCATTGTTCCCCAAATTTGAGCTGATGTAATCTGGGAGTTGAGATGGTTAGCTCATTGTGAAAAATGAACAAACACCTCTAAAATGGTCTTAGGGTGAAACACCAGTGGAATGTCAATTTCTGCAGTTTGTATTAGTTTATTTATATTCTTACTCTTAGACTGAGTGCAAAAGCATTTACCTAAAACCCTTTATGAAACACTAAATATTGTTAAAACATAAACCAATCTTCTCGTTCTGTATGTAGCAGTGATGAGAAAAGCAATGTAACTGGGCTTTTTTTTTTTAACTCTCTTCTTCTAGGGATGATGAAAGACAAAGGGTTTGTTTGGATATAGTGCATAAGATGCTGTCTAAATTAAAACCACTGGAACTTAAAGAGCTTCTGCCTGGAGTGACAGGGTTCATTTCTCACCCTTCTGTAATATGCCGACAGCGCATGTATGATATCCTGATGTGGATTTATGATAATTACAGGTATGTGTTCATTGCAGATGTTGTCTTTCAGTGGTTTGTCACAGGCAGAGTGGAAGTGTTTGTAATGGTCTTCCAATTTCATGTCCCTTGGTGAGAGATTTTTCCAGTTGTCAGAAGAATATAGTCTGTGATTTGCCTAACTGGCTCTGGCCTTCAGTAACAATTTCATCACTTCCAGTAAGGGATAAATACTTGGACCAGAACTAGGATTTTACATCACCACAACAGAATGGCGTAAGGGGTCTGAACTTTGATGCTCCAGCTTTTTTTCTTGTTGCTGGAATTTGTAACTAGTGAAAATTATACATTAAAGAAAATTATATAAAGGCACATGAGCGTTATCTGGATCACTTAGATCTGGTAGTATAAAGATGGTCTTTCTGCTTAATCCCTTAAAATAGGGAACAGGTGTACTCAGTTTGACAAGTGGGTTGCTATTGAATTATCTAACTTGGTTGTGGTTTATGTGTGTTTTTCCAAGAAAACTCTTGAATGAACATTTATTGCAAAGAAAAAATACAGCCAGTCTTTACTCTAGCATCACTTGTGAAAAGCATTCTCTGCCTGTTTTTTTCAGATTCAACCTTGCAAACTTCATAATAAATACCTAGCATATTAATTAGCTTATTAGATAATTTATTTTATTAGTAGTGGAGATATAAGGCATTTTTGGCAAGAAGACTTCATGTTATGTGTTGTTATGCCAAGTTGAGTTTTTTATCAGAGGGCATATTCCTCCTTTTTGTCCCACCATCCTCATCCTCTCATTTTGCTATGGATTATTTGAGAGAATTCATTAAGAGATATTTTTCTCCCACCATCAGTGATCCAGAAAGTCAAGCAGATGATGATTCTCGGGAGATACTCAAAGTGGCAAAAGAAATACTGCTTCAAGGCCTGATTGATGAGAATGCTGAACTGCAGTGAGTAAAGAGTGCTGTGACAACTGTCTGAAATAAAAATACCATACCTCAATTTCTCTTACTTTGTATAGCAAGAGAGTTGATCCTTAGAGGTTTTTGTAAGTATTTCAATATAAAAGAGTAACACTGAGATAATACTATTTATTTTTCTTCCAATAGTTAATTTATAAAATTTTGTTTCATAGTGGTACATCAAGTGTAAGTGAAGCATTTTAATGAATTTTTAAGCTGTGGTGAGGTTGTTTCATTATGCTAAACCTAATTCTGCATTAATGTTCTAGAGTTTTTGAACAAGGAGGACCCTGCTATACACGAGGGCACAACAGTAGATTAAGTGTTGGATTTTTAAAAATTCTTTTGATGAAGCAAAAGATGAAAGAGGACATCTTGGTGCTTTTCCATCCATAGCACTTCTCAAAAGGAAAAAACTTGACAGAAATAATTTTTTCAGAGTTAACCTTTTATACAAGGCATAGAACATGATAAATGAATGAGGAATTCAGTGTAATTCAATGCAAGATTAATGGCATGAAAGTGTTGGTTTAAGGCCTTAACAGCTTATTGTTTTGGAGTTTTTTGCTGGTGGGTTTGGGGTTTTTTCCCTTTTGAACTTGTTTTTTTAGAAGTCAGTGGTGGGAGGTGGTTCTGTTTGAAAATAACCAATAATAACTTTATTCTTTACCTCTACAGGTTAATTGTTAGGAACTTTTGGAGTCATGAGACAAGGCTGCCCACAAATACTCTTGACCGCATGCTGTCATTGTTAAGTTCTTTCTATTCCACCAAGATTGAAACACATTACTTGAGTCTAATCACAAATTTTCTGCTTGAAATGACTAGCAAGAGCCCAGATTATTCCAGGAAAATATTTGAGCATCCACTGTCTGAATGCAAATTTCAGGTGAATTGTACTGTGTTGTCCTGTTCGCAATATGTGACAAATTCTTTAATGTAGTTATGACTTAAAGAAGAATGGCATAATGAAGGAGATTTTTCAAAGTGTTTTGTGCTCCAAAGTTAACAGGTGCAGCAGTTATGAGTTGTGCACAGTATCAGAAGTTTAATGATTTTTTGGGGGCAATAATTGTACTTTCTTTTAAAAAATGTATATTCGATTAAAGTAATATGCCAGGAATAGCTGATTTGTAGAGTACTGAAATGCTAAAAAAGAGGGTAGCAGAGAAAAGCAGCATCAACTGGAGAAATACTGTCAAGAGACAGGAGTACTGGTGCAAGAGCTGTAAATCAGTCCTCAGCTGACCAGTCCAAGTTAATGAGCTTTTTTTGCTGAGCTGTGGAGAACTTCTACATGTTTGTGGTTTGTTGGGGTTACTGTTATATATAGTCAAATTCTGCCCCTATACGTGGGAGGGTGTTTTGATTTCTGGACTGTAATTTCTGCCGTCCTGCTCAATGAAGAAATGCAGAAAGCCTCCATCTTTACTGTTCTACTTAAAATCTTTCTTTGTTCATAGGACTTTGTAGTTGACTCCAGCTGGCGTTACCGAAGCACTGTGCTCACACCCATGTTTGTGGAGACTCAGGCTTCTCCAAGTACCCACAGGAATTTGTCACAGGAAAGATCCCTTTCTCCTTCTGGGTCAGTCCGTGGGCAAGTGAGGGCTACCCAAAGGCAGTATGAATTTACACCTACACAGCATGGCAGTAAGTCCAGAACAGTGTTTTCTGAAATGTTCTTTTTTGCTGTAGGAATCATGTAATTTCTGTTGCATATAACTTCTTAATGTAAAAGTATAAATATGTTTAGTTTAGTATTTTGTTTTCCAGGGCTTTTTTTTTGTGTGGTATGAGAAAAAAAAAATCACATTTTTATTATTCTCATACATATTTTATGTTCTGCCTAATGTAAAACAAACACTGTCTTGCCTAGCAGCTTGAAATCTGTTCTGCACTTAAACACTAGGAAATTATATTTTTGGTAGAGAAAAAATACCTGCCTCAGAGATGTTTTCACTTTATTTATATCTGAGTATGTTAGAGCTTTTTGGTGATTTCTTGTTCCAGGTGGTAGAAGTTCTTTTAATTGGCTAACTGGAAGTAGCATTGACACACTGGCAGAGTATGCAGTTCCTTCATCCTCTGAATCCTTGTCTTCATCCATGCTGTTGGTTAGCAAAAGGAGTGAAAAACTTAAACAAGCAACCTTTAAACCAGTGGGGCCAGATTTTGGGAAGAAAAGGTTGGGTTTGCCTGGAGATGAAGTGGACAGCAAAACTAAAGGTCTGTAAGCCTTACTGTGCAATTTCCATGCAATTAGTATGCTTTTATAAACCATCCTTGTCAGTTATTTGGCTGGCAGTCCATTGTCTTTGAGACAGCCCAATTGAGGTTCACCTTGAGAGATTTTGTTTCCAGGAGTGTGTGATGATACGTGACATGTGACAAAAAGCTCGACTGTGCTAGGAATTGTAGAATTATATGTTGTTCATTGAAAGAACTGGCTGGATGAGAAACCAGTCAGTGTGATCTCTGCATTCCTACCTCTCCCTCAGAGGATCACAGCATGAATATCAGACAGTTCTGACCCTTCTGTTTTGAATTTAACTCTTTAAAGAAATGTCTTTAAACGTATTTTCTAAACCATTTCAACTGTGCTGACCTGATCTCCAACATTTTACAATTTGTCATGAGAAGTCCTTGTTTTTCTGAGAATGCTCCTTCTTCCACTCAGTAAATGAGTGAAAAATATCAGTACTGCTCTGAAGTGACTTAGGATCCTTCTCCCTCTTTAACCCTTGTCTACATTGCCATTAAAATTTTGACCAAGAGGATGACATTAGAAGTTCATGCATAGAGCTATAAAGATGAACCTTTTCAGTACCTGAGAGGTGTTTCAGGGCAGTTATGACTAATAGACTGCAGTTCATGCAGAACTACAGAATAGAGAGGTCAGTCTACCTTCTAGTTAGTCCCTGGTCTTCTACCCTGGAGAATACCAGTTACAGTGGTATATTTTTGTTTCCTCACTCTCCTTTTCTAGGAAGTGGACTGAGCTGACAGTCAGTTAAATGGCCTTTCCCCATGACTGTCCTGAGCAGGAGTTGATCCAGTGGCAGTTCTATAGTAATACTTTAGAAATACAGTACAATATCCTTACTAAACAATATTTTAATATCTTTTAGCACCCCTATATTTAGGGAGTTATATACTTTCTGGAATATAGTGCAAATGCCATATGTGCCTTTGAGAGTTTAAAATAAATCTGGCAAATGGAGCATATTTGTTCATGACTTTTAGGGTCTTCCCCTGTACAATAGTTTGATCTTTATACCTCATCCATACGCCTAAAGTCTCTATATAAATGCTTATAATCTCCTAAGAGCAACTTAATTTTTTGTTATTGGCTAGCTTGTTGAAAGGCTTTGTATTTACTTGCTGGTAAATACAAAGATGATGTTTATTTTTATACGATGCTTTTGCCTTAAATGTGAAAGGAAAAGCTGTGGACATGGTCATATGTTCCTTAGGTATGGAAGAAAGAACAGAAATTCTAAGACTGCGGAGACGTTTCTTGAAGGACCAAGACAAGCTCAGTCTGATTTATGCCAGAAAAAGTCTGGCTGAACAGAAAAGAGAAAAGGTTAGTCAATCCAAGGTTTAAAACTTCAAGTCTCAATGCATTTGCAGTCTTGTACTTCATCTCTTGTAGTAACTTTGTGAAGAAAGGGTAGGTGTAAGGTACTGGTCGCTACTTTAAGAGCTTTAGAAGGTTTAATTTGGAAACAATCCTATTTATGGCCCTAAAGCTAAGTGATGTTATTTAGCATGGGTGAGAAAAGAGCTGGATGATAACACTTCCAGTCTACCACTTAAAATGCATGAAATGATTTTATGTGATGGGAGTTCCTAGCAGTTATTGGGAAATCCTTTACGGTTGTCATTCTGGAAACTAGGAGCATTAGTGCTATAATACACTGCAGAAATTGTATGAGAACATTATCTAGTGTCTGAAGGTGAACTCAAAAATGTGATACAGCTGATGGACTACCTAGAACTGGTTTGAACTTATAACCTGAAGGAATGTCAGTAATAATCATTTGCTGAGTGTTTCTCAAGGCCAGAAACTTACTACTTTGTGGGTTTTCTGGTTGTGTTATGTACCTGCAATAAATCTAAGTGGTTTTAAGCTCTGCAGCAGTTTTTCAGACTTTCCTGTTACTAAAAATAGCAGGCATTATCATCATAAATGATAGCATTTTGTCCCAAGAGGGTAAATCCAGGATTGAGAGCTACCAGTTTGAGACACTCCTGTAATACTCTGCAGATGCAGACAACTGTGTAAGAAGAACTTATGTCTGGAAGAACCACACAAGCATCTATTTTAGCCCATTCATGTTTACTTGCAGGCTAAAGGTACCATTTCCTCCCACCCAGCAAGAGAGAACCTGTAAATGTGTTCTGTATGGCAGTCCAAAATACAACCAACAAAATCCCCTGTCTTTTAAACACTTCCACTGATGGTGTTTCCTCCACTTCTGTGGGAGGCTTCTTCGGTGAAAAAATTTTCATAATATCTAATGTAAACCTCTCCTGGCGCAGCTTGAGGCCATTTCCTAACCATATTTTTACATGATTAATGCATTTCAGGAGATAAAATCTGAGCTGAAGATGAAGTATGATGCCCAGGTTACTTTGTACAGAAGTTACCGAGTGGGAGACCTTCCTGACATCCAGATTGAGTACTGCAGTCTCGTTGCCCCTCTGCAGGGCCTTGCCCAGGTCTGTCTGCTTTTCCAAGGTCGCTTGTGGGGTTTGCTGGTCCTGCAGGGAAAGTGTCATGTAGCTGGGTAACCACTTCAAAAATTGATTTGTAGCTTTGCAGTCAACCACTGTGATACAAATTTAAAGATTCTGTTTTCAGAGGGCGTGTATCTCCTACCCCTGTGCTGGTGCAGTGCTCAGAGAAGAGGCTTTGTTGCTTGCCTCACCTGAGCAGTTGAGGACTGGATAGATCAGCTGTTGTCCATTTCCTGCAGGTTCCTCTGCTTGAGAAACAGATGGTGCTCTCTGCAGACATTATTGCAAAGGACTTCTCACTGTTTAGTAACAAAACAGCCATTTCGCTTTTATTATATGTCTGTCATAGACTTGTAAAGTCTATGACAGATGAACACACAAATGAGCTTAGTGTGACTAAGACTGGACTCAGACTCCTCAGTAAAGCTGATCTAATATTCCTTTTCTTACATGAGAGGGGTAGAAACTATAGACTGAACTGAGCAGCAGACTGAATCTCATTTTACAGCCTTTGGGAAGTCACAGTCTTCCTGATTACATTTGTAATTCATTACTTTTGATAGTCCCTTATCTCTCTGTAAAGGACAGAAGTAGCACACTCACAAGTGGAGTGTCAGATAAAGAGTTAGACCAAATTCCAGACCCATGATAGACCAAGATGCACAGGATTGTTACACACACAAATGTGTTTCTGGATTGAAAAAATGCCTTTAAATCTCAGATTAAACTCTCTGTCCATACAGACAGTCTGTCCTTCAGTTAACTGCCTCAATTTTTAGGACTTGGTCTCCTCACACATTGATGTATTCTTTTTTCCCTAAAACTCACTTCATGAACTGTAGTATCCATATGATATCTAACATGATATTGGGTATCTGGTTCCTGTAATGAGAGTTGTGAGTTTGTGAAAATTGCAAATTCCATCCTCTCCACTGACACTGTGGCGTGAAAATCTGCATTGCCTTGGAGTTTCTTTAAATAGAAGAATTAAAATAGTGTTAGAATGGGTAGTACAGTACTTCCCAGCACAGGTAAGATGCATGCCAGACTAAATAGTCCACTCCCAGAGAGTGCCTAGGGATTAGGTACAGGGTGGGTCATGTCTTTTAATTTTATTTAACAGTCTGTTGTGTCACAGCAAAGTTCAGTGACCTTACTGTTTTTATTGTAATTCACAGAAAGATCCAACATTTGCCAAACAACTTTTCAGCAGTTTGTTTAGTGGAATTTTTCATGAGGTCAAAAAATCTAAAAACCCTTCTGAGAAAAACACCATTGTCCAGAAGCTGCTGAACGACTTCAATAATTTCCTCAGTATGAGCCTGTCATACTTTCCACCCTTCATTGCGTGCATCCAGGTAAATCCTGATAACATGGCATGGAAGTAACTGGATATAATGTCTCTGAATGTGTGATAAACCCAGGGTAGTGAAGGTCAAATACTGTCACTGAAGTTTAGACGACAGAGATGGAAGGAGAATTGTTAACCAAATGGGTATTTCAAGTGACACTTAAGGTGAACGAGGTAGCTCATACCTATGAACTGATTTTTCAAGGTTTCTACATTTCTGATCTCTAGAGTTTGAGTCACCTTTTAATGTTCTAATTGCATCAGTAACAAGAAGAGGTTTGATTACAAATGAAAGCTATTTCAATTGAAGTGGGAATTGAGAACAATTGAAAGGGTTCTGTGGGTGTTGTGCTTATCTTCCTGTTTCTGGGAAGTGCTTACTGAGGAATTCTTTGATGTCTTGAGGATATCAGTAGCTGTCAGACCGTTTGTTGTTAGTCTCTCTTGTTTATTTTTTTCAAATTAGTCCCCTGAAGTAGTTGTCTGGGGATTTTCAGTAATGAAGGAAGGGCTCACCAGAGGATGAGTGGGTGCACCACAGTTGTTTCAGTGGAGAGGAAACACGAGCCTTTCTGTTATGAGAATATACTGACCTGGAATAGATTGTGAATTTTAACCCAGTCTTTTAACCCAGTTTTCAGAGAGATAAAAAAACCTTGTCCCAGCACCTGTTAAATACCCACTGTCACCGTATTTAATGATTCTTATCAACTGTATTGATGTTGTGATTCCTGGCTCTCAAAGGAATCTCTTTTTCAGTGGCAGCTGATGGTTTCTTTTTTGTTATGGAAATTTAAATACTTTGTGACAGTAGGTATCCTTCCAAATACAAGAGAACCATCTAGTTTGAACTAGCTTTGTAAACAGAGAGAAACCTTGCTTCTTAGTACTTGTAATTACACATCTGAAAAAATGTGATTTCTTGTTTACTTTTTTTCTGTGCAGCTGCGTAAAAGGTCAAATACTATGGGGATTTTTCTGGGCTGGCTTGGTATTTTTTGAGCCAGCATCTCACAATAGCTATCTGTTAATATTCCCTCTTGACATTGCATTTGTTGGTTCCGTCTTGATGATATTTATTTGTGTTGAATTATGCTGTCTAGACCCTGCTAATAACACTGTTGAATTAGGCTACTTTTTTTTTCTGAATAGACATCAAATGGAGACTCAAGAAGTAGGTAAATTCAATTTCATCAAAAATACAGACTTTGTAAGAGCAATAAGAGCATCTCCTTGCCATCCTCATCAATAACAAAAGTACAATATCATGAAGTCCAAACAGCCTGCAAGCACTGAAAGGAAGTTTTTTCCCAGTAGGGAACTGAGTTCACATTGACCAAGAAAGCAGCCTGGGAGAGTGTGAGCAAGAGCACAGCAGTGTCAGGGCTTTCATTTTTGACTCACACATGTGGGTCCTAGTGGCTTGGCCATTTGGAAGTACAGCTTTTCTTTCCTGTATACCAACGGCATAATAAATACTGGCTGGTTTCAGAAAGGCTTCCTGCTTTACAGTTTCCTTCTAGTTTTTTGACTTATTAATCTTCTACAGGTTCATGTCCCATCAGGAGAGTAGCTTGGTGGGTTAAAAGAGCTGGTTTTGTCTAGACATATAAAGTTAAAATTGATTATGAAGCTCTGGGATTCACTTTAGGGTAGATTAAGGACCAACTGAAATACTAAAAGAGTTAACTACATGACAGAAGTTTACATAGCCTCCAAAGAGATGCTTGGCCTCTGAATATAATTGCCTTAGAAATGTTTTAGCTGCCAGGCCAGCTTGGATGCCATTCTCCCTAATCTTTGAACATGTAATTCAGATAGACAGTGTTCATTGCATATGGAGCAGGGGACATTTCCTCTGCTTTGAGAAGATAAGTGATCAAATAGTCACCAAAATGCACTAAATAAAAAGATACCTCCTTTGATGTGGGATGATGTCTGTAAATTGTAAGTTTGGGAGGATATTCATTCTTGGCACATACTCTTACATTTGCACAGTTCTCACCCTTTTTCCTGTAGTATGAGAAAGGGCTTTTGGTCTTGCCTTACCAAAGTTGTTCTTAAGGTTTTAGATTTTTGTGCAGTCGTCACTGTGTTCCTGATGTAACCCCTAAAAGCTGGCAGTCAAGGAAAGTGTGTGGAGCATGTATGCAGCTAATTGAAATTGCCTTAATAGTAGTTGAAATATATATGCTAACCCTTCATTGGGATCTGACTGGTCTGTAACTCAGGAAGCTACAAGAGGCTGTGCGTTTTTTGAATCCCAACTCTACAAGTTGTGTCATGAGTTTGCTTATGCCAGATGCCTCTTCTGTAATTTTTGTAGTGGTTGTCATTTATCAAAGAAGTGTAACTTGGTTGTTCTCAGTCTCCTGTTGCAATTTCCAAACAGTGGTTTCTTTTCATATGGTATCCCTGAACATGCTGTGTTGCAAGAATCTGATTTTAATTTTTATTCTAAAATGTGGTGCTGCTTCTTGTAATGAAAGCTATACTGCACCTCTTCCATTTTGTGAATTTTTTTCTTCTTGATTAATTTACCTGTATTTAAAATAGTGATTTAAGTATTAAAAAAAAAAAAAAAAAAAAAAAAAAAAAAAAAAAAAAAAAGCTTCAAGTAGACAAGAATGTTTATCCCTGAAGAAGAGATTATTCCATAGTTGGACTAATGTTAAATATGCTAAAGAGAAATATTGTCATGTCTTTAAATCAGGTAGGGGTAGATGAGTGCAGTACTTGGAGTCTAACAGGAAGCTGTGATGTGCTCAGACTGGCTGAGTGTGTGGGTAGAAAGCCTCCAGCTCAGAGATGACTTCCTGGTAAATCTGTAAATCGTGCCTTTGGCTTATGCAGGAATGCACCACTGAACAGGCAAAGTGAAGCACAGCTGCTGTGTAGCAGGCAATATCCTGCCAACAGACAGAAGGAAAAGTTCAGCCTGTGATTCTGTGCAGAGAGTTGTCCCATGTCTTGGAGCCAGTGTATATGGGGTTACTCTGTACTATTCTCGGTCCAAAGAGCAACAGCACAGAAGGAAAAGATTCCAATTTTCCCTGGGTTGGGAACTTCTGGAGGCCTAATGGCTTATTTCCATTTTACAGCTTACTGTATAAGAAAAAGGATACCAAATCTGTATAGTTTTACACCAAGTACATACCTGTTGTTTTGTTTTCCAGGAAATGAGTTACCAGCACAGAGAGCTACTGGAACTGGACTCAGCCAATGTGAGCACGAGCTGCCTTGCAAGTTTGCAGCAGCCCATGGGCATCCTTCTCCTGGAGCGTGCCCTGATGGCTCTGTCCCCTGCAGAGGAGCCCCCGTCCAAAAGGATGCGTGGCAGGACAGAGCTGCCCCCAGATGTGATCAGATGGATTGAACTTGCCAAGTAAATTCTTGTTTGAGACAGTTTACTCCCACTTAGGTTTGCCCTGTGAAGAACTCTGCTTTTATGGCTTGTGGGATTTCTTTTTTAGTCTTTCTGTCTTTTAGAACTAGATATGCTTTTAATTTTTTCTCAGTTAATACTGTCAGTGAGAGCAATTAGACTTTAAAACTGTGCACTCTTCTGATGCTGTCAGATGCTGCTGAAAAACATCTTGCTCACAGCTTTTCAACTGCAGCAGTTTGCATAGTTCAGCTATTACCCTACAAGATGAAGTTTATGTAGTTAAGTATGTATTTCTGATCATACATAGAAAATACTTACTAAAAATTTACTATTTCAAGCTGGTAGTATTACTGCTTATTGAATTTATTATTTTTTTTAGATAGCCTCTGCTTGCATTGATATACATCTGCTGAGCTATTTGAAAGATTTCTCTTTTCAATTTTACTAGGCTCTACAGATCCCTTGGGGATTATGATGCCCTCCGTGGCATTTTCAGTGGTAAGATTGGGACTAAGGAAATTACACAGAAAGCTTTGTTGGCAGAAGCAAGGAATGATTATGCTGAAGCAGCTCAATATTATGATAAGGTAAAATTACAACACAGTATTTTTGTTTTGTAATTCTCTCATGACTTAAAACTAATCAAATTAGAAAAAAGTGCAATTATCTGGGCAGACAAATAAAAGCACATGGGCACACTGCAACCCTGAGAGAGCAAATTGCATGTGTTCATGGCATGAGTTGCAGTGGGTAAAAATGAAGACAGATCTCTAACCTTCTTTTAAAATGTTCACTCTTCAAAAATGTAGGTTTTCTGAAGATAGCTACCTGAAATTAATTTATGTTTAAACACTGCCAAGCTTGAATTTTCTGCATTTAATGTTGCTGTCACACTCTGGTAAATGGATAGATATTTTTCTGAGAATTAATGACAGCTAAGTTGCTCATGACTTAGAATTGAAACAGGTTCTTGGCTGGAATCTGGCACTATTCTCTTTCAAATTCATTCCCTAGGCACTCTCCCAAGAAGACTGGCAAGATGGAGAGCCAACAGAAGCAGAGAAGGACTTCTGGGAACTTGCATCTCTGGAATGCTATGACCACCTCACAATGTGGAAGTCTCTGGAGTATTGTGCTACTGTTAACATTGATAGTGGAAAACCTCCAGACCTAAGCAAAACATGGAATGATCCATTTTTTCAGGTTTTTAGAAATTATTTCATTGGTACTGCATCATTTTTATCTCTGCAGGGATGTCCTACAATATTGAGATTATGGGTGAAAATCAATTACATTATTTGGGTTACTTTATTATGGAAAATAGTGGAG
The DNA here is from genome assembly GCF_035770615.1 of Melospiza melodia melodia. Lineage (NCBI taxonomy): Eukaryota > Metazoa > Chordata > Aves > Passeriformes > Passerellidae > Melospiza > Melospiza melodia. The sequence continues at coordinate 131,787,153 of NC_086194.1, read as the reverse complement.
AGTACAATATATTTTAAAAATTGAAACAATCACTTCTGCTTGCTCATTTTGATGTTTAATTTTTACCTCAAGTCTGTGGCAGATCCCACAGGACTAGCTTTATTGTCTCCTTCCTTTTGCAACTCTTTTTTGTTTCTTTTCTCACTTATATTTTTTCCTATTTTAAGAGTTACCAAAGCATGGATTTTGAAACTGGTAAAATTTACTAACAACTTCTTGAGCTGTAGGAAAAGGCTGCTTTGATTTGTTAGCAAATAGGAATTTGTCAAAAGCGAAAATATCTTCTAAAAAATTCAATTTTTTTTCATTTATTTGATTTGCCACTGATAACAAAAAAAATTAATCATCTGTTATTCCATTCCAAGAAATAAAGACTGTGTTCTCACTTTGTAGGAGACATATCTGCCCTATATAATACGCAGTAAGTTGAAGTTACTGCTCAGTGGAGAGAATGACCAGACTTTGCTAACCTTTATTGATGAGGCAATGAAGACAGAACAGAAGAAAGCCATTATAGAAATGCACTACAGCCAAGAACTCAGTCTCCTGTACATCCTGCAAGATGATTTTGACAGAGCCAAATATTACATTAGCAATGGCATGCAGATCTTCATGCAGGTAATAATGTCTTCCATCTCTGGTATGGCTTTTTTGTGTAAACTGGAACAATGAAACTGCTGTTGCTATTACTGCTGCTAGATAATGCTCTCAAGAGGAACACTCAGTGCCTTCTGTGTCAGGTGACAAAACTTCTTTTAAATTCACGCTTACAATGATAAAAGGTGAGCGAGCCAGTGGAGTGCATTCTTCTGTTTTAGTTTGTTCTGTTTTGCTGATTTTTATCTTTTATACATTTTCAGAGTAATTGTTTGTGCAGACAATAAAAATTTTATTTTGTTCATCTTTTCAGGGGCTTCCTGTCCCCAGAACAAGCTTACAAAGAGTGTTGCATTGGGAAGTTACAAATTCTATCCATTACTGAGTTTTGATTAGACTGTAGGTCTTTGCTCAAACCTAGGATAGGAATTGCAGCCAGAATATGCCTCTGTTCTTGTCCAAAGCAGAGTTGCTCTCTGATTATCAGCTATTAAATTACTTGTAAGAGGTTGGGTTCTAAAGCATAACATACAAAAGCATCAGATCAATAATTTGTAGGGCACTGAAAAGAACCATGCTTTAAATCCTGTCTTTCATTCTCTCCCTGTCTTTTCAGAGCTACTCCAGCATTGATTCCTTGTTATATCGAAGTCGAATGACCAAACTGCAGTCTGTACAAGCTTTGACAGAAATACAGGATTTTATCAATTTTATGACCAAAAGAAGTAAAGTTTTTTGTTTGTTTTTTTTTTTTTTTTTTCCTCAAGCAATTTTCCTTTTGTATTCAGTAATTGTGATTTCCTAAACTTTGAATTTCTGGACTGCTGTTTGAAGAAGCATAAGTCTGGAATTAGTTCTTACTGTCTTCTTGACAGTAAGACCTATTACAGTTTTGTAAGATAGGATTGAACATAACTGTGTTCTGTTGCAAAGTTTAATTAGCATAACTCTCATGATAAGAGTTAAGCATCTCTTTTGAAAGTGTCAGTTAAAGTTTTAAGCTAAGCTTTTTTATTGGAGTGACTTTTGGTAGTAAATAGCAGTTAACAGAGATGAAAAAATGGGTGTGGTATAGAAGTTGCACCTCTTGACATAGCCCTGAAGTAGACATTTATGTGCATAAACCAAATTAGATATTAAATTTAGTTAACATTTCCATCATGTTCCAGCATGTTCATATATGGAAAGGAAACTACCTGGTGGTGATCTCCAGTGGCAATTGACACAGATGTCCTTACAGAACCCCTGTGCTTCAGCAATAAACAAAAGTGATATGATGATCATTAAGTAGCATTTTTAGTGCAAGCCCAGAAATGCAAGTGGGTTACTTAATGGCAGCTTTCTGGTTTGAATGTTAGACTATATTTTGTTTAGCCCTTTTTCATGCTGTTTGGCTTCAGATGCATTTGAAATGTTCTCAATTGATTTCTAGGTAACTTAGATTCAGAGGCTTCCCTTAAGAGACTTCTCAGAACTTGGACAAGCAGATATCCAGATGCTAAAATGGATCCTATGAACATCTGGGATGATATCATTACAAATCGGTAAAATTGCATTCTTGGGTTAGCTTAGGTTCTGTCTGCCTGTTTAGTTCCAGGAAGTGCTTTTTCTAATGCTGCTTGTTTTTCTATGGGAGGAGTTTGATCCAATGCATTACTTTTTTTTTCTTTCTTTTTTAACTGTGGTAGTAGTTTTCTCAATATAACTGGGGAGTTTGTGTGACTAACTTGTGGAGAGGAGCAAAAGGAGATTGAGCAATGGCCAGGGAATAAATTTTATTTTGATAGGGAAACATAGATGTTAGTTTAGTCATTTTCTTGCATCACTGGCTATATACACTGTGTAAGCTGGCCCATTTCAGCAGCCCTTAAACATATTCACTTTTACAATTGAGTAGATTAGCTGCATTTAGCTCAATGCAGCACCACCCAAAAGGCCAATCAGTTATGAATAAAAATACTTGGGCAGTTCCAAAATTAGGGAGCATACAAAACAAGCCCAGCCCTGTCACTCTCAGTGCCTCACCTGTTTATGGGAAAGTTAATGATCACTGCTTTAATTGGAGACTTCTGTTGTGCAGATGTTGCTAGAAAGAACAAAGGCTCTCTGGAGACTCCTTTGGATTAGCTCTGAAGAAACTGGAATGCTTTTTGAAATTTGAAAGTTTTCTGTCCTTGCCATAGCGTCTGTCTTCGTCCCAATTTATTCTTCCAGTGAAAGTCTAGATTAGTCTTTCTTTCCTGTGTGATAACTTCTTCAGTAGCTCTGCTGATACATACTATGCTGTGTGATTTATTTTGTTATCTCTTGGTGTCAGGAAAGCATGGCTACAGAACAGTTTATTGGAGTTCAGTATTAGGCAGAATACCTGGCATGGCTTACTTTTGAAAAAAGTCTCGAAACATTTATGACTTGAAGGGTTGTCAGGGTTTTAACACTTTATGTGCTTTTTGAAAACCTTGGTCTCACCTTAAATGAGTAACAAAGGATGTGCCAAGTGCCACTTCAGAGTGTAGTGCTGTCCTCTGCTTTGAGTAACAGTCTACTAATGAGATGTGCTATTGAATTAGATAGGACTAGTTGTGGAGTAACAGGATTCAGCATGGCAATTACTTTTCAAAAGGTGAGTGTTGTTGCTGATCTGTCCTGCAACACAGATTTCAGTGCTGGCATGAGTTGATGTGATAAACATTTGAATAGCAGGTTGACATAAAATACAGCCTGGCACTCACACTAAATAATTGAGACTTCTTTTTTTGTTTGCGTGTCTGTGAAGCTGAAATGCAAGTTATGGCTTGGTGAGCTTAGGGACTGTAGCTTGCACAAAGGAACTAACTAACAAAAAATTCCCACCCTGTAATGGACATTTTTCTAACGCTAATCTTGCCAGTACAAGATCCTGAATGCTCTCAGGGTCAACCTGATCCCTGTTGGGAGTGTCCAGTCTCTGAGGCCTGTGTTTAGCCCTGCTAAAGGTGATAGCTTTAGTTTGACTTTTTTTATTAGCTTGGTTTGCTGTTAGGCAGATCAACACTTTGGAACATACATTTCCTTGAATTTATACCAGAGTGATCTATAACCCTTTTGTTGTTGTGCAGGTGTTTCTTTCTTGACAAACTGCAGGAGAAACTTCCCTCAGATCAGGCCAATGACAGTATGGAGGTGGATGGAGAGTACAGTGCTGGTGACCAAATGGAAGTGGATCAACAGGGTGAAAACATTCACTCAATGATTAAAAGCTGCAAATTCAATATGAAAATGAAGATGATAGAAAGTGCCAGGAAACAGGTGAATATACTGTCTGATAGCTTCCAATTTGCTGAGAAAATACAAAGAAAAAGCCGGAAAAGCCTTTTAGGTGGTCTTTGGTTTCCTTTTGCCAGGGCAAACCTTGTCCCTTTTTGACCCTGCAGTCCAGGACATTTTGAAAGCTCAAGAAAGTCAGTTGCACAATGAAAGAAAACAAAAGGATAAATGTTAATTAAAAAGTTGATGATAATTTGTCATTACTGGAAATATGCCTGAAGTCCCCTTTGATCCACAGATGATTTTGGACACTCTAAAAGGCAGATAAAGTATCTGAAATGTTTCAGTCTTTAAAAGAAGGGATGCTTGCAATCAAGCATTATGCTTCTTATTCACAAATAATTTCTTCTGTACAAGCAAACGAATTCTGATTGAATTAGTATAATTTGCTTCAATCAGCAATGCTGGATTTCTTCTTTTTCACTGTTTTCATTACTGATGTTAGTTAACTAAGGAACTAAAGTTAAGTGACTTAGAAATTTTTGGTTGAATCTGGCTGTTGAAATGACTGAAACAGTGTTTTTGATGGTGGGCCTTTGGTGTTTCAAACTTGAGACAAGATGAATAATTAAGTCAAGGTCTCCCATCTTCTGAGATGCTGCAGAAATCTGCAGTCATTTACAAGAGTTTGTTTTAAGCAATCTGATAAGCAAATATAACATTATTGGTTTGTTGACTATTCACTCTTGAAGGAGTAAGTGAAAAATAAAATTTCCTTTTATGTTACTTCCGTGAAACTTCTGATCAAAACACAAACATAAGTGATTTTCTTAATGCTATCTTAAATCAAGTTGTGTTTCCCATATGTGTTTGTATTGTAGAACAGTTAAATGCTTCTTGCAGCTGGAGTGATTTTCTCAGTTGTTTAAACTTCTGTTCTTCTCTTTTGCTATTCAGACTTCTCCATTAGCAGAAATGTGGTTCTGAATATGAGACCCTGCAAGCAGTGAGCATCTCTGCCTTACTGCAACTTTACTTGTGTTACTTAAATCTTCTCATCCCTAATTTGGTTGTGGGCAGGTTTTAGTGCCTCTTCAGATATATGGTCTGAAAATTCTCTTAATGTGCCCACAGAACAGCTTTGCAGTGGCCAAGAAGCTCCTGAAAGACTTGCGCAAGGAAGCCAGGTGGAGGGAGGAGTGGCTGCTGAGGTGGAACTTCGCCTATTGCCGCTTCACTCACAGCAGCAGCCGCAGCCTGAGCTGTCCTGAGCGCCTGCTCTCAGTGCTGAAAACCATCTCCCTGCTTGGTAACAGCCTTTGCTTCTTCACCTTGTTTATTTCACAAAGTTGCTTTGTTGTCCAGTTATCAACTTTTGTTCTTGAATTCCAACAGAAGATACCAAATCTGACTATCTCAGCAAGAACATAACAGCCTTCCGAAACCAGAATCTTCTTCTGGGTACAACGTATCACATCATGGCCAATGCTCTTAGTCAGGATCCAAGGTGTCTTGAGCAAATTGAGAAAGAGAAGGCTGGGAAGATATCACTAATATCAGGAGAAAGCCTTGAGAACCCTAAAAAGGTAAATGAGAGGGGAAGATCCTTTAGTAATTTCAGTGTCATTATTACTACGCATTACTACTTCAGTATGGATACAGAGCATGTGAAACCTGTCTGCTATTAGCAGTTATTTGTCCAGCAACACCAGGTAGAGAAAGGGGGGGGGGGGGGGGGAAGCAAAAAGCAAGGCTGTGATTGCTGTTTCTTCCAGGTTTTGCTCTCCTGGAGTTTGGCATCACTCTAACCTTTCTAAATAGGAGAATGTTATTGTGTTTCTCTGTGCCTGGATTTTGAATGGAGGAGGAAGACACAGTCACAGCATCTGCCTGCACAGTGGTGAGACAAGGCTTGGGATCCTCAAAGAATGCTTTGATTTCAGCTGGACATTTGTGACCTGCTTCATGCCTCCACACTGTTCTCTTTGATAAAGAGATGTTTATAATACTGATACACTTATTTTATCTAGGTAATTTTAATGGAAGAAAAAAGTGGAATTTTTTTAAGGCTGAGCACATGCATGTTGTCTTTGCCTATATTGGGTAGGTGTGCATTTGAAGAATAAAGTCCTAGACTGTGCTGCAACTAAAATTATATTTGCTGTCAGTTGCCCCACATGCTGTGGCATTGACTTCTTGTCTGTCAAATGGATTAAGAATTTGAAGTACCACTGCTGGCTTATATCTACTAATTTCTAAAGCCACCATGAAGACACTTACATATGGAATCGTAGAATGGTTTGTGTTGAAAGGGACCTTAAAGATCATCTAGTTTCATCTAGTTCTGACCCCCTTGCCATTGGCAGGGACACCTTTCGCTAGACCAGGTTGCTCAGAGCTCCATCCAGCCCGGCCTTGAACACATCCAGAGATGGGGTATTCACAACTTCTCTGGGCAACCTGTTCCAGCAGCTCACCACCCTCACAGCAAAGAGCTTCCTCCTAATATCCAATCTAAACCTACTGTCTGTCAGTTTGAAGCAATTGCTCCTTGTTCTACATGTCACTACATGCTCTTGTAAAAAGTCCCTCTCCCTCTTTCTTGCAGGATCACTTCAGGAAATAGGAACAATATTACTGTAAAACAAAAAAAAAATGTTTTTTATTTGTGTTTTATCATTGTTAAATGTAAAGCAGATCAAGAAGAAATTCCTGAAAAAAAGGTTTTAAATTTTCAGGTGTATAGAAATGCAAGCAAAAGCTTGAATTTTGTTTATTAGCTAATTCTTAAGAGCGTTCTTCTTTAGGCAATCTAAAGGATGAGGATAAAAGTTCTTCTGTGTCAGATGAGTAAGACTGTCATACCAGGGATTTCTAAAAGATGAAGAAGCTTAGCCTTATTTTAGCTTACTCTTAAGCAGCACTCTGACCCTGGTAGTCTCCTTCCACCTCCACGACTTTTTAATTTCAGTTGCAGCATTTAGTGTGGCCAGAAGGGCCAGGGAAGGGATTGTCCTGCTGTGCTTGGTAGTGGTGAGGCTCCACCTTGAATCTTGTGTTCAGTTCTGGGCCCCTCACTACAAGAAAAACATTGAGGGGCTGGAGCATGTCCAGAGAAGGGCAGCAGAGCTGGGGAAGGGCCTGGAGCACAGGTCCTGTAAGGAGCAGCTGAGGGAACTGGGACTTTTTAGCCTGGAGAGGAGGAGGCTCAGGGAAGACCTCATTGCTCTCTTCAACCACCTGAAAGGAGATTGTAGTGAGGTGAGAGTTGGTCTCTTCTGCCATGTCCCAAGTGAGAGGGTGAGATAAAATGGCCTTAAGTTGTGCCAGTTAGGTTCAGATTGGATATTAGAATTTTTTATTTTAGTTTTTAATGAAAAAGTGGTGAGGTATTGGAGTAAGTTGTCCGGGTCGGTGGTGGAGTCACCATCTCTGGAAGTGAGGCATCTGGATGTGGCACTTTTAGATATGGTGTCGGGGTAATTGTGGTGGTGCTGAGTTCCCAGTTGGACAGATGATCTTGAAGGTCTCTTTCGACTTTCATGCTTCTGTGATTCTGTAAAGACTCCTGTCAAGTCACCCTTGCATGAGCTGCATTAGAAATATATTGTGAGTATTACTGTATTTATAGTAGAGAAAAAGGCATCAGATTCAAAATAGTTTGATGTATGCTTTTTTAACACAAATTCCAAGTGTAACTGTAGTACAGATGTTGTAGATATGTCTTAATAGGAAAAAAACCTGAAAGTTTTATTACATTTTCTGTTAACTATTTCCAAAAGTTCCAGTAATGTTAACTTTTCTACAGTGACAAAAATTGCACTTAACATATCCAAAGACTAATCTAAGTTTATGTATTCCCATTGAAAATTGTGGAAACTAAAGCCCTGGAAATCACTGCTAGAAATAACATCCCAATTTTTTTCCTTTATATCAGCTGCTCAGAACATCTTAAAACAATTAAAGTTTTATCCACTCAAGACTTGCAACAAAGCTCCAGTTTCAGAAAGGATCGTTCAGTGCTACTTTAGCACTAATGTGTGTTTTTTTCCTCTTATGGTTGGATTTCAGGTGCTGGCAGGTCTGAACAAGAAGGCTTTTCAGTGCTTCAGCAGTGCTGTGAGGAGGTCTGAAGAGGAGGTGCAGTCCTCCTCCGTGGACCACATGGACATGGTGGGAGTTGTGGATGCTTATCTGACTTTGATCAGCTTCTGTGACCAGTATCTGCGCAGGGAAGAGGAAGGCTTGCTTGGTTAGTCAGATTCCTTCTAAGCTTGTGAGGGGTATTATTCAGTGGTCCATCAGCTTTTCCTGTACCCAGGAGGTCTCTGTGAGCAGCACAGCTTGAATTTCAGTGGAGCAGTTTGACCTCCAGTTGAGCATCATTTGTATGCCTTTTTTCACCTCCACTGTTTCTGTAGCTTTGGTACTAGTGGCTCACTTGTAGTCTCACTCTTACTTGTGATAAATATATTATATCCAGCAGCTGCTTCCCTTGTTCCTTCCCAGACCAGAGCAGCCTTGTCTTTAAAGCAGGCAAGATACCAGCAGTGATGCAGCTTCCTGATAAAGCTAATCCTTACAGTCCCCAAGTACATGTGTTGCAGATGTGTGCAGTTCGAACAGATGGGAAGGAGAACAAAGTAAAAATACAAAATACACTTGATAAAAAAATACAGAATTGTAAAGATGAATGTTTCAGATGATCAAAGACGTGGAACAAGTGATGGTGTTTCTGATAATTCTTGTTTAATGTCTCTTGGCAGAAATTAACACTGTGGATCTGCAGCAGTTCCCAGCTATTGTGGTGGAGAAAATGATAAAAGCTTTAAAACTGAATTCCAGAGAAGCCAGGCTGAGATTTCCTAGACTGCTCCAAATAATTGAAAGATATCCAGCAGAGACATTGGGTCTAGTGACACGAGAGGTTAGTTGCTTCAATGTTTCTGCCAGCAAATGTTGCTGTAAATGAAATTTTAAAGGTGGGGGTGGGATACATAGAGAGGTTAGACTGGTAAGTTTTGCTTCAGGGAAATCAGATAAATTTTATGCCATCATTGTTCCTTGTCTTTTCTGTAACTTACTGAGTCTAATTAATGTGGACAGAAAATTTTTCTTGGAAATTTAGCTTTTTATCATTATTCTCATTCCAAATATTTGTTTGAAAGTTGCTGGAGAACAACTGTGGTATGCTTTGTTTTTTTTTCCTTCAGAACAATCTAAATGGTCTGACAAAGGTGGTTAGCATTAGGGTGAGGAATGTATCTTATTCCTGTAGACTGAGTTTCCTGTATGCAGGAAGCCAGCAGCTTTTCCAGTCTCATTCCATGTCATCCAGCTTTCCCTGTCCTTCTTCACATCAGAGATTACTGCAGCTTTGTCTTCCTTTGTATTTCCCACTTCCTTCCTTGTTTCCTTCCTTCCACAACCTGTCTTTCCATTGCCATTCCATGGCAGGATAGCATAAGCCCGCCCTGCTGTGGTGGGACAGATAAGCTGAGACCTCTGTGACTCGTGCCTGCTCCTGCCTTGGCCTGCCTGTCCTTCCAAGCCCATGTCATTGTGCTGCTGCTCCCAGAGCAACAGGCCCTTTGAGAGGAGGAGCTCAAGTGAGGCAGAAACTGGGATTCATTATCCCAGGGAACTGAGAAAATAGCAGAAATGGCTGAGGTGCACAAGGTGTGGCCACGGAGCAACACCAGTAGTTCAAACAGAACCTGACACAAGCTGACAAATCTCAATCAGAAAGGGAGTTCACCAGGCATTTATTTATCCTATCCTCTGTCTTTCTGTGAAATAAATACTGGCAATCTGATCTTAAATTCTATCAGAAGTGCTTAAAGATGTACAAAGGACAAAACTATATAAACAATAAGGAGTTTCAGTGTTCTCCTTCCTGGCATTTTTTTTACTAAAATCAAGACTTTAATCCCGATGGTGTTGGAATTGAATTCCTTAAGATTTTTGAGTTGTGTGTATGTAATGATCAAAAATTACTGTATTGCATCCAGAGACAAAAGCCACAAGTTTGAGTGTAAAGCCTTATATTGATCAACTGGCTGCAAATCTTTATAATGGAAAACCTATTAAGCAGCAGTAGTGGTGGTAGTAGTAGTGATATTAATAATTAAATCTGTGCTTCATTGAGGGATGTTTAGCACACTTAGTGGACATTCTCTGTTTCCTTTTCACATTTCTCTGTCAGGCTGCACCACGGAGCAGTTTTGTTTGCTTGCTGTGTTTGGTGTTTTTGAGGAACACCAAAGATGAAAGCAGTGTCTGTGTTTTTGCAGCTTTCTTCGGTTCCCTGCTGGCAGTTCATTGGTTGGATTAGCCAGATGATGGCACTACTTGACAAGGATGAAGCAGTAGCTGTACAACACACTGTTGAAGAGATTGCAAATACCTACCCCCAGGCACTCATCTACCCTTTCATGATCAGCAGTGAAAGTTACTGCTTCAAAGATACTGCATCTGGCTGCAAGAACAAGGAGTTTGTGGAAAGGTGAATTTGCAATTGGAGTAGCTCTTCTGTATGTTTTTTTTGCAGGAGTGGACAGATTCGTTTATTTTTCCTACACAAACCCTTTTCTTTAGTGAGCACGAGAAATATTAGAGGGTAGTCTTGAGTTTTTGTTTAAAGGCACAGAGAAATGCAACACATCAGCTCTGTCAGTGTCAGGCACACTCAGGTTGGTGGCATGAAACCTTATGAAGGGTTGGGAACATGTAGTCCCTAGGCTGTTGTAAGTTAAAAGTTTTCCCAAGATAAAACAAAAAGACCACAGAGAGACAACAGCATTTTCTTTGTAATTCTGTAGTATTGAACATTTATCATCTTTCTAATACCAAGAGGAAGCAGCTATGTTTAAGTAGAATAGACACTCGTACCAGACTTCAGAGAGGACAGTGAAATGGACGCAGGTTATCTTGGGAATGACAGCTCTTGGCTGTGGTGTTCTCTGCTTATTCAGTGTGCAACATGCAGCTTCTCTTACAAGCTTTCCCTTGTCCCTTTTGGCATGCAGCAACACTTGAGTTAATCCCCAGACAAAAATCAGTTTCTATCCCACAATGCTGTAGAGCCACTCCTAAAATTTTGGTTGTCTTTTTGCCTTTTTCTCAAATTTTATACATTTGCTGAATAAATTTTTGCTTCAAATAAAAATACCAAGTCATGTGTTTCACAGACAGTATCACCCTTCAGTAACTGTCATGACAGGGCACATGGTCTGGCCAGTGCCTGTATCTGTTTCAAGCATGCTTTCCACTCACCCACCAAGTTCCTATTTTCATAGGACATATAATTAAAAACCTGGGAGCTGTGTGGCACGTTTAGTCAACATATAAACAGTCATGCAGCCCAAGAGGGAATTCCAAAGGAATTGTTCTACAAGATTCTTGTATATAGCAGACAGTGTAGATCATTGCTCATCTGCAGGCAAGGTGGTGATGGTATTTCCCGTTGCATTGTGATGCATTTTTCTCTTCTTTTAAAGGATCAAGAGTAAGTTGGATAGAGGAGGAGTAGTTCAAGATTTTGTTCGCTCCCTGGAGCAGCTCTCTAATCCTGTAATGATTTTCAAGGTAAAGTATATTTTTCCCCACTTCCCCTTCATTCCTCTCCCTCTGTTCAGAAGAGCAAATGCTGGGTGGAGCCTGACACAGCTCAGTTGACACCACAGCCACAGGAAGTGGTTCAACTCAGCACCAACTGATGATGATGATGATGATGATGATGATGATGATAATGTTGAGGTGCTGTCAGCAGCTTTCACTGGTGATGGGCTCCCTCCCTTGTGCCAGCTGGATGTTCTGCTCCAGCCTTTTTCAGCTTTCCCCTTCAGGGTCTGTGCCCTGCCCCACGGTCAGTCTTCCTTAATCATTCTGAAAAGAATTATCATTTGTGGCCATCTTTATAATTTTGGACTACTTGTGTTCAACTGCTTGTTTTCTTATGTCCTTTCCCTGCTGGGCATCCCTGTCTGTGTTCTGACTTGTTTGTCCAAATGATTCTTGTCCTGTGTTTTGTGCCACTCCTGGCCTCACAGAGGCTTTCTTAGCACTAAACACTAAACATAACTATCATAACTAAACATAACTAAAAACAGTAAGCATAACTATAAACAGTAAACATAACTATCATAATAAAGTAGAAACATTTTATCAAGACACAGAACAAAAGGAAAATGTTTCCACAGCCTTTTGGTTGCTCTTTCTTTTGGTCAAAAGACGCATAGTAGTTGACTGTTAGTAAATACAGTAATCCCAATGCAATCTGATTGGCCTACTGAAGAGCAACGGTCAATAAATCTTTTCTTAGTACTCATCTATTTTCTTCTCTTTGCAGGATTGGGCTAAGGATGTCAGAAATGAGTTGTCAAAGCCTCAGAGAAACAAAAAGAAACTTAAGGAAATGTATGAAGGAATGTACAAGAATCTGGGAAATTTGGAGAGTCCTGGCCTTGGATTGATGAGGAAAAGGTTTATTCAGGTATATGTGGTTACTGGGTAGCGTTGGCATCGTGGCTTTTCTAGAAGGCAATATAAAGTGAAAAAAGGGAGCCAAATTACAGCTTTTACAGGTGCTGCAGGACTTGATGAGACTTGATCTAGTCAGGAGTACAGGACTGGGATTTCTTTGCTAGAAGCCATGGACTTAACGTAGTTCACTTTCCACTTCTAACTGCCCTGCAGGGATAAATGTACTGTCTTACACAGCTTCTGCCTCTCCTGTCCTGAATGTTGCCAGGTTCTTAGGACCTGAGCCTCTAATCATCCGTGGGAATCTGGCTTTGTTTTTTGTTCCCTGCTGCCAAGGATTTATGAGCACCTTAGGGAGTTTTGCTGTATTATACTTCTCAGATTCGCTGCCGATACGAAGTTACTTATACAGAAGAGTTACAACTATGAAGAACTAAAGAAAAGGCTTTACAAAACTGACTGAATTCCAAGGTGGTGAAAATCAGCATAGAAAATGAAGTGACACGTGTGGCAAGAAAATGTAGTTATCCTAGTATCGTATAGAAATTCTGCATATTTTAGCTGACTATTGCAGTTCAAGAACAAAATCTTGATTTGTGATGGTTCCTTGAAAACATCAGCTGTGAAAACTCAAAGGTAGTCAAGAAAGAAAAGCAAACGTTCATCATTATTAAGAATAGAGAACTAAACATGGATTTGTACATTGGCATAGCAGCCTTCTCTCACTCTGGCTTCTTGAACATTATAGTCCTGGTCTGTGGTATTCTCAGCACAGATACAGTAAAATTGGATGAGGTTCAAAGTGGCAAGAATAATCAGAGGTGCAGAGTAACCACTGCACAAGCAACTTCAGCATTCCTCCAACTGGAAAAGATGCAATGGTGCCAGATACAGTGAAGCTCTTAACATCAGTCCCATGGTTGGACTTGGTGAACTTACAGGTCTTTTCCAACCCTAGCAATTGTATGATTCTGTCAGGAGCACCGAACAAGAAGTAAATGCTCCATGGAAGTGGCAGGTTCAGACCAGTGAGAAGTGTTTCCTCATTCAGTGCACACTTAGGTGCTGAACTCCTGCTGCCGGGTGTTAGGTGCTTTCACAGGTTCAAATAGCAAGCAGGCAATAGGAGGGAGAGAGGGCAGTGCTTTAAGAGCTTTAACATATGAATGCACACTCCCGGTACAGAAATCCCCGAGCTGCAAATTGCTGAGGGCAGGAGGGCGATACTCGTGTAGAAGGAGGTCCTGACTGTGTGCTTGTACTGTGTGTGCACAGCCCCGTGGCCAGGGCGGGGTGCATCCAGCTGTCTCCCGTTGTGGCCATCCTGTGTCACATTAGCATTAGATAAACTCACCTGGCTGTCTGCAGGGAGATTCCTTCCCCATGAGTGGCAAAGGTGGAGGATGAGAGTGAGGTGGAGTCGGAGGAGGTGAGGTGATAATGAAGCAGAGAGGGTAATTGGGAGTTTAGGGGCACACTAGCCCTCTGAATGTGTTGCTGTGAGATAAGATGGGTCTTTGATGATAATGACTTCAAACTTAAGAGTGGGGGATAAGAATGTGCAGGATGTGCCGGTGGCAGGGGTGGGGGTAGGGAGAGGGGAGCAGCTGTACAGGGTACATGCACAGCAAGGGACATAGCAGGCACAAGCACAAAGGCTGTTCGGATTACATGTGTGCCCACACCAAAGAAATTAAAAATCCATGGCTCTTTAAAACGCTGAAATGTGCAGTGTTAGAGGATACAGGGAAGAAGAGCAAGGGACATGCCGGAGAAGGATATCAGGGTTGTTCGTGGTAAAGGGAAGAGGGAGAGCAGAGAGTAGCTGCAGAAGAGAGTCAAGGTGATGGTGCACAGGCTTCACATCATGAAGTCTTTGCTTTCATGATGCATTATTATGAAGAAACAAGGTGTGCTGTGAAAATAACTGTACCATTTCTAGTGTCCTTGCTGGGGAAAAATACAAGTTGTCTCTCTTGACTGACACATAAAATTGCTCTACTACATGGAGTACTTCAGGCTCATAATCTGGAAATAGATTTAAAGATGTTTTTGACTGTAGCAGTCTCCTCCAAAGGATAATGTTTTTTGTATTTTCATTTACTTCAGTGAAATAGCTGTGTCTTCATAGCTTGGTGGAAAAATGATCAGGCAGTGAAAAAAACATCTTTCCAAGCCATTAATACCCAGTCCAAGAAGGAACATTTGGTATTTGTAGAACTTTGAACTATGAATACAGGAGGTCAATTCAGTTAACTATTTGTAGCTAATACTTACTTTGTTCATTAAATGGATCCGTGTCCAAAACTTTGCTCTTTTCCTATATCAGGACATTTAAAATAGTTCAAAATACGAGTTTATGCATTCTATGTCCAAAATTATTGCTAGGCAGTAATAAATCCACGAATAATAAATCCGATGGTAAATAAAACATGTAAAACATTTCATAGAGTCCCAGAATTATTTGGGTTGGAAGGGACCTGAAAGATCATCTGGTTCCAGCACCCCTGCCATGGCCAGGGGCTCTTCCCACTAGGCCAGGTTGCTCAGGGCCCCTTCCAACCTGGCCTTGAACATTTCCAGGGATGAGGCATCCACAACTTCTCTGGGCAACCTGTTCTGGTTTATATTAAGAATTTCTTCCTAATATCAAGACAAGCCATGTATGTAGATAGGAAGGTGCCCTTTTCAGGCTCTTGGGTAGTTTTTAGCCCTGTGTAAACAGAATTCCTTTCTATAAATTATTGTTAGGCTTTTGGGAAGGACCTGGATCATCATTTTGGCAGAGGTGGTTCAGAACTGTTGGATATGAGGACTAGTGACTTCGATGTAATTGTAACTTCTCTCCACTCAAAAATGATCAAAACCCATAAAGAACCTGGGAACCTCAAAGAATGTTCACCATGGATGAGCGAATTCAAAGCTGAGTTCTTGAGGACTGAACTGGAGGTTCCTGGTAAGTTCCTGTTCAGTGTCAATGGTGAATTGCCCCTTACAAGAAAGTTGCTCTTGAGCTTATTTTTTATATTGGCTATGTGACCCTTCTTTCTGGCCTTAAGCTTTATCTGGCCTTACTTGAAATAATTCTATTCACTCATCTCTTAAATCCATTCTTAAGCTGTAGTCCTGATCTTTAAAATTGTATCTAAGCTTGTATCTCTTACTTAAGAATTTAGTATTTTTCTAAAGGCCTGACTCCAGGAAATATGATATATAAATCTAATACATATTTAAATCTAGTTTGAACAAGATTGTGTCTTCTGAAACCAGCAAGAGCTCAATTCTAACAGCTAAACAAGGAGAGGGTATCAGTAATTCACAGATAAAATCATACTATGTGTATGTTGGATCTTTTTTATTCATTTAAAAATATTTTATTCGTAGTTGTCATTCTACCAGTTTGACAAAACATTTGGATGTGTGTTCTGATGTTAAACACACTCTAAAATAACATCAGGCTATGTACTAATATTTTTTTTCCACTACCACTTCAGGTCAGTACGACGGAAAAGGGAAACCTCTGCCAGAGTACCATGCAAAAATCTCTGGATTTGATGAACGGGTATGTTTTTAAGATTGAGTCAAAATCCTGTGTGGTATAAATCTGTCTCCATGTAGCATTTGAAGAATTTGGCAGTAGCAGGGTCATTGCTTGTTTACACATCTTGCAGCATACAAATAAAAGGCTGCAAGTGGGCATTTGTTTTTCTGTTATAATTGAGTAACTTGATTATGTCATCTAGGAATGACAGGTATGCTTAATTCCAGCAATGATTCTGTAAGACCGAGTTTTCTGTCACAAATATTTTTCTTTTTCCTGTCTTTTTCCAAGATAAGTGTGATGGAATCCTTGAGGAAGCCAAAACGTATAACGATCCGAGGCAGCGATGAGCGGGAGTATCCTTTCCTTGTCAAAGGTGGCGAAGACCTGCGACAAGACCAACGCATTGAGCAGCTGTTCGATGTAATGAACATTATCCTTTCCCAAGATGCTACATGTAGCCAAAGAAATATGCAGTTAAAAACTTACCAGGTCATCCCCATGACAACAAGGTAGGCATTTATCTTCAAGGGACAGAAATCCTTTTGTTAACATCTATTAGTTTTGGGATGTTGGAAAGTGAGAATTTTGCATGCCAGATTCAGATTGAGAGTGTTTTGTGCCTTGGCTTAATTCTTTTTTCCTTTTCCTTTCAAACAGCATTGAAATTGCTTTGTCTGGAAACTATTTTTTCAGAGTATATTTAAATTGGTAGCTTTTAACCTTCTTTTAACAGGCAATAGAATATATTGCTTCCCATTTGTGGTGTTTCTCTAAAGTTCACCTCTGAGTTACTTGTTATCTCTGACTTACTTTGTTTCAGGCTGGGACTAATCAAGTGGCTGGAAAATACTTGTACTTTGAAAGAATTCCTTAAAAATAGCATGTCTGAAGAGGAAGATATCAGCTATTACAGGTGATGCTTGGTTTAGCTGTCTGCTGTAATAGAAACCACTACTAATGGGTTTTTGGATAATTGACAGTCTTGTGGCAGGATTTTCTTTTACCTTTTTTTTTTTTTTTTTTTTTTTAAATTAAAGAATAAAAGAAAAGCATTTATAAGCAAGGAGGCAGTTTGTACTTCCTGACCCAAATTAGTAATTGGCAACTGTTTGTTTAATGAGTGCCATTGTAGCTGGAATATTCTCCACCCAGCTTGTTTAAACAAGAGACTTATAACTATAATCATGTGTGACGTCATTATCATCACCATTTCCTTATCAGCAGATTGATTTTACAAGCAGAGGATTTTGATCTCTTGATTTGATCAGGCAGGAAATGGACTTAGGTCAGTGAGGGGCAGGGGAAGGGAGTAGAGGCAGAGCTGTTGAGAAGCTGGGTTCAGCAGTGAGTCAGTGATGGGGGGTGGAACTTGGCAGCACATGCACAGAACTCAACTGTAACAGAGCACTTTCTCTGACATGATACAAATGCTGGGTTTGAATAAATTATATTGCTTTCTCGTGATTGCAAGTGCAGGTTGAATATTTGTAAAATTGATTTAATTCTGGCATTTCAGCCTAGTTCTGTCCTGGAATTTACAAATGTGGTTTAATTTACAAATGTGGTTCTCAGTTACATAATCACTGTTTGGGTTTGTCTGAGTGTTGTCACCATTTATTTTTACTGGTTAACATTTATGGGGCAGGTTGGAGGAACCTCCAGCGTGGAGGTTGGACTCCAAAGAGTCTTTATTTCTATGGTTATTTGATTTGTGAGCAGTTTAGGAACTGCTAGAGTTCCTGCATTACTGCTGTCTGATTCACTGTTGTGAACAGCAGTGATGTTATGATCTCAATTCACTGAGTGGGAAAGTGAAAGAAGCCTCACATGGAACCATCTTGTGAGGGGAGGAAATTTATAATATGCTCAGTGCAGAAGATCAGTGTGTTTCTAAAAGCAGGTCATAATTTATTTTTAAAAAGCCCTTTGCTTTATTGTGTATATAGACTTTAATATTTTCCCATATGTTATTCAATCAAGGCAATTAAGACATTTTATATTGAGCTATGGTTAAGTGACAGCACTCACAAAGGAAAATTTTGATTGGGGTAGGGGGAACAACTTTCTGAATTTTTGAAATCCTTTATCCCAAAGTGATGGGCTACACTCTCTAACTGATAAATGCTTCTTAAATGGAAATGACATTTTCTTTCTCAAAACATGCTTTGGAAGGAAGAGAGGAGGTGGCTGCTCTGCTAAGTTGAGAAATAGAAGTTTAAGGTTTGATGTGTTTAGTTTAGATGGGAGAAAAATATCAAATTATTTCATAAGCAGTGCAACTGAAGAATATTGGCTTCTTATGGATTAATACCCCAAGTTCAAGCACCCATTCCTCCTCTCTTGGGCACTCTGAGGAGATACCAAACTGCCTTCCTACATTCCCTGCCCATTTGGAAGGACAAAGGGCAGCATGTACTGTGGCAGACTACATAATGCTTCTCAAAGGCTACAAGACTGTCAAAAATATCTTTCTCTCCCTGCAGAAATTATTTTGGATCTTTCCTCTGGAGGTACTTACAGTACCTCTTGACAAATTAACACCTTTGAGATGTCTGATCTTCTGTTAGATGTGACTGAAGTGTATTCAAAGCTGGGGCAAAGGATATTAATGGATCAGCCTATACTCTGCATAAACTTCATTTTCATAGCAAGGCTAAAATTAATGTAGGCTGTAGCTTCCTGACTTTTCTTTTGCATAAAAATCTCATGGGTCAGAGCAGCACAGAGCCTGTGGATAACCAAATAGAGAGTGGTGAGATGGTACAGGGAAATCATCGGTGCTTTTCTCCTTTTTTTTTGTCCCTAGCCCAAGAGGACCTCATGCTACCTATTCTGAGTGGCTGTCCAGGATGGGTGGGAAGGCACAGGGCATCTCTCGGTACCATGCCATGTACAGGTGGGTTTCAAAAGAGAACTGCATGAGAAATACAAAAGCTGGAGTGTGCACACACACAGAGATGCATAAATTCCAGGAAAAAAAAAAAAAAAAGTATGATCTTCATTATGATATGATGGCTAGAGCTGATTTTTGCTCATTTTACTGCTTTGTCTTCCTGGAGATGCTTTGCAAAATTCCTCTTGCCAAAAATCCTACCAGAGTACAGGAATACTTCCAGAAGCTTGCTCACTTCCTTTAGAAAGTGTCTGGAAGCAGATGCTGCTCTTCAACTTTATTTTCTAGGCGTCTTGTTCCTGATTATGCAGTTAGGTTGGCTGCCTCAGAGTCCAAGCATCTGCTGGAGTTGGACAGAGAAAATCACCATGATTCTCTGAGAATTTAAGAATATTTGGTGGTTTAGGTTCCGACTTGAGCATCCTCTCAGAGGAATTTCCACACCTACCTAGATCTAGCTCTGTGGGGGTAAAGTGAAGTGTCCAGAGCATTTCTTATAAGTTCATAACCTGCTTAACCAAGTGTCTTGCTTTTTAAAGGAAAACTTTGACTTGTTTAACTGAATTAATATTTGTATTCAGATCTAGAATGTGCTTTTGAAGTAATTCCCAATCACCCCCACTCATCTCCAGTCTGCTGCACCTAAGGGCTGTCCTCTATTTCTCAATTCTGCTCCTTTCAGAAGGAAGTAGACTGGAAGGAAAGCACCCAGCACATGTCAGCTCTCACAAGCATTCAGAACTGGATATGGGCTAGGACAAAGCCTCCTTCCCCAAATCTACATGGTCCCTCAGCACCAGTTCTTTAGTTCTGTTGCTTCCCCTCTGCTGCACTACTCTCTAGTGTCAGTACAGCCTCAGCCTGCTGCTGAGAGATGTAACTGGGACCTTAATTCCTCTGCTTTGAAGAGGCTGTCCAGCCAGAAAGAACATGATTGTATTCTTTATTAAAACTTAAACCTATAAACTTAATTTGGAGGAAAATACACAAAACCACATACTTTTTGTGTTTAGAAATATCAGTCTTGGAAAAAACTGCTGGGAGAAAGAGGGAGGATGGGGTACTTGTAATATCAGATAAAATTGGGGGTATGAGCCCTTTGTGGCTTGCTGTACTTTTTACTGGAGTAAGCATCACATGCTGCTGTGGTCATGAGCGTATCACAGAACCACAGAATAATGAGGTTGGAAGAGACCTCTAAGATCATCGAGTCCAACATATGCCCGAACACCTCAGCCAGACTATAGCACCAAGTGCCATGTCCAGTCTTTTTTTAAACACACCCAGAGATGGTGATTCTACCACCTCCCCAGGCAGAGCATTCCAGTGCTTTATTATTCTTTTGGTGAAAAATTTCTTCCTAATATCCAACTTACACCTTCCCTGATGTAGCTTGAGACTGTGTCCACTGGTTCTGTCAGTTGCCACCTGGTGGAAGAGACTGACCCCCACCTGTGTACAGCCTCCCTTCAGGAAGTTGTAGAGGGCAGTAAGGACACCTCTAAGCCTCCTCTTCTCCAGTCAAAACAGCCCCAGTTCCTTCAAACAGTCCTCACAGGGCTTGTGTTCCAAGCCCCTCACCAGCCTCGTTGCCCTCCTCTGGACATGCTCAAGCATCTCAAAGTCCTTCCCAAACTGAGGGCCCAGCATTGGACACAGCACTCAAGGTGTGGCCTCACCAGTGCCAAGTACAGGGGCAGAATGACCTCCCTGCTCCTGCTGGCCACACTGTTCCTGATGCAGGCCAGGAGGCCCTTGGCCTTCTTGGCCACCAAGGCACACTGCTGGCTCATGTTCTGGCTGTTGACCAGCACCTCCAGGTCCCTTTCCACCTGAACACTGTCCAGCCACACTGTCCCCAGCTTGTAACCTTGTAGGGGATTTTTGTGGCCAAAATGTAGAACTCGACATTTAGACTTCTTAAACTTCATGCTGTTGGACTCTGCCCATCTTGACTTCCAACATCCAGCGGGCTGTTACTCAGCAGCCACCTTTACTTCTCCACTACTTTGCAGGAATGCCAGCCGTACAGAAGCAGTCACTTCCTTCAAAAGCAGGGAGAGCAGCGTTCCAGAAGACCTGCTGAGGTAAGTGCTGCTGGTGGCTGGGCACTGTGAAACGAATGTTGGTGTTTGTCTGCATTCAACGAGCAAGTTCTGCTTTGTTAAGGAGAGCCTTTGTGAAGATGAGTTCTGTTTTGTTAAGGAGAGCCTTTGTGAAGATGAGCACATCTCCCGAGGCCTTCCTGGCCCTGCGCTCCCACTTTGCCAGCTCGCACGCACTGATGTGCATCAGCCACTGGATACTCGGGATTGGAGACCGGCATCTGTCCAACTTCATGATTAACAAGGAGACAGGAGGCATGGTGGGAATAGACTTTGGATATGCTTTTGGTGCAGCCACACAGGTATTTGTTTTCAGCTTTTGCATTTATTATGTACAATTACACGTGTGTTCTCAGGACTAAATTTGATGCTCTTCCGTTGCCATTGTTCTGGTGCAAAATAATCTTTGCAAGTAATTTCTAGTCAATTTAATAAAATATCTGAGTCCAGATATTCTCAGGCAAGCAGTGAGTTACAGAACTCCACAGAGTCAATATGGTGGGGTTTTACATGGTTCAGCCACTGTCACTGAATACTCATGACTAGAGCTTTGATGTCACAACTTGGTTCAGTTTTACTTTTGCATGTTATTTTCAGTGAAGTGACAAAAAGGGTTTCAAAGCTTAAAAATAAAAAAATATTCCCATCTAATCCTTCAGTTCCAAGGCATCTTACTTCTTGTTTTCTTTTGACTGTCCTTCCCCTTGGCCAGTTTTTGAGTGTGCCGGAGTTGATGCCCTTTCGCCTGACGCGCCAGTTCGTTAATCTGATGATGCCGGTGAAAGAGTGGGGACTCATTTACAGCGTGATGGTGCATGCCCTGAGGGCTTACCGTTCAGATCCAGACCTCCTCATCAGCACCATGGATGTGTTTGTAAAAGAGCCTTCTTTGGACTGGAAGGTGGGGTTTTGTCCTCTTTCATTTTTCTTCATGGGGAAATTCTTAAGCTGTGATAAGAATAAAACTAATGAAAAAGGAAGTATTCCTTGAGGCTCACTCTCACTACTTCTTTTATCTTTCTTTGTTTTATTAAGTTCTAAGAAAAACTGAACTTAAAAGTATTCAAAATGACGGAATTCTGTACAGATGCACAAAAAACAGTAGCATATGTCTGTGTTATCAGTGTACTGTTCTTTATCTTTCATGATAATCCTAAAGACATGGGTAACTCTTGATCACGTTATGTCACTTATGGCACCAGCATAAATATTTTCAACTTTCTGCATTCAACCTCTTAAATTTGCATAACAGCACTGTATGTATCAAACCAATAGTTACAGAGAAAAAAATCTGCAACTAGTTGCACTTCAGCAGCTTCAGTTGTAAAAAAGTCACAGGCAAGTTAGATATTACCTCACTGCTTTGTCCTCCATTGCATCTGCAGTTAAGATACTGGCTTGACTTGCTATGATCTGCAGCTTAAAAGCATTTTTCAAGTGTGTGATTTATGATAAATAGGACAAATATATTTTCTCCCTAGAACTTTGAACAAAGACAGCTGAAAGAAGGAGGCACGTGGATTAAGGAAATAAACACATCTGAAGTAAACTGGTACCCTTTACAAAAAGTTAACTATGTCAGAAGAAAGCTTACAGGTGCCAATCCAGCAGTAATCACTTGGTAAGATGCTCTCCTTTTACTTTAAACTGCTTCACTAAGAGCTTTGGAAGGCTCCTGAGTCAGATTTTGCACCCTTTGGATAGAAGGGGGGCTGGGAAAAAAGAAGAGACAGGGCAAAATTTCAGCAAACCTTCTGTCAGAATCATTTTGGTCCACATACAAGCTCACTGAATCACCCTGCCAGCCAAAACACCAGATATCTCCCTGCAAGTTTTCTTGCTCCAGCTCAGGCCTTCTGAGCAGTTTTACTGCTCCTGGCAACACATGCCTCCCCTCCCTGTCAGACTGCTTAATCTCATACTCCTCAGTCCCTCTGTTCTTTATGTTTGTCTCCACTGCTTTCAGGGTAGGGATAATATTTAAATTAATACATACTTCTGATGGAGGATTGCTTGAAATGGAACCTGTACCAGCTGTAGGGGAGGCATGGAGGAAAGCTGCTTACCAGAAACATCAAATTCAAATCTGGTGGCATTCTCAGGTTATTTATGTCAGTCTAGTCAAGTCTGGCTCAAGCCAGAATGTCTTTTAAGTTCAGTTAAAAGTACAATTAATCCCTTCCATCCTCTCTTAAAAAGTCATTTTGGATTAATCAGGGGAAAGACAGAAAAGCAAAGAAAGCCAGCCTGTTTTAAAACCATACAAATATTGAAAAGTGCAGGACTTGGGAGGAGTTCCTTTTGCGGTCAAGGCTGAACTGGAAGAGGCAGCAAAATACTTGTTACAGGCACAAATCAGGAGAGCAGGTAAAGAGATCAACAGCTTGGATGTGAACTGCTGCATCTGTCTTCCAGCTGGAGACCCTTGACAAGACTGGCCTATTATGGTAAATACCCACTATTTGTAAAGGACCCCTGAAACCACCAGTCTTCACTGGCCAAGCCTTGTACAGCTCTTGAGCAGCCTCCACATCTTGATCTCAATTCAAGCTTTATTTTTCAAGTGCTGTTTTGTATTTTAAAATCCATCTCAGGTTTTTTGCTTGTTTCTTTTAGTAAGAGCTTATTTTTGTGTTCTCAATTTCAGCGATGAGCTGCGCCTGGGCCATGAGAGGTCGCCTGCTTATAATGATTTTGCAGCTGTGGCTCGTGGTAACTCTAATCATGATATCAGAGCCAAAGAGCCAGAGGATGGACTTTCAGAGGAGACCCAAGTGAGATGCCTCATCGATCAAGCAACAGACCCCAATATTCTTGGCAGAGTCTGGGAAGGATGGGAACCCTGGATGTGAGGAATTGCCATCTACAACCCTGTCTGCCAAGGGACTTGTACCCTAAAACACAGCTGCAACCAGATCAGAATTTTAAGGCCAAAAAGGAAAAAGCTCCTAACTATTTTTATTATCAGTTAGCTTGACTAATAGAGAAAATAAAGTTTTTGTATTAAAGCTGTATTCAAAGAGTGATTTTTGTTTCTTTTTTTTTTTAATTATTTTTCTTGCGTGTGGTTCCGTTACAAAGCAGCTTTATTGTCTTTGTATTAAAATCAATCTGGAAAGAACTGGGGAGGCTATAGAGCTTAAAGATTTATTTGAAAAGAACTGAGATCCTTCAGCGGAAAGCACAAATTCATACCACGCAAACTTGTGGGCGCCAGTGCAGTGATGTAGTGAGTCTGTGCTTTCCTTTTGCAGAGACCTTGATGACAATCAACTGAAACCATTCTCAGCCACATATTATTTGTAGTTAAAACTTGAATATTTTCATATCAGTAGTATCAGCGGGCCACATGGTGAAATTAAACAGAAAATGGCTCTTAGCTTTAGATAACACTTAAAGTATCTGAACAGCTTTTGCATTACTGGATAACGAGATAGTAATGATGAGACTGTTTTTGGCAATTAGAGGTTATACCCTGTTATCTTTGTCCTTTGGAAGTCTGCACTGCTCACACTGTGTTATTTCCAAATTATTGTTTGGCCCAAGCCAGAAGTAGTCACTGCCGACAGAGCTGAGCACGGTAAGCTGCTTGCCATAAGCACAGCACAGCACAGCACAGCACAGCAATGTCTGCTGCACTTTGGAATTTGCTTATGCCAAACTGTGGAGCTTGTGCCAGATGTGACTCTCTGTCTCCAGCAGCCACTTCTCAGGTGTGCTGCCTTTGGGTGGGATTGAGCTCATTTTCTGCAGAGTAGCTGGAGTGGGGCTGTGGTTTGGATTTGTGCTGGAGACTGTGGATAACACAGGGATGTTTCATTACTGCTGAGCAGGGCTTGCACAGAGGCAAGGCTGCTTCTGCCTCTCACCCCATGAGGAGCCCAGGGGAGCACAGCCAGGATAGCTGGCTCCAACTCACCCAAGGGCTATCACATACCAGAGGGTGTCATGCTCAGCATGCAGAGCTGGGGGAAGAAGGAGAAAGAGGGGGAGATGTTCAGAGTGATGGTGTTTGTCTTCCCAAGTCACCATCGTCCCAGCTTTCCCAGGGAGGGCTGACCACCAGCCTGCCTGTGGGAAGTGGTGAATGAATTCCTTGTTTTGCTTTGCTTTTGTGCACAGCTTTTGCTTTAGCTTATTCCCTGTCTTGATCCCAGCCCCTGAGTTTTCTCCCTTTCCAGTTCTCTCTGTGGGGATTGAGGAGAAGCTCTGTGGGGCTTAGCTCCCAGCTGAGCTTAAAGCTGCAGCATAGGCAGTGAGGGAGAAAGAGAACTCTCTCAAGCACTACTGTTGCTCATTACCCAGATTTACTGCAGGATATAGATTTAATTGAGGCTTTTAATAATTATCATAAAGGGTGTAATAAAAATGAGTCTTTGCCCTTTCACTATCTACAAGGTTTCTCTCCTGCCTCTGTGGCACTGGGGCAGTTCTGGTCTCACTGAGGGCCATGTCTGCTGCTGGCACCACTCTCCAATGAATGTGTCAGCTGGAAAGTAGAGAAATCTGCTTCCTAAATACAACTCCATGAAAAACTCACAATGAGGAAGATTGCTGAGGCCTAAAGAATGGGGAGGGAGCTTTTCTGTTTCAAAGACTTTCCAGCAACAATTATTATTTGTTACCTTTCTTCTTAATACACATACTCAATGGTTTGTGTCAATAGTATCATAAATCAAGAAATTGAAAACATTTTTATCCCTTTATTAGTAAAAAATATTGTTTGGATGTATTTTTGTATAGGAAACATTGAAAAATATAAATAAACTTTCAGCTGTATACCTCATTTAAAGTGAATTTAGGGCACTTAATCACAAAAAGCTTCCACATTTACCCATTTATAGAGATGATAATTAGTGGACAGTAAGGTGGGGTTTTATTCTTTATAAAAGACTTTGATACAGTCTGTTCTTATATACACTTCAGTAAGATGTCATGGTGCTTTGTTCTTTTGATCTCTGCTAACAATTAGGACTGCAATCTCATGACTAAAACTTGGTCAGGTGAGGTGCCCTGGCTTTCATGCTGTCACTCTACAAATATGAGAAAGTTTAAAGCACAATAAAAAAGGCAACATGAAAAGGCAGGGGACATTTGGAAATTAAGTGGCTGGGTGTACGAGGTGTTTAATGGCACTTCTGGCACATACCTCAGATAGTTACTGAGTACTTTGACCTGCACTGCAGAGGACAAAGTCTAGGTTTATACTTTAACGAGGCTCTTCTCCTAGTGCTTCTGATAGCCTCAGCAGCAGCAGATGTTTGTGCACAGCAGGCTCCCTCCCTGGCCTTTGGGAAGGGGGGCTCGAGTGCAGCCTGGCCCTTCTGGGGGAGTGGGCTGGGGTCACCACCCAGGGCTCCCTGAGTCCATGGCAAACAGCCTCAGGCTGGGGGTGAAAACCTGAGACAGGCAAAAGTGACACGGGCTTAGAACGTACTCATGACAATTTAAATAGTTAAAAGCTCCATTTTGGCCCTAGAATAAGCTCCATAGTGGGAAGCCTCAGCCACGTCAGCCCTTATTAGTCATGTGTTTGTCAAGCTCATGTGTCAGCTGAGGCACAAAGCACGAGGCTGCTGGGCCTTCAACACAGAGACACATCCTGTGCACAGCAAGTGGAGTTTCCCTAACTTTCTTTAGGGAGCTTTCACCATGCAGCTGAATGGTCCTGGAAATAACCTCCAACACAAGTGAATGGCAGCTGCTGTCACCAGGCCTGGCTGCTCTCAGCAAGATGCAGCGGCAGCTAAGTGGAAAGGCTGCAGCCAGCCTGTGAAGCAGCAAGAAAAGTGCACAATGCAACCCTCACATTGCTGGGCTCAGTGCTTTACAGGCAGGTTTATTTGGCTCCCAGAAGAGAGTTAAGATGATGTGAAGATCAGAGTTAGAGAGTGCATCAGGTCTCATGATGCAAAACAAAACTTGGGAACTATTCACAAGCACGGCAGAGTATTTCCTTCTCAGATTGAATAACCAGATGGATGGGCACTATATCTGGAAACCCATTTGTTGTATCTAAAAAGTTATGTAAAACATTAGCATATATTCTCACTAGGTTTTTCTTAGAGTATAGAATGATGTCATGTTTAAGCTAATCCTTACCATCCCTGCCAATCTTATAATTTCCCTCTAGCTAAGAATAACAGTACTGCTGAATCCAGAGGAAAACTCTGGAACTGTCACCTACTGTCCCCTTTCCCAGCTGGTAGAGAGGTTTCTGCATGCTGTTCTTGTGCCTGGGATTTTCCCCCTTAGACCCCACCACTGCCCCCCAGTTTAAATGTTATCTTGAGGTCTCTGTGGCTGAGAGGTGATACAGCACCAGCACACATTTGGGCACAGGAAGGAGGGTAAGAGTTTTCCACAAAAGAATAAATGGGGCTCATATTCAGTCATGGAATAAGGAATTTCCTACAGCTCTTCTGGTCTCACACTTAGGGTTTGGCCATCTGCTTCCAAAAGTAAGCATCTATATACAGAGACACTTCTCACCAAAACTCTTGTTTTTCAAAATCAAGGATAAGGATTTATTACCTCTGCTTTAAAATATCTTTCCCCCTGAGGCTGAGGGTCTGCTGAGTCACTTATTAATACTGTGCCTCATCTGGAAATTACATGGGCTTTAAAAATTTCATTTCTAAGTTCTGCTGCCTGTAAGAAATGGCACCAAGGCAGAGAGCTCACACCCTGGCAGACATCCACAGCACCAAGTGGTGTCACTGGCCTTGTAGCAAAACTACCAAAGAGCCACATCTTCTGTCAAATGAAGATGTGTCCAGAATAAGGTGTTTAGAGGGGTATTCTCTTGTTGCAAAAAACGTTGGGAAGTTTTTTGGGCCACAGAGATGATTAGGCAGCTGAAGAACCTCTCCAGTGAAGGCAGGCTGAGAGGTTTGTAAGCCTGGGGAAAAGAAGGTTCTGGGGAGACCCTATTGTGGCCTTTCAGTGCCTAAAGGGAGCTTGCAGGAAAGACTGAGAGGGAATTTCTATCAAGGTCTGTAGTAACAGGGCAAGGAACAATGGTTTTAAACTGAAAGTAGTTAGGTTTATATTAGATATTGGGAGGAATTTCTTCCCTGTGAAAGTGATGAGACACAGGAACAGAAAAGGCATGGATGTTCCACCCCTGGAAGTGCTCAAGGCCAGGTTGGATGGGGCTCTGAGCAACCTGATCTAGTGGAAGTTGTCCCAGCCCATGGCAGGAGGATTGGAGCTATGCGATCCCTTCCAACCCCAACCATTCTGCAAACATGAAGGAGCGGCCATAAGGGACTGGGAAAGTTTTGGTTACAGTTTCCACATTATTTACAGAGTGGGGTTTTTCTTCATCTTTTTGATGGGATAGGAGAGGGCAACATTGATTCTACTTGTCCATTATTACACTCACAGTAAATTACAGCACACAAGATTTCATTTGATTACACAGAAGATGTAGCTGTCAATTTGATCACGTGAATGGAAATCCATGCAAAACCTGTGTCAGGAAAAAGTTCTGAGTATCCACCAGGGAGTGTGAGCAAACAAGGAGCACAGGTTCTGAGGCATCTTACTGCAGTAGCACTTGGCCTTTTGGGAGCCTGGGTATGTGGATGACCTTATTCAGCAGCTCAGCAGCCACAGGTGCAGCTGGACAAACCCAGTCTGGGCTGACACCGCTGGGGTTTAAAAGCCTGCAGCGAGACAAAACACGGAGCTTCAACTAAAGGAGCTAAAAGGAAAAATCCTTTCAGTTACCATCAGGTTCTTCAGCTGCTAAGAGCAGGGAGGCCACAGGCAGGATCAGGATCAGTGCAATGATGTACAAGTACAGCACAAGTGACAAGCACAGCACTGTGACAGTGTTTGAGGACAAGGCAGAGGCACGAGCCCTGGCAGAGGTGGCTGTCCAGCAGTCACCGTGCTGGCTGACAAGAGCCAGCACCAACCTCAGGCAGGCACTGCTCCTCCCTAGGGGTGTGCAGGCAGGTTTTTGACTCTCCCCAGACAACTTGCACCTCCTCATTAACGTGTCCCATTCCCTTGTCAGCCCCCATGTGCTATTGCTGACTTCCAGCTGAAGAGTGAAAGGATGCATGCACTCCTGCTGCTGCCTGCAGGGAGCAGAAACCCAGCAAACCAGTCCTCCATCTTTCTCCCCCTTGTCAGCTTGGTCTTCACCCATGAACCCCCCAGGACCTGAGGTCCTGCAGGCGCTCTCTCAAGTCCATAAATTCAAAAGGGGCTTAGGCTTCCCAGGCACAGCCTTGCCACGCTCTTAGTCCCACTGTCCCAAAAAGTCCTGCATGCCTGGCTGGGTTGCTGGAGGGGAGCATGCTGAGGCATTACCCTGTTTCCTCACCTTCCCTGAGTGTCCTGTCATCTATTTATGAGGAAAATCCAGTCAGAAAACAGTGTGATTTAACTGCTAGCCCTGAAGGGGTCAGGGTCCTGGTTTCTCAGATTCACAGTCAGCAGTCCAGAGTAAGTTAAAGTTTTGTCCTTTTTTTCCTTCTTAGAGAAAGGTTTCTTGCCCTTTCTTGCCAGGTTTAAATACTTTCCTTGCTTTGGAGCATGAACCTTAAGCAAGCTTTAAAGAATTTATTCTGAAATTCAGAAGATCACCTGCTTCTTACTGCTGTTTAAAATGACTGGATCCCAGAGACAAGCCGTGACTCGGTGGGTCAGGCACTCAGCAGGACCGATGAGGGAAATCAAGGGCTTGTCTGTACTTCTCTGCCCATGAAATTACATCTGCAGATGGGAACAGATTCAGCTGCTGAGATGCCAGACAAATGCCTGCCTCCAGTGCTCTGCTTTGCTAAGTGCCAGGTATCACTTGCTCACATGCTCCTGGATGCTCCACTGCAGGTGCTGCGGCACATCCTGCATGGCAGTGGGAGAACCCCCTCAAACATCCTCCTGAAATCACACATCCCAGGCCCAGCAACAAACAACCAGCTCATCCTCCAGGGGGTGGCTCCTGCTGCTGCTTGGTTTTGTGGGACAGGCATTGACAGGTCCAACCACCGGCTCTGAACACACCTCCAGGTCCTGAAGACCCTGCAGGCAATGCTGCACCCTCTGTGGTGGGGCTTAGGTGTGACACAGATGGCTCATACTGAGGTTTACACAGCAGTTCTGGGCCTCCTGTTGAGGGATTTTGAGGATGGCATTGCCAGGAGGCAAGGTGCCCAGCGGGGGTCGGGTGACCTGGCTGGGAATTCGGTGTCTTTTTTGGAGGAACACATGATGGGCATTAAATAGGCCTGTTCAGGCTGGCACAGTGGCATGCCAGCGCTGCCTGACCTTTGGGGTAAGGGCTGTGCTGAGCTGGAAGCGTGAGAAGCTCTGCATACAAACAGTTAAAGGTGAGCTTTCCAGGACAAATCATTGTTTTATGACTACAGTGGGTGAGATCTCACCCATTCCAGCAGAGCAAGGGGAGAGACAGCAGATATCAGACTGCATCTCCTTTCTAACTACCTTCCCATGTCTCACAAATGCACTCCTCTGCATTTCATACAGAGTAAAAGGGTCCCAGAGCACCACGTTCCCTGCTGGATAGCCAGGCCAGGGACGGCTGGTGCAGAGTTGTGCATCATGAACAGACCCCAGGGAAGGTCTGGGGTATATAGAAGGCAAAAAATAACCTGTAAAATGGTTTGTAAAATAATATGTAAAATTATTTCTTTGACAATGTGGAAAAAGCAAAAACAACCATTTCTTGTGTCACTGTTAAATTCAGTGGTTAATGCTGGTGTAGATGGAGGTTGTGTGATCACTAACCTCTGATGAAAAAGGAGAAGAAGTTCATTTAAACACAATACATCTGGCAGCACTAGAGTTAAAAGCAAAGCCTCTGCAAGCGAAACCTTAGCTGCCAGATGTAAAACCCCACCTGCCAGGCACTGCACCCTCACCCTGATCCCACAAGCCTTCCCACGTGGAGTTTACATCCAAAGGGAGAGCATGTACCAGTCCTGTTCCCAGCTACTTATGCTAAAATACACACCCCTGTGATAAACAGCTGCGGTCCTGCAACAGCTGCGGTGGCGGCGATGGAGCCGTGCCCGGAGAGGGGCAGCGGGCCCGGCATGACCGGCGCGTCCCCACGGGCGGTCCCCGAGCCACCTCGGGGCCAGCGGCACCGCGGCCGCCGGGCACAGCTCCGTGCCAGCAGCGTCAGCTGGGCGCTGGGCTGGACACGGCGCCTGGGACAGTCCTGTCTTAAATATAGAAGGGTCTTCTGGAAGTTAAATAAATAAATAATAATTTTAAATTTTTTTTAAAAAGTAAATTTAAGGGCGTTTTGTTGCGTGTTTCTTTAACAATTCAGTTATTATTAGCACTGGGGGTAGAACCAGGGTTTTAGAAACTATTATGTAACTAGAAAACTTATCTTTTAGCTGCAAGTATTTTCAGTTTTCTGGTACTTGCCAATTTAATAGTAGTAGTTTGTAGGATGCAAGGGGGGGGGCAGGGGACAGCAACACGCACAATAACTTCATGTAAGGTTTTAAGAGGCATAACTTCATGCACACAGCGTGAGGCAGCTAAAGACGCCTCAGAGACCCCTGTCCCACCAGAGGGTCCCGCCAGAAGAAGCCCGAGTGTCCCTCCTCTCCCCGGAGCGGGGATTTGCATCCTGCTCGGGGGAAGCTGCCCGCGCTCCAGCGGAGGGAGCTGAGCCTCGGGAGGGCGCTCGGGTGATGCGCACGGACACGCGTGGGGCCGGCAGCATCCTCCGGTATCGCTCCGTCCCGGTGCCGCCGGGAAGCGCGTGGGGGATGCAGCGCGGTGCTGCTGCGGTAAAATCGGCTTTTTCAGGCAGCTTTTCCGCCGGCCCGCGGGGAAAGGGAAAACCGACGCTCAGCCGGGGGAACGGGGTGCCGGCACCGGCGTCGGGGCAGCGCTCCCCCGGACGGGACGGGACGGTGCGGGGAGGGCGGCAGGCGCCCGAGAGGCGCCCGCACCGTCCCGTGCCCGTGGCGGGGGCAGCTCGGACCGCGGCCACCCTCGGCCGGGAGGTGGCAGCTCGCTGCGGCGGCAGCCCGGCCTCCGCGGCCGCGCACCCCACCCGCTCCCGCCCCCGGGTCCCCGGGGGTGCCGGGAACATCGCTCCCCGTCATTGGGGCAGGAGGCGGGGCCCGCGCCGTATAAGAAGGGACCGAGCGGGCGTTTCACTCCCAGGTCCTGAGACGCCTTGTCCCATCCCCGCCTCCTACCGCCGCTCACGGCGTGACCCGAGCCCGGATCGGCCCCCTCGGGGAGGCGGCGGCGGGGCAGCAGCGGCAGCGCCGGTGCCACCGAGCAGCAGCGGCAGCGGTGTGAGCAGAGCCGGCAGCGGCAGCAGCAGCAGCAGGAGCAGCCCCGCTCCCACCTGCCCGTGCCAGAGGCTGGAGCTGCGCCCGTGGCGGAGGAGCCGCGTTTGGTGCCCGCGCCCCGGAGCCCCCGCGCCGCGGCCGTGCGGCGCCGCGTCCCGCTCGCCCATGAGCGCCGCCGCTCTCTACAGCCTGGACTCCCCGGCATGCTATAAGAGCTGGTGCCTGGAGCCCGCCAACTTCTACGACGCCAAGGTGGGCAGCGGCGGCGGGCCGGGTCCCGCCTGCAAGCCGGGCGCCCGCGGCGGCTGCGGGATGAGCGGCGAGGAGGCGGGCGGCGGCCTGGGCGGCAGCGGCACCAACCTGGCGGAGCTGAGCGCCGCCGCCCCGGCCATGTACGAGGACGAGAGCGCCATCGACTTCAGCTCCTACATTGACTCCATGTCCGCCGTGCCCAACCTGGAGCTCTGCAACGACGAGCTCTTCGCCGACCTCTTCAACAGCAACCACAAGCCCGAGCGGGGCGGGGAGTACGGCGAGTACTTGCCACCGGGCGGCGGCGCCGGCCGCGACCCCGCCAAGGACCTCGGCCCTGCCATGACCACCCTGCTGGGCTCCGAGCCCCGCACCGCCTCCTCCTCCTCCTCCTCCTCCTCTTCCTCCTCCTCCTTCTCCTCCCGCGGCGCTCTGAAGCAGGAGCCGGACTGGAGCGACAGCGACCTCTCCTCCTCGCTGCTGCCCTCGCAGATCGCCACCTGCGCGCAGACCATCATGAACCTGAGCGGGCAGCCCACGCCGCCCACGTCCCCCGAGCCGCCGGGCAGCAGCTCCCCGTCCAGCTGCAGCACCCGCTCGCCGGGCCCCGGAGCCGCCGCCGTGCCCGGGCCGGCGCAGGGCGTCCCGCAGCCCATTGCTGCCGCTGCCGCCGGCGGGGGCAAGGAGCGCGGCGGCAAGAAGTGCGTGGACAGGTTTAGCCCCGAGTACCGGCAGCGCCGGGAGCGCAACAACATCGCCGTGCGCAAGAGCCGCGACAAGGCGAAGCGGCGCAACCAGGAGATGCAGCAGAAGCTGCTGGAGCTTTCCGCTGAGAACGAGAAGCTGCACAAGAAGATCGAGCAGCTCACCCGGGACTTGACCAGCCTCCGGCACTTCTTCAAGCAGCTGCCCAGCGCTTCTTTCCTGCAGCCCGGCTCGGGCACCGACTGCCGGTAACCGGGGGGGAGCGGGACGGAGAGACGGACTCCGGGAGACGGTGGATAAATACCTCAGAGGGCCGGGCCGGGCCGTGCCGTGCCGTGCCGGGCCGCCCGGGCGCGGCAGGAGGCGCGGAGCCGCGGCGGGACCTGCCGGCCCGCGGCCGCGCTCGGGATGCGGCAGCGACGTGGAGCGAGCGATGCCTGGGTCTTTCACCACGAAACTTGCGAAAAAGGGAAAAAAAGCTAAATATATTATTTTTTTTCTTCTCTCCCCTTAAATTATTTTTGTAATGGTAGTTTTCGTCTTTTCTACATTTTACTCATACCGATGCAGCTATGGTACATCTGTTAAAGTGATTCAAAATCCCATGTATTTTAGACAGTAGGATGGAAAAAAAAAAAGACTGAGCATGCTCAACCTTTTATATCAATTTTTACAGCATTTCTAAGAATAAAGAAAAGCATTTTAAATCCACCCTGCTCTCGTTTGCTCTGTGTCGTGACACAAGGGGCTGGCGGCGGGGAAAGCTGTGCTGGCCGGGAGGGGGCTGAACGCGGGCGGGAACACGGAGAGGGGGTCCCAGGGGCCGAGAGGGGAGCTGAGGGCAAGCGAGGGGCGCTGCGTTACTTCCCAAAGCATCCAGAGAGCGATGCAAGGGTGGGAACAGCCGTGAGACCCCTCCTCGCTCGGCGCGGTGCCTGCGGGGCCGGCTCCCCCCGGAGCGCATCGCTGAGCCCGAGTGCTGAGTCAGGGCTTGCCGTGCGCTGGGGGCACCGGGCAGCTGCACGTCAAGGGAGACTGCTCTGTGAGCAGGACTCTGCCAGAAATACCGTACTCTACATCTTAAAAAAAAAAAAAGTGCATAGGACTAGAAGAACATCATTAAAAGAATACCACTAGTTAAAATTCCCGTTAAAAAAAAACTTCCGAGGGGTTTCCATTCTAGATAATGCAGAGTTGCACCTACACTACCATGTTCCATAGCAGGGACCAGAGCTCACCTCTGCAGTGAGTCTCAGAGATGTCCGTGCACCCTCAGGCTTCAGCAGGAGCTGGGCACTTTCACTGATCCTGGCTAGTGAAAGTGAGAGTGGGCAACTGCTGCTCATCACGGAGCCAGTGGTCACAAAGACTTTCCCTGATCCCTGCTAGTGACAGAGCGGCAAGGCAACGCTGCTGCTCATCACTGAGAGAGTGAACAGATCACAGAAGGTCGGGCAACTTGTCTGAATTTCAGTAGTGCAGTGTTAGAGCATCTATAGCATCTCGGGGGCACTGGCAGGAAAATGGCCTGGCACAACAAGCACCTCCAGTTTTCTCAGATTCAGGTCTTAAATGGTTTTGAAGGGGCAGTCCCAGTCTCACATACAGACCTCTACACAGGAATGGGCTGCCATCTCCTTTTTCCTTACAGGGAGGCAGGTAAGAGGCTGAAATGCTTGGAGGAGGTGGTGAAAAAAGGGGAATTCAAAAGCTGGGTCATTCCTTTAGTAATTGTGACGTCCTTTTCACTATTGGCCTAAGCCGCAGAAATTACCAGTGTGGCAAGTTTGCTGCTCCTTCTCTGCTGGTTAATCACACATGAGACCTGCACTAAAACCTCCTCTAAGCTGCAAGGGGCTTTTAAACACTGTGAAAGAGTGAGTAAAAAAATCACACAGTGTCTAATTCTTATATTAATTCTTGCAATGCACACGGAGGGAGATTCTGGCATTTATCTGATCTGTAGCCTCCCCAGCCTGGGTGTGTGGCCTACAATGCAGTTTGCTGCTTGCCCATAAAAGAAGCTGCAGTGAAACACCTGCTTTGTGGGAAGCTACAGATAACACACAACTTCTCTGCTGAGAGACCAATTAGTTGTAAAACATTAACTTCATATGTGTTCAAATCTCTGTCTTTATAACAACTATTGCAAAGTGTTAACTCAGAATTAACAAACCACGCAGCGTTCTGCAGCAGGTCTGGGATACACTGATAAAACTCAGCTTAAACCAAATGCCATAGCAAGGTATTTATTTCAAAAATATCAGTAAATTTTTTTCCAGTGACACATAATAAATACAGTATTATTAAAAATAAACCACAACCATTCAAAACTTACAGAAAAAGATGTTTTACATCACATAACAGCAAACACGACAAAGAACTGTATTCTTAGATTCTGCACTGATCAGAAAATAAAGAGTTCAGAAAGTTGAACGATATATAGGTTTTTTTTTCCAGTGTTAGCACAATGTGCTTTATAAATCACAGTTTTAATAAACTACCTTAATGCTTATCACCCTCGCATTATACATTATCTGTGGCACTAGTTAACAGATAATCACATTACAAAGTCCACAGATACCATAATAGCTGACTAGAGTTCAACTCTGTCTTGCTGCTGCAGCTTCCAGAAGAACAATTTCCTCCAGCACAACACAGTTGGGGTGGCTGGTTATGGAGAGGACGTAGCAGCTCAATAACCCCACCTCCTTTCCCAGCACGCTCTGCACCTCGTAAGTCTGCAGGAATAAAAGCATGGTGAGTAAAACAAACAGTGCTGGACGTTCTGTTCTAGGCAGCATTCAGCTGGGAAGATGCAGCATGCAGGATCCTCTTCCAACAGACAATTTTTTTAAAGGACTCGGAAAGTGCATTAGAACTAATGGAAAGAATGAATATATTAGATTTTCAGTAATTAGATCACACTCCTGTCTCAGTTGCTGCCCTACCAGGCTTTAAAAATGAGCTGTTTCAAAAAGAAAAAAGTTACTGTGACTTTGAACTCAGTTTTGCTAAGCATAACCTACACATGCTCCCTTAACCTTCCTTTCTGAGACCTGCAGGACTTCATGCCTGCTGGCAATGTCTACATATATTGATTAGCTGAGCTAACTTACCCACTAAAGGAAAAAAAGAACATTTTGAACCCTTCTTACTCTCCTTCCTCTCCCCCCTTTTAACTTTTTGCTGTTCATGCATTACCACCAGCAGCACCAACACAGTCCCTCGTGTTTAATGATCCAACCAATTTCACCCAGGAGCTGTGCCCTGCGTGGAGGAGAGGGATGCAAGGCTGGCATGGCTGCACCAAGAGCAGCAGCACGTTAACGCAAGAACTGGTAACACTCACAGCTGATATTTCACTTGAGAGGGTATCATCTCAGGTTCACATCCATTTCTGACCCTAACATGCCTTGCCTACAACAACTGTGCCTCTCCTTTATCTGCACTGTGCTTCTGCACAGGTATGTGATACCCATGGTGTTGCCTGGTTCAAGGTATAAACAATCCTTTTTTATTTTTTTTTCCTGGATTATTTTTCCCCCAGACCGGTTCTGCAGTCCAGTTTGCAGTGCAGCTGCACAAACAACTCTCCTGGTGCAGGACAAGAGCTGCCACAAGGAGAAGAACAGGTAGCCAGGGTCAGTGACAGCTAAAACCAACCTCCCTGCCAAAAGAACTGATTACAAAGCTGCACCCTTAGAAACTTTAGCAGCACTGGCAAAAAAATGCCACCTCAAGTGGTATTTCTTTTGACTAATCTTTATCCCTGTGTTTCAGCTGGGGAAGAAAACAAATCTGAGTTGCCAGACTTTTAAATACTGGCTGAATGTACACTTAAACATGAAAAAGAGGTTGTTTGAATTCTAATAACTCAAAAAAGAACTATGTTTTGCCAGTCTGTAACCAAACCAGGCACATCCTGTAAAACTCAGCAAGACTTAACTCTATTAAAGGAGCAAATACATTTTGGAAATCTCTTGTATCTCTTTGTTTAAATGAAATATACACCCACCACCAGTATAAGAAAAGTAATTTATTATTTCAGAATAACTTTCCACTTTAAATATTACCCACAAATCCCACTGAAAGCATGGAGCATGTAATAGGAAAATGCTGGAAAACTTGTAAGACAGGGAAAGCAAACTGACCCCAGTGCCTATCACCTAACTGAAGATATTTAACTGGGATGATTAAACAAGACAACAAACCGACCTTTGCTCCCGTTCACGTGCAAGGGAGAGGGAAAATCTTGGAATCCTAATTGGACTTAATGACTTTGTGAAGGCTGCAGAGCATCCAGCAGCCAATGCCAGCCAGGCACCTACCTGGGTGCCTCCCTCACCCACGGTAAATCTGGGTCACTGTGCCAAGTGTCAGGGTTCTTCTGATAGCTCAGATTAAAGGAGTAAATACTTGGTGATTACATAAACTGTACTTTAGCCCATGGATCTCCGTGGCTCATGTGTGCTTCATTCATACAATTATCAAGTAATATCTTGCATGCATTTTGCAAATTCTTCTCCTATTTCCACCAGCCAGTACTCTCAGTGTTGTGCTGGTACAAAGTGGCTGTGGTTTACAGGATTTGGAAGACCAGACCCAAAAGGTGGGATGCTTGGGGGGTATCTTTGCTGTCTTTGGATCCTCAGCCAGAGAATGGAGTCAAGCCCAGCACTGCCAGTGGCAGCTGTGAGTGCTGTTTGCAAGCTGCTCTGCAGATCCACAGCTGAGCTGAAGCCACACAGCCCATCTGCTGCATCCCCTTCTGAAAAGGAGGGTGTGAGTCTGATGAGACGGCAGGGCATCAGCAGCTGGAAGGTGGGACTGCCAAAGTGGGCACAGCCCACTCAAGTCACAGCCTGGACACGGGGAAAAAAATCATTTCACTTGTAGTGAAATCTCCTACCACTCCTAGTGCAGTTCTGGAGTGAACTGCCTGGAAAGTCAGAATCTCCACCACTGGAGATTTTCAAGACCCTGCCACCCCAAGTCATGGCTGACCTGCCATACCTGACATTGGTACTCTGCCTTTGCATTAAGTTCTGTAGTTTAACTTCCTTTGGTCAGCATTCATTATACCTACCCCATCCTCACTGGCAGAGGACATCAGGAGAGAGGAGATTGTCTTTTGCAACAGCTGGAATGAGAAAATTCACAAGTTTTGTTCATGGCAAAAATCTTAAGTGTGCAAAAACATTCTGTTTGCAGTCACATAGAACAAAGATCTATCATTTTAATATCAAACAGTTTCATTTCTCTGGCCAAGAAAGCAGAGGAGAGGTGACACAAAGATGTTCAGAATGGAAGTCTAAAATACACATTCCTTTTAGACTGTGTAGACCGAGGTTTCCAAAGGCCCAGCCTAACAAATCCCTTCATCTGGGCCATAGAGCCATTTGCAAACCTCAGGGTGAACTCAATGACTGCAGTATTTGAGCAAGACCTGGGAACTGCCCAATGAAACACAAATTTTAGTATTGATTAAATTATGGGATAGTCTTACGTATTTAAATTTGTCTTCTGACAGAGCTGTTCATAGAAGTGTGGCTTAGGATACCTATGTGTCTGCACATCTGGTCGCACTGCACCTGACACACCAGCCCTTATTTCAAGCCATACCTTCACTTTTACTGTACTTTGAGATCGGGATGGACAGCTCAAGAAGACTTCCAGCTGCATTTTCAGAACTGGTGTTGTGACAACTTCAGAGCACTGGTTGCAATATAGCAACTCTCTGAAACACACAAAATAATGATGGAAAAACATAGAGAAACAAACAAGCTATCAGTCATAAATAAAAAGAAATAGAACCCTAATTAGTGTATTCCCTAAAATACTTTGCTGGTAGATTTTAGTAGCAAAGCCTGGTAGAGATTCAATTGATAATAGAAAATAGAACTCTTCTGTTGGCAGTAACTCTCCTGGAGGACCTAAACTCTTCTGGCAAAAGGATCTTCCTTTTATAATTTGTGGCAGCATGAAGAGAGGTTGCTATTTATAGTCACCCCGCCTAAGCAAATATTAATCTCATAACCTCCTAAAAGTTATGGCAAAAGAAAATCTGTAGTATAGATTTGGCTGAAGTGAATTATTGACTTAGGCCCTCGTTCAGCAAACGTTCAATGTTTTC
The DNA here is from genome assembly GCF_035770615.1 of Melospiza melodia melodia. Classification (NCBI taxonomy): domain Eukaryota; kingdom Metazoa; phylum Chordata; class Aves; order Passeriformes; family Passerellidae; genus Melospiza; species Melospiza melodia. The sequence goes on along the minus strand of NC_086194.1, from coordinate 131,747,888 downwards.
AGTGCACTCTTAAGTCATGCACAGAGTTAAGCTCAGCTATAAGCACTTGTTGGAAGCACTTCTTAAACAAATATTGATACTTCATTTGTTCTCCAAATGAAGCAAAAGTGTCCTTCACAGGTGAGATACTTTTTTAATTAGACTACACTACCATGTGAACACAGACACATCCTTATTTTTAACATGACAGTATAACAGAGGACACCTGGTTTTGATTTTCAGCCTTTTTTGGTACAACAAAGCATAAATGGCAAATCTTCTCATATTTAGGAAAATATCTATTTCAATAAGAACAACACAACTTCTTACAATTTTTATAAGATTTTTCAGATTTTTCAGTAGACCTTCCTTCCTTCCTTCCTTCCTTCCTTCCTTCCTTCCTTCCTTCCTTCCTTCCTTCCTTCCTTCCTTCCTTCCTTCCTTCCTTCCTTCCTTCCTTCCTTCCTTCCTTCCTTCCTTCCTTCCTTCCTTCCTTCCTTCCTTCCTTCCTTCCTTCCTTCCTTCCTTCCTTCCTTCCTTCCTTCCTTCCTTCCTTCCTTCCTTCCTTCCTTCCCCTTCCTCTCCTTCCTCTCTTTCCTCTCCCTCCATCGCTCCCTTCCACATTCTGTCTGTTATTATCCCCTGGGCTTTTATTCCACCAGGAATCTCACACACTGCAAGCACAAGCTGGCTAGGCAGCTGCAGGGGAGGCTTTCCAAAATTATGTCAGTCAGTGTGACACAAGTTCAGCATTTCAGGTGGCAACAGGTCCTGTAGGATCAGTCCTCACATTCAGGACAAGCATACTGCCAGAATTATTCAACATCTTTTTTAGAAAGGTGACTAATTTAATAGGTCTGAAAAGCAACTCTTTAATATTTAGATAAATTGTAGCAGAGATCACAGTCCAGTATAAAAATGAGGTGAATTGAGGATACACAGATTAACAAGGCAAGACACACAAACACATGTACCTGCTTCTAAAGGAACTTAAAATCAGACCTGTGGTTTATGGGCATATTTATTAAAAGCAGTATTACAATGCAGTGGGCTATGAAACCTTTATAAGCAAAATTGGTTTAAAAACCAAGTAATAACTGCAAAATCAAACTATTTCATATCTACTTGTATCTTTCTCCATATATTAATGTAACCTTGCAGGTTTTATCAGTTCATCAGCAATAAAAATACTATGTCTTAGCTCTAGGAAGGAGCAAAGTGCAGCCTGTGCCTGCAGGAATCATTGCATCACCCATTGCTGTTATGGCTACATCTACAAAACACCTGGAGTGCTCTGGAGCATGCTGACTCTCACCTGTCCTGGGGACACACTTCCAACTTTCCATTGCCACATCTGTTGCATGTAGGCCAGGAGAAAGCAGTGCTCTCATTAACTCCAACAACGGTACCTGCAGAACACGGAATTCTTACAAAATGCCAACGTTAAGGCAGCAAACACAGCCACTCTTGGCTTCACAGCAGGTTTGAACCTTTCTGACCCACAGCTTCAGACTTGTCAGAGCAAGAATCAGCAACAGTCTCACTCCCTTTCTCCTTTGTCCCTCCAACAAGGGATGAAAGTACAGCAGAGTGTTACGTCCTAAAAATATCAGAAAGTAGATAATTGACAATTAACTCTCCAAACAGGCTTGGTTCTTTTGGTTTGGATTTTACTGCTTTTCTGATTTGCTTTTGCTTGATTGCTTTCTTTCTGGCCCTCTGATGTTTTCTTGGCAATAAACAGCTACAAAAATAATCAGATCGAATAGCTTGATATTGGTATTTAGAAAATACAAACCAATAAGAAGCCCCAATCCCTTCTGAAAACAACAATGCAGATTAAATTCCACTAACAATGGAGTTATTCTTCATTTACACAGATTTAACAGAGATTAGATCTGGCTCACAGTCTTAAGTGTGTGCGTAAGAAGGGAATGCCAAAGACACTTTGGACTAATAAAAAGGGCCTCGCTAGTTTTGGCAAGAAAAAATATATTCAGAATTTTATGAGAAGCCAATAAAGAGTGTATTATATTTTATGGTAACAATATGCTGAAATTATGAGCATTATTTATAGAGAAAAATATTCACCTGTAAGAATGAAATTGCACTGAAATAAAAGCTCACTAGTACAACAGAACTACAGACTTAAAAATCCAGCCTCTGTTGAACAACAATCTCACAGTTCTATACCACATTCAATAGAAGAAAGCCTTGGAGACTATGGAGCATTTACAGTGTCTGGACTGTAAGACAGGGTGTTAATCCCTTGCTTTTCTGGTTCTCCTGGGACAAGGAGGGAGCTACACCTAAACAACAAAACTGTAATTTTCTTTGGGAATTCAAAGGACAGTGAGTCTGAAGATCTGAAAAGTTGCTTCCCAAATACAACATTTATGACCCAATTTCTAAGTGTCCAACAAAACATCAGGCATTTCTCTGACAGAATAAGATATTCTATTTAGCCACATGGACTCTTAGAGGAATAATTTTGATTCTCCAGTGTTCATCATAAAGTGGGAGTTTCCATGGGTATGTTTCTCTTTGAATGATGTGAATGCTGAATGGAGTTAAAGCCACTTGGTGGATTTAACATGACTGGATCCACTTGACTGGCTGGTCACCAGTGGTGCTCCCTAAGGCTCAGTACTGGGGCCAGTCCTGTTTAATATTCTAATCAATAATCTGGATCAAGTCTACCCTGAGTGCGTTTGCAGATGACAGCAAGTTGGGTGGGAGTGTTGATCTGCTGGAGGGCAGGGAGGCTCTGCGTGGGGATCTGGACAGGCTGGATCAATGGGCTGAGGCCAATGGTGTGAGGTTCCACAAGGCCAAATGCCAGATCCTGTGCCTGGGTCACAACAACCCCAGGCAGTGCCACAGGCTGGGGGAAGAGTGGCAGAGGAAAAGGAGCTGGGGATGGTGGTCAACAGCCAGCTGGACATGAGCTGGTGTGTGCCCAGGTGGCCAGGAAGGCCAGGGGCATCCTGGTCTGGATCAGCAATAGTGTGGTCCAACAGGACTAAGGAAGGGATCATTGCTGCACTGCTGAGGCTGCACCTCAAGTCCAGTTCTGGGCCCCTCACTCCAAGAAAGACACTGAGGTGCTGGAGTGGCCCAGAGAAGGGCAGTGGAGCTGAAGAGGAGGAGGAGATGGAGTTCTTCAGCCTGGAGAAAAGGAGGCTCGGGGGGAACCTTCTTGTTCTCTACAGCTGCCTGGAAAGAGTTTGTAACCAGGCAGGGGTTGACCTCTTCTCTCAGGATACAAGTGACAGCATGAGAGGAAATGGCCTAACGTTATGCCAAGAGAGGTTTACATTGGATATTAGGAAGACTTTCTTCACTGAAAGGGTGGTCAAGCATTTGAACAGCTGCCAGAAAAGTGGTGGAGTCCCCAGCCCTGGAGGTATTTATACGACATGCAGATGTCGCACTTGGGGACGTGGTTTAGTGATGGACTTGGCAGTGCTGGTGTTGATTTTGGTTAATGGTTTGACTGGATGATCTTAAAGATCCCTTTCAACCTAAATGATTCTATCATTTTATCATTCTTGTTCGCCAAAAAGCTACCAATTAGCTTGCTGAGTATGTTTCCTTCTTCATTGAAAAAATTTAAGACCAAAACAGATCCCCCTTCTCTCTAAGCCTTTTCACTTTCTCCCAGTTGTGTGCCATATTCCAACTGCAAGATGCCAGTGCAAGTACATTTGAAGAAAATCAATCAGGATCATAGTGATGAGATTATGTCTAGTGGAGAAGATTATTTTGATGATAATGTAGAGTTCCCTTGAGAAAACCAGCAGACATCACTGAAGTCAGACCAACTCAAAGCAGCAACAGGTGTACTAATCTAGTGACAGTCTTGTGCACTCTATAAAGCGATTTCTCAAGTTTAGGATGCTGAACTACTGCACATCTTTTTCAAGATGCTAGATTTTGCTTGACACACACAAACCTTTTGGATATTTTCCCGAGATCCTTCTTTCAAATGAAAATGCACATGGCCAAAATTCGATTTTTATCTCTAGTCTATTTTTAAGGGTTGTGGTTGGCACCATTAAGAAGAGAGTGACATTGTCAATCTCTTGGATGAGACTGTCCAAGGGACAATGTCTGGAAAAGGTCTGCCATGTGGGATGCAAAGGAACACTTTGGTTGAAACAATTAGAACATGGAGGTGTTGCTTTTGATTTCCTTCCCCCAATCAGTTATCCTGATTAGTGACAGGAAAAGCAAAAATTCAATCAAAAAAGGAAACATAGGTAAACTGACTGACCCCATTTTAGTCCCACTATTAAGCGGAAAACTGAAAAAACCCCACACACCTGAGTAAGGGCTTAAATATGAAAATATCCAAGGTCAAAATTCAATCACTGTTGGTGAGTCACATACTAGGCAAATAGCATTAATCAAATAATATTCCCACATATCACATGTGGTATAGACTAAGTAGAATTTACTCAAAGCATGATTAAGAGGCAAAACAGTTCTGTGCCGTAAGAATTGCCAACATTTAAGTCATCCTGACTGCTACTATACAGCAAAAAGAAGTTACAAATTACCTTGTAATGCATAGTGATAAGAAATAAACTATTAACCCTAAGATCACAGGTGAAAACCACAGATTCATCTTGCAATGAAGAATAAAGTTTTCATTAGAAAGGCAACCACAGATTTTTACTGATCTGTTGAAGAGCAACACAGTCCATTATCCCAGAGCTGGTATGACTGGACCTCCCTGAAACAAGAATTTCTGACAAACTCATTGCATCTGCTTGGACTGGAACATTTTCTGTTTTGATGGGGAAGGAACCTCTGACGAACATCCAGTCCAGAGCTGTACCAGGTTGGTCAGGGCCCAGCTTTAAGCAGGAGGTTGGACTGGCAGAACTTCAGATGCTCCTTCCAAAGGAGCAGGAAGGCACACTCCTTCAGGAAGGGGTAGACAAAGCCTTTTCAGCCTCTTTGCTAGGTGGGAGGATGCCAGTGTGCAGCACACATAGGTAACCAAAAGAAATGAGAGGATGAGCAAAGAAAAAGAATGAATGAGACAAGAACTGTTTCTCATTGAAAGCCAGACTAACAACTCTCTGACTTAAGAGATAAGAGACAGTGACTGAATTTTAGAGATGATACATCTCCCTCCATGCATTGTTCCACCAAAAGTATATTCTCCACCAACAAAGTAGGGTCAATGCTATTAGTTTCATTAGTTCAGCAGAAAGATGTAGGGACTAACTAACTGAAACCCAAAACAGTGAATGTTGAATCTCTTGAATGCTATTAAAATACTTCAGTACACACAAAAGTGAGAGTTTTCATCTATATATTGCTGGAGCATAAGTATAAAGAAGATATTTTATATTCTATGTTGGTATTCAGGTGTGGGGACCTACTGATAACAGCTATCCTGCACAAATTCCAGATTAAACAAGACAAGGTTGTAGGATTAATTTCTCCTTTTGTCATTCTTCTATCTGTAATACAGGACAGGCAAAGCATGACATCTCCATTTGTGTAAAGTAAGCACTTGTTTACACAACAGATCACAAAGGTGTTCTTTCTTTGCTCTGCTGGTAAAAGAAAGGACAGAGAGATGTTTCCTTTATCCTCCTATGAACACTGCCAACAAGAAAAAGGAAAACAGGCACTTCTCATAATCACAAAATTAACAGCAGAGAAGTGACAGTTCTTAACTACTGGAGAGGTGGAAAAAAAGGCAAAAAGCATTTCACACTCAGAGACAGAAATATCTTTCAAGTAGCTGCATCAATGCAAGATATACATAACAACCATGGCTTTGAGTGAAGTGCCTCTGGTTGTGCTTGGTTTTCATTATGCACTGTTCAACACTTGTCACTACAAGGTGCTCAGTAATTAATCACAGAAGCATTGCTAAGCTGTGGCTCTACCATAGCAGCAGGTATGTTTAGTAAAGGCTTTGCTTGGTTCCAAACTGCCTTCTCAGTCTATTTTACTATAACTGAAGAATTAATTTGAAAACCATTATTTGTTGTAATTTTAAAGTTAATTTCAAATGCTCTGGTGAATACTTGAAGGTATTTTCTACAAGGGCTACTGGAATAATACAAGTTAAATTAAGGAAGGAAATAGCCTTGAAGACTTGTTGGGCTTTTAAGGACTTTTTCTCATAGGCACTGCACAGCTGGGAGGTTTAAGAAGCTGTCTGGACAAAGCTTTATAAAATACACAGTAGAGAAAGTTTCTGCATGATTTGGAAACACTAGAAAATCTGTAGTAATATATGTTTCTGCATGGTTAGTGGTAAGACCAAGATATGGTCAAACCAAATCTCAGACAAAGCTATGATCCAAAGTGGCTGGTGAGCAAATACTGGCCACATTATGCTAAATTACTATGGTAAAACAATAAATTGTCCTACTGCAGCAAAGCTCCAGGGAAATCAGTCACTAACCCCTACCATTCAAGATCTGGGTAACATGTCTTACCCATCTGCCTAAAAAATATTGGTATAATTCATTGTTGCCAACATCAACAAGGCTGGTGTGAACAGAAGGCTCCAGAAAGAAGACAGTGAAGGAAGGAATATAATGAAACAGATTGTACATTAAACATTTATTCTGGGATATGAGTGAGTGGGAGCAGAACTTGGCCAGCAAAAGGCAAACAGAGCCCACAATGAAGCATAAAATCTTAAATATTCTAATGACCCACAGCAATGCCATGCTTTTTTTATCCCTCCACGATGTTTGTGCAAGAAATCAATATAAAGACACAAAAGATTACAGTGAGCACAAATAATTAACAGCATTCATTTCAGCAAGGCCATACAAACCTCTGAGAGCACAAATGGAGCTGGCCTGGGTTGTAGAATCCAGCTCATCGAGTCTGACAGGGCCAGTCAGCTCACTGAGGTCAGCACCGGCAGCCGAGCACAAAAGAGGCTTTTGTAACAGGAGAACAGTACGTTCAACACAAATAATCCTACCTGCCAAAAAAGACATTTCAGCTCAGTACAGTAACAAGGAAAAAGGTGACCACGTTAATTGTCACGGCCAATAAAGACAACAACCTCTGCCAGCTACCAAACAGATGAATAGACTCCATCAGGTTTTCTCAATGACAAAATATTTTGCTTTCAGCGATACACGCACCGCGCTCTCATGACACTTCGCGACTTCCAGGGAGAAAAAGAAATCTGAATTTGAAGAAGAAATTTAAACATCTGAACATGCCAGAAGAGAGTCTGATGCCACCCTGACTGCATCTCACCTCACTCCTGGCAAACAGGTTTCAGGCTTTTCCTTGGTAATAAGCTTGGGCACCCCTTCAGGTGGTCCTACTTTGCTTCAGAGATTACAGAGTAGGTGCATGCCATGCTTCATTCTCCAGAGCAGAGATTTTTGCTTCAGGACACACAGCCTTTTGCACAGCTTTGTACTTCCAGTTCACTTACACTCTGGAAGTGACTGAAGGTGTGAGATGTGAGCCAGCCCTGCCATCACCACACAGAACCAAACTTGAACCTCAAAAAAGAGTGAGTAGAAATGAAAGTAAAGGGAACAACCACGATTTCATGATCTGTATGGGAGCAAAGGCTCACAGCTAAGATGGTTTAGGAGAGCTTGTAAAATATCTCTATCTAGGGACATGCAGATTTCCTAATATATTTGAGCCTTCTGTCAGCTCACAAATTTGATTTTCACCGGTCACCAGATTCAACAGTCATCAGAGAAGACTGACAGCAATACTGGTGGGCATACAACAACATCACTGAATTTCCCATTCACTTTCAAAATCAAGCCAAAAATACACAAAAAGAAATCTTACAAAAAAGTTTAAATTACAACCCTTTTCAAATTTCTCATCCCAAACTTGCAAAGTCTCATCTTCATCTGGTAATGACAATGACCTCTCTGGAGGTCACATATTGAGGTGTCAGAGGTAAGGGTGCTGTTTCTGTGGGACCCCAACTGCTTCCAAACCACATGCAAAGCTCACCATTTCCCCAGAGAGCATCCTTGAAGAAAAGTTGTGAACCAGCACTGAGGGCTTCCATGATTTCCATGCTGAGAACACACGACGCAGTGACTGACACAGCAACAACTTTTGGAATTCCATGAGCCACATTTTGCAGTGTGGAGTCAGTCACAAACAACAGCATTTCCCTTTGATCTATGGGAACACTGTGTTTTGTCTGTGATTAGGAAAAAAAATACATAAATTTGGAATACAATTGTTAATTTTTTTTAGTAGAAGAAAAGACTAAACATCTTCATATTAAAATGACTCATAAAACTGACAGAAATTATTACAGGTTAATTATTACAGGATAATGAGTCAAAGCTTTACTAGAATTTTTTGGTATTCCTTACTTCAGATACAAACCTTAAAATCCCTACCTTAAATTAACTTTCTGAGGTTGACTCTCTGGACTCTTTGCTCTAATTCAGTCAACCCTCATGCTTTATGATAATTTTCTTGGACTGTACATGGGATTTGAAAATATATTTCCTAAAAAAATATGCTATATATATGGTATACATAAAAAAAATAATTTGATGGTTTTTAATAAGACTTAGATAATTTTTGTCTTAAAAACAATGAGGAAAGAACATTTCTCCTACTAATATTATTCCTCTGTAGGCACATTTTCTAGGTACTGTTATTAGATTCCAAAGCATAACCAAGCTGCAAAGTGGAGGTTTTTCTTTCAGTTGAACAAATATCCCTAAATATTAAGAAATACATAAAGTTAAGGAAGCAGATAACTCCTCTGTAAGACATATATGAATCTGCAATGACAGTGAAAGTTTTCTGCCCCAGACAGGTATAAAAAATATCATATCAAAGCATATTTCATATTTATCAGTGCAAGGAACTTGCAAATTTTTGGATTCTAACATTTTAAAATATCTAAGATTAAATACCTTAATCAATTTTAAATGTTTTTGTTCCTCTTCTTAATCAGTCCTCTGATCAAAAATTAATGCCTAAAACATTTAATTGAAAATTAAATACTCTAATGCCTGGAAAGACATGTAGCATTTTATTCTCAGAGCTGCGTGTCTGTGGCAGAAGGTAACACAACAAAACCCCCAGTATTTTGTCTTTGGTTGAATTATAACTTTGAAACCATCAGCCACACTGAGCCTGGCTTTCTGTCCATGCTCACACTCTTAGAGCAAATGAGGTAATTGTAAATAGTGACTGGAAACATTCACAGTTCAGATGTCTCAGTCATGCCTTAATACAGCATATGCTGCCTCTTGCACTGATGTTGTTGTTTTGCCTAGTAACTGCATACATTTGGGCACCTCTTCTGCATAGATACCATTAGGACAGCTTCAGAGAAAGAATTTTTACATCTGTCCCTTGAGAATTACTAACACATTAAAAGCTCTCTTTCAGGAAAATCATCCAAGAAGTAAATAATAATAAAAGCAAAAATCACAAGTTAGTATAAAATCATCATCTTGCTATGTGTGACAATTTGTTCTGAACAGAGAGGAGGACACAACAGACAAATAGCAGCAGGATTGAGTTACAAGGAAGGACAGCTCCTTAACCACAGATGGAATATATTTCCTCGTGTTCCTTCTGAACCACAGTTCGGATTCTAACTAATAAAAAAAGCACATTTCCATTCCTCCTTCACACAAATTAAGTAATATTAATTTAAGCACTTAATACTGTAGCTACAGAGCGTAAATACTATTTTTAAGGTACCTCTGAATTAGTTCACATAGGAGATTATTTAATAATAAATCTGCAAAACAAACCAAATCATTGTCCCTTCCTCACTTATTACAACTTGGTGATTTTGCATGTGAAGGGTACATCCTCTTGGCAAAGGCAGCTGCAGGTAACAAACTGCTGTTCTTGATCTTCTGGGAGGACCAGGCAGGTGATACACTAGCAGCAGGTAAATACCTTTACATTCCTCGAGCAGTTAAACATAAGGAGAATATCTTCTATTGCTTTTCCATCATTACTTCAAAAAAATTATGAGCACTCATGTTGTTCACTCATAAAAATTTAGTACTTATAAAATTTAGTTCAGTAAGTGAATAGCCATTAAAAAAAGAACTATTAAACATCCTAGGAGCAAGACAAAAAAAGCACAGACCTTTTTTTCTGCTAGTCAATATTCCATTCTTCAAAATCACATCTGTTCCTGCATGCTTCGTCTTTTCTCTAATTCAGTGATAAAGTGCTTTTACATAAGAATACTGATAACACGCATCAGAATTTCAGATGGAGACATTCCTGAATTCAAAAATGTTTGGCTAGGATGCCCCTACTCTGCAATTTTAGTTCATTTTTCACTAGAAGAGGTTTCTTGGAAATAGGAATTTACGCACGTATGTGTTCATCTTTCTGCTGGCACACTAAAGATCCCATCCAGCTAGCCCTAATTCCATGTTTGCAAATGCTCTGTCACATTCTCAATTAGCACGAAGAAAACACAAGAGATACTCCTCATCTCAGTAGTTAAAAGTACTCCCTGCCTAAAAAATAAATCATAATTCATTGGCTTTTGAAGCAAAAGGGCAAGACCTAAATTAAATTTATGTCTCAAACTTGTGGGAAGCATCTCCAGCTATTTTGCTGGCCGTTTTGGAATTTCTTTGTCTTTGGTTCATATGCTTTGATTCACACTTTGTTTCTTGTGGAGCTGATGGACAATTGCAAATTATTCTCTGCTAGAATTCAGTGCTGGCTGTACTGAGGATCCAGTCGCCAGGAAAAAATAAATAAATCAGCAACAAAAAAATTCCTTTAACTACTAAGGGAGCTAGCAGCAATTTGAAAGAACATCGTAGCATCATTCAGAAACAAATAAAACATAATTGTAAGCTTTCCGGCACAGTATGGATGGCAGATGTATTTACCTAAGAGTTCCTCCCTTTTACTACTTACTGGACCATAAAAGCCAAATTTGCCTGAGGGGCTTCTATGGAAGTCAATGAAAATCACCCACACATTTGCATGAAAAGAGCAAAACTGTATTTTTATATAACCATCATCTGTTCCACTCTATCCCCCAACACCCAACTGACTGGGAGCTTCTTGCTACGTTCCTGAGGATAGCATTCAGCCATAAACTGAGCCTCAGCTAACTTCCTGTGAGCTCTCTCTCCAGAGTGCAGTATCACCTCTGGTTAGATAGCAATTTATTCAGGAATAATTAACTTTCTAGACTGAGTGGCATTGAAACTGGTGAGGCAGTTCATTTTACCTTTCACAAGCATTTTAGACACGATCATAATTCTGCCCATACAGCTCTTGAAGATAATCCTGGCATAGGAGTTACCCCTACACAAGATGAATCTTCTTCACATACACATGATGCTGATTTTATGTTGAATTCATTGCTAAATAAAAAGATTACCTGCAGCCTTCGATACAGCACTTGGGCCCAGAAGCTACACCGCTCATTGCAACCATCAATCTGAAAAGAGCACAAAAATAGGGAATGAGACAACTGTGATACCAGAAATCCAGTGGTAAAAAGTATTTGTTATCTGATTTGTAAAGCAGATTACCCGAAGAATTTCCTTTAGACCATGAACAGCTGGTGGCTGGTACAAATTAGAAATCTGTTCTTCCTCATCCACTTCCACATGTATTTCACCAGACTGAACAGTAAGAATGTAACAGAAGCTGGGAGGAGGAAGATTAGTTGTCATCTATTAAAAAATAAGAAAAAGAAATGTGACCATAAAAAAGGCACTTTAATTTAGCCAGTCAAGTTTTACAATAATAGGCAAGATGAACAAAACAATTTACATCTTAAGATGGATGGGGAAACAAAATTATATGGTTAATAACAAGGACTCTGATGTAGAAGATGAGTTAATAAACCAACAGTCACAAGTTATAAGCGAAATCGGCTTGTGTGTATAATTCTTTCCATAATCTAACATTGACCCTCATCACAAAAACAACTCATAACTTGGCCCGCTTGGCAAACACTGTGACTATTTCAAGGTGCTTTTTCTTGTTCTGTGTATCTTTATTACGTGGTAGGAGTGCGTCAATTACTTCTTTTTTTTCTTTTTTTTTTTTTTCAACATCCATAGCTTTTCTGAGATTTGGGGACTTTTGCATGTGGGTGGGTTTTTGTGATAGTAAACAGCTGCCGAACTTTTAAAGCTGCCAAATTAAATCCAGGACAGCACAAGGAGGAGATAATGAAGAACAGGAATGCAAGAGCTGCAAGAACTGCTCTCTTTGTGCCATGCCAGATTTTTCTTTTCCCCTTAAAAAGTACCATGACGTAACAACTTTATCAATCACCACTCAGAGAGGTCCCAAGCTGGAAAGACTTCTCAGAAAAGAAAAGACAATGCTAGAAGATAATTTTTATTGCAAATATGGTAAAATACTCTTTCAGCAAGGTTTGTTGTTAATAAAACATGTAATTTAATAGAAGAAATATGAATATATTAAAGACAGTTGCTCACCCATTAAAAAGAATCAGCATAAAGAAAAATAAAAGCAAAGGAAGCTGATACCCAAAATCTGTTTGCCTCTGGCAGCAATAAAGAAGGTATTTGAATGTACATGCAGCTCAAAAGAAATCCATTTCACAGGTCCCTTCCCAACATTATTATCATGCTGGCAATATTATTTATGTACCGATGTATAAAACTTCTTTCACAAAACTGTGCAGCTTTCTTGATACTGTTTGTATGAAGAAAAATGTATCTCAACTGAAAGAACTCCACCCAGCCAAAAACCTGGAGCATCAGAATGCAAGTTGTGGTTCTGTGTGGAATTAATTTCTGTTTCAAACCGACGTCAGAAGTGTAAATTACACGATTATGGCAAGTTTCCTCCATTTAAAAATTGCTAATAAAACAGAAAAAATGAAGAAATAGCAACAGTCATAACAACACTAAATGACATTTAAGAGTTTTGCCTCAGCATAGATATTCCCATTTTTGTTGCCTACATAATTTTAATGCACAAACCCATCCATTCCTCTGAGAATTCCAAAATATTTCGATGAAAGAAACAGTCAAAGAGAGCACAGCTATTTCACTCAGTTTCAGTCTCAATATTATTTTTGACTGAGGTCTGATCTTTTTGTTCTTCAATATAAACCCCTGGACAATGCAAAGACCAAGCTACATTGCAGAGGAAAGATTCTTGGACTTTAGAAATAACTAGTAATATCCATCTTCAATATTCCCTGGTTTTGAAACCTGTTTATTTCCAACTCTTTCTTTTTTTTTTTTTTTTCCCATATTGACTCCTTTGGTCTAAAACCAATTTTTACTACTACTAACTTATTCCCAAAGAACAGCCTATACAAGAACATCAAGGAAGCCCAAGCTTTTGGCTACCCAAAAGCTTCTCAAATGGTCTTGTATTACCAAAATCATTTGATGTGATAGAACACCTTTTCTCAGACAAAAGCTAATTGAAGTAAAATCACAGATGTGATTTCAGCTTTGCAAATATATAATAACATACTTTAAATCCATCTCTATACTCTCCCACCCCCTAAAATCACAGGAACATTCAATTATCTCTAGTAATTACTTTTATGTTCATCTTTCTGACCTCACATGAAACAAGTATCAGTCAGAGACATCCTAACTAGTAAGAGACCTGATTCCAGCAGTCACTCTGTCTTCACAGAAGTTAATCTTCAGAAAAGTGCTTTCAAATCTAAAGCTGAAAAGTGTTTTTAAAGAATGATTTTAACAACCTTGTATATAGATTTCTCAGCAGGCTCCATGACACCTAGTACCCCTTTACTCCTGCTAGTAGAAGACAGGAAGAATTTGTCTGGACATCTTACCATTCTAGCTCTAGAGGATTAATAAGGGGCTAATTGCATCATTTTGGAAAGATGCTGCTAATCCAGAGGGCTTCAGGTTAGCCTGGGATGTTGTCAGAATCAGTAAAGCAAAACTTGGTAGGTAAAAAGAGGGAGAGAGTCTTCATTCCCAAAGTAAACATGATTATACCACCACCAAAAATACTAGCTGTGAGTGAAAAAAATTCATATCCATAATAACAAAACTTACCATTTCAGAGTCTTGACTTTGTCCAGGAACTTTCACAGGCACTACTGGAGGCCACAGACTGTCTATCAGACTAAAGAGTCCTAATGCCCTTCAAAGAGACCAATAAAATCAGGTTTAAAATGCTTGCCAGTGCCACACATTATATTAAAAAAATTCATTAAGAAATGTCATCTAAACCATTGCATGATTATGAAAACAATTTAAAATCATATTTGTTTTCTGGAAGCTGGTTTTGATTTGGTCTAGTTACATTTCCATGGCTTCTGCTGCCGGCTGGAGAGGGAAGCAAGGGATGCATCACATCCAGTGACAAGCAAGTCATGTTTAATCCTTTGCCACAAACAACTTGCTAAATGACAGAATTCAGGGGAACTGGGGTAAATGGCAGCTTGGGAAGGACACAGGTATCAGCACAACTTCTTTTAAAATTAGCTTTTAGCTATTTAACTGTTAAGAAGTTTTGCCTCTAACATTTTCATTTCTACTGGGGTGTTTTTGGGGGGTTGCTCTGTGTGTGTGCTTTTTGCTGGGTTTTTTGTTGTTGACAGCTGATTGTAACTGCTTTCAGGAAAGCCAGCAATTATCAGATACAGAGAAACAACAGGCAAGATTTTGTTAAGTACCATGTGCAGAGAACAATCTCCTTCCTACACAGCTCAGCTTTGGTTTGTATTTATAAATTTTGCAAGTTTCACACTTTTGATTTAAAAAACAAACATAAATTTAACAGTCCATCACATTAAGGTAAGATGCTGACCACTCTTTGGCAAACCAAGCTGTACTTTGCAGCAGTTCAGTGGCTGCCTTGTGAGTTGATGGAAGATCTTTGCTGGACAGACAGGAGTAGCTGAGGGAGAGGAAATATCAACAGATAGCTAACTTGAAGAGAAATACATTTCTGAGTTAAAGCCCTGAGTTATCTTGTCCCAGTTCTCTGTTCTGTGAGTTGAAGCACAGAGATCTGGATTTTAACCCCCCACTGCCTCCAAGTTGTCTGTTCCTCCAATTACCAAAACCACTATTTCTGAAACAACTCTAAAAAATGAAGTCCAAAACTTGTTAAAAGTAATATTAGCTTCTAACCCAACTGTTTAGAAGGAAACCACATACCCTGTTTACAGGGCTGAAGCACGTTGCAATATGCTGCTTCTCTTCAAGGGGTCATGGAAACTTTCCTTTTAAAGTTCTGCTTTTAGCTCACTTCTGCTTGAACTTATTTATTTCTACATTTCCTTAGTCCTTCTCTGGATCCTTAGATTTTGGGTGTCTACTGTGAGCTTCTCAGCATGTTTTTTTCACTGCCTGTGATTCACTGTTAACAGTGATGCCTTTGCAAGAAGTTTTATGGCTGTAAATGTCAGGGGAAATATTTAGGAATACAACTTGAGGCTCACAATTCAGATAACAAGCTGGCAGACTGAAAAGACATTGGTACCTGTAGTTGTGTTCTCCACATGAATGAAAATACTAGACACAAAATGCAGCTTTTTTACAGAATTGGACTTCCTGACTAACAAAGCATCATCCCCAAGTCTGTGAAAGGAGAGAGATTGGGGAGTTTTGGTGTTTGGAGGTTTTTTAATTTTAGTTTGGGGTTTTTGTTTGGTTTTGTTTTTTAACAGTGAAGTCATTACAGCACACAGAGCAATATTCGCTCGGTATTAAAGATACCTTACAGCAAACTGACCACTTCTTGAATCCTTGACTGGGGCAAGATTTTTTGGTTTGTATTGTACAGAATGATATCTGACACAAGGAAGGCCAATGCCCAGAAGAACCAACTGGTCTTGCTAACTGGGAGATGGAAAAGGAGAACTACAAAACAAGGGCAGAGCCTCCTGTCCACCTCAGGCAATTCCATAAATGGCCTTCCTCACACAATCCACAGCACAAGGTCAGAGCACAGATAGGAACACACCACAGACTGTGCACAGAGATTGCACATTCATCAACATCGAGTAACTAAGCCATGTTGTTTGTTGCATGTTCACATCTCCACCCAGATAGATCCCTCATTTGCATTGAAAGTGTTCACAAAGGACATGAAGCTGTCCTTTATCTTTAGCTCACTCCTAACTTGCCATCCTGTGCCAGAATATCTAACACATGTGGTACCTTTCCTTCTATTCTTTGTGCCCTTTTGGAGAAGGCCATCTACTGCTTGAACCAGGAGCACTCAATAAATAGTAAATGGCAGGATTTGTTTGCAAGCAGGCAGAGGATCAGTGCTGGGTGGAGCAAGACTCCTGAACATCTTGGCCCCATCATTCTTTGACACCAGTCAGGCCAAGGGCAGAGACAAACCAAAGGATTAGCAAGTTCCAAATGACATCCTGCTGTGATCCTCGCTGTGAGCCGGGATGTTCTCTCCTGGGACTCTCACTCCATCAGTCCCTGTCCCTGTTGGGGAGCTCCCTGGCTGCTCCACCCACTTATACACCTACAGCAAAGTTAACTCCTCTTTACACTTATGGGCTTCAACACAGCAGAAGGGAGAATGAAGTGGGACCACTCACAGTGGAGAAATGACAAAGACATTGTGTCCTCCTCTGCAGAAGATCATTATCCTCACAGAAAGAATAAAATTAATTCCCTTCACTGGCCAAGTAACACTCACACTCCAGTTCAATCTGATTTGAACAATGGGCGCAGTTTATTCAATATGTGGAGCCTTCTTCAGCTCTAGAGTCAGGACAAGACATGAACAGCTGGCTCTGTGCTGCAGCAAAGGGCCTGGTTAGCTCCCATGTGCATATGGAGCCTCTCTGGATACACAAGAAAAAATTAAAATGTTTAAATTTTGCTCAGTGAGTGTAATTACTAGTTACTTTGGAAAAACAATTATCACAAAAGGAAAGACTTCTAAGAAAGGAAAAGCTGAGTAAGAAGTGAAAAGAAACAGGCTCAAGGATCAAACAGAAAAATGAACATGTAGAGTATTTTGAATAACTTTTTTTTCTTTTACTTCAGAGACTAGGGCTCTATTGTAGTACTCTATAACTTTGAAAAAAAAGTTTGAATCTATAGCAGGAAAAGGACAAAATCATCTATGAGGTTCTAAATGACAGACTCAACTCTCTACTTTCCAGGCCAGGCTCAACTCTGTGCTTGGTAAAACAAATTTTGTCCCGTCCCAAATATATATATTTCCACTGTCAAACACCAACACAGTAAGACTACCAGTAACTCCAGTGGAGTGTTACAGTAAAGATTTCCACAGAAATTTGGACTTATGACAGGTAGATTTACCTCTCTTCTATAAACCCACATCTTCAAGCTTTGCTTATATATAAAATCAGATTTTATATATGTGTGTATATACAGTTTTATACATGTGTGTGTATATAATAAACAAAATTGGGGGGTTTTGTGTCCTTAATTATTTTTACTAGCCAATGTCCTCAAAAGACATCTCTCTTAACCTTTCCTTGCTAAACTTCAGTATATCTTTTCTCTGTATCCATAAATGTAAACTGCCTCTTGTGTACCCAGCCATCAGGCAGAGAATTTTAAAGATATAATACTGTTAAAAAGGCTAAATGCATTACTGATACACCAGTATTTACACTATCAGAACATCTCTGATTCTGTGGAAATCCCATTTATTTCATACTACAAGCTGTGTTTCAAAAGTCAAATCACTCTGATTTTTCAAAACTGCATTTCACTGATTCTGACCTGACAACTTATCTCATAACCTAACAGGAAGATTTGCTTTATTTCTCTCAAAAGCATGAAGTTTCAGCCAGAGTTCTGGTCCAAAAACTTTGCGTCTGCCATGCCTGATCCAACTTTTAACATACGGCTTATAGCTTGGGGGATTTTTCAACTTTAATAATCATAACAGGCTCAGGGGAAAAATACTAGAGGGAGAAAATAGCAGCAATATCAGAGAAAAGCAGGCACATAAACAGGGAAAAAGGGAGCACTATGTAAGGTTTATAGCAAGGAACAGAAAGATGCTAGGATTCTCTTCCAACATCTTCCACAGCTCTGCTCTGAGGACTCGGGACTTGGAACTTCTCTGCTTCCTCCTCTCCTACTTCTTAAACTTTTTGTCTAAACCAAACCAGTTTTCTTTGGCAGTGTCAGTCTCAATTATTAAGAATTCAAAAATAAAGCAACTCCTAGCCCTCTGTGCAAAATGAAGAAATTCCTTAATAATCACCTAGACTGCATAAACTTCAAGTGTCAAGGGACAAGAAATCCAAATATAAAGCTGACACTGTAGGCTCCCTCCCTCCCTCCCTTTAACTGACCTACTAAGACTTGCAGTGCACAAACTATGCAACTCCACATTTTCTTAGTCTTGAGTAATAAAAGCAACAAAATCACAAAGTAAAAACCTGAGCCTACTAAACCAGCATCTTTGTCAAAGTACGAACAGGGAGGAAGGGCTGCTGACCTCTTTCTCCCCCCAGATTTTGTTTAGCTACATGGAATCATACACTTGAATGATTTACATACTTTAGTAATTAAATTTTCTACAGTATATTAGAAATTACACATACTACATGAACTCACTGAAATTATAACATAAAAGTGCTTTTGATTCAATATGGACATGCCTATATTATTCTCCAATGCTGATTACTGAATAGATTAATGACACAAGCACTAAGATACAAGCAGCAGTCCATGTTTATCAAAGAACAGAAAATTCAGGAAATAAAAAACTTCATTTCTGATACAAAAGCAGCCATAGAAATGAATATAAAAATAACGCATATAGTCAAAACTTCAATGTGATTACTGAAATGATGCTTTAAATGAAACTCAACTTTTAACCACAGAAATTACTGAAATGTTTCAGGACCTCAGAACCCAGAGGCGTGGGTGGATCTTTTAGATGGCAGTCTTTTTGGAGGAGGGAAAACCAAAGGAAGGAAGTTCTGACCTCCTTGCTCTGCGGAGGGTTCTTACTATTACATTTCCTGTCAATGGCTAGCAGTTGAAACACTTACTTGTGCAGCAGTTAGCAGTGGTCCTCTCTTCTGAGGGCAAAACAAAATGAAGGGAAAGCATAAAGTGAAGAGTAAAGGGGAAAAAATGAGAGAAATTGAGGTCAGCGAAGTATGTGATTCAAATAAAAAGGAAAAAAAAAACAGAAAAGAATGAAAACCCTCAAGCACAATAGTGACCACTACAAACATACAGGGAGATTTCACATTTCAGTGCCTAACATTTGAAAGTTCAAAATGACAAACAACAGAAGCCAGCTTTATTTGAAAATGCAGAAATTTCTCAGAAAAACATAACACTGGTTGATGAGCTCAATGTTCAGAGCCTGTTTACTGCAGAGGAAAATGCAACAGATAATACAGCCTGCCATGAATTAAATGTTGGCTCAAAAGTCAAAGCTTATGAGTTGATGTATCCTCCAAAATGTTTTAGCCTTTCCAACACCAGTGTAGATTTTAGCATTCTACATGCAGCAGCTGCCTCCTTTTTTGAAGATAATTAACCATTTGTTCAATTTAGGGACAAAATTTTTACTGACACACTGTGTTCTTCCTCCCCCCTACATTTTTAAATTGCTGTTATCTTTCTGTTCTGCTGCAGAGAAACTCTTCATAATTCTAACACATAAGAAAACATAAACAGAAGAAGCAGGTACATCTGCTATACTCAGCAGTAAAACAACTCAATGGTAGGAAAATCAGGTGAAAAGACCCAAATTGTCAAAATCCAAATTATTATTCTGCGTGGAACTCCAGGTAGGACTAAAAACAATCAGTTGTTTTTTCTTGTCAGTAAAGACAGGTCTCTAACTCCAAAGACTATCTCAGATCATTGAAATTAATTTCCAGTAGGAAGCAGGAACTATGACAATTTATAGGTTATTTACTCCTGAGGCATTTCAGTGAGCGCTCAGCCTCTGCATCTAATTGCATTCATTTAGTTCCTGGTTATTCCTGACATACCTGAAACATGCCTGGGACCTATTAAAAACCAGGGGGGTTGCATGTGCTGCATATGGATTCTCAACCAGCATTCCTGCCTCTAGCAGCACGCCCCCAAAATCTCACTTCCTCTTCCTCAAGGGACTGAATTTAAGACTGACATGAGGCAGTGGGAGGGTGAGGGTGAGAACAAGAGCCTCTAAGGAAACAACATCACCAGCAGCCTTTCAATGAATATTTTTCAGTCTTCTCCCTTTAAACCACTGTAATGTTTTTCTTCTTCTTTTGCTGATTCTGAGCATGCAGTCCAAGGAATAGTTGTAGGAAAGGCTAGGTGACAAGTATGGATGAGAGGGTGAGGAGAAAAGCTGTCAGGAAACAGATACCACACAGGTTCAGGCAGTTGCCACCCTCCTGCTTCCTACTTTATCCAGCAGCCTCACAAACAGAGTAAAGAGCTGCTGGAAATCAGGCACTGAACAAGCAACTCTGCCATGACTCAGCCATGTCCCTCTGTCCTACAGCACTGCCAGAAACTGGGCTGCAAAGGGAAACACCACTTCCTTTATGCACTGCAAAGGGAAGGATTTCTTGCAGGGATGGTCTAGGGCAGTGTGCTTTATGTGGGTAAGGGTCTGGCTCTGAAAAGCACCTAAATCAGTAAAAGACCTCCAAACGACCTCGACAAGACCCTACTACTCATCAAAGCATATTGAAAACCAATATTCAACATTAGAAGTAAAGCATATTGAAAACCAATATTCAACATTAAAAGTGTTTCTCTAAATGTAAGGTTACATCATCATTCCAATTTTTCACAGAGCTGATCTCTGTCAAGACAGGACATGGTTGTGTAAGTTCTTATCCCACTCTTCTCTTGGAACACAAGTGTTTTCTTATCAGAGAAGAAATGTGTTTAGTTTCTTTAGCACTCCTTAACAGTACAGGCTCATTCCAAAGATAAAGTAATGTGGTTACCTGGGTTTCCCCTGGGTGTAAAAACCCTTTATCATAGGCTTATAGGTTTTTAGCCCTTGAAATGAAACTTCAGCTTACAACAGTGATTTTAAGATTGCATTTACTGGAATGATGTCAAATAGTACTTCCAATTAAATATTTGATGATGGATGATGGCCTGGAAAATTTTTTGAACAGTAACAGTGGTCCATTGATGCAAAACTCTTGAGAAGCTCTTGTATCTATTAGCAAATGTCCTCTGTCTCACAGAGGGACTGAGGAAGCACTCTGTCTCTGATTACAATCCATATGACTGTGGGACAACATGAACATATGGGATCTTATTAGCCATTCCTGGCTTTCCCCAGATCATGTGCTTCAAAGGCACACACAAAAAAAGTCATTACTTTTCCCTTGTATTTCCTACATTTTCTTCCCTTTCATCCACTTTAAAAGCCACTGTCAGACTCCAGGAAATAAACAGTTTCAAAGCCATCTCGTTCCAAAAAGTAATTGGTGTTCTCAAAAAAAAAAAAAAAAAAAAAAAGGCAGCAGTCTTTCTTGCAGGGCAGACCACATAGTTCTTACTCACTCATGTGCTGCAAGCCAAGGTTGGGCACTCACAGGCATAACCCATCATGTGCTTGGATACACCAGTGGCTCTGGAAATCCATTTATCCAGTGGCAATGAGTTCTACAGCTTAATTACGCTCTCTGAGAGTAAGAACGCCCTCGTATTCATTTCAGCTATGGCTTTACTGTGGTTTCCATCACACCTAGAATGTGTCCCAAGCACTTAAAAGTAATAAAAAGTTACAAAGCAGAACTTAGGCTTAAACAATTAAGAAAGAAACAAATCCCTGAACAATTCCCCCACCCACCCACCCATCTTGTACAATGAAATCACGTTTTAACCGCTGCGCTGTCCCCGAAGCTACACTATACCCATTTTCTTTTAATGTTCCCTAGCAGGGCTACCACCAGCACAGCTCCAGCTGAGCCACCAGCATTTTCAGCAGTGTGTCTTCTGAACGTCCTCAGAATAGCCAGAAGTAAGTTACTGCTGCTTTGAAACAGAATTTACATTAGAAAAAGTCTGTCTCTTATTAGTTAGGCAGAGTACTGGAAGCACCAGCAGCCAGTTGTAAAACTTCATTTGTATCCAGAATTCCAAAGCCATTATTTAATTTGTTTGGAAAAAATGTAACTTGAAAAAAAAAGCCAACAAAATAATTAAATAAGAAGACGTGTTTGTTATTAAAGATCCATAAAAATGCAAGTAGGCTTGAAATCCAAAGGCTCTGAAAATTAACACTGCAAGTACATAAAAAGAAAAGCACACTGAATAGGGCTGGCTGGAAAACAACAATTCCATTTTGCTAAACATTTCAAAGCTTTGAAATTTGTTTTTGTTCCAATATGAAACAAAAATGAGACTTTCTCAAAGTTTTCATGAAATAAGAATAAGAGAAAGAATATTCACTCCCTCTGGACCTGAAAAAAATCTTCCCAACAAAGCTGTCTCCAAAATAGATAATGTTTCCATGAAACATTCTGGTTTTGATGAAACAGCATTTTTCAACAGGAAAAAAAGTGTCAGCAGAAATACCATAGCCATTCTAACAGCAAAGGCTTATCTAGATCGGATGCTTGTACGAATAAATTATGTTGAGAACTGAACCAATCTAATTATATTTATATAGGTCCCCATGAGAACATTGTATCACTCTCCTTAGAAAGATACTCTGTAAGATAATCGATCTATTTAATTTTTTTTTCTTGACTAAAGATATTTTATTTGAAGAACATAAGAGGAACCACAGAATAAGCAAAATCTGAGACGTACCATAAGCCAATTTGTTACTTACCTGGGGGAATTTTTCTATAAAGCTATTGACATTCTTATTCCAAAATAAGAATGGCTTTAAGATTTGCAAGATTATTTTTTTTTCTTTGAGAAACAAACTGTGGTTCTAAAACCATTCAGATTTAACAGAATTAAGCTCTAAGATACTAAAGGAAAGTCTGGGCTTGAAAGTTCAAGCCATACTGGGCAGCACTGTAGAAAAACTCAGTGCAGTAAAAAGCTCTGCAATGAAAGGGAGATGAACTAATGTTTATAAGTCTCTGAATCTACTGAAGACGAAGAAAACACTCATATTTTATGGAATATTGCACACAGAAGTTCCTTACTCTGCTAAGTGTGTACTGTGCATTTTATTTATGCTCATTTTGGAGAACAGTTGGCTCAAGCACAGCTGGATGCCCCAAAAGTGGCAATGAGGACATTTGACTGAACAAAGCCAGGTTCAGTTGTTCCAAAGAATGTTGGCCACAGAAATAAATAAAAAGGCAGATCATCTTTGCCTGCCACATCAAGCAACATGTTCTTCCATTAATTGTTCTCACCTTCCTCTCGTAGTTCTCTGCAAAATCTTCATTCCAGCTAAGCAGCAAGATTTTCCCTCCCATCTTCTGCAGTACTGCTCGACGTCATCTGCGGAACTCAGGGACTGCAGCTGCACTTCACTGAACATGCCATAGGCATCCTGGACGAGGAGGCACAACCTGCAAAACATTCCTCCATTACTCACCGGCATCTGCTCATAACAAACCAGCGAGCAAAGCTCTGAAAACAATGTTACAAGCTTCAGGACAGGGGTTATCCTCTGCAGTATCTGCAGAATTCCTATCAAGTAACGTATCAATTGACAAACCCAACATCCTTAAAGGTTTTCTCATGCACATTTTCAGGACATAACAGGGCCATGAAGCAGAGAAGCATGACTGAAACAAAGAGTACAAGGCTTGCACTGGGGATTAGGTTAATTAACTGCTATGCACTATGTGGCCTGTGCACTTAAAAACGAAGAAAGTGAAGTTTTTGCCTTACTTGAGGTGAATTCTACAATAAAGACAGAACAACAACAGAAACATAACTATGTGTGTGTTTAAATATAAAAATTCTGCTTAGAAGTAAGCAAAGCAACATATTTCACAAGTAATAATCACTGAGACTGGAAAAGCAAGCATTACATTTTCCCACACTATTTTTTAAAAAGAGTCCTGAGGATGCAAAAAGGAGTGAAACATCAATTTCTCTTTAAAGAACAAAACAACATAAAACTGGAGATTAGTATATTGAGAGTTGGGTATGAAGCCCAGAGGAACTATTTTAAGAAGGTAATTAAAGAACCTGCTAAACAAACAATTTGATTAAAATCTATGGAAGTAGGGGCTGTCGGGCTGGGAAGTATTGCTTAACCAACTTGATGGCATTTTGAGAAGATAGTACTGTCATAACAGATAAGGCAAAATCAGTGGATGTCATACATTTAGATAGTCAAAAGCACATTTCACAAGATTCTGCACCTGAGATGAGCAGCCACGATAGCATGAATCATGCAGGGCTGGAGGAAGGAGGCCCCTGTCTACAAGATTGGTTTTAATTGCCTCAGAAAGAGACAGTTAAGCATGGAAACTTTTCAAAGGGAAACAAAAATTACCTTCGAGGGTAGCACACACATTTTTGTTTCCAAATAAAACTCAGGGGTGCACCAGGCAGCAGAATTCAGTTCATTTCAAAAGTACATGCCAAAACTACCCTCCCCAGAGCAGCACCATTGTTCCCAGCAAGCCAACTCCTTTTGGAACACATCCTGTAACGTACATGCACCCTGAAAGCATTCAACAGCAGTCATTATATCTTTATAAAATATATTTATGAGCTAAATGAGCTCCTACACTGAAGAAATCCATATATTTTCTTCACATGGAAAAGTAGGCACATGGAAGAGCCCTAATCACAATTTCCTTGTTCATTATGAAGTGCCTAACTTCGGCTCAGACCCTCAAGAAGGCTGCATTTGATATAAGATACAACCCCAAAGGCCTTCTGACATCAGCAATTGTGCAAGCACCAACTAAGAGTCCTCATTTTTCCAAATGCTGGTGCTGGTTGTGAGCAGCAGGGAGGGATAGGACTGGGTAAAAACAAAGACTCACGTATTTTCCCCATACCTCCAGCTACAAAGGTCCCATACAAACTCAGTCATCATCAGAAAAAAACCCCAAATAAATTAGAACAACTATGTTTGCCTGCTGCTTTCCATGTTAGGACTTTGAATTCAGTTAAGAGCTCCCCTGAGTTTTAACTGATTTGACTGAAACTCCCCGTGATATTGTTATGTTTGGAAAACCAGAGTTCATATGCTCTGAACATTTCTGAAAATCAGATTGAGGGGAACCGGAAAAACAAACCAAACAGTTTTGCCTATGTTAACAAAATGTTGACTGTTAATTGTGAAAAATTAGGTCTCTGTATCTCAGAGCAAGAAGGGCCAACTGAGTTAGTGTCTCAGATCAGATCAGTTCAGCAGTCTCTTAACTGATCACTGGAATTTCTCATATCTTTAGTGAGACATAACTGAACACAAGTAAGTCTCAGACTAGCTGGCACCAGGGTCATATTAAGTCCTCTGGGACATGTTAATTGCCCAAATAAAACTAGCTTGGTTGGTGCTGAAGACATCAGTCAGTAAAAGAGCATTTTCCAAGTCCTTTTAAGTCAAGCAAAGAGATGGTTTCTGTCAGACATGGGAATCTCAACTCCCCGCATCCCTGGCCACAGATTTCCATTCCTTTGTGGTGGCACATAAATGGCTAGGACAGGAAACTCATCTGACCAAAAAATACTGCAGCCAAATCATCATCACCAGCAGCATCATCTGAGTTTCTTGAAAATCAACTCTTTTAAAGTAAACTCCTACTTGCAAGGAGTACTGCTTCTAGGCAAGGATGTGTTTTCTTTGAAGGTCCCACTCCAGCTGTCCAAGGTATGCAGCAAATACAGAAAACTCAGGTCACAAGACAGGAGAATGGTCATCTTATGGCCATGCTCAATGCAGAGAAGAACTGTGCCATGGAGGCTTCTATCAGAAATGTTCCCATTCACAGTGGAAATACATTCACCATCACTGGCTTCGTGAAGGAACACAGAGCAGCAGATTCCAATGCCTTTGCTCTGCCAGGTTCGTACACAAGCACAGACACTCTATTTACTACACTTGCTTTTAACAATGTCCAGAGGGTAGTCACAGTTTTTCTGCAACATGCATTTAAAATGAAATTCACTCACTTAAAGTCACTCACTTAAGTGAGTATTCCGTCACCTAAAGTCAGAATTTCATTAATAACCCTTCAGACGCCCAACTGCAGACTAAGAGAGAAATATCCCAGATCAACACCATGAATAGAAGTTCCCAAACACATTCTCCCTGCTTCCCCATGCCTTTCAAACAGTATCAATGAACGATGGCAAAACCTTGAAACGCTATAGGTGTTTGAGGGACAACTGATTTTCCCACTTAATGACTATCATGAAATCAGCTGTATCCCACAAGAGATTTAGCAATGCACTTGGAGAACTACCCTCCTGTTCTCTGGAACTGGTTCTGTTCTTATGGATTTTGTACATGCTGTCAGCATCACTGACAGCAGTCCAGCTGCATTCAGAGCCTTTTGATTCAGGACCTTAACTTCCTTAACAGTACTCTTTTCTCCCTTGATTTCACTTTATTCCAAGAACAGTGCATTTGGATTATTTTGCCATGTTGCAGAGTTGCTCTCATATTACAGCAAATGTTCTCACAAATTAATTTTTAGCAGGCAGTCTAACTGTGATTAAAACCAACAGCTTGTCCCATTACTTTTTCCCCCTCTTTGAACCTCTACCATGATGAAAACCCAAACATCAAAATTATGAGACAAGCTGCAAAGCCAAAATGATTATCTGCCCCCCAGGAATTCAGCATTCATGTTTTGTGCACATCTATAGGAAATACCTCTTTTCCAAAAAATTTGGATTTGTATCAGTTAATAAGGTTAAACATACCTTTACCAATACCTTGTATGCATAGTACTAAAATGTTAAAAAAAATGCAGGCAACATCTCCAATTTAATCAGTGGTGCTTCTGCAGAGAGGAAATAGTGCTATCTTTATTTTTGGGACAACAGGATGCAATCCTGTGTAAGACCCTCAGCTTAAAATATGAGTTTGGAAACTAAAATGTCTCATGCAAAATAGCAGAGAACTCACTCCTGGGAAGAGGGGTAGCAGGAAAGCCAGTAGAGGAACAAATGCAGGAGATATAGACTAAGGAAAAGGTGAAGTATGACACATTGGTAACAGCAAAGGGGGAGAAGATAGGGAATGATAAGAAGTGAGGCAGAGTTTAGCTTATTTTTTTTAATGTAATGACACAGTAAGTCTCATGCAAAAGCTTGGGAAGATTTTGTTAATTTGCTAATAGCCAGAAGCAAGGATGGGGGCTGGAGGAAGATGAGACTGATTGCTCTGCATTATTTCTATGACTGTGCTGATCTTTAGGACAAAATGTCTCCCAGTAGAAATCTGGAGGGGATTACAGGATTAATGCCATGCCCTTCTCCCAGTTAGTCACTCTTCATGGGTAAAGGGTAAGCCCTTCTTTTACTAATATGTTTTTATGCATGAAAAATCATCTCTCTCCATACTGCTGCCTTTTATCAAGCAGCTGACTTTCAGGAGAGGTAAGGGCGATGAAAACCTCCATTTTTGGTCTCAGCAGTTGGGGGAAAAGAATAAGACAAGGAAGATCTGCCTGGAGAGGAGATGAGAGCACAGGGAGGCCAGAGCAGACTGATTACACCGACACTGCCTTTACTGAGTCTCGGGAAAACAAACAGCAGAAATTTGTCACGAGCAGATCTTAACCAACAAGTAATTGTTTTAGCCTTGGGTAGGAGGACAAGTGTGTGGCCCAGGGCAGCTCTTGTCCATGGCAGCTAAGCTGAGCAGTACAGCACGAGGAGCAGGACAGCCAGGCAAGCTGGCAACACCACCACCTTTGCAGCACTTTGCACAGACCTCCTTGGTTGCTCTTTCTTTGGGAGTGAAAGGGGGGAATGGGAAAATGCCTGACAACTAATTGACTTGTATTAGCTCTGATATTTGCTCATTCTTTATCTCCACCATCCATGAGACAGCTGCTGCTGTTTTGTTTGTCAGAAGGACTTCTTATCTCTGTGAGGTGCGGTCCTAGCAGAGGCATAAAGCACACGAACATAAACACACACAAACAAAACCCCCTCTCCCTGCATCACCAGAGGCACAACACTACCTACACAACTCCAATCCAGCAACTTGTCTGGTCAAGTCTCAAGGTGGAGCTGATTAACTCCTGCTAATATGGCTCAGATTCAAATTGTAACCTGCAGGACACCACCCTAGCTGGGTTTAATTTATCCCTACCTTATGAACTCCTTGCATTCACCATACCCATATAGTAATCGAAAAATCAAACTCAGAGCACAGGGACAACTGTCCATCTTCCCCCTTTCAGCACTAACATTTCTCTATTTAACACTATTATATATCTATATTATACTTACTTTAATTTAACACTATTATTTATATATTGTATTCTATAATCCTATCTAACACTAGTATTTCTCTGTTAAAAGCATATAATAAGTTCCTTCATGCTCCCTTTTGAAAAGAATGTACCCACTGTAGCTTTCCTAAGGGAGACACAAGATTTAGAGTTTTCTGCTTAAAATCCATACCATTTGCTGTCAATAAAAAGTGAGTGAAGCTCTACAGAACACAACTATGGACTGAATGCTACAAATACAAATTAATGATGATGGTAACTATCTCCTTCTCTGCCTAGGCTGCAGAGGCACAAAGGTACAGAGGAAAACACAAGCACCACCGTTTCCTGTTTATAAGGGGAATATTAAGCTGGAAGAAGAATCCTGGTCCAAGTACAGACATTTTTAGCACCCAGCCTGATTGCTCTGGTTTGAAGCACTGACATGAACAAAACAGTGATAATTTGCTCTGAAAACTGGAGGTTTAAAACTACTGAAAAGTATAGTTTGTGATCATGTATGTTTTTATCTGTCAACTGCGGAAGGGCCCAGAAGGAAAGAAAGAAAACGGCAGTTCTGGAGAGCTGGACCTGGCAGAAGTATTGGCGGAAACTGCACATGTGATTGGAGTATCACAGGGAAATAACCTAGTCTTATCTCAGCATCTCAAATAGAAAATATGTTGCAGAGGCCTCTCCGGTCTCAGGAAAGGAAACTTTTATTTTTGCAGACACCTCCAGACAGAGGATTTCTGTAACACACTTGCACATACTCACTACAGTAACTATACCAAGTCCCCCATTTTCCATTTTCCTTGCTGTTCATTACAATTTTTATACAGATGTTAAAAAATGGAGTGAGAGTGTAAGTTATAAGATAACTGTTGCTTATTTTTATTCTCTTCCTTGATTCATCACATAGCTCGACACAAACTGGAAAATCAAATACCACTTCCACAAGCTCTTTCCTGATCCCCTGCCTGCTGATTGCTTTTTCCATTTCTTCATTCATGTTAATCCTTCCACCTACTATTTTCTGCCTGTGGCCTGAAGAAGCAGCACTTCTGTGGGAAACAGCTTTAGTGCGTAGGAAGAGACCTGCATGAGCCAAGGGTGTCAGCAGAGCTACCTTTGCAATGCTGCTGGAGAACAGGGCTGCACCGCACTGCAAATGCTCCCACTCAAAACACGGAACACCACCTGCCTGCTGGGAGCTACATGCAGCTTGTCAGGAATTGGTGTAGCATGAAATCCAGCTTTTTGTGCTTGCCATGACAACCACGGCTTCACATGTGACATTTTTTTCCTGCAAAAATAATTTCTTATATGAAGTTTTCATGGGACACCACATGAACTTTTTAAACTCTCCATCTGACGCTGGCTCTAAGTGCACTTTTGAATGAAACTGCTGATGTGTGTGTTTTATTTGTTCATGGAATTTCTCTCAAAAGTAAACAAAACATTCAAAACCATAAAAAGACATTCCTGACATTCACTCAAACATGATATAGAGCCTAAGCTGTAATTTCAAACAGTTACAGAGTTGCATTTGAAAAATATTTTCAGTATCATGGATAGTTCTGCTTTTGTCAGATTCAAAAATGAATACTAAAGTTGTTCCACATTCACAGTTTAGATCCAAAGTAATGATGCCATGTAAATAATTTTTTATAGTGATAGCTGGTTTGGAAGACACAGAGAATTAGGAAAAAATAACTTCCTAAGTATTGCCTAAAAGTTTGTATAAAGGCTAGGCCACAATGGAGCAGTAAGGTCTTCCTCCCTCCAGATCCCCTGGCATCTCAACCTCCCATGGGACATAATTTATGGTCCTTCTGCTAAGATCCATTCCATACAGCTTGTTATGCAAAGAAAACCAATTTTGCGTGGTAAAAAAAAAAGCAAGCACATCAGATCACCCCAGCATGTTTCACCCACTGTGCTGTTAATTATAGTTGGTAAGAAAAATAATGATGCACACCCTCCTCAGGTTCTTCAGTGTACCATTACTTCAGCATGGAATCCCATCACAACCCCTTGGTTATTTCAGTATACAATTCAGAACAAATATTATTTTCCTGCATGTCACAATTTACTAATCAAGAGTGAAAATGCATATTTCAGAAACTCACAGGTTCAGTTGAAAACTGCAAGTCTTTCTTATGGATGATGTCCAACAGAAAGATTATGTTCCAAATATAACAAGTAATTACCACCCAGTTATTTCAAGTACTTATCTATGAATCTGAGGAGGGGTTCTTTGTTTATTTTTTTAATCTCAAGACTTTGTAATTATTGTTTTGGCATCCAAGAATTCCAACAGTTGGTGGGGTGCTGCCAAAAAGATCTTTTCTTGCAAGGTGCTCAGCATCCTCCTTTCCAAGAAAATCAGCATTCAGTTGCTGGTTCTGGCAGCGTTTCACATCATCTTTGCTGCGCTGCGTTTCCTCCACGCCTCAGTTCCTTATACGCAAAAATCAGAATAAAAGTCCTGTCTTCAAAGAGTGATCTGGAAGCAATAGCTGAATAACACGATTGTATCAGGGAGGGCTGGTCCACAAAGCCTATTATGTGTGTTAGATGCCATTTGAGTTAGGGGAGGAGGCTATATATATGTATGAGTATATCTAGAGAGGAAGGGCTTCCCGGCAGTATCAACTCATTTCTTTCACACTACAAGGCTCAGAGAACTCTCAGCTTGCCCTGCAGAGCCCACAGTGAGGGCTTCACAGCATCTGGAATGAAGCAAGAACACACTAGCAGTGGTGCTGGGGTCCCTTATCTGTCAAGACTGTGTTGTTTGTGGATTCACCAGATTTACTTCCGAACCGCAGAGTAAGTATAAAAAAGTGGTACCATGAATGGGATCCTGGAAGATTTTATTTTAAAAACAAAAAACCAACATGCAGTGAGTATTAAGAAACCCCTGCCCATTTCAGCAGGCACAGATGATCCTAAATCGCATTCTTGTTAGTATAGCACTGCTCGTGCATTTCCTATGGCACGTGAAAGGTAAATGAAATTTAGCAACCCCGCAGGATTTCTTACACAGCTGTGGCTGTATTAAATAAGACACTCTGCTGTGTCAGTGCCACATCATCTCACTGAACTAGCAGAAAAGTAAAACATTCATCAAAAATCAAGGGCAGAGCAAAGAGCCAAGAAGAAAAGCAGAAGTGCAGGCTTGCCAGGGCTCCCTACCCAGCAGAGAAAGGCAATTTTCTGCCTTCTCGCAGGGCCTGCCGGGTGTGTTTTCCACTCCTGCTGTTTTCCTCTAGCCCTGTCAGCGGCTGCCTGTCCTAGGTGTGTTTCTAAATGAGGGAGAGGGAGCGTGTTTGTGTGTTTACAGGAGTTATGGTAGCAGTTCTCAGCAGTCCACTGAGAGTTCTAGGAAACGGCCCCTGTTATTTTATTCTGGGTCGATGTCAGCTCGTGTCAGGCAGCAAGAATCACACAGGACAGCCCTGTGCATCTCGGGGCTGGCCGGAGGCCTCAATGGCAGAGGGAAGGGAGCGAGCTGCGAGTGGGCGGAGAGCCTTCCCAGCACTCTACCAACCACTGCAGCAGGAATTATGATAAACACCACTCTGGAAACCAGATACAACAGTACATTGTGTTCTTCTTCGGAAAAACAACCCGACTTCGGCTCACTTAAAGTAAACAGTTAATCCTGTTTATCTTTTTTTTTTTCTTTCTTGATGAGTTGTTAACAGAACAATCTCTTCTGCAAAGCAAATAAGAGATCAGTCCCTTAAATTCATACAGATTTTTTCTTTCCCCTAGAAAAAAAAAAGCAGTTTGATATGTAAACTTTCTACTATCAGCAAACATTGTGGAATAACAATCTTTCTTGGCTTAAACTGGCTTAACAAAGCGATGCCAAAACTGAATGAAACCTTTCCCTCACTTACATATTTTATTTTGGAAAACTGAAGTCCCAAACAGAATGTTCTATTCATCCCTCTTAACTATTTCATTTCTGAAAAGAACAAGCAAAACTGGTACACCAAAAAAAAAAAAAAAAAAAAAAACAAAAAAAAACCCAGGGTATTTGTTGTCCTTGCCGCTGGAGCACAGGGTGCCTGGGGAGCAGAGATCAGCTACTGAGCAGGGGGGTGGCTGGTCCCAGGTTTTCTCTGAGGGGTGAAAAAAGAGGAATCAGACTAATTGGCTGCAACTAAGGTAACAAACTGTTATCCTCCTTTTCAAAAGATATGCTTACTGTGCAAATTCATGGTGTCTCTGACTTCCAACAATAAGGGTGATTAATCAGAAAAGCAGCTGGAATTGATTATGTTGTTTTGCTGGAGTCACCACAGTCTACCTATTAACTACTTCTTATTGGGGACTTCAACCCAGTCCACTGAAAGCTACAAGATTTCCCAGAGGGAATTTTAATTTTTAGCACTCAAGAGTTTAAATAGTTCTGAAAATCAACAATGAAAGTGCGCTTAACATCCCTGGTCAGTAAAGTTTGTTGATTTAGCTATTTATAATAATAAAAAAAATACATGATTTGAAAAACTGTAAGAGGAGAAGAAAAATATTTCTGCTTTATTTTTACTCATTTTGCAAGCTCTTGAGGTGCTGTGTTTTCTGTGCAAATGGTATCATGAAGTGCAAAAATGTAAATTCACGTGAGTGAAAGTCTGATTTTCAGATTCCTAAGAGAAATATTTTACATGTAAAATTTTTAAAATTTTTATATTTTTCCTGTTTGATTTTTTTGCTTGTTTTTTTGTAGGTTTTTTTTTTTGTTGGTAGAACAAGAACACTTCACCTTGCTCCACCTCACCTTGCTCCACTTCACCTTGCTCCCTGTCATTAACCCCCACCCTCCCAGAGCTGCACCTGCACAAGGAAAGCATGGCTGTCCCCTCATGATCGTGGCCTTGGCCTGCCAAATTTGTCCCCAAATTGATGGACAGTCCCCAGCCCCGTCTGTGAAGGATCCAACTTGCACCAAGGTGCTGCAGCTCTGAGCAGGGCGGGTACTGGTGCAGGACTGCAGGGAAGAGGAAACAGACTTTGGTAAAACCTCTCTCTTGGGAAGCCAAAGAAGAAGGTGGCAGTCCTACTGTCTCTACTTTTTGGGATACTCTTGGACATAGGAGAAGAAAGCAATAAACCTAAATAATTTAGTTGTAATCCATGCCCAAAAAGACCCTCATGTCTGACCCCGTGCTGGTTGACCACCATCACGCGTTCCTTCAGGAGGGAATGGATCATCTGAATGGAATGTGGATGAGAGGTGAATCAACTGCAGATCCTCAGGAGGTGACACAACAGCAGGAAGAAAATGTGGAAGGTGAAGGAGACAAAGATGAGGAGGAAGTGTTATCTGGTACCACCTCTTTTCCACTTTCTTTCTTACACCTTGCTGTTCCCCATATCTCTTTTAATCAGGGATTCAGGGGGTAAGTGCTGTGGTAACACTGGTATTATCCCATGGATGACCTACAACTATTTCTGAAGGAGCACGTTCCCCAGATACACTGGGATTTTTTACATAAGAAATTATGAACACAACAAGCCCTGCTGAAAGACAGGTGCAGATGGCAGCAGTTATTCCAATTTGAAAATGAAAAAAAACCCAGTTTATTTGCCATTTTAAGCTTTTGTTTGAACTTTGCAAAATGTAAAATCCCATTTTCAGTCACAGGTCAAGCAAAGCTTTATAAATTACTTTTACATAAGCAGTAAGTTTGGGCCATTATCTAAAACTCACTCAAATTGATACGTTTTCATTGATTTCAATGAGATTTATTTCACGCTGAATAGCAGGGCAGAGAAAATATCTGGGCAGCATCAGTTCCATTCCTTCATCTTGATTTCATTCAATCATTCATGCAAATTCCATGCTTCTCTTTTAAACCATCTAAACTGAACACCAGTCAAGGATCAAACACTGAAGCCATTTTATAAGCACCACACGTAAATTTTGTTGTAATTTCAAGGAATCATTTTTAGCAGGATCAGAACTTGGAATATAGCACACAGTACATTAAAAAATCATAAATTTGCCATATTCCTGACTTTTTTTGTCTGTTAGGGTTTTTTTGTTTGTTGGTTTGATTGTTTTTTGGTGGCATTTAATTGGGTGATTTTAAAACAGGCACAGAGAACCTCTCACTTCTTTCAGCACTTTGGTTATCTTCAGATGTGTAAGATTTCAAATATTATGTGGGCTAGTGAGAAGTATCCTAAAATAAAGTCTCTGCCAGAGCATCTTAATCTCAATCACTGTGTACAGATGATAGTCTATATTTTATATCTCCTGCATGTGGAATACTATTTAATTGTAATGGCATAATCAGTAATTACACTGGATTTGATATAATAACCCTGATCAAATACTGAGAAACTGCGTGCATGGTATATTTGATTCCTTTTTTTCACTTCTCAGTGCAAAAAAACAGTCCTGAAAATAAGAACCCATTCAAATATCAATACAGCAGAGTTTGTTCTCATCGTTTATATTCCAAGGAAAAGAAGAGATCAGGACCAAATCTAATCAAAACTACAGGAAGTGTTTAGAGACACAGAAGATAATAACGTAAATTAGAACTGGATTAGGGCCCTTAGTAAGCCTATCCATTCATGCCAAAAGAGGTGATTTAATATTCTGTGGTTAAGATTCTGGGTTTGTGTCTTATCCAAAAGACTATTAACAATAACACATTGTTCACCTACCACCATGCTGGTGGTGTTACAGCCTCTGATGTGATTCAGCACAGACTCGAAGGGACAGACACTGCTAAACACTTGGATTTTCCTGAGCTGTCACCCATCGCAGGCCAGCAGGAGATACAACATCACAGCCAAGATAGCAAGATAACTTTGGTCTTTAAAACATGCGGTTTCCTGTTGATACTGTTCTGTATTGTCACATTTGCTGTCTTCTCCTCTTTTTCCTGCTCACATTCCTTCTCTAATTAAGTCTCCAGGGTACTGCACGGAGGAGACATTAGGAGAGGGACTTCTCTGTGCCTGCAGAGCACCTGAGATCAGGGTACACGCCCTGATCTTCACCGGAGCATCAGTGTCACACAAGCAGATCAAAGCTTTAGTATCGCAGTTTAATCACCAGGCTCTGCTGCTTACCCTTCTAAACCACAGGCAATAAGGGCTGGTATTTGTATTTTCTGAGTACTGTCAGCAACTTTGCAGCTGCATTTATCCCTTCCAGGCTCTTCACTTGAGCAGGATCTCTTTGAGCAGAAGGGTATCAAATCAGGCTGCAGGCTGCTCCTCCAGCCTGGCTCCACCCTCATCCCCAGAGCATTCAGGAACTATCTGGAGGTTGCTTTAAGGGGCTTCCTGCCCACTGGACATGTGATTATAGGACGCAGAGAGCCACCAGCTTATGAAAATGACAAAATTTAAATAAATATAGGCCGTATTTTCATGCATTGCCTGTTGTCATGGGACACGCTGTCCGTGGTGTTCTCTCCCTCCACTGCCAGGTAATGTGAGAAACCTGTGGGTTTGGATCACTGTGGCACTACATAACTCATGGACTCCTAAGGTGAAGCGTAAAAAGACCCTAAACTTAAATACCAAAATATGCTAAAGCAAAATTGACAAAGCCTTCAAGCAATACTCTCAAAAATAGGAGAAAAAATGCCTACATTTAAAAAAAATGTAATCTTTCTGATCACGCACTTTCAAACCGTGTTTCCTAAACTGCACTGCTGCAAGAAGTGTGAAAATATCAACAAGACAAGAACACAGCAAATGAAAACATCGTAAGTGAATCCCACTTGGATCAATTTAAGCATTTTCCTTTACCAATTTAAAAAAAAAAAACTAACCAAAGTGGAATTTCTAAACAAGTGGTTTCAGAGTAGGAAAATGGCATTGTTTCAAAACATACCATTTCAGCAATTTCACAACTTTTCATTTGCTTGTACAAGCTTTTCATAAGAAGTTTCCATTATTTTACAAGTTGATCTGACAGAAAATTATTTCTTTGAAAAATTCCCAACCATTTTTCCTAGAAATATTTTTCAAACCTCTAATGCAGTAACTATTCATTAACTTTCAAGGCTTTGTTTTGACAAAACGTATTTATTCAGCACACCAAAGAATAATTATCCACTACGCCTGTGAGTAGAAGCAATGCTGAATAGTGAGAGACAGAAATGCAACATAAAGATTTATCTCCCCTTCTTCTCTAACAAGAGCTGTAGAAGTACATTTCAGCATATGTGCTGGGTTTGGCTTGGCTGAAGTTAATTTTATTCAGAGTAGCTGGTATGGGTCTGTGGTTTGGATTTGTGCTGGAAACAGTGTTGATAACATGGGGATGTTTTAGTTACTGATGAGCAGAGCTTGCACAGTCAAGGCCTTTTCTGCTCCTCACCCCAGCCCACCATGGAGGAGGCTGGGGGTGTGCAAGGAGCTGGGAGGGGAGAGATGACCCCAACTGACCAAAGGAATATCCCATATTATTTGGCATCATGCTAACAAGGAGAAAGAGGGGAGAACACCCATAATGATGGCATTTGTCTTCCCAAGTCACCCTCACCCACATGAAGCCCAGTTTTCCTGGTGATGGCTGAACACCTGCCTGCCAATGGGAAGGGGTGAATGTATACCCAGTTTTCCTTCGCTGGCATGAGCAGCTTTTGCTTTACCTGTTCAAGTGTTTTCATCTCAAACCATGAGTTTTCTCACTTTTACTCCTCTGATTCTCTGTGCTATCCCACTGTTGAGGGATGGAGTGTGTGGCTGTGTGGGGCTTAGCTGCCATCTGGGGTTAAACCCTGACAACACGTAACTTTTCTCTTAAGCTGAAGAAAAGCTCTAGGGAAAGCTGTAAAAAAGCTGCAAACCTCTCTTGCATGTTAATATTAAATTTTGGAACTTACAAAATATAAAAGCAAATTTCTGAGTTTATATCTCTTCCTGATTGTTAAAAAAAGTCTGTTATAGGTTAGGAAAAGTAGAAAGCTAGTGGGTAAAAAAGGTCATCTTTAACCTTAGAAAGAAAACCCAAAAAAGCCTGTATCCTTTATGGAAAAACCAAGAGGCTGAAACTGCTGGTGCCATTCCTGGAGTTTGAACATGGCTCTAGTTGTCCTCCTGGGGGGCTACCAGGGTGGGGTTCAGGCCCTGATCCTGAAAAAGGTAACATGAAAACTGCATTCTGCCTTTATATGCACCTGAAATAAAGGTACTGGGTTGGGTATGGGACCAGCAGCCTGCCTGGACACCACTGGGTATTTGAAGGAAGTCAGTGGAGAAGCCCAGTGAGGATCATGAACCACACTAAGAAAAGGGGTTTATTCCAACCTCCTCCATTCCCTTTTCTCACCTGGATTCTGCTAGGCTTGAGGCAATGCTGACTCCCAACAGCAGCTGCAGGATCTGATCTGGATTTTACAGTGTAACTGCACCTATGGTTTCCAAAAGTGGTTAACCTGCATTTCCAGTGAAAAGGGGAAGAAACACGAGAATTTTCTTGGAGGAAAGATAACTACAACCTGTACCTAACCCAACTGGGATGTATCATTATAACTAGTTTTAATTTTAAAATTGCAACAGGCATGAACCATGTTTCACTGGTCTTTTTCTGCTGGTTAATAGGTTCTTTTAATGGCAGTCCCACAAAATAGAAAATGTTTCACACACAGAACTAGCTTTTGAATAGTTTTCAATTCGTGTGGAAGTGTAATTCACCACAAACATTCCTTTTTTGACCAAGAAGTTATTTATCTACAGCACACACAAAAAATTTATGTTCTCATAGAACAAAAAAAATGCGGCATCATCTGGTTTGGGATGAAACACCAAAAGCACATTCAATTTCATCCTACAGTGGTTTAATTTGAATTCATAACTCTGTCTTTCTTCATTAATTTCCCCCTTCTCCCTAATCTACCATACTACATGTACTTTTCACTGCTGCATATACTGACCTTTGTATACCTACCGAACCCAAATTTCAATATGAGGTATCAGTGAAAGATTCCCAGTATTCCTCATTTTTTCACTCCACACTGAACACTAGCTTTAATCCTACAGCTGGGGTGTTAATGTATTAAAACCCTTACATCAACAGTGTATTCTTTGTATATTTTGTAATTTTGAATTATAATTAAATTGTTACTATTAAGTGGTAGGAGCTGGGACC
Source organism: Melospiza melodia melodia (assembly GCF_035770615.1). Classification (NCBI taxonomy): domain Eukaryota; kingdom Metazoa; phylum Chordata; class Aves; order Passeriformes; family Passerellidae; genus Melospiza; species Melospiza melodia. The sequence continues at coordinate 131,709,471 of NC_086194.1, read as the reverse complement.
AATCAACATTGTAAATACAGCTATGTGAATAACATTCAACTGATGAAGTGGCAAGAATGTTTTGTACAAGTCAGTGACAGTTCCTTAGTAGGCAATACTGTTTTCTAGCTAAAAAAGGACCAGTTTACAAAAGATTACAGTGAGCAGGGTAGGAAAGAAAGTGAACAGAAGTTCTTTCTGTTCCACACGCACAAGTCAACAACAGAGGAACAGAAATCTCAAGGCATGGATGCAGATTTGTCTTGGAAGCTCCGGGTAACTTCTCTAGTGTCAGCACTTACAAACCTGAGTAAGAAAGCAAGCAGCCACCAGGTGCCAGAGGGAAACACTGAAATTATCCAAAATGAGGTCATAGGAACAACTCATCATTTCCAAACAACTACTGCAACAACTAGATAGAAGGTGCTGGTGATGGCCTGGAAGGACACACTCTTGGGAAAAGCATCATCCTCACCACCCGTATTTTTGCCAGCCTGAAGAACAACAGGGACAATTTGTCTACTTCAACAGCACCTGCAAGGTGTTATTTATTCAGGTTTAGAAACACACAAGTGGAAACTGCTATTAGAACTGCTATATTATGATAATTACCACAGTGACCCTCTTCTACTGACTCAGTTCATTAAAGCTGCCAGAAAAGATTGCCTAACTGTGACCACTGCTCAGGAGTTAAGAAGTGGTTCAAACTCTGGGTATTTGCAGTTGAAGAAGGGGTTGCACCATTTCAGAACACAGTGGGTGAAATGGAATAAGGAGGCACTGCATCCTTTGGATATTAAATGCTTCCAAGTTTTCCTATCTGCAGGTTGATTTGAGTAGCATTAAATTGAAAAACAATTAAATCATCAGTATTTTCAAAATAAGTTATCTGAAGCCTTGACTGGGCAGAAATAAAATACCAGGAATTTACACAACACACAAAAATAGCTTGGAATCTTATCATAGCTGCACACAAAGTGATGCTCCCAGAGAGCAAGAATATAATTTTCACACCGCAGCAGCATTTAAATGTACAGTAAGAAACTTTCACACAAGCTTTGCACCACAACAGGTTTTACTTAGAAGTTTTCCTGAAAACAACCCTGACAAAAGGAGAAGCCAAGGAATGCTATTCCTTTGTCTTTCCAAGTCCTTCCCAACACCTCTGTTCAATCCAATCAAATGACAGTGATCTGTGATGAGGTCAGTTTGCAGTACGGGTAAGACACAGAAGAATGCCATGTGAAAAGAAAGAACAACATCTACTATCTCTGATGACTTAAGGCTGTAATAATCTAAGTAAAACTGCTCAAAGAAAACAAATCAGACTTTGAAGTGCTCAGGGTCAGAATACTTGGTCTGCTTACAAACAGACAAAATGAACTTCCATGTTCTACTTACTTTGTGTAAGATTTTTGTATTAAAAGGCTGAAATTTAACATAGGCAATCTCAGGACACAGGAAACTTTTCACACTGTTTTCAAATTTCTAGTTGAGTAATGAAAGAAATATTAACATCTCCACCTACACTTCCCCACAAACTAAACTTTTTAATGACCAGATTCAACTACAAAAATATTCAACTTCTCATGGCATGCATTTGAGTGCTCTGAAGATTTCAAAATCATTTTTGTCTTCTGCAACTTGAAATTATGTCCATTGAAGGATTTTTCTGTAAAATCATAAAATTCTGTGCTTTTCATGATGTACAAGGACAGCAAAATTTTAAACTAAACATTTTTCCTTATGCAAATGTAGATGCATATAACACATCCATGGAGGGAAAAAAATGCATACGTACTGAATTTTCAGACTTGAAATCACTATTTTCCAGGTGGTATCAATAATGAGGTTAGCATCCACTAACTCAAAATTCCACAGATTTAGCATCCATAAACTAAACACCAGTTTAAGTTCCAAAAACAGAGAAACCAGATGAACCTTTTTCTGGCCTACACCACCAATTCTGCAGTTTTAAGCTGTCCCCTCTCCTCCCTCATAACTGTGATGGCAAAACCAAGTTGAGACAGCACAATAAATCAGATCAGGGAATTAATTTGCCTTAACAAACAAATTTCAGATGCAAAAATAAAGTTATTTATCTGCAGTACTACATTGAGCTCTGGAGTTTCCAGCAGAGGAAAGACATGAGACCTGCTGGAGCAGCTCCATAGGAGGGCTACAAGAATGACCAGAGGGCTGGAGCACCTCTCCTATGAACACAGGCTGCTGGGACAACTCTTTGGGGAAGAGAATACTCTGGCAAGACCTTATTGCCTTTTAATATTTAAAGGGGGCTTTTAAGAAAGATGGGGACAAATTTTTCAATTGGTTTTGTTGTGGTAGGAAAAGTGGTAATGGTTTTATATTAAAAGAGGGTAGTTCCAGATCAGATATATGGAAGAATTTTTTAACTTTTTTACAAAGAGGGTGGTGCAACACTGCAACAGGTCATCCATACAAGTGGTAGATGCTACATCCCTGGAAAAATTCCAGGTCAGGTTGGATGGGGTTCTGAAACACCATATCTAGTTGAGTATGTCCTTGGTCAAGGCAGGGTGGTTGAACTAGATGACCTTTTTAAAGGTTCCTTCAATCCAAACTGTTTATGATTCTGGGTTTTTCTGGCATCAGTTTGCTGACTTAGCATCACAAACAGCTGTCCCAACTCATCTGAATGGGCACCCTGGCATGTAGTGGAAAAAGACAGCTCACTGGGGTGAGGAAATCTGGGGAGATAGACATGGAGTCAGATTAAATTCAAAGCAGATTAGAGAGAGAGACAATAATTTAGCATGGATTTTCCAATGAGAGATCACAGTTTGTCACGCCCAAGATGAAGCATAAAAACAAATGGGCTTTCTGCCACTGGTTGAAGGTCCATCACAATCCTCCTGCCTGAAGCATTTGTCTTTTGGCTTGGTTTTGATGGAAATATTGGTCTGAATCCCCACAGATTGGGGGGATTGTTATTCTTGCAAGAATAGCACTTGTAAAAATAATTTTTACACAAAATATTTACACAAATGATAGCACACAATGTAACATTAGAAAAAATATTGCATTTTAATTTTATAACTGCAGAAGAGGCAGGCAAATTTCAAAATGTAAGCTTAACCTAGCAGGACCAGCAGAAACACTTCAAAATCACTGAAAGGCAGTCTAATGGAAAACATGTTTAAAGCCCTACAAAAAGTTTACTTTTTTGCATATTTTAAAGTCCATTTAGTCCTTTCAGTTTGCCAATGTGCATTTACAAGTGTATGCTACAAAAACACACAAACACAATCTAATTTCCCCAGCAGAATCAGTTCACTAACACCGAATATGTAAAACAGACTTCAAAAGTGAAGTTCAGGCTTTCAAACTCAAATTTCAATCTGTGTCCAACTGCCAACTACACTTCTGACTCATATTGCTTCTCATGTACCTTCTGTATAGTTTACTGAATTTATTCAACTTATCTAAAGCTTCAAACGTTGATGCCATTTAATGGTCCACTGTAGCAATTTTACCTGTAAATCACTTCTATTTAAAGAATTGTTTCAAGATTCTTCAGTGACATCTGCAACTCTTGAAATACATTGAAGTGAGAAATTATTATGTTCAAATGAACATATTCACTTTAGTATTTCCTTTCCTTGGACTGAGGCAGATCAGCTGGTAAATTAGACTGTTACGAACATTGTTTCACTTTGTACTTGCAGGAATTAAAATTTTGGTTTTCTCTATAATGACCAAAATGGTACCTATTTAAGGAGATAGTGACAAACCTAGCAAATTTTCTTGCTGATATAAAGGAAGGGGGGAAAAAGGGGAAAGAAATCATGTTTGCTGTTTTTAAAGAACTAAATGGATATAAACTGTCAGACTCTGGGTCATCATTAAGCACAGGCCAGAGCATTGGCACGACTGACCGTGTTGCGAAGCCTACAAGCTTTATTTGGTTTTTAGTTCACATTCCTGTAGAGTGAGACATTCTTAATTTGGGAGAACTACGGGTAAACATTTATGGGAAAAAGTTATTAAATATTTCCTTTCACAAAGGTAGCAGGCAAAATACAAATAAAAACAACTCCTGCACAAAATGCTAAAGGTGGTCTTTAACTATCAAAATTCAGCAAAGCAAATGAGGTATCTATGCTTATTTCTGACAGGCACTTGGGGCTTTTACTGTTGAGTTACCAATCTTCCCTCTGCCATTTACCATTCACAACCTCCTACTACATTTCTTTTTAGATTGGAATAGTATTATCCATATGTGGAATGGATATCCAAATAGTCCAGCCCATCATATGCAGGTTATAGTCACTTACATACACTTGCACCTAGATTTAGCATTACAGAAGAAGTGAAAATACAAGATAAGGGTACTTATTACACCACCTGATGTAATACATAACTATTGGTCACTTCCCAAACCTCTCACTGAACTCCAGTAGCCTTTGAGCACTGTTTGCTGCAATTCCGTTTATGAGACAATACTTTAAATGTTCTTACTCCAAAGAACTCTTGGAATGATGAAGATGTCTGAATATTTTCTTTCTAAATATGAAACATGTTCTGCTTGCTGAAGATTTCAGAATTTTAAACAAATATAAAACACAGTTTATTCACCCCAGTGAAAGAAGACATCCTGTAGAGGGGTCTAAGGCTTGAGTGGACACTGCCATTTCTGCTGGCTTTAGCCCTCAGCACTACAACTCATTTATCTGAGAAATCCACAGGAACACCTAGGTGTGTTTTGATCAGTGTGTACAGAGAGCTGAACTTTATCCTAACTCAACAAGCAGGAACATGCTGGCCTGACTGTACATGGACCAGGGATATCAAAGCTCTCTTCCTCCTCTGACCAAATCAGATACAAACTTTCTCTAGAGAAAATTCAATGACACACACACCACTGCTGCACTATAAACTTTATGTGATTCTTAGCTACTGAAAATACAGAGGATTGCCTCATCTTCCTTGTATCTATAAAATGGAGCTCCTGGCTTCTTAGGAAAAGTGTTCCTCTCCTGATCCCTCAATAATTGTCAAGACCAAAGTCCAAAAAGTTTGCACTAAATGGGCAAATCTTTGAAAAACTACCAAACCTGGTAGCTCCTTCCAGTCAGCATGCAAAGATGAGGTTGATTTTCAAAATTTTATCACAATTGTGGTAAGGCCAAGGTTTTATTAGTACTTCCAGTATTTGAAGCAATTTCCTATAAACTCCCCAATGTAGCTCAAAAATAATCTGGGGCACCATCAGTATAACAAAACCTCGAGTGTATGTTTTCCTGAAATGTCATGCAAACATCTAGAAGAGTTCTCTTTGTGGTATCACCTTAATGGTGTCACACATTCTCCAGAAAAGGAGAAGTCAGTAACAATAAAGCAAATTTTGCTTCTCAGATGTCCAATGAAACAATACACCAAAGATTTAATCTTCCAAAGGAACAGGCAACAGATATTTAGCAGAATTAGTTTCACAGCACGGTGTGTCACCACAGTTATGCATAAAGATGTCACAGAGCTTGGCCTTTGAGGCAAGAACAAAACTATTAAAAAACAAGACTGACAGGAGGAGAATAAACTATTTTCCCTGGGAACTGAGCTATGCTAAATAACTGATCCTTCTTGAAAACCTCCTGTAGCATATTTTGACTGTTCACTAGTTAACCTGCTGCCTGTCAAAGAAACTGGGAGTACTTATTAGCTGGTGTTATTAGTCATGCGACTTCAAATATTAATCATATTTATTTTAAAAGTTGGTGTAGTAATTGCAGTTTCTTACTCATGAGGGATAAAATGCTGTATTCTACTTCATTTTATTGAAAATTTCAGGACTATGTTGACTGCGGTCTAACATATCTAAAATATAGTCAAATTAAGTAATATTTTAAAAATTGAAATATTATTTGTATGTAGCTTACTATATTTCTTATAGGAAACAATAAAAGGGTAAAATGCCCTAACAAAGAATCAAGATATTATGACATGGTAAAAGAGGTAATCCTACCTGATTGCCACACCTTTGAAAATTATGTGTAAGGAGTCTTTTGTTCCCTGGTTTTTGGAATGTCAAGCAACCCATAAATAATTATCTGGACCTAAATAAACATAGGCTAGTTAAAAATCCTGTATTTGTTTAAAGCATTAAATGAATCATTACTTCAATTATTCAAATGGCAGTATCTTCCCTCAGTTTCTTACCTAACCTCTCTTTTATAAAGGCAACCTAAGACTATGCCAATAAGCTATGGGCAATTTTTTCTCAATCTCTTTAAAGCAATCACCAGACAGTTTTAAATACTTTCATACATGCTTAATATCATTATATTACGCTAACTTAAAGTAAGAAGCTGTCTGTAAGTCTTTAAAGCAGGGGAAACTGAATTATCAGGATTTTTTTTAGTATTCTCTTAATGCAATTACCTCAATTCTTGTATTTTGTCATTCTATCAGTTACAGCAAGATTTTTCAGCAGAGTTACAAGAAGCAAAAATATGAAAAAAGTAAAAAGACCGTGATAATACAATCAAGAATTAAAACCCTCTGCATGTTAAACAGTTTGTTTCTTGTTTTGTTCTTTCAAATAAGAGAAAAGTATCATCACTTGGGGTTCACTTCTCCCCTCCACTTGTAACACACCTAGATAAGCTTAAAATGTTCTTTTATTCAAGAGAGGATTCAGTTACTTATTAAGAATTACTCTTCACCAGTGGTTTGTATCAGCTTAAGAGAGTAACATGGAGAGATGTGTTTCTACAGTGGGAAAAGCCCAGCAACCCCCAGACCCTCAGCAATGAAGGCACATACAACCTCTAAGAGAGGAGATGATGGGGCAAAAAGGAAGCAGGGCCAAATCTTGGATCAATCCACTGTGAAAAAATGGCTAAATTGGTGTTTGAAGGATTTATTGACAAAGATGGCAATGTCCAGTTGCCCCCTCCCTCCATCCCCCTTAAGTAACAGATAGTTGCACCCAACTAAAACCACCTTTGTTTAAACACACGGTTTCTCCTACCCTCCCTTATTATCTGGTCAGAATTAATGATTATCTGATTAATTAATTGTTACTCAATTACCACCTAATCCAATCCTCATCGACGTATCCTAGGCACACCTTTATAACCACAATAACTAAGATGAATGTTCATCTCCTCCTCTTCTTTTCCCACATCTCCTTCTTATCCTCCCTTTCCCACCCCCCCCCCCACCCCAGATTAACACATTCTGGGATTTATTTTCCTGTATGAGATCCCAGAATCAGAGTGTTCACTCTACGTTTTCCCCACAGGGTGAACAGGAGATGTTGGTCCCTCTGGTCTCACCTTGAGTGTTAGTGACTCCTGCAGTGTTGCAGTTCCAGCAGAACTCCTTAAAATGTGGTGCCACAATGCCCAACATTCCTTGATTCTCTTCCCTCCTCCAATGCTACTTTTTGGGGTTCTTTTTATTTATCAGCTCCTTTCTGAGAAGCACCTCCTTAGCCCAACTCACTTTAATTGTTTGAAGAAAACTTTTATTCACACTGAATGAACAAACTACTTTAAATGTGAAACAATCAAAAAAAATACAAATTCCTGAATAAAATTCTAATGGCTGTACTGCCGTATTCCACATGCTCTGCAACTGGTCTATAGCGTATGCCATATGCCAAAGTGATTTGTATATACTACTGACATTTTTCGTGTTCTCTGCAATGTTTGGAATGCCACACAGCACAGGGTGCAAGAAGATAAGATCATTTATGTAAGCAAAGTATGACCTTACAAGTGTGTAAATCCCTTATGTGCGTATGCAGGAGAAATAGCTGTGAGTACCAGTACTACTTGGATGTGTAATTATTTGCTTTACATGCCACATCAATTCTGCAAACAAATAGTAACTATTTAGCAATATTCATCTCTTCCTATTGTATAACACCAAGCAGGGGAAAGAGACAGAGAAAGGTAAGACTTTCAAGTCCATTAATAAATATATACTGGCTGCAAACTAGTATAGAGATGTTGAGTTTGTGCTGTGAAAACAGAAATTCATGGTTGATAAAACAGCAGAAAATGGAAAGAACAGCCTGATCCAAAAAATCAAAAGTGCAACAGGCTGTGCTGCTCTGGGAGAAAAACATGGGCCTAGAAAGAGTAAACACAGAATTTATATGTAACATTCATTCATATAAACATATATATAAGCCCACACACATCCTAAGTTGTGTTCTTGCGGATTGTTGTTTTTTTTTATATAATTCACAAGCAGATATAGCTAAAACTTACCAAACCTTCCTGTTTAGAATCTGAAGGTGATAAGGTTAAGTACTTTGAAATCAACAGATGACACATTCAGTTTTCAGTACACATATGTATTCTGCAGAAATCCGGTATTACATCTCTTTTGAGTGTTTTGCACCTGTGCCTCTCAACATATGGTTAGAGAATGTCTATTTGTATTAGCAGGCCCACAGCTTGAGCAGACCTGTACTGTTTGAATCAGGGCACATTTGAGTCCCACTGCTGGATAAGAAAGAGGAATTCTGGCAGCCCCCGGGTCAGGCTGCAGGTAAGTGCCACCCACCTGTTGCTTCATGCATATGGAAAGTATCATGTGGAACAGTGGTTTATGGAACAGTGTGGTTTATGCCCTGCTTGGGAGGATGGCTTGGGAACAGCTTTACTTCAGCTCTCTGTTCTGCATCTTGAAATATTTCCTGCTTGGGGTGGCATGAAGCTCTCAGGCTGGAGGAGGAAAGCCTATCCTTTATCTGTGTCCCGCTCCTCCCTTTCCAACCCCAACTGTTTCCATGGTAGAGTCAGCTGCAGCCGCTGCCAAAGAAAACAAGGCATTTTCCCACCTCGAGGGCATTCCCCTCTGAACATCAAACGTCCACAGCAAACAATGGAGTTGAAACAGCTTTGCAAATAAAAGGTCACAAGAATTTTTCATAGTGGAAAAATATCAGGCTACCTACAGGCAGGGGCTGTTTCCAGCTCACAAACATTACTCATGCTTTCAAACACACTTCGCTGAGAGCTGAACTAGTCTTTGCTGAGACATTGCCTGGTCCCAGTGATGTAACTTGAATTAATTCTCCCTCAAGCTATTTTGTAATCACCTTAATTGTCAGGTCTTAAAAAGAAGAGATTTTCAGTTCTTTGGGAAGGGAGTGCATTTACATGCCATCAGAAGCCAAGCAAACCGGAGGGTGCTCTGAAATAGCAGGTCACACACTAAGCTGTGCACAAAGTAGGGGAAAGGAGAAAGGGCATGTGCTACTGGAGAGCTTCGGGGAGAGGAGCAGAGCATGTGATAAGCTGTTGATGGAGCTGTGCTCTGCAAGCTCTAGCCAAAGGACAAATGAGCAATGCAGAGAGCCCCCGGCTGCCAGAAGCCTCTGAACCCACACTAGAGGCCTCTGTGGAGATTTGGCAGCATGGGGTTCAGCAACAGCAGGAGCCACATGTTTCCTGGGCTCCCGCTCTGTGCCTGCACACTCGCCCAGCCCTGCCAGCACAGCAGTCTCCCGTGGGGTCGCATTTCCCCATGGCCACCCTGGCCCCCACCCAAACATCCCCCCTGCTCCGCTCCCCTCCAGCACTGGCGTTCCTGCCCTCTCCACAAGCACACTATGGGGGTCTTCCCTCTCCTCCTCCTCTCAGAAGCAGAGGGGTTTGTCAGGAAGTGTGTGACACCCACTGAGTGCTGCTGCTAAGGAGATGAAAAGAGAACTCTTAGAACCTAGGCCAGAAGCAGAAAATGAAAGGTAATTCAAGATGCATTTAGTGGGAAAAATACTGGACAAGATATCACTGAACAAGCTTCTGTTACTAATCCCTAGCTAAACTCAAATTCCTTCAGATGAGCATAACAAAATAGTTTTACTGTGGGAAATTACCAGAGTTTAAATGTGCACCCCACGTATTTGGCATTCATCTCCTCCAGAATTCCGCACACAGGTAAGCCTCAGCAAAGAGGGAAACTGTGATTATCTGCATTTTTCTGTATTGCTGGGGCAGTGGAGGAGGGGAGTGGCAGCCATGGGTTGAAGGTTCTGAGTTTTCAGAACTAATTATGTTGAAAATGAAAACTGTCATAATTCCATAATAAAAAGGGCTTGCTTTGAATTTCTTTTCAATTTTCCCACTTCCCTACAGGATAGTTTAGCAGACACAAGCCAGGAGAGCCAGTGACTGGAAGAGTAGTTGAGCACTTGCTCATTAAAAGAATTAACCCTACACATCTTTTACCAATCACCATCCTGCCAACTCCCATGGGAAACTGCCCAACAAGACCATCACTCTCACTTACTGCCTACAGCTTCTCCCGAGATTTCATCACCTTTCTGTACATTCATGCTTCACCTAAAGTGCCCAGTATGGAAATGCTCCTCCAATCTTGCCTCCCACCCCCTTCCTCACTTGGAAAAGACTGGTCAGCCAACATTTTCTTCACAAGAGGATGAAGAAAACCTGTGAGCCTGACTAATTGCAAGAAAAGACTCAGACTAGAAGTACTGCTGATAAAAAAACACATCTGAGTTTTTAGATTTTAAATGTGGGTGATTGAGAAAATGGGACTTAACTGGTAGTTAGAGGTCACTGATAACTAGGGGGCAAAGGGAGTAAGGGAGTAGTTCAGATATTGTCTGTCGTTGGTACATAAGATGTTTCTATTTGACAGTTTTCCGTGTTAAACCATGAAGTGACAATTGGTTTATAGACACTGTAACTTCAATCTTAGCAGAGACCATCAATTCAGTTAATCTGAAATCTTAACTCAGCACTTCCAAATAAAAACAGAAATGAAAAATTGTTACTGGTAAATAGCACCATATGAATAATCTCTTCTTTTTCCATGGGCACATGTACCAACTACAACAGAATGTCTAGAAACCTTAACCAGGTTCATGCCCCATCACACTGGGCACATGAGATATACAGCAGTTTGCTTAGACTGCTCACATCTGCTCACATGCTTTTAGCAAATTTCAGCAGATGGATGGAACAAATGTGTGTGTGTGTGTGAAGAACAATGGACAATCTATAGAAATCACTGTTAATTTTTTCTGTTCTTATCTTTACTGTAGTGATTTGTACTATGTATACATGGATTTCCAAAACATACCAACAAGGTCTCCAATTTCCAATACCTCCTTAAAGCTCCCTCTTCTTCAGGATCCATTCCATTTGTACATCTGAACCCCAAGACAATAATTTCCTTCTTTTCCAAGCTGACAAAATAATTGTTTCTCAGATATTAAATTCACTAACACAATGCAGACACATACAGAGAGAAAAAATATGCATTAAATGTTTTGCAAAGAGGCCAAAGAAGGGAGTTTCTGGCAATTACTCAGTATAAGGAGTAAGGTATATGGTGAATAGATTAGATAAAATTAGTAGTTGTCAACCCAGTACTCCCTGATGACAGAAATTACAGCTTTATCTCTCTCTTATCCATGCCTCCCGCATATCATGTGCCTCATTAGGATCCTATGGACAGAACACACAAGAAAAAGACAATCCTCAAGCAATCAGAAAAATCCATCCAAAAAATAAGTGAAAAATCTCCTGCCAGATTTAGTAAAAATTATTTCACTTTGTTACAGGACCTAATTATGTACTATCCTAGACTATGACAGTATTTGAAGAATGGGAAAATCCATGCTGTAACCAGGTGTCTTGCCATGGTTAAAAATGCCTCCTTGCTTGCCCTCACACATGTTCTTGCTTGTTGGAAAAACTAGCCATATAATAAAACCAAAACTTAAAGACAACTGGAAACTGACTCAGGGAAAGGACTGGGCAGTCAAGATCTAGCTATGTTAAATTTGGCTGTGTTTAGTCAGATGACACAGAAGTGTGAACTTTGAGAAAGCACTAGAAACACCTTTGCCAAATATTTACAGGACAAAGACATTGCTTTTTAGGCTACAGGGTCTATACAGTACCGGGCACAATGACCTGTGACCACACACCCAAAGCTAGCAGCACCGTGCTGGGTGTCCCAGCCATCTTTGTGGAAAAACTTGGTTGGATAAAGCTGCTTTTCCCAATGACCCACATTCCTCCAACTAAGTTCTTGTGCAGAGGTTTGTGTTTCAGTCACAAGAGCATGAGGAACAAATGACAAGGACCCTGAATGGCTGAACAGTAAGTCCAAAACAAGCCCAAGGGCCAGCATGTGATGACACCACATAGGTCATTTCCTTCTGCAAAAAGAACCCTAATGCTTAGGAAGCACTTAGCAGAATAGTGAAAATGATCAAAAATGTTTTCTATCAGATCACACCGAACAAGTTTCCAGCAGATTTAAGGAACAAGTTTCCAGCAGATTTAAGGAACGGTGCAAAACATTCCACACAATTTTGCTGGTTTGCATTACAAGGAGGAATGTAAGCACATCAAAGCTTGAATTTGCCCAGTAAGAAAAAATCCTTCTGGTCCTCAAAAGACCAGCTGACTTTGAAATTAGGACGGACTGTGCCTTGACCACATTTGTAAAGGCAAAAGAGAACCAAATCACAGACACCATCTGTAGGGAAGTCTAGATATTGCCGACATAAGTTTTCCCACCTGTGTTTGGAGGCTAAGGCTGTAGGCACTGAACACACATAATTCATGGGCTACGCTTCCACAGCCTCACAGGGCTTTCAAGGGCCTGTCACATTCTTCTCAAGTGGATCATTAAGGGTGGTGTACCTAAATGGATGGGTGGAGGAAATTTATCTGAACAGAAGATTAGAAGTGATTCAATTTTGGGAGATAACCCGACTTTTTGTCTAGGTAAGACAATAGCTCAACCATGTGAGTTTACACTGGCATGTGGAGCTACTCAGCAGTTTCACACACAGATTCTGTCGTGCAGATGTAAAAGAATAGCACTATAAAGCTTCTTTTTGTGAACCATAAAGGTATAATTCTGACATGAAGATGGCTGATGTAATCAACACTTTCATGAGGTTAGGCTTAGAGGCAAACAAAGCTTTCTACAGTAAACTTTCTGAATTCCCCTTGACTGAAAAGAGTTCATCACCGACAACTGGTGGGACTGTGACAAAGATAAGAGGAGTGGAAATTCGTGCTCAGGTCGTTTTACAACACATGGAAGGAATCTTTTCTCTCTGTAGAACACACTGCAAGTAGCGGCAAAAGACCCGGGAAGAAGAGGAATAGAGATGATGGTCTTCAGTACAATCTACTTTCAGAAGAAGAAAACTACTTGAGCGGGAAGTCAGTGCTGAAACTTTCCACTCCAAAGCTTTAACTATTAGCAGGACTAAATTATCTGTGAGAAAGCACTGAGTTCATTCCACACCTTCTACAGAAATGCAAAGCAGAGTGTAGAAAAAATGTCCTACTTTTCTTTAAGTATTTCTGTGGTTGTCTGGATGAATGGAGGTGTCAGAATTGTAAGGGAAACCCTGACTGACCAGGAAAGGAAATTGTCTTATTGATGCAAATAGCAGAGACCGTGGTGCTTGTCTTACTGGAGCTTTAAAAACAAAACTCGCGCCTTCCTCATTCTCTTTTTCACAATCGCTTTTGTTATTTATTTTTAAATACCCTCCTGACTAACTGGCTTCCAGAAGAAGAGGGGGAAAAAATAGTAAAAGCAAAAACTGGGACAAAACCTCAGTATAGAAGGATAGCTGAGCCATCAATTTCTGTATACCAAACCCTTAGGTCCAATTCTCCCTGTGCTACTGCCAGCCACTTACATCATTCATAGCAAAAACTCTGACAGTCCAAACTGGTGCGTTCAAGACTTGCAGGAATGCTGCTTGTTCACGATATAGCCTGAAAGCTAACACAAAATAAGTTTAGCATCTGCATAGCACTATTTAACTAGAACAGCTCTTAAACAAGCAATACACCATTTAAAGGTGCAAATCTCAGCGTTTGCTACACTAGAAGTTCTTACACAAAATTCTCTTGAATCCTGGAAAACTTGCTCGCTAGAAAGGTGCATGCTGTTCTAAGGTGTTCTAACATATATACACACACACACACACATATATATATATATATATATATCTCCTATGTCAGCACAAACAGCCTCCATGTAAACACGCGGCCGGGAGGAGCATGAGTAACAACTCTGTTTCCATCAGAAGCCCTTTATCCTGCGTAAGAGGTCTGCACGCTAATAGATGTCCTAGGCTAATGCTAACTAGCTACAGCTGGCTCGCAGCTATAAAAAGCATTAATGAAAACATAAATACTGCCTTCTCCGCTTCCCTCAGCCCGGACGTCAGGGCTGCGCAAAGGCAGCGCTTTCCAAGAGCCGCTCCGTGTGAATGAACGCGCTGCTCCCAACCAGCCCGCTCCGGTTCCCCCGCTTGTTTACTGAACAGCGTGTGCAGGGATGCGCGGGGACGGACAGACGGACAGACAGACAGACACACACACACACCACGTGTGCCCTCCCGCAACCCCAGCCCCGGCCTTCCAGGGAACGCTGGGATAAAGGCAGGAAATGCCTGCTCACCCAGGGACTGACCCGCGGGCTGAACGCAGCTCCACTTTGCCATTTACCCCTGTGTTGTGCTGAAATATCGCCGTGCTGCGCTGCCACAGCTCCAGCTGCGATAAACCACACAGGCAGTCAGCGACATGCACGGAATTCAACAGCGCCTTACACCCGGGACTTCTGTGTGCTCTAAAAACTTACTACAGTGCTTATGTTTTTATTTTATTGAAACTAAATTGCAGGGGGAAAAAAAGGAAAGAGACAGGTTTATCCAGGACATATAGAGAAAAAGGAAAAAAAGCATGTATCTCTCCTCCATGGAACTATGGATTGCAAATTAAGCCAAAACATCAGTGCTACAACAACCAGCAATTTTTATCAATCCACGCCGTGCATACACAAACTCTTCATTATTATTTGACTGCTGAACTAAGGATTGCAAATTGAGATCAAAACATCAGGATAATGAAGCGCTACAACAATCAGCAATCCGTATCAGTCCACACCATGCACACACAAAATCTTCATTATTATTTGAGCATTGGACTGTCTATCTGCTCTGTTAAAAGGGTTTTATCATGAAAGCAGTTACTTTGCCACCATCTGCTTCTATGGATTTCAGCAGGTGACCTCAGACAGAGACAAACCCTTCAGGTGTTTGCAGGGAGGCCAGGCATGTTGACTTGCTATCCAATATGCTAACCACAAGCCTGAATCAATAAGTAAGAATCATACCTAGCTTTTATTTTTCCTTGTCATTTTTATAATGGAAATCCTTTTATACACAGGGTATTTGGGGTTCTTCATCAAAAAAGTTGAGGAATACCCAAAAGTATATTTATCTTAAAAAAAAAAAAATCTTATTTGCAAATATCATGATTCTTCTTTCTCATGGTTTTGTTCAATGCATGACTTTTTAATTATTTCTGATTTGCATTATCCAAATAGCAACTGCAAACAGGCAGATCGACCCCAAATTCAGCAGGGATCAAACAAATCACAGAATGCAACCTATTTGTCTATGCAGGAGTTTCCTAAATCTAGCACACAGAGGTTATCCTATGAGGTGCAACCCTTGCAAGCATTCAAAAAGAAATTATCTGATTGCAATTCATTGATTTGCTGAAGTTGCAACCTCTAAACCAGATGTGACACCTCTTTTTGCTGATTTCCAACTGATTTCTTAAAAATCCACAACCTTAGTAGAGCCCCCTCCCACTTGCACTGCTGAAACATAAACAGCCTGAGAGACACTGATTTTCCTAACTGTTCATGCATTCACTTCAAATACCTGTTTTCTCAGGATGTTATTGATACAATTGTCCCACAAACCCTGGCAGTCCAAATAAAAAAGGTGACTCAGATACACAGAAGCACCAAGGTATAGATGAGCTCCTGACCCAGATATTTTCAAGCATGACTAAACAGCCCAAGCTGCAGCAAGAAAGCTTTGGCAGTTTTCAGCTCCCTTGGAAAGGAAATATCCACTTAGCATTAAATTAAATAGAAATAAAGAAATTAAAAACACTTTTGGAAAGATTAGACACCGAGTGTCTTTGCTAACATTGTCTTCCACTTCCCACTTACATTATGTTAATATAGCCAGTTAATTTATAGCTCCATATTGAAGATGTGACATAACTTGTTCCAATCAAATTAATTTCCTTGCACGTTTTTCCTCATGTCAAACAGAATTTACAAATTTTGGCATTTGTTCAGAGGCAGTGGAAAATGCATAATCCCATTGTTATAGCACAAAGACAAGAACATCTGTAGTTGTCATGACTAGATTATATTTGAATTCAATAGTGGGGAAAGCTGCTGCCTCAGAGAGGAAATCCAGAGCTTCCAGCAGACCAGGTTACTCACAGCTCCATCCAACCTGCTTCTGAACACTTCCAGGGAGGAGTCACCCACATCATCTTTCTGGGCTACCTGTTTCAGTGTCTCAGCACCCTCACAGTAAAGAATTTTTTCCTAATATCTAATATAAACCCAAGCTCCTTCAGTTAGAGGTCATTCTCCCTTGTCCTATCACTGCATGTCCTTGTAAGAAGTCCCTGTGCAGCCTCCCTGCAAGGCCTCTTTATGTCCTGGAAGGCTGCTCTAAGTTCTTCCCTGGAGCTTTCTCTCCTCCAGGCTCCCCAGCCCTCTCAGCCTGTCAATGTGAAACACCTCTGAAGTACACTTTGCATCCACTCCTAGCCTCAGGCACATGCAAAGCATGCTGTCCCCACTGCAGTCAAACACATACCTCCAATCAAGCAGCTAAATCAGCATGTTACAAACCAATTTGAACAAATATCAGGCAGTATGTATCAGTTAAATAATCCATTTTTTTCTCAATGTAGGACTAAAACTAAAAAATAACAAAATCTGTTTTAACTGCCAACCCACTGAAACCCTTACCCTGTGAACTGAAATATGCAGTAAGGCCATCCCAGGCCCTTGCTCATCACTTTTCCCATTTGAGGAGCATGTTCCTCTCCAAACCCTGTGAAGTGCCCTTTAGTCAAAGAGGGAGTGGAAGCAGTAACTGAAATGAGATTGAGGATTTCAGCCCAGCAGATCCCTACCCAGTGTGATGCTGCTGACTGCCTTTGGCTGTGAGAAATGGAACAAAACCAGCAGCCACCAGTCAGGACTGGCACATGAACATAAGATAACCTTCTCACATTTCTAACTTACATACCAATTTTAAACCACAGTGCTTACTGAAAGAACTAATTGTCTTCTCTGAGGAGCTTTGTTTTATTTGCACTGTTCGCTGTACCTTCAACTTTTGCATTGTATAAAAGAAAGCGTAGAAGAGCTTAAAATATAGATGTCCAGGCCTATGTTTCAGCAATATTTTCCCTTTCAAAGTCTGTCTTAATTAATAGAGCATACCCTTGATTGCACAAAACTGTGTATTCCTGACTCTTTGAGACTCAAGACCTCCTTTTCCCCAAAAGTCTATCTTTGTAATACTTCTCCAAGGAGTAATGACCTGTTACATACAACAGAAGCTTTTACAAAGCTGATGATAGAAAATTATTTTTAAGAATCTTCCATTTTGGAAAATTGCTATTACATAAAATCTGTGCTGATGTTTTTCTGCACATGCACTACCTCTGCAGATACTTAAGGCTGTGCATACAAAGACTGCTTACTTGCCAAATGGCAAAGAAATTCTGTGCAATATTCAGGTGGTTAAATTTCTCTCCCAGCTGCTAGCTCACCTCCACCCAGGCATTTATAACATTTGTCACTGCTCAAGGTTCTTGCCTTTGGGTACGACGGCAGAAAGAAAAACAAATTCCAAAGACATAATCTGACTTTTACAAAGGTTTCTGAGAGCTTCAGCACAACTTTAACGCTTCCTCCAGGAAGTGGTATAGTCAGTGAAATGCAGAGGTGCAAAACACACATGGAAGATTTCTGCTCTCAGTTCTATCAACCACGTAACTTTCAGACATACAAAAATTCAGGGGGAAGGTCAAAGCTGGGGGTAAGATTCCATACCTTTTATGCAGGCCATCTTACGATAAGTCTTGACAAATAACAGGTGCTGGAAAATTACTATTCCTGTTTGAAACCACCCAATGTACAACAGTACATACTTTGATTGCTGCTCTAGGGCTGGCAAATTACATTTTCAAATTATTTGCTTTTTTCTCCCTAGACTGGTCTCTACTGTAGGATAATGTACAGGGACCACATTACTCTTCCCATTCTCACCATTTACACAGTCCCTGAAAACAACCAATTGGGTGCATACAGCCATGAACAAAGAGCAGTGGGAAATGAGGTGCAGTAAAGCTTCCCCAGCTTCCTAAAGCCCTGCATGAGATCATCAGAGGTGGGAGGTGAAATTGTGTGGTTACAAGGTAAGTGGTGGGGACACACAGCTCTACATAATGATGCTTCTATAGCACTTACCTGTCTCTGTGCTACTCAGGTATTCCTGCAATTTGTCCATCATGGGGAATACATCAGTTAGTAGAGCTACTCCTCCTTCTTGACCAAAAAAGAAAGGCTTGGGGTGTGTCTGACTGCCTTCTGTGGGCAGATGGGTGCTTTACTGATCAGTCTAAGCACTTGAGTATGGAGGAAATAAAGCAACCAGTGTCTCCTTTTTACTAGATACATACAGGAGCCTGCACACACAGTATACTTAGCCATCTAATAGTTGGTTTCTATTCCTGTTCATTTGCTTTCCAGGGAGATTGAATCCCTGTCACACTTGTGGTCTGTGCTGGCCATCGTCTTCTTGAGCCTCTTTTCTGCACCAGCACTTTTTACCACTGCCCTGACATAATTTACAGCAACAGCAAATTGTTTAATTGCCTATTCCCGGCACGGGGACGAAAAACGCTGGTGTACATTGAGGGGTCCTTTTTTTTCATTTGTACAGAGCATATCAGATAACAGTGCTTTCACCTTGCCCTTGGACAGAATAAGGTTATGTAAATATTTAGCACTGGAAAATAAACAGCAATGTCAAATTAACAAATTGTTGTACTACGGTGGCACTGGAAGTAGCCCAAGTTCCATCTGGTTGTCTGCAGCATCAGCAGGGAAAACAGACTTTCAGGGCTATCCAGACAACAGCCTGGGGAATCTACAGCATTACTAACTGCATAAGGCAATTTAAAGTATTAGTTGGACAGAGTGATACTAAAGCTGTTTTTCCAACAGTCTTTTGTCCTTACTCTCTGTTTTGGTGGCTCCCGTTTGAGAATTACAAATAGAGCAGGGTGGAGGCAAAAGGGAATAATCCAAGTGTCAGGGAGTCTTTACTGTGAATAAAAAAGAGAGAGAGACTTCAAAGCAGAAACCAGTTACTAGAGCTGGAACCACAGCTATTAGGAGAACTATTATAAGTCTGTCAAGTAGCAATTAGACTACTTTGCAAGAATATTAAGAGCAGTATCTTCACTTCGGAGAAGGATTTGAAAAGGGGAAAAATAGAGAAACCTTTTAGTTTATGGAGTACTTTCTACTGCATTTCAGTTACTTATTTCCTGTTTATTTTCCACTTGAAAAATCACATCCCAGAAACATAATGTAATTTTTTAAAACTTGCATTTATGACCATTCCATTTAAAATGTTTTGTTGAAAAAAAAAAAAAAAACACAAAAAACAAATGGAATGCTGTAAACAGATTTAAGTCAGCCACAAAAAACATTCTGACAGATGTTAGCATCTGTGAACACGGATCTTTCATGACAGTCCTTTCCAATCTGGGCTCTTTTCAAATAATACCTCCAGAGATTTTTATGTTGCTGTTGTTAATTTCATTATGTTTTATAAAACTTAAGGTATGTTTTCCATACCAGAGGGACAACCTTACAATGTATTAATCCATCTCCTTGGAATGCCAGTTGCAGCATCTGACACTCCATTTTAGTCGTGCATGTTGCCAGGCAGGTTAACCCATTGACTAGATTTGTGTTAAGATAAACAGCAAAGATCACTGGATGAAGAAAAAGAGGGGGGAGAAAGGAAATCCAACTAAGAAATTAATTAGTTCTACAGGATTATCACTTGCCAATAAAACTGCTTTACAAAGAATTACATATGAACAGGCTACTTGGAAACTTGCAACAACTTGCTAGACCACAATGAATTACAGCAACCGACTATAATGTTTCTTTGGGCCTGCTCAGAAAGAGAAATGTGATTTTCCTCACTTCTATTTCTTCCAACCACTCAAACAAATCCTCATCTCTTCCTCATCTCTAAATATTTTGCTCCCCAAGGGTCCTGCTTGCATGGTGGCAGACCTTTCCACTGCTCTGTGATCTAGCAAATGGAAAACAAAATAAAGAGCAAAACTGAAAGAACTGCAGATGAGTAGTGCAGAGATGCAGATCACACTAAATTTTAAAGTAAATGTATGGTCTTTCTTTTGTTCCTGGAATAGAAAGCTATAGCAGGTTTTGTTCAGGTAGGAAATGGGTCAAAACTTGCCGAGAGAAGTGAATGGAAAATTTGTCTAGTCACCCACAGATTTTAAAGTGTGGATTCACAGCTACAGCTAACATTGTTTTCTACCAGCAGTGGTTAGTTCTTCCTTCATGACAACACCCTTTTCTGTCCAGCCTCCTCACACAAATCCTCCGAGTGCTCTGACCAGTTTAACTGCCTAATAGTCCTAAAAGTGCATCTATTTCAGTGACACTGACAGCCACACACCCAGCCCTGTCCTTTAAGGCACAAAACTGACCAGCTCTATTTTTTACTAATCTCACGTGGCCTGCTCAAAACAAACAGATACTGGCAGGAGCAAAATCCAAATTATACACTGCTTTATCCCAGGAACACAAAGTACAAGGCCGGCTCAGTGAGTCAGACACCTCTGAGCCAGTGAGCTCCTCAGGTTGACAGAAGTCTCTTTGGGATCCTCATACTTGTAAGCCAGGACATTTTCAGAAAAGAATCAAAACAATTGGGTTTAGACAAACATGTGTTGTTGTGTCATTAACAAAAGTATCTCTCTGCCATCAGAGGGGAAAAGGCAGCAAAAAGTATGCCAGGAATGCTGGAAATGGGCAGACAGTCACAGCGAGTCATATTTTCTTCTGGTTTTTTTTTTCCCCGCAAGAAACTCCTTCAGCATGAAAAGTCCATTTGCAAGAGCAGTTAGTTACGGGGGGGAAAATGCAAATATTTCAACAATAATACAGGGAATGTGGATCCAATTTACGCACAACAGAAGCCAGAGAACTCCTCAGTCTTTGCAAAGATTTCTCAGCATCTTTGGAAAATGCTTTGAATACTTCAGCTGAGCCAACTTCAACCCTTGAAACATATCCCTTTGTCTATCAGTAAAAGGCCATATTCCACATGTGTATTTATGAACAATAAATGCTAATGCACATAGGCAGCCCTGTAGTTTCTATGTTCCACAAGCGTTAGTTTTAATCAATTAAATTAATCAATTTCCTTACAATCAAAATAGAGATTTCTGCCACAATTTGATACTCTTACTAGAAACTGGATGCCTTGAACCAAATGCATCACTTCCCCTACTCCACGTTTAATTTCATGCTTCTTTTCAGCTTATTGTGGTGGTTTTCATGCTTCCCTGTGACAGCAGCATCTAAGTTATTGTGGAGTGCTACAAAAGAAGATATGCAATAGGACAGCCTGTTTAAAATACGAATCAATTAGGGATTAACCTATCTTGATAGCTATTTAGAAATTTTTGTCTATGAAACAACGAGTAATCTAACTCATCTTGCCTCATAAAATACAAACCTTGTTTTCCTGGCAGTTTTACTTCACAGAAAGAAATTTAAAATGGAAAAAGTAAGTTTTTTTGTTACAAAAGAATAAGCCAACAGTTGGTTCAAAGGACTGCCAGAGGGCGTTGGACCCTTTTGCTCACTATCAGGTGACAGACAGACATTTTTGGTAGAGGAGAAGTCTCATGTGGATGTTTATCAGCCATGGAGATAGCAGCTGATAAAGCAGCAAGAGGTGTTTTTCATTCCTCAGTCTGTAAGAGAAGGGCTCGTTCTCCTCTTCGCAAACGAGAAAGTGGGTTGGTTTTTTTGATTCAGGATCCAAAACACAGTCTGATGGCTGTGAACAACAAACAAGCTGTTTTCTGAGCTGAGACTTCTATGAAATTTGAGGAACTTTCAAGAGACCAGTTTAACAACTGCACATGAGAATACCCAGCTACAGCATGCATGCAGAAGCAACAAGCTCTCATTTTTTATTTTATTTCTATTTCATGTTTGACATAAGAAGTGCAACCTGAGATTTCTGTTTTCTTTCACCCCATTCCTGTGAAGGGTGTGGGCTCAGGCAGGTTAACTACCTCAAACTGTGAGACTGCAAGTTGAGTGTACTTTTAGTTAAGAGTTGGAAATGAAAAAATCAGGTTGAATAACAGTCTGTCAGGTGCCCTGACATTTGATCAAATGTAGCCTTCTGGAAAAAAAATCTACACTGAGGAGTACTGTCCTCAAAGCCACATATTGATGTGGGCTGATAAAGTACTTCTCTTCTTACTTTTTAAAAAATATATATGTTTTATAAAGAATGAATTCAATACAAAGCAATGAGTCCAGACAACAAGATGTATCAATTACTTTTTAAAAAATAATGTTCAATGTAACTATTATATGTAAAAGAGCTCCTAAAAATGTCAGGGACTAAGCTGTTGATAATTACTTTCCTGTGAGTGATGATCAAGGT
Source organism: Melospiza melodia melodia (assembly GCF_035770615.1). NCBI lineage: Eukaryota > Metazoa > Chordata > Aves > Passeriformes > Passerellidae > Melospiza > Melospiza melodia. The sequence continues at coordinate 131,686,844 of NC_086194.1, read as the reverse complement.
AGGAAAGAGTAATCTTCCTAAATTCCTTCTGGAGGAATTTTATTGATCAATGAGTGCTGTGAATTACCCAGAAGCTTACAAAGTAGCAAGAATTGAGAGGATTCTAGTATTTCAAAAGCTCAAGAAGAAGGACCATTGAGGACACCACTATCCACCTGCAGGGTGGCTTAGAGGAATTCAAATTACTCAAAACTTTGAAGAAACCTTTCAAAGCCTATTGCAAATTACATCTGGAGAGCTCTCAACAGGACCTGTTAAACTAATTGCACATCTCCATTCAAATCTCAAACTCTACAGGAAGAAATGTTTGCTTATTCCCTGAAAGGCTGAACTTAGAACCCCAATACAAGCTCTTCCACTATAACTTACTTTAATGATCTTCCTGAGTGAAAAAAAAAATCTGATACATCTTACCTTTCAATAGTTTAAACCAGCATGAATAAAAGGTTAGTGCAAAATCAAAGGGAAAATGCAATAACAGACTCAGCTATCTCAGACCCAGGGTTGCTGAGAAAGACTGAAATCAGTCTTTGGTCTCAAACCTTGAGAATCACAAAAGAAGAAGGAAAGAATTCAACAGTTCAGTATTGGTCAGAAAAGAAAACTGTTTGCCATATCTTTGGTATTTAAGAAAACAAGGTCCAATTCTTGATTCCCTCCACTGTAAACAGGACAGTGTAAGGATGCAAAGACTAAAATATAAGAGGCTAAAACAACTGGCTGAAAGCTGCGTGTTCCATGAGGTTTGCGTGTAACATTTCTGCACTGCTGGTTATGTTTTGACACCACAACACTTTTTACTGCAGAAGAATCTTAACTGCTGTGGCCTCCAGATTTCCAGAAGTCAACAGCATCTTTTTCCAGTGACTTCACAATGGAAGTATACACCTATGTTTCTCTAATAGCATCTGTGCAAAATCCTATTATAGAAAAGCCCTTCATTTCTGTGTCTATGTATTTTTTTGTGTTTCAAAAGACCACAAGCATAACTTACTAGCAGAGCATACCAGAGACTGAAATAGGCAAATGGGATGTAACAACAATTCTGTGAAACTCAAGGAACAGTATATGATGTTCTCAATTAACTTCTCATTAATTCATTTTCAATCTTCCTGTCATCTGTGGATGACATAAACCATCGACAGACCCTTCCCTTCTCTGGGCAGGACTTCTGTGTCACACTATGCCTATTAAAGAACCACACCACACCCAACAACAGCCCCATGCCTTCCTTGCTGAGTGTGCTTATTCCCCATGAGCTGACAACCAAGAATGACATTTCTGAACTCACTCCTCTTTGGTTTCTCATATTTCACAGCCTCAACAAAAAAATTCCCATGCATCCCACTACTCACCTAACGTTTGGTGGATCTGAATTTGTGACAGGTGCTGCACAAAGAGGCTTGCTTCCTGGAGTGTGGCTTCTGTACCCTTCTCTTGCAGGCAAACAGTACACCCTTTGGATAACAACTTGGACCTGCACTTCTCTCCATCCCACTGCTCCCTGGCTTTCCACCATTTCAAGCAGAGAATCATTAACAGCGCTCGGTGCTAAGGGATTCCGTTTTGAATCACCGTTGTTATGGGTTTGTGGAGCACAAGGAACCTGGTGAAGGAAAACCCATTAAGAGAAACATTCCAGAGAAATGAAATTATGTAGAACTAGAAAGGAAAATGCCCTCATGAAAAATCAAGTTGCAAGTGCAAAATCAGTTTTGAAGTACTTGTTGCTCCTAAAATAACTTGCAGACTAGTTATTTGTTGTGTGTTTTCAACAAACACTCAAGAGAGTTGCCCACAAGGTGTGCTCCTGTATTTAACTGGTGTTCTGGACTGGGCTAACACAGCCCCTGAGAGATGAAGGTGACACCAGCAGGATAACAGAACTGATATTGATTCTTCCCCTTGAATGGAGTTACTGTGCCATAAGTATTATACACCAATAAAGAAGGAGGATTTGCAGTATTTACAAGAAAATTGTGGTACGACACTGCTCTTTGTCTACCAAGTGGTTGCAATAAAACTTGTCTACCAAGTTCTAAATGAAGTGGTTTGTTTGTTAGGAGCCATGAGGGGAACAAGTAAATTGTTCTGGTTTTCAAATACCACCGTAGAAGCTTTTTACAAGTTAGAGTTGAAGCAAGAAATTCAATTAGGATTTGTTTTATGTAACTTCTTAATTCCCAGGCCAATAATGGGAATTATATATAAAGCAAACACAAAATGTTGACACTCATGGTTCTTCAAACTTGAAGGGCCAAACTTGACAAATATTAAGAATCATTTAGGTAGCCAATATAAAGCTTTTACAAGAGCCTTGCTTTCAGAAAGTGCTGGCACACACTGTGAAGAAAACAAATCTCTTAAAATACCTCGGCTTGTACAACCACAGCTACAGAAATGTAGAGTCAGTAGTAATTTTAATACAAATAAAGTCAAAGTAGGAAAACAAACTGAAGGGGTGGGAATGGGGCATGATGCTATCAATTGATGCTTTAAAGAAAGGATAGGATCTATAAGCAAATGAGTTAAGGCATAGGAATAGAGAAAAGGAATATTTATTTAAAATAGTATCTTGAGTGAGTTACAAGAAAACAGCTATTTTTAACTATTCAGCTATAAAGAATAAGAGAAAAATCAATGAAAAACCGAGTTATATTTACTATTTAGCACAGTAGTGAGATTTCAGCAAAATAACCTCACAGCAGTTCAGCATTTGGATGGACCAAGAGCCTCCACTAAGAAAATATTATTAAAGTAAACACTGTATATTATTCAGCCTTGACTAAATGAAAGGGGAAACCAAACAGCTCAGTAATTTAGAGTTTTTGTTTTTCTTATGATTTCCAAACATCTGCTCACTAACTTCTTACCAAGTGCTTAATTGTGAGCCAAACGGACCATACCTGATTATCTGAAGATTCCTGGTGTAACTTATCATTGACATCATCAAGACTGAAGGTCTGTGCCAAAGATATAATATTCTTCCTGATAAGCATCTTTGTTAGACCATATGTCTTCTCTCTGGCTTCTGAATGTTCACTGCGTAGCACCTTCTGACTAAAGTAGGTGTTCATGATAACAGGAACATCTGCATTTTGGAGAAGCAGTTTTTGCCTGGGAAAAAACAATTTAAGTGGCATCAAATCCATTACAAGTTAAATTACTGATAAGCACTGTTTTAAAATGTGTATTGCATTGCATTTCTCTCTCCCTTTTTCCATAGTTATCACTAAAACACTGCAGAGGTGTGTTATCCAATTTGCAAATTACCCACAGATAGAGTTGGCTTGGAGCTGTCTCAGCTCAGGCATAGCCCTGGGCAATTGGAGACCCACTGCATCCAGGGACAAGTCACACCTGGAAGCCAGCTGAGCTGCCAAGCCCCACGAGCCCCATCTGGCTTCACACAAGTGCTCCTTGGTGTCTCCATGTTGTCAGCACAGAACCCAGAGCACCAGGACTCTCTGCATACAGTCAGTGAGGTAAAAGCCATGAATGAGACTATTAAACCTGCTCAATGTTAATTCAGACCACTGATGCACTGGACCCAGCCTGGCCCTTGCAGGACATTCCCCTCTGGTGAGTGCTTCCCAACCCAAATCCATTCTCATGCAGCTGGCAGCAAGATGCTCCTTCCTCCTCTAATTTTGTTTTTCTTACAATCCTCTGTATATTACCTTGCACGTGTGTTTGTCACTGTCATAAATGTGCCCACCTAGATCCAGTTTTGGCTTCTAGTGCCAATGTAACTCCCTGACAGTTCCATAAGCAGCAATTTCTTACCCACCAGATTAAGAGAATGTTTGCAGAATCTCTGAACACACACTAATTTCATGCCAAAGCATGTGCTGATGTTGGGTTTTTCTTATGCTGGTATCACAATCACACATTTAGAAGTACACTTTTTATACTCACAGGACACACATCTAATGAAGTCAGCTAACAAAACCAACCAGTAATCTCATTTCCTACAGACCATCAAAACAGACCAAAATCCACTTGGTGACTTTACCACAGCCTGTATTTTTCTTCTATTAGATTTTTATCACCAAGGCATCAATGAATGCCTCCTGCCTCAGCAGCAAAGCCTTGCTGACCTGAATTCACAACTTCAGTCTCTGGACTGCTCAGCAGTTATATTATGGAGATGAAGCAAGTTTCCACATCAGTGACGTTGTTTCTCAAAATATAACCATACAGAGTTAAAAAGCAAAATGAAACAATGAAACACTCAAATATACTTATTTCTGATCTCAGTCCATACAAGATCTTCACCATGGTCTGTTTCACAACAGAATCCTTCACTCTTTAGAGAGTGGACAGCTAAAGGGAGATTGATGTATTCATATTTTCAAAGGCATAGGAAGACATACAGCAAGCTTTAAATATAATCTCTGTTATTTTATAATTAGGAAAAAAAACAACAGCCAAATGATCTGTTAAAAAAGGATACATTTAAATATAAATTATGAACAAGATGTGTTGCTTCTACTGTGAACACTCACAGAAGTTATTATTTGAAACAGAAAATTAATGAAAAGTTACAGCATAAAACTAAGGCATGAACTTCACCACGAAGAAGCCTTATTGCCATCTGTGAGCTCCCCAGATTTAGGGGAGCAGCAGTTCATCTCTAAGGGACACCTAGTCCTTTGACTTCAGATGCATTTGCTAACAAAGCTCCCAGTTTAGAGCATGAAAAGAGTTCACAAGGCTACCAAACTGACATTGTCTGATAATTTTCTGCATTACAGGATTAAAACTAAGGAATTAGCTTGGTCAGCAAACTGAGACTCTCTGATTTTACCAGATTTTTCAACTGTTACTTACCAACTTTTTTCTAGAGAAAGAAATGTATATAAATTTACTACAGATCTCAGAACAGTTTGGGCTGTCTTTATAGACAGATGTGTAATGAAAATTTTAGCACCTTCTTTCTTGAGATGTCTGTGTTCAGATCCAAAGTAAACAGGAAATCTTTCTGAACACGAGACCATTACGTCACCAATGTCAGAAGAATGTTTGCTTGATCTAAAACATCTCATTCTCTAAAAAAAACCACTGACGTTAGCAGCAAATCATTTGCAGAAACTTTGAGGTTTATGGTTTTATTTTTATTTTCCTGAGCAGACATGTGATCAGGTTTCTTGGTTTTTTTTAAAGGTAGGTAGGTTTTACTGATACCCAAAACGACATGTACCTTGATTTTGCTGGGCTTATGCATTCCATGTCTCGAGTACCTTTATAATCTCCAAGAGCTTTCCTGGTGAAATACTCATCACTTCATCATATCTTTACATGGGCAATGCATGAACTACTGGCTACTTGGTATTTCCAGAAAGCAAAAATGGGGAGATATATATATATATGTGCTTTCAGGAGAAGCCTCTCATTTCTTAAATGAAATTTGTCCACTAAAAACACTCTCCTGAAGAAATCATTTGTTTTACACCTGCATAGATGTGCACAGACTTAGCAGTAATTCTTCACCTACGTCAGAGGAATATTCACATACGTCTATTTAAATCTTCTCTATTTCTCAATGGACAGGTACCTCACAATGAAAAGAACCAGGAATAAATAGAAATTAATCCCAATGGAAATGAAAGAAATAAGAAAGAAGTTTGTAATAAGCTCACTATTTTGTGTACAGGTAGATGGCTAAATGGAAATATTTTATACATATGTGTATATATGGAAAACATAAAATTATTTATATTTTGCATACAATATATAGAATAATTGTATTGTTTATTTACATTATTACAAAATTTTAGATATTTTTATTCTTCAATATGAGATTTATTAAAATAGTATCAATTAATTGAATGAAAACTCTTTTCCCAGAAGTTCTTTCTAGTAGTGCTCAGCAAAAGCACTCTCTGTGGAATGGGAACTTTGACTGAAATCTCTGCATTGCTGATATGAATATTATTCATACTATTTTCTTTGCAACAAAGGCAATCATGTTAGAGACACATGTATACCTTAAATTCTTTTTTGTCAGTTTGAAAGGTACAGACCAGGGCAAAGAAAGCCTATCATGCTGGAAGACGTGAGAAAAGAAAAATCCCCAAACTTCCCCAAGCAATCCCCGCATGTGTCCCTGTCCCTGAGACACCATAATTGATCACCTCAACCTTAAATATCCGTTCCAGATTCTCTATACCCAGAAGCAGCCTTACTCTAAAATACAGAATACACTGCAGCATGCTCTTACACATAAAGTGTTAATTTGGGCATTGCAAGTCTTCTGTGGCCTCTCTTATATTGCTTCTTTTCTATCTGCTTCATAATAGTTTAAAAAGCTAGTTTTCAAAGAATGAGAGACATCATATCATTCAGCTAATCCAAACACAATGGAAAAAAATTAAAGCTCAGTACAGATCATAAACCTCTCTGAAACAATCTCTTGTCCTCTCTGATTTTTTCTTGCTCAGCAAAGGATTATTTAAAAGTTGGATTGACTTCCTTAATAACTGCCTTTAGACCTTTGTAATGACCTGAAGTAGAGACTGGGAACTTTTTATACTACGGGGCATTTTTTTCCCGGTATGCAGACAATCAGCACTTGCCGTAACTGGTCACATGCTAAAGGAACATGAGGCAATACTGTTAATTTTTTTTTTTTTTTCTTTTCCAGCAGCAGCTTGCTTCTCTGTCCAAGAATGTAACTTGTTTTTTCTCTTCCTCCCTCCCGTGATGGAGGCTATCTGGCCAAGTAGGCAGCAGACATTCTTGCCCACTTCTACGTTTATCGTGGTCTGTCTCCATCCTTGACGTGGAAGGCAGCAGAACGTACAGCACGGCACTGGGTAAAGGAGGTGATGCTTCCATTTGAGGCAGGGTCTCAGTCCTGGGGCCAAACAATCAGCAGGTTTGCACTGTGGTCTGCCCTGCACAGCCCATCCACAGGCAGCAAGGAGTTGTGACTCCACAGCAGCAGCGCGCTCACAAACCACACGCTTCCGCTCAGTTCTGCTGACATCAAACGGTGGTGCTGGTTCATGAACTCGAGAAGACTCCAGATCACTTTAAACTAGAGAACATATTTTTTTTGTTCACTCTCCCTGGGTATTTTACAGAGCTTTTGTCTTTTGCTGCTTTTTCTCCTTTTCCTTTACAAAGTGTATAACACCTAGAGTGGTTTTTTTGAAAAGTAGACTGCATTAAATGAACACTCTTACAACTTGCACTGTAATTATGAAACAGGCTATTCTCAAGTCTCAGAACAATGACTGCTGCATAAAGCAGGTTTAACTTCCATCAAGTAGCACAGCAGTAACACATGTAGAACAAGAGTGTGCCAGAGCCTTACATTGTTGCTCAGAAGTATGAGGAATCATTCCCCATAGGAACAACAGAAAGGGCCCATCCCTGACTTCCTAGGAATCACTTGTTTCATCCAACGTAGAGGAAGTTGCTCACGCTGCCTCTTGCTTAGGTTTGCATGGCACATGCAATGCTTTTCTATGAAATGTCCAAGAAATGCCTGAGCATTGAGCTAATTATAATGATTAAGAAACAAATCCTCCCAAAACCCCAAAAAAACCCTTAAGTTCAGACAAATCTCAGCCCACCCATCACCCAAGGACAGTAACTATCTTCTCAGCATACATCTCAAATCAACAAGCCATTTCTGACAGACCTGCTTTCTGCCAGGACTAGAGATTGCCCAAACACAGAATTTTCATCCATGAGTGAGTAATCTCACCACTTGTGAGTGAGCCTCCATCAGCGTCACTTACTGCCGCTGTAACGCCGCGTGGACACTGCCAGTCTGAGCTCACACTTTCACAGTACAAAACTTCTTCCCATGCCCCAACGTCAAAGACAGAAAACAAAAATCAGCTGGTATCTCTTTCTTTGAAATTATCTTATTCAAAGCAATGGATTATTGTAGTACAGGTTCCCAAGGCTGATTGTACCCTTTTCCCTATGGAAAAGCAGCTCTAACCATCCAGATCAATGTCCAGAGTCATATCTGGCAAATATACAATTCTCAGCTGCATCAGGTTTCCAAAAAAGGCTTTGACATTTCAGAATAGCAGCTCTGCAGAAGATGTAACAATGAAAAGCTAAAATTTCTACTTTTAAAGTATATGCATTTTATTTGTGAATAGAATAGTTAGATACTTGTTTTGTCCTCCTACTGGAAAAATATTTTGTCTGAGGACTCATTCCATGAATACAAGACACCAAGAAAAGAACATATAGCTATTAAATACATAATTTGTTATATCCCAATGTTACAATTTGTCACTGAACCTCAAGTACAAAGGAAACTAAGAAAATCAGTAAAACAACACAAGTAATGAAGATAAATATTTTCTGCTGCAGTGTAAGTTCTTTCTGCAAAATACTATTGTACTTTTCAACAAAACTACTTGTAAATGTAAGAAATCACTCCAGGAAGAAATTACAGTGCACAAAGCCAACATTTTTATCACTATATCATTTTACTAATTTCAGAGCAATCATATAAACTAACCACTGGCTTGCCATAGTGCTGCCTTTTGAAATCTGACACCCTGTAGCATGAAAAAAAAGTTGTATGGAAATGTTCACATTTAAGAAGAGCTCTGCTATAAAAAGCTTGTGGTTAACATTAAGCACTATTATACCACACACCCAGTGCTCTCACCTCTGCAGGGAGCTGCACTGTGTGCTAACTGAAGGGGATGTACAGGTCTTCTGAAGTAGGAAAGCACAGATGGATATCAAAGCAAATCTTCTCCACCTCCAGGAAATTACTGCAATATCAGGCTTTACCAAGAATGGAAAGCAGGGAAGTTTCTCAGAGCTCTCCAGCCACTTATTTTGGCTATGAAGAAAGCACCTGAAATTGCTAGCATTCTAGACCCAAATTCATCATGATAAGGCTTAACCTTTGGCACCACCAAAACATGAAATTCCACTCACAGGCTGTGATTACGTACAAACTGGCATGGAAACGATCACTTGAGCTTACTGGGGTAATACTCCTGAGAGAATTCACAAAAAATCTACTCCAACTGGGATGTTGAGACTTTTTTAACACCTAAGTCAGACAGAAAACAATTGGTATTAAAAAACCTGCACACAATGAAACATTAAATGGGAATGTTGCTTTAAAAACAGAACAAAAAGATTTCCCCCCATGGTATGAGGGTGTTACAAGTAACTGGGGAGATATAAATATCATGGTTATCTTTTCATAATCAAGATGTTATGAAAGAATTCCAATCTGTGCGCTTACCCCATATATCAACTTGTGTCTGACTAGCCATGAGCTCATTATTCAGATGACTTCTCTCCTCTGTTCCCAGTGCTAAACTGCACGTAGAGTTTGAGGTGGCTGAGGGAGCCACCACAAAGTCCAGGGACATGCCAGAGGGATGCTAAAAGGTGTACCAAAAAGGAAGCAAGCAAATTGCAAAATGACATCATGTTAAAACTTGTGGTGAGTGCTAGAGAGAACAAAAATGACTGTCCTGGTGTGAGATCAGAAGCCCACCTACCCTGCACTTTAGCTTAGAGCAGGCAAACAGCAAATATTTGAAGACTATGAAAACAAAAGCAAGCATCTAGTGAAAGCTCTCCAGAACACACTCTGATAACTTCCAAAATATTTCAGCTTAGGGACTTCCTAAGGCAGAAGTAATATCTCTGTATCTAACAGCCTTTAGTAGACCTTTCTTCCAGGAACTTATGTGCCTGGTTTTTGACCACTTGTACATTGACGGCATCCATAACATCCTGCAGCATCCACCGTGCTCTGCAGTCTAATTACATGCATGTGAGAAACCACTTCCTTTGATTTTTTTTTGATCTGTCACCTAGTGGTTACATTGCTGCCCCCCACTTCTTGTTTTTAAGAGGCAGTGAACAATCATCCTTCCTGATGGCACTTCCTAATACAGACCTTTATCACATCCTCTCCTAGCCACTGCTTTCTCAAGGTGAAGAGACCCAGTCATCCCAGTCATTTCTCACAGGGAAGCTGCTCCATACATCTCTTCTTGTTGTTCTTGGTATTTTTCCACTTCTGCTACATATCTTTGATTTGGAAGACTGAAATCCTGATGTAGAAATGCACCACGAATTTCTACAGTGACATCAAGATGGTTTTGACTCCATTTCTAGTCAAGCCTTACTTTACCATGTATTTTTCTAATAATTAAATGAAGACTAAGCAGACATATTAATGAAGCTATTGAAACACTAAAACCACTTTCCTGGATACAACCATCTAGAATTCATCACTTCATATGTGCACTTCACATCTACCTACAATTTCCTAGTAGGAGAGCCCGAGTCCCTCCTCCAGCCCTAGTTCCAGAGCACCAAGAGTACGAAGACATTCCCCTGTCCATAGGATTGTGAGGATGACAACACACAATTGAATAGAAAGGAAACTTGCACAGTTGTAAGTGTTGTACAAGTGTCCAATTCTCTATTTTCTTCATTGGCATTGTGGAGATTTGAGACAACAGTTTACACCAACAACTCCTCTGCCAGCGGATGAAAGGTGAGGAGTGTTGCCACTCTGCCACCATTACACACAATGTCACCACTCCTGAGGTATCACAAGAAGCTGCTTCTCACACCAGAAGAACTCTGCAATATCCACCCAAGCAGTTGAGGGCCACGTGAAGAACCTGAACTCAAGAATTTCTGGCCAAGGTATGGAGTGTCAGGGTCCTTGGTTGGCTGGTTCAGCTTTGGAGGATTACTGGAGAAACTTTAACAGACAAATGCCATTTTAAAATGCATTGTTCAATGTTTTGCAGAGATTAAGAACACTATCCTTTTCTTCCATAGACATTTGGCCTTTGCTATTGGCAAAGACCCTTTACAAGTCTATCCTTGAGTTCATGCTCACTTGCACGCACAGTAGCAAGAACAAATAACTATCCCTGAGCAAACTTCAGAAAGATCAACATCCACAGATTATTTACTTTACTTCAATATTTTATTATCAAAGCTAGTCTTAAAAAAAAAGCCAGCACAGCTACTAAACAACCAAAAATCTTCCATCAAACTTATTCTTATACTTCTATCTTGTTCTGGTACTAGTTTCTGAGCATTTCCTATTGTTTCTTTGCCAGGTCATGAAGCAAGACCAAATTCTGCTCTCTTCTGGTGAGGTCACTTTTTATACAGACAAATCCAGGGCTATCAGCACAGGAAGGATAGCTGAAAGCAGCAGGAGTTTTGGGTTCTCTGGTAACACAACTGAGAATCACAAAAGGTAGTGAGAGCTTGCTGTGAGCCACAGAACACAACAGCAAAGCACTCCATCTCAGCTGGTCAAACTCTGCTTCAAGCAGCCTGGAGGTCTCAGTGGACAGCACCAGGTAAGGGGAATAACTGAACCACTGGTAGAGAAAGCTGTCTTGCAGAGCTCCACAGGTCTTTAGGCATGTTATAGATCAAATTTACATCCACTGTGATCCACTTCAGCTTTACTGAGCTGAGAAAAATCCTTTGTTTCACTATATTTGCTGTCACTACTGATAAATGTGCAACAACAGTGAAGGGGCTGTGGATAAGCCAGGTAGCACAGAAACCTCTTTTAGGCAAAGTCCTTTCTGCAGTAATCCACTCACAACAGTCATCAGAGAAAAGACAGCAATGCTAGTGACCAGAGTGGAAACTTCTTTACTGAAACATCCTGGTGTAGACATCGCCTAAGTGAAACCTCCTGTGCAAGGGAAGGAGTTCAGCGTCTTGGGCTGCCACAGAAACACCGATCGTATGTGATAAACAAAATACCTTCCTTCTTTTTAGGTTAGAAAACAGCCCTCAACAGTGTGTGTACTTTGAAGTTATCACTCACAAGAGTAACTTTCAGAGCTTCATTTTGCTTCTATGCAATACCATGTATCTTCTCCATTAAATCACCATAGGTGGATTCGGTGGCATAGCTCTCTCAGTCAAAGCAAGGAAAAAATATTCTGAGAAATAATATTTAAATTCAACATTCTCCTTAATGTTGTTTTTTTCTTTTCTGAATCCAGAGCAATCTTAGGATTCCTGCATTACTTTAAAGACATAATTGTACAGAACAAGCAAAACATTCTAATTCTAATATTGAAATCTTATATAGTCTACAGATCGCTGATAACTTGACTTGTTTTATTTCACTGAATAGTTGCAATGATACTTAGCAACCAGATCACACCAGATTTGGGAGAGTTTTCATACTGCATCACACTATTCTTATATGCTTGAATTTCCTTGTCAGATTCATGTAAGAGGGCTGGTGACTCAGCAGAGCAGAATCAATAATGCAATGAGATGGATGAACCCCTGGATTGGTTTTTTGTGATCCCATTACACTTCAGAGTCTACACAGCTCCAGCATGTTCTAGGTTTACTTTTCCATTTCAAAGAATATTTATTTTTAGAAAGAAACAGTCTTTTATGCTTCAGAGAGAAAAAACTTAGAGGTATAGTGGAAAGATGAAAGCCCTTATTATTAAATAAAAAAACCCAAAACCCACACAGCTCTGCCTCTATTTATTGTATTTAAAATACTTCAACATCCACCAACTCAATAAGCCAAGTTTACCTATCACAATTCTGTATGTTGCACAGTCATATGAACACAACTTCTTAAACCTAATCAAAACTAATTATGAGCCAAGTTGAAATAAGTGGGAAAATACCAGATGTATCATTACAAAAATAAAACCTAAGAATAACTTTTTCAGAACAAGAAAGAGATCGGTATTTTTAAGGGGATCTAAGAAACAGAATTGCAACTCATGTCATTGCTTGAAGCATTATTACAATAAAACGTCAACAATACTGATACAAACACACCTGCCAAAAAAAAAGGACCATCAATAACCTGTGAAAACTGGCAAGAGTCCTTGCAGCAATGTGACTTATTATCTTACAAGGGACAGTTTTCTGACAAACCACTTCAGTTAGAACTCTATGTGGAAGCAACCCACTTCCAAAGGAGAGGAGCATTTTGGAGCACGGGTATCTCTCACTATTGCACCCCGCCCTCCCCTGCCAAAAAAGCAGAAACAAAGTCTTTGAAGTTGTGGGAAAACACCTGTGAAAACATACAGATTTTGGAGAAAACTGGTGTGAGAGACATAAGGTGGAAGGTGTGCCATCACAGACATCTTGGCCCTGGCAAAAATCCTGACGTTTAAAGTGAGAATGACATTCCAAGAACAATAGTGAAATTTGCCAGTCCAGAGAAATGTTTATGCAATAAAGGGTGAAACAACTGTGAGTTAATTGAGGGCTTAAATATATCCCATGGTGTTCAACAAAGGATGGCCTCCCTATTCTCAGGCTTGGAAGCTGCATATCAAGTTTTGGAAGCAGGGACTTTGCAGCCAGATTTGAAAACCTGAGAAACATTAACCTAAAGAAGGAATGCTGACTGACTTGTTATAAAGGAATCATCATGCATTTCACTTTTCTTTTCAATACTTTCCACTCTCTATGTACCTTCAGTAAAATAACAGCAAACACAGTATCACTGTACAAGATCCCAGGCTTTACATGACATACACAGGATCTGAATGGCCTCTGGTTTTGAGCTGAGTCATAGGCTATCACAGGCAAAACCAGGAGAGAAGTAAAAAAGACAAAATTATCAAGTGCCAGCAAAATGACCCATCTTTTCTCCCACTACAGCTGAAGGACTAGTGGTAAGAAACCATCTTCTACACTCCGAAAGAAACAAGTTTGTGCCAGATAATGACCCTCACATATAAGCTGAAATTCTTTATTTTTTCCCACTGTGGTGGCATGACTCTCCCTGACTGCTTATGCATTTATTTCACATTTATTTCATTTCTTATTTAAAAGAGTGTCCTCTTCTTGTTCATCCAGCTTCTCTTACATCTCCTTTTCAAAGGAGTGCATCCTGGTCCACAGCTGCCCTGCCAGGCCCTTCCCTCACTGCTCCTCCTGATGCTGGTGCTCTGCTTCTTACTTTCATTCATCTGCAATTCAAGATGGACCTAAATAAAAATGAACTTGCTCAACTGCATCACTAAGCAGGACACAGGAAAAAATTCTATAAATACAATGATACTAGATCAGTCTTGCTGCAAGTTCTAAAGTATATATATTTAGGATGCTGTTTTTTGACATGTATTCATAAATCTGTTTTTAAAACAAAGTTACTTGTGTTCTTTATTCTCCTGTCCATCAGTTGTTTAAAAAAAAAAAGCATACCTGAAACCACTGCAGAACTGTGTAGTACAAATACTGTTCAAAGAGGAGTCTCTGGGCTGATTTCCTGTATGTAAATGTGCTCAGCTGAAAAAATGTCCAGGGCATGATTCCCAGACTATGGTACAGGAAAAAAGAGGAGTTCCCTGGCTCAGTTACCATCAGAAGGAAGACACAGGGACTCCTGCAGGGAAACGAGGCCAGCTCATGACTCTCACATGCGTGTGCACACACACACAGAGGGGCAGGCACATGTGTGTGCTCCCTTCCCTGCCTTGCCTCTGCGCTGGTGGGGTGGGTGAGCTGGCGCAACACCCCCTCAAGGGAACAAGCCCTTGAGAGATCTGATATGACATTTTTACATTCAACTGGCTGCATGCAACATTCCTCTTAAAAAAATATATTATCTGTTTGCTGGCTTGAAGCGTCACAAAGATAATATTCACGTCTGTGACCCTGACTGTCTCTGGTCAGGAGGCAGAGAGATTGTGCAGAGCGCGTTGCCTTCCAGCACCCCGGGATGCCTGCCAGAGAACAGAGCTGCTGTCCCAGAGCAGAGGGTCAGATCCCCTGCTAACACTGTCAGCAGTCCCTCTGGTGACTACTGGGGAGGTGAACAGGACACACAGGGGACTTGGCTTGCACAGCCCCACATCTGCCTAATTGACGTACAGAGCAAAAACTCCAGTGCCCTAAATCCAGGAAAAGAGTATTTTTTTTCTTTAGAGAACCTTATCCTCAGATCACTTGTCTTTCCATGTCTTCTTTATCATTGTTGACCTCCAAATTCCTACACCACCACCCTCTTTCAGTATCTACCAAAACATTCATATCTGTTTTCTACATTGTGGTTACATGTCCATGTGGGCTGAAAATCCTTTAAAGAATCTTATTTAAACACAGCTTCATCATTCAGATACTGTTTAGGCAATAAGCTATGCAGAGCCAAGCAGCATTACAGAATCTTACTTCAAATCCTGTTTCCACTACCGGAGCACTCATTTTAAAGGGAATCTAAATTACTGCCTTTCCCATAAAAACTTGCTTAAGTGCGTTTTAAAAGAAATGTTGCCAAGCGCATAAATGTAACTTCTGCCCTTGGAAGTCCTTGAAATAAAGTTTACTGAAGGCTGCCAGATTAATCCAGGGTAGAATCAGTCTGTGTTTGCTCAGCTCTTCTGCTCTCCCATCCAATATGCACTCCTGGAGATGGGGTACCCTGATGAGCAGATTTCACTATTTCACCTGATAGGGCTGATCTGCTCATCACATCCACCACTGTTTGCCTCCACTATACACCAGCTAACAGTAAAGATGACTGTCAAATCATCATATGCATTTGTCTGTATCTCAAGCTCATCCTGTCATGACAGTGGTCTGTATAATACCTCCTGCTGCCACAGACCATGACCACAACTGATCGTGCAATGACAGTAATGAACGTAAGGTTGATGTATGAGTATACAACTCCCTAATTTTATAAGCTTGCCACAGAACACGTGAAAAGCTTGAGAAGCACGCAGATTTCACCTTTTTTATTCTGAACTTCTTCTGAAACTGCCATTTTTATTTAAGTCTACTCTGGTTAAAAGGTTAAAAAAAAAGACATTTTGAAGACCTGCAAGGCCCTACTAAGCCCTAACCACTGAGTGGTTACCCAACAGAGAGCACCAAAATGTATATCATCCACTCTGCAGCCCACATGCTCCTCCTCTCACTTCAGAAGGCAGGTAGCCCTTTCAGGGCACACAGAATTTCTGGCTGTGTCTGATCAGGAGAGCACATAAGATCAAAAAGCCTCTTAAAGTCATTCAGGGAGTTTCTCTTCTGTGCTGTCAGAGGGTATCTGGCTTAAGGACACACAATAAACACAACTGTGGCAGCTTAGCAGTCATTTGTAGTTTTTCCAAACTACCTTTTCCAGGTTCTTAAATCGCCAAAAATCCTGTCTAACAGCCACCAAACAATTTTTAAAATGTGGTAAAATCACATATCCATTACAAAAGATGTACTTATGCGATTTTGTTGGCTTATGTCTGTTTGGATAATACAGCTGCATACAAATTGCTGCTGCATTTTAATAAAATTGTCATGTTAACAAGGTCCACATGGAAAGCACTAGTTGATATAACTTTGAGTAGGCATGGACAGGAAAAAGGACTATGCTAGATCAGAAAACATAGCAAAAGAATATTGAAAGTCAGTAATTCAAGCAGCAAAATCAGTGGCTGACAAAATTTTAAGCTCTTTGCCTCTGTGCTTACTTCTTCTATTATCCTCTCAGAGGATGAGCCTCTACCATGCTTCCACTGCACCTAGTCCTGGACTTTATCAAGAAAGCTACACTTTCTGAAAGGGTAATAATATCTTTTTGCTGCCATAAGAGATTCTGCCTTGCAGAGAACACTGCAGGTGGGAAGATTAAAAAAATTGAAAATCCATCTAAACACAGACCCAGTATTCAATACTGCTTTCATTTTCTGTTTTGTTCTCACTATTTTTTCTTTCTTCCCAGAAATATTCTTGCCAGCTGTTTTGCTGTCTCTCAGTATTCCATCAACAACCAAATATCACCATGTGGTGCTAGATCTCCAAGGCAGAATTAAGATTAACAGTGTTATGATTAAGTGCCAGCTGAAGAGACACAGCCACAGAACCAGACTCTGTGGCTGAGAGCTCATGGCCCCACTCAAGATGCCCCTGAGCACTGAAATTTTCACCCTCTTCCCCTCAGAGCCAGGAAAGGGATGGCACTTCCAGAAAGAACAGTCACCCTTGTACGACAAAAAGAGTTTCAACACTTAGACTTATGAGCATTGTTTGGGTCCCCAGTGAAAAAACATAATTCAGTTCTATGCTGATACATGCACGGGAAACCTATATATGGAAAATGCAGGTCAGATGAAGGGCAGTGGGATAAGGACCACAGGTATGTGTAGCCATGGTATTCTCATGCTCAGTATGGAAAATATTCCACAGGCTGGCACATTCTTCAGATAGTTTTTCAAAATAATTTTTACCACTTAGATGAGTATAACTTACAACAAGTTAAGCAAATGAAATTAAAATAAATTCCCTAGTTATATCCCATAACTTCATCTACTTATCTCAAAAAGCAAATCAGTTAGCTTTACTTCCAGTGCTCCTCGCTGCCAGATTAATGTTGCTATGGGGCACACAGTATTTGATTAAAGCAATTATATCTACTGGCATATACATATGTGTTTGTTTTATGCCATGGAAATATCTCTACGCTTTTCACAGAAACTGGATATAAAAGTTACACATGGAAAATCCAGTACCTGTGAATGCTCTCCTCCCAAACTGTAAATATAGCAGGAGACTTTTAATGTTTGTTTGAAAACACTTGCCCTAAGTGATAATCCTGATGGAAAAAAGGAAGTAATTTTGCTTACTCCTTGCCTTCAGGTGGCTCATTAAACACCTCTTATGAAAGAAAGAGGATATGATTCTTTCTTGACTTTATGCTGAGGCTAACCGTCCTTGGGGAAGGATCCTGGCAGCAAAAGAGTGTAAACTCAATTCTTTGTTTTAATTTAGAATTTAATTTGTCAGCAAAACCAAAGTTCATAAAGAAGGCAAATTTTGACAAATTGCAACTGCCATGAGCTCTGCTAAGAGCAGGATGCAACATGAATGTGATTCTTCAAGAGAACAAATTATAATCATTGCATCCAAACAAAAAGTGCTTACATTAATAAGTTTGTTCTATAGTTTGCCAACTCTTCAGGCTGGGTACTAAGGAAAATTCGCTAACCTCACATTCATAAGATAAAGGGATCTGCAGCACATCTACTACGTGTCAGCAGGACAAGATGACAATTGTCCTGTTGAGTTTTTTGGATTACAATTAGGCTTTTCTTGCACTATAACTACAATACCTTAAAACTGAGCACACCTCTAAACAGAAGGAGGTAATACAAGCAAAGCAGTTGTCCAAATCTCAGAAACCTTACTCACCTGAATCATTTGCACCAGCAGAGAAAATGTTTGCTTATAAAAATAGTAATTTATTTCTGTATCTAAAATAAAATACAGCACATGTACTAGGTACAGACTAAGAAAGACTGCTGCTCATTTCAGCTGTAGTGTACTCATAAAAGTAAATGCTTAAGATATACTATGTCAAGTGGATGGGTAGCATGGTAGAGTCTGCAGGGAAATGTAATCTACTACTTTAGTATTACAAAGACATCAGTAAATAGCTGGAGATGTTCAAAGCCTAAACACTTATCAGACTCTCAAGACTGGGATTTACCTAGCTAACTTTATCAACTGGTCCCCCAGACTTCTTTACAAAGTCTAGCAAAAACAAACTTCAGAATGAGGTTCATTTGATGTCCTTAAGAGACACACTTCAGAAATGCCAACTTCCTTCTCCTTGATTCCTACAAAAGGATGGCAGGCCCATACTTGCACAGCTGTACCACAGGTGCCTTGAGTTGAATGCTGCCTGCCAGGCTGCTCAGGCAGGGCCAGCACAGCACAGAAGCAATTTGTAACCCAGCAATCCCCTTGTCAAAACAGGAGAGATGAGCTCTGCTGTGGTTCTCACAGCATCAGCTGCTCTCAGCATTGCAAGCTCCATCATCACATCATGGGAGGCTTCACTGGCTTATGAAAAATCGTAATGAAATCTTACTACAAACTGCTCCCCGCCTCCTGTAATTAAATGTACTTCTTGCCCAAGAGGGAGATCTTCCCCATCTCTGCCTTCTTGATACTAGGAAGAGGGAGGCCTTCTCATCATCTACTTTTGTGGATAGAGAGATACAGCTAAGGGAAGAAAACTTCATTCCTATTTCTGGGGGTTTTTTCACTTTTCAAACATAAAAACCCTGCTGTAGAATTGCATGAAAATTGAACTAAATCACTCACAGAGAAACCACACAGTTTCTTCCATGTCACACCAAATCAGATGTCATGTATCAAGGAAAAAACCCACTTGAAAACCAGCAGAGTACTGCACCAAAGAAATGCACCCCATGTTCTCCTAAATGTGTCCAAACTCTAGGAGATAAACAGACGGAGAGCTGTAGAAATGGGAATAACACTGGGGTCCAGCACGGCCCCATGCAGAAAAAGCATGAGTGACTGCAAATAATCAAAGAGCACAGCAGATGCAGCGAGGGTACAGCCATGGCCCCCGAGCCAACAAGTGTAACACAGCCAGGAGCAGCACATGCTGTGCAGCTCATTCTCCTCCAGGCCCAGCTGCAGTGGCTGAGCAGGATGGCTGCCCCTCTCAGCTGCTCAGCACCAGCATGCCAGCACCTCACCATCCCTGTGGCAGAGCTCTAATCCCTTCAGTGCAAAGGCAGCCAGGTTATCACAAACTGACTTCAGTCATCAGCTCCCACTCAGCTCTCAGATTTCACACTAATGTGCAGGAAGGACTTTCACACATTCATCTCCACTCTCTGCTGGCATGGGGCAATGGTGCCCAGCAAGACATCAGGAGTGAGGAGGCAGCAGAGCCAGCAGCACCAGTGACAATTCACAATTCACATTTTGGACAGACCCACTGCAGCTTCCCCTTTGCCCCTCTGCTGCTCTGGGGTATGCTTGATCTCGCTGAACCAATTCAATCAGTTGTATGTGAAAATACTCCTCCCCTCTCCCCATCTTTTTAAATATTTATTTTCTGATTAGTTCTGTACTGGCTTAGTGATATGGATCACCAGCACCCAAGCACTGCAAGATGACACAATGCTGCAAGCACATGGAATGGCCAAACTTTGCCCTATATAAACACTTTATGTAAGTCACTGAAATAAATTATGCTGCTAATTATGAGTAAATTATGCTGCAAAGGGGTAAAAATTCTCCTATATTTGTTCAGAACAATCAATTCCTTCTTTCCACTGTCAATCCACATTAGAACTGGTAACTTGCTGCTTGCAGAATGCTCTCTGAACACTTCAAGCAGACATGGCTCCTATTGTGCTCCTGGGCTACAGTTTATTATCTTGCTTTTTTTCTGCTTAGTGCAGTTATTTTTTTGAGAGAAGAGAACAGAGTGAATGAGGATAAAGCAGAGAAATAAACAGGAGCCAAAATCTCTCCCTGTCTACAACAAAAACACGTCACTAGCAACCACAAAGGATATTAAAATCAACAGATAAAGGTCAGATAAAGCACAAGATAAGGTAGTGCGTACATTAATATCTCAAAGATGCTATTACAAGGTTAATCAGTTATGCTGGCAAGATTTAAGTTTGAGTTACTTGGTGCCTAAGAAATATAATCAAAATAATTTATTTTTACTTTTAAACAAAATGTAAATCAGCCATGAAATTACTACTTCACTGAACAAAATTAATATAATGCACTAAAATCTAAGTTGAGAGTCACCGCTCCTTAGTGTTTTTGAAATTGGTACAGCTATACAAAATACAGCTGCTCCAAAGTCAAGTAGAACTTCAAGTTTTTAACACAGGTAAGCCTTGTGCCAGCTGATGGCAAATAGAAGAGTGCTTGGTATATTATATTTTTGTCCTTGTTTAGCTACATGGCCTTCCCTTGGCTGTTTTCAGGAGTGCTATTGAATACAGTGAACTAACAGTTTCTTTACATTTTCATCTGAGAAAAATCAGAAGTTCAGAATTTGCATTATGACTGATCCTGCAATTTCTCAAAATTTTTGATCCTACTATATTTGTATGACTGAAACTCAGAATAAAATATCAATTGCCTGTTTCACCTAGGGGATGGCTCCACATTAGCCATGACTGTTCAACACAAGGGTGGCTGATTCTTGAGCTGAGGGGAAATTATTTAGGCTCATGTCATTACAACACAACAAAGAAGAAAAGCAATCGACAATATTTGTTCAGAAATCTTTGCAACTGCAGATTTCACAGCAGTAATTCTTGAGAAAGATTTGCAGGCACAAATCAGAACACAGTGCTTTTCCCATGGCCTGCCTGTGCTCTTGGCAGTGTTCTCTCTTGAGCCTGCTCAACATAACAAGGAGGCAGAGTCTGAAAGACAGGGTTAAGTCTAATTATTCAGCCAGATACATCAAAGGGAAAGTTACCATGAGTGTAAAGTAAGCCATATTTCAGTATTTAAGAGCCCAGTATACAGCTTAAGGAGATCTTGAACTCCACCTTGATCAAACTATTACCTCTGCTATGTATTATTCACACAGCAAGAGTCTTAATTGCCCAGACACACTGCCAACTCTTTTCTCTCTGTTGAAACCAACCACACAAATCTAAAACGCCTATTTTCAACAGAAGTGTACTGAAACCCACACTAGAGATATTGGCTGTCAAGTGTGCAGCAGAATGCTTCACATTTTGTGAGTTACAGATTTCTAGAGCTCCATGAGCCTGTCAGTATCAGCATGCCTTGGCGACAGCAATCCCTCCTTCCCCAGCCTTCGGTCACTGCTTTGTTGAATGTTTGTGGGCACATGTGGGTGGATTGGCCTCTAACAGACAAAGAAAGTGCATAAGGAAATCCAGGTAAAGCTAAACTGAAAGAAAGACTTTCCCCTTTAGTACTGAGAGCACTTTGCAGTTCCAGCACTCTCACTTAACTCGCTGGAATTAAATATGCTGCAGTGCCACTCTGGAACTGCATTGCCAAAGTGCAATAATCCTGTATTGCAACCATTCACTTTACAACAATATTTTGAAAACATAATGGTTAATTTAACTCTGAAAACTTGTATGTCAAGCTAATAAACAATTTCTTTTTGTTCACCTGTTACTTACTGCTTCACTGTTGCTGATAGGCCGCAGAAAATGTGGAAATAAGAAATTGGCTTAAGCTAGTCCTGCAGATTTTAAGAGGGCAATCAAGCCTAGTGCAGGCTCAAAACAGAAAGGAGAACATCAGTGAATTCTCTGATCCTCTCTGCTAAACAGATAGACTTGCTGACCCAACTAAACCTTTTTCAGGACACTTAGCTTTAGAACAAGATGGAGCTAGTGGCACAACAACTGGAAACGCAGCAAAAGTAGTGCTGTGTCTAAGAGTGCAGGATGTCTCCACTACTGAACAAGGCATTTCATAAAATCAAAATTGTTACTGCATCAGCATCTAAAGATGCAGGTGGTAAGCTGCCTGAAAATAATGTCTAGTTCTCTAACAGTACCTATTACTTGAAGATTTTAGAGTAATGCACAAAACTTAAAAAGTTCACACAGCAGTACTAACAGGCATCTTACAATTCAACTCCTGCTTTGATAAAAGTGGTTTTTCCTTTACCTAATGGCATGAAAATAGAAGGTAAAGAGGATGGTAGTTTGTCTAAAGGAAGACAGAAAAGGAACCTCTAGGTTCACAATACCCTCAACCCATGGTTTGCCCCCAGCCCTTATTTAGGCTGACAAGTCTGTGGGTTGTGCTACAGACCAGGTCAAGGACTCATCCAACTTGGAAAAACAGAAACAAAACCCTGTCCCTTCAAAAAAAAAAAAATAAATAAAAACAAAGCCTAAAAGCCCACCAGCTTATAGCTGGAGCACTGCTCTTGGTGAGATCCAGGTCCCAGCAGAGCCCAGTCACTGTCAGGCTGGCTGAAATGAGTTGTGCCAGGGAGCAGGAACAGGGTCAAGTGGAACAGCTGGAGGAGGCCAGAATAGCTGAGACAAGGATGTATCACAGATCTTGGCCTGAGCTGTCAGAGTCCTTGGTTCCAGGGAAATCCTCTAATGTATCATCCTCTACCTCATACCCTAAAACTCCCTACACTAAAAGACACATGCAAAAGGCAAGTTCCAAAGGAAACATGCTCCTCAAGGCTTGTGCTAATTGCAACTTGTTCATTTGCAGTTGCAATAGACAGCCAGGAACTGCCTGTGTATGCAAAAGCTGCTCCCATTGCTTTTCTAATGGAATATAGCTCCTGTCAAAACTGAAGCAGAAACAGTCCCAATCCCAAGCCAGCAAGAGGCAAAGTAAGACAGCACATTGCAATCCAAATGCTTTCCTCCAACTGCTCTGCATAATCTCATGTCAGCGTATGTCATTCACTATTAGATCCAGAGTTAATTTCAGGTCTTTAAGAGCAAGAATTTACACTCTCTGGTCTTTAAAGTAGTGCTCATTACAAGGAAGCTCATTATTATACCCAAAGCAGTGAGCAGAATCTGCAACTCCTTTCAACTGTCTTGTGGCCAGCAGAGAAGCTGCAGCTATTTACTCTGTGGGAAAAACATTAGTGATCATGGCAAAAGGTCAATGACTTCTTAGCAGTCCAGGTTCAGGGTCTTTGGTCAAAAAAACCCAAAAAACCCCAACAGAAACCTTTGTCACTGAATTGTCATCATTTCTGATAGCAGTGTTTTGACACCAGCCTGGCAGAGACGTGTTAGCAAAGCCCTGCTGTTTGCTGTTTGCACAGACAGCTTCTTGCAGGTAGCCAGCTCAGAACTATCCAGTTACAGACCTGTGAGGTATTATACAAATAAACAGTCCTGATCATAACATGCAGTATAGGCAACAAAGCCAAAGAAAGAAGAAAAATAACACATGGCAAAACGTGAAAGAATAAAGAGGGTGAAACATTCTACTGCTAAATGCTTTAGGGAAGTGTAAGAGGATGGTCCTGTCCAGGGAACAGCCTCTCACCTTCTTTTTCACAGGAGAGGCAGCAAAAACATCTTACAAGAAATCTAGAGATCAGAATGCTAAGTTTCAAATAGTAGATTGTAAAATTGAAACTGACAGGACTTGCACAAGTGGGTTCTTCTGCTCTTCACTGAGACACTCTCTAAGAGTGCCTACAGGACAGACTGCACACAGTATGTCCTCTCAATGTCCAACTGAATCATATTTACTCTTTTGTTTCAGAATTTTTTTAATTTGGGAAACCAAAAAACCCAAATGCAAGGAGGCCAACTCAGCCTACAGGCAGGAGTTACCTTTTCTTTCTTTTTTAATATGAGCTTTTATGAGGGTTCTTCACCCAGAATTGCCACTAGTACAGCTCTGCTAATGGTAGAGATAAAAGAAAAATGAGTGCTAGGGCCTGTCAACATTAAGTTTTTGAATAAAAGATGAATCCTGTTCTGACTATAACCCTTACCACTGCTAACCTAAAGAGCACCAAGCTGCAAATTAATGGCAAATCCAAAACTGCCCAAGCAGAGAAAAAACCTCCATTCACTATAGGAATTCAGAAATGGTTAGAAATCAGTGTGGACTGACAAGATGTGTTTGGAACACAAGGAGATCAAAGTACCTGAAGCTCTTCCTATCAACTAAAACCTGACCTTTGTGCGTGATAACTCCTCATCTCTGGCATACACATCTTTGAGTCAGCAAACTGCCTTCATTTGATTTTCAAAAAGTCTCTCAGGGTTTATCTGCTGGAGAATCCCCTTTTTTTTTAACACAAGGAATTAAGAAGTAATTACATTATGTTTACACATTTATAAATGATGGGTTGCCTTTTGTCAAGGGTTCTGGATTCCTTAATCCTTCCTTAATCTAATCAAACAAATTGGCAATAAATAAAGCACAAAGGGATGTGGCAGCACAAGGGAGAAATTGCAAGGAAAACAAAGGAAGCTTCAGACTGCTCCTCAAACCAGTGATTAAGTGCAGGCAAAAGAAAACCTTCCACTCAATTCCAGTGGAAACAGGGAAATAATGGGTATCCTTCTAAGTTGTCATGCAAAGGTATAATACAGTAAGTCCTAATAACATAATGTTCCAAGCTCCAGTATCAGGCAGTGAGACAACTACAAATTATTTGGACAAAAAATTGCCTTATTTTAAAAATTTGTTAAAGGTCTGAGAGCTTATAGCTACCAGTAGAATTTCTTTTACTAATCTAGTAGCATTTGGTGTCCCTTTGAAGCCAAGTGTTCAATAAGTGCTGAAAAAACTCCAAAAAAATTCCTCCCTCAGTGGTGTGAGGAAAAAAAAGTATAGTGAAATCATTAATCACTCAAGTAGCTTCATATGGCAAATGTTTCAGTTTGGGCTATTGACATTTTATTGCACAAACCCTTCCATCAGCTTCCTAGCAGAAGGACTTACTAAATTAAATGATGCTTTAAGCCTTGGAGAAAATCTACAAGGACACACTTTTTTCTGGTTACCTTCGAGGTAAAGGATCAAACCATGGCACTATAAACCTCACAAGCAGCACAACAGGACTCTATCACAGAGTTCAAGTTTTCAAGGGAGAGTAGGAAAGTGCTGTGTCACAAGAGGGGTTTCTGTCAGAGAAACAAAGAGCCTGGTTTCCCAAAGCCATCAGCCAGGAGCATCAGTACTGGGCAAACCCCCACCTCTTTCTAAGCAAGCAGCCTTGACACTGCTGAGGTTGGCACATATTAGCTCCTATTAGGATTGCTACAGATGCTCAGGCTTTCAGTTTCCTCTTTTCTCCTTCAGCAGAAAGCTTATTTGCCTGGGCCAAAATGAGTTTTGACAAGTGCCGCTTCTGAGCTTTTCTATTTGAAACCGAGCTGAGCATACACTTCACATTTTATTTTACTCAGACATAACTCCCGAGAGAGCAGACCAAGCTAAAACGCAACACCTTGTAAATCAGAAAGGTTTATCTTTACTTGGAATTGGGTCAACTACAATGGTTTAAAGCTATTTCTTCATTTCACTGTCATCCAGCCACCAGCTTTGAACTTCTTTGTTTAAAGCAAAGATACACAGGAAGGAGTGCCTTTCACAGTGAAAAATCCAGCAAGAGCAAAAATTGTCTGGCATGTGCCTGGATGGTAGCAGGCAACAGGAACTTTAATCATCTAACTGATAAGTATTTGCCTTAAAATTTTCCACGAAAATGAATATAAACATGGTCTCAACGTTATAATCCTTGATCACGCAAGATTCCCAGAAATGTGATGATGTTTTGCTTTAATGGTAACCATAAAACAAGCAAAAATTCCAAGATTCTGTGATCAGCCTATGCAGACTCTGTTTTAAAACTGTATTTTACTGTTTTGTGATTAAACCTTTTCCTCTAAATCTTGAGCTTTGCAATGTGCTTTTATTTCTACTTTAACTCAGATACAGTTTCCCAAACACAAGATAAAATTTCAGCTTTCCAACTACCAGAAACAAAATCTGTCTTTTGTAATAAAACCTCCTAAAGCACTTATTTAAAAGTATACAGCCACAAAGAAACCCCAAGCGAGACTGAAGTTCTTCCTTCTTTACTTAGCTGTTACAAAGTAGAGAAATGTACAACTTCTTCACTGATTGTAACACTTCACAAGAAAGGCAGGGGGTTTTTTGTGTGGAAAAAGAACACATTTCTAAATTCAGAAACAGTGGTGAAAATTATTTACAGTCTCCACTTTACCTAGACTCTAGTAAGTAGAGTGCTGAGTCATAAATTAAACTGGTGCTCTGACCTTTAAGGAACAACTGAGATCATAATAAACACGTCTCGTATTTTCAGCTGAGTCCAAGTAAAGAGAAGTCTCACAGCTCCTTGAAAAGCCTCAGGAGATGCAGTTTCTTAAAGCACACATAAAATTGATTAGTGTTCACAGTAACTAAAAACACATTAGAGAACAGATATGTTAGAGAAAAGAGATGTTAGAAAACAGAGAACAGACTCAATTTACTGTGCACTCTTTCCCCTCTCATATATGCTCTAAGTTAGAAAAGAGCTAATACTGAAAATCAACTGTGTGAATAATCACCAAAAACATACAAAACAACCTGAGAAGACAGTAGACTAGACAGTACAACAGTTATGTACAGCCACAGAAGACCTGGAATTTAATTTTTGTTTGGGAAAGAATGCAGACTTCTTACCTAGAAACAGTCATTTTAGAGATGTATGTCTCATGAAGGTACTCTTGCAACATAAAATATTGTGAGGACAGAAGAGTTAGACACACTTTGTTGCAACAAACTTGTAAATGGGAACTTCTTCCCATTGTGTGTCAAACTGCTCATTTTCTCCTCTCAACTACATCTTCCCTCAGTCCAAACAAAACTAAACTTTTTCTCCAGAAGTCCCTCAAACCCCCTATGGACCTTCCATAGCGGGAGTGCTATAATGAGGGAGTGCTATAATATATATCCATAGTGGGAGTGCTAAAATAAGGGCCATTATATCTGTACGCAAGTCTGTGTCTAAGCAGGCCTTTTAACATTTTATCTGTCCACATGAACTTGCACTTCATCTTTACCAGTTCAGTAACCAACACTGTATTTCACTATACAGTGAACAGACATAGTTACATCTGTGTAAGTATGCAACTTATTTTCAGTCAGGGTGTGATACAAGTTACAGTCTTCATAGGCATGAGTCTGCTAGGCTGCTAAGCATGTTTTATAACAAGGAGGCCTTCTTTCTTGGCTTGGCTGATGTTAAGAGGGTAACACCCCACCTGTGTGTCACTAAGCTGCAACATGTTACAGGCAATTTTCAGTCAAATGGATGCAGGTAAATTCAGGAAACAAGATACAAATGCTATCTTGAAACCCTTTCTGCAACCACAAAAAAAATTTCTCAGACAAAATCAGAAGTCTGTGTGATTCAGCTAAATATATATACGTACTGGTTAACCCTAAAAAGGGGAAGGGGGGCCCAGATCTGCTCCCTGCTTGTCTGTGAGCTGTGGTTGAATTTGCTAACCCAGGGAATTAATACTGCAGAGTTGGTGAACGGAAACTGCTCCCAAAAGGGTGTGATGTGTGCTGGAGATGGGACAGGCAAAATGGCAAGGACACACACCCCACCCTCCAGGCAGCAGCCAGGGCTTTTGCTCAGGAATGGAGCTAAACAGCACCATAAAAGAATCCAGTTTCAATTGGAAAAAAAAAGTGTCCAAGCAGATGTCACAGCTTAAGATGAACATCAATGTAGATCACTTTAGGTGCTTCCATTGGCCTTTCCACCTCACTAAGCCATCAGCTAGACTGTAGGCTCCCAGGAACACAGGCCATTAAGACAGGAATAATAACATGTATCAAATACTTCAGGCATTAATAGTAATAACAAGAAACAGAAACAAAACAATGAACATCAATAAACATCGAATGCTGTCACAGCTCTCTGTTTGACTAAATGCAAAACATGTTATTTATGTTATGCAATTGAGTTATAAAGCACTTTCACTCTTGCTTCTGAATACAAAATTGCAGCCTTCTATCTCTGCAGTTTGAAATGTCTCTCAGTGGCTGTAGCAAGCTCACAAAAAAAAAAAAAAAAAAAAAATTCCCTGCTGTATCACGTGTTGAACCATGTGCCAGCCCTGGCATGGTATGCAAATGAACTCATTGATCTCCTCGGGTTTTCCCCTTTTTTTCCCCTGATCTCTAATGAGGATATCGAGCTCAGAGGGAGTAGCAGGCAGGAGACTGCGCTGTACTTTCACAACGGGAAAGAAGCCAGAATGCAGGCACAATGCCTGGATTCAGCAGTTTCAGGCAAACGCAGCAGAAGTGCATACATCCTCCTCGGGGAAAACGCTTCCCACCGCCACTCTAACAGGAAACTTACTCAAAGCCAAGGGTGGGCTGTCCCCTCATTCACTTTTCACGCCTGGATATTCCCCCACAAGAAAGGTTTTCCTGTCAGGGAAGCTTCCGAAATTGCTTAAGAGCAATTTGCTTTGGTTTGTTATGATGATTTAATTCTGTAATATTCTGAATATTACACGTCATGCTTATTGGTCTTTAATACTGCGCTTTTTATGCTGAAGACTACATGTACATACTCAGAAATACATACACAGAAAATATAAAAGGAAGAAAATGAACATAGCATTAGTCAGTAAAACATAAGTATATGTACTAAAATGTCTCTAAGGTCACAGTGTGTTCTTGTTCTGCCTGAAGATGGATCCCACTGACACAGACTGTACATGCTTAATTCCAATTTTCTTTATGTTCCACCTACCCTTTCCTTAATTAGTCTCTCTTTATCTGCTTACAACACAGACAAATTACTCAGTACAATCTGAAGTTTTCCTCTTTCCTCTCAAATCCAAAACAAATTTCTCTGGCTAGTTGGCAGAAAATAAATTTAGATGTGTTCGAAGTTCTCACATTCCATGTGAACAAATACATCCTTAGGACAAGACTGCACATGCCTCTAGAGAGAAGCAGCACAAGATTCAGATCTCAAGAAGGAGCAGCCAGAAGCATCTCTAAGTCTCCCTCAATGTGTTGCTGCTCTTTCTGAACCACAGCAGCTTCTGACATAGCTCATTCAAAGGCCTTAAGAAAAGCAAACTTTGACTCTCCCCAGACCCCCTTTTCTGGCCTTCCCTCAAGCCCAGGCCAGTGTTTAATTAGCATTAATTTTATTTACTAATATTCCAGTAAAACTGAGAATCATTGTTATTCTAATTTTTTTATATGCCAGATCAAGACTCAAAACAGCTATCTTGCTGAAGATTTTATGGGAAGCCTGTGGCATAAGCCAAATGAAATCAGGAATGTAAAGAATATTTTGAAAACAAAGTCTGGTTTTCCTCATCTCGTAGCCTTTGATTATGATTCTGCCTTGTACTACAAGACATCTGAGCATGTGTCAAGAGTTGGAAGGGAAAGGGATGAGATTCTGCCCACGTGACTGGCATACAGCCAGCTCTGTGACAAGGACTACTATGACACAGTGGCAGAATATGAGGTCAGAGCGTACGATCCTCCTCTGTCCCTGGACAAACTGTGAAACCAGGAGAGCTCTGGCAGAGTTGAGGTTTCATGTACTGTCATAAATATAGGTTTGCCTAAAGGAAACATTCTGGCTCCATGCTGTCACAGTTAAGTATCCAGGCTAGCTGGCATCTTCTTTCTTGACCCCAAAATCAGATTCATGATATCTTAAAAATTCTTCAAAACATTCGCTAGAACATGGAATTGTCCATTTGCAACAGTATATTGTTGAGAAATGTGAAGCTATCACCTAAAATCTTTGTTCCAGGCCATTAACTCTTTCTTACCAGTTTGGAAAACAAAACAAAATAATCATATTTAAGACCAAAGGGACATTCTTCCCTCTAGAAACTACTGGCAAAGAATAAACTTGCACTTTCTCGCTGTTTCTCAAAACAGTAAGGGAGAAGAGAAAGAGGAGATGGAAGGAAGGGAGAGGATTAATCAAGATAATATTTGCTGATGTTTATATTCTGAAACAAAGGGGAATAATAATCTGAGAAGATATATTACATGACAAAGATGGGAAGTAACTTGCTACATTGCAGAATTCTTGGAGCCACATCCCAGCCGTAAGAGGCACAGATACAAACACAGATTATTTCAACTGAGGTTACTGGTGTTTCACTGTTCGGGAAATAGGGGAAGCAAAGAAGGAAGCAAAAACTAAAAACATTGTTTGTTTTGAAGATACTATATTTTGACAAGTCTGAGGAAAGGCTGTCAAAAGAGGAAAGTTGTATATCCTGACACTAATGGACTCTATGAATAACTTACAGACAAGATGATTCTGATCATGCTTGTTTTTATATGAGGCAAAAACTCATTTGCTACTCATATTGCCCTAGTTTGAAGTTGCTTGTATAAAAACAAATATGACACAATGAAAAACTGCTAAGATTCACTGAGCTACAGAATGTCCTTCCTGCTCACCCTGGCTCACTTTTCACTTAGAAACGTAGAAGGAATGTCACGCATTTGTAAACTATGTCTGGGAGCAAAGCCTCAAGTATCATGAATAAAAACACTCAAGTTCTACACTATACCAGTAAAAATGCTACGTGACTTCTACTGAAGCACAAGCTCAGATGTTTCTAAATACAGATGGTATCCATCATATGAAGGAAGAACATTAATATCTGCATTTGACATCTTTCTTGGGAACTGCACCCCTCCTCACTGAGCAGAACAAAGTCTCTGGCACACTAGAATTTGCTAAGAATTTCTGCTTCTCTGTCCTCAATGCAATGCATATTCTCTATGGAAGGAGGAAAACAAGAAAGGGAAAAATTTGTAAAGCAACCTCCTGTTCTGTATGCTACACCAATTGATTTCTCAGCTCAGTTTTTAGTATTGAATCTTACTGCAAGCATGTTTCCAGGCAATTATATATCAAAATACGTATTGACTAATCAGTTTTTCACTTGCATACAATAAATATTTGTTAAAAATCTACTACTTGAAGGTTGGCCATTTGCAGCTTCTATTCAAAAGAGCAAGCTGTAAACAGTGTGCTCAAAGGCACCTGACGGGGTCTCACTGACCTGTTGCTGTGCTCTGCTTTGTATTCCCGGCTCTCACCTGGCCATGTAAAGGAACAAGGTAAAATCCACATGAACCTGCTCATTTCTCCTGGAAACAAACCTTGAGCTATATCCTGGGAAATCAAGAGTCTGCAATTGCTGTGGTGTGGGCACTTCCTTCTGTCCAGGGAATTCTATCACTTCACCAAAATAAAGCCTGAAAGAACCATGAATTATTGATTTGGGGCAATGGGGTAAAGGACCACCATCTCACATTCCATGGCTCACACATACAAGTGTTTTCTAGGTGTCCATGTCACGGTAAACTCTGAACTTGTTCCCCTGGATAAAGTTACAGTTTTTAAGACTGGTTTTCCTACTTATCATTCCAAGTATCTGTTTGCTGTACCATCAGGTAATATGGTATGGCAAAAGCTGTCAAATCTTTCCAGCGTAGCCAGGGGAACGAAAACATACCTCTTTTCAAATTAATACATACCAGCTACAAGGGAACAATGTCAGCATTTCTGCAGTTTTAAGGAGTCTACAAGAGAAAGGATGCAGTTAGACAAGGTCTAGAACTTTGACAGATGCAAAAATGGCTACACAGTCGGAGCAACACCCAGGTATTTAGAAGCTGAACATCCACCTTTTTTTTTTCTTTCTTCTCCTTAGTGTTTAAAAAGCAGCTTATTGTCTGGGCTTTTCTGTTTACAAGTGTGCATCTGCGAATGTGTATGACAATAGGAATTCTCAGAGCAAGCCAAACTGAGAAAGATGGATTGGTCTGATGTCTGGTCATTCATGGGTGTGTCCACACCAGTCCTGTGCTTCAGATCAGTGCTGTGTTTCTGTGGCAAATCTCTCCATCTTCCCTGAGCTTTGGTTTGGATTGTGGAGCAGCCTTCTGAGCTCACACGATGGATTCTTCTCACATGAAACTAAACCTGAGGATGTGCTCCAACTGCTAAAAGGCGTTTGGGCCACGTGACCAGCTGACAGCCTGTCTGGAATAAAGGCCCACAATGCCTACAGCAGGACCAAATCCACACCAGCTTCTACTCCACAAAGCTGCTCCTACCACATAATTTGCTAGCACAGACATGTCTGTGTCAAAAACTATGTTCCTGTTCCCTGAGAAGTTTGTCTTCTATATGCACAATCCTACCTGCATCATTTGATAGTTTCATTTCAGACAGGCATCATGACAGCAGAAAGATGGACAAATTTTCCAAGCTGTACAGCAGCACCGATGTTTTGAAAATTTGATTCCCCAAGCTGAGGAATCAATTCCCGCAGTGTTGTCATAGGTCTTCTTGGCAGCTGCACACACTAATTTTTTGACATATTGATTACTGGGGATGTATCACATATTGCAGATGCCAAATCTGAATCATTGCTTCTCTGCAGGACGCAAACCTTGATTTAGTTTAAGTTTTAACTGATAGTTTGTGACAGAGCTTCTAATTTAGATTACACCATGGAATCATTATGGTAATCAAAAGTATATACTGGAAAAAGATTAAAACTCAAAATGTAATGACAGGAGAACTGGAAAAGTTCAGTGAAGAGGCTTAGTAGCAGTTGAGATGAGGCTGAGAGACCTGCAGACCCTCATAAAGTAATGGTAAGCTATTTTTGCCTTAATCATCTCTTCCTTCTTTCTATCCTCAGTCTCCTTGGATTATTTACAGGTTCAAACAAAATGTGACTTATTTCTACCAAACTGCTGATAAGTATCAGTCTACATTCTCAAAGTTTATCATTCACATATTCAGACATACACATGCATGTCTTCTGTGCATATTCTTTAAAATTTCTCAAAAATGGTACCTCTAACCTTTACCAAAACAAGTGGATTGACTTAACTGCACTTCTTAGGATACTCAAATTCTGACTACTAATTTTTAGAGAGTCTTATTTTTTACCACTGGAATCTCATCTTTATTTAGAAATCAATGTATTTTTGATTGAATGCATGATTGACCCACCCTACCTAGCAAACAGTAAAGTACTACACAGTGCATTTCTTGAACTGAATTGTTCTGAACACCAACAGAGACTAATGGACAAACAGTGCAAAAGACAATTAATGCTAATGCAATCACGTAAGTGATGATAATGATAAAGCAACTGACTGCTCAAGATCTACCATTAATCTGCCCTTTTTGCTCTTTTTGGGCACTCACTATAATCTAGAAAAATAATTATGTTGTCATGGTGATCCTAAGTGAAGTTAACAGAAGGGTGTAAGAGAAATTCTGCAAGATCAAAAGTAAAAATTATTAAAGACAATGGTACAGTAACAAAAAGTAGTATGGCAACTGAAACATAGACTTGAGTTCTTCAGATTTCACACAGCTACCAAGACTGTAGTGCAATTAGCAGCAAATAGTGAAGAGATCAGAAAGCTATGCAAGAACAGGGAGCATTAGGAGACAAAGATACATGAGAAAGCACAAGCTTACACTGCCACAAGCAGAAAGCTCTTTGCAGGACGTGTCTATTAGAGACAGGAACCAGAGTGTGTAGCATAATATTACTAGAAAGGACTAGGGCAGATTCAATTTCAAAAAGCTGACTGTAAAATTAGATGTTCTCACTACACTGAAACATGTCGTACCAAGATGTTCCCTGGAAAGCTGGACAACATTCATGCATAATTAATTTTTTTTTATAAGTTTGGGGACAGAATCTTCACAAAAAGGTACGTTCTGTGCCTCTTCCAAACTAGAAGAGGGTCAAGCAGCTGAGGATTGTAGAACGGGTTATCTGAAGTCAGGCAATCCAGTTGAGGCATGTCCACCCAGGTCGGATGACACATCAATCTAAAAAGGGGCACATGCAAGGCTGCTAGTTCATGGCTCTTGTCCTGAAGTTACTGACAGGTGGCTAGAAATAATGTATGACCTATATTATTTTCCCAGTATAGTGGCGGGTGCCAGGACACAACTCTCTCAAAAGAGATTATGCAGCTGCTATAAAATCTTGGAAGGAACTGGCAGATTTGGGTAGGAAAAGAAGCTTTCTCTTAGAGGTGGGTAGCTGGCAAGGTTAGAGTTGTTAGTGGATTTGATTGCGAAATTTTGTGATAGGTGTACAGCCTACAATTCTTGCTGTCCACAAAAAACACCAGCAGCTCACGTGCACACACTGTATTTACTTAAAAATTACTGAGACCGGGACTTTTGCACAGTGATGAGCTAATAAATGAGCACATCATGGAAACAGCCTTGTCCTATGTTCCTGTACTTCCTGCACAGAATGATCCTTTTCCTTTCTGTTGTTATGAGGACCCTGCTGGACAGGCAATATCAGTCCGTCCCAGGACAAAAACTAAGGGGAGCAGTTAACACTGTTCACCAACAACTTCAGTGAAGCTGTGCACCAGTGATTCTCAAGCCAGCCAGTGCAGGGTTGCTGCAAGAGGTGTGGGTTTGGTTGTTTTTTCCTTCATATTTGCAAAAAGTTCTGTTTTGTGCTACAGGTTCAGAAGTTATTAGCACTGTGGTTAGAAGCAGTCTGCAGATCATTTGTAGAATCACAGTTCCCTATCAAGGTGTAAAAGAAAGAGCTGTAAACAGCTCTATAGACAGAGGTACAGAGCTGTGAATGAAGATGAACTGACAGCAAATTTTAGAAATTAGAAGCAAAAGCAAAAGAGTTTATACAAATTTGTATTTCATTTATGATACCCTCTGGGACAGTGCATACATTGGAGATCATCCCAAAGTACTACTGCTTGTTCAACAGAAAAACAATACACACCCCCAAGAATATGTTTAAAAAAATGCACTGGCTGGAGGAGGGGCTGGGAGTGGAGGAGGGAAAAGAAAATAATTTTGCCCTTATAATCTAATCACCATAATTGTGTTTTGAGTGGTGGTACAGCCTGAAAGGGCTCCTCCCTCAACCTTGTTCCTGGCAGAAGTCAGCAGAAAACACTATAGGGCATTTTCTGTTCGGAAAGAAAAAAACACAGAAAGAAAAGGCACAGCACATGACTTGTGAAGTGACTGCTAAAAACAAGGGAGGTTGAAACACAAGCACCAAGCTTTTACAATGCACCAAGCTTTTACAATGATCTTGTAATAGCAGCAAATATCTGGCTACATTTCAGCTCCAACAATTGGAGCTGCAATCCCACCTCGGCAGAAGTGAAAAATATATGCAAGTAAGTGCCAACTGAGTTTCAGTCTCAAATACTTCAGTATTTCCTACCCTGAAAGGCATTTTGAACTGCAGTGGTGGTAAAAGTCTTCCTGCATGAAATCCTTAAGGCTCCTTTACAACAACCCATTTACTAGGGAAACAGAGAACAGTCTGTATTTTAGCAAAACAACCTGTTTTCCAAGTTCTAAAAATAGAAAAGAAAAAAAAAAATTTAAAGTGTCTGTCATTTTGAAACCACTCACAAGCATTTCATCCTAAGCAACACAGCCTCCCCCCTTGCTAAAAATAAAACAGTACATTACAGCAACATTTTTTGCTGGCTTCAGCCAAGGATTTGAAAACCTCCCCTCAGCCCAGACAGGCCGTAAGCTGTGAGTCAGCACTTCTCAGCATTTCTGGAAATTCCTCAGCAGAGCATCCACCCTGTAGCAGGAAGCTGCTGCTCACTTCAGTCGGTACCAGGAAATGGATGGCTGCTCCTGGGCCTCACCTGACCCGGGCACTGAGCTCAAGGAAACTTCCCCAAAACTACCAAATGTTCCCCATCCCACCGGCTTCCTGCAACACCACCAAATGCACTGCCTGTGAATGAGCTTGGTAACTCCACCCAAATACAACTCAGTGCAGTGTCAATGAACAGGAAAATATAGGATTAATTAAGGACAAAATCCCATCACGTTGGACAAGGGCAGCGTGTGTCTCTGGTGCGATTTTATTGGTATGGCCTCCCCCAGCCTGAATCCAGAGGTGGCTCAGCTCCACCAGCCCTGGATGGGACCTGTGCCCTATCCAAGGAAGTCTGAATTCATCCAAAACAGCCATGCCCCACCACGTAAAGAGTGGGCTCCTGGTGCTTACAGAGAAGATGATTCTTTCCCCTTTCCAGTGGATAAAGAAGGCACAGGTTCAGGGCATTGCCACACACACGGCACAGCTTCGTCTCTCCCTCCAACACTCCTTACTTCACACAAAAAATCTTATGATCTGCACACAACAGAGCCCAAGGGTGGGAGGAGGATCCATGCCTGTCTGGGGGACACCCCAAACCTGCCTGTGCCTGTAGAGGCTGTGGTGCTGTCAGTTCTCAGCCCTACTGAGACACAAACCAGAAGTGCCCGTGGAAGCTCTTGGTGCTCGCTACTCCCAAGCGTGCAGCACTGCCAAGGTGGAGACACTGCTCTGGAAATGGAGATATAACACACACTTGGGCCCATCTAAGGAGATAAAGCCGCTATTTCACAGGCACTGACTGTGGTGAATGCAATTCCTACTTTACTCATCTCTGACTGAGTATCTACTCTCGTTTTGCTTTAAACACAGGCTTTGACAGGGACTTTAAAGAGGAAGAGTTCAGGGAATAGGAAGTGCTTTGTGAGCAGCAGTAATTGCATGTTCTGGCCTCTCCAGCTTACATCATGCATGTTATCCAACAACCACAAATCAAGAAGGAAATAAAATTTCAAGAAAATAATTTTCAGCACAACATATACGTTAAAACTAACAGAACAAGACAAATGTTGACATTTCCCTGCTTGTTTCTTGCTTTCATATATGTTGCTATACTCCCATAAAATTCTGCCTTTTTTTTTTTAATGAATATTTGTATAAAGGAAGCTGCCTAAAGTCGGGTACAAAAAAAAAAATGTTTTTCTCAACTGTTTTTTAATACGGAGCAATGAGATTAAAGCGAGGCAGACAGCCAAATACCTCAGCCATCACAGTCATTAATAAACGCGTTTAACATTCGTGCAGCTTTCGAATGCAGAACATCTGGTTCCAATTCCCAATCTGGCTTTTAATAAAAGTGCCTCCCCCACAATACTTTTATTATAAAGTGTTCTTTTCCTCCACGCTCTCAATGCCCCCCTCCCCCTTTTCTTTTTTTTCTCTCTTTTTGGAAGCGGCTGTTCCTTCCTTCTTGCTGGAAGCCACCTGACCACTGCCAGGAAGAGGAATGCAAAACATTCCCAGGAGCAGCTCCTGACGTCAGGGCGGCAGCATTCCTCCTCCTCCTCCTTCTCCTCCTGCCGTGGCCAGGCCCGGAAAGTCCAGGGCTGGTCCCTCCGCCAGCCCGTGCCCCATTCCCGGGGTTTTCCTGCTGTCCCCACAGAACCTGAGCCAGAATGAGCCTGGATGGGGCTCATGCTGCACCAGAGCTGCTCCATTCCATGTATCCCTCACCCTTTCCCCTAAAACAGGAGTCTGTGCTTCAGATAAACTTCAGGCCCCCCATAGGCTTAAATCAGCTTAGACGCTGACTTTGGCGATTCTTTCCCTTCACTTCTGATTTCTTCACTGGAAGGCAGGCGGCAGAAGGGTGCCAAGGAAAACAGGGACACGCTGCTGCAGGGTGGGTTGTTTTTTCACTCCTAAGACGTTCACGAGAGACATGACATGACACCAAGGCAGGCAGCCTGTGCCCAACCCGGATCATCTAAGTTTCCTTCTTTTTTCATTCAGTATCCAGCCTCTAACACATCACAAGAGTGGGATTTCAATCCTTTGCCTCTCTAATTTTAGTTCACAGAGTCACAGAATAATGAGGTTGGAAGAGACCTCTAAGATCATCGAGTCCAACATATGCCCGAACACCTCAGCCAGACTATAGCACCAAGTGCCATGTCCAGTCTTTTTTTAGATACATCCAGAGATGGTGATTCTACCACCTCCCCGGGCAGAGCATTCCAGTGCTTTATTATTCTTTTGGTGAAAAATTTCTTCCTAATATCCAACCTACACCTTCCTTGAAGCAGCTTGAGACTGTGTCCACTGGTTCTGTCAGTGCTGCCCAGTGGAAGAGACCAACCCCCACCTCCCTGTGGGCTGTGTACAGCCTCCCTTCAGCAAGTTGTAGAGAGCAATAAGGTCACCTCTAAGCCTCCTCTTCTCCAGTCAAAACAGCCTCAGTTCCTTCAAACAGTCCTCACAGGGCTTGTGTTCCAAGCCCCTCACCAGCCTCGTTGCCCTCCTCTGGATGTGCTCAGTAATGGGAATACATTATTAAATGGCATTGTTTTATTCTACTCTTGAACTAGCTGGTAGCTAAAACTACACAAAAGAGACTCTAGGTTGAGTTGCAGCCCTTCAGTTGAGTATTACTCCTTTCAATAGCTTTTAGTCCACTTAGTCTGATATTTCTGGGATATAAATTTTAAAAATTCTATAAAATGTTTTTGCCTGGAAGAAAAGAATCTCCGCATGTTTTAGTCAATCACTGTATCAAAGAGAGTGTTAAAAAATCCCTGTAATTGCTACCAGATTCATGATAAAACTGAGAGTATCCTAATTCCAGTATGCCAAAGGAGCAGGATGGTAGGCTACGAAATATGGAGGGTGAGGGGGGAAACATATGGAAATACCTTCATTTCTAGAGGATGCAAAGAAAGAGCTCTTCAATAGACACCTTTCCGTTTAACATTTTTAATTGTTAACAAGAAGTGTAAAATACATCATTTCACCACTCCAAAACCAACAAAACCCTAATGTGTAGATGTTAGTTTAATTATAATTTTCCAGGGAATATAAAGGAAGCCAAAACTCATCCTGAAAAGCTAAGGCATATGACTGGTGGTAGTAAAGTGTTCACATATATCACTTTCCCCCAAATATTTACATTCTAAATACAAATTTCTCAATGTTGACTGACCACAACGAAAAAATAAAGATTTGGAAACACTAAGCAAAACAGTTGCATTACTTTCAATATTAATCATAATTAATCAGCTGTTAGGGTTATACTGTCTGTGCAGCTGCAGTTCTACACATGAAGATCCAGATGAGTCCAAAACTTGCAGGCCATCTCTCAGTCCCAGTTCCTCAGCTTCTTGCTCCATTTGTGGCAATTTAAGAAATAAAAATATGTTTGGGTTTTCTTCTAGTGTAAGGACTTGTTACCAAAAGGTCAAACAAGTGTGTGCCCTCTGACCAACCTCAGGCCACCCACAACTTTTTTAGGGAAACCTGCTCTCTGAAGAACCACAGGCCAAGTAAACACACTGCTTTCCTGGTAAGAACATCCTCCAAGTGTTCTTGCCTTTGCTATACCAGCTGGCCACATCTGACCAGCTAGAAAACCCAAAACCGCCTTTTTTTGCGCTCTTCTCCAGAGGTCAAGAGTATTCCAGTGACCAACAAATTGGTAGTGTTCAGGAAGTTGACAACAAGACTCATTAATTTTATTTCATAAAACTTTATAGATCCCTGAAAAATCATCAGCCAGCTGAATAAACCAGCTAATCTGTACTTTAATATATACACCTAAAAATTTTAACTGAAATCCACTGATGTCAACAGCCAGCCATCAGCATACATGACTATTAAAAACAATACCCTTTTTTTGTATTTTACAACAAAGTGAGAAAAAAGTACAAGATATTTCTATCACTAAAAAACAGAAGTAAGAAGAAATGTAACAAAAATATTATATTATCTAAAAAAAATAGTAGCTTAGTAGAACTGATCAATTTCCTGAGCTTAATGGCAAAGGAAGTGAAATATGTCCTTAGTACCTTCTGAAATTAGGCCAAGCTAAAGTGGCCTGTAACCAGTGAAGAATACTATACACTTTATAGTGCTTGACATTTTAATCCATTTTCTATTTTTTATTTTATTTGTATTTTTTCTACATGTAAAGCTAGATGTACACAGAGGGTTTTTCAGGTAAATATCAGGGATTTTAAAATTTTCCCTCTTTTTCTTCCAATTTTTTAAAAAATTTCATCTTACCAAAATGTAAATACATGCAAATCAATACCAGGTCACTTCCGAAAAGCAGACTTTAGAATTTCTGAAATATGAACTTTTAAAAATGATTGACAATTTAATCCCTAGCATTGAAGTTTGGATGGAGATTAGAACAGGCATAGCATACAGAAGTGATGAGAACTGGGGTGTGTTCTCACCTTTCCTAAAGATTAAATTCACTCTCTTCTCTTCTGTTTCAGCTGCTTATTCATTCTATTATTCTTTTATCACCAGAAATAACATTGGGATGCCAAAAGCATGAATGAAGTCACAGCAAGAACTTCCTTCTGTGCATGGTACACAGAATTAGGTGTGTTTTCAGGAGGCTGCTTCAGGAACCTGTGATTCACGAGCCATGTTCCGGGCATGCATTGCCATTCAGTCACGGCCAACTTTCTCCTGTCAAAATCTGGCAAGTGCTCTGATCTCTGCAGATGAAATGGACACTAGATTGGAAATTCAGCCTCAGAAGACTACAAATACTTTAAACATTTGTTTTCAGCAAAAAACCTACATAAAGTGACAGGTATTTGTTGTGGCACAACCACAGCAGTTCACTTGAGTTCTAGAGACAGAAGCCACTCTCTAAGTTACAGGAAAGGGTTTAATTCCTCAGTAACAAGGCTTAGAAAACAATGGGTGCAGAGGAAAAAAGATCAGAAAATTGAGCGATACCCAGAGATCACTTAGAAAAATACATCAACTCTTTTTTTCTGCTTACTTTTCCATCTTTCTTAGATCACAAGCAAGACCTATCCATTTGAGTGATAGTTTTTTCTCCAGGTCTAAAATGTCAATTGATATCAGCATGCCCTGTGACACCTGAAATACTGCTAACTGCAAAGCACCAGAAGCAGGGGAAAAAAACCCTTAATTTCACAGGTTCACTTGTACATCTGGCAAGTGAAACAGCCCAGACTCCAGGTGCTAATGATGCACAGCCCTGCCCACAGAGGGCTAAGCCAAGAGCCTCCTGAAACCAAACTCACCCTGAGGTTTTGGAAGGCCGCACTGGGAGAAGCTGTGAGTTTCTTCACAGCTCCTCACCTTCACACACAACCTACACAAACTCTGTTTTGAAGCCTGCTTATACTTTTTTTGAGGTGCGCTCCCTGCTTTCTCCCTGTTTTTTCCTCTCACGCACCTCTTGTTTTCTGTTTCTGGCTGGGCCTGGCAGTGGAAGTGCTGAACACCAGGAGTGGATCCAGCCCCATTGCTGACTCAGATATGGGAGCCCTGCTCATCACATTTTGCTGCTGCATTCCAGATTTCAGTACCCCAAAAAATTCAGATGCTTATCTAAACTAAACTTCCTGAGGGTGAGCTATCCCTAGCGCTGAGACGCTTTGAAGGTCGATATGCACTTGAGCAGGAGACAGCACCCAACCTGCCCTCAAAGCAGGGCCTACCTACAGAACTTCAGCTCTGTCTGCCTGGGTAAATTACCCAGTTAATTGTCTTGGCATTCATATTTACATTCCAAAAAAGGAAAAGCAGAGATGAGGTCAAATCACTACATTGTCCCATTAAAACCTTTGTTTTAGACAAATAGACTTCAAAAAATTTCTTTTGTTGTGTAAAATGGAACCATATGTACATAACTTTGTAGAGTGATTTTGATGTTAGGTTTATTAATATAATTTTGTTACTAAGCTGTTTACCATTTTAGGCTCCTAATAGCTATGAGGGCTTGTTAACAACACTGAAATCACAGGGAAGTATTTTCTTTTCCTTTGATTTGAAAATGAAAACAAAATTCTAAATGTGTTTATTTCCACGCTTTACATTGTGTGTAGCATCTACTTCCTTTAACATGAAAATTTTACGATCACGAAGCCTTTTCCTCAGCCAAATTATTATTGCAACAGTGTGAGACTACATTACTCAGCAGTGTTTAAAGAAAGTCTCAAGGTGAAATATTTCACTTTCTTCTTAAAGTAATAAGACTATTACTACAAAAAAGAAATAATTACAAAAATTACAGCGGTAACAACCCACCACATCTTAAATTGTCCTGTTTGGAGTTGGAGATGATTTTTTCCAGTTTCAATTTTGAAACGGAAAATTCTCCCACATAGCACAGCATAACCAAAAGCTTTTGCTGGCTTGTCTTTTGATTTGGAGAGACAGAATATAGCAGTTTCTGCCAGACTAACTGCTCAAAATCCCAACTAGTTTCTGAAAGTCTTCCTTTACTTTTTTTTCACAACTAAGGAGTCATTACCCATGGTTCTCCTGGACAACTGCTGGGCCATTTGTAGAATACAATGAGGAGCACTGGTAGGCAAAGTATCCATACAGCACCAGATTTTGGTACCCAGCAAACAATCTTTGCTAAGCAGAGACCAAAGCAATTCTAGAAACCTTCAGTGTCTATTTAATGCAGGGAGTAGCAAGTCCAACACATGAGTCAGGAAGGAGATGCACACACACACACACAGAACTTCACCGTCTCAGAAGTTGTACAATGTTAGTTACCTCAGCTCTGCTGTCCTGTCTTATGAAAAACAAGTAACTAGACTCTAAGTCCAACAAAAATTGCCATCTGGGTCGCAAATAAAGTTAAGGAGGAAGGTGGGGGAATACAAGGTAATATCAGCCTATGTACTCTCTGCTTACGATAAAGTACGTCAAGGATATTTAATTTTTTTCCCCCCATTTGACCTCCTAAATGGTTTAAATCTATTACATCTTGTCAGAAAGCAAGGTGAGGAACACAGAATGAGAGGTGAACCCAGTAATTAAATATGTTGAAAGGTTCCATGATAATTTAAAATCAATGCTTTATTTACCAGTGCAGTATCAAGACAGTCAAGAGGAAAGGAATGGGATAAGATAACCCAAGAACTTTATTGTACTTTCCCTCAAGTGTCAAGAATCAGCATTAGAGGGAAGGGAAAGGGAAGAGGGAGAGGGAGAGGGAGAGGGAGAGGGAAGGGAAGGGAAGGGAAGGGAAGGGAAGGGAAGGGAAGAGAAGAGAAGAGAAGAGAAGAGAAGAGAAGAGAAGAGAAGAGAAGAGAAGAGAAGAGAAGAGAAGAGAAGAGAAGAGAAGAGAAGAGAAGAGAAGAGAAGAGAAGAGAAGAGAAGAGAAGAGAAGAGAAGAGAAGAGAAGAGAAGAGAAGAGAAGAGAAGAGAAGAGAAGAGAAGAGAAGAGAAGAGAAGAGAAGAGAAGAGAGAAGAGAAATCCCATCAAAGCCTGGAACAGGTCTGTTAGGCTTTC
The DNA here is from genome assembly GCF_035770615.1 of Melospiza melodia melodia. Lineage (NCBI taxonomy): Eukaryota > Metazoa > Chordata > Aves > Passeriformes > Passerellidae > Melospiza > Melospiza melodia. The sequence continues at coordinate 131,643,365 of NC_086194.1, read as the reverse complement.
AGCAGGTTAAAAGCCTGTCATAGTCCGGAGGTTTGCTCTTAGCGTGACTGCGACTGCAGGGAAGTTCTCTGATTCTCCCCTGGTAAGCTCAATTCAAAGCAAAGTTTGTAAACATCCCGGGGGAGTGGGCAGAAAACGACACCGCGTTTCAGAAACATTTACAAGTGTTTTGCAGAAATGAAACTTCACTGAAAGAGCTCGGTTTCGCTCTCCCGGGTGGAGGATGGGTGTCGGTGCACAAGCTCAGAGGCAGCCAGCGGGAGAAGCCTTGCGGGCAGCAGAGCTGTGCGAGCAGCGCCGTGCCCGCCTCCGGCGCATCCCCACATCCAGCACGGAGAGCGCACCGAGTCATTACAAGTTGTGCAGAAGCGATGGCGCACAAACCCGAGCAAATATCCCTGCTGCTGGCTCCTGTGTCACGGATGTGGAGCTTTGACGCCAGAGAAAGCTGCGGACTAATACGCGCTGCCGCTGTCTCGGTGAGATCAGCTTTTCCCGGGCTCCTGCTGACAACATTGCCACCTTCCGCAGCCGCCGGGAAGGGCACGGACCTGCGCCCGGGGGGCTCGGGCAGCATCCCACCGCCCCGGGAAGCGCCGGGGAGATGCTGCTCAGGAAGGCGCTTTCCCACCGCTGCCCTCTGTAGCCACCCCGGTAACTCAGGACAGTTTATTTTGGAAGCCTGCGACTGAACGGGTGCGGAGCCCGCAGAAGCGGCGCGGGGCAGCCGAGCGCACGCACGGGTGGGAAACGCGACCGAGGGAACGCGCTGTGCGCCACATCTGTTCGGTACATCCCGATGAATGCAGAGCCAGCCTGACTGCTCCTGTCACTTCCAAAACTGCTGAGGGGGCTGGGGAAAGTCAAAGCAGAAGTTAAAGGGAGGCAAATGTCGCTGTCTCCATGGCCGGAGCTGAGGGCATCTCAGTCCAGACTCCAGCCCTCACGCACTGGACTGCCGTCCTGCACAGTATCAGTAAAAGGGGCAACAAAACACATGTACAGCTACCCTGGCTTCTACATACTTATAATGTCAATATATGCATTTTATATAAGCTTGAACATGCGATGAGGTTATAATGTTAAAAGGCTGTATTTTGTCTTGCTAGCTTGCAGGAAGTATCTTCCTCCAAATCATCCACAGTTCACATATGGTTAATAAAACAGTAGCATTATGACAGCAGTTAAAACGCAACCAATAACAAATCAAATATATTAACCAATACATTTAGTGCACATTCTAAAAGGAAAATGGCTTTACTTAGACATAGCCAAAATACACCAATGGAGCTGTTAATGTGCGATAAGAAAGTACTTTCCAAGAAAAGCTTCCAAAAAATCAACATGGCAACCCAAGCAATACCTATATTAATTTAGAAAATGTGTGTTCAGAGTTTAATAAGAGGAGAAGGGCTTTGCCATACAAAATTATACATATTTCCAAATCTCAGAGCTCTTCTAGAAAGGCAGCCTTCAATATGTAAGGCTTTGCCAAAGAACAAGATTCATGATCAAAGGTAAAGAATCCCAACCAATTAACTGGAACACACAGGAAAATAATACTTTCATATGCAGTCTAATCTAAATATAAATAGACATAAAAGTTGCTCCCTACCCCCTCCAAAAAAGGTTTAATTTATATTTGGGTTGTGGAAATAACTTCTCCCCCTTGTTTTCTCCTCTAGCTGTGTTTATGGCAGTTTCAGGGTAACCAGTAAACCCAATAGGATTCCATTCCTTCCTAGGTAAGATCAGTCCTCAAAAATCAAGTAATTGCAGTTGTATCTGCACTGACCTACAACCAAAGGCAATTCTCAAGACTTAGGCAGACTATTCTAGAAGCTGATCATGTTGAAATTTGTTTTTAGAATGGGTTTGCTTTTGAGTATAGCAAGAAAACAGGTCTCTGCTATAAAGCAAGATTCAAAAGCAAACTCCTAGGGTCAAATATCTCCCAGCAAAATTAGACAATCACCTCATGCAGAACTTCTCAAGCTGTAAACCACAGGAGGCTGCAAAAAGACAGAAAATACTGGGCAACTTATTTGGTTTTGTGTGAGAGATGGGAGGTAAGAAATATTTGGGAATAAAATAAAGAACAATCCTATATTGTATAAAATGTATTTTCATTCAAATGTCTTAAAAAATAATTTAAGAATTGTTATTATACATATATACTGTAAATGTGAGCTTCTTCAAGCATATAAACCCTGTAAAATCCAGTGACAGTCCATATCAATAAAATTTATCTCTTCCTTAATCTGTACAATGCATAAAAAACTACCACCCCTATAAAATTAATATTTATGACAAGCTCAGTGAACCAGAAGACAAGCAGTAAGGCACAAGTGCCATGTACAAATCTCACATAGTTGCATTGCCCACGTTTCTCAAAAATGAACCTCAGCTTGGAGGAGAAACTTGGTTTTGGGAAACACAACAGACAGACATGCTGTGCCATGCTGGGAAGACAGATGAAAACACAAATAAAATCAATATAATTTATGGTTTTATACTGACTCTTAAGTGTTCTCAAGTTCGGTGCTTTCAGTGTGTGCATGCAGCACTGTAAATATTCTGCCAGGTTTTTTTTTGGGGAGTAGTTATGATCCTCAGTGTCTGTCCCAACAATACCTCAGAGCACCTCAGGATATTTCTTCATAGCCTCAGTTCACATTACAAGGGATTAGCTGGAGATGCTGACAGACTTGGGTTTGCACTAACAGCAGAGTCAAGGTGGACACGCAGTCCTGGTTTTTATGACAGCCAAGGACCTTGGACTGACTATGGACAATGACTGCCAGGAAGACCATGCAGAAGTGCATTATCGTGATCTGCTCAACAGCAAACATGTGCTGCTTACAGGAAAAAAGAAAAATAAATACAAGACTTAGAAAAAGGGAAGATAACGATCAAAACAAAAAACATCCCCAGAAATGTTCACTAGGCTTCTTTATTTTTAACTCTTTAACTCTTTTACCGAGAAGAGAGAAAACAGGTAATGTTTCAGAAGTCCAAAGAGGTTAAAGAAACTAAAAAACCAGCAAAACAAACTAAAAACCCCCATACACACAACCACCCCCCCACCCCCCTTCCCACATACTGCCAAGTAATGATTTTTTTTTTTTTGGCGCCACATCAGTGATTTGGCTTTCCACACACAAATCCCCAAAGGTAAAATCAGTGGTTGTACAGGACTTCTAATGCTCTAAATATTGTTCTGAAACTTCTGATTGGAGAAACTTGGTGTTCCAGAAGGCTGTACTGGGGCAGTAACTAGAGGAGTAATTTTTCAGGACATATCAGGACACTGTCAAAGAAGCCTACCAGTCAGGGAGAAGTAGTACATTGCAATCTGCACAGTGAATGTTGACTTAGAAGACTGATAGGAAGAGAAGCTTCATCAAACACACAAAAGGCTACACTGGATGTTTCACAGCTGAACTGTTTCATATACCAAAGTACAGTTTTCTGCCAATAATACATAAAACTACAGGTATTTTTCCCACTAGCTTTTACTGAAAGAGAAGTAATCTGCCCGGAAGAAGTAACAGTAAAATTTGTTCTCCCCCTTGCCCTCCCATGCTCCCGCCCCCCAGGATAGCTGAGATGTTTTAAATACTGTATTTTGGGTAGCAACATTCCAAATCTTTCAAATATCTGAAAGCCACATTCCCCTTTTGAAATACTTGGGGCTTTAATTACTATTTCTGCTAGGACTACAGTAATTAACTGTTGCTTACCTACACTTAAATATGACATTCAGGAGGAGGAATCTGACAAAGCATACCTTGATATTGTAGGGAATGACCACACAGCATAATTTGGCAAACTCACGCTTTATCCATCTCTTTACCCACGCATTTTGCCCACGGACAAAAGCATCCTTAGCATGAAAATCCAGCGTATATCCAGAAAATACTCAGCTTATTCAAGCCCCAACCTAACTGCACACAGAACTGCATGGAAAAATCATACTCCAAATACATATCTACCATTATAGTAGCAAATCACACCTGATAAATAAAGACAATGACACTTATCTTGGAAACTGCCTCTCCACAGTGAGCTACGGAAATACATGTTATTTTATGAAGTGAAGGTGCTGAACAGCAATCCAACAAGCAGAAACCATAAATTTTCAAAATGTTAATTTTTTAAAGAAAAGATTACCCAATTACTGATAATCTTGAATATTCAAAGAAACCCATTCACAAAGTCAAAACTTGCTCTTCAGTGGTTAAACTACTGAAGGAATTTTGGCACATAGTCTTTTTACAAATTAAGTATTGTTTTACACGTCCCAAATCTGTTAGTCATAAACATTAGCAGAGGAATACAAATCACAACTTTTTAATAACCCTGCAGTAATTCTGAACTTGTTCATCTGAACTTATTTAGCTTGTTTTTCCTTCATGACTGGATAAAGCAGACTGCAGTGCCAGGTCTTGGCTCCACCAGTTGCTCATTAAACAAGATCTGGAATTTAGCATTGGATTGAATACACATGGGAACTCATGTGAAGCTGCTCGTATATCAATGATAGCTCCGTTGCTAACACAGAGTTTATCCAAGACCGTACATTTTTCGTTGACTTGAACAAAGCTGTTCACCATCCTCTGGTTTTGACGTCAGTGGACAACTACCCACTAACAGTATCTGTCACTACAAAATGCTTGGAATTTCCTCACTTATAAAAGCTGGAAAGTTTCAAGTACAGACTTTTCATTAAAAAACAAAACAAAACAAAACTTTATTAGATTTTTCAGGATAAGATTATTTCGTGAATATTAGGAGAAAACATTTTTATTCTCACTGAATATTTTTCCAGTAATTTTTCGGATATAAACAACATCACTGACTGTAAGGAATGGATGTTTAAAAACAATTTTCCTATTCTGTTGCTAAAAGCTGTGGACTCAGATGTATGCTAATTCCTCAACATGGAAGCACCACAGTGAGGTGATTCATATTTTTCCCATCAACTGGACACCACAGTTATTCCAGTAGGATCTAAGCTGGACGGTATCTATAATTTAGGAAAAATGTAGAAAAACACACCCCACGCATAAAGCAGGCTGTTCACATCCCCTGCCTCTTTTCTACAACTCCTTTATTCTTACAAGCCCATGTTGGAAAAAGCCATTGTGATGGAGACTCCCTCCAGAGAACAACAAGCAGTGCTCCTTTCGGGTGTGTGAGGCGGGAGCACAACGCCTGACTGGATGTGCCCAGTTCAGACACACATCTGGTCAGGGAGGCCAGAGGTATTCTACCCCCATGGAGGCTTCTGTGGCAGCAACAACGCATTTCAACCTTGATCTGAAAGCCAAGCTGCTGCTTTGCAAACACACCGCTCGCTTCTGACCCCTCTGATTTGGCCAAAAGCAAACAAATGGATCAACAAACCCCCGCGCCTCATTGGTACAGTGCAGTGGAAATTCCCCTTTTCAGCATGGCCAGATACCATCAGCTATTAATCCAGAGACAGGCAGTCGTGTTTAAAAATCCAGTTTCAATCTTCTACACAACTCTGTATCTACTGTCTTGAGGCTCCCGTCCTCCTGTGTTTCCATTCTTTTCTCCATGGAAACCCCTTTTATAGAGAGCAGGTTTTTCATCTTTGTTTTTCAGGGTGCTCACATTTTCTATGTGGCATTTGTATAATGTGTCTATCCATGCCACACTTGTAAAAATAAGCATGTCTGTCTCACTGTAAAAATGTGATCGTGTTACTGTGTTTATTACACACAGCCCACATCCGAAATACCAGATATCTGTTGCTTCAGGTGGTTGTGGCAGATCACAGAAATGACATCAACGACTTTTTCTCCTCTTGGAATCAAAGCTGTGCAATTTTGCATTTTTCCAATTATGTCATCCACCTATGAAGGAACACCACTATTCACTAATTAGATTACTAAGAAATTGTGTTGTTTTGATTTTCTACATGCCAAGTAAACAAACTCATATAATATTGATTCATCTCTTCACTACTAGAGATATCAAATAGCATATACCTAAGCAGCTATACAGATAAAATTTTCTCCCTTTCCATGAGAGGATGGACAAAAGAAAAATAATTTTTTTTAAAGAAAAAAGGAGAAAAATCCTAAGGTCTATTCTGTCAAGAAAAGACAAAGCAAAAGAAACACAGAAGAAATTATATTAAAAGCTTGCTAGGGACCACTTTCAGTTCATAGAAAGTAAGTGTATTTTTGTTCTCAAAAGACAAAACACCTCTTCTGAAGTGATTGCACTAGGAAAAGTATATCTTAGCAAAACAAAAAGTAAATTCTTGCAAAAAAAACCTGCTGCTGCTTCAGCTGCTTCTGAAAGAAACTTCAATTTTCACAACTGCATGATCTCTGAGAAGCAATTCCAAGCAGATGATACGATCTGATCTTTGGCTCCAAGGCCATTCCCATATGTACTTTAGAAATAGTGCCCACACTGGCTTTACAGCTCTGAAGTTTTGTAGAATTTTATCTTCTGAGTGAGCCTCATCCCTCTTATCAGGTTCTCCCACTCTGCCATTGTTACATTCTTTCTTTGAAGATGTTAAGGCAGAGCCAACATCTTTCCAGTGAGGGGGATCTGACTGGGGATCTCCCCCCCTCCCCCTTTTCCATCCGTTTGAGTATTTATATGTGTATATATAAAGTGCCCAGGTTTCATGAGAGGAAGATGGCGAACATTGATCAGTTGGACAAAACTGATCTATCAAGCATTCAGAGAAGCTGCCTCTCTGTGGAATAACCAGAGAAACTGAATGTATGTAAAAGATGTTCTATACGTGTCTTTCCTTAATTTGAGAAAATTTAGAAGGATAGAGATGCTTTCTTTACAGAGCAGCAGGAGATCATTTCTGCATTTCATTAACATGTGAAGCCTAGATCCTGCTTTCACATGACCTTTCTAGTGATAGGTACTCTGTAAATGTTCTTAAATGCTTCCCTTGCTTGATGAGAGTGATTAAAAAAAATAAAACTTCATCAAATGGAAGCCAAATGCTCTTTAACACAAGCCATGCTAGCTCAAAACACCTATTTCATGTGAGCTCCCTGTGTTGCTCCTGTTGTTTCTCACCCAGATGACATAAGACAGTGTTAGGTAAGACAATGCAAAAATCACAGTAACATACTCATTTATCATAAATGCTGCTGTTGAGTCAACAACACAGCCTACAGCATGCCCAGGATAATTCTAAAGTAGAATACTACCTGAATCCACAAAACCAGATTGCTTCTTGCACATGAATTTCTTCAGAGCTTGCCTGCACATTTCTACAGCAACTTCCACCACTGGCCTACATTAAAGGACTTAAGATACAAGATTTCATCCCTGTACATCAGCTGATCTGTAGCAATGTTTTGTATGAGTTGTTCTTCTTGGTAGTAAATAATTCAAAGTCTTTTAAAACTCCTTCACTGAGGAGAGACTGAATTTAGCGTTATGCAAACAGAAATGAGAAGTCCACATTAAACACTTTCTCCAGGCACTGGAACACTCAAAGTTGAGTAATTATGACTCCCCGTGGTTTCACAGGTTAAGAGAAACTAAAGAACAACTTTGAAGTTGCTTGTTGATGTCACAGATTTAAGTGTTTTATGTACTTGCCATACCAAGTTCCTAAAATAAACTGTCTCAGAGAAGTTGCATAGGGAATAACGGCTATCCAGCCAAGGATCTCGTTTTCTGCAGAGTTTTCAGGCAGTGTAAGAACAGAACAGGGTGGTTATCCCCTTCATATTGCCCCTGCCCCCAGTGACTAGCACCAGATGAACCTCCTGAACTAGAGGCTTCATGCCAGACTTTCAGATTAAATAGGTATGGATCGACCTCTGAGCCTGTCCAAATCAAACGTGATCTGTGGTTTATACTGCTATTGCCAAGAACTCTATTAATATCACATACTTCTAGTAGTTTTACTTCAGAAATACATGAAAAACATTTCAAAGTTGTTAAACTTACTGGCAAGGGAAAGAATTCTAATCAGCACCATTTCCTTCAGGTCAGTTTATCTTGAATATTAACTAGTAGGCATATCTATGAGCAGAAGACAGGAGTATCTAAAGCAAACAGTCCATCCCCAAGGCTTGCAGCATCAGCAGTCAAATGAATCCTGGAATCTCTAAAAATACCAACTCTCATTACTTTCTGTCAGGTATGGTAAATTATTTCTATAATTTTTACAATGAAACAAACAGAAAGAAACGCCAGGTACGTTGAAGCCATAAAATCACCACCAACGGCAGTGTGGAAGCCTTTGTTTCCACTCTCTCGTGTCTTTGCAGGCAATCTTTACTTTTTGCTGGTTATGTATTTCTGCAAAGCGAATAAAGACTTAGAAATCAATTTAATTAAACTCAGTAATAAACTTTTTTCTTTTCCAGGTGTTAAAAACACTTAATGATTCAGATTTAGTTTGTGAAAAATTATGAGGTGTTCATTTAAAATCTCAATCCAAGAAGTTGCTCAGGTACTGCAAAGAAAACCAAAGGCAAGCCTACACAGGCAGGGGCAGGCAGGGCTGAGTTCTTTTGCCTGTTTTGTTCCCGGCTGGCCAGACAGAAACCAGCTCCAGCCCAAAACACACAATCATTTTCATGTGATGTGTCCAAGCTAATAGGCCTTATTTAGATACAACACTGCAATAATACTTCCACACAGCCACAAGATCAGAGCAGGCTCCTGTCAGATGTCTCAGTGGCCAGGCAGCTGAGCTCTGTCCTGCACCACACAAGGTTTGAAAGCTTTTATTGGTTTGTGGGGGTTGCTTTCCCTATAGCAAGTGACAATTCTCACATCAAATCCCCTGCTTTCAAGATTGTAAATATGTACCTTAAGACACTGGACCCAAAGAAATTAATATCTAGTTACAAAGAAATCTGGGTTCAGTCCTGGTAATTCTTGTCCTGACACAAAGCTCCTCTGAAATTCAGTGGGACCATTCTCACGAGCAATGTCTGGTGGTAAGATTTTTACAACCAGCTCCCTGTCAATATTTTATTTTTGAAATTAAATTGCTTTTACTGTAGTGCTGAGTTTCAAGGGATTCTGCATGGAAACAAATACCAACAAGCATATCAGCACTTCTCTAAACACTGCTTCCTGAAGTACTTAATGCAAGTCTACTGCTGGAGATTTCTCACATACCAGGTTATGCACTGAGTTCACATACAAGTACAGTTACAAAAGCAAAGTCTAATTTTACAAAGGCTCCAAAATTAAATGTTCAATTTTTGACATGAATAACCACCTCTAGGAGCCAGCAGACTGTGTGTCTACATCTTACTTACTTGGTCACCTGGTTAGAGGGCAAAAAGCAAAGTCAGAATGTAATTCTGGAATTTTATTTTAAAGGTAATGGGAAATTTTTCTCTCAGGACACAACAGCACCAGAAGCAGGCCACTTACAAAACACCCCATCTCATCCCACTCTGTCCTGCCATACAACTGTCTCAAAATACAAGATAACAATGTGCAGTGTACTATGTATCCCAAAACAACATAGGTAGTTCAAGGATTGCCTCCTCTTGCATCTACTTTTTTTTTTGTGTCTCTTTTGCTTCTGACTGATTTTAATAAGATACATAAGATGTTAATAAGATATATAAATATGCTTATTTCACCATGTCAGGATTAGATTTAGTTAATTTGTTTTTTCACTAGTCACACATTCGAATTGACAGACAAGCGTTTTAACAGAAACAGCATTTGTTTTTAACAGAAGTACAAATTCAATGCAGAGTAACAAGAACTAGACTTCAGCATTCAGACTTCTCAAGTAAGAGTTTAAGAGAATAGAAGCTTGGAACTGTGATAGAGGAAACTTCCACTAAGCATACAAGTCCAATTTTCAATTAATGTAAACTGAAAGTGCCAAATTATAATCTAAAACAAAAACATCCCTCATTCTCTCCCCTCCCTGCCTCCAGCATTTTAACAGTATCCAGCCCAACTTTTTTTGAAGTTGGTTGAGTAAACAGACAACTGACATTAAGATAATTTCAAAAAGAGAGAGAACAGGACTAGAGATGAGGTTTAATGCAGTTTTGCTACAATTAACTGATGTATTTATGAAGTGCCTTGACAGACGTATAGGTAAGGAAAGCAGATGTATCCTCTGTCCAAACATTACGGTTTCATGAAATGCCCTTTTCCCTACATGAAAAGCACATCCTACTAAAGATATATATATTTTTTTTAAAAAAAGCAAATAAAAGGCAGAGTTTCTAGGAAGACAGACAGCGAGCTATGAAGCTTCCTAAAGAAATCTCAGCTTACATGCATACAGGAATGAGTTTTGTGTCCAGAATGTCTTAAAATTTAAACAAATGAGAAGAGTAGACCAGTACAGTTGCAGATGTCTGTAGTCTGGAAAGGATCAGATCAGTGCAGATTTACATCTTCCCAGAGCAGACATGAAACAAGCTGCAGCAGTCCGAGACTTACACAAGCTAAGCATTCTACAGGAACAGGTCAGGAGAAGAGAAAAGAAGGAAACAAAGAGAAAAGTTGAATCACGCCCTACTTAAAACAGTTTTTCTGGTACAAAAATCTTCATGTAGGTTAAGGTCTACACAGAAGGATACAGCTGCATAAATGCCAAACCTCGTGGTTTAAAAACGACAGAGGAAACCTGAAGAGAAAAACGGAACTAAGTTTGTAGGAGAGAGAAACAAGAAGAAAACAGGAAAACAAAGCCAAATGTAAAGCATGAAAAAAAGCTTCTGAAGGAAAAGATAAATGAGAAGAAAACAGGGCAGTGAATCAGAATCATATCAGACTAGGACTTAATTAATATTGAACTTCATTTTCCCTTGGCTACCGATCTATTTACATCTAAACAATCACTAGTTGTATCTGTAGCCATAAAAAACGCCAAATAAAATATCTTCCCTTAGTTTTTGAATTGCATCCAAAAAGAGTTAAAAACATTTCAGAAGCAAAAGACTACAAATTGGGGAACTCAGAAAAGATTTGCAGCTATCAATGAAGATAAAAACCAGATACAGACCTTTGCAAAACAGGAAAAAGTATTTTGCAAAAGGATATGGTCAAACACGAGAGGCAGCTGGAGGCTAAAACTCAGGTAATGAATGCTGAAATACATAAGAAAAGTATTTCCTCTTTTATAATTTAGGGTGGAGGGCAGTGAAGAGAGAAGTAATGTTCCCACTTCAAAGTTCCCCTAAATTTTTATGAAAGGTAGTTCTTCCATCCTCCAGCTACTACCAACCAGCTGCCTTACTAGAAATCTCATCATTTTTTGTTACCCTCAAAATTCAGGTAAATAATCCAACTCAGAAAATAATCACAAGCATACATCAAACATTTTGAAGAATTACAGAAAGGGTTGTGCTGAAGAGGAACTCAGGGAACTGAAGACTGAATGCTATACAGTTAATAGAGACTTTTCCACTGAAATATTATACCCATGCTCCCAACAACAGATGAGCATTCCTGAAGTACTTTGCTCCCAGAAAGTATGCACTTTATTGGCCTTATCATTGATAAGACATTGCTCAGGCCTTCCTAGTGCTCTAAACATGAAAATATTAAGCGAAAACACAACTGAAGCCCTGAGCAACACTAGAGGCATCATGATACACATTTAGTTGTTATCTGAGCTGTCTTGAAGGTATCTGTCAAAGTCTCCCAGGCTGCCAGAGACAGAATGACCACAAGAATGCCCTGTTCTCCCGTTACCCCCCAAGGTTTTTCCTACAGCAGTGCAGCCAGCACACCAACAACTCCACTTTGTTCTGCAGTGCTACAGCAAGTGTGGCCACTTCTCCTTACTCACCATGGGGGATAGATGTGGATGACATCCCGTGGTCTGCTCTTCAGGTGAGCTGCTGTCTCCCTTGTGAAGAGGACTTTGAGCACCGGCTCCTCTGCATTGACGACAGCATCCTCGGGCGAAAGCGCAGCAGGAGACTGTTCCAGCTGCTGGCAGATGGCAACTTGTATCGTGCACTCCTCAAATATTTCCAAGATCCTCACAATTAAAACACCAGATTTATCTGAAAAGAAAGTGAAAATGAAAAATAAAAATGCAAAGTCTGGATGAGGAGAAAGAAAGAAGTTCTGGCACTCTAAAGATGTGCATCCCTCTGTGCTCTGCACATCTGTCTGACCATGATAAATCCATGTATGAGTAGAATACACAGCCTTATCAAAAGACCTACATTAAGCTTTTGCAGTAATTTTTGTTTATTCTATAGGTACTATTAATTGTAAAGAAAAAAATCCCACCTGCACTGCTTCCAAGTATCAATGAATTCAGAAACTCCTTACAAGAAGCCCTCTCCCACCACACCTCAACTTTTAAATCTTGCAACTCATTGACTTTGTTCAGTCTTTTTTATTAGATACTGCAAAAAATGCATTTATTTAAAAACAGAATAATCAAACACTGTGTTAAAAGTGAAGTTGTATTTGCCCTCCTTGACCTTTCTCAAAGCAGCAGCTGTCAGGAACCAAATTAGAAGAATACAAAGCATCTAAAAGCTGATGATTCACACTGAGGGACAAATGTGGAGAAAGAAGGAGTAAGATGCACTGCCTAAAAATAATTATTGCAAAACTGATCATCCATTTTATCAGTAGGCAGTCAGGGTAGTCAGAAGGCTCTGTTGTTTTAAAGCAACATGAACAGATACAAGCATCTACACAGATCAATTCTTAGCACTTGCATCTCTGCTGAACAAGAAACAACTTTGCACTGAAATGAAATTACCCCTGGGTCCTTTGCACTCTGCACAGGGCACCAGCTACTCAGACAGACCTTGGTCTGAGCTGTAAGAAAATGCAAGATTTATTCTCATTCTCACCTAGCCTTACTCAGATCTGCACTCTGGTCACTGAGAGGAGAAATGCTGTTTCCCTGCCGAATGCTGCAAGCATTTAGTGGGGCAGAAAAGGGTCCCAGAGGACAAGGGCTGCAGAGCCCCAGTTCTACCCTTTTTTGATTTACAAGTTGCATTGGGAAAAACACAATATCCCAAGAAAAACAGCTGATATAAATTATTGTCTTCCCACAGCAAAGAAGAAACAGGGGAGGAACAGTGAATGTGATACTGGAACTTAACAGCAGAACTGTACTAGTTATTTGTTTGTTTATTTTAAGGCTCATTTCACAACTGTGAATGTTTTTCCTCTGGAAAATAAATCAAAATATTTTAGTTTGAGTTTATGAGAAACTTCAAAAAAAATTAACCCAACCCTCAAGAAACCCAAACCAAAGAAACTGGGCCCTAAAACCTTTCAAATTTATTCAATAAAGTTGAATTATACAAAAGTAAAATAAAAAAATTCTGTCCCTGTTTTTATTAAATTTCATACTGAAACTGAAATAAAGCAATTTGGAAATCTAAAACTAAATTGTTCTCAAAACCACTTTCATGTGAACCCATTCTTCATCACATGCAACATGCTTCTGCAAAGCATTCTGCTTCCCCTGAACTGGTATTTTCCAGCTCTATCAAGGGTTCCACCAGACAGTCAGACACAAAATGTACATAAGCCACTTCTGCCCAAGCCATTACAGCTTGACCCCCTTTCCCAGATCTGAGAAGCAGGAGAATGAACCCTTTCTGCCAAGTCCTGTGAAACTGACTGATGAAGAGAGATGGTTGTGCCTGCTGCTGCTCCTCACAGAAAGCCGTAATGCCACAGTGCCACTGCAGAGACTCTCTGCACTGAGATAATGTTTGCTTATGTGAAAATTCTGACAAGGGTGAGCACTGACTAGTTTTCTATGCCTGAAGGGAAGGGCTTAGAATATTCACACTTGAATTCTCTTTTGCCTGACTAGCTGCAGTTGTGGTCCTCTGTCAACCCCAAGTCATTTGGCACGCATAAGCAAATTCTGCTAACCACAAAAATTCTCATCCTTTTAAGTAACTAAGCATTTACCTCTTCCCTCTAGACATACAGCACAATTTGCATTTACATCCACTTTAAAAACCAAGTCGCAAAAAAAAAAAAAACAATCAGTCTCAATTTTCAAACGCACCAACAGCTTATTAAAAAAAAGTATTAAGACAGCTTGTGAGAGAGACTGCTCATCACTTCTGAAGCAAGCATTTCTTATGTGAAGAATTCTATGACAATTCTTACTGGCCAGCAGCTTATATGTTACTCATTTTATACAGCAGGTTGAAGACAATGACTGACAGCCTAACAATATTTTTCTTTTAAATACCTCTGACTGTACAACAGTTAAAAATACTAGGCAAATCAAGAACTGTATCTGTATGAAAGTTTTAAAAGACATTGGAGTAAAAAATATCCTACCACAACACTAGAGTCTTGCAAGTCTAAAGCTGGTGGAAACACTGGGAGCTGATTCTAAATGAAGCAGAATGCTTCTGCCCTAAAAGCATCTCAATTTCGACCAGTAGCCAAGTCTCACACTTGGCACACATGCACATTCTACAGAACCACAATCTATTTGTTTATTTAGATGCACAGAGATAGTTTAGTTTAATTACTCTGAAATTATTATTACTGCTGATGATAGTGTTCTCTTGAACAACATGGAAAAGCACTTTGGATTGCTGGCACGTGATGAAACACCAAATTTCAGAATGTAGCTTTGGTTTTAATACATTTGGCTCTTGTATTGTTATGTCAATCAAAAATAAATCAAACATATGTGGCTGCACACTGAAGGGCAAATTTGTGGGTGAGGAGACAGGCTGGATCACGGCAAATTCTACGGTTTCCAGAGTTTACTTGTTTGTTCATCCATGTGAAAAGCTCACTTTTGGGTTTTGCATTGTTCTCCTTCACCCTTGGATAACTTACATAAATTCCCACTTGCTTGCTGAAGTTATCTTTCACTTACTTGCATTCACAAAGCAGAATTAAAGCTCAAGAAATTCAGAAGTAGACATGTGCATGTTTCATGGCAATACCTAGTAATCTTAAATAAGGAATAATACCTTACAATTGCGTGCATTTTAAAAGGTGCAGTCAATAATGTGTTGCAATTGTGCCCATTCCTACACATTTCTTCATTTCCCATTCTGATGCCCAGAATACTCGTGGATTTCTTCAGGGTTAGCTTCTAGAAGAATTAATGAGCTAATTCAGCCAACTGCAAAGCCACTTCAGTTTACTTACTTCAAGGTAACCTTTATTCTCCCACTGAAAGACAAGTATACACTCTCACACTCGCTGGGAGTGAGCATACAGTTGCCGGGATGCATTTAGAAATCTTCCATGAAGCAGCAATCAGCAATTTGAGGACTGCTTAACAAAGCTCTTACAGAATCACAGATGACCTCAAGTTAAAAGGGACCCTTAAGGACCCTCAAGTCCAACTCCCTGCTCCTCACAGGATGATCTAACACTAAATCATACAACAAATGTTCCTTGAAATGAGAGCCTTGGTGCTGTGGGGAGCCTGTTCTAGTGATTGACCACACTTTCAGTGAAGGGCCTTCCCCAAATATTCAATCTGATTCCAGAGGCCTCTGCAAAGTGGAATGCTTGGGGGAGACAAAGATGGAAACCCAGATTAGCCTGCCCAGTGTGAGACACAGGTGCATTTCGCAGCCAAGCCCTGGGTGCTCTGAGCTCTGGTGACAGAGTGCTGCTGCAGCTCACTGGTCCTGGAACACAGCCTAACATGGACAGCTGCCCCTTCCAGCATCTCTCCACAGCCCTCACAGAGTCAGCTGGAAAGTCAGAGAAAACATCCACTGACACAAGGATAATTTGAAATATCTGGCCCCATGAGCAGAAACAGGGAGTTTATCCATCCCAGGGGCATGAAGTGTAATTCAATCACTGATACACAAGGCTTAAGGTGCCACAAAGAAAACCAGAAAGGCAGTGATAATCTAGCTGAGTATGAATTTTGCAGAGGTATTTGAGGTGTATAACATGTGCCCTCTAAAGAACACCATCTGAAAGGAGGGCATCAGCCACCAAGGCCTGTAACGCTCCCTCACTTCTCACAGAATTTTCCATAAGAAGAGAAATCTTCACAAAGGTATGCAGTAACATGCTGGCTACTACTGAATCCACATATTGGTCACAGAAAGGACAGTGTACAAGAAAAATCAGGTACCAGTTAGGAGCTAGATTAGTTACATCACCTTTTGTGGAACACCACTGTGATAAATGCCACCCTCTGAAAAGCAACCGACAGAAACCATTGCTAGATGGACCATGAGCAAACAAATAAGTTCCTTCACACTTTGCAAGTGGTCCAGAAGGAGTGAAATCCATGAGAGAGACTGACTGGTGGGAGGAATGAACCATTTAAGCAGGGAAGCATCTTTGGTGAAGCCTTGCTGTGATTGATAAGAATCTCCCTCACCCCCCAGTCAAGAAACAAGAAGCTCTGACAAAGATGAAGAAATCCTGATCCAAACCTGGGCAAATGGAAAAACAACCTCTCACTGCTACTATTAGCAGAACATTTGATATCACAGGGAAAAGTCTTTTCAGCAAAAGTAGTAATGGAGCAAACCTGGCAATGATCTTGGGCATAATTTCCAAAAAAGCCTGATGATCCATAATAGTGTGATCACAACAGGTCTATGTTATATGCATGGGTTCAGAAAAACAACCAGTAACTTTCTGGTCAGAGAAAAACTTATTTAGAACTACTAAGAACACAGACAGTAATTCTGGTTTACAAATTCCCTGAGTCAGAGATCTGTAGGAGGTATTTGGGAGACTAGTTTGGGAAAATATTATCAAGTGTTAGCCATTTTATCAATTTTTTTCTAGGCATTTTGATAGCTCTTGTCACTGGCAGAAACAGGATCCTAAGCTAGAGGCACTTTGGTTTAACCACCTAAGAGATCTGCTCTGACATACACAGTTAATTATCTAATTCCAGGTGTCCTCTGAGATGTTGGTTTCTCACTCCAATTTGCAACCCAGACATGAAGTAGCTCAAAGATAATTCCAGTGCCTGGGAGATGAACAAACCAATTTCAACACTGAATGCATCAGTTTCCTTGGGTACTTATTTTCATTTTTGTTTATTACTTTAGTACACAGGGTGATGGTGCCCTTCAGCCACATACCACGTCACACACCATGACATCAAAATATATTTTGATGCATTACTTTGCAGATGTTCTGCATTTACTCTGAATTCCAGAAGGGTTAAAAAGAAACAAAAAGAAGGGGAAAAAAAAGGGGACTGGGGGGAAAGGGCAAAAGAAAGCTCCCCATTCCTTTGGAGCTCATAGACCCTGAGGTCTTGAGCCCTTTGAAGACTTCAGCTGACTCTACAATGTCTGGCAGACTGAATGCCCCTAATCTTCAGACCTAACACAGTGGCTTCACAGCAGACACATATTTAAGCCACATCAGCACTGAATGTACATGGTCACAGATGATGCACTGGCCATGCCAAGGGCAGCCTAGAAGCGAGGCTAAGAAGAAAGCCAGCCTGCTTTGACTCTCAACAACTAAAAACCAGTTTGGAGACAAGAGAATGAAAAAAACATTTGAGGAGCACAATTAAAAAAAAACAAATGTTCAGACATTCTGGCTTCAGTGCCTGAAATACAACTCTAAAGTTTGTTTTAATAACTCTGTAACTACCAATAAGGAAGACAAATGAGGAGGAAAATATAGAAATTATGATCTCTTGGGAGCCACATATTTTATGTTTCTCTAGTGACACAGCGACAGGAAGCTGAACACACTGCAAGGAGAGGATCCATGGTGCTTGATGTATGGAAATGCATCAAATGTCAATATCGGTAAGACTGCACGCAGTTTCACCTCACTCCAGTGAATTTTGCTAAAATGCTACTGCTCAAGGGTTCCAAAAAAGCACCTGTAGCCTTAAATGGAAAGTTCTCAAAGGGAAGAAACTCTCTCTAGAGCTGGCCAGTAGAACTCTAGCAGCACAGCAATCTCTACACGACCTACAGAGTGAGACAAAGTGTTTCAGGACCGTAAACTGAATTCTGCATGGTTTGAACGTGTCAGATGGGATAGGCAGTGCACCTCCATGCATATCAGACCACCAGAACCAACAGTAACACCATCACATCAACAAGAGCAAAACAAAGCCAAGTTTAGTCTATGACAGCAGGTACTCTTGAATTTTTCAACTTTCCATTCTTCCTGAAAATTTAAAAGTCTTGCCATGTTGTAAGAACACATTTCACCCCCTGGGCTGAAGGATGTGATGTGCCCATCTGAATCTAACTGAATGTAACAATCACATCACACAAGGCAGAAATCAGTTCATAAAGGCCACAGTACCAATGTAGAGAATAGTGAACTACAACACAGACCACTTAGAAACACAAAAGAAAACTGAAGCATAGGAAAATGCCAAGCAGTGAATGGCTCTGCTCCACTGAGCATCACAGAAAAAAACCCAACTTATATCCAAGCATGAAGAAGAATGGAGTGGAAACTATTACTATGGTGATAATAAAAAGTCTATAGTAATAAGGACCATACGCATTCCTACAAGTATAAACTATCGTGACAAGCAAGACTGACAAAATAAAATTCCTCAGCCACAACTCACATGGATAAAAAAGACCAAGGAAGCATGACAAGAGGCAAAAGGAAGACTATTTCACCACCTTCCTTTCAAATAAATTAAAAAATTACCCTTATGCAAGTAGAGCTTTCTGAATAAAGCTATTACAAACTCCTAAGAACACACAAGGGAGGAAGATGAGCTTGCTTGAAGCCAGATTAGTATGTTACAACCTGCTAACAAATGCATGTTTTGTGCAAAAATAGTGAAGGCAACTTGTTCTTATCAGCTAAACAGTCATAATTCTTTATCTTAGTGATATCTGAATGATATGGGGAAAGGACAGATTCTTTTAAGAAAAACAAATTACTGTTACTTTTGCTCAAAGAACTATCAAATAAATAGTATACATGAACTGCAGTTTAGAAGCAATTTTTTACTGTACCTGACATTTCTAAACACATGGTTGAGAAGTTAAGTTATACTTTCTCTTAACTGGGAAATTCTTTAGAAATATGCAGCATGCAAAATACAGGTGTTACACATAAGTCAAATTTCTACTAATCTTAGGTAAAAGCTTTTATAAAATAAACTTTCCCACTGAAAGTACAAAGAATTGTGGGCAATTAAGGCTGGGAATAATACTCACTGCACAAAGAATGAAAGTCACTCTTTGCCTTTGGTTCAGATGAATAGGTCAAATGCACATTATGGAATTATAAAGGAAACAAAGAAAATTCCACTTCATGCTTTGTTTATTAAAACAAACTAGCAAGACTCTTCCAAATTTGTCTCACTCAGTTGTTTTTCAAAGGCATTATTTCATCCCAACACAATTTAACTTCTAATTGTCAAATGTGGTTCCAAAACTGCAGTTAGTAGACACTCTCCTGGGACATCACATACTATCTGCAGTGGAAGAATAGCCAACCACTTTCTGGTTCAAGCCACAAAGTTTTACTTTCATTCTTAAGCATAAAAATATAAAATGTCAAATTACAGGCACAAATCAAAACAAAAACATTCTTTTGCTTGGCATCCCATTATTGCTCTTTCTCCTCCCTCATGTATGACTTGCAGGTGCAGGCATAACAAAGCCAGCAAGCAGGTAGATACCAAGCAGACTCTTGTAATTCAAAGTCAATGCTGAAAGCCAGGTCTGGGTTTCAAGGTTTACAGAAAGTGTACAAAACCATCTGGTTGCTGTTCTGATCTATACATGCTGTTGTTCTTCCTGGGCTGGTAATTTCTGAAGCCATTCAAGAAGATTTTTCTCAGAAACACACCAAGTCTCTCATAGGCATGATGGCTTCTTGCCACATTTATCTAAATTTTTAAAGGTCTGCTGAATTTGGCTGTGCTTTAAACACTACAAATTCTTTATAAGAACATATGTAAGCTGCTTAAAGAGACTATGCATGTCATTATTGTTTCTCATAGGAAAACAAAAACAATACAAAGAACTCTTGCTTGAAGAAGACAAGTTTACTTTTGATTTTTTCCTTTCCAATGCTGTAACAAGTTCAGATAGTTGGCTAGGAAAAAAAAATGGCCTCTTGCCATGTCTCTAATTTATTGCATTAACTCTTAAGTAATAAAACAAACTATCGAGAACTAAGAAATAAGCGACAACTAGCAAATCTCACATTTCTGTCTTTTTAGAAGAATTTTACATAGTAAAGGAAACCCTGTTAAGGGCTACCCATGTTTTCTTCATCAAGTACAAATTTCTTGGCATTCAAGATGCTAAAAACATTTCTTCCCATCATCTTAACTAGTCAATGAAACTGGAAGAGAGGGAGAGATTGTTTATATTCTCTTCTGTAACCCTTTCAGGCTTCCTGAAAATGTGTGACATGAACCCCTGTCCTCATCTCCAGGGCTTCACCCTCCCCTCATGCATACATTCCATTTGCCTCAGTAAACTGAAAATTTGCTGCCCTTTGAATGTCACTTTTCCCTGTGAGGAAGGAGCAGTTTGGAAGGAAAGATCAGTGCTTTTGTTTTATTGTCAGATAATACTCAAATTTGGTTGTAACACAATCATGAATCTTAACCTTGGATCAACAGATACCAAATATTGCACCAGATTACAAATGCCAGAGAATAAAATGTTTCTGCATTTAAAGTAAAGAACTGCTTTGATGATAGCTGCAAGACAAACAAAACCAATGGAAGGTAGGATGTACAGAAAAGCAGAATTTCAGAAGTTACAGTAGGAATCTACATGACTTTGCTTTAAATATTATTAGTGTCCCCTCCTATAGACAGGAAGGTTGTCTAAATGTAACTCAGAAAACCACTATTTTTTCTTCCAGCAGATGTTGACAGGAAAAAGGTTTGGGTTTTTGTAGTGGGTTTGGTTTTTTTTTTCTCTCTCTCTTTCAGCTGTCCAGATCTCCTCTTTGCCCAAACAGGAAACTTCATGGGGAAGTTGCAGCACTGCATACAGAAAAATGCCTGCAAATGGTCTACAAGCCCTTGCAGAGACCCTCAAACCATCAGCTTGGATGATCAGAGACCCGCTGTTACATGGCCTACACCTCAGCCCCCCTCTTACATCTGGTGAAGAACAGAAAATTTTGGATTTGTGGCAGAGCCTGACATTTGCCTCTGTTAGAGCTGAACCACAGAGAGCATCCAGACAATGCTGTGGAACATGGGCAAACTCTGGTCTTCCCTCCCTTCAGAACTCTGCCTGGTATGGCTACCTTGATTTACAGAAGTGGGATTCACCTTGCAGAAACCCATGTCCTTAGTGAGTGCCTATCCCAACACAGGGACCAGCTGCAGAATGCGACTGTGGCCCAAAATTGTCAAAATCTGAGAAAGCACAAAGGTTTCTTCTACCCTGCAGAATGAGTCAGCCAAAGTGAGACCCTGTGTGCTGCATAAACACCAGAAAGTGCGTGCTCTCTGAAAGGAGGTGCTCTCTTCTGGGCAGTGATTCATCCCAGTGACCAAGAGGCAGCCAAACCACAATGGTTACTTACAGAAAGGGGTCAGGGAGGTAACAGACAGGATAAAAAAAAAAAAAAAAACAAAGCTGAAAACTAGGGGGGTTTCAGTAATATGGACATGGATACAACCTAAAAGTAACAGCAAAATAAAGGCATGAAATTCTGCAGTTTGAAATGTCTAACAGGAGTGACAGCTGGAGCTTCTGGAAACATTTTTCCTTAAATCTCATACGTAAGGAGGACTTTAAACCAATCTCATTTGAAATTGCTCCCTGCTGCTTTAGCAATGAACTTCTGGTCTGCATGTCTATGGGATATCCAAAATGACGTGACAGCTCTCCCAGCAAACTAAGTTACTTCAATCCTCCACATTAATCTTCAGGATTCTTTAGTGACTCAAATGAGTTTGTTATTTGAAAAGTTCTTTACTCTAACTCTGTGCTGAAGTCAGAAACAGTCCTGGAAACAGTGTGGCTTAGAAATGTTACTGGGCAAAACAGAGGGGAAACAAAACTCAAGAAGATTCTTAGATTAGTGAGACAGCCTTAACTTGAACCTAAAGAGATGAAAGCTGAAAGTGGCATGCATTTGCTGTGCTGACACTTCACATTCCTGACTAGAAGCAAAGAGAAGGTTATCTAGTTACATTACTAAAATTTCAACCATTCCAACTGATGTTCTCCAAACCAAACACCAATTTCATTTTGGTGTTACAAAACATGGCTGTTCTAAGAATACAACTATCAAAAATAAATTTTGCTCTAGATGAAAAAGTATCCGCAAAATATTATCACAGCTATTTTAATGATTATTTTATAATCATCATACTTTGGAATAAGGATTGAGAATTGGAAGTGAAATTGAAGCTGTGGAGTTGAAGTGTATTCCTAAATTTATGGCATGTTCAGCATTTTTCAGAAATTGTAGCAAATGCTTGCAGGGTAAATGAAACAGCAGTTTGTCCTAAAGACTTCTTGTACATTTTTTGTTATGATGGAAAAGGCATATCCCAGAAATAGTTCATCTTCTGCCAAAACTAAATCATCTTAAAGACACTCATCAGAATTTTTTAAATGTACTTAAGAATAGAGCAAGGTATTTTCCCATAGCCTTTTTTCTCATAAAATGCTAACGAATCCTGACTCATTTTCTGAAAGAAAAAAGAAGAATCAAAGAAAGGAATTCAGCCAGGGGCAGATGTTTAGCATGGAATATTTCAGCCTAGAAGTTGGTTTAACAAAATGGTGAGCAGCCAAACACAAGGTTTTGTAATGACACATGTGAAACTAGGACAAAAAGAATATTAGCAATGTTGGAGGTCTGTTACTACAAAGTGCATTAAAAATGTTAATTTTATTTAAAAAGGCAAGCCTGTTCAATATCTATTTATGTTTCATACTTGAGAAGCAGTAAGAGGATGTCCTCACACCACATAAGAATGATGAAGTAACCTCTCATGGTTTTAAGTAAGCATGCCTGTACAATTTTCAGCATAGCTTTTCTAGAAAGAGCTGGCTAAAGACATCTCTGCTTCCCTGATGTCACTTTCTAGAGTGTATTCAGATACTGGTGAAATTCCAGAAGACTCAGAAGATGATGATATTGTGCTACTGTTCAGCAAGGGTAAACAAAGTGGCTTACAATAACTGGGGACCAATTAGCCTGACATCAGATCTAGGCAAAGTGGCTGGAAAAATAAGTAAGGAATTAAGGTCAGAAATACAACGTGCTATTCTGCATGGGTGGCATTGTGAACACACAGCATGCAAATGGCCAAGGGATGTAAGCCCTCTAAAACTCCAATGAGAAACTCAGACCAAGCTTTAGCCAAGAGTTTGGGTGTAACTCTAAATCATACAACCTTCTTATGAAAAATCAACCATTTTCACTATGAGTAATGCACCCTTTGAGTGGAATGCAAAAAAAATTAAAATCCTGAGAGCTAACTTTGTGAATTACAGTTAGACTTTTTAGCAGTGGAGAATTACAACTGAGTAACAGCAGTTCCAGCAGGACTCACAAGTAAACATTCATGCTATTGTTTCATCAGTGACATAACTGTGTGAATACCACAAACTCAAGCAAATCTCTGACTAAAAGAGGACAGGCTTTGGCTATACAGTGACCTGAACTGCATGGTTAGCTGTACTACTTAAGTAAAATCAGCCACGATACAGCACAAATACTTCCCTGTATTTAGGCAGAAGAAGCAGAAAGAGTAGCTGGAGAGTGGGAAACAGCATCTCAGAAAAAAATAGCTGTGGAGGCTCCAAAATCATACTGGACAATCAATTCCAGGTAAAGTCCCAGCACCATGCTGTGACCCAAGCCAAATCAGACTCAAACACTTCTCACAGGCCTTGAATACCCTGGAGGCTGAGAAGTGAATCTGGAGCTGGCCAATGATTTTAATGACACTAAACACATAGAATTGCTATGTACTGTACGAAGAACACATAGAATTGCTATCCTTGTTCTTAAGACCCTTCTGAAAAGTTCAAGAGGTACAGTAAAAAGCCATGAAAGTCACTTGAACACTGATAGAAATGCTTTAGAGACCCTTAAAAAGCTCAGTCTGTTTAGTTTATGAAAACTGTGAGGCAGCAGAGGTTTTGCTATGCAAGTGCCAGAAAGGGAAAATGTCACATACTAAAGGGCTATTTAAGGGAGAAACAAGAAACAAAAGAGGGGAATTGAAGCCAGACAAATTCAGATTTGGAAGAAAAATCACCTTCAAAAATTTGGGAGTAGAACTGGGGACAAACTTTCAAAGTAAATTATAGATTCACTTAGATACACTTATCCATGTGTTTTCAAATTAAGACCAGAGGACTTTCTGAAAAATAAATGCAAGTCAATATATGCTCAAAAACAAGCAGTTGGCTTAATACAGAATAAATGCATGACATTTTGTAGACTATAGTCACACAGACAGAAGCTGATTAAAAAACTTAACTACTTCTTTATACTTAAAATCCATGAATCCATTAGCTCTCAAGAAACACTACTGAAAGTGGTGCTATCATTCACCAGTAACTAATTTGCATGACTCCCGCTATTGATGTGCACAATGTAGTTATGTTTCACACTCATTTCATAGTTGTGCACTATCTGTTCACACTTAGTGCCACTCACAATTTTAGCACTTACCCATGAATTTTTATCCACTCGTTTGTTTGTTTGTTGTCAAGAAGTGATCACAAAGCAAAAACAACAAGAGGAAAGGTTGATTATAAAGAAAGAAAAAATGCCACCAAAAAAATCTGAACACCCGTAAATTAAAACTTGCATTGTCCTACAATCTGCTCAAAACACTATTTTTTCAAGTGATGCTGGAAATCAAGGAGCTGTGAAAAACTTAGATGGAGGCTACTTTAAATATATCCTTTACCTGATGCATTGAAATGATGACTGAGTTGTTAGAAAACTTCATAATTACCAGAAATGCAATTATTAGCTCAGAAGACCATCACTATAGCATTAAACCCAAGTCAGGAAAGACCAGCAAATAATATAAACTTCACTTTTCCCCCTACATAGGCCATAGATACATGCATGTAGGTATAATACTTTCACAGTGGCATTGTATTATGTCTTACCTGAGGGGATTTTATCATCTGAAAGACACTGATGCCTCCAGAAGCTAATGGCAGATCTTTCTCTGTTCTGGAGCCGACACAACCTCTCAGCTAGCCCGCCTCTGCAGAGAATAAAGGAATGCTCAGTTTTGCCAGGAATCAGTATTTGGTTTGCCAAATAAAAAGCCACAGGACAAATGTATATGTGTATATATATATATATGTATGTATGCTTTGACCCTTGGAAACAGAATCATACAGTAAAACTATGTTTTGTTTTCCCAGTTTTGAGCTTTCCAACGGAGTTACTCCCAACAAAACATACACTTAGGGTCAATATATGCAACAAAACGTTTTCAGTATGTGGTGTTCAAAATCTTCATGTTCTCAGTCATGTCTCCAGTATAAGGAGTGTAAAAAAAGGTTTCTAACTTTTCCTTGCACTTATGAACAGATCCTATTAGAAACCAGAGACAGTTGCAAATTCAAAACAAACCAGTGTAACCACTAGTTATAACAGGTTGGGTTTTCTTTTCCCTCACAGATTTGTTTGTCTGTTGGCAAGGAGTGATCACAAAAATATTCTTTTACCCATACTTGACCCTATGATTCATTTCACAAGCTGGGTCAAGTGTGCAGTTTCAGTGGTCTGAACACTCTCCAAGACGAAATTAATTTAGCATTCCCAAGGTGAGGAGCAGAGGAGTGGCATCTAGCACAAATACACTTAAGGTAACACTAAAGCAATTCCTACCCTTGGATTCAAAGCCAGAAGACATAATTTCTCACTTTTAAGAACAAGAAGATGTATGTGTTGGAAGCTGTCTTTGGGCTACTACAAAGAGCTCTGGACTACTGTGGGAGTGTTTGAGCATTTTTCTTTGGCTTCAAAGAAGTTATTTGCATAAAGACCTACTTCATTCTTTTGTTGCAGTGTAAAGTTTCTCCACAAGTACTACCGAAAATATTAATAAAGATTTCTACCAAGGTGAAATGTGTCCTTGAGTTAAACTGGTTTAGGAATCAACAGAGATAGCATACAACCACCTTATGACTGTTTGTGTGCATGATGAACATTTTTTGGCTTAGTGAAAAAAGACAAATAGCTTGGTAAAGCTCACATAATAAATGTGAAACTGGGAAGACACACACCTGTGGAAACTGAGAAGGAGCTAAAAAGGCAAAGCAGGACTTCAGGTGAGTTGTAAAAAAAAAAAAAAAAATAAATCTCTCTTCAGTTACCAGTTATTAAAAAATTTAATTTACGGACAAGTCAACACATTTTATAAAAAGTAGTCAGCAGTGTCAGCTGAATTTTTAATGAACAACTATATCCTTTGCAAAATTATAATCATCACAAGGATTTTCGGATGCAATGGCTCTGAACTACAAGAGGCTTATTTAAGTCAAAATGACCTATAGAAGTTTTGCAGTTTATATTGCTACATCTCTATGGCTGGTGCCAGGCAGGGAGGAAAGAAAATTCCCAAAGCCTCAAAATAGAGAACCCAGAATTAATAGGCTATGAACCCACACTTAACAAGCTATGAACCGTGCTATATTAAGAAGGAAAACAAACAAAAATGTTTAGAAAATATTAGGCTCAGTGAAGTTCCAAGTAAGCTTAACAACCTTGTTTAATTCTGGTTTCAGCAAGGACTTTAAGACTGACGACTAATACAGAAGTGCAATAGAAGCTTTGGTTCCAAGAGCAGCACAGTCAAGTACAAAACTTCATACAGAATAACCTACTCTGCTGATAACACTGTGTTCATCCACATTTCCCCCTAAACTTGAGCAGTGAAGCATTACCACACCACAACACTCATGGGCAAACAGATCTACAGACTCCAACAAACTGGCCACCCAGTTTCTCTTCTTACCAGGGAACCATTCTCAGATGCAGATGTAACTCAGCTTGGCTGGGAGGCCTACATGAGCCACGCTGGAATTGGTATATGCCAGCTCAGCTAGGCTTAAAAATGCAGCAGTAAAATGCATTTTCAGATTGCTTGTTTAAAAGTCTTGCATGCATGAGTCTGCATCTGCACTCCGTGGTTGGACTGTAGCAATATACTACACAGTCAGTAGCTCAAGCACTTGTTTTGCTGAAAGAAAACTGTTCAACATGAGTGTTCTACTTCATTCCCTCCACAGATGCCAGTCAGAGAAATGTATTTTGTTTGTTCAAAGTGTAAGAAAGCCTTAAAGTACCTGCAGAAGAGAGCAGCTATTATTGACTTACAGCCTAATTTCCCCTCTTTTTTCCTGAGCAGGGCTATTGTTGTGTCCAGTCAATCAGTTCCTACTCTTCTTCAAGCTCACTACTGTTACAGCTATGGCAGGAATGCCTTGTAGCATGAAGGAAAGAAAGCAAGTTTCTGATTCCATGGCTACGGCACTCAACAACAAGACAGCATTACTGTCTCAGGCCTGATACGACTACCAGGAGGGTTCCACTGATGCTCACAATTTCATTACTAATTTGCTCACCATGACTGCATTAGGACACCACTTATCACAAAGGTCCATGAAAAGTAAAACACCAACTTTCCTTAGTAGCCCTTTGTGCTAAGTGCACTGATATTTATTAACCATCATCTTTCCATTCACATTCCAAATGTGGTTAAAAACAGTTTAAACAGAAGACATCATAAAGCAATTTGCCTCTGTTTGGTTGCAGAAAACAAAATATAACTAAGAATGCATTTATGAGAGGTTCTCAGCTGGTCATTGGAAATGTTGTTTTTATACTGTTTCATAGCTCATGAAATTAGAAAACACAGTTCAAGGACATTCCACGCACAGAAAGACTTTGTATGGCCAGAGCAACAGTTGGTACTTTATGGTTTGTTTCTTTTAAAAAGGTAGAAACAAAAGGATGTTAAACACCACCACAACCCATAAGGATCAACCCCCTTTTTAGCTCAAACATATAAAACAAAGGAAAAGGTGATTTCTGGTACACAAGGTAACAGATTTGCTGACAACAGCATTTGAAAACCACTCATTCCTTCCAAAAGAGTAGAGATGCTCACACTGTAAAACACTAGTGCATGAACTGTCATACTGTGAACTATACAGAGTCAGAGTCACTCCTGGCTGGGCAGTAAGAGGTAAGCCAGTTTCTGGAGGGTATGTGTACAAAACTGGCAAATATGATAACTAATATATCAACTCTGTAATCAAGGGAACTGACAAACCATTTTATTGAAATAATAAAAACTAGTTTAGGATGGATACTTTCCAGACCAGCACTTCAAACTTGCCCCCTAAAAGTTTTAATATGAGGAAATTGAACACATTTGGCAAATTGTTGATGCAAAGGCTGTTTGGTGAAGTCAAGCTGCTCAGATACAATCTCCACTGCCCACAACCTTTTTATTTTTAATCACAGAACTTTCAGCACAACTATTTTGTTCCTTTAATTCCCTGAAGGCAGACAGATTTAAAAGCAGCAATTCATGTCCTATTTCCATACTAAATCTGAGCTTGTTGAAATACTGTATTTAAAACAACACATCACCTTTACTGTCTATGTCCAACAACATCCACAAGAAAAACAGCTTTGATGACCATAAGAAAGCTCAGCATCCTGTACAACAGCTCAGGTTCTGGTAGTTGCCCTACCCTCAAACTTTAACAGCAAGACTGAAGAGTTTTGTGACAGCTATGACCAAAAAGTAATACTGAGCCTGACTTGTGACTTCCAGGCTTGTTCCTATCTCCCAACTCCAATGAGGTTAATAGAAAGCAACAACAAAAGAGCATTAGTGAGCCTGCTGTGTTTTGAAAAGTAATTTTCAATCTTTCTGAAGTGTTGGAGATCTCCTTGTGTTCATTTACTAAGGCTTTCATTCAGCAGGGCACTTACCAAAAATAACCCCCTATTCATCCAAGTTTACTCCTTTACAGACTTAATTTGAAGTCAACTCTCTTTACTGAGTTGTACACAGTATACACAGGACTCCACATAATTAAAAACAAATATATATCCCCATCTCAAGATTGAGCAATTTCCATCTTCTCTCATTTCAAAGCAAGGGGAAATCTTCTCTCCTACTTTTACATTAACTGGTGAAGTAACTGACACTCAGCTGTCCCTTTAGACTCCTTTCCACTCCATGGGGCACTTGCTGAAGAAATAAAAAAGGCCCCACTGGCTCATGTTCAGATTGCCAGTGACCAGGACCCCCAGGTCCCTTTCTGCAGCCCTGCCTTCCAGCAAGTCATTCCCCAGTCTGCACACAGAACCAGGATTGCCCCATCCCAGGTGCAGAATCCGGCACTTGCCCTTGTTAAACTTTGTGCAGTTGGCGATTGCCCAGTCCTCTCATTTGTCCAGGTCCCTCTGCAGGGCCTCTTTGTGCTCAAGAGAGTTTACAGCACTCCCTAATTTAGTGTCATTGGCAAACTCACTTAGAGTCCTTTGAATCCTGCATCCCAGTGGTTAATGAAGATGTTGAAGAGAAGTGGGCTGAGGATGGAGCCCTGCAAAACCCCACCGGTGACCAGAGCCCAGCCTGATCACCCCATTCACTGTAACCTTTGTCCCCAGCCTGTGAGCCAGCAGCTCACCCATCACTGAGCATGGCTATCCAGCTCTGTGCTGGACATTTGGTCTGGAGGGTACTGTGACAGACAGTACCAAAAGTTTTGCTTTTGAAGTCCAAAAAGATCACATCTATTGGCTTTACTAGATCAGCTGGATTGGCTACCCTGTCACAGAAGGGTTTACAAGCAGGACTTCTCCCTCATGAAGCTGTGCTGGCTGTGACCAATGACAAGCATGGCACTTTTTTCCCCCATTAGCACCAAACATTTGGCCAGTGAAACCATCCACACTTTCTAAAAGAGAAAATACAATTTAACTTTCTCTAAGGGCAAAATAATTTTACTGTGTACACTGCCAGTGATGACAAGTGGTACATCTGTAGTGCAGCCATGATATTCTTCATTTATATTTTCCTAATCCAACAAGAAATTCACTAGAAAAGAAAAGTTAAATAGCTACAGAAATAGTTAAAATTAGCATAAGAATATGACCATCCAAAGGGCTAGTCCGTTGTTGTTACACCCACATGCCACTTGTGGATGCATGTAAAGAAGGAACAGTCCAAATTTTAGAGTAAAAGTCTGCTTCATTTGTGCCAACTCCCTCTTCCCTTGGCAATTTCCTTTATTTTCAGGACCTCAGTTGGCCTCATGCAACAACTGGGCTTCATTTACTACACATAGTACCAGGACATTCTGTAATTTTCTCCTCTTTTGATAACGAAAGTTAATTTTAGCTGATCAGATTTGTATGTGGTCTGCATACAAGCAGATATAAGATGATTTAAAATAAAATCTTGGGAAATCCTGTTTCTCTTGAACTATAAACAGCCACTCAAGTATTTAAAAAACCAAACAAAAAGCTAAAGCTTATTCTTCAGAACTATAAGCTCTTGCAACATGACAGATTTAGATGTAGAGTTAACATTTTATAACTTAAGATATTTATTTCCTACAATAACCCCAGACTTTTTTCTGGTGAAAATAAAATCTTAATGGAAAAAGTAAACAACTCAGAAAACATTTAAGAAAGGTTTACTTGCAGACAAGAGAAGCTGAGTACATGCATTTTGAGTTTTCTTCTCTACAAATACTGAATTGACCCAGTTATTTGTTTAATCCATGTAATAAATGTTAAAACTTGCAATACTCTACATTCCTCCATTCTTTCACACAGAAACTTTGAAAGAACTGGAACTAATACAGTTTAGACATTTCACCCCATAGCATTAACATGGATTTCAAATGTAACAAGAAGAGTTTCTTGAAAACTCTTCTTTGCAATATATACTCCCTCCCCTCAAGTTTACAAATCATTTGCCTAATTTCCCCATGAAGCGCTGACTCAAGCTGAGAAAGTGAAGCTTTGGGATGGAAAAAGGGCAGGAGCATGCAGACCCAACCCCTCTGGACCTGATCACCACAGCTGTTCATCTCAGTACCAGGTACCACCAGTAGCACCCAATCCTCAACTCACTTAGGAGCTCACAGCTGCAGTCCCAGGCCATGGATCTGGCAGTGCACCTGGGACAATTATGTATTCCCACTGCATCCACCAACAGGCTTGTTTAAACAGAGGAAGGCAAGGGGAGGATGTCCCAAGCAGTGGCATTGATGGCTGTGAGTGAGAGATGATCTGCTTTGCTTCCAGTGTGACAAACTGGAATCTCCCACAGCACGGCTCTTCAGAGCCACCAACACCCCTGAAGGACAAACCCCACCACCCAGACTACCTGCTCTCCCCTAGGGACCATGGCAGAAAGAAGCACAATCTTTACTTAGGACACTTTTGAAAACAAAAACTAACATTACAGGGATACAAGTAAACATGAAAATCTGGCAGTAGATATGGTGGGGGAGAAATTGCTTTCACCACATCATTCTTGTCTTCAGACACCAATTGTCTTCCAAAACCCCAGTTAACCCCTAACAGAGGAGAATTGCAACATGCCCCTTCAAATCTGGCTCAGCAGCAGCAGCACTGTATATTGTGCATGTTGATCTGGTGACATAGATGGGATTCTCCTTTTATTTACACTCAAAGGTGTTGAATTTACAGTCAAATTGCCAATGCTAGGATCACAAAAATTTATTTTAATCATCCATAATTAGCTTACATCTGAAGATTTCTGTTGCTTTGGTTGCATCTCAATTTTTCTAGTGTATGACAACTACAGCTGTAATAGAGTAAAAAAAACAATACTCTTTCCTCCCATTCAGGCAACTACCCATTTCAATTTCAGCACCAGGAGGTTTCCAGGAAGAGAGGACAGTAGAAAGGAATTTATCTGAATTTTTCCAGACACTATTAAAGCTCTTTTCTTTATTTGGTTTGGTTTTGCTTGGGATTTGGGGGTTTAGGGGGGATATTTTAGGGGGGTTTCTTTTAAGTTGCACAGAAAAACGTCCCCATTGATGTCACAGAGGCATAGCTCCAATCAGGCAGTGCAAACATAAATGCAGATTGTAACATGACTAAGATTTCTACAAAAAATATAAGCTAAAATTTCTTGAAAATACATGTCTACTTTTGAAGATCGATTTACACATGTCAAACAGCAGAGAGATATAAAAATATAAATATTTTCTATTTTCTTAAAAGGGGAAACAAAATGAGAGGAGACCTACTCTACCTACATAAGGACTCCTCCAGGAAAAAAGCATACAGAATACATTGTGGATTTGGAGTTGAAGCTCCTGCACAGGAATTCCCACAGGAAGATGGCAGCTCTACAACACCTGCACCATCTCTGCTCAGCCCATGCTTCCCTGGGCACTGGCCTGGAGAAAGAGAGCCCAGCTGAGCAGAGACTCGTGGCTCTCTTCCACCTCCTGAGCAGTTCCAAAGGTCCATCCACATGGGAGCCCACGGGCCAGATCCAGCTTCAGGATGATTCCCCTGCTCAATGCTCTTTCTGCTGCGGCGTTGAGCTGCAGCAGAGGTAGGAAGGAAGGAGAAATGACAAGGCCACGACTGCTTTGTATCTTTTAGCTATTAAATCACAAAGAAGGGATTGTCACTCGATCAATCAAGAAGCTGATAAACCTTTCCCCAAAATGGCCTTCAATCCACAGCACAGAAAACCCGTGCTTTCCTATTGAGGATGCAAACTTTAATCCACTGCTATCACACCAATGAAAATGTTCTCTGTCAGCAGTAAAAGGGAGGATGGGAGAGACATGGAATTAATGCCCTGAACAGGAAGAGTGAAAAGATGACAATTACCTGGCTGAGCAAAATAACTAGATAAACAACACTCATAACTAAGGAATTTCCTGCCTGCTTCCCTGTTCCCAAAGGAATCCAAAGTGGAACCACAGGATGGAAGGTAAAAAGCCCTGTAAGCTCTGTTCCTCCTGCCACTCCAGACAGATTACATTCTATATAAGTGTGGATGGTTTGGTTTTATTGTTTTGTTTGTTTTTAAAGCAATCTATTCTCTTATACACTTGTGTCAGAGTATCTTTCCCAGAAAACATTTTTTTGCATTTAGACTGTTGACAGTAAAGGTCATCAAATGAAGCTGGAATTTAGAAAAAGACAAACCCACTAATGGTAACAAACCTCAGCTCAGGAATTGCTCAAAGCTGGAAGAGCAGCTGGGCAAAATACCACTGTACACTTGTCCTGTTTCTATTACATTCACACATACTTGCTTTTGGCCACTATAAGGAGTTTTTGGGGGTTACAGCTGTGATCTGACCTAGTACAGCTGAGTATGCATGTTTTCTAAAGTGACAAGAAATAAAGCTTGATTGCATAAGCAAAGTGCTTTTAAGTATAGACATCCTCAGTAATTAGGACTTCCAAACCTGTTTCCTCAGATAGCATTTTGAAATAGCCAAGAATATTTCAGAGAAAAATAAGGTATGCCTATTAACTGAATATTTACTGTTTAAGTAATTGACTGATTACTGTACATAGATTCAGCTGTAAGAGAAGCACATTGTTAAAATAACAATAGGGATGTAGAGCAGCACCATTTGTAATTGTGGTCTCCACAGCTTGAGGCATAACTTCACATATACCATTTAACACAACTTTCATTAATTCAATATAACAAGTGGCCATTTCTGCACTGTAATTAGCTAGAACATCAGGCTTCAACTGCTCCATCTCAGGCTACTTTCAGCAGTTACATATTTTTCTAATGTATTTAACTTAGTCACAGACACTTAAATTTCACCTTAGGAATACATCCTCCCATTACCTACATAATGCTCTGTCCTACGCTCATCGGAACTACTGCTTATCCACTCCTTTCCTACATTATTTTGGATAATTTTGCACTGACAAATCTGGAGAGGACCAAAAAAATATCCTAAAACCTGAGGTGCAGAATTTTTGCAGAATTTCTTGAGAGGCACAAAGCAATGAAATTATTAGAAGCTAGAATAGAAGTATGTCCACTCACACATCTGTAAAGCATTATCAGAAGTGCAAAAATCAATTTTAACAGGAGTTCAAGATTGAGAGCTTTCACCAGAAATTTTAAATTTATTATTTCTTGCCATTTTTGATTGCTTACAGATAAATGACATTCTTTAAGTTTTTCATATTTGCATCTCTAAAATGTTTACCCTTGAAAGACACTCCAACACTTTGGCAGGTATTGTTTTACTTATAATTTAAGAATAAACAGCCATAAAGAATTCCTTGAGGTGGACAGTCCATTTACCTCAGCAGCTTCCTCTTCTTGGCAGACTCGGTGGGGGCTCTGGGGGCCCTTCCCGCCGGCTTCCCCGGGGTGCGCAGAAGGGCCTGTGCTGACCTCAGCCACTCGCTGGCCGGTCGGGCTGGGACATCCCCCATGTCCCCTCCTGGCCCTGCCTGTATTCCCTTACTGGATCCTGGAGTGGTGGTGGCCAGGGTGGCCTCTCCTCCTCCCAGGCTGTCGTTATCAGAGGAGTACTCAGATATTTCTGTCGAAATTGCCTAAATGAATAAAGACAAAAAGCTGTTTGAGCAGAATGCCAGTGAGGGGGTATAGATTTATGTAGGCAGGAATATGTTACCCAGTAACCCACAAATGGAATGCCAATTTATTAATATAACTTGGACAACTTCACTGTAAATGCACATGAATCTTTTGTCAGTCAACATCAACTCCTGAACATAAGGATCATCTCTTGAGGGATAACTGAGGTGAGTAACATTTAGGGATTTTAAATAACTAGGTCTGGAGAATCAGGCCAATGTTTTTATCTAAGGCAAGTTTTGAGGGAAGCAGAGAGAGGATAATGAGTGATAGAGATCATCACTGAAGCTGAAAGAAAGAGCTTTTATATTGGGATTCCGGCAAACAGGAAGGTCAGCTTCCATAGTCTGAATGGAAGGAAGAAACACATGCCTCTACTGACAGCTTGTAGGTGTCAAGTATGTAACCTTTTGTTAAAACATGATTTTGAACACCAAGGCAGGCCTTCATATCCAGCAGGCCTACAGCTTC
Organism: Melospiza melodia melodia; assembly: GCF_035770615.1. Taxonomy (NCBI): domain Eukaryota; kingdom Metazoa; phylum Chordata; class Aves; order Passeriformes; family Passerellidae; genus Melospiza; species Melospiza melodia. Next base: position 131,608,336 of record NC_086194.1, on the reverse strand, counting down.
CCAGGAAGGTTTCAAAAGTTGAGCATAAGCTGTTGGGCTGTCTCCAGGTAGCTCCAAGGAAGATGGATCACTGCTCAGCAGTCAGGGCTGGGTGCCAGCAGGGCTGGAGTTCAGCCCCACAGAACCTCACTGGAACTCTTCTACCAGAAACTCACAGGACACACTGAACTCATCCCACTGAGGGAACGATGAGGGGATGAGAAGGCAGAAAAAACAACTCTGTAGAGACATGGAAGGCTGAGAAGAGGGCTGGGGGGAAATTCACCTGCTTTGGCTGAGCTCATTTTGCTCCCCTCTAGGGCTCCTGCAGAAGCAGGTTAAGGCTACTGGGTTTGCTCCCTAAGGTGAGCTCTACACAGCTGTTACATGCATTATGTTCTCTTGACCCAGTGTTGCTTAAAGTACTGAGTATTAAGCAAAAATACTTGGAAAGTGACATTTTACAAAGTACAGAACAAAATTATCTAAACCACCGAAATAGGCGGAGGACTAAGAAACATGAGCTGGGCTTAATCTTCAGGAGCTAGTTGAAAAAAACCCAAAACAACCAAACCAACACTGTCTGCAGGTTCTGGTGGAGCTGTGACAGTCCTGTCACTGGGACCATCAGCACTAGGCCAGCTCAAGTAAGCTGGCATAAAACTGTAGACAAGGCAAAGCAAGTTACTCAGACTGATCTTGAAAGAACCAAAACCTCAAACACAAAATATTAACTTTGCATTATCAGTGGGAAACTGGGAAACCCCAAAGGCTGACATTGCTCCAGACCATGCTGCCTCAACCACAGAAAAAAATTACCCCATTCCTCTGGTGAAATGCAGTAAGTAATGCTCCACACAGGTTGTTCGACAACTGGCTCGGATAAAGACTTGAAAGGCGAAAGAGGAAAGGGAGGGAAATCACAGCATTCACTAAATTTGCTAAAGCTGTTCCATGTTATTAATTAGTGTAAATCTGAAAAGAGCATTTCTCAACTGTGCACAAAAATAAGTTCAGCTCTTGCCAGTTCTCCGATACGTTTTTCACGTAAATGCTGAGACACTGTGTTCATGTTCCGAGGGCTTACCTAAGTACTCTGGAAATTGGAATGACCTTTTAAAGTTACCCAGAGAAGTAGAATAGCTAAAAGAATGTAATTAATATCAGTCTGCTTTAAACACAACACAGTCAACATCTGTCCCTTGGCAACAATATTTCTCTGAAAACAAACTCCTTCCATATTGGAAATGAGCCAGAAATAAAAGATTTCAAAGACTCTGAAAGCAGTAAGCAAGCACTTCATTCTTAAAACACCATTCCAATGCACTCACTTGCTTTAGGAATGCTTTAATTTTTCTCAAATAGCTATGATATCCACTGCACCTAAAAAAATGGATGTGAACCTGAAGTTCTCTGAGTGAGTGAAATGCAAATGAGAAAAGCCCTTGGGAAGTGCTTTAAATTCAGCACGTTTTAATCCCATTGACTGTTTAAGCGTTAAGAAGCTTTCCTAACTAAAGATTGTCTAATAAATAATTTCTGCTAAAATTACTGTATACTTGTTTAGACTGAACTTCCCCAAGGAAACTGTACTTTGGGGTTTTTATTTTGTTTGCTTGTTAGTGTTTTTTGTTGTGGATGATTTTTTAATTGGTCAGTTGGAAATTTTTTTTAAAAGAGTAAACTCTAAAAATGCAGAAGAAAAACAAAGAACAAAAACTTAGCCTTCCAATTCTGTACATTTTTTAACTGTAGCCATAATCAGAATTCTAGTCTAAAGAGAAAAATATTTTCAAAACACACATCAAACACGATTTTTCAAGTATCCAGTAAACAAGCTGGCAAGCCTACCAACAATATGGTGGGGAAAAGCTGGCAAAAAAAATTATTTCTTTGATTCATTTTAAAACAATCCTTGATAAATAGTGAAGAAATTCTTCATTTTTTATCAACATCTTAAACATCACAAAGAAGAATTTCTAGGAGTTTTGTTATTATTTTGTTGATTTTTTTAATAATATCCCCAGCAATATCATGTTTTTCTTCTGCTTTTTTAGAGTTTCAGAAGAGCACCACTGCTAAGCACAAAGAATTGTCAAATTAAAACTGGTTTCCCACATGGCTAATTATTTTGAAATATAGTAATTTTGGTTACAGTGCCTGAGAGTACAATGCTTCCCACCACACACAGGCTCAGTTTCCCCATCTAATTTCTTCCTCTGACCCCCGATCCCAATGTAATAATCCCCGATCAGAGGATTTTCATGACTGTCTCCCATATATCCCAATACCTCCAAATACTTTGTAGTAGACTGTTCACTAAGATATAGATATATTTCCAATGACGGCCTTTCCACAACACCCCCTTCTACATCATGCTAGCCACTTGTCCATATCCAGAAAAAAAAATCAGGGGTTGACCTCAATCTTTATCACTAAAACAATAAACATAGTTCATTTTGTTTGATTTTAAAATCAAAATCTATTTTCTCTGTGACTGTGTCATCTGAAAAGCTACAAATGCTCCCCTTTTATGGCTCTTTCTTTTAAGGGAAATGACAAGTATAAATACACAGGCTATTGCCATATTTTCTGTTAAGATTTGACTACAGGAAAGTAAAGAAGTCACTGAGTACTGGATTGGAGCTTCCAGGACCCAATATTTTAAGGTTAAGCATTTTTTAAATCAAAATGCATCAAAAAAGAAAGAGCTCTCAAGATTATTTAATTAATATTTTTGACAGCACTCACAGGTACTAGTTAACAAAGAGGATGGTATACATGTAAAAATAGAAACCAAAATGAGAAACAGCAAATCCCAACTAAGCAGCTAAGATTGCTAAAGCACATATATTTGCCCATATCAATTTGCATTCACTAAAAACAAAAAAATACCAAAAAACAAACCACAGAAACTCTAAAATCCTACCCCAAATTGGTCAAACACAAAACTCTTGACTTCAGTGGAATGAAGATGGCATTCCACAAGCACATAGATTTTGCACACATGCAGCACAGAAGATACCATGCTGTTACATCTGTGACCAAGTACTTCCTCCCTCAGCCTCAAGAGATTTGCTTCAGCTACCTCTTGCTGAACAGACTGTGAGTTCTCTGGCACTACCTTGGCAATCTGCACAATGTTTGCTTCTACAAGGCCTGAAAAAATCACCTTTTCACTTCAATAGTGATGGAAGCAAGTAAAATCTGTATTTGATGAATTAAATAAGCACTTGATATTTTTTATCAATAAAATAGCAGTAAGTTAACATGAGAAGTGTTACATTTCCATTTGAAGTTTCCAGCTTTAGCACAGAAAGCAGAACTTTACAAAGCTTTTTGTACAAAGAGAAAGCTAACAGATCAACCCTATTAAAATAAATAATAAATCTGTATTTTTTTAAAAAGGCTCTCAGACAGTGATTGCTAATCAGAGGCAAGGTGATGAGCAGTTATGTGGGTTTCTTATCTCCCTTGTCTCTTCTCCCAAGATACATTACTCAGTGATTTCTGCAGAAAAACATCAGTATCCACACCTCACCTTTGTAGCCATTAAACACTTCCATTTGTTCAGTTGCATACATTCAGTTAATATTGTAAATATTTCCCAGTAGATATGAAGACACTTTGCACATAAGATGCTCAGTAAGAGTTCACAGATATTATGAACAAGTTTATCAGCTGAAACTAAGATACTTCAGCATGCTGCAGTGTCTTACAGACAAAAAAACACATATCAAATTCTATATAGACATTGATATAACTTTTTGCAGATAGAGGTCACTTAGTCTGTCATTTCCTTCCCTAAATAATATAAAAGTCTTCCCTCCTATTATCCTACCACAGCCTAGCTCAAATAGCAGAACTAAGAGTGTTTCTCAGAGCACCCTTAGGAAACCAGGCTTTCTCAAGGTCACAGAGCCAAGTTATGTCAGAAACATAAACAGTATTTCAGAGTTTAAGGCTCTGATCACAGTACATACAGAGTAAAATTAATCTTGCGGCATCTCCCTCCTGCTTGTCCATTCATGCATCTTTGCCTCTGGTTCTGGAAGCATTTTCTCTTAGCCCCCACCTGTTCCTTCATGGACTAGCTTTTTCCCTTTCGTGATTCCCTCTTGTTTTTCAGACTTGATCTGCAATTCCCCTACCTGCCCTCTCATGACAGCTCTCAGGATGGTGGAAGCTGACCAGCATTAACAGTATGACCAGTGTTAACAAACACACAGTGAACTCTGGTGACTACCCTACTGCCTTTTCCTTTATCCAGTCTTCCCTGCATTTGCACTGCAGGTACTTTGCTGTCATGCCTGCAAAGAGATTCAAATGCAGCCCACTTCTACTCCAGGCAGCTGGCTATGGGTTGTATCTTGCATGGTACTCTCCAAAAAACAAGAGCGAGCAGAAAAACCACTGGATTTAGCACAATGAATATTCACAAGCATAAATCACCAGTGCAGTATGTCAAAGGCCCAGGCTATGCTAATGAATGCTCGAAGCTAACTCCACCAGAAGCTGGCTTGCAGGATTACGGGGAGTAGGGTAAAGGTAAAAGAAAAGTAGTTTTCCCTTAATTAATCAACACAAAATTAATTCAAGCATTGTGCACACAGATAGTACAGGATATTATTCAGCTCTATAAAGATAATTAAAGGTACAAAGGATTTAAAGCTTGCAATTCTCTTCAAAGTTCTCTGTTTTCTGAAGCTTTAACTGAAGCACTGAAGTCTATGCCAAATATACTTTCCTAGTAGCTTGAGAAATAATTTGGAATACTAATCTTGGTAAACTAGCTACTTTCACTCTAGAGGGATATAATTCAAGTATTCCTTCATACAAAAACTTTATGTTGAAGTGCAGAGTTAGGCATGTGCAACTCTGTGGGTGACACCAAGCCTTCTTCTCATGGAATAACCACAGGAACAACACGCAAAAATACAAGATTAGGTAGCAGAGCGTGGGCAGAGATGAAAAAAAGAACAATGAAAGACATAAATCACTAATAAGGTATTTTTGGACTTGCAAGCCCAAACTGACACAGCAGATTAACTGAAATTTTGTATCTGGAACAACCACCCAGTGTTATTACAGAGACAGCACATATTTAAAATGGATCTCAGATAATGCCTGGTTGTTTAGCCAAGTACTGCATTCCTCCCCAGCACACGCACTCAGACCATCTGATCTGTCCTAAATATTTATCAGTGGTGTTGGTTCAGTGCTCTAGGAAATGACATGTCCTGCTCCACACACACAGCACTTTGTGGCTGCCATTACAGGAAACTGAGCCGTGTGCTCCCCGAGCACCGGGACAGCCACCCCCAGCACTTCCCTGGGATTCTCCAGGAGCGAGCACCACCGAGCTTCTCTCCCCCTGCTTGGCCACCACTAAACCTCAGTGACATCTCCCTTCACACAGACATGGGAATGATTTTTGCTGTCTCCCAGCTGCCACCACCCCAGGGCTGGAATGCAGTAGTTATTAGCACACAAAATCATTTATGCCAAGTGGCAAAGAAGAATGCGGTATCTACTTGAATATGGAGGAGAAGTGTAGGCAGCAACACTGTAATTATTCAAAGCAGAATTTGGTCACAGACTGCACCCTCATCTCCTCTTTAATGGTGTTTTGAGACCTTTAAACAAGTGGTTAGGACTTCTCTTCTATGACTAATCAAAAAGGATTCACTGCATCCAGCAGCCCAGAGCTTCCTATCGTAAAGGAAATTGATTCATGATTATCTCTGGAGGAAGCAGGTCAGCTACCAAACCTTACACACCACTGCTGGGCTTCCCTTTGAAGAGCTCCTGGAGAAGTCTTACCCATGTCGGACACCATTTATTCTGCAAGCCCTGTCAAAATACAGCTGCATTAGTTACTGTCTTAAAAGGTAACCCCAAAAATAGGATTCAATCCAAAGGAAAAATACCAATAGCTGTTATCAAAAGAAAAGCAAATGGGACAGTTTCAGAGATGCTTTCATACAGGGAAGGAGTTGAAAGGGCTTTCATGGAACTCTGCAGAAATGAATGGAATGGTATGGCTGCTGTCAGACCCAAGAGCCAATTATCTGATGCTGAGCTTCCTGCATCATTTTTGAAAAAGAAAGTTGTAGAGAGACAGGAAAACTCCCTCTTCCACTTCACAGAGTGAGGAAGTTGAAGCACAGTACATAAGCCCACAAAATGGTGGTTTATATCACACATGAAATAATAATTAACAAAATAAATAACTTGTATCATCGTTTATCAGTTCCCATATCTTGTTTAGATCATTCTGCCTTGAAGTGGAAAATGAGGTGACGATTATGCTTGCATGCAGTATGTTTGGCTGTGCATTCTTTTTTGTCAGGGCAGAGGTGTGTGTTTTTGTTTGGTTTGAGCTCTCTCACTCACAATCCTGTACACACACACCACTGGCAGGCAGTATCCTGCATGTAGCACTAATCACTGTAGGAAACAAGAACCGAAAAAATAACATCAAAATTAGATTTTGCACTGATGCACAAAAATCAACATGAAAATCTGATCTTCAAAAGAAGAACTTTGGGAGAAGAGTAATTAAAATTGCAACAAACCAGATTTTTTATAGACCTAATGCAAAGATGGTATTTACTGACTTTTTTTTTTCTTTTAAGCCAGGTAAAGAATGCACAAGTGGTAAGAAAGATGAAATCGAAGCCGTAACTTCTAATCCTGAGCAGAAACCTCAGCTTTCACAAGGCAAACAGGTTAAGCAGGCTATACCTCTGGAGATCCATCCACAAGCTGTTCCAGCCTGCCTCTCCCAGAACAGGTTGTTCTGAGGCATGGATCAGCCGACCGAAACAGGTGAGGCTCTCGTCTCAGCCCAAGTGCCTTTTTACACAAAATCGGGCTGGAAAGCAAGAAGCACTATTTCTTTCTGAGGGTGCTGCATAGATGTAGAATTAAATATGATCCCAAATTAAATAGTGATCCTAAAGGTAAGGCTGAACAAAACTGTTGTCTGCTGTGCACAAGGACAGGAAAGAATAGTAGGGGACAGTGAGCTGCTAAAGTGCAAAATGAACACAAAGCAAGATTACTTAACATTAGTTAAGGGACACTGACTTGTACTCTATATAGACCCTGCTGCAATCATAGCATCTGTACCATTTGCACTGCAACTGCATCTCTTAAAAGCATCACTTTAGTAGATTAGTTGACTTCTTTAGCATTAAGAATTCAATCTATCACTTCCTAATATTATCTCAGTACCACTGATCTCACCATCAGTCTGTAATCAGAGTAACAGCCAACTTCCAACAGACCAAATAACGCTGAAAAATGTTAACATGGACAATCTACAAGCGCTTTTCCTGCTTTGTCTAATGTTTTTTTCCATCATACAAGGACATCTTCATTTTCTCTCAAGGAAAATGACTGGCTGTTAGAGACAGTCTGGACAATTTGTGCACACTGTTAGCCAATGTTACATTCAAGTGCATTACCATAACCCTTGCTCTCCATTCCCTTCTTCAAAAAAAAGAGGGGAAGGGGGAGACGCCACTTCACGTGTTGCATCTTGCAAACTATTCAGGGACAGAACCAGGTCTCCTCTCATGCAACTGCACATTATCCCACGCAGTTGAGCTCTCATCTTGATAAGGATCCTCCAGATGACAGAGACACAGGCTTTCAAATATAAATACCTGACTCTGATAGGGCATGCAGATAATTACATCATTTCGCACAGAAGCCTCAACATTATACACTGAAGTTTGGGCACACAGGAAAATTGCAGTCAGCTTATAATACCACTTAAACAGGGTTTCGTTCTTGACACAGAAATAGTTACTTTCATGTTTCCAAGGAACAGATGTTATCACATGGTTTGATAACCTACTTTCACATTCTTTGTTTATAGTTATTCACTCAGTTTCATTTATTAAAGTTAGTGGATCCGTGCCATGAAACCTCAGTTTTATTGTCTCTGGTTTAGGTGATGTTATGGTAATCATCCCGGCTAAAGCTTGGCTGTAACAAGAGGGCTCAACTGAAAGGCATGATTAAAAGCCAAATTATTATTTATGAACTAAATCCTAAAGCACCTAGACTAAACACCTGCAGGATTCAGTAGGTACTGTTAAAGGAGGAAATACATTTCCATCTTCAAGCAACTGTTTTGTTTTAACCCAAGCCTTCAGAGAGAACAAATACTTGCAATGGGAGGTAATAACTTTTACTAGACAAACAGATATAGCTCTGGGAAAGCAGACAAGCATTTAGCATTAAGGCCATCTATAGGTCTCAAAAGTTTGGTGTTTTTTTCTCCAAACAGATCATTTGGTCTAAGCAAATTAAATCTTTCCTTATAAAATTGCTTCTCTCTTATCTTTAGCCAATACAGTTATGAACTGTATAACCACCTTGCAAGATTTTAAAAAGGTTGTTTCTAAAACAGCAAATGCTTCTCACATAATGTCACTATATAGATAGATCAGAGAACAGTCAAAGACTTTCAATTTTTTCATATTATGGATTCTTTGCAAAAGTAGATGATAACTGCAAGCACGTTATGTTTGAGATTAAAGGAAGCAATTCCAGAATAACCAGCTAAATGAGGGATTGCACACAGTTATTCAGTAAAGCAAAAATTATTCACACCGATTGATCTCTTTGGTTGATCTGCAGTTTCCCGTGAAAACCCTTAGAAAAGCACTTATCATAAAAGGAAAGAAGAAAGAAAATGAGAGAATGGAAACACAAGTGGCACAGTGTTGTATAACACAAATGCAATACAGGCACAATTTCTGCAATAATGCTTAGCACTTAGTGGAAAAATTTTTGCTGACAATATCCACAGGGACACACAGAAACACCTTGAAATTGAGATTCTGCACTTCCAGCTGCAGCAGTGCCAGCGTTCATGGCTGCAGCACTGGCAGCTGGAGGAGACACTAGGCTGCCAGGCAGTGCAGCACATTACATTCATTTTCTTCTACTCCCACTCACTCCACATTCTTCTCACTTGACTGTGCTTCCCTTTGCCCCATTTATTGCTTCACAACTCCTGCGGAACTGCCCCCAAAGCCTAAAATAGTCCCTTCATTTTTCCCTCCTCTTCATTTCCAGTTTCTTTCAACCCTTTCCCTCCTCTCCAGAAGTCTTTCCACACACAGCCTAACTTTTTCTAGATCATTTTGTGGTTTTGCACTGTTAAAACTATTTTAAACAGCAAACATTGTGGGGCAGGAAATGTGTTACCACGTCTGAAATACTGTGTCAGTGATGACAGCATGTGCACACACACAAAAGCGCCACCTTCACCAAAACTGATTTCTAACATTGGTGAGAGCACCTATATGCAAGCTAAAGAAATAGAAAACTCATTTAGCTGCTTTTCCAAGTAAGCCAAAGGACACCACACAATGAAATTGCTTTGAAAAATACATTAAATATACTCAGCTAAAATTAGCTCTATTTGGTTAAAGAACAAAGAAAACTAAGCCCAACACGAAGTTAACACATTTTCTTTCAGTTCACGTGCCTAAACTTTGGGGCAACAGAAGGAAAATAAAGTAAACATCAATTGAGTAAGGCACTGTAATTGAAAACTGTAATGTTGCTGCAAATACACACTTTATAGAGAGTCAAAATTGCTCACTGCTACAATACTGTCTTAAGTTTGACACATTTAGCTGTGCTGATTGTTCACAGTACATAAAAAGATTTCAAAGTACAGACTTTAAAACTCCTTTGAGATCTAGATTAGAATAAAAGTGTGTGTGCTGTAATATAGGTGTGTTACATTACATTTAGTGACGTGACTGCCATAATATGGGTATAATACAACATTGTAGGACCCACGGAGACAATCACAGATATTTAAAACTTTTGTAGAAAATAAGCACACACATAAACTTATCAGGAAGATACACTTGAAATGTCCCAGTAATCAAATACAATCCTTGCACAACTAAACTCACTGGACTGTAATTCTCTAAGAACGGGCTAGCAGCTGACATGAGAACTTGTAAAGAAAGGAGCCCTGAAATACAAACATCCATAATTTGTATTAAGCATTTCCTTATAAGGACTATAAAGCTTTCATAAAGTAGTATGATTAAGAAGAATTAAGGTAATTCTTCTCAATTACAGGCAGAGAAAAAAAGACTCTCAGTGCATGTCATGCACTTTAACATACTTTGAAAAAGCAATCCTTGACTGGTATCCACAGCAGTCACCAATAGCTTTTGGATTCATGCCTCCACTATCTCAAACCAGATTGAGAGATTATGATGGCTCAATTTCACTTCCATTCTTAAAGCAGTGCTTCAGAAAGGGAGGGTAAAAATAATGGAAAACTGTCATTTTCTATTCTATTCTGTTAGCATGTGTCAATGTGTATTTACATGTAGAAAATGCAAAATTCATGTGTGGGAAGTGTATATCCTCTTTTTTTTTATAATATAAGGGAAGCTCAAAGCTGACAATCAGAGGTTAATTCAACATCTCAGAAAGGCATTTAGAAACCTGTCCTTTAAGATACTATTAAATGAAACATATTCTCCTCATTTTCCTCTTCCCAAAGTAAAAATGCTTATGTGATATTTGTCCTTTAGATCAAACTCTGCAGTTAGCAAGATTTTTAAAAAATCTTGCAAATCTTTTTCTCTTGAACTTGGAAGTGACCTGTTAGCATTCTGATCAAAACTTGCAATGTTTAGTAAAGCAACTAAAAATTGCACACATCCAAACCCAAAATTTGTACTAAAAGTAAAAATAAGAAGAACACTTTTCATTAAACAGCAGTTAACTCTCAAACACCAGCAAGCTCTGGGAGCTGTGCTCTGCACTGAAAATTTGGGACAGGGGAAGCAAAAAAACCCAAATTTAGAAAGGAGAGGGACAGTGACAGCAGCTTTGAAGAAGTGCTCAGGCAGTTCTGGGCATCTGGCTGCACCATTTTTAGGAATTGTGTGACAGGCAGCTTTACTGCCTAAATGCAGAAGTGCAAATTTTGGCACCCACTGTATCAATTTTGTGCTTGTCTTAGTGGCAAGTATTTTAATCACAAGTTCTTTTCTTATCTAGAGAACAATACATCATGTTCTCATGTTACTTCAGCAGCAACAAGTGATCATCAGGGTCTACAGTAACTAAAACACTGCATCATTTTGTATCTCCCACCCCCAGTCACCAAAGAGATACTCCTGCATGGAGTAAACTAAATTGCTGCCTGGACGGTCTGCATTACCCAGCTCACAACAACAGTAATTTCATTTTGGTCAGAAAAATGGGTGAGACATTGCAGCAGATGTGGCTTGAATAAAAACAATAATAAGGACAACAATAATGAAAAAAAAGAATCCATCTTTCAAAATCTCAAAAATTTCACATGTGTCTAGGGTAATTCTTCAGGGTACAAAATACAGCAGAACTGCAGTGGAGCAAGATCTTGCTTTCTACTTGCCAAAAGCCTAATCAGCTTATCTATACTGATGCTTTAATGATTTAGACTTTAACTCACACAGTATTTTCCTTTCAGTGCTAGGACAGTAACTACACAAATCTATCAATGTATTATAACTCTCCTCAAATATGGAGAGTCAAAGTTAAAATAAGTTTTTAGATATTAGAGGAAATGTAGGTAACACATTGTGTTCTACAGTTAGCAATTCATTAAAAATAAACCACACACTAATTATGTTATTAAAATAAAGCAAAAAATTTAGTTAAGTCAGAATAAGAACAAACACAGCTGTGTCATATAATGGTGCAAGATCATTTAGTCTAGGCATAAAGAAGAATCTATTCTCAGGATTCAGACAAGCATTTGAATATTCTTGCAGAAAAGATTACTTCTCAGTTTCACAGTCATGTCAAAATAATGTGAAAATACAATCACAAGTGCATCAATTAAACCCTTGATACTCAAAATACTGACTCACAGTTTTACACTGCAGCTACTACAATTCAGACCATTAATGTAACTTTAACACATATCAAGACTTCAGGATGAAAATCCTTTTGACATGTTTATTAACAGTCAAATTTACACTTGGAAACCTAAGACATGTTAAATGCATTTTCCCTCCAAACTGCCAAAAGCCAACTGATTCCGTTATGGACTAATCACTTAGAAGGGAGGAAGAATGGAGTTTCCAGACCAAAAATTGACCATTTGTGTCAATTTTCAAGAGTAGCATCAAATAAGAGATTTCATTTTTTTCTTTTTATTTTACTATCAACAGAAGTCCTTCAAAACTGCATCACTACAGCCAAGTGGAAGTAGTATTGCTCCTGGAATGCAGTTATTGAAGGAACGGAAAGCTTACCCTATGTAAAATAGCCAAACTGTACAATTACATTTACACTACCTAACAAGACAACCACTTCTTAAGGAGAAAGCTATTAAGAAATTGAAAATTGAATTTAACAAGTCACCCACACTCTCTAACACCACAGTGAAATAAAGAAATGTATATGCACTACATCCTACACACAAGCAATTACATTTGTTTGTTTATATTTAAATAAGCCTGACATTTTCCATTCAGAAAATTTCCATTTAGGAAATGCCACATACTTTTGTCCCCAGTTTTAGGATTTTCTTTGTGTACTTCTATGTACCTAATATTAACTTGTTTGCTTCTTCTGCCTAATAAGTAGTCTGGCTATAAAGAGGTTCCTTAATTCACTCCACTTTTTGCAGAATAGAAATTTCAGTTATCTTCACTTACTTCTTCTATGTAAGGCTGCAATAATTCAAGATAAATTTTACTAAACAGAAAAGGAAAATATATCAAAAGCAGATGCATGCACCTACATACCCACTTCTCCCTGCCCCAAAACTGAACTCCACATCCCTTCACAACCCACTACACATGGATACATCCTTTAGAAATTGGTTCCAAATATATAAAAAAAAATATTTGCAGGACTTTCATAACAGGTATCTTTACATCTAAAGGATTACAGGAACATACTGCACAAAAATAGGGAGCAAAAGCAGCAATGCTTTCTTACAGTCAAAATCTCAAAACTTAAGGTCAGTATCATAATTAGTTCTGCGTTTTCAAGTTATACTATACTGATAGACTAGAATTTGGACAGTGTTAAAGCAATACCTTATTCATGTCCTAGCAAGTATAGTGGTCCAGGAAAAATAGGCAGAGATGACAAAAGCTCCTCTATTTCATTTGACAGCCATTCAAAAAGCACTGTGCAGGGAGGGGATTCAGAATGAATATAAATCAGGTTTGCTATGATAGCAACACCACTGGATTTATGCTGATGGGTTTTCTAGCTCTTATACTACTACCACATATCATGGCCAAGACTCTGAAGACCAAGTGCACAAATGTGGCTTCCCTATGGATACACCCCTGGCACAAAGCAGCACAGAGGATGTCTAAAGTAGTTTGACAGACAACACATAAAACCACATTGGTGAATACAGAGGAAATAATTTCAATAATTTTCTGTAGATGGAAACCACCAGCATAAGACTTCACTTGTGACTGATGAAATAAAATTATACCAGAAGATTTCCAGGGAGAGAATACAGCCCAGAATTACAAAAAGAAAAAAAAAAGCTCTTGGGAGAAATCTGGGGAATTCCCTGCTTCAGATACAAAGAGGAAACAATAGCTGCAATAGAAAGCCAAGGATCTACTTTAAAAAGCAGATGATGTTTATGAAGTGCTGCCTGAACTGGTGAACCTTCACAATAAAATGTCATCATCTAGTGGTGTGGTGTAAGTGCAGGACTGAGTCAGAAAGCCTGACGTTAAAGACTCAGTTTAGCATCTCCTGTGGTTTGGGGACATGTTCTTTAAACAAAATTTTCACAAGTGATTCTCAACTGTATCTGGTAACTCTGTTCTGAAATATATTTTGCACAGGTGCTAGACACCAACTCCCATGTAAAAACACTGAGCACTGTTAGCATTTAGGGGTGAGGGAAGCAGAACTGCAAAGCATTTATATTTAAAATCAGTAAGCACACATTCAAATTTAAAGGACCTTTGAAAGTCCTCCCTTAACTTGTTACCTCTTCAAAACAGCAGACTGGTAATCATTTGGATAACTTCAGGGAGATGACAATTAAAAGAAAACATTAAAAATGTTCTATGCATGCAAATACATAAGATTATCTTCAGCTATAAAAGCTCAGACTCAGGCTCCAAGAGGAGTTTTGATGGCATTTAGACATCTAAGTCCAAGAGGTCAGTCCTTTTGGACATAACCAGATGCATTGCAACTTTGCAGACTCGTGGTTTATGTCACATATAAACCTGTGAGTACAAAGCTGGTACTTCTGTACCTAAGCCTGTTCAGGGGCTTGATTCAGTAGCTGTGAGTTTATGCTCTGCAGGGATTTCCACTCACAGCATGCTGTACATGCATTGCTGGCATTGGAAAGCACACCCACAAGAGTAAACACTCCAGCTCTTCCATAACACTCCAGGCATTTCAGCCTAAGCAATGGAGAAGCCCCAACTCTCACAGGACAATCTCTATATTAAGAGAATTTAAATCCCTTCCTCTCAGTAAAATTCTCAACCCACCAAACAGAGCAACAAGGAGGTAATTTTTACCCCTCCCTTGAAGGCTGTGTCACTGCAGAAAAAAACCCCCACAAGAGTCAAAGGATCTCAAAGAGCTTCAGTCCCTGCTCCACATCAAACAGGCATTAGATAAAGTGCAGGAACACCAGGGAGCTTAAGTGTTCCTTGGTCAGAAAGACAGTAGCTGGGAATCCTGGTATTTAGCACTTAAGCTCATCTGTTTATTGTATATAGAACACAGGCATCTAAATTGAAGTTTAATGGCTATTTTGCAGGCCAGGACTAAGATTCCTATAGCTCTGGCATGATGATGGGCTGCACCACAGAAATCAGCCCATTTTCTGCATCTGCCTCCAAATATGCTGCAGTGTTTTTTGGAAATCCATACAACTCCCAAATCTCCCAAAGCCAATGCTGATCACAGCAAAAACGTGACAATTCAGTCCTCTGGAGCTGCCTAACCAGGTTTCAATTACCACAGTTTGGAATTTTACAGTGACACTGCACGATCAAGCACAATTTAATTGTATTTTCATTTGTTAGTTAGATGAGCTCCTGTCCACTTCTCTACTTCCTCAATTCAGACAGTGCAGAAATTAAAGCTGTGAAGACAACACTGGATTTTGCAATGCCTTCAGGACTTCAAAAAAATACTTCAAATACATCAAAGTGGTCAGATAAGTTAGTACTCAATAGGAAGTTGTTTCTCGAAAGGAAATTGCAAATTTCAGTCAAAGGGGAAGATGGGGAGCTAGAATTAACTAACTGTTCCAAAAACTTCGGAAAGCAGGAAGGGCTTGTGAAGGTTGCATAAAGAAATTGCATGCAACCACATAAACAAGCTCAGTTGAGGACTATATAAGTATCTTAAGAATATGTCTCCAAGCAAAAAAAAAAACCCAAAAGAACAAAAAAACACTCAGAACTTTCTAGCATTATCTAGTTTCCACTGAAGATCAGGGATTATTTCATATTCAGACACCAACAAAGCAACTGGTATTCTTATTTGGCCAGTTAATCTGTTCAGCTTGACCTATGCTTGTACCCAGTGTCCACATTGTGGGCGGCTGGCCACAAGCACAGTCAGAGCAGTGAGCCGGATGGGTTTTTAATCTGTCCTTTGTAGCCATTCTCACATCTTTCCTCTGCAGCTTGTAATGCAGCTAGGGAGAAGGGCATCCTTGTAGAGTCATTTAGTAAAAGAGATAACACTGGCACACTGAGCAAAGACTATGTTCTCTACCTGCTCAGCAAAAGACACATTGCTCTTTTTGCCACAAAACACCCACTTCAGGCTGCAACTCTACATATATACAGTACTGGCAGAAGCTTTCCATTTACCTTGTTACTGTACCTGAATGTAATTGGGAATGTGCCCAGTTCACAGACAGTTTTGCTGTAATACTGTGATAGTATGGGCTTGGCACAATTACATCACACACATTATCTTGGCAGCAGGCAGCAGCAGCTCCACCAACTGAGCTCAAGGCCAAGCCATCAACAGTTGTGCTGAATGAGTTGTCTGCACATTTTTACAAAGGCTCTCCCATTTCTTGTGTTTACTTTAATTTGTTGCCCTTATCTTAGTGTTGTACCAACATCCCAATGCAATATTCATGTATACCCAGTGAGCTGTGAGAAAACATGCAGTAAGAGGCAACGAACTCTAGCCTTGTCATGATCCCTTTTGCAAACATGATGCTCAGAATTTTTCACTCATGGTGAAGTAAAACAGACCCTGCACAATTAAGACTGAGAACTCTGCCAGGTGCATGTGTGTGTCTTGGAGCCACAGGTCTGCTCACTTCTGAACTCTGGGCCTTTCCATGTGAGATCACAGCACGACCCTAAGTTCTTTTTAACATTCTTAAATATCATTCTCAGCAATTTTCAAGCCTTCTTCCAACAGAATGTAACATTTTAGCCTGAAACTAGTTTATGTTAGTTTCAGAAATAACAACAAAAATAAAATGTGTACCACCTTTTACAATCCATGTATCTGTCTGCATTTGACAGAATTGCCTTTCTGGTGGCATCCCTTCATCATGTGGCATCTGCCCCTCTCTGTTCTCCTCTATTCTTCCCCTTTACATAAAAAAACCCAACAAACAAAACCATATTGGGCAAAACATGAAACACAACTGAAGTAAATATTGAAAGCAACTGTATTGCAGCTAGAGCAAAATATTTCTTTTAAAAATGGATGCTAGTATAATTAAGGTCTGCAAGAAACAGCACTTGTTGGGCTTTATTAAAGTCACAGAATTAACACTAGAGATGGAATGTGTGAATGAAAAAACAGTTAGTGGTGGCAGTACATTTTCTTATGTAAAGGATGAATTCCAAAATGCCAGAAATTAGAAACCTACACTTAGCTTGCGCAAAGTAGAACACTCAGCAGCCCTGCTGCATCTTTGAAGAGCTGTGAGGACGACACCTCACTTGTTGTTCAGACAGAGAGGCTTTCTGGAAGCCATGCCTCTGAACTGTGCATTGAACCACTTGCTTTCCACACCCATCAGTGCTTCAGGAGCCCAGAGAGACTAAAAGCTTCTCCCCACACCATCAGAGCCACATTCTCCTCCAAGCACAATACAACAGTAGAAGAAATCCACTGAATGCTGGCAAAATGATCAGAGGCAGTAAGAAGAGACATACAATAGTGCATGAATTCACAGATTCAGAATGAGAAAAAGGAATTTTCTGTAACATGTATCTCTTCCCTGTCCTCACCACCACTCCCAAAAGTACATCACATAGCCATGTACACTCCTGCACAGTGGCTTTAATATGCTGAGTGATTAAAGGTGACGATGATGACTGTGAGCCATACCATGCATCTTTAGAGGGTTTTCAGTTCAACACTGAGGGGCCAAATGGGGCTACTGTGTATCTAAAATAGTTTAGTCTGATTAAAGGTGTAATTATATAGTTAGTCATAATAGCTGCCATACTTTAAAAGAAACCCACCTCTCCTTCAGGGGAAGGGAAGGAAATTATGCTACTTTATTCATTCAAACACACTCTCAGTTAAATTCAAATACAGCATGTGGACTAGATAAATACAGTGACACACAGCCACAAACACTTAGTAATCCAAGATAGAACAAGGAGATGAATCTCAACTTATAATCTTCGCAAAGGGAAACTAAATCTTATGATTAAGAGTTCTGTCATATCTGTGCAAGTATCAGTGGAGGCTGCGTGTTTTCTTCTCAGCTGTCATAAGAAATTCATGCTGGTTTTAGGGCCTAAATATGAGCAAAGACATTGTAAACACAGGGTCTGACACAGAGCTTAAGAGATTTATGTGTTTGTACAGTTAGCACTTAGCTTCTATGGATATCCACACAGCAGATTTGCTCCATTATTGTTACTTTCAGCAAATCATCATTGCAGGTTTGTAGGAATAATGACCTTTGATAGAAGGGGCTTCCCTTGGCTTAGGTCACCTTTCTCAGAGAACTAGGTGATCTCAAACAGCCTCTACTATTCTAGTGTAAGACAGGGTGGGGGAAGGTGATTTCTGTATGTAGTTATACCTTTTGAACGAACGCTTCTGGTTACACAGGAGAGAGGATGAAAAAGAAATGCACAATAGATAAGCTTTGGTTTTTCACCATATTTTTTTACTGATGCTCCAAGTCCACATTTAACACCACTGAAGCCATTTAGAGAACCTTGCCCAGCAACTACTGCCTTGAGACCCTCCATGAGATTCAATTTCCCAAGGAGACAGCACAACCCAGACCTAGTTCACTTGGACACAAAGGAGGGAAGGCACAGTCTACAAAACATTCTAATCCACAGAAGTCCCAGCCGCCAAATTAAATGACAGAACCAGGCTGTAAAATAAATACATGTCCCATTTCAAGGGAAAAATACAGGGCAAGGGTGAGAGATACAGGAAAACAAATTTGTCATTCTTGCCAATAAAGTTTCCAGCTATACACATGGACACTTGAACATTCTCTGAAAAATCTTCCTCTGCACTAAAATACTTACAGCATTTGGTGTGCGCTGAACAAATGTATTGAGTTTCACTGTTTAACCTTCCTCCTCTCCCTCACTTTTATTTATTCAGCACTGGTGTTAGAATTTTGAAATATTGTGTATTTCAACAACTGAATATACATTCCCCACACTAATAATTTGATGAAAGAGAAGGCTGACCAGGACCCAGCTGAGGCATCACATTCCACATAATTTGTTAAATAACACAAAGATAAATCATCTTTATATGTGCACAGTTTTTAATCAGCATCCTTTGCCTAGCACAGCTCAGCGGTCAAGTTCCAGGAACAATTTTGAGTCCTGTCATCTCATTTTTTTCCAAGCATTGTCTCAAATGATCCTGTAGTTTCATCACTGCACCTCCCTTGAGATAGATTTCCGTATCTTTTACATGCTATCTGGTATTCTTCAAGTTTTTACACACTTGATAAGGGAGCAGAAAAGACAATTGAAAATATACAATAAAACATTATCTTGGATCAACAGAACTATACAAGAAAAAAAGCCAACAGACTAAGACACACTTAAAGCAATAAAATTACAAAACACCACATACAACAGTTTTATGGGAAAGTAGGATGAGAAAATATTCTTTTCCAGATTTCACACCATTTTCTTCCACCCCCCCCCACCCCCCAACTGGGTGAGGTAGGAAGCAAGAGAGTTTCTTGTTCTTTTTAATTTTGCCCTGAAACATACTTTAAGTAATTGCAAGTGAGTGACACCTAGTGATGAACACAAATCTGATCATCCTCCACTCTCCCACACAGAGAAGATAAGCCAGCAAGCACCAACAGGTAACTCAGGAGTGGGTGTTTCAGGAGTGGGTGTTGAATCATGGGAACCTGACACTACTATGTTTCTCTCCCTTAAAAGCCAAATATCAAGTGAGCCAAGACCTAGAAACTTGGTGCACAGCTAAAAAGAATAAAAATAAAATGGCTAATCTGTCCAAACAAGAGATGGTGAAAACAGATCTAAATCATGACCTGCAAATTCACTTCTCTATTCTCTTTAAAACCAATCAGCTCTCTCTGGAAACCAAGTTTTCCCAGAGACCTCATTCTTAATTAAAAGTATATATCCCACAAGCAAACAGGAAGAATGGGTTTCTCATTAAATACTAAAATATCAACAGCTGTCTTAGAGACCAGTTAGCGATGTCTCTGGTGTTACAAATGCTGTCCTGTTGTAAGGATGTTAGAAGCTTGTCAAAGACTCTTATTTTGCCAGTAGTTCCAAAATTATTGCTCACAGAGCAGTTACTGGAAGTGAAGGGGAGGGGATCTAGTGTGATTTCTGGTAGGGTTACAGGAAGGAAAAGTATGCTGCTATGCAAAGTAGCAACAACAGTCCCCCGAAAGGGAAGCTGGAATAAAGAGACTGAGAAAACTGGTCTGATTTTTTAACACCACAACATGGGATAATCCTGTGCATGGGAAGCTCACCCCGACCAAGAGATTTCTTTGCTTAAT
Source organism: Melospiza melodia melodia (assembly GCF_035770615.1). Taxonomy (NCBI): domain Eukaryota; kingdom Metazoa; phylum Chordata; class Aves; order Passeriformes; family Passerellidae; genus Melospiza; species Melospiza melodia. Next base: position 131,588,331 of record NC_086194.1, on the reverse strand, counting down.
GCATTTTTAAGAGCAGTCCAAAGTTCCAGAGCTGAGAGTAAAATATGAAATCCTGTGGGAAAGGGAAGTGATTAATCTAGCATAACCATTGCCGCTTTTACACACTGCACCATTTCATCTACTTCTGTCATGAACAGGATTGTCACTGGAAACTCAGGAGTAGCTCCTGCTTTAAAGACACAAAGTCTTTACATCATGATTAAAAGCCATCCAAGGACAAGAGTAAAAAAAAAAAACAGAAAAGAAATCAAAAATCAGTGGGCAGAGGAACACATGCTCCAGCTTGCAGACCTTGTTCTGCTCAGTAAACCCATGGCCATCTCCTTTTCTCTCCTCACAGATTCATGCGAGGTCAAGCTATTTTTTATTTTTTTTTGGTTAATCCTTCTGCAAACATGACGGAAAATCCAAAAGCCTGTCAAACTTAAAGCCATGAAATCTCAGGCTCTCTGGAAAACTAACGCAAGAGAGCCATCTACCATGCGAAGGCAGGACTGTCGGGGCTGGCGCAGCAAGGGCTGCCGCTGAAACTTATTTGAATGAACTTGACCCAGGTTGGCGGGTGGCCAGCGCCCGACGTCACCCCGTGACTTAACAGAACACAGTGTTCTTGGCACCCGCACAAGTATGTGTTGAAATCCATGCCGGAGAGGGAGAGAGAGAAAAAAAATAAAAAAAGTCAGTGCATGTTTCAAATTAATAAAGGAAAATGGTAATGAAAAGGTAATAAAACGCAAAGGCAGCGTTCGATCTTTTTAATTGTATCTGCTGCATTTTGCATGATTTATTAGTTTATTTATTCCTGGTGCTCCCTTCTGTACCAGAGGCTCGGCACGCGGGTAGTTCTCCCCAGGACGAGCCCTTCCCTGTCCAAATCCCGTCCCACGCGCTCTCCCTCTCACCTCTATCTGTGCCCTACCTGGAAAATTCCAGTGCAGCACTCAGCCAGGCAGCGAGGGCAGACAGCGGCTGCGCTGCCAGGGCTGCCCCTGACTCACCCTCTCACCCAGCCCTCACCAGAGGCAGCACAGCCGGCACCCCAAGCCTATAGGGGATGATCGGTGACACAATTATGCCACTCACCAATGGATTGTGCTAACACCTTGTCACGAGATGACAAGCACACAAGTAGAAGGAGGACAGGCAAAATAAACTTAAGGAACCATGAACTCTATGTGCTTCCTCCACACACCATATTGTTATTACTTCCCTTTTCTGCATTTCCTCCCTCCCAGACTACCCCTCCTTCTCTCCAAAGCCAGGCCTCAAATTCTTTTCCTTCTTCTTGCTGGTCACCTCTTATCTCACTGACGCCCTGGTCTCCTCTTCAGTGACTGATCAAGACATTTGACGCCTGTTGGTGCAGGATCAAAACCACCTCACACACATCTGCTGAGGAGACTCTCCCACAGCCACCTCTTCACCAGCAAACACAGCAGCATCCTGATGGCACAAGCCTCCAGTAATGCTTTACAGCCAGGCCATCACTCATGACAACAGGAGCACGGATCCAGTTTCATCCTCATTTCCTTCTGCACACACATCCTCAGCTTAGCACCCAGTCCATACCATTAGAGGAATGTATAAGGAGATCGCAAGACAAAATTTCTCCCCACCTGGACAGCCCCTGCTGCTTCCACCATTTCAGTGCAAACCTGAAAAGCTGCATCAGTTTATATCTTATCCTGTGTTCCAAAACCCTTCATCCATCAGCTGAGAGACGAAAACATTTCTGTCTAGTTACAGATTCTCTAAAAAGACATGCATCTAGCAGACAATCTACATCTCTGGCCAGTCCTTCCAACACCCTGAGCCTGTGTTGTATGTGAAAGTTGCACTGAGTATTTTTCACCTTGACTATTAAACACTTATAAATATAGAAATAAACCATATGCTAACCAAAGAGATGGGAAAACTTGCATTGGAAGCAATTAGGTCCTTTCTGGAGTCGCTGTTCAGTATCACAGAACAGTGTTTCAAAACACCATCTCTTCCACCCAGAACTCTGCTTATGCCTTTCAAATTAAAACAGCATTAGCTTCAATACTGTAACTGTAGGGAAAAGAACTCTGCTTTAACTCCCCAAGGGTGAAAAAAAATTCATAAAGACCTCAAGCGTTTATGTTTTGTGCATATAATTTCCTGATGCTCAAAATGCCATTTTCTGAGTAACTGCATCCTAAAATAAAAAGTCTAGAGAGATTTAAAAAAATTCTTACAGCATTTTCTTTAGCCTTACTGTGGAATAAATATATCAAGAGCACATTCACATGTGAATAAACCACAAATCCTAATCAGGACAAAGCAGAGAAGGAAAGAAGAATGAGTTACTTAAAAGCTCCCTATAAAAAAACATACAATCTTTTGACATAACCACATATAAGTGAAGATTTTCACAGAGCAAAAGAAAAAAGAGCAGACTCAGTTTCTAATGTTGTCTTTTTATGGTCAGACTCCAGATCCAAAAAGGCACAAGTAGCAGAGAAAGTGAATTCAGAGTTTGGCAAGTTACAGGAAGAAACAGCATTCAAGTAAGAAATACTGTGATTGCTGATGACAAAAAGGACAGGGAATTCAAGCGACACACACATTTCCAGTGATATGCCTTGACTTGATAGTTATCTTTAAGAATCCTCATGGAAGGAAAGTTCATATTTATCTAACAAAGATGTGCTGGCACTGTACATTTCTAATGTCAGAGCAGCTGCCTGTCCGTTCCCCTCCAAACACTCCTAGAGCAGAGATGGGGGGGAAGATTGTCACAGAAGAGGGAAGCTCTTTGGTAGTCTCATGTTTACAAAGGAGTTGACTGGGTTGTCAAGGAGGAAAAAGCCCTGCAGCAATCCTCATACTACATGCTTTGAATACACACAATTAAATTTGTCACAAAATTACGGATGAGTCTTCCGCGAAACTTTGAAAGCCTGCCCCAGTACCCTCGCCTCTCTCCTAATTGGGTTTGGCAAGGAGCATCAAGATACTGTTAAGTCTGAAAGTTTGCTCGAGAACCAGATCCACAGGTTAGAGAAGTTTTCTCGAGCCACTCCCAGCTAGCTAGTGGGCAAACCACAGAGAGACTGCCAGAGCCTCCAAGGAGGGCAAAGTTGAGGGCAGGATATGACACACTTACCGCAATCATGCAGGCTACTCGTCTTCCTAACACCCAGTGTGGTTTATAGCCTCCAAGCAAATGAACAGTTCGCTCAAAAAGGGTGAGATTCAATTTTTTATTGTATTATTAAAGTGTGTATTCACTAAAATCGTTTGTTCTTACACCCTTCAAGTCTGTGAATGGGATCTGAAAATAAAATTAGCTGGGATCTCTAACAATTAAAAGATAAAGCAACAAGTCCTCATGTTTTGTAGCTGACCACAAAAGACAGCAAGGCCATCCATTGCCCCTCTCTCTCCCTTACACCACCTCATCTCTCTGGAACATGAAGTTCTGTCATATTTCCATGTGCAGTTTAGGGAATCTCAAGTGATTGCACGCAATGAGCTGCACCAGGACCAAAATCAGAGTAACACTTCCCCTGACTTTGGTATATACCGCTTGAATTAAAACTTTCAACTGAAGCATGTTATGTTTTTATTTAACATATGAAAAAAAACCCCTCATCTAGTTTAATGGTAAAATCCCATTTTCAGAGCACAGCTGAATCCTGAGCCATCTCTAACCATGTTCAACAATGTACATATGGAAAGCAACCACAACAGCACACAACTACAGCTAGTTACGTACCCACCAGGTAGGAGAAAAATGCAGGCAAGATGGATACTTTAATTTTCTTAAATACAACACTGTCACTTTGAAGTGACAACTATCAGATGCGTCATCCTCCTTAAAAACAAGTGTAAGCAAGACTCAGTGAAAAAGCACAGAAATATCATGTAGTTCCGTTAGTGTGCCAAGTTACTAATTTGACAGTTGGGTCATTTGCTAATAAAGCGAAGAGCACTTACTGTCTGTAATGTTGCAGAACCCGACAATCTAACACACTTGCCTACTTTCTCCTCGCCCCTTTTTAAACATAGTTAAAATACCCATTTGGAGGGTCAGAGAAAAGAATCTAGGACATATGCATAACAAGAGTGAGTTAAGTGCAGAAGCAACACAAAAACATTACTTCAGAGCAGCAGGAAGCGTGGTAGCACATGACAGATGCAATCAAATCCATAGGTGAGTAAACCCAGGACAATGCCACAATTAGTCTGGTGTTGCATTTCAGCTTCTGCAACATTTAAACTAAAGAAGCATTTTATTTCTATTGTTTTTTTATGACACCCAATCTGTCCTCACAACACTTTGGTTTGGGAATGACTTATTACCAGATGAAATGCACAGAAAATGAGTGAAAGGAAAAAATGTCAAGCTACCTACAGGGCAACACAACAGGATTTATGTCATCTGTGGTTACAATAAATACAGACTGAGGCAAACAAATTGCACCTGACTATGTATACAAAACTCAAGACCTTTCAATTTATTAAATAGAAGTTATTACTGTTTGCAGGAAAGAAGGTGGTGCTCCTTGCCAGCTACATATGGCAACATATTCCTAGATGCTTGTTTTTATTTTCACCAATTACAGCTTAGGGTTAATGTGTGTGTTTTCTTTTTCAAAAGCTAATGCAGGTTGAGGTATGTTTCTAAAAACAAACATACACACCTGTAGTAGTGACCACATTTTAACCACAGAAACAAAGTGATACAACCCATCAGGCTTCTGGATTCTACAGTTTCACAATGTTAAAACAGATTTGTACTCGCATCTTACTTAAGTAAAATGTCAAATTGGTGTCTTCAGTCTTAATTTCATCCTTATGCACTGCTAATTCTCTATGTCCATAATTATCACCTTCTTCACCTTAATCTTATGTTCTGCTTCATTATGGACTAGTTTGCCTTAGTTTGTCCTCTGTGTAGTCTTTCAGAGTTTTAGCAAGTATTGATTTTCCACAGAACAGTTTCTTCTCTTTCCAACACTACATAGTTAAGCTCATAAAACCAAACAAAAGAATTCCTTTGTAACTTTTTCCAGCATTGTTTGTTTAGATTTCTATGCATGCAATTAGTCTAGTTTCACGTAGCAGAAATTAAAACACTGTTCTTGCTAGAAACTGCAGAGCCTGGGACTAATGCCTGCCAGAGACTGAGGCACCAGGTACAAAGCTTCAGTTTCACTAAACAGAAACAACAAATCAGATTTGCTGCTCATTTTAGATGCAAGCACCAAACCAGGGCTTCCTTTTGCTTTAATCCCATCAACACTGGCATTATGCCACATAAGATAACATGTTAACAAGGCTCTGGAAGCTGAGGACTTAAACACACAATAAAGCAGCAATTAAAAAATTGTGGAGATGAAGGAATAACCAAATGAGAACAGCAAGAACAAGTCAGGCCAGAGACTTGTTGAACTCAGCATCCTATCTGGGACAGTGGCCCATGTGAGGTGCAAAAAGCAAAGAAACACAAAGCAAGTGAATGCTTCTTCCCTGGTACACTCCTGAGGAGTAAGGTGACCTGCAACTCTAGAACTTCCCAAGGGAGCATAAACTGAATTACTAGGTGATCAGAATTTTCTCCAGAAAAAAAAAAATCCAATCACTTTTAAACCAAACTCTGCAGAATTCTGATAATATTGTAGAATTTCTTATATTCTAATTAATGTTTTTAGTGTCAAAGAAAGTCACTGGAAGGGACCACATGTAGGTCACCAGTCACAGATTTCTGATTAAGTCATGGTGGTTTATTATTGCTACAACATCTAAAGAAGTCTCAGAAAAGATATGAGTTATTATGGTTATGCTGAGAACTGTACTAAAATGAAATGCCACTAAAAGAAGTGGCAACCTCTGTTCAATGAATTTGTGGCAGATAATGAGGCTAAGCAATGAAGTGCATTTTTAAAGAGTCACAGTGGTGATCAAAAAAAATACATTGAAAGATATTTTTCTTGCAGTTCAACCTTACAATACTACGAACACTTGGGGATCTCCTTCAGAACATTTCATTCATTCATTCCAGTTCATTCCAGATCTGGAAAACACAAGCATCTCTCTTCTTTTCAAAAACAGAGCTAGTGCTGCTAATAAGCAGATGGAGAATTTTTTACAATTACTGGCTGCAAGTCTTATAAAAATTAAATCCATTTGCTGTTCTTCCACTTAAAATGCATGGTAACAAAGCAACAGAAATTAGCATTCAGTGGTCTCTTAAATCATCCCTCCCTGCTCAAAATGCTCAAAATAAACCACCACACATTATATCACCAGCAGTCTTACTTTTTCAGCTCTGTGATGACGACAAGGATCATGACTGTGTCAAAGGCAAATGGCTATTGTCTACATTATTATTTCTGACTGTTCAGAGCATCTGCAGCATGCAAGGCACAGAGCAAACTTCCACCACCACTTTCCAAAACCCTTACAAATTAATTGATGGCAATTAACAGCTGACTTGTATTTGAAAACCCTGCAACTCACATGCAGAGGATGCAAAAAGTTTTGCTTCTTCACCAAATTTTTGAAGTCACAAGCAACTTGTGCATTAAAAGTGCAGAAATGCTCAAAGTAGCTGCAAAGTTTACACACAACAAAAAACTATGCTGGGTACTTTATAATAACATAGTGCAACTACTCCCTATCAAATCTAACTGTCATTCTTGCCTTCAAAAGGTAAGTTGTAACACAAAAGTGTGGCATACAAGCTATGTTCCCTTCTAATCAGATATAAAATCTTGTTCCAGTTTTCCTTTCCATTATATTTCCATTATTTCCTGAATTACGATTTCTTCTACTTACCTCCCAACAAAATGAACTATAATAACAAAAATTTATACTCAGCATCCACAAGGATGATCCACTAAGGAGATATGTGAAATATTTTTCAGTCAGAGTTGTTAAAGTGATGAATCAACTCAGCATCTTCATTATCAACAAGAGTGATTGATACATTCAGGTTTTCTTTCTTTTTTTATCACTGAAGAAACCAAATCATAGATTTTGCCACAGATTTTCTTCTGAGTTCATTAGATTTGAGAAGTCATTAATATGTATGGGTATAATTTATCTAAAATTGTAAAGCCACACAAAAAGAAAAAAAAATTCTCTGCCCTATTCTGATGCCTTCTTAACTACCTTTTTCCTCCACAACTGCTGTGGTTAATGGAAAGTTTTTTCAGGTGCGAAAAGCATCACAGAATCTTGAAATTGTAAATAATGTAAGCCACAAAAATAATGTAAGGATCAAACCTAGCTCTACTGTTTGCATAGGAAAACTAGACTCAAGTGCATATAAAGGCTACCAAGTAGAGGGGAATAATCACCCTCCTGGCATTTGTTTGAGACTTGTTTCATGTAAAAACATTGGTTTTGTTGATGTTTAAACTGACAGTCTTATCTATTGTCTGGCTCATTGCTTTTTAGCCATGAGAACAGCAATTATGTCCTATTTTATTTCCTCATCCTAAATTTGCACCCTTCAAAAAGTCTGCTTAGCCTGATATTTTTTAATCCACCATTCCACCCCCAAGCTATTCAGGAGAAAATCTCTTTATCTTCTTCTCCTCCTCCAGTTACTACAGACTGAGGCTGATGACAGTTTCTTAGTCCAAAGAGATGCTTTGGCCCTTCCTTTTTAAACCAGTAAGCAAACACCATACAAAAACTCTTATATCCTTCCAACGCACCACAAGTATCTCACATTATAAGGATTCATCTGTTGAGTTCCATAAAGGAGGAATAAGTAAGTCAAAGCTACTGTAATGTGTCCTGGTGTACAGCTATAGAATCTGGTTTTACAAACACATATGTAAAACTGTTGCATTGCTGTCCACAATATGAATTCTTCTCTGTACAAGTCTGCAAAGAACTTGTCAAAAGTAAGTGATGCTTTATCTGCAACTGTCACAAATAAAAGGTCTTTTTTCACATTCTGCCTTTAAGATAATACACTATTAGACTAGGGTATTTATTTATTTATTCTTTTGATACAAGTAGGTATACTGTTTTCCCATTGTAGAAATGTTTCATATCCTAGACAAATCACATTATTACCAGAATATACCAGATTCCCAACTTGGCAAGACCAACTTTTTTTTTTTTACTTACATGATGTTTCAATGTACTTCAACAAATGTTTATGTTTAAAAAACCCCAACACAGTGCTTTTCCATTTAGCCATGAAATTAAAGATTTTAATTAAAAAAAAAAAATAAACAAGCCATAAACAAAAAAAGCACAGACTTACCGTTGCACTTCTCCCTCACCTAATCAAGGAAATCAAAGAAACTTAAGTCTGTGACTCTCACTCCAGAGAAGCTGCACTCTTCTCTAGACAAGTCTGGCTAGAGCCATCACCCTCTACAAAATCCATGCTGTCTCAAAAGCTCCTCTCCTTCCCTATGTCTGTACAGAAAGCTTTATTAAAAACATGAGGTAAGCATAAACTAGGCTACGTGAAAGAACACCCTGCAGAAGCCACACAGAGCAGCAGGTGGTAGAGAATACAGCTACAAAGGGCATCCACTGCACTGACCAAGTGGAGACTCATTTGCAACATTGTCTTTTGGTATGTGACTTCTCAATTGCTCTGAAAAGGAGGCACCGAGGGTGGTGATGGTAAAAAGGACAAAAATCATACATGCTGAAAAGCCCACAGCACACAAACATGGGAATAGCTGTAGGGGAGTCTACCAGGGACCATTCTATCCCCCTACTTTTGTCTCCAACTATGATTAATGTCAGATGTTTAGGGAAGAGTTTAAAACAGGACAAGCATGCAGCAGGGCTGCTACAGAAGAGTCTTCCCGATTCCAGTTTGTGGCTACAACTAGAGGCAAGATCTTTGTACTTAATTCTTAACAGATTTGTCTAGTCTTTCTTGAGTTTGTCCAGTTAGTCTTGAACCCATGTAATCTTTCAGCACCTGTGTCATTCTGTGACAAGGAGTTTGGCAGCTCCTATCAACTGGGTGAATGAACTCCATTTTAATGCTGAACCAACCTGCTAGTTTCACTTGATGTGTCCTAACACGAGACAGTGCCCAGTCATTCAGTTATCTGAATGACTTCTTATCTATTTATGAGGCATGGGTTTCTTTCATGCCCTCTCCATAACAATCTCTTTATGTGGTTGAAGATTTCTATTCTCTAGAACATTTTGCTCCTACCAACTTGCTCTGAAGCTTTTTGAGTTCCACTGCACCTTTTTTCTTATCAATGGAAAGACCAAAGCTACTATCCACAAGTACAGTTTGTGTGCAAGCTTAAGGGATTCTTAAAGTTGTGGTGTTTTTAGAAGCCTTTCAGAGGTTTAAAACCCAGAACAAACCTCAACCCTTCTCATACCTGACTATTTAGGTCAGGATGAAGTTGCTCTGCCCATTGTGTCTGCCTTGACAAGCAGACAGCTCTAGTCTGGTTTTCTCACTTAGCTTTAATGTTCCCTTTCCCATGCACAGGGAGGGTGTCAAGGTGTCTGCAAAACAGCAACAAGTTTGCAGCAATCAGTGTTTCTAAAGAGTTGCAACCAGATGAGAGCATTTGGTGGGACAGGACTAAAATGTTCCATTAGGTAAGACAGAACCAGGGAACTGACACCAAACAATGGCCAGGTGAAGGTGAATGGGGACAAGAGAATGAAACAGTGACTGTGCTGAGAAGAGGAGACAGAGTGGGAGGGGAATGGCTGGGACTGAGTCAAAAAGAATGCCACTGTGCTGGGACTGAGCAGTGAATCAACAGCCATGTGCAACAGCTTCTCCATGTGTCCAGGAAGCTGGAATAACAAAGCTTGGCTGAAGTTGTGAGTAGTGGGGAAGATATCACATGAAGTAACAATTTCATAGCCTATTTCCAGAGAGATTGAGGACAAAGATAAAACCGGCAGGTAGTCAAGGTTGTTGCCCTCGTCTGAATGCAAATAATGCTATCCTAAGGAGGATAAAAAGGGATGGAGCAGCTGGCCTATACACAAGAATGTGCTAACAGATTCCTACAGAGCAGGCAAAATCCTCTTTAACATACTTAAACATATTACAGCTATGGAGTTAGAGACCATCTCCACAGAAGGGGTTAACCAGTCACCAGGGTTGTTAGTCTGGAACATGAGTGTCCTGATAACAAAAGCACTGTAAATCTGAACTGTCATCTACAGATGATTCAGACGTTTGTATAGAAACTGCTTATCACAGAACATGACACAGACCCTGACAAACTGGATATCAGAGGCATTACATTTTCATACCATTCCCATCCCTTCTTATTGTTCCCAAGAAAGTCAACCCCTTGCCCTCGCCCAACATTTCATACCTCCAAATCTCTCAAGTTCTATTATACATAGTCTCAGTTTTATTCCATTTGTTCTGCCCCTCTCTTATCTATCCAACACACTTCCACACTGCAATGGGAGCCAGGAACAAAAGTCATGTTCCCAATACTCTACCATCAAACTGCATTCTTTACAAGCTAAAGATACACTGCCATGACTTAAAAAAAAAAACCCAAATCAACCACAAAACAAAACCCCACATAACTGTCTTCTTCCATATATAGATATAGAGGGAGCTTCATTCATTAAAGAGAGATACACAGGGCATCATCCATTAAAAAGAAACACACTGGGAAAAACCTCAGGGGTTTTTAATAACCCTGAGGTTAGTTTAGAATTCTTTCTAAACTTTGGTCTTCCTGTGTTTTCTAAGATACTCTAAATTTACTACTAGATCTTCACAATGCAGTAGATTCTACAAAGAGCTGCCACACACTAACCATTACTACAAAAGGAACTTCTCTGTTTTGGTGAAAAATGAAAAGAAACTCATTAGAAGGGAAAGCCTAAATAAAAGGATAGTTGGATGATTTTGGTACACTTCATGCTTTACTTGTTCTACCAGGAATCGGATGACCTTGGACATTTAGGTGTCTTATTTTCACTTAAAAGCCATTTTATAAGCAGTATTACACATGCAATTTTTTTTTGAGACAGACATATGCATGCCTTTCTTATACTGCTGCCACAAACCTCAACACCAGTAAAACACTTGTGAAAAGATGGAAGCTGCAACTGCACTAGGAACCTTGAAATGACATGCAATGTTTTTTTTCCACAACTGGTTGCAACAAACATCCTTGGTAGTAAAAGAAAACTTTACTTTCCCCAATAAATTAGGTCCCTCTCCTGATGCCATGAACTAACAAAATGGGTGACAGAACCAGCCACTAAAAACCATAAAATTATATTTAAAGCACCATGACAACCCACAAGGAAGACGTAACCAAAGAAAGGCTTTTAGAGAATTCAAGCTATTAGCCAATCTACTCTGTTCAGGTCTCCTTCCACAACTACAGTATTTAGAAAGCACATTCATAAGAAAGACAAATTATTAAGACTGTCCCATTAAAGTTCTCGTCCACCATTTCTTCAAAATCAATTTCCAACAAATTCAAATCTCCCCCTCCAATTTATCCTGAAGACTTAAAGTCAGACAAGGAAGACAAAGTCAGACAAATCAAAACTCAGCTGCTTTCTCACTGTGCTCATGACCCTTTGCAGAACACAAAATTACTAGCAAATTCTCCATAATAGCAAACAACAGAAGGCTTCATCAGAGGTGAGTAAACCAGCAAGACAAAAGCCTTTAACTTTCTATTAATGTTGTTAATTCCTCTGGCTTTATCCTCTCTCTCCTTCCAAAGGAGAGCACGGCACTCCCAGCAGTGCGTGCTCTGCTCATCCCTGTAGCCTCTTCTGCTGCAGCACCAGGCAATCTACCAACAGGAGACAGACAAAACCCTCTTTCTTTGTTTCAGCTCTTTTGATGGAGGTCAGGGCCCTACAGGGCAAGCATATACTGCTTTGCTTCTCCCTGTTACTCCTAAAGATCCTCTGTGGTGCTGTCAAGAGCCATGCCCCAGAGAGGTGATGGACCTGAGGAAATGCAGATGCCTTGTGTGACATGCAGCTGCAGGACAGGCCTCTTGAATCTTGTTTAAAACACCAGGCAGACTTGGGGAGGATGTGGGAAGACCACAAAGAGAGGGGCATTCAATACATGGATGCCAAGACAGCAATGCTGTCAGCTGTGCTTAAAGTTGTTGCTGTCCAGAGCTGTGTAAGAAAGAATACGGGGCTCAACTGAAGCCTTAAGTTAAACAAAGCAGAGGGGTTGGATTAGCATTCACAAACAGCCTGGTGCTTCAAACAACATAAAATACACTCTGAGAATGACAGCTCAAGGCAGCATGGTCTAAAGTCTGTTTATGTCACTGTCATAGGTGTTGTGATCCATCAGATTTCATGAATCCATGAATTCATGGATGAGGTACACAGAAATCGCTGCTAAGCTTAGTTAATAAGTCATCCAGGAATTTCACAAACTAGGCACAAAGAAGCATAGCTACCTCAGTGACACTGTGGAATCACCTACAAAAGCACCTGTATGTATGAAAACTGTGATCAAAGATGCTTCCTTCAAAATGGGCATCACAGACTTCAGGCATTTTGACACTGCCAAAACCACATAAAACAACCACACAATGTGTATCAAGACGCTCATATAACTGAGGAAGATAAGGAACCAATTCAGCCACACTGACATTTGAACCTCTTTGTCCCAAAATTATGAAGAAAAATAGTCCCAAGATGGTTTAAACCATCAAAGCAAGGAATATCTGAGCCACTTAGGTATTAGCTGAACTAGTGTCATCAGTCCAGTTTTAAAGTTAATGGGGTCATTGTTTAACTACAGACTGAAAAAAAAGCTAGTTATAACACAAATAGCTATAGCACTCCCAGAAACATCCTGTTTCCTATTCTGATAATCTGACCAAATCATGGAAACAAAGTTGAGAGGGGAAATATTGTCTGTGACTAAGGAAAACAGCTTCAAGGCTTGATTCCTGTATCAGAAGATGCAGAGACATCCCTGCAGCTAGGATGCAGCAGAAATAAGCTGGTGCACAGGTTCATTTTTGTCAAGTATAATTCCTTTCAATTTGCAGGGATGAATGCAAAAGGTGTCTGTTTCTGTGCTACTACTGACTTGCAATCTGCTGACCTGTAGGTCTTGCCTAAAAGACCCAAGCTGAAGAGCCCAGTTCTACCCAGAAATATAAGGTTCCTGTTTTTGGAAAGACGAGGAGGAGAGACATAGGGAAGGGAGAAGGATGCTGCCCAGACAGGTTACGCTGTGTTCATCACTCAAGTTTCCAGGATACAACTAGATAAAGCCCTAAGCACCCTTGTCTACCTTGTACCTGAGACTGTCTTGTGAAGATTGAATTGGACAAATCTGGAAATTGCTTCCAACCTGAATTATTCCATAAAGTACATTTAGAAAAATTTAAAAAAAAAAGGAAGTTTGTGGGTATTTTGTATATATACTTCTTTCAGTAATGAACTGACAAAAGTAAGTGCTTGCAATAACACAGTCATATCATCACCCTTTATCCATGTTAAGTCATCTGTCTGACAGGATGACACAAATTCCATTTGCCATAATAATGATTCCCTACCTTGAGATAACCTGCTTTAAATTCTGTTACACAACCATAGTTCTAGACTCAATTCTAATTACCAAGCCAATGTTAGTTATAATTACCATTATAATGGATCAAGAAAGCCAGGACACAAAAGCAAGTCCAGAAATAACAGCAAACCTTGGCCTGCTCATCTTTTAAGTGACCTCTTCAGAATTTCATTAAGTATGTTGAATCCTCTGCAATGTAATGCTACAGAAGGACAGAATTTGTTTTGAGGGCTTTTTTTTTAAGAGCCAGGTTAAGACAGTAATAAATCCACAAACTAAACAACTGAATGAACCTTAATTTGAAAGATCAGAAGGTCTCAGGTAAGAGACACAGGCATATATCCACGCAGGAAGGACTTCTAAAATAATGAGTTCTTCACTCCTGGAAAATCTCAAAATAAACCTTTTGCACAACATTAAAATAGTTTTCGCACATTATTCAGCATCACATCAGTTCATCCACTGTCAGGGCACACAGACTGCAGCACAATAGAGAGCTGAGAATGTGGCAGGGATTTATTAAAGAGTTTTGAAACACATAACACATGGCAAATATTTTTCAGTTGTCTCTTCTCATTCAGCATAATAGTTTGGGGATATTACCACTCTCTGTGTATTCCAGTCCCTACCAGGTGCTTATGAGAGAGCTGGAGAGGGAGTTCTTACAAGGTCTCGTAGCAATAGGGCAAGGGGGAATGGCTTTAAATTGAATCAGGGCACCTTTAATTTAGATATTAGGGAGAAAATCTTTACTGTGAAGGTGGTGAGACACGGGAAAAAGTTGCCTAGAGAAGTTGTGGGTGTACCAGCTCTGAAAGTGTTTAAGGCCAGGTTGGATGGAACTTTGAGCAACCTGGTCTATTGAAAGGTGATGGCTATGTCAGGGGTTTGAAACTGGATGATCTTTAATTTTCCTTCCAAGCCAAACCATTCTATGGTTCTAAGATACAAAGGGAACAAGCTCTTAATCATGTCACTTTTTGATAAATTTTCACCCAAACCAGAAATTAAGATCAGCAGAAAAGTGTCTACTGCACTTATTAGTGTGCTGTGCAAATAAAGAGGATCTGCTGTCACCAGGTAAGCTTCATTTATGCTACATAGCAAGTACATAAGACTAATTCCTCACACCATTCTGGGATAAACCTTACTTGCTCCCCATGTAAAGCAAGCAAATCTGGGTACCCATCAGAAACTGATAAAGTAGATTTACCAGAGAGGGCACAAAGAAAAGGCCATACTCTTGTAAGATACCAAAATTATATGCTCCATACAAATGCTGGCCTGCTTTAAGGGATTAAGTGTTTTGAGGAAGGGTTGCCACTCGGTGCAGAGAGCCAGAGAAAGTTCCCAGGTTCAGACGTAGTGTGGAAGGAGAGAGGAATTTACCCATAGGAGCACACATTTTCATTTAATTCCTAGCATTTAAATATTTATAAGTTTAAAATAATTAATAGATAAGCAGTTCCTACAAAATATAGAACTTAGCTCACAAGACAAAAAGTCTCTAGACAAGTTGGGCAAAAAGTAGTCACTACCAGTGCATAAAAATAGGGAGTTTTCAAATTTTGAAGTGATTACATGGCACTCTTCTGGAAAACATGTATGCTGAAAAACTAACATTAATGGTTAATCTTCATTTTATTACCATGTTCTCCAAGAAAAAAGTTCCCCTAGCTATCCACCACTGGTAACTGGAACTGAAGGAACTGTAACAATAGAACCATCTGGGGTCATCTTGTCAGATCTTTGTCCTGCATCATCTTGAGCAAAAATTCAACCACTTACAGGTCAAATGAAAGCTAACATAAAATAATTCCTTCATCCCCTAAAAATAGTTAAAGGAAAGTAAAGCATGGTCTTGTCATATCTTGCACATACTTCCTTCAAAAATTCTAAAGACAAAAATTAGCTGTTACCACATGACCAGCTTCAACTTGCCTTCCTCATTATCCTCTGTCAAGCAGCTTTACACATCAGAAGTGGATAGTTGATAGGAAAGACACAGCACAGGGACTTGGAACATAAACTGAGTCATGACTGCAGCTTTACAGCTTAGAGATAAGCAAGAGTCTTATCTTCCAACCAAAACAATATGTGAAGCTTTTCTATGCAGTTAATATCACTGAATAGAAGTAATTTCAAAATTAGATATATTAGTATATAAAGGAGTAGGGGAAGAAATTTCCCAGTAGAAACATAATACACTCCTACCAAGAGTAAATACTACCATAAAGATATTTTGGCAGTAATCCTAAACCTCCAGAACCTCTTGGTATTTGGCATATTTTGAAGTGGCGTAAAAGAAATTTCATGGTCTTTTGATTATCCACACACTCCATTAGATTCTAGATATTTAGTAAATACCACAAAAATGATGATATATCAACATTTGGCTTTTTTTTCCCTTCCCTCACCATGAACTAGGCCACAAAATTAACAGGCCTTTTTAAAGAATACTCATACAGCAAATGACCTCCTATAGAGAACAGTGTTTTTCTATTCTGTCTTGGAAACCTCTCGCTTGCCTGCAGTTTTTTCCTAGCAGTTTTTTCCTTGGAAAACAGCATATCCCAAGTAAAGCAAAACAAAGACTGCAGCAGGCAGAGCAATCACTGGGGATTTACCCTCCTGCATACACTGAATTCCCAGAAGAAAGTTTTCTGCTGAGGGTGACCACCCAGCAAAATTCCTAGTGTGCCACTCCAGCTGGGATGGGGGAAGAGGAAATCTGTAGGGACAATCTCAGTTTCCCAATGTACCCACATCTTTTGTACTAGCATAACTATTCCGGTTAGATTTTAAAAGTTTTTATTACAGTATGGTTGCATCCCAAAAAACCCTCTCATGAGCATCGTTAACATGAACGTGTCTCATAATGCTTATCCAACTTTCCATGTACACTGGGCTAAGTCATGCTGGTGTAATAAAAACAGGACAACTTTTACCACTGGCATAAATCTCAATTCTGTTTTCACAGCTTTATGCAGACCATGCAGCCTCTTCTGATGCTGCAGCCTGGGATTTAGGCTATATAAAATAAGTTCTTCAAAACTTGAAAACCCTTGACTAACCCTTGCTGAACTCTTGGGCTACAGATGCTAGAGTGGGATTGACACCCACAAGAGCCTGATGAGTGCCAGGTCACACGTGTTGCCACAGCCAGACTTGCTGCTTCACAGAATCAATTATGTTGGAAAGGACTCCAAGATCACCGAGTCCAACCTATGACCAAACACCACGTTCAATCAGACCATGGCAGTAAGTGCCACATCCAGTTTTTCCTTAAACACCTTCGGGGATGGTGACTCCACCACCTTCCTGGGCAACTCCTTCCAATGTCTGATCACTCTTTCTGTGCATAAATTCTTCCTGGTGTCCAACCTGAACCTCCCTTGGCACAGCTTGAGGCTAATTCCTTTGGTCCCCTCACTTGTCACCTGGGAGAAGACTCCGACCCCACCTGGCTACAGCCTCATTTCAGGGGGTTGTAGAGAGTGATGAGGTCTCCATTGAGCTTCCTGTTCTCCACACTGAACGTCCCCTGCTCTCTCAGCCACTCCTCATCACACCTGTGCTCCAGACCCTTCCCCAGCTCCGCTGCCCTTCCCTGGACTCGCCCCAGCCCCTCAATGTCTTTCTTGTGGTGAGGAGCAGCGTCCCCCGCTGCGGCCCCAGCAAGGCAGCAGCTCTCTGCCATGGGGCTGGTTCCTGGCGAACTGGAGGCTGCTCTCCCTCCTGTGTGAGCAGGACTCCCTGTCACACTCACTCACAGGCATTTTAATACAGAATCGAAACATAAAAGAGTTTCAATAAGGCTTTAATCCGCTCCGCCGACAGCCCGGTCCCTGGCCCGGTCGGCCGAGGTTCCCGGGCCTGCGGCGCCCTCTGCCGGGCTGCTCCAGCAGCGACCCCCGGCGGATCCGCTCCCACAGCCGCACCTCCTCAGGCCGATGTTCCCCGGCTGCCAGGCAAGAGCTGCCCCTTCCCCTTCCCCCGGCTTCCCCTCCGGGGGTCACAGCCCGGCCCCTCCGCTCTGCCCACCCCCCTGGGCCTTCCCCGCCACGCTCCGGGGAGCGCTGACGGCGCGGGGCTCCCTGGCGCAGCACCAGCCCCCGGCACCCAAGAGAGGGTAAATCAGAGTGACAGCGTCACTTAGGTTGGAAAAGACTCTGAGATCATCGAACCCAACCTCTGAACAAACACCATCACCATGTCAACTAGACCACGGCACTAAGTGCCACATCCAGTCTTTGCTTGAACACCTCCAGGGACAGTGACCCTGAGCAGCACATTTCAAATGTTACTTCAGCCTAGGGTACCATCACATCTCGAGTCTTTTCACACAGGTCAGTTCACTGTAAGATACTAAATAAACATCTACAGTTGACACAGAATGCTTCTTTAGAAATAAACTTACATTTTCTGCAGTTAAAAAAAAAATAATAGCCACCATATCTTAGCTGGTAATATTCCATTCTCACTGTTTTCCCTTTCTGGAGCTCTGTAATCCTCATCACTGAAAAAGGAGTCCTACACATATTCTCTCTGACTTCATCCAACAAGTAGTCCTTTACCTCACCATGCTCTATTCCCAACACTGACTATTCCAGATAGTCACAGTCTCAAAGTACTAAAGAGAAATACAAAATGGTATCTCACCCACCACACTACAGAAAATTTGGGCACCAACTTGTCACAAGCAGCCAGGGACTGTATAGCGCCCAGATGATCATCTCTGGTGACAAACCCACCCACCTGATAACTTTTTGAACAGACATTGACATACAAGAAATTCAATTTTAATATAAGAACAAGTTGCTTTACTGCAAGGGGGACCAAGCACTGGCACACATTGACCACAGAAGTTGTGGAGTCTCTGCTCCTGGAAATACTCAAAACAAAACCCGATACAGCCCTGAACAGCCAGCTTCAGTTGCCCAGATGAGAGCAGAGGTACTCTCCAGAGATGCCTTCCCACCTCAGCCATCCTCTAATTCAGTGACCACACTGCCAAGCTCTGTGTGAGGGGCACTGCTTGGTTCTGAGGTTTGGCAAAGAAAATGCCTTGAAATTCTTGTGTACAGAATTCATTCTGAAAAGATAAGGTCAGCAAAATCCTCACACTACCCCAATTCAAATGCAAACAAATATGAATACATTCCATAATTATAGCAGCAAGTTTTTTCTTAAACTTGGAACAGTTTCTCACCTTACAAAGCTCATCGTTCTCCTCTTTGACAGGCAGAGAATTAGTATTTGTGCAAGAGTCTGAGTCTGATATCTCTACTGAGCTGTCCTCTTTTTCTGACCCATCACACTGATCAGTGGAATCAGTATCCTTCTCCCAGTCAATAAGCTTCAATTCATCTAAAATAGAAGATAGGTAAAAAGATTTTCTTAATCACTGTCTGTCATAATCACAAAGTCAGAGTAACACTACAGCCATCCTGAACTTGGGGGAAGAATTGCAACATTATTTTTTACCTATGCTCAACTGATGTTTATGTTTAAGCATTTTGTGTCTCGCAAAATCTAAATCCTACTAGTCAAAAGTGTTATGTGAGGAAGGATAAAAATTACATGCATACAAAGAAAATATTTCAAAGTACCGTCTGCAAAGAGGTGGTACACTGAACTGCACAGGTAGGTAGGGTGTTCTCTTTAGTGTAGTTGTTATTAATTTTTTCATGGTTTAGTTAGGGTATTTTTTTTGCCCAGCTGCATTGGATTTTCCATGTGTACTTGTTCAGAATTGACTGTTTTAAGTAAATGCCTTAAACAATGTTAACTAACATCTGCTATTAGTGGCAACCCTCACAGAGGAATGAAAAAGTTAGTTGAAATAGTCACCTCCTAGAACACCAAGCCTAAATATACAGGTTTACAAATCAAATCTCTATAAGCACATCAAAGAGAGAACTGTTGAGGACAAATTAATAGAAACAGGAATAAGGAAAGATGGAGGTAAAAAGCCAACAATTAAAAAAAGCCCCAAACAAACCCACAATGCAATGGCAGTAAACAAAGAGATGCAGACAGAAATGCAGAACATTTTTCCACCACCATCAGGACCAAGTGGTATTTAATGCAACTCCAAAAGTCCATTTGTAACTCCAAGGATCTACTGAAGGGCATGAAGACCTGAGCTGCAGTAACACCCTCACAATCCTTTAGGTCCAAATGCCACAAGGTACTAAGAGAGATAACGTCAATGTGTTTTGCATAAATTAGCGTGTTTAAAGAAGAAGGGATGAAAGCTTTTTGGGAGAGTTGCTTTTTTTGCTTTTGTAAATGCCATATTTCTAACACTGGAATAGTCACATACAGGGGAGAGGCAGCAGAGAAAGAAGGCACCTGCACCATGCTCCAGGCATCTGTACATATGCATGGAACTGTGGCAGTACCTTCTGTACTTGGCAATGCTACTGTAATCTAAATACTAGTTCCTACACTTACCTTTCAGACTCTGAAGGCACCCAGACAAACACACAGCTATAGTGCTGCCTCCTATTACACACACAAATGCATTTCTGTTTCTGACTATGGGGAAGCTTCATCAGAAATTTTAAACACAGACATCAGCAACCAAGTAGAGCAAAGAGGTTTCATTTGAAGCTGTGTGACAACAGAATAAATTCCTTGATGAAATACAAGGCAATCCATTTTATCTTGTCACACTGAAGTACTGCCACTCAAAGTGAACTTCACTTGAAAGGGAACATCTCTAAAAAATACTTTTCCCTACTTTCCCTTCCCCACACCTACAACTGTACCTATATATGCACACACACATAGAGGCACCCTGGGTACAATGCTAAAATTAGTGTATATCATGGTTACTTCAAAAAACATGAAAATTACAGTTCTTTTACTGCCCACTGCTCTCAGGATATTTTTGGGTTTAGAAGAAAAACATGACAATTATTAGATTTTCTCAGTAACCTTCAAGCAAATATGCAACACATCAGGGTTTCTTCAATTACACAGAGAAACCAAATTTTGCTATTTTATAAGCATAAAAATATGCCTGTGTATTGTCTCTTAAAAAAAAAAAGGAAGATTAAAGCCTGCAGGATATACTTGCAGAGGACAAGTAAATTATATTAATGGTAGGTTAGAAAAATTCCTATTCAGCATCAGATTGCAGTTTAGAAAATGAACAGTCTTTCCTTTTCAAAAAGAAGAAAATTACTAGGAATTACAAAAGACAGCCATCAGATATGCCAATGACTGGCATATATAGATGAACGGAAGAAGATTTTGCGTTTTTGTTTTAAACCTAAGGAGCACATTTCACCAGTGCCACACATGAAACAAAAAGTCATCAATCAGTTAATCTATTTGCTCAGCTCACAGCAACATTTGAATGCTTTGCCAGACATCCAGGATCCAGTCTAACTGTAATATTTCAGATCTAGCTGAAGTACTACAAAGTTAACCTATTTTACATTGTAAAGACTTCCTAACAAGTTCTAATGCAACTTATACATTATCCCAGTTAACACTTCTACAATAGAGCATATAAAATTTTTCTGTCTTCATCTGCACTTTTTAATCAATTTCTCTCCCCTCTGTCATTTCCTGGTCCATGAATTTGAAAGGAAGTTCTAAGAAATAAACCCATGGCTGTTCACATAGTGCAGCTAACAGGGGAAGCAAGGAATACTGTGTTCTGAAATGAAAATAGATGGCACCCAAGATGATGCTATCTGCAGCTGCAAAGTCTGCCATATCTTGTCAGTAGATGCAGAAAACTGTGTTCCTTTACTCAAAGGTTTAAAGTTCTTGTACATAATTTATGCTAAAAGCTTACTCTATATCCATATGAAATTTATGAAAAAACCCAAAAAAACAAAAACCCCTTCAACTGATCTAACCAAAATAGGAATGGATCATGTCATTTTGTCAGAATGACCTCAAGAATATTTTCATTACAGCACCTGAAATTGACAGATGGTTTCTTGCTAAATCTTGCATTTGAACTTACCTTCACTACTTCTGTCCTCTAACAACAAATCACATCCGCAAGGTGATTCCTCTGTTTTGGAAGAGTCACATTTTTTGCTGTCCAACCTTGGAATCAAAGTTTTATTTCCATCATCTGAAAAATCACTGCCACTAGAGGTCCATGTTATGTCCTCAGCTTCCTTAGCACTTTCAGCAGCAGCAGCTTCTAGGAAAAAGCATTTCAAAATGTTAGACTGTTACAGAAATGCAGTTTTGTTAAATTTAAAAGTATTAAAAATTAAACTGTACTATTTTTAAAGGGCAAAATTATAAAATCTGTTACTAGGCATCAGAGATTAATACTGAAGCATTAACTCACATGTATTTTTTATTCATATATACATTATTTTCAGTTTAGTTCTCCACAAACACTTCATTTTATACAATGAGGCTACAACTGTGTCCTTCAGCAGTGTGAGGACAAGTCATGACTGTCTGACATTTAGTCCCCCTACACACAGTCCTAACACTCCTCCACTCCCCCACATGTACCCTTGTAAAATGCTGAGTGCTTTCAAGCAAGACTTTCCTTAGAATTCTGGGTTTGGGAGCTCTCTGACTTCGTCCAACAAGTAACAAAGGAATAAAAGTATTCCATCAGTAGAGATCACTGTTCAGTTTTCTCTTTCAGTTTTTTCAGGAAAAAACCAAAACTTCTTAGGTGTTGCAAAGAGAAGCTGGTGCATTTTTGAAGTAAGACATTTTAATTCAAAATACCTTTCTGCATTATTTTTAATCATAAAATCAAGGAGAAAAGGATTTATGCTTAGCATGGAGCATACAGAACTAGGAAGGCAGAATTCTCCACTTCCTACCACTACTAAAATGTTATAAGTAAATGGAAATTTAGATAATTACTGGGGGTTTGAAATTAGGCAGAAGGGCCCAGAAGAGTAAAATACCACCACATCTCCTGCAACACAGAGAGGTTCTTCTTAGAAATCCAGAAAAGCTAGAACCCAAAAGGTAAAAAAAAATGCCCAGTAGGTCACCTACTTACATCCAACAGAAGCAGCACAGCTGCTGGAGCAAGCAGAAATAGAACCTGAAAAATACCACCCCCTCTTTCTTTCCTTTCCTCTGAGCTCAAAAAAAAAAAAAAAGGAAAGAACTAGAAAGAGTCAGTAAGTCCTCCTCCTCTTTATTCTGACTAGAGTTCTTTTCTTTAATGCCAATATTAAGCAACTTGGGGGCATACAGGAGATTGTAAAAGCAGGAGGTTGATAAAACTCTGTTTTTCTATCTATTGCTCATATTTACAAAATGTGTGCTCTCCTGCCTGCTTGTCTGTCTAGAAGACGACAGAATAATCTCACTTTCAATCTATACAGCTAAGGGCTACTTTTCATTCCCTCCTAATAAAATGCAGAGCATTTAAATATCCCATCCCTTTAATAATACACACCATATACAGATTTAGTGATGCTTCTTTCACCTTTCCAACAGCAATAGCTGAGTGCCTGCAGCTTTGCAGAATAAATTTCTGGCACTATGGGGGAATGGATGAGCCCCACAACAACAGTGAGAGACTGTGGGTCTTATCAAAATTAGCTTCTAATTACAGTAAGAGGAGAAGAAAGCAACCAGTACTTTGAGCCAACTTCTACCCGATACAGAACAAAATAAAGTAACAATAGTCTGACAATGTTAATATCAAATAATCCAAACATACTAGATGCACTTTCAGCAGATGTTAACAGCGGTCCAAGACGCTTCTTAATCCTGGATTTCTTATTAGAAGGCCTCTGGGACTATATTAAAAAGATACAGAGATTTAATCACTAGGACATTAAAAATAATTTTAACATGTATCAATATATTTAAAGGTGTTGTTACTCACCTACCAAAGGTTAGCAGACCAATTTCAAATTAAATTTAAAATCTCTTACAAGACTGTAATATAATGAAGTATTAAAGCATGAGAATAGTAACATAAAATCTGAATTTTCATAGATTTGGAAAATACAAACTTTCTATGACCATGACAGAAATCACATGTGACCTTGAGAAGAACAGGAGCCAGAATTTTCAGCACTAAAATGTCAAAAGTGGGCAGTAACAACATGCTTGATAAAGCATGTGTCCTCTTGAAAAGTTACAGAAAGAATTTCTTAGTTGCCCTGTCTCTGATTTTACTATATCCCATAAGACATGCAATACTGTGACTGCTCAGTACCAGAAGAAGAAACAGAAAAGCAGCTTGGGTCAGCACAAAATACTTTTCATTCAGATCTGGCTGATCGAGCAGGATTTTCTACACTTAATTCACTATTACAAACACTATTTAGGTCTAGCAAAAACTCTTCAAATGCAAACTACGGCATTTTTGTTCCATATTTTTTAGGAAATGTAGCACTCCATCCCAAATGTAAAATTACTTTTGCATCCTTCAGTATATTACTGAATTTTTCTAAGTGATGAGTGCTATCTAGAACACAACACATGAACATATGCCCCCCAAGTTACACTAACAAGTTAAGACAATGTCCTTATGTAACTGTGCTTTCCATTTTCTGTCTATTTTGACAGTTGCAACAACATGCTGTTAGTTAGGAAACAACACCAAAAGAAAAGGCAACATCTTATTATCCATTCGAGCATGGAAATTCACTGTCAGTTTGCATCTCTTTGTTACACCACTAAGGCAGCATTTTACCTCCAGCACTGAAGTGCTCTCAAAACCATCCCCACACCTAAGCCACGCATTGGAAATCGAAGAGGCAGACACTGATGTCCTGAGATTTGATTTTTTCAGACCTAGGGGTGTCTCATCTGGGAATGGTGTGCGTTCTGCATTCCAAAGTCTCTTCCGCTAGAGAAAGGAAAAACAAACCCATTAAAAACACGGGGTAGAGATAATCAATTTCAAGTTAAATTTACTTACTCTAGATTGCCGCTAGTATTTTCTGAATGTTTACAAACAAATTCCAATTTTTGATGAGCTCAGGAAAAACAAAAAACTCAAACATTTGCAAGCATCGTTTATGCAGCTCTAAATAATAACACCATCACCAAGGTCAGGGGTAAATTAAGTTTTTGATAAATACACTTTCTGTTGGTCTAAGTTACATCCCATAATACCTGATAGCTGCTCAGCAAAGCTGAAAATACTATGTTACACAGGAACAGCTCACTAAAATACACTTTAATTAAATAATGCCTTCAAAGTCATATATACTGTGCTTTAATTTTGTTTATGCAGGAGGTCACACTAGGTATCACTATACAGTTCACCATTAAAAATAACTAATCAACCAAAAAACCCACTCCAGGCTCTTTCAGCTGTAAGAATTACACTTATTTCCACAACCATTTCCCCACCAAAAATGTTTCCCTCCCCTTACAAGGGATGCCAGAAGTCATTTGGAGCATTAGATAAGTCACGAAACAGGATTAGCATCAGTGCTAATTTCATGCAAGAGATTGTAACATCTGAAAATAGCTGAAGATGAGAGAATTGCCTGTTATCACATCCAAAGCTGTCTCTCAGATTCAATACCAGTTTACACATAGAAATTGAACTTGAGCACGATAATCATCTTATCCTACTGTGTTACTGAAATTTATCTTAGAAAGCACTGACTGTATCATCTAACTACATCTGTCTTCTTCTGATATGCCTTCTCTCAAGCAACTCCAGTTCCTATGTATAAATAATTATTACTCCAAAATTAAGTTAATCAGCACAAACATTTTCTGCCAGGCTGGTCAATCAGGACATACATGTCAAACATATGCACAACAAAAGAACAGGAAGTGGAATCACAGAATAAATATTCTGAGTTGGAAGGGATCCACAACTATCACAGAAGCCCAACTCCTGGCCCTGCACAGACCCAAGAATCACACCACGTGCCTGAGAACACAAGCATTTGGCACTTTTTACAAATGGAAATGCATATTTGCTTTCCATAGGGTTTTTCAGTGCTCTTGAGAATGAAACAAGCAGTTCCCAAAAGCAGACAGTGAGCAGCATCTTACTTCACCCCTCCAGTCACACAGTCCTGCTGTGCACGGTAAGAAGACAGAGCAAAACAAATGCACTTTGCAGTTTCCACTGATGATAACTAACCCTGCTCAGAGCCTCTTCTAAAACTGCTGGGGCTATTTACACCTAAAAGCACCTACTCATTATCACCAAAGTCAAACTGTCCCCATAACTACTCCCACAGACATATGAAAGGTACAATCTTGAATCTGACATGGTATTAAATCTGGAATCAACAGTGCTTTGGTAAGGACACGATGTCAGGTAAGCAGACTACAGCAGTTTAACAAGAAAGGTTAACATTATGACACAGAGAGAATTTAAATGCTGCTTCCCTCCCAGGGAAGATGCTGGCCCAAGCCTCAATTTCCACAGTGCTTAGACAGGAACCTCTGCATTGGGCTCTTGGCAAGTGCTTCTGAAGGTTTTTAACCTTTGTCAGTGTGGCTTTTAACCTTAGTCAGAGTCTTGCTTACATGCCTGGTGTTTTGTAGCTTCTAGAATATTTTGCAAGATATATTTTGCAAAGGCTTACAGTATCAAATACAGTTCATTGAAAGCTCATTTCTTGAATGGGATGCTGCAGTTTTGAGGAATACACGTCTGTGCCAACAGCAGCACCACAGCTTGCAAGCAGGTTTACAGGACAGCACTTCCGATGGTCAGTTAAAAGCAGAAATGGTTGCAAATAAGTGAAAATAAGTGCACATAATTGCATGCACAAAGAGTTGCATGAAACAGGCTTTGGAATATACTTCTATTGTTAGCAAGCTTAATAAACATAGAGCTAGGGAGTTACTCCCTGTTAAGCTTCTCATTCATGCTATTCTTAAAATCATGACATTTGCTTACAGACAGCAAACCTCAATTTCTCAGTGCTGTCCAATACCAACACAGGAAAGAAAGAGTGTGACATAAGAGGCAGGGGATGAACAGCAGAAATTGGCAGCTGATACACAGCCACTGTTGCACAATTGCCAAGATTTGGGAAGGGGACACCATATAAAAATAAGCAGGATAAAGGCTACGTGTTAACTCCCTCTCCCTAAGAGGGGTTAGGATGCAAATAGAAAGGATGTGCTGACAGGTGACAAGGCTAAAAAAGCAAACTGAGTAGAACAAATAGCTAGGTTTATGGTTACACTTCTATTTAGTGTCCAATCTGAAGTTGCATTGGAAGTGACTTTTTTAAACAACTGAAATTCAGTGTACTAGACAGTCATGGTTGTGACAGACAAGGAGACTTTTCATAATTGATGACTTAACAGCAGAAGAGTTTTATCTAACCCTGCACTTCCTTGCCCCGACTAAAGCCAGGGCTGCTCAGGTTTTCAAGCAGCACTACAGAGCTGTCTCAGGGCAGGTGGTTCCTTGACAAACCAGAAATAACTGGAGTCTCCTCTTCCCCTCCTCCTTTCCCAGCACTTTGCACTCACCAGACTTTGTGCAGACACAGCAATGATGAACCAAACTGACAGAAAACTTCTTTGGGAAGAAGCACTTGTTATTTACAACTGGTGCAGCAGCACAAGAAAGGATACAAGCATCAGTGGAACCAGTCCAGCAGCTGCTTGACACCATGGCAGCTTAATTACAACCTGAAGAACCATCAGTACTGTGGACAGTTCTGGTAAATTAGCTCTTTGTTTCACCATGCATCTTGCTCCCCAGACTCAAGAAAATCTGAGAGTTTCTGCTACCACCACACAGAAATTTATGACCACCACAAGCACTGAGAAAACAGTCCCCAGAGTCCCAAACCAAGGAAGAAATACACCTTTTACATGAGATATTCCTCAGCTACTGCAAATTCTGGCAGACTCCACTTGGAACAAAACAAAAGAGAAGGACTTATGATTGCTGATACTGACAGCAGTGGCTTTGAGTTCCGTATTTTTAATACAAATATCTTGCCACCATTTCCCACATTCTAAATCATCTTAAAAACTGGGAAGAAAACAACACCACCACCACAAAAAAAAACCTCCAGAGCCAAATTACCAGATCCCAAACTCCTTGTCAATTTAAATCTCTCCATATAAATAATTGATGCGAATTCAAGAAACTGGACCTAGAGCTTCAATCCACAGTTACTGAGAGGACCAGCAGCCTGCAGGGCCTCAGTTTGGCTCTTTGCCTTCAGACCCGGTGGGAACAGTGCCAATGTTGGGGACAGCACTGTCACCCTTCCCCAGCAAAGCCACCTTGGCACAGAGGGGTGGTGTCCAAGGACTTCTGTCACAGCAATACATCTCCTGGCATGCAGAAATGGCAAGTTTTAAAGGCTCTTTGCTTCTGCTCCAGCCTGCTTCACAGCAGCAGAAAAACTAACATTTTAAGAAACTTAATTCTCAGGAGTAAATATTTATAATTCAGCTAATCTGAAGGCTGTGCTGCCCCCAAAGAAATGCAGCAACAACTGTGAGTTCTTTTAATCTTGAGTCACAAGGTTAATAAACCTTTTCTTTTAATCTGAAATAAAAACTGGGCACACAAAAAACTTGTGTAATTTATTAAAGGAATGCATGAAGTGCCTAGAAACAAGGTATTGGAATTAAAAAAAAAAAATCACTGAATCAGGCTCTACATATAGCATGTAGACCTGCATGTACATCACAAAATCAAGATTTATTACAAAACAGAGTCAGACAAAAAACCTTGTAAATTGGGTAAGGTGTCAGAAGCCAAAATATGAACTCTGAAATTTTGAGTTCCAAAGGGGAAGCTAGGATGGCTATCTCATATAGAAATTGCCTTGACCTCTGCTCCCAAAAGCATTGCATTTTGTCAATGGAGCAGTTCCTTCTGAATGAGTGAAAAAAAAAAATGAGTTACTCCTGTTGGCATTAGTGGAATTAGGACCAAGCCCTCCTCATAAAGGGCATGGCAAGCAACCTTACCTTTATCTCACTGGAAATAACTAAATAACTAAAGGAGTAATGGCTACTTCAAAAACACAGGAAGAGCCCCCAGGAACACATGACCCAATATATTATCTACCTCATATGCAAGTGGTATTTCTTTGACCTTCTCTAATACAAAAAGCAACATAAGCTGAAGGAGAAAACTAGTGATAAAACATTTCACTACATAAGCTCCTACTGCTGCTGGCCTTCAAATCCAAAAATTAGTCATGTCACTTAAACATCAGTCAGAATTATTAAATACAACTGTTACAGTCTTCCTGAACAGAGTAGAATGAAAAAGTACTGAAAATCACAGCTCTACTTGCCAGAGACTTTTCATACTAAAAAAAAACAAAAAATCCAAACCTGACAGGGGCAATCACGCAAAAGTATGCAAATATCCAACACCGACCAACAGCCATCCTCATCTTTCACCTTTGTTCTCATCAGTTTCACACGAAAATACTCCAACTAAAACACTTCAGCTTGTGCTGGCCTTCAAAACTCCAATTTCAAGAGAGTATAAAACCAAATTTGACAACAGAAACCTCATTTTCAGCAAAGCACCATATTCATGATACTGAGTTCTTAAAAGTGTAACTATTGCTTTTAATGCCAAGATAAAAAGAAAAGTTCTAATTTAATATGAAAACAACCTTGCATTGTAAACTCTCAAGTGAGCATTCAAATAAAGGTTACAGACTTAAAGTCATGGTTTGTATTTTTTTCCAGTGAAGATTATTTTTTCACTCCTGTGAAAATCAGTATGCATATTTTCCAAAGCTGACTCACAAGAACACATGGGGTCCCGAGAAAAGTCCTCATCAAGTTGTAATCCTTCATGAAACAAAAAAGTATATTGTACAATCACAGTCAATGACAGCACTGATAACCTGCCATACCATACCCCCTCCTACTCTCATGGTAAAGAACTACTAAAACCAAATTAAAATCTTAAAATAATTTTCCCATTGCTATTGATGTGTGACACCAAAATTTTTAAAACACTCTTTCAAAACCTTTCTTGGTGCTCATGATTTTTACTACACTAGATAAAATACTATCCTCAATGACTTATACTAACATATATAAGATTACCATTTGAATGATAGGATTTTAAAACCTATTCTTTTTTAAACAAGAACATAAATTACTATATGCTTACATTGAAAAAAAACAAACTCTCCTGGAATAAGGATATTATTGAAGTATACTTTGTATTAATAACTAGTGCCAAGTAGAGAGAAATCTGCAATCTATGAAGGCAGTTAAAGAAGTATTTTAGAAATGCTTACAGAAAATTAAGTTATCCAAAATGTTTAGGATACAATAACAGTATCACGCATTTTTGTTACATCTCAGGTTAGCACGGGTTTTTAATAAATTTAATTAATAGCCAGCAAGTGCTCTATTTTTCCTTGATCAGTATAAGTTTTCATTCATAAGGAACATTATCTTTGTCAGCAAAAGGAGTTACTATTATCACAGGCTGTTACCACATTGCAACAAGAGTTGTTTAAATCCTGTTTCACTTAAGTGTGCATTTTCTCACTAGGCAAGAATGAAAAGTCTTTCAGAAGAAAACATGTGTAGTGTCAATTTACAGGTTAATTTATGTGAAATATAGTAGGTTATTTTAAAGCTTTTTTTGTAGGATTTTTAAAGCTGTTGACATTTTCTTCCATTAAAATTTCTTTTAAATGGGCTTATACTTAAAAAGCAGTTGAATGTGCACACCAGTATAGATAAACTTCTTTAGGAACCAGATCTGTAATTTGCCAGCCCTATATGTCAAACAACACTTGCAGTCCCGCTTTCAGCAGTGCATCAATACTATCTAAGCACGGCTAATCAGAGCCAGCACATCCCAATGGCCCCTCCGCGGGGAACATCCAATGCACCAAGCAGATCACCAAAGGAAAGGGATACAAAAGCAGCACGGGGCGCTTCTCCCTCCGCTCCCAGACAAGGAAGCGAAGCTGCTCCAAACAGTACCGGCCAATTCCCACAATTCTCTTTTCCTCTCAAGTTTTACTCTCCCTGCACGTTTCCCCGCCGGCCAAGCGAGCAGGCCGGGCTCGCCGCTGCCCCGGGTGCCGCGGTGGATCCCACTGTCGGTGTTGCGCAACCGCGCTCACCAGCGCCGCGGGAAGGGCCCGCGCTGCCGCCCCGCGCTCCAGCGTGGCGGGGCCCCGGCACAAGCACCGCCTTGGAGCGGATATGAACGGGCAGCGAGGGCGCAGCGCGGCGGCGGCTGCTGCTGCTGCTGCTGCTGCTCCTCTGCCGCCGCCACCAACACCACCACCACCAGCCACCCCGCGCCCCTCGCTGCGGGGCCGGGAGGCGCGGCTGGCCGGGGCGCACGGCAAGGCCGCCGCGGGGAGCGGCACGGCTCGGCCCTGCGGGGCGGCCCGGGAGCACTGACCAGCCCGGCCAGAGAGCATTGAGCGGCCCGGCCGAGCCCCTTCTCCTCCCGTCCCGCCGCCGGTACCTTCCCCTTCCCGCCGGGCATCGCCCCCGGCGCGGCGCCGCGTCCCCGGTCACGTGGCGGGGGAGCACCGGGGGCGGGGCCGAGGGAACCCCCGGCCCGCGCCCGCCCTTTGCAGCTTTGGCGCCGCCGGGGCCGCGGCTTCTGATTGGGCAGAGCAGGGGTGACGTGCAGCAGGGCGGGGTGGCCGGGAAGGCGGGGCGCGGGGCGGGCCGGTGGTCCCGGCGGTCCCGGGCGGTGCGGGAGCGCTCCTCGGGAGCGGGTCTGCCCAGAGCAGAGGCTGATTTTTGAGGGCATGGTGTGGAGAGCGACATCTGAGCTCTGCCCTTCTCTGCGAAGTTTTTCCGCCTGGGTTTCGCCGCTGCATCCTTCATTATAGCCAAGGTCACTCATGCATCCTTCGTGATATCCGCGTTCACTCAGAAGTAAATCTCAAATGAGTGTTTAACACCGCAAGGAAAGAAAGATGGAAAGGGATGGAAACACTGCCTAGATACCCAAGCAAGTAATGTCTAAACACAAGGCACTTGATGCAAAATATTACTGTGACACCATTAAAATCAGATTTTTTAAAACTTCCTGAGCAAAAAGCCGATAAATGTACTGGCAAAAAAAGAGTAATGTCAGCGCCGAGATGTTGACTTGGAATTGGAACTGCTTTGCATGGACGTTCTCTTCCATAAAATGATAAGTTAACAGAACAGCTAACAGAAGGAAAAAAGGCTGATCACCTTTGCAAATGTTTTACTGGTGCAAGTGGAAACACCGGCAGAAAACGATAAAAGGATGGTTATTTTTATATTGGTTATAAAGGATAGTTATATTTTATATTTTACAGATAGCTTATTTTATATTGCTTAGTGTAGGTTCTTGACAAGGTCACCTTGGCTGTCAGTGCTGCTGTTAAACACAAGCAATAATAAACAATCTTTGCAAAATAAGGTAGCTGTATCTCATATCTCGATTAGAATTTATAAAGTACTTACATTTTGATTGAAAGTGCTGCATGACTGCATTTTTATTGTTGAGCCCTGATTACATATATCCGTCTATAATTCAGTTTGTATTTTTCCCAAAGCACCCCATGGCAAATACCTGTCTGGCATTCCCTTTATAAAACTGCCACTAATTAAAGTGGATTTTGCAAACAGAAGAGCCAGAAACATCATCATCCAAACCCCATACTGCCTTTGATTTTTATATTCAAAACAGAATTAAAAGCACGGGGTTCTCATCTTTCCAAAAACTTGCAGTATTTCTTCTGAAATTACCCGACTGACAAATTAATGCTATTATATATCCTCAAGGTAGGTTTTTTTAAAAAAGTATGTTATTGCACTGCTTAGCTAAATAATCTTATGTTAGAGCTGAACCACAGAAAATGGACAGCAGAAGTCTGGCCTACTTTAGTGAGTGTGTTTTCTCTGTACATAAACTCCTTCCAAGAATTCCAATTCACCCAATCTATAGATTCCTTTTGTTTGTTTTCACCTTCTTCACAAACAAGTACTGAAATGACATGGAAGTAGAGGAAGTGTGTGAGAAAACCACATGAACTAAAACAGAGCTGCAGCTTTAAAAAAAATAATGTCTCCATTTCATTATTAGAAATAATGTGAAGAAAGAACAATAAAAGCCAAGCTTTTTGACAAAAGCTGAAATTTCATAATACCATACGCTATACTGCAGGTCTGTTAAAAATTTCTGTGCATCATATTTTGGAAGTAATAATTAACACAATTGGTTATTTTTTGAAGAACTGGTTTTTCAACTACATCTACAAGCATATCTGTGTTTTCACAGGCTTAAATAATGTTTTGAGTCCATTGTTTTATCTGATATACTGATTGACTGTATTTGCACTTAAGATCAAATCTACTGCTGCTCAGGGAACATTAAGAAATCGTGAACTTTTTGTATTTTTGTTGCATGAAAATTCTATGAAAACAGTACAATTTCTGTTAGCAATAAAAATTTATTTCTGTAGTGAAATCCAGAAAAAAAGAAAATTTATTTGGTGGTGGTGCTGTTGATTGCACCAATGTTCCTTAATCCAACATGTAGAAAGAACTCTTTCAAAGAAACAGAAAGCATTTTACACAGATGAGTTAAAGGTAAGGAAGCTTAAATTACTGAAGTTTGGAACACTTGTTTATATTGATTGAATGTGCCTGTCCTTCATTCTAATATGGGTTTATGGATTCATTTCCTCTTACAGAGCATTAAGTTAGAGCTTTAAAAGCTTTTCAGTGTACAAAGTCTGGTATAGACAATGTCAAATTCAAACATAGAAAAAGGTTTTTGGTTTGAGTCATTCCTTCAGGAAAGTTTTAAAAGTCACAAGCATCCCAGACACCGAATTGAGATGAAGTAGGTGAGGAAAAACTCATCAAATATTGTAGAGTCTGTCTGTCAGGATCAGATAGGTTTTATGAGTTTGTCAGGCAAGAGGTCATCCAAAGGCCTAGGCTAGACAGATCACAGTCTAGATCCAAAATAACATTTTCTTCTGCAGACTGTGTTGCAGTTTGATCATTCCAGGCTTTCTAAGGGTTTTTTTTTTAGGAAGTAACATGAAACACTTAAATCTTCTTAATCCTCAAGCTACAATGTCAGTTCCACTTTAAATTGAATTGTACTGTTTCACAGTACAGTGTATCACTATGCTGAGGCGAGCTGTGAACTGTGGAAGAAATGGGGAAAAAAAAAAACCCACAAAACCCCTCAGGGGATGCCAGATTGCAGTGGATCAAAGAGTCAGTTTCTAACATTCACACAAATTAAAAATTAATAGCTGATCATTTAAGAATCAAAAGAAAAAAAAAAAGGTTTTAAATGAATCAGCACACCCAGGAAGCATCTCTTTAGCAGCCCTTGCCCCTGGGTCTGAAAGATGTGAGGGGCTCCAGCCCCTGGAGTGTCCTGGCTGCTCCCTGAGCCTAAGCCAGCTCATCCCAGCTCCAAGTGCTCCCCTGGCATCTTGCAGTGGCTGACATTTTTCTCATCTCCTGCTATTTCTCTGTGTCAGTGCTATAAAAGGAGTATGAGTACATAACTTTCTGGCAAACAGTAATATTTGGGAAACATATTTGCCTACTTTTTATGAGGCGCCTCTGTAGTTTAATGGGATTAGTGCAAATAAAATAATATTTTCCAATCTGAAACTGTACATCTGTCATAAAAGTACTCTCTTTTGGCTCTAGCTGGTGAGAAAAAAATGCAGGCCCATATTCAGAGCTGGAGAAAATTGACATATTTTAAACTTCAATCATTAGACCAGTTTACTGCCATGAAAATTTTTCCTCTTAATTTAATTCAACAAGATTTTAAAATTACTGAGGGGCCAATAACACTGAACTTTATAAATTTTAGTAACTCCAGATATTGAATTTCCTCTTTTAGGTCTAGTATTAATACTACTTTGGCCTAATCATGACTGTGGTGTCCCCTTGTATTGAAGATTTTACAAACACTATTCCTGAAAAATGCCTTGCCCAAGGGAAAATAGTATGTTAAAGAGTGGGTAGGGTAATACATTAGTTCCTTCTTCTACTGCTTTGGCAGCTGGTCATTTTGGGTTTGGTCTCTACATGATTCCTTTCTGCTTTTTTTCACTTCTTGAAGTAGGCAGGAATGTGCTATTAGATGCCTTCTAGATAAAGGCTATTGCATAGCACGCAGCTTTAGGGTGGGGAATAAACAAGACACAATAAATTATTAAAAATCAAAGCTGCCATACTAGGCAGTCTTCCCTATCCAAGAAGCTCCATCATTATTAATTTATTGTTATAGCTTAGAGAGAGAGAATAATGAAACCCAAGGTTTTATTGGGTTATTTATTTATTATATACTTTATATATGTGTGTGTGTGTGTGTGTGTGTGCGCACACACGTGTGTATAATGTATTTATTATTTATTCTGGGCCATCCTGAGCCCTCATCTATTTGCCTACCATTCTGGTATGCATGGAGACAGGATAGTGTAGCAGTAAAGCACATGGCTTGAGCCTGGATTGCACCTGGGCTTGGCTAGTCTGTCTGTGTGGTCTTAAAGGCCAACTATTCATAGGAACCATGATGCCTAAATCAAGGAAATTCCTGAAATCAACAGCTAGCAGATCTGTTGCCCTGGTTGTTAAATTTTTCTAAGCCTGCTGATGTTTGCATTCTTGTAACGAACTTTCTCACACACTTTATGTAAATAACTCATTGTTTTGCATTCTTTTAAGGAGGAGGAGAAATTTGATGGACTGTTGGTTTGTCCAGTGTCATTGGAGAGGTGACACTGTCGCCCTCCAATTCACTGTCACTTTTGGAAATCTATAAATGTTGGAGTCAGAAATTAAAAATTCTCTTCTTACCCTTGAGAGAGCTGCGTGTCCACATCATGTTATTTCATGTCCTATAGTGACACAGATCAGTATAATTTCCACAGTATTCTCAAATGCCACACTACTTGTGTCTCAGCTTGCTCTGTGATATTCCATATTTATTCACCAGTCTGTTTCCTGCTCTTTAGTATAACTTAAGCTGCCTCCTTTGATATGCTCATTGGCAGACACGGAACATGCAGAAGTACGAGTTTGAGCAATTGCATTTTCACACGTAGGCAGTCTTTGACATTCCCTGTTTAGTGGAATATTTGTGAGGGTTTGAGGGGTTTTTTGTGTTTCACTTATCACCAAAATAGTTTTGAGAGAATAGGGAATAAAACTTGTATTCTCTCTCTGCTATATCTATGTATCTTCTGCATCTGTATATTTTGACATAAATCTAGAAGCTTGCAAAGAAAAAAATTTTCTTTTTTGCCCACCTTCTACCTTCCAGAAAAGCAAACACCTTTTCTACTACTGTCCATCATACTCCTAATATTTGTTCAGACAAATTTCTGCTTTCATGTTTGAGGCTTCTAATGTTAGAGTTAAGAAGTGAAAGGGATAATTCTAAAAATGTTTTGGCCTGTTTTAGTAATTTGCTTGCACTAAAAAACTTCAGTGAGTACAGTACAGGTCATGAATCTTTTCTTATGTACCCTTGTAAATTAATTCAATAGCATAACACAATTTTTAAATGGGATAATAACAATGAAGGGGATCCCAAATCAAAATTCAGGCTGTGAACACCAATTAAAATTAGAGTTGGCTCATGAACTAAAGTTCATACCCTTTAGCTTCCTTAACTGGTATCAAGCTTTTAACTCAGTAACCTGAAGCTAAGTATTCAAATTCTGGGTTGTTTTCAAGAGCAGAAGTTCAGCTGCTGCTGCTGGAAGCAGAATGCAGGTGTAAGCACATCTCAATTGATTAATGTGTAATTAATAATACAGAACAAAAACCATTG
Organism: Melospiza melodia melodia; assembly: GCF_035770615.1. Classification (NCBI taxonomy): domain Eukaryota; kingdom Metazoa; phylum Chordata; class Aves; order Passeriformes; family Passerellidae; genus Melospiza; species Melospiza melodia. The sequence goes on along the minus strand of NC_086194.1, from coordinate 131,552,065 downwards.
CATACAGTTTGCACTTAACGATCATAACTTCTGCATAATTCCTATCAAACCTGCCCAGTTTGTAAAATAACACTGACTCCCACAATAGATGAGATGCCTCGTGGGGTGCAAGTAATGGATTTTAATTGATTTGCTTTCTGGATAGATTCCATTTGGTCCATAAAATCTCAGACCCTGACGTGTATGATTTCAACTCCCTCTCCCAGCAGCGTACAGCAAAGGTAACACAAGGTGTCACGCCATATGCTGAAATACGCTTGCAGCTGAAACATTACTCCTGATGCTTTCCAGTCTTTTCTGTCTGTTTGTTTGTTTGTTTGTTTGGCTGGTTGGTTTTTGCCTATCCCAGTGCCTCACTTCCCTGGAACTCAGGAGGCACAGAGTGCGCCGCTGACTGATGTGGTGTGGCAGGCTCCAGTGCAGGTGCAATAATAAGAAACAAGACTCAGATTATTGTTGGAATGCAAAGATAAGCCTTAATCCTCAGTGTCACTTGTCTTTGAAAGGCAGCACTTAACATTGTTTGTGTGGTGTTACTTGGCCTGTTTTGCTTTTGTTACTCAGCGTTGTTTTCTATAGCGCCTTCACGGGCGCGTCCTCCCTCCCGTACGCGGTAAATACGGCATCTTTAACAGACCCGTGGCGAGAAAAACAGTTCGGAGGTGATTCCGCGACGTGCCTTCGTGCCGTGAGGTCATTGCGGGTGTGAGATTCACCCTGTTGGCAGGCGGGCACCGGAGCGTCCTGGGGCCGCGGGGAGCCGCCCGCTCCCACGGGAGCCGCCCCGGAGCCGCCCGGAGCCAGCCCGGAGCCAGCCCCGCGGGCAGCCCCGGCGCGGATCCCGGAGCCAGGGGCCGGTCCAGCCGCGGGGCGCGGCCGGGGAGCCGCCCTCCGCCCGCCCCCGGCCCCGCCGCCTCCCTCATCCGTCCTCCCATCGCTGCCGTCCCTCCGTGCCTCGGTGCCGGCGCAGGGCAGGGCGGCGATGTGGCGGTGGCGCTATGTGAGCGGCCGGCAGCTGCACGGCTTCCGACACTACAAGGTACGGGGCAGGCACGGGGCAGCCCCTGGACCGGGAGGGAGGGCGGGCGGCGCACGGACAGCCCCGGGTGGCATCTCGGCTCCGGAGCGCTCCGCTTCGGGCGGCCGGGTCCCAGCCCCGCTGTGAATGCGGCCCCGGCCGGCCGGGCCATCCCTCCGCCGCCGGAGGGTCCGCAGGGCTCCCTCCGCCTGTGCCCGCAGGGGATGTTCCGCACCCCCGCCTGTGCCCGCAGGGGATGTCCCGCACCCCCACCTGTGCCCGCAGGGGATGTCCCGCACCCCCGCCTGTGCCCGCAGGGGGATGTCCCGCACCCCCACCTGTGCCCGGCTCCGGTGCAATGCGTGCCCTGGGCGGGAGGTGGGTGTTCGCGGGGCGGCAGGTGTCGGTGGAGGCAGAGTGAACCGGGTTTTGAGTGAGTATCAACGTCTGTAAAAGCTGAGCCCGTTGTAGAGCAGCGTGGTTTTGGAGGCATCCGGTGTTTCTGTAAGAAAGCACGCAGTGATGCTGCTTGTCTGGCAGTCTGCAAACCTTCGGACGCAGGAATGCTCTGGCATTGAGAAATAAATTAGAAAGCCGGCAGAGGAGGGAAGAAAAACTTACTTTAAATAATTTGACCAAAACCTCGTGTTTGCAAATAACCGGCATGCAGAATGCCAGTAAAGGGGTGAATCATTAGATACTTGAATTTACCAGTGTTATGTCATGGACTTAGGAGTTACAGGGGATGCAGTATGGCAATCATCCAAGTTTGTGCCAATTGAGGTGCAGGTCTGAAATGGGCCATGCCACCCTATTCACACACCCTCACCTCTTTCCTCCTGTGAAAAGCAGGAGGGGCATACCAGCTTCTACCGGCACAACACCCAGCCTTTTATTTTATGTTCAGTTTGCCAAAGCAGCCCCTACACCATGCTCCCCATTCTTGCCTTCCTGCTCCTACTGTGTGCCCTCCCAGGCTGGGCTCCAGCCAGGGCATTCAGCTTTTCCTGGTTCCTATCAAACCCTTCCATTCCCTGGGCCAGCAGCTCTGCCTGTTCGCCTCAGCAGGAATGGAGGTGGAGGAAGTGTGGCTTCGAGAGTGTTCTCCAGGTTGCTTCCTAGGAACCTGTTATGCACAGAAGCTAATTAAAATGCACCAACCTGTTTGTGCGTCTCCGATGTGAGCGGGATAAAGCACTCTGCCAGCTGCTTCTGGCCACAGGGCGTGAGTTGCACAGGTCTGTGCTTGAATGATGAAGTCTTGACTGGGATCAGGAGCAAGAAAAATAAAAAGCAATTTTTAGGACAAATGGATGTTGTTTTTAGGTAACTTCCCTGAATTATTTGAGTTCATAGTAGAAATATGAGACTGCTTGTATTACATTCTTTCTTATCACTTGAATGAAAATAGCTTCAAACAAGTGCAGATGAGGAATAATCAAGACAACATTTTTTTAAAAAACCTGTAATCATTGTGCCATACTTATGATTTAAATTATTACCAAAAGAGAGAATCACATATCAAATAATTTAATTTGGATATATTGGTTTCTCAAGAGCATTGCAAAGAAGCTATGTAGGGTAATTTTCTTAAGTACAAGAATCAGCCAACGCAGATACTTAAGAAGTATCTGTTCTACCGTGTTCTGAAAAAAACCCTAGTAAGTGCAGGCCTTAGAAAGATGAAATCAAATGGTTTTCTTTTACCTGAGGTGACTTGGGACTGGGATATCTTGGAAATAAATAAATCCAAATGGCATGTGTTTCACACAGAGAAGTACAGCTACATGAGGTTAGTGCTGCTGAGCTGGTCAGGTATCTGCAGCATTTTCCTGGTGCTCCAGGTTGCAGGAGGACCTGGCAGGTGATGGCAGCTCTCCCTATTCCTAAATGCTGCTCACAGTATTTAAAGTACTCCAAAAATACAAAAGGGGTACAGCAAGGAGACACTAATCATTACCACAATCTCTTGTCCTACATTCTCCTGTACCTGGGGCTGCCACAACAACAGCTTTGTTCTCACCACCTCCCAGGCCTGACACATGCTCTTCAACCTCCTGTTGCCCTCTGGCTGCCATCTCTTCCCCTTCAGCCTGGGGCCTTACTGCATCCTCATCCTTCAGCTTCCCAGCCCCTTGGAGGAGAATGCTGCTTCCTTTGCTGCCTGTTCAGCAGGTGCTAAACTCTGATCACTGTGCCCAGCACTCATGGGTCACCTCTTCTTACAACCTCCTGGCTGTTTCTGCCCTGTGTTTTCTGGTGAACCCAGGTGTGGGTAGTGTGGAGGGATACGTGTGTTTGCTCTGTGAAAGAACTACGTAATCTTTGAAAGGATATGTTCAATATTGAGCTAAAACACTTCTGGACTTGAAGTGTGCATAGAAAACTTTAGATTTAGTGGCATCCATCTCTCTGTTGTACATCACACTGCAGCATTGTACTCACGGTACTCTCAGTGGTTTAACATACTCCACACTTTGCACAATTTATCTGCTGAGTGTAATGCAGCTTAAAAAATAATTTGTGTAATCAACTCCTTTTGTAAAGGTAAATATGGCCTGAAAAAAATGCTGTTCAATTTTCAAAATTTTCACACAGCTGAATTCATTTCTCTGCCATGAATGCTCCAATTGTATGTTTCAGGCACTGTCTGTCTCCCGTTTGCAGTTGGAGGAGGGCCTTGGCAACAAAACCAGCACAGTTCTTTGCTAAGGGAATGGCAGACCTCTAATGAATGCAAAGACTTCAGCACCCTTTAGCATGTTAGGTCCATGGATATTAGGCTTTTGAAGCGAGTTTTCCCCAATTACCAAGCTTTGGCTTACATCATAGTGTGACCTCAGAGCACAAAAATGCATTTCCATAGGATGAACCCAAACCAGACAACAAACACACAAGTACCCCCAGTACATTCAGTCCCTAGTATTATAATGGAACTAGTTTATGTGATACCTTCTGAAATCCTTATAGCACAGGCACTGGCTCCTCAGGACTGGCTATTTCACTTTATTAATCTATTCCCATTCATTCTGCCTGTTAATGGAGTTTTAGAAATTCAATTTTCCTTTTTCTGCTTAAAAGCACACTGAGAACAGGTGGAGATGTGACAATGAGAGAGTTCAGACACAACCCTGAGTATTACTGCTGTGATATTTCTGCCACCTTCTTGCCTCTGGGGCAGGTGCTGATTTCAGGACAGTTGCATGCTCAGGTGATTTGCTGCAACTGTATCACAGAAGATTCTTATCCTTGGTTTGTGTCCTGTTCTCCAGGACATGGAGCAACAGAGCCAAAAAGCTACAACCAACCTGAATTGTAGGGCTTGGATCATGTTGTTCTTACTTTTATGTTTTATCAGCATTTTGTAGTTCTAGAAGAGCAGCCATGGAATTACACTGCTAACTTTTCTTTCTGCCTCCTTGGGTTTCTGTTGGAAACAAGCTGTTCTGCAACAACCGGGTGATGAGTACAGATAAAAGCAGAATTTGGTTCTTTATTTTTATCCTTCTCACCAGAATGCGTAAATAAAGAACCAAATTCTGCTTTAAGGCTCAGTGGTGAGCTCATGTTGCCATTGTCTCTTCTCATCACTTCATTCTTAGGATTTCCCTTGCATATTTGCCTTGAATCACCTTTCTTCACAGTACCTGGGCACAGAGGTTCTTCAAGCCAGAAAACTTTGATGCTTTATCCTGTTTGAGAATAAAAGAGATCTAAGAACAAGCTATAGAGGCTTGACTCAAAAAATAGGCCTGGAAAAGATGATTAAAAGATCGGACAAAACAATAAAAATTGACATCTAAGGTTCCACATTTTCATCTTGTTTTGTCCACACTGTTTCTATCTTCTAAATCATTTTTTAGCAGGTAGCTCTGTGTGGATAAAGGGTGTGGTGAAGAGGTGAGAGTAAATGAGGTATAAGGAGTATCATTTCAGTGAGGGGTCTGCTACTGTCCCATGTTCTCACAAGTAAAGTAGGTAGAGGTAATTAAGATGAAATCATTGTAAAATTGAAACATTTTAGAGTTTAAAATATTTCTTCAAAGAGAATGGAAACATTTAAAGTTTTCTGTCAAAGTAGGAGGTTCTATCAACCTACACAGCTACCTACACAGCTACCTCTCTGTCTGAACTCCATTGCTGTTCAGTACTTTCATTAAGTATTGTAAAATTTTCACTGTACTTCAGAATTTTGAAGAATAGGTTCATTATTTAAAATATACTTGGAAAAGAGATATAATAGCCAGAAATCAATACGAAAAAATTCAGTAAACAAGGTTTTGCTTAGGGGAAAGAAAATCAACATTTAAAACATAAAATAATAGACAACAGAGTGCAGGAAAGACGCCAGGGGATCAGAGTGTTGACAGCATTGTGGCTGTTATAATAAAGGGAAAAAAGATCTTAAGCTGGAAGTATCATAAATATGTCAAAAGGTTACATTTACTCCTGTAGCTGATGTACTGATCAGGTATCAAGTGGAATAATGTGTCCTGCCTGCTTTGGCCACAGTTTGCAGTCCTCAGAATGACATTATGAATAACAAGAGGCTTAGAAAAGATGAACTGTGTGAGACAGTCTGAGTAAAGTGGGAGTAAGAGCCTAGTAAAGAGTGCCCTTTTGAAGAAAGACAAGATGTGAGTTTTGGCTGCACAAAGCAAAATTTAAGGCATCTGCTATGTCAGTCTTGTGTTAATAAGGCCTGCTGGAACAGGTACTAAAGGGGATTGGGCAATCATTTTATCAGTCTTAAGAAATGGCTTGATTTCTCTGAGGCAAGATCAACAATCCAGTGTTGAGTATTGATGAACAAACAGTTGCTGACACCTTTTGATGAAAGTTTTGGGCAATGTATTTCCTTTTACTGTGCTGGCATGTTTGTTTCTGCAAGCAATGGGGCCATTACCTCATGGAAACTTGATCTGCATCCTTAATGTATACTGAACGTGATCTTGCATTAGGTGAATGCTCTGGACTAGAAGATCTCTCAAATTACATCCCAGGCCTCATTTTGGAGGGTTAGAGAAACAAGATCAGATGTATGGTGATCACGTTTCAAGGTCTGACTCTTTCTTTTACACTGACTTATACCAGAAGAGCAAAGTGTGTTCAGTATAATCTAGTGAATTACTGTCTGGACGTTCAGGATTCACCCAGATACAAGACTGGATTTCTGTCAAATCTATGCTTTTCCAAGGCTACAAGTGTAACTATAAGATTAGGAAAATCATGGGTTCTGTTCACCTTAATTGAACAATAGTCTTGCTTTCTACTCTGGTAACACAAGGAGTTCACATGATTTTGAAAATTTAGGCGAAGAGACTTTCATTTGCTTACCTGGAACTACTTAAAAGACAGTTAATGATGGTCATTGCAATAATTCTCATTGCACATAGACAATTTTATGTATATTGAGTACTTTCTTGACATGTTTATTATATAGTGGGTTTTTTTCCACATGGTATTTTTAGGTTTTTTTCACTAATATTTAATTCCAAATATTATCTGAATGCAGTTATCAGCTGTGTCTGCTGTAGTTAGATTTTTCAAACCACCAGAGTTTATTAAACTGTATCCTTGAATATTTGAGGCAGTGAAAACTAATGTTGTCTGGCTTCAATAAAGCCATGATTCAACAGCCCGCTGTTTGACAAATAAAATCTTGCAGTCTTCTTCGTGTTACTTTGATGGAAAACTGGAGTTGTAATTAAATGTTGTTGAATAGTATGTGGAAAAAACCAAATAACTCATTACTCTTACATTATCTGTCACTGCATTCATGTGTCTCATGTGTCAAAGAGCCATGGGCCAACTGAATATGTCATTCTGAAAGACAATCTTCATGCATGCATTGCCTCTTTTTCCTCATCCTGTTGTGATTTTAGCTGACAATGCAGCATTTATTGAGTTCTCTAATCATTATCTTCCTTCTACGTAACACATGCTAATGAACCAAGAACTTAATGAAATCACATCACAGAGATGCTGCATTTGATATAACTTGCTGCAGGACTTTTTTCCCAATGATGGGAAATTGTACATGGGTTTGAGTGCAATATTACACTCATTAATTTACAAAGGTTCATTAGATCACTTTTGGGACAAATATGCTCTGTATAAAGAGTTGTATGCCTTGTTGAATCTCATAAAAGTGCAAATACCAACTGCATAGTTTAATTTCATTGCTTTATCAAGAGATGTTAGCATTCTGAGATGCTTTTTTGTATTTTTATGTGTAGAATATGCATGTATACATATGTATTTTTGTTTATTCATCTGTGTTTTAATAGAAGACTAATTGCAAAGATGTAGCTGTAATTTGAATGTGTAATATCTGTATAAATCTAAGGGAACCCTTATTCTAAGGGTTGTTTTATAGAGGTAGGAATCTTTCTGTGAAGTAACCCCTCTCTTGTGCATCAGGATGTTAGATAACACAAGGGTTCAGTGGATGTGCTACAGAACCACTGTTCAGCAGCTCTTATGGAAACTACAGCATGCTTTTAATCTGTCTTCCCTTTTGGGCTTGGAGTGGTTTCCCCACTTTGGGTTCCCCAGGTATTTATGTACACCCTCTGGCAGAGCTTCAGCTGGATGGGTACTTGGTCTGTTGTTAGATCTTTAAAGGGCTGCTGGCACACACGTTTGCACACGCACAGAGATAGGTGTAGCACAAAATTCTGCTGTTTTTTCCTTTTACCAACTGTGAAAGTCCAGTCTGCACAAAAAGACCCCCATAGAAATCAACTTTCTTGCTATGTTACAGCCTCCTTGAATAGCAAGTTAAGAATCAGTTGTGCAGTTCCTTGAGAGTGTGCAGGTTTTGGTTTTAGCAGGATTTATATTTTCACCATTCTGGCCCAGCCTCTACCTTTGTCCCTTTACAGCAGCACATATGCAGCTGTCTTCTATTACCCCTTGCTCAATATCATGTTTCTATGTTCTCATTAATTATTTTGGCTTTGTTGTTAAGTGCTTGAACTTGTCCCATGTAAGCCTTCTCCTTAAGAGAAATTAGGCAGCATTCTTAATATAGCTACTATTAGTTGAACACTGGTTGCTGACTTCCAGTCCCACTGACTGTCCACCTCTCCATGGTCTGGATAAAGCACTTGGTTTTGAGCCTATGTTGAGAGGGAGGAAATCTGCTGAGGTCTCTTCTGACCTGAATGATCCTGTGATCCAAACCCATGGTTCTGTGACCTTGAGGCCATGGCACTGCTCTGCAAGCAAGGGGATGTGCCACTGGCAGGCACGAGTCCCTAAGAGTGGCCTGTCCTGAGCCACAGCTCCACGTGCCCACAGCCTCATGGACATGGGTCCATACATACTTCATTAAGGGAAAGGATGTGGCACAGGACTCAGTGTGTGCCAGGATTCCTGAAAATGAGGAGGTGAATGATAAATACACCTTTGCAGCAAAACATCCTCAGGACAGCAATTTGAGTAATAACAACTTCCTGATGACTTCGTAATACCAATCAGAATTGTTGAATTGCACAAACCATGACATTCTAGTATTTACTAGAAAGAATATCAGGTGGAAGGGAAATCTAACTATATTTCCTAGCTGTAGTGTGCACAGGTTAATGGAAATGAAGAGGGCAAAGTGAGAGGGGAGAGAGGAGCTCAGGAGCCCAACTCGGGCAGCCTCTTCCTTCAGAGTGCAGCTGCATCCAGCCCTAGTACAGGCTTATAACTTCTGGACTTAGGTATTGGTGATCTAATAAAAAAAAAAATAAATCAAAAAACAGCAACAAAAAAACAAAACAAAACCACCAAAACAAAACCCCCTCATATATATATATGTGGGTAGGGAAAAATGCAGAATACACCAAATTATTGTATAGGAAATAGAAAACCCAAGCCATTATTTTATTAATAATTAATGAACAGATGATATAATGTAAAGCCATTCTATTATTAGAAGTAACAGGACTGTGTTTTGGAATACATCAGCACTTAAAGTGTTGAGCATATTTGGCATCCACAGTGTTGTGGAGCTCTGTTATTTGTAGCATGCTTCTCTTTCTTCCCTTTGTGAAGCTTTTGTTAAGATCCAAGACTGTGTCCCGTAATAACTACAAACCTGTAAAAACATATATGAAGTAGAATTAAACTCCATGTTTAACGTATTCTAGGAATCAGAAATATTGATGGAAAATTGTTACCAGATGTGCCAGTATTTCAGTATTTTCTTTAATTTTTGTGTGGTTCCTGAAATGTAAAGTTTCACAGAAGCCAAGTTCATATTGCATAAGACATTGCACAGAAGGGTGATTTCCCACTGAGCTCTCTTCAATATTGCCTGGTCCATACCCTGGATTGGGAGGGTCATCTTCCAGTTTTCAAAACCAGAAAAACCCCTTACCTTGTGCAAAAAAGAGTCCATTGTCATGCCTTCCATCCCTTTGTCTGTCATTTGGAAAACACAGGTGTTGTGAATGTAAATGCCTGAGTGGCACAATAGCTGGGACAAGATGTTTTAAGTACAGGAAAGGAATAGTCTGTTAGTATAAAGAGCAGCTGAAGTTGAAATAACAATATAATGTAGTTATGCAACTACATTTCTTGCAGCTTGCTTTCTCTCCTGACTCTGAAGTGTATGTAGGCATGCTTTATATTTTTCTCTAAATCATAGGCATTCCAAAATTTTATTCTTGTGATGCCTCCACAGTGCAAAGCTGGAAAGGCCTGGGGAGTCCAGTGAAGATCCAGTGTCTGCTCTCATTAATGGTTAGCTCACTCCCTGTTTGGGTTTTGTTTGTTTATTTCTCTAAAGTCTCTCCAAGGCAATAGCTAGGCTTTTGGTTTGGAAATAGTCTGTTCTGGAGGTAGTACACATCATTTTTTGGTTTTACCGTCCTTCAGCACTCTTCCAACATGGACATTTGGTTTTTGAACATGCACAGCCGACAGGGCTCACTTTCATGCTCTGAAAGTGCCATATTGCTGGGTTACAGTGTAGTCTCCAGATTGTTTCAGATACTTTGAACTTAAACATATTGAATGCTAATGATGTGTTGGGTGTGTGGGGCCAGCTGATGAGGCCCAACACCCCTCCAGCAGATGCTGTGCCGTGCTGATGTGACCAGTTTGCAATAATGGGAAGTATTTCTAAGCTGTGTGGATGTGAGCCAGAAAGTACCGTTTGTCTTGTATTTAGCAGAGCAGACCTTGAACACTGTGAGTGCTTTTGCCCCTCTGGGTTGTCTCTGCTCTGTCACTGCAGAACTGTTGTCTTTCTACTGTGTAGCCAAACCTTTACTTTTGCTCATTTTTCTTTCTTCTGTTTTCCTGTTGCTTTTCTTAACTGTTTATCCCTTCACACCCCCCTTAATCTTGTTTCCTTTCCCCTTTAACACAGGTGACCAGCAGAAACTTTGTGCTGTGCTGGATCCCCTGGATGGAAATTAAGATGCAGGCACACAAAGTAAAAGCACATTTCATTTGTGCTGCCCGAGTCACCATGTATGTGTGCACGTGTCTGGTGTCTGTATTCTCATTTCTAGCTCTTCTAGGAGCCATTATCACTCAGAGAGAAAGCAGATGACTTCAAGGAGATATCAGCTATTAAATAAAACCAGAAGAAGCATTTTTAAATTTGGGAGTAAGATGAAGTCAATGCCATTTTTCCTATTCCCTTACTACTGCTGTTCTCTCCCAACTGTTACAACTTCTTTTAAAAATAATTGAGAGAAGCTTTCTGATTATTCCAAGCCCTTCTTCTTTGTATAAGGACAATCAATCCCCTTTCCAGGGCAGAAACTGTTTGCAGGGAAATGCTTAGTACTTGTATAAGCCTTGCACTTAAAAACCTCCAGCAGGCTTATCCTCTCCACTTTTGTCTTTTAGTATAAGTGCCCTGAAAATGACAGAATTGCACAATAACAAATGGCAGTGCTTTTTTTCCACCAGGTTCAATGGACTCTTGCATTCATGTTCATTGGTCATAATGTGAGCATGTTACTTGTACTTTGTTTTTCTGAGCAGCCATGAACATTAAACTCCTGAGGATTTCATGGCCTTGAGGTTAGTAGCTTCTTGGGAGCAGAACAAAGCAGGGTATTAAATGGTATAGCAGACTTTATTTGTCAAGTTTTATTTTTTGCCGTGACTGAAAACTATTTTTCCATGGGTGTTTCCTTTGGTCTGGCTAAAACAAATTATTGTGGAGGGAAGTGCAAATTTCCATTCTTCTGTGCATCTGCTGAATATTCCTTCTCCACCCAGAGGACCAACAGTTCAGCCACAGACACAGGAATTAACAGGAAGAAGTGTGGTGTGTCTTGAAATGTCTTTAGGTGACAAAAGCTGGCTGTAATTCTCCTTTTTCTTTTCTTTTTCCAATAAGGTCTGTTTTGATTTTTGGTGCTTCATTTTGGAAACTCTGAGGCAAACAAAAAGCTGACTGTGTCTCTTTGTTTGTGTCTGTTATGTAGAGATATGTTGGAAAGCTACCTAATCTCTTACATTTTCCAGTAAAGAAAATACAAAATTATGTAATATCTATATAGTCTCTTTTTTTTCTCTTATTTTCTCTATAAGAAAACAACTTCAAAGAAATGAGACTGATTTTTCCTTTTTTTTTTTTTTTTTTTCTTCTAAGAGCAAGCAGTGTTTCTGAACAGCCAGTGAATATTTTGGATAGAAAGCCTCATTTTTACTGTTGTTCTTTAACTAGAATTTTCTGATTTTATGTGTGACTTTGACTTGAGGGTGAAGGGAGAAAGAGAATGCCAAAGTAGAAGCAAGGGTAAAACTCCCTTATTTTGACCTTTGCACATTCTTATCCAGGTATGGCTGAATTCATTGAATTTGCTGGTCAGCAAATTGTCCCATATTTCACATAGTCTTTGAATACCAGATGGGGTAAGGAAATGAGCAGTAGCCACAGTGAAACTTTGAGCAGACTCCTGATTACTTGAAACCTCAAAAGTGCTTATGGATACTTTGAATTTTCTTCATTTTCAGAGGATTTCCGTAGTTCTCATGTGAATTCAGTAGTAGCTGACTGGTCTGTTGGCATAGGTATTATATGGCTTGGTATTATTGGTAATTTTGGCCTAAACATAAGCAACGCCCATAGAGCATTTTTAGAAAAAATTAAAATCAGTGATGTACACTTCATTGAACTGAAAATTTTATTCCCTTTGGAAATTTAGGCAGTCTGGTCTGACCACTTACTGCTAGGTGATTTTTTGGATATTTGTCAGTGTGTATTTACAGGGAATAGCTGTGTTATAATAATATTATTAGATGCTAGGTTTGTGATCTGTGATTTAAACTTGAACACACAAAATTACTATGTGAATGCTTTGTTTTGTCCAGAAGGTAATTAAGACATATGCTTTGTATTCAGATAGAAAAAGGAAATGTATGGAAGAGTTCCTAAGCATTTCATATGTAGGTACCTGAGTTTAAGACAAGTGCCCAAGTTGCCTTGATAATTAATGACTTGGAACAGGTACTTCCAGAGTGCAGTCTCCTCCAAAGAGTACTTGGCTCACAGAGGTCCATAAATTAACCGTATGTATGGAGAGACAATTAACTGTTGGCTGAAGTTACGTGAAAGGAGACTCTTTGTCATCAGCTCTTCTGCAAGTGAGCAGCTTTGTCAAACTGTGGTCTAGCACATCCCATCTTACTCCCATTTTCTGGACACGATATTTGGGCAGTGCTATATATAGAAATATCTGAATCTTTGTGAGTCCTATGCATCATCCTAGCAATTTTAAGCCATGTATGCACTTTAAAAGTCCAAGAATTTCTGAAATAATTACGTGTACCACCCCAATGATGGATAACTTCTTCCAGTGTCTACCTGCCAGAGCTCCAAGTACATGGTTTTCAGTGGTATTATCAGTTAGATTGTTCTTCCTAAGATTATTCTGTGTTCTGCAGTCTCAAGGCAGGATAAAACTTGGTACTGTCCTCTGAGGAAAAAGGAGACAAGAGCAATTCAGGGTGGCCTTGGATTTCTGAAGTATTTTGTTTACAAAAGGTATAGATATGTACTTACTGGAATTTATAAAACACATGTGTTTTCAAGTCAGTCCAATAGAGAAATGTTGTTGTGGTAATGAACTGTGCTATTTTAGAGCTCATTTTTACAGTAACATTGCCTTACATGAATTAGCATAGTGCAAATGCAACTGTGTTACTATGACAAAGGCTGTGTATCTCTGCAAGATAATATTCCACCTACAGACACATTCCATGTTCACTATCTATCCTAAATACTAGCAATGAACTGGTGCTCAGACTGTGCATTACTGGTAGTGGAAATAAAGGTGTTAAATCCAAAATACAGTAGAAATGCATAATTTTATAGGGTTGTAAAATTAATAAGAATTTAAAAGTAAAATGTCACTGCAGAGATGTTTGCCATTTCACAAGCCTGAACCTTTGTGTTAATACATATAGTTGCTAACATGGTAATTGTAAACCAGTCCAGTGCTTTTAAATTAAATAAAACCTGTACAAATCAGAATAAAATAAATTTACACCAGTCCCACTGAGTGCTCTTAGATGCTGAAGGACATATAAAAATAGCCATTGTTCAGTGCTTTGTTTAACATGCTTGCTTCTTCCTCACAGTACAGTGCTGTGGATACAAATCCTTTATCTGTGTATATTATGCAGCCCATCTGGAATAAAATTATTAAGGTAAGAATTTCACTTAATAAAAACACAATATGTTAATGTAAGAATTTGTTTTAAATATAGTGTGTACTTTCATTTAAAAATACATATTAATCAATAAAGCTGAAATGAAGACATCTGATAAAAGAAAAATGTTGCAGGATATTTAGCTGTGTTTAAGGTGAGTGTGTTGTTTTGAGATCTTTTTTTTAGAAAGAAAGGGCTTGTTTTGTTTTTTTCTGATTGCTGTAGAAAAGGCATCCATTCCTTTTTTGCATCTTTCATTATTACATCTTTCATTAAACAGCTTTGCAGACATGGATGGTTTTACTTAGTACAGATTATTTTTGTGCAGCATATGCTGCCTAACAACAGCATGGCTCTCTCTCTGTGCTGTGCATATGATTTTATGCAAGCACTGTCTCATTTTCTCCCGAGGGGACTTGCTTGAGACAGCCGGGCATTCCTCGCAGAAGCTGAAAATGAGAGTGGTTACCATGATCACCATAACGATTGGAAGATGCCATCTCTTGAATGCATTGCAATCTGCAGTTTTTAAAAATAAACCACTCGCAGCCAGTTATGCTGCTGTTGGCAAAAAGGAAAAAAAAAAGCGAGCTGTATCTCAAATAAATATGAACTTTATTGATCTCCAAGGGAGCACTGACTTCTGCGTCTGCCTCATTACAGGAAATGTTTAGATTGGAGCAGACTTGAAAATTAACCTTTGTACTAACAAAAAAAGGATATATATGATCAGGGTGTTGATTATTCTTGATATGGCAGGAAAATCATAATTCCTAATTCATAGCCTCAAAGTAATTTCATGGAAAGTGTTCATATGACACAGCTGAAGAATTAAAATACTACTTGAACATGGGATGAGAAAAAAGAAATTCAAAGATGTGACACTGACCTCAGTAATTCAATTCATAGGCTTTGTTTTATTCCCATCATAATATTGAGGAAAACAATGAAGCAAAATGTCCCTCCAGCACTCTGGCATGGGACATGAGTAGAGGCTTTACTGTGCACTTGCCCTTTGGTTTAGGAGATGGGTGAGTATTCATCTGCTGTCAGACTGAAGGGGGAGTGTTGTCAACGCAAAACTTCCTTTGCAGATAATTTATCCTAGTAGTTGCAGCATTTTACCAGAAGAAGAACAGCATTATTGAATGTTCCCATATAGCCTAGCCACACTATAATTGTTTGTAAAACATCAGTAGGAATGCAAGTTGCTATAATGGTTTTGTTCCTGAACAATGCATTGCAGTAAGGAAATTGGGAAAATTTTCAAAGAATTTTAAAAGAATGTTTTATATCTCTATGTTCATTCAAAATTGGGCGGTACAAGTGTGCATCTTGATGACTGGGAGAAGTTCCTTCACTCACTTTAGACATCCTGTTACATCCATTCTCAGATATGAATTAATTATTTTTTTTTAGTTTCTAAACTGGTGACAATAAAAATTCCATGTGGACTATTTTTACTAGATTCTAGAGGAGTTTGAAAAAAGGCAACCTTAAATTCACTGAGCCAAGTAAAAAGAAAAACCAACTCATGAGAACAATGGCTTGAGATTCTGGTCTTGTCTTTCATATGCCTGTTTAATCCTAATGGCAACACAAGTTTCTCTGTATTCCACAACCAGAATTCATTGGAAAATGTGTTTCCTATGTTATAAGTCATTATCATATTCATTGTAAAATGTACTTCCTGTGTTATAAGAAATTAAGAAGAACTTGACATTAAAAATATGTGAATTTGTGAGCTGAAAACATATTGTTATAACCCAGCTCACTTATCTCTGGTGGGGATGCAGGACAATGAGGGGAAAAGGAGGAAATCCCACTGGAATACACAGGTGTATGCCAGTATCACTGGAATCAATTAAACTCCCCTCTGTTCCCTTTACGAACTTTGATTTTATCAGCAGAATTGGGCAAGAGCAGCATTTTAGTGGTCTCAAGTGACCTAGTGAAGTTTGAACAGAGCATTATATAAATGTGTACTTTACCATTTATTATCCAAATAATTGCTGTATTAAAGCATTTGCTGTTTGTATTAAGGCTTTTAGAATGAATGGCTAGACCCAGAGAAACAGACATCAGTTAATACTTCATGGAACTAAGAGTTTTTTAAAAGGTTCAAGCACGCAAGGGTTTTGCCAGAGAGCAGATGTGATTTGCCCAATGGCACCTCCAGTTGTATTAATCATGTAGCACATTGATGTATTAGACCTCTACTGGCTGTTAATTAGACAATAAAGATTGCAGCTCATCCTTCTATAGCATACTAATAAATTCAGTCTCTATCTTTCCAAGGTGTGTAAGAAGTTAATCTTGAACACCCTGTGATTTTCTAATTATGAAATAGGGTGATGGTGGTGTAATGCCAACTAAAAAGATAAGGAGCATTAAATATAACAAAAGGGATTTTGCAACTGGAATACTTTCCAAATACCTAGACAGATTAGGTTCAGTAAGGATCAAAAGAACATGTTTAAGGGTTTAGCGGCAGGAGAGTCTGTTTTCCTGAGGACACAACTCCTGCAACTGTTTTTCATGATGTGTCTGTTAGCCAAAGGGATTGCAACTATAACAAGTTGAAAAACCTTTGAAAGTTTCCTTCTTAAATTACACAGTTTGCGAGAAAGTGGGTTAAAATAACTTCTTCATGTTCACACCATGGAAGCATGAATTATTTCCTGTAATAACTTAAACATGACATTGTGACTATTTGGAATGATGAGCCTAATTGGAAAGCAGACATTTGTGGTGTCCCACTTGATTTGATTGTCAACAATCCTTATGAATCATCCAGGAAAAAGCAGTCAGTTTATGCATGTAGATCCATGTAAACATTTCATCCATAGGGTCTTAAAGCACTCTTTTGATCTATGATCTAGATTAAAAGAGAAAAATTTAGATTTTTTTTTCAGTGTCTGTACTTCTTATTTCATGGAAGGTCAGAGGTACCAGATAAATCCCAGAAGAGATGCATCTTCTGCATCCTCAGGCAGCAAAGCTGGGAGATGTGCAGCTGTTGCTGAGCATGCAGCCAGTGTAAGAAAGGGAGACCATGTAGTGAATAGTTCCGCCTTAGATGCTCTACAAAAGGAATTTCAGGGGACATTTGCTGTCCCTTCTCTTGGAGGTTTTGATTTGCCCTTTTGAGCGCTCAGAATGATGGATATGTTACATTCTTTTTACATCATTGCTGTATGCATTCCATGGTGTATTTTAAATACCATGAGAGCTGACATACAGTGTTTTAAAAATCAGTGATAAAGTCCTGCTAATAGGGGAACAAATATCAGATATAATAGTTTTCCCTATGTTATTACAGAAAATATCTAAGAAACATAATGGAAAAGTGTTCAGGAACTCTAACCTGGTTTTTGGAAGTGTACACTTAGTCTGTACAACATTGGTTTTCACAATTTCTCCTGAATATTACAAATTACTCTATAGTTCAAAAAGATAATCTAGTCAGGATAGTTAATCAGCCAAAGCATTCAGATTTTAAAAGTAAATTTAAGTAAATGAAGTAGTTAGATAGAATAAATTAATATGTATTCATCTGTCTGTTCATCTAGCTAGTCCAGAGATATTAACAAAACATTTGATTTCAAAACTATTGTTAGTATAGTTATGGTATACAATATACTATAGTATAAATATACCATAGTACATTCAAATATACTATTGCTGTTAGTATCAGGAATTATTAAATTTGATTTTCTTTAATATTTTCTTATACTATTTTATAGTGTTGAAGTCCTTTATATACATTTTGAATCCTTAGACACTCCAAATGATTTCATTATAAGCCTCCAGTATTTTTGTGTTTTATATATATTGATAATGTGTTTGAGTGATGGTAATGGTTGATACTTAGTATTTCTGCAAATATGTTCTGTCTAAAAATCATGTCGAAGCTGTGTAGGCTATTTTAAAAAAAAATATTCTGGAGAAACTGTGTTACTTGGGAAGAGGATTTTCAAAAGGGATTCCTTTTGCAGTGTAAGGAGCACCTTAAAGCCACAGGGAATGAATGCCTGAGAATGATTACTGGCACAAAGAGGTCTAGGTGAAGGCAGGGAGTCCTTTTCAGCACCCTCCAAAGTAAAGTGAATTAATGGAGTGTTGATAATTGATGAATAAAGAGGGAGACCCTGTCAGAAAGTTACTATCTAGAGAGCAGGGAGATGCTTGTAATGGGGAGATTGCTGAATCTAAAAGTGTAATGCACTCAGGGTCTGATCTAGTTGATGTTTGGAGTGAGAAATTATTCACATACTTTGGAAGAAGAGTTTTACTTGTTATAGTGTGGGAATACAATGCTTAAAAAAACCTGCCACGTGGATGCTGAATTACCACACCGGGGTGCTGCAGCCTTCTTTCAGTTCTGATGCAGCTGATCACAGAAGGCTTTCCTTGGGAGCTGGGTGAATGAGGATAATGTACAACTCCCTTAATTTTAAAGGGAGTACAATGTTTTGAAAATATCATTCTTACTGCAGTCACAGCAATCAGGCAAAAGGATTGTGTTTGAAAATAAATTTCAGAAATTAAAACTGTGTTTTGATTTGAAAGTGGGGAAATATACACAAATCTGAATATTGCTGATGTCATATAAAAGCTTCTTTCCTGATAGAAAGTATTTTATTAAAATAAGATGTACAATTTGAAATACAATTTTTCTAATTTTTTTCCTTTTATTTTTTAACAGATAGTGCCTTTGTGGATTGCTCCCAACCTGTTAACATTCTCTGGATTTGTCATGATTTTATTTAATTATTTTCTAATATCTTTTTATGACTGGGACTACACTGCCTCAGGTAAATATGTTCATGTTGTAATTTTTCAGAATTATTGAACTGCTTATAATTCTGACTGTTACAGGGAGGTATCAGACACTTAAATCTTCTACTTATTCCCCTAGTAAGGCTTCTATAGGTGCAGATAGGAGAATCCACCTCACACATAGCATTATAAATTTAGATCATTTTATTGAAAAATCTAATTTAATTTTATCCCTAAAATGGGTGTCAGCATATGCTGCTTGAAGTCTCTGGTAAGATCTCATTTTATTTAAAGTTTATTCCAGGGTTTCAATATGCAGCCAAAATCCACTTGAATATTCTTCATAACATTTTCATTGATTTCACATTTCCTAATACCTAAACTAATACCTGAAAGAGTTAACTTCCCTTTCATTTCTCCACTATTCACACCCCCTATTCAAGACTGCTTCTAGACAAAAACATAGTTTCTAAATAAATGTCTCTTCAAATTATGACTTTTGAAGTCCAAGTCCATGCTTGCTCCTCATTGAAGACCAAGTCAGAATTTTTTTGTATCTAATTGCTCCTGAGTGTGGGGCATGTTTAGTTTGGGCTTCTCAGACCAGCTATTGGAGCCCACAAAAGGTAGTAAGAATCTTCTAGGTGATTAATATGTAAAATAGATAAATAGATATAGATATAGATAAATAGATATAGATAAAAGGGTTAGATTTTCTTTAAACTAGACAATTCAGTGAAGATAGCACTTTTATTTTCTGAAACATTTAGCTGTCTTTATTTTGTTATACCTGTGGTTAGCTTCAGGAGGTGGACTTTGGTGTGAGTTGTTGTACATTTATCATAGCAATTCTAGAGGCAGAGATACTTGTTAGCAGTTTTGGTTCAAAAGTTGCATTTTCAGGACCAGCTTGTTATACAGTTGTCTGACCTCGTTCTTGAGCACCTGGTGCTTTTTTATCAATGTAGGTGATATTTACTCAGCCCTGTAATAAAAGAACATCCAGAACAGATCTCTTTAATGAGATGATGTTATCTTGGCACATTCTCAGTAGATATACATGGAATTTGAAGACATTTGAAATGGTGATTAAGTCTCTTAGAGTTGAGACCTGTATGTGTAGTTTGCAAGCTCTTCCTGAGTCTACATGGGAACAGTCCCCATCATTTCTCAGTTGACGGAAAACTTCCACGCAACCTAAAGGTCCTTTGGAGTATAATATATCAATCCTATACCTAGGATCAGAAATAAAAAATTTAATTTCCTGCACAGTTGGTTTTCATGGCACAGTTTGCAGATTTGCAGCTAAGAGTCAGGAATTGTCATCTTTGCTTTCAGAATGGGAAGATGAGGCACTGAGAGAAAGGTGGTCAGGGCACTGCTTTAGGTGCTGGCATCTCCTGGCATCTTTCAGACAAGGACACACCTCTGTATGCAGGAATTCCCTGTGTTTGGTGCCAAATGGCAGGAACCTGAGAGGACTTTGCATTTACAGTTGTTTAGTGTTGATGTAGTATTGGGTGATGTTTAAGTTAAATAGAAGTCTCTTTGGAAAAAGGATTGATTTCTTTAAAGGAGCAATGATAACCTTGGATTAATGCTGTCAGCAGAGCAAGAACAGAACTCTGGGCTCTGTCCAATTCAACTATCTTTTCCTTTTTCTCACTGAAAAAACAAAAGGGGTGCTAGTATTTCTGCTAGCCTAAGGACAAAAACTTCCTGTTCAGATCTGTGTGGTAAGAGTGCTATACAAACCCCATACTGGTACTGATAATAATGCTTGAAAACTTCTTTTTTTCCTATATATTACATGAACATTATTAATTTTTCAATGGATGGCTTTCCCATGACCTGGGACTATTTTGCCTAGTTGCTATCATTGTTTTGTGCAATACTAGAGTCATTTCAGTACCAAAAAACCTCTCTATTACCTTTTGTCCTTTATGCTGGAAACACATTCAAGCCTGCTCAGTGCTTCTTTGATAGAGCTCACCAGTGCCTGAAGGTCAGACTCAAATATTTCCATCTGTTTGATGCAGTGTGTTAATCAGTGGCAGCTAGTTTGTATCTGTGTGCATATCTTGCTGGATTTCTTTGATGTTAACCCCTGTTACCCTGACTCTCTACCCTATTTTTTTTCAGGTACCAGTCCTGGACTTGTTCCCACCTGGGTGTGGCTGTTCAGTGCTTTTACCACCTTTTGTGCTTATGCTTTAGGTAATGTACAGTGAAATAATTTGCATGTCTGACATTTTCATGTAATTTTGTCTTCAAATTCACTAGTGATGATTCTGAGATAAAGAGGCATTGTGGATAAATTACTGACCTCTTTCCAAAAGAGTTCTCTTAGATTAAAAAAAAAACCAAACTAACTAAAAAACCTCAAACCACAACACAAAATAAAAATGTTTATCAGACTTAAACCCAAGCTAGCATCTTAAGAGGTCTAATATATTAGAGGCTCTATTACAGTAACTCTTATCCCTCTTGAATGTTCAAATTATTTTAGAGGAACAATGGAAATCATTATACAGCAGCAGTCTGGTTTCAATCCCCCTGCCAAGGGCAGGGACACCTTCCACTAGATCAGGTTGCCCAGAGCCCCATCCAACCTGGCCTTGAACACACTGGGATGGAACATTCCCAGCTTCTCCAGGCAACCCAATCCAGTGCCTCACCCTCCTCACAGTAAAGATTTGCTTGCTAGTACCTAAAATTTAAACCTACCTTCTTTCAGTGAACCCATTCCTCATTGTCCTATCCCTACATGCCCTTGACAAAAGTCCCTCTCCAGCTCTCCTATAGCCCCTCTAGGTACTGGAAAGCTGCTCGAAGCACTCCCTGGAGCTTTCTCTTCTCCAGGGTGAACAACCCCAACTCTCTCAGCCTTCTTCACAGGAGGGTCTCTTCTATAGGAGAGCTCTTTGGTTTCATAAAAATCTTTGTCCCTTGATGATGACATTCTGAGAAGCTCAGACATCAGAATTAGCAGAGGGTGCTTTCAAAGAAATAGGAAAAATAAAGGACAAAGCAGAAAAAAGGAAATTGTTAGGCACTTCAGTGCTTAAGGAGTGTGTCAGGAGAAGTGGTGATGACAGGCCTGAGCTTCTTATAGAAATAAGTATATATTTTTTTCTTTCCTCTTGCTGTTTTTCTCCCATAACACCTACATCTCAGTTTCAGATTCTATTTTTACTACTTCATTCTGTGCCCTGAGTGTATTTTTAGGTAGACTGCACCTTGCTGTGCAGTGGTGTGAAGACAGATCTGAAATTTTGCTGACCTGGAAGTGAGATCCACATTTGTGTGGCTTTTTTGTTTTCTCTTCCAAAGGCGTCTTGTTCCAAACTAGACTTTCCACACCATGGTGCAATGGAGTTATTTTTTGGGGAGACTAAAGGTAGTATATTTAAAGGACTGCGCAGTTCTGTGTAATAAGGGCCCAGGAAGGCTGGACACATTATAAGAAGGAAATCTTATAGGCACAGGAGCAGGCTATCCCTAGGTGCCCAAAAATGAGCCATCAGGGAAGACTGGCCTGGCTGAACAGGGAGTTTTCACTGGACTTGGAGAGAAAAAAAAAGAGTTTATAAACTTGGGAAATAGGGGCAGACAACTCAAGAAGAGTACAAGGATGTCATTAGGTCTTGTAGAGGGAAAACTGGATTGGTGAAAGCTCAGCTTGAACTCCATGCTGTCAATATTGTCAAAGATAATACAAAGTGTTTTTATAAATACATTAACAACAAAAAGAGGGCCAAGGAAAATCTCCATCCTTTATTGGGTGCAAAGGGGAACATTGTAACCAAAGATGAGGAAAAGGCTGAGGTACTCAATGCCTTCTTTGCCTCAGTCTTCAACAGAGAGACCCAACACCCTCAAGGCAGGCAGCCTGAGCTGGTAGGGAGGGACAGGGAGCAGAACAGTGCCCTGCTGTGATCCAGGAGGGACAGGGAGCAGAACAGTGCCCTGCTGTGATCCAGGAGGGACAGACAGTGCCCTGCTGTGATCCAGGAGGGACAGACAGAGCCCTGCTGTGATCCAGGAGGGACAGACAGAGCCCTGCTGTGATCCAGGAGGGACAGGGAGCAGCAGTGCCCTGCTGTGATCCAAGAGGGACAGACAGAGCCCTGCTGTGATCCAGGAGGGACAGACAGAGCCCTGCTGTGATCCAGGAGGGACAGACAGTGCCCTGCTGTGATCCAGGAGGGACAGGGAGCAGCAGTGCCCTGCTGTGATCCAGGAGGGAGCAGAACAGTGCCCTGCTGTGATCCAGGAGGGACAGACAGAGCCCTGCTGTGATCCAGGAGGGACAGACAGAGCCCTGCTGTGATCCAGGAGGGACAGACACAGCCCTGCTGTGATCCAGGAGGGACAGGGAGCAGCAGAGCCCTGCTGTGATCCAGGAGGGACAGACAGAGCCCTGCTGGGATCCAGGAGGGACAGACAGTGCCCTGCTGTGATCCAGGAGGGAGTAGAACAGAGCCCTGCTGTGATCCAGGAGGGACAGACAGAGCCCTGCTGTGATCCAGGAGGGAGCAGCAGGGCCGTGCTGTGATCCAGGAGGGACAGACAGTGCCCTGCTGTGATCCAGGAGGGACAGGGAGCAGCAGAGCCCTGCTGTGATCCAGGAGGGAGCAGCAGAGCCCTGCTGTGATCCAGGAGGGACAGACAGTGCCCTGCTGTGATCCAGGAGGGACAGACAGAGCCCTGCTGTGATCCAGGAGGGAGCAGCAGTGCCCTGCTATGCCAGCTGACACTCACCAGTCTGTGGGGCCAGATGGGATCCACACCAGGTACTGAGGGAGCTGGTGGAAGAGCCAGACCGCTCTCCAGCATTTGTCACCAGTCCTGGTCAACCAGAGACCTGGAGACTGGCCAGTGTGATGCCCACCTGCAAGAAGGGTTGGAAGGAGGATCTAGGGAACTACAGGCCTGTCAGCCTGACCTCAGTGTCTGGGAAGGTTATGGAGCAGATCATCTTTAGTGTCCTTATGCAGCACATGCGGGACAGCCAGGGGATCAAACCTGTTTAATATCTTTTTAAATTATTTGGATGAGGGAATTGAGTGCTCCCTCAGTGCGTTTGCAGATGACAGCAAGTTGGGTGGGAGTGTTGATCTGCTGGAGGGCAGGGAGGCTCTGCGTGGGGATCTGGACAGGCTGGATCAATGGGCTGAGGCCAATGGTGTGAGTGTGAGGTTCAACAAGGCCAGGTGCTGGGTCCTGTGCCTGGGTCACAACAACCCCAGGCAGTGCCACAGGCTGGGGGAAGAGTGGCTGGAAAGTGACTCAGTGGAAGAGGACTTGGGGGTGGTGGTTGTCAGTGGCTAACATTGAGCCAGTGTTCCCAGGGGGCCAAAAACACCAATGGCATCCTGGCCTCCACCAGAAATCATGTGGCCAGCAGGATCAGGGCCGTGATCATCCCTCTGTGCTCAGCATTGGTGAGGTCTCACTTCGAATCCTGTGTTCAATTCTGGGCCCCTCATTACAAGAAGGACATTGAGGTGCTGGAATGTGTCCAGAGAAGGGCAACAGAGCTGGGGAAGAGTCTGGAGCACAAATCTTAGGAGGAGCAGCTGAAGGAACTGGGGATGTTAAGTCTGGAGAAAAGGAGGCTCAGGGATGACCTTATTGCTCTCTGCAACCACCTGAAAGGAGGCTGTAGTGAGGTGGGGATTGGTCTCTTCTCCCAGACAACAATCAACAGGACAAAAGAAATAACCTCAAGCTGTGCCAGGGGAGGTTCCTCTGTGACATCAGGAAGAAGTTTTTCTCTGAAGGGATGGTTAAGCCTTGGAATGGGCTGCCCAGGAAGGTGGTGGAATCGCCATCCCTGGAAAATGTTCAAGAAACTACTGGACATGGCACTTAGCATTATGATTTAGTTGACATGGCAGTATTCAGTCAGAGATTGAACTCAATGATCTTGGAGGTCCTTTTCAACCTTAATTGATTCTAAATGTCCCCTCTCCTTGGAGCTGTTTCTGGTAAGGCCATTGCAGTGCAGCCATATATTTGTGTGCCATATTTGGGATGCTCAGGCAATATACAGGTGTGTTATACATGCAGTGCTGTGCAGAGGGGCTGACCACTTTTGGAATCAGACCAATGCATGCAGAGCCATCTTGATTGACCTGGGGTGTCCCCTTGAGCAGATCTCTCCCCCTGCATTGTACATACCTTGGCATTTCTATTCAGTTGGCGACATGGTGCCAAAATCTTTTTGTCCAGAATTTCTTTGTATTTGTACCATAAAAAGCAATGGGACAACAATCCCTTGAAGGTGACTACTACTCAGATTTCTCTAGCAGCTCTCTGTAGTCAGAAGCAGTGGTTTCTTTTGTGAAAACCATTTTTTTTATGTCATTGTATGGAATTTAATGAAGTGACTATTGCTTCATAAATTGGAATTACATATTGGAACTGTTACTGTATGGCACCCCAGAAGGCTCACGGGAAGTTCAGCTTCTGAGATTTTTAATGTAGTTGATTTTTTCCAGTGAAGCTTGTAGTTCCTAATACTTGGACGGCAAGGAATATGATGTTGACAGTCAAAGCTATAATGAACTAATATATATGTAGATTTTTATGTTTGCTGTCCAAGCCACTTCATGAAATATTTAGTTGGAGATTTAATTTTGCATGGCCAAAGTTTTCCCTCTGGAAGACTGCAAAGAACCATAATAACTAACTAAATATGCAACTGTAATCTTTCTCAGCTTATTTTAATGACACAGTTACTCTCTCCAAATTCCCTAACATGCTGCTCTCCGTCCCTCCTGCTTTTTTAAGGAGGTTTGGGATCATTTCCTTCCCATGAAATGGAGTGCTTTTTGCTGGTACTTTGACTTCCACTCTTTAAAAGTTATATAAACTTTATAAAATGGAGTATTTATGAATCTTTGTGAGACAAAGTCATAATATAAGAATTCTAAAGCAATGGAAGTGTGAGACAGTGTATGTTAACCAATGAACACACACCATTGTTGGCATGGATGATTTCAAACTGAAACCTAAGCCAGAAAATATTTTCAGTCTTTTAAAAAGCTAATGAAACTACATGGAAAATGTGGTTAAGGATTTCGGAAAATCCAGTTTGATGTATGTGTCGTATACTTGCTGTATTTTTTTCCATGACCATTATAATTAGAAGTACTGTGTTTTAGGACAATACTATAAGCTTCTTTTTAGAAAAACCAAGTTCTTGCAAAATGAAAACCAGTTTTCACTGTGAGGTACATATTTTAGTATCTATATACTTGTGTGACAATGTAAAATTTATAAACAGACAAATGTTCTCACATTCTTATTTTTAAATAAGTAACACCTGTGTACCTGAATCCTGTCTGATTTGGGATAGGTGTTCTTGGAATATAAAACACCACAAACTCTTTAGGATTGCTTATATCTTTATTTGCTGCTAAGGTTTCAGAGATATTGTTCAGTGGATGGAAGGATTTCTAATTCTATTGCAACACCTTTCAAGTAACCTCAAGCTTTTATAGTTTTCTTTCTGCACATTTCAGTAAGACGCTGAAAATTCAATGGAAATGTTAATAGAGAGAGAATGAGTCTCTAGGAGGCAAGCTATATTTGAAATCCTCTATGAGATATTTAAGTTTTTGAGTTCTGAGAACTGTCTCAAGAGATTTGTGTTTGAGCAGAGGATATATCACAGCTGTTTGGATATTACAATAGAGATATAGTCTAAAATCTGTACAAAATGAAATCCCATCTTTTCCTGGTTTAGGTCCCTGAAGTATATTTACATTAAACAAAACTCACAGTACTGCCAAATAATCCAGAGAAGTAAGTAGCGTATGATCTACAGCAGCTGTGGTGTCTTTGGTCTCACTCTGCTGAGATGTGCTCCTCATCAGTTTTGGGTTATTAATGCTATCAATAGCTAATAATTGTTAGCTATAGCACCTTCCAAGTAATATCAAATAGAAAAGCATCTCCATTTTATTTTGAGATTCAAGACAAAATCAAGTAATCTGTAGGGTTTGTTCTGTGTACTTTTTCCTAAGAGGTTCATCCTGCAAGTTTACATGTAACTTCAAGAGGAAAATAGTTCTATTTTTCACCTGCACAGTCTCAGAGAAGAGACTAAGGATATGGTTTGACATTACAAATAAGAAATGTTACAGCCGCTAGACCACCTTTCTCCTCCTTGTGTTCACCATCCCTCCCTTGCGCCATCTCCCTTGCATTTTGTACCATTCACAGTACCAATTCAGTGACCCAGGAGAAAACATAATGTTTGCTGTCTTTCCACCAGCTGAACAGGCTGCAGGTCACCCTGTTCAACAGCAGAGAACTATCAGATCAACTCAAATCATATTGTCCAACTACATCCCCAGAGTAAGGTCCTGTACAGTGCTGGATCATTTTCTATGCACCCAAGTACAAAAAGTGATGAACACCTAATGCACCTGAACTGTAATGCATTCTTAGAATCATATAATCATGCATGTTGGAAAAGACCTTTAAGGTCATCAAATCCAACTATTAATCCAATGCCAAGTCCACCACTAAACCATGTCCTCAGGTGCCTCACTTTCACACCTTTTAAATACCTCCAGTGATGATGACTCCACAGCTTACCTGAGCAGCCTCTTCCAATGCCTGATAACCATCTTTGTGTAGAAATTTTTCCTAATGTCCAATGTAACCTCCCTTGGTGTGACCTGGGACCGTGTCTTGTACCTGGGAGAAGAGACTGACCCCCATCTCACTAAAACCTCCTTTCAGGTGGTTATAGAGTGTGATAAAGTCACTCCTGACCCTGCTTTTCTCCAGGCTAAACCACCCCAGCTCTCTCAGACACTCCTCATCACACTTGTGCTCCAGACCCTTCCTCAGCTCTGTTGCCATTCTCTGGACACACCCCAGCACCTCAATGTCCTCCTTGTAGTGAAGGGACCAGAACTGAACACAGGACTAAAGGTGTGACCCCACCAGTGCCAAGTACAGAGGGACAACCACTGCCCTGGTCCTGCTGGCCACACTATTTCTGGTGGAGGCCAGGATGCCATTGGCCTTTTTGGCCATTTGAACACTCTCGTATGAAAACTGAGAAACACTTTAAAATATATGTAAGCACAAATACAAATAAATTTTGTGAAATTTGCTCCTTTAAGCTGCCATGTAACTGTTAGTCATTAAGGTATTGAGCATCAAGGAACTTAAAATGCCTTAGGCATCCACCCCACAAGAGGTCTGAAGGCTCAGAGGGTCCACAACATCAATGGATGGGCAAAAAGCTCTATGGACACTTTTTAGCACTTGAAACTAATTGAAACTGATGTAAAAATGTTCCAAGAGCACTGGGGGCAGTTAATTATGAGTGTCTTTCTAAAACTCATGAAGGAAGTGGCATTTAGTTTAAGAGCTAAGGACAGAAAAATTACTTGATATCTGGACCAATTATTTTATGAGCAGTTGTAACCTGTTGGTGTTGAGGGGGCTGTTGTGCTTCACTTTGCTGTCATCAGTGTAATTTTCCTGTACATTATATATGGCAGTGGTGAATTGTTTTGGAGAAAGCTACTGCTTTTGTTGTGCTCTAATTCTTTGTTTCTCTTCCTTTCTCAATCCTTCTAGACTCCATAGATGGGAAACATGCTCGAAGGACTCAGTCCAGTACTCCCCTGGGAGAGCTATTTGACCATGGGCTGGATAGCTGGGCTACCTCCATTTTTGTGCTTTCCTTTTTTTCTGTCTGTTCCCGTGACAATGGGAAGAGTGGAGTTTCTGTATATACAATGTATATATATTTAAGCATTGTCCTGTTTAACTTCATGTGCTCACACTGGGAGAAATATAACACAGGAGTTCTTTTTCTTCCTTGGGGATATGATATAAGCCAAGTGGTAAGTATTTATCATCCCTGTTTTGGTTTTGGTTTTTTAACTATGTAATTGTTTTCATAATATTAAAGCAATAGAAAAATAGAGTTCAAGGCGAATATATTTGGCTGAGATATTGAAATATGTGAAATTGCAAAACCCTAGAAGTAATTCAGAAATATTTTCTGCATTTGCAATAAAGTGCTGCTCTTGAGCAAATTGTCAGCATCAGTGATTCATTGCTGTGCAGGAGAAAAAGGCTTGCAGCAAGCCTAGCAGCCAGACAGTGCCCATGAGAATGTCATTTAACTGCATTTGATTTGTGGTAGTAACAAATATTACTATGCTATCTGAAGCCACAAGCTATTTTCCCCCCAATACCATGATGTGAATTAGTCCAAGTAGTATCTATTAACAGTAATTACACAGTTATACACTACCAGACCTTCTCAATTCTACTGCATTTTATAACAAATGTGGTAATGGAAACAGCACTGTACCTATGCAGAGAGCAGTAACTGTTGCCAAGTGAGTTCTACCTTTGAAAAACAAGTCAGTCATCATGGATGTCAAAAAGTCATAGACATTCAGCAAGGTCAATTACTTATCAGCCCACAGCTATCATCAGCTGAGTTCTTGTCTGGTTTTCAGCCTGGTGAACGTCTTCAGAAATCATGCCCAGGGCACCAGAGTGAATGGTGTCCTCAGTGCACAGATGAGTAGCAGTATTAACAAGCTTAGTGCACTTCCAAAGGCCCAGCACCCCTGTGGGCTGGCTTATCTGTGTCTCAGATAGCCAAGGTTTGCAGCCTGAAGAGCACAGTCAGTCTTCTGAGCTTCCTGTTACAGGAACGAGATGAAAGGTACAGCCAAATAATTGAAAATAAGTTTGACAAATACTCAAATATGTGTTTTAATGGAAATACAGTATTCAAATTAATGGCTGCAGATGTAATGCTGTAAACATAATCAGAATCCAGTGGTTTGAGAACAACTCAGAGATGGTGGTCCAGCTGTGGTACATCTGTGTTGTCCCCTAGAAAATAGGTTTTGGGAGAAGGAGTTGGCTCAGGACTAAGACATTAGGCAGCCAGCTGGTCTGCAAGTTTCAGCCATGTCTGTAAGGCTTCTCCCTGAAGTTCTTCCAGCAGGAGAGGAGTAGCTGTGTTCAAGCCTGTTTCACTGGTTGCTCAGATGATCACTGTATGTGAGAATGTTCAGAAAGCTCTGCTGGATCACTGCAGCATCCAAACTGTTTTAGTGGTAAAATCTGGGAGTGGGTATCAACTAGCCGAGCAGTACTGATAACTCTGTTAGTGACCTGTGCCTGTGGCCCTGTTTTTAATATTTCCCTGCCTGACAGATTTGTGGTGAGGCTGAATATCAGTAAAGTTTGTAAACTGCTTTGATTAACTGGGATGCAAGGTGCTAACAAGTGCTGTTTCCTGTTCCCCTCTGATGCTGAACTGCTGTCCTGCTCACTTGCTTTTCAGTGCCTTCTGTGATGGCTTGGTTACAGTCAAAGTGATAAGCTTATAAACGTGAGGATTTTTGATGCTCTTTAGTTCAGTCATCAGCTGGTAGAAGACTGTACTATTGAAATCTCTGTATGTCAGTTTTCTCATCTGTAAAAAAATAGCTGTTGTGATTGCCTATGAACTAAGAGAAGGCAAGCTTTGTAGCTTTGTAGCTCTAGGTGGTATTTTTGCATTAGTCCAAAAGACACTACATATACGCCAGAAAGTACAAAATATTTTTTTCCCAGTTCTACTGACTAGTCTCTTAAAAGATCTTAATTCCCCTAAATATTTGTTCTAGTTTTGTAAACTCATTCATCAAATTTATATAATATGTGTTCTATTAAAGATAGCTCTTCATCTCCAGTAACTTAGAGGATACTGGGGACAATAGCAAATGGCTGAGGATGAGTAAGAAAAGTTATGTTTCCCTTGCTGGTTTTTTCCCCCATTGCTTCTCTGCCAGGTATTCCCACAGTCACATTTAGAAGCAGAGAGTGTGAAAGCACTCACTAGCTGCTTCCAGACTGATTCACAATGTTTAGCTAAGTATTTCCTCCACGGCATTCCTGCAGGAATTGGATTGCTGCAGGAATGTGCCTCTCTGTCCTGTCTTCAGTAATTTCTCCTACAACTTAATGCTGTTGCAGTGGCATGTCAGACACTCAGGTGGTCTGGTCCCCTGCTTTTGCTTTCAATCTCGTTGGCAGCCAGGAACTCAAGAAAAGCAGTAGTTACTGTAGTTACTGTCAGCATGCAGACAGGACTGATGACCCTAATGAGCTGTTATCTGGCATGAGGCTCCCAGGATGCTGCTGCTGAGTCAGCTCTGCTGCACGCAAACTCAGCCCTCTCCCCGGCTCTGCCTCAGCTGTGCTGGAGAAAGAGCTGCTGCTCCTCGTGAAAAATACCTTCTTATAGACAGGGAAATCTGTGGGAATTATGCACATCACGTTTTCCTGGGACTTGATGACTCATCAGAACTGGTAACCCAATTAAGCTAGCTGGGCTGTAATTGGCACTCCAATTAGCTTTGATTACAGCAGACAATCATTTGCAGGAAGCTGTGGTTTGTAAACTTGAAAAATGGCTATAATGTGTCTGAGAGATGCTTGGTCAGAGGACCGTTATGTTTGAGGATCCAGAATCAAGGTGGCAGCAAATGCAGCAGGGAAAGCTATTCCTGTCTCTCCTGCCTCCTGCGCAAGGATCTATCCTGTGCTGATTCCTGAGTAGCAGAAAAAGGTGCAGGGAGAGCAGCCTCTGTATCATAGCATCTAGACAATTTTTATACACTTTTGAGTAAGCACACCTATTGGAAACCCCAAAAGTCTGAGGAAAAAGCAAAAAAATTAATCTCTGCTATGATCTGTGAGAAATTCCCTCAGATACATCTTGTGGAAATGAAGACTTTTATTTTTGTCACAAAACAAACCAAAGAAAGCTAATATCTGCAAGTTAAGTTTCTTGGAGGAAACAAAAAAAAAAAGACAAAGCTTTGCTGAGAAATTAACATTTCTGGCTTCTTGCCATATGTTAATTTTCACAGACATCGTCTTGTTTTGTTTTAAAAAAAGATCTGTTTTCTTTCTGGAGAATTTAATATTACCCTAATGAAATAGTTGCCTAATCCTGCTGTTGCTTTTCATAAGCCACTGCAGTTGAGTTCATAGGAGGGGAACAAATTTTTCCTTAATATGATGTAATGATACCTCTGCTCCATTAGTGCTGCCTTAAGTGTAACAGTTGATACCCTTTATATTCTTAATTAAGACTTTTAAAGTGAAGAGCTGTGTGAGAGCTGCAGTGACCCAGACAATTCCACTCTCCTTTCTCTCCCTCTCCCCAGCCAAGAGGAGCAGGCTCGGAAGAAGCACAAGCAGCAAAATCCCAAAGGCAGCAGGCAGCTGTCTGTGGCCCAGCCCCTGCCCTGCAAGGAGAGAATGACCAGAAATCCCACAGATAGAGAGAGTTGTGCCTGAAGGGATGGGTGCTTGGTCCTTGAGCCCCAGGGGTTCAGTCTAAGATGCTTTCCCAGCTGCTTCTGCCTGATGGCTTTGGGCAGTACCACTGAGAGCCTCTGGGAGAACCCTCTGCCTGCCTTGGAACTCTGAAGAAATGGAAGCACACAATGCCCCTAGCAACTGAAACATTGTAGAACTTCCTTTTCTCCTTCCTTTCAGTCAAACTGGGGAAAGTTTCTTTCATGGGTGCCATAGACCAGGTTTTCTTTTTTACAAAAGCTTAAAATACAAGCTTATTTACAAAATCCATGCTGAAATATATTCCATGTGACCTTTTCCAGGGATGTATTGTGGCAGCAAGTGTTTCAGGGTCTGGCAGAGAAATCCCAAACAATGCAAGTGCACATCACATCTTGAAAAAATTTCTACCTCCTCCTTTTAATAGAAAAGACAAAACCCTGTGTCTGTGGAAAGCAGAGCCTTTCTTGTGAAGAAAAAGTATTATTACTTAATTCCAAAGTTGGAGCATAGTGGAATTGTTGAATTAAGAGAAGTGGCAGCAGTGAGGAAGCAGTGCTGGCCAGACCATGGTGTTTGCTTCAAGCTGCCTCCAGACAGGGCTGGAAACTGATCTCAATACTCAGTTATCTGAGGCAAGCCCCATGGTGTATCCATGGGAAATCTGAACAGAAGAACCTGCTGTGCACAGGCTTTTTCTGCAGCAGGCTGCTTCATTCTTAACCACTTGGTTATGGTTCCCCACAAACCTTTCTTGATTAATTAATCTTCCATGTGCCTTTAGTTATTTGTCTGTAACATCTAAATGCAAAGTCATCTTTTTAGGTAAAATTTTTCAAAGTCTAAGATTTGCAACCTTCAATTATTTATTGAGAGAAAAAAAACTGAGAAAAAAATAATGTGGAAAAATTGCACATCACATTAAAGCTAACTCCTATTGAAATAGCTTGTAGGAAATAATTCTTAGTCTTT
Source organism: Melospiza melodia melodia (assembly GCF_035770615.1). Taxonomy (NCBI): domain Eukaryota; kingdom Metazoa; phylum Chordata; class Aves; order Passeriformes; family Passerellidae; genus Melospiza; species Melospiza melodia. The sequence continues at coordinate 131,519,265 of NC_086194.1, read as the reverse complement.
TAGGCAAGTGTCACATTTATTATCAGAAGAATAAAGTTGCCTTGTATTTTAAATTACTTTGCTTTCTAGATGTTTATTTTGAGCATTGTGTTAATGGAAAATATTTCAACACATGAGCAATTAATACTATAGCAATATGCTAGTGAAATTGAATATTACAATAAAATTAATGTCAGGTTTTTGTGGAGTCATAAAGAATTTAAAGCATATCCATGATTTTTTAGAAGATGACAAAGTCTTTGATTTTTTATTTCATCACGTAGAATATCACACAGCATATTAAATGTGCCTGTGTGTAAAACAGAAATGGTAAATCAATGGTAAGAAAATAAATGGATGTACAAACACAATCTAAAATATTGTGGTCACAAAACTTATACCTGAAATAGTGAAAAGACATGGAAGTGATGTTGATCTAAAAATATCAAGAATTTTAGAGAACAAGTAAGAGGCTAGAAGGTAGAAGACTTTGAGGGGTTATACTGCCTTATGTTTATGTAGAATTTTCCCAATGTCATATCAAAGGATTATTCTGATTTTACACAGGAACAAATGTGGCTGTGTTGCTGTTATTTACAAAATTGTGTCAAGATATGGAGGCCCTGGTCAGAATCCAGCTGTCCTGCTGTCAGCTATATCAGAGAAACTACAAATTAACACCTTGTATTTTCACATCTTTCTCATCATAAGTATTCCCCATCCTCATAGAGAAGGTCTTGGAAAGCCAAAAATATTCCTGGTCAGATGCTCTGAGAGCTGGAATCCAAGATTGCACCCATCTACATTACCTTGCTATTTAGTTCTCACTTGTGTTATTGTGGTGGGAGGATGCCAGGCACCCACCAAAGCTGCTCTGTCACTCCTCTCTGCAACTGGACAGGGAGAGAAAATATAGTGAAAGGCTCATGAGTTGATACAAGGACAGGGAGAGATCACTCACAAGTTACTATCATGGGCAAAACAGACTCAGCTCAGGGATATTAATTTAATTTCTTATGAATCAAAATCAAAGCAGGATAATGAGAAGTAAGACAAATCTTAAAAACACCTTTGCCCTACCTCTCCCTTCTTCCTGGATTCTATCTCCTCTCCCCACTGGCACAGGGAGACAGGGAGTGGGGGTTATGGTCAGTTCATTACAGGTTGTTTCAGTTGCTCCTCCAGGAGAGGAGTCCTCCCCCTGCTCCAGAGAGGGTTCCTCCCATGGGGAATAGTTCTCTGTGAACTTCTCCGATGTCAGTCCATCCCATGGGCCACAGCTCTTCATGAGCTGCTGCACCATGGGTACCTTTCCATGGGGCGCAGTCATTTAGGCAGAACCTTCTTCAGTCCTGTGGGTCCCCCACAGGATCACAAGTCCTGCCAGGAAACCTGCTCCAGCATGGGCTCCTCTCTCCATGGGTCTGCAGATGCCTGCCAGGAGCCTGCTCCAGCAAGGGCCTCCTGCAGGTTCACAGCTTCCTCTCAGGCACCCACCTGCTCTGGTGTGGGATCCTCCATGGGCTGCAGGTGGATTTGTGCACCCCCTGGATGTCCATGGGCTGCAGGGACACAGCTGCTTCACCATGGGCTGCACCATGGGCTGCAGGGGAATCTCAGCTCTGGTGGCTGAAGCACCTTCTGTTCCTTCTTCTCCACTGACCTTGTGTGTAGGGCTGTTCCTCTCACATATTCTCACTCCTTTCTTCTCTGGCAGTAATTACAACTGCACAATATGGAGTTTTTTTTCCCTTTTAAAATATGTTATCCCAGAGGCATTGTCACCATTTCTGGTTGCTGCTGCCTTGGCCAGAGGTGGGTCCATCCTGGAGCCATCTGCCATTGGCTCTGCTGGACATGAGAAAAGCTTCTGGCAGCTTCTCACAGAAGCCACCCTTGTAGCCCCTCTGCTACCAAAACTGGCCACACAAACCAAATCCAGTTATTTAATTTGGAGTTCTCATTTTACAAAAGGCTGCAATTATTTTTACTTGCTAGAGACTACATTTGTATCTGAAAAGTACTAAAGCTGGTTTATGGCAGAGAGATAAGTAAAAAACTTGACCATCTTTTCTAAAGTAAAATTATTCAGTTGAACTTAGGAACATTGCTTTACTTTTTTTTCCCACCAGCAATGCCTTTAAAGCAGTTTATATAGCTGATTAACAGACTTAGGCTTTGCTAGTAATTTTGACAATCTTCAATTTTTTGCTAGTATAGCTTAGATCAAGGGACACGGCCATTTTCTCATCCTTCAGGCTTTCTAAAGGACATCTGCTTTCTAAAGCTGGAGACTGCTTCAATGTAGTCAAAGTGACGAGTCCTTAAAAAACAATATACCAAAATTCTGAAGCCAAGGAGTGGGTTTTTTTCATATGCTACATCTGTTAAGAGGCAATCTCAATCTGGGAGTCTTGCATCACCAAATCCCAGGGCAGGGCATTCCCTATGAGAGCTCATTGCATCCACACCCCTGTTCCTAGACATGCACTGACATCTGACAGGGATGCTCATGACTGCCCTGCCAAAAGTACTGACTGTAATAATGCTTAATACTGAAGTTCCTCTTTTATCACCTGCCAAAAATGTCGGTTCAGGGTTCAGCATGTGAGAGTAAATTCAGGCTCCATCAAAGCCAGTTGGAGTTTTGCCATCAACTTTGATGGGGTCAGGATTCCATCCATCATGTCTTATGGGTAAGGGAATACAATTTCTTCAGGAAGCCAAATGTTAGCTCTGATGCAGTGGATTGTAAAACCCATTATATGTGTCCTTAACTGAGACAAAATTTGACTCACTCTCTTCAGTGGCCCAAGACACAATGGCACTCACTGGTGCCTGCTCCTCCTTGCTGCAGATCTGTTGTGCTGCTTGTTCTTGCAGAGGCAATTCAAACATCCAGTTCCACAGTGCAAAATCCAAGCAAAACCTCATAGAGACCTGTACACTGACAGGGCAAGAATCTTGGTTTCAGATACAGAGAAGTAAGTGAAGTCAAATGTAGTATTATCTACATGTAATGTTTAAGCAACATCAGCATTCTGCTCTTAATCTGTGATTTTAAAAAGCCTGGTAATCAACAAAGAGATTTTCAATGTATCTTTGAGTTCAAATTTAATAGAAGACCAGAAATGTGCTTGTTGAAGTTCAAATGGAGAAAACACATAGCATAGTAAAAAAAAGTGTAGTAAAAAACCTAATTAGGAAATAGTAAAATCTGTAACACAAGTAAAGCTGGAAACCATTTTTTCATCCCAGAGTAAGAAGCTGCATTGAGTGGAAAATATAAAGGTTATTGAATGTTACCTGGGAATAAATAGTTGAATATGCAGTTTTCTAAATGGCATTGTAATTAACATTGTTATTTTCATTTATAGCTAGCTTAGCATGAAACATGTAGCCTCTTATGCGTCCTGTGGCAAATCCAAACAGCTGAGAATAAAGCAGGCTGGAGGAAGAGAAGGGCAGCAGTCCCCCTAGCTGGGTGCTCCTGAGTCTTGTGGATGTGTCCTTTCACTCCTAATGACATCTATGTGATTCTTTTTGTGTCCTGTAAGGATGTATCTGTCGAACAAATTAAAAATCAGGGAAGACTTCATCTCCTTCTCATTCTTTTTATTTCTTCACATTCAATTGAATGCATTTATTATTTTTCATTATTGTTTCAGGTGGGCTTAGGGTTTTTCTGCCCCCTTCTCTGTTATTCTGATATGATCAGTTCAAGGGGCAGAGCTGCAAAAATAACCACATTGCTAATTCTGAAGTCTGTACCCAAAAACAGGAAAGTGCATGTGTAGTGGGGAGACCTGGCAATAAAAGTGGATTTAGGTATTTTGTAAAGGTAGGTCAGTAATACTTACCACATACAAAAAGATGCACACATTACCAGGGCCGTTGCTTGCTTACCATATTTCATATATTTTAAATAATTCTCTTGGTGACCCTGCAAGTTGCTTCACTGCTTAGAAGTTACTGTTTTGCCATGGCAGCAGAAGGTAAAATAGGGACAGGAGGTAACTAGCAGATTTTAATTTTTTTTACTTTTGCATTTGTATTAGATGATAAGTGAAATTTTCTGCCTTTAGATGTAAAGGATTGAAAATCAGTTATCTTTTTTTTCTGTAGGTGTTAATAGCAGCATATCTGCTCACTGGTACTGTTGGTGTGGAGGTCTGGCAGAAGCCTTTGCTCTTTGGTTATTATATTACAGATGTATTAGTTATCCTGCTCATAGGTAAGTGTCCAGTTCTATACAAAAGTGTGCTGCTTTTTAATAATTTGGACTTGATATTTTTTATACTTCCCTCTTTCTTTTTTTGGTTTTACTTTTGTAAGTGTTGGCTAGTCCAAAAATACATGAATAGAGATAATTAAAAGGGTTAATACTGTAAAACTTTTAAAAAGTAGATAATTTTGGAAAATTTGTTCCTTGCTGAATTAGTGTATGCTGCACACAAATAATATAGAAAATACTCCTTATCTGCATGTGCAGTTCAGTGCAGTGTGCTGGCTTCTGGCTCCCAAAGTCTCAGGAACTCCTCATATCACTCAGGTAAAATGTCACTTACATTTATGTATATTCTAAGTTTAGTGTTTTGGCCTGGAGCACATTATGTTCCAAAATGTTATGTACAGGGGGAATGAAGACATTATTTAAATAACCTTAGATGCACAACTGTAAATATGAATAAAAGCCAGGTGGTTTCTAAGGTCTTCTTTAGAAATCTTTTGCAAAACAGAAGAGATTTATTTTCCATACACAGCAATAGCCTATTTAGCCATTATTTGATGCTGTCAGTGTAGTTTGAAATGAGCACTGAATGTTTTTTGACTGCTCTATCAAGACTGAGAATAAGAGCAGTTACATTTTAATGAGTTAGAAATATAGAAGTCTTAGCTGAAACTCTGTGTATGCAAAATGTCTTTGATGTGTTGCTTGGAAGGTGAAGAAATTAGCATATGCATTTTGGAGATTTTTATATGAGCATACAAGTGGTGAGAAGAGGGCACCACAATACTGTTTGACACAAACAATCTAGGCTTGCATCCCAAGAAACATCTTCTGCCCTTGGGCCAAATGGAGGACTTGGTTATAGGTGCTTCTCCCATGTCAGCCATTTGAGCATTTTGCCCTGATCTGTGCTCTCACCACCCTCTCCTTATAGCAAGGTTGTCAGCAGGCACCACCTCTTGCCCCAGCACTGTTTCCTGGAATCCCTAGGTTAGAAAGGACCCTGTTCAGGCTGTGCTTTCTAATGAGCAGTGTCTGCAAGGATGTGGTTTTGTGCTTTACCCAAAAAAACCAACAGTGTGTGACCAGGATGATACAGTCTTTTTCTAGTCAGACCTGAGTTAGGCACTCTGAGGAAAAGGAAGAAAGGAAGGGGGGAAAGACAGTGGTTGCCTTTTCAATAGTCAGTGAATTATTCACCTTTGACAGAGGTGTAGCTGCAGACAGGGAGTGGTTTGTGCTCTTTTAGCAGCACTGCAAGCCCAGGGCAGATGGATGCTGGATCGCCCAGAATGGGCAGGTCAGGGCAGCGCTAGGGCCAGCAGAGCCCAGCCCACTGAACACACTGTGCTGCACACACCAGTGCTTGCTTCCTGTCACTGACACACATGACAGCCCATTCAGGGACTACTCTGATGGCTTCCCTTGCACTTGGGAAGCCATGGATGAAGGTTTAATTCAAACTGTTCAACATAGTAGGAATGTTTGTGGAAGGGAAGCATCTCAGCATTATCAGATCTGCAGGTGTGAGCATCCTTTTTCATACTCTGCCAGAACCAGCTGCACAGCAAGGTTTGATGGACTGTTCCATTAACTCCAGAATGAAGTAGTGTTTCTGTCTTCTATCTTCTTATGGGTAATAAAATACAATTTCTTCAGGAAGCCAAATCTTAGCTCTGATGCAGTGGATTGCAAAACCCATTATATGTGTCCTTAACTGAGACCAAAATTTGACTCACTCTCTTCAGTGGCCCAGGACATAGAAGTCAAAGAAGTACTGCTTCTGTCTTCTGTGGTATGCTGATATGAATGGATTTGTGAGCACAGAATAGTATTTCTTCCATCATTGTCCCAAGCAGAGTAGGCTTAACAAGGAGCCAAAAGGTTTCTCCAAAAACCTTGTCTCTAGCACACCATGCACAATGGCATCTTTTGCAACTTATTTGAGGTTAAATATGGGTTTTAAAGAATGCAAAATAATAATCTTGGTTGACTCTATATTACAGAATCATCATAGTTCTTAGTAAATCTCTTAGAATCTCTTAGACAAGACAAAAGTAGTATCCTTAGTATCCTCTTAGACAAAAAGTAGTATCCTTCTACTATGGACATGCTGGTCCAGAAAGCACTGCCATTTCATATTTTAATCTGAGCTCAGCAGTGAGGTGGTTGTCATTGGGTAGCCTGTGTGCAGTGACCAGGGATATGTGAAATTTTTAGAAGCTTGTGGTAAATTACAGGACCCCACTGTGACTGCAGAAACAGTACCTGTCTAACCTACACCAAGGGCCAAGCAGCCAGGAATATTCAATTATTTTCTCCCTTAGAGGGACTGCAGCAAGTGTGTCTTGCTCAGCCAGAACCATTTGTATGAGAGAGCCCCCTCTGGCTGGCTCAGTTAAATGCCTTTGTGGCTAGTTAAAAACAAAGTGGGCCTCTGATGCTTTTTACAAGCTAGTTTCCCAGGATCCTGAGAGGAGCCATTAAACCATAAATGCCTGTGCTTAACCATCTGATGGCATTTAGTAGTCACCAGTGGTCCTTCTAACAATGGACCTGTAGCTGCTCCATCAATACTTGGCATTTTTTTGGTGCTTTTACTGTTCTGTACACAACAGGAGTTCAGCTGCTGACCTGTTGCTTCTCTGAGAGCAGCTGGGCTTTAGCCCCACCTTCTCTAGTAGGAACAAATCCAAACAAGATGCACAAGAGTGTTTTTCAGATGTCCTTCCTGTAGTTTTCTGGGAAAAAAAAAAATCCATGTATAACCTCAGGATGAACTCTGCAAAAGCACCTCTTCAGAGGAAGCTGTGGTATCACCAGGTGACACTCACTTATTGAAAGTAATGGAGCTTTTATCAGGTGCCAGAACACACAAAGATATACATAAAAGTGCAGCAGTACTGGTGTTTAGGTTAGATGTTTTAGGAAAGAGATCTTTATGTATGTTCTTGGGAACTCTCTGGCACACTGTGAACACCTGTAGGAAAGCCAAGTCCTGAGCTGCTGAGCAGTGACCTCAGAGGACTACCCTGTGAAACAGAGGAACTTCAGCATAGCATTTTATGGGAATTTATCAGCTACCCAGCAGACATGATCCTGTAATTTTCACTGGCAGTGAATGCAATTCCATCCTTCAGCTCCAAAACACACACCTAGCTGGACCCTGGATCAAGGAGGAAGGGATCAATCCCTCTCCTGTTTGCAGAGCAGCTGACCTGGCTGCTGGGCAGAAATGCCTTTTCTCTCCCAGCAGGGGAGCAGACAGAGCCTGGTGAAGTTATGTGCCCGTGTGCTCATCTGCAACTAATTACTGTGCACTCATCAGGGCTCCTGGGGATGACACTCCAAGAGCTCTCTTGGGATTTAAGCACAATTGTTCCACAGCATTATCTGGCTAACTAGGGTCCCTTCAAAGGGCAGCACTGGGGTGAGAGCTATCATTTATTTTCACCCCTCCAGGGCATCCCAAATGCCCAACATTCCCTGTCACTGTGCTATCAGGTTGAGAGCAATATGAAATATTTACAATAAGCATTTTAAAGCAGTCAGTTCTGCACATAAATTCTAGTACCACAAATGATGCTGTGGACTTTGTGAGAAGATTTTCACTGACAGGTAGGCATCTGTAGTTCAGAGAGCAGCATTACTAATTGATGATGGTTTCTGTCTCACATTGCTATTAAATGACCTGCATGCTCTGAATGAAGCATTTCTCATGTTTGGGACCTTCATACTTGCTCTGTATGAAGATTTTATAATGTCTAATAAAATTTGAGTTCAGGCTACAATCCTTTCCTAGAGAAAGGAAGATGGAGACATGCATCTTACTGGAAATTTCTTTTGCTATATTTTTTTGTTCAGAATTGACTGAGGGCTTGGAAGTTGTGGTGGGATGTACAGAAACAAGCAGAGTTAGCACATCAGCTTCATTTCCTTAGGAAGGCAAGTTGGAAAAATGATGCCTGGATGCACAGATTTTCCTGGTCCTTCTCAGTATTAATTGCAACCACAAGAACAGACTTCATGGGAAAAGGATCACTTAAGCATGGAGTGGATGTGTTATACTTCATCAGTGTGGGGCACATGGGGCAGACTATTCTGTAAGCCAGACATGGTGTCATGTTTGAGTGTACTATGTGTGGTCAACTGTGCCCAGATCTGGCTACTGAAAACTGTGGCAAAGGTGAAACAAGTTCTCAAAGTGCAAGTTTGAACATGAAATGTGAATTGAATATTAATATCTATCAGAGATCTGAAAATTGAACTTTGTTTTAGAGATGGGGCCAAAGCATTCAGAATTTTTTGCTATGATGTTCGTGGGTTTGGTTTCTATGCTGACTTGTACAGAGTGTTTTCCTTGAGGGTCACTCTTCCCTGAGCTACTTAAGTATATAAAATGAGGGGTGAAAATATAAATGAACAGATCATAGCAGCAAAACACTAACAATGAGGCCAAGCTGTAACACTTAAAACATGCCAATTATTTGAATTCCATCATAGTGGGAAAGCACAGCACAGTTTCTCCTCTAAACCAGTGCCTTGTACTTACTCTGTGCTACATTCTGTGCATCAAAGGAGGACACACAATCCTTGCCATGGGTGTTCATAGAGCAGCCCGTCCCTTTTTCAGTGTCAGAAACTGTTTAGGAGGCCATGGTCAAATTATGAATTGTTTCTCCCCCTGTGGAATGATGTCATTCTGTAGTGATTTCCTGTAGTTCCCATTGCAAAGTGGCTGATGGCTCTGCCCTAGTGATGACTTGCTGAATGATTAAATGTTAAGTGCAATGTTTTCAAAAGGTTATTGCTCCAACAGGCTTTGACCAGTCCTGTTTGAGAAGTGTGCTTAACATGAGTTGGCTTCTGCATGTCTGTCACCGATTCAACATTTATCAAGGCATTGTTGTGACAGATTGTACAAGGCTCTGTTAAAGCAAAGGGTGTGAAATACTCACCTGTCACTTGAGATATATTTTTAAGAAGTCACTGAGTTCATGTTCAGAGTAACTCATCTGAACCAGTCAGAACAATAACCCAGAAGAGCAGAGTGCTCAAGGCCAGAGGCAGAGCAGTGTCACAGGATGCTGATCACAGGTGGGAATGAGTTTGGAGGTGTTAAGCTGTGAGGAGTCATTCCAGGGGCTCTGGGACCCCCAGGAGAAGGTCAAACAAGGGAGCTTGCCTGGGAAAGTCCTTCTAGAAGCCAGTCTGGCATTTTCCGTGGTGCTCAATTCTTGCTGTGCCCAGAAACAGTTTGAACAGAGCTGCATCAAAGAAGCAGCTACATCCATAAACTAATAAAATAATTCTTTAGTTTGTGCTAAATTCCTCTGAATGCTAATTGTTGTCTTACAGCTCAGTTCGAGATAAATGCCATGTGTACTCCCTGAGACATTGAGAATAAGGTATAAAATCAACAAACATGATAAACCCATCTCTTTTCAACAAACATGATAAACCCATCTCTTTTCAACAAGCATGATAAATGCATCCCTATACAATCTTTGTACTCAAAAAATGTCTTAGATGCTAAACATCCAAAACCTACATCAACTTTGTGCATGAAGACAGTGCTTATGTTTACCTTATGTTCCCTTAGTCCCTGTAAAATAATTTCATACTCTGGATTTTAGGTGTGTTTTTCACCCTAATGTAGTGCAAATTATGTATTTGTTTTCTAAGGTTTCCACGCACCCCCCCCCAGCTACTGAGTGGTTTTAAGTTTGCCATTGTACAGAGTAATAAAATATAATGCTTTTTTAGTGGACAGCTCAAAACACAATTATGTGTTTGCACAATCAGTTAAAAGAGTTGTCTGCTCAAGACATGCCAGAGAAGGTCACACTGTTCCACAAAAAGCTTCTGTTCCAGGAACAAGTGCCTCTAAAATGTTCACATTTTGATGAAGCTTGATTCCAGGCACTGATCAGTGTGCTACATATTCAGTGTGCTAAGATATTTTCATGTGTCTAGCTGCTCTAAATGTGCAAGGAATTTGAGAAAAATACCGTGGAAAAAGTACTTAAATATTTTTTTCCAAGCTAATATTGAGGGCTGGATATTTTGAATCTAATTTTTCTTGTCTGGTGGCTAAGAAAGGTAAATTATAACATCCCATTTCTTTCCAGCAAACATAGATTATGATGGATTATTAACCTAGAGATGGAAAGGCCAAGCAGTGTACTGAAGAAGGCCATACAGAAGTGTGGGCACTTGGAGAATGAGGAGAGTGATAGTACTTAATTTGTAAGCTGAAATGCAAGTATAACCACCCACTGTTAGAGAGTTGGTCAACTTCAGTGATATGATCAGAAGGTCTGCACAGGCTTCTTCCCTGCCTCCCAAATGGGATGAGTGCGCTGGGGAGTATTTTTTTGGGGGGATGGGGGGAGCATGGCAGGGATGGTGCTTTTCTGAACAAATTCACATAATTTCCAGTGCAGTGTTCACCTAAAATTACATCCCTTTAATTACATCCCTGTATTACACCGTCTCGTTTTTGAATTTTTGATTTTTATCTATCAGGAGAGCCAATTCTTAACAAATAAAATTTTAGTGCTTTTCTTAGGACAGTTTAAGGATGATTCATTTGTCAGGAATTTACGTACAAAGGAGGTTTATGATAACAAATGTGTGGAGAAGATAAACAGCAAAGGTTGTCCTTCCTCTGAAGCACCATAACTTGTTTAGTGGTTTAGGTGTCTTGGAGTCACTTCTTTATTTAGCAGTGTTTACAGTCTGTGAGGTCTTGTGTTTTCAGAAATGTGGCTACCTGCATCAGGCTGTTTGCTTTGTCTGAGTGCCAGCATGGGGCTGTTGGTACTGAAACAGCATTTTCTGGAGCTCACAGTAAGGTCAGCAGTTTGCTCCTGGCCATAGCCTCTCTTTCTCTACAATGACCAAGTCTGTATTTTGCAGAAATGCCTGAATTAAATCAGGTACAATAGCCACAGTAACTGCAGCATGTCATGGAAAAAACCTGTCTGCCTGTAGATCTTCAGTAGTCGTTAAATTTAGTTACAGGAGCATTTAAAATGCCCTCACATAATTAAAATATATTACTGTCACTCCAAATAACATGGGTGACAAAGTATCATGGTATCCGTTCTGTGCTAGCTTTTAAAAATTATTATTAATTTATTCAGTTATATCACAACACCTAATTGGTTTGGAATTGAAGTACTAAATGAAATCTAAAGTTGTCCTTGAGATTGTTGGGAATTGCCTTTTGATTTCTTTTATACACATGTATATAAACATATATACTTATATATATATATATATATATATATATATATATATATATATATATATATATATATATATAACATATATAAATATATATAATATGCACACATATTCATATGCATATCTCTGTGTGTATCTGCTTTTATACACATACATATTTGGAAAACAGGGTAATGCCTTCATTTCTTCACTTCTGATACGTCTTTAATCCTGAATTTCTGAATGCATTGGGATTTGTTTGTTTGTTTATGCCTATGTTTGGCATTTTTTAATATGAACAAAATAATTCCTAATAAAGAGCTTTAAAAATGTTTATTTCTCTGAAAAGGGAGTTTACATTGTGCAACACAGAGGACTGAGATAGGATTGTACCTAAATCCGAGGATTTGGGCTTGATATTTTCAGCCTGGCGTGACACAAGAATTCCCTGTGTATCTGTGCCACCCATCTGTGCTTTGGTATTTCTGCCTTTAATATAGGCCTGTGTTCTTACAGTTGGGTCTCAGATTTTAAATCAGCTGAAGAATGGGAAAATAGTAAAGAAGAAACTAAAAAATCCTGGAAGAGCAGTATACTACCTCTAAGAATACTTGAGGAGTTCTATTTTCCCATACGTGATAAAACATGGAATGCGCTGAAATTAAATTTTAAAAATTATTTTAAAATAAAATATGTCTTTTAGGACATTACAAACAGCAAAAAAAAGCTCCATGATGATCAGTTGGGCAGTGCCTGGGTGGCTGAGCGCCAGAGAGCCAGCAGTGGGTTTGCTTTCCAGGCTGCACCTTTTGTTCCTCAGAGCAGCAGGGAATGGCAGCAATGCGGATGCAGCAGTTTAGCTCCTGGGCACAAAGGGACCCTTAATGCCAATTAAACAGCAGACTTAATGAGTACCAAAAGCAGCCCCCGAGCCAGGCCTCTTTAGCTAAAAAAAGATGGGAAGGCAACATGTTGTAGGAAATGATGGAATTCTGAAAATCCCATAAGAAACGGGGAACACCCTTTGCTTTCCCTGCTGCATCCTCAGCTCTCTCGCTGTGCTAAAAGCAAAGCTGTGTAAAAATACAGGGGAGTAACTGGTGGAACTGCCCCGTTTGGAAAGTGGCTTTTTGCTAGCTGGGGGACTGTTTGTGGTCAGTGTGTTATTTCTAACTAAAATGGCACTTCATAAAAATAACAAATTGTTGGCAACCATTGCTCTTTGAATTCTATTTCTAGGTCTAGTCTCTATTTCTGTTCCTCTCGGTTGCTTTTCTCCTAACAAATCAAACTTCAGGATTGCAGCAGGAAATTTAGATTTAACCTCAAGAGTCAATGTTTTGTCTCATGTCTGCTCTAATGTGATACAGATGTTGGAACTGCTGTACGTAAGTCAAGATTTTATTGAACCAGCGCTCCCTGCCTAATAGAAAACACAGCTAACTGGAGTGCACATTAAACACAGATCACTCTGGAGGCACTAAGCCTGTGAATTCTACAAATATATTGACAAAATACTTGGGACATTACTTCAATTGCACATCCTTCAGCTGTTTGATAGGGAGTTTCTGCCATGGTGAAGGAGCAAAGCTCTTAATTGTTTTAAGAAGCAAACCCAAAAGGTAAACATTAAAAAGAATGCAGTACCTGAAATTATTTACAGGCTGGCTTTTCTTTTTTTTCCAATTCTTTGTTTCCCTCTCTTTAGCAGATAACCAGAAAAACTGGAGAGACAGATTATCTATTCTATCCCTTTTTACTTCTTTTTTCCCCAGCAATCCTGATCTCCACTTTTCTTTCATGTTTAGTTTTCCTTTTCTTGAGTTGCCACCGTGGCCAGGGCATGCTAAACGCTTGGATATGTCCTTAATGAGGACTGAAGGGTAAACACTGACATTTCTCAAGACACTGCTATGTCACATTAGCCCCAGTACAAAGCCATGTGGAATCATAGCTTTCCTCTAATCATTTTCCCTCCATATTGCTAGTAAGGAGATTTCTACTTTTCTGTACAGGCAGCACAGTGCTTCTTAAATTATATATTTATATGTATAAGTATATGTATATGTATATGTATATGTATATGTATATGTATATTTATATTTATATTTATATTTATATTTATATTTATATTTATATTTATATTTATATTTATATTTATAATTATACCTGAAGGTTTAACACATCAGAGTGCTTTTCTTGCCCATAATAAAATAGGAATTATGTATTAATTTAGTGCACCACACCCAAGTCTCATGCCCTACAATAAAAGAGCCATACAGAAATGTGCTACCCATAGCAATCTCCAAGCAGCAAATTGACCAGGGAAAAGCCCTCAATGCATAGAAAATGGGGAGAAAGTACAAACCAAAGAGCTCTACAGGGAATGACATTGATTTAAAAAGTCATACATATTTTCACCTAGTTAGGATTGACTCATAGAGTGACTTTTTTTGTTTAAATCTCAAGCTTCCATTTGTTGCTGAAAGTCTTCTTTGATTCTTGGTTGGAGCAGTGTATTTTGGAAGGGGGTGTTAGGGGGCTACAGCTGGGTCTTCAGGCAGCTCAGGGGCTGCTGGCAGCTGGGTTGATAATGCCAGCAGCACTGCAGGGAGAAACAGAGTTAGCAAAGGTGAAACCTTTGTGCTTTGTGGGTTAAAGCTGAGCTCCAGAAACAGCACAGCTGTGGTGTTAAAAAAAAGTAAAAAACTCTCACTTGTTCAAATGATGGACATATCATAAAAATTCATTAATTTCAGCTGTTGTATTATCAAAACAGATCATTAGTTGACCCTTAATATTTTGAACTATAAACTTATTTCTCCACTAATGTGAACAGCCCAGCTTGAAGTTTATTGTCTTTCTGTATTCCACTGGAAGGCTTTTGGTGTTAGACTCAGGTTTTTCTACATAAACAGCAGCTCATGAAAAGTAGGGCTGTTTTGGGTTCAGCTGACAAATCTGGATGAAAAATAATTGATCCTATCTATTAGCTATATCAGAATTTAAAAAAAAATTCTGGTCCTGTCACTCATTACACAGGAAATTCTGTATCAGCAACTATTTCCAGCAGCTAGCTTTGGGAAAAAAAGAAGACAGTTTTATTATTGCCTAAAGCCCCCAACAGTTCATATCCTGTAATGAATACAGGAATACCAAATCATTTTTAGAATAGAACACAAGGTCTGTTATCATATGAAAAAACTCTGAGGTCATCAGTGTCAAATTACATATTAATGTTTTTCTCTTCCAGGCTTCAGTTTGTTTCTGTCATTTCCACAAACACTCTACAACATTCACAGGTAAGTTAATTAACATTAAATAAGTTCTATCACCTCTTATTTAATTCTGTGTATGTTATGGTTTCCTCATTTACAAATAAATGTAATGCTTAAAGTAGACTAGCTTCTTTCATCCAGATGTTGCCCTGATAATGTAGGAAAAGGTTTTTCTGGTGAGTTTTCAGAATCTGACTGGTTTCTTTTTCATGTTTGCAACTCTTGCTTTTTCCTTTCACTTGCTGTTCTCCAAGCAGTTTCACAGTGGAACTGCACAGTAAACTGATAGAGGCTCTGTGGTAAAAACCACTGCATTTTATTTGCAATCAAATGTGATTTGCAACTTCTGCCTGTGCTGGGTGGAATTCTGTAGCTGCCCATCCTGCACTCTGTGAAGTATTTAATTGTCTTCCTGGTCCTTCTGTAAAACTCTCCCCTGCATGCAGTCTGCAGATAATTGCTATCAGATGTAAGCTAGGCAGGTGGCAAGCTGTGATTACATCTAAGAACTGGCTTGCTGCACCCAAGAATTTTGTACTCAGTTAGTTCATATTCCAATGGCCTATTTTTATTAATGCTGCCTGCCTTCCCCTAGTATTTGCTAGCTCATTTCACTCATCTGTCACTTCAGGTCTCTCAGGTCCTAAGTGTCCTGGAGGAGGGACTGTCACTGCCTGTCTTCAGGAATTAGTGGAAACTACTATTAACATTAGAATTTTAGAGAGTCTATAAGACAATGCCTCATGTCTCCTGCACAGCCCTTTTTGTGTGGTGGCACTGGCACTCAGTGCAGTTTCCAGAGGCGTGCACAGCCCCAGGTTTGGGGCAGGAAGGTGGAGAGTTGGGAGATGGGGGGCAGGAGAGGCTGAGGACCTGCAGAAAGGCTGGGCTCTGGGGCAGGGGCTGGGAACCTGCCATGCAAGGAAATCTTGTTTGGGAATGACTGAGAGCAGGAGGGAAGCTCCTTGTGCATGTCAGCCCCTGGCAGGAGCAGCCTTTACCCCAATGAACATTGAGGGTTTCGTTTCCTTCCTTTCCTCTCAGGACTTTTGTTTAGTATTTTCCTTTTCAAGTCATCACTTGACATGGTTCCTCTCAAGCCCTCTGCTGGGCTTGTCATTCCTCTGAAGAGAAGAGCACAGAAATTTTTAAACTACCTGTCAGGTTTGCTTGAATGATGCATGCAAAAGCTCTTTGGTGGTGAAGGATTTGAGTTTTCCAATCATCTCCTCTCTTTCTCCATCCTGCTGCCAGTTCAAAGTTGTTATTTTAGGAGTAGGTGATTCCTTTTTGGCATGAGAAAAATATTTCTTGGATTTTTGTCTAGCTGTTTCTATAAATACATATGTTCAAACATTTTAAACAGGACATTTCCCAGTACATTTCAAACACAGAATTGCTCTTCTGAACTAGCTGTATGAAGGAATGGTTTAGTGGTAGTGAACTTAGAGTTACCATTTCCCTAGCAGACAGAAAATGCAATAATTTACTACCTTGAAAAAACAGCTTAAAATACCCAAGAAAACACAATGTATCATTAATTTTTCTGTGTTCTAATTAGCCAAAAGGCCTCCCCTTTAGACTGTATTTGGAGTAAATACCCAAATCCTAATGTACAGGTTCCTCAAGCAGCATGACCTCCAGCCCTGAACAAGAGCAATACCAGCCAGGCATGATCTTCACTCTGCTGCTGCTGGAAACATGGGGTGTATTGACTGAAACAAGTTTATGTCTCATGTTAGAAGCTTCATCCTCTAAAGGATAGATTTGGAATTCACAGCATCTCTGCATGCTTGAGAGCACTGCAGCTCACTTTGTGTGAGTTTACTGGTCCATTGCCAGACAATGGTGAGCAAGGAAAGTGAATAAATCAGTAAATTGTAACCCCAGAAATAAATATACTACAATTTCTTGTAAAATGTCTGGTATCTAGCACATTTGCACTGGTTACAAGAGGAATTCTAGGGCTGAGTTTGGTCTAGAGTTTGAGGTTAGTGTGTAGAAATAGAATGGATAAAATTACTTTCTCTACAAAATTATTGTATTTATTTCCAGAGCACATTTAAAGAAAACACTGAAGAATGATTCTCTGTATGAAGGACTGCTACCTCTTGTGTCACCTCTGTTGCTGTTCATTCTTCTCACAGCCTGGGTGGTTTTATCTCCAAGCAACATATTAGCAAAGCAACCCAGACTGTTTTTATGGATGGTTGGGGTTGCTTTCTCAAATGTTATTGTAAGTATATTTGAGGTGGTGGTATTGTTTAGACATAGCTTTCTATTTTTCTGTGAATAAGCAGAAGGGAGCAGAAAATGTAGCTAAGAGTAGCAGAGTCACACAGCTCTTCTACCTCGGTGTTACAGTGTCTCATAAAAATACCCCACAACATGTGTCTGGACTGGGGACACTTACAATACTGAAATACCTCCTCTGCCACAGTGGAACACTTTTGTGAGGGTTCTGGTTTGTTTTCTGAGGGTTTATGAAAACCCTAGGGATGCCTTACTTCCAGAAATATAACAGATACTCCCCAGCATACAGGCAGAATGGGAGATTTGTCAAAGTAAAAGAAAAGTCAGCACTGGCACAGATTTGCTAGCCAGAGTGGAGGGTTTGTAGCTTTCCCCTGTTCTTGTGTCCATTGCTGTGGTCCATGCATTCCTGTATCCTGCAGTTCAGCTGGTCCCACATTTTCCCTTCACCATTCAGAAAAAGGCTGTACCAGTGACAGCATGTTTTAGGGAAAGATGTGAAGAGCTGTAGGGGCCTGTGATGGCTCTCAGCTCACAGAGTAGTTTCTCCTGTACCACGTAATGGTGATCAGTTTCCCCCTTTTCATTCCCAAGGGACAGCACAAACCTCTGTGCAGTTCTGGCAGGGGCAGCCAGGCAGTGGTGCTGAGCCCTGCAGGTAACCCAGGGCTTTCTTCTCTGGGGGAAGCCAGGAGAGCAGCCAAGCAGAAAGGTTTTCTTGCATTTAAGCAAGAATACCCTAGAGGATAGTGACTAGTGTCATCTTAAGAAAATAGACTCCAACTCCATCTAAAATCTTGCCACTGAGCAATGCTACATCCAGTTTAAAAAGTGGAAGGCTAGAAGTGTCTTACACTATGAGACACATCTTCAAAAATGTGAGGTTTTAAAAGAGAAAGTACTGGCCCCTGTAGAAATATGAATTCAGGAATGGAAAAAAAAAGTTTTAATTGAGATGTTTGTTAGGTGTATCCTAAAAATGTACATTTCTGAGGGTCACAAAATCAAACAGTTCCATCTTAAGGACTTAATCTCACAAAAATGAGTTGATTTTCAGATGTATTTTATTGTATGCATTATTCATTACCTAATCTACCCCTTTTTCTTAAGAGAATAGTGGAGATTCCAAAATGAGAAATACAATTGCTTCATGCCAGCGGGGAAAATGCTTTCAGAGTTTGGCAGATGGCATATTCTGCACATACATCTTAACCAACCAAGAGTGATTGCGGCAGGATGCTTGCAGAAGAAAAATAGTAAGGCAAACCAGAGGTTTCTTTACAGGCTGCAGTTTATCAGTGATGGTGTGCAATATATATTCTTCAGGCTTTGTTTTTTCTTTTCCCAAAGCATACATTGCAGTGTTGGAGGCTCGTGCGGATTAAAAATGCATGCATGTTAGCTGAACATTTTAACATTTTAAAAGCAAGTATTAAAAATGTATGGGTGTTAGCTGGAATTTGTAACATTCTAGAGTTGAAAATCAAGCCAGCATTTCCTTTCACCTCTCTGGTTCCTTAGACATGTTTCCTCCAGCATCAGAGGAAGGCTTGTCATGGCAATATTTTTCTTCTCCATGATAGCCTGACACATTGGGTTTCCATTACCTGTTCTGCAGACCACAAACTGCAGACCATGGCTCTCTACCTGCCATCCCACTTCTAGTATCTGGAACTTCTCATGCCTTTGACCATGTATTTGGTCACCCAAATATGTAAGTACAACAATGGTTTAAAACAACGTGAAATCCAACCTATGGTCAGGTTCAGTATTGCAGCCAGAAAAATTACAGCTTATAGATTGCTTTAGCAATTTTTATTACCCTCTGGAATGATTCCCAAAGGACTCATAATACCAGTGTTATTAAAAAATTCACAATCAATACTGAGAATAGAAGTGAAAATATTAACATCAGGTACAAAGGCTTCTTCCACTATTCAAAGTTAATTATTTTTTCATGGTTTACTTTTGCATTTTTCAGTTTCCACAGCACAGGCAGTAAAGCCAGTATTTCTTTCCTATGGTCAGACTCCTACTGCTGCTGTCATAAGATTTCAGGCACTGCACAGGGAATAAGTTTTTCATTCTTCTGCTGTTTTCAGGATACATAAAATCTATTTTTAACCACATTTCAATTTTGAGTGAAACTTAAATCAATAAAACATTTCAGATGTGCCTAAATTCCTTTGCTTTTTTGTAATGGGCATGATATATATGAGACACATTTCTTAAGGAGTCTAAGCCAGACAAAACACTTTGGTGTGCTTAATTGCTTTTAAAATACTGAATTTCAAGTGAATTAGTACCATTATGTTTCCAGAACTCAGTAGAATTAAACTAATTGTCTTCAGTTAAACCATGCACCATAAATTCATTTTTTCCACCGTTCTGAGTGGGATCCCTTTCTCTGGGCCCCCAGCTGCATCTCCAGGGAGCCCACTGCCATGATTGAGCCAAGAAATTGGTGTTTTAGTACATAAAGGAGTGCTAGAAAAGAGAAAGAGGATGTGAAAATGTCGTATATTGTCTTCCCTCCCTTCTATACAATGAACCAGAAGATATTTCTGTCAGGGTGCATGATTAAAATACCAGCACACTCTCCAGCACAGTATTAATTGTGTGGTGGCACATTTGATTTGGGATCATAACTTTGTGAGCCCCTGTGAAAGCATAAGTTGGCAAACAAATTCCTCTTTTGTGAAGATGTGCTTCCACTTAGCAAGTGTATCAGAACACTGTCTCCAGGAAAGGGTGTATGTTGGGGTACCAGTTGTTGGGTTCTCTGGGTCTGAATTGAAGGCACGAGATGGTGGTTCATGTTGGGACTCAGGTGCTTATTATTTCTTAGCAGTAAAACAATCTCACTACTGTGATTTTGGTGGTTTTTCATTAGAAGGCACAAAATGGCCAACAACCTCTTGTTACAAGGTCTTTTAAGACTAAACTATCCAATTAAGAACTGACACCTAGATTATTTTCCCTTTCAACCCAATAACTGATCCCAAAGAGCCTGCAATGCAGAATTTTCTGCCCAATTGCAAAATGCCACCCAAACCCATGAAGAAGAAGGAAGAAGAATGATGAAGAAGAAACCCAGGATGACACCCTGTGCCCTCTATCTTACTTCCATCCACAACATACTAAAAATCCCAAAATCTACATTTCTCACCAAGTGATACACCTACACTACTCTCTATAATCTATTTCACACTTTTGTGTATTCTAGTCTATCTTGAAGTCTAGGAAAATTTTTCCATGAATGAGGGTCAAAGTCAGTGCTCCCCTGGGGGTCAGGGCACCTCAGAGCAGACACAGAAATATTCCCGGTGCTCTGGGTTTCCACAGGTGTATTTTAAACTGCAATGATATCCTCTAGGACCCAGTGAGGCACAAAGGTGTGTGCCTACAAGCAGCCTTCTCACCAGAAACCAGCCCCATGTTGAACTGCAGCCTTGTTTCCCTCTCACCAAAAGCAACCCGCGGAGAAAATGGAAATACTTTTCCTTAGACCCTTGGGGCTGGCCCAGCACTTCTCACCCGGCCCCTTTTGCTCCGGCAGTGCAAGGTGATCATCTGCCAGATGAGCAGCACGCGGCCGGAGCTGTTCCACTGGTTCCTGTTCCCGCTGGCGCTGGTGGTGTACGCGGCCATCTCGGGGCTGCTGGGCCCCATGGAGGAAGCGGCTCTGGCCGTGTTCACCGCCCTGGTCACGGCTGCCCACGTGCACTACGGCGTCTGCGTGGTGAGCACAGCGGTCTGGAAACTGTTTCTGGTTGGGGCATTGTCTGGGAATCTGAATGTTTACATTTGGGTTTTTTTTTCTTTTAGTCCTGTGTATTGTTTTATTTAGTTTAAAGTTAAAAAAACCCAAACCATTTTATTGCAGGAGGCAATGCCTTTTTGCATGGGTAGCAACTTCAGTGACTTGAATTATTCCAATGTAGCCAACTGGTTTCAGCTTTAGGCCCATCAGAATTAGAATATTTATAGACTGGTTTTACGTAGCAGTCGACCCATGAGGCATGAATGCATCCACCTCTCTTTTTTTGCCTTTCTTCTTCCTAAGGTCACTTGACTGAAAAAATAGGAAGGTAAAATGCAAAGTGACATAAATAGAAATAATAAAATAAGGTCAACTTTGCTTTGAATCTGCAGGCAAAATATCTGTCCCAATTTTTTTCTTGGCCCTCTGCTAGCATCTCTCAAGCTGGTGACATGAATAGTTTTCCAGTTCATTCAATCTTACCAGCACATTTTCATGTCTGCTACATCTCAGTCTTGTCACTGTCATCTGAACTACTGCTTAAATTTTTACTTTATTGAGGCCTACTTTTCTAAATTGTGAAATGATCATTTAGCAAGTGTTTTAAAGGCTTGAGCTTTTAGATAAAACATCTTGCATGGTAAAGGTCTCATTTCAGAGGGAGCTGGTCAGTGTTCTTTTATTTAAGCCACAGCAGTGGGATGTAAGGATTTTTCTTTGAAAGCAGCCTTTTGTCAGTAGACATTGGTGGCATAGTAGAGTCTACCTAAGCATCAACATGGGCCTGCTGGTGGGGGTCAGAATGGAAATACCGGGTCAAAATTCACATTTGACAGAGGGACCCAGGTCCATCACAGTTTATGTCACCTGTGAATCCAGTCTTAGCCATGCAAGTTCCCAGCAGTGTGTTGCAAGAGGAATGTAAGGAAAACAGCTGTCATGTTTGAATACTTACAGGTCTCCGTGTACTCAGGGATCCCCAAGTATGTGAGGACTGTGGTTGGGTTCCCCTACTCTTACTGGGAGAGGAGAGGCAGTGAATTGTGAAGCAGATACAAAACAGGGTGCTAATCTCTGTGATTTCTCTTTAGGGTAGGCAGCTGAGCGAGCACTTGAACATTTACATCTTCTCCCTGAAGAAACGCGTCCAAGACTGAACACCTGCACTATGATCAGACTGGAACACTTGACATGGAGATTTGCAGCTCTTCTGATGTGATAAATAGGCGGAATGAATCTGATTAAAACAACCAAAGAATAGAATAGTACAGATATCTGAACCACTGCAACAATGAGCTATGCAGCCAGATGCCTCATCTCAGAGGAAGATCCTGTCCAGCAGAGAACTTCACCAAGTTGTTCTGTTGATATTTATTCTTCTTACCAAGCCATGTTACTTGCCTCTCTTTTGTCTTCCTCTGCCTTACCACTGTGTCCAAAGTCCTGGATAAATGCATGCTAGGTTACACGAGATCCTTGGTGGTTTATAACCAGCACCGGTTTTACACAGCCTAGTCACCAGTGGGACCCCAGCAATGCAAACCCTCCCTGTGCATCCTTCCCACTCACACATCTGTGCCTGCTTCATTTGCCATATTTAATTTTCTCACAGCTCATTTCTTCCACACAACCTCCTGAAAGGCTTGTGCACATTTAGTCTTTTCCTCACCTCATTTGAATGTGTGAAGACAAGAGAATGAGCTCAGAAAGCTATGGGTACAGTAAAGTGTTTTTGAAATGTACAGTTTTTTCCCCATTCTCAGCATTGAGTCTCAGCTGACCTGTCAGAAATGTAGGCTTAACACAGCAGCAGCTGGCCCTTCTATTTATTTTCTAGGCAGTAACAAGCACATTGTTTATATTTCAGTAGCGACAAACAATATAGCCTACAAAGGTAAACAGCTGAAAATAAATTTGGCCAGCAAACCTTCAAAGATTTGCATACTTCTCTTCAAAGCTAGTTTCAGTCCAACATCATCTACCAGTGCAAAATGCTAAACAAGTCATTATTTGCCTGTATGCTTGAAGCAAATTCTTGTGGTTTTGGAAAATGCCATAGGAAAAAGAAACAAGATTTTTTTTTTTAAAAAACATTACGTTTGCATGCAGATGTAAACTGCTCCCTTCATCTATAATACACGTGGGTTTTCTGTGTGCCTTGGAGAGGGAGTAAGAATTTGAGTTTCATGTCTTTTCATAAGCTGCCCTAGCCGGAGGGCTTTTGTGGCCTTGAAGCACTAATTAAACAATCTGTCCACTTCCCCAAGGTAAGCACAGAGGGATGTGATTGACAGCCTGGCACGTTTATTAACTATTTAACCATCTCACTTGCCAGAAGCCAGATGGAAGTGCAGGTTTTGAGCTGCTCAGCTGAGTCTTCATCTTTTTCAGTTCTTAGACTGTTTCTGTGGGTTTATCACTAGCCTGATTATTTTTGCACCCCAGTTAACTCACCCTTACATCAGTAGCTCCTATTATATTTTCAGCTGAGCCACTGGCAAGTTGTATGAGCAGCTTCAGCTTAAGCTGGTACCTCCTGTTACAGCTGTTGCCCTATGACAACACCAGCAGGGCTGATTTCCCCAGGCAGCCCTTAGCACAGGCACCAGGGAACAAGCCTGCACATCAGCTTCCCCAGCTCACAAAGCAGAAATATTGGAAAGTCCCTTCAGGTTTGAAAGAATCCATGTTCCACCTACCGAACAAGCACACTGAGAGTCCCATCCCCCAAACAAACACCAGGTGAGTCACAGTTCAAGCAGCTCCAGGTGTGAGTCAGGCAGAGGGGACAGGTCATGCTGTCATGCAGAGTCAGAGGTTTTGCCAAGAGCCAGGCAGGGAAGGGAGGATGGCCTTTGGCACTGCTGTGGTCCAGCACAGGAGGCATCTCCCAGGCTTCCTCCCACCAGGGTGGCAGCCATGCCCTTACCCTGTGTGATGACCAGAGAACATGGGGTGTCCACAGAGGTGTTCCCAATTGCCCAAGGACTCCCCTGGAGTAAGTCTGAAGTCTCTTTATTTGATGAGGTTTGCCAAAAAAGGTAGTTCTGATTGTATTTGGAGGGGAGTGATGAGTTTGATGTTGCTGCACACACCCAGCAGTCTCAACATTTGATGAAGTTAAATACTACATCCATACCTGATACACTGCCACAAAAGTCCCACCTGCTTTTTAAGGGCACTTTGTATTTCACCTTTCCATCACAAGCATTGAGAAAACTCTGGTGAGAAAAGAATTGGGAAACAATAAACAAAAATAACTCCAAATTGAATGTGGTCATAAGGAGAAACTCTGTTGACAGGCTTCCTTTTTCCATCTGTCTTGCACTTATTTAGGAAACAGCTAGAAATAAGGGTCACAGAAGCAGTGCAATCTGATGCACTGGAATGGAGTATTTGAAATACTCATTAAATGAAATTATAAAACTTGAACTACCACAACCTGCACTTGTACCTTACTAAAGAGAAACTGAGTATCACTTTTAAAGGGCATTAATCTCTGGCCAGTTTTTTCACCTTCTACATGAAAACATGGCAAATAACTTTCTTTTTCCTCTTTAAAGCAATTTATCACTACAATCTGTATAAAGACAAGTATAAAAAGAGATCATGTATTGCACAGTGTGTCTATTGAATTATTAGCTGTCATAGATGACAACTGGTTCAATGAATAGGAAGAAAAATGCTTTTGCTCATAGGGCTGTATGGTCACAGATTTATTTTGCAAAGTCAGGTATGTAGATGACCTAACAGTCTAACAATACGTTTTTTGGGTCACATTATGGCAGAAAGTTTTCAACTACCTGAATTGGAAAATATATTTTTTTTTTATGCTTCGGAGCAGTTGCACTAACCCCAGGAGATGCCTTCCTCCTGGTCTTATGAAAAGCAGCTAAACAAGAGCTGCTCTCCCAGGTTTGAACACCTGGGTTGGAAATGGCTTCTCTGGTCTCTGCTTTGTCCTCCCCTCCTTTGTCAGAGGCCCAGGGATACCTGGAGCAATGGGGTGCAGGCTGGTGGCTCACAACAGGGTCATTTCAACACAGAGGAAAAGGGTCCTGATCCAAGGCTCAGAACTCCTGTGCTTGAGCAGCAACTACTGCAGCTACAAAAGACCAGAGCTGTGAGAACTGCAATGAATTTTCCCCTTTCTCTCCCAAAAAAACCTCATACTTTAATCTAAAATCTAGGTGGCCTTTAGGTACTGCATTGAAGACTCATCCCTGAATACCTGGCCTGCGAGGAAGCCCACTGGGAGCTTGGGTACCTTTCTGTAGTGCTCTCTTTGCCTCCTGGCTGCTGCCAGTTTTGCTTCAGACTGATACCCAAGGGAGTTAGCACTCCAAAATCTGAATATGCATTACCATAAAGAAAAATGTGCTGTTTACATGCACATACATGCATACATGGATTTCCTGGTTTGATTTATAAAAGGGAATACAGTTGCTGAGCTCTTGGGGAAACAGATGCTATCCACACACACAGCATAAGTGGACTTCTGGGTTTTTAAAGCAGCTGCCTTTTTCTTCCTGC
Source organism: Melospiza melodia melodia (assembly GCF_035770615.1). Taxonomy (NCBI): domain Eukaryota; kingdom Metazoa; phylum Chordata; class Aves; order Passeriformes; family Passerellidae; genus Melospiza; species Melospiza melodia. The sequence goes on along the minus strand of NC_086194.1, from coordinate 131,493,998 downwards.
TCCCATATGCAGCCCCTGATGAATCAAAAATATGCACTTAATCCAGAAAATTATTTTTTTAGAATGTTCTGAATAGTCTCTAGAGCTGGACAGATTTTAACATATATTTTTTTATTAAATATGTAAAAAGATAAACGCAAGTCAAGTTATTCACATATTCAGACAAAAATCTACTCTATCATGCGACAGTTTGTGGATAATGTAAAATGACTGATACATCTGAATAAGACTTTTTTGTATCTATTATGCCATTACTTATCTATTTATAATTAACAATACATATGTTTACATTCCTTTCAGTTTACATTTAATATATAACCAAAGCTTTATGGTGTGCTATTTAGTAAAGGTAATTACAAATGCATATTAAAACCATAACAGAATAATGGGTTACTCACAGGGGGTGGGGGGGAAGGACAACTCTTTCCCCTTTCAGAACACTGCTCTCCCCTCAGCACAGCCACATTTCTGGTGCCCCCAAAGAATTTCACTGCCCAGGCTCCCTACATCAGTCACTCCCCCCTTGATACAAGCAGTGACAGGGCTATGGTCCTCAGATCAGAAACAGGATGCAAGGAATTTTCAGGAAACGAAGTTCAGCTTTTTTTAAATTTTTTTTTTTCATATGTGCTTCAAAAGAGAGAGAAGAAGAGAGGCACAACAGCCTGGCTATGAACTGTCAGGGGAGCTCAGCAACCCCAACCATTTGCACCTTCAGAAAACTGTTTTCCCTTGAAGTGCTCTCCATGCACCTGCTTGAGTATTGGCAGAAGGATGAACTCCAGTATACAGAGACATGCTGATGAAATTAAGTTTATAGCCTGATCCCAAACTCCTTGCCCCATTCAGAGATCCCATAACGGTTAAAGGACATTCTGGAGTCTGGAAAAAAAATTAGTAACTGCTCTTCAACAGTATTATGAAGAACTACTGTTTATTACAATGACAATTGTAATAAGTACATATGTTCTAATAAACACAAATACAACAAAAATGACAATTCCCCCATTTGTGGTGATTCTTGGAAATAATTACTTTGGAAAAAACACGATTTTATAAACCAGACTTATTTGTAACCAATTGAGAAGGGAGAGGAAAGCGCTGGCCTGCAGAGTGCAGTAGTTTGATTTCATCACTGGGTAGGATGTGAGGTCAATACTGGGTGCAGGGCTGGGAAAACTTCAGCCTGCAGGGTCCAGAAACTCTTCTGCTGTGCAGGGGGAGGATTAAGGAACTGGAAATACCTGTTCTGGTGCTCAACAGCATTTTATATATTGTTGGTGGTGCAACACAACAGCAGGGTTCTCACATTTAACTAAGAGCCACTTAGCTGCAGAAGATTGATTAGGAATGGAAAACTGCATTTGCATGTGTGTGTGCCTGGGGGCTGATGTGTTGGAAACCTTTCTGTGGAAGTATAGCTGGGGACCTAATGCTTTAGAAGCCTACAAACACCTAAAATGATTTAGCTGTCCAATAGGCTGTGGAGTTTTTCAGTGAATGCCAATTGGCATGGGACTTCCACGTACCTGCTAAATCAGCACAGCAAACCAGAACTCAGAAAATGAAGGGAGAGACCAAGAATACCAGGCATTAAATAACCAGAGAGACTACAATGTGCAGTGGTAGGAGAAGAACAAGGAATGCTTTTTATACCTCTCCTTATAAAATACCATCATTTAGAACAGGGCCATGGGACCACACTGGAAGGGAATGCTCCCACTGCAGAATCTCCAGTGCACACATGGTTCTGCACCACACTGGCCTTAAAGGAGGAAGGCCAGCCAAGAGCAGAACCAGCTCTGTACCCTCAGTCAGATGGTCTCCCTCTAATGTGTGCCCTGTCTCCAGGAGGACTCCTCACTGCTTCTCCATGCTTTACAAGCAGCCTTAAACTTGTGAAGTGTCCACCATCCACTGACAGGGGAGTTTGGGGTACGGTTCGGGGCCAGTGCTGTTGCTGCTTCCCCCCATACTTTGCACTAGTGACCAAATTTCTGTCTTCTAGACTTGTATGGCTGGGGCAGTGGAAGGGGAAAGGAAAGTGGAAAGAAATGTGTGGCCTACTTTCTCCTTTTCTGAGAAGTGGGAAGCCAAGGATGATGGTACAGACTGTGTCCTGCAGCTACACTTGTGTCAAGGAGATTTCTCTCCTCCCTCAGCACTGAGCTCTGCGGAGGTAGAGCTGCAGCTGGAGGCTGGGACTGGATTCCTCAGAAAGCAAGAAAAGCTGGGAAATGCCTATTGACTAGTTAGGATACTGGGAGGGTTTTCAAAAAGCTTAGGTGGATGTCTGTTCCTCCAGAAATCAGCCAAAAAACACACCATGCAGCTTTCTAACAAGATTCCTAACGGGGGTTTAAATCTCCCAGTGAAACAGATGCTCTGCCTTCCATTTGTGAAGGCAGGAAAGGAATAAATGTGAGCAACACAAGCGTTTTCCTCCACAACACAACCTCATTGTTATGGCTTGAGTATGACATCCACTGTATCCCTTTATTTCAACTGTTTGGCCAAATCGATGCCCCAAGGCAGATGTACTAGAAAATGCAAAAGCACCACAAAGTGAGAGACACAGCTAGTGGTACAGAACTCCTTGCCACACAAAATGCCAATATAAATATGTTAGAACAAGTTACAAGTGTATCATACTTAAGACGAAAAAGAAAAAAAAAATAAATATATATATTTTTAAAGAGCAGAACAAATCTCAAGCAGCCAAGTGGTGACGTTGCAGTGATGTACAGTAGGTGATGTAGCCCTACAACCTCTTGGGAAGATACACTGAAAGAAGACGCCTGCAAATGCATCTTGGCAAAGTATTGGTACAGAATGCAGTGGTTGGCTGGCACTCACTATGGTACATAAATGTTAATGGCAGACTGGGAGTGAACTGATTTCAAGTTTGAGGCCGCACATGTTCCATTCTCCAGAAGAAAGTTCTCACACAAAACGAAAATTGTCAGAGATGCTGCGTGAGTCAGTACTCATCCTGCTGCTGGGGCTGTTCATGGACTTGCTCTTCACCTTCATGCTCATCTGTGTGGCTCTCCTGTAGGGAGAAAAAGATCCCAAAACACTCTTCAGCAGAAAGCATTCCTCATGTAATCTTGCCCCGTGGTGCTCACTGTAGCATAAAACTTAATTTTCATGCAAGGAAGTACAAAATGAGCTGTTACCTGAGGAAAGCAGCATCTCATAAAATTATATTGAAATGTACTTTCTGTACTTCTAATTGAGGCATATGCAGTACTGGTAATTCCCTAGAAGAAAAGTCAGCTTTCAACATTGCTATCTGTTATCTGTTCTGGTGAGTGAACGAACACTTTGAACAGTTAGACAGTGATATGCCAACATTTAGATCCTGTACCACAGCATCCTTATATCTGCCCATTTTCAGCTTGTCCAAGGTTTTCTGAACCTGCCTGCTGTAGTTTTCACACAACCTTCTCTCAAGGTTTAGATCACTAAATGGACAAGACACTTTCACTATCACCTGCTTGAAAAATTCAACACAGTCTCCTTTTTGAGGTCAGGAGTATTACTTTCCCAAAATTTTTAGTTTTCCCATGCCAATCCCATAGACTTGCAAACACATTTTCTTGGGAAGCCTGAGGGGAAGAGCCCGTATTCACTGACTTATAGAGCTACCGTAAAAAGCACTAATTACTAAGTAATCATTTCCCATTGTTTTTATGCTCAGTATTATCCAAAGCTGTCACTCTGAATATACATTCCCACTGGAAGATGAATCCCTGACACAAGGAAAGGCTGTATCCTCGCTGCAGGTGACACCAGTTTTGAACAATTTTTCAATTACAGGCAGCAGGCCTAGTATCCTGAGTTGACCTCAATGTTATCTGAGCTCAAAAAGTCTGGCTGACTTTTAGAGCATCCCTTCTGGACTGCTATTAAGCACAGCTGCATTTACAGCTTTCCTCTCAAGTGCTTTCCATCTTTCCACAGCACGGTTCACTGAAGAGATCCTTCTTGTGTATGCACTGCCCTGCATTAGTACTGCTCTGCCCTAGGCAGTCCCAAAGGAAAACACTTTTCCAGCACACTGAGCTGCCATTCAAAATCCAGCATCCCCAGTGGGCTACCTCTGCAGAACTTGACTGGCTCCCTAACTTTTGTTAGAACCAAGTGGCTTGAACAACAAACTTTAACAAATTGCTACTGCTAAGTTTTCAAATTTGAGGCAAAATCAAAAGAAAAAGAAGGCCATCATTTTGGTTTCCCCACAATAGTCAGAGCAGCTTATGAAACAAACTAATTCCCTTCTGGCAGTAAAATACTTATCTAAGGGCAAAAGCAGAATAAGGTTCCTAACATTTGGAACAGCCCAATTTCAATGGAAAGCAAGCTTTCTATCACTCAGGTGCCATTTTCAGGTAGAAGTCACACATCAGTCAGGACAGCTGAAGTTAAGCACGTTTTGGCCCCTTGGGGGAAATGATGCCCTTATTACACACAGTAGGTACATCATGTCACAACAGTTTTGTGAGCTGTACCTAAAAACTGCAGCTCCTGTGATGGGCTGCAAGGGTGCAGGATGTGCAGAGAACGGGAGGTTCACAGGGAGGAGCTGACAGCTGGGAGAACGTGACCCTGCCCTGCGGGGTGAGAAAACTGAGGCTTCTTTAGCTGCAGTGAGTGATGCTGCCTTAACCCCATCTGTCCTGACCCTCCTTCTGTGCTGAGGTGACCTGCTCTGGAATGCACATGTTCCACAGGTTGTGGGTGATGAGATGCACTGTCAGAAAGCCCACTTGTGCAGACTTTATGGGTCATGTACGTGCTTTCCTCTCATCTTTACAATGGGAAAAGCCTCTAAGCACAGGGAGTGGAATCTACTCCATAGCTCTGAAGAGGAGTGGTGGCTCCTACTTTGCCAGGTTTATCTTTGATGGAAATAGTGAACCTTATAATGTAACTACCTCAGAAGTTGTTTTGAGAGCTGGGACATGTTTTTCAGTATGTACAGCTTGTATAAATACATGAAATGGGAACCATAAGAGTCCAATTACATTGGGACTATGGAATCTCATTGAACAGCATCCCCTAATAAGGAAAGTAGTGGAAGATCTATTTAGAGCATTTATTTCTGGCTTGAGCCACATGACCATGGTCATCTCTGTCTCCCTAGTTGAGAGATGGTCTCTTTTGACCCTTAGATCTATCTGCCTCAAGCTATTCAGATGTGCCTGTAGACTGAAGAGTTAGACTGTGAAAACCTGGTGTTGGGGAGGTGGGGCCTTTTCCAAAAGTAGCAGCAGATATAGAAGCTGCTAGAGCAGAAAGTCACCAAACCAGCTGCATGTCGAGCAATTGCTCTTGGAAACTGAGCAGAGAAAGTGAAATACCCAACATGAGCAATTCTCCCAACTTCTACATGAACTGAACCACAAGAGCCTGTGCAGGAAAGCAAAAGCTTTTCTAAGTGACCAAGTGCTTTACACACTGAGAGCTTGAAAAGTAGGGCCCACATCTCTCCACCCCTCACTGTTCTCTGGCAACTTTGATGTTTTTGATGAAGGAGTAGGATTACAGATGACCAATTCATGATTAAAAATTACAAAGGTCTACAGACTGATCAGGCAAATGTTAAATGACATGTAGAAGATATGATATCCTTCGTGCCTAAGCAGAGACATAATGATGAGGTTTAAGCAGAACCATAATAGGGAGAAGAGAAGAAAGGCTCTAAAGAGAAGGAACCAACTGGATTGATATTTGCACTGCTCAAAGTCACCAAAATGAAGGAAAAAAAAAAAAAAAGAAAAAGAAAATGTGTAGTCTTAAAAAATTAGTTCTTATTGAATTAAGCAAAACAGAAGCTAAGGAGGTGACATGACTGAAACTACACTATAAACTGAAATTCTGAGAAAAATAATTACCCCACTTCCCACCCCAAGACATGAACCTGATCAAAATCTCTTCAATGCAATACCACAATAATCAAACACCTGGGAAATGATTATTTGAGGGACTGAACTTGCATTTTGAATCATTCTGCACACAATTCACCTAACAGCCTCATGGCCTGACTAAGAAAGCCTAACTGCTCTTACCAAGGGATTAACCTGCAAAATACTGCAAGATAAAGAATTTAACTTAGGACAAATTCATTACAGAGGCAGAGAGAAAAAAAAAACTGATCTGAAGGGCAAAGCAGGGCAATAAGAGAGTGAAGTCCAAAACCAAAAAGCAGGCAGGATCTGAATCAGCACTAAGCTACAGTCTTTGGCTTAGTGCTAATGCATTTGGGTCTTTCCTCAGCAAGTCACAGTCCATCTGTTAAGCTGAGGAGATCAAGTCTCCCACCAAAAGGAGCAAAAAAATTGTGTGAGGAATTTTGCATTCCTCTCTGGAGGAGCAGGGCCCTCCTGCTGCAGCGACACACCCAGTCTCCAACAGCAACCACGTTTTAGATGAAAGCACAGTTGTATGTAGTTCACATGCAGGCGTGGATGATGATTTCAGCAGAGAGAGGCTTGGAGGGAAGCAGCAGATAAAACACTGGGAAATGAACTGAAGCAGAACATTTTGTAATGTGTTCTGCCAGTAAGGAAAACTGTAGAAGGAAAAGCAACAAATGCATTCCTTGATGTGGAACCACTCTGCTATTTAAGCCAAGAGACAGATAGATGTGGTAGGGGTATGGGGAGAAGAGGGATTTTTCTGGCTTTGCTTTATAAATAAATCACTGCTCTTGAATCCAGAAGACATTTTCCTTGACCACTATATATATGCAACACTTTTACCCTGTTATCACATGCCTGGCAAATTTGTCTTAATGTTTATTATTATGAAAATAATGGTTTCCTCCTCCTTTTACTCTCTAGCACTCACTCTGCACTGCTGAACAAATCCTCTTTCCCTTGTCACTTCTCATCTGAGCAGTGGCACCTGTTAGCTTCAAACTTGAGGTTCTCTTGCACCTAATTTTCAAACACTTAGGCCCTACATTGGCCTCTTTTAGAAAAAATATGTTGAATTAGTAGTTCCTCCAGCACTAGTTTTGATATAAAACTAAGTCAGCTGACTGCTGCTGCAACAGCTTTCTGAGAGCAGATGTAAGAACAGCCTATGGTACCACGGTGCAGCCAAGGGATTAAGTTGGTGCTTGTACACTATGGAGCCAAAGCCTTCCTCCACTGGTGCCTGAAGGGTCAATTGTCAGTACAATCCATACAGGGATTCAGTTAACATGAATGGGAGTAGTTCAGCTAAATCTCCACTGAATCATTATCCCTGAATGTCTCTGAGGAATTTAACCAGCACCCTTTGCAGCTTCTTGCTTTGTTCAGTGTCTACAACATTAAGTCTACGATGCAATGAGATTCTTGCTTAATCTTGCAGACAATACACTTTTGAAATTTTGCTAATAGAGGATTATTTGGTTTGCACAAGGAAGAATTTTGCCTATAGCAACAGGATAAAAAATGCTAAAGAGCATTATCCTTGTAGATATAATTATGTACTTGGCAACCTACACCAAACATATTCCAACACATGGGCCAGAGAAGGTTCACAGCTGTAGACAGCAAACAGCATCTCTGCCAGAATGTTTGTGATTTTCAACACACTAAAGGACATGAGTAAAAGACTTCATGCACATAGGGGGAAGATGAAAAAAACAATACAGGCTCAGAAACATATGAAATCAATTTAAAATTGAGAAAGAGATACTCCCCTTTTAGATAAAGCTCAGCAAACCCAGAATACAAAACCTACACTGAAGCAGTGAAAAGCAACAAACCTCCTGAATCCTCCCCTCAAGCTAAAAAGCCTGTTGTTTGCAATTTCAATGCAAACCTCCTTTTTGCGGAGGAGTCACAGGAATTCTAGCTGCAGTTCTAAATACAGGATATGACCCAATACTACACCAATAAAATTTTATGCAATTAAGCTTTTTTTGTTGAGATAAAACCCATTAAGCTTCAACTTACGTGTTCATCTGAAGCATAAAGGACTTCCATTAGCCGATTGACAAGGTCATTCTCTCCCCCATGTTCTTGGCAGAGAAGTTCAATCTCCCTTAATTTGCCAAAGTAGAAATCCCTTTCCTTCTCCACACCTTCAAGTGCAAGTTTTAATGAATGTACCTGCATAGAAACCAAGACATGATGCATCAGTTTTGAGATGCACTACAGACAAAAGAACACAGTCTAAAATTTTGTATGTGAAACAATCTTAAATATATATTTGATTTTATAGCTTGAAATGAAGTCCAGTTTTCTTTCTGCAGTGCTAAATTGAACTTTACCCCACAGAGAATCAGGCTCCCCCACTACTCCTCTGGATACATCCTAACCTTGATCCCTTAAGTTCAATTTTCTCAGCACTCTTTTAAACTGAAGCTCAAAGCAGCAGTGAGGAAATCAGGAAAGCCATGTCTCCTAACAGGATTGCCAGAAATGTCATGTAGTGGTAATTACTAAAATTTTCAGCTCAGAACTTGCATTATTTTGCCTGGACAAATGTGTAGTTGTTGGGAAATCTACAATGTCTCCTTGCCTAAAAATACATTGAACTAGCAGAGGAGGGAAATAGTCTAGTTAGGAAATGAAAAGGTCCTCAAGTTACAAATGTGCTATTGCTGTGCTGGTTGTCACCTCTACTGTTCTGCCTCCTCACTTACCACATTTTCAAAACCTGTGTTTCAGCTCTCTGCTGCCATGGCTGGGTGCACCACGGGCTACCTGCTCTGACTGATGTGCTGTTTCTACCAACAAATTCTCTCAAATGCCAAGTACCTTTTCCCTTGCAACCTTGTTCACAAGAGTCTTCAAGCTACACTGTCAGCCTCAATTTCACCACTAGGACTGCTGCAAATAATTCATGGGCAATGTAGCTGTTAATGATTAGGCTTTGGATAAATCACAACAGATGCTGTAATATAGTTTTATACCTATATATTTTAAAAAGAGAGGTTTTGTGGGAGCATAACATATAAACTTCTGTCTAATGTGGTATACACAATCAGGAGAACATCTAAGTGGCTCAGAAATTCAGAGGACAGCAGCATAAAAACCAACAGAAATAATCACAGATAAAGCTGTCTACAGTAAACACATTGACCACAATCACATCCAATTACAACCAAACATTCACATTTTAAATCCTGCAATTATACAAATGATTTTTAAATAAAACATGCTAAATAAATTAAATCATATCAGACTACATTCAGTGAACTAATACAATTTAATAGAAACTTCTGTGTTGCCAGTTCTACTGCAAGTTAATTTATTTTCTTCACTAGTAAAAATACCAGGAGAGTTCAAACAATGCTTTGATAGCCTACTAAATCCTTTCAGTTTGTTTTTCCATGACTGCTGAGCAAGGGATGCCTTTTTCTGACCTTTGATTGCACTCTCAAAGGCATCAAGCAGTAGAACTGACCTGTTACCAGAGCAGGCTCTCAGGGCACCTCATTTATGCACTAATTCATTTCTGACCAGCTGTCTAAGTGTGACACTCAAGTCTTTCTTGACAGTTTGAATCCATTATGGATATAATCACCAGTCACCTTAAAATTAACTATTTTATTACAAAAGTAGGAATAGCAAAATGAAGCAAGAGTTTACAATATTCTGGTCTACAGATGAAGACCTCATACTTAGGATGTGCCTTCTGGAACTGCCACAGCATATTGCTTGAGAGCAATGCCTGAATCCAGCCAGAATAAGAATGTAACTGCTTCCAGATCTCTTGCCCTGTGCTTGCTAGAGCTTGGGAAAACAATGAACTTCAGCTGAAAAACTGGCAGCTAATAGCTGAGACTATCTCCCCTTCTGACCTATTTACTATGAAGACATTCTCCTGTTTTCATTCTCTCACATTCATGCTGTTTAAAGAAATAAAATCATTAAAGTATGTACATGTGCACAGACTTAATTAACTAGTGTATATAGTAAACATTGCTATAACCAAACTAGATATGCTTCCCTTCAGCTCCAGCTACCTGTGTGTGCCATGTGAATCCATATTTCCTCAGACACTTTGCATATCTGCATACTACTTTTCCCTTCCATAAGCATGCCAGAAGGCTGACACTTGAGGAACAGATCATGTCAGCTCCCATGCTCTATTTCTGGACTGAAAGCACCCCTCTGCAGCCCAGGTAATGGGTGCAAAGGCAGCAGTTCCTACTGACTGGACTTTTCTCTGCTGGCACTCACTGGTACCATGAATACTCACAGGGCTGCAGAGCCAGGCTGCAGATTAGGCCCAACTGTAGGCTAAAAGCCACAAGGATGCTGTTTTCAGAAACTACATGTATACCAGCACACAGCTAGTAGTTCCTGGGACCATTCTACACCTGTAAAAGTCCCTCTCTGTATGCAACAGCCCCTGGTTTGTGTTGTCACCTCAGCTGCACTCAGACACTCTTCGGGAGAGAGTAATTTCAATGCTGTGGGTAATCAAGTTCCAGTGCACAGTGACACTACTTGGAATTTAATTTTGGAGTTTAATTTACTGGCATAGTTTGAAGATGATTTTAAATGAAACTTTATGATTGTAGGGAGCCATTAACTGGCAAATGTTAGGGATGCTTACAATTATTACAAATAGCTCATTAAGCTACACTATGGTAAAACATAGTGTACAGACATCCCCACTGATTAAACTTTTCTGCTACCAATTGCATGGAAGTTCAGGTGTTTCCATCTCCCTCAACTGCTGTCCATGAAAGGAATGAAAAAACAATTAGAGCCACATAGGACTCAGATATCCAGGACACAATTCAGCACTTCTTAGTTATAATCAACACAGAAACACAAACACATTAATGGAGGCTGCTGCCTCATCTCCACAACTGCTGCAGAGTAGTAAAAACCAGGCAATTTGGCTCTTGCAGCATGCTCACTCTGGGGGGTCAGGAAAACCTGGCTCAGAGCTGCTTGCAGCCTAGCTTTTTTGGCTCGTGTAACACAGCCACAGTTTACAAGTATCCATTAGTGGGAAATGAGATACCAAATGCTGTCAGCATTAAGAAAAAAAGGCTTCCAGACCATTCTAGCTAGATGATGTCTCTTAAAAACTAGCTATTAAGGAATCAGTTTTTCATATCCTCAAAATTTCTTCTTCTCTTCGGTGATGGGGGAAGTCATGTTTTCCTCCAGGGTTATTTGTATATAAAGCTTAAGGTTTTCACACTTGGAACGTGCTAGGAATATGTTAGCAGTGGATGTGATAGTGACTGTCTGTTTCAGTAAAGATCAAATGTTTCTATGTTGCTCAGATGCCAACCAACTCTTCCTCCTGAAGCAAACACATTCTGACTTCTCAGTACAAATGTTGTGGTTTAAGTTGCATTAAGTTGACATTTGAACTCTGCTCGACACTGATTAAAAAAAAAAGGATTCCATAAAAAAATATATACATCCATTCCTTGTGCAACATTTAAAAACTTTTCTGTTCCAGCAACAATCTAGAGCCCATTTGGAAAGCAGGAGGATCCCATTGTGCTCTCTGCTGCTCAGAATGATACCCTGAATCCACAGAACACCCTGTCTGGGATGTGGCAATCCATCCACCACCTTTCAGAGCACAGCTCATCAAAAACATGCAAACAGTGCCCCAGCAAACTGAAATCATTGCTGCTCAGGTCAATGTAAGTCTGAAGCTGAAATGCCTTTAACTGTGGAAAATTATACTTGATCCAGAATAATGACTGCTTCCTGAATGCAGCTGCCAGGAGCTCTAAAATACAAGTTTTTTCCTTTCCATTTTCCCTCACCAAGGACAAATATAGGGCTCAGGCCTCATATATAGTAGCGGCATTCACACCATTCTGACAGCACAGTCTCAAGCCAGATGCAGGTATTTATTCTTGTCCAGTGCAGACACTCTTGCAGTTCAGAAATGAGAGAATGGTATAAAGCTCCAGAGCATAAACAAAAGTGAAGCCCTTACATTCCTAACATTACAGAATTTCTGAATTTTTTCAATTATATCACAAAACATTATTTATAATATAACTAAGTACTCTCAGAAAGGTAGATTGCATTTTTAAATGAAAATAGTGTGTTAGCATCTTTAACACTTTCCTTACAGAAAGCAGAGCACAATGCTCCAGTCTCACTTTAACTGCAAATCTCTTAACACCTTGGTATGACAAACAGGCTTGTTTTCTCCACAGGGGCACATTAAATGATTTATTTCAAATTCGTAATACACAAGAGCAAAGACACTATTTGGATTTTTCCTATCCAGGTGAAATAAAAGATATATTTCAACATCTAATAAAATTACCATGCTTCAGCAAGACTTACCCGTCACTCCTAAGATCATAATTTAAAAATACTGGCAAAAATCAGTCATCTCTGCCAGACATTATTTTTCACAATAAATCTCTTCTTTTTCTTTTATTTCTTTCCAGCTGAACTATTTCCACTTTTTGTCCCTTTGTAATTCTGAAGAGCATCATTCATCAGAAGACAATATTAGATTTCATGCCTGCCTGTGACAATGAATGCATCTACTTTTGTGCCTAAAGCAAATTTACCTGTTCACTGAGCTGTATGACTTGAGTTTCCAAATCTTTATCTGATTTGGATGCTGAGCTGCTTGGTGTAGCTTTTTTTGCTGAAGATGGGCGAGAAGGTGTTGATCCTGGTTTAGAAGCTGGACTGGATCTAGCAGCACCTGAAAAACACAGTAAATAAATAAACATTAAACAAGATTGATCTCTGTAATAAATGCATTCCTATTAATCTGGTACTGAAACACAAGAATTGATTTTACAGCCATCCATCCTTTCTCTTACTTCAAGGTGACAGTAGAGGAAATTCCACTGCTGTTATGCCTTGGGAAAGGAAAAACCACATTTCCTATCAATCTGAGTCTGCTACTGAGAGTGAGGCAACTCTAAAACCAAAATAAACAACATCACACCAGGAATAAAAAGTTCCCTTAGACCTGAGCAGCTTTCAGCTCAAAAAAATGTGCTGTTAAGAGAGCATTCCCCCATCCCATTACTTAACATATCCAGCTATCCTCAATTTCCCTGGAGAAAGACAGAGCTGAAATAAAGCCAGCTAAACTGCCTCTGTGCTTTTTTAATTTTCAAATGTAAACCACTCCGAGACAAGAGCATTAAAACTCAGAGCAGAATTAAACCCATTGGTGAACTCACAGTTGGCCACAGTGACCAGAAGATGTATTTTGATATCCTTAAGTTTTCCTATTTCTTTTTAATTACTTGTGCTGCAAAGCTGCCAGAATATAGAGCAACATCTTCACCAGCAAAAATGGCAAGTAATGAGTGCGCACTCAGTAATGAGTGCATGACTCTTTTTCCACAATAACTTGGCACATAAATGCCCAAGCAGAGCAACAGTTGTGTGAAAGGGTTTGCAGTGCCTTCACGGGAACCTCCCAGGCAGCTCCTCACGCCTTGCTCTGCCTCTCCATCTTTCCTCTCTTGATGCTGGGTGCTCCTTACAGTCACTGAGCCCAAACACGAGGGCCTGGCTCACAGCTCTCCCCCAGCACTGCACTCTGCCTCAGCCTTTTCTTTGTTCCCTCCAACAAGGAACAAACTTGAGATGCACTGGAGGGACATCTGATACTGGTTTGGTTAAGGAGACAAAACAGAAACTCAGCCTCTCTCTGGCCTCTGATTTTTTAAGCAGGCAGGCATGTGAATCAGAGGTCCTGCTCAGCAGCACCCATGTTCATCACTGATTCCTACAGTGAGCAAAACACAGCCATCCAAACGCGCTGACAGGCTCCATGCCATCCTCCACCATCAGATGCTGTCAGTTCTGAACCCTGAGCCACACAGGAGACAGCCCTGGTCCAGCAGGCACCCAGCTCCCAGCTGGGCTCTGAGCTTGCTGCTCACCACTTCCACAGGGATTTTGCCCATGCTTTCTCAGCAGCCACCCTCTACCCCACACCTCACCAGCTGCTCCTCCCATAGGATTACTTGATTTATGGACACCACAAATTGTTCTAAGTTGTCATTTCCACAGTGTATCCCCAGTGTCAGACAATGCTTTAATAAAGCAATTCTTTGTAAAACAAATGTATTCAAAAAAGCCATTACTAGGAAGAAAGGGCAAGGAGGCAGGGAGAGGCAGAGACAGCCTGTGGGGCCATGCATGTGCCCAGACTGTGGAGCTCACAGAGTGTCACTGACCTAGAACTGTGACAGTGGTTCATTGGAGGAGCTGGCAAGTGATGGGCAAGGAGAGCAGCAATGGGTTATTTAATCAAGCTTAAGCTTTCCTGATTTAGTCACAGGCCTCCCTCTGTAGCAAGAATCTCCTCCCACCCCTATGGATAACTCTGTATTAACTGGGTCACCTAAAGCCAACAGAACACAAACAAACCACATGATAATTCAGTTAGCATGTGTAAACATTTCTGTGCAAGGCAGCCATCCTCCTTTTCTATGCTCTTTAATATAAGACAGATAAGGGGGGGAAAAAGCATACTGGCAGGGGTTTTTCGTCGTAGGGTTGTGGGTTTTTTTCCCTTTTGTTCAGTGTTTTTTGTTTTTGTTTTGTTTCTTTTAGAAACTGGTGACTCCAACATCTTCCATGTCTGTTGCATACACAAACTCTTCTCTAGCAGATTTCAGATACTTGCTAAAGTTGGGAAACTTCAGTGTTTTGTATATGTCTGAAATGAGACTTTTTTCACATCATACTTAGATCAGCAAAGAATAAATAATTTGTTGAAAATCATTAATAATGCCAAGATCTTTTGCTGCTATTTTTCTTTCTGAAATTGCCTAACTCTACCATTCTGCCCTCAATGCTTTCAAGGTTCAGCCCATATTATAACTAAGTAAAAATCAGCTGGTTTAGAGCAGGATTGCTAAAACATTCTCAAATAATTTTCATTTGGATTAGCAGATGAACAGAAGTAAGCTAGTGTCAAAATATGCAATAAGAACACACACATGAAATAAAATCATTTGACTCTAGCATTCTAGCTGGGTCACAAGTTATTTAATGACCAAAGCAGCAACATTTACTTCTTATTGTATTCTACAACTACAAGATGCAGGTTCAGGGCATCAACTGAAAAGTAAATGCTTTAAAGTTGGCACAGAGAGAGCTAAGGAAAGAGCAGGCACAAACATTCGATCCCCAGGTATTCTCTCTAATTTGCAGCTGAGGTGCTCTCCTAGAGCTGAGCAAGCCTCATCCCCAGTGCCTGCAGCACTGACATTGGCATTGTATTGTGCCCTCCTTTGAAAACAACAAAGCCCTTTGGATTTCTACAGCAAAGTGCCACTAAGCTTTATAAAGCTTACTTTTTTTTTTTTTTTTTTTAATCAAGTCCAGACAAATCAAAAGAAATCAACTTTTGCTCCACTGCTTGGGATCAGCTCTTAAATGACCACAATATTCCAATTTCAGTAACACAGATAAAAACCAGTTAACTAGTTACTAGGAAGTATCAGCAACAGCTGGATAAAGCTTAATTGCAACAGAGAATGCTCAGGGATTTCTAATCTAAAATTTCCTAGAACAAAAAAAAAAAAGCTTTACTGCACATTTATTCTAAGGCATCAGTTTTATAATCAGCCCAGAAGTAAGTTTCCATTCTAGCAGAAGCCTAATTTCATAAAATAATTAAAGGATGCTGGTCGGTGGAGTAATGCAAAGTACTTGAAACAGCCAGATATCTAAAGAGAGACAAAAGATCTTGATAGACTTAATGACTTGGTGTTGAGCAATGGTTTTGCAGTCAATTAGTGCAATAATGGAATAACTCCTAATGTACTGCTCAGAGGGACTACATAACCCAAGCAGTTTATTATTATTAAATTCTTTCCAACATAATTTCTTCCATGAAAATATTTATATATGACCCATTTACACATTCTGAGAAAGCACAAAATTTTATACAGGTATTTTAGGTAAAAAGTATCCAATAATCATCTCTTTTCCCTGATCAGTGAGAGAATTGCATTGTGATCTGCAACATAACCGTTTGCCATTATTAATTCCTCTTGAAGCTTACTGTTGATGTTCACACAGAAATGTAGGGCCCTTCCCTGGAAAAGAACGTCCCCATGCCCCAAAACATGCTGGCAGCCAAAAGACTGGGAAGCACTGTGGCAGGAAAGGGTTTGGGGGTCCTGGTGGGCACTGAGCTGAGCATGAGCCAGCAGAGCACCCTTGAGCAAGGAAGGCAGGGCTGGGCTGCACTGGGAGAGCACCATCAGCAGGCTGAGGGAGGGGATGCTCCCCCTCCAGGCAGCACTGGAGAGGCCCATGAGGAATGCTCAGCTCAGTTCAGGGCTCCCCAGGACGGGACAGACATGGATGAACTGCAGAGGGTCCAACAATGGGCAACAAAGACTCAGGGATGGGGCACCTCACACACAAGCCAGGTCAGAAAGCTCTGTCTGTTCAGCCTGGAGAAGAGAGGCTTCAGGGGGATCTCATCTACACCTCAAGGGAAGGTGCAAAGAAGGAAGGAAACAGGCTCCTTTCAGTGGTCCTCAAAGTATGGGAGGCAATGGGCACAAAATGAAATCAAACAAATTCCATTCAAACATAAGAAAAAACTTCTTCACTCTGAGGATTATCAAATACTGGAACAAACTGTACAGAGAGGTTGAGGAGTTTCCAGCTTCAGAGGTACTCAAAATGTGACTGGATATGGTCCTGGGCAACCAGCTCAAGGTGACTCTGCTTTCAGCAGAACAGTTTGACAGGATGATCTCAGAGGTGTCCTCCCACCTCCACTGTTCTGTGAGAACTTCTGTGACAGCATGCTCTGATTTTAGGTCAGTGCAGGGTTCCAATTAGAATATTTTTGTAAACAGTATTGCAGCTGTTTCAATTAGCACCTGGATAACTTTTTGTACCTGCCCACATAACACTAGCAGAGATGAGAAAAGTCAATTCACAATTGAAAGACAAATTATTCTGTTCTTTTACTGAATTAAGATGAACCAGCTTTGAAATGCATTCGAGGTTTCCATCTGTGGTACTCCAGAAACAATTACTAATTTTTTTGTACAAAAACCCCATAATTAAATGTATCCCACGCAGTTTCAGCTTCACTACTCTTTTTGCTAAATACCTAAGTTCTACAAACAGATGCAAACTTCTGCAACATAAAACAGTGGCTGTTGGCACCGTGCAGCTTTGGGTACAAAAAAGCTGTGCTGCAAATTCCAGTTCTCTTTACATCACAGGCACAGTCTTGTAACAAGAGACCTACTTAACGTTTAGAGAGAAATCTTCCTTGAAGCTATATGAGTAATTAGTATGCTGTTAAATATTTATGCAAAATTTCAAGGAAACACGTGCATGAATGCAGTGTGGACGTGCATAAGGAGAGTGTGGAAAGCAATGGAAGCCCTGAGCAAGCACAAGACTTGGCTGAGCCCACACAACCACTGCTTCAGTGGAATTTGGGAATCACTCACAGTCTATTTTAGTCAAATTAAAGGACTTCATAAAATGAATATTCCTGACTCATACCACAGGAGAAAAACCAAACCCAACAAGAGGCCTCAGTAATTTCTTCACAAGCTGAAGAAAAACTCTCCACCCGCTTAAACCAAGAGAGTGAGAACAGCAGATTAATTAATATTCACACACTCTTATTATTGTAGCTACACCAGGACACAAGCAAATGCTCAATTTAGGGACACTTAATGAAATAAGCAATGACAAATGATACTTAATGGGAATTAAATGACCTCAGACAAAATCTGACTTAACTCCGAATTCCAATGCTGCAGTGCAGCTGTCCTAATTATTTTGTGGCACTGCCTTCCCCTGGCTGGCAGGACCTCTCAGCTCCTCAAACTTTCACAGCTCCTGGTCCAGTACAGCCTGGTGAGCTCTGCATTCATCCTTTCTGCCACACAGCTGGCAAAGAGAAGTGTGTGTGAGTACTTGAAATTTTCACAATTTCAAGAGAACTATCCAAGTGAGAAAATCCAATGGAGACCAACCTGTCAAATGAAAAGGTTTTACTGGTGGCCTCACTGCCTCAGTTTGTCTTTAATACAAGATCTGATGGAAGAGAACTAACCAAAGCCTTTCCCCCCCTCATCAAAAATGAAGACTGTACTCTAGATTTAAAATAACCAATATTTATTTATTATTTAAAATAATCAACAACTGAATTCAGTTTCTTCTCAACTGAAACCTCTATTTGCTCTAGAAATACCTTTAGTATGCAAACATTTATCTTCAATGGATGCAACTATTCCACAGGCTTAAAAGAAGAACACAGTTTACAATTTCAAGTGCTCTTAAAAACCTGTGTTTTCTAAAATCTCACTGTCTGCTTAGCTCTAGGGAGAAAGCAGTCTCAAAAGGAAAATCTAAAAAAATCTACAAAGAAATGCATGTTGGAAAAGGAAAGAATGTGCAACATTTGTGCAGCACAGACACTCAGACCACACCCACAATACACTGAAAATTAAATAGCCATTTTCACCACTGCTTTTCCCAACACAATCATCTCTCTTGAAAAAAGGCCCTGGCTCATGCACTGCAAGCGCGCTGCCTCCTGGTCCAAATTCTCGAGCTCAATGGATTTAAAAATTAAATGCTCCTCATGCTGGCAGGGGAGATGTGTCTGCGTACAGCTGAGCCACTTTACCTCCCAGGCCGGCGCTGTCACTGCACATGCTGTTCCCCTCGGTCAGTACAATTCCTTGGCCTTGTATGAACCAGGGATGAAAACACTCTCAGTTTGTCACCCTGCGGCTCTTTCCATCCCTAGCTCTGCCACGCTGTCCTGCAGCACTGCACCACGGGGAACAGAGATTGCCATTGCCAGCACCTACTGCCTGCCACTGGGGGAAAAGGTAGCAAGTCTTGGTGGAAAGCAAAAAAAAAGCATTAGGAGATCTCCAGCCTCCCAGGAGTTCTAATTGTATCACTAGCTGCTAAAATAAAGACCAGACCGGACTTGCTGAGTATTTTTATCCCTCAAAATTAATTTACAGCACATCTGTCACAGCAGGATATACTGTTTCCCTACAGAAAATCAGTATTCCTCTTGTGCAATTGGCTTTTCGATGGCACATTATATATAATGCATTCATGCACAAACAGTTCATTCTGCCCTGGTTATTTTCCCTGTCATAGCGTGATTATTTTTAGCCCTCATGTGATCCTCCAGTATTTTCCAGCTCTGCTTTAGTCATCCTGCTCTCACTGAATATTTCAAACTAAAAAAATCTAACAGCCTTCAGATCTAAGAACCTCTCACATTTTTAGCTTGCATGTAAATAATTAATTTTATTAAGCTGTCTTATACCCGTGTATTTTTGACACCTCCCACCCATACACTAGAGAGTGCTCCATGGAGATTTGCTCTGACATACATGAATACTTACATAAGACACTAAGCTAAAATCCTGACAACCTGATCACTATTTCCAATTTTGATCAGATGAAGCCTTTTCCGCTATTTCCCGCAGGGAGCATTAGAACTGGCACAAACAACAGTGCCCTAATATTTTAATCCTGCACCACAATTTTGACTCTACATCTGTAGGCTGTTTACCACTGCATTAGAGCAGAGCGGAGGCTGTAGGAGATCGAAAGTCGGCTCAGGGCTGGCAGATGGCATCAGCTCTAAAAGCAGCTGTGGTGCTGCTGCCAAGAGCCTACAGCAGTGCTCTGTGCTGCTCCTTCAAGGAGGAAAAGACCCTCATTTCCCCACCTGGGAGCTGCAGTCACCTGGTGAAACCTTGCTGCTCCTGCTGTGTCTGGAAGCACCCTGTGGCACGTTACCAAAGCCATCCACCCACGGCACCACCGCCAGCTCGGCCACAAATCGGCTCTGTCCCTGAAGGAGGGGACAAGGCAGTGTGAGGGAGGCACAGCAGATTAGTTGTAGGGACCTATTTATGCTTCCATTTCCAAGCTGCATTATCCTTGACCTGCGCTGACTCCCCAGTAGGATCATCTTCGCAATGGGAAGGGCTATGGCTGTGGGCCTGCCCACCAATTAACACAAAAACCAGTGCATTTTTACACTTCTCGAGTTTTGGGTTCTTCTAAAAGTGTTTATTTTTCAAATTAAAAAAGACCACACTCTCCATTTATAGAGATACAGGTTAACATCCATTTACAGGTACAGGAAGCAGGTACCTGACACCAGGCATCCCATCAAGCTTTAGAGTCTGATTAAAATATCAAAAATAATTTCAATTCATGCCAGTACCTTTCTGGATCTGACCACTTGTTAACTCAAGGACATCTATCTTAATCTACTTCTGAAAACACATTGTTAGAACAGTGTTATAAGGCATTATGAATAGTCAACAATCATCTCCTAAATCACTCAAGCCCAAAACTGTCAAAGGCCACTGGAAGAGTTACTCCACAGAGCAAAAGGAATCACCTGAAATGCATATGAAACTGCCAGTAGCTAAAGTAAATTATTCCTTTAGAAATACATATATCTAATCAATCTAGACTAGGCATATTTTAAAGCCTGCCAAACCCCCAAATATGAATGAGTACCCATATATCTGCTTGCTCCTGACATCAAACAATAGGTGTGTACATTCAGGTACGTCCACTGCACTCTGTTTAAAAACTTTTGGATTATGCTGAAAGATCTTCTGGGTTCTTTATTTTTTCTATTTTTTCTCATGAGTGCTACCTTTTGTTTTGTTAATGAACTGACAAAGCAGTACTACTAAAACTTCAAAGCTTCATTGTTAAGGTAGAGCAAATCACACAAATTAATAATGGCACCAAGCTGTGGGGTGTGGTGCTGGAGGGAAGGGATGCCATCCAGAGGGACCTTGACAGGCCTGAGAGGTGGGTCTGTGCAAACCTCATGAGGTTCAACATGGCCAAGTGCAAAGTCCTGCACCTGGGTCAGGGCAATCCCAAGCACAAATACAGGCTGGGTGGAGAATGGATTGAGAGCAGCCCTGAGAAGAACTTGGGGCTGTTGGTTGATGAGAAGCTTAGCATGAGCCAGCAATGTACACTTGCAGCCCAGAAGGACAACAATATCCTGGGGTTTATATCATGGTTCCTATAGCAGCTGTAATGAATACCCTTTCCCTTCCAGCTAAGTGTGGAAGACGGAGGTACAGAAGCACATCTTTCATGGTAATTTCCCAACTGCCCAGAACTTGCTCCTGCATCATGCCAATTTACTCCCAAACAGCAGGAGATGAGGCACACACAGGTTTGCAGATGCACACAGAAGTCCTCCCAGAGCATCAGTAAAGGCTCCCATTCCTTCCTACATGCAGGTTCTGTGATGGGGTGAGGCAAGGCACAAAGGCACTGTACATCAGTGCCACGAAAATGTGCTCCTCCAGAATTCAGTAAGCTCATGGAATGACTGGCACCTAACTGAATTAGTTCTGTTCTGAAATGTAAGCAGCAAGGAAAGCTGGAACTCTCATTTCACCCAGCATCATGTAATGTCCACACCCCACTATCCTCAGCTTAGAAATTCAATTATTAGAAATTAGTGTTCTGCCTGTCATACTTCTGGACAATATTTAAGTTAATAATGAAGGAAATTTTCCATGAAAAAGCTAACTCTCACAGCCACAGGATCTTATCAAACTCATCACACTATCTGAGATGTACAATTCCATACAAAGGCTGGGAAGGCACAGGACCTGCTCTTCATACAACCAACAACACAACATGACGTTACTGCATTATCCTCCACATCAGCTGGCTGGTTCCACTCCAGTAGCTATTCAATTTCTGTAGGATTGTCACCTGCACAGCTTTAATTTGGATGACATATTTGTGACTTTGGGAAGAACAGACCATCTGTAAGAAGAATTAACAAGCACAGTAAAGTCTGTGTTTAATAAAAGTGTCTTTTCCAATTTCTGAATTGGACAACATCTTGACATTAGCACCTGGGTTTTCTGTTTCCAAAGGGAGTGCAAGACATGAGAAATTGGAACGTGCCAGACCCTGCAATTCAGAAGTTCAGGCATAAGAAGGTGCAAAATAAAGAATGTAAACAAGCTTTAGAAGCCCAGAGTAGCACTGCCTGATATTAGGTGCCCTATTTCCAGGAAGCACTAATGAGCTGAGGGCAGCTGGCCAAGTATGCCCCACTCTGACGTCAGAAGTGATCAGAGCAGAACACTGAAATCTGGGTAGGATTCCAGAGAACAAGGCAGCCTAAAAGTGAGGGTGCTTCATGCTTCACACCTGCCCCTGCTTTTGTGAGTACTGCTGCATATCCAAGCCCATGTGAGGACAGGTCACAAGTTTAAAATCAACTAAATATTAATCCTTATTTGAGGAATGAGTTAGCATAAACCTAGGACAAACCAATAAAGGAATTAGGTGTGTGTGCATGTGTATTTCCATATGCACAAACCTATGTCCAGTAATACTTTTTTAGTGCCTATTTCTTTTTCTTAAATGTTAGCTGCTCTCCTCTTCACTAAATTCTCAGTTAACAAAACCAGCATCTGCTTAGTGACTAGTCACAGCTACATTACATAAACACCAAAGATCAGGGTTGCTCCTTTGGCCTGTTCCAGAAACACTGCTGTGGTTTAACCCAGCAGGCAGCTGAGCCCCCACAGCTGATGGCTCACTGTCCCCTGCAGTGAGATGGGGGAGAAACTCAAAAGGGGAAATGTGAGAAAATTCATGGGTTGAGATAAAGACAGTTTATTAGGTAAAACAAAATCCATGCAAACAATTCATTCACCACTTCCCAGGGGCAGGCAGGAATTAACCTATCTCCAGGAAAGCCAGACCATCACTCATAATGGTGATTTGGCAAGACAAATGCTGTAACTCTCAACATCCCTCCCCACCCTTCTCCTTATTCCTCCAGCTTTTCTGGCTAAGCATGATGCCATGTGGTATGGATTATCTGTGCAGTCTATTGGGGTCAGCTGTCCTGGCTGTGTCCCCTCCAAATTTCTTGGGCACCCCCAGCCTGCTTGTTGGCAAGGCAATGTGACAAAGCTTGGACTCTGTGTAAGTACTGATTAGCAATAATTAAAACATCCATGCCTAATCAACACTGTTTTGGTTTTAAATTCAAAATTTAGCACCAATCTCCTCTGAAGAGTCATCTCTGTTCTAGCAAAACCCAACACACGCACAAAATAAAAAATTAGAAGACTGAGGTATCCTTGTGAAAGAGCAAAAGCTGTATGTTTTTCAGTTAGGAGGACTAGCATACCCACATAATAAGCACACATAAAACAAAAAATAACTTAATTTTTGTTCTTTTGGTCAGCCCTTCGGATTTGCAAACATTTTACTCACCATAAAAATTAAAAAAGAAATCAGCCTGTATCAGCATTTTCCTATAAAGGTGGAGGTGTGAAAAAGCAATACACTCCATTTAATGTTCTTGAATACACTTGCACATACCACATTCAGAAACAGGATTGTTAAAAGCCTTTATCTCCACCACTAGACATTACTGGAGTCCATGTCATTTACATGGAGGGAGTTCAAGTTCCGTGGAGGAGACCCTATGCTGAATAGGGCTGGGCCAAACTAGAGCACACAAGATGTTAACTTTCTGCTCTCTCAAGATGCTAAGCCTATGATAAGGTAAAAAGAATGGCATAACCACCCAAGGAAATAATTTTTAACTAGTATTTAAGTAGAGCGGATCACAGTTTATAATTGTCTTCAGAGACAGAAATGGAATTCTTTAAGAGGCAAAATACCTGCAGTTGGAGAGTTTGCATGGTGAGACTTTTTGGGCAGGTTAAAGATCTGTTCACCAGGATCTGGTGGAGGAAGAGCATCTTGGCCTTGTCGAGCTTCCACAGGATCATACTCCTTCCCATCATAGTTAGCATCAAAGAACTTCTTAAACCATTGAATGAAATCTAAGTTGTCTTGGAAGCGCCCTTTGACCAGTTTTTCCACAGGAATTACCTAAAAGGTAGATATTAACATCCAGTATTACATCACTGCTGTTTTTAAATATAAAAATTACATATGCACATTTATTTGGAAAAAATCTACTAACTGCACCAACAAATAAACCTCTGCCATTGTTTTGCTCCTAAAAGAAAGAGGCAATTTGCAAGTGCTCTTAAAAATGAAAACAAAACCCAGTGAGACCCAGCCTTTGAAGTAGCAATTCATAGGGTGCATGTAAGCCTTTATAGCTATGGCTCTACAGAAGTACCCCCTTACATCCCATGGGTACATCCCATGATGAATGACACTGTTCTGGGAGTAACGCTGTATTCAGCCAGCTAGAGATTTCTGGTTTTAATGGACATGGTACAGTTTGACGTGCTACAAACAAACAATTCTTCAAAAACTCCAGACAGATGTTTCTTTCTCTCTGTCCTACTGTTTGAACTACAAAGCCCAGCAGCTTTTCCAAGACATGTTAAAGTTCAAACCAACCTACATTTTGGTAGCACATGGTCGTCATATGAACCAAGCCTGAGGTTTTAACCTTGTAATTTCTTTCTGTTCCACATATAGCTATACATAGAACAGTTTGTGGACAGGCAGAAGTTGACTTAAATGCCTTTTAAAGTTCTACTAAAAGAAAGGAAAGGCTATGAGGATGTCTCCACATCCTCTAGTATCTTAGAAATTTTTCACAGACATGAAACCTCCAAAAGGTATCTTCAGCCAATATCAGAGTACTCAAGGCTTCCAGACACTGTGGGCAGACAGGGACTACAACTGCAGAAAAGCTGCCCTGCTTTGTTTAATTCATGCAGCTGATTAAAACAGCCAAGTTAGGTGGACCTCAATGCCTCTTGAATGTTATGAAGTTTCAGCTGGAGAAGGGTTTTCATTTTTTTCTTCAGGATTAAGCCGACTGTACAGCATTTTATAAATCTATGATGCTTCTGCAAGAACTGACATTGCATTTTTCATGGCTTTTCAGGTTGTTCCATTTGTACCTCAACTCTACATTAAAAAGGCATGATAAATTTGCTCTCTACAGGAAAATTGACTACATTAGTCTTCCCAATGTTTCACTAGCAAATCACACTGTAAATAGAAGTATCCATAACAGTTCATGAAACAATGAGTGTTTTCCAGTTCTTTGCAGAAGTCTGAAGGAACCCTCTGTTATGACTGTTTAAATTACAGAACAAGGCAACACTAAAAGCCAGGGCAGAACCTTAAAAGGGTAAACAGGTAGTGTATAAGTGTAAAACTATAAGCATGATAATATAACTTCCATTATTCATTTTTATCAACACAGTAATTTATATTAGTGAGTCTGTCAAACTCTCACATTCAAGTATAAACCAAATCCCTTAAGGCTGAACAAGCATTTTCTCAGAGGCTTCCATTCTTAACTTTACAAGATCACATGTGCTACCCATCTATTCAATCACTGGGCAAATTATTCAAGCTTTTGAATAATTTAAATTCCTCAAACCCTGCTTTGGACAAAAAAAATGAATACTTATAAGAACAGCATATTTTCAAATATATTTTGTTGGAAATTTAGGTCGCCAATAATTTTACTTATCAAAAAATGAAGATTCACGGATGACAAGGAACTTCCAACACATGGAGTTTTATCAAAGGGTTTCTGGTATTAAGATATAATGAGTTAGATGGCACAACTCCTCAGCAGACATGTGGACTCAATTTTCAATTTGTACCTAAATGAAGCCAAATGACAAACTTCTCCCTTCATGCCCAAATACCCTTTTCAGATGATGAAAGGTCAAAAACATTTATTGCAATTCTAGTTCTCCATCCAAAAGCTGAAAAAGCACATTTTCAAGTATTTTGAAGTTCGTTTCCCCTATTTATTAATTTACACAATTCATGTAACTTTTGAAACATGTAGCGATCAAAATAAAGAGAATTCCTACCTTATCCACATTCATTCTTTTAAATGATGCCTGCAGAAGTTTGAAGTTGTGAATGTACTCATGCTCCAGCTTTGCTTGAAACTTTACTTTCTTCAAGCTAATGCACCCTGGGAACAACATGTCCATGAACTGGCAGTAAGCTGCTCCTACAACAAGAGAATGCACTGACGTTAATCCAGATGCACCCAGCTAAGACCAAATGGTGTTTAATGTCATTAGCAGAAAGCATGAGCAGAAAGCAACAGTGCTGAATAAGTCCCTGCTGTAATTCAGCCTTACACTATGCACCCAAGACCTGCTTATCTAATGTACATTGAGCAGTGACACGCTCAAGTGGCTCTTTCCCACTCAGTCTGGATCCACGATGCGCTGCCGTGAGCATCCGAGGAATCACCTCAACTAATGCAAAGTGAAATGGATGTTCTTGCTGTCCCCACACACAGCAGGGCTGTCCATACAATGAGAAAATAACAGCGAAAATGAAAATCTCTTAATAAGCTTCCTCAATCCCCACAGTCCCCTGAATTCAAACAAGCCAGGATCATCTTTCTTCTTGTACCCTTGTACCCAAATGCCAAGCAAGTCCAATGCAATTATTTAAGATTATATCAAACCATGATTTAAAAAACTTAATTGCAAGGCTCCAGCTTGTTAAAACACACTAGTCAGGTCCCACCCCTCTGCAATGAACATCCTTACTGATTTTCATTTCTTGAGGAAAGCATTTAAGTAAGCAGACTTTAGCATAGTCCACCCATAGCTTTCAAGGCTGGGCTAACAGCTTTAGTTCTCTCTCAGCCAGGTTCCTGAGTTCAACTTTGAGAGCTCTCTGAACTTACAGACAGTAGGGGTGTGTGTGTGTATAACAAATCCAGAACAAAGAAGGAAATATATGGAAAATTTCTAACCAGCATCCTGAGCATAGCCAACAGAGACAGCATTTCTTGTATGCAGGGAGCTCCCTCCTACAGCATCATGGCACTGTCATTTGCAAAACCTTTAGTGCTGACACATTCCAGTGTTTAGAAATGAAGATGAAAATGTTTAAGTAAATCAGAGGAAAAGCAATTATCTTTCTTCTTCAGAAGATTTTGCTACAAAATACTTTACACTTGGCAAAGATTCAGATGTCCACACAGGAGTGTAGAGGTTGCAGCCCCTGTGCTCGAGCATCAGGGCATGGAAGTGATTGCCTGATTATCCCTGACAAGTTCAATTTCACTTCCACAAAAAAGACTGTTGTGCTTTTAGCGCACCTCAGTTTTGACAAAGAAGTGTCCACATCTCACCTTACAGTTCAGCCCACTATCAACAACGATTTTTTATCACAAATATTTGAATGTTCACAGAGAAACCAAAGTAACTAAGCAGACACCTGGCTTGCCCAGTTTTACAGGAGAGTCAACAATAACTTGAACTTAAGGTCATTTTTCTCCATGGGATGTGCATGTTTTGACACAACCAACTTCATGCATGAGATGGTTCTCATTCTCTGTATCCAGCCAGCCATCATACAAAGGGTTACAGAGATCATCACTTCCCAAACAGAAGAAGAGCTTAAGAGAAGAGTCCAAAAATGTTGTTTGAAATACCAACACAAATTTTGCTAAGGGGCTTACCAAGATCCAGCTTTAGTGCTGAAAACCACTGCCATTTAAAGAAATAATCTGTTCATATTGCCTAGCTTTGTGGGGAAAATGGTTACTAAAAAACCTCATTTTCCAAGGACACCTTGTGCTTAGCTGTTTGCAATGGTCTTGATATGATTAGCAATCAAAGTAAAATATTCCCTAAAGGGAAAGGCGCCTTCTGGCAAGTTACAAGCATCAGATGACAAATTTGCATCTTCTTACAGAAAACTTTATAAACACAATTATTTATTCAAAACTCATCCTTAGCAAGAGAACTTGTAAATACATGGCAATGGAAAAAAAACATTACAGTTAAAAGCATAGATATACAGATAACACATAGCTTGAATACACTTATTATTGTTTAATTTAATGCAAAAGGATTATTATGCAATCATTTAATGTTATAAATTGAATTTGTTCCTAACTCTGTCCTTTCATTCTCCCCATACCCCAATTATAAGCTTTACTCTGATATCTAAGTAATTGCCTGGAGACCCTAAAAATGCACTGCACAACCTTTCATCTAGATCCTTTTAGAAAACTAGAAACCCTAAGTGTTCACATGAGATTTTTCTCCTTCTGCTGGTAATGCAAATTCCTTCTGCATGCCTTTAGACAGTCTCTCTCTAGTTAGGGTATTTCCTTGTGCTTTCTCTGCTGGCAGCTGTTTCTGTACCTCTGCCAGCCAGGAGGTGGTCCCGGGTCTGCACAGCACTGGAGGGCAGAAAACACTGGACTGCATCCACCTGGCAGCAGGAGCTGCTCTCTGACACAACACTGGAGTGGCTGCTGGGCTGTCTCCCCAGCAGGAGGATTTCATTGCACTGGCAAATACAGTTCATTAAAATACTCCTTCCTCAAGTACAGAAGCAACAAACAAACACGGAGTGAACTAAACACTGAGCTACAAAGAGAGGAAATTCCTCCCGACTCCAAAAAGCCAGAGACCTGCCTACCCCATCAATAGGAGAAAGTAAAAATATCATTACAGTCAACTGGGATTACCTGATTTTGGACATCAAGGTTATATATGTATTTAATATTATATAGATGTTTATTTATAATTTTAAATTTTACCCCCTAAAGCTTGTAGCTGTCAAATTACATTTAAATGGGAAACACCAGTGCAACAGAATGGGGACACTACTGCCTACACTGCCCATGGCTGTGATTTCCTGGAGGCAGCAGAAAGGGGAGCCCCACTGAAGAGATGTGAGACTGCAATGCCTTCACCTTTCAGCCACAGCATATCTGTGTGCTCCTCTGCATATGGGACAGCTCTTTGGGCCTCTCCAATGTACTACACAACTGATGTTTGAATGCAGGTGCAAGAGAAAAGAATCTTTTTAATGGAATACAAAGAAAACAACAATAGAGATAATGACATTATGGCTTGTGACATACCTCCTGCATAATTTACACAAACAAAAGAATTCTTATGCTACTGTGTTTTATTCAGTATTAAAAATCGTCCCTATGTTTGCTGGAAAAAAAAGCCAAAAAAACCCAACAAAACCTCAACAATCCCCCCATACCTTAAAAAAAACAACCCCCCCCCCCCAATCTTATCAAATGTGTACAGGGAAGTGGAAAACACACTGCCAGAATAGCTCTCACAATAAATCTATCCTTCTGACTGAAAAACTTCTATATGCATACACATGCACATACAAAAAGAAATAATTTGACATCTACTCAAATGAAAGATGAAAAGTACAGCTGGTGGCACTGCAGAAGAGGGATCAATGTTAAAAACCTCTAATCCTTTATTAGCTAACAAGCAATTTAGAATCACTGGCTAAAAATCCTTTTGTGTTTTGATCTAGAATATTGATGCAGCCATTAGTTACACAAGATATTCACGGGCCAGACTCTGAAATGAGCCTGCAGACGTGGCTGTGCTGAAATCACCCCCAGCAGTTGCTATTTTTAGCCCCATTAGTGAGCAGAAAGAGCCCAGCAGCATCAGGGCTTTGCAGGTGTTCCCTGGGCATCCCAGGCTTGGGGCAGAGCAGGCAGCAAGTGGAGGGAGGGCACTGCATCCACCAGGCTGGGCAAGCAGCTGCCAGAGGAGGGGAATTGATGTCAGGGCAGAATTCAGACACAAGAGAACAAACTCACAATTGAAAAGGTGGTTATTTAAAACTACTAAAATTCAAGAATTTTGCCACATGCAGTGGCAAAATTACTACCAAATTTATGAAAACTGAGTATTTTACAGCATTTTCAGAGTTGTAGACAATATTTCACTAGTCCCTTACAGTAAGCAATGCTGAACTAATTTCAGCTTTTGTCCTGTATGTCTTCTTCCCTGCTTCTGTGTTTCTTTCCCCAGACTGTCCATGCTGACTTAGCTTACTCTGAAGCATATGCACTCTGCATCATTAGAGATTTTCAGTTTTTCTCCTCTCCTTCACCATCTGGAGGCTGATGAATCCACAAATGCAAAGAAGTATTTTCTTTATTATCAAAAATACTTCTGCTCCTCACTATTTAAATCAAAAGGAAATTAAAGGAGGTAACAATGAAGACAAGAGAATCCTGTTTGCAACCAGTTTTTACCACTCAGTAAACTTCCTGGATTTCTGACTAGAGATCTGAAACCAAGATTAGATGCTTTAGCATTGATGTTTATATATTTATAAATTAAAAGGAAAACTTTCTTTTCAAACTGACTGCTTTTAATATACTATAGTTAGAACTTATTATACTAATAAAATATTTAGTAGAAACACTATGAATATAAGCAGGTATAAATATAAGCCAATATGTGTGTGCCCTACACAAATTAGGTCAATCCTTCAAATCTAATGTCAAAAGACTGTCCCTCACTGCTCCTCCCTGAATCCCTGCAGTGTGTGGGAGCAAAATCCCAGAAAAGGATATAAAATCACACCAGCCAACACGGAAAACAAAGGGCACATGAAAAGACAGGGCCTTACTGGGGCAGGGGTAGGGCTGATTTCTTTTAATTCTGATACCCACACCACAGCCAAGAGAGCTATGTTCTATACTAGAAATTTGGTATAAATGTTTAGTATTGGCTTTGTTCTAAAACTGCATAGAAATCAAGTTTAAACATTTTAACCAGGCCTCAGTTTGATTTTCATACATTCAGCTTTTGAAAAATTCCATTTGGGAAAAAGGCTGACTGCATCTTTTTCTGTAATAAAATTAGTTTGCTTGCTTTAATGAAATATTTAGATAATACAAAAACACATATCCAGTTGTGTTAGATACAAATTCCTTCAAATTATTCATTCTCTCCAAAGCTGCAACCACCTGATCATGCAGTTGGAAAATACAGGATGATTTGTGTATGAATTAGTCATCAGTGCTTCAGCTCACAGTGGTTGCTTGCACGGATGGAAAGCTGCACACACCCTGTATTTCTGTTGCTGGGACAACAGCAACAATCAAAAAAAAAAAAACCAGTGACTTGCAAGGAGCACGTGTGACTTAATAGTTTGGTAAGAAAGGGAGAGAAAAACCCACAAATGCCAGCAATCATTGTTTACAGCACAGCAATACTTAGGGCTGGTCTTTCAGCTTGGCTTTCTAGAGCTGCTTCCTCAGCAGTGATGTTTAGGTAAGCACACAGCAGTAGGTTTTCAACTCAAGTATCAGAGCACACATTTTCATTTGGATTTCAAATACGGGTGTTCTGGTATGCAATTCAAAGGTTGTTTTGAAAACTGGGCATTGAAGCTGGTGAAGGGTCTGGAGCACAACTCTTATGAGGAACAGCTGAAGGAGCTGGGGTTGTTTAGCCTGGAGAAAATGAGACTTGTGGGGGAACTTTCTCACTGCCTGCAACTGCCTGAAAGGAGGCTGTAGCCAGGTGGGGATCAGTGTCTTCTCCCAAGCAACAGAACTAAAGAAAAGTTGTGGCAGGGGAGGTTTATTGGGTATTAGAAAAAATTTCTTCCCAGAGAGGATTGTCAAACATTGGAACAGGCTGCCCAGGGAAGTGGTGGACTCACCATTCCTTGGAGGTATTTAAAAGTCATATAGATGTGGCTCTTAGTGACATGGTTTAGTGGTGGACTTGGCAGTTGGACTCCATCATCTTTACAGTTTTTTCCAACAGGAATCATTCTATGACTCCTTGTCTGTGAGCATAATGTTGTGTTACATACAGCCATGTGTTTAAAAAACAGAATGCTTTATCTTGAGTGCTTCACTGGAGACACCACGGTCTTCAAATTCCTCTTTGCATTTCCAGCAGCACCTATATGACCTAGTGTGTAGGTCAACATAATTTATTTCTCCAGTTAACACACCCTCCACTCCCCCCATGCCTTCACTACAATTTTAAAAGTTTCAGCCCATTTCCCAGTGAATGTTCAAAACCACATCAATTTACCACTTACTTAGCTGTAGAGAAGCAAACTTTTATGGGGCTGTGCATCAGTGAAGCCACCTGGGCCCAGCTTCAACCTTTCCCAGCAACAGACCTGGGAGGGCACTTAAAAAGCCCTAAAAGTGATGCAGATTGGAGTGCAGCCCTGCCCTCCTGCTCACAGTTGCATGAGCACAGCTGCCTCAAACAGGGCAGGGTGAGTGCCTGCACACAGATGGGAGCTCCCAAAAGCAGTGCTGTCACCACAGGAAACAGCCTAAAAGAACTGTGCACCTCCTGCCAGCCTTACCAACAGCCCCTGAGATCATGTGCACCCAAATAATATCTGCTTCTAAAAGTCCTGTTCCACACAGGTAGAGCACGTGTGTGATGTAATCCAGAATATCCACTGATCATTTTAAATAATATTGCAGGGAGGTTTCCCCTGTGTTAACTTGCATTTTCTTTTTCTTAAATATGTAAATCGTTAGGCTGCTCATAAATTATACACAGCAGAGTTTTTAATACTTAAATTTTGGCAATAATTTATTTTGGAATCATTAATTTTTAAACAGGAAGATCAGAACAATTTCAGAAAACACAGTTCCCATTTAACTTAAAATAGCTGTGTAACTCATCATGCCTAAAGAAAGTACCAAAAAATCTAACAAGCTCTTTAAACCAGAGGGAAATCAAGCAACTGACTGCAAGTGAGTGCTATGAGTAATTAAATAATTACTTTTAAAAAGCAAAAACCTTGTTCAAGTTCTATTCCTCCTGAATTATTAATGAGTGACATTTAAAAAAAAAATTATTGGCTGGGAATCCCATGATACTGCTTTGCAAGCTTCTTCAGAAAGTTTTGGAAATGATTTAAATCCAATCATTAACATTCACGGGATCCCTCTAATCCTAAATATCGTATGGAAGACATCAGAGAGTCATTGACACTGAGTATGCTCTGTGTTGCATGACCTCAGGACAACATGCCAGTGTCTTGAAACATGCCTCAGTTACAGAGTGCAAATGGGATCAAGCCATGTTTTAATCATGTTCCCAAGTTGTGCTAGAGACCCAAGATCTGCAAGGCTGCCAACTGGGAAAAAACCAAAACCACCAACATGGAAACATGCTTTGGCTTCTCAGGCACACTGGGCTCTAGAGGAATGCTGGCACCAAATGCTCCAACAAGGCCCTATAAGGCAGATTTTAGCAATAAGCATGTAGGAAGTTATAGGTTAACTGAGGCATGGAAACACAAATCCTACACAGCTAACCCCCAGAATAAAATTTGAAAATGCCAAACCACATGCTTTCTTTATAATACAGCCATTTATTAAAAGCAAGGAAAAAACAACCCCACATTCAATCCTTGATCCTTGCATACAAGTCTTCAAAGACAGAAGGTTTGCATGCACTGGGGGCCTGACAATTTGCAAGTTTATAATTCTACTCAGAATTTTCAAATACAGGAAGTGGGGAGTCTGTATCTCCTTAATCTCATAGAATCACAGAAGTATAGCTAAGTCAAAAATTATACCTTGCTCCAGGCCACATTTTCCTTCCTATCCATTTACCATTTCCTCGACATTATATAGCTTGTAGACATGGTGTTATTTCTTTTTAATTCATATGCAAGCCTTCTATAATCCCCTGCCTGACTCTTATTTTGAATATACTCTCATGTAACACTCTAACAGTCATGAAAAGCCCTGCAACACATACACTTGGTATTCCTCAGAGATGAAAAACAGCCTTACTAAAGAAAATTCAGCTATAAGCTGCTTAGTCAGAATTCTTTCTAAGAAACCACTGTGTATTCCTTAAAAAACAGCATGACTCTTAAGAAACAACTGATGTCATACTTCATATGAAACTCCTGCTCCCCAAACCTATGGGTTTTGCACATGGGACCCCTATGACATTACATCCTCTCAATTGTTCTCTATAATATTTAATTCATGTATCAAATGAAATGCTCTCTCTAAAGCCAATCTAAAGGGAATGCACTGTGCCTTCTATTAAGACCACGGTTTATAAATTTCATGTTCAGGTAAAACAATTTTGCAGGAAATCAAACCCAGAGTCCAAAAACTGACAATATGACACACATCTAAACCAAAAAGAATTGTATTGAGATGCTTGGAAGATTTTCCCTGTTCAGTTCTCAAAACTAAATTGCCAGAGGAGCTGCAGACTGAAGCAAGACTCTCCAGGGCTGCACCCATCCATAACCTGGCTTTCTTGGCACGTCACTACCACAGCAGGCATTCAGAGAGCTCAGGGGACACTGCACTTTGCTCGGCCTACTTAGCAGAGACAAAAACCACATCTAAGACTCCCAAAGAATACAAACACTTTATGACTAAGCCAACCTCTTCCTTTGCTGCTCCACATCCTAGCAGCTCTGTCCCTCTAAGTGGAAATTGAGAAACAGGCTGGTATTGCTACAGTATGTGTATTATTGAAGCTACTTCTCCACAGCAATGAGGAAAAGGAGGTCGGATTGCTTTTTCTGTCATTGTAACTACTGTCACATTAAGCTTCAGATATGTTCTGAATAAAGCCTTTAGTAAAAACAGAATGTCACATTATTCCTTCTTGCTTAAGCTCTGAATGTCAAAAATTATTGCTAGGTTGGCTGTGAAATGTGGGCACTCGTGAGGCCTCTCACCCAGGTGCTGAACACCAGCATATGCCATATCTAGGTTGCTCCTACCTCCTACAAGTAATTCCTTGGAGCTTTTAATTCAGATATAACATCCCCCCTGCTTTCCCTCTCCCACGTTTTTTGGCCCCACATTTAGCTTTTTCTGGCATTTTGATTGCTCCTTATTAACAAAAATGAGCAAGAACTGAATAGTCATAAAACAGCATGACTAATGTTAATGCTTTTTTTCTAAAAAAGAAGAAAATGTCCATACAATTTTACAGTAGATTATAAAAATTCAGTTAACGGCAGCTCTGCAGATCCCTGTTAATGCTGTGAAATGCTTCATAGCTGCAAAGAGTTTCCCACATATTCCTTCCCTTTGAAGTCCTGGAGAAACGCTCATATTTTATGGAAACAAGCATTAATCTGCATGAAAGCTGCCAATGGTTCAAGGGACATCAGCCAAGGAATGCCAGAATGAATGAGTTAGACTGGCCATTCTCAAACTGCAGTCCATACCATGCTTGCTTGCTGGTGCTCTGCCTGCTCGTTGGCTCATCATTTGTGCTATTGTTCCCTTAGTATCTCTCTTAAAAGCTATGCTAGAAATAGGCTAAATAAAATATGTGTACATTTAATAAATTTCTTAAGAGTTTACACAGTAAATGATATTAAATGCAGAAAGATTCCCAAACCTGCTTGTCCATCTGTCTTCAATCACTACACATGGATGCTCTGCACATGAGAAATGGACTATGCAGTCTCAAATGGGAAGAGCCTATTAAGATTACTGTGCTCTAGTGTCTGCAAAAATCTATCAGTGTTTAGATTTACCAGTTCAGAGAATAAAGTCCTCCTGAATACAGGAAGCACTGTGCTAGAATGCTTCTTTAGATAAAGAGCTACTAAAGCCCCTTCTGGATTGTAAAACACGTGAATGTAAAAACAGGAATGTGTAAGCACCAAGTTCGAGTACCAAACCAAATGGGGAAATTCACATTAACAGCTTTCATTCATAAAGACAAGAATGTAGAAGCATCAGGTAGCAATAACAATCAATACAATCCAGGAAATTCTAAAGGAAGAAAAGATTTAATTTTATACAGAATGGATTAAGAGCTGCAATGAGTTGACCCTTTTTCAGTCCTTCCCTTGAGGTGTGTCCCAAAATCCTCTCTGTAGGTCACAGAAAAAGTTGTATAAGAAGCTGTGTAATGAAATGGGACAGTGGATTTGTAACGGTTCCCATGCTTTTCCCCTTCTTGCCCCACCCAGCTGAACTCTCTCTATCTCATCTTCTTATATAACTTTAACACATTTTATTCTGCTTAGTCAATACTTTCTTGAATCATTTCTCCCCTGCTTTCAGAAACAGTTTTGGTGAAGTTTTCTATGTCTTGGTTGGTTTTTTGTTGGGTGGGTTTTTTTGCGTAAGCCCACACACATTTAACTTGATTGAGAACTCACTTCAAAAGCTTCCTTTCAACAATTTATGAGCATTTAAATAGCTACATAGGAACAAGTCAATAACTTGTCTACTTTGCTTCCTGTTTCAAACAATAGCAAACTTTGGGTATTTTAGGATGCAAACGTCCATTTCCTTCTATGTTTCTATCTCCTTCAGTGTGTGCATGCATGTATCTATCTGAATCTATCTATAGCTACTCCCTGTGTGAATTCTGTCTTTATATATACCAAAATAAAATACTTAGGCTATCTTCCTGGCATGTAAATATAACAACAGCTAGAGATAACACTTCAATTTCAAGTTTAATGACAGTTAAAAAAATAATTTCCCATGGTCTAGGTCTTTAATTGTTCAGATTATATCAGTTGCTTACATTGACTTTATCCTGCACTTTTTCAACCTCATTTTTATGGTTGTTGTGCAAGGCTGCAAGTATGGTACTCTACTTCTGCAGCTGAAAATTGTGGTTTTTTTTTTTTTTTTATTTTGAAGGATAGGCTATGAGACAATCAGCCTGAAAGGGTTACTTGTATCTTTCAGGGAACATCTCTGAGACAGAATATTTACCCAGAATGATAGGTAAAATCAAATATATGAATATAAGACCCCATTTACTTTTTTTGTCTAGACCAAGAAATAGGTGAAGTCTGGTCATGTGGTTCCTCTTCCATGTGCTTTGAGCACTGTCTTCATAAGATAATATAATACCTTCATAAGATATTCCCAGCATGTTAGTTGTCTGGAATTAGCAATCTAAGTTAGATCTCCTCCACCACAAACAAACTCCTCCTCCACCAAGCATCTTCAAATGTAAAAATCACAGTTGGAAATCAGAAAGAAATCATTTCCCAGGGGCATGTACATTCACAGTGAAACAGCAGCCTTTTTCTGTGTCATTTCTAGCCATCATCTAGTTACAGACCCTGTTGTTTAACACCCATCTTCTGGTTGCAACTCTGATTAACCAAAATGTCTGAAGTATTCAAACTATCACCCTTTTTTCAGGGCTCATTACCAAATATACTTATAACAGTAACTCAGATTTAAAGAGAAAGAGGCAGACTTTGAAAGCTCTAAAGCCCTCACAGCAACTAAAGCCTCATTTCCTCAAATCCATGTTTTTTCTTCAGTCTTTTTCTTGTGCTTTTTTCCTGCAAGCATCCGCAGGGATTTGAGAAACCTCCGGAAGGAAAATGAGTTGGAGAATTTTGTTCATCTGGGGTGGTGCTGGTTCTCTATTTATCTCTTCCTCAGTTATGTCCACTCTCCATTTGAAAAGATACCACCCCAGTGGCTTAAAAACACTAAAACTTATCACTGTATTCTTTGCTTGCTTGGCCAACCTTTTTATTACTTCTATGTATCTCCTGCTACATTTGTCCCATTCACCTCTGCCTTTATTATGCTTTCCCAAGGTACCTTATCTTCCCATGATTAACACAAACGTAAAAATGCTTCCTGTGCACATACATTAGCCTCTTTTTTCAGAGTAACTGGTTTCTGTCAAAGTTAAAAGTTATCTATTTTCAACAAATCAGACTCTTAAAGTGGTTTTAAAATAAACATTTATAGAGCATACTGTTCTTTCTTACCTGAACAGAGTTGTTCAACTTTTGTGTAGTTTAAAGCTAATATATCATTAACCCATGCAATGATGTCATGTCTGCTCATAGTCTCCTGGGTTATAGAGGTAGAGTACACGTTGACCGCCATTCCCCAACTAGGAAAAAAAGAGAGACAAAAAAGATTTTTGACATTTTGGTAATTGTTTTCTAAATACAATGAATATATGCTTCCTGTTCAAAAGAGGGAAAGAAAACTCAAAACCCTCTCTTTGTTTATTGAGAAAGCTTGGGTAATTTTTATTCTTTGATGATAAGAAACCTCCTCAATGTCCTCTTAGAACCTATGAACGTATTTCTCTGGCTGTCACTGTGAACTTAAAGAACATACACACCTATGGTATTTTGCTTCATGCCAACACAGTAGAAAAAACCCCAGACTCAGACCAAAAGATGCACAGACAGGATCAGAGACCCAAGATTTTGTCACATTGTGCTGCATCAATACAGTGATGCAACATCTGCCAGTTTTTTGCCACTGCAGGATGATCAGGCTTCCTAAACCAACACTCAATTTTAGGTAACTTCTAAATGATGAAGTAGCTGTACTATTTCTGATTTCTTACTGGGACGGGGCCCTTTTGGATCATTAATTCAGTTCCTAACAGTCACAGAGTGAATATCAAATAATCTCTGTTATCAGCGCACCAACATCTATCCTGAAAGCAACTGAGATTTGCACCCTCATCTGTGTGGTTGGAAAGCTGCTGTGGAGCCCGATTCTTCTCAAACATTAGGAACATTTCCTCTCAGCTTATACCCATTTGTTCTTCTGCCAACATTATCCTCCAGCCCTAATTGCGTTTTCTTCCCCAGAGTGGACTTCCTAATGCTTTAGAGACAGCACTCAGTGTCTGTCCCAAAGCCCAGGTAGTCTAGATTAAACAAATCAATGTGAGTCTCTTATATCAAGTCAGACATTCACTGACTGGTCATGTCAGCAGTCCTTCTTGAACAGACAGTTTCAAGCAGTGTTCAGATAACATTTCACTGAGACCTTGGTAAATGGCACCCGGTGCTTGAAGTTTTCACAGCTACATCCCCTTACGTAGATTCTTCTAGTTAGCGAAGGTCCATCCCTGGAAGCTGGCAATTCATAGTAGCTTTCATCATCTTCCCAGGTACACAGACCAGAAACACATACTACTGAACTTTGCTCCCTGTTATCCTACCCTAGTCACATCTTTCCGTTGCAAGATGTTGCAAAGAGAAAACATGAGCACACTCAAGTTTATCTCATCAGCAGTGTCAAAGAGCAGAATCAAGTTGATGGAGAGAGTAAGTAATCTTCCTGTGAGTAACGGACTGCAGAAAGGCCACCAGAAGCAATCCAGGTGTGAAGTGTCTCAGAAATGACCAAAGAGTCAAAGCTGAACAATTATTCTTGGTTTGCTGGGGACTGCACACCTTTGTTTCTCATGGCAATCTGCAGCTAACACTTATCTGTCTAGCTCTGTTGCCAGTCCTTCCATCCCAGCTTTGGACCTCAACTTTCTCAGTCAATGCAAGAGAACAGGAGAGCAGAATCTCTTCTGTCGGATCCAAGGTCTGCATGGACTATTTCCATTGAGAATTTGCAGTGATGTAGCCCTTTGAAACCTGATAGGCAACTCTGCAGGGACAAGCCTGAAAATTAACTGCACCCAGAGTTATATGTGCTAACTAGGTGGGGCAACCTAGGTAAAATGTGAAATGGGAAAAACCTACCAGCACAAAACTTGACTTGGTAACATGTAAGTGTATTAGTACATAACACAGAGAATAAATTTAAATACAAGATTACAAAGTTTATAATACAGGTCACTTTTTTTCTAGGAAACAAATCTCACAAACAGAAGGTTGTTCAAGTTGTTCCCTTCTACTGACATTAAGACACGAGGCATAAAGTCCTCAAATTTGCTTTACAAGGAATTAAAGAAAAAAGAGAGGGAGAGAGAAAATAGGGTTGAAGAATTCATGCTCCAATAGTCAGGTACCCACTGCCAGAAATTCATTCAGAACCAGGCTGCCTGCCTATCCTCTGTGTACAGGCAGCTCTGGAGCATGGAGGGAATCTGCCCGTGCTCAGCCTGCTCCGTTCTTCCTGCGGACTCACATGCAGCACAGCCAGCTGTGTGAACACAGCCCTGTATTCACTGGAAGAGTCAGCAAAGGTCGCTTTCTTGGCATGCACTAAGTGCCTGGACTGAATCGAGTGCTAGGAACAAAGTTTTAGAAACAGGGAGTGCCCTTTTACTCTTAAAACTACACCATAATGGCTAACCATAAAAGCTTAGCTTCAACATCAGGGTGGAAGGCACTGAGCAGGAAAACAACCCCTTTGATACTAATGGCATCTGAAGTTTGAAACACATGGGTTTTATTTTACTATTTTTAGCCTTTTTATATAGATAACAAAACTAACAAAAAGATAGTACCACTGCCACCATTAAACTAACATGTTAAATATTGTATGTAAGATCAGTTGAAATAACAGCTTAATAATGAATTTAATATTCACTTAGAATTATTAGTGAGCCTAATAATAAACTGACACTTCAATACAGAGGAGTCCACTGAATTCTACAGCAACTAAAGATATTTAGATGAGAACATCTGAAATAAAGCTACTCTGATCTGTAATTGCCACTACTTCAAGAACATTTTAATTGGCCTCTGAGGCCATGCAGAGCTCAAAAAAAACATCATCCACCACCAGTGAAAAGGGAAAGTTCACTTTGTTAAAAAGATCAAGAAAATACACACACACAGAGAAAGGAAGTAGAACTTCCTTCATCACCTTTTTCCACAGAGAACTGCAAAGAGAAATACCCATCCTTCTGCAACCCACAGGGGAGCAAACAACATCCTCTGCTGCATTGCACGGGGTGGGGAATTCTACTGCAGGAAACTCTGAGTAAATGAATAACCTTGAGTTTTACAATGCTACCCTGAAGGATACCTGTAATACAACTTATGCTACACTCTGTAAATTAATTATTATAGTCTAAGGGTCAAACAGAAGTTCAGACTATTTACTAGAGACGAGTTCAAGCGATTAGAGACAAGAGCTTCAGATTTGTACACAAGCATGCACAACGGTGTATGAGTACAGTTGTAAGCAAAGGCAAAATGAATCAGAATTTTTGTTAAAACACTCAATAACATGCCACTGCCGTTCATTCTTAAGTGCTTTGTTAACATATCTGTGAATATGCCACAGCTGCTTCTCTTGAAAGAGTTCACCCTCTCTTTGCATCTCTTGTTCCCCACCCTCCTACTGGTTATGTTCTAAATAAACTCAGCTGGGAAAGGTTTCCTTTACAGTAAGCATGTTCTAATTTGGTGCTCAGATACACACATATCCTGTTTGCCACACGGAGAGACCTTAAACAAAACAAAAAAGAAGGAAAAAAAAAAGAACAAGCAGATGTAGGTAGTGCAGCCATCATGCTCAGCAACAGTCAAGAACCTCTGTGCTCAACATCTACAGCTGGGCTGGGGTTTTCTGCAGGACTGAGTTCCTAAAGTGCTGAAGTACTCTGAAAAATGTGATCCATCTTCAAAACATATTAATAAACATGTGTAAGCTGATGCCAGAGAACAGCTGGACAGGTGGAGACACACAGCCCATACTCTGAACAGCCAAGTAGCTAACAACTTGATTTTATGTTGTAATACACTTCTTCTTTCCAATAACATTATTTACATTTTCAACTTGTTAGGCTTTCACTTGTTTACACTGAAGGCTCTGAATCATAAGATTGCAATGAGGCTTACACAAGCCTGAAAACCAGTGTCTACCTGGTGTCTTCAGAATTCCATAGAGGTGCCTTGTGATTCTATAGCAACTGAAAGCAGACTGAAGGTAGGACATCACACTTCCCACTTCAGGAGGGACAGGGGGACATCAAAAACCTCTGGCTGTTACAGTGCCGCCTAAGCA
This sequence comes from Melospiza melodia melodia, assembly GCF_035770615.1. NCBI lineage: Eukaryota > Metazoa > Chordata > Aves > Passeriformes > Passerellidae > Melospiza > Melospiza melodia. The sequence goes on along the minus strand of NC_086194.1, from coordinate 131,452,556 downwards.
CAAAGAACTCTCCCTTGTTTTACTTCAAACCCTAAGAGAGTCTTCCCATATTAGTCTAGGCCATTTCAGAAAAACACTTTACACATGCACAACTACACACCACAGACATGAGTTCAGAGGACTAGACAGGTGCTGAAAATCATGTACATGCTTAAGCAGTTTCCCCAGTTAGAAATATACTGGCTTGGCATGCCTGATGGTAAACATTACACCCAAAAGTCTATTAATTTTTTAAGGCATTTTATGCAGCATTGGATATTGAGATATTGGGTATTTTCCACTGCTCTTGCTACAGATAACTGCAGTTGCTACAAGGTATTATCCAGCTGTTCTTAAGGACAGTTTTGCAAGAAGTACATTTACTTTATTTTTCCAGGGATAAACTAACAGTTGTTGACAGCAGAAGCTGTATCACAACAAACCAGTAATAATGACAAGACTAGAAGCATTACAGCACTGGATCTATTTGTAGTGTAAAAGCTCACCACACTTGCCATCATCTCTGAACCTGCAAGGCCTTCACATTTCTGCAGAATAGGAAAGGCTGGAAGGGACCACTGCAGTCCAACCTCCCTGCCCAAGCAGGGCCACCTAGAGCACATTACTCAGCATTGTGTCCAGATGGTTTTTGATTATCTCCAGAGGAGGAGACTCTACAACTTCTCTGGGGAACCTGTTTCAGTGCTCACTCACCCTTATAGTAAAGAATTTCTTCCTTGTGTTCAGGTGGAACCTCACGTGTTCCAATTTCTGCCACTGCCTCTCATTTAGTACAAGTAGACATATTTGTATTAAATAGTAGTGCAAAGAGACAAACAGATATTAAGTTTTTAAATGCAGTGGAAAGTCTGTGTGACAGTACAGAGGCACCTTCTGGAAGCTGGCACCTGATAAGATACTGCCAATAGAACAAAAGATCTCACACCAAAAATTACCAAAGCAGGAGATAACAGCAGAAAGGCAAAGATGAAGCTGAATGAGACTGCTGCAGCTGCTGGTGAAAAGGCTTTCTAGATTAAAGCTACTATAAAAACAAAGAAATCCCTGAAGGAAGAAACCTGCCAGATTTAGTGGATAAATCCCTGTCCAAGAAAAATTCATCCTTTTATACCATCCTGAAATGACAACTGATTTGCAGCTGGACCTTGCCTGTTTCTTGAACACTCCCTGCACACAGCTGCAGCCACAGCCATTAGAGACCAGTTGTGCTCGAGGTTGTCTGTACAGAAAGGAGTCCTGCAGACAGAAAATCAACACAAAAAGCTCATGTGCAGTGCTGACAACACTGTTCTTACTCTCCCCTCTTGACTTATGCTGTACTTCTGCAGCAAATACCATGGCATCAGAGAGCTGCAACTGCAGTGATATTTGCAGCAAGCAACACAAAGGCTCTATGTAGCCAGAAACTGAATCAGAGACAAGACTAATCACAATGAGGTACTGCCATGGGGAAAAAAAAAAAAGAATAAAATAATCCTGTGATTATAATACTGTGAGAAAGTCATGTTTTTAAATGCTGAATGTCAAATCTCTTTTGCACTGTTCCCATGTTACTTAGCCCTGAAATGCTAAAAATATTTTTATTTTCTGTATATCTCACTCACTTCTGAATGCCATTTTACATTTACCACATGGATCTGACTTAACCTAAAATGATTTGTGAAGTACTCTACAAAGTCTAGACGAAACTGAGGCAATCTATGTACATTTTATGGCTTGAATATTGCTGGATAATCACTGAACACAGACAACAGCATATTTTCTATTGTTCTCATTGCACTTCCCTGTTTAAATGCAAGTGAAATCAGGGTAATAAGAGATATACTCTGATTGGATTAGGGCTTTTTTTTTTTAATTAGAGGCTTCCTGCCAATGCTGGGATGTTCTGACCTATATAAATGTTTATGATGGGTCTAAAGGACTGCTTTAGACCCAAATCTGAGTACCTTTTATAAAGGCTCCTAGTAATTCTGGTTTGTGCTACATATGGCTTTAGAAAACTTACCACCCCCTAAAAAACTTATTTGTGATGCAGAAAAATACTGATTCTTCTTCAGATATTCAGTTTCCTCAAATGTGAAAAACACAAGCAGAAGTATTCCAATAATATGCACAACTAGAGCCAAATCCTCTGATATGGCCTAATAACTAGCAATGCATTACACTGAATACTGCATAGCATTTAGAAATAGTTAGAAATTTATTCACTAACCAGTTATTAAACTGGGGTAGTTCACAAAAATGAAAAGAACAGTTTCAAATTCCAGGACAATTATTTAGTGCTTTGAAGATTTCAGGGCACCTAAAGGTCCCCCTGAGAAGGACAAACCACATTCACTGACACATCTGCCAGTCATGTTTGCATTCACTTGAATCTGCCAGTTGTATTGCCATGCCATAAGATTTTATTTCTCCATCTACATTCTCACTCCTGCTGCCACTGAAACTGTGGCAATGAAATAGCAATGTCATGTCTCTACAGTAACAAAATTCCTTTTTATTTCAGGGTTCACCTTTGCCATCACAAGTACAATGCAACAGTAACACCTAACCACAAAATATCTTCGTTACAGCTGAAAGTATTTGCATGCTCTGAAAGGTTCCTTATCAATTTCTATGATGTTAATTAAAAAAAAAGAATTCTTGACAAAGGACAGAGGTTCAAGAAAAGGCAGGCATCAGTAGCTTTACACAAAATGGAAGCAATTCAGAGCCTCTAGCCACCACCATTTCCACCCAGGTATATTCACTCTGGTTAGAAATGAACCACAGCAGTGCACAGCACTCTCAAACCACACCTTAGAGCAGCTGAACAAAGCAACAGTAATGCTTTCTGCTGAACAGACAGGCACTATTTAACATGGTGTAAGAACAAAAATTTCAGTACAAAAAGAATGTGACTACAAATTAAGAAGGCATTTTATTAATGATGAACAACAAAAATCCTTTGAGGTAGGCTGAATGAGAGGAACCTAACCGTGGCAGGGCTGCAATGCTAAAAAACTTCACTGCCTTTACTTACAGTCACTACCCTCCCCCTGCCAAGGCTTTCAACTCTAAGATCTTAAGCTTGAATCGCTGCTCTGATGCCCTGAAGTAAGATATTCAACCTGTCAAATTTTCACAATAGACGCTGGCAACTAGTCTACCTTTCACAATAGACAAGAGGATTGTGAAGGGGGAAAAAAATAAAAAAGGTTGATTCAAAGGAAAATAATTCTCAGACTTATACAATAAACTCAAGTCAATTAGAAACACCTAGATTTTAGAAAACTGAAGATGTCTATGACCATTTTGCAACTAGAAAACTTGTAGAAAGCTGCTATGTAAACCAGCTTTTAATCTTCTATTTAAAAAAGTCTCTATTCACCCAGACACTAGCAGGAATTTCGATTCTCCTTTTTTTTCATTTTTTTCCCTTATGGATAATAACAGGTTACCAAGCAAACATGCAGACATTGCTAAAGGATTTCCAAGAGATCAAAAATGTGCCATAAAGCCAGGTAACATCAGTGCTGATCACTGAAGAAAGGATGCCTTGAGAGGCAGCCCATGCAAGCAAACCTCAGTTCCTAGCCTAAGCAGTGAAAATAACAGGGGAACCACTTATTATTTTGCTCCCATGAGTTGATGGATGAGTAGTTTCACTTTCAGAGAGGAGATTTCTTTAGCAAATGCAGACTTAGGGGGAAATGAAGACAGCAGTGGAGGAGAGCTTGTCCCCAAACCCACTGGCCCATGTGAGTGCAGCCTGTGAACTTCCAGGCGAAACACGGCAGACAGAGCCACCCACCCCAGCAGCCCCCAAGGAACACCTGCCCGTGAGTGGGAAGGGCTAAGGACAAGCAGAAAGGCTGATTAGGAGCAGCAGCAGCACTGGGCACTGGGGCTGCAGGGCAGTGTGTCAGAGGAGAGCCCAGCAGGACAGCAGCCACGCTGCAGCAGCTCTGGCAGCTCCCGGCTCCTGCCATTTCCGCCTTTTAAGTCCAGAAAACGCTGCGGGCAGGCTTGGGAGTTTCAGCAGGGATGGGATCCAGCTAGAGACAGATGAAGTCACCAAATGAATTTAGTTTTGACCTATCCGGGGTTTCGCTGCCCCCCTCCTCCTCTCTGGCACATATACATTCCGAGGTGAAAGGCTAAAGTAACACGCTGATTTACTCCAAGCATAACCTCATGGCAAATGAGATTTTGTAATACTATACAGCCCTCCTGACAGGGGGCCTGAGCAGCCTCCAGCGCCTCACAAGCCTGCAGAGCCAGGCAAGAGAGGCAGTGAGTCAGCAGGAGACAGGCACTGAACATCCACGGCTTTCAGAAGAGGACAAGTCTGGGAAAAAGAGAAAACAGGAGGATTCAACAAGGGGGAATGCAATGCCTTTCTCCTAACACACAGCTGCTGTTTTCTTACAAGAGACTGCAGTACACTTAAAAAACCCTGCTGTCCAAGGCAGGCAAAGCTAAGGAGCAGAGCACTCCCATGGGAAACCTCTGGCACCAGCTAAGGAGGGACTGCAGTACTGCTTTCCCACTCACAAATGATGCACTATGATACAGAGCACAAGGATTTGGTCAGGCATCAACTCTTCTCTCTCCTACATTAAAAACCAGTGCAGATATGCACTGATTTATGCATTGCAACATTTATTCTAACTTTAGGGTTAAAATAATACATATGTATATATAACATATATGTTAGAATCACAGGATATCAGGAGTTGGAAAGTGCCCACCAAGGGTCATTGAGTCCAACTCTCTATTCTTGCAGAAAACAAGGCCCTTTTAAAGTGGCCTCCTAAGGCCATGCTCACTTTGAAAGTTCCTGGAGTGATACCAAGTAAAGGACAAGAAACAGCACAGCAACCACTCGTGCAGCCATCCCAGGACCTGTGGGCAAAGGTTCTGGAGCACAGCACAACAGAGCTGCTGAGGTTCCTGGAGTGAGCCAGCTCCACTCCATCCCTGAGCAAGTCATCCTGGCAGGAAGGTGACCACACTCATCAGGGGTATAAGACAACATTTATTTTAAGTCCTGAAGCTGTAAACAAGCATGTGACAACAGATGATGCAACAGGCAACCATGCTAGCTGCTTTCACTGGTGCATCACTCTCTAAAACATGCCTGAGTATTTTTGTAATGAAAATATTAAGCTTTAGTATGGTTGCCCAGACTTCTCACTGCTATCACAGCTCTGCTGCCATTTGGGAAAGGAGAAGCACCAGGCTTTCTGCTGGGAATACAGAACCAAGCTCCAGACAACACCTGTGACACAAACCAGCTGAAAGTCCCCTGCCAGCACTGCCTCTGCAGACCACTGCACCAACTGACTGCACAGCTTTTTACAAGGCTCTGAGGCCAACTCTCTCCCTCTTCTCCCTCAACCACTGATGAAAGCTAGACTAAAAATAATAATAATGATAATAATAAATCTTGGAGTTCTGACATCTCCAATGTTGATGATATAGGCCCAAATAAATACCCCTGTCATTGGCTTATTACAAGCTCCCTACTCCCTACAAACATTTCTAATATTATACAGACTGCACGTGTTAAGACTACCAGCCACAACACTTAAATTTGGTTTTGGATACCAAAGTAACTTGACCTCTTCCCTTGTTCTCATGAGTTAACACTATAACAGACAAAGAAGCACTCTTAAATTATTCTGGGGTCCAACATACTACTGGTAAATGCCATATCTTAAGAATTAATCCTACCAAGTACTATCTAGAACAGGGCTGAACTTCTAAGCGCAATTGCTTAACTGCTAAATTAATTTTGGAGCAACTAAAACTAGAATTCACTAATCCTTCATGAAGTAAATTGCCCTGTAGGAACATTCTAGCTCAGCCATCTGTGATTTATGTAACATATTACTCTTGCTGTGTGCCAGTAACCACAGACTGATTTTACCATTGTTGCAGTACCAACATAATTGGTGTCTACCAGCATCAAGTAAAGCTTCGCCAAAACTTCTTTTTTCAACCATGTTGGTCTTTGAAGATCTGTGAAACTGCAACTTTTGGACAGATTTTAACTTTTAACATCTTCTGCCTATCTAAAGGGGGAAATCCCCCAAGCTTTGTTTTCTAAATAATGTTCTTTAGAAGGTGCTTACTGCTTTGATGTAACTGTAATTGTAGAAACTGAACTACTTCCAACACTCTTTATCTACAAGCCCCAGTAAAGCCTTGCACCTTAAGCTAAGAGAAGCATAGATGTACTGTTTAATAGGATTTGGCCTCCTTTCATGGAATATCTTGAGGTTAATTCCTAAAGTGTATTGCTTCCAGCTGGCAAACAGTGACATTACCAAGTTCAACTCTCACAATAAACAAGGAAGAAAAAGTTTATTGCTTGAATTGCCCTCAACTAGATGTAAGTGCAGCTATGAAGGTACTCTGGGTTGCAATGTGGGTATTTAATTGCTTCAACCCTCTCAGTGTTGCTGCAGGCCATGCAATAAGACAGTTCTGCACCACTCCCTGTAAAAGCACATCAAACTAAGCAGACATCTGACACAGTTTAAGAACTGTGCTCACAGTTAAAACATTTTCTGCAGATTAAACTTATCAATAATGCTAATATTTTCTGTGTGAAAAAAACTACAATCCCTTCAAAGCAGAGTGAACAATTTATCAGCTGTTAACTTCCAGACATAATCTTCAATTGCAATGTACACAATTAATTTTATGATACAGCAAAACTATGCCTTTGCTCTGCTGTGTCTCTACAAACTGGGTACTAAACTGCAGGAGTTGCTCTCAGTGATTCAGAGAGCACAATATGAAATTATAAGAATATGAATTAATATAGTGCTGCAGCAGCAGTATTGCTTTCACAAGAATTAAACTAGAAAACGTTTGATATTGATGAAGTCATACTGAGGCTGCACACACACATTTTTCTTTTCCATTTGAAACCTTTGATGACAAGGCTGATTTCGCCTTCCTGGAAGTACAAAAGTTGCTTCCAGATGATATTGCTTTCATTTTTAAAGCACGTGATTTTGTTATTTTGTTTTTTAAGTCACGAGCTGTTTATGTTTATTAGAGCTACAGAATGGGATCATAAACTGACTCGGGTAGGCAGGGCACTCCAGAGGGATCTGCTCCAGCCTCCCAGTCACTGCAGAAACAGCCAGAGAAGGCTGCCATTTGTCTCAGTTTCAAACCTCTCCAAGGACAGATATTCTACAGCCCCTTTGGGTAACTTCTGGGGTTTGACCATCCTGGCTGTGTGAACATTTCTCCCAATATCCAAAGTACTTTGTACAGCTGCAGCTGCTGACAGCCATTGCCTCTCAACCTTTCTCCTTCTTCAAAGAACCTGGCTCCATCTGCTTTACACACAGTTTCCCGCTGGACAGATAAGACTGCAGTGAGAGCTTCCCCCCTCCTGAGCTAGCTCCTATCCAGACTGACCAAACACAGGTGACAAGGTCCTGGTGTCCCTCTGCCACACTCACTTCAGCCTGTCATTGTCTCTCTCCAAGTGGAGAGGCCAAATCCAGACACGGTATGTGAGATGTGGTCTCAGAAGCACCAGAAGGGAAGAATCACTTCCCTGGAGCTGCTGGCTACATGCCTGCCAATGCAGCCCAGCATGGGCTTGGCCTTCTTCCCTGCAAGAGCACACTGCTGACTCATGTTCATCTTGTTCACCAGCACCACCAGGTCCATAGTGTGCAACCCTTCAGGAACAACTGGGGGGTGTGCACAATGTGGTAGTGGAAAAAACCACCTCACCATATTAAAAATAGAGCTGCTTGAGAGACAAGGCAGTTCTACAGCACCCCTGTGGAACTCATTTCATACTTGGGAACCACAGATTAAAAACGTGCACTGGAGAGCCAAACCTCTGCAGGCAGAAATATGCAGAATAACAAAATGGTTTGGGTTGGAAGGGATCTTAATGATCATACAGTTCTAGCCCCTCTGCCACAGGCAGCAACACCTTCTATTAGACCAGGCTGCTCAAAGCCCCATGCAATCTGGTCCCGAACATTTCCAGAAACGGGGCATCCACAACTTCTCTGAGCAACATGTTTCAGTGTTTCATCACCCCCAGTAAAGAATTTATTCTTAATACCGAACCTAAACATACTTCCAGTTTGAAGCAATCGCCCCTTGTCTCACGACTACACACCCTTGTAAAAATTGCCTCTCCAGCTCTCTTGCAAGCCCCCTTTAGGTACTGGAAGGTTGTTCTAAAGTCTCCCCGGAGCCTTCTGTTCTCCAGGCTGAATAACCCCAGGTGCCTCAGCCTGTCTTCATTGCAGATATATTCAGGGAAGTAAAAAAATAAAAAGAAAATATTTCTTATGTCTCCTTGAATCTGACAACTAGCACAACATGAATGTGTTGACTGAAAACCATGTATTTAGACCCTGACTTAGAATCTACATCATGTATAACTTTGAAACATTATTATGGGCAAGCAGCGATGTGGACCCCCAACAACTCAATTCAAAAAAATATAACAAACACCATTCTGCATAACAAGGTTTCCAACAGAATGACTAATTACAACTGAATGCTGTCCTTTTGGGAAAATGTATCCCTTCTATCCAACCAATTACCACTGCTTCCCTGTTCTCAGCACTCCTACACACCATGGTCTTTCTGTATACACAAGCTCCCGTGGGACTTTCATATCACTGGGCTATGTGTTCCACTTCCATACAAACAATTACTCATAGATTCTATAGTTATTTTAACAAGCTATGATTTGTGTAACACTGAATCTGTAAGTAAAACAAATGAGTATTCTACTTCAAATATTTCAGTGCTTCCTATTCATGATATTACTGGACCAGCTCCACAGAGATTAACCTTAAGAAGCGAAGCATAACAACTGTGTAAGATTTGCCTAAAATGAATTTTCACTCCCCCCAAATTGTTTAATACATATTGCCAGCAAGCCCTTCTGAGCATCAACACTGCATTCCAGAGTGACAGGAAAGAATTTGCATTCATGTGCATCTCTGAATAATTACAGCTGCTTGGGTAGGAAATCTGTCTGGTACTAAGGAACCCTGCTGTAGTGGGGGAAACTCACTTGAGTTGCTCCTAAAAGATAAAACTGAAGCGCACAGATCTCAGCTAAGGGTTCCACTGACTGAGGGCTCCAAATTGCCAAGAAACATAACATTGAAAATTAAGCCTCTGAGACAATACAATGCAAGGTGGCCATATACAAGGCCAGAAGATCAACAGTACAACCTGCATGGCGTATTTCTCTCCAGGCAGAATGATTTGGCACAGTTGTAGGATTTCCTACGGAAGCTACATCCTTAAGTCTCGGTTCACTAATGAATGTTTACACTTCCTGTTTGGATAGCATAGCAAAAAAACAGATTTAACACAAAGGCACCCTTCTCTAATCATGGGGCTCTATGGGAAAAGAGAAATTATTTCAGAGCGGTTAAACTGAGACATTTAACAGGCATGCTTCCAGTATACAGACCCTTCTCTACAAAATATTTGATAACTTGGTATACCACTAGAAAACCAGACAAACTTTTCTCAAAATATCACAGGCAAGATTTTAATCTAGAATTAAATATTTCATAGCACAAAACAGTAGAACTGTGCTTAAAAAAAAAAAAAAAAGAAAAAACAACACTATTTTTAAACCCCAAGAGTTAAATGCATGTTTAGTAAACGTTTACAGCTGATATTCCCTTTCCCCTCCCACCTAATTGTAATGAAACAATACGAAGAAGATGCTTTATCGGTGAGTCAGGCAGCAGAGATCTGAGCAAGATCCAAACAGCTCCGCAGCGCAGCTCACACCATCCGCAGCAGAAACACGGATGTTTTCCATTTACATTCCCCAGCACTGATCCTGGGAGCGAGCAACCAGCGCTGCTAGCTGGAGGCCAGGCTTCAGGGAGCGAGGAGGATGCGAGCAGCCAAACGCTGTCCCTGAGCAGCGCTGCTGCTGCTGCTGCCACCGCGCCACCATGGCCTTGGTGCCATCCCACCCCGTGGCTGCCGTGATTGAGAACAGATGTGGTGAGACCACTCGTTTTCAATTATCTAACAAAGGCTGAAAGTTGCACTTCCAAAGTGCATGAAAAGCTGGCACACTATTGATCTGCTTCCTTACCAAGCCTTGGCTATAATTAGCTTTGGGCATGAGGAAGGAGAGGAGACTGTCAAATTAAACTAACCTCCTCACTAAACCCCAAAACCTCTGAAGATATTTTTAAAGAGTCACACATTCAAATGCCAAGACTTGAAATGCAGACCTACCACACATTTTCTTTTCTTAGTGGCTCCCAAAACAAGTATTATATCACAAAAGGTTAGTCCACGTATGCCCCCTGGAAGAACATTCCTGTGGTCCAGATGGGGTAACTGCATCTCCCTCAAACATGCCAAAGAAAGAGCTTTAATCAAGGTCTCTTGCTCCACAGCCCCACCTCCAAATCACCTTTCTTTCACAATGCAGCATATTTTTCAGTACCTATTTTCTAGGAAGACTAGATTGAAGACACGAGGCAGAAGCCAAAATGTCTGTTTCTAAAAGTGCCAGCATCAGGTTCAGTTCTTGCGTGTCCCAAACTTGCTCCTTTTTCTGTTCATATGCCAATAAAACATTTCTGTTGCTATGCAGCTCAACAAGGTAGTTAAAAAAAGCCCCACATCACACAACAAAACCCAGAACGCAGCCTCCCACCTACAGGATGTTTCTGAAACCCATGGAGGCTGGGTGCAAATTAGGCGTTCTCAGACCTTTATGGTGAGAGCACTAGGGTGTAAGCTGAGGATTTCGTGCTCTCTGAAAATTACCTCAATGTCCTTACATAAACTGGGCTGTCTGCGGAGTGTTTTCTCCCCTCTCCTCCCAGTCCTCCAAAAGCCCCCTCTCTCTTAGCCCCTGATTTAAACAAATACCTCCAGCCCCCAAAGCACTATGGAGGTATTATCCTGGAAGATCTAAATCCAGGTCAACAGAGATATCCCAATAATGCAGAGATATCCCAATAATCTAAGTTTCCAGCTACTGATGCAGTATTGAGCAGAGTCATCCTCCTCACCCTCAGAGACTTTTACATGCACTCACACGTGATTCCCAGTTATCCTCAGACAGTTTCACCCTGCTTTTTGAGAGCTGGATCTGCCCAGCAGAAGATTCTCACCAAAACAGCTCTCTCTAGGCAGAGCACTCCCTAAGCAGAAAACAAGATTAAAGAAGAACAGCAGTGGCAGCAACAGGAAGACAGCTTTATGAAAGTGAAAGAAGAGAAGATAGAGGGTACCTAAGCTGATGGGAACCAAGGAAAGATTTCTGCCTTGGTTCCTCTTTAATGCTGGCTGGTAAGCTGCTGGCTCTAAGTCACCAGAATGGTCTTCTCGCTGAGAGTAACTACCTCCTTGCAATCCAGATGCTTGGTAGATAAGGGGGTTATCACAACTACAGCTTTTAGAAAAGCACAGGCCAAATTTATGGGGTGTAATTTATGCTATTTTGCTGATGGGTTTTTTTTAACATTTGTTATTGACTTTTTTCTGCTTTCAATAAAATCTAGGGCAAAATTGTCATAATCTGCAATAAAACTGTTAGGTCAAAGCAAATGCCTCTGAAAATAAAGATTTATGTCCTAATATATTTAATAGCATTTGTTTTGACTGGTGTTTACAGTTTCAGAATCACATCTATCAGTACTGTGAAGTGAGAAGACAACTCACTGCTTTTATTCTGTATCATCTTTCCAGTTCTCAAGCTTGGGCCTTTATATATTAATTTTATCAACACAAATGATCTTTTTTACTTCAGTGTACCACATTCAGTGGAGCCTAATTTTAGAGTGAGAAAATCCTTCTGCCCAGAGTAAGGCAAAGTCATAGGTCCCCTTTTGAACCCTGAGTAAAGCCACACGTGTGGCAGGCACAGAGTCACCAGAGCGAGGGGCAGCTCCTGCTGAGGGAAGGATGCTCTCTGCTGCCTAGGGCCAGCCTGCATCCGGCAATTCACTGCGACTTCACAAGGCAACAACCAAAACAGATTTTGCTGTGATGTAAATCTTGACTTTCAGCATGGAAGTTATCAGCTCATAGTGCTGTAAAAGCCAGCCAGATATGCTCTGTAAGGCCGCACTACTAATTGCAGCACTGGGTGAGGAAATCACCACTGCTGTCTAGCTTTCATTATTACGCACAGCACCATCATTTGTCTGCTCACACAATGATTTCTAGAATGAAGACAACACTTAGGAGAAACAAATATTTAAAACAGATAACATTAGAAAGGTAGACACTTGTAGATAAAAACTAAAACAGAAATAGTCTTTCCTTCTAGCCTAGTGACTTGAAGAAAAACAATCAGGAAGTCAGCCCCTTCCCCTCTGCTTCATGCAAGTTCTGGGTGTAAAACTAAATATAGCCAGGGAATGAAGGACCAGAAAACCATTTTTCCAGCAACACACAGAGACAAAGTGGAAGCTAAGCACAGTATCCTGCAAAGGAAGGTACAACACTCTGTCTCTTTAGGGCCAGGGTGATTTAGACTAGGTATGCCATTTGAACCTAGAAGTATTCACTCTTAATACTTTAGCTTTTAAAAATATGATGCGCTGATCAACCACACAAGATACTTGGAGTCTGGCAAAAAAAGCACTGCAAACAGGTCTTATTTAAAAAAAAAATTATCCCCACAGCTGTTGATTTGGTTTCTCAGTGAATTTTTTCAGCCATCTTTGAATGCAGAAGTAAAACTATCATTAAATGTGATGCCGTTCTCAGAAATTACCCCAAGTCTACTTCAGGCCAACAAAAAGACACCTCAGTACCAAATTTTAAACAGGCTCCTGATCTGAAGCACAAGAAACAGCATCTCACTCAAGCAATACAGATTGATTACAGTTATTAACTCCAAAAGGTAACATCACCCTGTGTCTAAATTTTATGCCAAAGTGCCTGGTTTCCATTTACCAGCTAAGTAAAGCTGGATGAGAAACTTAACACCTTGGGCCTGTATGTCCCAGTCTGCAAAATATAATATGTCCTTTGGAAGACTTGGGAAAACTATTTGTGGCTTTGCATACAGAGCACATGGCTAGGACTCGTGGTATAAGCTCAATTCCCTGCTGCATCCTCAACTCCATGGATAACTTATAGCTTCCATGTCAGCTTCCTAGTCTGTAAAATGGTGCAACCTGCAGCTGTTTTTAAATCTGCTTCAGGAGTTGGATATAAAATCTTTGGTAAAACCTGGTATTAGAATAGTAAAGGGTTTTTTTTTAGGTCTGAGAATATCTAACCTGATGAACACAAATTTTCTGATCAGTAAAGACTACTTCTGTTTTAAAAAATCTAAGGAACAGAACATGTTAAAACTTGTAAATTGAGAAAGCATTTCTGTTACTGCAGGAGAGAAGGATGGAAAGGCAAATACTGAACCTCTATACACATGGTAGATGCAGGTTAACTTAGGAGCAAAGCAGCAGGATGCCGAAGTGTTTTAAATTTGTGCAACTGCTCATCTGCCATCAAGCTCCAGGGTGTGTTTAATGACATATTTATTCCATATTCCTAGATGGAAGAAGCAGCCCAGCAATCAGAGGCATAGCAACTTGATGTGTCATATGGTGAGGTCCTACAAGCTGCTCTGGAACGGCACTGACAGTCCAGTGTGGCAGCAGGCACTGAAGTGATGGAATTCATCTGTTGGACCCAGTGGTCTCCTGCTGCCACTTACACTGAACAAGCACCAAACTTGCCTAGCTACTAAAGGTTGTCATGGAAGTTAAAACACATTTTTTCCAGTATCAAGAAGAAGCTTTACCAGTTTTCATGTATTTTCTCTAACATTTCCCTTCTGTTATGCTTGACATTTATTTCCTAAAGGACTTTAGCTTCAGATGGAAGCAAGCATCACTCTCCCTTTCTCCCAGAGAAAGGAAGAAATCAACAGATATGGGAGTTATGACTCTGCAGAACATGGTAAGTTTCCAAAAGGAAAAAAACCCAACCTAAATAGAATTCCTCAGTGGAAATTTTTATTTATGCATTGAAGGTTTATTTCTGAAATATATTTAACTGGATTGCTTATTTACCGCCCAAAGATAACATGCTAGCATCAGTAGTTCTGTAATCCTTTATATTGCTCTAGAGAGGGATACAAATGGATACAAATCCCTAAAAGACTACGGAGTACTTCTCTGGATGAAAGGCTATTCAGATGCAGAGCATCTTCGCAATTTCTGGAAAACTGGGCAAGTGATACAGTTATTCCTGTCATCACACGCAGAACACAGCCTCACAAAATGTCTTTTCTAGACATAGTTCAGTGTATGATTTGACAGGCTGAAGGACAAGAAAACTGACTTGTTGATGACTGCAGAAAAACACACACTAACTGCCTGAAAAAGAATGGAGAACCCCATGTAACAGAGGTTTTCCAAAGAACTCTTCTGAAGGAAACAAGTTAGCAATCGGTGGTACATATGGCATGTCACAGTAACTAAAGGTGGATATGTGATATTTCAAACCTATTTCATATTTCTGTTTAGCTGCAAGATAGAAACATAGCTTTCCCCTAAAACAGAATCTTGTACTACTCAGCTGAAATTCAGATATAGGAAGTGAGAGCTCCAGGCATTCTGCAAGCAGAAATAGGTCCTTGCAAAAGCAATTTTGCTACTTTGTGCTACATGTGTGCACTGGGGCTCCACTGCACAAAGTATAAGCAGCTTCAGAGAGAGACACAGACTAAATTTTGTGCATTTCAAACTAACCACACACTGGGATCTCCAGCGAATTTCACGCTCGCCCGTCAGTGAGAGATCAACAATGAGATTCACTGTTAGGGTTATTAATGGCCAAATGCCGGTAGCAGCTCCGTTATTCCTCAGCAGAAGAAAAAATACTGCGATTTCTCCAGACAAACAAGCCAAGTCATCCACGTTTGTTTTCATGTATTCGAGCTTACAACTCGCCACTTTAGACAGATATTTGAGAGCAGCATCATTTCCTGCTGCTTGGAAATCAGCTTTAAGGGGCGTGTTCTCTGCAGAGGCACTGCTCGCTGTCATCCAGGCAGCATTTAAAATAACTGTATATTGACATAAGGAGCCACCGGCCGTATTATCGCCCTTCGAGTCGGCAGCAAGGAGCACATCAAACCAGTTGCGTTCCGGGCTGCGCCGCGACCCTTATCAAACAATGCAAACAATTTTAATGAGCTTATCTGCCGGAACATATTGTCAGAGATGTTAATGCAGAAGCGCTGCCAGCAACGCATGCCAAACGATTCATCAAAAATGCCTACAACTGCGACAAAAGACGGGTGTCCCCCCCAAACGAGAGACGATAAATAAACACAAAATGGGGCTGGCGGGGAGCGGGGGGCGGGGATGGAGCCGCCCTCCCCCGCGCAGGCAGCGGCAGCGCTGTCACCCCCGCCCGAGCAGCGGGGGGCGGCTGTCACCCCCGCACCGGCGTGGGGGCCGGGCGCTGCCCGCTGCCCGGTGCGGCTCTCCCGGGCGGGCAGGGGCTGCCCGCGCCCCGCCATCCGCGGCCGCCGCCTCCCGCGCGGCGCCGCCTCCCTCCGAGATCCGCAGCGAGGTGCTGCGGCTCTTTTCCAAGGGGAGCTGGCTGCCTGCGCGGGGGGCGTTCTCGCCTTCCCTTTTATTTCCCCCCTCCTCTTTCTTTTTTTTTCCTCCTTTTTTTTTTTTTTTTTTTTTTTTTTCTAATTATCATTTTCAAGCGCCTTTCTTCCGCCCGGGCGCGGCGACCCCCCGCACGCATCCCGCCTCTCCGCCGAGCGCTCCGCAGCCGGACAATGCGGGGCCGGGGGAGAGGAGGGGGCTGCAGCCCGCCCGCCTTATGCAACGCCCGCCGCAGCCCCCCCGCCGTACCTGTAGGAGCGCTCCCCCCGCACCGTGTGCTTCCTGAAGGGGATGATGGTCCCGTTATCCTGGATGATGTCGTTGTTGTTCTCGCCATTTGGGGACAGGGCTTGGGTCGGTCCGGGCATTGGCGCTCCCGCCGCTCCGCAGAGCCCCGCGCTGCTGCCGCTGCTGCTGCTGCTGGTGTGCGGAAGGTGGCGGCAGCCGCGACTCCGCCGCCGCCCGCCCCGCCCCGCCGCGCGTCAGCCCCGCCGCCGCCGCCACACGTGACCGCCCCTCACCATGGCAACGGGCCGGCGCCGCGCTGCGCCCGGGGACGGCAGCGGGCAGGCCGGGCGGGCACGGCGGGGAAAGGGGGGAAGGCAGGGAGAGGGGCCCGCCCCGCCCCGCGCCCCCACACAAAGAGCCGCTCGCCCCGAGCCGTTCGGCGGCCCCGGCACACACAAAGCGCCCGGGCACCCCCGCACGGCCCGGCGGTGCCGCCGCCCCCCGCAGCCGTGGGCGGCCCAGAAACGCCGCCCGGCCCCTGGGGACCGCGCCGTGCCCTGCCCAGCGCCGCCCTGACAGCCGTGTGCGCGCCCCAGACCTCGACGGCCGCTGCCTCACCGTCACCCGCCGCGCCCCGGTACCTCAGCATCGTCCGCCTCCTGCCCACAGCAAGGAGCTATCGCGCTGCCGTGGTAGGAGCCCCACGCCCGGCTGCTCGGTCACACAGGGCGAGCCGCAGCAGGGAACGCCGCCCAACTCTGCCCAGCTCTATCATCTCCCCTCGGCGCGGGTGTGCCGGGGGCGATGGCCATCCCCGCCGCACAAAGCCCGCCCGCACGGGCTGCTGCTCGCAAGAATCATAGCGTGGCATTCGTGTTTCACGCGGTCAACGCTTTATTTTTAAAAATAAGGGCATAAATATTAAGTGACATGAGCTACAAGATGTAAAAAATCACGGACTCCTAATAATGAGACAGCACACGAAGGTCCTAGTTATTTTATGCTCTTTTTTTCCCGATTCCTGTGTCTGCTACTCCGCCTGCATTTCCACCCCAAGCACCAGGATGTTCAAAGCTCTGGATACCAAGCTCTGTATCTCTGCTTACAACGTCACTGGAGAGCACAGTGTAACACCTGTCAAGTTGCATTGCACATTTCCAGCATTCTCCTGCTCTCAGGCTTACACAGAAAAAAAAAACATTTGATGGCACATCCTTAAAAATCTTCCTTGGATCAGAAACAAGAAGAGAAGAGATCTGCCAAGGCAGTGGCACTGAACTTCTGGCATTGCTAGCACCACCAATCACAAAACCCTCATCTCTTCCTCCCCTTCTTCTAGAACAGTTTTTGCATCCTCCCCAGCCCATTTTCCTCTGCAATGCTTTATTATTTCTGCATATCGCCCCTTGCCTATATAGCAACGTGGTTCAAAGTTTGACATTAGCACAGATCTGTGCTGGTCATCCTCAGGAGCAGACCTGAACTTCACTGTGGTCAAAACCTACCCTCATGTCCCAACAGTGCATCAAAACCCACACTTCTACCACTGTAGAAAAATACTGTCCAGCTGTTTACAAATTGTTTTCTCTAAGCAGAAACCAACAAGGGTGGCTATAGGCACAGTCTCTAAACAGATCTATGTGACCTCTCGTGGCTGTTAGATGCAAAATATTTGGGCTGATCTATTAACATCTTAAAAAATACATGCCCCCAAATGCAAGTCTCTTTTTAAAAGAATCGTAAGATGGTAGGTCAAACAGAAGCCATGTGAGTACTTCTAACATCTTCTCAGAGACACATGCTGATATTTTAACTCATGAAGTGTGAGTTTGATCAGGTTTCTGCCTCAGATTTTTTTCTGCACAAAGTGACTTAATGAAATTTTAACTTATCTTTACCTAATCTTTCAGTAGTATCATTTCATTCTGAAATCTTAGTTTACATGATTATATTCATAATATAGACCCTTCACAGAGAGCTTGTAAGGTGAATAAAATCAATAACACCAACTGCACAACACTTGGACTGCTGAGAACTCCCTGGATTTAAATCAGATGTATAGATTAACACATTTTAGAGCAGTCTCTAACAAGGCTCAAGTTAGTCTGCCAATTTGCCACTGTCTTCTGCACATCAAGACAGGGAATCTTCTTATACTTTCTGCCAGCTTTTCAAATATACTCATATTTATCTTTCAGTAACCAATCTATGGACATTTGCAATTGGCACACTTCATTGAAACACCCTTCATTCATCTGGTAATTGGAAGAAGCTACTTTTGAGTCTTTTTCAAAACAAGCAACAAAAAACATTCTGTTAAAAATGCCAATAAGTGTCTTAGTAACGCTCAAGAACATGGACAAGCCAGAAATGCTATGTGGTGACAGAATATAAAAATAATCTACAGCAGGTCTTTATCTGCCAGACATAACCCTACCTGCTCTGCTAGGGAGCAAGCAGTAAAACACTCTGCAACCCTAACTTGTAAAAACATTTTTATTTCTTCACCAGTGGCAAAGAACACAAGCTTCTTTATTGAAGTCCCTAAAGCTGTTTCAAACGTGTACCAACAGAGCTACAGAAGAGAAGTGCAGGTGAGGAGAGCATGGCAGCCCTGCTGCAGACCTCTTCTTGCCTCTGCATTAGGACCCAAGGTCAGAAGAACACACACTGCCTCAGCACAGTACCTTACCTTTATGGAGGCTGAGCCAGGCACCAGCAAAAGAAGCCTGGTACTGCTTTTCAGAAAGCACAAGTTTCAGTGGGCTTCAGTCCATCCAGCACAGCCTGGGGGCTCTGAGTGCAATATGGATTGCATGGTGGAATATGAGTGCAATATGCACGGCATTCCCTCTACCTACATCTCTGTTTTGGGCACTGTGTGGCCCACAAGCACAACTCCTGTTTTATGTGCCACCAGAAGCTACCAGAATAATTTACTCACTTCCATCATTCTAAGCTTAAAGGTCTCAAAGAAAGAGGAAACGTGTTGCTGTTATTATGTGTCTGTACCATCTGTGCTGCCTTTATAGATTTTTACATGCACCAGGCACAAAAACAGAGAATTGATCCAAAGAGTAGAAGGTCAGCCTTGGTGTTAATAAAAAGCCCCACCTGTGGAATGCTGAAAGTACTGAAATCTGGTACTCACAAGTGATATGCTGACCAAGCAAAGCTAAGAGCCAGGAAAGCAATTAATGCTGAAGGGTGGAATTACAAAACCTGATGTAATAGATCTTCAGCACTGAGACCACAGAGGCAATGGCTGAAAGGGACCTGTGGAGGTCATCCAGTCCAGAGCATTATCATCACCAATACGAGATCAGGTCACATTTGGTGACATGATCATAATCAATCCAAATCTTGAAAATCTCCAAGGATGGAGATGTCATGTCCTCTCAAGACCACCTACTCCTGTGCCATTCTAGCCATGCAGCAAGTCCCAGGTGTACTGCTGATGCAAAAAGCACCACTCTACTGCATCACATGCATTCCAGGACTTTGATATCTGCTGTGGTGAATCAGGCAGAGAGAACACTAGCTAAGTACTGGATACTGAGTATCCAGTAACACTACCAAGTACTGGAATAGGCCTACACATCATTCTCCAAAATCTGGTTCCTCCTTCCTCTTCAGAGCTTTTGTTTTCAGTTCCTCTCTCTTTACTTGCTCTAAGCCTCACTTACTGCAGTAGAAAGGCCATGAAGCCTAATTTATAATGCCTGAAAGTAAAATCCTCTAAAAACCCAAAATGCAGCATTAGAAAGACCTCAGGCATACTTGAGCCAGAATTTTATATTAGGCAGCTAATGTGGAAATAAATTATAACTATTTTAATGCTGATAAGCGATCAATGCACAGCCTCTGACAGCAGAGGTGATGGCCAGGCTAGTGACTTCTGCTGATACATTTTTGAGGGGATGAAAAATCCCCACACACACGGGTTTAGGGAGTATTTCATGACATAGCCAAACTATAAATACAATTAATGATTGCAGAAATTCCCCACTGCTTGGATAACTTTGGGGAGGTGGGAGGAATAGGGAGTGAGACTAAGAAAAACACATTTAACCCTAGAGTGGCCAGCAAGCATCCCTCATCTCTGACATCTCTGTTCATGTTCAAGCTCTTAAAGGAGTCAGTGTGATATTGCTTGCAGTCTTCTCAGAATACAGCCCAGCTACAAACTGCAGCAAACATCATGCCAGTGTAAGTATTTTGTACATCACTTCTCTGAGGAGTTTCATGAACATTCCTGTCACAAGTGCATTTTTTTTCACTGGAGAAAGAAAGCCTGAGACTAGATTTCAGAAGCCAGCGGGAAGGTAGCAATAACTTTTGGAAAACAGCAGTCCTGAGCAATGTAGTCTGCTTTTCTAATTTAACTATCTTCATAGTCTTCCTTTATCACAACAAAGATTAACAGAATTCTGTAAAGCCACAGATTTACACACTGTAGATTAAAATCAGTTCTAGCACTGTGTTTATAAGAAATCCATGCAGAAACAGTCTCTTTCTCCTGAAGGAGTTGGCCAACAGTGTTTAAATTTGAAGATAAGTGAATAAATCAGCTCAGGAAGAAAGTCTGGAAAGAGCTAAAAGAAATTACTCTGTGAGTCTTAGACACACCTTGGTTGTTCAGGAAAGTCCCAATTCATTAAGGTACAGTGACATGCTTTATTCCCAGCCATGAGGAGGGTCAGCAAGATGGGTATAACCATGAGCATACTTAATTAGGCTGCATCAGAATCAGCCTAATTTCTAAAGTTGCATTTAGCAGATTAGGAACAGAAGATTTAGGAGATCCAGATCTGCATGTTATCTGTGAGAAGTACAAGTGAGGTGTCTGCAGCTGAATGTCTATTAGAGAGCACTGGCTTGTGCCAGCCTAAACTAGAGCACAGCTCTAACCTGTGACAATAACCCATCACACAGGGACATCTGTAAAGGGGTCAGCAACAGCAGGGTTCCTAACCCAGCAAACATATATCAGATGTGATGAAGTGCATGGTAAGTTTCAAGCTGACCTGGGTTAGGCAGAACTGGTGTTTCCTATTTTCCTGACATACTGTCAACAGCACTGATCAACCCAAAGGAAAACAGAATGTCATAAAATCACTTCAGGTAAAATTTCAAAGCTGTAACTTTATAGACTCTCTTTGTTTATGCAGCCCTGAATAAATTGTCCCACCACCATCCCACCAGCTCATTCTATACCTTATATTTCTGGGCATTTAAACTCACTATGACAAACAGCAAATGATAATTTTGTCAGGACAAAGAAACACTGCATAAGTTGTATTAAAACAGCTACTTATCACTCCAGACATCCTGTAGACAAAGAATGAGCTTCCTACCCTTGGGGATTCTAGTGTTGCCACTTTAAGCAAAGTCTTGATTATTTGCCTTCCCTGGAGGGACACAGATAAAGAGGGAAAAAAAAAGAGAGGGCTGTCCCAATTACACAATGTGCATGGACCACATCCCTATGAGGTAATTCAAGTCTATTTTTAAATATACAGACATATTTATATTTCAGAGCTCACATTTAACATTTTAAAAAGTGTTCTGTGCCTGTGAGAAAGAATAAATCTTGGAGTCTTTGTCCGCTAAGTGTACTTGGAAATTTGCAAGTGTACTTGCAAATCCAATCTGACCGTTAGTGCATGAATTGATTGCTAAAGAGAATATCTTGTGGAGCCACAAACTGTGGGTATTTTCCTTTAGAAGGACCAGTCATAAAAGTTACCTTTTATAGTTACTGTAAAAATCAAACATAAATCAGAGGATTAATTCAAGATTTAAGAACTGCCTACAAAACAAGGAATTATATTCAGAGGAACAGGATTTCAAAAACCCTTGAATAAGATATTTTAAGATAATTGTGTACTTGTAATATTAATTCTTAGATTAAAATTAATAAATTGGTTTAGTGGACATTTATTAAATCAAATCAGCTGAATCCAGCTGCTTTAAAGAGTAAACTCCCCAAATTCCTATTTAGAAAGAAGCATTCTTCAGTATACATCAAAGGATTCCTTACTTAAACCATGAGAAGTTCACACCGAATAGCCGGAACATTTTTCTACTTTCTACATAACAAAAAACTCCCGTGAGAGCAGGAAATACTTCAGTGAGAAATGGTTCCAGAGAGAAGGAATTTTTACTTCCATTAACTCCAGACTAACCCAAAATTTGGAGATCTTTAGTGTCAGTTACCTTTGTTTTCAGTGATATCCACTGGGCTAAAGCAGTTTCAAACACACCTTGTGGAGCTGCTCTCATCTAAAAACCTGGAAATGGATGCTGTGATCAATAAATGCTTTGAGTAAGGATTCCTGCATCTCTAATACTCGTTGAATGGAATTGAGACTGGAGACTGACTCATGGCTCATTCACATGCATTTCTTTGGCTGGAGCTGTTCTGGATGTACCATTACCACTTCCATTAGCACCAAGGTGTTAGCTAGTTTTCTAGGCTTGTTTTCTCAGAATTCAGATGTAAAGACTATGGAAAGCCAAAATAAAAACATCAAAAATGTTCAGGTAATGTGGATTCCTACATTTTTTCAGAGGATGACAAAATTTGAATTAAATGAAAGTGAGATTAGTGTTCTAGAAGAGAAGGATTTGGGATTTTCATGTTTCCACACAGTACAGTTTATGACTGTTACTGCTGGGAAAAGTCAGAGCTTCAGACATTGGTATCTTAAACAAAACCAGTAAAACAAGTTATTAATGGTAAAAGCCTGGAAGGGCTTGGAAATGTGAGAGACTAAGACTAGCATTTATTTATGTATTTTCAGCTGTTGAGGAATCTTTAGCTCTTTTGGGGTTCAGGAGGGGTGTCTGGAAAAAAGTAAAAAGGTGGTAAAATCGAGTAGGAGTGGACAATCTCCATCTCTGATATACCTTCTTACTGCTTTACACTGAAAATGTTAGTGACACACTTTGAAGGTATTTCAGTCAATTGATTTAGACCTGTCTGACCTGCCCAAGGTTCTCACCACTGCTAAAGAGGAAGGGAGAAGGTTGGCACAAGAAAGTAATTATTCCAGCAGATGGTCTATTAAATTTTACTGGATCGAGAATGTTTCACCAGCTGACAAAGACTGGATCTTTACAAACTGGGATTTGAAGGGGTTACTTTGTCCCAGGAAACTGTTAATTAAGTGTCTGTCCTCCCACACCCAGCAAAAAGCCAACATAAACAGTATTACACGCTCTAGCTAGCGTTTAAAAAAATCCATTGCGCATTCATGCCTGACCAGGATCAAAATCACACTGCCAAGTCATTCAGGAGTGTGTGAGTATTTCTGTGATTGCAAGCCCCAGCCCAAAAACTTAGTGAGTGCCTTGCTGCAAAATACTCTACAGTTTCCTCAGGACCCTACAGTGCACCACAAATCACTTTCTTTCAGAGCCAAGGCGTCTCGTTGCCCGTGAAATTAGCAAATGCCAAGAAGTTACACAGAAAGTGGTGTGCTTTTCAGTTTGTGTGCAACCTTCCCCTTTCTCCTGATAGCTGCTTTTTATCTGGGACATTCATTGCATTTCACAAAAACTGATTCCTGTCAGCTTTCCTCATTTTACAAGCATAGAAACAGGCCCTGCTGTTATGACCAGCTCTCACAAAACACTTACTACCACGAGTCTGTGCAAGCATCTTTTCTTCCATGGGTGGCTTTCTAATCTTTTCAGTACTTCCAGCTCTGCAGCTAAGCAAATCCAATCCTTCTTCTTCACTGCTACAGCTAAACGAGTGCCTCCTCCTTTTTATCTCAGGATTTGTTCCACACCTGAGGTTTCGCCATTGTTTTTTCTCCCATTCTTTCCCACTCTTCCTTTGTCTGGCGTAATCCTTTATAGGCTTGGGCAATTTCCACTTCCCTTCCTCTGCCACCTGCAGAGAACCTGGGTCAAATTGGTTTCCTTCCCTGGGACAAGTCCCCAGCACACTTATTGTCCAGCTAGCACACTGTCATTAGGGAATTACTCCTCTTTCCATCCCGGCCCAGAGCAATGGGCTGCAGCTCTGCCTGCCGAGCCGCACGGACCTTCACAGGCAGCCACCCGGAGAAGTGACACCTGTATTTAAAGGCTGCATCACAGCCGGGATTCACACACCTCGTGTGACACATTGCTGCCATTAACACACCAAAGAGCCGAAATCCCCGAGGCACCTCGGCGCCTCGGAAAAACTAGGTTGCCAAGGGTTTGTTTGTGATCTCTAGCTCACCGAGAAATCAGGGAGTGCCTGCTCTTTGGGCTAGAGCAAATACGTGTATTCCACACAACATTTTTAAACAGAAGTTTGTCTTCCCATAGCCAAATAGAGTTGCTTTCAGCTATTTCAGGCTCCTTCCCAGCCAAATGCAAGCATCTGAGGAATTCTGCTCTTTACTTTCTGAGAATTCCTTACCCGCATGCTTTTAAACTTCTTGTTAAAAATTTAGACCTGTAACACACTTCTAAAGTAATAGTTTCTATTTGCAAGTACTATAACATTTGGGAGCAAGAAAGTGTTGAGTATAATTTAATTGCTACTTAGCACAATACCCCAACTAATCTGAAAGTTTTAGTTTTCTCACTTATTGATGGAAAACAGACTCTTTCCCCTGGCAAGTTAATGCTCATTATCATCTTAGTGTTTATGCTAAGTCTTTATTAATAAAATAGCTTTCACATGAAGAGGAAAAATAATTTTCATAGACAGCTTTAATCATGTTACACTTATATTAGTAGTCTGAATTGAAAAAAAATTAGAATATGTGAAAACTGTGTCACGAAAATTATGTTGCTGACAGACATTCCCTAAGAGGACTTTTGCAGCTTGACCTATTAGATCAAGTTTCCATTAATACTTTGAGCACTTTATTAACCTAGTGCTGCAAGTGCTTTATTTAGATGCTAGGACCCTACAGAAGGCTTACATAGCAATTTCTGAAACCCTGAAATTTCATGTTACCTAAAAAAATGTTAAGAGTTAAAGCTATCTGGGAGGAAGCTACTGCTGGTCTGCTTTAGTGGAAGGTGCATCTCTTGAGAGCAACACACAGAAAACTGGGGGCTTGGGTGGGAGAAATAAAGGAGCAAGAAAACTTTTAAGCAATGTCCAACATAAATTTTCCTCATTTTTTGAAGTCAAATTAACAACTTTTTAAAAAATCACACATAGTAATTAAATTAATAGTACCACAACTGCTGCCACAAACTTGTGGATCAGGTGGAATACCAGCAGAAGTAATACTGTGACTACATTTTATTTGAATGTAGGGAAGAAATGAAATCTAAGATAAAGCTCACACCCCTACTCTGAAATAGAGGGAGGGTCATTAAAAATGTACATGTCTCCATTGTGAGCAGACAAGAGCATACAGAAAGTGCACTGAAAAGATAAACAGCTGGATTTACTTGCTTCCATTAACCAATGACCCACTTGTCAAACATAAGCTGTAGATTTAAAAGAGTGATTATGTGAAGCCTCTTACATTACACAAAAACGATCCTAGCTATGAAATCAGATCAAGCCTGAAAATACTTGAGCACAGTCAATATTGTTCTTTTATACAGACACAAGACAAGAATCAGTTATTTGTTTAAAAACCTACAACATGATGTAAGGGTAGTTTCCTGCAGTGCTGTTGAGGAGGCATTTATCCCACACATCCCTCTCAGGTCATTAGTGGTGTGCCAAATCCCTTCTGTAAGAGGATGAAGTTCTAATGGAAGCCACTTTACAAACCTGAAGACAGGGGCAGTGCCAGCTTCCTTCTATGAGGAATGGGTACTGGGAGGCTTAAAACTGGTGCTCCCACAGTAAATGGTACTCAGCCCACAGTAAATGGTACCCAGGACAAGTACCTGGCCTGCCTATTGACTCAGAGAGGATTTTTAACATGGTGTGCACACTTTGGTGGCAGATCTCCAGCTAAGGCTTTTAAGGCTCATGCCAGCTGCCATTGACTTTGCCCCTGTGCCCCTTTGCACCTCCCACCAAAAGCCTGTTCCTGTGCCCCTGCTCCAGGCTCAGGTAGGAGCAGACATGCAAGATGCTACAGATGATTACAACATTTGGATTTGAGTACAACAAATTACTAGGTCCCAAGACCTGAAAACCTCTAATTTTGCCACCTTGTACTGTAACACAACAGCACTCTCCACAACAGTGGCCTTCTCATACTTGACCTTGCGCTAAACAAGTGTCTAAGAAGGTTGAAGAAGCCATTATTATAAGGAACAATTTTACTCTAAGAACAACTTATGTGCTGCTTCCACCTGACCTCATTAGTGTGCTGTGCATTGCCAGTGACTCCCACTTTACTCTGACTCAGTACACAGGGTGATTTTCTGCAAGCTGTAGATCATGGAGCAACTGAAGTGTATAAGAATCCAAGCAGCCAGCTAATGAAAACCAAAGTTTCCAGCTCCAGTGATTGCAGAGAAATATTAAAAAATGCTGATACTTGAAGCCTGTCCACCTCTGGATTTTCCTGTGCTGCTGGAGACCCTGAGCACCACAGCTCAGCATCCCAATGCCTGCTGTGCAGATGCAGGCTTCAGCAGCAGCATGGGAAGAGAGGCCAGGAAAGCTCCCCAGTGCCTACCACAGCTCAGGGGCACATGCAAGATTATATTTATAAAATCTAGAAACTGCTTTGAAAAATTGCACAGTTATTTTTATAGCATCTACGGGCACTATAAATACTTGATATATCTGACAAGGATTAATATTTTCAAGGTCCAACATTTTATGGTTTCTTTTTCTGCTGGAGCAAAACTCAAATCATTACTTGAATCATCCTTTAATGAACATTCTCCAGCTTCTAAATGAAGCACCATTGATAGGCAAGATGCAGAAGGCAATGAAAGATGACTAGAAACAAGGGTATCTCTTTTATATAGATTACTTTATTTTATCACTTCAGCAGTCCTGGCATTAAGTGGCACCATTTTGTAACCTCTGAACAGCCATGTTATGTGTAAAATAATAATAATAATAGGCTTCTAACACTTCGAGTACAAAAGGTACTAGTGGCAAGAAAACAGTGCCTTTTCCTTGTTACAGTAGAAAATGAGGTTTCTATTTAATAAAAGCCCCAACCACAAGGCTATGTGTTTTTGTAACTGTAAATGTATGTCAGTGCTGTTGACAGCTTCTGTGTTGGAAAGGATCTCATTAACTCTGAACAAAACCACACGTTATCTTTTTTGAAAAGCAAAGTTACATTCCTGATGAATCATCAGCTTCTTTGCTGAGCTCCTGTGGGATAATTTTTGGTATCGGGTACTGGAAAAATAAATATCACCCCAAAGTTCAGAATATCTTCAGACAGCACCATAAAAGGCTATCCAAGCTACCCAATTCCTAAGTTAAGAAGGGAATTGGGCTGGTGAGTGCACAGCCATAAACAAACATTCCATTTGGTTAACTTTGCTCCCTCAGGTTCAGGCTTTAGAGCTCTGGCTTTCTCATGTTGGATCTATAATGCATCTGGGCTCTGTGCAGGACCAACTCCTCAACAGATGTCCTCCACTGCATTTTGGGGGACTTTATGGTGTTTACACAGAGTGAAAATGCTTTAAAAGCACTCTGCTCAGCCCAGAAGTTCACCTATGTCACACTTCTTCAGTCTTTTGACTGAAGGAAAATTAGAGCTTCTTTAGTGGACATTTTCGAAACCAGCTGGGGGAAGCAAGTAACAAGGAACTGAGTGGGAAACAAAGTGCCCTCATCTAGAAACTGTGTTTATTCTGCACCAGTTCTGGGGCTGGGAGGTAAGGAGAAAGGAGCGAGAGGAAGCAATTATTTAGTCTGCCTGGTTTGGGTAAGCACATGTACCTTTAACATGAGCAACCAGGGAATATTTATGTCTGCAGGGAAGAAAAAAAGCTCATACAGGCCTTTGTTCAGATCTGCCCTGAACACCTAATGAATTAGTAGCTCATCATACAAACATACTTTATATACACATGTAGATATATTCACATGCACACACTTTCAATGTATTTTCTTTCTCTTCCCCTCTCTCACAGTAACTGAAGTCTAACAAGTAACTCCTGAGCTCATGTTCCAGTAGAAACCAGCCTTGCTTTCTAATGTTAGGATGTGTTGTAATTGCTTTGGTGATAGTGCATCAATCAGGGAATTGCTGCTGCCAAAAGGCCCTTATCTGCATGTCACACATGAGAGCACCTAACACAAGAACTGTAAAATTTCTTGAATATTCCAGTATCCATCCCTCATTTTGTTGTCCATATAACTTAACTCCATGAAAAAATACACACATTTGTCAGGCTCAAAGCCACTGAAACCTGACCAGAAGGTTTCCTGAGCAAAGACTAGCATATAATAGCATGTTACAGGGATTTGGAATTGTAATAGCTCAGCTAATTCTGCAGCAGTATAATGAGTCTCTGGTATTAGAAGGCTGATAACTAGATCTTCATTTGGATATATAATAGGCCATAAGGACTAAAGGATTTGAAAAGGAAAGGCTAAACACTGAGCAGCAATCCATTGGGAATACACTGGAAAGCTGTCTGTTGCTTTGCAGAAAGGGTTACACATTGCAGGAAATCTGCACACGTCAGATAAGTTGCTGTTA
The DNA here is from genome assembly GCF_035770615.1 of Melospiza melodia melodia. Lineage (NCBI taxonomy): Eukaryota > Metazoa > Chordata > Aves > Passeriformes > Passerellidae > Melospiza > Melospiza melodia. The sequence continues at coordinate 131,424,100 of NC_086194.1, read as the reverse complement.
GACAGGTGGGATGCAGTCTGCTTTTATAAATGTCCACTTGGTGGTTGTGCACTATCTCCATGCTCACAGTTTTCCTTAGATTTCCTGTTGTTTTCAAGTGCTTGTGACAATGCCAGCATAACTGCAGTGACAAAGCCTGACTTTAGGGAGCAGCCTCTGCTCCGTGCCAGAGCAGACAGCAACAGATGAAAGCCTCTGTGGCTCAGCACAGGGCACTGTCCTGCTGCCCTTCCATCTGCAACACCTGCCCAGGAAGGGCTGCATCCATGGGGGAGAACATTACATTTTCCTAGCTCTTGCTCTGAGATGCCTCCTGTAGTCGAGATTTATTGTTTCATCCTTGAGGCATACGAGCCTCTTTTGACTAAATTATAGGCTGATTGTCCTGAGAATCTCTAAGTACACTTGAGCTCCACATGTCTGCTAATTGCTGTTGAAGTCAGTTTGCAATCTGATGAGTCTGGACTATGTGCCTCCTCATTTAACTGTCCCTCTTCTACTCACCTGTGTCTGCACTGGTGAACAATTGCTGGTGGCAATTCTTGCATTTACCACAGAACTTTTCCTGAATAGTTTCTCACACCTATCAGGTATCTAGAAAAATCTTTCTGCAAACATATTTAGTTTTTTTTCCTTTTTTTTTTTTTTTTTTCCCTAGGGCATTACATAACCAGTAGCAACCCCCCAGTTTCACAGTAAGGCAAGTCTTTTCACTTCTAGCTGTGAAGCACAAAGTATCACTACAAAATGAGCTGCCTCCTACATCCAAAGTTAGCATTTATTTACACACTGTAACAGCTTTGCAAGCATTAGCAAAAATGCAGCAGTATGTTTTGAAAATGGAAGTTCTTCATTACACAACCTGAGCATCATTTCAATGCCATGCATATATTTATTACTAGCTATGCATAAAGAAGCCCCAAGCTATTGCAAACCACTAATGCTGCAGCACATTCCTTCCAAGGGAAAAGACAGGAATGGTATCCAGTAGAGCATGGTGAGCACTGCCAATGGTGAACCCGTTCAAACAATAGGTTTAGAACCAGCTATCCTATGCTCCATTTTGGCAACACTGGCATTTTCTGTTTAACAGTAGCTATGCTGCAGAAATGGTACAAGGACAGCAAGTGATGGCAATGGCAGGAAGCACGGATCTGTTCAGGGCACATCCCTTCTGAAGGCTTTCTAAACATTGCCACCTTGTGGGCCTCCTGTCTGATATCACTGGTCTGGTATCACTTTCCTCAGGTGACTTCCTGAGCACATTTCACAGATGCCAAGCTCAAGGCCGGATGGTTGAAATTAAACTCCCATAGCTGGGATCAAAAAAGGGACAGCACCTTACAAATTCTATGTGGCATTAATTGCTAACTCTGTACTTGTGCTTCAAGTAATCTGCTCTTTTTCTGTTTATCATTATGATGGCAGTACTAATAAAGTGCAGAAGAGCCAACAGTTAACAAAACGAAAGCAGGGAAGGATACAATTTCTCAAATCTTTCAAGCAGAAGAGAGAAGTCAGACTCATTGACCACCTATTTTTTTATTTTTAATTTCTTTCTGCCACCATTTCCTTCTTAGTCCAGTAAAGAAAACCCAAATTACTCATTATATGTATTATAAAATTATTAATTAATTAATTAAGAGGTCTGTGGCCTCTTGTGTAGCTTTCATCAGTTTTGTTTCATGACTATTACATAGTCAAAGAGGATGGAAAGCAATATCACTTGTTATTGATACCAAACTTATCTAGCTACTGCCTTACAGACATCAAACACAAGTTCTTAGGTAAAAAACCCACAAATGCACAAACACACTTACTTTGGGCATCCAAACACTTTCCCTGGTTGCCGGCTTGAATTGTTCCTTGCAGCAATTTGGCACTGAAAGAAAACATGAAATCTTTAGTTCAGCTACCAAATAGGGGGGGGGGGGGAAAAAGATTCACTGGATGGTCTTTGTCTGCCTTGGCTGAGCAGTGATGCAATAGTTGTGTGCTGAAAATTGAAATGAGTAGAAATCCTTCATTACAATGCCCTAATTCAGCTGTGCTCACAATGGCTCAGTGTCCAACACATCTGCACAACAATCAGATGCCCCCTGATATAGTAGCAGGTCTATGAGCTCCCTCATGCAGTGCTGCATTTAGAGTTTGTTCATGATTTCCAGGCACACTGGTCTTTGTTCATCCAACCAGGCTTCTTCCAAGCACAGGCAATCAGTTATGACTGTTGTGTCATGCAACTGGAGCCTTGCTGCACTTGCCTGAACAGCTTTTCAGAGGAAAAAAAATCTGCCATTGAGAAGCACAGTAACTGTAATCCAGGAAAGCCTGTGTTTTTGCCAATACAGCACAAAAACGCTGGCAGTCCTTTGAAGTGTCTCACTTAACAATGAAATCATGGTGCTGCCCCCTTGTAGCAGCCACATTAAGGCCTATTCCCTTCTGTGTTCCTGGAGGGAATTGCCTATGGATGCTAAATTTGTCCTCACATCTGTTCTCTCAAGTGGTACCTTGCAGACTACAGAAACATGAGGTGGAGCAGCCATGTATGGGTTTCAGCTGCTGCCCTGAATTACATACTGTGGTTACGTGGTGGCTAAGTTTCTTAATTCGACTCCTCAGTCAGCAGGAAATATCACTCCTAGCAGATAAATAATGGTTTACAGTCAGACCAGGGCTCTGGTTATTGCTTGTTTTGCATTCCTAGTCAACTAGTTGAGACAGCCCAGCAGGGAGGAGTATTCCAAAGACATCTATCTCTGCATAACAGCACGAAACCACACCAAACAGGATCCCAGGGGTATTCGGACTAAACCAGGGACCAAGGGATGTAAGAAGCTCCCAGAGGTGAATTTATATTCCCCAAAACCCCTGTTTTAAGAGGAGGAAAACATTAAGCAATTCTCACTATACTTCACTATCATCTGGAAAAGGTAATCAGACCTTTAAAGATGGCTTGTCTAAAGGACTGGATCTCAGCTTCATAAGCTGTGACTCATCCTGGCAGAGAATTTAGGAGGGCTGCTAGCAAACTGGAAAGCTGAAGCTACCTTAAAGCCAAACCAGAACGGGAATTAGCTATTAAACATGTTATTGTTTCATTTCTTTGAATCGCTCCAAGCCTCTTAAGCTTTGCTTTTCTATGTACTGTTTTTCCTCCATTTGTTTAATGTGGAAAGTTATTCCAGCACAGCTGAAAAACCTCAGGCATTCTATTGGCAAAAGAACAGCAAATCCATGATGGTATATTGGCTTTTGGCCAAGTAGTGCCCCTCTGAAGTTAAGCTGGGATCTGACAGCACTACTCCAACAAGAGTGTCCCATCCTTACAAGTTGAGATAATGGTTAAAAGACATCTCTCACCAGGAGGTGTTGACCAGAACTTCTAACAGGCAGCAGCAGTGGCCAGACATAGTGATCCCATTAGAAATATGACACTCAATACATTCATGGAATGTTTTCCATGCTATACTTTCTGAAGAGTGTGATATTTACAGCATATTGAAGACAGAGCTACTTAATTGTCTTCAGAATGTAGACCTCGGTTTGAGAGGGATTTGAGTAACATCACCATGCTGAACTTCATTATATTGTCTCAAATTAAAAACTCCTCATAGCACAAGTCCCTAAACCTTGGAAACTGATTCTGCTGATGCTTGCACAGGTAAGCCAAAGAGGCACATCTCAGCAACAGCTCCTGCCTTTCTGCCTGCAAACAGGCACTCACCTGAGCTGCAGGGAGCAGTGCAATCGCCGTGGCCACATGAGATAATTGGCACTTGCTGCTGTGTGCAGCAGCACTGCCAGGTCTCCACCTGCTCTGTGAGCCATGCCAACACCTCAACCCGTCCTGCTGGCTCCAGAGGCCGCAGCAGCACCAGGCAAGGGAGTGGTAGGAAACACCGGATCATTAGGGTGGAATTTAGTTGAGGTGGACAAAGGAATGCAGTAGAGGTCCTAGTCAGTGTGGGTGTGAAGAAGGTAAGGATGGAGAGCTGGAGTCTCCTTTGAAAGGGTGGAGGGATAAAGATGTGCAATGAAGGCAAGGAGAAAAGGATGCCACATCCTTTTACTTCATGGCAGGCCATGCACAGCTCTCAGCTGCACACACTGGCATCACATCACCACTCTACAAAAGCCAGCAAGCACAATTCAATTCCTCAAAACTCCACAACAAACACAGGCTGAACTGATTTTAAAGTAGGTTCCCATCTCCTAAACAGTCATCTATCAATACACCTAAAGAAATTCTTTCTTCCACCTTGGAAAACTTAGGCAAAAGGGGTAAAATGCAGGAGGATGAAGATGTAGAGGATCAGGAAAATGGAAAAGACCTTAGGATACAGAAAAAAAAATTAAGAGCATTTTAAAGAGTAGTTTTGTATATAGTAAAAGAGGTCAATATGATTATGGTTTTTTTTTTAGGGCAGAAATTTATTATTTGCTCTATGTTGTTGTAATGCAAATTTTTGCAGGTATGTGTAAAGTTACCCATAGCTGCAAGTTCCTTACATTAGTCTATCCATTTCCCTGATGAGTGAATTACATTGGGGGGAAACAGACCAATGTTTATCATAAAATGCTTTTGAGTTTAGCTGTTATTAATAGAATTGAGTAGCTTTTATTAGTAACCAATGGCTGTTCACATTGTGCATTCAGTTCTCCCCATCCCATCCCTTGTTTCACCCTGCTACAGCTACAGTCAGGAAGTGAAACCCAGGAGAGGAGGGTTGGACCAGTGGGCCACTGGTTTCCAGAGAGTTCCTCAGGGGTCCCTTCCCCTCCTTCACCAGCTGTGCATGCAGCTCTGTAGCTGCCTTTGCCACTTTTTCAGATGCTGCTGGGTTATCTATCCTGTTTGATACTGAGTGCTAGTGGAGGCCTTGGGCAGGCTTGGCAAACTTTTACAGCTCAGTTTATGGGATGTTGGGGTGTTCTGTGGATTCAGCTGCTCTCCAGGGCTCACCTGCTCTCAGCGTGTATTTTTTCTCCCTGTGCACACTAGCTATTCCTGCACCAACAGTGCTGAACCTACCGACACAAACTGATGCAGAAGGGGCTTCTATAATAATATCACTTGAAATGCTGTAAGCATTGAATAGAATTTGAATGAATATTGACACAAAAAAACTCCAAATAAAAAAAAAAAACAAGCACCCCAAACAAAACAAGAATTGGGGAAGAGGGATATAAGAGCATAAGTAGAAAGCAAAGCAACTCAATGGAAGAAGAAAGTACATCAGAGAATCTGTACTAAACAAGGAACAGCATCCAGAGGCACATACTACAATTGTAATATGAAAAGTAGTACCCATAGTTGTTAGTTTGGAAGACCAAGGAGGAAAAATTAGGACAGAATGTAATTAAAGTGATTTAAATCAAATGCGTTCTAGTTCAAAACTTTGTCTCCAGAAACTGTGTTTCCCCTGTGGGCACTGAGCCCTGTCTGCTGCTACTGTCTCTGTGTACTGGATGCTTTCTTCCATACTGCACAGATCTATTTTCTTCTCCCTGCCAAAGACTGGAAATGTGATGTTGCATGAAACAATTTGTAATATGGGCTGACAGTCACTGATTATTGCCTCAAATATCCTCAGCACTTACAGAAAAAACTTCAAAACCAACTTATTTTTAGCAACTGAAAGAATTCAAGCAACCCCATGTGGCTGCTATCCAGGCATTTACTGAGTGGAGAATAGCTTGACAAATTACAGAAATGGACAAACTCAGAGTGTAAATCAGAAAACCATGTATATCACTATTTACATATGCTTTCCTGTTGAAAAGATGAACAGAAACATTAATTTTATGGCTTCCAGTGTCAAAGGAAAGAACGACTGTTTTTATGAGCTGTGCATGAATCACAAAAACCAAAACAAAAACCCCCATCTACTTCACAGATCTACTTGGCAGATTTCTCAACTTGCTGGTAACAGCCCAGCCCTGTGCTGCCTCACTGTTCCTGAGTAATTCCTCTGCATCTATTCTGGCCTCGGCTCTGTGCACTACAGGGAAGGCACAAAGGCAAGGACCCAAAGCAAAGAAATCAAGAAACAGAGCAGAGTTTAACACTACCTCCAGCTTCAGAACTACAAGAAACCCAGTCTGACCCAGAGTGCTTCACAAGGAAGGCAGTCCCAGAAGATGTGAGATGCTGACACCAAGTGCTTCCCACCTCTTTTGCTCTTCCCATTCCAAACACGGATTTGTCCCAGTGGTTCTGCTTCTCTCCAGTGCTCTGATTTCAAGTCATCTACTGGCACAAAAAAGGTCCTAGAGATTTCTTATAAGACTCTGTTTCCTCCCTCTCATTTACAAAGCAAACAAACTTTTTTTGGTCATTTACATATAAAGTAAATCCAAGCTTGCCCTACTTAGCAACTTTGTGGGAAAGAGCATGCATTCTTTCTCAGGAAGACTTCTACTCTGTTTGGGAAGCCTTTCGATTTTTCTTCCTATAGAGCAGTAAACCAATTTGTGTCATTTCTGCTGTCCTCTCCTGCCCCTCCTCAACTTCTTGTAGAGGGGAATTTCCATGATCCAAGTGACTTGCAGACACTGCTGCGTTCAAAGCTCCAGCCAACTGCAGCGACACTTACATTTTTGCAGCAGCCTGCCTGTCCTCCTCCTATTAATAAATACCTTCACTGCCTTCCTGCCCAGTAACTCTGAGACACAGTAATTATCTTCCAGCTTGGAAAGGGTGTAACAGAGCTCAGTTTGTGTGATTTTACTTAACTAGTGTGACAGATTTGGCAAACCTTTTCTTTTGCATGACAAGCAGTAGCAAACCAGTATATCCAGCAGTAGGTGGCAGACCTAATAGGATGACCAGATGAGACTGTGTATTTATCACTCTTTGTACTTAGCAGCAGGTAGCCACATCTCACTTATCTCAAAAAAAAAAAAAAAATTCCCTTTGCTCCATTTGGAGAAAACAATCTTCCTTCAATTAGCTGAGGCATCCTTTTCTTTAAAATTTAGTTCAGACCATTGATGTATACATTTCAATTTCTTTCACAGAACTAAAAGTCTGTCCCACTGGGCAGTGGCAGTGTCTTGACTTCTACATCCAACACAACCACCAATTTTGTTTGGTGCACGTCTGCAGTTTGCTACTAATGCATTTCTCTATGTACTCATGCATTATGTTTTAGGGTTTTTTTTCTGATATATCATCTTACAGAAAGCATTTGGTTTAAAAATAACTAGAGTTGATCAGGTTTCTGCTTAGTTTCATGCACTAGAATAATTTAACCAATTTCTTTGTAGTATTTCCTTATAAACAAAATCATGCTGTGATGATGCATGTTTTATAGAGAGGAAAGAAAAGCCAGCACTGACTAAGGTTTCCCGTGATGAAGAATTTGGCAATAATACTGCCTTAAGGCGTTCCAGCCTTAACTGTTTGCTCCTTATTTATGTCTCTGGGCTGCCCTGCAGTTTTGCTAGAACTCTGAATCCCATCCACTCTGAAGCAGAAGCAAAAAGGGATCTAATTTTAAAGTCACCTTTTTTTTTCTTTTTCAGATATAGAAAAGCAAATATGGGACAGTTCCTGGGTTTTGTAGTACCCAGCAAGGCCCCATCAACACTGGGGTGTCACCACTTGAGACAACAGGATCTGTCTCACAGGCTGGTATTGCTGGCCAGAAACAGGCACAGGGAATAACTCCACTGAGTGGGAGGGAATATCAAGCTTTGAAAGCAGACACAGGCTCCTCTGATATGGCCCAAAGACTGGGGGATACACAGAGCTAAGGCAGAACACACATCAGCCTGCTCCTGTTCAACCTGGAGGGGGTAAGAGACACATGGAAGACAGCTAGCAGCAGCTGCTCTGCTCCAGGTCAACTCACCACCAGCCTCCAGATTTAGCATATCCTGTACTCAATTCTAGGCTTCATTTTGTAGCTGGATTTTATAGATTCATCATCAGTTTAGAATTAAAAAGAAGGTTCAAGGGGAAAGCATTAAAATATACACTCAAACGTTTAAAAAAAGCAAAAATAGTGCCTGTCTTTGTGTTCTGACCTGAGCCATTTTCTGAAGTTCTTTTAAAACAGCAAATCCCAAGGTTAACATGAGGAGTCCTGATGGCATAACAATAATAAGCTGAATTATCCAAGCTGACAATCTTTGAAAATGAGCCTGCTGAACAAGCACAGTAGGAAGTGGCCAAAGAGAACTTCCATAGGAGTGTTATGCAGCATCTGGGGGACACTCAAAATTGCCTCAAGGATATAAAATGTACCAACTTCAGCACCAGGAAAACATTTAGAAGACCAAGTTAGTTTAAAAGACAGATGTTTTAACTCAAAAAGTAACTTATGGCTGAGAAAAGTGCAGGTAGATCAGTTCAGGTGCTTGAGAATAAATGGGCTGAATCCCCCACTATTATTGGATTAGTTTTTCAGATCTCTCTTTACAGTGAGTGAAGAAAATTTAGCACATCAGAGAACATTCAGCAAAAATCCCTTAGGTGGCTACGGAGGGGGATAAATGCTCCTACCAACCCTCTGTTTTAACCTAGTGCTTTACTATGAGCACTTTGCCTACAAATTGTCTAAACTTACCAACTGGGTGTCTAAGTTACAGAATTCACTAACTTCCTTTAAAAAGTAAAACAGTTCTCCAAAGCAGTGCAAGAATCAGACCAGAAAAGAGGTGAGGACAACAGGTCTGGAAATCAAGTATGCAAATTCTTGCCCCGGGGAAGGAATGACCTTGCTGGGTCCCAGCCAGCTGGAGACAAACTTCAGAGGGGAAAAAAAAAAAAAAAAAAAGAAAAAGACCCGAGGGGTCAAATTGAAAAATTGACAACACATTGAAAAACGCTCAGCAGAATGTCCTTGCAGAAAGGAGGGCAGCTCTACACTGAGCCTGGCTTGCAGATGCAGGACAGTAATTGCTGTACTCAGGGGTTGCAAAAGTGCAGTACCTGTGTACTGGGGAGCCACAAACCAGTGACAGACACTCTGGAGCCCAGCCTACCATACCAAGATAGTCAAGGAGATGGAGTGTGTGATACAGGAGAGCCTGAGAGAGTTGGGTTGGTCCAGCCTGAACATGAGAAGCTTTAAGGTGTGTGGGGGATGTATGACTGCAGCCCTCAGCTACTAAAGGGGAGGGTGTAGGGAAGACGAAGCCAGGATCTTCTCAAAGGCACACAGACACAGCAAGAGGCAACAGGCAAGTTTCAACAGGGAAAATCCTGATTACACGTTAGGAAAAGTGTTTTCATCACGAGAGTGGTTGAACATTGGGTCCAGCGAGGCTGGAAAATCTGAATGTTTGAGATATTCAGAACTCAACAAGCTCCTGAGCAACTTGATCTGTTTGGGATAGCTTTGAACAGGAGTGGACAAGATCATCTCTTTCAACCAGAACCATCCAGTGATTCCATGCAGAAGTATCACTGCAGGCTCCTTGTTGCCTGCTTGCCTTACCAGGAAAGAAAGCCCAGGAAAGAGTGAAGGTATGAACTGCCATCTCAGCCATTTTAACAGTTCTGGCAGCTTTCTCTACCTTAAACTGCTGAACAGAAAAACGGGACCAACTCAAAGATGTAAAGATAGATTCCAAAGATGTAAAGATAAATTCCAGTATCAATGGCAATAGTTACAGCAGCTCAAGTCTTGTAACTTGATTTTTATTTCAGCTGTTAGATGAAAATGTATATTATATAAATATAGTATACATTTATACATATAGTATACATAATGTATACTATATATTAATATAGTATACATTTATATTTATATACAAATGCTACATAGAATATATGTATAGTATACATATACATTAATACATGTCTACTATAGAAATATATTTATAATAAATAATATTTAATATATAAATCTAAACCCAAATATTTTTCTCTTTACAACACTGGTGAAGCAGGTAGGAGTTCTTGGACTCCTGCCTTGTGTGAGCAGAATGGATTACCTGCAGTCAATTATGCATGTACAAACCTATGAAGGCTTTAAGGCTATAATTTGTAGAAATGTAAACCTCTGATTAGATAGGGTGCTCATGTGACAGCTGATGGGACATTGAAGGGTGTGTAGCATCACCTCATTTGTCCTGCACAGATCATAAGAGATGCTCCCATAAACCAAAAGCCAAAGAAGTCTCTCCTTTTCATCTAATCAATCCCAACCATCCAGTTTTCCTTGGAGGAATGCAGGAGTCACTTTTCCATAGACCCACAGTGTGACAATCATCCCTATGCTCCCAGCTCTGCTGAAAGGACCATGTTAATCTTTTACACAATTTAATCAGTGGAGAAACGTGGGCAGGGGGTCCCAGTGGCATTGTCACAGCCCAGTGATCATGAAACACTGGAGGAGCAGGTTTTATGCCCTCTCCAACCTGCTAAGGGGCAGATCCCCTTTAGTATCTCATGTTTTGAGTCAATCCTTCAGCCATCCTCATCTGCAAGGTGGAGGAACAGCCCAGCAACACTTCACACCCTTCCACACGTATTTTGACCGAAAGCAGGAGGCGATCATTGTGCTTGGCACAGGTAACAAAATCTGGGGATTTGATAGGATTGGATTTCTTGGGGGAGTAGGCAGAGAAATACAGCTTCGTATTTATTCATATTTCAAAGTTCACTGATTTGCTTACCCTACTCAGGTGAGCACCTCTTATCACTAAGAGAAGAACTTCACTGACAAATATTACAGCTACCTATATTCTCAGTGAGGATCAGAAACCTGCACTTGCAAAAGGTCTGTCACAAAGTGGGGGACTCCTGCCTGCAAAATGGGAAAGCTAAAATGCACTGAAGCTTGAGGACAATTGTACTGTGGTAATGACCCCACACAAATAATTACAGCTAAAACTGGAAACTTGTATATGTGACAGAGAGTACAGAACCAACTGAGCTTTTTTGGGATCTAGAGTGTATGTAGAGCTGGAAGTTTCCCCATTAAGGGAGACTCAAAAAAAGCCACAGAGGGGTTCTTCAGGGCAGGACTGTACATAAATATTGTATAAATACCTTTTACCCCTTCAGTTACATTGGCATTGCCACATGATCACATCTTGTGAATTTCAAGTTGAAGGAAAAAATATTCCAGTCTGTGAGATAAGAGTGACAGCTTGTTACCTTATTTAAGTACTTCATGATATGACACAATAAGGCAAAGTGATATGGGAAGGGGTTCAAAAGATGGGTTGCAACCCTCAACCCCTGGAGAGGGATAGACTGCATTTGAATTCTACTATGTAAGAAACTTTTGGCTTCATTATTGAGCTGCAGTATTTCCTCCAAGAAGCTGCAGTACAAAGCTCACATTAATTATTGTTTCTTCACGTTGTTCTGCAGACAAGAGCCACAGAACACAGTGCATCAGCCCACAAACATGAACATGTGCTTTATTTATCCATTAGAAAAAAAAATTAGGAAGTTTCCAAGTTATTTTACAGTATCAGGTTGAATTTATGCTTCCACAACATCCTGCTCTGCAAAGCTTTTTCTTCAGCACACTGTGTGTAAGCACTGATTTGGAAGAGTTCTAAACTAATTAAAATAGTATACACAATTTAAGTGTAGATACTTCTCTCACTGCCTTTCCCAGACACTTCTGTTTTTCATTTGCTGGCCAAACCAATCAAGAAAAGTCATCACTTAAATGAAGAATCAGCTACTTTGCATTGATTTGTCATTTACATGCACACTATTTCCCTCATAGATTTATACAAAAGCCAATTTATCCCATTTAGAAGGAAAAGCCTTTTAGCTTAGATTAGCAAAACTGGCAGTTCTGGAGTTTGGAAGGGTTTGGTTTTGTTTGTATCCTTCTCTCATAAACCTATCAGTAGAGTAGATTCTGTGCAGAGTAACAAGCCTTACTGTTTCTTCAGAGGCACATGCAATCTGCCCTTGAGAGCCCAGCCTGTGTTAATGTTGTGGATAAGCTCTCTTCAGACTGTGGCACTTGCTGGAGCAGCAGCCTCCCAGTAGCTGTTTTCCTTTGGAATGACCAGAGTGTCCTTCAGCTGAGCCTGAAAGAACAATTGGCACACCTCCTGCCTTCCATAAACTCACAGCTTTGCATCAAAGGCTCCTGGGATGGCAACTATCAGATATTTTCAGGCGTGACTGCTTTAGGAAAGAGTGCTAGATATAAAATGTATGTACAAAAGGTAAACATGCATTTTGGAGCTCTAAATAAAACTTGTGAAAACACAGTCCTTATTTCCCAGTCATGAATTCATTTAACAAAGCCTTTCTGTTTTCATCAGGATTAGTCAGCTATTGAAGGTTCCCATAACAAGATGTTACTGAACTGAACATGTCCAAGGTGAATCAAGGTAGTAACTTGCGGAAAAAATGAGCAGCTGCATAGTGTCTGCAGCTGAAGCATCCAGCATCAGCTGAAAGCAGGTCTGTCTTTTCCAAAACAGCGAGCAGTTTTATGCAGGCTGGTGGTACAAGTCCAATCTTTCTCCCTTTTTGTTAGCCAGATTGCTTATAAACTCACATAGCAAAAATGTGAGCTTCAACCTGTGTTTTCCCATAAGATTGATTTCCCTGCAGGGCCTATCTCAGAGTCTGCTGCACTCTGCTGCAACTCCTCTCTTACACCCTCCCATTCCTGGTAGAAACATGCCACACCTTCCACATGAGTCAACAGAGCAGGGCAGCATCTCCTGCAGCAAGCAGGGAGGGAGCTGAGAGGGGAGCCTGGCTGAGGAACCACAGTCCATGCTTCAGCAGTGGGCAGGATGCTCAGAGCAATGCAGCCACGGCCAGAAGTACTGCTGGGAGAATGCAACGAGCTGCACTTGATCTTGAAGCCACGGGATCAGGCAAGGTCACTGCTGGTGAAATACTCACAGGGATAAATTCCAGGTCACCCAGCTAGTTAGTTAGCATACGCTGGACAGCTGGAACGCTTTACAACACTCTCAGATGACATTGTTTGGCACCTCATCAAACTAAATGCCTTTTGCCTGTGGAGAGCACGAGCACATAGTTTTACTTCAGCATCGCTCTGTTTTCCCTCGGCATGACATGTTGGTTGTGAGAAACTGCTGAATCCGAGACAAGATGTCAGGGTTCAGCTTTCCTACTCCTGTTTGATGGAAAATTGATGCTGAAGTTTAATTTCCACAATATGAAAATTATCAATATATTTTGACATACAAGACATGTAAAGAAAAATACAACTGAACTTGTCCCAACTCTAACCAGGTGACGTGATGCTACCCCGGGAAGTTCAGTGTTTTTATCCCAGGAACACTCCTGCTTTCCATTTTCAGCAGAGGTGCTTACGACCTTTCTTGTTTGAAGTGCTGCGTTCTTTCCCCTACTATTTTGTGCAGGAAAAAAGGATGTTCAAGCCAATGTAACAGTGCTCTGACACTAAGAGCTCAATAAATCCAGGAACACAATTTACTGCTTCTTTTATGGTTTTTTTTTTTTTGGTTTTTTTTTTTTTAACTGGAATAAGGTCACTGTTTTGCCAGTCCCCATCCCAGAGAAATGGCCCTGTCTGTGCTTGATACGAACAGAAAGGCATCCTGCAGCATGGCAAGAGAATCCAACTCAAAGAGGTTTTATGTTTACACACACACAGAGCTATTTATTTAACTGCCGCGAGTGCACTCCATGGGGTGAGCTGGGAGTGAAACCCTCGTGTTCGACGTGATGCTCAAGTGGACAATGGCAGATGCCTGAGCAAAGCACTGGGCTTGTGCCAGGGGCTTGAACCAGAAGACAAACTCAACAAGAAGAGGAAATAAATTGGAGACAGCACAAAATTTCTTCAACTTCAGAAGTCCCAAAATTAGACAGGTAGAAAAGATAGGGGGGAATGACCCTCCTGCACAGGATACATAGGGCATGGAAGGCATATATTATTAGGGTGCTTTGATCTCACTACCAGATTTCTCTCCTGTTGGTGCTTTTTCTTCTCACATTTATTTTTATGTTCTAATAAAATCAGTTCTGTGGGCTGGAAGCCCCTAACACCTCACTTAAGCTCATAGGAGAGAGTGTGTGGCTCCCCCATGGAGCTCGGGCCCTGCTGCAGCACCCTGCAAGCACACAGGCTGACACTGGTTACTCCTGAGTGGGCTCTCCAGCACCTCCCAGGACCAGCCCATATGCTCAGGGCTGTGAGTAAAGCAGAAATGCCTTTCACTTTACCTCAGGCAAAATTCTGAACAAATCTTTACTTGGAATTCAGTTTTAAACAGTTTCATCAAGAAAAAAACATATAAACCCCACACTGTACAGCAGGACATACACAGGAAACTCTGAGGCCATATATCCTGTACCATTCTGTGGATTTAAATGGGTACAGTTAGGCTACTGCAGAACAGACACATTTTATTTATGATTTATTATGTATCACTGAAACCAATAAAACCTGAAATAAGACCTTCACCGTCACAGATCAGAAGGCAGCTCTCCAAATTTCTTTCAGTAGCACCCAGTGAGTGCTGCAACAAAGCCTCATCAATCTCTCTGTGCCACATTGTTTTGATGGACAGAACTGTACCAGTAGCTCAGGGTTCCTTTCAAAAGGAGCCCAGAGACATCACTGCCACCCGTCAGACAAACGTTTCTTGTTGCTCTGTTCCACAGAATAGCTACAGAATAAGTTCCCTGTCATCTGACAAGCCCATCATAGGATTTCTCTATCTGGTTTTCTCCCATGATCACATGTTGCCTGTAGCTCCTGCATCCCAGTGAAAGATTTTTGCTGCAACAAAGACAATACATCATCCTAAAGCCATTCACAGGATAGTAAACACATTTATTTACTAAACACATCTTTTATCTGGTGTGGCCTTCAAGCAATTTACAAACACACCTCAAAAACTTTGTTTCAGGCCAAGTGACATCTGACTGGCAGATATTTCTTTCTCAGTTTATTATTTAGATCTCAGTGATCTAAGGAGAGTTTTAATTGTATACCACATCCTTTGCAACTCCTCTTCCAGCTTACACAAAGGAGTTGAATTTCAGTCTTCTTCCTTGTGTTGGGAATTGTTCCCTATATGCATGACTGTCACCTGGACAAAAAGTGAAAAATTGCAAGTCCACAAGATTTACTGTTTAAACTTAGAAAGTTGGTTTGACTAAAACTAGACTAGGGCAACAAAAGCCAGTTCTGTCCTCTGACAGCACTGCCCTAAGAAAAAATACATTACTTAAGGGCATCAAATAATGTTAAAGAAACTGTAGTTATTTTAAGATCTGTAGAACATTCTGATTTAGGGATCCCACAATTTAAATAAATAACAGTTGAACAGAGGAATTCATAAAGCAGTAAGGAATCCAGCTGAGCAGGGTCAGCTTGGGTCTTCTCAGCAGTAGAGGTGAAATGGACTTTATATTCACCTATATATGCTGAATTTTCTGCTGAAATCTTCTGATAGCACAAGTTTTTAAAGATGAAGGACTGATGGAATACCACGTCAAGGTAAGGCCACTGTCAGTGTCAGCCTTCATACACTGCCTCAAAGAAGTTACAAGAGATTGACACTGGTCATCTGTCTCTTCATTACTCAGCTCACCACCAAGAAGTCTTTCTACATTTAGAACATAAATGGCTCCAAAAATCAAACCAGAAAAGGAAGGTGGGAGCCAAAGGCTTGAAGTTTGGCTACAAGCCAACTTGAAGATTTATCTAAATTTATCAGATGAAATAAGTAATCAGCCACAGGACAGTCAGTGTCACTTCAGTCATCTGTGTTGAATAGCAGGTATCAGAATTATGCTAAGTATTCCACAATTATTACTTTCCAAGTGGCTTTAATTCCTGCTTGGGGGATGACCAAATTGACAAAGATGTTAAGCTATGCAATGATGTCAAAAAGCAAGAAACTCTCCATTACACATTTGAAAAGGCTTCAACTTTCTTCCTGATCCAGAAAACCCATCCAAAAGGATCCAAGAGTAGAGACACCTAAGACTCTGACAGTATTGACAGTATTCTCCATTTTCCTCCTTCTTCATCTCCCCAATCTTCTCCCCAAGTATTGCAAGAGATATCAGCAAGTATTTTTAAACAACAAGTATTTGTTAATAGTTTAATCAACATAGGTTACTTAAAATAAATGCAACACACTCAAAAATAGCTGGCAACAACGTAGCTGCAGCATGTCAGCCTCCGGAAGAGTGGCAGTGGATAAAGCCAAGGGTCTGCCCTTGCAGGAGATGCTATGCTGTCAAACAAGACTCTTCTCACCACAACCCAGCACAGCCACAATTTGCTACATATCAGTGAAAACACATGGTGGGCAGCAGAAATGACCACACTGCTCAAGTTAAGCATCCTACAAGTTTACCACTGGCTCCAAAGAAATGCCACAGCATTATCAAGGTAGAAAATGTGTGTATTCAAGTGTAAGATGCATTTATTTTCTCATGTCTACTAATTACAAAGTCAAATGCTGTGACAGTCTCTCCAGCTTGCACCATGACATTTTGCCCAAAAGGCCATCAGTCAGCTTTTGCCAATACATTAATTCACAGTTTTGCTTATACCTTGAAGAGGAGAACCCATCAAGAGCACCAGTTTTGTGGAAAACATTACTTTGATTATTTCTGTAGCCCGTACTAGTTATTCCAGAATATGCTCAGAACACTGGTAGACTAGTGACCCTCAAATATTCCTATGTTTTGCATACAATTAGTAACAAAAAATATTAGTGACTTCTACTCCATCTATATTGAAAGCTTATAAAAGGAAACTTACTATTCTTCTCTGATCTAGTTACGTACAGATAAAGTACTTGGAGAAGAAAGTTAAGACACTTGTGTCTGGTTACATATTAACTTTTCCAATAAGTCCATTCACACTTCCTTCCAGTTTCCCAGAAGCCTGAAAGGAGCTCCTTAAGGTTCATCCCCCTCTCTATAGCTCCTCACAGTTCTGCTTTATTATCACGCAGCAATGCGTCCAGAGTTAGGTAAGCAGTGTAATGAGAGGGATATTTTTTATGCTGACCAGTGTCCTTGCCCCATCCATGCTACACACTCTGCATTGTTGTGATCACTTTTTACTACACTGCATTTGACTTCAGTAGAAGACTATGAAAGATTTCACCCAGACATCTTGTAAACAGATATAGGCCTGTCCTCAGAATTGTTGTACCAATGTGAACACCTGTGTTCAAGAGCAAACAAACTTTTACAGCACCTGATCCCATGGAGGGACATCCACTGTCACTCACAAGGCCTGTGCTGAACAGAGTAACTCGTAAGCAGTCCTGTGCGTGTGCATATAAGGAAACTGTGATACAATAGAAACCAAAAATTATAGCAGGATTTTTGGGTGTATCAAAAAGTCATGACTAAGCCACAGCAATTGTGCAATAAAGCACAGCATATCTTTTATTTGTCTGCTTGAGAAGTTAATATTGGTATGACTGACAAACAGCAGCACAATTACAGCAGCCACATTAACCTCAGTGTTGTGGCCAGGTGGTGCAAATTAGCCCTCAAAGTCATCAGTCTTGAAAGCATAACTACCTTATGACAAAGAACAACCTCTCCCATTTTGGGGATGCTTTTTTAAGGCTGCTTTTTTCTCCATTTGACTTAATATAGAGGATTACAAAGCTATAGAGAACAAAACTCCAATCACAAATGGCGGAGAAAACACAGACCTTTGAAATTACAGTAATACCCCTTTCTCTGACAGAGAAATATTAGGTGTAGAAAAGGAATTAAGGTAGTAAAGACCCCATGACTTACCTTTCCTTGCTGTCTCAAAGGTTGATTTAGAGGAGTATCCCCAGTACAGGAACTTTTAAGAAGCCTTGACATGGTAGGATTAGTATTATTTTTTAAGATAAAAAACAATTAAATGAAACTGCCTGTTGTCATAGACTGGTAGAAGAGAACTTCCCTTTGATAACCTCCCTTTATAAACCTCTCCATGGGCGTGGCTAAATGAGTAGCTCCACCTCTCATCCTATTTAGAAACCCTACAAAAAAAAAAAAAAAAAAAGGAAACAACTTCTCTGAAGCAATATAATAATTTTATCAGCCACTCATATACTGTTCTGGGGTTGTTTTTTTCTTAAGTGGGTAACTAGTTGACAGCCTCACAAGTTATGGAGAAATTGTAGACAAAATTAGATTTGTCTTCCATATTTGCAGTAACCTGCAACATGGTCTACAAACATGTGGTGGGTGAGCTTGCTCAGTTGTTTGCTTTTTAAAAGCAGAACTGTAACAACCTGAGGGAAGTGTACCAGCTTTGAGTGTTTACTGGTGTTAGAGATGCATTATATTGAAAAGCAGCATATCTCTGAACTTGCAGCAATCTCCAGTTGCATCACCTCAAGAGAAGCCTCCACCACCAGTGAAGACTCTTGTTTTCATCACTTACAGAGTGAAGGTGATGCAACATCAAAGCCTTTTGCATGACTCATTAAATCTCACACGCCTTCACTGCAGAAGGACCACCAATAAAAATTAGAATCTGTTCTTTTGTCCTCCTGACATTCTATATTTTAAATTCCCTCAACTTTCTTTCCTCTCAAGGCCTAATTCAAGAGGATGAGGTGATGGATTAGGATGTTGCCACTAAGGCAATGTTGCCTGCAGAGTTATATATTGCCTCGGTGTGTAATACAAACACATCTAGGTGGCTGCACTCTGGTTTCTTAAATTTTTGTACTATTCCAACTGATAGTGTTTTGTTTTCATGGGTACAGGTGTGATGAACTATGAGCATAGGGCCTAAGTTAGGGGGTTTTAGAGCTTAAATTTGGGGTTTATTTTTCACAGAATTGTTGAGGTTATCCTGGCACTCCTGAAGGAGGCAGGGTGTGAAATTAGAGTTCTTGAGGTGTTTGGCAGGAGTTCAACTATGCTTCTATCATCTGGATTTGCTTTCAAGGGAGCGATTAGGAAATTATGTTCTTGTTAACAAGATCTGTGCAAGTAATGACTATTATACCCAACATTTCCTGTGTATAAGCTGAAGTGATTGTTCCATCTTGATACAAAGAACAGAGGTATTTTCTTGAGAATTAGTGACTTGGGCCAAATCTTTACTTTAAAGAGTCTTACAAGAAAGTTCATCCCTTTTCATGCCAGGCCATTTCTGTCTGAAAAACTAATTGGTCTTTAAAAAACATATATTCATGTGGAACTTTTGCTTCAGTATATGACACTCCCAGATGTCAGATGAAGAAAGAAAGCCACCTTTATTGCAAAAAGAAATGTTGCAATAATAATAAACTGCAAAATAATAAACTGCAGCATTCACTTCTCAGTGCTTTTGTACTACTGCAGGCAGGATAAAGCATCTTTGATTTTAAAATCTATATTTAAGGTACAGTGATATCTATGTCTCTTGCTGCGGCTGGAAGTCTGTAATGTCATGTTCTACTTATATGAGAATAAATAATTCTGCAGCATTTTCCAAGGCTAATAAAACAGTTTCACTCCTTACAGAAAGTCTGATGATTCTGAGGGAATGATAAGTTTTGAGTGAGTTCACAAATTAAAAATAACATGCAAGAGAAAAGAAAGCAGTTCAGTTGAAATACAGAGTTGTGAGAAATTGAGACCAGCTCATTTTCCTTCATACATGTGAGGTGCTCACTCCGGGCCAGCTTCCTCTCTTTGCACTTCAGCAATGACTGACTAAACAGTCAGTTCTGACATTCTTGGCTGAGTTATCACTTCTTTTGAATTATGGTCCCAGACAAAATGAGGAAATCCACAGGTGTGGGTGAAAGAAGGAGGAATATCACAGGAGATGTGATAGAAGTACCAGCATGTCATGCTCTGTGCTGTTCACACTGTACAGATGCAACTCCACATTGGAACCATGCTCTGTTTAGAAATACAGCACTGGGAAGATACCAGAGATAATGCTTTAATTTCCAAAGGACTCGCTGTTTCTGCTGGTAATACCTAGATCCCAGTACTGAAATATGAAATAGTGAATACCTATATCCCAGTACTGAAACATCAAATAGTGAAATGGAGTATATTCTCATCTGTACCAGCTAGCAAAATAAAATAGATAAATAAAATCAATAGATAAAACACTCAGTGCCTGGGATTCATTCCTAATAATCACCATGCATGGAAAAAAAAAAGTCCAAAGTCTTATTTTCTGAGTATGACTAACAGCCCTTACAAAGACGATGGCACATCTGCACTGCCTGCCAGAACAACTTTATTACTGTCCTGATGGCAAACACAGCATTATACAGCTGTAAGCGTAATCACGCTTTTTATAACCAAAGGAAACTGCTGAAACTTGGTTGGCCAGATTTTAGCAGCCAAAAGCAGCAGAGATGAGCACACACCTGCAAGCAAGGGGCTGGTGGCTTGGTCTTTACTGGGGAGGCACTTCAGCACTACCTGTGCTGATAATGTCACTGCTGTTGTCAACTGCTTCCAGGCGTGCGAAGGCCAGCCTTAAAAACACATTTGCTTTCCTGAGCAGGAATAGTTACAAGACCTCTTCTAAATCTGCCTGTACCTAGAGAGGAAGCAATGTTTTAAAGTACAGCATTAATCTGTCTGCTGACATTTCACATTCAGGGGAAAACTTATGACTGAGTTTTAGTCATGATTTGTTTCATAGTCCCCTCCCTCTTCATGGTCCCCCTGGATCAAAAGCTCTTGGTTTAATAAAGCAGCATGCTCAGCCTCTGAATACAGAGGCTGCTTCTCATTCCCCTTGGTCAAGCACAGCATTTTCTGGCTCTGCTGCACAGCTGGGCTGAGGCCAACCTGTGGCACCCCTTTCCTACCGAACCCAGGGCCAGGCTGGGAAACAAGAGTTGCCAAACAGCAACCAAGGCTCTGCTGGGCAAAAGGTGGGGTTCAGGTGTTTGCTGTTGGTCCAAGACCACTCAGGGATGGGGGCTTGGAACTGGGTAACCTTCACTGGTGCTTTCCACCCCAAACCATTCTATGATCTCTTCTATGTTACTATGAAAAATGGGGGATCCTTTCAGGCAAAGGCCAGAGGAAGTTAAAAAGCAAACTGACAGAATAGAATTACTGCCAATTTTGTGGTGAAGTCAGGATGCAGCTCAGGGGAAGAGACACATCACAGATAAAGAATGTGAAAAATGTCATAAGATCATCTTGTAAGATGAGAAAGAAAGGGGCACTCCACAGGAGCAGCCTGAGAGCAGCAGTGCGTGGATGCAGGGTTCTTTCCAGGCACAAACCCAACTACCCTGGAGTGGCTCGAAGCCCAGATCTTTTGTTTTCTTAACAAAGTTTTTTGTCATCATCTGGAATTATTTAATCTGCACTTCAAAGGTCTTCCAAGAGACAGCCTACCTAGAGCTGCTGTTCAAAACTTCATCAAATGCAGTTTTCCTGTGAGATTCCCCAGACTGGTTTCAGCTGCACCTCAAAACCTCTTCTTCTACAGAAATGTATATTCCTAGAAAATTTCTGGGGGTTGATAATGAGACATAAAGGTGTTCATAACCAATTGTCAATACCTTTTACCTCTAAATTTCCTGCTTTCTTTTGATAACATTTCCCATTATTATGATTGACAACAAAATTCATGAGGGAATTAAAGGGTTAATGGGGTTGAAAGGAGCAGCACTGACTATAAAAAGTTACTGCAATTAATAATGTCTGAAAGCTTGAGCTGCAAGAAAAAGATGCAAAAGCGTGCAGAAAAGAACTAAATAAACAGCTTTAAATGTTAGTCTGTTTATGTTGCACACTTTATTTGTGTTGGTGGATTTAAATACCCCATTGTTTGGCAATCCTTTAGCTCTACAGCAGACCTGCAGACTGACCTGTTGAAGTAGAACAGAGCTGAATGAGTGGGATATCCTACCCCGAGTACTCACAACTCCAGGGAAATCCCAAAGCACACAATCCTGGGGAGCATCAAGTGCCAAGGAAACTCTTTGCCCTGTTGGTGCAGTCTGCTAGTTGGAATATAAGCAGTGATAAGTGATAAGGCAGGAGCTCTCTGCTGCCTCTGTGATTAGCTTAATTACAAACAGAAGTCCCCTGTTCTCCTTGTGTGTGGGTCTATTAATACTAACTATGTGCTCATGCCATCTGCCAAGGAGCCATTTCCAACTTTACAAAGCACAGCAGACAGTACTTGCAGGTGCTTGGGAATGTGTTTGTCTGCCCATTAAATCCACAAGGCTTAAACATTGCTGAACAATATTTGCATTTGCAGGTACTCCTGCAAGACAGTGTCTTCTGAACTTCTATCAGAGATGAAGAATTCCAGACTCTGATGGAAATCCAAAGATATCTTCATCTATTGCTTCCATTTTCCTTCCTAGTCTGTGTTTTTGTGTCTGGCTAGCAAATAGCCTTGGATTCAGAACTGTAAGGGATGCCACATTCCCAGCAGAAACAAGTCATGAGATCCAAGGTCAGTTTCAAGTGCCATATTGCAAAGAAGCTTCCAGAATGCATGTTCCTACTTAGTCTGAATACAGTAATGCCAAACAAAACACATTATTTTCCTTTGATAAAACATAACACACTTTAATTGCAGTGTCATTCAAACTCTGAAGAGATTGTTACCACTCTGAATTCAACTCAGGATTAATTGAGGCATAAAATGGTTACCAGATCAAAGCCTATTTTAATAAACCTCCTCTAAAAGGAGCAGATATTCAGCCATTTCACATTGCATGTTGTACAAACTAATGATGCAGAGAGATGAGAGACACATTTCCCCTGTGGACTTTAATGATTCTATCAAGATTTACTAGATTAAGACGACTTAGGTGCCTGAAGCTTATAGCTGATAGACCTGTATTTCTACATCTTTCTCACCTGTCAAATCTATGCAGTATTTGTATTTTCTGACAACTTGATGTATTTATTTGCTTTGGCATTGGTGATTAGACCAACCTGAAAGTTTTGCATTCATGTATATGGTAGATTATCCAGTGTTAGGACCCTTCTAATTTTATCATTTAAGGAAAAGAGTAAACTTGAATAAATGGTGTACTCAATTATTGGAAAACTGGAAATGACCTGGAAGGCCAAAATGGGACATTACAGCACACCACAACACTCAATATCTGAAATTGCTGGGCTGAAGAAATGCTACTGGCTTCTTCCCAGAAGGGGGAAATTACACGGTGAGCCATTCTCAGAAGAGACCAGGTTAAAGATTAAGCTTCTACTAAGAGAACCATTCCTGAACTTTAAATAGGACAAATTTGACATCTGGGGCTTTTAAAGGCTCAGGGGAATGAAGCTGGTTGACTGTAAAACTCTTCAGCTCAAGAGAAGAGTTTCTGGGACTGAGGCATTCAACCAAGATCACTGAGGCTCTCCCCCCAAATTTTGTCATGTTTTCATCTTTCCTACACGTCCTCCTCCTCTTCACTACCATTGGGCATCTTTTTGGACCACTGTGAAGAACCGTCCCCTCTCCAGGGCAGCAGCTGCTCATCATATTTGAGCATACTTGCCCCTCCTGAAGCCATTCTCTTGCTAGAGGGGCTCTGTTAGCAGGACTGCTTTTCTTGGGTCCTTTTAGAACACGTTTTGTTCGTGGCCATAATATAAATAGCACAGGGCAGCCCTGCTGCTGACACTGGGCACTGCTCCCAGAACAGGTCTGTGCCTTAATCCCCTCTGCCCTGCGACTGCGCGCTGCGGTTGCGCTCCAGCTCGTCAGGGACAAACACAACGTGAAACTGTTCTGACATCCAATTAAATAATAGCATGATAAATGCTGTCCCTGACACCTTTCCTAGAACATTCTTGGTTTTGGGATCCTTTCCCAGCTGTTCAGATTTTGCAGTCTCCTCTCCCTGCTCCTGAACCCTGCTGCCAGCACCCTTTCCTGTCATCTGGCTTTCCCAAAGGCAGAAGACAAGTGACTGCTTCTTCCTGAGTGTCTTTTCAAACTCTTGAAAACAACACTTTGCCTGAGGCTCTTTCCCCACCTTTGCTGCAGGCAGACTAACCACCAGTTTCTCCTGCTGCCCTGGGAGCACCCATTGCTCTGCCAGAGGTCAGTCTTCAGGTTCACTGCTCCTGGAGACACACGTGGGGGAGGCTGTCAGCAGAGAGGATCTACACCATCCCCATGGCAAAAGCCATACAGGGAATTGCCCACACCCCCTCACCTTTTCATCAGTGACAAATAAAGCCCCGCTGAAACTGCAAGGATTTCACATCAGCTGTTGTGGCTTTGCTCAGAGGAGCTGAGCCAAAACACTGACTTATATATCCCACACATGTACCTGTACCTGCAGTAAAATAACTAACGTACATAAAGGTGCTGAAAGGCTCAGGATCTCACTTAGACTTCACCCAACATCAGCACAGTGTGTGCCATCATGACAGAGTTGTTTTTTGGGCCCCCAGTGACTCAGAGCAATGCTGTCAACATGCTCCCACTGGGACTCTGCATCAGCTGCAGCTCCCCCTCCCATGCTTCATGCCAACATCTGCCCAGCCCAACTCGGTCTGACACAACCACTTGCAGTTTTGAACATGATATAGTATCACTCTCCAGAGATGCCCGAGGGAAAAATGCATTCCACTCACCTAATTGCATTAGTCTAATGTTTCTCCCTCTTTTGGAATTAAGCTATTACAAAAAAAAAAAAAAAAGTTTGACTGTATTAATGTTTCAATGTTGGAAGGCTTAAAGGAAAAACGATCATGATACAACTATTGTAAGGCAAATTCAAACTATATGTTTCAAAGTTTTAGTAATTTTGAAAGCCCCCAAAATTATTAAATATCCCTGTTTCAGTAGGACAGAGTTCTATTTATTCTTAGTAGCTAGTACTGTGCTCTGTTTCTTGGATTTAGTATGAGAATAATGTTGATAACACTCGGGTGTGTTGGCTATTCCTGAGTAGTGCTTACCCTAAGCCAAGGACTTTTCCATGTCTCTTACTCTGGAAGTGAGGAGACACACAAGAGTTCAGGAGGCTGCACAGCAAGGACAGCATATTTAATATTAGTGGTGTGTTGTTATTATTGCTATATTCTGTTTCAAGGCTTAAATTGTTCTTAACCATAAGGCTTAATGCTTCTTTCCAATCCACTGTGGGGGTGGGGAGCGAGTTGCTGCATGGTACTTAATTGCCTGCTGGAGTTAAACCACAACAATAAATTATTGTGGTTATCCATTTGGGAGGGTGGGTGTGGTGTGGTGGAGGAGATATAATTTGGTTTTTAACTCCTCCTAATGTTTCTCTAGCATTTGGAAGAATGTTCAAAAATAATACAGAAAAATGCCAGATAGCCAGATGACAAATAGTTGAGAATATGTGGACTTATAAGAACTGAAAGAAATCTGATTTGAGAGTTCCATCATCAGAGAGGGGCCTTACACTTAGAATATCAGTAAAACTAAAAGAGGCCGCTGCAAACAACATCATAAGGCTGAAATAACTGTCCCAGCCTGAGACTCCCAGTCAGCATCATCAATGCATGGGTTATTTCCAGTGCACTTTAGGCAGACTTCATGTCCTCCCAAGTCAGTGATGCCTGCTGCCCCTGTGGACAGAAGCTTCTCCTGCCTGAGAAGCAATACTGATGACACAAGAGACCCTTTACCTTCTCAGAGGAAGGACCATACTATAGGAGGACTTAACCTTCAAGAGTCACAGAAACACAAAATTACAGGAGGGGCAAGGCTGGAAAACCACCCCAGGGGCCATCTGGTCCAACCTCCCTGCTCAAGCAGGATCATCCTAAAGCACATGGCACAGGATTGCATCCAATTGTTGAGTCAGTCTTCCAGTGAGGGAGACACCGCAACCTGTCTGGGCAATCTGTCCCACTGCACAGCCTCTGCACGTAAAGAAGTTCTTTCTCGTGTTCAGGTGGAACTTCCTGTGCATCACTTTGTGCCCACTGCCTCTTGTCCTATTGCTTGGCATTCCAAGAGGAGCCTGGCTCCATCCTCTTGGCACTCTTCCACCAGATATTTACAGACATTGATGAGGTCCCCTCTCAGTCGTCTCTTCTCAAGGCTGACCAGGCCCAACTCCCTCAGCCTTTTCTCATCAGAGGGATGCTCCAGACCCTTAATCATCTTCATAGTCCTCTGCTGGACCAACTCCAGGAGCTCCAGGTACACAAACAGGTACCTGGCAAGTGGCCAAATGCCAAAACTTTTAAATTAGCAGAAAATACCACCAAAAGACCAAATCTGACCACCAGGTGCTCTGACACAGCCTGACACCAGGACAATTGGCCAAGTTACACCATCCTCCCTCCCCTGGCACATCTCACAAAGTGAGGTCACGGAAAAATATCCATATTTTCCTGTCTCTGCAATATCTCCAAAAGGCAGAGGTGTCTCATACACACCAAGCCTGCAAGACATTGACTGCCCCACCTGCTGCTGTCCCTGACTTTTTCCTTTCTTAATAAGCTAATCTTTTCTCCTTAGGAAACTGAGGTACCTCATGGATTTTGCAGGCTAAGTTTGAGGCAGACTGAAAGAAACCATACTTACCTTCAGGAAAAGTCAAATTTATCAATTGCTAATAATTTCTGAAGCCCTTGGTTGAATCTAAATAGATTTTATAGCATCTCAGTCAACTTTCCCTGCTAGGGACAGTATGAAGTGTCACTATTGAAGCAGTACCATACATCTTGAGTGATTTTGGAAAGATGAAGAGTTTCCTGTAACTCAAACCGTCACCCACAGGATAAGGCAGTAGGTGAGCTAAGGGGTCATAGCCCTCCTCTCCTTGACTTTGGGGATGGTTTTCAGTGCAAGGGCTTCACCAACAAGAAGCCATTCAATCTCAGCAGTGGTTGCTGACAAACCCATGTGAGACAAAGACAATTTGTGCTCTTTGTATTTTCTCACTCACTGGGCAAAGCCCCACCCTGCCCATCCAGTTGTGTGAGTAAAGACATAAACAAGGATTAAAGCAGGGGTCTCTGTACCTCAGAGAAAAGAGAGAGTGAGTGTGTGTACACCGAGGATTTGGAGAGCATTCAGCTCATGGCTTGGGCATCCTGACATGACAGTGTGTACAGCTGCTCATACAGCTGGTGAATAATAAATACCTCAACATGCCCTTGAGATGATACTTCTAAATACTTAGCTCTTCACTGAAGCAGTCAGAAGCCTGACTAGATTCACCCTGCAATAGTGTTCCTGTCGAAGTCTTTACATGGTTCATTTGACTTTTAAAAGAGATTGTCTTTTGCACAGCAAGCTCAACTTACCAAAATAACCTTTGAGCTGCACAAGGCTTTGTTTGAAATACTTACTATTCTGCTATTCCACTTCTCAAATGTCATCTCAGTCTCAGTGTTTATCTTCTCTTAAAACACAGCGAAAATGTCACAGTATTTATTGTAAAAAGTTTTCACCTTCTTTACAGCTTTAGATTTCTTGCTACACCAAGTTATGAGCTATGAGTTATTAGCCTCAATTCATTTGCTACACACTTTGGGGCCACAGATAGAAAGCAACTATCCCTTTGGGAAGCAAGTACAGAAAGGACTATAACTAACTAACCACAGAAAGCACCAAAGGGTTGTTCATTTGAATTATCAGAAAATGCTGTTTAAAATGAAAAACTGGTAGTAATTGGTTGGGAGGGTCGTTTTTTGCACAGCCTCACTCGCTTGTGCCACTGCTGCACGGGAAGCTTGTAGCTTCAGGTGATGTTTATATCCACCCACAGCGCTGCATCCTTCCCCGCAGGAGCTGTCACCCTCGGTCAGTGGATGCAGCATGCTGAATCATCAGGCTTTTAAGTGCTTTCCCTGGAATGGGATTTATCCATAACAAAGCTTTCCTACCGTGCAGCACACTGAAGGAAAGCTCCGTCACCAGAAGCTGTTTTGGATGCTTGCAGCTCAGCAGGACACGCAAACTGCTTCTATATCGAAGGACTTTAAATTCATGAACGCAGCGCAGCACGGAGCCAGCCAACAACTCTCCTGCTTCCCAGCTATTCACAGCAACCAAACAAACACGGTCCTCGCTCCTGCAGCCCGCTAAATACTAATTAGTCTCTAAGTGATGCAACCCAGCATAATACTCCCGGGATTTCTCCGGCTTCACTGCCACAGGACAGCGGACTCGGTTCGAGTCAGGAGGTTGTTTTAGCACCGTCACAGAGCTGAAATTTCACTTCCTTTTTTTTTATAAGAGCAGGGTAAGCGCTCCTCTGCTTTCCCAAAGTACTTTCGGCCGCACAGGCAGTGGGTGAATCAGAGCGCCGGCCACCACCGCCCTCCGCCCCGAGCTGCCCGCGGGCGAAGGGATCGCTCCCGTCCCGTTCCCTGCCCGGTGCCGCTCCCGGTGCCAGCGTGGCACAGCCCCGGCTCCCGCCTCACCTGCTCCGCGCCCCGCCGGCAGCAGCCGCCGCCTCTTTTCCTTTCTCCCGCCCGCCCCGCTGACAGCCCGGCTTTGTCCGCCCGCCCCGCTCCGCCCCGCCCCGCGGGAGGCGCTCCGGGCACGGCAGCGGAGCCCCGGGACACGGAGCGCCCTGAGCGCCCTTCCCTGCGGCGCCCCGACAGCATCCCGCCCCGCGCCTGGATGCGCCTACTGTTATTGCTGTTACTTTGTCGCTGCTTTTATTTATTTAATAGTTCTAGATTAAAACTTTTTCCTTTTTCCTTTCCTTTTCCCCTTTCCTTTATTCCTTTCCTTTATTCCTTTCCTTTATCCTTTATTCCTTTTCCTTTCTCCTTTCCTTTTTCCTTTCTCCTTTCCTTTTTCCTTTCTCCTTTCCTTTATTCCTTTCCTTTATTCCTTTCCTTTATTCCTTTTTTCTTTCCTTTCTCCTTTCTCCTTTTCCTTTCCTTTTTCATTTTTTCCTTTCCTTTATTCTTTCCCTTTTTCCTTTCCTTTATTCCTTTCTCCTTTTTCCATTCCTTTATTCCTTTATTCCTTTGTCCTGCCTTCCCTTCCCTTCCCTGGCGGTTCCCGGGGATCGCAGCCAGGCACGGCGCAGCCCCCGCGGTTTCCCCCCGGCCGCGGCTCCCGGAGCTCCGGTCGGACGGCGCCGGTGCTGGGAAGCAGCTCCAGCATCGCCTCCCGGCCGGCTGAACGCCTTCGGCTCGGCTCTGCGGCCGGCAGGACCCGCCGGAGGGGCAGGGCACAAGGGCCTGCTCTGCAGAGGGAGATGCTGATTTCCACAGGCTCTCCTAAATCACTGCCTGCGGCAAACCCGTCCCACCTGCTCTCGGACACGGAGCTGGCCAGGGAAGCTGCCAGGCCTATCTTTAGCTCTTTGCTCCGCAGATGGACTGTTAGTCATGCCCTGCCCACAGGGAGTCTAGTGGTTTGTGCTGTTAAGCTCTGTGTCGTGTAGCCATCAATGCTGAGGGGAGGTGATCTCTGTGTAGGATGGTTTTTCCTATTTTTATAAGGGTAGCTATCAATTAAGGCTTGGAAAAAAAGAGAAATAGTGCAGAGTCTTCCTGCCCTTGCAGTGACACCTGGTATTTCCCCCAGCAGTTACGTCAGGGCACATCATTTACATGAAGGCAAAATTTAAAATGAGGGGGAAAGTCCCTCCCAACCCAAGCTGTTCTATGATTATCCATGTCAGAGGAAACTGTGCCGTTCCCTTCTGAACAGCTCTGGGTGAAGGAACAGGACTGGGATTCACCTTCTTCTCCAATGGGAGTTCTCCTGCTACAGAGTTTAAAGGAGCCCACGTCCCTAGGGATACATAGACCCCTTACAGAACTGGTACAGCAGCTCTGACGGAAAGAGCAGCCTGGAAATGCCATGAGGGATACCCATGGAGCCTCCAACCCTTCCCATTGCAGGAAGAAGAGACCACCCCCTTCTTTGGGAGTGGTTTAGGGCTGAACTTGAGGTGCAGATGTGTTCAGCACCACTGAGTGGGCTCAGACCCTGTGCTCTGAAGGGTGCAGAGCAGGGCTCATGGCAGCTAAATCTTTCAGGGCAGAAGAGCAGTAACAGGGCCATGCTGCTGATGAGATGATGCTAAAACTATGAAGCTGGGCCTGGAGGCCAAGTACACTCAGGAGGTCATAGATGTCCCTTGGGGAGCAGAGGGGAATCCCAAATATAAGTGTTCTCAGGTAGTGCAGAGTGGTTAGCCCCTTAAAAACCCACCATTCAAAACCAAAGGAATTTTCTGCCTTTTTTTGTATCATGTAAAACCACCTGGATTTTGTCCTAATCCTGTTGCTTTGTGTCATAGTGATAAAAACCTCTTTCAGTGCCTGCAGAACAATTAGAGGATTTTAGTGCATCTGCAGACTTCATTTAACTGAGTTTGAAGATCAAAAGATATGCTATTTTTGTATGGTCTTCTCTGGGACTCCACACAGCAATGTTTGAGGCCCCGGTGGATGATTTTGCAATCAGCATGTGCCTCAGTATTTCAGGAGTTGTAATCCTCATTGTGCAGAAGGGAAATGCAGAGCTGAGAGACAGAGCCAAGCTAAAAACCACCTCAGCTATGAGCACATCTAGTCTAAATGCCCACGAGGAGATCTGCTGACTCAGGGGACCTGTGGCACGGAGATTTATCTGGTCCCTCTCTCCTGCTTGAGGCTCCAGAGCAGAGCTGAGGGGTGTTGTGACAGTGTTCACAGGGGTCTGAGGATGAAGGAAGAGATGTAGATCTGACT
Organism: Melospiza melodia melodia; assembly: GCF_035770615.1. Classification (NCBI taxonomy): domain Eukaryota; kingdom Metazoa; phylum Chordata; class Aves; order Passeriformes; family Passerellidae; genus Melospiza; species Melospiza melodia. The sequence goes on along the minus strand of NC_086194.1, from coordinate 131,393,529 downwards.
CTATGTTTCAGAATGCTTGATTTATTATTTTGTTATATATATTACATTAAAACTATACTAAAGAATAGAAGGAAAGGTTTCATCTCAGAAGGCTAGCTAAGCTAAGAAGAGAAAAGAAAAAATGATAACAAAGGCCTCAGACTCTCTCTCCGAGCCAGCTGACTGTGATTGGCCATTAATTACAAACAAGCACATGAGACCAATCATGGATCCACCTGTTGCATTCCATAGCAGCAGATAACCATTGTTTACATTTTGTTTCTGAAGCCTCTCAGCTTCTCAGGAGGAAAAATCTTAAGGAAAGATTTTTAATGAAAAGATGTCTGCGACAGGGTGTATTTGGTCTCAGCTGTGGCCAGGTGCTTCCATGCCCATCATCACTGGACTGTGTGGGCAGCGTGGCTCACCCTGCACACCTGGGATTTTCTAAGCCTAAACAGCCTGGTCTGATGGATGTCATCTCTCACAGCCCTCAGGTATTGAAACAGCCCTGAAACAAGAAGTTTTAAAAGTAGAGAGGCTCATTATAAGGTCCATGTAAGGTCAGTGGGTTTATCAGTCCCACAACATGGAGGCTGCTGTCTGTGAGACATCCTGACATGTGTTTCCTTCCCTCAGACACTTCCCATGTTTCTGTTTTATACCAACGCCAGCATGAGCACAAGAACCACTGCTGCAAAAACAGTCACTTGCTGCTGTAGTCCCTCTGCAGGCAGTTTTGTTTCCCTTGGCAGAGAGATGTCAGGATCATGCACATTCCCAAGCATCCTGGACAAGCTAACAATATGTTTGTGGCCAGTTTGGTTTTGTGCCATGTTCCACCAATGGTGCTGGAAGTAGCAGCTGGTGCTGGGCTGACAAAATGTCTGTACCTACCAAAACAGTTTTTAAAATGAACATTTGTCTCATCTCTAAAACTGGAGGTTTGTTGGCTATCTCTTTGCAGCAAGCGAAAAAACAGAAGGTGATTCCAGGTTGACAAAGGAAAGGTCAAAGCAACACACTTGGGTCCCAGCTTTCCTTCAAACACAGCAAGAGAGGCACCTACAGGCACAGCTGTGACCTGGTCAGAGCCTCAGGGAAGTGCATCCCTCCCCAGCTGCACTCTACTTCCAGGAAGAAGCAAGGACTTTCAGATTTTGAAGAGCTCTTTGCACGTGATCTCCAGTCACTGATTGAAGAGTTGCAGCTAGGTTACAGGACATCATCTCAGCAGAATTTATTACCAAAGGCTTTTTCCTGAATTCCTTTGACCCTGCAACCTCCTTGATGTCAGCCCAGTGCAGGGTCATGGTTGAGGAGGGAATGTGGCCCTTTCACTTTCATTCTTCATAGCTGTAATTAATTCTCTGCATCAGATTCATCAGTGAGTGCTGTTAAAGGAGGAATAAAAGGGACATCAGAACTGATTTAGATGCTCTTCTGCCACCAATTGGATCTCACCCATTACACAAACCCACAGTACAAGCCAAGTGTGTGGTTGAGTCTTCTAGCAAGGACATACACTTAAATATCCATGTAAATACATCTATCTGAATATAAAACTTAGCATTGTCACTTGCAGGTGCTTCTCTGCTTCTTCATTTACTATTTCGTTATTCCTGGATAGTGCCTTTTTTAAAACTTACAGTGTCCCAAAATATGTCAGACATTTCCCATTTTAAAAAAAGGATAGATTTGAAATTAACATATCTTATACATAGCAGCAGCTTTTGTTTACAGAATATATAGAAAACAAGTTTGTGTCAGGATAAATAATAGCACTTCCTAAAAGTCACAATTAGATTGTATTGTTGTTTTGTAGAACCTGTTGAAGGAATTGGGTTTTTTCCCTCATGCAAAATTTCTACTCTAAAAAAAATAAAACCTTTCCAGACTTTTTTTTCCCTCCCTCTTCTCCCCCAGCCAACTGTCCTCCCAAACCACATTTCCCACAAAATGTTGCATTTGGCCAAACCTTACTGTTTGGCATCCAGAAACATCAGAGGAAATCCTCAGGAAACCATCATCTCTTTACTTTTGCTCATTTCCTTACTCTCTTCATTGGGATGTTTATTTACTTTTGGCCTTCCAACCCAGGTGCCCCCAGGATGGCAGGAAGCACTGAGCAGCCCACAGGGGGTGACCCTGCCCAGCACCCACGGACGTTCATCTGAAACTGAGGAATGAGATAAGTTGTCATTGTCCCCTGGTGTGCACCATCATGCTGCAAGCCTGCAGCCCTGCACACACACCTGTGTCCCTTTGAAGGGGTCTCAGCTGTACACTGTGCCTCTGCTGCCTCCTTTCCAGTAGCCACAGTGAGCAGAGCACGGGGAGGGAAGGGGAAGGAAGGAGACTTGTGTTGTGTTGACAAGGTAATCTGACAGATACGTTTCATGGTATTTTTACAGAAGGCTTTTTCTCTGCCAAAACCTTCAAAAAGCAATCCCCAAAAGCATTAGTGGGCTATTAAATAGTTTGGTTGGATACACACAGCCTATTTTACGTGGTGTGTGTGGAACAGGAGCAATATATCAGCTGTCACTCTTAATATTTTATAGAAATTGTTGGGGGTTAAGCCTGAAAAGTCTCACTGAAGGTCATCACCTTCTGTGTTCTGTTCTCAAATGCAGGCTCAAATAGAGCAACTCCCAGCTCATACAGGATATCATCATTTGCTTCTGCTGCCATCCAAATCCATTATTTCCAGTAGGGCCAAAGTAAGACTTTGGCACAGTCCTGTCCTCGCTCAGCTCGCTTGCATCAGGGAAGGGCAGCATTAAGTGGTAATTGTCTCAGCCCAGTTCCAGAATTAAAAATGAGGTTCTTAGCTGTATCTACATATTTGCCCACTCTGCCAGCATCCCTAGAGAGCAATCCTTCTTCTCTAACCTCTCTGTGGCCCTGATATCCCCTCTCACTAGAATGAATGAATGAGTTTTAAGAGTGCATTTAATTTAAGGGGTTAGGACCCCTTTATGAGGTCAGACCCAAGTGCAGCCTTTTAAAATGGTTTTCTCCAGGGGGGGAGGTTTTCAAACTCTGAAATAGTCAGATAGTGGAGATAAATGTATTCATTTAAAGGAAATTGACAACATTTGAAAAAAATAAGTAGATGCTACACTCAAGTTCTTTGCAAGTGTTTATGCCATGGTATCTGTGAAGGTCCTTTTCCAGAAAGCTGCTAAGTATGCGTCACATATCAGGCCCACATCCATTTTTCTGACTAGGATGCTTTCTTGAATGTATGCCAAACCCCTAATTTCCAAAGGAGTGCACAAATCCTTAGCCAGTCTCTTCTGATTCACCTTCGACCTTAATTGAGATTGTCTTTCTTTAGATGGAAGAAGTTTTTTATCAGTGAGAGCCTGGCTAATCAAGTTGCTGAAGTTGTGATGCTAAATCTCTCTGGGTCTGTTGAGTGTGAAAGATTTTTGCAAGGCTAGGGACTGCTTCCCTGATGCCAGGAGGATTTCTGGAATGGATTGTCATTACATAAGTTGGGAAAGAAAAAAACCCCACAAGATTAATCTAATACTTGTCATCAACAGCAGAGAAATAATAACCAGCAGTTGTAGTGCACTGGCAGGAGGTTGTTGTTCAGAAGGTGGTTATAGGGTAAAAAGAAGCCCCACTGTGCATGGGGACAGTCCCCAGCTGCTGGGACCTACCAGATGATAATCAGGGGAAAATACCTTGAGAATGTGAAAAGCAGTGAGGCTGAAGATCTTCTTTCCTTGGAAACTTCACCTACCTAGAGATGGGATCATAGTGGTGTCTGTGGGGCAGAAGCAGAGGGATGAGCAGACACTGTCTGTGGCACTCAGCAGAGGAGGCAGGTAGCACCTCACCACGTGTGCTCCCTGCACCCCTGCAGCACCGTGGGAAGAGCTGCTCCTGAGCAGCCTCAGGGGAAGCAGCAAAAGCCTGACAAATCATTCTGTGACTCTCTGGTTCTGTGGAAACGGTTGCTGATGGCAATGTGCCATGACACAAGGTCTCCTCACCCTCTACAGGTGGCCCCAAACTGTGCAGAATTCAGGAAATCTTCAGTTGTGAAGGGCCAGAATTACCGTGATTACAACTGGAAGAAATTCTGCTCCCTGAGGGAATAATTAGGCAGCTGAGTTGAAACTCAGTGTTGAGCCACACTTTCCCTTTACAGAGGTTTTCTTTTGGAACTTGGAGGGAAATTCCTCTTTGAAAACACTGAGCACATCTCACTGTAACAGATGCTGGAGGGAGCCATGGTGTTCCTTCCGTGACTGTCAGGAGTGGAAGCAATGATCTGAGGGGTAAAATGAGGAACCATCTCATCTGAAAAAAATCACTTTTTTTCTTCCTGTAAAGCTGAGGTCACTTTGGGTAATCACAGCAGCAAGATGCACTGCCATAACCAGATGCAAAACTATGCCTTAGCGGCATGGGTTAAAACAATTTAGTTTATGGCATCTGACACTGAGTTTTTCCCTAAATAAGGAAGCATGAGTAATCAGATATCTCCTGTTTTAGTATTACCATAGAAACAAGCCATGCAAGAAGTAAATGAACTGTGTGTACAAAGCTGGATCAGGTCTTATTGAATCTGCAGGAATAAAACCAGCAGTGATGGAAGAGTGCAGGGGACTGAATATCCCAGTCAGCAGAGCATTGAAAGCCCCTGACATTGTCCACGCTGCCACCATGTGTTCCTTTGTTCTCGATGAAATTAATTCTGTGCTCTATCCATGTGCACACATTTGGCTGTCTCAGAGCAGTGACTAACAGTAAGGGAACAAAAATGAACACATGTTTTCCCTGTCAGGCCGTAGATTTTCTAGGAGTGGTTCACAAATTATTTTGCTGTATAAAATATGAGATTCTATTAAATATTACTTTTGAAATGATCTATCCAAAGTAGTAACTGTTAATATATTAGAGTGGCTAATAAGGAAACTAATGACAAGTGACTAAACCTTTTCCCACAGGACTGAACAATTTGCATAAGCAATGCCTACCTCCACAAGTCACTTTCTCTCCCTCAGACAGTAAAATTTAAAGTCAAATGTCATATGACAGAAACACTCATAAAAGGAAATAAGGGACAATATGAGCAAATACCATCATTGTTGAACTTAAAAAGCTCCCTGGTTGTCACTTACATAAAAATAAATATCTGTGCCATCCTAACAGCACAAGAAAGAAGTGAACTGGAGGTTTGTACCATGACTGCTGATCAGAGTTACGGCTTCAGAGGTTCATTGAAAATCCAGGTATGCTGTTTCTGAAGAATGGAAACTTATGTGTAACTGCTGACAACACACATATTGGTGTATCTAAAGTGATTTTGATGCTCTCAGTGCATCTCAGGTAACATCTAAAGAAAGATGGATTAATACAAGATGAAAGCAGCTCAGTTTATATGGGATTTAATGGAGTTCTTTTGAAATGCTGTCATAAATGCAGAAAAGCACAGGTCTGGAGAGCTACAAAGGGCAGACTCCTGCAGTTCTGGACTTGCAGTGTCTTGCTGATGCTAAAAGAGTAGCTTCTCCTCTCAGTCATGATAAGAAAACACATCCTGTATCTTTGCTCTACACCATTGCCTCCTTTCTCTCCTGTACCACACACGTCTCTGTCAGTAGGTGCTGTGGGTAGCACAGCACTCCAGCAATAACGCATTTAAATTGTCAGGAACTGTATTTTGCAATGAGCTGAACATTTTGGCAGCTGTTTAGCAAAGGGTGTTATCCTTGGCATGGCTTTTGCTCTGCTTACAGGAGCAGGCAGTGGCTTTGCAGAGGGAAGGGCCAGCGAGCCCAAGGGCCACACATGTGCTAGGGATGGGATATCCTGGACGAGATCTGGGCTGGTGCTGTGGATTGAAGGCTTTAGCACCTGAAGTTTGTTAAATGCATTTATATTTGAAAATGCATGGTATCATCTGGTTGACTTATTTTACAAAACAAATCCATTTTGTGGCTTCTGCTGCACAGTGGGGAAAGCAGCCCTGTGAAGAAAGCCAGGTGAGTCCCTTTAAAAAAACATTCCTGGTGTGAAGCAAAATCTTCATGTCAACACATCCTTTACTGACTGGACTTGGACTTGAGGTTTCCAATTTCCATCAAAAGCAAAAGGTGAGCACAGCTTTTCAAGTGAAACAAGGAGTTCACTATGCTCCACATCTGTAGAGCTCCAACAAGATCTCAGTTCCCAGAACTTAATTCTCAAAGTCTTGCTTAAGCTTACTTAAAAATAATAAGTTGTCCAAAGTTCTAGAATCAAAAGAGACACCTAAATAACCCCAGAAGTTTGTTAGTATTTGGCATGAATAATATATTGTTATTTATTCTCAAACAGCCTCCAATTTTTCATGATGATGATGATGATGATGATGATGATGATGATGATGATGATGATGATGATAAGGAAAGTCAGATCAGTCTTGTCACTTAAAACCATCATTCTGGTTTTAATGATTTATTTGAAAACAAAGAAATGTAACTCTCCATGGTATTATTTGGTAAGCTTGAAATTTGAAAACAAGAAAATTGCAAACACTGTAATAGACACAAAATATGCATTGTAGACTCAAATAAGGTGGGAATAAATAAATAAAAAAAGATCATAGCAAACATTTTTAAATTATTGGGATGTGTTGATTTTGATTTGTAATAAAGGACATTTTCTGTATTGAAGAGGATAGTTGTCTGGGAGCAAAGCCAGGAGTAGCAGTGGTGGGAGGAAGAGAGAAGAGAACTACATGGATATTTTTGTTACAAATTGTCTAAAAAATGGGTACTTTTAATGGTTTAGTAAACAAATAGTACTCAAAATCCATTGCATTACAGATGCCCTGATACTAATGAGATTCCATGGAAAGATACACAATACCAATAGTTATTGCTTTTCACTACTCCATGTGCTTTGAGGGAAGTAAACATAATAAGAATTGCAACTAAAACCCTCAGAAGTTCTCTTCCCCATCCAACATTATTATGTTTTAAAAATTAGCTGTCCACACAAGTAAGCTTCCCTCAGCTTGGCCATGACAGAGTAGCTTTGGAAGGAGATAAGCTTTGCCACGGCCTGAGCTGCTGGGCTGGAGCTGGAGCTGGAGCAGGCTGTCTGTCCTTGGCACACACACAGCCCTGCTCCCCCTGCCCTGCAGCGCTGCCAGTGTCTCAGAGAGACAGCAGCCCAGGGGAGGAGTGGGGGACAGGCACATGTCCATCCCTGCTGCTCCATGCAGGGATAAGGAGCTGCCACTGGCACAGCAGCAGGACCCTGGAAACAAAGGTGGGCTGGCCTCACTTGGGTGGCCCCGTGTCCCAAGGACTGTCACTTGTCACAAGCCTTGCCAGCACCCTGTGACCCAGCAGGGACCAAGGGGAGCAATCTGAGCTTGCATCACATCACACCACACTCTGCAATGCTGAGCTCTGGGTTTCCCTCCTCTCCACCCATCCCACAAAAGCTCAGGAGAACTGAGAACCAGCCGCAGGGAAGTTGGCACCTGAGCCAATGTGAGGTGATGAGGACCAAGAAGGGAACACTGTGTGCAATTTCAGGGCTTTGTAGCCTGCTCTCCATGGGCAGCACCTCTGGCACAGTAACCTGAGGACAGATTGCTGCTCTCAGATATGCGAAACACATCTCAGAGAGTGTCTGCCCTCAGTGATGAGTTACAAAGAAGCTCTGGGTAACATTTGAGGGCATTTCACCCAATCAAGTATTTCTGCCCGACTTTCTCCAGTGTAGCTTCAATGAGCTTCTCTCTGTGGTGCCTGACCTTGCCATTCCCTGTACAGAACAAACATTTCTGTGCAGTGATGGGTCTCTAGGCTGACTCAAATCAGTCGCACAATCAGTTCTACCAGAACACTCCAAGATCTTTTCAGTAGCTGGAGCTATTCCATGGTAAATTTCAGTTTTTGGCATGGAAAAACTTCAGCTGGACAGATATGCTGAAAAGTTGTTCAAAACAAAACAAAAAATCTGTATTTTTCCTAGTTCTTACATTTGAATTGAAAAAAAATCTCCACCAAGACAGAACCAGAAATAATTCAAGTAGAAGCTTGAAAATGTTACCTGTGTTTGAGGAGCTGAAGGCAAAAATTGAGCCTGAAACCCTAGCTGAGCCACACCATGGCCTAAACTGACATGTCAGACTGGAATGTATAATATTTCCATAATTTCCATAAGACTTGTATTTTCTGAAACTGGTGCAATGTCTAGGGGAAAGTGTCTCTGCCCATGGCAGGGGTGGTTGGAACTAGATGGCCTTTAAGGTCCCTTCCAGCCCAAAGCATTCTTTGATTGTATTGTGCATTGTGCACAACATTCTTATGCTACTTATCGTTATGCCATAGCATATATAAATTCATAGTGCATCTGGATCTAGTTTCGCTCTCCCACTCTCTGTTATAAATATATGATGAGAGAAGAAAAGCTACACAAAGAAGAAACCAGCCAGACCAAAAATGTGGCACCGCTTCTGTTCGAGGAGTGACAAATGGACTCTCTACAGCCAGGAGAAAGAGCAAGTGAGGGAATATGATAAGGACTTCTATTAAGTCCTGAGAAGACCTGAAAAAAATTGTGAGTAATTGTTTGGTTTCCCTGAAAAAATAATTTGGGAGTAATTGTTTGGTTTTTCCCAGAATAAAGGAATCTGGGGTAAAACACACAGATTTAGGTGGCAGACTGGGAAGAGTTGCAAGAACAAATGTGTTCTTTGCACAACAGGTATCTAGGCTGTGGAGCTCAATGCCATGGGATGTTTTGGATCTAAAAGGGTTAAAAATGATTGAATGCATTAATGAAAGAAAAATCCACAGGGGCAGTGGAACACCAAGATGCCATCTCTGCAGCTGCAGTCAAAAAAGGCTGGTAACTATATTAAGAGAATGTTTCTATATTACTGCCTATTTTTATGTTCTAGCCAAAGTAGGTAATATTTGTTGCTGCCAGAGACAGGACCCTGAACTAGCTAGACCTTGAATCTGATCCAGTGTATCTGTTCTTGTGATCTTACATTAATTTTTAGCAAGAGAATAAAGATGGCGTATTTTAGTACTCAGGACTTTTAAACTTTGAATCCTCTACGTTCAGTTCCCAGATGTAAGAAGATCTTAAATCTTAAGGATATCACATTAATACAGTGTTTTTTCAGAGACTTGGGGTTCATGAATAACAGGGCTATTATGCTTAGATCAGAACTTCTGTATGCCAAAGGACTCCAAAATTGAGCATTGACAATAAACATATTCACAGCTGTTTTCTGATAATTTTGTAGTACACAATGGATTACATTATTGTTTTGGTGTAATTTCTGATTTTCAGATAAGTCTATGGTAACATTATAAAAAAGAAGTGCTTTCTCCACACATATTTTCCTTCAAAAATAACAAGAATCAACTGAAGATTCCTGGCAGTTTGCTACAAATTGTTCAGGATCTACCTCTGCTACGTGTCACATTTCTGGTTTTATATTATCAAGTTAACTTCAAAGGACTCTGATTAAAAAACTTCTAATAAAAGATTAATAATGTAGTTTGTTCTACTGCAGTTGTGAATCCAAGGCAGAATTACTTGGATCATAATGTTGTTAATTTGAGCCACAATATGTATATAGTTTTATTTTCCCCCTCCTCTTTCATTTGAAGCTCTGATTAAAAAGTCATATTCACAGGGGTCAGAAAAGGGAGAGAGATAAAAACAAAGGAAAAATTATTGCTCAATATTATCACGCTGTATAGGATCCAGACTTAAGCATTTCCTTGATTCTCTCCCCTGGCCAGGATGAGATATGGTCTGCAGTTCATGGCTCGCTCCTCATAACCAGTGAGGCAGAAGTGCAATGCAATGAAAATTGATCAATAGAACACATTCAATAAGTGAAATATGAGCAAAGAAATCACTTCTGAAGAAAAGGAAAATAAAGAGCATGTACCAGCCAGCACAAACGGACAGAGACATGGACAGACACACAGACTGACACAATTCTTTGCTCCAGAAAATCGGGTGGGGTAAGCAGTGGATCCATTCAGAAAGTGCAGAGTTCATTGCTTCATCTACCTCAAAATCTCACTACAGAGATTGACTATAGAAACAGAAAAATAAAATTTCCTGCTTTATGGTTGTGTTCTTTCACTAATTATTAGAAGATGACATTTTGGAAAAATGAAGAGTAGCGTCACTGCTGAAGAAGACCTCGTAGCAAAATGAGTCTTCAGTTCTTTCTCCTGTTTTTTACTTGTAACATATGGATAGTGGAACACTAGGATTCTGTGAGAATTAATTTAATACAGGGAATGCTTTGGTTTTCTTGGGTCTGTAACAGCATAAAAACATGTTGGGGAAGTAAATGCGTTCCTTCTTATCTGAAACGTGGATCTCCTACGTGGTCACTTGTATGCTCTCAGCAAAGTAATAACAAATGATTTCCCCATCTGTGCAGGCTCACTGGTCTAACATGGAAGAAAAATAACTTCTGTTGTTTAGATGAGCAATGAGGGAACATGGATCAAATCACGGTAAGCAAACACACCAGACTAAAGCCACACAGCATTCAAGAGCATGCCTAGGCTGAAATGTGTTCATATAAAACATTTATGGACTGCTTGAAGAAGGGAAACCATAAAGAATTGAGCCTAGTTGTTGAGAAATCATGGAGAGAAAAGGGGTCAAATGTTTACCATAAATTTTTCATTATGAGTATCACGAGGCATTCCTATGCAATATTTTATAAGGAAAATATTTGTTCCCTTTGAGACTGCTAAGCCATCTCCAGGGATTTTCATTTTCCATGCTATGCCCTATTTCAGCACCTACATATGCTTGCAGGTTTTTGCTGTGATTTGGTATCTGTGACTCTTTCCCTGACAGTCTTCTAATTGAAAGCAGCGTGACAAGCCGTGGGAAGCCGTGTCCCTACAGGGACTCTCCTGCTGCTGCTGCTCCAGACAGCCTTGCCTGCACAGCCAATTCTGGGCTGTCCCTGAGCCACAGCGTGCCCTGGCAGCAGCTGTGAATCAGAAGCAGCCAGCAGAGTCCCTGCCACAGGCTTGGCAGCACAGTCACACTCCTGCACTGCTGTGGCTGCTTCTCCACGGCACTGCCCGTGCCCACGGCATTCCCGTGCCCATGGCACTGCCCGTGCCCGTGGCACTGCCTGTGCCCGTGGCATTCCCCGTGCCCATGGCACTGCCCGTGCCCATGGCATTCCCAGTGCCCGTGGCATTCCCGTGCCCATGGCACTGCCCGTGCCCATGGCATTCCCCGTGCCCATGGCATTCCCCATGCCCATGGCATTCTCTGTGCCCGTGGCATTCCCTGTGCCCATGGCATTCCCCATGCCCATGGCATTCCCTGTGCCCATGGCATTCTCTGTGCCCATGGCATTCCCCGTGCCCATGGCATTCCCCGTGCTCATGGCATTCCCTGTCCCCATGGCACTCTCCATGCCCATGGCATTCTCCATGCCCATGGCATTCCCCATGCCCATGGCATTCCCCGTGCCCGTGGCATTCTCCGTGCCCGTGGCATTCCCTGTGCCCATGGCATTCCCCCGCCCCCATGGCATTCCCTGTGCCCATGGCATTCTCCGTGCCCGTGGCATTCTCCGTGCCCATGGCATTCCCTGTGTCCATGGCATTCCCCGCCCCCATGGCATTCCCTGTGCCCATGGCAGTGCCCGTGCCCATGGCATTCCCCATGCCCATGGCATTCCCTGTGCCCATGGCACTGCCCGTGCCCATGGCATTCCCTGTCCCCATGGCATTCCCCGTGCCCATGGCATTCCCTGTCCCCATGGCATTCTCCGTGCCCATGGCATTCTCCGTGCCCGTGGCATTCCCTGTGCCCATGGCATTCCCCGCCCCCATGGCATTCCCTGTGCCCATGGCACTGCCCGTGCCCATGGCACTGCCCGTGCCCATGGCATTCCCTGTCCCCATGGCATTCTCCGTGCCCATGGCATTCCCTGTGCCCATGGCCCCACCAGCCTTGGCACTGGAGCTGCTGAGCCTCAGTGGCACTGGCCAGGGGCCACATGGCAATGGGGAAAGCAAAGTGATTCCACCTCCACCTCTTCTTGAGGCTTGCAGGAATACATTTGCTCATTTTGTTGGATTTTTTTTTTGTACCAAAAAGCAGAAGATTTCTTGTTTCCCGATCCCAAAATTGATGCCAAAAGAGCAGAAAAACAGCTCACTGCAAAACCTGTGAACAGACAGTGCAGGATGGGAAGCCTCCAGACAATGAGGAGGCGGGTACAGCTCCTGAAGGAAGCTGCTCCCTCTCTGTGTCAGGGTGAATTTGGTCCATAGTGCTCACCCTTGGGCTGACCCTTCCCTTTGTTTTCATGTTCCTGTACAACAAAAATCATCTAGAAACCAAAGGATTAAAAGATAGCCTCATTCTCTTCATTTTTAAATTGTGTTTTTCCCCCTCCCTCCAAGGAACAGGAGAGCCTGTCAACAAGACCCAGCAGGCTGGCTTGTCCATAGCTGTGCCTACAGACTGGGATGGTCCCAGATGTTACCTTGCAAACACTCTGGGGGTACAAGGCCAAACATCTCCTGATTTATGTGTTTGGGCAGAGAGATGTCAGTTCCTCTTGATATACAATTTGGTGGGAGAGAGGAAAGAGCTAAAAATACTGCAGTGGGAGAAATCCACTGAAAAACAGGCATAAAATAGTACATATTTTAAATCCCAGGATGCTGCAGGAGCGCCCAAAGGCATGTTTTTTAAACCAAATCATTTTAAACCACAGCAATTTGTGCTAATGCAACACCTGAGTGTACACAGCTAATGAAATCTGTGTGACACTTCTGCCAGCTCCCTGCCTTTGAGGTGACAGATGCTTGTTGCTTTCTGTTCCACATGCCCATAGGTCTTGAGCTAACATTTCTGGAAGGCAGGGGCAGATTCTCCCCTGCCTTCAGTCAAGCAGGTCCAGAGAGACCCTGGGGCTGATGTCACCTCATGGCATCTGGCCTTTGCAAACACGTGGGTATCTGTCAGGATGTGACTGCTTTTTGCTGAAAGAGCAGTGGCTGAAAGCATGCCAGTGTATTAATAACTGCATTATTTACAGATTGCAGGCTGGGCCAAGGTAAATGCTCAGCAGCCGAGTCACCTCGGCCTGAACTTTTCTCTGTTGCTTTGAAATTCCACTTTGTGTTCTCACGGCATCTACTACTGCTGCTGTGTTTGTTCAGTTTGCTGTGTGCTCCAGATTAACCTACAGCTCTGAGTTTTCACAGTCAACACAGCCTCTGCTGTGTTGGGAGATCCCATGCTGAATGGGAGATCCCATGCCCAGCATTACTCATTCTCAGAAGAATGACTCTGTGGAGGAGCTCTCCAAGGCCACAGGAAGAGATGCCAGGTCTATTTCCGATTTGCTTTTGTTCTGAGCACTTCCACTGACCCTCTTTCACTTGCAGAACCATTGTTGTCTGGGAATTCTGCATGAAATATAAATAAAAGTAGCAGTACCATCCCTAGTTTCTGAAGGAAAGATGCTCTAGGTTATATCTTAGCATGTGACTGTATTTAGAGTACTGTGAACTTCTCTCCTTTGCTGCCAATGGGCTGTGGAGGGCAGCTGGACACAGTCTGGCCTTCTCATCAAAGTCTCCCAAATTCACATTTAAATTGTGAATTAAAAACTGTGACTTAAGCCCAAATTTCATTCAGTCTTAGTTCAACCTGTGTACCTTGCATGTGTGCTTGTGGGGATCTTTTACATTACCCACCATTTCTGATCTCTTGGTGAGAATCTTCTTTAAATATCCCTGCTAGACATGTGTGGCTGTATTTATGTTGCAGAGTGCAGAATCACTTCTAAAAGTGTGGAAACAGAGGTCACAGGAATGACGTGCAAAAATCATGTAGGCTTTGAGTTTGTTTTTAAAACCTAGTTTAAGCATTATGGCATGAAGTGTAGGACGGTTGAGAAAAGGACAAGGAACAAGATTAAAAGAGGGAGGGAGCAAAAAGAAGATGTCAGAGACCCTTTAGATACGACATTGCATTAATTATATTTGTATTAGGTTGTACAAAGACAAAATGAAGCAAAATGCCATGGGCAGTTGATACCCATGGAGATTTGGCGACATACCCAGAGCCACCCAGGAAACCTGGAGCAAACAGGAATAACTCTTGCCTGTCCAAATGGTTTTAACTTTTGCTTGATACCTCTCCTCAGTCCTCTGGGGATGTGCCTGTAAGTCAGTACTGCCAGGACTGTAGAGTCCATTAATATGGCTGAGATTTTGAAAATTATAAATATCATAGAGGATCTTGGGTAAGTTAGCAGTGGAGGGGAAAGTAAGCAAAGACAACGAGCTGTGCTAGTATTTGTGATAGCTCTTTGGGCCTTGATGAGCTTGCAGACTCTTGTCAAGGCAGAGGTAAATACCTGTGCAGTCCCTGTGTCCTGGGCCATCCCTCCTGGCCAGCGAGGTCCCTGGTACCCAGCGAGCAGCAGCAGAACCAGCACTGCATCTTGGGGCAAGCTGGAAAAAACTCATCCTATGCAACTTGCTAGCAAAACTCATTCAGCAGTGCTAAGGTTTTCCCCAGGATGTTTTCTCCGTGCTTTTCTTGAATGCTTTGCTTTCTCACGTACACATTTCTTCTGCCTTTCTTCTGGTGCATGACTGGGGAGGAAAAGAAAAGTTTTGGCTTTAAAGTTTTAAAGATTTTTCTCTCCTTGTTTATTTCCACCCGCTATGTCTGTGTGTCAACAAGCAGAAGGAGTTCTCCTTTGTACCATATGACCCAGATAGATTTTTCCTTACTGTTTGTATTCTAATGTAGCCCCTGGGGAAAAAAAAAAGCATTCCAAAACCAGTCCACTCTTTTTTTTTTTTAAACTTTAAAATACAGAAAAAGAAAATAACATTAACAAGGTATTTCAGAACAAGATATACATTTGTCTGACAGCTTCATGTACCAAAGATTCCATCCTTTTTAAGAAAAACTTTACACCTCCTACGAGCCCAGAATATTACCAAAGCTAGTCTCACAGAGTGAAGCCATCCTCCTCTCACATCCCTGTCCCCAGGCAGCTTTGTGCTGATTATCATATGCACCTGTGCACAGCGCACCATGCAACAACAAGTACCAAGGATTAGCTCAGATGTAAAAAAGTTCCTGGAGACTGATCTAGATCAGTCAATACCAGTATTTATACCTGTCTATATCTATAATAGATACCTATATCTCCATTCATTTCAAGACAGTCAACCCTCCCCAGAGGCAGCCTCTGGCAGGAGAAGTGTTTTTAGTAGGTAACTAAACTTGCAATGCTAACAACAAGGAGAACAAAGAACACCCAGAAGAGGGAACCCAATTCTTAGTTTATGAACTATTTGTGTTTCTTGCATCACTTGAGTGTAAAGCTGTCAGCACTCAGGGAACATGATGTCAAAAATAAAAGAGGGAAGAAACTTCACAGTCTTGCCAAACCCACTTCTCACAAAAGGCAGGCTAAGAAGGCCAGAAGGAGCTCTCTTAATAAAATCCCATTATTCCTGGACTTTATTCTCCCGATCTGCTTATTTTTTCACCAGGAATAGATGTAGAAAGTTAATGCCTGCCTGGCAATAAGGAAAAGCTCTGCTTTGCTTCCCCCTCCTCCTCGTTGGCAGCCCCATTTACACACAGCTCAGACTAAT
Organism: Melospiza melodia melodia; assembly: GCF_035770615.1. NCBI lineage: Eukaryota > Metazoa > Chordata > Aves > Passeriformes > Passerellidae > Melospiza > Melospiza melodia. The sequence goes on along the minus strand of NC_086194.1, from coordinate 131,377,873 downwards.
GTGGGTTTTTTTTTTTTCTTTGCTAATTTTCCTCCCTAGGGTGGGTAATGATTTCTCAGAGCTAATACATCCTGACAGATGCAGTCATACCAGGGCTTGCACTCTGCATCTTGGTTGGCCACTGGGGCCGTGGTTTGGAAAGCTGATCTCTTAATCATTTTATCTGATGGATGTCGCCTACTATAAACTGGCAGTTGTTTGAGGTGCTGATATCGACCTCTTCTGCTCTCTCTGGTGCAGGAGACAGACTTTGTGTGTCAGCCAGAGACCTGGATGTTTGTGTCAGAGTAGCTGCATGACAATTTTCTTATGGATGTAAAACCGAATTTGAATTTTGTTGGCGTGTTGGAATTGATGGATACCAAAGCTTTGTATTATTGCGTGTCCTATCTTCTGTAGGACTTTGAACTTGATGAACCACAGATTATAAGTAAGTGTTTACCATTTAATATGCTCAGATGAAATAGTTCCATAGACATGGAGCTATGATAGATCAGAACAGCTACCAAGCAGTTAAAATGTGAACATTTTCCCAGAATCCAAGTGTTCCCTTCAAGTGCAATTATTCATTATAGTCAAAAACTATGTTAGCCTTCACATTTATGAACTAATGTTTTTAAAAACAGTTGCAAGTCATCAGCTTTAAAAAGAACCTGTGAGCTCCTGCCCTATTAAATACAATGTTTAGTTTGCAAATTTGCTGTTCAAAGCCAAGTGCATTTGGTAAGCAAAAGACAGAAAGCAGAAGAAGAGGAATGACTGGAGTGTAAAGGCACAATCAGAAACCAGTGGATACTGAAACTCTGGCAGTATTCTACAGGAACTGTACCTTGCTGCTTTCATGAACCCACTGCTGCTACATTAAAAAGATCCACTGAGAGGGAGGATCTAAAAAGACCTGTGGATATGGCAGTAGTTTTATGATGCATTAGCCTGAATGGCTCCATGGTGTGCTATTTTACCTGGCATTGATGGACTTTTGTACAAAAATTAGAGCATTATTTGGAGTAGACAGGAAAGGGTGAGAGTTTAGATGTCATTCCAAGGTTAATGATGTAGCAGGAGCTTACAGCCTAACCTGGACTGTTTGCTTCACTGTACATTCTCTTTCAGAGGTGTGAAAAGAGTAGAAACAGCATCTGAGAAGAGGAACCAGAAATACATAATTTATATTACTGGAGCAGATTAGTACCAGGAAGTATTTTTCCCTTTCAAAAAGGCCCCAAGAGACTGATCTAATTAATTACTTTTGGTTGTACGAAACTGACCTTTCTGCTTCCAAGTCACCCCAGCAGAGAGATGTCTGAGTGCAAAGGGTGAAATAAATAGAGCTGCATAAAGGGAAAAAAGCCGGAGAACACAGAGCAAGAGATTTGGGCTGAGGGCATCTCCTAGGACTTGTAATCATGGGGTGCAGGTGGTGACCAGGCTCCCTCATGAGACCTCAGGGGAATGAAGCCTTAAAATAGTTGCAACAGCAGCTGATGCAGCAGCACACTGAGTATGGTGCTCTCACATGATAAAAATCACTGTTCAAAGCATACAAGTGGCTAAAGCATTCCTGCTGTAATTCTGCAAGAAACACAGAAATTGCTGCTTTGAACAGATAAAATTGTAGCCTAGCTGAGAAAATAACAAACCCTTAAAACAGTCAAAATTAAATGTCTGCATTTTGCTTCAACAACTTCATCTGTTGCTCCTTATTTTTGGGAAAGAGGATCTACAAATGATTAGTAGGCACAGCGCACACCACCCAAGCTAAAAGTACACTGGGAATCTGTCTCAAGAGGCCACAGAGAGTACAGAGACATCAGGGTTTGAGGCTGTTTGGCTAAATTCAGTTTGATGAAGGGCTTGAAGGATTTTCTGGTCACCTTATTCACTGAGCACTCCGAGTCTGAGGGGGCAAAGGGAGAGATTCCACAATAGGTTTGGTGTATGCCTGGTATAGACACCCTAAGGCAGAGGCACTGGACACCATGGACAAAGGAAAAATCTCATAATCTGTGTGATAAAGTGTAAGGATGGACTTAATTTAGCTTTGTATTATGAAAGATCATCATGACAACACCAGGGAAGGTTGATACAAAGTAGGACACAAATGGTTTCATGGCATGGTAATAACACTTATTAATTTTGGTGTCCCTGAATACCCCATGCATTTGCATCTATTACTAGAAAATTTTAATCCTTTCCACAGCTGTTCTAAAGTATGATCTAAGTACTGCTGAAATCAATTTTTTGTGGTAGAGATGTCACCATCTTCGTCTCATTCTTTGGCTAAGCCCCAGTGAGCACAGTGTGATCTGTGGTTCCTAGAACTCTTAACCAACTAATGAATGAGAAATTTCCTTAAAAATGCCTTCTCATCCCATCAATCAAGTTTGTTGTTAATAAGCCTTTTTATTGTCTTCTGGAGGTGTGGGGATCACAGTCCTTAATTCAGTGTGTTTTACAGCAATTCCTTCTAACAAGCACCATGCAAAGGCATTGCAGGGGGCAAAGGGTGAGGAATGTCTGTGGTAAAGGATTAAGTGAAAAGTGCAGTGGGATTACACTGCTGAGGGTTTAGCTTTTGGGGTTATTCTGGTTTCTGAGTGTACAGGCAGAGCCAGGAAGCAGTGGATAATTCAGGCATGTTCCCAGCAGAGAAGAGCACAGATACTGCTGACTGAACCAGTTTCTAGGACCTGTGAATTTGGATTCAAGGGAGAATTATTTGGGTTTCTTTATGAGCTAAGCAAGGAGAAATGTGACCAGGGCAGACATATAAAAGCAATTTTGCTGAGTAAGTAAGAGGATGGCATAGCTGGCCAGGGAGCTGCTCTCTGTGATCTTGGGCTGAGCTTTGCAGAGTGTGACAGCAGCACATTACCTCCTCTGCAGAGGAGCTCTGGCAGAGGTGAAACCATTCACTTATGCATAACTTACAGTCCTAGTGGCTTACTCACCAACTGGTATGTTATTCCAAAACAGTGGATAAACTAACTCTGAGAGGCTTGGTGGATGCACAAACAAAATAAGCAGGTTTAGCAGGTGTCCTGCACCAGCTTCACCAGGGCTGGAACAGCTATTAACAGATGGGAATAAAGCTGTCAGGGTGTTACCTCACACCTGTCAACAGCCCCAGACTCCCAAAATCGCCCTCTCCAGCAGAAATGCATCCACAGAACAACAGTTAGGCATTGGCTTGGCTTGGACAGTCCCACAGAACTGGAAAACCTTCACAACAACATTGCTGTGGGTCTGGCGCCCAGCACGGGCACAGCTCCCACACCCTGCCCTCCAAGCAGCTGAAGGCAGGGGAGGGATGGGTGGAGGTGCAGAGAGAGGGAGGAGACACCTGCTCTGCCTTCTCACAGGACAGAGAGGACACACCTGCTCTGCCTTCTCACAGGAGCTCCACAGGGCAGAGCTGGTGGGTGTATTATATAATACTGTATTCTGATTCTTGTATTTTGCAATTTGTGTTTCAGCCTAATTCCTCTCCGGTGGGAATCATAAATAGAAACCAACAGAAAAGAACATATTTGACAGCAACTCAGTTTTGTTAATTAGAGGTTTCCCTTTAAAGCTGAAATAAATCTGAAATGCAGAAGGAACACCAGTGTCCCCCTGTCATCTCCCCAGCCATGGGTGCACATGCACCCTACCCAAGTCCAACATCTGTGAAGTTTTGGACTGATTGCAGGCATTCAAATGAAGTTTATGAAAATATTTAGTATATGGAGTAATTGTAAATCTCTCAGTTTCGAATGAGTTAATGCTACCTCCTTCACTGTATGTGAATGTGTATGTGCTGCCAGTATCTCTCCAAAAAAGAAATTTTCTCTTACAACTGGTTTTCATCTGGATAAATTTCAAATCTATAAAATAAAATATAATAGCAACAACATTATGATTGTTATTAGTAAAAAGAATTGGAATAACAACTGCAACAACAACAACAATAATAATAACAATAACAAAGCCAACACTAACAACAACAATAACCACCCTCTATTATTTTTTCATACTAAAACATGTGTGCAAAATTGAACAAATGGAGTTAGTATGTGTGTCATTCAAACAGATGTTAATGGTGACCATTCATAGCAAAGGTTTTAAAGAGGTGCTGTGGATCTTTGTAATCGTTCCTTCCGGTGTGTTTTAAAAGCTCAACTTACTTGAAAAAGCAAAAACATCTCTCCCAGTTTTCCTCCTCTGACCTCAGCACAGTGTGAAGCTGGATCTGTCCTCCTCTGCTTTTGCAGGTGCTGGCTAGCTGGGAACCTTGGCTGACACAGGTAAGAACAGGTAGGCCACAGGTTTGTGGGCTACAACCGTACCCAAAGGCACCATAAAATGTTAATTTATCACTGCATTAAAGCAGGTATTTGAAAAAAAAAAAACAAATGAACAGAGCTTGGACAAGTTCACAATCTCTGCCCCAGGATTTTACAGGCTGCCTGGAAGCTCCTCTCCTACTTCATTGTTTAGTCTTGAGCCCTCTCTGAAGCTGTAATTTCTCCAAGTTTCCAGACACCTGAATTTTTGAGGTTACACAAGAGGTAAATGTCCCATGCAGAAAACAAAGACACTCTTCAGGAAGGAAATACTGAAAGCCATGGAAGTAAAGGCCTTTACTGAACCACAGTAAGAGCAAAAGGGAATTGGGGAAAACAGTTCTTCTCCTCTCTTTTGGAGGTCACAGTCTATGACATGTGAGTCTCACTGAACTTCAGCCTTAAGTTAAGCTGTGTGTTGGAGAAGGCAGCAGACTCTGCTACAGGGTAGGGAAGCTGTGACTCAGGACCAGGTTTCCTAGAGCCAGGGTGCAGAGCATCCTCCTGGAGAGTCCATGGTGGGGCTCTCCAGGCAGATGTTTATTCTCAAACCAAAGAGAGCACATGGAGACCAGCACATCAGGCCTCCTGGCTGCTGGAAAGACCAGGATTGCTGTCCCTAGGGCATGAGGAGGTGGCTCTGACCCAGCTGTGTCCCCTGGGAAAAAATGCCAGTCACGTGGATTGACCAGGGCCTGGAGGAGGACATAACAGAGCAGAGACAGGCCTTGGAAAAGAAAAAAAAACTTTTTAGGTTAAGAGAATGAAGGAGGAGAGGAAATGCAGCAAGGGCTGCAAAAATTATGCTTTTTGGTCATAAATTGAAAATATTAGCCAACATTGGGGTTTTAGGTATGACTTTATGTTTAAGGACATTGCATTAAATATCCCTGATTTCCTAATTAACTATTTGCATATAAAAAATTCAGGGAAGAGTTTAGAATAATTCCAAAGTGATTTTATTCTTTCCTGTTTCACTCCCCACTGCCCACTAGTCCCCCAGTTTCTGCTGAAGACCTGGAGGGATGCAGAACAAATCACAGGACCAAGATTTCTCACCAAGCTGTACAGTAGCTGGAGCTGCAGCGTGGAAGGAAAGGCTGGCAGAAAATCCTGCTGCATGCCAGTGGCTTGGCTCACATTGCACCAGGATTATTGTCTTTACACACAGTGAAAAGGGCTGTTGAAAATCTGAAGCGTGATGTCATGCCAAAAATCTGTGCTTGTTTTTTTTTTTTTGTTTGTCGTGAGAAATGTGGCACAACTCTTCCATTCCTACAATGATTTTCTATGGGAAAGTCCTTATCTGCAATAAATAAACCCCAGACTTTTGATTTTACTTCACTGCATTTTAAAAATATTCTTCTAGTTTTACAACTTTGCTTCTTCATTTCTGTTTTTCTTCAAGAAAATCCAGGATACAGCTGTTAGTGGAAATGCAGTGGACGTGTTTTAGAAGACAGAAGTGCTGATAATTACTGCAAAAGAACCCCAAACATACATGTTCCTGTCTTCCTGCATGCTCTATAATTATTTATATATGAGTTTATATATGAATGAGTTTTGCATTTACTGTCTCTGGTTTTCATGTCTACATGTTTGCAGTTTGTAAGGATCAACTACTCATTTTCCTGTTTCCTATCTGTTGGATGCTACTTCCTGGATTCTTTAGAAATGGAAGGAAAAGATGAAAAATTCTCCATATTCTAGAACCCAACAGACCAGCATATTGGCCTTGATTCCATGCTTCCAAAAAAAACATCTTTGTCTTTTACATCACTGGGTAATGGATTGGACCAATATTCTTCTATAAGGACTGGGCTCGTATTAATTTATTTTTCCAAGCCTCACAATGTCACATGTAAACAAGTATAAATAATGTCAGTAGAGTGTAAAGAGTGTTACTTGCAACTAGGTTGGAAACCTTTACCCCTATTGATAGGTAAAACATGTAAAGAAGACTTTATCTTCCTATGGGTCCTTGCCTTGGTTTCCAAGACTCTCATCTTTCTGTAGTTGGAGTGTATATTGGTTCTTGTAACCATGAAAGACAGACATACATATGAAGTCTCAATCATGCAGAGATTATTTCTTCAGGGATTATGTTGTATTTCCCTGTGTAGCAGCAGATCTTCATGGATTGTAGGTTTATGTCAGGCAGAAAATACAGGAGGAAAAGCACTGGATGGAGCAAAGTATGGACTGGGACCAGCCTGAGTGGGTCCCTTTAATTTTCAGTGTGAGTTAATTTATGAACACTTCCAACTTTCTGCTGAAAACAAGTGCTTCCTGAACAGCAATTTTGCAGCTTTGCAAGGAAAAGAAATCATGCTTACCATAGAGGCTGGATTTTAAAAATATTTAAGACTGCTTTTAGGACTGCAATATATGAGTGAGACTTCAGCTTCAAAAGCCCATCTACCATACACAAAATACTTCATATTCCTGCAATTTATTTATGCTAATGTATCCAGAAATTGAATGTGGTTACAATAAGGTGGAATCCCTTTAAAAAATAAAAGGAATCTGTTCTATGGCATCGCTCTTGCTAATGATTTCCAAATTAGATTTGCATAACAGTCTTTCTTTTCAGACTGCTGGTCCAACAAATCACGCTGTGACGCTTCTGGTTAAGCTTTGTTCTGCAAGTATTCTGTAGCAGTAATTTAGTTGTCAGTTTTGGGGCTGTGGGAGTATAATTAGGTTTATGCAGCTAAAGACACGTCCACATGTCTCAGTGGGAAATTAGATGAGGGGAACTGCTGGGTTGGGCTGAACTTGTCAGAAGTTCAGAAATTCTGGAGCAAGCTTGAATAGCTCACACACTATATTGAAAATAGGTTTTCTTGCAGTTACATCTGTGGTAATGCTAAATGGTGATGAAATGCATTCATGGGCCATGAAGAATAAACATTTTCATTACTCCTGTGCCCTTTGAGGAAAGTCCTGTCTGGATCAGGGGAGCTGCACTGGTGCTGCTTCAATCAGACAAGGTTTGATGGGCAAGAACACCTTGCCAACACCCCAAAGAGCCACTGTGTGTTGGCATCTTAGAGGTGAATTGGCCTGAGGCCAGCCAATTATGCCTGCTGATACTTCATGTTAGCAGGTGAGCATCCCATCACCTCAGCTTTTGATACTTCCTTCATGTGTTTTTCCTGGAGCATCTCATCTCTGGAGGAGGACAGACACCTGCCTGTGTTTGGCAAGGTGGCACCCTGACTTGCACCCCAGCATCTGCGCGCCCTGAAGGCACAAAACCAAGGCCAGAAGGTTGGGTGGTTAAAGTGCAGTAAAATCAGAACCCTCACACCTGTGGGATCTCACAAAAGCAGAACTGGTGCCTGAGTTCTGAGGCAAGAAGAGGCAGCTCCTGGGATATGGATGGGCGGCGTGTCTGGCAGGGAATGGCCAGCCGTGCTGGCATGAGCATACAGGCAGTGCAGCTCTCACCTTTCCCTGCTGGGGGCTGCTCACCCTCTTGTACACTGAAAAGGAGAGCAGCCCCATCCATGCAAACTGCATAACCTCTCACAACATCTGACTCACCCTCGGCAATCTGGAATGTTGCTCTTTTCTCCACAGAGCAAGAGCAATCTCTCTGGGGTGTGAGTGCATGTGTGTGTCCCTGGCAGGGACTGCACAGGGCTGGGCACACAGAGCTGCTGGGGGAGCAAGGCAAACACTTCCACAGGGCAGCTCTGTTTCCAGGTCAGCATCAGACCATGAATGTCTAAATGAGCACAGCAAAGTAAGTACAGCAAACCAAACTCGAGTCCCCTTCTCTTCTGCATCCTTAAAAGAGCTTGTTTATCTCCCTAGCTCATCATTCCTAGAAACAAGTCCCTGAATTCTAGATGTAGCTACCTAGGCAACAGGCCATGACGCAGATACTCGACACAACTCAAGGCTTGCCTTTCCCAGTTTTTTTTGAATGTGTTGGCCAAGTTCTATATTCAGAGGTAAGACAATAAATATTATAGATATTAGTACAGAGAGTCTATGGCAAATAAAAGGGGAAGGATCTGACATAAAGGTTCTTGCTTTCTGAATTGGCACTGAACTTGGTGTTCCTCACCAAGTTGAACTTGGTGAACCTCACCCCAGAATTAGGCTGGCTCATGCTTTCTGGACAAGGCCACCAGTTTTTCTGTCTCATCTGTTGGGTGGCTAAAGACATGAAAATTATTTCCATCTTGGAAAAGGTTTCAGCTGCCAGGGAAAACACTCCACGGGCATTCATCACATTTTAGTAAAGGGCTGACCAGATGCAGTCCTGCTACCAGCTCAAGAGAGGTATTAGGGCACATTTCTGCCTGCTGTACCTCAGCTGTACCAAATGGCCCAGCCAGGCAGGACCGAGCCCGCTGTGTCCTTGTGGCAGGAAAACCACCTGCCACTCGCCAGTGCTGCCTGGGCAGATGAGATGTGTCACTCCCAGCAGTGCAAAATGTAGGGGGAATAATGAATAGCTTCCCAAGGAAAGCAGTAGCTGGCCACTGAGCAGCCAATGGTTTTCATTGGGTTTTAGTCGTCAGGGTTTGCTCCCGTTGGGTTAAGTGAGGCATCCCCAGCTAAACATAAAACAGTTTAAATTTTTCTGCCTCCGGGCACCATCAGCCTTGGCAATCCCAACTTGCAGTCCAACCCAGTTAATTTTTCTGTTGATTATCACTTTGCCAGACAAACAATCAATACTGGAGCTGAGCAGACTTTGTATAACCTCTACAAACCCAGTTTTTAATTTGTGAATGGGTCTGCATAGATTTCTCATGATTGTGACCTTACAAAAGTGTTCTGCATTCCTCCTTCTTCCATTTACACGTGAAGGCAAAAAATTAATTTGTGGGAGCTTAGATCCAAAAGTAGCAGCAAAAGTGTTTCTGGTGAAGTGTCCTCCACAAAGCGTGTGACTCAGAGCGAGTGACGAGAGGATTCCCTGGAAACAGCACTCCCTCAAGTACTAATTACCATCTGCACCAACTTCAGCCTTTCAGCTGAAACAAACAGGATTATTTGAGCCCCCCCATCTGCTGGGGGCTGTGGGCTGTGAGGGTCTCCGGGCAAATGAGCTGAGAGCCTGGGTGCAGCTACTGTAGGTAGCAAATGGAAAACACTCCAGACAGCACACAGTGCCACTGAAAGGACTAAAATACAACTTCCCTGCCTTGTGGAGAGGACAATAGGGTCGTTTGTCAGAGCTGAGGTCTCTTGGGGGGATTTCTAAGTTTAATTGCTCCTACATAATGAATATGATGATGAAAGTGCTTCTTACAGAGCATGTAATCTCTTGCTCTTTCACATGAAGGCAGATGTTAAAGAAGTGCAGAGACCTGTTAAGCACCTGATTCCTACTCATAGCAGCAGTGTAGGAGCAAAATGGGGGATTTAAGGCTACTGCCAGAAGCCTGAATAAGGAATAAAGCAAAATAAGCAATTCAAAACAAGCAAAAAAGCAATTCAAAAATAAGCAAAAAAGAAACAGAAAGGAGTGTAATTGGACTAGGCACCACTGAGGGGTGCAGGAGGGGAGGTTATTCTGTGGATCACTGGAGTACAAACACATTTGGTTGTTTGGTGAAACCAGGAAAGGATTTTGGGTGTCCAAAAGGAACTTTCTGACCTGAACAAGGGATCCCTCTGGGAAAAAACTTGGTCTGGGCCCCATAGCAGCTCCCATGAGAAGTGGGAGAGGAAGGCAGAGGTGAGAAATTTCTTTCCCAGGTGAGCAGCAGCCCCTGCTCCACGAGGAGGTGCTGAATAGCACCACCAAAGGTATAAGGAGAAGTTTGGTGCAGGTGAGGAGCAGCCTGTCCTGAAATCACACTGAGGTGCATGAGGTGGAGGCAGGAGGAGCAGGGATGGATGCTCTCAACCCCTGCCTGGGGTTAGGGGAGACTTGCAATGGATCTGGGGGCTGAAAGACCAAAAGCTGAGAAATGCAGGTGTGCACAGACACATCTCCACACTGGAAACCAGTCCGATTCTTTTTTTTTGGACAGGAATGTACCAAAAGGGACCAAAACTGAACTGAGCAGTAACAAGAAAATGAGCCAAAACACGAGCTTGGAGGGTGCCTCTTCTCTGAATGAGCTTGCTGGCTGCAGGCAATGCTGGGCTCTAGCAGCAATGCTGGGCTGCAGCAAGCAGGGGAGAAGTGTTAGCTGGGCAGCCTTTGGGGCTGACAATTAGCACAGCAGGCCTGACACATCTGCCACCTGGCCACTGCTGAGTGCTGTGTGAAAAATGCAAGCCATCAGGTAATTAATTTGCTAGTAGTAAATGATCTTGCATTAAATAGCAAACTACATTCTGCAGCATCACATACCAATGACAAAATGCACCATGACCTCCTTCATTGCCTACCAAGACACAAAAAACCAACTACTCTTTCACATCATCCATCTCTTTGGTCTTTATTATCTCCAAGCTGCATTAACCAACTTATGTTATGCATTAACCATCTTTGTATGATGGGATGGCACAATTCCCCTCATCCCTCAGCCTTGTCCTAGGAGGTTGCTAACCTAAAGCAGCTTTTTTAGAAAGCTCCAGAGTTTTGAGTCCTGAGAAAACTTCAGTTTGGGACCTGTTTCCTGGGCAATGGGAGGCAAGGGAGAAGTGTAGCCTAATTCTGTTGCTCTGCCTTTTGCAGCCAAAGGCTTGATGGTGCAGTGCTGGCAGCTTGGGAGAGCTGTCCTAGTCCACAGGCAACTCAACTGGTGGCATAATTTGGGAGAAAGCAAATGGGAATCCTTAATCTGCAGATTATCCGGGGTATTAGACAGGATGATCCTGAGGCATATGAAATTCTTCAATACATTTTTTCTTTGTGGAACAATAGAGATTTCTCTTCCTACCCAACACATTTCATTTTTCTCATAAACTCAGCTTCATATTCCTGCAATAGTGGCTTAAAAGTTTCACCCAGACCTAAGGGTTGCCTGCAGTAGAATATACAACTGCTGAGCAATAGGCCTGAGCAAATTTTGGAAAAGCACCCATAGAATTGTGTGCTACTGAATGAAACTCTCAGGTGCTTCCAGAAAATTCCAGATGCTTTTAGCCCCCTAGTTCAGTGCTGATGCAGCTAAGGAGCCAACTACTCAGATCTAAAGACCACATTTTATTTTATTTTATTTTATTTTATTTTATTTTATTTTATTTTATTTTATTTTACTTCATTTCATTTTATTTTATTTTATTTTATTTTATTTTATTTTATTTTATTTTATTTTATTTTTTATTTTACTTTTTATTTACTATTTTATTTCCTTTTGCAAATGAAACTAATTTATTTCCTCCTGTATGAGTCTATTTTCCTTGCAAAAAGCAGTTAGAGTAACCAAGAGGCAAAGAGAAAAACAGCCCTTGCCTATAAATTAGTTTTCAGTGGCTCCTTTGTTCCCCAGGGGCCATAGACTTGATTGTGGGTTAGGAAGCAACACAGCAATTTGGGATTATGCATGGATAAAACAGGGTTATCCTCATGAGTTTATATGTCATCATACATTACAGTCTTGTGGATATGAATTTGGACTGGGATTGTGGAGGCGAAGTCCAGCAGATCTGGCAAACAATTTACAGTGTGAAATGGTCATCTTTATGGAAGAATGTCAACGTGTAGACAGGAGAATTAGGGCAAATAAACCCTGGTGATTTATAGGTTACCACAGCAGCCAGGGCTGAGGGAGGCAGCAGACTGGGCTTTATCTGCTTCCCAACACACCGGGGTATCTGCTAAGTACAGAGAGAGCATTTTTGGTTTGCTGCTTTCCATCTAACAGACCCCTCCCTGCTGTAGCTCACGGGGCAGCTAACAATTGTGAGTGCACAGCTGGGGAGATTTGGGATGTCAGTGACACACTCTGGGACAGCAGCTGCAGTGCAGATGGGAGGGGCTGCCACCACACCCAGCTGCACCACTGGCCGCTCCAGATGTTGCCACGTCCCGATGAGGCAGCCCCAAGCACTGCATCAGAACACAAACTTGCTGCTTTAAGTGTGAGCTCTTGCTTTGCAACTCCACGCTCTTTCAGGTCAGCAACCAGTTGCAATTACCAACAACTACAAGGAAAGACATCTTAAAAGAGTAATTGGAAAAACAGACTTTGTGCTCATCTGCAACAGAAGAACGTGTGACTGTGAATGGTAAAGCCATTTAAACGTGCCTGTTCCAATGTCTTTTTCCTTCTAAGGCCAGAGAAACACAGTGGTTAAGAAAAAAATTACACTATTGCAGATAGTTTAGGTTCCGGTTCCTGAGAACCATGTACCACCTTCTAAGTTTGTACCAGGCACCTTGTCAGGCCCTGATGTCATCTGCTTATGGTCATTTTCATTGCTGTTAAGGGGAATCAGGGGCAGGTGTTTTACAGATGGGGAACTTCATTTTCAGGTTGTGGACTGCTAAAGATACATAGAATTAAGAAAGGAAGAAAGAAGAAACTGCTTGGGCCACAGAAAGCAGGTGCTGCACAGTACCAAGTTCAAAGTGCTGTGGAAGGTGGTGGAGGGGGTTCTGTCATGACATGGTGGAGGAGACAAAGACTAATTGCTGCACCACAGGGACACACTTTCCTTCTCTACTGGAAAAAATGCTGTTTGGGCTCCGTGAAACAGCACATTGAAAACGAAAATAAGCCACAAATACGATGCTCCATAAATTCCTTTTAAAAATCTTTTTAATGAAGAAATAATTCCATTCCAAAATATAGACACACAATTAAATAGTTTAATCACTTCAAAATATAACATGTCCCCAGTAGGTTCCAACACACACACACAAAACAATACTGAACAGCAATACAAAAACCCCATACAATAGCAGTTCTGTTACAATACCAATGAATATCGTGACATTTTTAGTGTCTCTGCATCTGTCTCAAGTGGTGTCAAGTACAGTGTTTTAAAAATGCGTTGCAGTTAGTAGCCTCAAGATGTAACTCTTCGTACTTTTTTTTGTTGTTTTTTGGTTCAAAGGTAAAAATGCCCTTTATTCTTCAGGACACTGTGGAGTGCTTGTTGTTCACAGCTCCACCTGCTGAATTGAACCAGTGTGATCACAGCAACCCGAGGTTGCAATATTTACAAGGTCTATCTACAGTAATTGCCAAGAACCAATAAGAATGGGAGAAGGTGACGACTGAAAGTAAAGGCGGACACACTTATGATAAATTATGATGCAACAATTTGGCTCATGCATATAAGAAAATACATATTATATCACAACAAAGGCCACACACCTTTTTATGCAGTTTAGTTAACATTACTACTTACAGACAACCCATTCTCCACCTTCGCTTTGGACATTCAAGGACCCTATATATCTTCACATCCCTGTCTCCTGATTCCAAACCACTGGTTTTCCTCCAGTGACAGCAAAACCACCCGGAGCTTTGATGGTTGTGGCGGGCCATGGGTAATTAAGAAAAGGGCCGTACCAGGGACCTCTTCTGTAACTCTGTTTGTTTTAATGACCGCAAACCACAACCAAAATAATAGTCAACAAACAGACAAAGACCAGCTGGGTGAAAATGCAGCCAGCTTAACAGTTGGGAAAATGCTTAAAATAGACATTTGCAGAGCTAAGTAAGAGGTGCTTCATCTCAGAGCTCCAGGGCATAAGGGACCCAGAACTCCTAAGGGATCACCCTGTTGACACCAGCCTAAAAGAAAGGTGCTTGATTAGTCAACTTCAGTTCTTCCTCCTGGTTCAGAAGTTCTTGCACTGGATTTAGGCTAGTGCATCTATTTTAAGTGTAGTAACAATGAGCACGCGGACATTGAGGTGATGAGAGGGATCTATTACTTTGGGCACAGTTAAACATGACATGGGTTGAATTAATCAGCCATTGCACATAGCTGTGTTCTAGCTTGTTTTCTCCCTGTTCAGGAAATGCTTGCCTGGAGTCCTGAGCTGACAGCAATGTCTACAGGTTCACTGGAGTAGCTTAAAACATGGAGTGCTAGGCACTAGTGGAGGCTAACTCATTCCTGAGAGGAGGCTGGAGGAGGGGACAGTGGAGGATATGGTGCCTGCCTTGCCAGGATGGCACATACCCAGGAGCAAAGACCAGTGACTGCAAAAATGAAAAGCTTACATGAAGATATCTGGATCCCTTAGTATGCATTTGGATGTCTGAGAGCAAGCCCAGGTATGCAAGGATATACAGACAAGAGATCTGCATACACAATAAAATGATATGAAAGTGAAATGGCAGCAGCTCTTCCATACAGATACTCATTCCCTAACACATAGTGCCCAGGGAAACAGCCACGAGCCTGGAGAATGCATGCAAACAAGTGGACTTACTGGGTCGAGCTACATAGCAATCTCATGTAAACACGGCAGCACACATCCACGTCACCATGAAAGCAAGGACAGACAAGCCACGGTAACCTGCTTTAGATGGGTATCTCATCACTTGCTGTAGGCAAACTGTGCTGGTGTGAAATATCTGTATGAAACACCACTGTGTTCAGGGCTGTTAGACAGTGTCACTTCAGGTCAGCCAGGCACTGGAAGCCCAGTCTTGCATTAGGGCAGTAAAGTTACCTTGGCACAGAGGCGGCCCTGAGCTAACACTGCACAGCTCAGGTGGCCAGCATGGAACACCTCCTGGTGTCCCTGCCCTGCTGCTGCTCCAGCTGTCCCTGGCCTGGCTCTGGTTGCTCTGCATGGCAGTGCCATGTGCCACGGAGGTGCCACCTTTGTTTTGGAGCAGGGTGCTCTGGGGAGCAGTTGATGCTAGTTTGTGTCAATGCCCGCTCAGGAGTATCTGTAGGTTTGTGGTCACAGCAGAGCAAACACTTTTTAGCCAGCAGCCTCACTGCCTAACCCTGCCTAATGGCCACGTCAGTCCCCTTTCTCCTGAAATGCCTTGATACTGGAAAAATACTAAACTGGACGAAACATTCTGTAACTGTATGCCTGTCCTTTCGCAAGAACCCACTGCTCTTCTTGTGCTTTTCACTGAGCGCTATTTCTCCATCCAGCTCTGAAAGAGTCTCACCACACATTTCCAAGAGGGCATGCAGAACATCTGGTGGCTGGCTAAGGCAGTACACATTCGGAAATCAAAAGGAAACAGTTGCAAGCGCACTTTAAGCCTGTACATTTAAAGCTGAAGGCCTCGAAAATAACATAATGGTAGGGGGCGGGGAGGAAGAGGAGGGGCAGAGAGATGGAAAGAGCTGGTTTGTTGAACACATGCTTACTAAAGCTAAAACATCAATGAAACAATACCATGGAGGATTATACGTAACATCAGTCAGTTCAGGGATCTTATGGCACCTGTGGTTTATAAACAGCTTTAGCAACGAGTATTTCAAAACATAGTTCACAGTTTTAAGAAGATCTGTGCTGATTTAAAAACTAGATTCTATATCATTTGAATGTCACCTTTTGTATATGATATCTATTTGGAAAAAAAATATTTACACTAACTTCTATGGCTGATTTGTTAGACTATTTTGAAAGAAACATTCCTAAGTTACACATTAGCCCTAAATTAGAGAAGTTTATTATTATTATTAATTATATTATTATTATTTTAGTACATTTTGCATAAGCCTTAATTTAAAGACTTGCAAACAAATTGCAAATATAGTCTGGTACTTTGTTTTTCGGGCTACTAGATATATACACTCAGGAGTATCATCGTTCAGTGTTAAATGCATAATTGTCGCTTTTTATTTCTCCCGTGGAAAAAAAAAATGTACAGTGTATAGTAAACCAATCTACTAAAATCTTAAAGTATTCAGAAATCAAATTTCTAACTATAAACAGTATTGTCTTTGTAAACTGAACAGGTTCAATATCATGTGCAAAGGGTTCACGTGAGTTATTAACAGCGCCGCCGTGTGTGACAGCAGCACGTGCGTCAGTCTGTTTGCTTCGCCAGTAATGAGCCATGTTACAGAAGATGTAGCTAATATAAGTTAGCTTTAAACAAAAGTCTTGTTGTCAAAAAACACACATCTACAAACTACAACTCTTAGAACAAAAGTACTGTGCTACAGTCCTCAGAATTAGTTATGTGATTTTTTCGTCAAGAGACGCTGCACCTCTTGGTTCCACTCTTCTGTGAAGTTCGCAGCTGAGTTTTCTTCATCATCTGTCCGAAAGCAGCTCTCCTCATCATCAGTTCTCACGTAGCTTTCATTGTCTGTCTGACTGCAGCTTCCCTGTTGAGAAACATTTATGGAAGGTTTTTAAAGAATTTATGGAAGATTTTTTTTTAAAGAGTGCTAGTTTAACATGCTGCATTCATGCAGGCAGAGCAAGTAAAGCCTCTGACTGCTGCTTCATTGAGAGAAAAAGGAAGCTGGCCAACTCCTGTGGTTATCCCTCAAGGAGTTAAAAAAGGAAAAAAGCCATTCTACCTAGGTGAGCTATAGGTATCTGAGCTGTAAATAGAAACTTACAGGCCATGTGGGAACTTGGAAAATTCCTTTGTCATGGGCAAGAAGACAAGGGAAGTTTCCTGCTCTGTTGCTGCCTGCTCTGCTGTGGGACCTAGGGGAAACTCAGTCTGCACTGACACAGACTTGCAGCGTTCCCATTTTCCCTTCCACTTTCCCCTTCCAGCTCACTCTATAAATAGACTATTGAAAGTGAAACCATGGTTCATCCACCTAGTGCAGTGTTCAGCCACTTGATTTACAGCCACTCACCATCATGAGCCTCCCCTCACATGTAAATATCTTGTATGTTTTACTGTGTCTAAGAAAACCTCTAGTTACTTTAAAAGTATGATTCTGGGTGCTACAGCTCATGAACAGCCTAGTCCACTGGTGCACAGTTTTTGCCTGTGCTCCTCTGTATACTGAAGCATCAGTGAGTATGTTAAATTCCTACAGAGTATGTTAAATTCCTACAGAACAGGCATCAAGTTTTAGATGGTCATGGAAAATGCTTGATAGGTTACTGCTGCTTCTTCTCAGAACAATGTCAGCATCTACAGACAGGCAATAGTGCAAACTTCTGCTTCTGGAACATTTCTTGTAAGGGCACTGTTTACACACTTGACCCTTCCTAAGTAAAGGAACTCATTCATTTTTCTTTTGAACTACCTTAGAGAGAAAACCAATCTGCATTGCATGAGATACAATAATCACAGCATAATATACCACTCCCCACACACAAATTCTTTCCTACTCCACTCAGGCATAAAGCTGGCCTAAAAGATGGGAGATGAAATGCAAATTACTCTGGCAAAAATAGTTAAATTAAATCTGATGAATGAAGAAAGGTCAGGTAGTTTAGTTTGCTGCTTCCCCTTCCTGAGACCATTTGATTGTCTTAATTATTCAAGCACAAACACTTCCACCCCATTCCTTAATACCTAAGCATGCCAAATGGTATCATGATCTTAATTTAGTGTCTCCTTGTGTCAGATGGTTACAAAAGACAAGCATTAACATTTTGTTGATAAATGCAAAGAAAACCTGCAGTGCAAGTCTAGTGAGAGTTTAATAAAAAACTTCTGAGGTACATCTTAAATGATATCTTCTAAAAATCAGACAGGCACCTGTACTTAAGTCTGCAAACTAATTTGGTAATCTTAGCAAAGGAACACTTTGCTCTTCACAATTCAGACAAAAAAATGCAAATCAAAGGCATGGAAGAGGTCAGTTCTCAGCTGTCTGAGACTGACTTTTACTGAATCAGCTTCAGGGTTATGTAAATAATAGTATCCTTTAAGGTGGAAAAGATTATTCAGACCAGCCATTAACCCAGCAC
Organism: Melospiza melodia melodia; assembly: GCF_035770615.1. Classification (NCBI taxonomy): domain Eukaryota; kingdom Metazoa; phylum Chordata; class Aves; order Passeriformes; family Passerellidae; genus Melospiza; species Melospiza melodia. Next base: position 131,359,801 of record NC_086194.1, on the reverse strand, counting down.
TGCCAAGCGTCACCACTAAACCACGTCCCCAAGTGCCACATCCACATGCCTTTCAAATATCTCCAGGGATGGTGACTCAACCACTTCCTTGGGCAGCCTGTTCCAATGCTTGGCAACCCTTTTGGTGACAACGTTTTTCCTAATATACAAAAATATAGGAACGTGTCATATTTCGTGATGGTACCATTATAAACCACAAGAGTAAAATAAGAGTGGCTTGTGAAACATGGGATGCATTAAGACACATTGACAGCAATGCTAAATATTTGGGTTTGCTTCCTATTTTCTGGATAAATTACTTCCCTTTGGTGGATTGTGGGAAGGGTTATTCTAAATTCTCCCCAGGCTTCTGTCTGTTTCACAGCCAGGACAGACATATTTTCCTACAGGGATAGAGATATTTTCCTACAAGAGATAATGAGTACTAATGAACATCAGAGCTCTAAATTCACTGCAACATTTTGGAAGTGCCAAAATTAATTCCAATTTAAGATTCTTACGATTTTTCATTATATAAAACTGTTTCTAGACCTCTTCTTTTACTTAATCCACAGCTTCTTTTCTGTTACTTGCCATTCAGTGATTTTTCAAAAAACATCCTTATCACTTGTGTAATTTTAGAACTGAATTCACAAATTTAAGCTCCTTCTTCCCTGATAACTTGGTCACAGTTTTTTCACAGTGTTTTTTACACCTACATGCTAAGAAGAGGAGGACTTAGGGAGAAAAATAAACCAAAAAGAAAACCAAAACATAGCTGAGTGAATATAGCAGACATTTTTGAAAATTACTGTGCTGTTATCCTCCTGTTATTTTCAAATGGAATGGTCCAGATAATGCTGGCTTTTATGTATTTGCTCAAGAAAAAACCAAAAAAGACTGGACTAGACTGACCACACTCTCCCTTGGGTTTTATCACCTGACGTCTGATGTGTTCTTAATCTCTGCTGGGAAACATGAAAACAGAGGTTCAAAAAAAATGGCAAGAGATGAGAAAAAGATGAAAATGTTACTCAACACGAATTCTGCCCTGGAAAAACAGTCAAATTGAATACAAGGTATTTTTAAAGAATACACTCATATAAAACACTTGAGAGGATTTGGGGTCTTAGTGTTTGAAAAAAAATTCACCTGTTTCAATAGAAACCATTCAGTCACTTCTGCAATGGAAAATGTCTCCCCAAGACACCCAAAGCCTCAGATCCCACAACAGTTCATGTTACAAGGTTTTGAGAGAGTGGGAATGGAACTCAATCTTTAACTGAAATTATTAAATTTTGTCAAGAGAGGGAAAATCACAGTCAAAATCTGAGAACAAAATCGGCAATAAAGCCTCCTCTCTGCACTCCCTCTCAGTGGATGCCTTAGGTCTGATTTCTATTAGCTTTTCACACCTTCTCCCCTGTTTTAATAATGCACGTACATGAATTAGGCATGACCAATTCAAATGTGTGCCAGCACTAAGAAAGCACAGCTTTAGAAAAATCTAGGAAATTGTAGGTCTCGTGAGGACATGTCCACTGCATGAGTCAACTGCAACTAATTGAAAATGACAACTTCTCAACCAGTCTCTGAAATGCAAGATTTCTGCTCCCATTGGCTGCCCTTGGCAAAAAACCAAATGCTATCAAGGGGATAAAGGTAAAATAATATCAGTTTCACCTAATGTCAAGATCTACCTAGTACCTGCTGAGAACAAGCTCAAATTCACTCTGCTTCTTTACTAAAAATAAAACAAGCATATTTAACATAAAAAGTAAATTGAAAACACAAATTATTTTCTATCTATTACTGGAATCACTTGTTCTCTTGGGAATTTGTTATATACTAGATGCTATTTCAAATCAATTCTGGAAAATTGTACACAGCACTTTTAAAGATGCAAATAGATTGCAAAAATCATCAATCAAATACCATCAACTTCAGATGAATGAGGAAATGAATAAAACTCTGTGGCTGGCCATCAGCAGCAATATCACAAGGAGCTACAATAAACTGATCTAATTTCCCCCCCCCCTTTTTTTTTTTTTTTTAATAAGCACAAACATAATACTGGTGTGAGAAAGTCTGCTGACTTTCTACTTCCTATGGCCACCTAGGGCCATATCAGTTGTATTGGTATCACTATTGAATGAATAAGGGCTTAGAAATAAAAATATCCATGCAGCTTCTAAGCTTCAAGCAAGAACCCAATGGAAACTGCAAAAGCACTTTAGATACTATGAATGGCATAAACTATTTTGAAGTTATTTTTCCAGTGCTGTGAAAGGTAAGTACCAAATAAAATACACAAGATATAACAGACGTGCATATTCACAACAGAGTGAATCTTGAGAAGATTCACTTACCATGTGAAGATGGATTTATCATAATGCACCATAATGCATTTTGTTCTTGTGGATATAGGTGAAGTGCCAAGTCCACCAGTTTTGGATGCCCATTTCTGTAGGGTTGGGCTTTTCTAGTTTCTGGGAATGTTACACTCTTTGGTACTGGCCAGAGGGCTACCCTGGGAGCTATGAAGAATTTCACTATCAAAATCTTTCTTTTTGACAAGGTTTCGAATCATTCAGGAGATGAGACAGTATCTCAGTCTCAGATATCTGCTAATTCGAGATGGGATACAGATTTTCAAGAAAGCCAGGCTTCCAGGGCAGTATGTTTTCCCACGTCACTATGTTAACACTACTTCCCAAAAAAAGAGGAAACCTTATATAGAATTGTCTGAGTTTTGTAATTCTAATTAAAAATGGGTTTTTTTTATTTATTATTGCAAATTGTAATTATATTCACTTATATACAAAATTTCCACTATATACATTGTTATACATACAAATTATTATTGAAATATCTACTTTCCTTTCACATGACCTGATCTAAAACTGACAAATGCACCAAAACAGAGTAAGGAAACTTATTCTGCCGGCAGTAAATGTTTAGGGAACTTTATATGGCTCATGTTTTTAACAAGACTACTGAGAAAATGAATGTAACCCGAGGAGCAATGTTAGGAGAATTTTTATGAGCAGTTATTTGGTGTTTATAGTACTCTGGGTATTGCAGTTTATTTGCTTTTCACATCCAGTTATTCTGCTTCAGCTGCAAGAGACACTAAGACAGATGCCTTGGAAATACCCTTTAGCAGCTGCTTTCACAAGGTACACATTTTAACAGTCAAATTTCACTGTCATCAGAAGACACAAACCCCTTGAATCAGGGTCAAGTTTTACCATCAAAACTGCCATATAAGTGAGGAGGTCTAGGATAAAACATGACACACAAAATTTAACAATGTGAGTTCCTGTTAGAGTTGGCACAGGCCAGTTCACTGGTTTTGCTCATCTGAACATGACCCTGCCCAAGCTCCAGTGTCCATTCGATTGTTGACCTCTGCTTGCTTTCAGCTCTGGCTTTGAGGAAGAGGCTCAGTCTGCAGACTGGAATCAGGTCCCTATTCTGATTTCTCCTCCCTTTCCATCCCCATCATCCCATGGTTCAGAGTCTCAGCAGGATGGACAGCACTGTCTCACTGCCATCTTCACAGCTGGGCCCTGCACTCTCCTGGAGAGCCAGAAATGCAGAGTCCATGGCTTCAGATGAGGCAAGAAGAAATGCATGGTCTCCCATTTCCTGGGGAAATGTTCAGAGTTACAGGCTACTTCACAAAAATAGATGTTGTCTGTCTTCCTGAGGAAAAACACAATTGCTGAACTTGGCAGTAACCTCAGTGCTGCAACTGTGAGGTTGGCACATGTAAGAAACATGCCCTCAATATGGTGATGCCTTGTTGGGGCTACCTAGAAACAGAGGTCAGGCAAAACTAAGGGAATAAAAAGCTGTTATATTTATTGAAGTGCCTTCAGGTACATTTCAGGCAGATTAAGCCCTCCAGGGCTATACCCAAAAAATGGATGACAGGTCATGAGTTTTCACACTTTTATAAGTGTGGTCCATTTGCAAATTGGGTATTAATTTTCCAATTACAGCTTCAGGTAATGAAGTCATTTACCCCAAGTTTGCTCAGCCCCAACTCACTTCTGTTTACATCTCTTGGGGCCTGAGGCAGTGAGGTGTCATTGATTCCCAGGCCTAGAGAGGAATTGTTTTGTCTGACCAAAATGGGAAGACAGGAGCTCCATATGGAGTTTACAGTTACACAATAAAGAACTGCAGGATTACAAATATATGAAAAATATAAAAACTAAAATCCTAAGGCATCAATGGGACAGCAGGGAATTTACAGATCTTGCCATATTTCTGAACTGCCAGCTTCTATCCAGTAGCTGAGTGCCTTCCACTTTTTGGGGCTTTTTAAACTTCCACAAGACATCTGAGGACACCTCTGTGGTTAAGCAGCTGGTGGATTGCTTTCTTTAATGTTTGTGTAAGTCTTCTTTCACACACTAGAGTAGATGTTCTGATCTCATAATAAATTATTTATTTCAGTTATCCTAGGAAGACTAAAGCATTGAATGGAATTAAACTCAGGTCTCTTGAAATGTAATCTCATTCCTTATCTCCTGGACAAGGCTTCTCTGTACTGGTTAATATATTTGTCATCATCCCCAGAGATGAAAAGCTCACATTCTCACTCTGATGGTCAACAAAGGAAAAACATAAAAAGGGTTAACAGGAATCCTTGACAATTTAACAGGAATCCTTGGGATTAGGACTACAGATCCATAAATTAGACGTGATTCAGAGAGATTCCAAGGTACCCCAACACAGGTTAAAAGGAGAAAGAACAGCATTGTCACATACATTCAGGCGCCACAAGATATATTGCAACTGAAATGTTTATTATGGGGATTAATTCCAAACTTTCTTCTAAATTATAATAATACTTACTTGAGAGGAGAGAGAAGAATATTGCACTCAACTTTGCAAACTGACCTGTAGATAACAAAGGACAGAAAACAGGAAGATGACAAATTAAGCCCGTGAGCAGCCAGGCAGTGTATTATTCTGAAAAAAGCCATGCACAAGCCTAAAAATAAAGGGAGCAATTAGGGAGCCAGAAAATAAACCCAGTGAAAACTGTCTTACACAACATATCAGCAAAAGACTGTACCAAGAACAAAAGTGGAAACAGATGTGGGAGGATACACGCTGTTAGCATTTACACTTGTGCATTAAATGTGTTTGGTTTTTTTTCTGATACAGATACTTGTTATTTACAACATGCTTAAAAAAAAAAGAGAGAAAAAGAAGCCTCCTCTAAGGTTTCATGTCCCTGATTTCCCTGTGTATCTTGGCTTTTTTATACTAATTTAGAGTTCAGCACAAAAATCTTTCTTGGACACAAGGTGACACAAAATAACAAGAGTGGGTTTGGGCCAACCACCTTTCATGCTACACTACATCTACATGTTTTTCTAGATGTGCTGATTTTACACGAAGTGAGACATTTAATAACATAAAAATGGTTACCAGATTGTTACTGAGGTGACCATTCTGCACCCTTAGTAGGAGTTCCTCCTTGCAGATTTTTTCAGCTGACAATTGCATTACGATAGCTACAGCTTCTGGCTTTCTTTGGCAATCCAGATGAATGCAGTGTATATGTGAGTACAAACAGTAAAACAGCTCGTAATAAATCCCAATGGTTTGATGCAAATGAGAATAGTTGACCTGGCCTCTGTTCAACAGGATACCCTAAACAGAAATTTTCCAATTTTCCTTTGCTTTTCCAAGTAGTAAGCTGTGGCTTTTTTAGGATACTCAGTGATATTAGCAGAAAAAGGGATAGAAGAGTGAAATACCACAAATAAACAGTAAATTGCAGAGAACAACCAATGCTAAAGCACATACTCAGGGTCAATATATGACACACTCCAACCAGCTCCTAATCTTAGTAGTTCCTATTAACTTAATACCTTTTCTTCCTTCCTTTAAACACATTCCCTATTTTAAATGGCATCACCCATACTGGGAAGGACTTCTCATTCATTGCCATTACATGCTTTGGGGCTGTGGTATCAACTAAAAATAGATTCTACTTACAAGTCACTACTGTCAAATCACTGCCTGATAGGAGCTGACAATCTCACAGACAGTAAAGTACATCATAAAACTTCTTCTGAAAAAATGCTGTTGAGCAGAACTTGCCTAGAATGAGGACTTTCTGTTCCCTCAGTGAATATATTTTTGACAAAAAAAAAAGCTTTTCCTTTTTTTGGCCAGGGGAGGGTGTGTGTGTGCTGGGTTTTTTGTCTGTTTTTGTCCCTTGGTGGAAACAAATAATGTAAACCAATGGGGAATAAGCTTCACTTGTGTGTAGTCTTGGCTCACCTAAATTCAGGAGTTTTATTCTGATGTTAACAGGGAGAAGATTTCCTCCCTTTCTCCTGGGAATGTTGGTGGAAAACAACAGAAAAACTATTTTGACTGAAGCAAGAGTAACACCCAGTGCCATCAAGTGACATGTATAACTTCTCCTACCCTTATTTGCAGTGCACATACATCCTGAACATTATGCATGTACAAAATCCCATTGTAACTCATGAAACTCAATTAACACTATTGCCATATATTGCACTTCCATACTGTAATCAAAATACAGTCAAACTAGTCTGTTGTTCTTTCTAAAGAACATAGAATTTTTACCAGCAAGAATAACATTTATTATTTGATGCCTGACAGCTGTGACTATCTAGGCACCCCTTCTCTAAACTGACACCTACGTTTCATTACATCAGCAGAAGCTGTTCATCCTGTTCAGAAGCTATAAGGCTGTGATTTTTAACCATTCCTATCTTGGATAAAAAGTTCTGACAATTCCCCATAGTCACCTGCTGTTGCCTTAGTAAATGATCTAAAACAATCCTGCTCCTTTTGTCATGTCCTTAAAGACCTCTGCAATGAAATTACTTTTGGCAGCCTACCATGGGAATGTAGCAGGTCTCAAAAACAATAACAAAAAGATGTTCACATCAACCTCAAAGTTACCTCAAATTTTGACAAGACTCAATGAACTTTGCAATACTAACATATCCTAGCAGCTTTACAAAGAAGACCAAAAGATCAGCCAATCTTCATTACAAAACAAGCCTGTCAGATACAGATTGTCTTTGAAGTGACCAGCACTGAACAGTAGAGGAAAATTATAGAAAATAAGGATAGATTTTATTAGCTCCTAGAAATCAGCAGTATAAAGAATTGCTGCCCATAAAGTGATTTTGAACCTCATTTGCAGACATCTGGCCTTTCAGAATACGTCTAATTTGGTTTTTGTAGCCCATTTAATATGTTCTTTAGGGGTGACATCCAAATTTGAGCCAATTGCCATGTGGAAACAAAGTTATTTTTGCTTGCTTCAGCTCTGCTCCCAAATAACTGAACTAGGTTTTCCCTCCTACTGACACTACTTCTAACTTTATAAGAAGTAATGTACTTTAAATTCATATATTCCAAGTCAGAACAATGGAAAACATGGCAATAATCTGCAACACCAGGTAGAAGTGGAGACCATAATGCGAATATGGGCATCTACAGAATTCCACCTCCCCCTGGCATATTTGCTTTGCTTAGACTCTTAAACAAATGCCCTTTGAGAGCTTCCTCAGGGAGGTGTTTAATAACAAATCCCCAGGCTTCTCTGCACCAGATGCTTGTTGAATACTTGGTTCTCTGGGATACAATTTGTTCCAGACCCTTTTCTGTACCTCCAGATTCTGACAATGACAGTAACACAGACTGCACCTGAGCTTCAGTTCACACTGGAGAAACCCTTATGAATGTTTCTTCTTTTGGAGAAAAAAAAAAAGACAAAGTAAATAGCAGGACACCTTGACACCACCATCCAGCACCTATGGTAGTGGGGAATAAGCTCTAAGTGACTTGGTGGGCATGGGCAGAGAACAAGCTCAGAGGAGTTCTGTCCCACCTGGTTCCCTGGTACCCTTATGGATCACTGCTGCTTCAGGCAATGTGGTCTTCTTGGATATGCACATGGGCTGGATGCACGTGTATCTGTGTAAGGCTGACAGCAGCTTTTGGAATGTGACTGCTCTGGTAACCCAGAAGAGATCACAGCCCAGAGCCCAGGCCTGGTTAGATGGCCCTGGGCACTTGAGGGCCATCATCCTTTCTCACTGAGGGAAAACAGGGGCAGTTGGTGTCCTTCTCCCACCTGGTACGCCTCATCCTGCAGCTTCTGCTTCAGGTACTCCTCCATTTTCAGTTCATTCTCCAGCTGGCGGACAGAGTCATTCTCATAATTTTCATCATCTGCTCTGACATAGGGGTCTCCATCTTCTGTAACCCTAAAGACAATTATTAATAAATAGCCTCCTGAGATGAATGACATTCAGAGTCAATAAAACTTCCCTTTATTGTAATCTATAAGGACTGTGGGATACTTTTAGTCCAACCACATGCTCCACTAGTTAGTATTTTCCTGGCAGTGGAGAACACTTCTGTTATTTCCCTCTCTCACGAAGTACACCAAAGGGCATATTCTGCTGAAGGCATTCCCCTAAGGAAATGAGTAACAAAAGTTCTCAACAACTTCATACAAAGAGGCTGAACTAAAAATAACTAGAAAGATGCCTATTGTCTTTAAACGGAAGGATCAGATTGTAAAAATCAATCTGTTTGTTCATCAATTGAGTAGGTCAATGAAAAGCATTTTGTCTTTTCCATTTACACATTTCTCCTTTTCCAGTGAGCCCCAACAGGTCCCTCAGTCTGGATAAACATAGGACTGCAGGGCATGTTTGGGAAAACAGCTGTCCCACAGCCTCCATGCTGCCTGAGTGTTCCAGGCTGGATGTGAGACAGCTCACTCCTGAGGGAGTCCTAAGTTCCAGGCTTTATTGTTTACAGAGTCCACTACTATGTAACCACAAAGCAGTCCTCACTTGGATTTATGCTTTTTTCTTTTTTTTTTAACCCAAATAATTGAGAGGGAGAGGAACTTCTGTGCGCTGCACACTGCTTTCAGAGGAGGAAGGATGAGATGAGGAGGAGGGGCCGGGCAGGTACCCACATGTCACTGCGGATGGAGCCGGTGGCAGCAGCGCTGTGGATGTATCCCGGCTTGCGGGCGTGGATCTGGGCCAGGAAAGCCTTCTCAGATGTCGGGGATGGAACCAGATCATCAAAATGAGTCCGGCCAAACTCCGAATCCACATTGCTCTCTGTCTCGCTGCCCACTTCTGGAAAGCAAAAAGTCCCATTTAACTTCCACAAAAGTACACTTGCCTATTTCTTTAAGCATTTCTTTGCCTTCCCAACCAGGAACACCATCTCCTTGTAGTGATTAAAAGCATATTATTCCACTTCAATTAGCAAAATTTACAGTTTTCTTCGTGTGGTGGGACCAAATACTGAAACTTTTGCTTATCTCAGTTATTAGGTAGGATATTTTAATGGTAATACTACAGACTGCATCTTACAACAGGTCCTGTATGATCTATGCTAAATCTAATTTCTAAAGAGTGAAATCTCACTCCATGTGGAATCACAGTCAAATTTTTCACTGTATCCAGCTGCACCTCTACATCCATGGCTTTGAGAACTGCTGAGTTCCAAAAGCTGTTACTTTAACAAAAGCATAAAAAGTTTTGAAGATACATATCTTCCTACCTCCCACTTTTTTCATACAAATGTGAGATGTCACTGTGGCAACTATTCCCCCTCATATGCCTCACTCACCAGAATTTAGTTCTTTTACCAAAGAAGACATGGTGTTGGTGATTGAATCTGCTGCCACCAGCAAATCATTTCTTAAATTTCGTCTCGCACCTGAAGCAAGAGATGGACAAAGCACAAGTTACCATTATTCACATGACATATGTTTTACTGTTGAAAGCAGTTGTGACCCCTCTGAAAGCTGTCACTGTGATAATTCAGGGTATCAAAGTCCTTGTGAAGGGCACGTGCAGAAGAGTTCTCTGCAGAATGGGCTCATTTACTTATGCTGTATGCAAAAGCAGAAGCCAATCCTCATGCTTCATTTAACCACAATGCCAGATATGTGGAGATTATTCATTGCCATCAAGCTTGCATTTGTGTGGTGACACCAGCAGACCAGGCCTGGAAGATTAAATCCAGCGTGAACTCATTTACAGTGCCTGTGGGGGAGGAGGGAAGAAATGAAGTGTTTTCTCCAAGTTCCCACAGCTCAGTTTAATGACACCATTATTGCCAGATATTTGCCAGATAATTATGGCAAATGTTGAAGAAACACACTTGACCTCATCTTTCATGAAGACTATATGGATTTCTCTCCTCTGCTCCCTCTCAGCCTCTCCTGCAGCTCAAGGACTTTCTTGTATATTCTATAATTTACTCCCTCTCTCTCTCCCTCTCCCCTGCCCCCCTTGTTTTTTTTTTTAATAAAGGAAGCACTACTGCTTCTTTAAACAGCCTCAGGCTGCTTTTAAACTCTTTCTAATAATGCATCCAGAAGTGTTTCCCTGCTGAACCTGGCAATATTCCCTTAACCATCAATCATGAGAGATTCTTGGGAGGTGCATGGAATACTCCTTCTTTAGGAGGGGTCTGTGGGTAACATGTGCTTAACTCCGTCAAATCCCAAACACAGATACTATTGTTGAATAGCTGAATAATCAATATATTCCACAGAATCACTAGTCTTCCAAATGCAATTATTTACAGGAATTGGCTACTGTAGATTTTTTAATACTTACTGAATACAAACCAATAAATTTTAAAAAGTTTCTCAAATCCTGAAGAGTTTTTTTTTTTTTTTTTTTAATGCATCCATTAGTAAATAGTTACTGGAATGTAAATTATAGTAGTTAAACTCTCTCTTACACAGACAGACAGCCACTCCCTCTCTAAAGTCTTCCGAAATTTATACCTCTGAACTATTGCAAATGCTGTGAAAGAGAAATGGAAAAAATGAAGAGAAAACGTTCTTTAACCATGGCTTGTCTGCATTATGTGTGCAGATCTCTGTTGGTGCAGCAGAGAATGGAGTCATAAAACCTCAGTCCAACCCCCTCACAAAGTCATATGTCAAGATGTGACAGAATGCTGGCTTCAAGTTCTTTGGCTTTGACCTACAGCTTGCAGTAAATAATGACACAAAGCTAGGTATTTATCAAAGGCAGCAGTTTTAAAATGTGATCACATAACTTCTTATATTGCTTTTGATCTTGAACAGAACACATTTTTTCACTTAAAATGCATTTGCCTGAGGCAGACTTAGCATTGTTTATGGATATTTTATTATTTATATATTATAAATAATATTATTTATCTTACTCTTAACTCTAGAAGAAGCTGTCCCATAACAGCATAGGAGCTAGGGCTCCATATTTTTGCCTGTCTTGATTTTTCTCATAGCAGAAAAAAAGGAAAACATATTGCCTGTTTTTCTTTTGCCACAGAAAATGAGATTAGCAGCAATCTGTTATGTTGGGACCAGGACTTATGCCTATGTTCAATACCTGAATTGACCAGTGCTATAGGACAAAGTTCTTGATTGCATTACAGATTCAACCTTGTCAAAAAACACACACAAAGACACAATTCACAGGAAAATCAAGGGGAAGGGTGCCTGAGAGGGCTGAACTGGGTTCCTGGGAAGAAGCATGCCTCCACTGTGGCAGAGGAACTTCTGAGCTTACATTTAAACTTATGTTTAATTTGTGCTGGGTAAAGAGGGGAAAAAACTTATTTGGATCATAGAAATGCAAATATGCAAATATTTTAGAGAGAGCGGATTAAAAAATTAGGAGTATTTGTTCATTTAGATAACACAGACTACTCACTTTCTGTTATTCAACATAATAATTTATGGCCTTAGAAATTCAAAACAGTTTAAAATTTGTTCTTACTTGAAAAAAAAGTGGGAAGGTGATGACAGTTTTCTGGAAATGCAAAGAAAGGGTTCACCTAGACTTTTAGACTTGATCCCTGTCTAGTCTAACTGGACCCTTCTCAGGCCCAAAGCAGAAAGACAAGGGACAACAGTCACAAATTGCATCAAGGGATGTTTCACCCAGATAGAAGGACAAGGAATTTACACAATAAGGATGGTGAAACACTGCAACAGAGAAAATGAGTGACAGGAGCCATCCAGAACTCAGCTGGTAAATGTCCTGAATGGTTTGATCTCACTTTGAAGCCCTCTTTCTTGGGCCAGAAGGACACAGTGACTCACAAAAGCCCTTTCCACCTCAACTAATTCTATGATTTTATCATTTACTTCCAGCAGTCTTTTTTTAAAACAGACTTACAATGCCTGCTGAGGTCAATAGCCATTTTCTGGTTAACAGAGCAGTGATAAGGAATCAAAATTCCTTCTTACCCCGAGCTCAATTAATTGCCATCATTGTCCAGTTTCTGCCTACCTGCTTGCTTTGATGGCTGACAACGTTGATTTTCAATAGCAAAAAGCAGTCATCACAGACATTTTTTGTTTTGTTTTGTTTCATTGCATGCAACTCAAAAGCTCAAGTACGTTCAGTCAGTAAAACCACAAGAAATAATGATTCTTCAGTCTCCAGGTGCCTCGGACAAGCTGTTAATGAGACTTACTTTGTGCAAAGGCTTCCTGCACATCTCCTCCCACCCCGGTCAGAGAGTCCTGAGGCGCGTGGGTCGGGGTGGAGCAGGCAGAGGCAGACCTGATGGGCATGGGGATGGGCCGGCTGATGGTGTGGCTGGGCGAGGAGCGCGGGGAGCCCGCCCCCTGCGTCTGCAAAACAATCCAGGTGTTAGTCAGGGGCTTGGCAAGGGCCTGCCTGCTCTCCTGGCCACCCATCCCTCAGCGTAAAGGCATCGTGCTGCTTGTGCATCAGCTGGGGAATGTTAATTTTGCTAGAAGAAATAAACCGAAGTCAGTTGTTAGTTGACAGCGAGGCTTCTGTGTAGAGAAACAGTGAGTAGGAAAATATGAGTCAAGGTCTGACTTCCTCCAAGCATGGGAAAATGTCAGGCAGCTAAATTAAAAAAAAAATCCAAGTTAATAAAGACCACACTGCAGAGCTCTCTGCCCTCTCCCCTCTCACTCCCCCAGTTCACATGCATGTCTGCTAAGCTGTAACCCATTCTGGCTGGGAGAAGGGAAAGCTGCTGGCACCAGCCTGGCTTTCAGCCTGGCCAAGGGACTGGAGCAGCCCCTTTCAGCACAGCCCTGCCCTCCATCCCCTGCAGGACAAGCTCATGGTACGTGCAACCTCCCAGTCACATAAAGTCTGACACTCTCAGTAAATAACACACAGTTCTGCTTTTTATTTGGAGCTAGAGAACTATTTAAGCCACTATTAAATTATCTGCTCCACATACTCAGACACTCCCAAAACACTGTGGAGATAGGGCAATATAAATGCCTGCCATGGGTTCAAGCTGCTGGAAGTGAAAATGTTTTAACACCAGTCATATAAATGTCATGCTGTTAGCACCTCACAGTTAGGATCACTTAGCTGAAATTCAAGCAGACTTTAAAAAAATTGCAATTTTTACTAATGCAGCTAGGTGAATGATACCAAGAGACACAGCACTCTTCTCACCCTCTGTTTCAAAGTCTTGGGAATGTGTATCCATGTAAGAAAAAACTAATACTGGAACCCACACCTAACTGCACATAGCTTTTGAAACACAGTGTTTAGCACATGCCAAGGATGGAGGTGGCTTGAGTGCTTTTAAAGGTGAACTGCAAGACAAGCTCCTGGTTATTTTCAGTCAAAAGTGACTGGAGAGGTGGTGTTTCTCTTATCTTGGCTTTATTTTAAAAATACAGGAGGATTTCTTAACTCTTCCCATGGCATTTACTTTGACTCTGGCATTGACTGCCACTGCAGCTCTGATTATGTTTGGCAAATATGTTCTAAGAAAGACAAGAGCAGGCCATTGCAGGTTGAGCGCAGCATTGTCCTTAAAACTTTTACAAATTCCTCACCTGGACCATAAATAATGTATCAGAATACTAAGCTATTTGTTCTTTTATCCTATCACCCCTTCCTAAGAGACATTATCACCTGAAAGCCATCAAGGGTACATTAGTTTTATGAGAAATAAGCACATTACTGATGGAGGAATGGAAGATTTAATACTTATAATTTCTTTAATTATTGGTTTTGGAACATTTACATGATGGATGGAAAAGGCAAATTGAATGTATAAAGGCCAGATGCTCTCCTGTTTCTAGAATCATCTATACCAGCAGAAATGGAGATATTTAGTCCTCCAGAAGAAGGGCTCAGAGCAACTTGGAGATGCTCCAAGGTCCTTGTTAGCCATAACCCCTGCACATCAGGCAGGGCACCCAGGATCTACAGCTTTCTTCTTTCATTCCCTGACAGAGCACATTTCATCCTCACTGAAACACATCTGCAGAAGAATTTTTGGTTCTCAGCTCTCTGAAAGACAAGTGCCATTTTTCCTTTGCCTTTTTCCTTAGCTCCCTTTTGCCTTTGATCTCTGTTCTGGGAACACCAACAACAGTGGGAACTTTCAGAGAAAGATGAGGAAAAAAATGGACAAAATTTGCTTCCTGCCATCAAGTCGTATTCAGGAATGAACTTCAGAATAGGCATTTTATTTACTAAAAATAACAGATGCCTGCCTGTACCTCTGGGCTGGAATTTTCCCTTAAGAGATGTGGAAACTGCTGCATACCCAGTGCTTACCCTCTGTCTGCTCTGCAGCTACGACTGAAACCTTGTGTTTATGATAAACACAAAATGTTTGGGAAACACAGGAAGATGAAGCATTCAGAGTTCCTTGTCCAGGAAAAAATCTCACTTTTTATACTATTTGGGCAGTATGAGATGGAACTGATGAACGGCAAGTTAAAATAGCAGGATACTAGGGAATGCCTGATTTCAGAGAGGTGAAAACTCAATCTATTTTACTCATTTGGATCCACCTCAGCCCAGGTTTGTGGCAATGAAGTGGTATTAGGATTGGATTCCTGCTTAGTGGTTATCAGGAGAATTGTGGTTTTCAAAGGCTGGACCTAATGGTCTGAAATCTGCTATGACAGCCAGTTTTAACTTCTTGATAAGGTCAGCAGAGAAGACAAGCCCTGAATTGCTCTCAAACCTTGACAGCTCTACCAGCTAAGGATTAAAGCAGGCTGAAAGAGGAGCTACCACAGCCACTGTGGATATTTGGATGGCTTCAGCTTTTGTGTAGTACTTGGTTGCAGCTATCAGTGTTCTCCTGCCTCCCAGGAAAATTTTCAGGTATTTTATTTAATTCACCATCCCTAGTCAAATTGCTACAGCTTTTAAGTTAACTCTTGCTAGACAGGAAAATTTCCCCACTATCAAGTGTCACGCATGCTTAGCATAAAATGCTTGAAATGAAAACTGGCTTTACAGGAGTTTTAGCCCATTGCTCCCTCTGCTGGGACTGAGCTGGGATGACATATGGGGAAATCACACAGCCTCATCAAACGACAGGGATGTGAAGAACTCATTATCCTTTCTGAAGGAAGGGCAATGGAGAAATAGATAATTCATAAGCATTAGATGAATTGCCAGGCTGCTCATTCCAATTGAATTCCTCCAGAAATTAATTTAATCCTGTTTCTCTCAACAGATCATGAAATGGCACAGCGTAATGGGGATCATTAAATGGAAATGGTGAGAGTAATTCTTTAGCATCATCACCTGGTATTCAGTGAGGCTATTACTCTTGGAAAAAAAAAAAAAAAAGCCATAAAAATACCTCATAGCAGCCTGAAAATGTGCTTTCACTTACACTGTCCAGTGAACATTTTACATGATAAGGTAACTCCTGTCACACTGGAAGCTTCTCTTTTGTGAACAGATTTTCAGAATCAAAAAAGACATCCCTTAAATGGAGGTGGTATTCGGGCAGATTTATTTTTTTGAGTGCAAGTCTACAAAAATTAGCCAAATGTTGGTTTTACAAAGGTAAGCATTACCTACTCTGGATGCTGTATCACAGACAGAACACATCAGACTTGTGACTGCACTTCTGCTGATGAAAGCAGGAGGAAATGCCTTTTGTTAAAATGAAACACTTTTACTGAACTCATAAATCAGACTGCTACCTGAGAAGTGCCTTTTTTTTAAAGCCTAATATATTTCCTAGATCCATTACAATACTGAAAAGCTCAGAAACAATTCAATCTTCTAAAATTTACTATTATTAATGTAAATACTTCCTCTTTTTGATCTAGGTTGCAGGAAACATTTATTTCCCTGAAGACTCATGGGACTGTTAGCATCAAGGCCAACTTTTAAAGATGTGCACACTATGCCCTGAGTTTTTGGATAAAATGAGCTTTCAAACTTATTACCCTCGTCTAATTTAAGCTCAGTTATGCTTTTTTTGAAAGTAAAAATTTCTCATTACATTTTCAAAATGTTATCTTTTGAATTCATATTCTAGATTGGTTTCACTACATTTGAGGTGTAATTTTTATACCTTACATGTTTTAATTTAGAGGAGTGAGAAAAAGATTCCTTGTAGCCATGACTCACTTTCTAGAGCACATTGTGAAAATTGCTCCAAGACACATGTGGGAAAGAAGTGCAAAATATTAATTTTGGTCAAAAGAACACACACAGACTTCTCAAGCAAAAGAAGGAACACAAATCACAGGAACACAATCACATGTAGGAGTTAGTGAGGCATCCAAGTGCAGTTAACTTGCTACCTGTTTCAATTCTTCTTCCTAAAGAAAAAGAGGATCAGCACATGAGATGAGCCAGCATGTAAGTGAAGAACAAAAACCAAAGCCAAATTTGGAGCACAGGGTTAAAGGTGCAATCAAGATATTTGAAGATATGAGACCAGGTTATGTCCCACCTCTGCACACTTTGAAACACCAGAACAGTGCAAAGTGTGCAGAAAGCTGCTGTCCTACCCCAAATTTTCTCTGTCCAGCTAGTGACTAACAGCAGGCAGCCTTCACTGCTGCTTGTGGCACTGCAGCATTTCATGGGTAGAACAAAAAGTATCCTGCCTAGTTCCAGCCCCCAAAAATCTGCTGGCTCTTCAGTGGGCCCTGCTGCTGAGGTGCCACCAATTTGTGCATTGTGGCTGCAAAGCCTGTGTCTGAGGAGGGGCAAGTGACAAAAGGTGACAAACTCATCCTTTGATGCAAATGGCTCTAAATGGATGCACGTTTCTAAATGGGTTTCAGTGAAATTGCTTCTGCTCTTATCTGAGCCATATTTGACCCAAGTTGCACTGAATTTCTGTGAACTCATTTGAGCTGCCATAGACAACAACTAAAGAGTCTCTGGTAGATGCTCAGGGAGCTTTCTTCCAATGTGAATTTGTGGCATCATCTGTCCTGAAGTACATCAGGTAAAATAAGGCTGCAAATAAAAACACATATTCCATCTCACCCTAGCCTCTGTTTAAAAGTGCACATGTTTTTTGATATCTTGGTTCTTAACTGAGATCCTAGTTGAGACATGTTTCATCTCTTCAACAAGGGCCTGCTTCTGTGTCCCTGGAAAGGAGACAAGTGTTGTAGGGAAAGCACCTCTGAGCTGAGAGAGGTAGATGTGGCTGTTAAATGACTCATCTGACAAAACCAGCAACTGAATAAATTAAAGAAACTTGAACTTAAGTGCCAAGTTAAAGACCTAATGACTCTATACTGTCAGCTGCAGTGAATAATAGTGTACCGTACTGAGGTTTTTTCCTTACAGCTAACAGTTAACTTGTTTTATGTGTTGGTTCCTTTTCTTTTTCTTACTCCTTTTAGCAGTAGGTGACAATAATGATGCAGTACTGCTACAGGAAGGACATTATCTGAACATCATCTGAAACCCCTGAATTAAAAGACCAAGGCAAAACATAAGAAGGGAGGGAAACACAGTCTCACAGTGGGTAGAAACAGTCAGGTTCTGCAGAATTCTGTGGTTTCATATTCTCCCTCTCCTCTCTCACTTTGTGTTTTCCTTGGCAGTAGCAGGTGCAGCTCTTACCTTCAGCAGTTTCATGAGGCCTTCTAGCTGCACCATCAGCTCCCTTCGGCTTTCCTGGAGCGCAGACATCCTCTGTTCCAGCTCATCCTTCCTCTGCCTGAGAAACAAGGAGACCTGATCAGGCCTTACCCCTCACAGCAGCAGCTTTTAACTGCATCATTCTGCCAGCCCTACTATGGTGACAGATGCCTACAGACCACAGGAAAGCAAACACACAGTGTGAATTCAGCACAGGGTTTAGAAATGTGTCTCCATGAAGGCAAGGGAGCTCCCTCTCACTGGGAATCCTCACAGGACTGAATAGTGATTAGGGAAAAGACAGACACTGCCACAGACCCTTCTTCAAAGAACAAATGAGGTTCAAACAAGCTTGTGTTACAGTCCCTTGTGCAAATGCCTGGCAACTTTAGCTTTGGAACTCTCCAGTCAATAACCTCACTAGCTGTCAGGAGAAATTAAAGCCAAGCCCTGAAGGACAGGAAATTACAGCAGGGGCACTGAACACAGTGAGATATGAAAGAAGCTAAGAGAGTTCAGAAATTCAGACAAAAACCCACAGTAATCTGCTTTTGTTTCTATTTTTTTTTTTTTCCTGAAAACAAGAGGAAGACTATCACATAGTACAGATATAACTGCTTGAAGTTAGCTCTCTGCATTCAGAGTCCAGTGCTGGCTGTGTGACAGTGTGACTACTGAGCCACTCCAACTGTGACAGTCTCTCTGTGCCCCCATAAATCTGAACAGCTTTGATTCTGCACAGCTCCACTGCACAGGATGGGGGAACAGCACTTGCACATGTTAAACCACTAAATTGTGGGAGGTCTCCACCTAAAAACAAAATAAAATCGTTGCCTCCTGGAAGATATGATATAATGAACATTGTTACTGAAAAATATATGTACATTTTATATTCTACTGTATTGCACATAACATACAAACACTATGTTGTTAGCCTTGTACTACCTACAAATATGACAATTTAATCCTAAATGCAAGAGCACTGGAACCAATGAGACTACAGATACAGACAACATTGATTCCTACAGGACTGCTCATGTGTGCTATCCCTCACCTTTATAAAAGAATCATATAGTAACACTGCCAGGTTGCATTTACTCTTCTGAAGGATTGATCTATTTCCTGCTACAAAATGCCTGGTTGGCTTTTCTTTTCCAGACAGGTAATGGTTGGAAATGCTATGAACTGTACAAAGGCAGCAGAGTTTATTATTTAACAAAAATAAGGTCCGTGTAATTCAAAGTGGCAGGTCCTAGTACAGAGCTCTGCTGGTTTTACATTCATTCCACAGGGAGAGAGGAGCTAAGCAGTGTGCACTGTCCTCTGAGGTTTTTTTCCTGCTGTACTCCAGAGCAAATTCTTGCAAGTAAAGGGTTTTCCTACCTGTCTCCAAGACAGTACTGGTAATGAGAAGGAATGCTGTGTTCAGGACTCATTTCACTGAGTGCCACACTACAGCAGCTTGAGAAAGATGGTGGGACAGGTACCCACAACATGGCTCACAGATTCCAACATTTCCTAATACAACATGAACTAAATTGATCTACAGCCCTAAGTGCTTCAAGCCTGAAAAATGAGGAGGGTAACAGACATAAATCAGAGCTGCTACCCTGAGTCCTGCTGTTTTACACATAAAAAAAGCCTTGTGCCATCTTAAGTGTCTAGGAATTTGAGGTGGTGTTAAAATTCCCCAGTAAATCCAAAGTCAAGACTTTTGCCTTTCAAATGGTGAACATTTCAGAAGGAATGCAAAGTAGTTCAGACCCAGGGATTAAAAGTTATTTTCTGATTCTCGTACTGCATATTAAATCAGGGAAGGTAGAGGTGAGGAATTCAGTATCAGTGCCCTAGGGACATTGCATATCAAGAAATTAAAATAAGGGTATTATGCTTTAATATGTGGATCAAAATTGAAAAGAGGGAAAAGCTAAGTAGTCAGCCTGCTAACACTGCACAATCATTCCTTTTTTTTAAAAGTATAATGAATTTTATTAGGCAACTATATAGAAAGTTGATTTCCTAAACCTGCTGAAGATGGACCTTCAGTTTGATGGACAAGAGTTACATTATTGGTATATTTTACAGTGTACACATTTTCATGACAAGCATTCTATATGTCTCACACAATGACACTTGCCTGTAGATCTCCAGAAGTAATTACACATTAAAATCCCTCATAGAAATGAAGAAGCTAATTTGTATTTAGATTGGGAAGCCAAAGTAATGATTTGTGAATCAGAAAAATATTTTTGTGCGGAAAACTCCATAATAAAACTATCAAATATTTGTAAAGAAAAAAAATTAGCACAGTTTCTTATTAATTTCCTTTGGATATGCATCAGACCTCTAAAATATTAGTTGTGTGAGGAGCGGCTAAGTGGCAAAAAATGTTCATTAGTCAGGGGGCAGAGCAATCTAGCATTGTTTCACTGAAAAGAAAGTGCTTACACGCTCTTCTCTATTCATAAAGAGCATTTTGAATAGTTCTTATTGGATTCTCTGTCTGGCTCTCACAACATGAACTTCAGGACTTCCAGGGAGCCTATGGATCTGGGCCAATGACAATTGTACTTCTTCAATGTGATATACATGGAAATTAGTAAATTCATGTAGAGTATCGCAACTAAGATGCAGTCACATCCATATTAATGTTTTTAGCTTGGTGGGATGACTGGAGGAAGGATCCTCTAAATCTTCAGCAGCTGCAGATGACATTACTCTTCACCCCCCACATGAAAAGGAGATCATTCTGCAGCCTGGATTGGCACCACAAAGAGAACTGACCTCTCCTTAGAGTTCAACACATGGGGCAAATTTCCAAAGATTAACATCTAATTCTGGCTGTATTTTCATGTAGCTCTTTATTTTCTTTAGCATAAACTAGAAATCTTTGTAAAGGCATTTGTTCTGAACATTTTTTCCCATATAATTAATGGCATTTGGACCAGGCTGGAGGGACCTGTTCCAAATGACCTAAGGCCCTAATTCTGCAAATCCCAATGCATATGCTTAATTTAATGTAGAGGAGTAGCACGTGAGATTTCTCATGCACACAGTTTAAAGCATAAGCTTAATTACTTCTAGGACAATGGGCTGCAACAAAAATTGATAAAAAATACATATTGGCTGACTTACTTAAAAAACCCTCCAAAACCATAAGCCAGGCTTATCTTTTATTTCTTCTCTTGCTGAGAATGAGTGGCTGGCCCCTGCCAAGGCCAGAGGTTTTACTCCTGTGAGCTTACCTCAGGAGCCGGAGCTCTGCAAGGAGAGTGGGATTTTGCTGGGCCTTCTCTGGTGTGGGCTGAGACGCTTGCTCATGCTCAAGTCGCAGCCTCTGAATCTCCTGCAGGATTTCTCTTGGGGAGGAGAATAAGCAGAAGACCATAAGTCATTAATTTTCCACAAAAGCAGCTCCCTGGACATTTCAAGAGGTGAAAAAGCATGACTATATTTAGCTTTAAATCAGTGAAGATGTAAGTAAAATGACTTGTTTGCAGCCAACCAAAGAAGCCTTCAGCAATGGGACATTTTCTGGATATTTTCTGAATAAACTTTTAGGATTTTGCCATAAAGGGAAATCATTCTTCAAAACTCCCCCAAAAACACAGGTAGACATAAAATAGCTCCGTGCTTGACAGAACTGCTCCCTTTTAATTCTTCACCATGAACATTTCCAGCACCTCAGGAACTTAAAAAAAAATGGAAGTAACCTTTCTGGATATTGTGGGGTATCAGAGAAAATATTTAGCCCTTTAAAATACTTTGAATGGAAGCAGAGATGTGACAGCAGTTGACAATCACAGAAAAGCACTTTAACAAGACTTGTTACGACTGGCTTGTGAGCCCTGGAGTGCTGTCAAAAGGCTAATATAAAGCTTCACAGCAGAAGGTTGAAACCTTTGTGAATTTTGTCTCTTCTTCACAATGTGCTGGAAGCAGACGGTCAGGAGGCAGCCTCGAAGTATGAAAGGCAAATCGAGACTGGAGCTGGTGGTGCTCATTACATGGTGACAGAAGGCAGTGCAGAGTTGGAATAGGAAACCATCTGGTCTGGGCTAGCCTCTGTTTTATGGTCCAGCACTAAAAGCGGGGCTCTGCTGCCATACATTTCATGGCATCAGGCAGTCTGGTACCCAGGGCCAGGTTCTCTGCTGTTAACAAACAGGCATCACTCCTTTTTTGGGCCGGCTGGCCTATTTCTCCTGGACACTCTCTCTCAGTTTCGGTCACATCTGCACCTCCTGTCTCATTTGATCAGCAGCCTAACTTGCTGCTAATCTTCCTGCTAACCTCTCCCATGCAGACTGTGCTCTGAAGAGCTTTAATCATCTTTTTCCTGAATAAAAGCAGGGGAGCATAACATTACAAGCGTGACTGATCCTTTTATCATCTCATGTTATACTGCTACTGAGAACCCAACTGGAAGTTAATCTGGTTTTGAAACAGGACAGACTTTTTTTTAAACTCTTAACAAACAGCAGCTGCAAACAGTAAAGCATCCATGATTATATCATGTCATTGGACATTACACTTCTGAAAACATGGGGTGGCTATGGATTTCAGAGCCTTTATCCTATTGTATGAGCCTTTTTGTGCTCTTTTTTTTTGTAGGGGGAAATACATGTGCCTGTATAAGCACATTGTACAGGTGGTAAAAAATGCTAAGAAACAAACACATATGTAACATATGGGACTGAACAAAACCAGGAACTTAGTGGATCCTTACCGGTTTTTATTTTCGAGCTCTGCAATCAGCTGCCTTTGTTGCTTGTTTGCATCAATGGTGAAGGAGATATCTGATGCCCCTCTCTGCTGACTCGGCTGCTGTTGTAAAACAGAGAAGGCTGCATTGAAAGAGGAATAGCCAGCATGCACCACGAGTTCAACACAGATCTGTTCTGTGACATCTGCTTACAGAAAGTGCAGTACCAAGCTTGCCTAGACTAAAAAAAGAACATTCATGTTGTGCTCATACCAGTATGGAACCATTGCTAGTAAAAGCAGAGTAAGTGCTAGAATAAATAAGACTCAGTGTTTACCATCCTGTCAGTCACTGCTTCTTCACGTAGCTTCCTCTGAACCAATCATAAAAGGCAATGACACTGCTGCAGGCAGTTGCTGTAATGTGGCTCTTGATACTGATGCTGCAGACAAGAGGAGCACAGTGGAGCAAAAAGCAGTGTCTGCCTCCAGAAAGGATGGGTTGTGTTTCCAGTGCAGTGATGCTTCGTGCTCTTGAAAGCTCGGTTTTACTTTCAGTTTGAAAGCAGTGCTCAGTTTTCAGTCTGGCTGTGTGGCCCATTTGGCCAAGCTTTCCAATCTGCTCTCATGATACTTCAGAAAATCTCTTTCCACAGTCCTTCATGTACAGCAAAATCTTTTTTTTCCACCAATAAAATTATATGAGAATTTGTCTCTCACCAAACTAGGCAGTGCTCCCTACAGCTTCATTGGACTATGCCCTTTTTGCATGTTCATCAGCAATAATCAATCATTGTTTTTCTTGTTCACACTCCTGTATTTCAGTATTGTAACAATGACAACACAGAACAGGACATTTAAAAGTTTCACAGCTATGAAGGATACCCATTTATTTCTAACTCCCACCTGAAAGAATCAGGTATTTAAAAATACTCTGCTGAGTTACTGCTGTGACATGAGGGCTCATCACCACAAAAAGGCCTGTGAAGTGTAACTCTGGAGTGTTATTTTATGTGATGCCAGGCATCCCCTCTGCCAGGAGGTGAACCCTCAAAAGGGATGAAGATACATTTCAATAGCCTAACAAAGGTTAGGACTGTCTGTGGGAAAAGGACAGTATGTTTTCCCCATAACCACATACTATCTTTTCTGCTATGGACACGGTTTCCCATTAACACATCAACCACAGGGAAGCAGAACAGTGCATAAAGAACTGATACATGCTGGTGGATGCCATCACTCATACAGGAGGAAGCAGGATCTTTATCCTGAATGCCCACTGTTACCAATATATTTAGTTCCTTAAAATCCAGAACGACTATCACCAAAGCTTTAAAAATTTCCACTGCCCCTACTGGGCATCAGTCTTTTGCTTGGAAAGATTTCTCTTTATGAAAACCTCTCCTCTTCCTTCTGTCTCTTTTGTTCAAAGAGCAAAGATGGATGGCAATGAGAAATTCAGTATTTTCCTTCAAGTGAGCTCTGTTTATACTGTTTTCCCCTACATCAAGGACACATGTTATATGGAACTGATGTCAACTGATTTTTAACCAGAGACATTATTACTGGGGAATCAGGTTCCCATAAAGAATTACTGTCTTTCAGGAATAAGACTGTTATCTACAAGTTGCCTTAAATTTGAAAAACTGTGTCACATGTCTGGAAAGGATTGATTTGAGCTGGACTGGCAGAACAGAAGCACCCCTCTCTTCCCAGGCAGCTGCAGGTAGTGTGAAATCTCCGTGACAGCATCTGCACAGGGCAGCAGACTGTCTTCATGTGGTCTGAATGTGACCCAGTGTCTTTACACAATGTGTGGTGCCCAACTTCACCCTTTCAATTGATCCCACAGTGTGAAAATCTCAGTGTGAAAATGTTTCTGGGTGCTCCAGACCTGCTGCTTTTCACTTAACCATCATTCACGGCCCCTTGTTCTATCAAATGGTCTGAGATCGAAAAAAAAGTAGCTAGGCTGACCTTTTATGTACCATTTAAGATTTAATATACTTTGATAAGGTTCCTGCTTCATTCTCTCTTGTTCCTGAATGCAGTTAGTGAGGTTTTAGCCTGTCATCCCCTTCTATCTTTGGACACAGAGAGCAGAATAATCATTGCTCTGAAATGAAAATGGGAGCCAGGGCTAATGCAGGGGGTCATTACAGTCATCCTGCTGAAGAACATTCTTTAATATCCTTAGTACTTAAGGCCCTACTGGCTGTGATATTTGAGCTAGAGAGTAAAATGGATTCACCACCACATTTTCCCAATGCAGTAAATCATTAACCTTTAACCAAAGCTAGTCCAGACAATATTTTATAGTCTTTCCTGAGTTCAAGATGTCAGACTCCCTTTGATGCAATTATTTAAATGCCACTGCATTAGTATATAGATTATATGCATTAGTATGTGGATTCTTTGGATTCAATGGACTGCATAAAAGTGTTATTATTAAAGCATAACAGCCTCTGATGAAAAGAACAGGGAAAAATAATACATTAATCATTAGACTGTCAGATATAATTTCCCTGATCTTGCCAAGCCCCTGGAACACAACAGAAGGAAAGTACCTTCTTTTAATTAAAACACTTACTGATGAAGAAGTTTCTGCTGCCAGCCTTGCTGCGTACCTGGCGATCAGCTTGTGCTCTTCATCCAGCCGACTTGCACTGTCAAGGACGCTGCCCAGGGAGAGGGGAGATGGGGAGAGAGGTTAATACACAGCAAAAACACCCTCTGCCTCAGCCAGCCACCAGCTCACACCCCCAGGCAAAAACACCCTCTGCCTCAGCCAGCCACCACCTCACACCCCAACACGTCAGTCAGAGCAAAGGAGCAAACCATCACCGAATTAGGAACAGGTGATGTTAATGGAGCAAAGGGCAGAGAATTTCCCTGGCAAGATGAGCTCTAAGGGGCTGGGCACCACCTCTCCAAAGGGAGAAAACAGCAGCGCCCTGCAGCCCACAGTAAAGGTTGTACAGGATGCTGCTCTGCCCAAAAAAGCGTCGGGGGTGGTTAGGACCATCGCTCCACATTTATTTTGATACTCAGCTTTGTCATGTAGGGGGATAGCAGATAAGAAAATAAAGGTAGTATAGAAAGTAATCTTATGCCTAAGGAGTTGCAGCTGAGCCAATTATTAGTGATTAGGAACACGCCTGACTTTAATAGGTCACAGCTGTAGCAAATGAGAAGAAGAGTGCTATAAAAGAGTGGCTTGCTTGGTTGAGAGAGGAATTTGGGTCAGTTGGCTACTGCGAGAAGAAGGAAGAGCCAGTGCTTAGAGGAGATGACCATGAGAAACATCAAGGAGATGTGAAACTCTTGCGATAAAGACACAACAATATGGAACCTTTGTGATACAATGCCAACATTGTCATATCACCTGGAAGACTACTTTTTGGTCAGTGGATTAGCAGGGGCCTTGGGGTTTGTTGAGAAAACTTTTAGAAGCTTTGTCATATTTGCCCCAGAAAACAGTGTTTAGGACAGTTTTGCAGGTCACTTAGTAAGGTCTCATAGATCACTGACCTAGCAATTTATAATCAGGCTTTCTCTTTTATTTTTGGTTTCTTGCTATTGGGAGCAAGACTTCAGAGTGTCATGTGATTGTGATTAACAAGTATAAAAACTAAACAGTAATTATGCTGAGTTCCTTTAAAATATTGCACCTTATTATCTTTTCTCCCCCAGGAATATAAAATGCAAATATTTCTCTCATGTTAATGCTTTTCCAACTGTCCTTATTTTAATAGGAAGCTATTATTTAGTCAGATGAGCAGGAAAAAGGTAATATAGTAAGAACCTTCACTATTTCTAAACATTAAGAATTTTGCAGACAAACGTCAAAACTAATGAAACCAGAAATCTGAAAAGGACTTAGTTGACCCTGGATAATCCTGGGCTTTAGAATCCTATGCTGCATTACTTCTAGTATACATAAGAGAGAAAAAATGAAGTTCCTGAGAAGAGGTGAGAGGAATGTGGAATTGCCATGTGGAATACAAGGTTGCCTGTGGACTTTCCCAGACAGATGCAAGTCTGGCCTCTTTTCTTATCCTTTGGCTACTGTATAATGGTTTTTGGCTGGAGGGAAACAGGAACAAATCTCCCTGCCCATGGGCTCTTCTGGGCACGTAACTGGTTGCTGGCAAGCAAACTTCAAAAGAGTCTGGACATGGGATTTTATTCCGATTTTTTCCCCAGAAATTGTACCTTGAACTTGAAAAGCTTTCCAGAGGAAAATCACACTTGTACCAAAAGCTCTGCTTTTGAAGAACTGATATATTTAAAAGGAATATTTCTCTAAAACTTCTCAGTGAGTTCATATCCCTGTGTCCTTCAGGGAACTACAGTGCACATGTGTTGTTTGGCCTGATTAAATCCCATGGGATTTACAAGTTATGTTTGAAAGATGAGCAGTGGTTGATATTCACTGATCATGAAACTAAAGCTGGGTGTCATGGGGATTTGCTACAGCTTAGTGATGCAAAAGAAAAGAGACAAACATCATCTTTTTCTCATTCTCATAATAACCTGTGAGACCACAAACATGAAGTTTAGAAAAACACTAAAGCTCTGAAAAGTGAGACACAGAGAGGTTCTGTGTAAATAAAACTTAGTGCTGCAGACATTCATGTATGACCTCTGGTGGTAGATGAACACTGACTTTCTGGTTTTGGTTATGTTTATTTTGTTACATACACAGCCTAATTTTATGCTTACTGAGATTCTGGTGGGGTAACTGATATACCTTTGGGAAAGACCAAAGCTAAAGGCATTTTTCTAAATTTACACAGTTCTGCATCTTACATACTCATGCTTACGGTACTAGTATGTCACCCAGAGAAAGAAAGGGGCGAGCAACTCTTGCAGACACATAAAATTATGTAAACTGGGTAACAGGGGTTACTTTTATGACAGTTTAATTAATTTTTAATTTTACCATAATGACCAAAACATTGCATCCTAACAGATGGTTGTGAAGACAGCAAGCATTCAGCATCAATTCTCCTTTTTATGGAAATGTGCAGCCACATCCATCTTGAAAAAATTGATTATGGTTCCACTTGTTGGCATAACCCAATCTGCACCATAGTTCTGAGATGTGAGCTAACATCTAAGCCAGCTGCTTTGCTGAGTGAACCAAGCCACTGCAACTTTTTGAGTCTTACTTGTATTTAATGTCTTTGATATATATTTATGTGTGGGTGGATGTTATAAAGTAGATGTAGCAATGCATCAAATTTAGTCTATGAGTGCTGCAAATCACTAACCCCAAAGCCTTGAAAATTAAATTTCAATGTCTGAGATAAATGAACTTCTGGAATATACCTATTCTATGTGACCATCAAGCCCAGAAGTTTGCACAGCAGCATTAGCCTCGACTGCCAAGAATTTTATGTCTCAGAATTCTCAGATTTACCATAATTCAGTTCTGTTTTACTTCACCAACTTCATAGAAAACTACACAGTGATACAGCAAGACAACTGTACAAAAAAGGTTTAAAATATTATGAATGTGTGTGCAGAATTTGGGACCCCAGGTACCTCAGGCATCCTTTTGAGAGAAGCTGGACATTTTGCATACAAATATCCTAATGTTGTTCCTTCTTTTCTAAAAATCACTGCTTCTCCACTAGTGACCATTTCTTTAAAATCCTTACAATTATTAACAAGAATTGGTCTGGCACCTATCACCATTCAGATGTAGAGTGAATATCCAATATTAGCACCTGCACAAGGGGACTTCTGCGGTCTAAGGCAGCTCCACTAAAAAAAGGGATCTCAAAACTGCAGGCAAAGGATGAAGAACATGATAACCTATGGGCAAAGGAGTGACTCTAGAGGATCTTTGCTATTTCTCAGGCTTCAGATGTGTCAGACCAGCCTGTTCTGCAGCAGGCAGCTGGCAACAGCTGATGTGGATGTTCCCTGCTGGTTTTACAACTCTGTCACCACTGGTTAGAAAAGTCTCTGGTGAAATTTTTGCAAGACAAGTGTCAGTGCAGTTTTCATGGCATGCTCTTATTCTACAAACCCTTCCTTAATAAATTATTCGCTATGGAAAATGTGGACATATTAAAGGGTCGGTTTCTAGGTCTTAGGGCTGTAAAAAAAAAAAAAAAAAGGTGTAATTGCAACACACCAAATGTTCTCTGAGGACTGTTTAACTGCCACACTTTCAAAACTGGCTTGATTTTAAGACACTTTAAACCAAGACAAATCATCTGAGTCCTCTACTACTGATAATTTGCCATTTACTTTAGAATCACTGAGATTTTACCACCGAAATATTGTAACACTCAGCTATGTGGGAATAATCACAAAAACGAACTCTGTTCAAGGGAGCTAAACGTCTACACATTTCCTCTGTAGCAACAGGTCTCTGAATGTTTTTCCTCTTTCAAAGGAAGATTAAACCAGCATTCCCATCTAGAGTTCTGCACAGTCCCTTAATACACATTTTAAAATATACCCCAGAAAACAGCTCTCTATGAAACCAAAATAACCTCTTTCAATTTACCTTATTTTTTCTGTACCTGAAAAGAAAAAGACTGAAATATATGGAATTATTATTCAAAGCTAGGCAAAGTCTCTATCTTATAAAAATGGAAATTATTTGCTGTTAAAAATTCTTTTTAAGAATCAGACACTAAAGATAAACTAAAGTAAGTGTCAAATATTGGTTTTAAATACTAAAAAAGACTTTGCAATTAAGCTATTCAAAACATCTGTCTAAGGGCTAATTTTTCTACCCATGTAGTTACTATAAATAATGAATTACTTCTTCCTATTGTTTATCAATTTGCTCTGGAGTACTGGCTTCTAAGAAACCCTCAAATAGATTATTAGCCTGTGGTAGAAGGAAAGGAAAACTTGTACTTTTACTTGCAGTATCAAGTAACTGGAGATGAAAAATAAAGATAAGCAGTGAAAATTAATTAAATGAATTAAAAATAGCCTATAAAGCCCAAAATATAAATAATAGCTGCACTTCAAACAAAAACAAAGTTATATTGGCTTATACTAGACTGATGATTAGCTATAAATTAGCCTCAGTATCTAAAAACCTCAAATCTTGTTTTGTTTTTAGATGTTACTGTACAGCTCTTCAGATAATTTTATGTATTATTCTCATGAAGTATCTCTGCAGGTTTTTCTTGCAGATAAAGGTCCAGCTATAATAATTTTCTTTCCAGCTTTGTCTGCCAGAAGCACTTGAGTTATCTGATGTCTGGGTAGGTGCAGGTAGCATTTTGCAGGCAGATTGAACAGCAGAGCTGGCCAGCTGCAGCCTCCCATAAATCAGAAGCCACCTCATTTTGGTTAACTGCATGCTTTACTCAGGTTACCAAACCTCCTTAAGGTGCAGGGTGGAATACCTTGAACTCAGCACCATCCTGGCACAAGTGTGTGGGTTTTGAGCAAAGTGCATCCAGCCACTGTGGGGCATGGGCAGGAGAAGGTCAGCTTTGCCTGAAGATGCCACCCCAGACTGAGATGCAGCAGCTGAGCTTTCTGCAGAGGTCTCACCCACTCCTCTGGAAACTGGCTTCACACAGGAGCTCTAGGATGGCAAGATTTTGTTCTTGTTTTTACCAAAATGTAACCATTCTATTTCTCTACTAGCAGTCTCGGTCCAACAAAGCAGAAAATGGCAGTGCAGTTTATGGTCTGATGCTTGACTAAGACTACTGCCCCTCTAGGTTATGTTTCTGTCAAAATCTAATTATACAAATAACTGAGATTGTTTCTCATTGAGGAAGCTGTGACTGCAGTGATTTAATGCCAGTAATCAGACGTTATGTACTATGCTTTGCATCAGTTGTTTAAACAATTAAGGTTGTTGTCAGTCACTCCTCCATTCATTTCTCAAAACCAAATAAATGTTGAATATCATGGCATATGATTTGTATATGTATATTTGGAAACAAAGGTGCTATGAGTTGGTGAGGTTGGCTCAAAGCCTTGAGGGAACAGGTTGGAATATGAAGAATAAAATTTGGAGGATGAAAACAGTACAGATGAGGGGAGGGACCCATAATGAGGTCTCAGGAGGAACTGGTAGCCTTCACTGAAGCTAAATGAACTCTATAATGCTTTGCCTGGCAAACCAGCCTAGCACCACCCTGTCCATTCTTCACTCCCCTCCTGAACAATCCTATCAAGTGAGTCACTCATGGTAGCCAGGGCCACTTTTCCTTCTCCCTGTCACACCAGACTGAGTGGCAGCATATTCCTACCCTCAGCCATGGGTGGGCAATGCCTGGTCACACGCATGCCCCCAAGAGCCTGCTTTCACAGCCACATGTCAATATTCCTCCATAAGCCTGATTTCTGGAAGTGCTTCTTCAGGAATGAAATTCCTCTTGAAAATGTTTTTGTTTAGGATAAATTATTTTCATTTTCCTCATTAAAACCTAGTTTGCCTTTTCAACCCTCCACCACTGGCACATTCCAGTGGGCTATAGAGTAGAGAAGCAGATCCAGGACAATGGAGGCAGACTTTTTTATCCACTGGGCATGACAAATTACTCCCATTTTCAACAGAGGGTACATGCAGAAGTGAAATTTTAAAGACTGCAGAGAACCATGAAGTTGATTATTGCCTCCTACATACTGGAGTAAATGGAGACTTTCTTCTAACCCAGGAAATATTCTGGAGTGGCAGCATAGGAAACTGAAGGGTTTGCTACGAGCAAAATCAACCTCCTGATCATATTTTTGATAGAAACATTGTACAGTTTTCTGCCCAGCACCACATTTTCTAGGGCCATATACTGCTCACCACTCTGCTGGTACAGGGCTGCAAAGTCTATGGAATTCTGTTGCACTGGAGAGCTGAGGCAGCATTTCCCTTCCCTGGTGTGATGGGCTGCAATGCCAGCATTTCAAGTGCCAGGACAGCTGATGGGTTTAGGAGACAAAGCTCTAACAATTAATAATGTTCAAGACACCCATTTAAAACCCCTGAGTCTAAATGAAAGAAGGGAAAATTTGTATACAAGATTCAAACAATGCAGAAATCAGGCAGATTTAAAAGCAATGACTGATATATGTAAGAATCAAAATTAATTTCTCTCACTAGGTTAGTAAGATTATTATTGTGATTTAATTATTTATGTACTGTTACAGTTTCTAACTTTCAAGGAAGGTGAAGCTACAAATTATATATGATCTCAAAAATTAATACCTTGAAAACATGGGCTTGTTTAGTTATTGTTGTGTGATGATTTCTGCACTACCACCAAGCCCTGCACTGCCTAGAGCTCAGTATCCCAAGCAACCTGCATAGCCATTCTTAACTCAGCAATTATTGGCAACACTTGGCAACACCTTGCAAGCCTCAGTAGAAAGAATAGCAGCCAGTGCCACAATCCACCAACTTTGGGAGGACATTCCCCATATTCACACACATTCATCTGAGGTTAGTGCTCATCAAGAGCTGCTCCAGCTCATCAGGCAGGGAGGGAACAGGGAGAGGCTTTGGCTGAGCAAGGTGCCTTTGCTGGGTGCCCCAGGGTGCCCAAGCTGCACTAACCGTGCGGGGCTGCTCTGCAGCATGTTGACATAGACCCCGATGAGCACGTGTTCATCAGCCAGCCTGTCTGCAACATCCAGGCTGTACTGCAACCTGCAACAGGGGCAGGGTGTCAGCCGGACAGACAGACACACAGAGAGAGCAGGAGCGAGACTGTGAAATGGGAATCTAGCAATGAATACTTCAGTGGTCTTAGGAAAAAAAATTCAAAATGAAACAACACACCAAGTGCAGAAATTATTTTGTTATTATTGTAATTTATATGGTTAGTATTTAGTGATTTAAGATAGTAGCAACCCACTTGATGACAGAGCCAGCCTCAGAAATCAGTGAGATGCCAGATCAGGCCAGGGACTGAACTCTGGAGCTGTACAATAGCATTTACTAAAAAATTCAGCAAATCGTGAGGTCAGCATTATTTGATTTAATATTGTACAAAACCATTAATGTAGATATGTAACATACATGACTGACACACTGAATTCACAAGCTGGATTTGCTTGGAAGTGTTTGATTAAGACCTTATGAGTCCAGGTGTACATACATATATTTAAACATGCCTTACTTAGCTCACTGGGTTAATTGCTTATCACAATTTTCTCAGGAAAAATGTATATAGAATATATTAAAAATGAGAGGAATAGAAGAAATGTTTTGGTTTAGCTGTGTTAGTGCAATTTAAGAACATACTCTCTCTTTAACTTACCCTTTGCCTTTCAAGAAAGCTGGAGCAGCCCTAGCCAGCAGTTTGCTCTGCTCTACTTCAGTATTCTTGGAAGGAGAGCTAGTTAATAAGACAGGAAAACTAAGAAGAGGGTAAACAGTGATGTCTGAAATTCATTATAGAACAGAGTTTGGAGAAGCTCATTTGAGTGCCCTGGACTGAATAAAAATAATAGAAGCTTTAAAGGAATTCTAGAAAACATCAGGAAATGCAAAATCAGGAATTACAAGTTTCCCCTCCTGTTCTCAAAAAGCAAACTATTAAAGCCTCCACTACAGAAAAGACAAACAAAATATGCTTCTCTCACAAATGGAGAGATGAAGGCTTGTATTTTCCAGATAGAGTCTGAGATAAACATGGTCTCAAATGCTGCTTTTGAGCTGGGAAAGCTTTACCATACTAGCTAAATTGCTTTTCTCCACACTAACTGTAAGATGGTTTCTATAATCTATGGAAAGGCATTTATTTGGATGCAGTGATGGGATACAGCAGTTTAATTTTCAGAAGTACTGTTGTTCTGTTGATTTAAAACAATATATAGGTCACCAAACACACTTTTTTCCTAATTACAGTATTTAATGGATTGCAGTAACTGCCTCTTTCCCAACACTTCAATATCCACGTTAACAAGCTACCACTGGCTAAAAATGAGAAACATTGAAAATGTTTTTGTTTTTTTTTTGTTTGTTTGTTTGTTTGTTTTTTGGGGTTTTTTTTGTTTTTTTTGTTTTTTTTTTATGCTGCAGTGTTTTTTTGTTTTTAAGAAACAAAAAGTCAAAAGAAAATTATATTGTACTTTCTTTTTTTAAAAAATTAATCACATTTTTTTTCATGGGTGTGAAAGCATGGATGCACTTGTGCACCCAGGGGTGTATGGGTCTATGTGTGTGTGTGTATGTAGGCAGGTCATGTTGCACAAATGTGGTGCAAATCTTCAAAACCTTCAATACTGGGACAAAGAAGGAATTCAATGAGGTGAGATTTGTGTAATTCCCCTCCTTTTGGGAGGGCAAGGTTGGCAGTAGGGTTCTGAAGAGGATGGCACCAAAGGTTGTTCTAAGAACTCAAGCCTATTGATTTATAATACATTTGTAAGATAGCTGAATGAAATGCTGCACTGCACAGCAAGAAAAAATGCTTGTTTCACATTTCTCTGCCCACCAGCATGCTACTTGTGTGTATTGCACTTCCACTGGGGCAGAATCCATGCAGATTAACATGTGCCATGCCATCTAGAAGGATGTGTTTTCCACAGGTTTTCTTCCCAGTTACAGAAAAAAAATGCATTCATGGGGTACAGGGTGTGCCACTTCAGCCACAAATGCACCTTTCACTTCTAAAACTCCAGATAAGTATGCTGCCACAGTGGGAGACTGAAGGCCCCAGGGCAGATTTTGGGCCTTGCTTTCTAACAGTGTGCCCTCCACCAACCTCAAGTTCCCCTCTCCCATGCTCCAGAGGCCACACACAGTCAGGGGGCAGAGACAGGAGAGCAAGGATTACTCACTGAGCAACTGTTACCATGGCCCTTTCCTTTTTAGTTGACTAAGCAAACGTTAATCTTCCAACCTTTTCTCATGAGTTACGTTCTCTCTGTTTTTCTGATGTTTGGATGTCTCCTCTGGACTCCAGACATGCTGGTTAGCATATCCACCCCCGTGCTGCTGCCCTAAACTGCAGCAAACCTCTAGGCAGATGTCTCCTCCTCTGGAGAATGAGTTTTAATGGCTTTCCACATGATGTTCCAGGGTCAAATGCAATCTAACAATTGTATTGCTGACTTCAATTAGTTTGTGGTTCACTGCAACTCCTAAGTCCTCTTTTAAAATATTTCTATCCATCCAATTATGCTCCCATCTTTTATCTGACTATTTGCTTCCTTGCTACAGCACTTTTCACTTATAATTACTGAATTTCCTGTAATTGATTTCAGATCATTTGGACATCAATTACTACCATTGCTACTGAGCTACTTTTCTTTTATTTAGAAATTGCTCTCCAAGCACTCCTTTCCACAACTATTTCAACCTTTGTACCACCTACAAATTGGATGTATTCACTCTATTGCTTCCATTAAGTTACTATGAGAGACAGTGCAGTGTCTAATTTAGGATAGCTTTCAAGAATCCCAGCAGATGTCCTTCTCCTAAAGCGACAGCAAACTTCTGAAAACCTCATTATTCATTTTCAATGTTCCTCTTTTACTAATTTTCCTATGTCTGTATTTCCTTTGGGTACTTCTGTGTCATCTGGGACTATGTATAAAGCCCTTTTAAGGTAAACCTGTATTGTATGTGCTGCCTGTTTTTTAACGCACTGGATCAGCCATCCTGTCAATGAAATAAATTAGTTTGGTTGATATAATTTGTTCTTGACAAATCTATGGTGGTTATATCTTGTTTATTATCCTCCAGATGCTCAATAACTCTTTTATAATTTCAGTATCTTTGGATACCAAGGTTAGGCTGCCTCCTTTATAATCCCTTTCACCTTTATCCCCCATTCCACCTTCAATCCTCCTTCATTTGGAAGAGCTGACATTTGTCCTTCTTGTTCTTCCATATCTTCCTACATCCTCCACATACTCCCCAAAACACAACTAATCATTCTGGCCACAGAGAACTTCCAATGGGAATAGATATTTTAAAGATATATTCCTGCTAAAATGGAACATCTTGTTGTAAGATGCTAAGTAATGCTTCTCCATCCAAATTTAGAGACAAACCTTCCAGCTGTGAGCAGATGTCTATAAAGATACAGACCTAATAATATTGGTGTAAATGTTATGCCCTCATTAGTGTCTACCTGGCTACTAAACAATCAAACATATAAACCTTTCCTTTAGCCAGGTGGAATATTGCTGATATTCTGCTGAAATAAGGCTTCTCATCTTGTTCTGAAAAAAACATGCAAAGATAGCAAGCAGTTGAAGCCTACCATGCTCCTTAGAGACAGGAACATGGAGAACAGCAGCAACCAGTATGTTTTGCTCCAAGTTAGCTGATGACCAGAAATTTGGCCTAATCTCTTGTTAGAGGTAGAATATCCTGTTAGTTAGAATACCATTTCCTTTAACTTTAATGTGGAGTTCAAAAAAGGCACCAGCCATTCTGACTCAGCATTGAGTAAGACTCAATTTCTCCTTGGCCATGGGTATCTGATATCACAGTGCATTCTTTCTATCTATCACACAATTGCCAAGTCATTCCAAGTTCACCAGAATGAGTTGCATCACACCATTTATTACAGTTTATTACCTCTTTAGAAGAACTAAATGCATTAGCTGTGAAGGAGGGGCTGAGAAAAATGCAAGAAAAAATATTCTGTTTCATCTTATCCTACCGAAGCACAATAATTCCATAGCTTAAAGAAAACATTTATAAAGAAAGAGCAGGACATTGTACCCATTACTATGGCAGCTATATACTTTAAGTCAGCATGACAGACTGCAGCAGGGGAACAAAATTATTCAAATAAGGGGAAAAATTAATTCAGTGTATAGAGTTATTTCTCTTGAATAGACAAAAGTTTCTATAATGCTACGTTTGCTTGTTTTGATGTAACATATCCAAATCACTGGGTTTGCAAGGGCATTACCTATTCTGCAGTAATCGTCCCTTGTTCTGCTGCACTCTAAGCCATTGGAAATTGCAAAAACAATTGAGAGAAACCCCCTGAATATTAGCTACAACAAAAGAATTACAGGCCTTGTGGTTTTAATCATGTTAGCTGTCAACAGCAAATGACCATGATTTGGTATTTGGGAGAAGATCACAGACATTTTTGTTTCTTCTTGTCTAGCACAAGTGCTTTAAAGCTGTTCTTGAGCTGTACAGAGCACATTGTTGATACCAATTTCCACACTGTATACATTAAGAAGAAAGGTGCTTGTAATTGCTAAGCCAACCTCCTCATTAAAGCTCTCTTATGGACCTGCTGGCTCAAACTAAGCAAACAAGCACAGAAATTTTAAGTGGACTTTAATTCTACAGCAGTTTGAAGAAATTAAAAAGCATCTTTGGGAAAGCCTGAACCCAGCTTCCTTTGAGCTTTTGAGTAATTGTGTACCCACCCGAAATCAGTGCTTCAGATGCAATTAAAGTGTAAATAGTATATAATGTTCCATCTCTTTTCAACTGCTCCCTGCCATTTGTCACTGCATTTACCAATTATTAAAGATCTTGCCTCTAACAAGACTTTCCATCTTCCCAGTTAATTTCCAGTTTTCACCCCTGTGTCCAGAAATATAGTAGTGTGCTGAACTTAGGAGATGCTATCCATTTCCAGCAGCAGAATGAGCTGGTGTGCTGAATTTAGCATTTGCTGCCACAGGGAGGAACTGGTTAGAATGGCTATGTTCTTATGTGAACACAAGTAGCTGAAATAAATACCATGGGAATGCTGTGAATGACTTTCTCTGCCAAGTCTCCTTTGAATAAACATCCAAATTACATAAAAATGTAACTTAAAGCTATCTGAAACCTCTGGACTAGACTGCAACACAAATTAAAGTAACCATAAGTTATCTGCAGTGAAAACACAGCCAGCAGAGCTTTTAGTGTTGATTACATCCAGCTAGAAATTTTACTCTGAGTTTTTACTCTTCTTATTATAATATGAATAATGGAGTATTTAATATAAAACCAGCACAATTGCAAACAGAGCCATCAAAGTCTGTTTCTCTTATGCTCAAGAGGGTGAGCTTCCACTAATGGGGCCTGATTTTCCCAGGGCAATAGTAACAGTAAAACTTAAAAGAATGAATGAAGACACAGACTGAAGATCTTGGCATTTAGCATATAATTCTTACTGAATTATAGTTAATGCTCATGGATTAACATGAAAAAAAAAAGGAAATTTCCACATAATTCCACATTAAAAAAAGGTGGGGAAAGTTTTTTGTTCTTATGCAATTGTGTATTTCTTTTATGCAGAATGAAACAGGATCTTCCTTTAGGTCACTGAGATGTGAGGGAATGCTGGACAAAGGGCTCAGGGGTCCAAATCCAGTGCTCACTATAAATGGGAAGTTTTCATTAGCTTCAGGAGGACTTAGATCTGCCTTTCCTGTGGTCATTTTGAAAAGTAAAGCTGAGGGGTCTGGGGAGGGTTATTGGCAAGCAGTGCTCAGGGCAGAACAGCAGCCACCCACAGCGAGAGCTGAGGCAGAAGAAGCTGGCTGTGAGACCTGAAATAATTTCCAGGCTTTTGTGCAAGCCTCTCTCATTCCTTGGTCAAGAACACAACAGGCAAGTCATACACTGATGATGGAAGCATAAAGGTGTAGTTTACAAAAGCAATGTTTCCAACTTCCACAGGACACATTAATATTAATCCTACGTGAAAGGGAAAAAAGGAAAGAGTTGTGCTGCGCAGAAGCAAGAGAAGTTGGCAAAGCTCACAGCCAGCAGGAAGTCTATTCAAAAGACTAATTAGAGCCACAGAAACCCTCTAGCCCATCAGAGCCTTCCTTAAAGAATATTTTGAGTAGTTTAGCAGAATTGCTAATGATTTAGTGCATGAGCGACAGAACTACTGCGATTAGTAGGTTAGTGCTCTCATACTGACCGTGAACTGTTGTGAAGCTGATTTACATACAGCTTTATAAGAGAATGCTCATCAGCCACAGGACTGGCTGCATTTATACCCCCAAGTAACCTGAATGATTCAAACAATGAAACCTTGTTAATACCTCAAAAAGAATATACAGAGAGCAGAGTGTTCAGAGAGGGTTTGTAACAATAAATCCAATTTATTTAGAAAGAGTACGACTTGGCTGTTTGTAGGGTGCTTTTTCTTTCCAATAAAAAGATGCAAATTAAATTTGTAAAAGGTGAAAATAAAAATATGAGAATGAGCTGTCAAACTCCTAAAACCCTGCTATGTCAATGAAACAAAAGTGAAAAAACTTCTAATATACAATCAATGTAATTAGTTTACATGTCAGGGTACAGTTAACTCTAAAAAAGCCAGAATGCTACCTAATGTAAACTTTTAACTGTACAGGGATGTCACACTATCCACTTCTATGAAGTGTGGGTACCTGTGCTTGAGGGGGGTGGTACTATCACCTGCCTTTAGGGGATTCTGTGTTTCCTAGGGAGTGTTTCAAGGACTGCTTCCTAGGGAAAAAAGGAATTCTAACAGTTCAGGAAGCATGTATGTTTAAACCTGATAGTTAAAGACAGTCAGCTACTAAAGAAGACAAAAGTAAAATAATCAAGTATGTTTTACAGGCAAAGAGAGACAAGCAGCACAGTAGACAGTGCTGTGAGTGTTACTGCAGGTCCCTGGCCTAAGGAGTGGTGTACTTTTGTTAATCAAGCACAGGGATGTCTTGGGAATAAGCAGAAGCATCAGCAACACTCCTAAAGAGTGCTGCTCTTAGCGACCTCTCCTGGAGAGGCTACAAATACATTACCCTGCCTTGCACATAAACCCCCATATATTCCAACTACAGAAATGAATCTGCATTTGCAGTCTCTCTGTATAGGCAGCAGATCTGGCCTTGGGGGCTGCTCTGGAACTGGCTTTCAAAAAGCATCTCAGTCACACCCACTGGCACTGAGACAACACTGAATTTACAGCTTACAACTTGTGGTAACAAAATTCATAAATCAAAGAAGTAGTAAACCATCTACACTCTGACTTTGCAGTGTACACTGCAGGTTTGGTTTCAGTTTTGATGTTAAAATATGTAGCTGTGCATTTCCAGAGATTGTGTTTAGTCATTTGGGAATGCTGAAGCACTGACACACACAGCAGGAGTCAAGCAATAAAATGCACCCAAGGAAGACACATTTCTCATCTTCCCTAAGAGAGCAGGAAGTTATTTTCCTGCCACCTTCTTACCTATGTGCATTTGTAGGCTCACACAGATGAGGTCAGACAGCTAGCAAATGCTACACACAAATTTTGGCTGGATGAGCCAAAATATTGAGTTAAAATGTACAGTCAGCTGCAAGCACCTCCTCTTTGGGATTTGTTTCTGATGAGACTTCCCTGGTTTGTTTACTGAAGGGTCAGCCACCATATTCCAAGACTACTCTTTCTTCTTTGTTGATTTTAATGAAAATCAGAACGATTTAACAGGATGTCTTCCTATGTCTTGGAAGTATGAAGACATCTCTTTGTTCATCCATATCTTGTGGTATGAGGCATTCCCAGTAGGCAATGGCACATCCCAGTTCCTATTCCCATAGTGCTGCTAAAAAATGATTTCTCACCAACAGCCCATTTTGGGTCCCTATGGGAGGGTGCCTGGGGTTGCAT
This sequence comes from Melospiza melodia melodia, assembly GCF_035770615.1. Taxonomy (NCBI): domain Eukaryota; kingdom Metazoa; phylum Chordata; class Aves; order Passeriformes; family Passerellidae; genus Melospiza; species Melospiza melodia. Next base: position 131,319,645 of record NC_086194.1, on the reverse strand, counting down.
GTGAGCACTTTTTAGTGGGTCAGAATGGTTCAAACGAGAGCTGAAATTCAGTGCTCTGCTGCGGGGAGCCTGGGGTGCCTTAACTCCAGCTCTCTGTTCAGATGTCCGGGTGCCAGTCCAAATTACCAAGGCATTTCTCTGCTTAGGTTTAGGTTTGGGTTTGGTGAGAGGGTTTGGGGTTTTTTTTACCCCTGTGAGGGAAGATTGAAACTTCTACCACTATCTTATAATGGTTTGATATAAATAAGGATAAGAACTCACCTTCTGTTTGCAAAGGGACTTCCTGAGGGAACAGAATGGGAGAAGAGTGTGTCGTTCATGCTGGTTACAGGTCGGGGGGGCCTGAAAGGCAAAATATCCAGCTGCATTAATTTAGCACCAAAACCCCCTCCATCAGCAACAGTATTTATGTAGAACAGAATGAGCTTGTTTAAAGTAATATGGCAATGGCATCTTCAAAGTAACATTGCAACTGGCATCTTCTGCTTTACACAGTAATAGTTTCAAATTATAGATGCTTTGGTTTCAAGAAGTTGATATAAACACACTGGTACTTAGGCCTGGAGGGAAATAATGTCTTTGTGTGTTCTGAGGTGAGTTTTAAGCAACCTGCTCAACTTTTTCCCCCCTGCTTTGGTAGAATAGCCACAATGCCATTGTTCCTTTCCAGAGGCAACATCCAGGGCACAGTCCCTGCTTACAACCAGCTAGGATGAGCACTGGCAGTCAGTGCTCTGTGGCAGCATGGAGGTCTGCAGCATGGAACTGCCAATAAGTGACACATCTTTTCATGAAGTTATTCCTGGTGCTAAGCTCCATGCTGCCACATCCACATAGTGACCACAGTGTATCCAAGCCCTCAGCATCTCATGAAATACACATGGAATTTTAAACTGGTTTGATGGCAAAGTTTCTGAATTGGTATATCAAATCCCAAGTCAAAATGTAGAGTAAGTATTTACTTCAAGAGGACCCATTAGTAATGATGATTTTATTACTACATTCTTTATTTCCCGCTTTTACAAAAAATGAAACAAGAAGGAATTTTCCTCTGCTTTCTTTTACTGTCTACTCTTAAAAATAATCTGTGTGTAATTTTCTCCTTCTGCATCCATTAAGGAGAAATTTCCCATTTTCAGCAGACTTCTTATGGAACACTGGGCAAAAGATCTATCTGCTCAGGAACAACTAAAAGGTATGTTATTAAAATCACAGGGCTTTCAATCAGTTATGAGCAGAATCTGAAGCCACATTCAGACCTCAGTTTGGTTAATATTTCCTTTAGGCTCTATGGAAGACCTATCTTGCTTTTTTAATTCTGCAGATGTGCAAATTGAAATATGGTAGCCATCTGCAAAATATTCAGTGGGCTCCAATTCTGCAAGACAACTGGTCAACCAAAGCATTTCCAAGAAACCCAGTTCTGCATAGAACTGAACTATTACCATATATTTCATCCTGTAACTTCTTATAAAACAGACAAAAATATGGTATTTGAAACATTCAAATGAATTTCTCAGCATGATAATGCTACACTGATTTTTAAGAAGTTTAAAACTGTGAAAAGAAAGAAGTAGGATGTGGAGTGTTATTTATTTATATGAAAACAGAGTTTTAACTGAACCCTGCATCTGCAGAACCTCAGAAAAACTTCATTTCCGATCAGTCATGAATTTGAGAAGCAGTCCTTTGTCTTCCACATACTTACAAAGAAGTGTTTAATGTTATTTTTTTTGTAATACCGAGATTATTGCAATTTTTCCAAGCTTTTCCTTCAACAAGTGTACTAAAGAAGAAAAATACTCACCAAGTATCTCTTTTGCAGCAGAATAAAATGGAAAAGAGATCATTAATTAAATTGTCAGTTCAATATGTATATGGCTCAAGTAATACATTGGACATACTCCATTCTTATGACCCTGAATCTGAAAAAGCATGAGAGCCTCTATGCATAAGAAGTCATTAATCTGTTTACAAAAGCAAAGTTACTCTTGTGTAAAAATGTCTTTAAACTCCAAGACCTTGCTAAGGTTTCCTGATTAGCATTACTCTGTCAATTCTCATAATGAAAAAATGATATTAAGCTAATCCAGAGCTTTCCCAAGGCAAGTTTCCTAAAGGCTGATGCCCACTGTCACAGTCCTGAGGTTCCACTTGAGTATCAAGTGGGTGTTCAAACACACAGAGTTGTGTGATGTGGTAAGACAGAACAACAGACTTTATTGCAAAGCAAAGGAAATCTCAGCTATTGAGTATAAATTATACCTTTCTGAGGTTATTTTTAAATTCCTGAAAGTGAGTGATTAAGCTTTCTGATAAAAGCGGTACTGAATTAGCTGTCCTCAAGGAGACAGAAAACATTTGGTGCTATTGAAATATGCTATGTTATAAAAGCATGCTATGGCACAACGTATATCCACAGTAATAAACCAAATTAAATAGGAGGAATTTTCCAAAATGCTCCAGGCTGCCTCAAGCTGTTTACACTGATGTCAAAAATAATGCTCCCACAGGCTTAAGATGGAAATGAAGTCAGGACAGTGCAAAATAGATTTGAAAAATATCTCCATGGCCATGCCATTTGTCATCTCTGCTGTCTGGACTTTCTTTCATGTTGCTATTCTTATGTAGAGAGAGGAAAAATGACCCTTTCGTCAGTGGGAGGAGTTCTACCACCAGGTTTATGACATGTGGATAACTATTTCTCTAGGTGAGGCTTTAGATGTATTTCTTGCTTAATTCAAAATTTTATGTGGCACCAGTAAAACAAAAAAGCCATGCAGTCCTTTTGTCTCGTCCCAGGCAAAGGTGGAAGAACAAACAAAAGGAAAGTCTCTATAGTAATGCAGGGAGCACTTGTCCCCATTTAAGCTAGAAGCTAAGAAAAGGATACTGTTTTGTTGCCAAAATTCTTCCATCTGATGCAAATATAAACCCCCTTTTTTTGCCTGGATTCCTGCCCAGAGCTGTTTCTCTCGACTTCCATTATGTTTAAAAATAAAAACTGCATCAGTGAGAAGATATTCTCGACAAGGTTCTGTGGCATACCTCTCCCCTCAGTTAATTTGTGTCAATTATGCTGAAGATCATGATACCTCCACAACTTACAGGTTTCTCACTCATGCATCCTTGTAGCTAATATATATTGCCAAGTTATATTACCATCAATCTATGAATAAAGAGAAACTGTCATAAACCAGAATAGATGGTGGTTTGTTCTCACATCCCGTCACTCTAAATTGTCTGTATATTTAGGAATAAAGGAAGGTGTTAATTTCACAGCAAAAATTTGGATCAGTTCCTACTTAATTATGGTACCTTCTCCTTGCCTTGCCTAAATGCATTTAATCCATTCACAGTAGCCCAGTTTTCACTACCTTTTATATTCTGACATATCCCCAGGCCTTCAAGATCCCCCTGCCAACAGGGAACAGAGGCTTCTCTTTCAGTTTCAAGCTCTCTGTCTCTCTCAGTTTCCCTTAAGGATGGCCAAAATCTGCCCTGTGAAATTATCACTGACTTGCCAGCAGGGCCAGGCACAGCAGGGAGGGAGCTCAGCAGATCCAACTCTGGATCATTTCTGCCAAAGAACAACATCCTCCCAGTACTCTTGCATAAAGAGGTGCAGGGGTTTAACTGACAATTAAGTGTGACAGGGATTTGGCACTATGTATCTACAGAGGCACCTTGTCTCTGAAGACCAGAGCATTCTCTTATACACCTCGAAGAAGCTGTGCTATAACCACATAAGGAAGACCATCAGCACAATTCATCCTAAAAATGCCAGACAGGTTGAGTGAACTTTCCAGGTGTTGTACAGCCCACAATGGCTGGAGTGCACTCGCCCTTAGAGATGCTACATACAAATATTCAGGATGGACAAAGGTAAATATGTTTAATAATTACAGACTAGAGCAGTTTCAGCAGCCAGTAACACAGCTATGCAGCATGGAAATACAATTCTAATGGCTGCTGCCCAAAATGCTTCAGTCAAGTGCCCTGGGAACATGCTTAAGAAAGATATTTTCTTAAGAAATACACCAGAATAAAAGAAATACTTTAAAGGCAGTATTTTTGGAATATTTTTTCCAGCTTAATTTCTTTGTACCTTTCTTCCAACCAATGTCGTAATTTTTTCTTAATTTTATGGGAAATTTAATGTTTTTTTCCCTTTATTTTAAAGGACCCGAGAAGCAAAGGTAAGCCAAGTTGATAAATGAGAAAATTGGAGTATCTGCCACTATGGCTAGTGGATATGTTTTAGAAAAAAACCCATCCAAAGTGGTACTTTCCTCATCCTTGCACAAATACATTTTCTTTCTGCTTTGGGTTTCTTGACTCATGCACAAAAAAAGTAGTGACATGCTACTATACCAAAAAATAATCTTGTTTTCTCAACATATCAAAACATTAGGCTAATAGACTCTTTTCAAGTGACTTGGCAGTTGAAGACCTGCTTTTTATGCAGACTAACACAATTCTTCAAGGCTGGGTGAAGAAGCTTCACTAAAGTCAGTGGGAACTCTGACACCTCTTTTTACAAAATTGGTCTGATTTCACTTTTCTCTGGTGCCTTGTGTCAAGGCATACCTGTGGTACACTGAAGTTAATAGCCTCTAGATGACAGAACTGATGTTCTCAGCATCAATACATCCCAAAGTGTTGAAACTCTATAAATTGCATGGACATCTCTTGAGGAGAATGGGAACATTGCAATGTTGTGTCCCAGTAGTTGATTATACCTATATCTCCCATTGATTTTTACAGGTGAAGTCACACCAGAAGAACACTTTTACACTAAATATCCCCACCAGCAAATTTGCACTTGTGATGCATTGAGCTGGACAAGCCACATCTGCCTCCTGCTTTGCTCAGAGCTGTAGTATCTACACTTGGTGCAAGCAACTCCTACCACAAAGCTTACTTTGTCTACAGCACACAGATACTTACACAATATGAGCCAGGTTTAGAGGTTTTTCAGGCTGGTCAGGGAACATTGGGTGCAAAGGTTCACGGCTGGAAGCACAGCTTAAAGACTTGCTAAGTGCATTAGTTAGCTTCTTAGCAGGTGATTTCTGGGAGGAACAAGGAAGGTAGAGGTAATCTGGACAAGTAAGGTGCATACTGTTTCTGCTACAGGAAGCACAAAACAACAAGAAGCTCTAACAGCTCAGGTATCTATGGACTGACATCCCCCTTGCCCCCCTCCCATGCCCAGAGTCTGGTAAGGCAAAGAGTGCTCAGTTTGGGAAGGGATTATTGTTACCTCCAGCAGCCTTTAGAGCAGGCTGGGGGTGTATCTATAGGGAAAGTTGCCATGGCTTTTTTGCAATCTTGCACTCAGGCATTGATGAACAAAGAACAGTTTGTGTCACCTGGACTGGTGCTGGCTTGTACCTCACCAGCTTGGGACTGCAAGGAGAACAGATCCAAGCATGCTTGTCCCTATGGATACACTGTATGGGACATCATTTCCCTCCCAGATATGGGCCAGGCACTAGGCTGCTTTGTCCTTCCCCCTCACTAGTATCTCCCTCCTCACCTCCAGTACCCTGGAGGTGCTTTACAAAGCTTCTCCTCCACCTCCTGTGGCCACTGACCACTGGAGAATGGAAATTTGAGACAGGGGCTTGCCAGGAATTGCCCCACTGTGGCACCAGCACTTCAAAAGAGACTGATGTACTGTCACTGTCCCCAAAAGATAGGGAGGGTCTATGCAAGAAGGGTAATTTTCATCGATGTGTAAAAAAACAAAACAAAACAACAAACCAGTGTTTTCTGCTTTTTGTTTTGTTTGGAGGCTATGCACTTGAGGAGTAAACTCAACTTCCCTTTTAAGGGATCTCTGAGATCCAGGGTGTCTTTTAGGCTGTGTGAAGGATTCTCAGGGAATTCAACTGAGCTCCCTGAGATTCAGTTCTCCGCCAGTAAAAAAGGGTTAATGATCTTTCCACTGTCTCCTTCCCCCAAAACACAGCTCTACAGGCTGAAATTGAAGAATCTTTCTGGAATTTGACAGAAAGGGTTTTGTATTTGTGCATATACATCCTGCATTGACATATGATTGTCACCAATTCTATAATGAAATATTTCTACTAGAGAAATCCAACCTAAATACAAAAAGTTCAAGCTCTTTCTCTTGCATTCATTAAATGCAATTTCACTCTGAATTGAGAACAGTTGATTTCCACTGTACCCATAAACACTTCCAGTGAAGTATATGAAGTACGTATCGAGCTCTGCATGTGGAGCTCGATACTGATGCATTAGAATGCCAACCAGGTTTGAACAAATGCTAATGAATGCTACAGAAAGGCAACTTCAAACTTGAAGCAAAACATTTGTTTCTGGCAAGGAAGCATCTGAAAGCACTAGGCATGTGGTCATATTTTTGTCTTCCGCTGAGCAGAAATCTTAAGTTTTCCAATTACTTCCTACCTATAATTACAGCTCCCTGGCTACAGCAAAAAATGGATTTTATAGCACAAATTGCTGCTGGGAATGGAGTCTGAGCTACACAGTGGGCACTTTTCCTATTCAGATACTAAACTCTGGCCATTTGTGTCTATGCAACAAGCAGCAATTAGGACCCACAAAAAACAATTACAGACCCAGGTCTGCTGGGATACAGTGCAGGGTTGTATGACTGGCATACAGAGCAAACCATGTCCAATTTAACCCTTGCCTATTCCATCAACAGAAAACCAGACATTTTAGAAGTATTAAAATTCAGAACTTTGTTAAATAATAAACTCAAAGTACCATAAAAATGGGAGCTTTTGCTGTATGCATAATTTTCCCTTTTTTTTTTAAACAATATCCTTTTGAAATGTTTGAAATTAATTATGTATTTTCCGCTATTTGTGTTTGAATCCTGAAGGATTTTGATGCTCTGTAAACAAGGGGGTCAACTGGGGCTTTGCTCCAGTCCATGGAAAGCTGAGTCCCCAAGTCTCATGCCCTTCAGGGAAAGTTAAGGTTCCAGCAGCTGTTGATACTTCCCTTTCAGCTTAGGAAAAACACCGCATCATTTTGATTGACAACAAGAAACCTGAAGTGAGCATTTCTCTATAGTAAACACTACTGTGGATCTCAGCCCGTGACCACGCTCAAATCTCCAGTGCCAGGATCATCCCAAATGCTACGCATATGCTGCAGCCACTCAACTGAAAATACTGATGAATGAGCATTAAGTATTCATCATTTCATTTACACGTAGCCAAAGAGAGCAAGCCAGTGACAACTTTACCGTGAGTCCTGTGGGAACGGGAGAAGCTGCCATGAGCCCGCTCGCTGCCCTGCTGCCAGCCCCTCCTGCGCTGCCCTCACCGCGGCACGCACCAGATCCTCACCCAGGAAAGACCATTCCCACCTCCACGCTCTCCCGACGGCTCCCAGCGCCGGAGCCTCCCAGACAGGGTCACTAATCCAAGCGCCAGCCCGGCTCCCAGCTCGCCTGAGCCCAGAGCTGTGCCCGGGGGCTTCTCTGATGGCTGGAGGGCAAAGCAGTGTGCAGCGAGGCAGGAGCTTTCCCTTACCCATGACGTGTACTCTTTCATTTGGTGCTGGTTGCTGTGGGAACCGCTGGCATGGCCCCTCCAGAAGCAGTCCTGACAGAGCTGGTAATTGTGACACTGCTGGCAGCGGTAGCGAAACCCCATCATGCTTTCGCTGTGGCAGTAGGAACACTCGACGGGGTGGAAGACTGGGCGGGAGAAAGAAATGGTGAGCCAAAAAGCAAAACAAAGGAACACCCAGAAAAAGTTCATGGACGAACCCCAAACTGAAGGGTGCTCCCTTCTTTGTTTAAAGCAATCTGCAGCGTTGGATGCTGCTGACAGCTCTGACCTGAGAGAATACAGCAACCTGTGCTAAGCCATGGGCAACACTTCCTACACTGGGCACCAAACCCTTCTTTGCTTCTTCACTGGTATCCATGCCTCCTGCTCACAGCAGCAAAAAATGTGTGTTCAGTGCTCAGTGTCTAACAGAATACATGACAGAGTACAGAGGAGGGCCATGGAGATAAGGGCTCTCCTATGAAGACAGGCTGAGAGTTGTTCACCCTGGAGAAAAGAAAGCTCCAGGGAGTGCTTCGAGCAGCTTTCCAGCACCTAAAGGGGCTACAGGAGAGCTGGAGAGGGACTTTTGTCAAGGGTGTGTAGGGATAGGACAAAGGGGAATGGGTTCACTGAAAGAAGGTAGATGTAGATTAGATATTAGCAAGAAAATCTTTACTGTGAGAATGGTGTGGCACTGGATTGCATTGCCTGAAGAAGGTGTGGATGACCCATTCCTGGAAGTGTTCAAGGCCAGGTTGAATGGGAATTTCAGCAGGCTGGTCTAGTGGAAGATGTCCCTGCTGGGGAGCTGGAAATGCATGATCTTTAAGGTCCCTTTCAATCCACACCATTTTATGACAGAGGAAATTTGTATGTGGGAAAATCCACTGCAGCTGCACCACTGGGAGAAGCTGAGTGTTTGGTTGTGTTCTAAGCAGCTGAGGTGAGGCATCTTGGAGGAAAAGTCAGACTCAGCTGTATGACTCCTGAAAGGATGAAGTGTCTAAGTACACTTGTCTCTTAGATTGTTATTGTCTCTTAATTGCTGCTGTCTCATCTGAACAAGTGGTGTCATTTAGCTACCTATATATGGCGTTGAACATGTAGCTTTGGATGCCCAGATTTGGAAAGCTGGCCTTTGGAGAGACCTGTTCTCTGTTCAGAAGCAGACAGTGACAAGGAAGCAAGTCACTGAGGACACTAAAGCATCAACTGAGATATTTGGAAGCACCTTCCAGGCAATACTGCTATTTCTGTTCCTCTTTCCTTGCTACAGCCTGTACCGAATTTACCACAGGGTACTGAATATCCCCTTGTTCCCAGGCACCCTCTGCCTTTCTGTCATAAAGTTCAGTCTGGGAAAATTTGAATCAGTGCTGAATGTGTCAGGGGTTTAACTCCTTACCAGAATTTTGCAGCAAGAAGCGTTTCTGCTCTGGGCTAGGAAACACTGTGAAGCTGGTGAGGGACAGGGATGGATGACAAGAGCTTGAGGAAGGTGGAATAGATAGGTTGCTCTGTAGCCAAAAAAGACTTGGGAACATCCCTTACCCACCTTGGCGCCTTTCAGTGGAAGATTTGTTTGGCACAGGAACACATACAACTTTTTCTCCTTTTCCTTTTACCACCAAAAATGGATGCACACCATCCACAGGGAACTTCCTTTTCAGAGGATAAGGTCTGGCAGTGTAGACTTAGGAGTAGATCCTTCCTAGGGACCTTTTGGCTGGTGTTTTGCACTGCACTGACACCTCCTGCCAGCAATACTGCACGAACGGAAACTGCCAAGCTGCTCCCTCTCTGCTGCCATATGTCATAGCTAATAAAAGTTGTGGTCTTGACAGTTTACCAAATATAAGTGTGTGAATGGATGAAGTCTTATTGCTCTTTGCTTATCCAGAGCACAGAAGGAGACATGATCAGGTTAACTTCCTGAGCACAGCAAAATTTAAGCCATGTTCCTGGCTGAATGACCAACAGACTTCTTCAAATATTTTACCAGGCACTGTAAAAATAGCACATGGAGTCAATGAACCCAGTACAGTAGCTTTTACAAAACCATCTAGAGAGTGTGAAAATCGTCACACCAAAGTTTATTCTTGTAACTGTGTTTTGGCAGCACCTCTTTACTTACCATTTTCAACATTTGCCAGTCGATGCAGAAGTGGTAACCACACTAGACACTGCGGCGGGGGATCAGACATGAGAGTATCCAAGAAAGTGTTTAATGTGACTTTTTTCTGCTCAAACAAGCAAACAAACATGCACAAAAAAAAAAAAATCAGTAATTAGACATCTCAAAATTATTTTATCTTGTCTCTACAGAAACACTTGGAAATAAGTTTCAAACACTGCTTGCCTGTAGCCCTGATTTACTAAAAAGACCAAGTGATACTAGCAAAGCTTTTCCAGGCTATTTTTAGTCAGTACAATGATACAACTGATGACTAGAAGTCATTCTCACAAGGCTGGGTAGGAGACACTTAGCTCCCACTCACTTCCAGACTCTCTTCTAGAGTCACTGCCTGAAGATGCTTTGTGGTTAAGGGTGGTATTCAACTCTGCATGCTCTCATCTGTTTTGAGTATCGTGTGACAAGTACAAGTGGATGTGGGCTATCACTGTGTATGACCAATTTTCAAATGAAAAATCACTGCTGACGGTACTTGAAAAAAGAAAATGAGAGAAAATACTGGCAAGAGAGCACAAATTCAAAAGAAATATAGAATAAGGAGAGACCAGCACAGGCAATATGTTACTGTAATTTAAGAAACTTTGCTTGTCTAAGGAGCAATGGCAACTAGTTATGGGTGAGTTTTGACTGTGGAATGTCAAGATTGCATATGCTCAGGGACTGCAACTGCTCCTGAACTCTTCATGCCTTTAAGCACTCAGAGATTTATGCCCCTTTAAATTTCAGAGAGATTTAAATTCTAAGATATCCCTGTTGATTTTAAAAATGCAATCTAGAGCCTTAAATTTCTTAGGTGTCTGGAAAAAGTAATCACAAATCCTAGTTCATTTGTGTTTTCAATCAGCAACTGAGCCTTCCTTAAATAAAATTTAAGATGCAAAAATGTCGAGCCCTGCTGAGAATATATGTAGATATATTTTATAGACATACATATTTAAGTAGTATCCCCATATCCAAAGGGATGGCTAAATTTTCATATCTGATTGCATAAGCTGCTGCTTTAACTTGCTAAAGAACTATGGTTACCCCATGAGGAAGCTAAGCAGCACTTATGCAGTGACATGTATCATCTCTGCATGTTGTGGAATTCTTTTCAGAGCCGAGATTTCCAGACAAAGTATCTGAGCTCCATTTATACACAATTACCACCAGGTGTAAATAAAAATGTTATTTCTCTTATACACAGAGTGATCAATGGAAAACATCTCACACTGCAACAGTCTCAGGGATGAAACACAGCAAGTACTTGGAAAGATATGAAAATGTTTGTCCATAGGAGAAAATACCTCAGGCTACTGTGAAAATGGGCTTGATTCTTTAATGAACAGAAATAGCCAGAATATGATCTCTAAACCTCACTGGAGTACCACCTTTCCCCACAATAACTGCAGTGTGAAAGTCCAGTCAAACACTACCACCTGCTTGTTGTATGAATTATCTTCCCAGCCATGGAGAGCAGATAAGCAGTTCCCAAAAAGGTATCCTATGCTGTAAGCATCAGCTCAGAGAAAAGGATTTCTCTTTTGGAGATGCGGATTTCTTTTTCTGCTGTGGATGCTTGGCACAGCTTTGCTGACCAATGCTGCCAGCAAATGTCTCTGTTGTCTGCAGCAGAACTTGAGAGCACAGGGGAAAAAAAGGTGGAAGGAAGCCCAGGAAAAGAAGGGACCTCCAGTGCCCCATCCTGCAGAGCTGAGTATCTTTAGATCTTCCCTCTGCTCTTGAAGGGATACACACAACCAGTCTAAGAAGCAAATAGATAAGGAGACAAGAAAAGCTCTTCCACAATGCAGTGGGCTTTTGAAAGCTGCTATAACTTTAAAATCTGATTGGCACCAAATAAAGCAACTTAGCTTCCATGACAGCTTTATGGCCAAACTGCTCTTGTGATCACTGATTTTATGGATTAGAGAAAAAAGTAGTGTCCCTTAAAAGGACACTGTCAGAGCAATTTCCATACATTTTCCTCCTGCAATTTTCTTTCAGCTGCTGGGAAAGTTTAAACCAAAAGCTGTTTTCTAAATATACACTACACACAGATGGAGTCTAGGTTTGTGGAATAACACTTAGACAAGTGCTAAGAAAATGAAGTTAGCGTCTATCTTTTTAGTTTGGGATATTTTTTTTAAAAAGTGGTTTTTACAATGATAACAATACTGTTTATAACATCACATCAATCCTACCTATGGGGGAAGTGGTGATGATAAAATTTCTTTTTGAGCCACAGATTTGTATTCTGAAACATTAAGTCACTTGCTCCAGCATTTCTGCCCCACAAATTTGCTGATGAGGAAACCCTGTTGTTTCTACTTTGAATAGACATTCAATCTAGCAGTAGCTCACAGGCAGAGGAAAACATGTGGTGGGATCAAGCAAACCAGTAGAATTGGGAATATTAAAATATTTCTGCAAAAGAAAAAAGTCCTTTCACATGTAAACTGAATGGATTTGACACCATGACCAGATAATTCTCAGATTTTTTTATTTCCCTGAAATTGAAGAATCTCTAGACATCAGGGGGTTGAAAGGCTTCTGGTAAGCAAAAGTGACTCATTGTGAGAATGAGTGAGAGTGCCAAACCTATTCCAAGCTATCAACTTCTGATAATGCTATATGCAATATAAGAGAGAGAAAGAATGACTTATGTGTGACTAAGACTGTACATACCATTTATTATGGTGTCATAAAGATCTGAATTTCATTTCAAAACTCTGGTTCATCCCTAGTGAGGATGTAATGAGAACTACATAAAGTCAATTTAAGTGAAATATCAGACTAGATTTACAAGAGTACTTGGCTGCCTCCAGATGCAAAACAGCAGCTTTGTAAACCTGCTGTGTACCTACATCAGTCAGAGACTTAACTCTTGTTAGCTCTAAGTGGAGCTTGTAAACAAAACCATGTAATGCCTGCTTGAAGATGTTGCTTCTAAAGATACCTTAATGCATCTGGTCTACTCAGTTGGATGCAATCTCAAAGCAAGTGCCATTTCTGATGGCTACTGAGATAAAAAATGAGGCCTGAATTAGATTTTTTCAGGAAAGAAATTCCTTTTTTCATCCATAATAACAGCATGACCAGCATGCAAAGCTTGAATACCCTGTTCCCATGCATTATTTTAATAGAAAACTATCAGAAGTCACTTCACCACGTAAATTCTTCAACATAAGATGAAATGCTGTTTTAAGTCTCCCTCTGTGAAACAAGACTAGTCTCACATATGCAAACATTACCATTTAAAATGAATTGGGAGACGACTCAATAAATGAATTTCAACATCTCCTTTCGGCTGACTGGAGTGCCTATTGATTAGTGATGAAACTGAGAGAATACTAAAAACGAGACTCTATTTTGCATGAAAATTACACTATTCCTGCTCCATTGAACTTACTTGTTCTACAGTATTCAGTTACCAAATGAAAGGATAAAGAGAAGGAAAACACATCTTCATTTCTAACATTGTCCCAGTTTCAGCATATTCCCTTACTACATATTTATGGAATTATACAGTGTGATGTGTGGCAAGAACCAGAGGAATTCTCTCTTTCTCCACTGGAGAAGTGGACAACCAGCCACAATTATGGAAGCTTTTGAAGTGCTATGTATTAGCTGAAGCCAATGTGCTGTACTCAGGGTACCTGTGGAGTCTTTTGAGTTGCAAAAAATTCTTGTATTTTATTCAGGATAAATTAATTGCTTTCCTGACCCTATCTCACTGGTGTTATTGGTAAGAGACTAAGGATTTTCTAATACATACTCATTTCCATTTACAAAAAAGTTTTAAGGTGATTTACTTCTCACTCCTAAACTTGTGTGTCTGGGAAAACCTGAAGTTTGATTTTTTTTTTGGTGGAATTTCAGCTTTGTATGCAGAAGTTAGTGTTCTGTATGCTTATACCAACACCAACTAAGTGGGGTGGAGGTCTGCATGTCTTGGGGTATAAATATATATATGGTACCTAAAGGTATATATGTAATTGGTGCTTAAATTAGGAAGTTCCCTAATTTAGGAATGCGTAAGTCAAGATTCTGAATCACTTTTTGACTAAGCCTCTCTCGTCATGGTTATATGGGGAACCTATGGAGACCAGCTTCCTTTTGAAGGCACCAAACCTACACACCAGAAATCAGCGGAGTGGACCTTCCCCTCATCCAGCCCTGTGTTTCCTGGGCAAATATGCACTTATGTGTAAGACAGGAAGAGTCTTGGCCTGCTCAGAAGGGTGATTGAGATCCTGTGTCTCTTCATTTACCTGCTGTGAGAAACAGGATTTTGCTGACTGCTCAGTGTACCCAAAGGAAGGCCCCTCGAAGACAGCGGTGGGCAGCTTGAGAACCTCGCGCAGGAACATGTCGTACCTGCCATAAACCATCACCCCGCTGGAGTCAGAAATCATGGAGAAAATATCTGAGGGGGGAAAGAGAAGGGAAGATCACAGCAGCTTCAGTGCGAGCTACAGGTTAGCTCTGAGTTCAGTACCATCTGATTTGAAAGAGAAGTAGCAAACATGTTCGGCATATGGAAACCTCCACTATTACTGCATCTTTATTTCTGACCTCTTTTAATAGAAAACAAGAAGAATTATTTGCATATTAAGAACTAGCTGATTTTAATACTAAAATATTCCTGATTTGTTTTTCTTTGTGTGTGGTCATTTTTAAGCAAAGTGATGCATGGCATGAGGCAGTAATTTAATCAGATAAGAAGGCTCTGATTTGACAAGATACACTACATCAGCTTTTTGCCTGCTGCCAGTTTACCATGTCAAATCAAAATCTTGACAATGGGTTCATTAAGTCAGTTATTATTGTCTTGGACAGGAAACACAAAGCAATGAAGGTCTTGCCAATGAGTTATTTTTCATTTTTCCCTCTTTCTTATGCATAAAAATATCACACTTTTATTATTGTAGTGATGTCAGTTTGTCAGCCCTTACTTCTCTGTTTGTTTAAAATTATCCTCTGCTTAGCAGGAGATCTCTGACTAAGGAACATTTATTGTTTTTCAGGCTGTCATGTCAGCTGCTTCATTTCCAGAAACCTGGAAGGGAAATTCTGACAACAGGACTCCAGGACTGCTGACCCAAAAAATCATCACTGTACTTCAGCCCTCCACTGGATGGACCCAGCTCCTATTCTTAAAGCAGCTTAGGGAACAAATGACGCTCAATTTATAATTTATAACTTCAGCTCAGTCTGTATTTGAATTTCTACACAGAAATAATATATTAAAAAATGGCACCAAATCTGGAAGGCTAAATTAGCACTTGGAATTTCTACTTGTCTACTGTAAACAACTCTAATTTGTAAACTCAGTTTCCTTGGGCTCAGGTAGAGGGCTCAGTGGAAACTGAAGGTTTTTGGTCAAAAAGTCTGGAAAATGGTCTTCTGGACCTGACATTATATGCCTATAGAGAAAGACTTCCATTGCAGCAACAAGTAAAGTATGCTGATGTGGAACTGAGAATAAATCCTACAAAATGAGAATCTGTTCACCAAAATACATGGCATAAGAATCCCCTATGGAAGAAAATATGAATAGTACATAAATATATTGATCTTCTACATGTGAAAAGACATAGATGTTGCTAAAAAATAATCAGAAGAAATGGTTAAATTATGCTTCATGATGTTGAGGCACTTATTTATATTCCAAGTTCGATAACCCCAATGGAAAAAAAAAAAAAAATTCACCAATAAGAACCTCAATGTATGCAATTTGTCCTTAAAAACCTCAGTGTGAAGTTCAACCAAACATTTAGTGGGATTTACTTAGAGATATACATAGGGCAACTCCCAAACCCAGCCAAGAAATTGTAGTTTATCCTAATTCCCTCTTTTCTACTTGTACTGTTAATTCTTCAACAATAACAATTTTTAACAGGTAAAACATATCACTTACATCTTAATTTGTCCATGATTTTTCCTCCACAAAGAGTTGCCAAGGCCATTTTAACAGCAAAAACGGAAATTTTACCATGTCCTTCCCTGTTCAAAAGCAGAAAAGAGTAATATTTTACATGTCCATTTTATGAGAATCTATTCAATTAAAATGCATATTTATGACATCACTTACTGTAATGCACATTATATATGTGGATTGACATACAGAGAAATAAGTCCTTTAAAAAGAAGGTTTGTGGGAACACACATCAGTACACTGCTCTGTAAAGATCTCAGAGCAGATTTATTATGTATATGAAGCTCAGTATTAAACTGTTTATCTCATTATACACTACAGTAATAATTATTACTGCTATCTGTGATACAGTAGCACTAGGAGACACCTATCACACTCATGGCTTCCCTATCCTAAGTGCTTTGGGAATTTTTTGGACCTAGAAGATTTCAAGTAGGTGAAAAAATCAGCACTGGGAACAAAAGTGAAAAAGCACACAGGGCTCACATCATTGCATAAACTTCATCTGTACCTGTCAGTAGGTCCTGACAATTGCATTTTAAAAGATACACCTGACCCCCAGGAACCTTGAAGAAGAACTTGGCTGAAAAATGGGAAATATGCCTGCATCCAGAATGAGTGAAGGATATATGTTGTGATATGGAGAAGAGTTTTGTCCCTGGTTTGTTCAAGGGGAGGCTATACCTGGCTCTCTACTTTCAATTTACAATGCATAAATGCTAATAAATCCCAAATTCAACCAAGAGTTTGTCCTGGGGCAAAAAGGCACATTGCCAGCTCTTCCCCCAACTGTCTTGAAGCATGCAATGGCTTAACTTTATTATTCCTCTCACTATCCTCATTCTCCTTGTACACCCATGCTGGTCCCCAATGATCACCTGCCATCACAGAAAATCTGTTTTTTTTGAGCTGGATAAGTAAAACATGACCTCACACACTGCATGGCACACATGGCCCCTAAAACACCTATCAGCCCCAGCTTAATGTTCAGCCCCAGCTAAGTGTTCAGTCACTTTCCAAAGATGAGAATGCTCTCCTAAGTTCATCTGCTTCTTAATGTTAATCTCTTGACATCCAAATGGTGAAATGTGTTTTTTCTTGGAATTTTCCAAATCTTACTGTAAGGCACTAGGAGTCCAGAGTTGCACAGGAGCAACTTCAATCCGTCATCCAAACTCCTTGGCACTACTTCACAGCTTCCCACATGAATTAATGATATTAATTAATGACATCAGTGAGGACATGTCACCATGCATTAAAAAAAGAGACAACCAATATTTGTGAGATTAGCAAAATGGCAGCCATGTTTCCTTCTAAATTCTGACAAGATTAATGATGTGGCTAGATAATGAAGTTTTGTGTAATTTTTCTGAAAATGGAGTTTCTGTGATCATCAGTCTACTCTACCAGGGAACACAATGTTTATAAGGGATTTCCTGTTTCATGTATATAATCATGTGCTACCTAAGATGGTCTAACTGCACTGGCAATAGTAGTACCTAGAAATTTAGATCTTCATCAATATTTCTAAAATTACTCTGTTCATTGTCACTTACAATTTTAAGGAAGAAAATTGCATCTGATCAGGACTAAAAGATGAACTGATTCTGGAAGGACACAGAGCTGTGACTGTGCCTCTTTCTCTGCTAATCCCAAACCAGACTAATGCAGTAACATATACATGTAAAACAGACATGAATGGTATACTCACATCTGTACATCGATGCATGCTACATGCTTCACTTCATTAAATCACTCAGGCTTTAGAAAATGAGTCAGTTCCCTAAGTTTGACTAGCTAATAATCTTTAAAGTTCATTGAATAAGATTTAGTTCTATGTCAGTGTAACCCATAATTCTAAATAGAAATTCTAATTATACTTTTCACTCATTTTAAATTCTGCTTTTTGCCAGACAATTAACTAGAAATACAAGCAAAACATAACGAATTCACTATGTCAGTATTTAAGAAAGAAATATTTACTGTATTCTTTAACGCTGACTTTTGTGCACACTTTTTCATTACATGAGTTTCCTTTGACTGGCTTCATAAGATTAAAATTCATAGGAATTTCCAGGCTTCTGTACTTCCATTCTTTGTTGATTGGATTCTGATTTGTGTAAACCAGACTTAGCTCTGTTATGGCTGAGAATGTGGTCCTTTTGTATTCTTTTTGTGCATGCTGCCCTTTAGACCCTTAGGAATTTTTCTGCAATGTTTCATCATGAGGTTTCCATCTGCCTTTAAAAGAGCTGTTATATTAAAAAAAAAAAAAAGCTAAGTAGAAGCAATGGCATTATTAAGAAGCAATGGAAGATTTAGAGATTAAAAAATGTGGAAGTGCTTCAGATTTAGATTATTTTTCCCAGGAGGTTTAGTTATACTTACTAACAGGATTATATTTTTGCATGGCAGACACATATCAACTTGGCTTCAGCTTTCCACCCTAGAGCCATTGGCTTTTCCCACACTCAAATGGTTATGGAAGAGAGGAACAGAAAAAGAAAATATATCATTTATCTCTTCAATCTCTCCATTTGAGTTGATTTGTTTTGACACTGTATTGTCTATAGGTCATTTGTATTCCTAAAAGCATCACAAGAGCCAATGTAAACCCAATTTGCCCTCCAAATATATATGTCTGCGTGTGTTTGTGTGTGTGTGCACACACACACATGCATATTTAAATACATATGGCTGATGAGCAGACAGGGTAATGGGGCCTAAGACTGGCCAATATAATTTGGATATCCAGAAGTGCCCTAAGCTGTGTCTAAGCACTACAGATGACCCTGACTGGCAGCACTGGGGCCTCACAGGGTTTGCTGTGCAAAAGCAAATGCTGAAGTAGTGGCTCATAGCAGCAGGGAGAAGTCACCACTCCCTGAAAACAGCTTTGGGCTGGCTAATGCAAAGAGAAATAAATTTTACTAGTGGAAACAGGAGAGGACAGCAAATATTTTGATTTTATATTGCACCTCTCTTACTGAGGTTACTCTTCAGCAAGAAGCATAAATGATGTCTAAAGCAAACCCTGAAGCTGATGTGCACTTAACAACAATAGAGGATGGAGTACTTAGGAAAGGGAATGATGGCCAGGCTTGAAGGTTACCTCCCACTGGGATGAGGAAAAAAGGGCAAAAAATTATACATGCTTTTAGACACTAGAGCAGAAAAGAAGGTTTCCTCTTTCACTGCATAGCTGCAGAGAGAGACAGCCTGTCCCCAGAGCAAGGAAACCCCACGGACTGACTCACAAAATCCACAGACTATACAAGGCTGAGTCCAGCTCCAGGGCCTGATTTTGCCTATTGGGTTACCAAGGAGAGTGGTACCAAATAAATGTCACTGTCATTTGTCAGGATCTCTAGCAACACCCACACTGAGACAGCCAGAGGGTGGGGAAAGCCATCAAGAAATAGAATCACATCTTTAGAAACAGCAAATGTGTTCCATGAAAAGGACATTGAGAAAATACCATTTTTCTCACCAATGAGGCTTAAGTGGTGCTCCCCCAATACTTTAAGGTATCTTTTGCAAAAGTAAGAAAAGTTCTTCAGTTATTGGTTACTACCCACTGTAATCAAGGCAGTCAATTCTGAAATGTCAGAGGCTGTAATTACAAATTCCCATTTTCAAAACAAGGTTTTAGAGATGAAATTTTATTGACATTTAGCAAGATTCTTTCATGTAGGACAGCAAATGCATAATGTCCAAATCTCTGAAATGCATTTTTTTTTTGCTGGACTTCCTTTGTCAATGCCTCTGTGGCATTCAATGAGTAGCAAAGGAGGAGAAGAGAGGGAATTAAACACTTTACTGCTCTGAACAGATGAATGAGCAAGAAGTTGTATTTCCAAAATGGATATTGATCATCTTTATGTACTGAAATCAGTACAATACAAATGTTCATTTGATTAAACAAGGGCATGAAAACTTTCTCATTTCTCTGTAGAAGTCAAGTCCCCCCCTGAGCCAGCCAGGGTCTGTTTCATAGCCCAGGGCTCACAACTCCATTCATTCATAGGACAGTGCACATCAAGGAACAGAGAAAATTCAGCTATTTTCTTAACAGTTAAACTTTGCAGCAGGAATAGCTGGAGATGATCTAGCACAGAATATTTCCCACTCTGTTTAAAAGCAGTTTTTTGGAGAACAAATGAATGAGGCTGACATTCCACCTTTCTGCCTAGGCTTTGACACCAGCCTGGAGTAATTTTTCAGAGAGGTTTGTACTCGTCAACTTTTTACATAGTACTTGGTGTGCCAGTGAAGGAAGTGTGCTATTGTTTCATAAAGCCAGTTAATCACCTTAGGCCTTGAAGCAAAAGCTCTAGCCTAATTTTAACCTGTGGTTAGAAACATAGTTCAGACATGTTTCTGTCCAGATTATTTTAAAGCCTCATTCTGCTCACAGGTTTTGGCCTGTCAGTGTCATCTACCACATGCTGCTGACTTCCACGCACTAATGATAAGTTAATTGAAGTATTTCTGTTTGAGAATTTTGAATTTGTTGGCTTGCAGTTCTATAAGGTTGTACTTTAGCTTACTTTTAGCAGCATAAAGGAACATCCCATTCAGTCTCACATGAAATTCTATACACTATAATTTTCCCCCACTTTTTCTTCTTTCAGGGTTGAGCAGTAGAGAAATATCTGTGGCCCTAATGAATCCCCAAGGCCATAAAAAAGCCATAAAAAAATGGGATGTAAGCTCAGCACCAGCAGTGGCTAAGTTGGCCCACATGCCATAGCAGCACACTGTGGTCCTTTTGTGTTTTGCTAGCCAAGTTTTAGCTCCTGAGAAGACATCTGTATTGCAGGCCTAAGGAAACACTCCTTGCCAGAGGGCAGAGAAATCTGCAAGGATTTCAGCAGGCTATAAAAGAAGGAAGAGGCTCTGTTTAAAGTTTGGATGATCTTCAGCCAGTACAGTACACAAAGAGGAACATATATATTAACTAGACCTAAAGAAATGAGACAGTGGCAGGCTTATTAGACTTTAAAACATGAAATAATTTGTCCCTTGTGGTCCTTTCATATACGTTAGGTTGCAGACTCCATTTCTCCACTTTCTTTGGATCCCAAATGGGACATGAAAAACTGCACCACCTTCTCTGGACCTGCAGGCACCTTGCACTTGGCCTTGCTGAACCTCGTGAGGAGATTCCCATGGGCCCACCTCTCCAGCCTGCTGAGTCCCTCTGGATAGCCTGCAGAGCATTGCTTCTCTCTGAACATGAGACCACAAGAAAAGACCTTGCTCCTCCTTCCACCAACTTTTACCTTTCAGCAGAGAATGACCTTTCTGCTGCACTGGAGGGGAGAGAAAGGAGCAACACTGGAAGCAGAGACAGCAGCTCTGGTTAGACCCCAGCAGCTCCCACACTGTCCCTGTGGCATGTAGAGCCACCTCCCTCCCTCTGCTTCCCAGAAACCAGGAAATCTGAACCACCAGTGGTTGTTAAACCAACATCCAACACAAAACTTCAATGACATGAGTCATACTAAAGTGTAGGGAACGTTTTGAGAATCAGATGCTTAACTGGCAAGTCTTTATTTGTGACAGGTGTCTAGACTTCCACTACAGTACAGAGAGACCTAGCTGACACATATCTCCATGAAACCTGAACTTAGGTAACTCAGGTTGCACATGAACCTCATCTAATAAGTTTGCTGTATTTAATATGGAGTGATAGGCAGCTAGTCCCTGTCTCTGACATCAGAGCTGGGAGCCTCTTCCTGGGGATTCCTTGGGGGTCTCTGCCCTTCTGGGAAGTGCATCCCATGCACTACACTCAGAGGCAGCACAAGAGACTGAGCTGCTGCTTGACAAAGAGAGTGAGGGTCACAGCTTCCTTACCCTGGGGGGCCTGATGGGAGCTCAGAAACAGATCATGAACCACAGCACATGGGATGTTTTCAGGGAAAGCAAACCCTTCCCCCTTAAAAATATTCTCTGATTCCCTCCAGGGGACTAAATTCCTCTACTCCATTATGCTGCAAGTAGCTGTGTTGTGTAGTTGAGATCTTTATCCCTTTACATTGAGTTACAAAACAAACACAGTATCACAGGTCTTGCTTCCACAGACCAGGATCTTTCCATATGTTTAGCAGCCCGGAAGCAGTTTACTTGTGGCATGCAGCAATAAATTCATCTGGTCATTTCCAGCATCTTTTAGTATCCTTGTCACAGCCACAATGGTATGAATTAAAATGCCTGTTCCTTCTTTTATTGCCCTTGAGGGGAGGAAAATATTCCTGAAGGCTATGATTTCACAATGGACTGGCTTTTCTTCCTCTCAGAGGGGCAGGAGGAGAGGTTGAGTGCAGCCTTCTCATGTGGAACACCTACTTTTTCTCCCCGTTGCCATGGCGACTGAGCCACTGGCTGGTCTGGCACTGAGAGGTGCTCAATGACACCCAGTACCAGGGCAGCGAGAGCGAGCACTGGGAAGAGAGAGGGGAAGCGTCCTTGTTTTAATGTTTAATGGCCAGTGTTTTCTGCTGATGAATTTTCAAAAAATAAGCCATAAAGTGACAACATCTGCACCTGTCAGCCTTAACCACTGTTCTCCAATAACTCAGTTCTGAGGACTGCAAATATTGCAGCACAGGTTGCCAAGTATGTATTCAGAAATTGCAATAGATATACACAGAATACTCATTAATGTAAGTGGTTTTCTCTATCTAAAACTTGTTCTTTTTGTAATATGAGTCCCATGCAGTAATAAACAACATGAATTTCATCACCTCCAGGTCTTTAATCCTATTTCTGTCATGGTCTCAAAATCATGCTGCACTGGCATGAGCCAGAAAAAAAAATTGCTTACAGCTGCAAGAACTTGCAGGGAAATGAGCTCTTTCAGAATAATGAGCTATTAACCCATGGCACTGCTGCAGAGGCATTGCAGTGGTGTCAGCCACTGGTGTGTCAATAAACAACAAGCCAAATTAGGAGCGCATGTGAATTTGTTTCTGTAGATAATTCTTCTTTGATATAAACTGGAACAAGTCTGAGTAGCTGGATGAAAACACAGTTGTGCTGAATTTGGCTCGAAAGAAAGGAAAGCAGAGGCCCTTAATTTAGGTTATCTCCCTAGTTAGCACTATTCACATGCTCATTATTTGGGACAGAATTGAGCCTGCTCAATTGATTTCGAGAGATATTTCTGGAGGAAGTCAAAGCCTTCCAGCAGCTGGGAGGGGCGGAGGAAAGGCAGACTCACGGATCAAAGGCCGCTAGCAGGAAGTTGAGCAGCAGGCTGATGGACTGCTCCACGTTGATCTGGTGGGTGGTGGGCATCCGTTTGTTGAGCTGGTAGAAGATGGTTGAGATCACAGCCTCCAGGCGAGCCACGTTCAGTTCGATGCTGGGGTCCAGGTTGTTCAGGGCGTTCTCCCGCAAGGCTTCGATCACATTCCAGATGTCCACCAGGTGCACTAGGGGACAGGACAGAAAGACTCAGATGGGGAAACGTGCTCCTGAAAGGAGAACAAGGGTCACCTCCTCCCACGAGGAGGGGAATAACACAACCATGTACAACATGCCTCATGAATAATTAAATGAATTAATGCGTTTTCCACCACTGTTTGTTGAATCTGGTGGAGGAATGAGCAAATAAAATTCAAATCCATTAATAAGCAAACAATATACTGATATTACTAGTTGTAATGAATACAACCTCAGCTTGGGAAATCATTCTTCATTGTATAAAGTATTCAAATAAATGTCTGTATTTCACAGAAATCACTGAAAGGTAAACATATGCTAATTATTTTTCTGAACCATGCCTTTATAAATCCCCATTCAGAAATTACTCTTAGATATTAATTTGCATAGCAGATGGGCTTTTCAGAAGATCCTACGAATACTAAGTGCTTATCACATACTGATATTTTGAAAATTCTTTTCAGCAATTTGTATGGAAAGCAAAATATTTTACAGAAACAGAATTGTAATTGAGTCAGGGTACATTTAAACAAATAACACATAATGAAGTGATCCGAAAGTCATATTTTATGTCTTCTAAATATATTTGCCAAATTATTTGTTAAATCTCTCTCTTTGATGAAGTCCTGGTCTAAGCTGAATTTGATGGGGCCTGTTTTTACCTACAAGGACAGCTTAAAGGATAATCTCTGCTCACCCTTCACATTGTACCCAAACAGAAATCTTGTTTGCAGAGCACTGTTATTGTGGCAGTATGATTGGCTTGCCATGGATTGTCATTTCCAGAAGATGTGCACTGTGCCAAAAATAAAGAAACCCCTACAGTAATTTAAAAACTGGATTTAGTTCAAACCTGAACTCAAAGGTTCAACCCTCTATCTTAATATTACATACTGTCCTACTAAAGTGTCAATAAAAAACAAATCAGGAGGTTCAGGGGGCAAATTCTCTTTTTTTCACCAGACAAACTACTGCACAGTTCTCATTACACAGCATGGTGATATGTCTTATGATGTATCAAAAGCCACCTGTATGTGGAAGGAGATCCATGTTTTTGTAGATAGAGAAACTTAATTATAATCCTCCTCGTTATATTTTTATTTGATTGGTTTGCAGGTGCTGTCTCAGACTGCAATGTGACATGAGGGTCTGATGGCAGGGAAGTGTAAGCTGATAGGAGATGGATGATGAAACGAGATACAGTCATTTTACTTAGTCTAGATTTTTGCCCTATGATTGGGCTTCCCTTCTTTTGCCTCAGGAATAAATAGCCTCCAAGACCCTGCTAGCACATGTGTGAGCCCAAAGAGGAAGATACTCCATACAGATAAGTGGTAACAGTAGCAGCAATTACTTTAGGTACTAGACAAGGCACTTTTCCACTTCTTGCTGCTCCCTAGCAAGTAACTGTGAAAACCTACAAGATACAATTCCATTGTTACACCAAAGTATTTATTTTATCTTTGTAGTAAAAGAAAACTTCTACAGGCAAACTTGTAGAGGTTGCCTCTACAGGTTGTCTTCAAAATGTTACCGTGAATTAAGCTGATGTTTGTATGGCTAGGTTTTAGCAGCTGGGGGCTACAGGGGTGGCTTCTGTGAGAAGCTGCCAGAAGTTTCCTCATGCTTGGCAGAGCCAGTGTCAGCTGGCTCCAGGATGGACCCACTGCTGGCCAACTCTGCGCCATCCAAGTCTGCACCATCCAGAAAGAGTGGTAATGCCTCTGGGATAGCATATGTAGCAAGAATTTAAAAAAAGGGTTTTTCACGGTTGTAATTAATGCCAAAGAACAGCAGGGTGAGAATATGTGAGAACAACACCTCTGCAGACACCAAGGTCAGTGGAGAAGAAGAGGGAGGAGGTGCTCCAGGCACCAGAGCGGAGGTTCCCCTGCAGCCCATGGTGCAGACCACAGTGATGCAGCTGTGCCCCTGCAGCCCATGGACATCCAGGGGGATGCAGAGATCCACCTGCAGCCCATGGAGGAGCATCCACCAGAGCAGGTGGGTGCCTGAGAGGAAGCTGTGAACCTGTGGGAGTCCTGTGCTGGAGAGGGGTCCTGGCAGGCATCTGCAAACCTATGGAGAGAGGAGCCCACGATGGAGCAGTGTCCTCATAGGACTTGTGATTCTGCACGCTGGAGCAGCCTGTCCTTGAAGGACGGCATACCATGAAAGAGTGACCCAGTGCAGCAGTTTGTGGAGCAATGTTGTCCACAGGATGGAGAAGTTCATGGAGAACTGTCTCCTGTGGGAGGAACCCTAGGTTGGAGCAGGGGAAGGACTCCTCTCCCTGAGCAGCAGCAGAATCAACCTTTAATGAGCTGTAATAATCCCCCTTCTCTGTCTGCCTGTGCCACTGAGGTGGAGGAGGTAGAACTTGTGAAGGAGGAAGGGTGGGGGAAAGATATTTTTAAGGTCTTATTTTACTTCTCATTATCCTGCTCTGATTTTGTTAGTAATAAATTCAATTCGTATCTCTAATTAGAATCTGTTTTGCCTGTGATGTTATTTGGCGGGTGATCTCTCTCTGTCCTTATCTCAACCCTTTGTTATATTTTCTCCCCCTTGACCAGCTGCAGAGGGAGTGATGTAGATGCTTTGGTGGGTGTCTGGCATAAAACCAGGGTCAACCCACTACAGCTGGGTGGGTGGAGTACACAACCTCTGAACTCTTCTGTTTGTTTTCTGGCTGGTGGAAGAGCAACTTCCCCATAAAAAGTCTGGCATAGGTCTCAGATCCTTTTAATGCAGTCATTCCCATTCACTCAATCATTTTTCACTGTCACAGAGGTAATCTGGATAAATGGAAGATGAATGATCTCCAGGAAGACAGTTGGCACATAATAACTGATCCTTTCTGGGCAGCTTCTCCACATGGCTCAGAGGCCAGAGGATGGAGGAAGTCATCAGAAAGCAGGCCATTGTCTGGTCCAGGAGAGAGGGGTTAATGAGCATTCCACCACATAAGGCAGCCAAGGAAAGTACCAGAAATACAGAGCAACATGCCAGAAAATGCAGGAACAGGCTGGACCACGCGAATGTATTTTGTGGTGGCATTAAGAGGGAAGGACAGGCAGAAAGTGAAAGGTGAAGTGGGATTGTTTCCCTCAAGGTCCATAGCCATGGGGGCTGTTTCTGGTCATTCAGACCAAGCAGATGAAGAAGGTCCTTCCACCAGCAGTTTCACCAAGTTGGCTTCTGGCTATGTGTGCAAATCATCAAACATGAACTACAGAAAGATAACAATGTGAGAAATTACCAGGCACAACAAATTGCAAAAGAAAGAGTAATGCCATATTCAGATGCTCACCTTGACTTGAGACTACACTAACAAGAGAGCAATCCAAGAAACAGGACAAACAGGGGTACCAGCACTACAGACCAAGGCAGAAATTACTAGGACAACCTTATTATAAATACTGAATAAGGATGTAAAATCAGCAACATTGGAGCTGGTGGGAAAAGAATAAATAGGCTGTTTATCTTGGAGTGCATGAGTGTGGTAGCAGAAAAAAGCATGAGACTGGAAAAGGGCAATTTGAAGGGTAGCAAGTCATATCATCAGAACTGCTGGGGTACCTTTCAAGCAGCCTGTACAGGAACAGTTTTGTCCATACACGTTCACTTCTGCAGTCATTGGAAACTGTGATGGGTTCCCTAACTTCGATATAAGGTAGCCCAGGGAGGAAGAACCACATACCCAAACTCCCTAACAGTGAGAATTTCATGCTGTAATTAAACTTTAATTGCTGTAGCCTAGTACTGGAAAATTCTTGAATATGGAGGAAAAAAGCTGGTACTATGAATAAGGCTGAAATGGGGGTTGGTGTCTTTACTCTTCACATGATCTAGTACAGATACTGTGTGGCTGTCAGATTTTAATGTGGGGTTTTTTGTTGTTTTGCTTTCCTACTGATATTATATTTCTCATAACATAGTCATATCCAGAGTTAGTTTTGATGATAGTCTTGGGATAGAAAATGTCCAGAGGCTAGCAGAAGTGGGACTAATAACATCAGTATACTAAACACATCTGAGGGAAAATTACTCGTTTTATTGTTAACTCTAACCGAAAGGCTCATAAGCTGTCCCCATGTTCATTGGTATGCCAGAAAGGTAGGGCACAATACTAAGAAAATGACTTATTGGAAATTACAGAGCTGTAAGAGTTCCCTACCCACTATGAAATATTAGTCTCAAGAAACTGCTGTGTATTTGTGCTATAAATAATTTTACTCGGGCTTTTCTTCTTTTCTCCAGAACCACTTTGGTTCTACTTGAAGCTGAATAAACAACAATCATGCTGCACTATTTCATTTTGCATTTTATTAATTAATTGTACATACATCTAAGAGGCTGGAAAGCAATATTTCCTGGAGGAGGACATGCAAGACGGACATGAGCCACACCTTTAACAAGAACTACTGATTTTGAAAATACCTGCTCAAATGTCTAGCTCAAAATCACAAGGACATTTTGTTAGGCTGCTGTACAGACGACTGAAGTCTCTGACCTTTACTCAAGTCAGTTGTCATGGACAAGAATCATGCAGCTAAATTAAATGTAAAAAACTGTCTACTGTTGACTGGCGACCAGGGCTCCCTCTCATGTCAGTGAAAGAAAAAAGCACCTTAAAGCATCTGTTGGGAGACAGGTGGCATGAGCAGTGCTTTGAATCTGCCCATATTTCTTCACTGACTCCAGACAAAGCCTAAAGCACCATGTTGGCATGAGACACGTAACCTCAGAGCTGTTGAAGTTAACTGAGTTGAATCCCACACCTTCCTCCTTAAACATTAAGAAAAGATGTCTCTTCTAGTCTGACTACTACATGACCTAGAATAATTCAGGTTTTATTGAAAATATGAATAATAAATACTTCAATCTGTATGAACAGCTACCAGATCCTGTCATAGTCACTACCTTTTACATTGCATAGCTTGACCTTGTGCAGATTACATTCAGGTGTAGTGCCCTACTGATCACCATGAATTCTATTATTTTTTAAGGTTACTCATACAGTAAGCAAACTTTTACGTATTCTATCATGCTGCCAAGTCAAACTGTCAGTATTGGCAAAAGGGAAGTAAAACACAGGACTCTGCAAGCTCCACTCATTTGTACTAATAGAAATTGATGCCTATGGCTAATGTGGTATCTGTATTCTGTTCAATGTAATAACAGAATGTCAACCTTGCAAACTTTGCATAAGCTTACATTCCTCATCTTCTCTTCTATCCATTTTCCATAATACCTGTTATGCTCATTTATTTATTTATCCATCCCTGAGACTGTTCTAATCTCACTGAAGAAGGCATATCTATTTTGTTTGCACAACACGTAGTGCAATAAACCCCAAATCTGATTTCTACATGCTACATGATGCTAACAAGAAGAGTTTGCAGAGTAACAAAGCAGCATATAAATGCAGGAGAGCTTTCTCTCTCCTAAAATCTGCCTTGAATTCCCTCAAGAGACTAAAACTCCAGAAGTTTGTTTTTAATTTCTAATTACTGTTGCTGCTTTTGTTGCCTTGCCCACATTTCCCACTGAAAAGCGAATTATGCCTCAGCATGTGAAAGATGCCCCTATGGAAACAGATTTGGAAAACTAGAGAAATCTGTCAGTTGTTCTTTCAGTGCCAGCAGATGATCACTATGCAGTAGGAGTAAAAGCTGCTTGTATCTAGTGCCTGTGTGGTATAAGGTTATCAAAAATCATGAAGCCGAGCCAACATTCATGAACCCTTCAGAAAGGCCTCACACTCCGTAAACAACACAGCTACCCAGGTGTAGATTTTCCTAATGTCTGAAAAAAATGTAGAACATCTCCACAAGCAATTGCTAAACTGTGTTTCCCTTTAGATTTTCTGTTCAGTGATCTTTGAAGTCACAGCTAAGGTAAAGCTCTGCATTACTGCATCCTCTGTGGTGAACACTGCCTGCTAATTTAGCTTTTGATGTAATTTTTGAACAGCATCATAGAAGGTTTCACATTTGAGCATGCTCAGTAATAGACAGTGATGAGTGAATGTAAATAAAGTTCAGTGTCTGGACAGAAGCGGGACGACACAGATGAGGAGCATTACAGATGGCTGCCATTCACTCCACAGCAATCATTACCAAAAATGCACTCTTTGAGGAGACCTGGACTGAGCTGCAGAGAACTGAGATCAATGCATGAAAATACACTCCAAACAGCAAATGTTATTTCCTTCAATGGACTTCTTCAGCTGTTAAGGCAACATTTGGAGAGTGCCTGTTGCCAGTGCACTGAGACAGAACTGATCAGCCTCTCCCTGCAGGATGCAAGGGGGATGAAGACGGCTGGCTCAGTTTGAAAGGAGCTTTGTATTTTCCTCACACCACAAAGTTTTTAGATGCCTTCAAGTTTTACATCCAGAATGCCTCTTCCTTTTACATTTTACTACTTTTACAATGAAAGTGAGCAATTAGTAGTTACAGTGAAGAATTCCATCACCTACAACACTGTCAACAGGTCAATTTGTGGAAGAGATGTACCCTGGATACATTCAGAGAAAACACAACTTAGCAATCTTATCTTGCTTATTATACACATATATGTCAGTTTTACTGATCTTGAGCCTCCCTCTTTCCTTCAGGCATTTTCTAGGTTCTTCACTCTTCATCTTTAAAAAAAATGTACTTTTAATTTATTGTAACTAGTAACTTGAATTTATTTGCAATAAATAATTTTCTCTTTGGTAGATACAGTATCTTAATAGGCAAAATGAGAGACAAGAGATGTACTGCATTTCTTTTTTTCAACTCAAAGCAAAGAAATTAATATTTACTTATGCAGTGAGAAATGAATTTTTCTCTCCATCGTGCAATTTATAATTATGGAAAGGCTCTGAGATATAGATAATCTTGGATATATCACTAATCTCAAAGGAGGCAGATTACTTCAAACATCAGCTGTCAAGAAATGATGTTGCCCTAAGCAAATATAAAAAAGAAAAAACTGCAGCAAAGTTTATCTTCTAAGTAGTAAAAAAAAAAATAAAAAAAATTAAAAATTTAAAAACAGTCTGCATGCTTAAGCTTTGTGATTAAGCTTTCCTACCATTAAATGAATCTATTAATACAAGAATCCTCATCTGCCCTATTTAATTTTTCTTTGTATTACACCCTAACCATGAACTTTACAAAGTTATCTCTACTTATTACTAAATGAACATGGAAGAGGAGATTACATTTAATCAAATACAGGAAGTGACTAAATCAGGTCTTTAACAATCAATTCAAATGTATTTAACATATAGTAGTCTAAGTAAATATAAGTGAAAATGTCCAAGTGATAGGACCAAAAATTCTCCTTGATATATTTTCCTTTGTTGGTGAATTCAAGAAGAAATTTTAAACTAAATATTGGTTTAAATTCTTTCCAAAATTTTACTATACATTTCATGAAGATTTTAGTCCAGCAAAGCTCTTACACACATGCTTGAGTTTAAGCATACTTGTACTGTCATTTGAAATCAATGGCACTTGACTGTATGTCAGGTATTTCAGGTGGATTTCATTAAAAGGGTAAGATTTATGCTTCCTTGTCTAGCAATCCTAAGAATACTATAAAATATGCTAGATGATTCTTCTTTTTCTTTCATTAGAATCTATGAACCCATCACAAATTAGGGTATTGGGGCCATTTGTCATCGTCATTGCTAAGAAGGCTTGGGAAGTTACTCACATTTTCTGTTTGGATCCCTCTCTCCTGCTGCCAAGCAGGTAACAGAGGACTGACTGAGGCATATATTTTCTCTAAACCACACCTGCTGGTGGCCAAGCTGCCCCTCAAATCGGCCAGCTGTAGTGTGATCAGTGAAAGCTTTACCTGCACATCCCACTGCTATGCAGATCCAAGTGCTAGCAATGAAGACTTGCAGTTTTTCACACTGTCTGGATACCAAATTACATGAAAATGTACCAGGGTGTTGCTTCTGCTCAGTTCTAAAATGAGGTACTTTTTGGCAGGGTACATCTGGTGACAGCTGTCACTCTACACAGTCTGGCACAACCAGACCGCTTACGGCCCAAATGTCTGATATAAAGAAGAAACTCCTCACTGTAAGGCTGGTGAAGCACTGGAAAAAGTTGCCCAGAGAAGCTGTGGATGACCCATGCCTGGAAGTGTTCAAGGCCAGGATGGGGATGGGTCATCCCCATGGATGGGGATTTCAGCAACCTGGGATTTGAGCAACCTGGTCCAGAAAAAGGCATCTCTGCCCATGGAAGGGGGTTAGAACTAGATGATCTTTAAGGTCCCTTTGAACCCAAGACATTTATGCAAGGCAGTTGAGAACATGTAGCCACACTCTTCTCAGGGATAGGACAGTAAAAGGACTGAGGGAAACAGGCACAAATTAAAATACAGGAAATAATTTAAACATAAGAAAAAGATTTTCCCCATAAGGATTTTAGAACTGTGTGATATTGCCCACAAAGTCAGTGGATTATATCCTTAAAAATAATCAAACCTGAACAGGACAAAACCCTGAGCAATCTGCTGCAGCTGACCCTGTTCTCTCCAGAAGTCCCTGCCAACTTCATTGATTCTGTGATCATGAACCTCTACTGCAAAACCACAGTAACTCTCACTGGAAATGAGTCAGTGCTGCCTCACTGCCTTTTCTCTAAAACCATTACTCAAGTAAGCTGTGCTCCAAGGGCCTTCTCTAACACATGTGGTAAATGAAAAACCACAGAACCCCACCGAAACCTCTTGAATGTTTGAGAAAGAGTCCTCCACATTCTCAAGAGGTTTTGTGAGAGGTGTGCTGCAGGCCTTCACAGCACTGTGTGTACTCAGGTATTCCCTTTGGCTTTCCCCTGAAGACCAACGGATTTCAGAGGGAGGCCATGGTTCCATTTAATCCCCTGTCAGCTGCATGCATTCCTCCTCCTCACCTTTCTGCCTGTGCTGTGAGACTGCACAGCTGTGTGGTATGCACTGGCTCAGCAGGAAGCTGGAATAAAGCTATCCACTTCTACCTGCCCATCCCAGTGGCGAGGAGGAGTGCCCAGGTTAGGAACTGAACTTTTAGACAAGCCAACAGAAGCAGCTTTTTCCTGAATCAGTGTGCACATGGAGTAAGTCAGCTGCATTGGGACTCTCTGGATTCACACAGATCACCTGCCCCAGTGATGCCACATGGGACAAGCAATGTGCCAGCCTTCAGGAGCTGGCTTGTCTGTGCATATGCCAGCCAGATGCATGCTGCATGCACAGAAGACATTCCTGAGTGGGGGCCAAACCTGGCTGCTGCTTTTTTGGAAATCTGCAGGACACAATGTGTACAACTGAGGCACTGAAAAATTTAGGGAAAGTTTTAAAGGTTCCCCTGTCTGCATAGTTGTAGTGCCATCCTATTATAGTCTACCTCTGTTGTGCCCAAAAGGTAAAACAAGTTATCCTAAAACCTCCTGGGATTCTGATCGCTACAGAACTTTGATCAAGTGTTAATAATGATGAGTAATCAATAGGCTAACAATACACTGAAATGTGGTCTTCTCACTTTTTATATAGTATCTGACAAATCCACCAAGGTGTATGAGTGTGTAAAGACCTCCAGTAAAATTTTTCTTTTATACAGTAATTTAATTTACAATAGAAGTTCCTTCTTCCCCTGCTGTCAACTCCTGACCATCTTGTCTTACCTCTATTTAACCTAAGACTGAAGAGCTCTCTGTGGGTGGCAAAAGCCATCAGTCTCTCCAAGGAGCAGCACTAATGACAGTCAATTCTGCAAAAAGGAACAGCAGGTGATACACCCTGAGCGCTGGGCTGGGAAACTGTTGTCATCTACTTGTCACCCAGATGCTGGCAAAGTGTATCCTTTTTCTAAAACGTGCTTTGAAACCATTTATTTGAAATGTTGAACAAAGCATGACATATATAAAATGAAATAATAAAAATATAACTCTAAGCTTCTTAGTATTTTGATGACAACTAGGAAAGAATTAGAACTCTGCCCTGTTGCTAAGAAGTGACATCTTAAATCTATTGATTACATATAATTTTCTTATTTCAGACGTTAAACGTATTTATGAACTAAAGACCAATGTGCAAATAGCAACATGTATTCCTTAGTCAGAAACTTTCTAAACAGCTGAAGACAATGGTATTTCTAGACTGCATGTCTCTTTTATTTTTGCGATCCCACTTCAGAACTACTCTAATGAGAAAGGCTTTATTTGAGGCACTGTGTGATCAGGCTTCAGTCTGACTTATTAGTTCCTACAGAAGGGCTCTGCAAGTGTCAGCTCTCAAACAGCCAAAGAACTAACGAGGTAACAAGACTTGGTCAACAGATATGTATAATACACAACATCTTTCTCACTTCTCTTCGAAAAGGTCAGCCTGCCTTGCATTTGAGCTGTCAGGTCAGTTTGTAAAATATAGATCTGGTGAACCTGACAGTGAATACAGCAATGAATCTCAAAGACTTTCAAAAAATGTGTTCAGAGTGTCAGAATTCAAAACATCCCTCCAGCTGTCCTAAGCTGCCAGCATCCCTGCCAAGAAGCTCAGAGATCCTAACACAGAACCCAAGATGCCTGTAGTTTTAATTATGACCCATAGAGCAAATTACCAACCTTATATGAAGGTCTGCAACCCATGAAAGTAAAATAATAGTTAGTTTGTCATGAAGTGAAAAATAGATTTTTGAAAGTTTTTAGAATAAGAAGGCAAGATGGAGGAATCTAGATGTGTCCAGCCTTTCCCTTTCTTCTTCTTCTTCGCCTCCATCTTCTGCTGTGATGTTGGCATTTTTAGATTGGTTTAGAGTAGAAGGTCACTGTCTAACATAGGTGATATAGATAGTAATTGTAAATATTGTACATGTAGTTTTAAGTATTAAAAAATAACACTGCCCCGGGGGCAAGCAGAGCGCCTCTGACTGTCCTGCTGAGCAGACCTCAGGAAGCCAAGAGAATGAATTTTATAGATAAGAAACAATAAACAACCTTGAGACCGAGAGCTGAACAGCTCTGACTCCTACTTCAACCGCTGGGCTGGGAAAAGAGACTTTCT
This sequence comes from Melospiza melodia melodia, assembly GCF_035770615.1. Lineage (NCBI taxonomy): Eukaryota > Metazoa > Chordata > Aves > Passeriformes > Passerellidae > Melospiza > Melospiza melodia. The sequence continues at coordinate 131,285,456 of NC_086194.1, read as the reverse complement.
AACATATCGCGGGGTCACTCTGACCAGCTACAGCCCCGAGAGCAGAGGAGAAGCAGAAGCCACATGTGGAACGCCTGAAGCCGGGGGAGGCAGGCCCAGTGCAGAGGCAGGCCCAGTGTAAAGGAAGGCCCAGTGCAAAGGAAGGCCCAGTGCAGAGGCAGGCCCAGACGGAGGCAGGCCCAGTGCAAAGGAAGGCCCAGTGCGGAGGCAGGCCCAGTGTAAAGGAAGGCCCAGACGGAGACAGGCCCAGTGTAAAGGAAGGCCCAGTGCGGAGGCAGACCTAGTGTAAAGGAAGGCCCAGTGTAAAGGAAGGCCCAGTGCAAAGGAAGGCCCAGACGGAGGCAGACCCAGTGCAAAGGAAGGCCCAGTGCGGAGGCAGACCTAGTGTAAAGGAAGGCCCAGTGTAAAGGAAGGCCCAGTGCAAAGGAAGGCCCAGACGGAGGCAGACCCAGTGCAAAGGAAGGCCCAGTGCGGAGGCAGGCCCAGTGTAAAGGAAGGCCCAGTGCAGAGGCAGGCCCAGTGCGGAGGCAGGCCCAGTGTAAAGGAAGGCCCAGTGCAAAGGAAGGCCCAGACGGAGGCAGGCCCAGTGTAAAGGAAGGCCCAGTGCGGAGGCAGGCCCAGTGTAAAGGAAGGCCCAGTGCGGAGGCAGGCCCAGACGGAGGCAGGCCCAGTGTAAAGGCAGGCCCAGTGCAAACGCAGGCCCAGTGCAAACGCAGGCCCAGACGGAGCGCAGGAAGGCCGGAGCCCAGCCGAGCCCCTCGCCGCCGGCGGGACGCGGCACACGTTCCTGGCGGGCCCGCCACAGGATGGCACTCCTGGGTGGGTTTTAACTGCAGCACGCTGGCTCCAGCGTTTTAACTCCCTCCTGGCACGGTGTCAGGCGAGACAGCGCGGATGAGAGGCGGTGCATGCCCGCCGCTGTCTCCCGAAAATGGCCTTGTCTGTGCTTAGTGGGATCGGGACGGCGTGCGCGGAGATGCGGCTGAGAGCGTGTCCTGCGCGGGCAAACAGTGCCAGAGCCGTGCGGTGGAAAAGGCAGAATGCCTTCATGTTGGATGTCCTTATTACAGTGATAACATCTTCTCCAGCAGTATGCTTCTTCAAATGCCAAGTCTGGCTTATACCACATCTTTCTTTCTTCAAGAGTTTCCTTTTCCCCTCTGATACAACCGCTGCCAGCTCCATCCATCCTCCCCCCAAAACACTTCCCATGCCACAGCTTGCTTGGCACTGTTACCAGCCAAAAGCAACCAGAGAGGGAATGCAAATGTTAACAAATTGGGTTAATTACGTTTTTCATTAATTTTGAAGCAGTGCACGTGGATACAGGGTGTTATCCCCAGTCTCATATTAACTGTGAAGCAGCTTATGGATACAGGGTGTTATCCCCAATCTCATATTAACTGCTGTTTCCTTTAAAAAATAAAAAATAGCTTGTTATGATAAGGGAAAATGTGATTTAACAGTTCTTTACAACAATTTCTTACCTAATAGCTATAGAAAACAAGTTGAGATTACATTATCAACCTTCAAGGTTCAGTCATATCACAAAGGTCAATGAAAAAGAATGAGGACCTATTATACATTTAGAACTGCTCAAAAACAAAAGCCTTCCTTGGCATATATCCTGTTTTTCAGAGTGTGATCCATGGTTACTTTGCTTTCTGTAATAATTATTTTTAAAAATCATTTAGGGTTGGCCAGACTGTAAACAGCAACAAGGTACAGAACATTAATAAAAGATTAATTGTGCACTTTCTTGAATATAAAAGATGTGATATTTTACATATATGCAAATTCTTAACCTGATCCTTATTCTATTAATTTAAATATTTTCTTATGTAATGTGGACTGAATTTGACCCATAACATTTTCATCTATTAAGAATAATTAGAGAAGTTTTTAAGCTGAACTTAATGCTTGGGTAAACAGTCTGATACCACAACTGCATTTTTCATCCCCAGAGCAGAAGAGACATACTAAAGACTATTACCATATGCTTCCCTCTTCTGAAGAGTTTGGTTCAGTCCAGAGGGCTCCTGGGACAAAATCCCAGTACCAGTTTCAGCTGGTGAGAGTGGGAGCACTGCTGTGCAACAGGACATTCATGTGACACACAGGACTTTGGTGAAAAAGCATGTTATGCCTGAAGTCATAAGGACAGTTCAGACTGATCTTATTAAACCTTTTGCTGAGATTGTTAATCAAGTTATTAATTACTGTCATAGGCTCCAGCTTTCATAGGTATTTAATAATGTATTACATTGGAAAACAATGCAATTTATTTGCCCCAAAATCTTCTGGAATATGAGCTATAATCAGCTTGGAAAGATGGAACCTGGTATCTGGAATATCCATTTCTGGGATATCAATTTCATTTGAATAGGCAGCTTTTATTCAGAGAAACTATCCAGAATATTTGACTAAACTCTGTTTCAGTGTTCACACAATCTTTCCAGATTTTCTCTCCTGACATTACTCACATTCCAAGCAATGTCTTCTGCCAGAGTGGGTCGGTGCTCCATCTCCCCAGCTGATTCATTCCCTCAGTAACCACGACTCCCAAACCAGAAGGCAACTGCAGTGCCTCCCCTTAAAATACCATGCTCTAAAACTTCCCATCTCTTAAGGAAATAAGGACTAGGCCAAGGAGAAAAGCTACAGCTGATACAAACATAGCTCAACAATCAGCCACACTGAGAAAGGCAACAAGACTGCAGAATGTGAAATGGCAGATAAATGAGATTTAGGTGAAGTTTTGCACATCCATCCTCCCCCCTGTGTGTGACAGAAGCTCTTTAATGATGTTGTCAGGGCCCCTAGATGGAGTAAGAGTCTCGATGTACATGGCCACTTATCTGTCATCCTTTATTTTACACACACAGTCCTTAAAGACATCCTGCAAATCCAAGACAAAATAAAAGAGTTTCAAGGCAAAATATAGATGAATGAACTGTGGAAAATTAAACTGTGGGGAAGATCAGGACCTTTACAAGAGATGCAGGATGATACTAGTGTCAACTTCATTTATCAGAAATTGAGTTCAACCTCTTCAAACAATACACACTGAGAGACTGATTCATTCCTTCCTTTGTGCCATAGTGATGTCAATGAGTTCAAAAGAGTTACTTTCAATTTACTCCCTGTCAGGAAAGGAGACATCCATCTATCCATCCACATGGACCAAAGAAAAGGCTGAGCAGACAGAGAACTTCTGTGGAATTAGCCTACACTTTTCTTGGTTAAAGGGCCAAACCCTCTGCTAGAAAACCTCTGCAGCCAAAAATAATATCACAGCTACAACTCAGTTTGAATTCAGACTAGGAGTGCCTTGGTTCAGCACAAGGAAAAAGGCCTCTGTAAAGCCATTGTATATCACAAACATTAATGTCAGGAAGCTGAATGTTCATTGTATAGAGACCCAGAACTGTATTAATAACAATACCCACTGAGGACATAATATTGTGCAGTCTCTTCACACTTATAAAAGCAGGAAATTATTTTTATAGCCAACATCTTCTGTTTTCACAATTTGTCCTAGCATACCAGATACTTGCTGTATGAAATCTTCCACTAAGACTTAATGAAAATAAAAGTAGATGCAGTAAAATATGAAATAATGGCTAAGTTATAGCTTCTAAATATTCTGGGTGTTATGAAGTTGATCTATATTACTAGAGTTACACAAACTTTTAATGTAAGTGAAAACAAATGAGCATGCAAAAAAACCACTCATTGGGAATTACAGGAGGAGAGAATTATAAAAAAATGACATCAGGTCCCACATTCTGATTTTCCTTCTGGGGACTGTTTGCTGTCTTCACCCTGAAGGATCCCATAATTGCTAAGAACGTTCACCACTAGCTGTGGCTGGCTTCCCAGTGGGCTGGCTCCACAGTGGGCTTATTTGTAAAAGTTACTGTAGACAGGAATGAGGAATGGCTGGAGATAGATCAAGCTTTCTGTGTCAGGTTGTGATGGAGACCACTGTTTAGGCAGGAAGATGGTGCAGACTGTGTGGTTAAGGTGGAGAAAGCTGTGTAGTACCTACTCATTCTCCTGAGCTGACTGATGGCTTAAAAACCAGACACAGGGTAAAAATTCAGCAAATTCCCAACTTGGCAGATGCAATGGAGAAGGAGTTCAAAAACATGAGGAGTTCAAAACAAAACCCTTCAATTTATTTACTGTAAGGGTTGCTAAGCATCGGAACAGGCTGCCCAAGGAGTTGATGGAGTCACCATCCCTGGGGGTGTTCAAGAAATGCCTGGATGTGGTACTAAGTGCTTTGGTCTTCTTGACAAAATGGTGATGGGTCAAAGGTTCTTGGAGATGTTTTCCAACCTAAATAATTCTGTGATTCTGTGAATGCAGTGCTACAACACACATATTGGGCAAAATAGTCCAGCTTATCCTGTAAGAATCTGCAAGTACATAAAAACTGTCCCTTGGTCTCTACAGAAAATATTTATGTATGGACTGAGCTCATGTATGGCTCCTCAAGAATAATTGCTTTGAGTCCAGAATGGAGACACAGGCCTTCAAGGTGAAGGTCCTTAGGAACAAAAAATTACCAAACTCACTGATAACTGCTCCAAAGATGACTTGTTACTTCTTTCCCCCCTTGCCACATAAACAGGCTGTCATACAGAAAAAAACCCCAAGAGAATCACCCGTACATGACAGGCATTAAGTCACACTGCTTAATGCACTCTGACACATTAGGGAGGTGCTCATGTGACATCAGGGCAGACCCAGTAAAAGACCCAAACAGGACAGATCAGAACAGCCCAAGGAAAGGGAGCAAAGGCTCAAGTGTAAGAGAGGGTTTGCACAAAAAAGGGTTCTTGGAACCAAGAGAGCAACAGGAAAAGAGAGAGCAGACGAGGGAGTAAGGGTTGCAGAGAAGGAGATAAAGTAAATGCCACAGCTACAGATTGAGGGGAAAAACATGAGGGCGAATGAAGAAAAAGCTCTCACACAAAGAATGAGAAGATACAGTGATTCTGTGATCACCAAGGTATTGGTTTGTTTCCACTAAACAGTATCTCTACATCCATTTTGTCATTTTTAGACTGTCTAAAGGATTACCAAGGTAATAATAGTAATAATAATAATTAATAATAAATTTTCATTTGTTTGAAGAATTTATTAAAAGGACCAATGTGAAATAGGATACAAAAACTTTCTGGCTTGGGGAAACTAAGCCAAAGGCTGCCAGACAAAGGTGAGTGATGCCTATTACCAGAAGCAGATGTTCAGAGACATGAGCAGGGAACAGAGCAGACTGTCCAACCTCACATGTTCATCAGGAAAGCCATCAGAAATAGCACAGTGAATGGCAGTCTTCACAGAGTTCAGGAAGTCAGTAAGAAGAGATTTTCAGCTATGATCCAATTACAAAAGCTGTCTGCATTCAGGCAGAGCTGAGCCACCTGTGTAGCAGAGGGCAGCATGTAGGTATACTTGTGACGTGACCTAGGCCACGTGGCTGTCAACTTCTGACTTAAAGAAAGCCAAATCAGTCATTTTCTTCTTTAAAGGACAAAATAATATTAGCTGACAATCTTCTGCAATTCCTGCTTTCAACAGGAGCCACTTGGAATCATGGGTATGTTTGAAAAATCAATCTCTAAGCAACTGGAAATGTAAGAGTTTTAAGGTAGATATCCTTGTTTCACTCCTTTTGACATTAAAATTAATTCCAAATATCCACTAATAGTTCTTGTCTGAGTCTTGGATGACACAGACTTGCAGTGGCTGCCTTTAAGAGCAAATACTCAGGGACATCTGAGATAACACAACCCTCTTATATAACAAGAGTACACTTCATGCTAACACTGAAGAAAAGGCTGAATAGCAGTCCCTCAATGAACATGCCAAATATACAGGTTATATGCCAGCTCTCTAACAGCTATTATGATTGTCAAGCATATTAATAAACTTTTACAGTTGAAAGGAAAAGAAAATCTGAACCTATTTTCAGGATATTGTGCTCTGAGCGAACACTTACAGACTAAGGATTTGTCTGCAGGGAATATGCTAAATCAAGCCCTTTTGAACTTTTGATTAAATAATTGATGCATAATGCAGAATGTATAATATATGCATCCTTTTTCCATAGTTGCCTGGAAACCCATATGGAACAGTACTAGCAATTCCAGAAGCATTTAAGTCGTTGGTGAAGACAAAGGAAAAAAAACTTTTAAAAATCATTAACTCATCTCTCTTTCTATTCTTCAAATACTGCAGGATAACAGAATTAGAAACTTACACAATGGTATCATGACTCTTGTAATATAGAGTGGCTTTTTTTTTAAAGCTGTATCCCTTGGAGCCATGTGAATTATGTTACTCACTGTAAGGGAACTTGTAAGACTCAGCTTTCATTAAAACAGAAAACAAAGGACACAACTGATATTTCCAGCCTCTACCTTTATGTATTAGTACTAAGCAGATTATAAAATATACAAGGTGGTCAACAATGAATAACAAAAATATGAATGCAAAATGGTATTTTTCTTTCCAAATTATAGGATTTTAAGCAAATCTCATAAAAGGTTGATCAGTCAGGGTTTAGAAGAATATGAGACTCCCATGATCACAAATTCAAGAGGCAGATTGCTTCAAATTGCAGCCAAGCAGACCTTTTGCACTTCTCAAGTAGGCAACACTGCTTGTCATTCAGTTTGATTGCTCTGTGACCCAGCCTGAAACTATCTTGTGCTTTATTGCTTCCAAGATGAAATGAAAAACAGAATAAAACCCAACAATGAGAATAGAGCACTAACCATGGAAACTACAGTGATGAAGAATTAAATTATTTAAACTAAACGATTCTGTAATCATCATAATTTGAAGTCTCTGTTTCTGATGGTCATTCTGAGTAAAAGAAAAGAAGAGGCAAGCACAGAATTGCATGGGCTGTACAGTACTTGAGATGAGAAAGGCAGGACAGTGACAGTGAACACCCCCTGCCATGGCAGGGATCTTCACGGGATTCTTGTGCCTTTGCACATTTGTTGTGCACATTTGAGAAAATCAATACTCACTGAGTCAAGGGATGAATGTCTTTGTACTACACTGGCAAAAGGCCTCGTTTGAGTAAAGAGAAGCAGTTACATGGTCCTAAATCAATCAACATGTAATTATGAAGGATTCGATGGTAAAACATCAATAGGACAGACTGGAACTCTCGTGAGTGTCCTCTAGCTTTGTTTCTAGGGAACTCTTTTGGATGTGTAAACTTGGTGCAGATTTTCTCATGCAGAAGAAGAAAGTTGAACCTGGATGTCCTGTTAACTTCCTCAGTCACTGGATAACACAAAGGTCACACACCATTTCCAGTGGAATCAAGACTTACTTGTCCTTTCCTTTTACTACAAGTACCAGATAATGTGACTTTTCATTTTGTGGTGAATTGCATGTTGAATGGGATGAGATAAAAGGATACATTAAGTGTCAGCCCAGCATAGAAAAAAAATACAGTCAAACCCTAAGCCCTAGCAATTTTATTTAGGTTAAATCAAATAATTTTTTAAAAATTGCTTGCTGTGATGATGGGGGCCTGTAGCTCATACAGGATGATCTCATCATTTCATACCCAGATAGTCAGTTTCTAGGACAAACCCATTTTCAGCAGCTTGCTGTAGCATTACAGGAGGTCTAAGAGTACAGACAGAAAAGAGCTTTAAGAAAAGCACCTAAAAATAATGTAATTACAGTAACTGTCATTCATTTTCACTAGGAAATTATTGCATTTCAGGAGGGGAGAAATTATCCTAACTTAAAACAAATGTAAAAAGGCAGATTAGATCAGGGAAGCACCCAAAAGCATGTACAGAGATTAAGCTGACATGCCTACATGCCTCAGCTTGACTGCACAAGCCCAGAGGAAGCAGAACAAAGGGAGGTGGAGGTGGAGGAGACTGCTTTGGACATACATAAGGATTCCATCACAGTCATGGCAGCTGTGCTCCCTATGAATAGAAAACAAACTGCTGTACTACAACCCAGATAGGCCAAAAGAATTAAACAACAACAAAAAAAATCATTCACACTGAACAATATTGAAGGGAGAAACAAAGACACCAACACCCTAAGGTGTTGAGATTAAACTGCCAGAAAAACAAGCTCCCTTTTTGTCTGCTTCAATTAAGCCACATGTTACCATCACCAGCACAGCTTTTGATTCACAATTTCAACTGTCAATGTTTTATTCTCATCTAGAGAAATCAACAAAATCTGCTTTTGCTGTCACGGTCACAGAATGATCTCACAACACATTTAGGATAGTTCATCAAGGACAGGAGAAATTTTCCAGCCATATAGTTCTGTATTAGTGAGTGATATTTAATGATATAATGGCTTTTATCATGATTTGTTGTTATATCTTACTCTTGGTTGTCACAATAGCCCAGAGGGAATTTGCATGGGAATGTGGTATTTCATCTCAGCATGTTAATAAACTCACTGAGAAAGAAGAGTTAAAACAAATCAAAGGCACAATGATCCCTGGGAAAAATTATAAATTGTGGGGTTTGGTGGTTCTGGATACTGGTGGATGTCAAGAGAGAGGTCTAACTGCTGTCATTGGTCTTTCATCCTTGTTTTAGGAAAGCCTAAGATGCTTCTGTGCCTGGATGCCATGGATAAGCAGCAGCAAATCAACTCTGCCAAGACAGCATTTTCCTGGCAGTAAGGGGTGCTGAGCAGGAGTTGTGTTTGCTGAGAATGTACTCGGGAGCTCCAGAACCTGCTCTGATGCACCTGCAGCACAGTAAAGGACAATACTCTCCTGTTTGACTTGGTGAGAGCAACATTGGCTCATAGGGTTATCAAGTTCTGTGACTGTTTCAGACCTCACAGTGCTCACCTGTAGTTTTTCCATCTCCCTCCTTGGCTCTTGCAGTGTGCACTGTCTAGGACCATCTTTGAAGCACATTTACAAAATCTATATGATAAAGTCAACTATTCCCATTTTGTGTATTTTGTACAGTACAGACTGGAATAAACATGCAGCATGTTTCATCAGGTACCTGCACCTGCTTCCTAGTTGCTTTTATTACCCCAAATAATAAAATTTAACCTCAAATTATTAGGATGCTGCTATTTCCAAGACTATATCCAAAGCCATCCACCAGTAAAATGGCCACAGTCAGCTCATACACTCCTGGCTTTACACTGTGGGATTTAAAGATGACATAATCACCAGCAATGTGTTCTCCAAGGTCATCTGTCCACAAGTTTTCACATTCATTTGGAATATTCATGCCCAAATCTCAATATCTTCTCCAGAATTTAGTATTTATTTGATTTTTTTTCCCAAAAAAGGCATCTATGTCTTGTGCTGGTATTTATAACTAAGGGAAGACTATTGCTATTGCAACAGGTCTATTGCTACAGGAATTCTGCAAAGCAATCATCAAGTAGTCTGCAATTATCTCTTTCTATTCCCACCAAATCCTCAAAAGTACCTACATTACCTACAGAGTTTCTCTTTTCATTATTTCCAATTTTAGAAATTGTCAGCAGAAATAAAAAGCATAAAATTAGTTTATATTCATGGTGAATTAACAAGGTTTCCCAGCTTTTAGGATTTCTGCATTCAGAATTTTGCATGTCTCCTGCTTTTGGGATTTTTGTAACACATTGCATCCCGCATTTGGGCACTTACCAGATTCAAAGGTGTGGCAACAATAATTTGTAAATGTTTTTATTTATTTGCAGTGCTAGCTTAGGTAAAGAGGAACACTTAAACTTGCAGGAATTTTTCTTTGAAAGATAACATTGGAGATTTTTCAAATTTATCTACTTTTTAATGAGTGCTTAAGAAGAATTTTTTGCTTTTCTGAAGAACAAGGCTGGACTGGATTAAATTCCATCCTAGTTGACAAATAATTGAAATGACTGATAATGATTTTTTCACACTTTGATGATTGTTTTTGAACTGTCACTTTAAAAGAGTCAGAGACATTTTTATAAAAGAAGTACCTTCCAGAAACAGAATATTTTCTCAAAGTTGTGTAGAATTGTCAGAAAGACATATATTTGCAATTTTGAAGACTGTTCACTAAATATCTGCAAAGAAATCTTCTTATGAAAATGAAATAATTTTGCAAAGCAAATTATTTGATCAACAGTGGTACTACTCAAGGTGCAACATATGTAGTGATATTCTGGTAAAAGGTGATAAATAGTCATGTTCTCTCTTATTTTTACCCAGATAATTTACCTAGTCTCAGGAGAAACTCTGCAAGAGAGAATGTGTCTCAGAATATGATTTTTGCCCATTGTACACTGCCTACTTTGCCAGTAAAACCCAGCCTGCTGCTGAAGGCTTCAGCAAAAAAACTGCTTTTGTACTGAGAGAATTCTCAAAGGGAGGCCAGGAGATGAACCTGTGTCTGTGTCTGCATTAAAGGCAGCAGAAACAAACAGTGCACTGTGTGTGATAAGTGTAGCTGCCTGTTAAATGATATCCCATGCCTGCCTATGCTAATGGGCACCTCCGGGTAAAAAAGATGGTGCTAATAAAGCCTCTGCTCTGCTTTCCTTGGAACAAACACTTCTGGCACTGAAAGCAGCTCTCTGCTTCCATCCTCATACACCTTCAGCCTGTAGCCAAGAGCAGCTCTCAGCCATTTATTAAATTAGCTCTTTAAAAGAACCCCTCAAATGCAGTCTTTCCAAGCAATTTTTCCAGAGTAAGTCTGGGCCAATGTGCCAGGGCAGGGCAGGAGGGCACAGCTGAAAGAAGACAAGGATGGCTTGAGTGACAGGAGGTGCTATGCACTGGGAGTGGAGCAGAACTGCCTTTGAGCTTTTTTCTTGTTATAGTCTACCCTAAATGCAGCAGCACAGATGCAGCAGAAAGGTTTTTTTTTCCCCATGACCCCTTTTTCTTTTTTGTCTCATTACTGCTGGGTGGTGCATAATGACAGTATCTGTAGGGAGAAAAAAATCCCAAAACAGTAGCTGACATGAGCCAGAGGTCTGATATTAACCATTTCAAGGGCAGTGCTCAGTTAGTGGCTCTATGTTTAGCAGATCTGTCTTGGACAGCCATTGCTTGAACACCTGCCAGGTGAATGAATGAGTTCTTTTCCCATTGATAAGAGAAACTTATCTGGGAGAGCGGCAGTCTACTCGAAACAAGGAGAAGGAAACTGTACTTGATGGTGAAAAGACACACACAATCCAGCCTGTTCCAGAGCAGCAGGCACCATTTCTTAAGTGGCACAGAACCTAATACTTAGCATGACATTATAAGTTTTTCCTTTTACTTTTTTTTTTCCTTAAGGAGAGAGTGATACAGTATAAATCTTTAAACAAGATCAGCAAATTACTCCTCCTAGGTTATCAATGGAGACCAGAAGCTGAGTCCCAACCACGAGCTACTTGGCACAAACTGGCAAATTGCAGGGCATCTGCACTAATTCTCTATGAGGAGAACCAACAGCTCCACAAAAGCAGATCACAGCTCATAAATAAGAGGCACAAAATTAAAATTAAGAACCAGTATATTTTCAGCCAGCCAGACACTCCCAGCAATGAGGCTATTGTTAGCCCTTGGGTTTTTTTTTAATTTGCTTTGCATGCAGTTGCACACATACTTTGCTACCACCATCCATTTAATTGGATACTTTTGTCACCTCAGACTACTGTATTCTGTTACCATGAAAATGAAGTGAAAATGTCATCCTCCTAAACATAAGATTTAAAAAAACCCAACCGAATGCAACATAATAGCGTCTTTCAACACATTTGCTCCTGAATGGGAGAAGCCAGCTGCTGGGCAGGTACTAACCCCCCCTGGGTTTTGTGTCTGGCAGATTGCTTATAATGTGATACCAAACCTTCAATTCATACTTCAGCTAAGGGCATATTAAAAATATGAGAAGTGTGCTACAAAAGTGATTAAACTATCAGCTCCGTGGCTAATAACACAGTAAATACTCTCCAAAATATTTTTCATTACAAGTTGGCCTCTCCAGTATGTCTGGACAGCATAAGAGAAACATTTCTGTAACACAGACAGATGTAACCCCAAAACTAGGAACTTAACAGGGTGGTAAATTTCTATCCACAGTGAGCATTTTTTGACATACTTACCACTGTGTGCAGCACAAGCATAGCCAGGTTGTCATTCTAGTCTGTATGTGAGGACTAAAACACTTATTTTCTCTGTGTTGTCCTCTCCCTACTGCTACTGCTGACAAGAGTGCCCTTGGTTAGGGGATTTTTTTAAATTGGTGTGGAAAGGTCCAGTAAAGCACATATACCCAAATCTGCCTTTTTAAGTATTTGCATACTATTTTGGATGGAGAAGAAAGGATACACTCCATTACAGATTTTATACGTATTTCACCTTTAAAGCTCACAGCACGTGACTGTGCTAATAGAAAATGCAGCTGTAAAGGGAAAAAGACTGAATCTCAGAAGAGAAGTTAAAAAAGATCACTAATCAAGTGAGAAATTTCCCAATAAAACCTAGAGGGAGTAAGACAGATATGCAGAGATTACAAGCAGGTTCAGTCTCTCAGAAGAGCTGCATTTAGCTGGCCTTCTGGAAATAGAGGGGTGTCACCAACGTTGCACTTACTTTGCTGCACCCTAAATAGAAGAGGACTAAAAGCAGCATTTTTTCTCACAGAGCTGCTATAAAAGCATTTAATTTGCAGGGCCCTGCTGAAACTCACAAATGCTATTTCACAAGAACATTGGAGAACGCAGTTTAATTCTTATTAATTAAAGCTGTGGCCTGTATCCTGCCCCACCTTTCAATGGCTGAATCACTGGCATATTTGAGGCAAGTTCCTTACATAAACAGGTTAATATTTGAAGCCTGCCCAGGCACTCTGATGAGCGTCCTTTGCAATGCCACACCACACAGCCCTGGCTTGTCAATGGTGCAAAGGACAGACTGCAGCGTGCAGAGGAAAGCTTGTAACAGCGTAGGTGAGGGAAGTGCTGGCATACTTACAGTTGCATTTCTTCTGAACGAACCGAAGCTTGCATGCTGTTCGGTAGGTGGACAGGCGGATGCGATCCAGATCCTGAGCCCCTAGTGGAAGAGAAGAACGGTGACATTTGGGTGGAATGTGACCTGTGTGTCTCTTTGCTAGCAGGGAAGCCAAGGAACAAAGTGGACACACGAGCTGCCTCGGTTTAACAATTTTCAAGGCTCTTTCCTTTGCAGAGAGAGCAGAGAGGAGTGAGGAGTAACAAGGGGAATGTCAGGAGCTACAGTGTTAAAAGAATTTTAGAAAGGAAGGCAAGGAATAGTCAGCCCACTGTGTCTGTCACTTTGAAGAACAATCTGGTCAAGCTGCAGGCTAAAAGACACACTGGCCAGGCTCCAACAGCAGGGAAAACCTCAGCTGAATTTTAATATTCAGCAAAAAAAACCCATAACAAATATCTTTAGCTGACATGCCACATCAGGGCAAGGTATTGCCAGCAAACCCAGAAAACATACTGTGCTGTAACATAAAGATTTATGGCAATCTGCAGAAGGGGGCAATGACAAGGGGTGTGCAGCCTTTCTCCACTTTGAGGATGTATGTTCTCTGTGTTCTCTGCAATGGAGACCTCTGGGGGTCAGCTCTGTGCACCGCACAAATCTTGGCCCTGGCTGCTGCAACATAAAGATCCAGTAACATTTCCAAACATGTCCAAGAGATGGGAACAAACTGAGTGGCAGCTCCCTCACAAACAAGGACAGGACACAGGGGCCAGTGTGGGGGCAGAACCTGGCACAGTGTCCAACAAACTCATCCAAACAAGGTACAGTCAAGAGAGGAGTGGCATACAGCCCTGCTTTTACACAGGCTTCCTAAATGCTTTGAGATTTCTCAGCTGAACTGCAGAACATATGGCCACGTTGGCATCTGTAGCAGGATACTCTGTCTAAGTGGGGGTAAAACAGCTCAAATTTTCTCCCATTTGCAAAAGGTATCAGTGATGGATGGAGAAGGTGGATCATGCTGCTTCAGGTGTTTGGAAATGCTGAGACCAGCCTGACTTCACAACCCCAAAGCTAAACCTTCTGGGGACATGAAAAACAGTCTTGCCTGAGAGAAATCAGCACTGCTGAGGATGTGGCACACAAAGTTCCTGATAAAGGAAGCAACAAGTGATAGCACTGATAACTTATCTGAGGCTGCTGAGCTGGCAAGGGAGCCTAGAAACATCTGACTGACAGTCAATCACTTTATACTATAAAAGCTCAGTTCCATTTTTTAATGGCAGGGACTTCAACACTTTCCTTCTGGATACATTTGTGGCAATTCCTCCCTTGACTGGGGACACCCCTCAAGGCTATTCCTTCAGGCCAAGTGGAAGAGATTTGCCCCCAGTGTTGATATGGGTGAGTAACACCAATCTGTACTTGATAATTATTAAGCTATTTTTGAAATGATTTATTTAATAAATAGTGACCAATACAATTAGTTATAAATATCTATACTACCTGGTAAACAATTTTGAATAAAATATTTTAGCTTAATTGTTATCATTATCACCAATTGAAATATTTATTTTATTTCTATGAATATATTTGGTTTGCTATCCTTAATCCTGCATGATGAAGTCATATAAAGTATCAATTACATCTTATAATGCTTAAGAAATAAACTCTTGACCAAGTCTGGGGCTAGGACTGGATTGAGCTCTACTCAGACTACTCTCTAAGAAGGAGTTTCCAGCGTGAGGGGGATCCTTTCTGCACCTTATGACTCAATTGGAGGGCTTCCTTCCCTGATAAATCTTGCCTGAAGTTTCCATTCTGCATGTGGCAGCATTGTTCACCCACACTTTTTTAAACATGGTCATCCTTCAGACCCAATTTTTCAAATGTGCTCTGGCCTATGACATGAAAATGAGAACGATACTCTCTATTCTCCCCAAATTCTGCTCTTTTCTTGACCAAATTCTCCCCCACCATCTTCCCAAAGCTCCCAGCTACTCCCTTTTGCCAGTTACACCATCTGCTCCTAGGAGAAATTACCTTTGACTACTTAACATCAGGTATGGGAAGTATTTTTGTGAGTTTTTCCATCATCCCCTCTATTGTTAAAATGATACAGGTTTTTCCCTTCTCCATTGGTATCTCATTGACAGCTTTAGGAGAATTTCTTTGTAGGTGAAAGGGAGGATAAAGCTTGTAACACTAAGCTTTTTTTTTTTTTTTTAACAGGAAAAATAAGTAAAATTAATGTAACTTTTTCCCTCTTCAGTGAAAGCTATCAATAAACTTCCAGTGCTCCTTTATAAAATTTCAGCCTTTTAACAAGGTTTTAAAAGTGAAAACAAAGTGAGACTCTGGCTCACTGAGCTTCTGAGGTTGCAGTAATAATTCTAAATAAACAAATTTGTAGGCAACACTGCTTTTTATTTTCTTTTTTACTATTTGCACACATAGTGGATGGTATTATTTTGATATTATTTGGGGAGTAGGTGTTGCTGAGACGACCCTGGAATAGACAATTTAATTTTGTCATGATTCACATTTTGCCACAGTCAGAAATCTGTTTGTCAAATGGCTTCTGTAGAAAAGTGCCATCACTTACATGATGGAGAGTCCTGCTAAACAAATGGAAAGATGTCCAGGACTGAGCACAGCAAATGAGACAGCAAATTTGTAACTTCCCTACAGGACTGCCAGTGGCCTCTCCTTTCTTCTGCCTCCTGGCAATGCCTCACTCTGTCTCCTTTGAATATGCTCATGTCAAGTAACACTGATGGCAGTTTGCAAAAATAACAAAGGGACACGCTGCAACTTTGGCTGCTGTTTTCTGGCTGGATAATATGTGCCAAAAGTGATGCACATTTTGAACTCTTCATCAGTGTGGATACACCTGGGCATGTCAGGTCAGACTAAGGTAAGACTAGGACCTAGTGGCTTGATGTCCAACAGAGCATTGTGAGTTATAACACAAGCTTTAATCACGGGACTCTACAGAAGGTGATAATAATAATGATATCAATTCACAAATGTTTGTAATTTGGAACTAGAAGGATGCCTCTTTTGAAGGAAAGGAAACAAAAAGGGCTGAACTGGACCTCTCAAAATACAGGGAAATCACAGTGGTCCAAATTTAAAGTCTGAATCAAATCCTTCAATTCCTTGTTCAGGACAGACTTCCCACTTAAAAGGGCTTGAAAAGTTGGACTCCTTTTTTTTTCTGTTTTTTCCCCCCTCTTTTCTACCTTGTGTAGCCTGGAGCATGACCCACTTTGTACAATTATTGTGAGGTTTCAATCACAGACTTGCAGATGTAGGTCCCAAGAACTGAAAACACTGGCAAAAGCCTTTATATTATGAATTTTCTTCCTTTGATATTGGCAGGTTGTGGAATTTACCTATTGCCACAGGCTTATGCCTATCAGAATGTTAAGAAGCTTCACATGGCCCACAATATGTATGGCATCAGGAGCACATGGTTTTTGTTACACATAATAAAGTGTGGGCTTGCACACAGCTGAATGCAATCCTAGGATGAATTTTGGTTTCAGTGATGTGCACCCTCCACACACAGAGGTGTCTGAGGGGCTCTCAGAATGCAAAGGTCAGTGTTTTATGAAGATGGCTAAAATACATTTAGTTTTTCCACAAAGACTTAATATTTTCCCCTCATTTTACCTAGTTGGAACATCCAGTTCTCTGTGTACACAGACAGTAGGTGGAGGAACAGAGGCAGGCAAACAGAAAAGGGAAGCACACGTGAGATAAACCAGACTGAAGTAAGTATGCCAAAATACTAAAATGTGAAAGAAGAAAATAGCAGACTGTAACTACTGGTGTGTAATACAGGAAAATGGTCCCTCCTCTGCCTCCAGCTGCTGATCTTCCCAATACCTCCTTAACTCCTGCTAAACAATCCAACATCAAAAGAGCCTTCAAAACTGTGGAAACAAACCACAAATTTTCACAGCAAAGTCCTAAATATTTTAGGAGTATTTAAAACTATTTGAAATTAATGGTACCTATGTCACTGACTTGAGCTGATAAAAATCAATGCCCCTCTGTAATTATAATTAAAACTACAGTATGTTCTGCTAATGGACAAATACATTTTTTGATTCTGGCCAAAGTACAACACCTCCCTCCAAGGTTCCAAGGTGCTGTACACAAGAGACAACTGAATGAAAGAATATCCTGAGTTTATATGCCACAAGAATCATTGAGTCCAACTCTTGGCTCTGCACAGGATACTCCCAAAAATCACCCCATGTGCCTGAAATATTGTCCAAATGCTTTTTGAACTCTGTCAGGCTTGGTGCTGTGACCACTTCTCTGGGGAGCCTGTTCCAGTGCCCAAACACCCTCTGGGTGAAGAATCTCTTTCTAATACCCAACCTAGACCTCCCATGACACAGCTTCATTCCATTTCCTCAGGTCCTGTCACTGTGCACCAGAGAGAAAAGATCAGTGAGAAACAGTCATGAGTTACAGCAGCAAGCACTGTGTGATACTAAAACAATTACAGGGCACAACAGAGCCAGTGGACACTGTGGAATGGGCCAAACCAGTCCTTGGTAGGCCATCTGAGTGGGAAATCTTTAATTTGGAGAGCTCAGATGTAGGGCTCACACACACTGAATTCACCAGCACACACCTGGCCTTTCATTATGCATAACAATTCCAGTCCCAGTAATGCCCATCTTAGTCTGCCACCAAAGATCAGGGAGATGCTCTGTCCTAGTTTACTATGAGCCAGGGGACAAACAACAGGAGGCTTAGTAATTACACACAAAACTCAGGTAAATCTAGTAACAGAGTGACAGTCTCAAACTTGACAGCAGAACTTCCTGGAGAAAGAGTGGATTGTAAGAGAAATCAGAGATGACTGTCAAAAGTGCAGGAACATTGTTGGTATGGTACATCCCTGACACACTATCGTGCAGGGAGTACATGACTTCATCAGGAACTACAAAAAATTACACTGAAGTGAGGTATGAAGTACATGAGTCCCTGTACTGTGTCTAGCTGAGATGCAGTTAACTTTCTCCAGAGCAGCCTGCACGGTGCTGTGTTTCAGATCTGTGGCTAAAATGTGTTGATAACACACCGCTGTTTCAGCTGTTGCTGAAGAGTGCTTGCACAGCACTCTGGCTTTTCGGTTTCCTACTCTGTCCCTTCCCAGGGCTGTCTGGGGATGGGCAAGAGGCTGGGAGGAGACACAGCAAGGACAGATGCCCCACTTGGCCAAAAGGTTAGTCCACACCATATAATGTCATGCTCAGCAATAAAACTGGGGTAGGGAAAGTAGGGGGTGGGGAGTTTTGTCTTCCAAGGCAGACAAAACTTCCACTGTTCCACGAGTGGCTGGGCATCAGTCTGCTTTTGGAAGTGGGGAATAGCCACCTTTGCATTACTGGCTCTTGGCTTCTGTTGTAATTTTCTCCCTCTCTTTCTGTCACCTAATCAAGTCTTTATCTCAAGCAATGAGTTTGCTTGCTTTTGCTCTCCCTATATTCTCTCCCATTCTGCTGGAGGCTGGTGAGGGATTAAGCAAGTATGTGGGAGTTTGGCAGCTGCCTGGGGTCAACCCACTACAGATACCTCCAAAAAAAGATGTAGCTTTTGGAGACCTTTATCCCTCTTCATTGCAACCTTTGTACTCCATCATCTTTGTCTTAAGAAAACTACGGATGAATAATTCAATTAAAAAATCTGATGTAGAAAACCTCTCTTTCCTGCTTAGGTCAAATCAGCCCATTTTCGTGCAGTTTTGGTCTCATGATATTCATTTGTGCAAGGGAGATTTGAGGTGGAAAGCTTGCATAAATTTTACTGACATTGCATAGCAACTGGCTTGGTCTATCACAGCAAAACATTTCCAGGAAGTACTTACGCATTTCTGCAAACAGCTGCCTTCTTTCTGCCATGGTATTTCCTCTTTTCCCACAATCTTCAATCATTCTGGAAGACAAAATCATGTGCAAACATTAAGCATTATTCCCAGACTGAACATACGTACATAAGCATCCAAAATTGCTCCTGAAGAACCTTGGAGGTTGGCTGGTGCTCCACGTGTACCCGGTGCCTTTTGCCGGCCTCTCTGTGGCGTGCTGCGTGGAGAACCTGGTCCCCACACTGCCCTCCATTCTCTGGACTCTGCTTTCAAGCATTTGTTTCCCCTCCCGCCCCTCTCTCCCAAAGGCAGTGTTCAGTTTTTCTGCTTGATGTAACTAACTGGCTTACATAACACAAGCTCTGAAATTCATTTTAGGTTTTCTTAAATAAGGAATCCTCAGTTTAAATTATGTAAGAGAGAAGAAATCATAAAAGATTCGGATATTATTTTATAGTCCCTAAAAGTATGTTCTAACCAATTCTATGTGGAGGAGACAAAAAAAAAACCAACAACAAACAACAGCAATTAAATCTCTACTCCATAACATAATACATGTTATTTACCCAAGCAAGCACTCTCCCAATATTCATTCAAATTCAGGGCAGTGTATCTCTGGTTAAATGAGTTTCACAAAAAGGCACAGAAGTAAGAATATATTTTCCTTCTGTTTTCAGATAAAAAAAATCTTTTGACTATTTTGAAGAGCACTACTGCTGGATAGAGCAGAGAGAAAAGTGACAGCTTCTCTCACAGACAGCATTCAAACTATAAAAGACCAAAGCTTTCAGAGTGAAGATAAACATCTTTAGCAGCACTCAAAAAATTAAAACTGGTGTCAGCATCACCACTTCCTATGGGTAATTACCCTGTCGAACCAATATCCTTTCCTGCCTGCCAAGTCTGGTTAGAACTTCTGACCTGCATTTTAATCTCCATCCTTATGTCAACTAGACGGTGTAAAATAACATCACACTACCCAGGTTACAAAGGAGATGTTCTATACAAGCCTGCAATCAAAAATACTGCACTGTATCCCACAGCAAACCTCCATATGTATACAACAGGAAGGATGAAAGTACTGGATGCTGAAGTCTACCATCACCAAAGAACTCAAGACAGAAAACAAGTTTCCTTTTATTTCACAAAGACGGGAAGGCAATCACATAAGAGGTGTTTTGTTGTGGTTTTTTTTCCCTTTCAAACTGCACAGTTCAAATGAAGTGGTGGTACATTATAATTGCCTTTTCCAAGCAGCCTATTCAATTTTCAGGGTACTGATAAAGACTCTGCTAAAGTGCTATCTATGGTGGATGTTTTGTGATGTGAGCAGCAGTCCCACTAGGAAGGGGACAAAGGGTATGGATGCAGCCTCTTTGCAGGGATATTCAAGTTCACCTCGTATTCAAGTAGGCTCCCATTTGCCCAGGAGTGACAGGGATGTGTGCAGCACGGCGTGAAGTCTGAGCTAATGTATCCTCCCTTTCTGCAGGGATAGCAGCTCTCAGGATAGTGCTTCACAGGAGTGGTCACTCAGCCTTTGATGTGAGGCAGCTGGGGTCTTGGAGGTGTCAGGGAAGACTCAAACCTCCCTGCAAAATGAGATACCTCAAGATATGCCAGGCCCAACTAACATCTTAATTAGACAGCAAGAAGTAATGTCTTTTTTACATGAATCAGCCTTAAATGTCTTCCCATAAAAAATTAAAAGCGATATAATTCCACTAACCATGGCTTGAGCTCCCCACTCCTTTCTGTTTCTAATGAAACTCTTTGTAGGAGACAAATTTGCCATGGGAAATGACCAGATCTCATAGGACAGGTGAGTTAATAAAGCCCTTTGAAAAGATAATATCTTTTACTAGGCAGGACAGTTGAGTGAATTCTTCAGAGCAAACACAATTTTTGATTAATATTTATTGCTTGTAGAGTTGGTTATAGCCATCATAATTTTCTCTGACTTCTCCTATACTCAGCATTATTCCACAATGTGCAACTTGTTTTCAGACCACATATAACCTGTGTTATTTGACTGAGATTGGGGATAATTTGATTTTGGCACAAGGATGACATCATCTTCCACTTCTTGACACAACTGACACCTAAATCTTACAGATGCTTCTCCAGTTAATAATTTGCTGTTTTCATTTCACCAATGTTCTCTAGCATTTGTGAAGTAATTACTGCTCTCAGAGTGATTGCTACAAATTTCATCAAAAACATAAGGGGTGCAACTTTGTTCTTACTTGCCTTATACTGACATCTAGAGAAAAATATTCCTTAGCTATTGCTTTTAAATATCTTGCAGAGCATGGAATGTGGCTCACCTGTGACCTTATTCACCATGTGGAAGAATTTTCCCAGTCTAAATTTAGTAACAAAAAGTATTTTTCAAATCATGCAAATTGTACAGTACATTTTCCACTTCCACCAGAAAGCCTGTTGTAGAAGTGTCCCTTTAGTGGAGGGAAAAATAATAATTCTTTAACTGTTTTTCTGTTTTCTGCAATTCATCCTCCCTTTACTTTTACTGTTTATATCTCCCCATATAAGAACATTCCCTGTACCTGATCATCATTTTTCAGAATGTCCCATTATCTTCTGAAATTGAATCACCCTTTTCACTGCTGGGGCTTATGGGGATTACCAAGCCTGACAAATAACTTTATATTTATAAACACACAACTCAGGCTTCCTCAGAGAAGGAGGGAACTTCAGATTTATGTTTTTAGGAGTCTTGCACTAGGTATTTTGCAGATTTTAAAACAGTCTTCGCCCAAATGACAATCCTAAAATTCTCTATAAGGGTATATGCCATTAAGCTAATGAGAACATTAATGGTGGCAGTATTTTCAGACAGACACATTCTATCCCTCTTTCCTGTCTTTTCCTGATAGAAAAAAGTGATAGATGATGCTCATCTACAGAGTATTGGTACTTCTGAGTCGCCATTGGGAGGAATGCACTCAGCTGCATCTTCCAAGCTTTTCACTTGCATTTTAACTCTAGAATATGCTACAGCCCAGGCTCAACTAATGCCATTGTCAGGGTGCTGGGCATCTCCTTTTCAGCCTTGTTCCCTGTGACCCAGCTCACAGGCACACAGCTCAGCTCTTCAGCTCAGATTGCAGACTCCTGCTTCGAGCCCATCATGTGTCCACCTCAGTCCCTGGGGCTGGCCCTGAGCCAATCAACTACAGTTGTGCTCCAGTATTCCTCAGTTTGCTCACAGCACAAGTCATGTCTCAGAAAAAAACCAAAGTACAATTTGTTCTCCACAGGAGAAAAGCAAGTCACAAAGCAAATGTGCTTTGAAAAACAGAATACATTTCCAGAGACATAATTTTGAAAAATATTAATTACTGTATATGTTTCTTATAGTAGGGATTAGATTATATTTGTCTTCTATAGGTTCCTTTCACTATCTTCTTCCCTTCACTTTTCTTCCCAGGAAATACCTCCTCCACTGCAGGTAAGAACACCTATTGTGTATCTAATTAAAATTCTAGTCACAGGCTAATTAGTAAAGTACCAATTAGAGTGGGATTAAGGCTTCAATATATTACAGACATTCCAAAGCAGAAATCTTTCCAAGTGTGAGGTTTCCAGCCTCTGAAAAAGATACTGTGAATGTTTCCTTTTTACCCACGTTTCAAGCTGAAAACTTTTATGATATTAGTAGTGCTAGAAAGAAAATAATAAATAAACAAATAATATAGTTTGATTGGAACTATTTTGACTACAATTTCATATTCATGCTTATCATGTATCAGAAGCATAATTGGTCTATTTTTTAATATACTTTTCTGGTTTATAAAATGTGGGTGGGAATATCATGTAATATGCATAACATGAGAGCTAAATGCCTCATTTATCTTTCCTTTCCTGTTGTGCTGCTTGGATTATGAGCACTACAATAAACTTTCTCACAAATAAGTGTTTTTCTTGTTTCAGTATTTATAGGCTAAATAATATCTTTTATTAAGCCCTATATATGTATATGTAATTCTTTTCATAAATAGTATATTTCCATTACATCCAATTTCTCGAGCTATGTCTGTGCCTGATAAAAATAATGCATGCTACATTTAAATCATTAGCTCCAAAAAAACCTATCTATCCTGGTTTAGGCCAGAATACAGTTCATATTATTCCTAGTAGCTGGTACAGTGCTGTATTTTGAATTTAATATGGGAATAATGTTGATAACACACTGTTGCTTTCGCTGTTGCTCAGTAGTGCTTACCCCAAGTCAAGGACTGCTCAGCTTCCCAGGCTGTGCTTGTCAGCAGGTGCACAAATGACTGGAAGGGAGCATGGCCAGGACACCTGGCCCAAAGTGGCCCAAGAGATATTCCACACCTCAGAGTATCCTGCCCACTACATAAACTGGAGACAATTGGCCAGGAGGCGCCAATCCCTCCTTGGAGATGGGCTAGGCTTTGGTCAGTGGGTGGTGATCCACTGTAGCGGGTACCACTTACCTATCTTGGGCTGTATCTCTCTGTCTCATTATTACTACTCTCTCTGAGTCACTATTAGTACTACTATTACTACTATTATTATTATATTTTGCTTTGTTTCAATTATTGTTTGTATCTCCATCCATGAGTTTAACTTTTTCCCCCCTGATTCTACCAACCACTGGGAGGGGTGGGGCTGGTGGTGGAATGAGCCAGCAGTTGCATGTGACTTACTTTACAGCTGGGGTTAAACCACCACACCACCAAAAGAAGCAGTTGCCTATATGCCTGGAGAAGGCACTCCCCTCTGGAAAGCCCCACACATGTCCCAGGAGACCCAAAAATTCCCGACCTGAACCGTGCACACGCGGTTTGATGTTTCTGAGAAGAGCCACCCCACTAGCACTGCCCATCCTGTCTGTCTGTGACAGATGAAGTGCCCCAGGGAGGCAGGACACACACCAGTGAGGAAAACTGCCCACTGAAATTGATTAATTCTGGCATGAAAAATTCATCAAGTCCCATGTGATGGCTGTGATGCAGCGGGCGTTTGGAAAAAGAGGCTCCGAATCCCGGCCAGTGACACTTGTGACAGCCTCTCAGGCTGGACAAAAGCTGCTTTTCTGTCCAAGCAGGGACACAGGAAACAGGAACACCTCTCTGCCCCAGTCCTGTCCAGCTGAGCGTGCTGGGGCTCTGAAATTCTTGGAAGCATTTTGGGACCCAAGTAGCTGGAAGTTTAAGTTCCCCCATTTGGTAGAAAATATCAACCAGGATCAAGCATCCTTTATCTGAGCAGTCTGTATTTCCCTAGTGAGGAAATCTCAAACTCCTGATACAGAAGCCATTTTTTCTTCCATGAAATGATGGAAGCTTTGATTTCTCTGGGAATTAGAAGCATTAGGATGCAGAGAAATGTTCTGGTTTCTCAGTGGCTATTTTTTATGCTGTTGACAAATCTATTTTCTATGCAGCTGGTCAATATTTAAACCCAGCTTTGAGCAGACAGCAATACTGTTTTTCAGCAGCACAGGCTTCTTGTCTGCCATTGCTTGGGACAGTTTTATCAAAATGTCCTTCATACATAACAAACTGCTGTTTCTTTTCAGGATTTACCAGCATCAGAAATTTTGATTTATGAAAATGAAAGAGCCTGCTAGAGTCTATCTAACCGTGACTTTATGAGGAACTTAAAAGCTGTAGTCAACATCCAGGATTCTGTTCATGCAGGATTTGTGGCAGTATGAGAGAGGAGATTTTCCATTGATCTTTTATTTTCTCCAAATACAGCTGTGTTAGGCAGATCCTGCTCTGCTAACTACAACACTTGTGGCTGCTTATTTCAAAGCGAACTTGGACTGGAGAACAGTGAGTTAAAAGGGACAGTAAGTGCTGGCTAAAACCATATTTCTGACGTCACCAACCTCAGCAATCCTTGTAGTTAATAATAAAAATCCTGAAGGGCCATTTCAGAGCCCTCTTCCCCTTAATGGATTTATTGGTGCCTTATGAATGTCTTGTTCCACATGTTCTAATGAACCAAGTCCCTAATAGGCCTCTCTCAGCTTTACATTCCAGGGCTAATCTTTGGCACTGTAATAAAACTGGTCAATGCTCTTTCCTGAGGCTAGCTATAATTGCATTGCACTCACAAAGTGTGCTTGTATTTTATCTAGAGATTTTTACAGTGAAGAAAGAAAACAAAAGCTGTTGCTAAGTTCATCTCCAACATGAGTCTCAGCAAGTCTGATTCTTTTCATTTTTATCATATTTTTCAATTTTAATACCACCAAAAAAATTGAAATTCAGTCTTGATTTATTCCTTTAGTGAAATGTGTTTTTGTTTTTAAGAAAGAATTTTCCAACATACTTTTCATCAGCTCCCCCTTTTGGGAGTTTTGTGTCCTTAGTGGGAAACTCAAAAAT
This sequence comes from Melospiza melodia melodia, assembly GCF_035770615.1. Lineage (NCBI taxonomy): Eukaryota > Metazoa > Chordata > Aves > Passeriformes > Passerellidae > Melospiza > Melospiza melodia. The sequence continues at coordinate 131,260,207 of NC_086194.1, read as the reverse complement.
GCCTAATAAGGGACCCACTGCAACTCATTTCCATAAGGCACAGTTTGAATGCTGTGCAAATCTTATCTCTCAGGTCTAAAAAACAAGTGTGAAGGGATTAATAAAAAAAAAAGGCATAATTTTGAGACAGAAAATATGAGAGTTAAAATATACCCATTTCATATTTAATACTGTATGGAATCAGCACTTTACTACAGGATGCCATGACAAAGGAAACATCAGTTGTTTTCCATGTGCACCAGGTTTAGGAATTCAAAATCTTCCTAACTAGGCTAAAATAAGGCCCAAAATCCTTATTTTTCATCCATCCTTTTCATGGGTACTTCTACATTATAATTTCCAGCTTTTCTCTGCAACATGAAGAACTTCTCTTAAAGAACCTTACTACTCCAGACATGAAAGACATTTAAGAAAATGACTACTTGACACTTAAAATATACATGGGAAACTTTAAAAAGCTGTCTTACAGGCATTGCTTAAAAATTTTTTCTAGCTCTTTTTGAGTCATGCTTCCTGATACTACAAGAAACTACTTTATTGGATGAAATATGGAAGGAAAACTAATGTTCAGTGCTTCAAATATGTTTTCATCTTTTAAGAGCATAAGATTATCCAATAAAATAATTTTGGTCAACTCCAAAAATCTTTTCTCCAGGGCTTCACTGCCATCACTTCTGATAAACATTAGGGGCTGATTCCAGCTAACTGCTACAGATTTAAATGTATAATTTCAAAGTTCTATTCAAATGGGATTAAAAAGTTGTATTTAATCTAAATTTTATTAAATATTTTAAAACAATAAAGAAGATGCCAATTTCCTTTATATATGACTTGTTAGAGCCTTAGTTCAACTAAGGGGTAGCTAGAAATAACCTCCACTAATGGTCATTTATTTTGTGTTATACTCAAAACATATTCCAGGCAAAGAAGAAGCCCCCAAAACTCAGACAAAAAAGCTGATGATATACAATACCAAATTCTATTTGTCTGATGTGTAAATATTTTTATGGAGTTTTCCCAGGAACTCATTTTGGAGCTGTATTTCACTGGCATTGTAGCTTTTCCTTCAAAATATGATTTTTAAAAACTATTTTTCTAAAAGCCAAGATCAATAAAGAACTGATGACCTTTGAACACTCAAATATGTAGTTCTACTCCTTTCAAATATGCCTTAGTTAGAGAAGGCATAATTCATAGACAAAACTGTAATGAAACTCAAGGGATAAAAAACTATAAGGACTATCACAGGAAGCATTTAATTGATAATCTGATACTTTGATAGTCTGGTCCTCTTTCTTTTTTATTTGCCATTGTAGAGGCAAAAAGGAGGCTGCAGGATATCAAATATAATTAAAATCCTACTTAGTCAAAGGGATCTTTCAGTTCTTCTTGTGCTGCCATAATTAAACCCAAATTCATTTGAGAGTAAGCTGTCAGTGATACAATTGTGTTAGGAAGCATTTCTTGGCTTCTGCCAATTTTAATAATACAAGCTGTCAGTTTTGGTAAATACAGATTTGATGATTATTTGCTGTAGGACAGTAGGTACTTTCATGTCCTCAGAATTACAAAACCAACTAAATAAACCAAATGGTAGCTGCAGTAGAAAATGCATTCCTAGGAAGCTGAAATTATCAAGATCCTTCACATGTACTGGGAAAATCTCACTAAAATTAAGTACTGTGAGTAGTCAAACAAATTACTTAATAGAACAGCCACTGGCTTTGTAACCTTATCTGATGAAAAGTGTTGGAGCCAAACAATTTATGCAATAGCCACTGATTCAGAGGAGTTGAAAAAAATCTTATCAGCTAGGATGTTTTCCATTATACAACTGACAACCAAGGGGTATTTAAGGTTTTTTTATCTTTATGCCTGAAACAGATACCTTTGGGTTTTTTTCTTTTCAATTTTTGGAAATGTTACAACAAATAGATTTATAGAAAAGAAAGTCTGAACTATATCTAAACAACACAGCTAGAAAAAAGAATCTTTAAAAACAATCCCATGGAATTTCAAGTCTCTCCATCTCTATTTGCCAGAAAGGTAGAAAATAGATTTCAAATGAAAGAATGATGAGGCACTGAGGAAATTGTTCACATATACTCCTTCATAGTGGTAGCTGTTAATTTGTCCTGAAGCTCAGTGAGAGCAGGCACTAGGACAGAAGAATGAAACCAGGATGGGAATTAAGGCATTTAGGAGCATTTTGGGTTAAGTATATACCTTCTGAGACAAAGAAAGCTTTGATTACTGCATCTGTATGAATCTCACACAGAGAGAAATCAGATCCTTAATGCAAGCAGGAGCAGCCTCCAGGCTGATCTAATTAATATCTGAAGAAGACATTTTTAGCAATTAGCTGCTTTAAGGGCATAAAGAAATGTAAGATTTTATCTTTTTTACCTGGCTGTGCGTGGCCCTTGGGTAACAGGAATACAACTTGATTGTTTTGGTGGCTGCATTCAAATGACGATGCTTTGAAAGCAGATGTCAACTTGTTAACTTTAATTCTGTTTTCAAGTATCAGATCTCATTGAAAATCACACCTCTATGTCTCTAATTTTGTGGTGGAAAAAGAAATTTCACATGCATTTTTTAAATTATTTCACTAGGCAGCCTTAGTTATAAAAAAGTTCAATCCTCAAGATACTCAGTTAAGATACTAACTCTGCTGAAGTCATAATGAGTGAAATGAGGGTCTGTACATTCCTGTCCCCTAAGTGCCTGCCTGCATAGCCCTCAACAACCACACAAGCAATACAGCATACAGTCATTATACACCACAGGAACAGAACAGGTAGGCTGGCAGTACCACTGGTAACAGAAGAATCAGCAATAAAAACCAGCAATGGGATGCCTACCTTTGTATAGAGCTTAAGTGACAAGAAATCACATGTCAATATAAGAATTTCTGAGTCTTCTAATGATGAATACATAGAAAAGCCATGATGGGCTCCTGTTCAACAAAAGCTTTCTTTAACCTGCCCTTATCCTGCAAAACCTTTACATACACACTGAACCCAAAGCATATGCTTGAATTCCATTGTAATTACCATACTTAGCCAAAGAGGAACAGGCTGCTGAACTGGGCTCAAAAGTTTTCTATTTAGTTCTCAATAAATAAGAAAAAAGGGCAGCCTAAAAGCAGTAGGTTACATAAAAGGGAATGTACTTGGAAATGGCACTTCAAGGAGGAGTCAGTGTCTCCCAATAAAGATAACCTTTAATCACATAACAGAGAGCACAGCTCCTCTGCATGTGATGTGGAAGTTTACAGAGTACTGAGGTCACTTTGAAAGCAAAAGGAATTAAAGAATTAAAGAGCATTAGGAAACAGAAGAATCTTTCACCCCTTCACCTTTTTATTCATTATTTGGATGTATGTTGAGATGCTATTCATGACACTCTTATAAATTATGAAGAGAAATACACTTTATGCCAGTTCCTACATCACTGGTTATTCCTGAAGTACCCCACAACAAAAGTTAGCACAAGCTTTTCTTTTCCAAAACTGTCTTTGATGCAAATGTATTCTGTCTTTGCCTACCAGCAAATTTAAGCCTCCCTTTGCTGGAGTACTCTCACACAGTATTATCATAACACCCTTTCACATTAGTCTAGATAATTTATTTCAATGATTAAAAAGGTGCAGCTATTAACGACGAGCAGAAATTTTTGCAAAACTATCCTTTTAATAAATAGAAAGGCATATTATGTCCTCACTAGAACATCAGTGTGTCAGACATAAGGCTGTGGAAGGCTGTAATAACTTAAAACAATTGAAGAAAAAACCCTACCCTTATTTCAACAGGTAAAGGACAACAGGAAATGAAAGCAAATGCAAACAAAAAAAAAAAGGATAGCTTGATATGCACTATCAGCTAGTTCATTTTCTCAAATAAAAAACCTAATATAACAAATTACTTTTAACCTAATTAAAATCTGACATTATTTTATTAGGCAATATCATTATTACAATAGCATACAGAAGAAAATGAAATACAATATAATTATGTAGCAAATAGTCTCATATATTAAGCCAGAACAGAAAGCTAATGCTTGAAATATTGAATTCAAAGATAATGGCTTGTAAATGGACACAACAGAAACAGGCTGCTACATGTGATTCGCTCTTCTGTGTCTCTCCTCTCAGATAATGCACATTACTTCTAACACTGGCTGGACCCTGCTAAACTCGAGTCAGTGTTGAATATGCTTGAGGAGGAACATTTAAAATAAAACAGTATTAATTATATTGCAAAAGAACATTGAGATTATAAAAATTCCTCCAATACCACATAAATATTTCAGCGACTAGAAATGGGCTTGTAAGCAGACTCTCATCTGGAGAAATTTCAGTGTCCTGAATGTACCTCTCCCACGGCAAGAAGGGAATGTGAAGAAAGACAAGGGAGCACATGAAAGCCCAGAAGAAGCACATCTAAGCAGGCTGGCACTTATGGCTGCAAAGATTCCTGATGTGCTGTGAAATCCCCAAATGGTTGTTTAAAGATTTTTCTTTGTGTAAAATGAAGTAGATCACTTCTTAGAAACACTCCTCTAAGGGTAGTCAAGGCAGAATACACACTCCTACACAAGCACTGCTCTACAATGCACACAATGCATCAACTTTTGTGGAAAGATGACATTTGTATCATTAACAACAGGAAATAAGAGGTGCCAAAACAGGCAAGACACTATCACACAGCACTTCATGTCTGTATGTCATGTTCCCCCAAAGACTAAATGTCCTCAAACAATTTTTTCAACACCTTCTTCCTTTGAAAAGATTTCATTTTTCTTCTAATACAACACAACAGTTCTAGGAGAGCCACCTCAAAAACCACTCCGGAGAGAAACTCAATCACTGTAAAGGCTGTAAAGCCATTCCCAAGACCCACAACACTTAAAGAGCTATTTTACAAAGACCAGTCACCAAAACTCAACAGCTATCACCCATGAGAAGGTCTCACAGCTGAAAGGAGAAGAGGAAGGGGTGGCCAATGTGAACGCACAGAGACATCCCACAGAAAAGCAAGGGGCACTAGGGCCTCCAGCAGCTTGCAAGGCACAATATATCCTTGGACAGAGAGTAGCAATGCAAACTGTTACAAGCCAATTTTTATGTGAAATGCATCAGTTCTGAGCAGATAAAACACTTTACAGATGCTTTCAGAATGAAGCACTGACCATAGCAGCCCAGTATCCAGGTACTCGTGGCTGCTGCAGGGACACTTCAATTAGGGCATGAAAATGAGAGCATTACATGAATCCTTGCAGAGAGCAGTAACTTCTACAGGCCTGGATTTTGACAAGAAAAACAGACTTGAATTCACTGCCACAGTGACAATTTGCAATTACAGCTCCTCCACCCCCAGAGGGCCTGTGTACAACACCCATTCTCTGAGCCAGCAGCAGCTCTCCTGAGTGATGCTCCAGCCACACACTGTAGGAAATGCCACCAGCCTAATCCAGAGAGCAGCAGAAACTGGCTCTAAGGAGAAATCTGTGCAAGTTACACGTGCCACACCACTGTCTGGACAAAGCCATGTCCAACTTGACCCTGCTGGTAAGTAGAGACAATTCTTAAACTGGTCCAGAGGCATCTCAATTGAAAGTATTTGAGCTGGTAATAAGCAGATTTGAGCTAAGCTGGTTAATGATATTTGCAAACAAGAATAAGTACATTTGCACCTCAGGTGTCATTTGCTTAATTCTGAGAGCATGTCTAATATTCTTCTGGGTATTCTGGCAAGAAAGCAACAGTGTGTTTTTGGTCTGCCTTATCAAATGCATCACATCAGAGTAGGAAGCAAGAGACCTCCTCCTCCTCCTGTTTGGCTCTGGTTCAACTACACTCAACTATTACATTCTAGTTTAGGCACCAAGTTGTCTGGAAGCCATTGACAGAGTGCAAGGAAAGGCAGAGAGATAGGAAAACACTCCAATGACAGAGCAGAGAGTCTTATTTCTCAGAAGAGAGTAACATCAAATCTATACAGTTTTGTTAAATGCTGATGAGCTGGGAATAAAAATGCTATCTGCTGTTCATGTTGGGGAGAGAATTATAAGGTGTGATATACAGGGTTTAATTAGGAATAACAAGAATAACATTTAAACACAGAAAACGTCTGATCTCAACAGGGGAACTCGAAGTGAAAGATGTATGAGGCTGTAGACAGTCTCTCAAGAGAAACAGTGAATGCCCTACAGTCTGTGGCTTTTAAAACTATCCCAGTAAATCTTTTGAAACATATATCGCAGGCCCAATGCTACTTTCAATGAGGTGAAATGGAGACTCCAGACACATTTCTGGATGAGAATCTCAGTGGTATAAAAAAACATGCAGTAGAGTTTTATCAGCAGAGGCTCATCTTGCATTCCTCACCTGTGGATATGCTTTTTCCTCCTGCATATTTCATAATTTATTTTCTTAAACATAGAATATTCAAAATAGACTATTTCAGCAGCCACATCACACTCCCCCACTGCTCCTTCTGCCTTCACAATTACCTTTGTTTTGTCCCTCCCAAACCATCCATTTGCCTCTAGTGACTTGTGATGTTTCAGAGTTGCCCTGTGTTAGATCACAGGGTTGTGATGTCCAACAGCAGAGTGCTCAGTGTCAGCTTACCCACTTTGCTTCTTGCCTTAGTCCTGTGAGTGTCAAACAGAGAGCAAAGGAAGGGAGCAAACCATCCAGCTGGATTTTGGGAACTGGGCTCAGGTCTCCTGTGTGTTAAAGACATGCCAAAGGCTGATACATGAAAAATACAGAAGAATTGGCAAACTCCCCTATCACCTGTGACTGAGATGACAGTAACACCCTATAAAACAGGGAAATGCATTAAAGACACAAGCTGACCGTGAGCAGTGTTAGAGCTCCTAGGAAGCTGCTCCTCCCTTAGTAAAGGGGGCTGGCCAGGCCTTTTGGCACAAATGCCTTCTCAGGCGTTCTCCACCTGCTATGAGAAGAAGTGCTGGTGGGCAATATTTTTGGACTAAATTAGCTGCCAATTAACTGATGCAGGAAGGCTGACAACAGGCCCGGAAATCACTTTTCAAGCATTATCTGAAAAATCACTTTTCAGCTCAAAAATTTCCATTTCCAAACCCCAGAGAGACAAAAGATCATTCTGTCTTCTCAGTCCATTGCTTATTGACTCAGGTTATCAGTTATCTCAACTGATTTCAGCTCTTCTAATACCTGCATTTCACTACAGATGCCCAGAGGCAAAGGGTACTTAGGAATTAGAGGTGTGAATTCATTTCCAGAGGCACTGAAACAGATTTAACAAAATCCTTTGGGTAAATATTTAGCTGCAGGCTTGGTTTTAAGCAATCCTGTGAAATTGTGTTTTACAACACAAATGAATGGAAAAGGGGACTCTAAGGAGTCAGAGAGGCAGATTATTCCCAGTTGCTTACAATTTTATTTTTTTTTATTAACCGTTTTGCCACTCAATTTCAGAGCAGCTAGAGAGCACAAACACCTTTGCTGCAGAGCGCTGAAATATTTGGCAGAGGCCTTTTGGTAGAGTCCCTTGCATACATGTCTTTATTCTGCACTTGAAGAGAACAACAGAAAGGATTTCAAATGGCAATCTCCAGCACCAGGAGGTTTGTTTATATCAAGTGCCAGTCATCCCCCACTATTATCCTCACTATTTAAGGCTGTATCCTCTAATGCACAGCATCACAGAGATTTGGGACAGACACAAAAGCTTTACACTTAGCACTTATGTAGGTAGAATTTGTAGTCAGTCAGTTTCTAATACAGTCAGTCAGCCTGCAAAGGTTTTAGCACAGCAGTCATGTAGCTTATCAATAACCTGGCAGCATTAATAAGGTCAAAATAAGGAGGGGAAAAAGAAACAGTAACAGGATCCCTTCACACTTTAGTTTCATCTAAGATTTTGCTTTTTTGATAATCATCTTAGGTGTGTAAGAAACATACTCAAGGTTGAAACACAAATAACTAAAATTCATCAGATAATTTCAGAGTGTTCTGCTGAAATTGTTCTGACTGAAATAGTGTTGCTCTCTTGAGGGGAGTATTAGAAAACATCAAAAAGTTTGCAAGTTTTTAAGATTATAGATTTATAAAACTGTAAAAATACATACACATAAAAATTATAATGTATTTTAAAAAGAAAGAGTTGGAGAATCAACATTTTTAAGGCCCTGAAAGTTGCTGAATCTGTCAGCAACAGTTTGTGACATCTGCTAAATTCTTGAACGTTGCCAAAAACTCAGATACTGGAACAGTTTTAGGTGAGCTACTCTGAAGAGGAAAAATATTGAGCACCAAATCCAATGCTTCACATCTGAATGCTTTCTGTTCACCTCTGAAATCTCAACAGAAAAGCCAGGTACAAACATTAAAAAAAAATATGCACTGCATCCAACTTGAATATTGTATTTGCTATGGTCAGAATGACACATCACATTATCTTAGTCCTGACCGCTCAGTCCTTGACAGGCAAAGGATCAGAAAAACAATGAATACAGTACAAGGAAGTACTCCCTCAAATGTCTAAGGGAAAGATGTTCCTATTCTCCTCATGCACACCAAACAAACAGTAGTCACATCTGCACATGTTGTTACATCAGGATAAAGAAAGTGTTCGTTTTATGTTTGTTTCCCTAGTATTAAAAACACTGACTGCAAAACAGGTCAACACCTGAATGTTTATGGGATGGAAAACCTTTTAAAATTAAAATTTTTAAGTTGCCCACAGGCAACACCAACTCAGAATAATCTTTTCTTCTCTACTTCTATGCATGAAAAAGAATTCTATACACATTTTTGGTCCTTCCAGGCAAAATACAGCATCTGGACCATCACTGACCTGGTACAAAGGTATTTTACTTGTTCCTGAAGTCACAAAGCATCAAACACAAACTCCAGTATATGCATCAATTTATGCTGATATTTATGGAGGAAAAGTACAGATTTGGAAAAAAGACCTTAAGGTATACTTTTCAGCCTTTTTACAGGGTGACTTTAAAAAAGAAAAATGTCCTTTTTTCTTGTTTTTTGTCTTTTTTCTTTTTTCCCTCTGTAAACAATCCTCTTATATTCCAGGCAGGTAATTGTATGGGAAAGTAAATGTTAGTTCTTTAAAAGAAAGGGTTTAGGTTTCCTCAGAAGCTGAGGCAAAGCTGCCTGAATGATGGAAGAGCAGACACTTAGATCTGCATTTAATGGCTCCTAGCTAGAGTTACCTGAGTCCTGGAGCAAAGTATTGTGGTGGATTTCTCTTGTCTGGAACAAACACTGTGAATTTTACTTTGAAAATACAGCATCCTGGTACAACCCCTGTTTCTCCCTTGAAGATGTCCACTGTTGTAAAATGCAACAGTACTCGCTCTACTCCTTGCATGCCCCCAGGTAATCTCCCTCAGCATCAACACCTGGGACAAGGCAGACATAACACTGCTCCTCTAATTTCTGCCACAGAGACAAAGGGCAAAATTAACATCTCTCCACAGAAACAAACACTTCTAAAAGTCAGAAGCCATTTACTCTGAGTATTGCTATCCCTTAGCTTGCTGTAGACTTACTCCCTTGAGCTGATATCCAACACAGGCTGCTACAGCAATATCCTTTCACAAATGCAACCTGCACAACATCTTATGGAAAATGTTTTGTAGGGATCTCAAAGTCCCCGTAAACATGTCTAAAATGTCTCCCCTTAACAGTGGGCACTGAAGCCTGTTAAAATCCACCTGGAGTTTTTGGCTGCAGCCCAGTCAAGTGCAACACCCTCTTGTTTGTGGACAGAAGGGCTGGGCTGACTCTGCAGCCATGCTTGGCCTGCACTGGCTGGTGCTTCTCTGCAGCTGGCATGCCAACTTTCCTACAGGCCATGAACTGCAGAGTGGCTCTTCTCCAGCATGGTACATTCATTTAGAGCGAAAAAGAAGGGAACAGAAAGGGTGCATATGTCTCCAAGAGAAAAACATCTTCTCTTGAAATACAGAGTTTAATCTCAGTTCCACTTAAATCAATGAAAAGGCTTGCAATTACTTCAATGACAATGAAGTCAATTTTGCCAGGATTTTACCTATGTTTAATTTTAGCCATAACATCTTGTGTCTTCAAAAGTAACCTATGATTTAGGATACCTCTATTTCTGGATATATTGTAAGATGTCCATTAGGTGTCCACTTTCATAGAAGAAGAGTTTTCATTCTGTACCAAAAGATCAAGCTGGGCAATGAAAATAAACATCATCCTTTGAAAACAATCTCATCTGTATGTTTGTTTATTTTGTGGTGTTGCAGTGTTAAAATTAGAATGCTGCAAGGTTAAATTGTAATGTGATCAGATTCAAAATCAAGAGGGAGCCAAGACAAAAGAACAGCAACATCAGAAATAACAACCCATAAGAGATGAATGACAGCAATGTGAGAATCAACAATCACTTCTGCTCTTTAGTCACTGTGAAGTTCTCAATGAAAAAAGTGGCATTTGTCAGAAACCACAGGATCTGGTTCATCCTAGAGTGGCAGATGTTAAACTGTCTCTAATGGAGACTGTATAAACCATTTAATCAGCTCAATTTTTTTCCACATCTTTATCCACTTTAATAACTTTGGATTTAAAATAATATGCTGTTTTTACAAAGACAAAGAAGTCACCTAATGACCTTGAGGTATTAATTTCAGTCACTGATTCCAATGGAAGTAATCTATCACTTAGCTGTCCAGAATTTTGACAGGAAAAGTGTAACCAGCAAACAGTGACTACAGTTTGCATGGGACACTCCCAGAAGAGAAAGGTTTAAAATATTCTCTATCCTTATGCAAAAAATCAAAGAAGAGAGGGGAAGTTATTTTAAAATGTGGGCATAACAACTGAAACTCTTCTTCTTGGCCTGCAGGAGTTTTTAGGGACCAGGGATGGTCTGTTCTGCGTTCAGCACATCAGTGGGGCCTTTCTGTTTGCATCTGGCCAGCCAGTGGAAGGGAAGATGGATTAGATTTTCCCAGGCAGAATGTACTTAAAGCCCTGGTATTACTTGCCTAGAAGATAAGTTTCAGAAACCAGAATGGAGCTTCATATATTTACTATCCCCTTCCAATAGGTACAATTGAACAATATAAAAGCCCAGGCTTGACAGTTAATTCAAAATCAGAAGCATCATTATGAAGACATATTCTTTCATGTGGTAGCACTCAATTTAAAATACACTACGTAGACTATGTTTGCTAAACAGAAAATGTTATACTTTTTTTTTCTTTTTACAAACTGGTGAGATCATTGCAATGTTGTCCTTACACTATTTACAGCCTTTTATTATTTATTTACAACTTTAACCTGGTCTTGGTCAGAATTCAAAATACAGTTACGTGAACTTAGTAAAAGGGAGCAAAAGCACTTTGTGCTCCTTGTCTCACTATTTTCAGATTTGTAGCTGTTCTCTACATTGCCAAGTCAAACCCCAAACCAAAGAAAATTTTCTGAACTAATTGCACTGGTAGACTGCTGGAAAAACTTTTTATTTCCTAGGCTTTAGAAAGACAAATGGGAACAGAATGGCCTGGCTACATTCTGAATTAGCTTTTGGAAGGATTTCTTTGAACTTCACCCAAAACGTAAGGGCCTGGGATGTTCTGCTATTCAAAATATATTTCTGAACTGCAAGAGCTATTTCTGCATCTACCTGATACATTCTCTGCCTTACAGAAGAAGAACTCCTAGAATTTCAGTAGTTTAAAATCTCATCTTTCTCTCCATGCAGCTCAGTTAAATGTGCTGAGATGAGTCCCTTGTTTGACTAAGAGAAAACAGAGAACAGGCTGGAAGAAAAGCCCTGCAAAGAAAATGCTTCCCTGCTAGCCATATACCGTCCACATGTGTGGAATCACAATCTCTCCTGCAAGGAAGATCCCCAAGACCTGAAACTTCCCAGAACCACTGCAAGCTGGTGATACTCCAGCTCATGGGAATGTGCCTCACTGCTTGTACCAACTGGTTGTGTTTGATGGCACAAGGGTTTCCTGTTGCAGTCACTTCAGTTTGCTTTAAAACCATTAGAATGTCCCTTGTGTCAGAATAATTACACTTAGGCTCTTAAAAACTAAAACCTGACCCAAAATGAATAATTATTTAATTCTGCTTTTAGTCTCTTAAGTTATTTATGTGATTTACTGACTTTTATATTACCAAGTCAGAGAAAAAAAACAACCCTACTAATGGCTAGCTTAAAACATACTCCTTCTTTAGATTCTAATCATGGTTCAGGATTACTCCATTTCCCTGCATTTAATACCTCACTAATAAATTCACTCTGTAAAGGAGACTCAGCACTGAGGTGCAGCAACAACATGAAAGAGAAGGCATGGCAGGAGCTGGTTTCATAACCTTACACATGATCCAGCTGTAAGAAAAGGTTTCTTCTTTCACCAGCAGCCAGTGCCCTGTCTCTGTGCTCACAATCCCCCGTCATCCCCTTCTGTCATGAACCCACAGATTCTCCTTTCCAAAGATCATTGCCAAGCGTTCAAGGTGCAGAGACCACCACTGCTGCCCTGTGACACATTATCTTGGCACTCAGGGAAGGGATTTCCAAGTCTCCAGTACAAAAGCACCTAAGAGTAGTTCAGAAACAAGATGAGAGAGAAGGGAGTGACAATGCAGCCCAGGGAAGGCAGTGGGGACACCAGAGGAGAAGGGAAATACAGGGAATGTGCAGCCTGGAAGCTAAGGGGTTCCTATCAGTGTCTTTCATATTAAGATACTGCAAATATTTTCAAAGCCCACAGAAGAGACTGAATTGTACCTTTGAATACACCGTTTTCAGAGGTCAACTGTCACAGACACACTTTATGAAAAATCCTTTCCTTAGAATTATTTTCTCCTGGGAAGCCAAGAGGCCTCAGGAACAAAATGTAAACAATAATTGTTTGCTGCTGTGGAATATAACAGGTGGATCTGTGATTGGTCTCATGTTGGTGTTTCTAATTGGTGGCAAATCACAGTCAGCTGGCTCAGACTCTCTGTCTGAGCCACAAACCTTTGTTATTCATTTTTTTTCTATTCTTAGCTAGCCTTCTGATGAAATCCTTTCTTCTTTTAGTATAGTTTTAATATAATATATATAATAAAGTAATAAATCAAATCTTCTGAAACATGGAGTCAACATCCTCATCTCTTCCCTCAACCTGAGACCCCTGTGAACGCTGTCACAGTCAACAGCTACATTTCTAACGGGGAACAAACAGAGGGCTTATGGAATAAAACAAGAACAACAGGTATTTTTGGTCAGCCTACATGAAGAACACATGAGTTTGAAGCAGTGCACCAGAGAAGCATTTGGGCACCTGCTGCATGGCTGCTGCCGTGGGAGCTGTGTGTGCACCGCTCAGGAAACAACGAATGGCTGGCAGGAAATTATCATAATCCAACAGTAGCTCTTTTGCTTAGAGGCCAAAGGACTGGGCTTTGTTTCTCAAGCCACAGGAAGCAGCACATTTAAGATGCTCAAGACTGATGCAGTTAGCTACAGGGTAGGATAATATTCTTTGAAAATAGCTATGGCCACACTTCCAGTGAAACAGGAGGCACATCCTCACCTCTCTATCCACATCATTGCCCACGACTACAAACTGTCTTCCATCCTGCAGTGCTGCTAAGATGTATAAAATAAAATCATGGTTTGACATGACAGCCCCATTCCATATGTCACAAACTGGTGGTTTTGGTACAATACTGTCCCAGTACAACTACCTCTATAACTGGGACAGATGCTACAAGGAGAAAATTGCCAACTAAGATGTGAAGAGAAGTTTGAATGCCTCATTGCCATAAGGCAACAAGGTCTAACCGGATTTTTCCTAAAGATTAAAAATTACCATAGTTTCAAGACCTCAGTGCTTAAGTGCATTCCTTAAAGCCTGATGATGAAAATCCTCTCAGGAAACTAATACAGGGGATGAAGTAGAATTTAAAACAGTCTGTCTATTAGATACTGGGGCGGGGGGGAAAACCATTTGTGTTGCTATTTAGGGCCATAATGTTTCTTTGAGTAGGGAATCACACAATACCATTTCTATTAAGCTTAAATGTTTTCAAACATAAACTTCTTTAAAATAATCCAATTAAAGCACTTTTCCATGTTTAAACATATTCCAAATAACATGTGTTACTCCTTATTTTGGAAATCGTTGCACCATTTGTTCTCTAAAAACCACATTTGTATTCATACAGATGAAGTCTGATCAGTTAAATTCTGGTGTTAATATTGCTGTTGAATTTTCCCCCTAGATTAGTTATACAATTTGACCGTGCTACTAAATTAGGCACCCTAGGAAAGCCAACTAACTGAAATATGGTTTCTTCCAGGAAATCTGGAAAGGATCACATTTTCCCCTTTCTGCAGTTCCTGATCCCTCTCCAATTAAAGAAAAGAAAAAGCATTCTGATTTCTCTAACAACTTTTCCTCATGAGGATCTTGATGATCATTCATTCTCAAACAAGACAAGAAGACAAGACAATCATTTGGTAATCTCCTGTCAGGCAGAAGATCTTACCAGTGCTTCCTGCCCCAAGCATTTGTACAATGGAAGCTCTTTTTCCTGACACCTTTGAGGACTTCATTGTGCTCATAAATCCTAAAGAACTGTAAAAGAAACTGGTGACAGATAAGAAATCATAAAAGAATTGGTGTTTAAATACAGAAAAAAATTCCTTATTTTGGAAATACACTCTTACAGACTACTGTTTTTAAGTGTTATTAGTGGGTATTTACCTTTTGAGTACAAGGACATTCACTTTTGTGTCTGTGGAAATAGATGCACAACTTTTTTTGTGTGGGTTCTGTAAATATTCAATTAAGCTAATAAACATTTAAACTGAAACAAATTAACTGTGCCAGTGCAATATCTCTGTTTCAATTAACCTTTTAATTTAAATGTTCATCTGCCTACTTTCAATACAATTTAAGACTGGTAAAAATCCAAGAAATCTTCTATATAAGTGAAAGATAGCCTGACTAGAATGGTAATAAGTCCTTAGGTGAGATGTCAGCAATGATTTTCAGAGCAAATTGACAATAAAGAAGGGTGATGTATTTATGAAGCCTAGGGGTTACAAAAATGAAAAAAAAAAAAACCAACCCTTTTTTTTGCCTTGCTCTGCTAACTTCAGCAGAATTAACAGTCAAGATGTTCCTAGTTTTCTCATATTAGCATTCCTCAGTGCACCCTGAGCTTCAGTGCTGTTGTCAAAGTGTGCTTGAAAGCCTAATCTGCCTCTTTCCGTTCTAAGAAGCACTCCACACAAAAATACCCCTACTAGAGACAGCCAACAGACTTTCAGTGCTCACCTTGTGACAGTGAGAAGGAACATTCCTAATTACAGATCCTAATTACAGGTGGGTGGGTGGCACAGTGCCTCTCAGCCCTGCAGCTGCTTTCAGTCCAGTGCTCAGCTGCAGCTCTCAGTGAGACTGGGCTGGGACACCTCAGAAGCAACCAGAGCTGCTTCAGCATCTCAGAAGAACAGAACACAATGTGACACCATTAATAGACTACCTGCCCAGCAAAAGGAAGGGGAGACTTGCACTCAGCACTTGTTTTACCCTCCTTCACCCAATCTGACAGCACTTCTTAGGTCACTTATCTTTAATAATAGATCTCATGACCTTTCATCTTTTCATTAGTCATTCTTCTTTCTGGAAATCATGAAAAACAAAGTAATTCAACCCAATAATTTATGTCTAACGACAGACATGAATTTCTTCAGCTGTGTCTGTGTGTGCATTGGTGCATATTCACACACACAAAAGCAAGTACATGACTTGGGCTACATGGGACAGGCAGGCAGGGAGGGAGGTGTCTGGTCATAGATTCATTAATTAGTATAGCCTGAAGTTGGTGGAGGAGGTGGTAGAATCACAGAGAAGACCTTTTCCATAGCTCAGCATCTGGACAGGACCTTTAGTCTTTGACGTTCAGAGCTACAGACCATCCCAGCACAGGCTGATCAGGAAACAAATCTGTTGGAAGAAGCTGTGCTCCCTTTCAGCTCAAAGACTTAACTTCTCTAAGAGCCACCAGAGGCCCTAAGCTTCTGGCTAAAGGAGCTGATTTTCTTCTTTTGCTACTGAAAATAATAATTTGCACATATTCCCAAAAGCATCTCTAAGTTTTAGGGTCTCTGCACTATATGCCCACCTTAAAAAGCTTTTCTTTTGGCTGTATCTCTACCACTCCATCAGGATAAGAGATTTTTCTTCTCAGGGTGTCACAGCATTTGGCATTTTTTCCTTAGGAGACCCTACTACTGGAAACAGGAGGCTGAACAGACTCTTTTGCTCTGCAAAAGAACAAAGAAGTTCTCCATGGTTCACAGCTGCAGAAAACAACATGCAGCAAGCCTGAAAGCAGGGGAACTCTAGCATCTCATGACTGTTCTGTAGCACAGACTCGTGATCTGTGAGCACTTGGGACTTGGCAATATTGAAAACAAGCTCCTCAGAGGAAAAATTACAGGAAGTCTGACCACAGACAAATGTGGCCAAATGGCAGTTTTACCTGTGTCCCTGAGGCATTAATATAGAAGCCTCCTTTCCTTGCTCAGTGGCTATAGCAGTCCTGGACCAGAACCTCATTTTGCACAAGCTGTTGAATGTGTTTGACCTGTTTCAGCACACACTTAAAGCTGAAATGGCTGTTGAAGCCAGCCCTAGAGATATCTGAGATGAACATCCTGATACCACAAGCTCTTGTGCTCTATGAAGAACTGAACCAACTTCTCCTAGGATGATTTCATAGCAGGCTTTCTTCGAAAGAGAACAGTTTTCTTTAATTTTCCATGTTCAATACTTTAGGTGGCTGGATCTTTTGGAAATAACTGTTCCTGAGAGCACAGTTCCTGCATCTGAAGAAGACATTCTGGACTGCTTCCAATGCCCACTCAGCCCTGGAGATGTTAGCCCTCCTTTTGGAAATGCTTTTGTTCATTTTGATTGAGCCAGATGAACATTTGGATATGGAGCTCAAGCTCCTAGAGTTAGCATCTGCTACTGTAATCACCCATGTACATATTTATCCCTAGAAAAACATCTCAGCCATCTGATAGCTGAGTGAGGGACTGGCCTGCTCCTACTGGTGCACATATTCCTATATCAATTAGTCTCTGCAAGTTGTTCCATATTGGAATCTTGCCTACGTTACTATTTGCATACAAGGCATATACACATCGTATCCCGCATGTAGCCTTACGATTTTGTGTCTGAAATTCAGACACAGTTTGGGTTCCTACTGATCAAGAGTCCAGATTTCTTTCTTTCTTCTCAGAGGCTGACACACAGTCATGTCAGTTCAATGGGTTAATTTTTTTTCTTAGCAGGCAAGTCAGTTAGGTATTTCTGCTGTTTTCCACAATTCCAAATCTAGTAAAAAGATTATCATATCAATAAATTGTGTGATTTAATCTGTAGGAGTGGGCAGATGAGATCTCCCTTGCAAATCTGTTGACATTATTAATGAGTTACAGTTCTAATGCTGAATAAAATCTGAATTGCAAAACTGTGCAGTAAATTAATTCTCAAGGCACAGTAGTGCATTTTAGCAGTCTTCCATGACTTTCTCAGCTGGTTCACACAGAAGAGGCACTCATAAACTAAAGAATTATTGTTTGTTTATTTTAGAGGTTTCAGCTAGCAGAGAGTATTATTTGTTTTGAAGGTTTTAGAAAAGATTCACTGGGGTTAATGGGACAGTAGAAAGTAAGAGGAACAAAAGCCCAAGGGGAAAGTTCATATGTACCCACAGATCCTACAAATGAATAAAATGTGATATTTGAAAACACATCAAATTCACCAAATCATGACCAAATTTATAATCTTTAAGGACATTTGTATAGTCTAATATTGTTCTAGAAAGAAATACATGCAATGGAATTTATAGGGTTTTTTATTTCACAAATTCTCTCCCAGGCAGTGTGGCTGCTTCCCTCTTCAGCAGCGTTGAAGTCACCTCACTGCAGGCAGGGGAGCCTGGTCAAACCTGAGCTGTGACCGTGCAGTCCCCACAGTGCCACACAAAGCACACCTGCTCAGGGCTGTGAAAAAGCTGCCCACCACTCAGACCTGGCTCACTTATACCCTAACTCAGACTGCCCCTTCCTGTCACTAAAAGGGGCGAGTGAGGGGAAGGTTGGCCTTGGCACCATCCCTCAGTTTCCACAGGAATGCTCCCAGTCTGCCAATGAGCCCTTTGAACACGGGACCACCAGGCTATAAATGCATGGGGAGAAACAGAGAGGTTGCTTGAAATCTTTTACTTAGGGCAGTAGAGAAGGACTGCACATTTCAACATCCTTGATATGTTGCCTGATGTTAAAGCAGTGGTAAGTCTTTAGAAAGAAATATGTTGTAATTTGTAGATAATAGAAAGCATTCAAAATGCTGGAAACCCTTGATGGGAAGCAGGAAAAGTACTAAACCATTGAACTTGAATTTCAGGAAGGCTCTCCATCTTTTCCACTATCATTTTGGTCCCTCACTTTTTCCCCTTCTAAAGTATTTCCTTCACCTCATGGATGCCACTTGAAAGCCTGTCACATTTAACCTAGCGATGGGCAAAAGCAAAAAAAAAAAAAAGGAAAAAAAAAAGGTGTATAAAGAACATGGCGGAATTAATAGTTTTTTTGAGTTTGACATGGGTCTGAATAAACATTTAAGTTCAAGGCTGACATTAATTATTGCTCTTTACCTCTGTGGATGAATGGTTAACAGGGTAAAAACCACAATAACCTGTGGCACTGTTTCCACTTTCATGTCTTTACAGGTGCACTGAAGTTTGTTTAACTGCATCAACAACACTGCAAGATTTAAGGAAGCAGCATAAAACCTGAAGGAGTAAATGATATGAAAATTCATTTCCAAGAAGACTCAGGCAACCTCATGGAGCAGATTGGGAGAGAGAGAGGAAGAAGTGTTAATAAATGCTAAAGAGAGCAGATCATTAAAAAGTACTGATAATAAAAATAATAAAGTAGATAATGCCCTGAATTCTGACTGAAAACAGAGATGTTGTGAACCACTGTGCAGATAGTAACAAAATCAAAACTTGTTCAACACCTTCAAGCGAAGCTGAAACAACAAAAACCCCCTACATATACTTTTTGCATTGATTTGAAGACAATCACCTCCTAATCGGTAAGACTGGTCTCTCTGCAGTAGAAGTCTCTCTCTAATTGTTCCAACTGCTGTCAATGTTTTCACATTGTCAGATTAGCAAAGCAACTTTAAAATAACCACTTGGAAAAGCTAAGAGAAAACTCTCAGGAAAGTTGAGCTGCCACAGGGAGGAGGGTTAAGATCTCAGGTTATCAATGCAGCTGTACCTTACCTGGGTCTGCAGTTTAACACCTCCACACGCCTCTACCTTCCTCTGTGCACAACAAGCACTGGGACCTGGAGCATTTGACCTTCCCCAGCTCTCCAGCAGAAACTCCAGTGCAACCTTTACCTTCAGCAAGGAGCTGTGTTCCTTTTCCCCCTCGTGTTCTGCGCAGAGCAATCTAATACACCTCATCATGTGGTGTGTTGCTATAGCAGCAATGAATCCAGCTGCTGCAACACAAAAGACTGACAAAAAGTTGGGTTTTTTTCCTGTCCACCCACCTGGTAAAAGTCAGGGTTGTTTTCTCATGCAGCAAATCTAACCCAGATAGGCTCATGTCACCTGTGAGAGCTAAGTAATGGCAAAGTCTAAAAAGAGAGACACAAATAAACTATAGGTTTTGCTCTGGGGGACAACTTAGGGTTTATTTTTAATAAAACAAATGAGTCAGTAGTATGACATCAACACCCCTTAAGCAGATAATCATTATTTTTCTGCTCCTGCCATTCACTGGTTTCAAAATTTAGGTCCTTATCTCCATAGGAATTGCAACCACAAAATCATGCTCAGCAGTCAGAAATTCACTGGTAATACAGGTACAGATACAGAGCCAGTACAGGTGGTGAACACCAGATTTACACCTTCAGAAACAAAACAACCATGCACTTTAACCATTGTGGTCTGGAAAAAGACTTACGAAGTATTTTGCTTGCGGAACAGAAATCAATTTATCTGGAAATCACTAAATAATCATTATTAATACTGCCCTACCAAATTAGGCATGAGGACTAACCATAGCAGAGACTTTTGAGTTAAACAGTGATGCTTTACAGCTTCAAATGTATTCTTGCACTATGAAAACCATTCAAAATTTGCCTTGGGAAATGTATTAGAACACATGAATTACCACACTAAGGTCCCAATCTTGTAACTGAGTCTTGGAGAACAAATTCATCCTGCAAAGCAGGGCCATATTCTTCCTCCAGCAGTTTCAGCAGAGAAAAGGACAGAGCATGTAATGTAGCCAAGCCTTTTCCCTGCAGAAAGCTTCTGCAAGAGAAGGGACTGAAGTGGCAGCAACCTGATACCTGCCACATGAACTGGGTCTTGCTTTTCTGAAATGATCCTAATGAGGTTTTCCCAGGAACCTGCCTTCCCCAAAACGTGTTAGGCATTTTGACTAGGACTAACTTCCTCTCATTTTCAGGATTAAAAGCCTGTTCAAGGTGTGAAAGATACTATTGCTCCATAATGTAGTCCAGCAACTACATCATCAAAAAGTCAACTTTTCTATTCAGTTCTCAATTTGTCTGAATGTAATGGAAGATGTAGAAAAATAGCTACTGCTATCATGGACCTCAACCCACTCCATCGGAGAGTCCAAAACAAAAATAAACCCCTAATTACTAATTCATTCTCTTTTACTGCTTTGTAAGTAGAGTCAAACTCTATCCAAGTTAATTCATAATATTTTTACCCTATTTTCATACAAGACTTGCCAAAGCTGTTTGTGGAATCTGCATCTTGCTGTATCTGTCAGCAAAAGCTGGCTTTGGAGTCCACAGATCTCCAGTTTTGAAGGTGCTCAAAGTAGCAGCTGTTCTGAGAGACCTCCGAGGATGGAAAACAGCAATGCAGGCTCCTGAAAGAGTCACCTTACTTTGCCTTGAAATAGGTATTTACCTATTGATTCACATTTAAAATTCTGTCTGGCACTCTGGATACAGGGTCAAAACACATGGTGCAAGAGGATTCTCCTCACAATAATTTCTACAGTTACTCAATGCCATTCTGTTTTTAATACACAGGGAATTTTCTTCCCCTGATGCTGATGATCAGGACAGAAAAAGTACCTCCTGAGGTTGTATAATATGTTTGAATTTAAATTGCTACACAGTTGTTTGCAACACAGTGTTAAGTACTTCACCCACCAAAAACTGCAAAAAAGCCCCAAAGCTGAAAGGCAAACAAACTTTCCATGCATATCTGTTAATATTACAGTCTGTCCTGAGTACTGTTAGTGGCTTCACTTGGACCCTGTATAGAGTAAAAAAAGTAAAAAAGAAAACTTAATAAGGGATTCTAATGGAATCTATTAAACAACATCACCTGTTAGAAAAGAAATGAACAGAGGCTTTTGAAGAACAGTATCCTTCACTTTGAACCCACAAATGATCCAGGTCTGGCAGCCCCAGCAGATGCCCCCCCCCACTCCATGACCAGAGGGCTTTCCCACTCAACAGGACTTGCAGTCATACAGCACCTGCTCACTGTTTATAGAAGGGCTGACAACACACAGATTAACAGAGCCATAATTTCAATAATTCATGTCTTCTCTGATGTCCCAAGGCCAAAAGCAGCCTCCTGTGTCACTCATGATTTCACGCTTTCACAGTCTTTATCTTTCCTCCTGTGTTCCCCCCAAACCCAAATCTCCTTCCTCCCATGCATTTGTAAAAAACTTCAGGAGATCTGCAGGAAAATCCAGACAGTTTTAGAAATTGTGCCTGTCAGTAATGGAAGACAGCCCTGAACTCTTCAGGGATTTTTTAAACACAGGTAGGCCTTTGGAATGTGCTAAGAAAGGTGGAAACCAGCCTCCAGATGGCAGTTACCTTTGTATGGAAAGGGTTGGGCACGGCTTGCAGCATCATTGTGTGCTCACTGTTCTGGAACAGAGTCAGTTAATAACTACCTGGAAATGCAACAGGAGAAGGAGCCAATGTCAAATGTACTCAGAGGAAGGTTACTCTGCCTTTCTTTAAACACCTGTGGGCCAGGGGCTGCCTGACACACATGGCACCAAGCACATGTGCACTTGCAACATGAATGGCTGTCATCCCATCAAAATATTTTCTCATAAGGTTCAGTAGAACCTTCTAGAGGGCTCTGTTCCTACTGCCACAGGATAACTGATCTTTTCCCACAATACTTGAGTCATACAAAATAAAGGTACAGCCTGGCTCCTGTGGGTACTGACTCCCTCTGGATGAACTCAGCCTGCAGCAGCTGCCAAAACTTGACTTTCCCTTTAAAAGGCAGTGTGAGCACAAAGGATGGAGTAACAGCACTGCTCCAGCACTTCCAAAGCCAAGCAGGAAATGGCACAGGGAATCACATCTCACTGCTCCACTTGCCTGACAGACAGCAGCACTTCCTTCACAGCACCCTGCCCAGGCACTAGGCAGCTGCTTGGGTCAATAGGCAGGAAAGGCCTCCCTAGTGCTGCCCAAAGGGCTGGAGGTTGAGCTGCAAACCCAGGAGATGGCGAGATACTAAAAGGAAACAACCTGTGGTTAGGGCTGTTTGCTGCCAGATTTCTGAGCCAGAGAGGATCAGAGTTTTACACTTCCTTTATACAGACACCAGTGCCCAGTGTTCGTTCCTCATTTAATTGCTTTCACAAGGAGCCAGGACCATTAAGTCCCATCGATCCAAGATGCATCCTGGCTGAGCCAGCCTCGGTGTCTCAGCAGAGCTGCTGGGCACAGTGCAAGGGCACCCAGTTGGCTCCTGAGGGGAGTTAACAAGATGCTGAGCCAGTTCGGGCTCCCAGCCTGCCAGGCTGGACCCAGACAAATCTTGCAATCACTTGGACATCACCTCAGGCTTCTGCAAGCCCCAACAGCATGGATCCAGCTGGCTTTGCAGAGCCTCCAAGCCTCATGCAAGCCACTGCAGGGGAGGGCAGGGCCAGCCAGAGGGCATGGCTGTGGCTGCCCCAGTGCTGACAAACCCATCTGGGCTCCAGCTCACCTGGATGCCCTTCTCAAATTAAAATGCCTCAGGCCACAGTGGTGGAAATACAACGCACAATCCTCTGTGTGGCTGAGCCATTTCACAACACCGCAACTATTTTGTTCCAGTTCCAGCACTGCTGGGAAGGCAGAGAGGAGAGACGGGAGGGAGCATCCCTGGATTGGCACAGGAGAGACCCTGCACTGAAGGCAGGCAGAGTTTGTGTTACGAAACCGCGCCCTTATCTTGTAATAGCTGAAAAAAGGTTGTGACAACTAAAGTCCTTACAGCTCCTCCTTCCCCCTACTCCCTCCTCCTTGAGGATCCAACTATCTGCTAACTGGCAGTGCATGCCACTGGCAGCCAAATAAACACTCAAGCCCTATGGTGCAAGAACCCACAGTGTCCCAAAAAATTATTTCAATTATTTGATGAGTTGGATTTCTCACAGAGTGTGTGCCTCTGGTTGAGATTAAACTCTGAATGCAAAATAAAGCACTTTAAGCAAAACAGGTCAGAATGAGCAAAAACTCTTTGAAGCTTGGGCTCAGCCTTGCTTTTTGCCTACCAGCAATGGACTCCTGGGGTGGCTGGGAAGACAGGTGTGCCACCCAAGTGCACTGCCACACCAAGCCAAACAAGGGACCCATACCTTGGCAGAGAGCAAATGCAGCAACCCTGCCTGCATACACCTCCATGGGTGCCTGCAAGATGCCTGCCAGCTCCTACAGGCTTGCTGAACAACTGAGAACATCCAGATACATGGGCAAGGGAAGAGAAAAAGAGAGGAAGAAAGCAAGCAAGCAAGGAGGATATATATAATATCCAGCCTATTTTTCATCATTCCTACCTCTTCGCCAAGAGTGCCTGTGAACAGCCTAGGAACTGGAGGGTTTGACCTGTGTCCCCCATGTTGCTACAAGCAGCACATTATTTTCAACACAGAACTGGTCTGTGCAATCCCCTTGTTAACTACTGGTGGGCCACTAGGAGTTTTTGCTCACTATTCTGAATTGTTTCTGTATTTCTCCTTCCTGGGGAGAACTCACCGGTCACCACAAAACATCATCAAATATTTGCCATACTTGTCAAGACTTTGTCAAGTCAGTCTTTGCATTTTTTCTCTCTCTTCTAGGTGCTTGACATGTTCCTTGTCTCATCCTGCTGTCCTTCCAGAGAATGGTTACTATGGCACTGAATGCAAGGCCAGGGATGCCGTATGAAGCAGCACTGTAACACTGGGAGGAACAAATGTTCGAAGACTGGACAACTCTACAGCAGAGTGACAGCTCGAGCACTTCCAAAGCAGCAGAGCAAACATGCAAACACAAGGGGCCAGGGAGCAGTTTGATGAAACAGCCTTTTTCTAATGGCTCTCAAAAGGATGTGTTTAAAAAAACATCCACAAATAAACTGGCAATTAGGTTCCCTACCACCACAGTCGCTTACACTCCTGCAGAGATGGTTTTATATGAAACACATTTCTTCATTTATATTTTAACATATTTCTGCAAAGGCAAGAGCTAAACTGCCTCAAAAAACCATTGGGGCTAAATCTCCTTGAATAATTTTAAAAAAAATCAGCCCATCCACTGGCCTCTGGCCACTCACCCAAAAGCAATGGGGCTGCTGCTGGTCTGCCCAGACCTCCTGCTCTCTTGTCCCCCACCACTGCCCACCCATCAGCACCTCCAAGGTGCACCCCCAAGCAGCTTAGCTGTGCAGTGTGTGCTGGGGGCACACATGCTGTAATTGCCATGCAGTCATGGCCCAACACAGACACCCTTTTTTTCACATTGGGCAATTTTAAAAGAGTGCAAGGTCTCTTTCAGCAGTTCAAGGATAAATCACCTTTAAGACATAAACAGACGTAAGCAATGGACAAGGTGAAGGCAGCAGACAGTCTGAATTTGCATACATTCTATTTTAAGCATCTAGCATGAATGGCCTGAATTGCCCATGTGGAGACACCTGCCTCTCTATGATGCAGTTACTGGGAATTGCTGCTCCTAACGCTGTCATCTGAAATGCATCCAAGTTGGATGCCTAAAGCAGATGGTATCAGTACATCTCCTAAGGTTCTGCTCCAAGCAGACAAACCTTAACCTCTTTTAAAATGAACAAAATAAATTACTGGAGTGCAGACTAAAATCCAGGTAATCCAGGGGCTGTAGGGATCTTTTGCAGAATCCCCTTATGCCAGAGTGGTTATAGCTGCTGAGAGAATAGCAGTGAGGGCTTCTGCCTGAAGCTCTAGGTCACTTCATCCATTTTTATTTTTTTACCTTTACCTCACCTCACCAGCACAAACTGAAGAAGGTCAACCCAGTTCAGAAAAACAAACCTTATGGGCACGAGGGAGGCCAGCCAAGGAGGTGGGTGGAAGTCAGGAAGCGCCGCCCTTCCCTCAAGTCAGTGCTTGTGCCAGGGGTGGGTGGATGGTGAGTGACAGTGGATCCTCTCAGAACCAGGGCTTTTAGACAAGGAGCTGAGCCATATTTCTGATCATCTATCATTATGAGTCATGCAGTTCTTCTCCATAATATTCTGCCCTGCAGTACTGGTCAGATTATGTTATCAGTAGATAATTTGGATTGCTAAAGTTTCCCCAGCCGTTTCAGTCAGACACACCGGTCTTCCTTGCTTTCTGATCCCAGATCCAGGTTCCTCTGATCGGAACAGGTATTAAAATTCCTGGAAATACAAAGCTTTATACAGTCTCCCAGAAAATTTAATCCCTATGATTATTAGGGATATAGTTACATACTGTCATTATCAAATTTTGTTTTGTTAAGTTTGAGGGTTTTTTTTTTTTTGCCTACATCTGTCACGAAATATAAAAAGGCTGCCTTGTAAGAGATCTAAGGATTTCCTTTTTTCAGCTTAGCATAAACTATACATGGTGATGTTTGTCTCTGCAGATATGTGGTAGCAATCCTGTTAGCATTTATATATGCCTCCCTAGATACTTATTCCATGCTTTAATTAACCCTAGGATTTGAGTCTTTCATGAGAAAATTATCAAGTAGGGCCACTGTAGTGTGATTTAACTACTCAGCCAGAGGGAGACAAGGATATTTTATTTTCAAAATTACAAAGGATATGCCAATAACCTTTTAAGTTCACTAGTTCATTGGCAGTTTTAGCACCATGATAAAACCAAAGTCACTGAAGATAGCACCATGACATTAGTAGCTGAAAAGCTAAAATGGATATGCATGTCTGGCCTGTTTTGTTTTACCTAGTTTAAGGGTATCAAGGGAAGTGTGCCATATCTACCTGACAGCCTGCTTTTATAACCACAACTTGGCATTTTATATTTACAGCTTGGCACATACTTATGAGGGAAAGTGATGCGCAGCGCTCATCCAGTTCCTCATCTGTGATAAACATTAAGGTGCCACAAATTTCAGAACAGCTAAGCATCTCTATTTGAGAGCAACCCTGTGGTCTGGCAGGTAGGGTGGGACTGGAGCAAAGTGAGACCTCATGACTACCCCTCTCTCACCTGCCAGCCCCAGGCCCAGGGGACAGAAGCAATAGCACCCATCTCTGGGGGCCTCTTGCTGCTGACCCAGGGCCAGCTGTGTGCTTAGGCTGTCTGAAACACCACTGCACAGATAATGCACACTGCACAGATAATGCACACTGCACCATCTGGAGCTTTCCTCCTCAGCCACAAATGCCAGAAACCTTATTTCAAAGAAAAGCAATAATCCATACATTTCTTGTCTGTGCGCCCCTGGGAGCTGACTGCCCCCCTGAAGCTGAACCTGGCTACAGGTCAGGTCTGCAGGTTTCCAGAGGACAGGGGAAGAACCAGACTCAGCTGATAGGTGAAGTAAACAGTGTCCAACACCATGGCAACGAGAACAAATTCCTATCTGTCTGCTTTCACACACGTCTTCTCAAGCTTGCTGCTGTGTTCCTGTGCTGCCAGGCAGCGTGAACATTCTTGCTGTGGGGCTGCAACAGCATGCCTCCCTCAATGCTATGAAAGTTATTTTGCCCTCAAGCAACAGAAACCTAACACAATTTTGTTTGACAAGGCTTCTCACTAAAAAAAGAACCATAGTATTTAACATGAACAGTCCTTAAAATATACAATCAACTTCTTTTTTTTTTTCAAATAATCACATCTTCAACTTTCAAATATGCTATTATTACACAGTATGTAAAATTACTTCAAATAAAAAAATTCTGTAAGTAAGTATATTTTTATTTCCTTTTGTTTGCTTTATAGTTTGAACAGCACTTTGTACTTCTATTTGTGCAGCTTTTTAATATAAAAGCAGCAGAGAGCAGTAACAGAATAAAAGTAACACAGAAAAGAGATTAAGAGAAATGCATTAAGCTAAAGGTATTTTTAACTCTTACTTTAATATTTGATTACACTTCATGTCACTCATTTATATTTTTGAAATAAGGCAGAAAGTAGGATTTTGCTGCAATTTTACAAATTGCTTTATTATCTTATCCCCAATGTTTTTACTTATAGTTCTTTGCCAATAGCCATCTTTTGTCCTTTTAGCAACTTGCCTAAATAAGTCTGGGAGATCAGCAGGAAGCAGCAACGTGCCTGACATGCTTCCACCTCCTCACTGCTCTTAACTGAGTGAACAACAAGAGCCCCAGAACTCTGGAGGGATCCAAACCACATTCACGCATGGTCTTCAGAGAAACACAGATTCAACACTGCCTTACCTGGTCCAAGGCAGTCTCCACCTGCATCCCGGACAAACCAAGCACAAGGAACAATGTAGAAGCCTCAATCCTCTGCCATATTATCCACCATATTTTACAGAACACATCTCCATCACCTGGTTGACCTTAAGAAGGCAAATCAGATGTAAACTGGCTCTTTGAAGGCCCTGTGTCACATCTAACAGAGCCAGTATTTGTGATCAGACTCACTGCTGGAGGTCACTGTGCTCCCATGCAGCCAAAGCACAAGTGAGGCTCACAGGATCTGCTGAAACTTAGCTGGCTTCTGCACCTCTGCTCTGCTGTGTGGAAGAAACTCTGCTTTTGAATTCAATGAGTCCAACTAAGCACGTTCCTAAGTCTTGGGAGGACTGGAAACCAATAAATCTTGCATTGACGGAGATGCAGCTGTTTGAAATAAAAACAACTCTTGATTTTCATTTATGGGCCTATTAGCATTTTTTTTTAATTCATGCACTGGGATGTGGTGGTTTCCCTCTCCCTAAATCTCTTTGAAAGCATGTTAATGTGTCTTCTTTTTAATTTAGCAAAAGCAAAAATGGACAGATTCAGCAAATCTATTACTACACAGAAAGAAATGGTGTGAACTAAATAGGGCACCATCAACAATCACAATTACAATAATATGTAGGTATAATTGTGTCTATCTGTTATTAGCATGAAAGGTGAGTACAAGGAACAGAACTGTGATGAATGTAAAAGCCTTCCTAAGAAATTTTTGAGGAAAATGTGATTATAAACAGTAGGTAAACAACAGTGCAGGTTTTTACATTACTTTTACCAAGACAAGCATGACTTCCCTGCTGGGAGTATGCTGAAGTACAGTTAGATGGGGAACAAAAGAAAAGGTGCAAGAAGACAAAATGAAAGGAACTTTACCATCATGTTTCAGTGAGCTTTGTCATTGTGCAGTAGATGAAACACTCTCCAGCTGAGGGCACTGCGATGGGACATCTTGCTGCTTTCATCTGGCCATACAAGACACATGCCAGTGTCTAAAGAGCTCTAAGTGCAAGCTGGGACCTCGTTCATAATATCCACACCTACTTTCACTTTGACTCATTGAAGTGTGAAATGTGCAGGAAACGGAAGAGTGTCCTGGCTAAAATTAGTCAGGTTGGATGCCTGCCATCAGCTCAGGTGGCTGAACAGGGTTCTGGCTTCAGCTGCAACCCGTTTGTTGCAATCTTCAGCCATGAAGCCTGAAACAAACTTCACAATTACTGTAACATCCTATTCCCAAATCTCTAGGGCGCAAGTGGTTTCCACCCATATCTGGTGGGCTCACCTGGAAGACCCTTTCCTGTGCCCACCCTTTTCCCCTGTTCGTGGCTCTGCAGGGGAGGGCGTCCCCAGAAAGGCTGGGAAAAGCTGTGGGCAGTTGCCCCCTCAACAGTGTGTGAAAAGACTCAACCACAGCCAAGAGCAGCTTGAAAGTAGAGGGACAAGATGGTGAGAGAGAGTAGGAATTAAAGTAGCCAGCAGAGGTATCACCCCTGAGCTGGGTAGCTGGGGAATCCATCTGGGATTGTTGGATGGAATCAAGGCTGTGGGTAGCACAAGTACTGCTGAAGCCAGCTGTCTGGTTTGCCTTCTCCTGACATTTTTCCAACTGATTTCCCTTGAAAACATTCCATACAGAGTTTTGGCATAAGGCATTCTGGCAGAAAAGTCTGTAAAGAGTTAATGTGTTTGGTTTCCAGCTCTGACAGGCTTGATTCATTTCCTACTTAACACTCAAATCTTCTCCCTGTGCTTTTCCAAAAGAACTTCCCATTCCATGTGAGTAGATAAGCAGCCTTTTGCTCTAGAGAGGCCAATGAAGGAAAGCAAATGAATGATGTTGATTAAAAGAGAGGCAAAGCAGTACCTGCCTTTCTGAGGAGACCTACACAATTCTTAAAACACCACACTAAAACAGCCTGGAGGCTCATATTGAAAAAATTACTCTCAGGATTGAGTTCCCGATCATTTAAAAATAGAGCACAAATCCAAAGTGCATTCATATTAAGTAAAACAGTAGTTTTAATTAATTTCCACTGAACAAGAAAATGTCTTAATTTTATTTTGAAGAATGTGGTCAAATATATTTTAGCCATTTCACCGTTGTTATTTTAAGCTCTAGTTTTAGTATCAATTGAAAAGTATTCTCAGTTTATCATCTTTGTTTTGACAACACTTTATTTCCTTCATTTTTATCTAAGTTTAACTACAATTGTTTTTCTTCCAATAGCAACATTTGGTATTTGTATCAGACAATCACCATAGCAAGAAGGTATCTGTAACTGTAAACCCAACATTATCAAAACAGTTTTAGAAACAATATTTGACAATTTAGAAAATGCCACATATTATGGCAATACTTTGGCCCATACTTCTCCCTGAAAACAAAATATATTAAAATTAAAATTAATTCCTTGCTAAAGTTAAAATATAAATGACGAATCCCCCTTGCCTTTTCGTCTGGTCCTCTGACCACACTAAACTTCAGCATTTAAATGGAAGCATGATCCCTAAGTCTCTGAATTTTTCACTCAGAAGAATCAATAGGACTGCCATCCATAGCACAAAAGATGAAACAGGACAAAAATTATAAAATACAGAGAGTTTTGATTTGATTGCATATGAAAGATCAGCAGAGACATTTGGGAAGCCAGATCTCCCAGTACCATGACACATTTCACCTATAGCTGTCCTAAAACCTAGCAATGTGTGCTACTATCCTCTTTCACTGACTGTCAGTTCCCTGATCAATGAGCTCTATCTAATCACGTCTCACTTCGCCTGCAGCCTCAAATTTCCCACTCCAGTTCTACTAAAAAGATGCATGCCAGTGTGAATGCACCACCAAACTTGACTACTCTTCTCCCCTTCTGCCACTGCTCTGCAAAATCCTCTTTTATTTCACATGTACCTGGCAGGTGGGAAGAGAGCCCAGGACTCCAGTACTCACTTCCTCACACCTCAGAGACACTGGAAGTCCCTGACTGTGTAGGGGAGCTGGAGGACACACAGACCTATTCCCTTCCAGATCCAGCCCCTTCTGAAGACAGAAGCTTCTAGTCTCCAAGCTAGTGCCATTCTTGCAACTTTACTCTTGTTTTCCTGACACATGGATGTACAAGGTATAGTGACATTTCTTCCCAGGCTCATGCAAGACCCACTGATCTTGACTTTATTCCAGATGTAAATCAATGAAACACATTTAATATGACAGGAAGGATTTCTCTAAGCTACTATTCACCTGTGATGGAAGCTGTAAAGTACCTCAAAAAGACACTCTAAATCCTGTACTTATCCTGAGTTTTGTGGGATCCATTTCTCTTTAGCCAGCTTTGAACATATTAAAAACAACTTCTGTTTGCATCCCAATGCACCTTGTTCTTCTTTCTAAAGCACCTCTTCAGCAATTTTGGACAAAAGGAAACCTGAGTCACCGCATGTTTGTTTAAGGGGGAGAGGATGTTCATGATACACAAGAATCCTGTTATATTTTCACCTGCAAGCAGAAAGAGCAGAGCCTGTCAGGTGACTAACAGCTGTCCCTTCTCAGGGATGATTCTCCACACCAAGCACTTCAGGAGAACACCCTCTATGACCTGAAGAGTTAAAACCCTTTATGACCTGAAGAGTTAAGTGCAGTCTGGTCCAGGAAACAGAGGTGACAGCTTTCCTGGAATTCAAACCCTTGGGAATAACTGGTGCATTACACTGTGGACCTCCAAACGAAGCACTTTCATAAATATAGATAATCTTGATATTATCCTTATCTATCTTTATAGATGTTATTAACATATCTCCAGATAAATGCTGGGGGAAGACAGCTAGGAATTTGTACGTGAAGAAATCAAGTTGAATACAGCTGCAGATGATTAAACCAGTTTTAATTAATTAGCACCCAGCCAGTCAGCACTTGGGAGCAAGAATGCAAATAAAGTGTTTGCATGTCCTGGGCATCTGGCCTGGGCAGCCAGGGCAGCAGCCACTACAGAAACTGCTGAAATGTCTGCAGATCACAGAGCAGCCACAGCCAACATGTGCATGACAGGTCACTCAACCGTGGTAAAAAATGCACAACGAAATGGATGTGGATTCCTGCACTGGAAAATGAAAGCTTTCTGGGGTAGGGAAAGCAAGGCCCAAAATGCAAACCACACAGAGCAATATTTTTGTCTCTTTATACTGTAGGAGAAGGGACAAATATACCCCACAGCTTAAGCAATGACTCTACATCCGTTCTGACTGTCCTCTGGTAGCATTAGTCCATCAGACCTGTTTGCTTTGCCTTCAATGGGGTCCTATTATGACTAACTATGACAAACTTTTCAGAGAAACTGTAATTAAAAATTGTTTTTTAAAGGATTTGTATACATTTACCTTGAAAATACCATATTTAATCAGTTACTTAAAACTCAAAGCTACCGATGTTCAGAGAAAACTGTGGATGTCTGTTTTTACTTTTTCCTTTGAAATTCTGCTCCTGAACTTGCCCCACGTGACACCAAAACTTTTGTTTCTCTACAGTTCAGTAGCAACAAGGTTGCTTTCCATATGGAAATTTTTTTAATAGTAAAACATACCAAACACTTTGCAAAAATACTTCAAAATGAAATGTATCTTTGAAATTATAGCAAATTATAATTTATATCTTGGGATCACTGAGAACATTGTATTTTAAGAATTGTTCCATCAAGGGATGAGAGGCAAGTTGTAAAGTCTTAAGGAATACAGTAAAAGCAACATCATTCTTAACTGGGTGTATTATTTTTGGTTTACAGCAGGAAATTTGTTTTAGAAAAAAAATACAAAAGGACACATTAGAAATCACTTGTACTCAAGTATTTGCAATAAATACTTAAAACTAGTAGCTGATTGTGGAGGGAACTTTCCAGTTCTACAGCTATTCTTTATTTGAGCTGGCCTAACAGGGGATCCTGGGCTCAGATGCTCTTGAGCCTGGAGGAATGAGTGGGGAGATGTACCTAGGACTTGTTTCCAGGATGTTCCTCACCACACAGATGCAAAGGACCAGTTTTTGAGAATATGCCAGGCACCTGGGTACCTCATCTACGTCTGCAGAAAGCAAATGGCTCACAAACAGCGCATGAGAAAGCCCAGGTAGCTCTGATTTTCCAAATGGGAAGCTTGCCTAGCAGTTCTTCTGTTTGGTCCATTTTTCTTGCTTAGTACAGTTGGCAGGAAGGAGAATGGACCAGCTGAGAGAAGGGCAATCAGGACTCTTTCCTGTGTGCAGTCAGCCCACACCTGGCACTATTTGCAGCTCAGTGCTGCAACCTCTGCTTTCCTTGAGGGCAACTCAAAATCTTTGTTCAGTTCCTGATTATCCTCCTGTGAGGTCAGTTTAAACCTCCATTCTCCCCAGCAGAGATTAACTTCACTTAACTTTTGCTACAGCTAAATCCAGTACTGGTACCTTTAAATAAATGTTGGGGTCTTTTTTTCTTTTATTTTTTTTAACAACAGTGCTGAAAACAAATAGAAAGCAATCAAATGAAAGATAATTGAAATCAGCTTATCTGCTTAGAGACTGCAGCAAGCATTGCTCAGAGAGCTCAAAACCTGCACCTGAAATACGAGCCCTTTTCTAACAGCGCACTGTAAGAAAT
Source organism: Melospiza melodia melodia (assembly GCF_035770615.1). Classification (NCBI taxonomy): domain Eukaryota; kingdom Metazoa; phylum Chordata; class Aves; order Passeriformes; family Passerellidae; genus Melospiza; species Melospiza melodia. Next base: position 131,226,751 of record NC_086194.1, on the reverse strand, counting down.
GTGTACTGTGTAAGTACACTTACAGTGCACTGTGGAAAGCCAAGATGGCTGGGACTTTTCCCAAAACAGATTCATGGGTTGGAAGGAACTTTAAAGATCATGTAGTTTCAACCACTGCCATGGGCAGAGACACCTTTTGCATATGATGCTTAAAACATCATACAACCTGGCACTGAACACTTCAGGGATGGAACATCCACATCTCTGGGCAATCTGTTCCAGTGCCTCACCATCCTTATAATAAAACATTTCTTCCTTACATCCAACCTAATGTCAGTTTACAGCCATTGTCCCTTGTCCTTTCACCATCAGCCCTTCTAAAAAGTCTCTCTCCAGCTTCCTTGGAGACTGCCTTCAGGTATGGACAGGCTGCAGTAAGGACTCCCTGGAGCCTTCCTTTCTCAAAGCTCAACAGTCTCAACTCTCACAGCTCAGCTCTCTTGGAGAGGTGCTTCAGCTCTTCAATAATCTTCATGGCCTCCTCTGAACTCGCTCCAGCAGGTCTGTGCTGCTCCTGTGTTGGGAACGCCTGAGCTGGACACAGGGGCAGAATTCCCTCTCTCACCCCGCTGGTCATGCAGCTTTGGATGCTGGGCAGGACACAACTGGCTTTCTGGGCTGCAAGAACACAGTGCTGGGTCATGTCCAGCCTCTCATGCACCAGCACCCCCAAGTCCTTCTCCTCTGGGCTGCTCTCAGTCCATTCTCCACCCAGCTCATATTTGTACCTGGGATTGCCCTGACCCAGGTGTGGCATTTTGCATTTGGTCGTGTTGAGCTTCATAAAGTTTGGACAGGCCCAACCCTCAAGCCCGTCCATGTCCCTCCAGTGTATTGACCATACCACACAAGTCTGTCATCTGCAAACTTGGTGAGGGTGCACTCAATCCCACTCTCCATCAAAGACATTCAGCAGTGCCAGTCCCACCACCAACCCCTGAATGCCACAAGTCACTGCTCTCCACCTGGACATTGAGCCACTGACCACAAGTGTGACCATCCAGCCAATTCTTTGTCCACTGAGTGGTCCATCCATAAAATCCATTCTGTTTTCCCTGTTTAAAAATGGGGGTTATGCTTCCCCTATGGTTCCCCTTCCAGTCAGTGGGAATTTCATCAGACTGTCCCAGCCTCTCATGGACAGTGATGGATACTGTCTTAGCCACATCATTTGCCAGTTTCCTCAGGACTCACAGATGCACCTCATCAGGTCACATGGACTTCTCCACCTTCAGGTTTCTCTGATAGTCTAAAACCTGATTTTCTCCTACATTGGGTGGTTCATTCTCCTAGTCCCTGCCTTTACCTTTTGTGACTTGGGTGGTGTGGTGGGAGCACTTGCTGGTAAAAATTTAACCAATAAAGTAGCTGAGTACCTCAGCCTTCTCCAGGTCCCACATAACCACATTCTTTTGCAATCATCCTTAAAAAACTATCCAGGCAAATTGAAACAAAGGACATATTCATAAAGATTGCATTATGTTCCTAATTTGTCATTCAGGAGGGTTCTGGCTGAATTCCTGTTTGTTCTGATTCCAGTCTCCTGTCTATAAAACAGGATTTAATAGCACATCTTATCTCACAGCATTTTTCTGGGGACACAGACATTCATGAGCCTGGTGTGATAATAAGATCCCATCGACAAGAAGCTTAGAAATATCCAAGACAGACCATTCCTGGTAGAACTGTGTGGACAATAACCCAAGAGGCTCAGCACCAGCTGGACATGAATACAAGGACTACCTTGTTCCTTTGAGCCCTGGAGCAGTGTTTGTTACAGCAGAGAGGAGTGCAAGCAAGCCACACTGGTCAGAGAAGGTCAGGAGAAAGGGGAGCTCCTGGGCAGGAGAATGGCCTGGGATACCAGAAGACATTGGGGAGGAGAAGGGAAGAAGTGGGCTGAGTAACAGTAGAGACATGATGAAAGATAGGATCAAAGCAGGAGAGAAGGGACACAGCAGAGGCAAATGATGGTGAAAATAGAGGGGGGAAGGTGTAGCAGCTATTAAGAAAACTTTCTTGCAAGGCACACATCCCTTGCCTATGAATCATAACTGTTATTAATGATCATTTATTCATGCTCAAATGAACCTATCAGTAGTTTCTGGAGCCGTTCAGTAATCCCAGCCTGGAGTCAGTTCAGGTCTTAATGGAAATTTTCTCAGAATTTTCAGTTCCTATATTTCTTGTGTCTTGTAACACCACTGGCAGTATCACCTCCGAGCAGCCTGAATACTTCACATTTCTCACTCCACGCAAACACACAGAAGTGCAGTTAAATTATCTCACATAACACACACAGTGTTCTTGCAGTGTAGCTGCACAGAGTAAAATACCATTCCTTCTTAACCAAAGACATCACTTCCTCCACCAGGATCAACATAAAGCTTAGCTGTGAAGAGCATGAGGGAAACTGATGGATCAGCTGATTTTCACTCATCACTCATGTGATAACCATATGTCCTGAACACTCAGCCCTTAACAGTTCATCAGTTCCATACCTGTTAGCCTCTCTCTAAACTGTTTCATCAATAAGGAGATAAGAAAATAGCAAAGAGCATTACAACATGCCTTGGATTTCACTGCTCTTTGTGAAAAAATAAGGAGACTGCATATAAAGGTTGAGCTGGAGATGAGGGCTCCTTCTTTCTCTCCCTTACTCACCTGGACAGTATAAAAGCTTTCAGACATTTCTTCCCTCAACATGAAAAGGATAAAGCAGCTGTTAACACAGGGTATTATTTGGAAGGCTGTTAATAGAAATCAGGCAGAAATGTATAGCTCTCCCTGTCTCTCACACATGAGTGTCAGGGCACAGTCTAATAATTGAGCAATAAATCAAGTGAGCCAAAAGTCTGAACATCCCACTGTCTCGCTAAAGCAACTGCACCAGTTTTCATCCTTCTGCCTAATAGTGCTTAATGCTCACCCAAGTGACACGAAAGGCACCATCTTCTGAGGAAGGAAATGATTCCCCAAGGAATTCACCCAGGTATACAATGTGTGTGTCTTTGAGAAATCTCTTTCTTGTTTGCTTTGACGGCTTGACAAATTTATTTGCTAAAACAATAAATACAGCTCTGGCATCGTTGTATAGCCCTTCTCAACAGTACAGGCTTTTGCAGACCTTTTGTTGTAGAGGATCTCTAAATGGTTCAGGATTTTGTAGTAATTTCCAGTATCTTACCACAATTTCCAGTCCAATCACCTCAAAAACGAATGGTAAGACACAAATCGAAAGCCCATTTCACCAAGCAGAGACCTTCAGATTAAATTTCTAAACTGAGCAGCCACAAATGCCCTTGGGAAAATCTTTGTTTACTCTCAATACTTCTCTTTGTTTGTGAATGCTGTATGTTTCACTAACTACTGAACACATCAGTACTTCAAATGTAGGGCAAAAGAGTACTTGCCAGTGTTTTTACAGACCAAGTTTCCCCTTGCCCCAACACCCTGAGTTTCAAATACTGTTCACACACATATTATTACATTCTTCCTATTTCCACTAAGGCCTTAAAATTACACTGAACCCTGACCACAGAGTGAAAGCAAAACTATGATTCTCCTCCAAATCTCAAAGGGTTTCTGGCTGCAGGACCTGCTGTGCCAATGCACAACCAAAGGCAAGTGGACCTGGCTCCTTATTCATAGCACTATAAACATGGTAGTGGTACTGATTTTGCTGTGGATGTTTCTGGTCCAGCACAACTAAGCCAAAAGGCTGCAAACTTCCAGAGTGTTTTCTAAAGGTAAAGTAAGTCAGAGTAAAAATTTCTATGCTTATCAGACTGGGAAATTAACGTTTTAGGGGAAACCCCTTATAATGTGAGATGGTGAGTGGGAAATGTACTATTGATACACTGTAAAATTGTGTAGCATCAGGATGACACTGAGACACACTGAATTAGGCATAACACTGAAGAATAGGATTCTTACATCAGAGAAAAAAAAATGTTTAAATGAAGATCTCACATTTCTGTGCTGGTGATAAGACCCAGGTCAAGATGAAGAGAAAACCTTTCATTTTGTATGGGATTTTTTCCACAAAGCCCACTTGATCCTCCTGCTGTGTTACACAAAGGGCTCAACCTGCTCGCTCCACACTCGAGCTGATGCTGGGATGCCACGACCACTGGAGCAGCCTGTGACTGACAGGTCACTTTAGCAGCACAAACCTGATCTGCATCGGGGACTGTCACACAAGCACCCTGGTGTCAAACCTGCCTCAGCGTGCAAGGCACAGCTTCTGTTGGCTTGACACTGCGCACAGGAGATCGCTTTTGGAGTGACTCTGAGCCTGCAAACCAGGGATCAGTGCTTTGCCACCTCCTCTCCCAGTGCTAGGTGTTGGACACCCTGAAGCTGTTTCTAGGAGCCAAAAGCCTGATGTGCTGCAGTGTCAAACAACAGTCAGGGATGAGCTGGCCAACACCTGCACAAGGGTGCCATCAGTGCTGCCTGCCTTCTTTGATGCACTACAGCTTTTCGATTTTTACTCTTGATCCCATACATGTTTCTGGCTGACAGAAACTATTTGAGGCTTTTCTGTTAATAGTTTATTGATCTCTTGAAATGGCAGAGGACAACTCTGGATGACACTGTGTGTTGTGTTTGTGTGGACAGGTTTTGGTAGAGGGTATGCTACAGGGTTAGCTTCTGGGAGAAGCTGCTAATAACTTTCTCCCCATGTTCAATGGAGTCTGTGCTATCCTGCTCCAAGATGCTGGCCAAGTTTGAGTGCACCAGCAACAGTGGTAGCACAAAAAAATGATTGCAGATGGAGAAAGGAATGAGAATATGTGAGATAAACAGCTCTGCAGACTCCCAGGTCAGTGAAGAAGGAGCAGGAGGAGGTGCTTCAGCATGAGAGGAGACTCCCCTGAAGCCCATTGAGGTCCATGGTGGTGCAGATATCCACCCAGAGCCCGTGGAGGACCCCACACCAGAGGCAGGGGGATGCTCAAAGGAGGATGTGAACTATGGAAAGCACATGCTGGAGCAGGACTTGTGGCCCCATGGAAAAAGGAGCCCACACAGGAGCCAGATTGCTGGCAGGACTTGTGACCCCAATGGGAGACCCATGCTGGAGCAGTTCATGAAGAACTGCAGCCAGTGGGAAGGACAAATGGAGAAGTTTATGGAGAACTGTTTCCCATGGGAGGGACTCCACACTGGAGCAGAGGAAGAGTATGGTAAGTACTCTTCTTGAGGAGGAAGAATCAGCAGAGACAATGTGCAATGAATTGACTGCAGCTGCCATTCCCTATCCTCCTTGTGCTACGGGGAGGGACAAAGCACAGAAAAATTGGAAATGAAGTTAAAACTGGGAAAAAGTGAAGGGGAAAGTGGTTTTAAATTTGGCTTTATTTCTCATTATCCTCCTTTGCTTTGGCTGGATAATGAATGTAACTAACTTCCCCAAGTGTTCCATGACAATAACTGCTGACCAATCTCCCTCTGCCCCGTGAGCCTTTCCCAGTGTTTTCTCTTCCCTGCCCAGCTGAGGAGGAAAGTGACAAAGAAGCTTTGATGGGCACCTGGAGTCAATCCAGTGTCAATCACCACATGGAAGTGGCTCCCTCCTGTATCAATGTTTGCATGGGTTGTGTTTCTCCTTTTCTGGTGCCACCTGGCTATAGCCTGGGAAACCTTACGGATACAAATACATGCACAATGAATTTTAAGGTCCAGCTTTGCTTGGTCAGGCCTAGGCAGCCCTGGGTGCAGCATGACTACAAGGTACATATCAAACCTCACCAGTTTCTTTGTATTTTGCTGTGGAGAAAAAATTGGAGAGGAAAAGCACCACTTAGAAGAGAGAGACAAGCCCGGCCCAGAGAATGAAGGCTGGGGACATTCACACCACCATGCCATCATATTCCAATGCTGTTAAATGTGAAGACCTCACCTCTGGTTCAGGGAGTTACCAAGTCAGAGTCATTTCTATGCTGGCAAAATATTCTGAATGACCATCAGCATATTTTCACTACCTCTGGCACCCTGATGAATACATGTATGACACCTCAGGGCTGCCTGCAAGCTCTTACATCCACAGTAAGCACAGCTGTGCATTACTGCTGCTCCTGCAGCAGATCTGGGGTAGCAACATCCCAGGAGCCAAATGGATAAAGGAGCTGACACAGCTGTGAGGATGGTGACACGAACAGGGCAGAGCAGAGTGTGTGGGAGAAGGGATCTGCCACTGACAGTGCAGCAACACAGACCCAGAGCCCATAAAAGCTGTGCTGCCACTTGCAGGGCAGCTCATCTCCCTGCTTATCAAATGGAGAATATGACACCTGTCTTGGGACGCTCCCTCCACTGTTAGTGGCTGTCACACACCCCCAGCAGACATTTCAGGCTGTGCTGCCTGACAAATCTCCCAATGGATAGGAAAACAAATCCTTTCTTTGCCCCCTGCCAAGTGACTTTGTTTGTTTTAAAGAAAAAAAGGAATTCTTATTCTTCTGCTGAGTTAGATACCTTGTATTCAGCAGCGACTTGCTTGTTCCAAGGAAGCAGAAGGGGCTTGGGATAAGCTTACTATGTTTTAGCAGGGCTCAAAATACAAAGGATGCCTCTTCAAAAGCTCTGTACAACCTCCCTCAAAGAGTGGATCCAATGCTTTTTCATATTACTGACTGTTTTCCAGGGAGGCTGCATCTATTATGGCTGCTATAAGGTCCATCAGCTAAGGTATGAAATCAGGATTATTTTTAGAAAAATACAGGCTGGTGGAGGAGGCAGCATGCGATCAGAGATGCAAAAGCCTTTCTTGGCAATGCATCTTGACTCCACAGGGCTTAAAGGATATGGCTAACAAGACCTTTTTATGCACAAAATCAGGAAAAAATCTGGCTCAGCCTACAGGCCTATTTTCCATGGTATTCTCCTCTTCTCCTTCTGTGGTCCAGTTTGATACTCTGCTCACTGAGCAGCTAATGCATGGCTCCCTTGTTTTCAGAAGTAAACAATAAATATTCATTTTTTAAATGCAATTTGCATTTTTAGGCACTACTTGGTAGAAATCCTAGCAGGTCTGCCTCAGATAGCATCAAATTAGCTTTCTCACAAGGAGCAATTTCTCATTTGATAGAAAAATCTTCCTTACCTATTATTAAGGGCTGCATGCTGGGAGGCTCTCTGCTGTGTGATCCCACTCACACAGGAAGGCAAAAAACCATCATAAGGTAATAATAACTCCATTAGCTAAAATCATGCACTGCCAGTAAGAACGCAGGGTCCCCTGGAAAGTCATTCTGAAAGTCCTTCTTGCCATCCATCCTGAAGAAGCTAAACCTGTAAGAAGCAGGTTTCTGTGGTACAGGGGATTGACATTTAGCTTGAAAATAGTTCACTAAAACCTAGTGTCTGCTTTTAATATAAAGTTGAATGAACTGTAATCCATGCATCTTGTGAGCTGACTTCAGGCACTAAACGACTAAACTTTCTCACTATCAGAAAAAATTCAAGTTTCCATTGCAAAGACAACTGAGCTTTCAGTAGTATCTCAGGAGGCTAATTTGCACCAAATTTTTGTTAAAAGCTTGCTTCAAGCAAGCATTTTAGACACGGCCCACCCAACAAGCTCCTAAGCCTTCCCAAATTTGAACACATATGGGTGGCCATGTTTAAAAAGATTTAGTCACTGCCTGTCCACCATAGCTTGGAGACCATTCAGATTTCCATTACTAGTTATGCCTTTGGTTAAGGCAACAAAACCTCTTTTTTTTCAGGTACAAATGATCCTTTCAAAGCTAAACTTGCACATTCCGTTTGGACAACATACAACAGGCTCAGCAACTTACAGCTCTCACTCCTTACAAGCTGAGATGCTGTCTCATTCCAGTGCTGTATCGTTCCAATGTCCAAGATCATAGCCTAGCCCTCTGCCTCTAAAAAGGCCAACAGGTTTGAAAATAACTCTCATGGCAAGTTATTTCCACATTATTAAGAATCCTGCTTTCAGTCTTTTCCTGATTGCTAGTTTGTTTCTTTGGCCTACCGATTCAAGTGCTAAACAGGAAGAAATGTGAAAAGGAAATGTAGCCCAAACAGAAAACGTGCAGGTTAAAATCCAGCACTAAACTGCAAACATAAGCAAGCTGGAAAACAATGCAAAATCAAATATAATTTGCTTGCTGTTTCTCTCGAATATAATTTTCAGCAGTTTTGCTGGCCATATATGTATATATATAAATATATATATATACACACACATACACATAAAGACAGAGCAATATGCATGTGAACCAAATCCCACACATCTCAAAGCTCCTCTAAGTGTCAGAAGCTGAATTCAGAGTGCTTTACATTGGAGGTTTTTCAAGTAAATAAGTCAGAAACTGGACAAACAACACAATTTTTATCTTCTGTTACACAAAATCAAGAGTAACTTTTACTTCTACAGGCAGAAGTGAAACTTCGGCTATATAAAATATTCACCTCACTTCAATAAATCCAAAGGATCGCACTTTCAGAAGGTTCCAGGGGAAACATGTTGGTATAAATTATAGTGTTTTCCTTTCTGGCAACACCTGAAAATAGATCTCTGAGGGGGAGTGAAAACTGAGGTGTTTCATGAAGATGTTGCCCTCAAACTTTGGCTAGCTACATCTTTCATTCTGGTCTTAACCTAGAGAGTACCAGGTTTAATCTAACTGCATTTTCCAATCCTATATCTAAAATTACAACTGCTGTTACCTAATCATATGCATGGGTTTTGTACCTTGCATGGCAGCTTTAAGGGAAAGGTTGTCATGCATCCATTACCTGGTCTCAAATATCAGAAAAATCTTTCCATGAAATGTCATTTAGGACAGCAGTGAGCACTGTATTAATTTAGATTAGTAAAGACAGCAAGAAGAAAAGAGATCAGTAACAGCATTTCACTACCACTGGCCCCCACAATCAAAAGCATAGCAAGTGTGGAGTGAGTTGAGTCACGTGTCTGCCTTGTTCTGCTTCCTTTGCAGCTGTGCCCTGCCAAACACACAGGACACACAGAGAGCACTGGACTTTGGTACATCTGCATGAACAATGGGAATACAAAGTGCTCAGACAGTCCCCCAGCTGGGGAATGCCTGGTCTTATCAGGTTACCTGGTACAGAGCAGTGTAAACCCAGAGCCAAGAAGATTGGTATTTTCAGGTACTGACGATGCTTTTACCCTACCTGCTAAGCTAAGCCTCTCTCATGTCTCCACATCAAATGTCTAGATGCAAAGTATCAGTATTTTAGATGGCAATGTTTTTCTGTGTGAAGAAAGCCAGAATAGCACCCATTAAATCCAGAGCTTTCCTTGCTTTTGGTCCTTGTGTATTCTTCCTGTTGTCTGCAGAGCTCTGCTCACTTGTCCTTGCTTTAAGAAACAAAAGTTTACAATGGAACAGCACAAGGAGTCATAGGCTGTCCCTTTACCATTAACTTATGATTTTGGGATGGTTAATTTTGATTCCCATCATTCCTGTATATGGAAAGCCCCTCACTTTTTATGTGGAGTTGTGTCCTCCCTGTTTGTTCCTTTGCTTTGCCCTTTGGCAGGCGAGACACCCTAAAATAATCTGACGGACAGAAACACAATTGCTTTTACAAGCACAACACTTGATTATATATTTGTTTTGAAAACAGTTTCCAGAGCCTAGAGTATGTCAGCAAAAGCCAAAGAAAGAGTGTTGATGTTGTTACAAGGTCAGCTCTTCAGAGACAGTAGGCAGCAGTGTTGGCACTCTGACAAATTATCACCATGGCAAAGATGGCAGCATTCAGGCAGTGATTCAGCTGCTTTGACAATACCAAGGCTCCAGCTAAATGTGAAGATAAATTACTCATACTCCCTCGCACACACACAATCACATGCACTCTACCTTGGGAGTTTCTTAATGTCTTATTCTTTCCTTTTTTAATGAAGTTGCAGGGTTTAAGGAAAAATAGAAGCCATGTGCTTAAGGCTGACAGACCACAGTGAAAGTTCTTTTTCCTCATACACATACATTCTCTGCATATATACACCCACCTACACAGACACCTCCTATTGACAGGATACTATTATAAACAAGCTTTTCCTTAAACAGTTGAAACAGTGAGATGTAGTTCTCAAAAAACTTCCTTCCTCTGTAGCTAATTTCCATCTTCCCCTCTCATTCATGTAAGGGCTTTTGCACCTTTGTTTGTGGGGGGGACAGGCTGCAGCAGCCTTCCCAGGCAAGAGACAGCATGCACAGTGGCTACACACATGGGGATGGTTCAGCTCCCAGAGCCAACATCTAACTGCTCAGTCCTGCTCCTCTTTTGCTCCCTGGGGAACATATTTTGGCTTCTCCCCTGTGCTCAGTTGCCAACATTTTGATGACAGCAATAGCTGCTGCGTAATTCTGTAAGTATTTTATACATACCTTGTCCTCTTGCTTGTACACAATGAATGCTTGCTTCTCTAATGTTAGCAGTGCCATACTCCTGTACTCCACATGGCACCAGAAAACTTACTGATGGAGGGAGATGTTCAGATGCCATGCATAAATTGCAAGTCCTCTTAAAAGGCTTTTGGAAGCTGCTCTGTAAAAATGTACAAATTTCACTTGGGCTTTTTTATTGGGGTATTTTGCTTTTAAGTCACTGCTTTTGTTTAATTTTGTGGGTGTGGGAGGACAATTTAAAATTTGCAGGAATGAAAAAACAGCTTGAGATAAACTACCTTGAGTAAAGCCTGCAGACTTGTAAGGAGACATTGCCAGCACTATCTGCTCTGAAAAGCCTTTTGCCAGGCTGGAAAAAGCTATAAAATTCACTTTGCTATACAAGGTGCTTTGTTCTTAGTCTTGATTAAAAAAAAGCTTTTGTATCTCTGTGTGCCCCGCAGCCTTGTCCTAGCTCCATGTTAGGGCAAGAATGGGGTGTGCATCAGCTGCCTCCTCTGCCTCTGCCTTGGCCTGCACCCAGCAGCTTGTAGCTGTTCCAGAGGAAAGGAAAGGAAACCCAGCACAGGGAGATCCCACGCACCCTCAGCAAGCCCCAGCTGGGACCATGTGGGGAGGATTCAAGCCTTGATTTACCATCCAAGATGTGCCCCAACAGGGAAAATATTTCAGCATTTCTGTGTGAGCAGGTTTTTCCCCAGGAAAGGTACAGGATGGCTGCTGAAATGCATGGGAGAGCATGTCCATGTGCAAGGGCCAGAACCAGGACAGCGCTGCAATTACTGGGTGATGGGCAAGTCCTCACCTCCCAAGCACACATGGCACAGTGGAGCCTCTGCTACTTCCTTGCTCAGAGCAGTTTGCCCAAGTAAGAATTCTGTCTTTGAAGCATGACATGACACAGCTAACCATCCTCCAGGGCAATGTGGATCCCCCTTGCTCCCTCCCCACTGGTAGCCCTTAGACTGCAGTGGGTACATACTGTGAAGGAGGAGAATGCAGACATCTGGCTGCTTATAAAACAGCAGCATTAATAGGGCTTTCCTAGCAATTGCTAATTCCAGGAAGTCTCTTTTTCCTATGAAGAGCCATTATGAGGAGAACATCAAAAAATACTCAGAAGTGTTTAGAAACAGAAGGATTTCTTTCTGGAAGTACTGGCGTCTTGGAATGGTTCAGAACTCTCAGGAACAAATCGCTGTCTAATGATGATAAGCATCTCTGTGATCTTATGCATCTGACACTGGAAGCTGGAATTTTGCACAAAGTCCTCCTGCACCAACATACCTTTAGTACGTGCACGTCTCCATCCTTCACAATCGGAGGTCATGCAGCCATGCACTCACTGCCCTATTGCTTCTTTATCCTTTGGTGGCTTTGGTGCCTCTGAACAGAACAGGCTGCACACAAGCACATCACAGCTGAATGCTGTGCCAGCCTGCCTACCTTCCCCCCTTCGTCCTCAGGATGCCTTTCCAGCAGGACCTGTACTCCTCTGGATCAGGCAGTGTGGGTTGCAGGAAGGTCTCAGTTTGCTCAGGCTGAAGCAGCACAGGAAGACAGGCAGAAAGCCAAGTCTGCTGCAGAACTTGGCTGTTTTTCCAAAGGAGAGATTATCACATTTTTTCCCCTTTCAAGAAGATACTTGTCAAGGGAGTATTAGTGGAAAATGGAAAGACAGAGCTGTGTTCCTGTGCCTGTGATCAGGTATGATTACACACAGAAGAGATAAATGTACTTTCAGTGAGTGCAGGGGCCACTGTCAAAGCCACAGGAAAGGTGGAAGCATTCTCCCATTAGGGGAATACATAAAAGGCAGGAGAGAAAAGTAAGCCAGGCAGTGTTTTCAAAATGAGAATGTACATATGGATGCAGGAGCCTAATTTTAATCACCCACGTATGAAATGTTTGGCCCAGCTCCCAATCTTTTCTGAGCAGGAGCAGTTGTGTAGGATTCCCTTTCCTGGCAGGTGTGCAGGTTGTTCCCTCTCCTCTGCAGAGGGGTGCAAATGAACACTCCTGACTCTTCTCGAGGGGAAAAGAGATGCAATAATGAGAAGCCACCCGTGCAGCAGAGCCCTGGCTCCTCTCTGGCAGGGAGAACAGACATCCATCAGGACTGCTGGCCTGCTGGCAGGTGCATTCCCCTCCTACCACCATTGCTGCTCCTCAAGCAGGTGCCAGGTCTGGAGGAAGCCTCATTTCCTGTCACCCACACCACATGGATGCCAGTAAAACTCCTTTATCAGGGTGGGAAGCAATCACTAACTCCTTGAGCTGGGAGAAAGTCTCTGAAAGGAGGGACTTCTTCCTTGCTAGGGGTGCCATATGCTGCCTTTTACTTCAGAAAACTGTAAATGCACAAAAAAAGGGACTCTCCCTTTTTTTTTTTTAAGCCGATACCTATTTATCCCAGACATGCTGTTCAACACACGCTGTTTACAAGCAACAACACTAGGCCTCTGTTATTATTCTTACAGGTCTTGGGGCTTAAAATAAAAGCCATCCATGTCTAATGAGGGGAAAAGATACTCCAAATAACTACAAATTACATTGCCCAGATGCAGAGCTTGTCCTTTTGTTACCATTAGGCATCAGCCTGAAGATCAGCAGAAACGTGTTTGCTAAAAATTGATAATCACAGACTTCCTGTTTTATTTTTAATACATGCTTTGCAGATTGTCTTACCCATTCGAGGAAATGATAGCTCTCATTTCACTGCTGCTGACACTGTTCTGCTGCCTCACAGGAAAGAAAATCAAGGAAAATGAGAGCAGTCTCACAAGGAGGTTAAGATGCATGTTTGTTTACCCAGGAGTACTGGACATGAGGGGCAAGTATTGACCAGCAATATCTTGCAAGCCCATTCATTACCCAGCTGCTGGAAAACCAAGTATCATAAATATTTCATTGATTTTCAGGAACCTAAAGCATGAGCCATGGTACTGACATTCAGAGACCTGGGAGGAGGGGAGAGGGAAATGCAAGAGAGGTTTTTTCCAGCACTAGCTGTGAGTAGCTCGTCCCATCTCTGCTTAGAGATTTAAGGCCCAGTCATGGCAATATCATTAAAATCTCGGATAAAAATATTCCTTTAGAAAAATTAGAGCTCCCATAACCAAATGGGAGCCAAAATCAAAGCAAATGGCAAGAAAAGCAACTCCACAATAAAAACCTGAAAATGCTTATAGATCCTGAAAGCAAAACACGCCCGACTCTATACTGTGAATCACAAATCAGGGCCAGCAGCAGAAAGTATTTCAACTCTCTACTGGTTCTCGAGTTTGGACTCAGCTCTACTTAAAATTTTATAGGGGAAAAACAATCTCAGTAATTCCCCTTTGTAAAATATAAATTTCCACAGGCAGGCAAGTCTCGGGTTAACCAGCTCCAGGACTTCAGATCCTGCCTCAGTGAGAACATTTTCAGAGATGAGATACAAAGGAACATTAAATAACTCTTCCCTTGCAAGCTAAAAATAAAACACGTGAATTCCTGCTTCCTTTCAAGACTCTAAAACAAGCCTTCAAACAGTTACTTGAAACAGTGTCTCACTGGTTTGTGCTACAACTCATCCTTTGCTTCAATTTATTTTCTGTCAGTCCTTGGCAGTTTGTACAGAAAGTTCAAAAAATGACTGGTGTGGGTATTGCCACCTATGGAAAATACTGCCCCTCTCAACTCAACAGATAACTCCTGCTGTGCTTGTATTAATGGATGCAGAAAGTACATCCAGTTCCCCATCACAGGCACACACTTTGCCAGTGCCCCAGCACCTAACACAGGCAAGGCTCCCCTCCCTCCACACCATGCCCACTGCTCTCCACACACACCCAGCACAGGAGTTGGTAGGTGATCTGACACATCCCTCATCCAAAAAGGCAGGGGGCATTTCAGTGTCCAGAGCTGGACACTGCCCTGTGCACCAGCCCCTCAGCCTACACCAGGTATGTCTCTCCTCACCAGTAAAATCTTATTTGAATGCAAAGTGGTGGTATGAAGCCTTTTCCAGCATGCCAGTGCAGCTGAGTGTGAGTTGTTTGTGCTGAAATACTGCAGGGGAGTCTCCTGATTGCCTGCATCGATTCCAGGAGCATCTGCCTGCCTGCCTGCAGAGCCCAGGGCAGTGAGGAGAGCTGGAGCCAGCTGTGGGTCTGCCCTGGCTTACTGCTGCCAAGCCAGCAGGATCCAGCCAGGACCAAAGCATTCTGAAATCCCAGCGAGGAGATCTCCTCTGTGCAGGGAGGAGAGGGTCAGGGCAGGGTAAGAGCTGTGGCACACCAACCCCAGAGCACGACAGAGGAACAGCCAGGCAGCCCTGGCAGCCACAGCCCCACAAGGACTGACCCAGCTCCCAGGCAGCCAGCTCCCACTGAGCAGCACATTTATGAGGAGGTGGAGGTCCCTGTGTGTGCTCCCAGCAGATAAACCCTGCTATCCTCCTGATTCAGAGGCAGGGCAGTAAGAAGCTTTCTAAGGCTGAACATCGGTCAGAAACGATTTTCCTTAATCGCCTATTTATTTTGTCCTTTAAAAGTATGCTGTCAAGAGGAAAGGCTGCATTACAGAAACACCTTATCTGTGTTTTTCAAAGATGTCATATTACTTAAGGGACTGGTAAATTTAGCTTTGCACACTGAATATTCAACTGACCTGGTCCATTTAATCTGTAAGACCATTCAAGCATATACAAGGCTGCGCTAGAGCTCCAAATCCTAGCCTATGAAAAAAACCCTTGAAGCTGATGTTAAAAATGAGAAAATAATTTATTTTCATTTCCAATCGGTTAGTGAATGAGGCTACTAAGTAAATATCTTCTAATTCAAGGAAACTGAGGACAAAACATGACATTTAGGAAGGGCACTTGAGCACGTTGCTAGCAGAGTTAATTACCTGAACAGAGTAAAGCACATACCCATGCGTTTACAAGATCATTGGTGAGAACAAAAGAAAAATACCTATAACACCATGGACACCTCTACTGCTACAGAAGAATTTGTTAATGGTTGGATAAAATCAAGAACTACTTTGCCATTTTTAAGGACTACAGAGACAAACATATTTGAGTACTTTTTAAATACTATTACTGCTTTTTTCTGCTCATTTTCAGGAGTGTCTCACAGTCTTCACAGTAAACTAGGTCTCTCTCCAAAGTATTTATCTGCCAGCAAGGTTGTATGTTCACTGGTGTCTAGTCTGGGGCTAGAGGTACACCAGGAAAGAATGAAATGATGGGAGAAATAGTCTAAGATTTAGTTAGATCTATCTAAGATGAATTAAGTTTAAAAAAACCCTGAAAACCAAATGCAGTGCCAAGTAATTTAGTCTTCAAGAGTTGATAAACTCTTTTCTAAAGAGCATGGAGTTTCATACAAGCCCCCTCCCCAACAGTGCCCATTTTCTAAACAGTAACTTGGATAAACCTGGTGGGGATAGCAGCAGAAACAACACTATTTCCATCTTAATCATAACAATGTACATAGATTTTTCCAGTCTGAACTCTCTAAGTAGTGGTGGTTGGGTGTATCCCCTCCTTGCATTTGGCTTTAATAGCAATTAAGTGGATTGGGTAATGACTCCAAAGCTATTAAAAATGAAATGCTCAGGACACAAACAGGGCTTGGTGGTCACTAATTCCCTAACAAGGAAAGCAACTACAAAACTTAGAGCACATGATTAACAGTGGTCAGAGATCAGCCACATGAAACTATGAAAGAGTTTCTTACTATTTGGGAAGGTCCAGCAAGTCCCTGAAGGTAATTCAGACCTTCAAAAAACAAAAAAAGCAGCTTGTGTAATTCTTTGATGACTCTCAGGTTCAGTACACTGAAGCACAAGTGGGGAGAGCTGGTGAACTGATTACCAGCTGTAGTTGGCAGAGACAAAATTTAGCAAGAGAATCTCTCCCATTCAAGGGCATGGGGTAAAGTGGAGAAACAAGTCTCTTCCCTCTAGACCCTCCATTTAACAAAAACAAATAAGAGCCAGAAATAACATCCCAGAGGGAATGTCTTTTTTCTTCTTTCTGGACTATATTTTTATTGAAATTGGAACACACTGGTTTACATCCTAGGACCCCACAGGACTTTTCCTACAGATACTTTTTAAAACCACTGAGGTGGGCTGTTGTGCAGTGTCCAGATCCCCCACCACCAACTGACCCATATGGCCACACACCATGGTCAGAGAGAACGCAGATCAAAGGTTTCTTTCAGAGACAATGCCACCAGAGAGAGATTTTGAGTTTTAATCTTCTTTCTGACAACTATAAACAACAGAAAAATTAAGTAGGTTGTTAGCATCCATGTTCAGGTGTCTGCTCTCACAGGAAAAGGAGCTCTCTTGTAGAGGCAGCAACTGAACTGTGCCACAGACCCGCAGAGGGGCTGGGGTTGAGAGGGACCTCTGCAGGTTATCTGCTCCCACCCCTGCTCCAACAGGGCCACTCAGAGCTGCCTGCCCAGGACTGCTGATGTCCTCCCCAGGAACTTCTCAGTTCCTTCTAGCGTGATAGTACTACATTTGCAACATCATTCTCAGGGTAAATTTTAAAAGCAGGGAATTTGTAAATGGTGGAACAATAGCAACGTTAAAGAAGAACTAAAATGCTCTTCAAAGTTTAGTTTTTAAGCAAAACAGATGCTTCACAGTGCCACAGTTCAGCTATATGTCCCTGCACAGACGCAACAAAAACCTGAAATGTTAATTTTCTGATCTGAAAAAAATGGTGTTGTTGAAGTTAAATAACAGCTGAACCACAGAGAACCCAGGAAACAGGGCAGTCTATTTAGAGCATTAACGACATTTTGTTTACTGCTTAGGATGAATTCATCATGCAAACAGTCCAAAGTGAGATCCTGGCAGGCTCTGAACGTGCTCAGAGAGGCTGAGGCCAGAGACATTCTACATCCATATTAGGCTGTGGATCAAGTCCTGAGCTGGATACAACAGTTCTGCTCTGCCTGAGACTTTAAATGCCCAATGATGGCAAATTACATGCAGAATTACCATTATCCAAAAACTTATTTCATCACACTATGGGTATTTTAACTATAGAAACGTGAAACTATGAACACTGAACTGGAAACCAAAGCTCCCACACCACCAGACTGAAGGAGGATGGGCAGAAGGATTCTTGTGCACAAGGAAAATGAAAATATTTGCAAATTAAACTAGAAACTTTACTCCAAAGCATGAATCTCATATATATGTCATATCAAATTTTTGATTTATGTCAAGGAAACTACAGAAGTAGCCTGCTTACTCAGCACAGAATTTATTTCTAAGAAAAGAAATAAATCTACCTCCCTAAAAATGTCACAATGTTTATTGTTATGATTAAACTGCAGAGTGCTCAGCAGTTTTAGCTGGCCTACGCACCAGTGATAGGCCAGCAGTGAATTTTTCTTTCCTTAAGCTTTTGGATATTGTGGGCAACACAGAACTATACAATGGTTTGTGTTGGAAAGGGGCCCTAAAGATCATGTAGTTCAAAGCCCCTGGCCATGGGCAGGACAACTTCCACTAGACCAGTTTGCTCACAGCCCCTTCCAACCTGGCCACGAACACTGCCAGGGATGGGGCATCCACAACTTCTCCGGGAAACCTGTTCCAGTGTCTCACCAGCCTTACAGAAAAGAACTTCTTCCTAGTATCTAATCTAAACCTACACTCTTTCAATTTAAAGCCATTCCCCCTTGTCCTATGCCTACATGCCCCTGTAAAAAGTCTCACTCTCTCCAGTTCACTTGCAGGTCACCTTTAGGTACCAGAAGGCTGCTCCAAGGTCTCCCTGGAGTCTTCTCCAGGCTGAACAACACCAACTCTCTCTGTCTTCATATGAGAGGTGCTCCATCCCCGTGATCATCAGTGACACAGGTGGAAACAGGACAGGCAGTTCTACTACATTTAAGCTTTCCCATAATGTCCACTATTATGGTATTTGAAAACAGCAATTTGGGCAACCAGAAAACAGATCTTCACCTAGAAATGGATACAAACTTTGGGCACTTAATTTTAACAGTCTGTGTGGAATGAATCGTATGCTTAGTATCATGCATATGAACAAGTGTTTCCTTCACAGCCATGACTCAGGAAAACTGCTCTGGGAATGAAAAAAAAAAAAAAGGAATGAAAGCTGTGCAGTGCTGGTCCTTCAGTTCACCACCTGACTGTGATTTCTCTCACATCTACACACAAGCACATCCTGACACAATTTGGATCTACTGGAACTGATGCTGACAAGCCCTGAAAGCTCAGTCTCCTTCCAAAACCAAATTTTTTCCCATTTGGATTGTTTAACTGTTTGCACACATGCAGCAGTAATATCTGGCAATGCCGGGACAACAGAGCTACGTGTTGCTACCCAATCCACAGTAATATCACCATGTTATGTACATTGAGGTAGCAATAAAAGGTAAATAATAAATAAAATAAAAATGCAAAAAAATTACTTCTTTGTAAACAGAGAAAACAGAATGCCAGATATAGAGGAATTTGGAAAAAAAATTAATGCCATAATTTAGGGCTTCAGTGATTTACTGCAGCACACCGAGTAGAGTGCTGGGCCCAGGAGACAAACTTTTTTGTAGCCAGTTGTAGTCAAGATTTCCCCACAAATATTCTCATGGCTTTTGAAAGCAAATGTATCATGTGTCTTGAAAAACCCCATTGACAGAAAGATCCTGCCCAGAAGAAGAAAAGCAGTCATGCTGGGCTGTGGCTTTTCCCAGGGCAGATTTGTTCCAACTTAACTCCGGAGCTGTTACGGGGGCAGGTTGCCCAGAGTTATTCAATAACCTATTACAGCATTCAGCAGGGTTCATAACCACATCTTGCAACACAATGGAGAGTGACAGCAACCAAGCCACAGCTTCTTCTTTATTTGGTGCCATCTCTCTGATAAGAATATGTCTATATTAGTAAGTGGCACAAGGCAAGGACATGCTCCTGAGAGCTGGAGCTGTTGCCTGCACTGCTACAACACCACAGCGTTCCTGGCACGATTTTGGGCCTCCTTCCTCCAGAGGGCTCCTGGGCAGAGTCGGGGAGTTTGCAGAGTCCAGAGACATTTCCAGCAGGCTGTTTGCTTGTGGCCACCCAGCCTAGAGGCTGAGTTCAGTGGTATGAACACGTGCTGTGCCATCCTAGTCTGTCCTGGTGCCAGAGGCAAACCTCTGGTGTGTTTACTAGAATAGATGTCAGTCAGTGAGTTATTCAGTATGTTGAGCTTTCCTCCTCTTCAGCTAGATATATGAATCTGGATGCCAGAGCTCTTTCCAAAATGATGTAAAAATGACATGTTGCTTAGAAAAAGCTCATGTCCAAATCAGCTTTTTCCCTCTGAAGTATTAATAATAATGGTAATCAGACCAGCTGATTTATCTGAAAGAATTGCAACTTCCCTTGCAGTCTTTAATACATGTTGTCCATAGCCACAAGTGAGAATCCTGACAGGCTTCCTGAGAATCCTCAGACTTAAAGCCACTTTTACAGAGATTATATCCTTTATACTCACTGTTTCTGTGCTATTTTTTTAAAATGAGCTGAATACTCAGGTGCTCTCAGAAGCCAGAATCTGACCCAATTAAGGCTAAGTCTGGCCTTCTCCTCTAGCACTGACCACATGCTTGGAGCAAGAAACAAAGGCAGAAATCATCCCTCTCCAAGAAATTGCCATGCTCTGGGACATATACAAACAAAACTGTTTGGCAAGCCAAAGCAATGTATAAATAGAACTCATGTAGGCTACTTTGCCTCATAAAAAGTAAACTTCAGTTTTAATGGCTTCTCTAAGAATCAGTATTTTACATTCCACTACTCTTAATTCCAAACAGAGGTTATCAAATGAAAAGGTGTGGTAATAAGGTAGGACACATCCTAGGACAGTATGAAAACAAAGATGCTCTAAAAAATACTAGCTTCTGCTCCTGAGTGTAGAAGGACTGAAAGTACCTTTTAGCTAGAAAGAAAAACTTCAAACAACCCAGTATTTTTCAAAGTAGTCCTGGTACATGCTGTGCTGCCTATTAACTGATGACATATGCCATGGCACTTTTTATGAATGAGATGTATCTCATTTCTTCATGCAGGGCTACATTGTTTTTTCTGTACTGTTGTGTAAGGTG
Organism: Melospiza melodia melodia; assembly: GCF_035770615.1. Lineage (NCBI taxonomy): Eukaryota > Metazoa > Chordata > Aves > Passeriformes > Passerellidae > Melospiza > Melospiza melodia. The sequence goes on along the minus strand of NC_086194.1, from coordinate 131,206,209 downwards.
CAAATTCCTGGGATGAGGAGCACATCTCATGGTATCACATATCCTGAGAACTACATACTTTATCTATACTTTATACTGTACCAGAGAGTGAAAGTTTTAGTTCCTTTATCATGCAGCCAGAGGCAAAGTTTCATCTCCAAAGTTATGTTTACTGTCAGCAGAGTGAGTCTATTCAGCTGACAGCCCAACTCCACTTCCCAGCTGATAATCTGAATGGTTTTGTTGTTTAAAGGCCATTTGATTAATATGATTGGAGAGTAACTGTCACAGAGTTTTATTTTCAGTTGCACAGCCAATATTTTAAATCTTTTTGGACCTAAGACAGTTTTTTTTCCCTTTCTTTTAAGCCTCTTTCTCTGAACCCATTTGTAGATGGAAACCTGAACTCTTTTGCTAACAAGATCGTAGAATCATAGAATGGTTTGGGTTGGAAGGGACATTAAAGACCATCTAGTTCCAAGTCCTCTGCCAAAGGCAGGGACACCCACTACACCAGGTTGCTCAGAGTCCCATCCAACCTGGCCTTAAGCACTTCCAGAGGTGGGATTCACAGCCCCTAAGGACAACCTGTTCCAGGGCTTCACCATCTATGTATTTCTTCCATGTATCTAACCTAAATTTCCCCTCTTTCAATTTGTACCTATTAGTCCTTGCCTGTCATTACAGCTCCTGATGCAGACTCCCTCTCCAGCCTCCCTGCAGGCCCCCTTCAGGTACTGGAAGGCTGCTGTGAGGTCTCCATGCAACATTCTCTTCCCTGGGCTGAGCAGTTCCACATTTGTCAGTCTGTCTTCATAGAGGAGGTGCTGCAGTCCCCTCACCAACCCTGTGGCCCCTTTCTGGACTCACTCAACAAAATGCTGTGGTCAGGCTCTGGTCAGAGCACCTGGGAAGCAACAGGACACCAACAGAAAAATCCTGCTCGTGCTCTGCTCTCCAACTGCCCTCTCTGGCCTCCAGCAAACACCCAGCCGCTCCTTCTCACCACAGACATGAAGATTTGTACCTCTGCTGCTCCCTCTGTAACGGAGGCGCCCATACACTGCATTGTACGTCAGACATCAAAGAGAACACTGCGCGTCTCTGTTGTGCCAACAGCTACATCAGTTTTAGGGTAAGTGCTGCAGTTTCAGGGTAAGTGCTGGCAGCCTCAGTGCCATACAAGCAGAGATGACGACTCTGGCACCCAGCCTGGCCTGCACAGCAGTTATTTCTGTACACACGAAACCACTTGCAACAGCAATATAAACTCACAGTTGCTCGTATCTGCACATCAGCTCATGCTGTTCAGCACCCTTCCTTTTTGTAACGTGAAGGTAACAATTTTCCTGCATTATTACGTGGGAAATATGTTTATCCATAGAATTTACCAGTTACTCTCCTGTCTTAATGGAAATATTTTTGTCTAAGCAGCTGGTAATCCATTTATTCAGGTAGGATTTAAATTGAAATAATGACTGAGTTCACCACAGCTTCCTGAACCCCTTAATTCATTGCTATACAAGGCCTGGGGGTCACAACACAAATTAGAGTATGTAAAACTGATGGTTTCCCTGAAGACATCAGGAAAGCAACCTTTGTCTGGAATAAATTGCTAGGATGCAGGATGTCTTCTTTTTACTTGTTTCCAAACATGTATTCCTCTGAAGTGGGAAAATCTGCCTCACACTAATAAAAGGCTCTTTAATGAACCACTCAACTATGGTATTTTTAGTTGTTCAGTTGGTGAATTTTATAACTTTGGAAAATGTTTGTAGAATGGAGTCACTGAGATATACTCATACCCTCTCCATGCTCTTTGTGCCTTGGCCAGGACATTTGTCATCAAGCAGTCAAAAACATGGGGTCCACTGAAGCAAAATGCACAACAAGCAAACACAGAAAATCTTATGAAGGAGATCAGAAAAACATCCCAAAGCCTTGTTATTACAGACAACTGGGGGAAGGACCTGTTGATTTATGCATCTCTTTAAGACGCTATGACGCCCACTTGCCAGAATTTTGTTTGTGTCTTCATCAGGTACAAGTTAAGTTTGTAAAAAACATGATTTCCTGCAAACTTCACTTATTATTTATCCTTAAACCATTGCTACCAGAGAGGAAACTGGAGCAGAAGCAGTGAGTCTGAAAGTAAGGAGGACTATACATATCCACATGATCTTTTGAGGGGAAAGTGATCTCACAGTATTATAAATTGCAAAGTTATTTTCCATCATAAAGAACTTATTTAGGCAGACCTAAGAGGATTGGAGGATCAATAGAGAAATGTATCCCGAAGTATTATGCAGCTTGGTCAAAAATATTAACTCTTTGCTAACCCGAATATGCAACATTCACATTGATCTCAAGCAAATCTACTCATGTGAATAAAGCACAGTAAGCATGGGGCATTTACTAAGTAGGAAATAACATTCATCTGACCACACTGAACAAAACACACATTGAATCAAAAGGCTCTTTCTGAAGAAAAGGGAGATTGCTAAAAGAGAACAGCAACAACAAAAAATGCAGAGCTGAACAGAGGTGTAATCCTAACATCAAACACACTAATGACAGCAGGATTATTTTCTACTCAGTACTGGCCAATGCACCATAGCAAAAGTTTTGAAATGTTCACATATTTATCTTCCTTCTGTTTGTCTTTTTCTGACATCTGTTCAGCTAAGGGCTGGAAGCATGGTAAACCCAGGAGTTTTGAAAAGTGGTGCTTCATAAACTAAAATGGAAATGAACTTAGAATGTAAGCCACTCTCCTTCCCCTGAGACAGTGCTGTCCAAGAACAAGTAGTCTGTCCTACCAGAATGCTGCCAGAAGTGTAGATGTCATGCATACTTCATGTGAGAAAGATGGGAAAGCCCAGTATGCTTCAGGATCCTCTATCAAGGTTGTTTTGTACGCTAAGCAGTGTGATTACTACAAAGAAACTGGAGGTTCTGTCACCTTTACTCCACAAACCACACTATATTGCAGAATTATTCCTGAGGAATTTAGGAACGAGAATGCTATGTGTTTTTTTGCTTTAGCAGCCTCAGTGTTTAAGAGACTGGAGATGTCAAAGTTCAGGCTGCCTGTGAAGCTGCAGCTTTGCCCTCAGTGTGTGCAAGACTTAGGGGTACAGCATTTGACTTCTCAGTACACAACTGTGCACCCAAATCCACGTGAAGACAAATACAGCAGAAACCCTGACAAGTGCTCAAGGACCAAGGGACAACTTGGTTGCCATGAGCACAATGGGAGACTCCCCAGCACCTGTAGAGAGCTGGTTCCATCAAGGATCTTCCTCTGCAGCTGGTTCTTAACATGGATAAGCTGCTCTGGATTTATTCTCCCCTGAGGGCTACTGTATAGGCCAAATGGGCAGATTTCCACGGGGACAACTAAGAGAAGTACTACTCATGCAAAGGTCATGTGTTCTACTGAAGCTTACATCCTTGTTCCAGTGTACAAGAACACTAAAGTACACCAAAGAAAATAACTCAAGGTTTTCTTTAAATGTGAAGAAACCCAACTTATTTTTATGCCAATCTTGTTCTCAGTCTTACTGAATCACTTTTGCTGAAATATTCCAAAAATACTCAGGCTGAGGAAAACAGCTGGCTAGAAAAATTTTAGTTCAGACATTAAAAGTTTTACAAATACTTTAAGGTACTATAATGGGAACTGCTGGGCAACTTTCCTAATTGGTGGTGCTACCAATCTATTACATAGTCAGGAACTTATATATTTTATTTATCACGGACTACACTATCAACTACCCTCCACTGAGCTGAGAACAAGCAGTAAAACAAAACCAGGAGGGGAGCAGAGAGCAGGCAGAGCTGCCAGGTGAACCTGCACAAGCCCAGTAAAAGGGTTCTGTGGCCAGTCTGACCAGTGAGAGACACCCAAGGACAGTTTTTGTGTCTGCCATGGCATTACAAAGCCATACCACACACATGCACATCTCCCTGACAGAGAAGGCTCCCACAACATGAGCAGTCTGTGCCTCTCCCAAGGTCATGTGCCTGAAAGCCACAGCCAGGCAGACTGACGCTCGCATACGAGTGGAGCCGTACAGGCTGTCGAGATAAAATTATCACGGGCGTATTTCAGTGGATTGAAAAGAAACCTGAGATGCATGTTCAGATTAGCTGCAAGAAATAGAATCCCTGGCCAAGCAACAGGCAATCCTATCAGCATGCTGTAAGGAAAACTTAAGCAGGTCTCACACAAACCAAGCTCTGGAGAAAGAGGAACAAAATAGTTCCTTCTTCTGAGGCAGTAAATGAGTGTTTCAGAGCCATGTGATGACAGTGTGTTCAGGACTGTACCTCAGATCAATCCATGTGACTACAAAGAGCACTTGGCACTGAAGTCTCCTTTCCAAATTCACTGGACAGACATAAAATGTTTTTGCAGTGGCACACATAGGACACAAAAGATCCCACCTAGGAGCTTATTTCTGAATGTACTGTTTACAACTCTCAGAACAACTCAAATGAAGTGAAAACTGGTGGAGATTTAAGAGTGTGACTTTTTCTCTGCTAACTCCAAAATAAAAACCAGCAAACAAGTATCTTGTAATATGTTAAGACACTTCAGTCCAGTTGTGTCAGCTATGACAAAAAGACAAAGCTTTAGAATTTTTAAGTTTCCACTGTAATAAGTAGTGGGTATTACAGGAATTTGAGTATCTTCAGGCTGGGAAAGACTAGATTTAGGATTGAGATAACCTATTTAATTTCCTGAGGGCATAAAGTTAAGCTATAAAGTTCTTGCATCAGGTCAAGAGAACTCCTGACACACCAGAAACTCTACTTCATGATGAATTACAGTCAGATAAAGCTGTCATTTGAGAGATTATAATGCCAATGTTCTACTCAATAACTATACTTGTACAAGATGTTGCTTTTATGTCTGTAAGTGGGTTTTTGCAACTCTTACCTTTAGTAATGTGTGATCCTATCTTTGGAGTGCCTGTTACACTAATATGAAGTGACACTTCCTTACCAAGGGTTCAAGTTTTAGTTGACCTTCCATTCTGCCCTGGACAGGTGAATGAATCAGATTGTCAATTTTGTAATAACGAGTTGAATTTTACTTTTAATAAGATTTCCAGTGCAGATTATTTTTTGAGCCATTCTAGCCATCAATTTTTTTATAGGGTCAAAAGAACTGTTGTTCTGGATCATGCATACGACAGCATAAAACAAGGATAAATTACAAGAGTTGATAAATAGGAGACAGGAGATAAGAAATTCACCTTCAATAAAGAGTTGAACTGTGAGTACTAAGGAGGAGATACCTGGTAAAGAGAGTAACGTGTGACTGCCATGTAGACTTTCCATGGCCTTCAGAGTTAGAGATGCTCAACATCTCTGAAAAAAGACACAAAGAGTAATATTGCATGTAAAGCCATGGAAAGTTTATGAATATAATGCACTGTTGTCCTGTATTGTGTACCACCAATACTTTCAGAGCATAAACAGGGATATTTAAGAGTGAAAAAAGAATGCATTTATGAATGAACACATGTGCTTTCCAAAAAGCCATTAGGGCAGAGGGCAGTAGCTGTCAGAAGAAGGGAGAGGGGTTCCTTTCCTAATACTCAGACAGTCTGATCTCTTTTGGGATTTGATCTCATGAGGAAAGCTAAACCACAAAGCCATCTTGGAATACCTTCATTTTGATCTTTGTCAAAAACCATCTCCCTTCCCTGTCCCACAACCACACCATCCAGTTTATTCAAGAATGCAGCTGGCCAGGTGAAAACAAGAGGGAATGCCTTTCTCTCACCACTCCTCAAGCACAGGGTCTGTGAACAGCACATACCTCCAGCACTTTGGCCTACAGAAGGATCATGAAAATGGGAGAAAGAGAAGAATCACTGCAGAATGATCTGAAAGCACAAAGCATGAGCCACACAGGGTATTCACCACAATGGGGCTGAGGATGGCACCACAGCCAAAAGAAATTTGGTTTAAATTGTAAAGCTCTCATGGTATCATCCCACTGATGTGATAGTTTTAGCCAAGTTTCACTAGAAGAACTCATTTAAATATGCTTGCCATTTTAAATTCTGCTACAGGAATCACAACTGCTGCATTTTCCAGCATGACAAGTAGAATAGATTTTGGTTGGAACCAACTTACTTGTTGCACAGAGTTTTCTTTCTAGAAAAATGGCAGTTTCTTCTGCCCAAACTTTAGCACTTGAAAAGAAGACAGTGTAGAAGTGTTTAATCTGTTATCACCTGCTGCTTTTGCTACTTCCTGCAATATTTGGAAAGTCCTGCTCTTTATTTAAAAGCTGAGTTATCAGATGTGGTGAGTAATTCCCCGACACATCTATCTGATTTGTTGCCTACATCAACATGGGAAATTAAATGACCCAGACTGTACCTTCATTCTACTAATGGAGTGGGAAGCTGCTTCAAAACAATTACTGTCTGCAGCTGGTCCTTTCCCTTGCTTTGTTTCCCCTCCAAAGAAGGGGAGCAGAGGCAGAGATGCCCAGGGAAGAGTGCATCTCTGCATCTCTGCCCAGTAGTGACAGAATTCTTAATGACAATATTTCTGCTCCAAAAGCAGGAGTCAGAGCAGACACTGTGCCGGAAGGGTCTCCCACTCTACTGGTTTCACCACAAATGTGCACCATCCCAGGAATGTCTCCATGGGCCATGACTGAAACTCCAATTTCTCTGCTTCCTCTCTGAGCTGTGCAGGTACAAGGCAACTCTGAGTTGGTTCCAGCTTCAGCAGTTGCTAAAATGCTGTGCATCATCACTGGGCACAGTGTGGTGCTAAGTGAGCTCTGCAGCTCGTGACTGGCATTGGAGCACATCCCACCAGCCTGGGGAAGGGACAGAGGGCAGCTCATGTTGCTGTCTGCTGACACAGGGCCTGTGTCCGAATGGGGAGTGGGGACACTACACCTTCACACAGGCAATTCAAAACAAGATTTCTTGAGGCCTTCTTCCTTTCCCTTTCCCTTCCCTATCCTGTCCTTTATAAGAATGTGTGTCTAAAGCCAACCCAAGTGAAGAAGTGATAGCTCAGCTAGATTTATCAGACTTCTGTCCATTTGAGAGATCCAGTTACAATGCCCACAGATCCCAACTGTGAAAGTGGCTCAGTAGACAAAGTCTTTGATCATGAGCAGTTCTGTAGAAATGAAAAAGCACCAAGCACACCATGGACTTATCTTAAAGACAAAGTTTTGTTGAATTACACATACATCTACATATGTGTATATACACATGCAGACATATACACTCATAGAGTTACCTTAACCTGCAGTCACCCAAACTACTATACTTGAGCTTTTGCTTTTCAAATATGTAACAAGAATGTGAGGATGGAAACTTAAGAAAGTTTCAAAAGCACACAAACATCCTCAATGAACAGACTTTCCACATCCTCACATCCAGAGTATTAAAAAAAATATTTTAATAACTGACTCCTTATAAATGATTAATGTATTGTATTGCATGTAAGTGCTCTTCTGTTTCTAGGAATATCTCGTTGGGTAATATTCTCATTTGTGATTCATTGCATGTTCTTTCATAACTGCAGTGAAACAATGGTTTCTGGGTAAGTGGTTTTTAAAAGTTTGTTGGGTGCTACAGGAGATCAAAGTACAATAAAACTTACATGGAAGCAAAAGTGGTGCAAGAATAACAGCACCAGCTTTAACAAAGGACTGAACAAACACATGTAATTCTGAACAGGATGGACTGAATTTTTCATGCTGTCAATTCATCGTGGAAGGCTCCATTCAGATGAAAAGGCTGAGCAGATAAGCCTGCACATACCAGCACAACCCTTTGCTTCAAAAACACACATACACAAGCCTGGGTTCCCATGGGCAGGGAGACTCTCACTGCAAGATGCCAACAGAGATCTTTACATGCAGAGTTTGGGACCTTCTGAACAGAGTAAATGCACATGTAAAAGCTGCCTCAGCAAATATTAATGACTAAACCAGGCAGTCTTTATTTTAGTGAGCAGAGAAGTGGCCAGAGCAGCTGGGATAACCTCAAGTTCATATCCCAGCACTATCAAGAAGCAGAAAAGAACTGCCAAATAAGTCAGATATGACACTTCAAGATCTAGTCACCTGTTGTTTTGTTTTAGTGAGGGAAGACATTGATGCAGTGGCTGAGAATGAAATTTTTCTTTGCTGTTAAAAATAAAAGGAATTCTTTTCTGTAAGCATGAACTAAGTAGAGCACTGAACAACTCTTAACAGCAGATCATCCCCAAATTCAACCAAAATTCCTCACAGCTTCTCCAGAACTCCTACTACTTCCAATACAACCCTGGTGGGGACTCCTGAATCTCACTGATCAGTCCCAAAAACTAGGGAAAAAAAGGTTTTTAGCTTGGCCATCTGCATTTGGAAGCAAAATGCTTAGCTGCAGGGCTTCAGCATTTTTGACAGTAAAAGTAAATTGCAAGTGCAGTGATCAGCCAGTGAGCAGCAGTCTTTGTGGAATTAGTCACTCTTCCAGACTGAACACAGAACATAGGTTAGCTTATTGCTTCCCAAATATCAAATAAAAATAAAATACAAAGAGGACAGCTTAATTCTGACTTAAACAGTGGAGAAAAAGAACACAGAACAAAATGTGTCAAAAGTAAGAGGCCCTTTCCCCAGAAAATGATAGAGTTAGATGTTGTAGATTTGCTCAGAATAAAAGGAATGCCGCAAATAACATATTCTAGCTATATAAAGTTTGGGTTTGAGCAATTGCACTGAAATGCAGTGTTTTGAATGCAATATCCAAGCATCACAATAATCCATGAATACAGAGCAATATGGCTATTATTTTGTCAAAATAAACTACAGAATGGAGAAATCTTAGAGGCCTAAATTGCTCTGGGATTTCTGTATAGCCTCTCTGCAGAAATACTAACCCAAAACGTAACGTGAAAAAAGCAGCAACTAAGGACATTCAGACAGAATGTCTTTCTTCATTCCCAGGTGAACAGAAAGCTCCATGACTTGTGTCCAAATATTTTGAAAGTATCAGCACAAAGGAATGACAGGTATTGAAGACATCACCTACCTTCCATGATTGCATGAACTGTATCAGATTGAAGAAATAAAACTTTTTTTTCCCCTTGCTATGGTAGTTATTTGCATTCCCCTCAACAGCAATCTAGTCTTCTATGGATGCAGTGGCATTTTAAAACCTGAAGTGTGAAGGTTATGAACTGAATTAACACAAAGGGCAAAAAATAATTTAAAAAATGTAGTACCAATATTTATACAGCAGTTTAACAGGCCATAATCATGATGAAGTCTGTGTAATTGTTTGTGTATATGAAGGGCTTCAGGGGGATGACAACTGTAGTAGAATTTGATGTGCCTTTTAATCCCTGGATGAACTGCAAGGCCCTGCTTGCAGGAAGAGTTCCTGCACTAGGAAACACTGTTCTGTCACTGGGAGAGATTTGCAGGTGAGGCTGGCCAGCCATGTCTGAGCTATGGATGCCAGGAGCCCTGCCAGGCCAGTGTGCGTGCCAGGGTACCACCCCACAGCCTGGGATAGAACCAGGCAGGACCACCCCCACACCCTGCCCTTGCACTGCACTGAGGGAGATCCAGGAATACCAACAAAACCAGAGAAGTGGTGCATTCAACAGGCTCCTCGGTGTGGATAGTGGAAGGAGCAGGAAATGTGCAAAATGTGCCTGCTGTGCTGCTGGCACCAGGCAGGGACATGTGAGGCCGGTTCTTAGGAGGCTGTGGGATGGCAGGAAAAGGCTGGCATGTTGCTGTGCTTCTGCCTGCCCTCTGGGGTGTCAGCTCTCACCCAGCAGCACCCCTCTCTCCCTGTGTCTGCATGCTGTGGGACCCAGTGCTGCCTGCACTTTCATGCTCTGCTGTTATACAGCACAAACAGGGAATGTTTTCTGCTGAGGCAACAGTCAGTACAAAGCGACCAGAAAGACCCCAAGCAAAAGCCACCCAGAACAACAAATGAGAACTCAGGGGGCACAAAACAAGTCTACACTGTTAACAGTGTTGTGAGTATCTTACCAGCCTTTTTCAACCTCTACCCTTTGAGCTTTAGTACCAAAAGGTATTAGGAAGCATTCAAAACACCTCAGCTTAACTCTAAGAGGCTAAAAATCTTAATAGAAATTGCATATGGAATTCCTTTTCTTTTTTAAGCTTCAGAAATGCATGCCTTGAAATCCCCAGTGCTCTTCCATCAATGTGGAGGTGACTAAATGTAGCAAAGAGCAAAGGTATTACAGGGCAGATTCTTATCTGTTTTTCATTACATTGTACAGCTGCTCACATCCGTACCATGAGTTGAACACAAACTGTTACTGTCTGACAAAAACTCTGCACTGTGTATCAAAGAGCACCGAGCCACATTTTCAAAAGCAGTTTTTTTTAACTCCAAGAAGAATGTTTTCAGACATAAATTGTATTTCCCCAAGCCACTGGCAGTACCCCAGCACTCCCCAGGAAGACAGGTAACACCACACCCTACCCGTAGAAATGATGCTCCTCCGACCGCTTGCTCTGTTCCCTGCTCCGTCTGCCTCAGAGTGCCCAGATCAGATCCTGCCCCGGAGAAAAAGCACAGTCAAAGGCTTGTGACACTCAGAGCCGAGTCCTGGAGCCAGGCTGCAGGAGGATCAAGCAGTACTGGGCTGAAGCAGCATGGATGGGAGATGTATCAAAGTATACTAGTGCTCAGTCATCACACATAGGTAACTGAGAGCGTCTCAGTTTGAAACTGCTGGCCACCATCTGGTGATAAAATATGGAGATGCCAAGTGAGTTAAAGCGAGCTTGTGCATACCAGCATATTTTAGTTACACTACAAAATGAAACCCATCATCACCTTCATTCATACTGTGGTGTCTGTCCCAGCATTGCAGTTTCATACAATTTGTGTTAACTTTTTCCCTCCTTAGCTTCAATTACAAGCCAATTTCATCTTTCCATCACATACACACAAACATAACCTTTCAATTCAAGACACTTCTCATACGAAAGGAAGTTATGTGCAAAAGAGAGCAGCTGAGACCTACAAAGTCATGCCACTCCTAAAAACAGGCACAGAAGTCAGGCATTGGCATGAATTTGCTAAATGATGCAGAATTAAAGTGTTAAAGGAAAAGACAGGAGTCTGGCCCTTCCCCTGCTTCACAACTCTTCAGTGTGAGTTACAGAATCCTAGGAGCGCAGCTAGATGAGGCCTAGCTGACCTTTAAAACAATGAATAATTTCCTAACACGGCGAGATGTTTTAAATATATGTAACAGCTTTAAACACCCAAAGCGCTCTCTGTTTAATTATTTTTGCTACATCTGAAATATTTGAGGAAAATGTAGATGATATCTCTAATTTGTTAATTACCAGCTGGCTCCTACCATGCATTATTAAGCTACTGTGGCAGTGACTAATGCCTCTGACAATACTAAATTACCAACAACACCTTGTGGAGGAATGTGACCCGAGCAGCCTAGAAAGGACTACCCGCAGGTGTTTATTTTCAGATAAAGATGGCTTAGTAACTCAGGCACAGAGCAGTACCACAGTAATGCCCACGTCTCCAAAGCCCACATGCTGCCTACCCCATGAGCACTGCCAGGCCCCGTGGCTGGAGTAACCCAGACACCTGCATCCTGCTCCCTGCTCATGGCACAGATGTGGAGGAGGAGGAGCACACTGAGTTCTTCTCTGGAGGTGCTTTAGCTGCAGCCATGGCTCCTCGCTCAGTGGCTTGGGCAGGGGTGCTGGATGAGCAGAGATGCACCTTGCACCCATGTCTGGGACTCTTCCAGCCCAGCAGTCCCAAAGGCTTTGAAACAGGGGAGATAAAGACAAAGGAAATGTCATTGCCCACAGAAAGTCCCTCTGCACAGCTGCAGCACAAGCACTGCCCTTTTCCTCTCACCTTTTTTTTTCCTCTAAGCACTTTCTGCCAAACTGATTAAACTAATAACATTACAGCTTGAACAGGAACGTACATATCTTAGTCGTAAGCGTGTGAAATAATATTGCTCTCCCTTCCAAGTCCTCCCAGAGTGGTGAGGAAATCCAGTCTTCTCTTGTGCATTTGCATTATAAAATTGCTGAACAAACCTATTCTGCTGTAAAGGGAAGGGACACATTTTCCTCCCTACTCTAAGTAGGTCAATGAAAACATGATGTTGTAAGGATGAAACTGTTTTCCTCCATCTTCTTTCCCCTAATGGCAGTTTCAAATCATTCCAATTTAATTATGTTTCTAGTGTGAGCATAGTAACACTGTAAGTTTATTAACAACTGATGTATTGGTGGTCCTAAAGTCTGGGTTTGTGCTTTCTTGAGGCTTATTTTAGCCTTAGATATATACATGCAATTCCTACACATGGCCCATCGTGGCACAGTTAAGAAAAGCCTGCAAAGAAATCTAGATGTGAAATGCAATGCATTATGAGGCATAAGAAATTAACATTCAGCTCTGAGACTGACACTGAGCTTCTACACTAACGTGATCTCCTTTTTAGGATGCCATTCTGACTATCACCTCCTTTAAACCTGTGAGCAGTGAACTTGCTCTGCATTAGCACTGGCATAAACAAAGCCAGAATATTTCCAATGGAAGTACTCCAATTCATAGCACCTGGAGACTCCTCTGAGTGCATTTCATCAGGAGGGGTTATCCAGTAGCTGGAGAAACACTCAACTTCCAGCTATAGTTATCTGAATCCTAAAGGCTAACTAACTAACTAACTAACTAACTAACTAACTAACTAACTAACTAACTAACTAACTAACTAACTAACTAACTAATAAATACTAAATGGCAATAAAAAAATTTGGGGGGAGAAGACCCCTCTCCTCAATGAGAAAAAGGGCAGAAATTACATTGCACTAAAGAGAATACGTAGTGCCTAAAGTATTATCAAAAAAAGTTAAAAAAAGGATATTGCTTTTCTACTGTCTATTTCAGAACAGATGGTGTAAATTAGTTTTGTTCACATTATCTGAAAAAAAGAAAAAAATTAATTCACCTCATGTAATGCCTGTTGCAAGCTCTCACTCACCCACACAAGAACTCCAAAGGCAGGACCCCTTCTGCAGCCAAATGTTTGTCATAACAAAGGTTACACGCTCTTACAACCCACTCCTTGTATCCTTGTCCTGAAAACAACAGGCCTGCCTGGGACAGTAAAGCTGAGCACATACAAGTGGACATCACTCTGTCCTCAGTGTGAAATTTTTACCCTATGAAACCCCATGACTTCAAAGGAAACTCGGATTTCATCCGAAGAATCCAATTACATATTTCAGATTTAGGATGGACTGTCAAGTGCCAGCTGACAAAGTGATGTCCCCAAGTATTTCAGGACAATGATATTTGAGATGAAATGCAAAGCCAGCTGTTTATGCCTTATCTAAGGAACATTTCAAAATGAGGAAATTATATGATGATTAAGTGTCTCATCCACCTCAGCAAAACACATTCCACTCGGCAGAGGTCTTTGCAACCAGAATTTAGAAAGAATGTCTGTCATTAAAATAATTCCATGAGCAGTATTATCACCAGTATCATCAAATCATAGGGATGGTAGGAAAGATATGTAATCCACCTCCCACTGGGAGATAAGAGTCAGATACATTTTGTTCATGTTTATTAAAGTCATTCCTAACACTTCCAGTGATGGAGACTCCACAAGATCCACCAGCAGGGTATTTTGTGGATGAAATTTTTGTAGGGTTTACCTCCTCTTGTTTCGTTTTAGATCCATTTCTCTCTGTCCACGGCACAGAAAAAATATTACTTGCCCAGTCTTGGCAACAGCCTGTACTGTGCTGTCTGTGCTGAAAATCTGCCTTTCTCCTACTCACTCCTCAGCAGACTGCTCTTCCTTAGGCACAGAAAACTTAACACTTTCAGGGCTTCCCCCTGGGCTATGTCCTATGGATCTCTGGTCACTTTTCCTGCCCTCTTCTCCACATCCAAAGTGGTCAGCATTAGCTTCAAGAGCAGTGCTCCAAACAGAACACAGAACTCCAGCTGAGTGCTCACCAGTGTGGGGATTGCTCCCTGCAGGCTGTGGGCCCACATGCAGCTCAATACTGCGCTTTCCTGTTTCCCCTTTCTATTCTGCAACAGCTCCACATTGCCAATCCATGTTCAACCAGGGATCCACAGCAAACTCTGTCCTTCCCTGAAGAGCTGCTGTCCCACTGGCTGTTCCCCAGCTGTTCCCCAGCCAGCTGGTGACAACAGCTCAGTGAACCTTCTGAACTACACACCACCACTGCAGCCTCTGTGCACCTAAGACAAAAATGCCCTTGCAATGCTGATTCACAAAAGGCACCAAGCTGTGGGTAGTTTTTCATCAGCACACAGTGCAAAACAGTGGAAATCCATCAAGGACTGAGCAGTATTTGCATAAACTTCCTCACTTTTTATTTGCTCTATCTACCAGAAGCAGGGTGGAAAACCAGGTAGGACTATTTTCCCAAGGCTGAAATACCCAATTTTATGTCCTTGCTCTGTATAGAGCCTGTCAGCATAGGCAGTCAAGCCTAGTACAACCCAAGCACTCACCTACAGTGGTGCACAACAGAAAAAGGATAGGAGCAATGACCTGTGAAATAGGTATGGACAGACCTGGCTAGGCTGGGGTTCCTTTCTGGCAAAGCTTGGTTTCTCTTGGACATAACACAATGGATGTCTTCTTTTCTACTTCAGTATTTGGCAAAAGCTCAGGCTTTGTGCACAAGGAATTTATTTTTGCTTCCTGTAAATGAGAGTGGCATGAAAAATTATCTGTCTTCTTAGCTGATGCCTTTTTTCACAGAGAATACACTGTTCCAACAGAAGTGGATATTAAAAAGAGTAACAGCAAAGATTAGGCCTGTTCAGTCCAGGTTTCCACCAAATTGAGAGTAACTGCACATGACAATCAGCCACCACCTATATCTGGGTCAAACCATGACACCCCTTCCATGAAAATGTACTGTCCGGCAAAGAGCTCATATGAGCCTGGAATTATTATTTTTCAAAAGTCTTTTATCTCTAACAATTTTAATTCTATTTAGGAATATATTACCAGATTTAATGTAGGTGAAAAACTTATATTTTGGATTCTCTTCAACTATCCACTACCTTCTTTATTTATTTAACTGTATGATTTCTGAAATCCTATTTACTGTCACCTAGGGTCACATAATTGCTATTTGCAATTATCATTTTAGCAAGTTTCCTCTGTTTACCCCCACTTCCTACTACAAAACCATTTTTTCAGTTGCTCTGCTAGATTTTATGGCTGAGCTGAAACTTTGATATATCAAATATCAGAGCAAGGCTGAATGCATTATTTACACATTTTTGGCAAGTTTCAAAGCTAAAGTTAGGGAAAAGAAAGAGTTTCACCTTTAATTATTCTTTTGCTGAGAAGCCTTCATTTCTCCATCATTTCACACACAAAAATTCTGCAGGCAGATACAACTGCTACTTTCCTGTCCCTATCACTGAACAGCCACTGAATTTATTAACAGAAGTCCCACTCCCTCCCCA
The DNA here is from genome assembly GCF_035770615.1 of Melospiza melodia melodia. NCBI lineage: Eukaryota > Metazoa > Chordata > Aves > Passeriformes > Passerellidae > Melospiza > Melospiza melodia. Next base: position 131,190,682 of record NC_086194.1, on the reverse strand, counting down.
AGGATGGCTCACAGGGAGCTTTAGAGCTTACAAGTGCAAGTGATTGTTCTGGCAGCTGAGGGTCTGCACCTTTGCTGATGACTCCTGTTTTGAGCTGATGTGGGTCTATGGGAGACATGCTCAGGGGGCTCCCTGCAAGCTCACACAACCTCTTGTTTTTGAAAATGTGTCTCCTCCCTGAGACTCCCTAGGCGAGCAGAGGAGATGGAGCAAGGACTGCTGCTGAATTTCCACTTCTGAATGTGCTGCCAGCCTGCCTCGCTTGCTGTGACTGTGTTTGATGGGTCCCCCAACTCTATGGCTGGAATCAGGGGGAAGACAACTCAGAGCTTTGGATGAAGAGGCCTGGAAGGCGGCAGAGAAAGAGAGATGGGAAGCCAGGACAAAATAAGTTGTAGGGGAAGTAATATGATAGATGGCATTAGCAGAAGTGGGGGGTTTTAAGGAAAAAAATATGGCTTGTTTACAGAACAGCCTGGCAGAGAACATAGCTTGACTCTCAGCTTTGTTAGGTTCTCCCTGCATTCCTGTACCAACCAGCATAATACAATTTATTGCTGCATTAAGCTGATGTGATTTCTTTTCTCCAATGAGACAGGGAAACTGATCCAAATTTTAAGAACAAAAATAAAATCATAAAGCACTTTGCATTTTGTTAAATCTGGTTGGAAATTTGAGCGATCTTTTTGGAAGCGAGATTGTTGGTGTATATTCAAAGAAAAGTATTTGCTATCATAAGAGCAATTAAAAATATACATCAAATACCAAGATAAAGGACTGGCCAGCTCTCCTAGACTAACTTTAACTTTTCAAGTAAGTGAGAAAGCTTTCAGTCCTACAAGACAGTTAGGATTCCATGTTAAGAAAGTGACAAGATTTCAGAATTACCAACTCACAAGTTAAAAAATGATTAAATCAATGTGTTCCTTTGTAATTCAACATAATTTTTTAGATGAAAAGGTAGACATTCTCAAGTCAATTCACAGGAAAAAAAAGAATGATCTACAAGCAGGGAATGGATCGTATTTCTGTATAACACAAATTATACAGTAGGTCTCTTAATCCAATGTAAATGTATTGTGAATTAGAAAGAAACAGGCGGACAGAAACTTGTGATAGCCAAATAATCATTGCTTTAGAAATCTGGAAAGAGTCAAAGTGTTCCCTGATGTTCTTCCAAGGACAATGTTGCACTAAGAATGAACATGCACTGCAAAGGTAGTAATTACTAGAAAGCACATACTTCCATTACAAGAGGAATTTTTAAGATATAGCAGGAAAGCCCAAGATTACTAATTCTATTTGCAGCTGTTACTTGGTAAAGAGTACTCAAGGACAGCTTCACTCCAAGCATGTTCTTCTGTGCTTTGCCATTGCTTACTTTCACTGTGTTTAAAAAAAAGTAGTCACAAGTTGTCATCAAATTGCTTTGAAAGTCTACTTGCTGACAGACTTTTCTGTCTCTGTTTCATTTTTCTCTCCTTTATTTTTAAGGTTCCCCTTAGTGCAAATTTTCTTACAAAGAGGCCAGACTAGTGTTATCCTTACCATAAAAAGAAAACAGGAATGCAGCATGTAGGTACTACTTTTCATCCCTTGATCCTAGAGCACTTGACAGAACCAGGCAAGTATCACCATCACTGCTCTCAGAATGGGATGCACCAAAACCCTCTCCCTCCCTGGCTTGACAAAGATCACAGGCACAGAAGCTGACTTCTTCCCTCCACTGCCCCAGGCAAGGTTATGCTCAGCAAACAGCTATCACCACGCCAGCAAATGAATTAATAAAGAAAGATTCATCATTTCCACCGCTTTCCTATCTCTTTATTATACAGAGTATAATCCCCAAATCAAGTTTTAGAGCAAGAGGCCACATAATTGGTTCAGACACAGGAAGGAGACAGTAAAACTCAGTTTCCTGTAACACCCCCTGTCAGGAAAGATGGTTTTTCAAGACTGTTAGGTGTTGGGCATTCTCTCAACTACCACAGATGCAATAAGATGCATTTTTAAGCATCCTATTAGTGGGAAGTATCACTGTGTTTCCAGGTAAATCACTGCATACCATAATAATTAGCCAGGAAGTCCTTTATTCCCTGATACAGCAGGAGCCAGAATGAATAGTGAGTGCAGGAGATCCAATATCACTTGGACAGGCAATTTCCTTGGGCTTCTACTCATGGGCTCAGAGGTGATAATATGGCTGCATATGACATAATAATAATTGCATTAGGTTGAGGGGTGGGTGGGTTCTTGTTTGTTTTTTTTTTTTTACAGAATTACAAAATTAGAGAATTGAGGCTTTCTACAGTGTGGTGCACCAGACTGTCATACTCTGCCAAAACAAATCACTAGGAGAAGAATCAGGAAAGGAAAATATAGGAAATTGTATCAGTATAAGCTGCTTCTTCAGAGCTCAGAAAAACACCAGCACATTGTCAGGGAACTATGGGGAAACAGTCCTTAAACTCCTTACCAACCAGCTCCTAATGACACTTCCATTTTCTTATATATGGCAAAATGACCACTGCAAAAAGCTTGAAGATGAGGCTAGAAGCAAAGTTTTGCAAAGGCAAAAAAGATCATGACAGAAAGAAAATGGAAACCACGTACAGTAACTAAAATCTAGCAAGGAGGTATTTGTAATACTCATAAGCATAACCTTGCTACTGGTTTTAGCATGGTTTGCAAAGAAAAAAATTGTAGGATCTATTAAAGGGGAAACATGGTGCAAACCCATTTTCACCTCAGAAAGAACAATGTTCTCAAATCTCATGACAAAGTCACAACAAAACCGTACCAAAAGGGAGGGACACAACCAACCTCCTTGAGAAGGGGACATGCCACCAGCCATGACAAAGCAATGCTTCTCCCTAGGGGGACAGCACGCAGTCAGCTCCTCAGAGCAGGAAAGCATGGCATATGCTGACAGTGCTAGGGTACCAGCATCAGAGCAGCACCTCACCCACTCACACAATACCCAAAACCAGGGGGACCAGCTCCATCAATGCTCTGACCCCTGCAGGATCCCCCTGAAGATCAGCACCTTCATGACCTCTCCTTTCTCTGCAGCAGCAAGAGGCAAAGGCAGGGCACAGGCTCCCTCTCACTGTCCCATCCCCTCTGCCTCAGCAGCACTTCTCCATTTCCCCCTGGGTGGGATTATTGGGGGTTCGGGGAAATGGGAGGAAGGGAAAGCTGCAGTGAGGAAGGAAGGCCAGAAGATCAAGAAGAGCATGTCACCACCCCTAGCAACACCTTGTTACAAAAGCCTTTTAGAAAGTGATGTCTGCTTCTCTCTCCTTGCTTCCTCTCCACTTCCCAACAAATCCTAGTCACCTAAGGAGCACAAGGCTAGTGAGGGAGAATGGGCAGGGAGAGGAGGGCAAGTAGAGGAAAGAGGTTCTAGTCCTTGTGTCATGTCCTCATAAAGCTACCACACCCTCACCCCTTAAGCCAAAACCTCACTCAGTATCACACTGCTGTGTAGTACCATTATCACTGAGTGCAGTACCACACTCACCCTAATCAGGAAAAATTCACTCACTCACTGCAGTCCCATACATGGAGTACCACACTCACCCTAATCAGGAAAAATTCATCCTAACAGCTGGCCAAGGATTTTCCACTTCAGTAAGTATGCCAACATTATAATAATTTAGAATTTTTATCAAATACAACTACATTTTCTGTGGGAAAATATCACTTTATTGAACGTTTTCCATTTATTGCTTGGACAATTGGAAAATATTATTTCAGGTGAATTAGGTAGAGCAGAACACTTTTAAAAGTCAATCTAATACCACAATGTAGTTCTTTACCCTGGGAACATCCTGTTCCGGGGTCAGATGCTCATTCCCTTCCAGGAGCGAGGTTTTTCAGGCAGCTGCACTTCCCAGAATTCAAAGCATGTTTCTTTGTGACAAAGCTCTCCAGTGCCTCTTGGACATTTAATTATGGGAGAAGGGTCTCAGATAATGAAATGGGAACATCATGCTCCTGAACTATAACTTCTGAAAAGCAATACACTGTGGTAGGGAAATGCAATTAAATTTTGAACTGACTCAGGAATTTCCCATGGAACATTAATTCTATTTTCTGCTCACCTCTGAATGTCAGTCTATTTTTCTCTTTCAGTTTAGGAAGCTTATAAAAGGTGCAGTGAACCCCTACTTCTAAATCTGTGAATTCTTCCTACCTCCTTGGGAAGGCCATAGCCATGGGAAGAGCGTATCTGCAAACAGAAGCCTATTGTGTTAAACCTTATCAGAGGCAATGCCTAACCCAAGGAACTGCTACCTGGATACCCAACAGAGAGAAACACTAAAGGTATTTTCGCCCCCTTCCAGCCCCCTCTGGTCTGCAGAGGCTTTGAGAACTCACATGACTTGCATGAAGCAGCACAGGACCCTGTGCAAGAGCCAGAAACTAACCACAACTTCACCAAGACTCACTGCAAGTTTTACTCATCTCGACATTTTTTGTCTCAAAGGCCTTCCACTTCAAACCTAAATAAATATTACAATAATTTCTTGATGTAATGTAAAAAAATCTTTCATGTAAGCAACTGTTGGCCTGGAAATTTAGCCCAGGACTGAAGCGCTGAGCTAGTCAGAGTTACTTAAAAGAACACCCAGCTACTACAAACTGTAAAAGAACTGGCTTGGATTTCATTTCTCATTCCTGCATCTGGTTTTTGTGCCAGATTTACCTTAAAGGTTATCTATCTATATCTTTCTTCTCCATACCCTACACTTAATCCCACAAAAATCACTTTACAGCAGATTTGCTCATCCAAACACACCCAAATGTTCTGCAAAATTCAGGCAAGCTGACCAATAGAGATGAACTCCATCAAATGCCAGAAAGATACCAAAAGATACCAGACACATCATCTTTCCCTGAAACAGAGGAACTGTTTCTATTTTAGTTCACCCACTTTCACATATTGTGCATGACACACTGCCATTATATGCATCCCTTGAGCAGTGATATCCATAACCAAAAATGTCAGGCGTCTCAGTTATCCGCAGCCAGCACCTATTTCCTATGGGTATTATGGGCAGCACTAACACGTCAGGAATTCTGAGTATGTTTGGGGGAACTGACACCAGATCCTAAGTTAGGAGCTCCTCTACTATGAGTGTAAAACACACATGCCCAGAAAAAATGGTATAAACAATGCTGACATTTAGACAACACACACTCAAAGCCCAGATTCAGACGAAACTCTCAGACTACAAGTTCTTGCTATATAACAAATAGTACATCTAATTTCCAAACAAGTTGCTGTATTTTAAAATCCTTTTGGATATAGGATCACCACAACTTCACCAGAAATGTTTCAGAAACTGCCTGAAAAAGACATTGATCAATGAGGCAATGTATCTGCCAGATACTGAAATTACTTCTGATAAGTTCTAGAAAGAACATGATAGCCTGAATTTATTTTTTTTTACTCAGAAATTCACTATCTAAGTGAGGACTACCAGGGGAATGCACAGATTTTTAAATTACTGCTAGAAGGATTTTGTTCAAAGAAAATGATAGCCAAAATGTTTTTTGTTTTTTCTTTAAAAAAAAAATCAAACTCCCAGTAAAAGCATTATTTGGGAACAAACAAACACGAAGGTTAAATTTAATTAACCCTGTGCTGCGATCAAATTCACCCATGAGGAAATAGTTTGTAAATGAAACCATGGCCAAACAAGCAAGCAAACATTGATTACATCCTCTCTAACGTGGAAAACAACTTGCTTTTCAACTTTGTAATAATGAGCAACATTTCGAACAGCATGTCCCACTAACGAAGAGCAAAGGTACATAACAAAAATCATCTGTTAGGAACACAGCACTCCAAACCATAGTGCAAAATAAAGCCCAAGACTCCCTAGGTATGCCAAGAAAAGTTAACACTTCACAGAAGAATAAAGTTCAAATGCTCCATATGGGGAAAATGGGAGACTCAATCGCCCGGGGTAAGCATTATTTCAGTATCCACCTCATCCTAGAGGAACCGCCGGAGTGCTTTGAAGTCAGCAGGAAAGCCCAGAGGAACCACCCCAGCAAATGCAGAGGCAAGCTTCCTACTTACCCCACTGTATGCACCATGATCTCTTCTGCCACCTTAGTAATTCCCAAGAATCCAGAATGATGTTACTTTTTTAGGGAATATTACAGCTGCTAGAGGAGACAGAGGCAAGCTGACAAGCAGAACTTTGCGAGAAGCCAGGCAGAGAGGGATGAATTTAAACCTTGGCTCAAGATGCTGTGTATTCTGCGTCTATCTTTAACTTCTAAATGATTTGGTTTCACATTCCTCTGAAGTCCTGCTGGCAGATGCCTTCGCGGAGCTTTACCAATCGCAGGCACCCTGCCCCCTCTCCTCCTCTGTCCCTCCACCTCCCTCCCTCCCTCCCTCCCATCCTCCCAAGCTGCCACTCCACCCCCATCTGCCCCATCCCCACCTCTCCTCACAGACACAGACACAGACACACAGACACACACACACACACACACAGAGGGGGTTGGCTGGCAGGATTTCACGGGCTTCCAGCCCCGGCTGCCCGCCCACGTCTGAGGGAGCCGCCCGCCCGCCCGCCGGGCACCGGGGCCAGCGGCCCGGCGAGCAGCGCCTCACGGAGCCTTCGCAAATCGGGGCAGGTACCTGGAATCGCAGCCTGTGCCCACTCAGACAGGGTCCCTGAGCCCCAGCGCCACCGACCCAGCCGCGGTCCTTAGCGGGACCCCCGGGGCGCATCTTCGGCAGGGCAGCCCGGGCAACACGAGCCGGAGGGGCTGGGGCAAGGCAGCAATTCACCCGCTGCTGCACGGAGGGTCGGCAGAGACACACCTGCAGCTCACAGCACTTCCGACTGACTGCACAGGCAGCTTTATGGAGCAAGGCCATTTTAACAAAAAAAAAAAAAAAAAAAAAAAAATCCTAACCCAAAATAAAATATATAATAAACTTTGTACCAGATCTTGACTACAAAGCTGTTAAACTTCACTTTTAGTCCGTGGCTCCTTACAGTAACAATGCATTGCAATGTTGTTTACACTTTGAAGTAACGACTACAGATGAATGATAGAATTCTAGGTGACTGAAGTGGGGGAAAAACCCCTTCCATGTAACTCCAGAAGTCAGTACCCCTACCAGAGGTTGTTAGTGTTGACATAAACCTCTGACTCTTAAGATCAGCGTTTTGAAGCAGCAGATTTTAATGCTCAAATGCATATTCTGTTGAATACTGCCTGCCATCAAGTCTGCCTTATCTCAGACATGGGTGGGAGCGGAACAAGCCGCAAGACTTTATGTAAAATGTATGAATTATTGAACACTTTCAGTTGCAACAGGAAAATACCAATTGCCAGTCACACCAATTCAAACAGAATAATCTGGTAAATGTGTCTCTTTTCTTGGAATCTTCAGCCTTTGTCTGAGCTGCTGCCAAGAGGGGGTTGTAGGGACGGGGCCAAGCAAGCAGCGAGCACAGGCTGGGGCAGAGGGGGCAAAGCCAAGCTGTGCCCAGAATCCCTTGGCTGAAAACAGGGTTTGAAAATGCCTTGCCAATGGCCAATTTCATGGAGCATTACACTTTTCAGAATGCCAATGTTGAGATGCTGGACTGATACAGTAGTAAAAGTGATCAAGCATTTACTTCAGGCTAATGAAGGAAACGGGTCAAACTTGGAAAGGCCTCGAGGGGGGGTAAAAAAGTCAGCCAAAGGGCTGTATCATAGGGCATATTAAGAAAGTCTCCACATCTCCTGCCTGCTTGATAACAAGCATAAAAATAAGTGTGTTTGAGAACACATATAGCATATATAGCCTAATGAAAAATAGTAACTCCACAGTAATTTTCATGGTCAGTCTGCATACACTGAAAGGCGAGAGCTCTTCTTAACCTGGATTGAGGTCAGGTTTGTGGGCCTGGAAGTGTTGCCAGCAGCACAGAAACATTAAATAACAAATCAGCTCACAACTCCCAGCAAGTTGAAAGATTTCTTTTGAATCACTAACGTTTGTTACTATTAGCAAAGCCAGACCCCATTATGCTCAATACCTGCCTTCCAGAGCACGTTAAAAACTCCAGCTAAATATGCCATGGATTTCCCGACAGATGAGGAATAAGTCACTTCACTGCTTTTTCTCAGGATTCCTGATACAACAGTTCAGGGCATGTGTCTATTACTCAGGTTGAGGAGCTGCAGGGAACTGCAGGAAAGCTGCCTTGTCAGGCACTGCTTTCTGACAGGGCCACCTCTAACACTGCTGGCTTATAAATCCCTCAGAGCACAGAAAAATAGAGCCAGAGAATTCCCGTTCAAATGGTGCAACTTCATATAATGCAGTATGTACATGAAGTAATTCTTTTTCCCAATTGTTTGTAAAGATGTCAGCCTTGAAGGGCACACAATCACTAGAAGCAGAGACCAACTGTTAACATTAGGTTTTAAAAAGAACAGTGCTTAAGATGCTCAGAGAGACAAAAGAACAAAGGAAAGTCTTTGTGCCTTTGTGGCTGAGGGCTCCCTTCTAATTAGGGCAACAAGGAAGGAAGAAAGAAGCTCCCCGTAGAAGAAGGTGTGATAGACAAATGTGGTGATTCAGAAATGAAGTCATGTACAGGAAGGATTAGGACTGAGCTGTTTATAGGACTTCAAACTACCTCTAGAGAGTGCTTAAGTGTTAGGGAAAACAATGGTAGGGAAATCCACTGAAGTACATCCACACTTTTATCTAAGCTTCTGCGTTTCCCTTAGTAGATACAGAGGAAAAAGAGATTTGACTTTGAATCCTCTAAAAGGCCACTGTTTGCTTCCTGTGCCTCCTAAGAGGGTATTTAAAAACCTAAGAGTATGGGGAGGGGAAGAGCTTTGGAAAATGAGGCTGGAAGTTACTGGGAAACCTTGGATGTCAACATGGACAGCATGATCCCAATCCCATGAATGAGACAGCCAGAGGTCATATGTCCAAAACCGTATCACACAAGCCAAAGGAGAAGACAGGTGTCCAGTTTCCTCAGATGAAGAGCTGTGCAGTAATACCAGGGTCTAATGTGCAACACAAAGTGTACAGCTGCAATATTTACCACTGCTGTGACAGGGAATACTGCTCTCCCAGCAGGGTCTGCTGCTTATAGCCAGCATCAGTGAAACACATCAGGGACTTCTGTGGCACTGGATTTGAGATCTATGAAAACATATTAATAGTAAGTTCTTGTGGAGGAGTGGGAGCTCGAGTTAGAGCTGGCACAGGAGCAGACAAGGGAGTGGCAGAGAGGGGAGAGTAATTTGGTACCAGTGACAAGTGCAAAGAGGTAACATGTTTGGAGCCATGTGACTTCCTACCATTCCCAATTTAGCCAAGTGCCCAAGAGGCATGATCTGTCCCTTCGTGTTTAGCTATTTTTAACACGCACAGAACTTGCTCTTTGTCTCCCCTTGTCTGTCAGTGTCTTCAATTCATTAGTCTTGGCAGTCTAAAGATTTGGGCTTACTGGGACAAGCAACAACTTCTACCCTATGGGCTCAATCTTTCTAGGTCTTACTCAAGAGTATTTCTTCCCTTTGGAATGATCTTGTTAACCTCTGCAGATATTTCAGCACAGGTTTGTCCAAGAGTAAGAGGTCTGGAGTAGGGGCTGTAATTGCACTGGCAGGCACGGAGTTCCTGCCCATCCCAATGGATTCAGCACTGTTTATTCAGTATTACTCAACCTGCACAACCCTCACTGCCCCAGCTCACCTCCAGCCAAGCCTACTCAGCTATGTACTTCCACCAACAGCCCTCTCCAACATGGTCCTGCAGGTGGGGTTTGGCCAAGTGTTGATCCATGTGCTGCTTCTCTCCTGCCTACCATTTTTTTTTTTTCCTTTAAGAGATGGGGGACAGCAATTGCAGCAGTGGGGAGAGCATTCTCTTGGTGGCAGCCCCCAAGCAGCCACTCCCTTGCTGCTCCCCACCACACAGCCCAACACAGCAGGATACACCTGTCCTGGAAGGAAATGCAGGGGATGGACATGGGCTCAGCGAGGGCAAAACACTGCCCTGGTCTCCCTGGCCTGGGCACAACACTCCGGCCACTGCCATGAGGCCCACTGGGTAATGGCAGGCAGCTCAGTCACTGAACATGTTCAGATGGGTTAGCTCTGCTATTTGTAAAACACATGCAAATTGTTTGAATTCTTAATAAGCATTAATAAAGTAAATGGGGAGTGCACTTAATGCATACTCCATGACCATTTTTGCAGCAACAGAGGATTTTCTGTGCCAGCTTTTTTGTTCTTGATTTCTGTTTCTGTGATTCAAGCCACAGGGAAAGAAGGGAGATCATCCATGGTCACAAATTGAAGCTTCAGAAATAAATCATATTTTCAGTCACTGCATTTTACTAAATTAAGAAAAAATCTATTCTTTACTTTTAAACATGTCTTTCTTTTTGCTATGTCCTGTATTTATACTTTTTGTAAAAGTTTTTGGTATGAACACATGGCTTAAACCAGTATTTATCATCATATACAAGTATGTCACATGTTTTAACATTAATTATGAAGCATTAAGCAACTTTTGAAAAACTCTGTGCCCTTGCCTTTACCAGATTTTCAAGCTCAATTGAAAAATGCCTAAGGGGAGAACTAGAACAATTCTGGTTCCATTTATCTTTACACTAAATACAGGAAAAAGACTACTCCTTTTTGTGAGCTGCCCAAATTGAGCAACAAAATTAGGGTCTGAGATATAATAAAATTAAGAGCAACTTTTAAAAATTGAAGTTTTGTAAGTTAAATGGATAATTTTACCAGACTGAAAAATATTTTTCTAAAAAGAAAAAAAAAACAATGGGTAAACCTAAGCCTGCAAAGTACTGAGGCCTGGAAAAGTCTTTCTGGAACTGGTAATGCTCCTAGATAAATAGAAAGGCTGCTTTCAGACTTTCTAATATCATCTATTATTTGTCCTCTACCTGAAAATGCTGAACTTTCAAGGTTTGAAGCGACAGCTATAGTTCATTTAGGTCGCTCAGTGAGCAGCGCCCCTAATGAAGATTGTCTTCCTCAAGATTTATGATCCTCTGCTATTTATTGCTTCCAACAACAGTAATCCCTGTTTCCTCCAAACTCTCATGACCACTCCTGCCTCTCAGGACAGGAGAGCTGCCCACCTCCATATCCAGCTTCATGCAGCCAACCTGCACTGCCTGCCTTCACAATTATCCTTTTAATTTCCCCAGGCCCTCATGATTGTTCTTCTAGATACTGCCCTCAGTTATCAGTATTCCCAACTCCCTTCCACTTCCACTTCTGTATTTTCTCCCTAGCTGTGGAAAAAGCAGCAAGCAGGTTGTGCAGCTTGATTCAGAGCTGTGTGTGCTCAAACTGAGCAGCCAGCACAGGTGGGAGCTGCTTTAGGAGGGGAATGTTGCATGTCCTGTTCTTTTTTGGGTTGATACCTTGGATTCCACTTCGGGAGAATCGAGGAGAATCAGTATAGCTGAGATTTCTTGCAAGGTTTTTAATATAGCAGAAGGTATCTAGCGAGTTCAAAAGTCCTGGCTGTGGCCAGGACTGTGAAACAAACAAACATAGTATGATTGTGTTCCCTTAAAAAGCCAAACTCTGAGAATAAAATAAACAAACAGCCCACATGCCAGCTACAAAGATTCATGACACAGTCTTTGCTCCAGCAGAAGATGCTCTTCGTCTTCTTCAATGATAAGAACCCTCTGCTGCTTTAAAGGCTTTATGTCTGGTCTAACCAAGTATACAAAAGGCAGCACACAGTGCTAATTAACAGAGCTCACTGCATCCTGTTCTTGGACAGGAAAAGTGAAACGTTTGTGAAAGTCAAGATCACAACACCAAAACTTGTCACAACATTCACTTGAAGACAAAGTCCTTATTCCTGAAATTATTATATATTGATATTTTTGTTATGGAAATGGCTCTGTTTTCCTGCCTCACTACAGTACCTTGGTTTCATTGCAGTGCTAAATTCTGCACTAAAAATGGTTTCCAGTAAGTTATTTTACAAAAATGCCACAAATGCTCTCTCTTTATATTTGCCTGGACAGGCAACCCCAAGTTTTTCTGCAAATTCAGCCACTGTGTGAAGTGTGCATGCAGGCAGACAAGACTGTGCTGGAGTGGCACATGCACTTTTTCCAGAACTGGAAGAGGATAATCTATGAAACAGATTCTATGTTCAATTGAGCTAAAGATAGGAACAATCCCCTTTCATTCATCCTACATCCTGCCAAAAAACCTTCCTGCTCTCAAATAAAACTCATTTTTATTTCACCCTCCAGACGAAAAACTTGGAAAAGAAATAATTTTTTTTTCTCCATAAAGAAAAAAATGCACAGCAAGAACACGGAAGGAGGCCTGGAAGTCTCAGAAACTGCTAATGAGAGCCGGAGCATTAATATATAGGCCACCAGCAGCAGGAATCCCATCAGATCGGTTATGTAAAAGCCAGCAGCGCCTGACTCGCTCTCGGCGCCGCACCAGGGCCCTGCAGGGCTGCGGGAGGTGTCCCTCCCTCCCACACAGCCCTCTCCTCCCCTGAATCCCGGCCCACGGCAGCCGCAGCCCGCGGGGGATGCCCGCACCCTCAGGCCCGGGGCGCCCGTGCTGGGGCACGGGAAGGAAAGGGAAGGGAGGGCGGCTCGGCCCGAGGGGCTGCGCTGGGGCGGGAGCACGCAGGGTGAGACAGCCCGGGAGAAGCTTGTCCTACTGCTCCCTCTGCTGTACCCATCCTGCGCAGAAATCCCAAATGGCAGCGCCGAGAGCCGGGATAAGGCACGGCAGCTCCGAGCCTGCAGGTAGCACAGGCCGGGGGAAGAGGTGAAGCCGCTGGTGAGGAGGCAGAAAGCGCCACCACACTCGGGACATGGCACCGCACGGACCTGTGTGTCCCACCCAGCACATCTCCTTGGCCCTGTACCTGCCAGGGCTTCACTGGTGCTTCCCGAACAGGGAATAAAGCCTCTCCTTGGCACCATCACCTCACTTTGGGCACGTATTTAGATCACTGGCTCATCTTAGGATTTAGATGGGTGTCCAGATCAGCCCCAGAGAAAGGCCAGGAAGCTCCCTGGGCAGGGCGGCAGCCGAGTCCCACATTAGGTGTGGGAACCCAGAACATCCCTCTGGCTGTCCAGGATGGCCAGGACCCCTGCCAGGGGGCTCAGAAGCCCTGGCACACAGCCCAAAACACCTGTGGTTTTGATCATGACCCGTGGAGCAAATTACCAACCTTAGATGAAGATCAGCAAGCCACAACAGTTTAGGTAGAATAACAGTGAAGTTATTATGGGGTGGAAAACTAGATTTTAGGGTTTCTGGCATGGGGGTTCAGGAGGCAAGATGGAGGGATCTGTGTGTGTCCAGCCTTTCTCCTTCTTCTTCTTGGCCTCCATCTTCTGCTGTGATGTTGGCACTTTTAGATTGGTTTAGAGTAGAAGCTCACTGTCTAACATAGGTGATAGATATTGGAAAGTACTTGTAAACATTGTATACGAAGTTTTTAGTATGAAGACATAACACAGCCCCGGGGGCAGGCAGTGTGCCTGGAACTGTCCTGCTGGACGGACCTTGGCAGGGCAGGAGAAAAATTTTTATAGGTAAGACATAATAAACAACCTTGAGACCGAGAAATGAAGCACTCTGACTCCTTCTTCAAGCACCGGGCTGGGAAAAGAGATTTTCGAACTCTTCTCAGGGTCACTCTGACCTGCTAAAGATCCCGACAATTAGAGAATACTGGCAACACCCCCAGCAAAGGGGGAAAACAGCCCACCCTGAGTCACATCAGTGCCAGCCACATCTAAACAACAGGGAGCACAGGGAAAAAAAAAAAAGGAACAGGGGGAAAAGTGTCTTATGTTAATGAAGTCAATTAATCATGTGGTAATTAACAATCTGATTGTTCTAGAGAACTTTTTTTTTTTCCTAACCAAAAACCACCTGAACACAACTGCAGTCAATAATTCCACCCTGCAACCTTTTTTCTGAGGGCCGAGAATTTGGCAGAACTGGATACTACCTATGGAAGACATTAGCAGCTGCCATGAAAGCATTTATTTGAACACAGGGAAAACTTGTACCCCAAGGAAAGTACATATTCTCAGACATTCAAACATTACAATGTCTTTCGGTAATCTTCATAGCAATATTTCAGTTACTCCACACTTTCCTCTTAGCACTAATTTATGGAAATCCAAGCTAGAGAAGAAACCATTTCAAAGGAAGAAATGTCGCTCAAGCACTTTTTCTCTGAGAAGGTGCACACTCATCAGAATTGGGAGAAATGATGAGAAGAATCAGCACCTTCAGGAAAAGTGGACACTTTCCATAATAAAAGAGGGGATGAAAGGCTGGAGTGCCAGGTTAGGGCTTTGAAAATTCAGCCATACACTCATCTTAAACCTTCTAGAGAATCTCAGGAGTTTTACACAACTTGAACCAGAAACAAAACAACCCTTCCTAATAGCAATATGAGACTAAAGAAAATTAATCAGTGAGTTCCAGAAAGGCAGTGTTAACAGAGAAGACTGAATTCATTTTTTTCTCCATGCCCCAAGTATTACTTCTTCCTATATTACAGAACATCTACCAGCTAATGAAAGTACGGGAAACCAGACTTTATTATATAGCACGGTGATAAAATGAATTATATTTAAATGTCAACGGAATCTGCGAAATAGAGCAAATTTGGAAGAAATCCATTCAGTAATTTTAAAGTTGTGAATAATTAGCATGGCATTTTCAAATGCACTTGATCAAATTCATGACCTAATTCTGCTCTAAATTCTTTCATTTTAGTTTTTGTGAAGCTATATGAGCCATGCAATACTACAGTAGTATTAGAATGCTGCAGCAGTAGCGAGTCCTGCTGAAAAATTCTACCCTTAAATGAATGACTCCAGCAAAAGAATGGGACATGGCAATTTGGGGCAGAATGAAGCCCATTCTTTTCAAAGGCAGCACTCGAGATTTTCACAAATGCAAACAAATGCAGTTTGACCTCAGGACTGACACAATGTACCTAATGCCAACCGCCTAAGTTACATGGGAAGAAGAAGCTGGACTGGAGCTGAAATATAACAACTTCCAATGGAAAACTGAGATACTATATAAAATTTTATCTGTAGCAAACCAGTAATAATTACAGATTATTTTGACATTGTCCTGTTACGTTTCATGATGAACAGCCACAAAATATACCAAGTATGAGGCACAGAGACCAAGCACAGGTCTGGTCATAACCTCACTGTCAGATGCCACAAAGCTGCTCCTTTTTATAGCACCTCCCTCCATCTCACTGAATTCATCATATTTATCCCCAAATAAAAGAAATTACTGGGTTTTTTTTTTCCTTTGTTCAGAAAAGCACATGCTTTATCCAAGAGCCTCAGACATTCCAGTGTAAATTATTTGTACTTCTTGCTACAAAAAGTCTTGCTCCAGGACTTTGTGACAACACTGACTACCTGAGGGAAATCAAATTAACAGCAGCTGAGACAGAACTATTAAAGGCATGTTTTCCCCTATGTACAGTAGTCTGCTAACGTATCCACAGGCACTGAGAGAGTGAGGATAAAGCAAGGACATTTCTCTGAGCCATCACTATCTTTCACATTACTGTCTGTTCCTGTGAGGGAGCTGTGGATGCAGTGATATTGATAGGCACTGGGGTTCCTTGAGCCTCAACTCAAGCATGCAGATTTTACAGACATGCACACCATGAAGACAGTAGCTTCTGAAATAAATCAGGTAAGCTTTTTGCCTAAGACTACAGAGGTAACTGCAAGGTTGTTGCTAGTTTTGGGTGTAATGATGCAAGGAAGCGGGGCACCTAAAGGCTCTCCCCTGCCCTCATGCCCTCAGGAGGCACCATCCAGCCTCCCGAGAAGAAGATGGGTCTGGGATGGCACCCAGCCTCTTCCTGCACAACCTGCCAGGGCAAGATGCTCACAAAGGAGCTGTACTCATGCCCCTGCATTAACTCCTCCTGCTCCACAAGGGAGATGACATCTCTGCTGTTTCCAGAGAAGGGCAAAGACACATACACTAGCAAAATGCTCAGAGAGGCAGGGTCCACATTTGTAACCTGGAATGCCACTCTGAAGTGCAGGCAGGAGACCAGCACATCATGCCTCTGCTGCTCAGGCATTACCTGAGAGGTCACTGGGGCAGGGCTGGTTGTTAAACATCACGCTAGCAGTGGTAGAGACCCTGACCAGGTCTCAGCTATGCCACAGGTTTGTTTTGTCAATTTAGGAATTGACATGTTTACTTCCTCCCTCCCACTTCCCATATGCTTTGTCTGCATAGCCTTGAGTAGTTTTAAGGTGGGTGTCATGTTTCTAGGTGCTCAGAGCAACTAAAACTTGGAGTACCTTTGACCTCCTAGCACTACTGGGACTAAATATTGAACACCATTCAAGTAACATTTTTATTCCATTTAGTGAGTGGAAAAATAACTGAGTTGAAAGGAAAATGCACCTTGCTTCAAAAGCCTCTTTAATCAGCTCGAGAATCTGAACCAATGCTGAACATAAAGATTTAAATTTGGCTTAATGAAAACTGAATAGACCAAAAAACAACAAAAGAAGTCTCTTTACAAAAGGTATGGATTCAACCCAGCCAGTAAATAATTAAAGCTCCTCTCTGTTCCCTTCCACTTTCTATTTTAAGGCTTTTCATTATATGGGATCAAAGTCAGCTCGAGTTGGAGAGAGTTAGACAAACCCATCACGGAGACAGAATGAATGTATGATCTCATCCCCTGTGACAGCAGCCCGACGGTACCACCTGTTTGAACTCGGCTCTTACCACTTCTGATGACACTGGCAATGTCAAGCAAATTGCTCAAAATTCAAGGGGGGGGGGGGGGGGGACACTCTCCACCAAAGCAAACAAAAAAAAAGAAAAGCAAAAAGCTGTAAATCTGGCATGAGGAATGCTTACAGGCAGCCAGTGCTGAAAAAAGAGCAGCCACAGAAAGGGTTCAGATCCCATGAACATAAATCACTCTGGGCCTCAGAAAATCAGCTGTATGAAGAAAGACTCAAAAAGAGTCAAATGAGAAAGCAATGCAAGACAGCTGTATAAAAAATTATACATAATAAAAATGAGGAAAAATAAACAACCTCATTTATTCTCTCAAAATGAAAGAAAAAGAATATATTGAAGCCGGAAGACAAAATAATTAAGAGATATGAAAGGCAAGTTAAACAAGGAGTTTAAAACTGACAGGGAAATTTATAAGAGATTAAGGAAAATGCTGTTCTACCTTTTGGAACTTAAAATGTAAGTTTACCCTGTGGAGCTGCCTGCAGCAAAATATAATTGGGGCCAGAAAGGACTATAAAAGAAAATATTAATTAGACTGTTAATGAATACCTGCATGTTCCCATTAGAAACTCATCTATTTTAAAAAGAAAGAATATAATCCTTAATGAACCTCGCTTTTTTTAAGTAATAGAAGACAAACACTTATATTTCCTGATACAAACAATGATTAAGTGTCAGGGAGTAAGACATCCCTTAAGGGGAATCCCCAAGGATTAAGAAAATCCCCTCTTGTCACATTATTCCGGAACTGTCAGCTGGCCAGTTCCTGAGCACTGTCAGGAACAATGTACTGGCCCAGATCCAACAACCAATGTTTGGTTAACACTGAAGTTCAGTCAAAAGACTTCTGTCTAAAATGCTTGTTTAAGGAAAAAGATGACAGCATTGTGAGTGTACCATAAAGCTTTATTTTCTAAACCATTTTTTGCTCTGACTGCCAGTAGCTAGAAGCACTTGAAGATTAAGGCAGCAAGCATACATCAACTCTACTTGGTTTGGTGTATAAAACCACTTTGGTCTAGATCTGGGTCAAGATACACGATTTCACTTCTTTGAGCTGCTTGATGTGTTCAACACAAACTTGACTTCAGGTCTGCCACTGCACCAGGCACATTTGCAGTTCTAGGAAGTTGCAGAGTACTCTGGCTGATTAAACTTGCAACTACACAGATATAAGAATCAAACTGTAAAGTTATTTCAGATATAAAGAAAATATTACTGCTGTGAAATTCATGCATTTTTCTTCTCAGTCTACTAAGATGAAAACAAAGAAGCAGTTTAGCACTTCACTGGTTAAAAGAGCTATTTCAAAACATGCTCTAGATTAAGACTGCATGGCAGGACCTTTTCCCAGTGAGAACAGGCACTCTGGGGATGAGTAGAGGCCCCCAACAATAATGTTCTCTTCGGTGACCTCATTAGCATCTGATGTGTAGGAACATCTCATTTAAATGTGTGCTTTTTCCCATCTACCTTGAGATGGCCCTTTAATCAAACTCATAAAATTACTTTTATTTGGTACCAAACAGATAAATAAACCAATGTTATTCAGACCCAACAGTTCTTCAAATGAAAGGAAAAAAAAATCCTGTAATAAAAAAAAATAGATTGGTTGGAAATGTTTTGATGCTTTATGTGGGAGTTAGCTGTATGCAGAATTGAACTGTATTTTCTTGGTTTAGCTGAACTAAGCTGTACTGACAAGAGCATGCTGAATTAGATCCGGTTGTAACCCGAGGTGAACCTGCAGGGTAAACCTTACGTCACTATATTGCTGCAGTTCTTTCTTGTTTCCATGAGCAAATGTGGCTCACTTCCCTCAGTCTCTGAAATGCCATATCGTGTGTGCTGGCCATGGGGCAGAACTCTAAATAGAGCATGTTTGGATTTATCCACTTCAGGCCTCTGGGATGGGAACTGAGCTACAGGGAGAGACTGAAATAAGATTACAAAGGTATGAAGGAGGCAAATGTGAATGTAATGGGGTGTTAGAATGCACCCTGTGTTTAAAGACATTTACCCATAATTCTGACTTGTACTTTTGGGCTTTCACCTGTTCAAGGCAAAGCTAACACTGCGTTTCTCTCCCAAAGCCATGTAGGGCCAGCTTGCCTCACACTGTGGGGTAATTGACCCTAACAGGCGACAATATCAAGCCCTTCCTGGCTACAGTAACAAATACTTAATTTCTACAGCACCATCCCACAACTTTGCAGGGTAAAATAAAACTCTCTTCCAAGAACCTGGCAATTCCTTAGCACGAAGGCCAATGAGGATATACAGCACTTGGCATGATAATCCCCTCTCCAAGTTTCCATGACCACATCACTGCTTCAGAGACATAACTGAGCAGCTAGAACTGTTTAAGTTCTACCTCCAGCCAGGCCTACAAAACGTGCTGTGTTCCACCTTCAGGCATGTTGCTAAGCACAAAACTACCCTCTCTTTGCCAGAGCCAGCTGGCAGCCTCAGTGGCACAAGGCAGGTGGGCACATGACCCTCTGTTAGCTCAGTGCCTGATGGCTCCTTTCTTTGCTACCTTTATCCCTGACTTTCTGTGGCATGGCAGACCACACAGGAGCTCTCCCTAAATTAATCCATATACCTGGAGAAAAAGCAACTCTATTTGCAGCTGCACTAGATAGGTAATAGACCACTGTCCACAATACAGGATCTTTACCTGCAGCCCCTGGAAGGAGTCCTCTGCCTGCTCAGTTGGAATGGCAGGACACTGTAAAAGGTTTTTCCTTTGTTAAGTGCTATGGTGCTAAATGTTATTGTCCAACTGTGTATAATCATTTTTTAAAAGAAATTCAGGTACATGACTCTGATACTGATTTTTCTTCAGCTCGTATGCAATGGAGATGTTCTGGAGACACCATGATTTTGCTTAACAAAAACATAAATCTCCATATAATTTCATCACTTCAGGCCTTGAATAACTGGAAATCCTCCTCCTACGGAATGTGTCATGATTTCCTCACTTTGAGTTCAATGCAAGAAGTGCACAGCTAAATTATGCAGGACTATAAACTTACATAACTGTTTGTAAGATAGAAGAACATAAAAAATGAGGAGCCTTAATAGTTAGGAATATAGAGAAGTCCAATACAGAACTGAGGAAAAAATGATGTATCATCTACCTGTTCTTCAGGTAGACAGGTTTACTAGTATTTAATTAGTATAAATAGAAGTAAATCTGAGAATGTACTGTCATTTTCTCAGACATATGGAAACCAGGAGCAGGCAGAACTAATCATGAAGCAGCAACCTCAACAAACATCAATATAGTATGTAGAAAGGTGTATTTACATTAAGAAATCACCCATCTCTGGTCTTAGGTGTATTTGCATTAAGAGATCACCCATCTCTTGCCTTAGTTTGTCCTTTTGAACAGCAGTGGCGTGACGAAGGAAGCATCAGAGGGGAGGCACCCTCATAGCTCACTGATACCACTTGCACACAATCTTGACTATCAGGCATCCACAGCAAGCATATGTAATTCCTTTCAACTGCCTACCTACCAGGAGGTTCATGAACAGCCTACCCTTCATGCCTTTTGGTAGTTTGCATTCTCCTTTTCTTGGAGCACATGAAGTCTCACATTACCCAGGAAGCCTTCTGCTCTCAATGCAAGAATCTGGAGGGAAATAAAATCCGTCAATCCTCTGACTGGCTTAGTAAATCTCTCTCACACTGTTCATCATTCCCTGTGGCCCTGCAACTCGAGCCCTTTGGCTCTCTGCTTGTGGGGCTCTTTAATCCCTTAGCCTTCTATCTGGATGGCTGTGGGCACAATTTGCCCAAGCCCAGGTCTCTTTTTCTGGCCCCTGATAAGGATCTTTGCTGTCACTTGTGGTCTGTCCTGCCTCTGCTGAAACAGCACAGAGCCTTTTACAAGGTCATGTATATACACACCTTATAGTCAGGTGTTCTTTGGCTTACAATGAAAGCCACAGGACAGCACAAATGAACCTGAAAGGGTTCAGGATGCAAGGTACCCTTGTAAGAATTATACTTGGATACAACCAGAAACAGGGATGAAAAGTGGATTCCTTAGCAATTTATAGCTTTTCAGCATACTCCAAGCACATGCATTTGGAAATTCTTGCTGCTGTTCCTCATGCAGATTACTGTTTGCAGCTCCCTTGCACTGTTCTCCCATTAGGTGTGTGAATGAAGCATAGAAACAATTTGTTTTATCGCCTCCACTCTCACAAAAAGAATAAAATTAAAAATAGCAGTATTGCATCACTTTTAACAGGGCAGTAAAATAGGACTATAATGGCTGCAGGCTTGCTCCTTCCTGTAATGGGAGGGAGGTTGCAGCTCTGCTTGGGATCCTTCTACTAGATTTTGCCCTGAGAAAAGGTTTGTTGAGAGGGAGGTCAGTGTGGGGTAAGTGCCAAAACCCATGCCTGTACTCTTGGTCCTCAGGCCATTTGGTTGGAGCAGCTGATGATCTGTTTTGCTGGTCCATCTCACTGGCAGCCCATTTCCATGGTGATGCTCTTCCAGAGAGACCTGCCAGCCAAGAAGCATGGGGGTCCATTTTGTTGAGAAAGCTTCTCAATTTATAGGATCTTTACAGTAAACCTAATACAGGTTGCTACTTGTTAATTTTTACTTTCCCAGGGGCAGACAGTAGTACCAATATCCCCAGTTTGCCCATCCCTTTCCTATCCTACAAGATGTTGCAAGTCTGCACCTCAGGACACAGAGGGGGTAACAAAATAAGAGGACAGGTACTGCTGACATCCATTTGATACATTTTTTCAAAACCACTAGTCCTGAATCAGGTCCATGGAAAACTGCAAACAATAATCTGAGCTTTAAACCCCAAGAGACTAAAGATGCCTGTATTATGCAAGTGATACTCAACTAACAAAGCTCTTCAGTTGCTCCCCAAGATACACGACACTCTGCTTACTGTTGGATTTTGAAAATGCACAAAAATACTTATCTGCATATCTTACACTGCTGTCAGATCTAAGATGAAGGCTGCTGGAGCTAAAATAAGGGATAGAATCAACTTGTAGAGGATTTAAGATGTTTTGGCTTATTTAAATTTAACACTTTATACTTAAGGATATATTTGGCCCGTGGTATTTAAGGATTTTCTCCACAGAACACTCATGAAGTCCTACAAGGAATGTATGCATGCCATTCCCATCAATAGTACTGGATTTACAGGTGAATCCAGTTACAGGTGAATCCAATTGAGACTCACCCCTGGGTTCACAACTCCAGCACAAAAGCCCTTGGCTTCACAAAAGACAACAAATGTGTGAAGGAGTATCAAGGACAGTGGAGCTACCCAGAGATACTCCTCTGCAGCCTTTCAAACAGCACTTGGCGGAGATGCTCACCCTCTGCAAACAGACTGTCATAGAGGAAGATTTGGGAGCGCGCTAGGGGCTGGATCACAGGACCCAGCAGTCCACTTCAGCATTCCCAGCAGCAGCTGGCTCCAACAATGAAAACAGCAGTGGAAGAGCCAACCCGAAGTGCTAAATCTCTTCTAGCCCTTGGTTAGTGATCTGCTGAATTATTACTCTGCACACAGTCTGTCATGCAGGAGTGGTGACCCTCCCTGAAAATTTCATGTTATGGATAGGAAAACCATTTAATGTGCTTCCTATAGTTTTATGCACAAATGCCTAGAGCTTTTC
This sequence comes from Melospiza melodia melodia, assembly GCF_035770615.1. NCBI lineage: Eukaryota > Metazoa > Chordata > Aves > Passeriformes > Passerellidae > Melospiza > Melospiza melodia. The sequence goes on along the minus strand of NC_086194.1, from coordinate 131,168,147 downwards.
CCTCTAATGCATACATAAATAGAACTTCTGTAGCTGTGAGTTTTGTTACTAGAAAAAAAACCCTGTGAAACAATCAAGTTTTCCTAATGCTTCAGCCACACGCAATGTAAGCACTCTTGTGAAAGCTGTGTGCTCAGAATGTGTTAATTGCCAGCTCCCAGGAGCATTCCCTTTAGCTCACTCCACATCTTCTTATATAACAGCCTTTACCATACTGTTGAGAGGCACAGACCCATATTTTGAAAGCCCATTATTGCTGTTTCTGTATATAACATAATTATTAAATATGAAGTTATTTCTTAATAAAATTCTGCTGTGGCTTACTACAATTCTGCATCAGTAGTAAGTATTTACTCACCCTTATATTATTCTCAAGATACTTTTCATATGATTAAAAAAGGTCCTTTTCACTAGAACACAAGTATTTTTCACTTAATGAAGATGGCAATTAGAGATTTATTTGTATCCTATATCCTAAAACCTTCTCAGCTGCCGTTTATTAAGAAAATATTACGAAGAAGACAAAGAACACTACAAATTCAACTTTAGTGCTCTGTTTTACATCTCTGTTGGACAAACAGCATTAGGACACGAAAGCCATTAACCTCTTTTGTTGAGGGTCATTGCATTTATGACACGACAGAAGTACCAGCATACACTTAATTGTAAAGGCTCTTTGCACATAAAATAACCAAATGGTCAAACTAAAATAGCTTCCCAAATTCTGCATCTGTAGTCTATATATTGCCAAACAGCTCTCAAGAACTTGCATGTCAATTTCCCAGTAAGATTTCAGAAGAGTTTTCAAATTCATAGAAGTTTAGAGAAAGGAAGTGAATAGGTGAAGAGATTGTTTTTTCTATCCAAAAATATGACACTTCATTAGTAAGTGAGAGAATTAATACTTTACTTTTTAAAAAAAGTTTGTTTTTCTCTATAGACCAGATTGGCAATTGCTTTTATTGTTCCATTGAGCTGTTCTACAATTTCTTAAGAAGAAATCTTCTGAAGGCAAACCAAGAGAGCAAATTTATAAGCAATTTTTTCCTGAACCATTTTGTATTTTAGATTAGATAAACATGTCTTCAAAACTGCTTTTCTCAATCTGACCCTTTTCCTCATATCTCCAGTGATGTCACTGTCCTCTGTCTTAATTTCTCAGGGTTCTGAGGTCACAAATTTTTATTACCCAACTTCACCATGGGATCCATCTGGGGATCAAGACATGCATCAGAACACGACAGCTATGTCTCCTGGTTAGAAATCTCAGCTCTCTACAGTCTTGCAGACATTTCTTCTGCTTTTGTTGACTTTTTACTGTTTTCTCAGAGCTACTGAATTATTCATCTGTCAACATGAATGTAGAGTTCATCATATAAATATGTAAAGTCACCATTTTAGAGCAGACATTCAAAGACAAATTCATATAAAAGCTTTTTATAGATCATTAAACCTGCATAGCAAAAGACACAATATACCACAGATGTAGTAGTATATAGCAGCACCGAAGTTGAATGTAAACTCTGAGTAGGGCAGTATTCCATCCTACTCTCTGCTATGCAACTTTTTACAGTAAGGCTTCCATTCTGATTTGCAAAGCCAGTTTCTGCTTCTTGCCTCAGCTGATGCAATCCCAAAAGTGACGTTCATCTCAACAAACCTATCTAATAGACTGCGTCAGAAAACTTCCTTTCTCTGTACTAACATTTGCTTTTCATGCAGAGCAGCTACTTCCTACCAAGTATTTTCAACCTGGACCTATCTCTTGGCAAGAAATCTACAGATCCGAGTGAACAACAATAAGCTAGACCTAAATACTCCCAAAACACCCAGTCCATATTTTTACCTTTACAGCACAGGTCCTGGTAAGACTGCTAAAGCCAAATATAGGGAATGTCCATGTGTTCTGCTCACCTAGACTCCACTGAGAATAAAGGGGAAAAAAGACTTTATTTGTCAGTGCTTAACTTACTACATGAATTTTATGCATGGTCAGTTACACTACAAAAAATAATCCTAATGCTGGTTCATGCATTTTGCATTCAGCTTTATCAGATAAAATCTGAAGATTCAATTATAATTTAAAAAGAACAATTATCTTTTAAATAACAGCTTGAGTTAACAAAAGGAACAGATTCATCACTCAGTGGCAGCAAGATCATATTCTAGGTAAAGACAGTCTGAGCAACTAAGCTACAGAAAAACCTGTTCAAACACTCAACATTTGACTGCAGTTCTTGTAATATTTTCACAGTAACCTCAGCAATGCCAATTTGAGCAAATCTTGGGGAAAACCCCAAAAGACTGATTTGGTTTTGATTGTCATTTTACTCCATTTTACAGAACAAAATCACACACTGACTCTAGAAAAGGAGCTAAGAAAGTACACTAGGATTTGCTATGTCAGAATGCAGTGTCTCCCTTCCGTTACCCATGAGTAACCTGGCAAAGCCAGAAGTTAGGATGGCCAGTTTATATTATTTATATTATGTGTATGATCATCTTTTGTCTTGTTGCCCTCATGTCTTCCCTGGATGTTTAGACAGGAACACTGAGTACACCAAAACAACAGGAGATGTCATTTGCAGTCTTCTCTCTGGCTTCAAAGGCCTGACAGGCTGGCCATTTGAGATGCAAATATTTCAAGAAGTGAGACACACTGTTGAGCAAGGAGCAGAGCCCTGTTTGCCATCCCACTCTCTGCATTGTATGTATTTATTTCATTCTCCATAGTCACGACTACAGAATGTGTTCTGTAAAATCAAGTGCTATTTATGCTCTTGACCTCATTTAGCCTCAGAAAACATTTCAAAATCCTTGAGTTCTACTGTAAGCATTTCCTAGGGAAATAGTATCATCTAAAACCTTGACACTTCCTGGAAAAGAATGACACATCCTTCACAAAACTGACAAATGAAACATTTTAGAGCAAGCAATCTAACCTGCTATACCAGCTGGCATCCAGGGTAAGATATCATCGCTGAAACTTTATCTCATGCAGAAGATGGAGTTTTGTGAACTGGAATTATGTAAGAAACTCAGCAGAAAGAGGGCTGGCAGTTAGGACAAGGCCAGTGCAATACAGTCCAAGTCCCAGAGAGACTGAAAAGAGATGGATGCTGGAAGCATGCAAGCTATCTGAATGCTGTTCATGTGATCCAAAGTTTGCAAGGAAATTAATGACAGCAAATTTCACAGCATTCTGACTTGCTCAGCATTCTGTTGAGTGGAGTGACTTAAGTACGTGTACTTAGAGCAAGGTACTGGAAAGCCACACATTTAAACCAGATTTTATTCCAGAATGCAGAATCCAGGAACACAAACTTGTTGTAAGTTATTTCCACTTAAGAATTACTTTTTTCTTTAAACTGATACCCACTGAAAATGAGTTTAAACTGTAGTAAGGTGAAAGAGTGTCTAATGAGTTCTGACACAACTTGAGCTAAGCTATTGTCTCTTATCTGAGATAACAATGATCAGAAAAGAATACCATAAACCACCATCTTGTACCATGAACTTGTGATGAGCACCAACTGCTCTTCATCCATTTCAGGGCAGAACTGCAAGGCAGCACGAGCCAATACTGTCTCTGGCTTGAAGTTTGTGCTGAAACAGTTTGGGGAAGCTCACATTAAGTTCCACTAGGAAACTGAAAATTCTCCAACCACCTGAAGTATCCTACCAATCCCCTAGATAAACCAGAAAACTCAAATCAAAATCGATGTCTACACGAGGTTTTACTTGAACTCTGTCTACCTAATTCAGGTAAGTACAACCACTATTTTTACAAAGTAGCCTAGGAAATCAACTTTCAGCTTACATGAAGCTTTTAGCTGTTGTTTGTAATTACTTCTGGAGCTCTTGCAACAAAGTGTTGCTCTAAAATGAACCAATTTTAGCAGTTTTATTGCCTTACTCCTACCAAAGGGCTGTATAGTTTAAGTTCTACCTGTTCAGATACGTTTATAGTAGCTGAAAATAAACAAGACATGTTTGCAGAGTGCAAGGCTTAAGTTTCAAAGTGAGAACATGGGAAAATGCACAGAAGACAGTAATTGGAGCAATGAAATAAAGTTAATAAAAGAAAAAATAATATCAGGAAATTAGTATCTTTCTTAACAGCAGATCTGTTAATGCTCTGGAACATTTTCCCAAGGGAAGCAGTGGGAGCTCCATTACTTCGATAATTTAAAATTAGACTGACAAAAAAGTAGCAAATGTACAGCACAATAAAAAATAATTCCATACAGGAAGGGGAAAGAAGTAGGTGACTAATAAGTCTTTCTTTCAAACAGCTATGAATCATACAAGTGCAGTGGTGGCTTGTATAAAAACTGGAGTTTCTATACACAGATGGAAATGCAAACTGGTAGCTCTCACACAGCACTTGTTGGTAATGGCTGGAGGATCCAATTCTTCATACACCATAAACCACAAATACACATTATTAGACTATCTGCCTACATTCTACAGAGATTTCATATAGCAGGCTTTACATACCACCCCCTGTTCCCCCAAACAACAAAAGGAATGCCAGTTTCATTACTGCATCCATACCTATTTTGCTGGGACAGAACTTCCTTAGCTAAAAACTACTAGAGCTACTTTATGAACTCAGGGTTTTACATGTAATCAGAAGTAAGAACTTTTGGTCTCAGGTCAAACCGTGTTTTACTTGAGTTCAGTTAATTCACTATTTGAAGGCATACTTAAGACAAACACTTGATCTGTTGTGTAAGAGTTCAATATTTCCTGATCAAAGTTGAGAGAAAGAATGAAACACAGGCTTTTTATTTGATTCTTCTGTTTTCCAATATTTTCTCAAGTACCACAGAGAGACAAGGGTTATTTGAACTAATCTTTCCAGGCCTTGCTGTTTGACCCAAGTGCCTTGTTTGCCACTATGTGACACGGGACCCGTACAAGAGTTGTGCCCTGACAGTGACATGCTGCTGGGAGCACAAACTGGGGTTAAACATTCACCACTGCAGCAGAGGTCTGCAAACCAAAAGAGGGGGAAAGCAACAGTTTAAACTATATATGGGACGGTATCTTGCATAAATCTGAACATGGTGTGCCTTAATTTTTTTAAAAAGCAAGATTGTCCATAAAAAAGGGTACTCTAAAGCACTGTATGTCGAGGATCACAGAAAGTGAAACTGACTGGGGTGCCTATTCTGCTGTTTAAATAATCACCTCCAACTACAAATTTGCAAACAACAGATCAGACAACAAAGGCAGTAATTTTCCACAAACCGTTTAGGAATTAGGAAGTAGGAGAATTTTAAAATAATTTTAAATCTGGTATTTCACCATTTTTGGGGAAAAAAAAAAGCTCATTAAAAAGCAAACCAACCAACCTCCACGTTTCTTCAAAGATCCTGTCACTGGAGCAGGCTGAGGATGGTCTATCACACATTGTCTGGATGGAAAGTAGCTTAACAATTAGGACAAGAGGAGCAATAACTGCTACTTACTGCACTTTGGAAACAATCTGTTTCCTTTGCTGGCAGGTTACTTTGCCTTTGCAGTCTCTTCCCAAAGAGTCTAAGCTGTCTGAAATATTATTTTCCAATCACCTTGAGTGGCTATGCCTGTGTGTCATTGTTCAAACAACTTCATGACCAGAGAATGATACATTCAGGTTTGGTATTGGAATCAGCTTAGATGACCCAGTGATAATACTGTGCATGCAATATAGCATAAAGTATAAAATTCTGGTTTTCTTTATCACAGGAAAACACATACCAGCATATAGTAACTAAATGACAGTCCTTTCCTTCTTGCATTCTCACAGTAGCACAGGAAAACTGAAATAACATGAAAATCAGTAGCACACCAAAGATATTTATTCACATAAGACTTCGGTGGAAATCCACTGCAATACAAACAGCAATTCAGATTTATAAAGCAAACACTTCAAGTCCCAGAAGACAATCACTTCTCACTTAGAGCACTGGCCAGAGTAAACTGGGTTCCTTCATCTAATTAGAACAGAAAATCATGGACTGGAGAATTGAGGTCTGATGCAACTACATATTTTGGGAGACAGTTGGTTAAAGGACCATTTCTAACATTTGCATAGCAAAGCCAATGAAATTATAAACATTACAATCTGATAGTGCTTTTATTTTCCGTGAAACCTGTATGAATTGTTCTAATTTTTTTCCACTTTTCAAAATATTTGCCTTCAAAACATACTCTGTGTTTCTTCTAATTACTGTAACTGAAGAAGGGGTAAAGCTAATACAAAGGAAGACAGGAGGCATAACAAAATGGACAAATCTGGAAAGGCACAAAAAGCCAGAACAAATTTTTTGATGTCCTACCAAGTGCTGCTAAACTCTCAGAATAACTTTTATCTTAGAAGAAAAGTTATGGCTAACTGGCACTAACTGTTGAAGAGAGTGCTTTGTTGTCTTCCTACACCACAGGGAACCAGGACCTTGGAATGCTGGGCCAGTGACTAAATCCACAGGGTGGTCCTGAAGGGTCAATGACAGGAATAGCAGGGTGGGGTTAGGATGGGAGAAAAGGAGAGAGGGGATGAGGAAATGTGATCACCAGAGCTCTCACTCCAGCTGCTGCAGTCCTTAAAGGTCCCCCTTCACGTGAACTGTGGACTTCTGCTGTACACACAAGCACACCAGGACAACTTCACATGTGCAAGATTAGGAGTACCTGTTGCTAATGAGTGATTTAGGGTAGCTTAAAGAACCTAGGAAGGGAGGGGATCTATGACCACAATATCCCTATGACATCTAAACACTCCTTTAATTCCTGTGCCATAGCAGAACCTGAAGATGCCTCAGCATTTCCTAGCACAGTCTGATGTCACTATCACAGTAAAGAAGATAAGGAAATGTCACATGTATCAACAATGTTTCTCTAAAAAAGTGAGGCTACACAAAGCAAAGCAGCAGCAGAGAATGGGTGAAAACCAGTGAAGTTCTCTGTCTCACCTAAGTGGCATAACCCAGTGACCTCAGCCAGCCTTCAGACATGAGCTGTCACAGAAGGGACAAAGCAAGTTCTAGTGATTAACACCACAAAGTGTATTACTTCTACATTATTAACCTTGCATGTTTTGCTACTGTGAGCTAGAAAGCGCAGGGAAACTCTAAAGTGTCAGAAGCACTGATATCCTTCTTACACCTACATTCCTGACTTTGATTATCTGATCATAGCTCTTTCCTACATGAACAGCTTCTAAGGTACTGATCACTCAAACTCAGGTTGTTTTATCGATGTGAGTAATCCCAGATGTTCAGTGCAGTTGCTTTCATTAATGAAGACACACAAGTCTCAGGTGGTTGTAGGATCAGAGCCTTCGGGTTGTGAATAGTCATTGGCTTTTCTGCCATTAACAGGCCATTGATGAACTGCAGCTTCCTTCACATCTGACAGAGGGATGTTAAGGTACACATCCATCACTGTCATTTTTCTCTTGCGACTTTTTAAAATGCAGAATCACATTCAAAAGGCAATCAATAGCAATCCAGTCGCAAGCACCTCTAATGAAGCGCAGCAGAAACAATTTAGTATTAGATTTCCACCTGAAAGGTCTCAGAAAACATTTTTAAGCTTCACTTTATCCGTCCAAAAAGAAGATCAAGGTCTTTATTCCAGGATTTGAGCCAGTGAGGATAGGCACATGCACTGAACTGCCTAGAGCAAGAAACTCCACTGTGTAGCTCTTTGCATAAAGTTTTTGATTCCACAGATTGCTTGTCTACTCACATCTGTTCTTGAATATCTGTGTCCACAGCTATAATTATTATAATTAATTATAGCTGAAAGGACAATGAGAACTATAAATTTTTTAAAGTATTTCCAAAAGGAATTTAAAAAACTTTTTTGAAAATTGAAAGCCTCTACTAGGATACCTGTCAATTTATCTGTTATATTTTTAATTCATGTTTGGGTGTACTGACAGACTGGTAATGCTATGGGTCAAGTTTACACTAAACTTCTCCACACTACTCCCACCATGCGTGGCAGCTCTTCTTGTTCTTTGACTCCTAATCCACCCTCAGCTAAGTCTGGAAGTCACAGCAGATTTATATTTTGTCAAATATTGAAGGACATGATTAACTACAAATACTTCCTCCTGTTGTGGGAGCAAAAGATAAAGGCAGAATGAAACCCAGCACATCAACTGGCTGAATCTGTTTTCAGCTTTTCTGTCTTGAATAAAATTTTCAAATACACATCACAACTTTCTGCAATGCAAACCACCCCATTCACAACTTAAATCACAAGGAGAAGCTGGCAGTGATTTTTCCCTTCTTTTCTAAAATACAATTATTACTTTTTGATTTTGGGCGCTCAGCGAACAGCCAACGCTGCTTGAAAACCAACATGATTCCCATTTTCAGATACACAAACTAGAAGAGAAAGGAATAAAATCACACAATAATTTTCAACAGAAGTATAAAAAACACTAATAAACATATGCTGATGTAAATTGGCTTGTATATCCAGCACCTCAACTGAAAATCCATTACCTTTGCTCATAAAGTAGACTTGTGCACTTGACCTGCACTTTTTAGAATCAATTAATTCATACTAAGGGATACTACTGCATAGGCAACTCTAATCTAAAATCCTCCTCCTATCTGGTAAAAATTACTTTATTAAGCCCTAGACATCAAACAGGTCTATGGTATAGCACTACTGAACTGTTTCAGATGAGCTTGTTTGGTGCTTGATCTAATTCCAAATTAAAAAAAATAAATGTTTTAATACTAACTTTGTTTTCAAATGAAAATAAAGAATATCAACACAAATCACCCTGAAATCATAGTACTGGCTCAAAAAAGCACCAGCATTCTGAGGGTTGGTAGTGTTGAAACAGAGCTTCAGAACTCCATCTCCCTTGTGGAGAAGCCAGCATGAGCCTAAAGCCCAAAGTTTCTGAGTTCATACTTCCAGTTCACCACTAAAACTGTCCCAGAAACTGTTTACATGGCAGCAAGGCAACACAAAGCACCATTTTATCCAAACACTTGAGTTTCATAAAAAAACCACCTCACTTTTCCAAGTATGCAGCAGCAGACTGAGCAGCTCTAAGAAGCATCTATCAGGTCAAGCATCTAAAGAACCATTGAGAAGGAACTCTCTGAAAGCTTCAGGTGCCTCCCATTCAGAGAGAGGAGCAGCTTCCAGCAGTGGGAGAGTGGGAGCAATCCAACAGCAAGCTCTCCTCCTGGCACCACTGTGAGACAGCACAGGGCTTAAAAAGGCAGCAGCTCTCATGTACAGGTTTCCAAACTGGGAAGCAGCAAGATTCTTATGAAAATGGCTTGTTTTTAATAAAAGGGCTTACAGTGGCCCAAAAGACCACACAACGGTAGCCAGCCAGAAAAGCAAAATAGAAAGGAGAAAAAAGAATGACAGCTCTCATTTAAAAAAAAAAAAAGATCTATTAAATCTAGATTTCATGAAAAAAGAGAGAAATCACATTCATGTGGCAAATCTTTCAAATTTGTTTTGCCAATCGCATTCAGGGGCAGAAGAAATACCATTCCCCAAAATGTTCTTTAGAATTAAATCAAAATCTTCATTTGCAGTAAACTGGCAGTTAAAACAAAAGCTGAAATTAAATGAACTGCCCTTCTACATACTTTGCTGCCATCAAAAGCTTTCAATATATGTATCAGTCTTTTCTTTTTCAGCTGAAATTTTGCTTTTCAGCTTTCTTTAATCCTATCTTTATACACACCCCTTCTTGGATCTTAATTGCTCTCATCCTACTTTCAACTCACATTTTGTTGCCCTGGGAGAAAAACTGCTTGTTTAACGAGAAGAGCCACAAAAGGACTGTAGCCTATTCTAAAATAACATTGAACTATTCCTACCTTACTTTCATAAAATGTCTTTACAGAGGTCATTCAAAAAAGTATGTCAAAGGAAAGCTAGTCCATCAAAGAAAATGCTAATAGACATATAGGCAGACTATTAAGATTGCACAAATTACCACATGTAATTGCATGTATTTCTGTTTGCATGTATTTGCATGCATCCACTCACTCATTCAGCGATTCTCTGCTGCAGCTTCCTGACTTTGAGGTAAATTCAGAGCTACAAGGATTACTGGAGGGCTGAGAGATTTCATCACCCAGGAGGTGAGGCCAGGGGAAGGATGTGGGTGGGTCACATCACCCATGGGGCAGGGAACAGATTTTTTTTTTTTTTTTCTGGGATTCTACACAGTCTCTTCAGCTAGAAGCTGGGGGCCAGCTTTGAAAGCCTGTCAGAGCCCATCAGACACAGAGAGTACTGATGAGGTGTTCCTGGCATCTGGGGGAGGTCTGCCTTGCAGAAAGGTTCAGCAGCTGTGGTGTGGGTAGGGTCATTAGTAATGCTGCATTCATGACTCATCTGTGGCTTATTCCTTAAATACACACACAGGCAGGAATTTTTGTTTCACTGGGCTTCAAGCTGGTCAGGACCTTCAACATAAATCCGTGTATTAGTCTGCAAGGAAATTTATCATCTGACCTTGACATGTTTCTTCCACTTTGAGAAAGAGTACTGGTTCCATAGTTCCCTGCTTGTAAGAACAGGGAATGCATCCCAGAAGAAAAGAAACCTTTACAACAAGGATATTTCCCAGTTACAAACCATGCAAACAAAGACTAAGAGAGTCTTGGAAGAGACTTGGTCAGGAGAACAAAATCAAACAGCAGAAATTTTAGTACGGAAGTGCTTTAACTTGAGCTGAAAACTGAAATCTTCCATCAGCAAAATCAAATGAAGTGCTTCATTAAAAGCCAAGTTTAATTCATGCAGAGAAAATGCATCACTTTCAAAACAGACTGAGTGTTTTTGTTTTGGGATAAGCTGTGTCTCTCTGGGCTGCTGGAGGATCTCAGCGGATTTCTAATTTTGGTGTCTTGTAGACTGGACTATGGAGCTGCTTTTGGACAGCAAAATACAACCTCCCCACTGGGCACAGAAGCTGCATACTGATGACATGCCAAGAAAAAATGTATCTTCAGGCTGGGAAACCTGACACAGTAGGAGACAGAAAGGATGAAGTGCTGCAGTGACTCAGGAAGGAAAAAAAAAGTTCAGACTGAGGTAAAGAAAACAATGAATTTGGCAACATTAAAATCTTTCGATCAAGAATTTTTAAATGAAACATTTTAAATATTTGAATGGGAAGTTTTGGGTTTGGCTACAGTTTTTTGTTGATCAATTTACACAGAAAGCAAAAGCTTTTAGCAAAACATTCCATAGCACTGAAGATTAGCTTTTTCTTTCTTTTTTTCAGTCATGTCAATTTTCTGCTTTTTTAATCAAATTCTACATAAGCTGTGCTAGAATAAAGAGAGGCACAATGAAATTGCTCTTTGTATTCACTGATAGAATAGAAGTTGGACTAGTCTGTTCTGATGCTTCTTAGACCACTAACAAAGCAGTGTTTATTTCACTATCAGTATCACATGTGTAAAATTCACTAGTACTGAATATTAAATCATATCTTTTTACAAGAGGGAAAACTTCCTGGTTTATTCTCTGTGAAAACCCACAAAATAAGAAATGCAAGTCAGACCTGAGTTTAAATCTGTATGTTATTAAACTCACTGGTATAGCTGTTAATTGTCTAAAATATGAATAGCACCTCAAAAATCTTTCTGATCTTTTTCAAAGATATGGCATGGCAAATTTCGGGTCTTTTCCCCTCCCCTAACAATGTGGGTTTGGTTCTTTAAAGCTCTGTGTTTTATATGTGTGAGATTTTCTTCCTCTCTTTTCATCACAGCTGCTTTTTTCTTCGCCTTGCTTTTGAGAACGGGCTATGCAATTTTTAGAAAATACGCACTGCAAATGAATCACCAAATGATAGTAGCTATGCTCCAGCCGTTGTGGATGCTCCTGCTGAGGGGGAGCACGAGGGCTGGCTCAGGAGCACGCAGGGTGTGGGTGGGTGGGTGACCTCTGGAGTGGGCTGTGCAGGCTCAGGAGGTGCCGGTCCTGCAGCCCCTGCCGTGGACTGCACGGCACAGCAGCACAAAGCGGAGCAGAGCATCGCTCACCGACACGTTCACATACTTCTGCTCAACATGAGCTTCAGCAACACCAAAATACCTGCAGGGAAGGAACACTGCCATCTGGAAGGAGCCCAGTGAACTTACCCCTTGCGGGGGTGTGAAAAGCAAGGTCACAATTAATTCAGCCGGGATTGCATGGCAGCACTGTGCAATGGATTCCTTTCAACCTGCTAATATCCCCTCATGGAAAGGGGATTGTAGGGACTTTTTGCAGACACAAACCTCTCCTTGTACATTTTACAACCAAATCCCATATCTGGATTTAGCTCAGTATAACCTAGCATAATCTTAAAGTCCTGGTGTATGCAGCAAAGCAAAAAAAAATCTTATTATAGCAGTAAATCACAGCAGAGGTAAATATATTCTGCCTCTCTACTTTCAGACATTTGCAGCCTTCACAAAAATACTGTCCTTTGGTCTAAGGATTTCTTGTCTTGTCAGTTCAAGACCACTTACAAAACAAACAAGAAAAAATGCTTGCCAGTTATTTTCATCATCTGAAGTACTCAGATAGGAAAAAAGGAGGATGTAAGTGTACAAAACATGGAAGGACATAACTTGTTATCATTCAGCCTTGAAGCCTTCCCTCTGCACCCAGGGGCTAACTTGGCATCTCCGTCATGCTGAACCACCTGGGATTGCACACAAAATTTCCCACAGAAAGTCAGCTCTAATATCAGCTCCCAAAGTTTTCGTTATAGCATTTTTTCCTACTTGTGCTGCAAGAGCTAAAAAGGAGGTGTACTGACAGAAATAGAAACATTCCCCTGTACTCGGCACTGGTGAGGCCTCACTTAGAGTATTGCATCCAGTTCTGGGCCCCTCACTTCAGGAGGGACGTCGAGTTACTTGAGCGTGTCCAGAGGAGAGCAACGAAACTAATAAAGGGCTTGGAACACAAGCCATATGAAGAGCGACTGAGGGAGCTGGGGTTGTTCAGCCTGGAGAAAAGGAGACTAAGGGGTGACCTCATCACTCTCTACAACTTCCTGAAGGGTGGCTGTAGTGAGCTGGGGGTCGGCCTCTTTCTCCGGGCGACAACGGATAGAACAAGAGGACACAGTCTCAAGTTGCGTCAAGGTAGATGTAAGTTAGAAGTAAGAAGAAAATACTTCACAGAAAGAGTGGTCAGAAACTGGAATCATTTACCCAGTGAGGTGGTGGAGGCATCATCCCTTGAAGAATTTAAAAAAAGACTGGATGTGGCACTTGCTGCCATGATCTAGTTGAACAGTTAGAACATCGGCTGGACTAGATGATCTTATAGGTCTCTTCCAGTCTTGAAATTCTGTGATTCTGTGATTCTGTGATTCTGTGATTTGCTATTTGACAGTGTTATTAAATACACTTAAATCTGAAAAAACCAAGTCATTACTTTTAGCAGTGACCAGTGTTATCTGGGAATGCAATAATTAAATACTAAAGCCAAATAAATATGGCTGGTAAATAAAACAGTGGATGAACTCCCACCTTAAAAGCCCCACTGTGAGACACTGGTTGACTTATGAGCTGACTTAGTATACTCCAGTTACAAAAGAACAATTCATGGATTTCAAAAGCTCCCCCCCTACTGCAACAAGTCTCTGGGATTAAGGCAGGCATGGACTCCACACCATTTGAAAGGGACTGACCATTGCAGTTCTTGTTCTTAGGACACTGACTTACTCTTTGCAGTTGTGCTTTTGCAATACACTCTACAAGTAATTACAGAAAGCCTGTTGTTCATTCCTTACTTTTTTTGTCTTATTCTTTTCTATTACCACTGGCTCCTTCCTCACCAACTCTCCTCAATGTGCTAAGAAATCCTGTCACCTCACCTTTGTAGACATGCATGTTTGTACATCTTCAGGCACCTATTTCTCATCTCTGGTGTAGCTGTGGTTTGATCCTACCCCAGCGTATGCACTGGACATTTCACAGGAAACACACAGGGAACAGTCATAGGAGATTCCCTTAAGAGTGACTTTACTGGAGCTATATGAATTTCTGGAGCTCAGGATCTACTGCCTAGATTGTGTTACATTCTCCTTTTGTATGAGAAGGCACAGATTGGCTGTACTGCTTTGTATTTTGCTTTAAAGGCTTAGAAGCTAGGGTAGGATTTTTGCTACATTTCTTGATAACTATTCCATGTATTTTGTTTTTAAAAGGGAGATTTAAAAATAGAATATTAAAAAAGTCAGTGGTAACAGTACAGTTACAAATGCTGAAGTTTCAGAAGGAACTGCTGTGGGAGTTGCTGCTAGGAATACTTACCAAGGAGAAAAACACAACAGCTAGGAGACTGTTAATGCAGATGCACAGACAACACAGAGCAGAACCTTGTATTTCCAAATCAAGCTAAACACCTTAATATCTAATGACATTGACAATTCACAAATAGTATGCAAGTGGGTGTTACCACTTTCCAAAACAAAGTCACATCAAACACTCAGCTCTAGGAGGGTAGGGGAGGATCATCTTCTTTAAAAACAAAAATAAAAAGAAACAGAAGGAATAAACTCTGAAAAATAAGCTGTGAAAAAAATAGTAAAGGCCTTTTCAAGGTCTGAGCTTCCAGCCACACTGCTCACATAACAAGCACTAACAAATGTTTTCATAATTCAAGGACTGTGTATGAGTGTATGCAGGAGCTTCAATTCAAACACTCTAACACCATTTAAAACTCTTCCTAAATTATGTTCCAATCACTGATGTGCTCTTTCCAAATAAAAGTATAATACAATTTAGGGTAAAGCATAAAGAGCAAATATATTCTTAATGAATTTTTAACCCCACGTTAACAAGGGATTTGTTTGGACTTAGCCAAGCAGAGAGCAAGAGGTTCAGGAAGTTCCACTACTGTGAGGCTGTCAGAGACAAGGAAGTGATAAACTTTTGGTTTGGGGTTTTGCAAACAAAGCAACACATTGTTCTTGATCACTGTGTTTGAAGACCACATGAAAAATGTAGATTGGTCCAGTATCTTGCTTAAACGGAAATGGATGTGTGAAGAGCTAACTACAGCAACATGCAAGCTCTACTGTCATCTCAGCAGAAAGAAGTTAAAACAAAGAAAAGCGAGGAAAGGAAGAATACCACCATGAAAAACCAAACACCTTTTCCCCCCTCCCAAAGCTTCCTGAGAATCATCCAGCTAGATTCTGATAATACTGGGTAACAAGTTTCTTTGTAGCTCGGCATGTTGGTTTCAACAAATTAGGATGTAATGGGACAACATCACTTTTTCTTTCTGTTAAACAGAGGCCACAGAGAATCCCCTGGAAAAAAAACAGCAGTTAATTCAAGTGCCCTGGTTGATTTCCTAATAGCCAACTCAGGAGTGCTAAGGTCAGGTCCTATATCCCCACAAAGAAAAAGAAAAAGAAAAAGAAAAAGAAAAAGAAAAAGAAAAAGAAAAAGAAAAAGAAAAAGAAAAAGAAAAAGAGAGGAGGTGAGCAACAGCCCAGCTGGTGATGTCAAAAGGAGGATAACATCTGCATCCTGCCCTCAGTGGTACACCTGCACTTCCCCACCCAGCCAAAGGGGCAGCCCCTCCAGCCCTGCCTGCAGCCCCAGGGTTCCCATCTGCAGCCCCAGAGCTCAGGGAATTGAAGGTTCATGGGATAACTGTGACCATTTGTAGCTAGGGCAGCAGCTTCCAGCTCTCCTTCCCTTGTGTAACTTCAAGGTCTTGCAAAACACATGTCAGTGTATGTAAGGGAAATCTGGGTTTCAAGGACAAATCTTCTTGACACCTGAGTAGTGAGATGACATTGACTCATTGGCAGAAGGTCTGCTCTGAAAGACAACTTTGTTTTTAAATCTTTTTCCTTGGTTTTGAGCAGCAAATGGCATAGACATATGGGACTACTGAGGTTTCTGTTAGTATTACTTTATTTCTGTTTCTTTTTCTTCCAAACTACCCTATTTTCTTCATTCATGTTCTTAACTGGATGTTCAGATTAAGGTAAGAGATGTATTAAAAATACATAAACAGTAGGATCATCAAACACAGTATATACAAAATGGCAGGTTTTAGAAATATTCACTGCTAAAATTTCAACTGTTAAATGTGGTTCGGTAGGCAAAGAAGACTGCAGCTTTTTTAAACATGAGGAAATCCGAAGGATTACATCAAACCATGTTACTGACACTGACAGATACAGGCTTTCAAGCAAAACAGCTGTCATTAAAGCTCCTGTGACTGCTTAGAATACACTGCTGCAGTCTCCTAAAAAAACCCTAAATCCATGGGAAAAAAAGAATACCTTTAGCCTGTACTTCAGCTTCAGAACAGAGATGCAGCTCCATCTTTCTTCCTTTTCCTATGGACAAACAAAAGCAGTATGAACCATTTCTACCCCTGTGGTCACTGGGAAGGGCCAGAAAGCCACAATATGGCCTGTAACAAACATGCTCATCTCACAGCAGGGACTACAACCTCACACCTACTTTCCTAGGACTGCACTTAGCATGAAATGTTGTGGAGAGACATAATGTAAGAAAATAAAGATAGTGCAGAAGGTAGTCTCACACCTGAGGAGTTGCAGCTGTACTAATCACCAAAGATTAGGAACAGGCCTGCCCTTAACAGGCCACAGCTGTGCCCAATAAGGATGAGTACTAAAAAAGAGTGGGTTAGCTGGTTGAGGAGACAGATGGGGTTTTGTTGGTTGTGCTGTGAGGAGCTGATCATGAGAAACTACCAAGAAGGTATGGGAACTTTTGTAATAAGATGACAACAAAATGTGTCCGTTTCATTTTATTTAACATTAAGGTGTTCCAGGTAGAACATCACTTCTTACCTTCGCTATTTGAAACAAGACTGAGCGCCGGGTACAAAGTCTGAAACCTGGTACCAGCAGAGCTGCTAAAACACTGTTGTGTCATCCTTCTCCTTGGACACTTGTACAAGCTGTCCCTGCACATCTACGGTGACAGCAACCTGCCAAAGCCACCAGGGTTTGAGTCACTCTGTGAGACAAGCAATGCAAATAATTACTGAGATGGTTTGCATATTCACAGGCCATCCTCACTCAATGGGCAGCAGTGGTTAAGACAGAGCAGCTTAAATCCAGGTGCCACGGGCAGGACAGGAGAGGATCCTTGGGCTTGCAGAGGACAAGAGGACACCGAAGCAGCTGCAGGGGAAGGAGGGAGGCCAGCGTGAGGCATGACTGTAACATGGGATGTTTCTGTGTGGAGCTGGCAAGAAAGGGAAACAGCTGGGTCCAGGACATGTAATAGAGGCAATTGAAGGTCAAAGGGAAGTATCCAGAAGTAGCGTGACCTCTAAACCAGCCTTCTCACTGCATTTTTGATTACCCTCATGGCCTAAGTGTGATCTGGTTTGATCAAATATTCATGTCATTATATGGCAACCAAAGGAGGGCATAGCTAATGATGTTTTTTTAACTCTCAATACTCAAAAACATTGTTTAGGCCTGGTGTGACCTTTCCCTATTTTATTCTAGCAAGATGCCCAAGTTTCTCGGCTCCCAATTTTATTTATAGCATAATACTTGCACAGAAATACAGACAAACACATTAAAGCCTTCAAAAGCAATTTTCACAGGAAATGCAATACAAATCTAGCTGTGCACATCTCTTAAACCCTCCCTGTTTGCACCCTGCCCAGAGAATAAGAGTCATTTATTGGGAAGCATGTGCCTTTTATTTCTGCCCCTCTCCCCAGGTCAGTATCCTCAAAGCCTTTCTTCTAGTCTTTCCATGTGGCTACTTGGTGAACTCCAGAAGCATTTGCATTGATGGCGCAGGACTTAGCACTAGATCTGTCGTATATGGTTAAGCTGCTGCTGGGCTAAGCTCCCTTTTTTTATCCTGAGTGGTATTTTCTCTTTGAACTTTAGGAATTTATACAGTGTTTTATCCTTGCAAGTATCTCTACAAATTCTTCACAGGATCTACAGCACAGGCAGGGCCTTTTTATGACAGAAAGACACAGTAGGTTTTCATGCTTTGCAGTCACTGTAATATAACCCACTGCTTCACTAAGCCCACTAACATTACATTCATTATTTGGCACAGAGCTTATGGTAAAGAAGTAATTTGTTCTGATAGTCAAGTGCACAATCAAAAGTCTGATTGCCTACAACAAATCAAGAGAGTTTTGTAAGCCCTGCTATGTGCTTTCATATGCTGAAAGAAAAAAAAAACCACAAACTGTGCAAGAATAATTATCTTTCTGCCAGTTTATCTTCAAAATGAAGATAGGTAACAATTACGTGTAAATGCAAATAGGGATAATATGGGGCTCCCAAGGTATCAGAAAGTTAGCTTTCCTTGTGAAAATACAGAAGCACCACCACAATGGGACAAATGAAACATACCTCTCACCAAAACATGAAGGTGAAACCTCTCCTTCTGCTTAAGGATGACTGGCTAATGCTTAATGCAGAGAAATGTACAAAGTAGCTGCATTTTA
The DNA here is from genome assembly GCF_035770615.1 of Melospiza melodia melodia. NCBI lineage: Eukaryota > Metazoa > Chordata > Aves > Passeriformes > Passerellidae > Melospiza > Melospiza melodia. Next base: position 131,149,661 of record NC_086194.1, on the reverse strand, counting down.
TGTTACTACAGTGTACAACAGATATTGTGTACCTTTTCTGTGCAAAAAAAGTTCCATGTAGTTGTCCATAATCATTTGAGTCTTGATATGACTAGATAAACAGCAGTCATGAAGGAAAAATTAGCAAAGTGCCTTTTAAGAAACATAGTGTTCACAAAAACTGCTTTAAAATCTTCTGCATCTGTCTAGAGAAACAGGGACTACTTTCTGAGTCACTCTAATATTGCAGTATTTACAGCGTGGATCACCTTTCTCTGCAGAAGGTTATACAGAGCACGGCCTGATGCAGTTCAGCTTCCAATGTCCTGGCTGTGGGCTTGAAAAACCCAGCAAACTGACCCTGCTACTGCTCACACTGCTCCTCTCGAGAGAATTCCTCCTGCAAGTAGTCCTGTAAGGTCAAATGAGACTCTTTGCCAAACAAGCCTTTGCAAAAATCAGTTCTGCTCTGTCATGTTAAGAGAAAAGGAACCTAGCTGGAGCATGTACTAATTTAAATTAACACAGTACATCCTTCTTACCAGATGATCTGGTTGGGGGTTTTTCTCCTTTCCTCTCCTTCCTTCTTTTCTTTTTGCTGTTTTCAGGCTTTTTTTGTTCTACCCTTCCCTTTTGCATTTTTTTTCTCCTTTCATGCACTATTCTTCTCCATCCTACTTTCCCCTTTTAACAACCCACCTCCTCCTCCTGCATCCTGTTTTCCTATCCCTTTGTCCTCTCCCAGTCCTTTGAAGGACTACACCTGTGTTTTTCTAACAGTCCCACCAGAAGCAGCTGAAGGCAAGTGATAAGAAACTGATAAAAACCTCTTGAGACTTAAAGGCTGTATTCCTACTAGCCTGCACAAAGGGAAATGGCCGATGTGGGCTAAGGAGAGAGGGATTAAATGAGTCAAAACTTGCAGAATTCCAACACAGGGGATTTAAATTTCTGTAGTTCCCGTTAACTAGTGCACACCACCATCAAACTGCTCGTTCTGGTTAATATTTAAGAAGGGAAAAAATGAGCAGAGTCACATGATAAACATGTCTGGAAGCCTAAAAAAAAGAATAAGAAGTTAATAAAAGTGTGTTTACACGTCAGACATCATACCCAGACCTGGAATGGTGTTTTCATTTCCATTACAGGAGCAAATGCCTGCCTCTGAAACCTGCAGAAGTTTTAATCATTTTTTTAAAATCCATGCCCTAAGAAATTACCTCATTATTTCCCCACTTCAGAACAGTGCTTTCCTCTACAGTCATTTTGGACACCTTGCCAGGTAGGTCAGTCCCCAACAAAAGCCTGGTCCTGCTCTTTAAGCCAAAACACACTCCCCAGGTCTGCCCCACTGCATTTAATGTGCTGGCTTGCAAAATTTCTCTGTGAACTGTGTGCACTTAGAAATCAGCAGTACCTGATTTGGGAGTCACACAGGCAGTTGCCATGTCTTTGGGTTAAGCATAAAGGGATTGTATTAGATCTGGCAAATGTCATTTATTTCCAGGATTTGAGAAAAGATTTTTCTTATCCCAGTAATTCCAGATAATCTAACTTAAGGATCCTAGAAAGATAAAGCTGAATCTCTACTTTTACACTGAGAGTATCTGGAGCTCATTACGGATTTTGCCAGAAATCACAGATCCGTGGTTTGCCTAACCAGCTCAAAAAAGCTGCATCCACAGACCTTCCAGAGTTTTAAGAGAAGACCATGGCAATTTCCAGCTGGGTATGTGATGCTATTCATCCTGCAATCCACAAGTGCTCTCTCCTAGTGAGAGCTGGACCTTCAAGCAAGAAACCTGTGTGCCCTAAGACAGCAAGGCCAGGTGATTCTCCAGCATCACATCTATAAAATTAGGGAGATGGGCTTCTGCAATCAAATCATGTGCAGACAAGTTCAAGTCACCTAGCTTTCCTATGTCCTTTCTGCAGAGATGCAGATAATGTTAATGTCTTCGAAAGAATTCTACATATTTAACTATCAAATAATATATGGCCAGCATGTGTTAGCTGACTGCCTTCCATGGAAGGGGCTTAGCTAAGGAGTCTAGCTAACTACGCAAAGATTTTGGAAGAAATCACCTACGAAGAAAGTTTGGTACATTTTGTACTGACAACTGATTTCCACACAACTCTTGTTGACTCTAGTATTTCACGCTTTAGAACACAATTCAAAACAAAAAGTATGGCGTGCACAAATTCTCACTGATCTCACGCTGTACCAGTAACTGTGTTGGTAGAATCAGAGCTGGTAGCAAGCTCCAAGTGGTTTGTAAGGAAATTCACTTCAGTGAAGTGTCCTTTTCCACATTCCCAGTTGTTACAAGAGTGCCTAGATTCAAAAGACTAAATAGCCTCCTTTGTTTATCACATAATCTGCAGAACTGCAGGCAGAGAGCAACAAGGAAAGCACAGATCCTTCCTCTGAGCACTCTGGCATGCCCCCTGTCCAAAAGAAGTCTCTCTTTGGGCTCGTTGCTTTGCTATGCAGCCGTTCACTTGGGCAGCTTTTTCCAAACTGCAGAGATGCCTGTTTATTATGCCCATCCATACAATTATCTACATCTACACACATGTATGTGCTCTGCTGGCTGCCCACACGGAGCCCATCTGCCAGGCTGGCACCGTGCCCACCGGGACGTTGGTCGGTCCCTTTTGCTGAAGCAGAGCTGTCAGGCGGTGACGGACTTTGGTGGGCAGCCAGGAGCCCTCCTTTCTGCAGGGACCAAAGCCTCCCAGTGCCACTCAGATTTCTGTGGCACACCACGGGAGCACGACCATTGGCACACATGCCAAAGCAGAGAAGATTTCAAAGGGGAAAGAAAAGAGGAGAGCTGACTGGTACTTCAGACTGTGATCCTACTTTGTGGAGGTGATTATGGCGGACAATGCTGCTGTGGCTGAGCACAGGCCAGCCATCACTTAACTTTGACTTTGGCACCAATCAAGTACAACAGGGTAATTGTGAGACGACTCAATAGATGTAAATAGCCACTATACAGAGCAATTCTGTGTGGCGCAAGGGCACAGACAAATGGCCTACAAAAGGCAGCTCCTTCCACACGCGTGCAGACAAGGTGAGTAACTCCAGCTGCCCAGGAAACAGCAGTCAAGATCAGACCTACATGCATCAGATTTCGATTCAGCCCAGATCTTTCCAGGAGGATCATCTTGCACATGCTGCTCCTGTTCACATTTCTGTTTAAAGCTGACCTTCACTTTTACACTTGCACTGCGTGAAGAGAGGTGGATCATGCTTTGCATTGGGGTTTTAATCTCTCAATGACAATAATAATGCAACATTTCCTGGCATGTTATCTTCTGCTTTTCTTTTCCTCCAGTCACCTGTGAACTTGGCCACTAGAACCCTGCTTTAGAACCTCTCAATGTGGCTGGAATCAGCTTATCCCACCCTCACTGGTGTTAAGTGGGATGCAAACACAGCTCCGCCTCCCTGCATGAGCCAAGATGAACAGTTCAATGTGGTCTCACTATTCAATGGGTCTATTCACCCGTAAGCATGACAAGCAAATTCTGGCACTAAACCAGCAGCTCCTCTGCTCCCCAGGAATGCCCAAGGGCAAAATTATATCATGCTTTTATTTAAATCAACATCTTCGAACTCTGCTATGGAGGAGTTTTACCAGTTAAATGAGCCTCCACTCACACCCACTGCGTGAGGATTCAGTGGTCAGGAAGAAGTCCCAGCTGAACTTTTGAAAAGCTAGAGACAATGCTGCAAGTTTCCTTCCCCTGTTGATTTTAATCACGTCAGAAAAATCTTACATTATGATAATTACATCACAAAACAGTTTATAGACATTTCCGTCACATGACATTTTAATTGCTGTTACCTCTTTAAACAACTAAGCCAAGGCAGAGCTTGTCAGCACCAAGAGAAAAGAAAATCAAGTGTGCCTCTGAAGTCTGAATTTCTTCTTAAGCAAAATAAGCAGACATCCAGACCACTACATGAGGAAATTCCGCATGTATCTTCTACTTCAATTTTGAATGGCTCTTCTGACATCTCTTCCAGCTAAGAAGATTAAAAAAGACCAAATCATTTGAGATACTGCATTGCTTCTTGACATCAATCTGGTGAAAGATTTAACTGAAAAGAGCCTTTATTTTTGTACTTTGTATGTTATAGGATGGAATTCTGTCAAGTTGTAATCTCTTTTGAACAATTATAGAAATCGCTGCATTTCCCTTTACAGGCTGTTCTGCCTATACAGAGAGAGCACACCTATAAAAATGCAGCAGCCTCTGTACAATAAAAGGTACGGTTCAGGATTTCCCTCCGGGTCCTTGTGGCATATGCACAGGCATGTGAACTGCCAGTGATGCTTCTCACATAATCAGTACAAATACAGAGCTTCCAAGAGGAGATGACGTCACACATTTTATAGTACAAGCTCTGCATGAAACAACTGTAGTCCCCAGCAGCAGCTGTGGATATGCCACAGGTAAACCGAACAGTTGTGATCTCCTTCTCTCTTCAGTGGGATGGAGAAAATACACAAAGACTGGATTTATGTCATCGTAATTGAGGGAAGGATTCTGCCCCATACAAAACACATGTCCCCAGACATTGTCTTAAGCAGCAGGTCAAAAACCTGGCTCTAATGAAGTGAATAGCATCAGGGCAATTAGTCTCAGATTTGGTCATCTCCACATCAGCACACAAAGACCACTGAAAGTTCCAAGTTCTTACAAGTGGCTTGGCATTTTATCTCAGTAGCTGAGACCACTAAACCTTGTCTGCACTGATTTCTCCACAAGTGACACTAGATATCTGCATAGATAAAGAATACAATAGATGCATCTAACTTAAAAACAGATGAAGCATTTACGCTTTAATTGGAATTTGTACAATTTAGATCTAAATTTGCACATCTTTCCTATATGGTTTTCCATATGTCTTCATTGTAACAGTTTCCCAATTTAAGGCAATGTGAGAAGACAGAAGCTCTTTTTTGCAAGACCGTGAAAACACACACACACACACACACCCTACCCCAAAAAACCAGCACTAACATCTGCAGCAATCACAATATGGTAACTGGCTACACACAGGAGATTAAAAATATACAGATCAATAATGGTCTGCTACAATTTTCAAACAGAAACCTCATGTAATTTTTTCCAAACACAGTCCCTCTAGTAGCTTTTGTAATGACATTGGAGAGGGAGACATTGCATTACACTCTTCAAGCCATTCTGATAGTCCCACACATAATTTCCCCCCGCTTCCCCCCAATTTTCAGCAAAAGTGTCATTCTTGTGCTGTTTGTGTAAGTGGACAGAATTTCAAGCATCTGCTCCCAAATGATTATAAATCAAGGAACCTTCATGCTCCATTAGCTTGAGAAGACAGCGTTATTAATGACTGCTATTCAAGGAAGTTCACAGTAAGTGTCTAAGTGAAGACACCTCTGATGTAGGGCTTTGTTTTGTTTCCAAAAACAGCTGCGTGGGCAAATCTTCACTCTTGCTGTTTAACATATTTCTGAGGCTACCACTTCTAAGAATTATCAATTGTTTTTGTTAGCTTAGCAGCTATATCAGTTTCCTGTGGAAAAAGAAACAATACTGACATTCCACAGCAATGGTCATGAAAAGTCATTTAGCTTAACAAATGCTGGGGTCTATGAAGATGCAACACTGCTCTTACTCTGCTATTCTTTATCCAGTTCCAGAAGTCTGAAAAAGCTGGTTGAACTCTAAAGCCCAAAAAGTGAAAATTTAAGTATTAGGTTGTATTACATGGACTTGAAACAATGTAAGAAATGACTGGGTATAGCCTGGCAGAGCTGATTTGCTCCAAAGGTTAATACACCATGATTTCCTACATGATCCTAACCAGCAGCCTTTTATTTCCATAGAAGTAGGACCAACTTTGCAAAGAAAAGGCGAGTCAGAGGTCCTATTAGGTGAGTTTTCTGCCTGTTAGTTACTTGCCTAGGTGCACAATGGATGTGAGGCATGAATAGCACATAATACTGAAATTCAAGATAAGAGATCTGACTCATCACTCCACTGCACCAGTTTTATGCCTACGGGGCTCCATGTTCTTCCATGGTGACTCAGACCCAAGGCTCCCCTCTCTCCAGGAAAAACATGACAAGTCATGCAGTACATGTCAGACCTACCCATCAACTGTAATCCCCATTTGCACTGCAAAACTAATTGGAATGTAACATTCCACACCACTTGCATCTTGTCGTTAAGCCTAGAGATAGGAATATATATAACTAATGTAAAGAGCAGCAGTTTAATATATAGTAATTGGAATTAACCCTAGTACACCTGGAAGAACACTCAAGGAACCCTGTTTGAGAAAGTAGTCCTTTCCAAATGTTAATAGTGTCAACATGGGCATGCTAAGATTAACAACATGGAATTAAGAAGGAGATTAGCTACTGGAACAAAAAGTTTCTCTGAAAAAGTTCTCATTGCAAGACTGCTGCTTTCACTTTTCTAACCCAAGGCTGCTGAAACACAAGAAACTTTGAACAACTCTAAGGTAGGCATTGACTTTTTCTTCCAAAAGGACACACAGTGTTTATGACAGCTATTTTTGGCTTTCAACTATAGAAATATAAAACACCATGAGGCCCATTTTCTTCTCACAACTTCATGTCTGTATATATTCATTGATTTCAGTGCAATTATATCTGATTATTTGCCTGGAATGGATGTTATATCAGTGCTGACCCTTACAGGCAATTCTGAATGGATTTATACTGGGCAAAATGTGTAAGAGGAGACAATCTACAGTCTGACAGCATAGAACTGTGGAAAACAAGGAAATAATTAATAAAGGTATAATAAACCTTCAAAAGCCAAACAAAACAATTCATCCTTCACCTTGCTCTAAACGTTAAGGGATTGGTATCCAGCAGTTTACCATAATGTACCTTGTGCTTTTTGTCTGTTTTTCAGTCACAGAATCAGTGGGTTACTGTAGAACACAGAGATCACTGCCACAGGTTTCTGTCCAGGACTGGGTCCTGAGCTACTCTGCAGAGACAGTTGAATCTATGATGGTTGATCCTGCACAGTTCAGCCATGCTGGGCACTGGTGCACACAACCAGTAACACCCAGAAAACTGCTTGTGGAAATGGTTACACACCACTGGGGAGCCACACATACTGAGCATTACACGCACAAACCATCCACTTGCTTGTGCGGGCAGAGGGCACACGTATGTAATTCTGTATTTACTACCACCACTGCAAGACGATAGCATCTCATTCTGACTACACTGACATCCCACTGAGAGGTCAAGGCAGGAGATGGTATTATACGTGTGCTTTTGTACAGGAAGGCGAGATTTATTCTGAGGCATTCAGTTCTTTGAGTTTTACCTCTGTCTTATGAAAAAGAAAAAACCAAATCCACAAAAACCCACAAAACTGTCCACTGCAATGAATACAGACTTTGAATAAATGCAGGACCTTGACTGCAACAGGAAGGTGAAACCCAAAAATGTGTCAGTAGGATCATTCTCTTTTGAGGAGCACTATAAAGACATGAACTTAAAATAGACATAGCATTGGCTCTTATCTCATGCTCACTTACTCTCTGACAACCAGCAACCAGGGTGACTTAAAAACCTAGCACTTACTACTCTTCGGTTGCCATAATTTTATTAGTCTTGGTCATGTGGCAGTCACAGGTGTGAGACACAACCTGGTATCCAGGTAAAAGTTATGGAAACGGCTCCATAGCTAATGACACTGTTAAACCACAGAATCCATGCCTTTACCCCCACTATTAAAATACTTCTACATCCAAAATACAAGGAGAGAAGCAGAGGTACAGCGTTCAGAACTGAACAGCAAGTTACAAAACTTCAAACGCTACAGAATATATTGAAAGCCTACTAGCACCAAATCTCTGATGCTCCTTATATACTTGAATCTCTCCTTTTAACATCTGGGTCACCAGTAACTACCAAAGATTACCAGACCACGCTGCTTCCCACCCATGTTTAAAGTACTACTGAAGTACTACCTAAAACATCACCCATGCTGGGAAGTGGATCCAGTGATTGAGTACCCGATTCGGCGGTCGCCAGCAGTATTTCACTTGGGGTGGTAGCTGGTTTCTAGCATGGGAGTGTGGAACAAGCCAGTTTGGCTGCAACGATCGAGGTTTTCACCGCCCAGCACCAAAGTTTGCCAAGGAGCCGGCGAACGCACAGGTAAAGGCAGTCGCTGCCGCGCTGCGGGGCGCCGTCCTTTCGTCACTTTTACCTCAGCCGGCTGCAAGAGGCGACAGCGGGCGAGCAGGGACAGCCCACCGGGTCCCCAGGTGGTCTCCGGGGAGCCCGGGACCCGCTGCACGGAGCGCCTGGGTGGGCGACAGGGAGCGAGTGCCGTGCCGCATGCCTGTGCACACTCGCACGCCGGGAGCGCCCCAGCGGCGCCTGGGGACGGGCGGGAGCGCCGTGCGACCCCACGGGGGGCGGCCCCCGGAGCGTGGGGGACAGGGGGGCTGCCCCCCGCCCGGCCCACCCTCCGGAGGCCGCCCCGCACCCCCTGACCGCGGTGCCGATGGGGAACCCCCGGCGCCCCCCGCCCCGCACAGGCACACGGCAACAGGCGGCGCCCCCCGCCCGGCACCTCGCACCCGCTGCCCCGCTCGGCATCGCTACCTCGGCAAGGCTCCGTGCGCTCCCGCCGCCGCCTGCTCCCGCCGCCGCCGCCGGGGCGGATCAGCTGATATTTACCTGTGAGGTAATGCACGCTCCGTAAGGTCACCGTGCACCCGCCGCCGGCACACGGTGCCAGGCAGGAGGAGGGACGCGCCGGGAGGAGCGGGAGTTGCTCCTGCTCCGCCGCCGCCGCGCACGGCGCCGGAGCGGGGCGGCCGCGCCGCGCAGAGGCAGAGGCGGCCGCTGCCGCTGCAGCTCCTGGCACATGCTGCAGGTGTCAGCGCAGGAGCTGCCCCGCCGCCCGCCCGCCGCGCCCGCCCCGCCGCGATGCGCAGCCGCGCCCGCCGCACCGCGCCGGCGCCGCGATGGTGCGCCGGCGCCTTTCGCCGCCTGAAGCCGCCGCGAAGCCGCTGCCCGGCCCCGGCGCTCCCCTCGGGAGACGCTCCCCCGCCAGCACCGGCGGAGAGGGGGCGGTGGGAGGGATGACGTAGTGGGGCGTGGGGCAGGGGCGAGGCCGGGCGGCGGGGCCGGGAGCCCCCTCCGGGCCCCCGGAGAGCGCGGCTCCGCCAAGGGGGTGCGGACGGGACCCCCCGATCCCTGTCGGAGCGGCGGGCGGGCCGGGGGAGCGGCGGGGCGAGCGGGGGCAGAGGGATGATGTCATCCCCTTTTCCAGGGGGGGCGGGGCCTGTCCGCGGGAGGAGGTGGGCGCGACGCCGCGGCTCCCTCAGGAGCGGGCGAGGAGGGGGATGCGCACGGTGCCGGCCCCTCACGGCGCCGAACCCGCGCGTCCCAACCAGCGCTGCCCCGGGCCGGGCCGGGTGGGGGGCGATCGCTCCGTGCCGCAGCAGCGGGTCGTGGGGCAGGCACCGGGGAAGGCACCCCGCCCCGGGCGGGAGTCCCCGCTGTGGGTCCCAACCCCGGGCAGGGGTCCCGGGAGTCCCCGTTGTGGGTCCCAACCCCGGGCAGGAGTCCCCGTTGTGGGTCCCAGCCCCGGGCAGGGGTCCCGGGTGTCCCCGTTGTGGGTCCCAGCCCCGGGCGAGCGTCCCCTGTTGCCCCCGCCAGCCCGACCGGCGCTCCCGCTGCAGGGCGCAGAGCGGAGCGCAACTTGGGCAGCGGCACGGCCGGCCGGGACTATCGGGGGAAGAGCTCTTGGTGCAGCCCTGCCCCGGGAGCCGTCGTGTCCTGCCGGGCCCGGTGCCAGTGCCGGTGGCGGGGCACACGCTGGCTCCAGCGCGGCTCGCTGCTGACAGCCGAGGTTGGCGTGTGGGTGGGTGTGCGGGAGCTCCCGAGCACATCGGGGAGCCCGGCTGCGGGGAGTGACGAGCAGCAAAGGCTTCTGCTCATCCTGCGGTTCTCTAAATGTGCACAGGAGGTTTGCTGGAGAAATGGTCTCCAGCACTCGGTTTCTGTGACCCACTTATCTTCTCCTAACTGGTCAGATAAACCGTAGGGATTAACCATGTAGGCTTAACACACAGGTACCTGAGAGGAAAATTCAGCACCTTTCAGAGTAGCAGCCTCAGGTTTCCTTTCATCTTCAACCATCAGCACATTTAAATAAGACACAACTAACTATCTGCATTAGAAATGCAATGCATGGTCTTTAAAGCAACAACATTTGGAAGTTGGGTGGGGTTTTTCATCTTCAGTTTTCACAGATTTTCCCATCCACTTAACAAAAAGAACAATATGTATAACTCTTTGGCTGCATACTTAAAATCTTGAGCTGGGATAACATTTAATGGCCTAAATGCTCCTAATCACAGGGTGCCAGGAAGGCTGAAGGCTTTTGGGATATTTCTACATCAGTCCTGTATGATAATCACAGAATCACAGAATCACAGAATTTTCAAGACTGGAAGAGACCTATAAGATCATCTAGTCCAGCCGATGTTCTAACTGTTCAGCTAGATCATGGCAGCAAGTGCCACATCCAGTCTTTTTTTAAATTCTTCAAGGGATGATGCCTCCACCACCTCACTGGGTAAATGATTCCAGTTTCTGACCACTCTTTCTGTGAAGTATTTCCTTCTTACTTCTAACTTACATCTACCTTGACGCAACTTGAGACTGTGTCCTCTTGTTCTATCCGTTGTCTTTGTCCAATCTGAAAGCAACATGAAGAGACTGCATTTCTGACTAGGAAAAAAAACCCAAGCAAACATGAAAATGAAAAGGGGAAGGTTTGATCATACTGGAGGCTCAAGCATGCCTGGTTAGATAGCTAGGGCATTACACTCCCCTCCTTCATGCAAACATTAAGCATAGTAATCCTCATTTTAAAAGTCTTAAGAGAAAGGCGCAGGCAATGCTGGACTCTCACTCTGATAGCACTTTCTGAGTACTGGCCTCCTCACACTGCTGGAGCAGTGGGAAGGATGCTGCCTTCTGATGCAAGGCAAGGCGACCTGGTTCTGAGGAAACGGCACGGCGACCCACTCTCCAGGGTCGCTCGGGCCAAGAACACACGCAGGCACCAACGTGGTGGACGGTTCAAAGGCCTTTATTGTCCCGTCTCGTCGGGTTTTATAATCGGGGAGGTTTTTTCCTTACGTCAGGGGGTCTTACCTTACTGTAATTGGTTAATAAGGAGTAGAAAGTTACTAATGTTAGGGGGGTCTACATTCTTGGGTGATCCCTTATCACTAGGCGTTAGGGGGAGAGGGATCCTGCTGCTTTCCGTGACATCGCGAGATTTTCCGAACGCCTGACCCTATCTACTACAGAAGGAGAGGTGAGAAAAGGATGGACATGTGATTCAGGCAGAGCTGGTACCACAGAGAGTGGCCTGCTGGTATCCCCTGGCTTGGTGAGACACACGGGGAACGTGGGAGGGATGGAGTGCATAAGAGGTGACGCAACAGGTGACATAAGGTATGAGGTCATGGAGGACACTGAGGTTGGAATGGGAGCTCGGAATGAGATGTGGTGGGTGAGGGAAAGGCAGCAGGGAAGTCTTTGTGTCTGCAGATTGTATCAGTCGTGGAAGTTGATTATTATTATCACAATATAACAGAAGAACACAGGGGAAGGGCAGCACCACAGAGGATGAAATGAATGAGCCTGCAATCAGAGATTTTGTCCCTGTAATGATGAGGTAAGGGAAGACTTGTGTTTCAGCAGGGATGTTTAAGTGTCAGTAACCTTACTGAAAGGGAAGAGTGACATGTAAAACAGATCAGACCACAGGAGAACCTGTCCTTAAAATCTCTGTTTACAGCTCACAGGAGAATATACCAGGAGACCTTGATGCTCAGTAGGGAGTCCAGTGAAGACATTAATAGGACTGAGGAGAGCTCTCTAGGCTGCTAACTGGGAGAGCTGTTATAAATTACAGCTTTGAGGCTTTGTCAGGGAGTGTTGCTTCATTTCTTGAAATTATGGGCTAAATTAATCACTGTTTTAACATAGTGCTAAATTATTTGCACTTATAGGCAGTTTCTCCACAATAAATCTTAATCTTTCATTCTCTGGAACATGCCCTTCCAAGGCTGAGTGAGCAATGGACTCCCCACTCCACGGGTCACAGACCTGACTGGGATGGACTGTGCATGGCAGGAGAACAAATGTTTTCAAGGGGGATTGAGACTACAGTTAGCAAGCTGCTTTTCAGCAAACTGTCGTCACATGGAAGGCAGAATTCCCATAGGAAAATGCTTTGATTCCTGTCAAAGCACCACAGGAGCGAGACTTAAGGAGTTGATGATGCTCTAAGTGTGGTTAGCAGTTTTGAGACAGACAAGTGTGCCTGCCTGACAGAGCTACTACTACGTCAGGAAGGTTGTTTTGTTTAGGGTACATAGTAAATCAGCATATTCTAAGTGAAGCTTTAATTGAATGCCCAGTTTGCAGGAGCAAAACGTGTTTCTGGATTTGCTTGAAATTTATGAAAACTAAATGAAAACCAAACCAAAAGGGGAAGCATCTGCAAAGTGAAAATCCTGCCTTTTGGGCAGTTTCATGGACACACTGATGATACAAATTGAAATGCAGCGTTGTTAAGGAGCAGTCTGAGTGCTTCCTGCAACTGTGAGATGTATTTCAGCCCTCTGTCCCCTGCAGAGAGCCTGTGTCTACGAGAGCAGGCTGCTTTCTGCAAACACCTAAAAACTCTGGTCCCCACCCTACATCCCCCTGCCCTCCATGAATTTTGTACCTGCAAAGCAGCACACTCAATGTACTGAGCCTTTATAAATACCCTGGGGAGCCATTTCTCCAGAAAACTCTTCTTTATGCTCTTTTGTATAGATGCATTTGGATTATCTCACAAACCACTCTCATGTTTATTAGCTTCACCTGGGCTTGTCATCAACACTAGTCAAGTACAAACATTAATCAAATTAGAGTGTCAATCCAGCCAGGCATAAGGTCAAGCTTCTAATTACAAGGTTGGAAAGTGGGAATGACTGGAAGTAATTTAAACTTAAAATGTAATTCTAGGGCAAATTTAACAACAGGTTCTTTTCTAGTTGCCCCACTATCTTTCACCTTAGGTTTTTTAGGTGTCTCATCCATAAAAAAACCAGAAGTCTAATTTGCACCTCTACTGTGTGGTTTGTCTTGCTCCCTTCCAGCACAAGGCAAGTGTCTCAGGTATGACTAGCTGTCGTTCTGTTTGAAGTTCAAAATAGTTCCTGCATTCCTAAACCTTTTTTCTGTCACAACTTCTAAACAAGCTCTCCTATCACACATTGACCCACCCTTCTTTCCAGCCACCAATTCATGAAGGAGTTTCCAAGGCTTTTACTGTCTTTCCTACAATTTGCATTTAGTAACATTAAACCATGAGATCTCTAACAGTTCTCTCAGGTTTTCCACGCTCAGCTGATTTCCTCTTGGATAACAGAAATGGCTCTCTAACAACAAAGATGACAGACATGATAATGACATATTTTGACCATGCAGCACTCCCACCATTCAGTGCCAGATTCTGGGGTTCCTAATTTCACATCCCCCCACTGCTGAGGAATGAGAGATCACACCTCCTACATCCAAGAGTGTGATGGGAGCAGGAATCACACTAGACAGTGCTGATCTTAATGTCAGTGTTAACAAATCTAATCTGTCCTCAGTTCATCTATCACTGTGCCAACTAGGCATCATTTTGTATGATTAAGTACCTGTGAAATCAAATAGTAAACTGAATTTGTTCCATTGGGTACATTATCTGAACTGGGCCTTTGGATACATCATCATTAGTATGATCTTTGACTCGTCGGAAATGCCAGAATACAGATAATAATGGTAAAAATACTGACACTGTGCATTAGTGGCTTCCTTGACTCATTACAGCCAGAGAATAAAGTCCATTCTTCACTCTGGAAAAATGCAGTGCTTAACACTGAGATGTCACAAGGAAGAAGTAGGATTTCTGCTACATAGAAATTAAAGATTTTAGCAGGCAGAAAAAACCCCACTTTCTGCACTGTAATTTTTTTCATTAATAATTTTATATATGCGCTCCTTGGAAGAAGGAAACTGTGTTGACTGTTTAGCACCAGATTATGGGTTTAATTGGTCTTTCTTAATGACCTGGAAGTTAGAATTGTGATTAAGTCTGTTACTAAATTAGTAGCTTTGTTGTAGTTGCGTGAGTTTTATTCAGAATGTGATGGCAGTTCCAGAGACATCACGCTGTATTAGAAGTTGCCACAGACCTTTATCTGCTGGCAAAATAAAACTATTCACATCTTCCACTTCTAAAGCACCTTCTGAGATATGACTTACCCTACTCCAAGAGGAGTTCAGAACGTTTTCAGTGGTGAGTGAGACTGGCTGTTACTCATGGCTAGGGACACCAGGAGAACCTGCCTTGTGTTGTTTTAATGCTGCTGCAGTGTGACCGCTCCTCAGCTGAGCTCCAACAGGCTCCCACCCTCACCCTGAGAGTCCAGCCTGTCTGCCAGAGTGAATAATGGGTCTGAAGGGAATCTGAGAGGAGTGCAGCTGTGTGAAAGACTGACAAATGCATTCCACGGGAGGCTGTGAGGAAGCGGAGTGATTTTTCACCAAACAGTATTCTTTCAAACAATTGGATTTCAGGTTGTCTGAGAGGATAAAACTGCAAAGATCACCAGTTACAACAGCAAAATATTTAATTCCCTTTTAGGAATTAATATTAAATAAATTATACATTCTAGAGCTGGAAGTCAGCTTTCAAGAGAGTGAAAACATTGTGCTGCACAATTATTGTCAGCCGGTATAAGCGAGTTTGAGTGTTATTTGCATTATTGTAGTTGCATGGTGCATTACTGTGCTGTTGTGTTCTATGTCATGAAAATGCTAAAGTGTAACTTTAAAGTGTTTGCAAGCTGGCTATTGTAATGATATTGTGGAGCAATATACAGACTTTTTTTCAGAGACTTCATTAGCACGTTGCTGCAGTCTGAGCCAAGCAGCTAAATAGTATGCAGCATTTTAAAAGGGAAGTGAAGTTACATCTGTATCACCTAGACCTCTACACATGCTGAGGGAAGTCAGTGGTTCACCTGTGATGCTGCTGCATGCAAGAATGTGGGATTGGGATTTGTCAACTGGTTTGAATTCCTAACCCAGTCTGAGCTGAGTGTTGCCCTTGGCACAGCCCTTTCCTTTCTGTACATCCACCTGCAGCAGGAAAAGGTGGTGGTGCCTTGTAAATGCCTTAAGACCTACAAGGGAAAAGTGGAAGCTATCCTTGAGGTAAGCAGGTGTATCCGTACCTGCCTAAAATAGTTACAAGACAGTGATTTATGAGAGCAGACACTTGAAACAATGGGAGCCCACACTTCAAACACAAGCACATGTGAAGCTGTATGATCTTGAGAGATAACAAATCCATGAATTCATCTACATGTGGCTCTAAAGAAGCTAGAACAGCTTTTTCAGTTGTGTGCACACTGTGTTGTGTGTGAGAGAGATGCTGTGTGAGTGAACAGCCTCCCTTCTGTCCTTGTGACTGCACTGAGCCCTGGCACTATGGGTTCACCTTGCAGAGTAAACAATACTGGGATCACACAAAAGCAACTGCACAGAAAGGAACACAGGGACAAAGGCTGCCTGAATAGGAAGGATGCAGAAAGGCACAAAATGAGTCAGAGGGAACAAATTGTAATGACAAGTCTGAAAGGATGTTAGAAATGGGGGAAGGCCAAAGGAAGGTCTACTGCTTTGTGGGCAACAAGAAAATAAAAGGAGGTGACATGAAGATTGACATGTTCAGTGGTTTCCAGTCACAAACAAGGCGGTACCCAGAAACTTAGCATGCTTCATTTTAACAGGTGTGTAGAAAAGTCCAAAATCAAGGACAGAAAACCTTTTAGACATTTAAGGAATGTAGAAATCATCCACTGAGCTTTACGCTGGCAAATTTAAAGGACTGCAGCAGTCTTAAAAGCACTAACAATGATCTTTGACAGCTGCTAGAAGAAAAATCTCAGTGGATAAATGTAGTACCTGTCATTAAAAAGGCAAAATTTAAGAAAATGGTAACTTTCAGGGGAGTCAAGCTAGGACTGTCACTAAGAAACATTTTGAAGCAAGTACACTTTGTTCCTAATCATGCAGAATACACTGAGGCAACAAAGACTTTTGACAAATAAATCCAATTAAATAGATCTAAGCCCTTCTTTAGGACAAAGAGCCTCATTCCATAGGCACCTACCCCTATTGCTGATGGTGACATGATGTCTCTGAGAGACATGCAGGGGGGTGCCATGCTTTCCCCTTCTGTTTTGAGAAGTTTTCACCCCTCAAAACAATGTCTGCACAAGTTCATCAAGTTCATCCCTTTCTGTGGGTGCTGGATTGACTGGACAAGTGCTACAAAGATCCTGCATACTGTTGAGTCCCTCCCTACCCTTTGACTGTGTCTGGGGGAAGGTGGTCAGTTAAAACCTTGCTGTGTGTTGTTAGATCATCTGCTGCCTGCATAGGTAAGGCAGATTCAATCTACTACAATCTAACTGCAAGGGCAGTTGCACAATCTAACTGCAAGGATGCTGCAAGGATAAACTGTGTACGCTGGGCATCCCTGACCTAGCTGCTGGTATATGGCAAACTCAGATGTGAGGAAGGCTTTTTCACAGCTCTTGATGTAGTCCTGCATGACGTTGTTATGCCGAACTGAAAAAAAAAGAAAAAAAAAGAAAAAAGAAAAAAAAAAAAAAAAGGAAAAGAGGCCAGGCTAAAATCGCTCAAATCGCTCTGCAGTCTGGTAGGGGCATGAGTGGTTGAAATACCACTTGTTCAGAGTAATTATCAATGATTCACTGTCAAACCAGGGGAACACTGTGAGTGAGGTCCCATAAGGGTCTGTCTGGGGTCAGTTTTACTCAGTGCCTTCATTAACAACTTGGATGGGAGTAATGATTTGTATGGAGGGTAAAATTTGTGGATGACATTGAGAGGGAAGGCTTTGTGAGCACTTTGGTGAACAGGATTAGAATTTAAAACAATCTTGCTACGCTGCTGAAATGCTCTGAAATCAATAAGATCAAATTCAATAAAGAATGCAAGGGACTCCTCTTAGGGGGGAGAAGTCAAATGCAGAGGTGTGAGATGGAGAATAGCTGGCCAGGCAGTGGTACTGGAGCCAAGGCTCTGGGTCCTGCAGTCAGTCATGAACTGAGGATGAGTCAACAGTATAATGCTGCTGGAAAAACATTCGCCCCCATAATGACTTCACTGTCCCATGAGCTGAACAAATGTAATTCTGGTGAATATGAGGATAATTACTCCGTGCTACTCAGCACTAATTATTCAGGTTGTGCACCCAGTTTGGAATACTATGAGAAAAGAATCTAAAGCAAAATTAGCTACAGAAGAGGAAGAGGAGTGATTATATTTATTTAATCTAGAAAAAAAAGAAAAATAAGAGATGACCTGGTAGCATTCTTCACCTATGTAAAAGATTTGCAGAGAAACATCAAGTCGTCTCCATGCCAACAAAAAGATGAAAATTGATTTGCAGCAAGAGAGATGTATGTTAGAGCATCATTTTCTCAGTATATCTTGGGATTTGAAGAGGTTTCTCAAAGAATTCCCATTGTCAAAGTTTTAGAAGAACAAGACAGTCAAACTTCATTCAAGAATGTGCTACAGAATTGATTCTTCCTCAATGGAGATAGGACATTTATAAGGTTTCTTCCAATCTTATGTATCTGTGATTTGCATCTAACACCTTCAATTGCTAGAGACAACGTAATTCTTAATTGCCTAATGCTGCAATTCAGTGTAAAAGTGTGTAGTCAATACAAAAAAGTGTGAATCAATTAAATTCTGAACTCTTGTATGATGGCGTACTGGACCAAAAAGCTGATATACCATAATATTTTGTTATGGCACAGCTCCTTCCACTAAAGGGCTCAGTCTTAGGAATTTTCATAAAAGACTTTGTATAATTATCTTACCTTTACTCTGGAGAAAAGAAAAAACTCCTCACATCGGTATAAAATTGAAGGATTTCACTTCTTTGTGCATTACAGACGTGCACAGCACAGAAACCTTTCTCAGCCTGGTGATGTGTGTCATTGGCTTTTTGTCACTTGTAGGTGTGGACTGAGTCCTTCTAAAGCCAAACCTCGATCCAGTTCCAGGTGGGAAGGGGGGCGCTGTGGGAGCTGCTGCAGTGTGTGCCAGCTGCTGCCCTGCTGCCTCCCTCCCGCACACCCAGGGCCGCGGGGTGCGGGGGCAGCTCGCCCTGCTGTGCCTGCCGTGCCCTGCTGTGCCTGCTGTGCCTGCTGTGCCTGATATACCCTGCTGTGCCTGATATGCCCTGCCGTGCCTGTTGTGCCTGATATGCCCTGTTGTGCCTGATATGCCCTGCTGTGCCCTGCTGTGCCCTGCTGTGCCTGCCGTGCCTGTTGTGCCTGATATGCCCTGTTGTGCCTGATATACCCTGCTGTGCCTGCCGTGCCCTGCTGTGCCTGCCGTGCCTGTTGTGCCTGATATGCCCTGTTGTGCCTGATATGCCCTGCTATGCCCTGCTATGCCCTGCTGTGCCCTGCTGTGCCTGCTGTGCCTGCTGTGCCCTGCTGTGCCTGCTGTGCTCTGCCGTGCTCTGCCGTGCCCTGCTGTGCCTGCTGTGCCTGCCGTGCCTGCTGTGCCTGCTGTGCCTGCTGTGCCCTGCTGTGCCTGCTGTGCCCTGCTGTGCCTGCTGTGCCTGTTGTGCCTGCTGTGCCTGCTGTGCCTGCTGTGCCCTGCTGTGCCCTGCTGTGCCCTGCCGTGCCTGCTGTGCCTGCTGTGCCCTGCTGTGCCCTGCCGTGCCCGCTGTGCCCGCTGTGCCCTGCCGTGCCCTGCTGTGCCCGCTGTGCCCGCTGTGCCTGCTGTGCCCTGCTGTGCCTGCTGTGCCTGCTGTGCCCTGCCGTGCCCTGCTGTGCCCGCTGTGCCCGCTGTGCCCTGCCGTGCCCTGCTGTGCCTGCTGTGCCCTGCTGTGCCTGCTGTGCCCTGCTGTGCCCTGCTGTGCCTGCTGTGCCTGCCGTGCCCTGCTGTGCCCGCTGTGCCTGCTGTGCCTGCTGTGCCCTGCTGTGCCTGCTGTGCCTGCTGTGCCTGCTGTGCCCTGCTGTGCCCTGCCGTGCCTGCTGTGCCTGCTGTGCCCTGCCGTGCCCTGCTGTGCCCGCTGTGCCCGCTGTGCCCGCTGTGCCTGCTGTGCCCTGCTGTGCCCTGCCGTGCCTGCTGTGCCTGCTGTGCCCTGCTCTGCTCGGGTGCAGCAGCTGAGGCTCTGACCTGCAGCCTCTCTGCAGTACTGTTGTGCAGCTCTGATAATAGCATCATGAAAGGACCCAATTTATTTTTGCTGTGTACGCTCTGTTCTAGCATTTTGCCTCCTCTTCTATTCCCAGAATCCTTGATTTGAGAGTACAGGAAATGCTGTAAAACCGAGCATGATGTCATGAAATGCTGCTTATTCATTCACTCGTTTGTTTCTCTTTTTTCCTATTACCAGCTCTTTGGGCTTTGGAGACCAGGTGAGTTTACTGAGACATTTGGGGTCTCTGGAGACTGCTGCAGAGATTTGAGATTCCCAGTTGGTTATGCAGAGTATTGGGCTAGGAAAAAGTCTGTCAGGTCTTGAGCAAGAAGCCTTCTTCTTACCCTGAGTTTATTTTTTACCCTTTATCCTTGAGGGTAAATAAAGGAAGTGAGAGAAAGGCTTTAATGTAGGGACAGAACCTGAGAGCTCCCCTTGGCAGTCTGGGCCATGGCTAGGTGCCTGGCTTAGGGGTCAGTCTAGGGTTAGGGTTGGGGGTTTAGTTCCAGGTTCGGTCAGGGAAAAACACAGAATGACCTCCTGCTATAGGGGAAGCTGATCAGAGGCTGGGCCAGTTTGAGTTGAAATGCAGGTAAGAGCAAGATGAGCAGGAGCAGAGTGATAGTGGATATGGGGCTGGCAGGTAGTTACCAAAGGAGGCTGAGGGCTGCAAGAGGAATTCTCCCATGAAGAATTTATTGTCTGGGGCACAGCTAATCTTTACCCTGAGATGCTCTGGCTGGCCTTTGGGACAGGAGGTGTAGCAGAACCCAGCTTCTTTGGGCAAAGTTGACTGGGAAAAAGTAGTAATTGGAGGGTGGCTGGAAAGAGCCCAGAGCTCAGGCTTGAGTTTTTCCTGGCCTCATGGAGCAAGGTTGAGACTGGGGTAAGGTGGCCATTAGGGGTTTGTGAAGGAGGAACAACCAGACCCTTCTGAGCAGAATGCTGTGGTTAGCTCCACAGGGTACTCTGCAGAAACCTGAGCTCTGCTCTACACCCTTTCTGCAGCCCTGACTACAGAAGCTGGCAGAGTGAGCTGTGAGGACATGAGCAAAAAACACAAACAAGGTGCTGGTCCTTTTGGAGCCCAGATCTCATCTTGGCTTCCACTCTTCCCTGGGGCTGCCTTCAGCCCTGCCTCTGCCTCTTCAATCTCCCTCTTCCCTTCCTTCACCTTGACCTGCTTTCTTACTGTAGTATCAAAAGTCAGCTCTGGCTAAGTGCAGGTGGTAAGGGCTAAGTGCTGGTCTAGATGTGCTTGTCCAGTCTTCCAATAGCCCTGCCAGCCCTTATGTCCCCTACAATCATATGGTTCATAAGAAAGAAGCCATCTGATCTTCAGCTCTGTAAAAGAAAGAGAACAGCAGCAAGGTGTGGGAGTCAGCAGCAACAACTCTTTGGCTTTGGAGAGCAGTTGGCTCAGTCACTGAACAAAGTGGATTTAATTTTATGAAGAGATTGCTTTTGATGGAGACACAGAACTGCTCACTGAGGGAAAGACTGGATAGTTATATCTGCTCTGAGAAGTGGTTAGAGTATTCCCCATCCAATGCTAGTGCTAGGTGTGCATTATTGGTAGGTAGTGGAAAGAAGGCTCTATTTTCTCTAACAAATTGCATTAAGATTACAACAGAATGGGGTGAACTTTCAGTATCTCACAAAGCTAAGGTCAGCTGAAGTGCACAGCATTTTGTATTTTTTCTTGTGAGACCAGAGACAGAAGCAGTAAAGTGGAGGTCCAGGGGTTGAGTAGCACTAATGTCTGTCAGCAGAAGGAACCAGCTGGTTAACAAGGAGGTTAACACCTAATCACACAGGAGCTGGTTAGTCTTATTACCCCAGAGAATATCCCCCCAGCCTCTGCAGCTTTGGCTGAGAGCAGCAATCTCCTCCTTCATGATGAGGGACACTGAGTCCAAACCTCCTGGCTGCAGAGGAGAACTGGTCTCTGGGTGCATCTCAAAAAGCAGCTTTTTCATGGATAATGCTGTTGACTTTAGTCATAACACAGACAACAGAGACTCCATCATCTTGCTGTTCATGAAAGAAAAGTAATAGGATTCCTTCACTTCCCTGATTTATGGAAGAAATGGGAAAATCCTGATTTATTAAAACAGAGTAAGTATTTCTCCAAAATAAAGAACTGTAGAACTTCACTCAGCCAAGCATTTCTCAAGCTACAAGAACACAAAAAAGTAGGAAGAGACTATAAATCAAATAAATTATTTTTTATATCTCTTCTGTAGCTATATCTTCCATCTGCAGGACTCTCCTCTTCAGCTATTCACTTTGCAGAACAGATACATTTGAGAAGCTGGCTAAATTGAGAAATGTTACACTTCTGTTTAAAAAATTCTTATTAAATCCCTACTTTTTGATTACCCAGCAACCAGATCAAACATTTAATGTAAATTGCACTTGTTTTGTGGTACTCTGTACTAGTCCAGTAACAAATTATGGTGAATATAATTCTTTTTCTTTTGTTCTATGGAGAAGAATTTCTCCCTAAAGACAGTTTTTGCTCAGATTGTAATTTGGGCCAGAAATTTGTGTAACATTCAACTGCCAGTAATAGACCACTTTTCTGATAATTGAACAGAAATAACAAAGTACAAAATCAAAGTCACATAATAATTGCACTTTACTGAATTAGTGAGAACTAATTAAATAGAATATTTGATAGTAGGAAAGCAGGGTGAGAAGAAAATACACAAAATGTTTCTTCCTTGATAACAGCACTTTAACCTTTTTGTATCTTCTAGCAAGCAGAGAGAAGATCTGTGACTGATAGAAGAGAGGTTCCTGTGGTCTTTTCTCCCACTCTCCCCTTTTTATTTTTTACAGATCAACATATTCACTTCCATTCCTTTCCCCCCCTCCCCTTTCTTTTCAAATGACATTTTTATTTTCAGCATAACCACACCTGAAAATCTGGACTTTCACCCAATGCACTCTCCTTGAAATGTGTCACCTTGAAGCTCTTCCTCCATGGCCAACTCTCAACTCTCCCTTGCTAGACTGCCCAGTTTCCCAAGTCCTAGGCCCCTCTAGGCATTCCAAGACCCTGCTATTCTTTCTTTGCAGTTCTTGTAGAGTTCATTAGTGGAAAAGCAGGGAGAAATATGCACATGAGTAGGTTGGACCCAAAGCCAGCTTCTCTCTGGAATGACTGTAGCCGTGTTTATGGGGTGCTGGGGCCAAGCAAACTTTGCTGGAATCTTGCTGCAGCCACAAGTGTTTGTGCCTTGAACTACTTTGAGTTGCTGCCAGGCTCACTGGTTTTGCTTTTGAGCCATGCAAAGATGGTTATCCTTGTTCTAGAGCTGAGCTGGCTACTTTCATTTGCTCTGAGAGCCAGCACATGATTATGGAAAAAGGAGAAATGAGGGAGGTGTTTCCTAGACAGCTGAGTTGAACCTACTATTGTGAAGGTTAGCCTGGAAGCAGCAGTATTATCTCCATTGTTATCAGCTAAAGATGGGGTGGGATTCTTCTGTTTTCTGAAGTTTCCTAACACCACAGTGATGAGGAGTTATGTAAGGTATCAATAGTTTCTAGGTAGTTAAAAGTCTTACCCTGTGGTATCTGTGAATGCAGATTTCATCTGGGTGTTTCTGCATTAGTGAGATCATTTACAGGAAAACCTTCCCTGGGATTATCCTAGCACCTGTTCTAGCCACGTAATAATTTTAGAAGCAGGTCCAAAAGTACAATCAGGAAATAATGTCAGCAAAAAAACTTGGGAAATAGCAATAATAGAAAGAAAAAACACATATAAGACAAAAAACTGTCCACTAATGTGCACATTTCAGAAACAGTTAAAAATACATTTAATTTTGCCCTCAAGTATTCACAGGACACAAACCATAATTGTTCAGTGCATTGTTTGCAGTAAGGAGAAGTGGAGAGAAATAGAAGGGAAAACCCCTTTTGGTGGCAAGGGAATGTGTAGCTCTGAGTAAACTGTGCTGACCTTCCTCTAGCTAGATCAGGATTCATGTTCCTGAACAGTTTTGGGACACATTAAATAGGTGAGGCTGCGTACTGTTGTCTCTTATGTGGGGAAGACACCATGGACACTTTACACAAAAGGAGAAAGACGTCTTTAGATACTGATATAATCCTGTGTTCCCTACCTCCAGATATGTTGATTCCCTAAGCCATGAGTTCAAACATGACTGGTAACAAGTTTTGTAGGGATGCCATGATCTGTGGTGTGTCAGCTAGGAGACCCTGTCACCCATGAGAATTCTGCTGTTACCAGTCCCAGTGATGATATGAAAGTAAGTCCCAGGGTTTTTAGCTGCTATTAAAGCCTGTTTGCTAAAAGTTATAAAACACCCCTGCTATTTTCACATCCCATGGAGACATAGTGCTTGAGATACCAGAACTGTGGTACATAGCTTGGCCTCTCCTGGAAGAATGTTGTTACCACCAGCAGTGGCAGGATGTTATTTACAAAGCCCTGCTTATTTGTGAGCTCCTGCATTATTCACAGACCCATGGCAGCCCTAGTTCAGTGGCAGTGAGTCACAGAGGACATATATTTTGTGTTTCCTAGTGAAAGTGTGGACAACCTGGAGCTGGGCAGCTTCTGTGGTGCATCAGCTGAACTGCTCTGAAGGAGGGAGATTATACACAACCGGGTAAGACTTCACAGTTCATCAGTTTAATAGTAAAGCAGATGGATTTTAAAGGCTTGAGGACTAATTGTCTTAAGTTTTGATTCCAAGAGAAATCATGTGAGGCCCTAGGTGCTTAGCAACTGGGAATTGAAGTGGCACAGCTGGAGGATGAAAGGCACTGAAGTAGGACAGCTCACGGATGGCTTCAGATTTGTTCTACAAGTTTGGAAGGGATAACTTTGTTTGCACAGACTGCGTGCCAGAGCAGGTATTTACTGTTCTCCTAAGCACTGGTACTGGATGAGGAATAACTTAGAGGGGCACTATGAAGTGTCATCAGTGTGAATCATGTGTTGGGTGACTCAGCTAACTGGGCAGAAAGGTAATTTCCTCCCTGATACCGATCGGCTTCCTTTCCTCATGTGCTGTAGTGGCCCAATATTAATAACACAGCATCAGAGCCTTACAGGACAGGAAAAAGATTGAGTAACCTTAACAAATGGGTACACAACCCACTAGAAATCACAACAGAATCTGGGTATAGTAGTTTCAATGCTCCAACGTGATAAAATAAAGCTTAGACTTTGTGCAAGCTGACATAAATTATATATATTATGTGACTTAATATATGTTATATAATGTTTAATATTATTATGTATTTATTATAATTATTTCAGCTTCATTTAGCCTTTTCAATGTCACTTCTAGTACCATAGTGACATACCATAATTGTTTCTTAAGAAAACAAGTAACCTTCACCATATTTGACAAACTGAGATGTCTGTTGAAATGAGAGTCCTTTTCAAAGCAGTCACATCTCTAAACATGAGATGGTGGCTGATAACATGCTTACAAAAAGCCTTTTTAAGTTGTCTAGCAGGTCTAGCCCCAACTTGTTCAAATATAAGAAAGCAAATGGGCTGCAAAGAAAACCCACTCAAAAATGTCCTAGCAGTGTGAGTTAAAATTAGGTGATAGGAAAAGAAAAGAAACAACAGGCCTTAAAAATGTTAGGCTTAAGTTAGTATTAGTCCACTTCTTACTGGAATCACAAAACCTCAGCACATTACTTGGATAAGTTGAGCGACATGGGAACATAGATTTCAGAATGTTGTTTAAGTCACACTGTTCTGTGATCTCTCTCTAAAAAATTATAACTCTCAGAGTCTTCAACAGGCTGACAAAGGTAAGGTACTTTTTAAAGGATCAGAACTCAAACAGACTAACAAAACTGATTCAAAGACTGACCTGCTTAAATATGAATGTTAATTCTTGAGTATAGGTAGATTGCATTTAGCATTCATGCAAAGCATACCCTTCCTTACCACCTCCAGAGCTTTTATAACTAAATAAACTCTGCTGACTTAAATCATGAATATCCAAGTGACAGACTTGGCAGGAAACTCAGACCTCACGGAAAGCTGTGAGAATCTTCTTGTGCATGCACAGCTTTTCAGGGATTTGTCCAGTTTATGCATTAATGCACTCTATCATTTTGGTCATGCTTGCTTGCTCCCACACACCTCCTCCCCTCGATGAAGGCAGTGTGCTTCTACTGCTGCATCTTTCAGAGACGGCAGGATCTGCAGGCAGAGCTGAGCCACACTCTCTTTGCAGATGACCCTTTTACCTTTTACTCTTCTGAGTTGGAAGTTCCCACCTGGGAGCAGAGTTAGCAAAGGGGCTCCTCAGACTCCCCTCGGCAAATGGACTGAAACTGGACTGTGCTAATCTTGGAGAATTTACACCAAAGCATATTGAGCAATGCTCACTTGTGTGACTGCACCTGGTGATGAGCTGGATGGGACCCTTGTGCCTTGTGCCAGTGGGTGGTTACACGTAGGGAGCCACAGGAGCATCTTCAGGTGACAAAGCTGGGGCCAGAAAAGTGCCACTGCCAGTGCTCCCAGCCTAGGGTAATGACATTGTGTCTGTGCACTCACCTACCATGTAAAAGTACATGCTTAAATCAATTTCAGTTTGCTCTTCTTCAATGTACTGAGCCTTACCATCAGCTATTCCTTTAAACAACTGTAAGAGCAGTAAACAGCTGGAAAAAAGTCTGTACCACAATCATCAGATTAACCACTTTGAAACTATTTCCTTTAAAGGAAGGCAGCAGCTGTTATGTTGCCTTGATTTAAGGCAGCAAAATCCAGCCCTTGTGTAAACCTGGGCGTTTGAGAACTTTGAGTAACAGGCAGCAATACCTGCTGGTTTGCTGAGTTGGCATTACTGCATGAATGTATATATGATCAGGGCACCTGAGTGACATGGACACAACAATACAGAGGTAAGAAACTTCAGCCATGTATTTGGGTTTTTAGCAGAACAGCTCAGATAATGCCAGCAGAGAGATGGATTCCACAAATTCTTCTTCCATGTGGCCTGCTTTTCTATCCCAAAAGAGCCTCTTTGGGCAATACTGGACAAGCTTTTAAATACTCTGGAGTGATTAATCTCACCAAATGTTGACTGTCTGGCACTTGAACCCAGCAAAGATTTTAGCAAATGGTTGCCATTTTGATAGAGAACAAAATGTAGTTATCAACCATCTACTGAGATATAAGAAGAAATAACAAAACCATTATTCACTTTATTCACACAGAAGAATATTTAGAAGCTCCCCCAGAGTAATTTGATGGCTCCTTTGTACCCCTTTTTCCTGCAGCAGGATCTGTCTGTCTTTTAAGACTGGAATAGATTTGCTGTCCTGGATAAAAAACTCTTCCTCATGTCTTCCTCATGTACAAGTTTAGTACTCGTATAATACAAACCTTGTCTTTGTGCAGTCCTGACACATATATAGAGGATATCTTTCCTAATGGATGTCTTTTTGTAATGTAGTTGTCTCTACAATATTATACTGTATGATGATAATAAAAGGGATTAGATGGCCTCAAGCTTCATTGATGAGTATCTGACAAGGGAAAATTTTGGAATTAAAAAAAACTCCACAGGTTAGTTTCACACCCAGGATTTCTACACATGAGAGGCTTTCAATTGAAATGAGATGCTTCTCTTTAACTGCTTCACATTATCTGCTCTGGAATAAGTAGAGATAAAGAAGCACTGGACTTTTATCTTGCTGTAAGTCATTGTTTTGTTGTAGTGGTGATTTCTTTAAAAGTACTCCCTCAGTGCTGTGAGCTAGAATTTCATGTTCCTTGGGACTGATGGGGGCAGGGCATTTTGGGATTATGTCACTGGAATTAGAAGCATATTTTAAGAAGTTATTGGTCACTGTAAATCTAAATTTTCTGTATTCTTTAACATAAGTGTAAAAGTACCATGATTTGTCTTTCACCATGAGAGCTCATTGCTCTCTGGCTGTGGATTTGTGTCTGAGGACCAAAAACTGATTGATGTGGATAGATACAGGACATAATTATCCCAGGTACCCTATTCCTGAGCAGCAGCAAGGAATAGGGTTTATCTGCACTGGAGCTTGCCAAATCAAACGTCTGTAAGGGACCTCAAAGTTCATTTGAGTTATCCCACTAGCCCAGGTTCAACTGTCCTATTTACTATTATTTTGAGTCTCAACTGAAGCCTTCTAGAGACCTGCACTAGGAAGAATCCCCCAGCAGCAGAATAAGAAAGCCAAAAGTAAGAACTGGCACTTATCTCTGAAAAACTTCATATTGGGTATTGCTCTTCCCAAGACCAGGGAATGCAAGAACAGAAGTACTTCTGTGATAGATTAAATCAAAGGTCTGGCTAGCTTAACAATGTGTGTATAAGATGTTGAAATTGGGCACATATGTTGAAAAAGGCCTTATAGGG
This sequence comes from Melospiza melodia melodia, assembly GCF_035770615.1. Taxonomy (NCBI): domain Eukaryota; kingdom Metazoa; phylum Chordata; class Aves; order Passeriformes; family Passerellidae; genus Melospiza; species Melospiza melodia. The sequence continues at coordinate 131,121,876 of NC_086194.1, read as the reverse complement.
AATTTCTCCCCCAATGGAGATAGTATGCAGACTACCTTTTTAAATTACATCAATAGATCTATTTTTTATTAACTTTATAATTCCTTTTAAAAACTGTTTAACTTTTTTTCACCTGCAGAATCTCCTATGCAATTAAGGTTCATCATTCAAATCTGAATGAAAAAAAACCCCTTTCATTTTCTTTATTAGAACTCAGAGCTCAGAAGACATTTGACAATTGAATTGGGGAAAATAGTGAAAGACTATTCCCTGCTCACCTTTCACAAACCATTTGGAAGCTGAAAGTTCCCATAGAATTTAGTCTGCCATCTTATGGGAGGCACTCTATGCATTTATTGTTCTGACAGCTTTCTCCTTCCTTCCTGTGCTCTTTGTGAAAGTGAGTGATCAGAATTATGTGCAATAGTCAAGATGGGAATGCATGATAGATTTCTACAACTGTATGACCTTTTTTACTGTTATTTTCCTCTGCTCCCTTTCTCACAATGCTTAATATGAAATTCAGTCTTTTTGAACATGAAAAATTGCTCTAAATCCACCTTCCTGTGTGGAAATAGCTAATTTATGTCCCATCACTATGCATATATAGTTCATATAATCAGTGTTACATTGAAGCAGGGTACCAACTTCACATTGTATGTATTTGCACTGTTTCATGAGCTGTTTTGTCACCAGTTAAAATACAAGAAGAATCCTTGTTGGATGTCTTTACAGACAGCCTTACTCTGAACACATTGCTCTGCAGACATTGCAACCTCACTCTCTACCCTTTTGCTACATAACTTTTAAACATCTGGTACATCACCAGCCCTAGCACAGACTTCCACAGTAGTATCTTGCAATCAACCTCTGTTGCAAAACCTGGCCATGTCTTCCTGTTTTTTACTCCCACCTTTTAACTGATGTGTGTGTAAGAAAGTTCATTAGGACCCCTCCTTTCTTCTCAGGAGGCTTCTTTAAGAAGCTTGCTGAAAACTTTGGCAATCAAAGTATATTATATCAAATAAATCACTCTTTTGTTACATGCTCACTGACTTTTAAAAAGGCCCTAATAAACTAGTATCTCAAAAAATTCCATTTATAATGGAATCACCTCAATCTTTCCCCAGTGGGTCGTACTTTGGCTTTATTTCTGTTAAATGTATTCATCATTCTTGTTCCTACTGCTTTGCCTTGTACAGGCAGAGGAGGAGATTTTGCAGCAGAATTGGGATGACCAGTGATGGCTGAGTGGCTTCAGACTCTCAAAGGCTATTTTTCTAGAAGCAAGGACATGGGAAACTCAGAGTGTTCAAAAGTTTGGCAATGTGAAGGAAACCTTTCTTTGGACACAAAAACCCCAACCCTGTGTCACCATTATTGAAGAATCTACAGCAGGACTGTAGGTTTCCTCCTTAAGAATTTTAATCTAGTGCCCTGCCACTCAGGGTTGCTCAGCAGAGGTTTGAAGACTTTCAGGACAGGCTGAACAGCCCACAGGATGCTCTCCTGAGCAGCAGTTGTCAGCAGCAGACAATCTGAGATGCCTGGCACAGCTGCCACAAAGAGGGAACAGTTTATTAAATAGTGATTGAAAATTTTAAGTTGCAAAGCTTTTGTTTTGCATGCTCTGTGTATTCATGTGCATGTTAAAATGGGATAGTGCACACCAGCCCACCAGGTGCAAGGGGCTCTGTGTAATGGATCAGAGGGATCATTCTGCAGCCTGTGGGTGCTTTCAGGAATGTTGATCACTGTTTACCTGTAGCACAGAGTGGATGATCCACGTAAGAGCTTCCACCGACAGGCCCAGAAGGGTTTTCTGTGCACTGCCCAGATTTTTTTCTCTCAGTAAGATTTCACCCTTCTAATTTGAACTGCACACTCAGTATGAATGCTTCACCTTTCAGAATTATTTATTTTAATTTTCTATGTTTTAGGAACAGCTGATGAGGAGATGCTTAATCAGTAAACAAGATGTAGCTTCACTAAGTAGACAAAATAGGATTCTGTTTACCTTGATGTACATCAAAAATATATCACCAAAGGTACATACACACATTTTTGAGACTATTTTGTACTATGAAAAGAGCAAAGTTAACGTGGTTTGTCTTAGGGTCTTGGTGAGCAGTCTTTCTTATTGGGGATCTCCAGGTATTGAAGGTCTGTATCTGATTCATGGCACCTTTGGGAACAGTTTGGTCTCTGTCACACTGAGGCAAAGAGATGGCAAAGCTTTGAGTGACTATTTTAACAATAACAATAATAACCTATTGATAATGCCCCTGTGTTGTCACACTCTCTCCATAGCCACTAATTGCCCTCCTTGTTCTGGCCAGACTGTGCTCTGTTATCTTGCAGGTGTTTTCTGGCAACTGCCAGGTCAGATTGAAACCCTCTTTCTTTCTTTAAGCACTTCTTTATGTTTCTCTCTTTGCTGTTATGCCTTTGACTTCCACTTGTCCTTCACCTTCTCTAGTCTGAGAAACATTCCATGTATCAGAGGGCTGTGGACTCCCAGGAGATCCCTGAACTTTATTTCACCTTTTACTTTTCAGTTCACGTAAAACTGTGAAATGGTTAAGCCTGATGCTTCGAAGGGATGTTACAGGTGCTGAATTGGCAAAACTAAAAAGAGTGGTTCATGGGTTTCAGGTTTGTTTTCTTAGTTGCTGTTTTTTTTTTTTTTTTTTTTGGGGGGGGGGGGAAGAGGCTTTTTTTGTTTGTTTTGTTTTGTTTTTGTTTTGTTCATCCCCATCAATGACCTCTGGTGCTGTTCAAAATCTTGGGCAATTTTGGAGATACGACTTTCTGGATTCTCTCTAAAGGTTTTTTACCACAGATAGTCTTCTCTGACCCCTGAAACTGAGGAGGCTCATGCTGGTACACTGGCATGGGAATGGAGAAAGGGGACCCTACCCTGCTGTGAGAAGCTTCACAGCAGCCCTTGCTCTTTGGTGTGCCACTCTGGCTGTTCTGCACTCAGGAATAATCACGGGAGGTCTGTGCTTTGCACTTGCACAAGTGCATTGCTTGCTTCTCTTTTGGAACATGACCACCACACAGAACTTCAAAATGCACTGGTGAAGGCAGAAACACTTAGGGCTCCTGCTCATATAGGAAGGGAAAAGGGAAACAAAATTAATTTTTGGCTGTTGTCAAATAAAAGAAAACAATTTTTAAACAAAATATTTATAAATTTGGGACAAGGAAGAAAGCTACTAAAAATTTCACTTCCCGCCATTGCTATGACTGAACTAATGGATGAAAAAGAAAGAAAATGAATAATGTTAAATTCTAAATCAGAATTAACAGGATGATGCAAAAATCCAGCACTAATTTTTGATGTTAATACCTCTCTCATCAAATCATACATTAGATAATCATAGATGGGTTGTTCTTGATAACCTTAAATTTTAGTTAAGAAACCTAAAAAACAATTTAATATTATGAGGACCAGAATAAGTGGTGTGGGGAGCTGAGGTCAGTGTTGGAAAGGAGAAGCCAGCTGAGTGGCAAACACACATGTGATGGGATAGGCTTTTGGGGCTTTTTTGGACAGGGAAATAGGACCAGGCTGGGGGCTTGCTTGACTGTGGTCAAGAAACATTTTGAAGATTTAGAGGGAAGCAGTAACATGAGGATGGCAAGGAGCTGGGGAGAAACAAAACTCCCAGCTGGGCTGTTGGTGACCTGAATGCTCAGGCAGCAGAGATGCAGGGCTGAGTGCCCAGGCTGGTGTGAGCACAAAGAATGTCACCGTTCTGGGACACAGAGAATTCCTTCTGGGCTCTTGGAAGGCATCACAGTCTCCTTCATGTCCTAAACTCTCTCCATGTCACTGCCAGCGTAGATTGTCAGGAAACTCTGTAGCCTCGCCAGGTGCTAAGAATTGCTGATCTTGTCTGTATTCTTTTCAAAGGTCTTTGAATCACCCTGTAAATCTCATTAAATGTTCAGCTTCAGAACTACTTTCTGTTTTCTACTCCATCATTTCCATTAAGTCAAGGGGTTCAAGTCTGGAAGATGAGGCATCAGAAGAGATAAGGTTGGTAAAACACCCCTATGGGCAAGCAAGGCAAAGAGTCAAGGACTTAGGAATGCACAAAGAGAGAAGAAATGAGCATAAATAGATTGTCTAAGTGCCAGTGTGTTAGAGTGGGATAAACAGAGCAGCCAGAAAGCAAGGAGCATCAAAACACTCTGGTCACAGTCTTTTCTCTCTGTGCATGTGCATCACTGCCCAGTGGGTATCAAGCTCTCTAAAATAAGTGCTATACAAACCCATTCAAATATCTAGAAGGGTAAACACAACCTGGTTAACTATATTGTAAATTCAGAGTTAATTCATCCTAATGCCTGTGCCTATTTGTTTTTACATTAATGAAATGAAAGAAAATCCAGTATTAAGCAAGTAACCAAGGAAAGGATTTAGGGAGTGACAGATGATGTCTCAAAGTCAGTAACAGTGGCTGAAGAGCCAAGAGGCCATTCCTTTGCTGCTGTGGACTGGCATAGCTCCACTGCTACTAATGCTGTTAGCTAAGCATCAGTTTTTGCACAACAGAAGAAAAAAGGTATTTATAGACTCAGGATAAAGTAAGAGCTGTGGTTTATTCATGCTGGTAGCTTCCCTGCTAACAGAGTTGATATGTATTTTTGCTTAGCCCACTAGGATGCACTTATTACCTTTAAATGTATGCTTAATATGCAGAATAACAATACCTGCAACATTGGAGGGGAGTGATAAGAGTCCACTGGTCTGCAGGACTAAGAGGCTGAATGCTCCAGCCAACACACCACAGCCATTGCTCATGTTGTTCTAGAAAGTTTGCACCATTGCAAGTCCCTTTTCCACTGGGTTAATTCCATTGGGAATTAGCAGACTAGGAAGGGTGCAGCAGCAGCAGCAGTACATTACACTAACCCATGGATTCTGAGTCAGTATCACTTAAGTGAGGTAGGACATTGGAGTTTGCAGTATTGATGACAAAAGCTTGAGGCATCCAGTGCCAATACAAACCATCCTGGTTTTTACTGACAGCTGCTTTTCATTATTTCCAGAGAAGCATTTCCAAGCCACAAGATTTGTATCTTGCTGCTACATGCCTTCTACACACAGTGCTTAGGAGATAATCCCCAATGCACTGTAGTATATGAAGCAATAAATGGCTGCTGAGATTAATAGACTGAGCAAAGCTGAAGCATTTAATCAATCTGCAGAAAGTACTCATTGCCAGAATACTGCAGGCAAGAGAATTTGTTCTTCATGTACAACAAACCTTAAGAGGGAGCAGCAAAATTTCTACTCACCGGTGAGCACTTGAACTGCTGAACTGCCCTTTTCCTAAACAGGACACCTCAGTGTGGGGTGGAGATGAAGGAACCAAGCAGGGAACAGGTACAGATTTAGGCCTGACTGAGGAAACCTTGGCCAACAGTTTCCATGCTTTACACTGGACTTATATTGTCCTTTTCTTTGTGCCAAGGTACCCCCATTTAACACAAAAGAATATTAGAGCCTCTTCCTGGTATGAGAAAGAGCAGAATCCAAGGAGACTTTGGATTTTATTGATCCAGCCCAACTTGGATACAATTTATAGCAGCTGCCAGGGGCTGCTGCAATTTACATCAGTGCTTTAAAGTCCTTAACTGTGTGTCAGCAGGGATTACTGGAATGAGGTTTCCTCTGACAGACCTTGATGGACAGCTCACAGCAGCCAGGGGGTAAGGAGCTCCTGTCCAACAGGGAGCTCTTGTCTGAACACAGAATCTGTGTATGCCTTACCAGCACTGAGGTCACTGCTCAGGCTTTCTGACTTCAAAAGTTCTCCATAGGTCTCCAGTTTCCCATACAAACACATCCAGCTGCCTCAGAGGCACTTCCACTTGCCTCAGACGGCATCACACTCCTCCTCCTGCCCTCAGACACCAGAACAAACCATAGAGCTCAGCAAGTCCTTCTCAAAAGGAATTCATTGTGGTGGTGTTCTCAGGGGTCCCAGGACGAGGGAAGAGATGAAAATCTTGACTCCATGTTTCAGAAGGCTGATTTATTATTTTATGATATATATTCTATTAAAACTATACTAAAAGAATAGAACAAAGGATTTAATCAGAAAGCTAGCAAAGGAATTTAAAGGAATGGAATGATAATAAAATCTTGTGACTGACCAGAGTCCGAGACAGCTGGACTGTGATTGGCCATTAATTAAAAACAACCACATGAGACCAGTCAAAGATGCACCTGTTGCATTCCACAGCAGCAGATAATTATCATTTACATTTAGTTTCTGAGGCCTCTCAGGTTTTTAGGAGAAAAGGTCCTAATGAAAGAATTTTTTATAAAATAAGTCCATGACAATTCATATTTCATGATGCAAGAAAAAATATGCAAGCCCTGATGGGGCAGAAAGAAGATGGAAATGCCATTTCATGCACTTCCCATCTTTAATCACATGTTCATCTGTACCTTTACAGCACATGTTTGTTTGTACTTCCCAATATATGATCAAATGGGGAGCTAGAATTTTCACTGCAAACCCAGTTACTCTTTATTTAAACCTTAAAAAATGATAAATGCTGGTGCAAGGCTTGGATGCTCTGAGAAGTGCTGGTGCTGCCTGCTCTCTCACACTGGACTCCTAACTCATTTCTGTTTGCACCTTTTTCCTAGATATCATATTAGATTGGATATTAGGAAAAAATTGTTTACTGAAAGAGTAATCAAGCATTGGAACAGGCTGCCCAGAGATGTGGTACAGTCACCATCCCTGGAGATGTTAAAAAATGTGGATATATGGCACTTAGTGATAGAATTTAATGGTGGGCTTGACTGTGCTGTGTTGATAGCTGGATTCAATGATCCTAAAGGTCTTTTCCAGCCTTCAGGATTATATGATTCCAGGGTTTTGTAGCCAATTGTCCCAGTTTTATGTGTCCACTATCACAGGCTCTTCCAGCCCTTCTTCAGAATTTTCAGGTCAGTCCAAAACATTTCCAGAGAAATCATTTATGTTAAAGGGAACATATCATCAGTGGTCACTCAAAAATCCTCTCCTACATGACCAGCTGATGCTTGCTAAGGTTGTGTGAGAATGCAAAGGAAGAAGCATCCCTGCCTAAGCTCAGGTGTTTCAAAAAGCAGCTTGATAAATTCAATTGGATCTGAATCAGGTTTCTAATATTAATAATTTCAACTTCACAAACAGGAGAAAACTAGAAAAGCACACTAAAGAAGGTGGTGGCTGTTCATTTGTAATGACTTTGAAAACAAGCAAACAGACAATAAGCAAAACCAGATTTACCTTCCTATAAATCCAAGGTAATCTGCTTTTCTCCAGTATCTTTGTAATGAATTCTCATTAGTTTACAGATGGGGCTGTGGCATTTAAGTGGCTAATGATACATGGCCTCATTTTTCTTTCTTCACTCATCTGAGAGATGCCCACAGTGTCCTTAGGATGTTATTATTTTTGAACTGAATATGACTGCAATATTTATTAACTGTCAGTCTTTCATATAACATTGTGAAGTCAATTAAGGAAATTATTTATTAGAACAATACACTCACTAATGTGAACTAAACATTTTTAGAAAATTGACTTAGTCAAATGTGAGGAGAGACTTTCTTAAGGCTTTTCTCTGGGTTTCATTTAGACAGGCTTTATTCTGAGGAGACCCTGCAGGTTTTATTCACATCAGCATAAATGTGGAGGAGCACAGTGCCAGGTAGTTCATGTATCTGCAGAACATGTTCTCCAAAAACATTTCCAAAGCAGGAGGCACTCTAGGTAGGCTTATCTTTCATGAATGTAGGAAAGTTGGAATTATTTCTGAGTATTATCTCCTTTGCATAAGAAACACGTGAAAGTCTTGGGAGTTTTCCAGAGCTAATTAATTTAATCAGTCCTTATCACTCCCAGTTCTGAGCCTTTTAAGGAACTGGTTTGAGCACTTGTCACTGCTAACTTGAAATGGCCTGATTTTACAGTATTATCCTTTCTAGTTCTGAAAAATAGTTTAGAACTATAGCCACAATCTAGACATGTATCTTACAGGCTTTCTGAAAGCTCTGTCATCAAAATTTATGTGTGTTCCTGTGAGAACTTAAGGGATGGAAAATGTCATTCTACTGTAAAGAAACAGATTTTGACAATGACAATCCATAACTAATTTGAAGGAATCTTACCAATTAGTTTGAACTCAAGGTTGTCCTGCCTTAAAATTATTTTGCTATGAAAAGAAACGTGTTTTTCTTCTTGAAATCACATTTAACCTTTATTCTTTTTTAGAAATGAACATCAACTACTTTTCTCAGAAAAGCAGAAAAAGCTGTAACACAGTAACCATTTAAAGGCATTATATCTGAAGTGCTGTTACAACAAGAAAAGCTGTCCATGTGGAGAAAACAAATTATCAAATGTGAATCCATTCCAATTCTTTAGTCTATTGTCAAAAAAAGCTATTTAGATAAGACTGTATCCCTATTTCTAGAGTACTGTTGACTTCACTGATTACATTGCAGATATTAATGAAAAAAACTCCAAAGTAAACCCCATCATGTACTTTTGGCATGGGATCCATAAGAAGTGTAGAAGGGGGAAACTATTATTCCTATTGACTTCACTGGGGAGGGGAATAATGTATGTAAAAAGATGGGTACCAGTGTCAGAACTGAGGTCACTCAGTCCTTTTCCATGCATTTAAAGGACAGGATGGCCTTCTGACAAAGACATTTTCTGTTTTCTTTAAACTTTCCTTAAATACATACAGCAAGAAAAGCGGATTTGATACTGCCATATGCAGAAATTGACAACACAGTAAAATAAGTGTGAAGTTCACTGCAGCCAGAATAGTGACATTTTATTCTGACTACATATTAGCATTTTTATGCCTGCTTTGCAAAAGATGTTAAATAGCAGGTACACAGTGACTCAGACACCAGAGCTATTTCCCAATTAGCTGCCTTTATTAATTCCATGAAACAAGGGCATGTCTCATTCCATGCTACTGCAGGCCATTTTCAATAGGGGTTTGCTCTGACACATTCTAGTGGCAACTTTTAAACAATCAAAAGACATATTTTCCAGTTATTTTTAGGTATATACATTTGACTATCTAATTGCTCCATGAAGAGCTTTTTATAGTCTAAACTTTCCCCAGCTTGAGGGCCTTTCTTCTTGACCTGCCATTTTCTGAGACTAAATAATTCCCTTCTTTCATTTGTGGTGTCAGTTTGTATTTATAAAGCCTGTTAGTTTCTCTCTTGAGTATTCACTATGCTAGATAGTAAAAAATTTGTCTTATCCTCTGTGTAATACAAATCTATTTTACAGGGGGTTGTGCTTTAACTTCAGCTGGCAACTCAGCCCCACAGAGCTGCTGCTACCTGTACCAGGTATCAGTCAGGAGGGTAAAAGAGAGAAAAGTCATTGGTTGAGGTAAAGACAATTAAATAGGCAAAGAAAAAGCCACGTGCACAAGCAAAACAGAATAAGGAATAAATTCTCCAGTTCCCATGGGCAGGCAGGTGTTCAGCCATCCCCAGGGAAGCTGGGCTCCATCACATATAAGAGTGACTCAGGAAGACAAAAGCCATAGCCCCAAATGTCCCCACCTCCCTTCTTCCCCCAGCTCTGTATGCTGAGCATGATGCCATATGGTGTGGGATGCCTTTGGTCACTTGGGGTGACACACAGCTGACCTGGCTGTGTCCCCTCCAAACTGCTTGTCCAAACCCATCCTACTCACCGGTGGAGTGGTGTGAGGAACAGAAAAAGCCTGGACACTGTGCAAGCCCTGCTTAGCAACAGCTAAAATATGCCTCTGTTATCAACACCATTTCCAGCACAAATGCAAAGTATAGCCCATACTAGTTACTGGGAAGAAAATTAACTTTATCCCAGCCAAAACAAGTATTTAGCAATAAAATACTGTTTGTTGCCCTGGACCATATTTTTTGGGTTTTTTTTAATCAGCACACTGACTTTTACATTGTGTGGATTGGAAGTGCCCATAATTCCAGGTGTAGCTGCTACCTGAGCCAGGCATAATCATCCAAACGCAAGATTTGCATATAATCCTCCTCTTTGATATACAACCATTAATACCTTTGAACTTTATGGTAGTGGAGCTGCAAATTTTATTTGGTTTCTTGCTGTTCAAGGGGAGCCTATTGGTGAAGGAATAGGCTGCACAGCCTGCTCCAGCTGCACAAGGAACCATGCTCACGGGCTCTTGTCCTGCTGGGGGACTTCAACAATTGCAACATCTGGGAAAGAAGCTGTAGGAAACCCAGCAGACTCCTGGAATGCAGGGAGGGTGACTTCCTAAGCCAGGTAATAGACAGCCCTACCAGAGGGGATATGATACTGGATCTGAGGTCACCAGCACAAGCAAACCACTCTGTTGCAGCAAGGGAAGACTCGGACGTTCAATATGAGTGATCAGCAAGCTTCGTTTATTGATGAAAGCATCAGATATTTATGCACAATAAGTAATAAGCTCATACATATTCCGTAAGCCAAGCAGTCTATTGGTTATACTATAGATATCAGCTCCTCTCTTACTTCCTCATTCCTTACGACTTACATCCCCTTTTTCTCATGTCTCTCTCAACTACAGCATCTTGTTATTGTACCACAGCTATGCTCAAGGACACAGTGTCCTTGCAGCCCTCAGGAACTCAGATTAGCTGGGTCTGGTACTTTCCCAATTCTTGGTCAGCTACCCAGAGCATGTCTACGTGGCCTTTGTCACGTAGACATTCCTCCACACCACTCCAATCAAGACTGGAGTCAGCCTGTGCTGCTGAGATCACAAACCAGTGGAGTTTGCATTCCTGAGGGATATGGGTCAGGCAGAGAGTCAGGACCCTGAACGTCAGGAAAGCAAAATTTCAGATCTTCAAGGAGTTAGTAAATATGTTCCCCTGGGAAACTGCCCTGAGAGACAAGGGAGCTGGCAGCTCCTGAAAAAGGATTGCACAAGAGCCAGCAATCCCCAGGTGTAAGAAATCAGGGAAGGAAGGCAAGAGACCAGCATGGCTGAGTTGGGATCTGCTGGTCAGGCTAAAGGGCAAGAAGGAAATGCCTAGATAGGGGAGGCAGGCACAAGTATCCTGGAAAGAGTAAAGGGATGTTGCTCAGTTGTGTAGGGGTGGGGTCAGCAAGGCCAGGTACAGCTGGATCTGAACTTGGCAAGAGATGCACAGAGCAGAAGAGCTTCTAACAGGCATGTCAGCCAGAACAGGAAGATCAGAGAAAGTGTACACACACACAGATAAACAATCTGGCAAAATGGCAACAGTGAATGAGGAGAAGACAATTTTTTTGCTTCTGTCTTCAACCTTCTTGGCAACCTCTCTTCCCTCTTACCCTCCCCTGGAGGGTACTGCAACGGAGGGTCAGGTTTGGAAGCACCTGAGGAACTTGAAGATACGCGGGTCTACGAGACTTGATGAAATGCACCCCAGAGTTTTGAGGGAATTGGCTGATGTCCTTGCCAAGCCACTCTCCATGATGTTTGAAAAGTCATGGCAGTCAAGTGAAGTCCCAAGTGGTTGGAAAAAGGGGAACATTGTACCTTGAGAACCCTGGGAATTAGCAACCTGTCATCCTCACCTCTCTGCCTGGAAGATCACAGAACAGATCCTCCCAGAAGCTATACTAAGGTACATGGAAGACAGGCCCCTTCCAAACCAAACTATGCTATGATTCTATGAAAAATGTCACAATATGGAAGATGATCAGCCTTGGCCAGCATATATGCAATGCATGCATTTTTTCTAACTACTCTGTCTCTGGTACTTCCTGCAAATCCTGCACTGAGATCCAGGCCTTGCCAAAACTGGAGAGCAGCAGCTTCTTCTTCACTTACCCCATCTACATCTGCAAACTCTGCAGAGAACAAATCAGGCACTTCTGAACAAAGTATTTCCAATGAGCATGACTGGAAACTATGTTAAGTGTCCTAACATTTGCTCACCACATTAGAAAGGATATAATTCATTGACCAATTAAAAGTATTTTACAAGGTTTTTAAAAAGAAAACCATGTTTTTACACACTGCAGAGACATTTCTTCCCCCAAAAGACTGCAGTATGGGCACTGATACAGGAAAATTGTCACGAACATCTTTTTTACACTATAACCACCAAGGCTGCTACTCTGGGTAATTGGTTTTTTGTTGTAAGGCATTCTAGCTACCTGCATATTTTCAAGCTATGGAAACACAAAGTGACACGAGATCTTTCACTGCTGGCTCACCTGGAAGTCAATCTGTTCCCCTCAGCCACAGAGCAGTGTTTCTGTAAGAGCCCTTTCCTCTGTGTCACTGCAGTTCTTTCCACAGAACCCTTTCTGGAAATCCATCTAGAAACCACTGTTTCCAGGGCAGGTGTGCTTACCTATCTCAGCCTACAGTGCTTCTGGCTCTCCAGTAGCTATTTAATCTTCAGGACCTCGGGAGATTGAAATTGAGCTGCTTCAGAGCAGATTCCCCAAAATGTCTTTGTTAATCTTATTATTGCGTGCTAAGGCCCAAGGATCTTTTACAGCCTGGCCAGAGATTTCTGTAGCATGCACAGGCTCAGCTCAGTGCCCTCTGTAACACAGAGGTACAGGGAACAGAAATACATGACAAATTATTGATATTTGTTACTGGTATTGTGTTTATGAGACAGCTGCCAGTCCCTTTACAGTCTGCTACTGGTGCAAACCAGCCTGCTGCTATTATCTTTGTCAGTCCAGAGAAGGTGCAGCATCACCAGTCAGTTTTGCTAACCCACTGGGGCAAAGGATGGGTATTAAATCTGTCTCTAACCTAGGGATGGATAGTGGTGTTTTATGGTCTGCTGCAGAAGATGTTGGGGCCCTGTAGGTGGTGATGTTAAAGATTTCCCCCTACACTGAGTATGGGGAGAGCTGCAGCTGCAAATAGCAGCTGAGGCAAACAGGTCCAATTGAAGAGTAATTCAGTGAGGAATAAAACTCCAAGACTTACTGAGTTTCCATTTTGGTAAAAGAAAAAAAAATACAACTTCCAAATATATCAGATCTACTTACATTATTTCATTATTAGTAATTAGGATACTCTGGCAAAGCAGACCAAGCCTTTATTAGCTGAAGCAGCAGTTCAGCAGCGGCTGGAGCTTTATTGCTCATTGATTAAGCAATAGATACAACTGAACCAGTAGCCTCATGTGAAGGGTATTAGAGCTGAAAGCCTGGCAGATTTGTGTGAAGACTTATAGCCATGGGACAGATAGATCTATATATATTGCCCAGGGTAAAGCTGCATGAATGACTCTGAAAGGAGAAGGTTGCTGCATCATGGCAAATAATTGTCAATTTATCTTAGCGTGAAATCTTTTTACACCTCATATAAAATAAGCCACTTTTGTGGGAGGGTTCGTTCAAGAATATTCCTTTTCAGTGCAATGATGGGATTAAGTGCTGCCTTTTGTCTGGAAAAATGGACAGTCATTCAGTGAACTTTGGAGAAAAACCTTTCCTTCCTTTGTTAATCCCTGCTCTGACAGAAATATCGAGCAGGGACCTGAGGAAACATCTTGCCATGGATGCTGACACCCAGTCCTGCACCCACTGCCTGCACAGCCCCTGGAGAGAGGCTCTGAAAAAACAGTCCTACTGTCCCCAAATGTCATCCTCACCCCACTGCCTAGAAATAACATTTTTGTAGTGGAGCTGGAAGAAGAACACCTTTGTTCCTGATCAGGTGCAGGCATACTTGTTTAAACCTCTGATGAAGATTAATTTCCAGTGATATGTCTGCTCTGGCATTGCTGTGGCTGAGGTGCAAACATTTTATTGCTGACACTGCTGTGAGAGAACTAATCTGCAAAATAGAGCATCCTAAGCAACAGCAGCTCTTTGCCTCTGGGAACGTGAATCAGGGGGCTTAGATTGCACTGGTTTCTATTAATTGCCTGCTTAACTCCAAAGAGCCAGACATGTCTATTTCATTTAAAATTACATTTTTACTAACTTAAAATAGAATAAAATATAGGTTATAACAAGAGTTACCTAAAAACTCATTGGACTTCATTTCCCTCTGTTGCACTGTGATGTGAGAATGAAATGATGGAACCACATACATAAAAGAGCTTCTCCTGAATATTTCTTTTTCCCAGTATTCAGACCTTGTATTTGACATGAATGTCATGGCCTTTGCTGAAAAAATCCTGCCCAAAAAGTTCAGGCTCTGTCTTGCACAAGCATAAAATTAAATTATAATGAACACTTCACAAACTAGTAAGCTTACACTGTGTCCTGCTTCTTTTTCCTAAAAATAAAGCCAGGAAAGCAAATACCCATTTGGATGTAAAAGTGGGTTGGAGATAGCTACAGGAGAGATTTCCTGGCCAAACAGAGGCATCTTCTTCATTTTCTGTCAGTTAATTTTCCTTTCATAAAAGCACCATAGTTGGGGTCAGCTATGGCAGAAAACAGTTATTGAAATCTGCTTTGTTTTTCAGAGAATATGTGATCTTGGTCAGTAACACTCAGGACTTTTATTTCATGCTGCAAAAGCAGCCTGGATGGAAGCTGACTGGGGCGGTAGAAAGCAGATATTTTCCCCAGTTCTGATTTGTTGGTTATTGCATGGCAATCAGCAGATCCCATTCTGCCTTGTGATTTCAAAGTGAAATTCTCCTTGAGTGGAGCCTAATCTGTGCTTGAGTGTAATGAATGACCTGTGCCAACACAGGCAGCAGGGCTTTACACTGCAAGAAAGAGCCTCCCATGAGCTGTTAAGAGATGCAGTTATTGAAGTCAAACACTGAAAGCAATTTTAAAATGCCCAAAGGTGGGTTATTCAAACTTTGAAAGCCCAGCTTCACTGCAGTATGGCATAGTCACTGGATGTTGCAGTGTGCTGTGAGAATGCAGAACATTTCCCTGCAACAATCCCATCTCCTGGGCCAACCAGAGGCTCTCCAGTGCACTTGTTTTACAGTGATTTAGGGACTGAGCCCGAGAGCAGCACAAGCTGTGCTTCATTTCATTTCCTGAACGCACAGACTGAAGCAATATTAGAAGCAGACTGCACTGGCCTGTAGAAAACTCACAGTGTTGGATTTTTTTTTTCCACTGCTTGCCAAAGCCTCTGACATCAACTTTACCCCAACAGGGAGCCAGAGGAAGGAGAGGGAGGTGCAATGGCAGATGGCAACCCACAAGGAGGCGAGAACTGCATACTGCACTTTGGCACTCCATGACAAGGACAACTTTACAGTAACCTACTTTGCTTATAAATTGAATGAGGATTATTTGCTATTCCCCCCCCCCCCACTCCTATGTTCAGTCAGATCACTGCAAGACTGGCAAAAAAAAAAATCTAATTAATTAATTGACTTAGCTCTGGCAAGCTGGAGTTCTAATACTGGGAGGACATAAGAGAGCTGATTTTAATATAGTTAAGGCAGACGTTGTGTAATTTCAGGCTTTGATATGGTTTCAATGTGTAGATGAGCTGGGGGACAAATGTGGCTACCCAGTAAAGGAGCAGTGAGTTTCTCTGTTACCTGGCCTGAATGCCCCAGAAATCTGCAGAAATTCAACAGAGGCTTTGCTATGCTTTCTGCTTGTCTTTGCCTTCAAACAAAAGTATGTTTAATGGAGACAGACAACAGGTAAGGGAAAAGGAAATTTTACTTTCTTGGTGTTTTCTGAAAAATGGTTCTCCTGTCTATTTCTAGCCATTAAAATTAACTTGCTATCTCAATGGATCTTCTCCAAATTAATTGTGCTGTCTCTGTGCAGTGTTTCCCCAAGGAATGCACTGAAATACTGTTATGTCTTTGCCTGTTCTTGACTGATTGAGATATTAATTAATTATATGAATAAGCCTAGCAAAATTAAAGTAGGTTTTTCTCCTAATTCGTGTGAGTACTGGGCCTAATGCCTCATACATGGTGTTTGGCAGGATCCACTTTGCTGTGTGACCTTGTTCACCACTTCACAGTGCCCTGTTTGGTTGGGGCAGGTGTGAAGGAGAAAGTTGAATTGTGCAGGGAGAGAAGACTCGTGCCTAGTGTTGGGCACCACGGCTGACTCTTGGCAGGTGCTGTACAGGAGCAGGGCTCTGATGGACACAGGTGCCCTCTCAGGTGCCAGCCACAGGGCTGTCATGTGGCTAAAAATGTTTGTCATGCAGCAATCCTGCTGTTGTGGGATTTGTTCAGCTCAGTTTTGCATGAGTCAGTCAGGCTGGGCTTGGTGCACTAACGCAGCATCCTTACTCAGTGCTCAGGGCTCAGTCATGACAATCACAGAGGCACAGAGTCATCTACGTTGGAAAAGACCTCCAGGATCATCGAGTCCAGGTGTTAACCCAGCACTACAGTGCTAACCACTAAGCCATGTCCCTGAGTGACACAGCTACACTTCTTTGGAACGCTTCCAGCACAGCCTGCTCCAGGGCTTTCCTGAGCAGCCTGTTCCAGGGCTTGAAAACACTTTTGGTGAAGAAATTTTTCCTACTATCCAACCTAAATCTAAACATCCTCTGACACAACTTAAGACCTCCTTTTTCTGCTCCATTGCTTGCTCTTTGTGAGAGCTGGGTGATTACTCAGGTCCACCTTCCCTGCCCTACCTGACTTAGCTCTATCCCGAGCATGTCGGAGTCTGGCAGAAAGCCTTTGGACAAGCAGGGAGCCCAAGAGCATGAGATGTTGCTTTTTTTGAAATTCATGAAAAAAGAGAACCCATTTTCTCATCTAGCAAATGGAAACATGAATGTTCTGCAGAACGAACATATCTTCATGATTGAAGTGGACATGACAGCTTTGTTTTCTCCTTGGTTGGTTGTTGTTTGCTCATTTTAAGAAGCTTCTCCAGGATTTTTAGCTACAAGGAAGAGTTTCCTTACGGACACTTTTATCCTTCCCATGGTGTGGAAAACAAACCCCTGAATCACGTAACTTAACTTGCCCCAAAGCTGAGGGGAAGTTGAGTGTACATTTTCTCTGCCACTAGCTTACTTTGAATGTTATATATCTGCATATAAAATAAAAAATACTTAGTTGGAACAAGAAACAAGTACTTAGTGTTGTTTAAGAATGCAAAAATTGCAGACTCAAGAGTTGCAGTAGCTATTTCATGCTGCTCACTAATAAATGCTTTATACTCCTGTAATATGCCTGTCTCCAGTATGGCTATTTTAAAAAATTTAAACATTTGAAAAACAGAACTTACTTTGTAATTTAGCTTTGGCCTGTAACATTTACATTTCAAAACTCAGACTTGATTTAAAAATAACCATATTCCAGGAAAGTAGGTGTTAAAATTGCTTCTATAGTCTGTCCAAACCTTTTTCTCTGTATGCTCTGTGAACTTGTGTAATTCATATTCAGATGACCATACTGAGAAAGGTTCAAATGTTTGCTTCCCAGAACACGAGGAATTCTTTCAGACACGGTTGTGATTTACCAAGTACCTTGGTTTCCTGTCACAGAACTGGTGGAGCCCTGAGCTTGAGGGAGAGAAGTGGGATTGTCTGTGACACCTGAATGTCTCAGGAACACTCAGGCTCTGCTGTTGGCTCCTCTGAACTGAGTGCAGGCAGTTCATTCACTCTGATGCTGTGTAACTATCTCCTTGGTTGCACAGTCATTTTGCTTGAAATGATGAATAATGCCTGGGTAGTGTAAATTCCCTGGGGGCCATAACAGATGCTAGAAACTCTGCCAGTGGTGTTAAGGCATTTGGAAAATTATTTTCTTTCCATACTTTATACTGTAAGAACTTCAATACTTGATTGCAAAGGAGTTTGCCTTGAGGGATGGAAAATTTGAGAAGACACAGAGATAGAAGTTTTATAAGTTTTAATAAAGAAATTCTAATACTGAAGAGATTGATGAACAGGAAAGACATTCTCCTGTCTGTAGTCTATACAAGATAAAACCAGATTCACATCAGCATTAGCATTCAATACTAATTTTTCATATGCCCTCTACTGACTGTGTCAGGGAGATCCTTCTTTTGGACTAGACACCCCACACCCCATAAGCAGCACTTATTTTTGTGAAGAGCAAAACCATAGTCACATCCTGATGACCCTGAAGCTTTGCTTAGGAGTGCTGTAATTAGAGCTTGTGTCTCTTTACCTTGAGCTTCAAATCTGCTTAGCAAACCTGGAGGCTTGGCTCTAAAGCCAGCATTCATGCTAAGATGCTGTGCTAGCTACACTCATGGATTTGTCAAAACAATCCAACCAACTCTCATAGGAAACCAGAAACAAGAAGGAAAAATTTGGCCAAATTCCTATATCCAAATATTTTTACAGCATGAGAAATTGAACTAATAATGCTTCTGTCTGGTTAACAGCTGTCAAAGGATGAAAAATAAGCTACTGGGAATGTAGTCAATCACTCACTCCTTTTAATGTGGTGTGAAATCCATAAAGGCATTTATACTGACTCTTAATGTGTTTTACAGAAAAATCACTGGTAGCTGTGTTGAAGAGATGCCAACTTTTAACAAGCAGCGTCTGGTGCTTTCCGGGCCACTCCACGCATGTGCACTGCGCAGAGAACGATGAGCTTGCACTCTGCTTGCTTCTGGGAATCCACGCTCAGTAACATTCCTTCTCTCCCCCCTCTGCTTGAGGTGGGTCACCAGCACATGAGCTTCATTCACGAAATGACATCCAAGCTTCATCCAGTTCCTCTCTGGCAGTGAGTGCAGTTTTCATCCACGTGGAGCACGGTGGCTCCTCTCCTGCACAGGCTGCATCCCACGGACACAGTGGCACACAGGGACACAGCCATGGCAAGTCCCACTGATTCCACACAAGCCTGTTATTCTGAGACAACAGAGCAGGTGAATCACTGTTCTCAGGGCTGTGGCCCTCCCTTGTGTGCTCTATTCTCCAGCCAGCAGGCAATGCTGACAGTGCCGTGTGTGACACAATGGGATATTAACGTGTGTGAAGGGCTCGGTGTTGAACCACACACAGAACAGCCTATATATAGCCAGAGGTAGCAGCTTTCTGAATCAGGATGGCTATTTTTGTGACCAGTAGCATGGGGGAATGAAGAACTCAGTGTCTCTGCACAGAGAATGCACGGCTCAGGTTGTTGAAGGATTTGTGTTTCCCTCTGGCCCTGCTCTTCACTGGGGTTTATTGGATGGATACAGCTGCATACAGCTGCATACAGCTGTGGTGGTCACGGTCTGAGGCATCCTCCTCATCCTGCCCCAGAGGAGATATCCTGTATCAGGGGGTGTTAATGCAGGGGCTAAAGGCCCCTCTGGTCACCCTCCTTCCCTGGCTCAGCAGCCCATGGCAGGGTTTAGGCTGGTGACTGCTGGCTGGCTGCAGGGATGATCATCGTGCCCAGAGCACGAAAGGAGAGCCAGTGCCAGGGCTTTCTGCCGTTGTTTCAGGTGAAAGCATCTTGTGAAATGTAACTTGTAACACTCCCTTCTTTATATCTCCACCATCAGTTCATCTGACCCCTAAAATCAGGCTGGCCATTAGAGACTAGTCTTGATGGCAGTTCTAGGCTACCTAGGTCTGCAGACCTGAGGACCTGGATATCTGACAGCTCATTTCCCCTAAACTCACAACCACTTCAACCTTGCTGCCTTTTTTTCATGACACTGGCTCATTTTGTGGTCTGAGGATCACCTCTTACGTTCAATCCAGGCAAAGTTTTTAATTAATATCATGGAGAGATGGGAATGGAAACATAAAGTATCATGTCCATAAACTGCCATACAACTGCCATGCATGAGAATGGTAAAATAATAGAAAAAATACAGAACAGAGTCCTGCTGTTTTCTTTTCTGTTTGTTACCTTTACCTAGTGAACTGTAGAGATGAGCAGTTACTATTCCTCAAATCAAACATTTACTCAGTTTCACAATGTGTCTTTCACATGTCCGTTAAGGCTCTTGTCCACACTTTCTCATAGCTCCACAGTACAAATTATACAAATCAAGGCAATAAAGATCCTTAGAGGTGAGATTGCACTCAGAATATCTTCCTGCTGTCCTGTCACACTGAACTCTTCTTTCCAAACTGGGATGTGCACAGGCATAGTCATAACAGGTCAGACCAAAATAGAAAGAAAGTGCCTCACGATGGCTGTAGGGCAAACACTGGTGGTGTGGTTCCTGTCCAGCCTGATGCCATCAGTGTAACAAAAGCTGTGGTTTCAGCTGAGCTCCTTCTATACATTAGTTCAGAGTGCAAAAACCATCCAGCAGAAGCAGGCCCTGTGGAGGAGATGACCAGGGCTGAACAAGAATGGTGGTTATCTCCTTAAAAAAAGAAGAAAAAGATTGCCTGTAAGGCAAACACACATGATACAGCTGCCTGCAGCCTGCTAGGCCAGGAAACAAATTAGGAACATTGGACTTCCAGTTCCTTGGCTTTCAGAAATGTATCTCATTAATCTAATTTTCTGAATGATTTCTGAATTTATGTACTTCATAATGTGCAACTACTACTACTAAATACATCATACCAAACCAACACTTACGCTTTCTTTGCTCTATTCATTAATTTTTCTCTTTTAACAGATCAGCTCCCAGCCTCCAGAAATTGCATCTTATGGTAACATTGGGTATTAGTAATGTACAAAATCTGGAGGCTTTCCTAATATGCCCCTGCATTCCAGTGTGCTGCTCTTTTATTCAGCTAAACATATTATGGCCTTGTGCTTCTCTCTTTCACTCATGACAGAAAGGAGACATAATTTTTTTGCTAAGATAATACCTTGTATTTTTCCTACTGGACAATGAGAGCCCTGAGCTTCCACTGAACTCTGTAGTAATGGGGGATGCTTGTAAAACTAAGTCTGAATTCTCAGCTAAGTGAAGCATTTGGGATTTATTTCAGTCCCACTGAAATCAGTGGGAAATAAAAAGAATTTTAAACAAACATTTGGGTGCTTTGCCAAATGCAGTTAAAATGCTGAACGTAGGTCTCAACAAGAAACTGTTTTCTATTTCTTACTGTGATAACATATTTTGACACACTGTTATGGTACCAAGTCAGCCATATAATCTTTAACACATTACAACCAAGAGAGAAGCCAGCCTGCTGCACTAAAATTCACAAATAAGGATCATCTTTGAATGGTATTTCTGAAAATCAGTGACACCCATTTTTAGATGAAAAACACAATGCCTCTCTGCCCCAAGAAGTCTTTCACTTGTGTGTCTGCAGGGAAGCTCAGGCCAGGAGCTGGGCAGCCAGTGGGGCAGCCAGGTGCACAGACTCCAGACAGATGTTCTGCCCATTCCATGTGAGGCAGAATTCCATGTGAGAGGCCCTTTAGGTGCCTTTGCGTGCGAGCATGCCTGAAGAGTAGAGGAGCTCCCTGTGGCACCACAAGATCTCCTGCAGACTGCTGTGGCTTCATCCAGGTTTGTAAAGCCACAGCTATTTTCCCCAGATAGATCCTTTTGGTGTTTGCTTTTTACTATTTTTAGTATACGGTTTCACTTTTACAAATCTTGGATTTTGTTCGGCATTGCATCCTTACAGCTACAGGACTGAATATTTTCTTGCTGTTCCTGCAGTTACCTTTGTCTTTGCAAATTTTGGAATTTATTTGAATTGTTCCTTAGAGTGTTTGTGGTAATAAATCTTTGTCTAGTTGATAGTTACTCCCCTCAAAGTCAGATACCAAAGCAGCAGCTGTTCTAGAAATCTCTGAATGTAGTGTTGTGATTGTCACGTATTTGTGGAATTCATAGAACCACAGAATGGTTTGTGTTGGAAAGAGCCTTAAAGATCATCTGGTTCCACCTCCCCTGCCATTGCCAGGGACACCTTCCACTTGACCAGGTTGCTCAGAGCTCCATCCAACCTGGCCTTGAACACTTCCAGGGATGGGGCATCCACATCTCTCTGGGAAACCTGTTCCAGTGTCTCACCACCCCCACAGTAAAGAATTTCTTCCTAATATCCAATCTAAACCTATCCTCTGTCAGTTTAAAGCCATTTCCCCTTGTCCTATCCCTGCCTGTCCTACTGCTTGTTATTTGGCAAATGAGATCCCAACTCGCGCCTGGCTCCTTTCAGGTAACTGTGGGCACTCATAAGGGCTCCAGGCTAAACATTCCCAGTCCCTTCAGCTCCTCAGCACGGGACTTGAGCTCCAGACCCTTCCCAGCTCCACTGACCTTCCCTGGACACGCTCCAGCACCTCAGTTCTCCAGTCTCTGCTTTGGCCACCTCCATCTCTGCCCAGGCAGCCCTGGGAGGGTTCCGGGGGAAGGGAAGGGAAGGGAAGGGAAGGGAAGGGAAGGGAAGGGAAGGGAAGGGAAGGGAAGGGAAGGGAAGGGAAGGGAAGGGAAGGGAAGGGAAGGGAAGGGAAGGGAAGGGAAGGGAAGGGAAGGGAAGGGAAGGGAAGGGAAGGGAAGGGAAGGGAAGGGAAGGGAAGGGAAGGGTCACCGTGCCGACGCTGTGCCCGTGTTGCCAGGAGAGGGAGCAGGTCCCTGCACATCCCCCGGGCTTTTGTTCCACCTCCTCCCAGACTCGCAAAGCTCCACCCTGAGCCTCTCAGCTGCGGGCTCCGAGGGGTGTTTCGCTTCAGACTTTCTCACACAGGCACACAAGCGGCTTTTAAGCAGTTTTCCATGGCTGTACAGCTTTGCACCTGTGAGTCATTAGACACAGTCCTGCCGCCCTCACTCATAATCACGAGTTTCACAAAGAATTTCACTGGAACCTGCGTGTTTCCTTAAGGAGAATTCTTGGAATTAAAGAAGACAGGAGTAGGCTGTCCGGGGCGTGCGAAGGAGAAGTGTTACACATCTTTAGTTTCAGCAAGTGGAAGATGATCTGTTCAATTCAGGAATGAAAGAAAAAAAAAAAGAGAAATGGGAATGCATTTGCAAGACTGTGGAAAAACCAGCACCCTGTAAGAGGAAATAAATAAGATTTTTCAATAAAATTATAAATACCTCTAGGTCCAAATAATACAGCAATAAATACCTGCACTGCTTCCTGTGGTAGCCAATGCTACCTTGTATGACACCAACTGAACACAGCTTTACACATTGCACAGTGTATTATTTTCCTTTTGGATGTGAGGGTTGAAAAGTTTTCTTTTCCATATTCCACCACAAACAAAATTACACAGAAGACAAACAAAATGTCTCTAAAGTGGAAGCTGTCATGGCTGGCAGTGCTCCCACATGTGCAGGCAGGCCTGTGGCCACTCTGGTCAAGTAATGCTTCATCACACACTGCAAAATAATAGTCCTTTATAATAATAATAATAATAGGGTCCTTATTATATAATAATCCTAATAGGGTCCTTAGGGAGAGACCCTAAGGACCAGTGGAACTTAGACAACTTCATGAGCCCCCAGTATTTCATGCATTCACTGTTACCTGCCTGGGGGAGTAAGTTGTCTCTGTGTTTCCTATGTGCCATGTAAAAGCCTGTGTTTACATGGTTACCATTTCTTTTAGACTCAGAATCAGTTAAATAAGCTGGAACATGGTAGTATTATCATGTGTCTTTTATATCTTGTGACAGAAAATTTCATCTGCAAGCACAGACTATGACTAGGAGTCAAGAGGAGGCAGCTCCACTCCCCCCTTTTGTGCTCTTGGGAAACTCATGCCAACGCTGAGAAACTGCAGGAGCAGCTCCAGCACTGTGACATGGCCACCCTCACTCAGGAGTGCTGTGTTCTCTAAAAACCAGCTGTGTTCCACAGCCAGCCATGAAGTGGGACCACCTGATGTCCCAGGACACTTCAGACAAGTTAGACAGCATGGCAAGGGTGTGCAAATAGAGAGGCCTCCACCTCTGTACTGTGATTTTCTATCAATATATTGCCAATTTTTTCACAGCTCTTTGGTCATGCCTCTGGACATGGACTGGCATCTTCAGAAACCTTCTCTGTGCAAGATCTGCCCGACCTAGAGACTGTGAGGATGTCTGCACAGCTTTTTGCAGGGTGACGTGGTCTGAGCTGAATGAAGATAATATTGTAGGTGCCATGCCTGTGGAAATAGAAGGAACTTCAAGAAATGCCATGAGTCAATCCCAGTGCTTAGAAACCGGAGATAAACAAAAAGCAAAGTGACTGCTACTGAAATAGATGTTCATGTAATGATTGTTTAAGGGAAGGCTTTGAGTTTTCTTCTTTACAAACTTAAAACTGGTGCAGAGTTTAAGTGGTGGCCCTCACCCTGCCATTTCTGCCTGCATCTGCATCCCATGTCCATCTGTCAGACTTCCCAGTTTCACAGAAAGCCTGGGGATGAGAGAAGAAGACCCTGCCTGAGTGCCAGCTGCACTTCCCCTGCAAACTGGAGACAAATTCCCCCTGCCAATGCTCAGCTCCTCAGTGCAGTGCCCTTTTCCTCTGTGGAAGACAGGATGGCAAGGGCAGGGGATGCAAACATCTTTCCTAAAATCAGCAATTGGCCTAATTTCCTGGTTTAATGCTACTGTTGGGAAGGAAAAACAAAGCTGGGTATTAAAGAAGTGTCAGCAAGCAAATGTGTTAAATGGTGCCCCAAGTCTGTGAATGCAGTGGGTGAGAGCAGAACCTGTTTATAAACTGCAGTGACTGTGCTGCCTGGAGATGACTTCATGCCTGAAGAACTCCTGTAACCTTTTTCAATCGATGCTTTTCTTTTTCTCTCACATAAATGTCACATAAGGACATACACTGCATTACATGAATGTCAGAGATAACTGCCCAGCTATTGTGCTTCCTTTTATTTCCCTTTTCCCTCAAAACTGAGGCTTTCCTTTTTTTCTGCACGTAAACAAAAATGGGATTTGATGACAAAAATCTAATCATCAATCAAGTCTTTCTTTACCAGTAAGATTTTCAGAAGAGATGAGAAGCAGACATACAAGTGCAGCTTTTTGCTGTGATGATCACAGAGATGTATGTTCACAGTATAATGAAGATTAATCATCACTTTATCAAACTACATCCATTTCTTAAAGCATCTCAATTAAACAACAGCTTAGATTCTGTAGAAGTGGCTGAGCCAAAGATGTGCCATTGGGATGTGCTGGCATCTTCTCTTCCCTGCCTTCTCCTTGCTCACCCATGCCCATGCCTGCCTGGCTCTGCTGCCCCACATTACAGCTGCTGCTGGCCCTGTGCCCCTCCAGCCTCTTCCCTGTCTTTATTCCACACCCTGGGCATCCTTCTGCCAGGAATGGATGATCCCACATCTCAGCACTGGGATGCAGCCAGGGCACCCAGCATCCAAACCCTCTGAAGAGTCTCACAACCCCAAATATGCATTGGTGCTATCAGCTAAAAATCCACCCTGGTTTAAGAAGATGGATTGATTCTGCAGCTCTGAATTTCAAGGCTACAAAATCTTTATGCACCAGTAAGACTGAATACCATTCACATGTAGGTTGGTGGAGTTCAGGTACCTTTTTTCTTGAGGCCCCTGCTTGCCCACCACTGAAGGAGCAGAAAGACTCTTGCCTGCCCTTTGCTGGTAGCTCTGCCCAAGCATCTGCTGAGACCCTGCCAGGGCAGGGGTCCAGAGGGAGCCCTTAGTGGCTCTTCCTGTGCTCTTTCCACCAAAGCCCATGGGATTCCTTCCTGAAATAAAAATCTGTCTGCTGCTGGTGGGATATTTTGGTCTGCTTGCTTCTGCTTTGCTCTGAAATAATTTCTCCAGCAGCAGCTCAGCCTGGAAGCATTTGGAGATTTGCCTGACTGAGAACTGACTAAAAAAAATGCAGATTTTGGCTCTAATGGTTTTTACATGTAATAGATAATTTAATTAATTCATATTTCTCTCTCTGCCTCTGATCATATACTATCATAGAACACTTGAAAATAAAGAAGCATAAGGTGCTCTGAGGGATTTCTAGGCCTTCTGACATGGCCATTTTCAAGATAATATTAGGAGACAAAAAGAAAGCTTAATCATTAACTACCTGGTAGTGATGTCAGACCTTCTGTTCTCTTGGGTTAATGTATGATTCAATCAGCACAAATGGAGGTCTTCAATATGCCCTTTTACTGGGATTAAATTCTGGTTACATTTTGACATCCGTACCGACTTCAAACAAATCCAGTGATCTATATGCATAATATGGTAATTGTGATAAACTGAAATTGAAAAAGATATTGATAATTATATGTGGTGAAAATGGCTAAAGCTGATGACCTGATATTTATTATTAGTTGTTTTATTAGTTTTGTTGTTGTTAATCAGTGAAATTGTGAAATGCTAATGACAAAACTCCCCTTGGCTTAAATCTTACCTATGCCTTGTCTTAAGATACACAGAGAAAGTGAAAATGAAATGTATAGTTAGTGTTTTACATTGCAAATGCAGCACAGCTGGCTGGCATTTTTGGCATGATATATGTGTGGATGCAGCACAAACCTGCCAAAATCAGCACAAAGCCCAGGGTTGCATACATTGCAGACAAACAATGAACCATCACTCCAAGGCCCCTGAAAATTACTGTATTTTATCCTACAGACTCCTTTCTTTAGCCTACCCTTTCTTAAAATATGCTCTATTAAATGGGCACTGATTTCTACTAGCAGTGCTCCAGAAAGCAACAGAAAAGCTGTGCCCTGTGCAAATTTGCTTTGTTTTACAGCTATTTTTGTCTATATCAAAACATGGTTCATGCCTGAGTACCAAAATATGGTGCTGGAGATCTGCAGCAAGAGAGCCTGCCCAAGCTCCCTTGGCACTGACCTGCTGGGCCCCCAGCACAGGCTGAGAAAGGCACTCTCTCCTGTCTGCCTCTGCTGCTTCGGCTAATTCTGGTGTAGGTATTTGTCAACAGGACTTAAAGACAGAGAATCAATGCATTTCCTAGGTTAGTGATGTACAGGCAGATCACAAGTTGTGGTCACTTTTGACAAAGCTCAGAGGTGAAGCAGTGACCTGGGGTCTAAAGGAAATGCACCCTGTTAGAGCCCGCATCTGCCTTGTGAGCACGGGGAAAGCAGATGTCTTATTAGCTGCCATCCTTAAGTGGCTTTTCTCATCATGTCAGCTTTGAAATAACACACTCTGGGCAGGGACACACACACCCCACAATGGCCAAATGAACTGCCAGGCAGTTTAAATTCAGCAAAGAAAGACAGCAGTGTTTAGAAAAAGCAAAATGCAAAAATGAATATAGATGAAATAGAGATATTTTTTTTCAGCTTTGCGAACAATGAGGGGGTGAGACTTGCACTCAGTTATCACAAATTACTGTGATACTTAACAGTGCACTGTGGTTCCACTGAGCATGGACTAAAGCAAGCAGGCTGCAGAAAAATTAGGGGCAATGCTCTACACCCTCAAATTTTTAAGCTGTATAGTTAGTGTAGAGCCTACCTGACAAGTAACCTATCCTCTCTCCCAAAATCTAATTTAATCAGTACTTTAGAGAGGTGGATGTCCCTACAGATGTCTCACTTGGCTGCTTAAAAATATTCTTCATATCACTGAAAATCATGCTCTGAAACCAAGGGAATAATTTACTGGGGCTGAGATACCTTTCTCTTCTGCCAATAGGAAGGCAGGCAGGTGAAGAAAAGCTGGCACTGAGCTGCTCTCAGGCTCTCCTGGTGGTGCCAAGTGTGTTCCAAAGCTGAAGAGACACACACCCAGCTCACGACAGAGCAGCCAGGGCACAACAAGAACTGCTGGTTCCATCACAGGGTGGACAAGCTGGAGGATGGGAACAACCTCTGCATGAGCTGTGCCCTCAGCAGTGGGGTGCAGGCCCACAGGCTCTGGCCATGGTGGGCAGAGCCAGATCCATTTGACAGCACCAGACAGGGCAAGAGGAGAGTCTGGCTTGGAGTCCAGCTGGGGAGGTCTGGGCACCTGCTCTGGCCTTTGCCAAATCCTCTCCCCTACAGAAGATGCTGTGTTCAGGCTGCTGTGTGTGATGCTGAGGTTCACAGTTGTTGGGCCAGTTGTTCTCCTGGCTCCACAGAGGGAGTGTGCTCTGGGAGGAAAAGCCATCAGCAAGGAAGAGAATTAATGATGGAGCTGTTCTGGGATCAGATTTAACGCTGCTGTGCCCTGGTAGAAGTGCAAGGCAGGAGGTGGAGCTGCCCAGTGTTGGCGTCAGACTGGGGAGCCCTGCCAGCAGGGTGAGGGCTGGGATATTGTGTGAAGGCACAATGCATGAGCACGAGGTCCAGAGGGGCAGAAATGGAAGCTCATCTGACAGCAAAGGGACAGTCTGTGTTTCAGGATTAATCATGGAAATATCTTTGAGTTCATCAGCTGTGAATGACAGAGGTGGAGTAAGTCTTGGTTTATTAGTCACAGTGTGACAATGAGCCACGGAGATGTCTTGGCTGTGAAGATAAAAAGGGTGACCACAAAATCTATTAAGCAGGGAGCTTCCTACAGAGAGCAAGGCTTATTAATGCTACTGCAGCAATCTCTGGAGAGATCTCATCCCTGCTGCCTGATATCAGCCCCTCTCAGCCAGGAAAGACATGGCCAGCCTGGAGCAGAGTCAAAGGTGATGGCTGGGGGCAGTCACTCTCCTGTGAGGGAATATGCTCAAGAGTAATTAGCTCAGCAGAAGACTGTAGAGCTTATATTATTGCTCTTCATAAGTAATTCAGAAGAGTTAGTAGCAGGAAGGGAAATGGGCCATTTATGTTAAGCTAAAGAGCAGTTTTGGCACAAGAACAAGTGGTGTGAGAGGCTGTGGGGATCCCACTGTGCCAGCAAGGGAGCTGAAGGAAGTGAGAAATACCATTAACCTTCCTGGCTGTCCTTGGCTGGGGGCTGAATAAACCAGCCCAGGAGCTGGGGACCTGGAGGGCCTCAAAAGGGGACTTAAGAGGTTAATGACAAGTTCATTGGAAGCTTTGGGTAGCTAGGAACTTTGGGCTGGGGTAATCAGTGAATAACACAAGCTGATTTTGCTTTTCTAATAATATGTGGCTATTGTGAAATGCTGAGAAGTTTGGGGTATTGCAAAGGGTGAAACTGAGTTTGGTCTGTACTGAAAAATGAGGTTATAAAGCTGAAGCAGGAGCTGCCAGTAGGTACAGTCTTCCTGCCTGAATCTGGGTCTTCTGCTCCTGTGCTTAGTGAATGAATTTTCAAAAGGTGGGGGAAATGCAAGTTGCAAAATGAGCATATATGTTGAGATCAAGGAGGAAGAGTTCTTCATTCACATTTTCAAGTTTAAAGTTACTGTGGCCAAAGTGTACTTTAGCTTTTGGTAGCCTCAGGCATATAGAGGCTTGAATTCTTTCATCTTCCTTGTCAGAGACCACCTGGACAGAGTCTTTACTGGAAGAGGGAAGGATCTGTTGTGGAGTAGCACAGAGGACAACATACACTCTGCATATCTCTGTGCTCATATGTACACTTCCAGCCTCCAGAAGAGCCATTCCTTTTCCCTTCTACATTGGCAAAGTCCTGATTAGCACCAAAGCTGAAGTGTGTTTATGGTGGGGAGTTTTGTACCTCTCCAAGCTGTGGGGATCTGAAACTGTGAAATTGTTAAAAGGTGAGCCCAGGTGTCCCTATTTCCTTTTTGATTTATATTCTAATACCTTTTGAATGTCTTCTTAGCTGCTTTTGGAGGTGTCCAAGGCAGTACCTGGACTTATGGAAGTGCCCTCCAGGCATGTACCACAGAACAAGCATCAAATATATTGTTTTTTTCAAGCTCTCCACCATTACACACAAACAATACCCTTCAGAATTATAAAGATTGCTTATCCAAAACCCACACAGCTCCCTTGAGCTGCCAAAGGCCTCTGTGGCAGAGGGAAAACTGTTCTCTCTACCAGCAGCACAGCCTCCATGTTGCAGTGTAGAGCTGGTTTTCCAAAGTTGGGTGTTTGCTGCCGTGGAGGTGGTGCAAGACACACACAGACATCTTTTCTCTGTGTTCATGGAGAGGTTCTTTTTGCCTTTGATTGTCTGCAAAAGTGCATGTCCGCTGACAGGATCTGCTGTTGCCTGCTACGACTGCATTATGGTTCATAGGACTCTGTGAGGGAAGCAGAGATCCCAAGTAGCAAAAGCTACCTCAGGGGAAAAAACCCAAATCAGACACATCCTGGTAATGACTCCCCCCATGCTCCTTGTCACACATTCATTTTTACAACAGAAAATCAAGAGTCAAAGAGCAGGACTGAGTGTAAAACTTTGTGGCACTAAATCAGGGAAGGCAGTAACCATCCTGGCATCGCTGGCTGCCTTCTGAAAGCAAATAGTTGCCCTTGCTTAATGCTGCTAGCCTGAATGTGAGATGTCAGTATTGAAGATGAGCTTGGTGTGGTGGCACAGGGAATGTTCTGACATGGGAAGAAGGGTGGGAGAGTGACAGCAGGTGATCAAGGACAATCCACCCCAGTGAATGAGCATTAAAGGCTGATGGAGAAACATGGACTTGGTAGGGAGGGGGAGGAAGGAGCTTGAAGAAACACTGATTGAGGTCAAGAAGATTTTCCTTTCAAAAGGAGAGAGACAGAGGAACATTAAACAGGTAATGAGAAAGTAAATGGAGGAAAGCACTGCACAGTAGGGCTGCATGATAATCAGGAGAGGTTATACAGGTATTCCCTGGCTATTCACACTGATCAGCCCAGGGACTTGGATCATGGTGATATCTGAGCATGCAACAATAAAAGGAGATTTCCCAGTTGATTGCAGACATGATCCAAAATGAACTACCTGCAGCTCTGTGGCCAAGTAGTCCAAATAAAATACCCAGGAGTTCAAAGGCATACCCTGGACCCTGTCTGCCTCTGTTCTCAGGAAGCTGAGGGAATGCATTTAAAGAGTATAATCTTGTGGAAATTGAGGTCTGTAGACCTCTCCTTTTTATGGACAAATAACTTCCACTGAGATCAGTAGCGCCCACTCATAAGTGGTCCGAATTGAAAACCTTTAAAACAAGCAAGAGTTCTTAGTCCTCCTGTTTGTTTCAGATATGCTTTGTTCTCCATTATTTCTGAGTTAAGAAAACAAGATCTCTGTTATCTCAGGTCTGGAGAGAAGTGATATTAATTTCAAAAACTGAATAATTTTTTTATTATTAAGAATAAAGAGCCCCAAACCTTGTAAGCTATACTTAATAATTACCACCTTTTGGATTAGGCTAAGATACTCTTGTTAAAGCCATTGTTTGTGTAAGAATCCTCCCAGTGCTTCAATGGGAAAGTAGGCTGCCCTAGAATATGTGTCTGCATCCTCTCATCTGCTCCACCATACTACAGCAGAGCCTGGCAGATTAAATTATCAGAGTGTCCTGTTTTCTCCCAAAGAGAAGAGAAATTTGTTTGCCTCTTGCCCTGGGCTTTCTCGTGTTGTTCAGCGGGCTCCTGTGCAGCAGCAGGGTCTGGGTGAGAGCCTTGTGACGGCGGGCCAGCTGCCAGGAGAGCTGCCAGGAGAGCTCCTCCAGCCCTGCTGCTCTCCCCGCTGCGCTGCCAGCTCTGCTGCTGCCGGGGAGAGGGGCTGTGGGCAGCCTCAGCTCTGCCCTCCTGTAACCACAGCACATCCCCTCCTCCAGGCTGCCAGGAGCTCCTCATTACAGGAGTGCCACCGGTGTGGCTTTTCCTGCCGGAGAGCAACGCTGCTCTGCTGCAAACCTGGGCGTTTCTGGCTGGATCAATAGATTGCTGCTGTCAGCGGTGTGGTGGAAGGCTGGGAAAGAGCCTGAAGCTGATCCAGAAGAAGGCCTGCATTGATAGTGCTTTTCCTGTCTATGTGATGTGGGAATTGTAAGGATGCCAGCAATTCTGCTCCTTTTCAACATCTTCTGGCGATAGAGACTTCTGCTCTCTGCTCCAGTTGAAATGCTTCCACTGGTTTCCCTTGGTTCCACCTGAAAAATAGGCTTAAGATCAGAGCCTTTGGGCAGCTGATTTCATGGACATGATACTCATCTCTGGAGCCATAGTACACCAGTGGCAACCCAAGGAAGGCTCCAATGGAATGTCATCTGTGAAAGGTGAACTTTACCTGAAAATAGATCTCAGCTTCAAATGTCAAAATTAGCTGAAATGGTTTAACTTCCCTCACAGATACTCTGGGATGGTCAAGAAAAAGCCATGTGGGGGCAGTAGCCAGGGCTTTCTGAACCCTCAGAGCCTTCCTCAATTCTCCACCTTCTGCCTTTTACCCTTGTCCAGCTGCTGCCACCTGCCCATGACACTAAAATGACTCCAGTCATACGGTTCAATCTGGGAATACTTGTATTTCCACAGCAGTGCCTCGCATCAGGGAGTGGATGCAACTTAGCATGAATCCAACAATGGCCTCACATCTCCTGGAGATTTTCCAGGACTGAAAACTCCTCATAGGATAAGCTGCACACACTTCATTGTTCCTCTGCATTATTGTAATACAGAGCACCATGGCCAGACTGGAGGATCTGCTTCTTACACTATACAGAGCCCCAGCCCATAATATTTCTATTCACACTCCACTATGTGGGACTATGTCTCAAACATAAAATCAGGCTGACAATATTTCTGGTTAGTACAATTATGCTTCAAAGGATACGAAACTATTTTTTTCTAAATTATTTTAGTTTAGAAAAAAAAAATTAATCCAACTAGAAGAATGATATGTCCTGCCTTGAAGAAAGGAATCACTGATTAACTTTTAGCATATATAAACCTCTGCCAGTTTCTGATAAGAGTCACCATACTTCACACAGAAATCACTGCTGAAAATCAGAAGACGAAATTACTTTTCCATGTAGAGGTAATAAGTGCATTTCATGATGGGCAGAAAAGCCTGTTAGGACATTTCTGGTTCTGGGAATTTGCAGGCTAAGGAATTAGCAGAGACATAAAATGAAGACTCTTTGCTAGGATAAAAACTCAAGTTACTTTTACCAATATGCAATGTGATGGACTTAGCAGCCACTTTACTTGGGCCTGTTTTTAACTGGGATTGGATTCCCTATAGATTAAAGCTGCTTTTGGTGGTCCTGTTTTATCAGTTGGCTTGGAGGATATTTTTTTCGGAATGAGAAATTTGCATTTAGATGGTCTGAGGTTAGAGCAGCTACTTCAATCTTGGCATCCAGTACAGCAGGCTGGGGCTGTGCAGGATGGCAGGGACACACCAAAGAGTGCTCTGTGTCCCACTCTATCCCTCTCCTCACACAGGGAGAAGTCAATCAGGAGTTCCTTTTTGACCTGGGACACAAATGACCGATTAAGTGAGTGCCAAGCCCTTGTCCAAGAAGCACGTGTGAGGTGGCCTCTCCTCTCCTCTCCTCTCCTCTCCTCTCCTCTCCTCTCCTCTCCTCTCCTCTCCTCTCCTCTCCTCTCCTCTCCTCTCCTCTCCTCTCCTCTCCTCTCCTCTCCTCTCCTCTCCTCTCCTCTCCTCTCCTCTCCTCTCCTCTCCTCTCCTCTCCTCTCCTCTCCTCTCCTCTCCTCTCCTCTCCTCTCCTCTCCTCTCCTCTCCTCTCCTCTCCTCTCCACACAGACCAGGGACAATACAGTGCAGCTTGTTGCAGGGACAGGGTTTAACTTTTAGGTTTATTGTACAGAACAGGATGATCATTAATTGATTCCTTTTAGTGTCCTACAAGTCTCTCCAGCCAGGTGCAGAGATATTTTGTGGGCAGAACCCAAATGGATGCCTTCACCCCCAGAGGGTTTACCCCCAGGCTGCAGTAAGCATGATGGACTGCCAGCTTTATGGAGGCAGTAGGGCAACTTAGATATTCACAGCTATGGATGAATTCACAGGTTTGCAGGATATGGCTCTTCTTTTTGTTAGAATCTATAAAATTAGAGGGTTTTTGAGAAATGGTTAAAATGGTTAAAAAAAGTATATAGGCCTCAGACTGAAGTTCTGTTAGCATTGCAGATACAGCAGAAAAGTTTCCCAAGCAGTAGAGCATACGTGACAAATAACAATAGGCCTCTGTAGAATTAGATTTAAGATAGCAACAAAGTTATTTAATGTATATCTTTAGAAAGTTAGCATGAATAGAGCTCTGTTCTTTGTCTCTTATGAACCAGTCTTTGTTTTAACTACCATTACGTGTGTTTTATAAGATTAGATAGAATGCTTGTCAATATGTGTTTTTCTATGTATGATTGGCTGAAATCTAGACTGAGATAATTTTATGTCTTTCTGTATCACCCCACCCTCAGGAGACATTTTGTGTAGATCAGCGAGCTGTTAACATCATGTCTCCATTGTATTTCTTGAGACTGATGTGCTAAAAATAAAAGCAAAAATCTCTTCACTAGTCTAGTTCCAATGTTGTCCATATTTAGACATTTTGCCACGGCAAGTAAGTTCCTCTTTTAAGATGTAAGTTCCTGACACAATTAGACTTATATCTACCCTTTAACCCAATAATATTTGCCCTCTTTCTTCCCACTTGCTGTTTCATTGGAGGTCTTTATGTGTAGGGGGATAGAAGATAAGAAAATAAAGATAGTGTAGAAAGTAATCTTACCTCTAAGGAGTTGCAGCTGGGCCAATTAGCAAAGATTAGGAGCAGGCCTGACTTTAACAGGCCACAGCTGTAACCAATGAGAAGAAGAGTGCTATAAAAGAGTGGGGTGGCTGCTAGAGAAGGGAACTAGAGTCAGTTGGTTGCTTTGTGAAAAACAATGAGTCAGTGATCTGAGGAGGTGACCACAAGAACTGCCAAGAAAGTATGGAACTTTTGTGAGAAGGAGACAACAGCATGGAACTCCTGCAATAAGATGACAAGATTTATGTGAGTGGCAGGCTGCTTTTCCTTACCCTGTTTAGATGAGACTCCTGAGATATGGGAGTACAGCGACTTCAAGTCAGCTCTGTGCAAACACAGGGATGGTTTATCATTCCAGGAAATACTGGGATCTCTTGTGCTGTTCCCCAGCATTGTTGTTCACCTTCTTAGGGAGCAGAACTCTCCTTTAATTTCTGGCTTTTGCCAGGAAAACCATTGATCTAACTGGAAGCTCAGATTAATGAGATGCTGGTCAGAATCGCATTCACTGAAGATGAGGGTATTTTGGTCAATTGCATTGGGAATTTTACCTGGAATTCAATACTCATATGGTCTCTGAAGGCAAAGATTTTCCCTGAGTTTTATCATGAAGTATAAACAGCCTTTGACTATAGTTGTTTTACTAATTTGCAGTCACGTCTTTTCTGTACATGGACAAGATTTCCAAGTAAGGGTAGGTTATTAAGATCAGATTCTTGCGATGATTATGCTACTGGTTACTCTCTTGATTAGAGCATGTAGCCTTTTTTCTCTTCCTTCCTCAAAGGGATTTAGGTCTAATAGGGGCCCTTTTGTACTGAAACAGTAAATTATTCTATCATCTGTTGTTCACTTATTAATATTGTTAGTTCTCTTCAAACATATTTTTCTCTTTTTGCTTGATGCCTGAACACTTCATTCTGTAATGAAGTAAATTTGTAACTTTGCTTGTGGAGTTAGTGAACTACAGTTTTGATCCTTCAGTTGAGAAATAGTAATCTAAAGTCCTAAAAGTAAAAAAATGAGGGCTTTTAAAGTTTATTTGATATTTAGAGCTAATAAAGCCAATAGAATGGAGAATAATTGTAGCTCTGAAAACTAGGCTTTAAATTTTCCTCACTGAGTTTGAAGTATTACAGAGATTTCCTTGATTTTTGATGCATGTTTGTAATGCACACCATGTGCATTAAAATGCAGCCAAATATAAGTTTCAAACCCAGAGCAAAGGAATAGGGTTCATAGTTACAGCATGGACAGTCCCATCTTAGGAAACAGCAGCATACAGGAAGGTGTGAGGGCTCTAAGAAAGAGACAAGGTAACAGGAGCTCCCAGTGCCCTGCCTTGGTGATGGGTGCTGTGCATGAACTGCCAGCTTAGGAGGAAAAGGCATTTTACCGTTAAATGGGGCGTTGGGACCACTGTGACAAAAATAGTACAGGTCCTTCTCCTGTGGGTACTTTAAAAATGAAAATGACAGAAACAAACAGGAGAACTCCAGAACTGAAAAGGACAAAGATGGAACCTGGTCGAATGTTTTGGAAGCTGGAGGAAATGCCTGGCAGTGACAGATTTTGAGAACTCTGCTTAGCTTAGCCAAGAGAAGTAATTTATTATCACTGAAAAGGACCTTCACAGAGAAGGAAGACGTCTGAAAGGGTTTAACCTAGCTGAGGAGGCAAGAGCAGGAATGAGGCTGGCAGAACATGGGAAGCCAAAGACAGTTAAAGCTAAAATCAGGCATGCTTTTAGTGCTGCAGAAAATTGTTGGAAGAAAAAGATGAGGGGCATAGTTAATTCTTCATCTCTGTGTGTCTTCAGCCTTGCCTAGAAGATAAGGTTCAGTTAAACATAAGTAATTTTGTGCAGTACAGCCTCACTGGACAACAGTCCTCTCTCCTCCCAGGGTCAGCCTACACAAACCAGGTTTCTGGTGCTAAACTTTATGCTACAAATGAAGTGCTGCTTAAATTGGAAGTGAGTCTCATAGTTTGAGGTCTCCTTTGTAATATCCTACTGTCTTGAGCAGCAATGGCAGGGATTTTTTTTTCTTCACTGCTTTTTCAGCTTTTCCATTTCTGAAATAGTGAATAATGTCACAAGTTTCAAGTCTTGATGTTTAGGTCTAGTGTAGTTTAAGATCCTTGGGCAAATGGCTGAAGTACTAAAAGGATACTTCTGCCTTGGATGAAAGGCCAAATTAGTTTAAAAATTCGTATTTGCATTATTATAAATCTATGTGTATCTCCATCTGTAGTGAAGCAGGAGAAAGACTGAAATATTTGCTGCCTGAAGTCTTAAGCCGAATATTAGCAGGTTACCACTCATGGGGAGAAGAGGTGCCCCAATCTGCCTGTATGGCAGGCAATGATTTTCACCCATAAGAATAATCACAGGAGGGGGACACCAGTCTATTCCTAGGGAACACAGTTTGTTTTACAAAGTCCTTCTAAAAAAAGTTTATGTAGCATCAGATACCTGTTACAAGTGCTGTCTGAGACCAGTATTTCCCAGAGAACAGTGACTGTGAGATCTGTCATCAGGGAATTGCCACAACAGCGACTTGATGTGCCAGACTTGCCACTGAAGTATCCTTGGCTGCTTACTCCGGTCTCGAGTGCTGCTCTCATTTGGGTCCTAGCTGGCTCGAGAGCTAAGAGCTATGGAGGTGCTTTCCACTTCACTCTGATGATGTGGCATTGAGAGGGAATATTCCTCAGGGAGAGGTGGAATCATGACTGCAGTTCATGGGTGGACATTTATTGCCTTTGGTTTATTGCAGGTAGGAGTTCCCGCCCACGCTCCAATCAAGCACGCAGAGGCTGTGGCAGAGTAGGATATTCTTGTGGAAAATGCTGCTGCTTTTGAGCTCTTGTAAAAAGGCTTCTGTGATAAGAGATATGCTAAAAAGGGTGTTACTGGTCTATTGTATGAAAAGAAGCTTGTTCTGGAGTCACCTTCGAACAGGTTGCAGATTGTGATATTGGCTATTTTTTTTTTAACCAGAATTATGTGCATGCAGTCAGTGACTTAGCTAGCTAGCCAGGTGATTCTCCTGGGCTTCACAAGCACAAGGTGATCAGATGCCCTGCAGAACATATTTTTTTTTTTCT
The DNA here is from genome assembly GCF_035770615.1 of Melospiza melodia melodia. Classification (NCBI taxonomy): domain Eukaryota; kingdom Metazoa; phylum Chordata; class Aves; order Passeriformes; family Passerellidae; genus Melospiza; species Melospiza melodia. The sequence continues at coordinate 131,084,342 of NC_086194.1, read as the reverse complement.
TTTTTCCCCTTGCTTCTCCCTGTGCATATTGTTTTAAAACTAACTCAGGAAGTAGAAAAGGTGCATAAAATTTCCCCTTGACTTTATATGTGTGGTTTAAAATTGTGGACATGTTAATAGTCATGTGTGTTTTAAAGTTTCTTTAATCACCACTTTGAAGTTTGAGGGATATCAGTGTTGAATTGGGCTGCTAGTAGCTTTGTGAGGAGGAGTTCCCTCTGACTATTTTACCTGTGGACACCAGAGCAAAGCTAGGTGAGCAGATAGGCATTGCATGGTACTGAGCAGATGTTTGAGAACCTGGTGCAGAGGAAAATCTCAGCTTGGACCCTCCTTGTTTTTCAATTAAATTTCATTTGCTTCATAAAATGTACTCTTTATAATTTTGGTGCAGATAACTACTGCATCCATTTAGGTGCCTTGGGAAAGTGTTTCTGAATGGCCCAGATTTATCTCAGCAGGGAGCTGGAGGTGTTTGCAACTTGCTGGGTGAACTGCTCATGTTCTGTGTGTTCATGAGGCCTCTGTGCAGCACCATGAGAGTCTTGTACTGGGCATGAGGCAAAGGACAGCTGCTGAGAATTGTGGCTGAGGCCAGTTCAACAGGCAGGAGGTGTCTGGTGCGGCCTTAAATACTAACTGGCCATTAGGTATGGAAGTTGGATTTTATGGTCAGGTCCCTAATTTTGTTCTATTGCATTAGGAAAGACTAAAAAGTTGTTAGGAATTTTCTGACCTCTTTCATGACATTCATAAAAATCCAAATGAATCACATTTTACATGTCCAAGACTCATATTTGCAGTGTTTTGCTCCATCTTTATTTCTCTAGCCATAGGGAATTCTTGGTCCAAGGGTCCCAAGAGGACCCCAGACATGTAAAAATTTTCAAAACAGATATGAATATTGCAGCTGAAAGGCAAGCTGGGAATTGGAATGCTCTGGATGCTTGTTCTAGCTCTGGTGGATTAGTAGCAGGGCTGGAGAGGTTACTTGTATTAATGCTTCAATAACACTCATTACCCTGCCTGTAAAATGACCTCTCAGGCTGCTATTCAAATCAAGGTCCAGAATTTTGGAAGCTAACAGGACTGTTTGCAAAATGTGTTATAGTTTACAGGCAGCATCCTCCCCCTCCATTTCACAAAACAGGAACCACTTCAGGACTGCTAATACCCACTAGGAACCCGGTGAGTTCAGCTCCAGAAAGGTTTGAATAATTCAGTGCCGTTTGCTATGTGAATACAGACTGTGACTGTGGAAGGTCTGATCCACAAGCAGCCTTGACTGTTCCTCCTCTTCCCCTTGCAAAATTGCCACATTTGGATAAACTTGCTGCATTTCATGAGGAGACTGAAAGCAGCCAGGCAGCATGAGGTGAACCTCTGTGGCCAGTGGTACTTTATTAGCTTCTGCTCACCAATAAAGTTTCCAGCAAATTGCCCTCTTCCACTGATTTCCTGGAGATATGCAACATGTGAGTGTTTTAGATGTTGGGACCATATTATTAGGCTTTTTAATAAATTAATTTGTGGTTTGCCCATGACAAATGCATGCTCTCCTTACTTCAGAGGAGATTGCTTGCCATGTGTGCAGCCAGAGAGATTGTAGCAGAAACCAGGCCAGCACCCACCAAAGAGCAGTGACAAACTCCCTGGGACGTGGTCTCAGTGATTTGCAGAACAATGAATTTATTTCTCACTTATTCACTGGAATTATGTAGGTTTTGTTGCACAGTCAGCACTGACAGAGATCTTGTTGAGGTTTGAAGCCTTCTCTTTCAGAGTCTGTTCTTTACTTTAGGAAGGAAATACCTAGCACAGGAGCCAGCTTGGAGTGTGTGGCTAATGAAGATAACTGGGATAAAAGGGGGTGAGTTGGCTGGTCAGGGAAAGCCTTGGAGGAGCCCTGATGAAGAAGCAGGAACAACACTGCTGTGAAGAGCTGCATGTGAGAAAATCACCCAGAAGGTATGGAACTTTAGAAATATAACAATATGAATACAATAAGTGGTGACCCCGACATGATAGAAGATAGGACAGCTGAGAGCTGTGGCAGCCTGAGAGCTGGGACTCTAGAAATATAACAACAAGACGTGATAGAAGATAGGACAATCAAGAGCTGGGGCAGCCTGAGAGCTCTGGAGAAAACATGGCCTTTGAGTTGAGGAGCTGTGACAGCCAGGAGCTGTGAGAATATGGCCTTTGAGCAAGGAGCTGTGTGTGTTGTAAATGGCCTTGAAGTCATGGGGAAATGTATGTATTGTACTTTAATATCTGTATTGTATTTGAATATCTGTAAGTAAAAGAAAATGGGGAAATATAGTAGGAGTGCTAGTAAAATATATGTATTGTATAAGTGGCCTTGCCCCAGTCCTAGTTGTTCTAAATAGGCTGCAGCTTTGATATCCTTAACTGGGTGGCAGCTGTGGCTAATGAAGATAACTCTGATAAAAAGGGGTGGGTTGGCAGATCAGGGAGAGCCTTGGAGGAGCCCTGACAAAGAAGCAGGAGCAACACTGCTGTGAAGACTGTGTGTGAGAAAACCACCCAGAAGGTATGGGACTCTAGAAATATGATAACAATATAAATACAACAGGAGTGCATTGCCAGCTGTGCAGAGAGGAACTGGGGATGTGCAGTCCCTCAGGCCACCTCACTGCTGGGTTTGGTGGTGGCTCCCACATGGCAGCATCAGCTTCTCAAGCTGATCTAGTGTGGCCCAGCCTGGCTCTTCTGTATGGCATTTCTTCTATCCTGTGCAAGCTGCTTGGGACACTTAAGATACCAAATAGGAGGTCCTGAAAAGAAGAAAATATTAAGGAGAATTCTATTTCCACAGCTAACAAGCAAGAGACTTCTCATTATGTGTTCTGCTTCCCTCTCTACTCCACATCCACATACATGTGGAAGCAAAGGGAGAAAACTGGGGAGGGGAAAGCACCATTAAGACCACGAGAACCATCTGCACTCAGACATGTTAGCATATGCATGCCAACTTTTTGTATATACACTTGGAGGAAGAATTTTAGGGAATGTGCAGCTGTGGGCAGTGAGGGCCTGAGAAGCATTTGTGATACCTAGGTTTCATTTAGTGCATGCCTTTGGGCTTGGGAATGTACCTAGCCAAAACCACTGCCCTCTTAACAGCCAACACTGAAACAAGACTCAGATGGTGACTGAGGTTTCACTTTATTCTAAAATAAGATACAAGTTACTTTCCACATTGAAACTTGTCTCATTTGGGGGACAGCTGTGAAATCCTGTTTTAACTTTTCATTCCTTTTTAATTTTCAGAAAATATGTAAGTAGAGTCTGCAGTGTTGTCTCCCTGCATCCTCACCTATGAAGGTAGCTAGCTTTGTAGCTTATGGCTTTATCATTTAAAGCAAACCTGTTTTGTTCACTGATCTTGAGGGTAAAATCAAAACCCTGCTGATTTCGCATAGGTGTTTACTGACAGTCCTGTGACCAAAAAAGTCGGAAAACACTACTTTTCAGTATGAAAAAAAACCCAAGCAAATCCACAGAAAGCTAAACGAATTAAAGAAAGGAAATAGTCCACAAAATTTTGCCTGGTACAAGCAGCTTTTTCAAAATTATCCTTTTAAGAAGATAGAAAACCTTTAAAACACTTTTTTTTTTTTTTTTCTGTATGACCTTGTCCTTGCTGCCTATGCGAAACATGCAGGATTAAGAAGACCTCATTACTGAGACAGGATCATTTACTAGCTGCAGAGTGAAATAATTAGTTAACTCTGGGCATTGTTCTAAGTAAAACACATCTACCTTTGCAGAGGAAAAAAAAAAAGCAATATTTTCATCATTGAAGTTGGTTTCAGGAAAAGTGTTTCATATCATTTATGCCAATTCAGAGGAGAGCCCAGATTTTTGAATGACAAATGTTCAACATCCAGTTTGATTTACATAGATATATGTGCATGATTGCTGTGCAACAGTTGAACTCCATGACCTTAAAGATCTTTTCCAACCTACATAATTTTATGATTCTCTAACAAAACCAATTGGAGGTGCAAGGAAGAATAAGCATTGCCTAATTGCAACACTTCAGCATTTGAGGCTTTAATTCTGATTATGCTTTTTTGAGGCATACCAGCTTCCATGCAACCAGGAAGGAACATTTGCTGGATAACCAGGAGGTGAGTCCTTGAACTGGTCCCTTTCTTAGAAGCATATTAATACCAAGGAAAAAAACTGCAGAATCTTTCAAAGTTTGTTTCACAGAGTTTCAGTCAAAACAGCACTCGTTCTTCATCACAGTTACCTTGGTGAGTTGAGATGGCAGTAACTCTGCAAAAATAGATGCCTTGTAACAGCAAATATAGGCCATAAGAAACTCAGGTGAGCATTATCTTTCTGTACATATGCTAAAGCTATGAGTGGGATTTTAAAAGTGCATTGATCACAGAGCAGAAAAAAAAAATGCCATTGATTTCCAATGGGATTTACACCTGTAAGTCATTTAGAGAGAGATTCTGAAGATGTATTTAATTAGGTAAACATCTAACAGGATTGAGAGGAGCAGGGAGGTTACAGGCTCAAGGGTCTTTGGCAGGTGCTGTGGCAGCACCAGCTGCCCTGGTATCCAGCCCAAGCCTTCCTGGTGTGAGGAACAGCAGGCTGGGGCACTTGTGTGAAGGAGACCAAAGAGCAAGGGACAAGGGAAGCAGAGGAAAGAAAGGACCCAGCCAAAACACCCAAGAAGTACCCACTCCATCCTCCTTGTTACACCTACTGCAACCATCTTTTGTACAGAAATGAGGGACAGTGACGTGAAGCAAAAAATATTTTCTTATTATCATTACCTTTTTTGGGAAACTTTATTTCCTTTGAGAGGTTTCATTTCATGAGCACATTCCCACCATCTTCAAATAGGACTCAGTTATAAGTCTCAATTTATTGTGTAAAATGGTACTTAATTCTAGTTGAGGCATACATTTTTGAATCTACCCATAAAACTTCTTGTACATAGAGCTAAAATTTATTTGTACCTGAGCTTCAAGTTAAAGTTTAGCAGGCTTTTGTCCTATGCCCTACAGGAAAACAAGAAAAATACTCTTTCCAATGTTGTATTTGACACTGTGCATAAATTCCATATCAATTAAACTGTGACTGAAGTAACATTTGCAAACAGAACATGAGTCCATTTCCTAACACAAGACTCCAAATGTATTCACTGGTACCTCTTACTAAAGCTCTAGTTTGCAAACTTGTCAGACACATGGATGTATCAATGTCCAATTTTTCTTTAGTTTAATTGTAACACTGAGGCCAAATGTCTCAAAAAAATCAACACCTTAATAAGAGAAGACTGTATTACAAGAAAGTCTTTTTGTTGGCTGAAAATAAAAGGATGGAAACATTTCCTGACTTAACCCAAGATATCTCCTTGTTTTATCTCCTTTGCCATGTCATGATTAAGAAACATGACATTTTTTGTCTGCTTTTCATTCTTCTTGAGATATAAGCCACATGGTTTCCAACATCCCTTTCCCTCCTCAGCAATTTTTTGTGTACCTAAGGTGATTGCCCAAGAGGGGACTCCAATTTTCAAGCCTGGATGGAGAATTCCAGAAAGCTCAACTTATGTTTTGTTCATAAACCTGGTATAGGGCTCAGTTTGTAGCCATGCTAAAAGGTTTAGTCTACACCTACTACTTACCAAATCACTGGGAATAAATCCAACAAGTAAATCCATCCTTTTATTTGAAGTATTGTTTTCTTGCTTTTGTCTTATTTTGTAATCTGGGTTATGATTAAAAAAAGAAGTATGTATAACATTTCAGTGAGGAAGCCTTGAAAGCACAGTCACATCCATGGTTTTTTTATTATTTCAAATGAGCCATTCAGCATGGCTTTAGAGAGGAAAATAAAAGAGAACACTCTCTGGACACCAATAAAATTCAAGGTTAGTGTCTAAAAATACAGCATCAGCCTTGTCAGCTTATCAAATCCAGGATCTGGAGTGGCACAGCTGTATCCTTTAAACAAAATTGTTAGTATTAATTACTGTGAATTATTGTAACAGAAAAGCAGGGTGGAAAGGGACTACTTTAGTCTCTCTCACTGTTTCAAGGCAGGAATAACTACACCTGTGAGATTTTTCTCATGTCAAACCCCAGTATTTCTTGCACCAATTTAAGCCATTGCTCTTTTCCACCATATTTGGAGAAAGCCTCTTCCTCTCTGAAACAGTCTCTATATTCTTGAAAACTGTGATAAATCTGGGAAAGGGAGAGAAGGAATTTTCATCCCTGATCTGGGCAAGTTTTTTAGAAGCCTTTTATTTGTAGGTTATGTTCTTTACTAAGGAGAACATGTTATTCTCCTCTGGATGTTCTCCAAGTGTGCCACATTGCTCTTAAAGTAAATTATCCAAAATCAGTCACAGTGCTCCAGCTGAGGCTTGATCAATGATGGGTGAAAAAAGGATTTTTCCATGTGTTTTGCAATCTAAATTTCTGCCTGTATCTCCCACTCTTATGAGATTCAGGGGGACTGCTGGAAACAGCACAGCTATGATTTATGATTAGTTTACTCCCAAGACCCTTTACTGAGAAAATGCTACCTAACCCAATTATTTTTCATCCATTGGGGAGGAATAATCAACTAACAAATCCATTGCATCTTATTTATCTTTCTTGAATCTTGTCCAGTATTTTTAATCCATTTTTTCCCAGACATTTAAATTCTAAATAACCCTTGTAAGCACTTGCAGGCTCTCCCACCTGGAGTCGCCTTCAAGTTTAATTTCCACTTCTACTGTATAAGTCAAAAACTAAATGAAACACCATTAAAACAGCAGGATGTTTCTAATGTTTCACCCCAGCTAAAAGGCCCATTTCAGTGTCAGAGAAAGGAAAGTGGTCTGGCATGTCCACAGGCTGTTATTTATTTCTTTGTAATCCCCACCACTGCTTAGCCAGCCTTTTTAGGTGCCTTCTTTCTAGGAACTGGCATCAGGGTGGCCAATCTACAGTGACCACAGTCCTCTGCTTTTCCCATCCTATCCCATTTGCCTTTTTATACAACTTTACCCAACTTCAAAAGTTACTTGTATTCTAACACAACTTTAGTAATTTTTTAATATTCTAGGCCCAGCTGATTTCAAAGTACCTAACAGAGGTTTAAGTCACTTTGCTCTCTGCTTATTGTTGGAGGAGATCAGTTAGACATTGCTGTTACAACACATTTTGAAATGATGCAAAAGCCATACACTATACATGACATATGATGTTTGACTTTTGTAAGCAAACACTTGTTTGACTTTTTTAAAAAGTACACAAAATACTGGTGGGACTTTATGCTTTCACATTTTAGATGTATTCAGCAATTTATTAGTGAGTGAAGGGCACAACATTGGGCTGTCCAGCAGCATTCCTAAATTGTGATCAACCTCTCCTTGCAAGAATCAAGCTTCTGAATGAGCTGAACACTATTCTGAAAGCAGAAACAGAGCTGATTATTTCCAAATCTATGGACTATTGATGAGAGCAGAGATTTGTTTCTCTCTAGCTTGTCCTCTTCCCATATTTAGTGATCAGTATATAACAGTTTCATTATCACCCACATTTCTGGCTTTGTAAGATGCCTGATGTCTGCACAATTCTACCACTGCTTTTTATTCCAGTCATGAGGGAAAAGGACATGAGGGATGTTAGCAAGAGTCAAAGATAACACCAGAACTTAGTCTTAATTTGTGTGTAATCTCTAAAAAGCTCTGCTTTACCCATTTATTAGGCTAAAGAGAGGAACTCTGAATGTGTTTCTGATGACCATTACTACTGCTTTGTTACATGTCTGCTCCCAAGGCCTCTGTGCATCTGATCCCACTGCCAGGACCACAGAGCACTGATTAAAGTCTGATGAAGCTTCAGCTACAGGATGCTCCAGATCCAGGCAACCAGCACAGCAGAGACAAGAGAAAAACGTGAGTATTAAGCAGTGCCATCTAGTGTAGTGCAGGCACTCATTGACAAGGAACAGAGCTGGCCTCCAGGCATTCTTAGCCCTTAACTGAAAGGGAAACACAGAACTAAACCCTTACACACTGCAGAAGAGTTTTGATGGCAAATAAAAGTAAAAGATGCCAAAATGGTTTTGTGCCTTTGAAGTTCTGTCTGATTTACACCCTGGAACCCAGATCTATTTTTTTGGATCTTTGCCTGGACTACAAAGAGGGGAGTGTGTCTGCATAAGCCTCTCCATAGATTTGAGCATTCACAGTGCCAGATTAAGAGACCCATTTGAGCAGTGCAATGACAGATGGCAAGAACTTGGTTGGAGGGAGCTACCAAACCAATTTGTGTGCAGCACCTGGTACTGCAAGGCTTTAAGGGAAGCTTTAGCAAGATTTGAAGTCCCTGATAGTACAGATGCTTTCACTAGTGAATTAGAACTCCCACAGAACAGGTTAACACACTGCCTAGTTTTAGGCATTGCCCATCCTATACTGAGCTCTGCACTGCCTGATGGTAAACTCCACATTCCCCATTAGCATTTACAGCAGCAACATAGTTCAAGGACAGAAATATAGGTGAAACACCCTATGAAATCACGTAATTGCTGTTAAAAGCCAATGGGCATATACAACAATTAAATCTTTCACATAGGTCAACAAGGATTACTGTAGTAACCTTTGCATCAGTTGAACATTTTCCATTCAGCAAGTGTCTCCTCAGCCCTCTGTTTCCCTTGGGCAGGCTGGCAGACCAGCTAGCTGAACTGAGTACAGGCAATGCTTTCCAAGACTCTTCCCAAAGGGACTAAATCAATCAAGAGCATAATGGAAAGCCAGGTAAAATAGGTAAGCCAGATCTTACCACCTGACTCCTTCCAGCTCTGTACCATCACCTAGATAACCAGCAAATCAGCCAGTTTTGCATAACAGACCCTTATCCTCAACATGACCCAGTCTCTTCCCTCCATTAAGTAAGCTGCTTGTTAGCCTTATCTCATCAGCTGGGAGACAGCTGATTAGTTACAGGTAGAGGCTAAACCTGTCATCTGAAAGCCCCATCTCCCATGCGACCTGATGACTTGGTTTTTTTAATATGTGTCCTCCTGAGCAGATACTTTGAGTGTTTTGGGATACTAAGAAACCAGATGAAATTATGTGACTGTTATTACACAGATTAATGGATTAGATGAGAAAGTGGCTTCCTCCTTTTTAAAAACTATTGTTGTGTTTTGGTTTGAATAGTACAAGAAATGCTTCTACTGGTGTCTGAGCTGTAAATGTGCCCTCCTATATGACAGCATTATTGTCATGGTAAAGAAACCATCTCTTTCAAGGAGATAATTTCTTTGAAAAATGTTATCTATATAAATGGCTAAATTAAAGCTTTTTAAGTTTTCAATGCTCAGTTTGGGTTTTTAATGTAATCACCTCTGCAGATAAATATAACTGTGCATCTGCTGTTATTCACAAAACAAATATTTGGAAGCATACTGAAAAGTAGATAAAAGCAGGAGTGTGGGACAAGGGGACAAGAAGGGCGAAGCACGCAGTGGCCAAGCCCTTCCCATCCAATGCTTTGCCCGCAGCCCTGTCTCTGCTCCTGCAAAGCAGGGAACTGCACAAGAGGTTTGGGAAGCTGCAGGAGAGGAGCAGGCCATGCAGCTCTGCACCTCCGGGGTCATTGCACACATCTCCCACTGAGGCTGGCAGCACTTACACAAAACCCTGACTTAATGCTCCCAGCTCATTAAAATCTTCCTCCTTCACAGGAAGACCTCTGAAGAGTGCATGTCAATATTTAAGGCAAGATGTCATTTATTGAAAAATCTGGAAAAGATGTCCATATCATTCCAGCATGTCAAAAACCTCATGAGGAGGAGAGGAAGTCAATTATCCCACTGAGGCCTCTTAGAAGCTACTGCTAAGGGAAGCTTTGGCCATCCCAATGCCTCTGGGACCTCCTGGTGGACATGCTCTTAGCTCTGGCCCTGTGTGTAGACTCAGGGTGCAAGATAAATGGGGTGATTTTTGTATCTTATTGCTGTGTAATTTCAAAATGCTTTTCAGAACCTGTGTAAGGCAGCCAGGCATATCATTCCCCTGAGAAATCTCCCTGTACAATACATGATTTTTACGCATATTTGCTAGCAGCAGTCCAGTTCCCAAAACAGGTATGATAGTGGGGGTGAAGGTCTCAGAATAGGCAAATCCCTTATGACCAGTACACTTCTCACACAGAGCTGAAGTGTAATAAACCTGAAGTGTAGGTTTGTCTAGCAACAGTGAAGCTACACATTAGAAACTTGTCATAAATAAGAGTTTTAAGGTCAGTTAAAGATTGCAAAATTCCCATATGAAGAGCTGTTTTAAAAAGTTAAGTGTAAAACATTTAATTCTTGCCAGTGCCAGAGACCAGCCTAGATCTGTCAATATTGGCCTGCAATGATGATTTTTTCCACTAACTGCAGAGTTCTGAGTGAGTTTATATTGAATGTCCAGATCATGCCCATTGCATTGAGCACTCTTCTCAAAGGGATGGCTGTTCTTTGCTATTAGCAAAATTTCTGACTAAATGTTTAGTGACTGCTATTAAAAAAATTCAGCAAGAGAAATCAAAAAAAGTCAGGTCATTGTGGATGTCCTGACCAAAATTAAGCAGGGTGTCAGGTGAAACAAAGAACTGCCCTGTTGCTACCGTGATCTGGGCTCACTTTCTAATCACCTAATGCACACAATATTGCAAATAGGTGAGGTTCTGAGTGTTTTTTTTAATTCTTCCAAGTTGCTATTACCTGTTAAATTGCACTGCAGATAGCAGCAATTTCTCCTCATTCTCCCTCATCCTCCAAAACTCTCTAATGCCTTACGAGGCATCGCCACTTATCGCTCATTTTGCCACCTGAAGCTGGCAGGGAGCTGACTGACTAATCCCTGCTGTTAATGCACATCAGCAGCAGTCAGATCACTCACATCTGAATCACTCCCACCCTGTGCAAGCTGAGCCTCATTCAGGTGTTTAACATGCTAGTCCAAGTGTAGCTCTACATTACAGTCATTTATTAAATGAGTGATTGTTTTGGGCTTCAGAAGGAAAGTGGGAGAGGGGAATCGTTTTGCTTTTCCTTATGGTGTTGATGCCACCTAACTTTTGCAGAAAACGAATGTGATACTCATTGTAGAGTATCTTCTTTCACTTTTTTTCTGGTTAAAATGAAAGGTTGTTTTTTTTAAATTATCTTCATTATACCTTGATATGAAGTTAAAAAGAGTGGTTATGAGTTGACCCTTCTTCACAAAGAGGAGTTGCATGATTATAGCAAATAGATTCAACCTGATCATGGATAAAATTAATAAAAGGATTTATTCTGTGAGGTAAGTAACTTTGTTCTGTGAGGTAAGTAACTGACATGAATAGTTCAACCTGTGGATCCTTTAAATGCTATTTCTGCCCAGACCTGCTAGAGAGGGAAGGAGCTTTATTTTTATAAACTAATTTTTCATCAAAATTTTTTAAAATAATGATAATATCAAATAATTGGTTTTTTTCACCTATGCCTTAAATTGCACATGTGTGTGTCATTGCTTTTGTTTTATTTCTCAAGAAGGTAGTTCTGTATGTAAAATCAGTTCTACTAACAATACTGGCTGTAGAGAAAGAGGCAGAATTGTATCTGTGGCAGTTCAAAGACACAAAGTTTGCAGGAAAGAGTAATTAACCTCTTTGATTAGAAAAACTGTTATATTCAATTTTTCCAGCTGTAATAAATGACATTCCCTCGTCTATCTTGGCTCTTTTATATAGCTCCAAATGTTGTAATGGCTTCAGATGAGCTGTACAGAACTGCCCAGAGCTACACTTTGAAGTAATGTTTATTTACAGTTCTCTGTATAGTTGGTCTCCAGGACTTACCATCAAAATGTCGAAAGGGTTCTCCTTTCCTCGTGAGCAGTAATTTTCTAGGTCAAGTAACATTTGCATTGAGCACTGCTCAGAGACAGACACTCAGCTGTATTTAGACAGTATGGTCTGATGCAGTGGCTAGGAAGATCTTGGACATGTATTGAAATAAAAAATTCCTTGCATGTTTAAAAGTAATTTTTTCCTTTTGATGTCATACCCCTCAGTGAAATGTGATTGGGAATAGAGAGGTCTTGTTCACAGAGGTCCAGTGTTGCCTTGCTTTATATTTATTTCTGCATTTAAAAAATCCATAAAGAGCTATTAACTGATAATTTTGTCAGTGTGGCAAATGCAGCATCATTTTGGCTTGTCTAGTAGAATTCACTTAAATCCAAGACAAAGTTTCTTCTAGCTTCAGCAGCAGAATCTCATTCTTTAAATTTGATCTGGGGTTAATTTACAAAATAGTCTGGAAAAATCAAGAGCTCATATTCCACTGAGATGGACAAGAGTGGGGCATCCCACTTCTCCCTGTACTGTCATGGGGAACTATAACCCATGTGCCTTTTGGAAATATCTGCTGAGTTACAGAATCTCAGAATCACAGAGAGACAGGGCTGGAAGGGACCTTTGGAGATGGTCCAGTCCAAGCCCCCTGCCAAGGCAGGGTCACCTAGGGCAGGTGACACTGGAATGTGTCCATGTGGGAGAATGTCTCCAGAGAGGGAAACTCCATGTCCTCCCTGGGCAGCCTGTTCCAGTGCTCTGCCACCCTCAGAGTAAAGAAGTTCCTCCTCATATTGAGGTGAAACTTCTTGTGGTTTTGTTTATGGCCATTGCTCCTCATCCTGTCACTGGGCAACACTGACAAGAACCTGGCACCATCTTCTTGACAGCCACATTTGAGATTTTTATATAAATTCATGAGATCCCCTCTCAGTCTATTCTAGGCTAAACAGGTCTAAGTCCCACATCTCTCCTGGTAAGAGAGATGCTCCAGACCCCAAATCATCTTTGTGACCCTCACTGGACCCTGTCTCCACAACACTCCAGATGTGGCCTCACTAGGGCCGACTAGAGGGGGACGGTCACCTCCCTCAACGTGCTGGCCACGCTCCTCCTGGTGCACCCCAGCATTCCATCGGCCCTGCTGGCTGCAAGGCACTGCTGGCTCATGGCCAACCCCAAGACCCCCAGGTGCTTTTCCACAGAGCTGCTCTCTAGGATGTCAGTGCCCAGCCTGTGCTGGTACTTGGGGTTATTCCTCCCCAGGGGCAGGACCCTGCACTTGCCCTTGTTGAATTTCATAAGGTTTCTCTCTGCCAAAAATTCCAGCCAGTCAAGGCCCTGCTGAACAGCAGCACATCCTTCAGGTGTATCAGCCACTCACCCAGCTCTGTGTCATTAATGAGACATCAGCTCCCCAAAAACTGGAGGCATGGTGGGGTGAAATATGATGCTCTGTGCTGGAGGTACTCAAGCCAAATGATCAGTGGCTCCCCAGCCTTAGAACCTCTGAATCCATATTACAGAAAAAATATTCCCTCCAAGAGCATCAGTTTATGCTATAGTCCTTCCCAAGCAAATGTAAACAAAGGGAAAAATGTTTGTATCATACTTAGAAGTTACAGTAGGAAAACACAGGACATAGGCAGCTGTGCATTAGCTATTTGGTGCAAGCTTATAGATCCCAAAACTTAAAAGATTATTTGGGATCATATGTTTCCCCTGTATTATACAGGGTACAGGGTTTTTTTGAGTTAACTCCTATAGGAACAAGATGAACAATTTCTCTAAGAAAATAATTTCCAACTTCAAAATGCCTAATGATGGAGAATCCATTTCAATCCTTGGTAAATTGTTCTAATAATTAATTTCCTTCCATGCTAAAATGTGTCTAGTTTCAAATTTCACTGGTTCTTGTCAGGCATTTTTCCACTTGACCAAAATGCCATATATTATCAAATTTCTACTCTTCTAGCCTATTTCTACAGGAAGACAGGAAATTTATAAATTATATCCAACTCTTCCCTTAACCTTGTCTCTGTTAAGCTAAATAAATTGATGTACTTAAGCATTTCATTGAAAGACAAAGCTTCCCCTCTTGTCACCCTTCTCTGAACCTCTCTCTGAAGGCTGCCAGTCCCTTATGGTGAAGTGCAGAATCAAACTCTACTTCAGTGACCACTGCACCTCTGCCCATACAGAGGCAACACAGCTTCCCTGAGAAATCCTGCAGCAGATACAGAGCACTGACCCTTTAGCTCACAACCTTGGAATGAAAATTTACACTCGCCAAAATATTCACCATTACTTCTTTCTCTGCCAAATTGTTCACCTTTACTCCTTCCTTCCTTCCTTCCTTCCTTCCTTCCTTCCTTCCTTCCTTCCTTCCTTCCTTCCTTCCTTCCTTCCTTCCTTCCTTCCTTCCTTCCTTCCTTCCTTCCTTCCTTCCTTCCTTCCTTCCTTCCTTCCTTCCTTCCTTCCTTCCTTCCGCCACTTCCGCCACTTCCGCCACTTCCGCCACTTCCGCCACTTCCGCCACTTCCTTCCGCCACTTCCTTCCGCCACTTCCTTCCGCCACTTCCTTCCGCCACTTCCTTCCGCCACTTCCTTCCGCCACTTCCTTCCGCCACTTCCTTCCGCCACTTCCTTCCTTCCTTCCTTCCTTCCTTCCTTCCTTCCTTCCTTCCTTCCTTCCTTCCTTCCTTCCTTCCTTCCTTCCTTCCTTCCTTCCTTCCTTCCTTCCTTCCTTCCTTCCTTCCTTCCTTCCTTCCTTCCTTCCTTCCTTCCTTCCTTCCTTCCTTCCTTCCTTCCTTCCTTCCTTCCTTCCGCCACTTCCTTCCGCCACTTCCTTCCGCCACTTCCTTCCGCCACTTCCTTCCGCCACTTCCTTCCGCCACTTCCTTCCGCCACTTCCTTCCTTCCGCCACTTCCTTCCTTCCTTCCGCCACTTCCTTCCGCCACTTCCTTCCGCCACTTCCTTCCTTCCTTCCGCCACTTCCTTCCGCCACTTCCTTCCGCCACTTCCTTCCGCCACTTCCTTCCCTCCCTCCCTCCCTCCCTCCCTCCCCTTCCTTCCTTCCGCCCCTTCCTTCCTCTTTCTTTTTCTTTTTACCTCTTTCCCTTCCCTCTGTCTGTTTTCTCAGGATACAGACACACTGACTGTATTTCAGTTAATTCCCTGAGGTCTGTAGCAAGGGATGGGCTAGAATCACCTCTTTCACAAATCCAGATGTGCAAATACAAATGATAGAGAAAACCAAGGTGAAAAACTGGGCCAGCCAGCACTACCTTATGTATGATGAACAAGTTTCAGCCTCTGTCCTGTTTCTGTTTCCTCTGACTAATTACCAAAATGAATACATGAAATAGGAAGTCAGTAACACACCAACAGGTAACTTTCTGCCCATGCTAAACGCAACACAGTAGGTGATTACAGAGCAGGGAATCATGCAAATTTGGAGGCCAAGGCTGAAATGGCTCTTCCTTCCCATCAGAGCCTGGGAAGCACCATGGCTGTACTTGATCTCACAGAGAGAATATATATCTTTTTATATATTCCTTTTATAACCAAACCCACAGTGGAAACAGCAGAATATCTTTCTAAGGTACCCTGCCAATGTCCATGCACATCTCTACCTCCCCAGTCCCTGGCAGCAGTAAGAGAAGTGAGGGCAAGGTGTTGCTTATGAAGTGGAGCATGTTATGGGATGAGCAAAATTCCCCTACTGAGTCATCATTTCTCCAGCATGTAGTATCTGTATAACGAGTTGGCCGGAATTTCAACACTGCATATGGCTTTTTCACACATGAACACATTTTTTATCACATATTTGTTTGAATGAGGATATCAATTTCAGAAAACAAAGCACAACTCTGGCTTGAAAAATAGCTGTGGGAAGTACAAAGACCTCCAGTTTTACATTCTTTTATAAGAACCATTATCCAAAGTTCAATCAGAAATGTATGAAAATATATATAGCTTAACACTGCCAAGTTCAGTATATGTTAAACAGAGTGAGGACTTTGCTAAGGCAGCATTGTTCTCTATGGGCTAGTGGTCATAAATAGAAATATTCATGCCAGCCTTCACATTAAGTAGTTTTTTCTGTTCCAGAGCCTTGAAACATTATACAATGGGCTGCTTGGGTTTTTTTTTTTTTTTTTTTTTTTTTTTTTTTTTTGTTTTGTTTTGTTTTGTTTTGTTTTGTTTTGTTTTTTAATGGTCTTTCCCTCTTGGAAAGAGAGAAATCTTAATTACATATGAGAACATGCTGGTTCGGGTGAATCCCTCAGGTTTTAGAAGCAGTGGATGAGTCTCAGAAGTACCTTGGAGACTTTTACGCATCCAGAAGATAAAGCACTAGGATAATATTTGTTAAAACCATTTCTGCATTGCTTTGTATAGTAGAGAGTGGTCATTAAATGGCTGGGGACAACAGATGGAGAAATACCACTACTTAAAAGGAGTGAAATAAAATAAGCATTTGCGCTGACTTGTGCTCCATATCTACCTTTCCTTCCATATCCCAGCTCAGAGTGAGGGGCTGTATCAAAGGGGCAGAATGGTCGTGGTGATACCTGGCTCCTCCTGATCTAAAACCTCACTGTCTTAAGACTGATTGTGGCCTTTGCTCTGGAGTTAAGGAAACTCACTGGCACTCTGAGGTCTAACTCAACCTGCTTCTGTCAGCAAATGACTCACAAGGTGTGGGTATGGATAAATGCTGGGATTCTGGCAGATCTCCAGAGGGACACAGGGGGAAATCTTTGGCTCATACTTTGTATAATTCCTGAGTGCTGTCATCTTAGTGTCTCCTTGTTGCACTGCTTGTGGAAGGGCACAGCCAGTTAGAAATTAGAACTACAGCTAAATCCCTGTTGTTGAAAACTATTGCAGACTTCTATTTTTTTCTGCATGTTTCCACATTGGCAAAAAGGGTTGGGAGAGCCCTAGAATGGGTGGGAAATATAGAACCGCTGTTTTGTAGACCATCCTTTACTAAAATGTACAAGGTACTTAGAGGAGGTGGGACCTGTGGAGACGTCCCCTCCAGGCCTGCACTCCCAGGCTGGGAGGTTTGCAGGACACAATGATGACTATCTCTGGCCCCCTGTGCTGGGCATTTCTGCATATAATGCCCCAAAACTCTCTGCCTAACTTGTGGCAGTGTCTCACTGCTCTACTGTTGGCAGGGACCATCCTTGTTCAGGGATCCTCTCCTCACTCCTGAGGGATAACCCAGCCAGGCAGAGCACATGGAGAGTAGCGGACCAACAAACAAACCAAGTCAGCCATCCAGAAGAACCCTACAAGCTAACCCAAAACTTCTTCTTAGGTCTGGACCAATTTTACTTCATGTAAATTGGTGATGTCATCTACCTGGACTTGTGCAAAGCATTTGACATTGTCCCACACGAAGGTGATCAGAGAGGTGGAGCAGCTCTCCTCTGAGGACAGTCTGAGACAGCTGGGGTTGTTCAGCCAGGAGAAACGAAGGTTCTGGGGTGACCTTGGAGCAGCCTTGCTGTACCTAAAGAGGGGCTACAAGAGCACAGGAGAGGGACCTTTTATCAGGGCATGTAGCAACAGACAAAGGGGAATGGTATTAAACTGAAAGAGGGCAAGTTTAGATCAGATTTTAGGAAGAAATTCTTCAGTGAGACACTGGAAAAGGTTGCCCAGAGAAGTTGTGGATATTCCATAGATAGGAATGTTCAAGGCCAGGTTGCATGGGGCTTTGAGCAACCTGGTCTAGTGGAAGGTGTCCTTGACCATGGCAGAGGGGTTGGAACTAGGTGTTCTTGAAGGTCATGGAGATCTGCAGTCCACTTCTGTTTTTAAGTTCCTAGTTGCCATGGGAATTATTTAAGCAATCTGGTTGTTTGTGTTCACTTTTTAACATTAATGATCTTTCTTCTTGTTGTTCAGGATGGGGTTATACTGAGTAAAAATTATTCAGCAGTTTAGCAGGAACAGAGAGACTAGCGTAAGCAGTGTGTATAATAGGAGTGTGTAGTAATAAGCTGCATTTGGGCAGCAGGGAACAGTCATGTGAGGGCAGATACCATTTCTACTGTTCTGCTGCTTAAGGTTGATACTAACAACACTAATTTGTTGTTTTGAGGATAAATTTATAGACAACATTGAATCAGTGCCTAAATGTTACCAAGTCAGAAGCTACCATAACACAATTTATCAAAGGGCACTTTTCTAATGACCATTCTGGGACCCTGCCATATAACCTCAAAATGTGCACGGTGTTCTCACTTAAAGAGCATGGCTACCTCATAGTAAAACTGCAGTGGCAAAAAATGAGTGCTTTGAGCAAATTTTACCTGTGAAACAACATCAGTTGGGTTAAGGACCTGGTGGCACTGTATGTAACAGAAGGTTAGGATGTGTGGAGCTTGCAGTTGGCAAAGGTGCAGTTGAGAGCCTCTGGATAAGGATCAAGGGACAAAAAAAGTAATGTGGATGTCATTGTGGGAGTCTACTATAGACTTCCTGGCAAGGACAATGATGCCAACAAATTATTTTATGAGGAACTAAGGGACACTTCCAAGTCAACTGCCCCTGTCTTCAAGGGGGACTTCAACTTGCCAGAAATCAAGTGGGACCATCGCAGAGCAGGTACAACACAGGCCAGAAGATTCCTAAATAACCTGGATGACAACTTTGTGGAACAGGTCCTAAGGGAGCCAACTGAGAAAGGTGCCCTCCTTGATCTGCTTCTTGTCAACATTGTGGATCTCATGAGTGAAGAGGAGATTGGCAGCTGTCTTGGCCACAGCCACCACAAAGAGATCAATTTTAAAATCTCTGTCAACAGGAGGAAGAGTGCCAACAAAACCTCAGCTCTGGACATGAGGAGAGAACACTTCAGCCTGCTCAGAAAATTAGCAAGTATAGCTCCCTGGGAAAACATTTTTGCAGGTGCTGGTGTCCATCAGTGCTGGTCACTTTTTAAACATCACCTCCTAAGGGCACAGGAGAAGGCAATTCCCAAATGTCACAAGTCAAGCAGGTGAGGGAAAAGGCCAGCTTGGCTGAACTGGATTCTTCTTTTGGAAATAAGGTTAAAAAGGAAGGTGTATGCCCTGTGGAAGAAAGGTTAATTGGCATGGAAAGAATACAGAGATTCTGTTTGCCCCTGTAGGGAGAAAATTTGTGTGATCCAAGTTCAGCTGGAGTTGAAGCTTCCAGAAAAGGGGGAAAAAATAAAAAGAGTTTTTTTCAAATATAAATGGCAGGAGGCAGTAAAAATAACATTGTCCCATTAGAGGATGAAAATGGTCACCTCACAAACAGGGACCTGAACAAGGCAGAGGTGTTTAACAAATCCTTTGCCTCTGTCTTCAACACAGATGTCAGACCAAGGGGGTCTCAGTGCTCTGAGCTGGAGGACCATGACTCTGTGAATGATCAACTCCCAGCTGATGCTGAAATAGTGTGGGATCTGCTTCTCCAGCTGATCCCTACAAATCTATGGGACTTGATGATGCTCATCCAAGAATTCTCAAAGAATTGGCTGATTGCCATCTCAAAACCTCTCTCAATGATTTCTAAGCAGTCTCAGGAATCTGGAAAGGTCCCCAGCTGACTGGAATATGGCAAATCTTGTCCCAGTTTTCAAGAAGGGTAAGAAGGAGGATGCTGGAAACAAGCCTGTCACTTCAGTGCCTGGCAAAACTATGGAGAAGCTTATTCTGGGAGGTGTTGAAAAACACCTGAAAGACAATGCAGTTATTGGTCACAGTCTGTCAAGGTAACACACATGGTTGATGAAGGGAAGCCAGTTGACGTAACCTTTTTGGACTTTAGAAGAGCTTTCCATACTGTCTCTCCCTGTATCCTTCAGGATGAAACATCCAGCACAGAGCTGGATAAACACACACATGATCTGAGGGGAGAACAACTGGCTCATGGGTCAGGCACAAAGGCTTATAGTGAGGGGGGACATCAGAGTGGTGACCTGTCACTTGTGGGGTTCCACAAAGCTCCATTCTTGGCCCTGTGCTCTTCAACATGTTCATCAATCTCTGGGACACAGGACTGGAAGGGATAGTAAGCAAGTGCACAGATGATACAAAACTTGGAGGAGCTGCTGCCTCAAAGGAAGGGGGGCCCTGCAGAAAGACCTCAACAAATCAGAGGACTGAGCAAACACCAATCATATGAAGTTCAAAAAGGGTGAGTGCTGTTTTCAGCACCTGCGAGGGGACAACTCTGGATGTATGCACAGATGGGGAATGAGATGCTGGAAATCCATGCCATGGACAAAGACCTGGGGGTCCTGGGGTCCTGAACATGAGTCAGCAGTGCCCTGGCAGCCAGGAGGGACAACCCTGTCCTGCAGGCATCAGGCACAGCATCACCAGCCAGGCAAGGGAGGGGACCGTCCCACTCTGCTCTGCCCTGGGCTGGCCTCACCTTGAATATTTGGTGTAGTTTTGGGCACTGCAAATAAATACATTAAACTATTAGACAGCATCCAAAGGAAGCAACAAAGATGATGAAGGGCCTAGAGGGGAAGCTGTATGAGGAGTGACTGAGGTCACTTGATGTGTTCAGCCTGGAGGAGACGGAGGGGAGACCTCATCACAGTCTACAACTTCCTTGTGAGAGGAAGATGAAGGGCAGACAGTGATCTCTCCTCTGTGGTGACCAGTGACAGGACTCAAGGGAATGGCCTGAAGTTGTGTCAGGGGAGGTTTAGGTTGGATATTAGAAAAAGTTCTTCACCCAGACGGTGTTTGGGCACTGGAACAGGCTCCCCAGGGAAGTGGTGACAGCAACAAGGCTGGCTGAGTTCAAAAAGTGCTTGGACAATGCTCTCAGGCACATGGGGTGACTCTTGGGCATGGTGCTGTGCAGGGAGTTGGACTCAATGATCCTTGTGGGTGCCTTCTAACTCAGCTTATTTTGTGGTTCTGTGATTCTGTGAAAACAGGGAAGGAAGGAATATCTACAATGAGATGCAACAGTAATTTCTTTTCCTCTGGTTTGATCTTTAGTTATCATTGTCTATAATGTTGTGAAGTCAGGAGGATCCCATGCTGCTGATGCAAATATATGGATCAAATGCAAAAGTAAAATTTGGATGGTATTTTATACCAGTGAGAGATTAATGCTGCATTTTGCAAAATATTTCAGATTGAGAAATTCTCTTCATTTTTGCTTCCTCCCTAGTTTCCATCCTGTTGTAAGCAGGACGATGGCAGCTGGTTAAGCACACTGTTCCAGTGCTGACTTTGTCTGGTAGTGCCTGACACAATGGCTGTGGAGCCATATCTGAAACTTTCTGGAACATTTTCCAATTATCGCATCTCCCTCCATGGCAATGAAGTCGAGAACACTAACAGAGATAGACTGCTAGCATTTACAGCACTACCTTATTAGTCCTGGCTTGGTTTAGACAACACACTGGGTGGTATTCTAGTAGCTGGTTTATATTAGTTTTGCCTTAGCTGAGAAAGATACATTACCTGTAGAAAGAATAAAAAATACTATACACACACACAAAAACCAAAACAACCCACCTTTGTGCACACCTTCTTTAGCATGAAAACAAGCATGGTTGAATGTGTCACTGTAACAAAAAAAAATTTTCAGTGCCCATATACAAACCTTAAGACATTTGAAACATTCTCTTTTCTTTTTTTTTTTTTTTCATAGTGTGCCACATATTTACTCCCTTTTCCTTTTTTATTACCAAGGAAATGAAGAAATTTTCATGAAAACAAGAGCTTATATTCTTACAAGTTTGTCAATTCCTGCTTATATTTTTCTGTTCTGAAGGGATCGGAGCCTTCTGTACAGGGTACCGTAATTGCTTCCAACTCAACGAGCTGTGATGAATAAGAAGCAGGAACTTTTAAACAAAGACCCTGTTTTCATGCAAATATTCTCAGTAATAAAGCATAGAGTAAAAGAAATATGTGAAGTTATGTTTTCCAGAACTGCTACTTAAAGCAAAGCAGCTTTGTAGAATGAAGCAAAGTCTGGAGTTTTCTAACTGCATGAAGGGGAAGTGAGTTTGAGCATTTTCTCAAGGGATCCCGAATGTCGCCAAAGAAGATTGTTAAAAAATAAAGACAGAATATATCCCAGCATAATTCTCATTGGCATCATCAACATCACTCCATGTGAAACGATCCTAACCAGAACACTAGTTGACACTATTCCCACATTTCATGAATTCATTCTCACATTCCTTTATAAACCTAGAAACATACAGCCTCTTTCCCCCAAATATTTAGCAAGTAGGTTCTTATAAGCCATCTCTGAGTCATTGCTTTGGCCTACCTCATCTTAATTTTCCAAAATCAGCAGTAACTTAAGAAAAATAGAGAAGAATATGGGAACTGGAAACAATTTGTAGGAAAAAAAAATTTGAACAGCAATTAATAGTTTAGGGTTTGCTCCATGATAGCTCATTCACTAGATAAATCAAAACCTAGACAACCTCCCTCCGTTTGAAATTTTCATACATTAGTGCTACCAAGTAGTACTACCTGTAGCTTCTGACTACCTGTAGTTTCTCCTAAGCAGCAAATACCTTGGAATTGCCATCAAGGATACCTTTCTAGAGTGGTCCTTTGCCAGTAATATCAGTAGGTGGAATGGGGACTATTTTCTCCTCAGGGAAGATGTGTCACAGCAGAGTCCTACCTCCCCAAATGCAATCAGGTGACTGATTATTGAACCAGTCAGAAGAGTCTGTCAGGTATGTGAGACCAAAGGAGGAGAGCAGAGTCAAGCCCATGCAGTGTGTGAACACTGACTTCTACCTGCACAAGCATTAGGGCTTGCAGTGCTCATTGTTGCTGCCATCACTGGGCTGTAAAGGACACAACAGGACATTTCCACTGAAATTCTCTCCAGAAGAGAGGAAAAGCACCACCAGGTATGTAGTTTAAAGCAAACCATTTGGAGCTGCAGTTTCTTTATTCCTCAGCACATCTTCTGTCAGTTCAGCATGGATGATTTTCAGTCTGCACAGAAAGGGGCTTTCCAACGTAACTCATGGACATGGCAAGTCAGAAGTGTCAAAATAATTTTTTCTCGCTATGTCAATGAACAAAAAACCCAAGAGGCAGGAAATTCACATCCTCAAAGGCTACCCTTAGCCATCCAGTAATGCACATATCAAGCACAAGTGCTGAAATATGGTGCATGTTTTCCAAACACTTCTCTTTGGTAGAAGTCAGATGACAGATTTAAGCCAAAAACCTACTCTCTATTTTTCAGCAAGTTAAAAAAACTTGAAAATGTCTCTCAGCTTTTCCCATGGACTCAGTTCCATGTCACTGCAAGATTGTAATTTCATCTAGAAACCCTGGTAGCTCCAATGAGAGACAGGCCCCCTTCTGCCTGTCTTCACTTTCTAGTGCCAGTGGACTTGTTAGAGCTGATAATTCAAAAAATACAGTATTTATGATATTCATGATTTACTTTAAACCTCTTTCACAGCTTGATGCACATGAGGCAATTCAAATAGCCAGAACTCTGTTTTGCAGCAAACACTTCATTCCACTGAATGGAAATGTTCACACATCTGTTGGTGGTGTATTGTTTCAGGCTGGCTGCAGAGCAATCAAGCCAGCAAGGCAATGATGTGGTGTCTCCACACCAGAGGAGAGAAACTTTCATTTTCTGGCAGAGGCAAGTGAGTTCTGCAAATGCAGAGCACAGAACAGCTTCAGTCCATGGCATTGAAGGACCAACATTGTCCCTCTACTCAAGGATGCCACAGGACTTTCAATTTCAGCTGGGTCACAGGTTGCCATTAGAACTCTTGACAGGAGGAGGGTCTGTGCAAGCACTTTTCATTGCAAGGAGATTCCAGACTGTGTTATTAAACTCTGTTAATTCTGAAACAAAAACCCACCACAAAGCAGACAGTGAACTTAACCCCAGGTAGTTTTTCTTACTTAAATATAACCTGATAGTACTACTTTCAGAGAATCAGAAATTCTTAAAATGGGATATTAAAAATCTGCACTCTAAATTCACCGTATAAATTCTGCTGAAGTTACTATACACATACACATTATATTTATGTAATGACATACACATTATATATATGTAATGAGTATAGGTTGTGAAAATACACTAGAATGTATATTTGTATGAAAATGAAGCCATGTACCATGAAATTGACCTTCTTTAGATCACCAATTCCTTATGGTAAGCATAGTTTTTGTATCCTGTGCTGATCCATTGTCTGGCAGGGTGGGTGGGGTTCCAGGATGCTCCTAGGACTTCTGGCCAAGTGATTACTGGAAGCAGTCATGAAACATCCATATCTTCCATCAACACGAATCAAAAATCTTAACTGTAAAACAGAGAAAGAAATCCAGCCACATTTAATATTACTCGAGTTTCTACTCTCCATCCCCACAGGTGCTTTTCACCCATGTTTGTTTCACAAGGGCATGTAGTGGTAGGACAAGGGAGAATGGCCTTAAGGTGAAGACTTAGATTTGATATCAGAAGGAAGTTCTGGACTATACTGTAAAGATGGTGATGTACTGGAGCAGGTTGCCCAGAGTGTTACCTGGAGGTGTTCAAGGCCAGGTTGGTTGGGATTCTGAGTAACTTGGTCTAGTGGAAGGGGCCCCTGCCCATGGCAGATGATTGTTAAGATCATTTAGATTCCTTCCAAACCATTCTGGAATTCTGTGATTCTTTTTCCTGCCTTGAAACAGTTTGAAAAAATAAATAATATTTCCAGGGTCTTTAAGGCATGGTCCAAGCCTGATTGAATTTAGGAATGTGTCTCTTTTGAGAAGGCACAGGGCTCCTTACAGGATCCAAAGTGATACTCCTGGATATGGAATTATTTTCTGATCTACTAACCCATGCCTGCTTATTTCAGGCATTTTACTCATCCATGCTATAACTGTCTGGATCGTCACTCCTGGCTCTGTCACATCTTCCTTTATCCCCTTTGCTTTGTGTGCGTATTTTGGATTCAGTCACAGCACAGTACCAGCATGATACGGAAGTTACTGAGACCCTCAGCAGGAGGCTGGGTTGAGAACAATTATCTGACAGAATTGTTTAGCAGTGCAGCCCAATCCATGTTACGACCCTTTTTCTAAATGTAGATCTAATGGCACATTGAAGCAATATTACATCTCGTAAAGCCTGCTGGGTAAGAGTTCAGCGAGGTTCCCCTTGCTCCCCTTCTGCACAGCAGTTCCTTTGTTACTGCCTCGCCTCTACATCCTGTGATGGACGGGAGTCCCGTGCTCCTCTAACATCAAAATGGGGCTGCCAAGATAATTTACGAGCCCTGTGGCCAACAAAAACTCTCAAGCCTCCTTGGGTTATCTCTAAGTCCTACTTTTCTCTGCCCATTGTGCCAGCTTGTCCTCTCAGATTTTACAGATAGCAGGAAAGGTTTTGGCAACACAAACATCCTTCAGAGTGCTGCTTTTAAACAATAGTCTTGTCCCAGCTTTGCCTGTGTCTGAGGTGGGGCTTCCAGACAGAAAGCAGAAAAGTAAACATAGGACTGGGGGAAGAGGGGAAAGAGGGCAAAAGGAAGAGTGGGACAGAGAAGAGGACAGGTTTGTTTGAGCCGGGTTAGCTGGGGAGATGGCGGCCAGGTTAAGGTGCCCACGCATAGCCCAACGGACCAGCATGTCCTGGCTGGGGTGGGTGAGGAAGGGCTTCTCCTGGTTCTCTTAGCACCTTCGGATTTTGCACTAGAAATCCAGGCTCGGTGTAAACAGCATGACAGCCCATGGAAGCCTTTTTCTGCAGGACACAAGAGAGTGAACCAAGGTGCTCGCTACTGCCTAGATCTGGGCAGGAAAAACACACAGCTGCCTTTCCACTGGGCCCTTCCAGGCCCCGAGAGACTGGATACCCAGACACAGGTGGAATTTCTGCAGAAGAAACCCGAGGCACAGCACAGGAACCCCGCAGCCCTCTTCATTTCAGCGACCCGAGCCCAAAGCGGCACGCGTTTGGGTTGCGGTGGATTTTGGGCTCCCCTCCCGCCCACCGAGCGCCGACCCGGGGCGGGTGCCGCTCGCTGCCGCCGCAGCGCGGGGTGCGACAGCGCGGGGTGCGATGCCGCGGGCACGGCCGGCCGAGCGGGGCCCAAGGCGCGGCTGCGCTCCCCGGAGCCGCCTGCGCGCCCGGCCCCGGGGGCACCGGGAGATGCGGGGAGCGCTGCAGGGGGAGCCCCGCGGGAGCGCGGCCCCTCCGCCGCCTCTCCCGCGGCCCGGCCCCCGCCCGGCGGAGCGGCTTCGCTCTCCGTTTCCCGGGGAAAGCCCAGCCCAGCGGCGGCCACGTGTCCCGCAGGGATCGCACCGGGCCCGCCGCGGCCCCGCCGGCCGGTGCGGCGCAAAGTGCGCGCTACCGCCGGCTCTTCCTCCGCTCCGCCGGCAGCGCGGGCGGGGCGGCGGAGGGGACGTCCGCCGGGGGCGCGGAGGCCGCCGGCCCTCCGCCACGGCCCTGCGCGCGTTTCTTGCTCCAATAAGCAATAATTAGGTCCTCAGCTAATGAAGTGTCAGCTGATCCCCTCGCTCCGTCTGCGCGCGGGGAGGCGGGGGGGCTGCGCCCGGAGACATCGCCATGGAAACGCTGCCCTCGCCTCTCTCTCCCCCGCCGCATCCCCCACACCCCCCGCCGGCCCGGGCCGGGTGCGCGCCGTCCCCCGCGCCCCGCCGCGCCCGCGGAGGCGGGAGCATCCCGACATGGGACAGCGCTGCCCGTCACCGCGCCGCGCCGCCGTCGCCACAGAAACTTTTGTCCCGGCGGCCAATCAGGGCGCGGGGGGGGCGCGGAGCGGCGCTGGGCCCGGCCCGGTGCGCCGCCGCCGCCGCCGCCGCCAGCCCGGCGCGGAGCGCAGCCCAGCCGAGCGGCGCAGCCCAGCCCAGCCCAGCCCAGCCGAGCGCGGCGCGGCGCAGCGGCGGCCCCGGAGCGCAGCCCGCGGGCGGCGCGGGCCCGGGTCGTGCCCCAGGCGCGGAGGTGCCGCACGGCTGCGGAGCGGGGGCGCGGAGCCCGGCGCTGGATGGCGGAGGCGCGGGCGGGCGCGGCTGCGGAGAGGCGACGAGAGGAAGCGGCGCGGCGGAGCCTTTCCCCCCCCCGCGGAGGGGGTGTCCTGCCTGACGCGGCGGGGGAGACCGGGGGAGCGCGGAGATCTCCGGCGTGAACTGAAGCTGTGGCAAAGGGAGGGGGAAAAAAAAATAATCAGGATTTTTTTTCTTCTTCTTCTTCCCCCCTTTACAAAACGGGGGTTTATGCTTAGCATCCGCACGCAAACTTACTTGAATGCCTTGTAGCCAGTTTAGCCCAGAGACCAAAGGATACCCCGCACCCGAGGAGTCCTACATGTGTGAGCACCATCATTACACTGGCAGAGCAACGAGAGCCGCCTCCTTTCCTGTACCAACATCCTCCTGGGACTGATCTCTCCTCTGGTCCAATATCCAAGCCTGTCTCATATATATGGGTTTTCTTTCTTTCTTTCTTCTTCTTTTTTTTTTTTTTTTTTTTTTTCCTTCCATCGGCTGGGATCGCCATGTAAATAAACAGAGGAAAATTCCTGAAAGGGCATATGAAAATTCAATGGGACTCAATATGAGGAAGTGAAATTCTCACAGACCATATTTTAAAAATTAAAAATTATGTACTTTAAACGCGGATCGGATGCATTAGGCTTAGAAAATAGCAGGTAAGAACTTTCTTTCTTTCCAGTACCTTCATGCCCGGAGCGGGGATATCTGAAGCAAAGCCGCCCAGCCTTGGAATAAAGGGGGAGCAAAGAGACCAGCGTGCCCTTCAGTGCTTCTTCCATCCTGCGCGGCGAGGCGGCTTTGGGGAGAGGCACAGCCCGCCAGGACAGAGACAGAAAGCTCAGAAAGCCTTCGGAGAAGACAGCCGAGGGCTGCCGGTGCGGACTAGGGTGGGCTTTTTCTCTTCTTTCCGTTCTTTTTTTTTTTTTTTTTTTTTTTTTTTTCCTCCTCTTCACCTGCACTATTCAGGGTGAATCCGGGTGCAGTTGATGTATGGAAAAGAAGAAGGATCCGAGTCAATATTTTCTTTTTCCTTCACTAAGCCGAGGGATGGGATTTTAATTATTTATCCAACCGAACCCTCTGTGGGTAAGGCGCTGCTGCTGGAGCCAGTGGGATAGTCCTGCCTTGCACAATTATTAAAGAGACTGATCACGTACAGTGGAAGGATAAGAGGAACCTCCACCAGATCCGTTTTGCCTCCTGTGAAAAAAAAAAATAATGAAGGAGAACATTGCCACACTATTGAATTGATTGCTGCCCCCCCCACCCATCCCCCTCCCGACCCCCACCCCCCCGAGCCACCACCACCACCACAACAAAAAAAAAAAAAAAAAAAAAAAAATCCGCTGGGATCTGCCTGCACCGGGACCTCCTTCGCTCCGGCTCGGAGGTGGATGCATTTTTCATGAGCGCTGGGTGAACAGGTGCAAAGTGCGGCGGGGCGGCCCGGCCCCGTACCCCGGCCCGCTTCGGGGCGGCGTGTGCGTGTCCGTGTGTCTGCCCGTGTCTGTGTGCGTGTCCGTGTGTGTGTGTGTGTGCGCCCCGGCGTGTGCATGTGTGCGTGTGTGTGTTAGGAGATTATGGAGAGCAGCGACCGGGACATGTACCGCCAGTTTCAGGACTGGTGTCTCAGGACTTACGGGGACTCAGGAAAAACCAAGACGGTGACCCGTAAAAAATACGACCGGATCGTCCAGCTCCTGAACGGCTCCGAGTCGAGCTCCACGGATAATGCCAAATTCAAATTCTGGGTCAAATCTAAAGGCTTCCAGCTCGGCAACTCGGACGAGGTCAGTGGTGGTGCTGGAGGAGGGAAGCAAGTGCTGTACGTGCCAGTCAAAACCACGGTTAGTAGAGAATTGTCTTCCTTGTTCTATGTCGGCCGCTGCAGCCCGCTCCGGGAGCGAGAGGCGCAGGGGGAGCCGCAGCCACAGTTGGCTCCTTCCTCCCTCTTCCCCCAAGTCATCATCACCATGTTGCGTTTGCCTGTCACATTATACACCGCCGAGGTCTTTGTGGGTCCTTTTATTTAAAGCGATCGTGCGCACAACGCGCCCCGCCGGGTCGGTGTCGTTCTCCTCCTCGTCCTCCTCGTCCTGCTCGTCCCTCCCGTCCCCCCCGGGCCGCTGCGGCGGGCTCGGGGTGCGCTATTGTCCCGCCGCCGCTCCGGCCATTGTGCCGGGCCCGCGCCCCGGGCAGCGGCCCCGCTGATGGATGGATGGATGCATGGATGCATGGATGGCGCACGGGGGTACCCTGCCTGGCACAAAGCCAGGCGCGGCGCCGGGCGGTGGTTCCCCGGGATCTCTGCTGAGCTTTATTTATTTATTTATTTGTTGCTAGTATGATTTTTATCCTTTCCCCCCCCCTTCCCCTTATTGTTATCCCGCAGCCCCGGCGCCGCCGCCGAGCGGCCGCGAATGTGCCCGGCTGGGCTGTGGAGCGCCGGCTGCGCCAGCGAGGGGCGGCGGGAGGGAGAGAGAGGATGCTCAACAAAGGGAGGACGGGGTTCCGCATGACCGGGGGAAGGGTGCATTTTGTGACACTTTGCGGGGTCGCAGGAGCCCCTCAGCACTCCGTTCGATGCGCTAGGGTAGCGTGGCATCCCCGGCAGGCGCTGGCGTTTCGGGCTCGGCGCAGGTCTGACAGCGGGAGAGCTATTATGCTTGGTGGTGGCAGGAGCGACAGATTTTCCTATTTGAGAAGATGGGGACTGTTGGTTGCAAGTAGGTTTTGCCTATTGAACTCTCTTAATGTATCATTATTCTTACTTCTTATGCGCTGGGTCACGCAAGCTAAGCTTCTTTTGTCTGTGCGTGGGGCGGGTGTGGAGGGGGAGCCGAGAAAGGAAACCCGGCAATTAAAAATATTCCTGCCTGGGCATTTGGCTTGGATGAGCAATATTCTCTCTCTCTCTTTTTTTTTTTTTTTTTTTTTTTTTTTTCCTGGAGTGGCAGCTTATCCAGAGCTAACGGGAAGGTTGCTGGGTGGCGCAGCAAAGGGGGCTTCTTGGAAAGTATTCTGGGCTGGGTTGTGACGTAGGCTGCCGGGGAAATCTGCCTCTCTTTGCCTTGCTGAAGTCATAAACCTGGGCATTCCCAGCGGCTGCCTTGTATTTGCCCCCTTGTCATCAGCGCCGTCGTGGCTCTGAGGAGGCAGAAGTGGGAAATTAATTTTAAGGAGATCTTCAATATGAAGATTTAAAGTAAAAGAGAAGCTCTGGACAGTTTTTTCTTTCTCTATGGTTTTTTATTCACTGAAGTGTTTCAGGTCTGTCTATAGATTCAGATGATTTGGCAGATCTCTGTTTTAGTGTTACAAGATTGATTGCTCATCTCTGAGCCCAGACAGTACCATAGATACAATTTATAACAAAAAGGTTACCTAAAGCAGGAGTCTCCAATTAGCTTAGTATTTTTAAATATCTCTTCTGCTCACTGAAATAATTGTTTTGAAGGGCCAGTGGGCAAGATTGTTTATTCCCAAGACTATTTTTTTCACTACGAGTTCAAAACTGTAAGTAATTTCAGTATTTTTAAAAATGACATTGACTACCGCACTAAATAAAGAGGATAACCTTAATTTTACACAATGGAATTTAAAAATTAAGTGCTTTTCTGGTCCTCTGAAACACAAGACTCAGGGATGATAAGCTTGTTTATTTTCTCTCACCTTTGCTAGGCCATGAAAGCCTGGAGTCCCACCTTCCATCCTGTTTTCTATTTTAAGAACACAGAATCAATTCTTATTTTTATTTTTTCCCCACAAGGGATTTCAGTGAGAGGTTGAGCATCTTGCAGGTCTTACCTTATGTACATTTGTGGGAATCGCACCCTTAGCTGTGAATGTCTCTTTATGCCCCTATACATGTATTTACATTCATAAAGGAGTAACTCTCTTCATATAGTTTAGCAACCAAGCAGGAATTTTAATAAAATTAGGACTGGTAATGAAATCAAGAAAGGAAAAGGTAGCATGACCTATCTGTAATATCAGAATATACAGAATATCTGTATATAACCTGAGCAATGATATTTAATCCTTTTCAGAATACATACATAGAATTTCCTCCTGCTGGCCATCAGAAATTTGTTGTCCAACAAAAATAGGAAAAGGGGATGCTCTGCAACATTCAGCTCTGAAAAACAAATGCCAGCCCCTCCTAAATCCATGAATCTGGTGTCACCATCCCAGCACAAAAGGCAGAGGAGTATTTGAGCAGACCCACAGGGTGGCAGTGGTTTGTATGAGCTGCTGCCAGGGCTGGGGCAGTGCCTGCCAGGCACTGAAGGCTCAGAAAGAACATGTTTGACAGAACAGGGATGCTGCCCCTGGCAGAGAAAGTCAGTGGCAAAGCTCCTATTTACAGGTCTAGAATTAGCTCCTATATAGAGGTCTAGAATTTCACCCAGATGGGAATGATAAGTTACAGGGGGAAAAAATTGGATTTTCATCAGACAGTAATTGTTGGTAAGCCTTAAAAGCCCATTCTCTCATTTCTTTAACTCTTAATTATTATTTAAGAGTTTTTAAATTTGTGATAATCTTTGTTTTTTCCTCCCCTCTCTCATGGTTATCCCATACATTTGGGCCTGTCCTCAGAGACAGCCCCAAAAGGTAGCAGAGCTCCAAACTGTGAATTTCTCCTTCACCCTCTCCCTCTTTTTGTCCATCACTTGATCTCACCATAGGTAAAATTAATTTCAATTTAAAATTAATCACTGCATGAGCACTCCCTGTTCAATAAGAGGACGGATGAAATTGCAAGTTGGACTCTACAGTTACAAGCTGGTCAAAAATAAGGAAATATTCAAATACTTTGTTAGGAATTACTCTCTCCTTGAAGCTTTAAGATTTGCTGCTCAGCTTTGCTGTCAGCCAGAGAGATTTGCTCCTGATGGTGCTGTAATCCACTGCTGCTGGTAATTAGACATCATTACTGCTGCGTTAAAGGGAAAGAGAGAAGGAGAGAGGACAGGCTGGGGCTAATTAACTACTTGATTCTAATGAAAGAAAGAGAGCCTGATAGCAACTGGGAGGTTGCACCGGAACAGCCTAGATGTACAACACAGACTTAATTGAAGCAGGGTGTCTTGCAGCCTTACAGCAGCTCAGCCTTGGTCTACTTTCATATTCTGTGGGCAGTAGTGCACGAGGTATTATTCTGCTCTTCCCTGGCCTGCTTGATAAGTAGCTCAAAATCACAGGCCTGCCTTCAGTATCAAGTTTAAGCATGCCAGCAAGGAGAATGCATAGATGGTGATGTGCTGGCTTAATCTATTTTACGGGTATGGTCTCCTCAAGAGCAACAGGAACAAATCAATTTCTGAATGTTCACATCTCTCTGTGGCCTAGGAGATACACTTTTGGTCACCAGGCAACAACATTCCCTGCAAAACAGCCATTTTAGGTCCAGAGTGGGACAGCACACAATTTCTGTATGCTTTAGGCACTCCTGTATGCAACCCAGTGAGTGTTTCACTTCTGCAACTTTTCAGATTGTTTCTGTCACCACTGAAGGTTTTCTTGCATCAAGCCCAAACTGCACTTTGTGAAAGCAGTGAAATGATGTCTAGCCTGGACACACTGTATAAATAAAACAGGTTAGGCCAACAAATATGCCAAGTGGTTGCCACTGTTGACTTTCAATAGTTGGTACTCACCAACAATGAGGAGGTATGGAACTAGTATCTCTAGTAGGATATCCTTTCTAACTGTATACATGATATTTATGGTGTATTTTTAAAATTTATTTTTTGCGTAGTTTCTTTAGCTGGAGCTACTTATTGATTGGCAACTTGAAAACAAATTTCTCCTCACCACTTTGCTTTCTCTGGCTCGATGTTGTGTGTGGACACAAATATGGACCCTAAAAATTAGTCTTGATTAAAAAAGAAGTTATAAAATAATAGCCCAAGCTATATCAGCAGACTTTAATCAGAATTTTCCTTTAAAAAAGAAGGGCCAAGATGACTGCAGGATAGCTTTTAAATATAGAATTTACACAGTGTTAGCAAACTAATAGAATATAACCTCAAAGGCCAAGTTCAGATTACTTTTATGTCATTACTAATTTGAAATTACTTCATTGGCTTTAATGATATCACAGACCTAATGTATGAATTTTCCTGTGTTTTCTTCTATATTTTCCATATATAAGCACAGAATGAACTTTCATTCTGAAACTGAATTTTGTTTAGCTTAAATCTTTAGATCCTCCAGGAGGATCTGGTACCTCATGGGTTGCTGCTAGTAGACCAGCAAGGCTTTGTGCAGGTGCAAGGCTGTACTACTGAACCTGATTACAGGATTTAAGGCTTAAAATTATAGACCAGTCAGCTCTAAGGAACAGGCTATGTCCCAACCCACCTCTTGTTCTGTTGGACATGAATAATAGTAGATAGATACAGTTTATATTCCTTTTCTTTTTAGATAAATTACTTTGTTTATGAACAATAGAAAAAAGATCACAACATAAATAGCTTATAGGTCAAAATTGATCGCTTTAAACTATCTTACATTTAAAATTGTTCATTATTTTAGGGCATTTTGTAGCAATTTGAAAATAAGCTTTTTTTTTTTTTTTTTTTTTGCATTTCTCCCCATTTTTGTACCCATCCATAGGAAAAAAATTATAGAAGTATTTGTCAAATGTACTTTGGTAGCTCTGTAGCCCAGTGAACTGCCAGCACATAATGGCAGTAAGTACCGCAGAAAGGTGATGCCGAGGGTGAGCTGTAATTTATCCCAAGGTACAATGCTGCAGGAGTTTTACAGTCCCATTAAATGCACCTTCCAGGCTCAGGAGTGGTATTCAAACCCTGCCATATCCCCCCTGCTCTAGCTGCCAGCCACATTTTCCTTAACCCCTGTTGAGGTCTGCAGAGCTGTGTCTCCTCCCGCTCCCCGCAGCCTCTGCCCTGCTGTTTGCAGACCTCCCGATGGAGCCGGTGGGGAGGGATGCTGGTGAATCAGAGAGGGAGTGCTGGAAAATGGTCACAGCAGATGGAACAAAACTGGTTTAGTTGGCAACTCTTAATGCAGGCATTCAGGGGAGTGTTCATGAATAAAGAGAATAACTCTGTCCTGGAATTAAAAAATGTTAAAGCGCCCATATGTAGGATGCCATCTCCACATGCGTGTGTGAGAGAGGCAAAGGGACAGGAGGAGCTGAGATTTCTTAGTAACAATGTTGAGTTGGAATTTTCAAAGAAAAATGAGCCAAGGAGAGCAGGTTTTTAAAAACGAAGTGTTTTAAGGTCAGAAAATGTTGACTTGACTTTAGAAACATGAAATAGGGTGTAGCAGTGTGCAAACAAAACCTAGCACTGATGTATCCATCCTATAAATACACATGTAATGAGAGACAGGATGAAAAATTCAGTGCTATCACCTGGGCAAAGGCCAGACTTGCAGCTCAAAAGCCCAAATCTTTCCAGTAATCAGAAATAAAACCTCACAGTTTGATTTTCATGCTTCTGTGAACCTTTGCTGAGAAGCCAGAGGTGATAGTGAACTTGTTTCTTCGTTCTTACCCTGAGTCTCTTGTCAGTGAAGCTGTAGTGGATTTGGTCATGATGCAGGGGCTGCTGCTCAGATGCTCCAGCCCTGATTTTCTTTGGACGTACCGTGTGCTGTTTCTGTGGCTACACAGCTATGTGATCAGTGGAAAATAAGCTGGAAGGTTAGGGCTAAAATGAGCTGTTAGGCATCAGTACAGCTTTTTTACAGAAAAAGCCTGATAGGACTTTTTTTGATCTTTTTATGGAGAAACTTTCTTTCCCTGTCCTCTGAGGTGATCACCATTGCTGTTGTTCAACTCTAGACTGAAAGGAGACAGGATCTGAGGAGACTACACAGAGACACTGCAGGTAGAAAGGGCTTCCCATGAACACAGGCCCTGGGGGAAGAAGGCTAGTGCCAGTGCTGCATGAATGTGGGAGTTAATGATTCAAATTTCATTTTACACTACAAAAATAAATTCAAATTGGCTGACACTGAACTGTGAGTTTGTTTGCTGTTGAAAGGAGGCAACTAGCAGCTGTTAGGTTTGGTCTGAAGGAAGCTATTCGGGTCCCAGTCTTCCCCAGTTATGCAGGATACACCTGTTGAGAGTTTGCTGGTAAAAGAGGAACGAAATAAGCAGAGCGTATAAATGAGGTAGATGTGGAGAAAGATCATGAGACAGCGTGGCAGGAAGCACACTCTCCAGGAGGGAGGATCACAGCAGATTCTGCAGCCTCCCATGCATCGCAGAGCAGCACAGGCATCTTGTGTTCCTTGTTGAGTAGGTTGACTGGTCAACACAGTCGCCCAAATTAGTAGAGCTTTGCAGGATGTAAAAGATGTTTTTGTCTTGTCTGTGTCATTTTAAACCTGCCAGAAGCCTCTCTGACTCTAGAAAACTCAGGCAGTGGTAGTTGGTGCACTGAGAGTTGTTGCTATTGTCCTGCAAGAGCGCTGAAAGTGATCCCGCAGCTTGCTTAAATTACCCTTTTGTTCTCTTTAAATAGGTGAATCTCAAAACTTTACAATTCCACTAGCAAGGTATATTTTAATGGTTTATGAACATACAATATCCAGGCATTGTCAATATAGAGGAAAGAAATGCCACAAGTTATGGCATTGAGCATTTTTTCCGATGCACATGGATTTTCTTAGTGATGATCAACTTTGTTGGCTTCTAACTGCTTATTGAATAACTCTGCAAGCTGCAAATCTTGACAGTTACTGTGTGCATCTGCTGGGATTACAGCCCAGTTGTTGAAATTCAAATGGGGTGTTTGAAACATTTCCTTGTATATGTGGACACTCCTCAACTTAAGGGACTATCTGTAGTGAACAGTTTACTTAATAAAACTGATCTATGTCAGACTTAACCTCAAGTAGAGACTTTTTTTCAGAAACAAATATTCTGTATAGACTTGGAAGGGCAACATTTATCAAATGACCTACTTCTGCCTAGGATGAAACCCATTCAACCTTTTTTACTTAAGAGCCTGTAATTAAACTCCTTAGGGAAAAGAGAGGTTTTGTGCATTGTATTGATAGTAAGGTCTGCGTGTCTGAAGCTTTTGTACATTTTGTTACCCCAGAGATTTTAAAACCAGACATGGATGCTACAACATTTTGACTATACTTAGAGAAAATTTACGTGGTGAGATTACTTGCACTTAAATGACTTATGAATCTAACTCACTGTAAAACTTTTAAGTAATTATGACTGGTGATTGCTCTTTTTGTTGCCTCTGGACTTACCATTACTAATAATGCCAGGTGCAGTTTGAGGAAAACTTTTGTTCAAGGCAGATCCAGAGCTGGAGTAGCTGCCACTAAATCAAGACCTATCTGTAGGGTAAAGCAGCACTGTGCTGGTATATAGGAAATCACATTTAGAAATGGACTTTCACTACCCTGAGCTGATAGAAGATGAGTAACAGGCAAATCATTATACAGGTAATTAGTTTCAATAAGAGAAGGACAGCTAAGGTATGGCCAGAGGTTTCAGTGGACAAGAAAGATGAGGACTATAAACACATTTCACAAAACTTTATTTTTCAGTGTGTATCTTTTCTGATGTGGGTGATAAAGAAATATCTGCCCTGGGTTTACATTTTTCAGGCGATAAAATTGAAGAATGGTCAGAAATAAAGAATTAAAAAAGAGGGGATATGACATTGCAGGGCATCACTGCAACTTGCACAAATTCAAAACCACTAAAGAACTTAAGAATGAAGTACCTAAAATACTACTAAAATATATTATTTGCCACTATATGTGACAATGATGCAACAGTATGGACAAGAATGTACTAGAAAGGCAAAAACTGGGTAGTAAAGATAGCTCACAGAAATAAGAGATAGTGAACCATATGTCAACACTAAGAAAAAAAATCAGTAAGAGTCATTAAAAATTATCTTAAGCGTAAATATGAACTGGAGCTGGTTGGGAACTAGTTTGGATTTTGTGGCTGTTAATGATGTTTTTCTAACTTGTGTTCAAGAATCTTTCAGAAATTTTCAGGTGAAAACTGTTTCTTGCTTCCTTCTGAAATGAAACCCATCTGATACAGACTTTATTAAAGCAGGGTTGTAGCTTTGGCTATGATGACAAATTAAAATTGATGAAGAACTGGGAAACCACAGCAAGTATTTGAGAGCTATGCAATGCACTCCAATGTGTGTATGTAAACACCCCCCCCTAATATATATATATATATATGGAAATGCAAATTAATTCAGTTAAGTCAAAGAAGAATTGGGAGCTAAAATAGAAATATTGTAACAAAGGGGGAAAAAAGGGAGAAATGATGACAGGCAGAATTCCCTACAGACCGTTGCCAGATAATTTACATTTTATGCCATCATGATATTAGCTTTTGGAGAGGAAAGGAAGAATTCAAGCCTTTCAATCACATCTAAAATATATGGAATTAGTGTAATATCTCAAGGGAAATATTTAGGAATGGTTTCAAACAAATCAATAAGTGTATCCAAAATGAGCACAGCACATATAACAAAAATCGGCGTTAGGAAAAGTATAGAGAACAACACTGAAAACTTATTATTCTCATACATTAAATGGTATGTCCTTGCCTTTAATGGCATGCTTAGTGTATTTATCTCATCTCTAAAAGGTTGCAAGAGATGGAAGGTCCATGGAAGGTAACCAATCTCATCAAAGAAAAAGGGTACTTACATGAGAAGTAGTTAAAATGGTTATTTCCAAAAAAATGGTTATATACCAAAAATATAAACATTAAGAGAAAAAATGTTCAGCAGAAAACTGACATGTAAGAGGGAGAAAGAAAGTGAGAGAAATAGTGTGGTGTAAATACTGGTGAACAGCAGAGAAAATTCAGTCACTACCCTTTTAAATTCTATTTCATGTCCCAAGGCTCTTTTGACAACCATCTTAGAAGATAAATTCAAAGCTAGGCCATTTTTATAAACCAAAGTGTTGGGAATGGAAAATCTGCACTGCTGTCCCCAGAGAAACCCTGACTGATTAATCCAAAATTTCTTCCAAGGATTTTACAGGAGCTCTGTGGCTCTCATAAGGATGTAGCATGCTCTTTATGTCAGTTCAGCTTTGCAGGCTGGAGCAGAAGTGAGGACAAGGTCATGTTCATGCCCTTCCTGCTCTGTGCCACCAGGAGTGAGGGCACTGGTGTGATGGCATGAGCTCTGCCTGGCTCCCACCTGGTGTCTTGCAGCCTCTCCCCAGGTGTTGTCCCATAGAACCTCTGTCAGGGTGAGTCATGTTCCAGCCCATCCATTCAACACAAGGAAAGACTGGTGGGGCATCTTGAAATCCCAGCATCCTCTCATGCCCTTCCACTTTGTACTGAATTTTAACACTGCTAGTGGTCTCAGCCTTCATGCTCTTGTTTCATGAATAGCTTAATAAGTTTTAGTTATGTCTTCTTAGGTTGACTGATGCTATAGCAGTGGAAAATAAATTGGTCATTATTGCACAAGGCACAGTATTTTGGTTAGGAATATGTTTATTTACCAATTACTGAGCTCTGAAACATCTTTTGCTGTCTGGTACTAGATGGTTTGTTGGTCACTTGGGCTGTAGCAGTTTCTGTGGCTCGTTGCTGTGGTGATATCACTAGTCTGGAGGAAGGAGGGAGACAATCAAGTTTCTGAGGTCCAGCACTATGTGAACTATGAGATTGTTGTGGTTTACACAGAAAGTTTGCAATGAGCTAGCCCTGGTTTACAATTTACTGCACTTGTGGTGAGAAGGAATGTGCTGCTTTCACCTCTGTATTTTTGTCCACCTGTGTCAGCTTTTTGAGTGTGTGTATTTGTCGAGACTATTTCCAAACCCTTACAGTGGTGGGAAGAAAAGAAAAAAGAGCAGAATTGTTAGAGAATTAATGACAAATATGAGAGGAATTAGCTTGTTCAAATGATGACAATTTCTGAAAGCCTTTGCTTTTTGACCAATGGGACTAGGAAGTATGGCATATATATAATTAGATGACTTGTCCCATTGCATTTCTCAAGAAATGGCAGTGGAAAAGAAAAAAGAATGTAGCCCCTTCCTTCCTCCTTTAATCTAGACATAGTCATAGCTTTTTTTATGACATCTTTTGATAACCTTTATCTTTTTATATTATGAGAGTTCAGTAAAGCCCCCTGGTTATGGTTGCTGTAACACTGAAGTATTTAATTTTTACTGAGCAAACAGTCAGCATTCTTTTAATGAGTGCCATATTTGAATGCCAGCCATCCATCAAAAAACTGTAGTTCAGGCAGATCTCATCTATTTATCCCTTTTTGTCTCAATTTAGGCTTATCCAACAAGGAGATGGGATAGTAAATTCTATATGAATGCAGCAGCAAAACCCAGAATTCTCAAAAGGATGTTTATTGTAAACTTCTTGCACAATGACCCTGTGTTTTTTTTTGAAAACTTACACAAATCCTCTGCCACATCTGACTAATGTAGAAGGCTTCATTATCATTGTTTTGGTGTAACTAAGAGTTGAACTGGGCATATAGGGAGCTTTCAAATAGTTAAATTTGCATCCAAGCAAATGATAAAGCAATATAAATAAAGCTAACTTTGGAAGTGAATAAAGCTAGTTAAAATAAGATTAATTTCTTTTTAAATTGCCCCTCTATATAGAAAATTCCAGTATTGTTATCTTCATCTCAATTTTGGCAAGATATATCAGACTTCAAGGAAACTGTGGAACTGAAAATACTGTTTTACCTGTGTTCCTAATTGAATCTTCCATTTTGAACTGGAAGCAAAAGGACTGCTTTCAAAAGCTGAGTAGGAAAAAGCATTCCTAAATAGGAGAAAGCAGGTCAAATTTTAATAATAAGTAGAACATTTCAATTAATAGAATTGTAATGAACTATGTATTTTTTCTGCTTCTTATCATTGAACTTTAATGAATTTATAGGTAATTACAAGATTTCTTTTTTAGCAAATTTAATTTTAATGGATGTAAAGTCAGGAAAATTTTCACATATACAGACTTCAAAACATTCAAGAAATTTGCATTATCATTCTTGCTGTAATTTAAAAGCAGGCAAATAAGTAAAGTACAATATAGATGATTAAGTGATAATATTTTAAAGTAAATTAGTATTTTGCCTAATAGATCCAAAGAGTGAACCAACAAACCTACAATAAAGCTGAAAAACTGTAGCTGAAGGAAGCTGGAAGGAGTTAAGCCCGTGACATTTGTGAGGTTTGAAGGACCCACCCTGTCATCCTAAATCAAGCTGGGTGAAATCCCCTCTTGGGACAGGACCAGCAGATCTGTGAATAATTCTCACAAATTTTCTGGAACAAAGGTTATGGCCCTGTTTTGAAGACATGATGCAGCCCTGGCTGATGCTTGGGCTTTGCAATGGTCAGTGCCCGAGGGAGGAGTCCACCCAAAATCCAATGCCCTGGGCACTCAATGCCCCCATCAGCTGGTGTTGGGTAGCAATGACCGAACTCTCAATAGGATACATTTAGACAATATTTTTTTCTATTTGTGAAGAATAATTTATATGTCAGCGCTATCTGGTATTGCCAAGGTAAATTCCAATGTGCCAGAGACCGGTGCTTAGCAAGCATATAGAGAAGTTTATAAAATGTATAAAAATATCAAGAAAGTTTTAGTAACAGCAAGGCCAAATCCAGCTCTAAAATAACAGCAGGGGCACCCTGCTCCCACCTCTTTGGTTATAATCTTCTGCAACATCAGAGTGCACTCAATGCAGTGCACTGTGCAGACAGCTCTCTGTCGTAGAAATCCCCAAGTTCTGATTGTTCAAGGAGGAATAAACCAAACCAGAGAATGAGCTTGATTTCAATCCTTTAAGCCATACATATATTTAAGTCAAATAAATGAGCATCTCTCATAAACTAAGCACACACAACACATATATTCACCCTCAATTACACTGTTGAGGTTGTTTGTTTACTTGTTTTAAAATAATCTCCCTTTTCTATGGATATTGCATTAGGACATCTGCTATGACGAGAATTCAGATTTCCTTCTCTTTTTCCTGTCTCTTTGAACTATATTTGCATTACAGCAATCCTGCTTCTAATAAGAGTGGAAGGAAAGTGAGATGAGAGAGCAAATGGAGTGAAGTGTTAAAGCCAATCAAGTAAAAACAAACTTTGGCTTAATAGCTTCCTATGAGCTGATCCTTAAAGCAAGAAAGTCAGCCTTGGAAGAGATGGGGGCTGAGGAAAATAAAATAATCCTAGAGAACACATATTACACGTTTCACAGTAATAATAACAATAATAATGATAAAGCTAATGAAATAAAGCAGGCAAAAGAAGACATATGCTTTCTGTTAACTGGCTAACAAAACTACTTCTGGCTAATAAAACTACTATTTTCTTCCAAAGTAGTATTTAAGCAGCTAGGCATACCTGTCAGCTACCTAAAAGCACAGAACAACCTTAAGATATTAACTGCATAACCAAACTGCCTGGGAAATGTGTGGAAGATGAAACAATTTTGGGGGGGCAGGTGGGGAGGCATAGGGGGAAGCATTTTCTCAAGGAAATTTGATATCAGCAGAATTTTGGATAAATGTCTATTCCCAACCATTTATCCATTTATTATAAATTGGGGTCTATTAGTCAACAGTTATTTCAATGAGTATCACAGCATGATGTAGCAAAAAGTAGCTAAGCAGAATGTTGCTAGACACTAAAAAGCTTTTAGTTACACAAATAGGCAAACAGTTAATATAGGTTCTAGATACATCTAGCACTTTGAATTTGGACATGTTTACTATTGTATCATAGCCCCAGTATCTATCTGATGCCCACAGTGTGTTTTCCTCAATCCTTGTCATTGGTCTTTACTGCTGCAGTTTATTATTTACTAATAGGCAGAGAACATTTTTTCCCCCCTATGCTACCTTTATTTCCAGACCTCGAGGCCTGCTGTTTCTCATTCTGAATTTCAATCCAATGGCAGGTGCCAAGATTCAGATGTATGTTACCTATGGGCAGGAGGATCAGCCTGTTTTTGTGGCAGCAGTCGAACTGAACCACTCCCTGTGCTGGCTGCATTAATATTTTTAATCTTGCTTTGGAAGGCATGCTATTTTGGTGAGAAACCAAATGCATTCAAAGCTGCACACAACAGGAGATCTACAAATGGGTTTCTAAATCTAGGCTTCTGTAAAATTAAAAAGCCAAACCAAAACAAAAAAACACTTAAACACACATAACTGGAGAATCTATTAGGTCCAGTCCACCCACAACCATCTGGAACACTAAGTTATCTGTCGGATTTATTCAAACAAAACTTTGGACAAAACATGAGCAGAAATGAGGTGAAGAAGTTGAGCTCAAGTAATTTTTACATAAATCTTTTAAAATGTCCAAGGCCAAGAAGGCCAATTCTAAGAATTGCTGAATGATATTACCATAATAATGTGAAATAGACCATTTTAAAGGCAAAAAGCTGTTCCCACTGAAGTCAATAGCAAAATCTCACTGACTACAATAGTAGTGGGATTGGTCGGCTAAGTAGCAAACCATGCTTTAAAAAAATCAATACTTCAATTTTACAAGGTAATATGGGTAACAGTAGAGTTGCCTATTATCAGACCCCATAGTCTGTGGATTTTATCTCTCTAATAATGGCAAGGTTTAGCACCTATCTTATGAATCGTTGAGAGGAAAGACATAAGCCATTTCAAAGCATTTCCTGCCCCAGCCGAGAAAGCTCTCCAGAGGCAGGACGCGCTGCACCGAGCGTGCCTCCATCAGCGCCGTGCAGCAAGGATTACTCTGAAATGAATGGCTGCCTCGCTCGGAAAGAAAAAATAGCATTAATCGCTGTGGATCTCGGGCTAGCGTTTGATGCCCGGGGCTTCCATCCCAGCCCTTTCTACGTGCCAACCATAGACAGAGATGCCCCGAAATGGGTCAGGTTTTCCTCTCAAACCCCAACGATAAAAAACCCGCCAAGAAAACAACAGGAGACCTTTTTATTTCGTATTTTCCTTTTCGCGTTTCAAGTATTGCTGATCCAAAATAGAGCTCTATCCCATACATTCATGTTTACACCGAGGCTATACATAGATGTTAACAGATCTAGAGATAGACTTTGGGGACGGGAGTTGGCTTTTCCCTCTCCGGCCGCCCCAGGGCAGCCAGCCCGCTGTGTGTTTGTTCCCTGGAGTGCCCGCCGAGGATTGCCAGGGTCCCTCGGCCGCGGGCTCGCCGCAGCCCCCGGCAGCAGGGTGTCCCCCCGCGCCCCGGAGCGCCGGAGGCGCGCTGACCGTGACTCCATCGGACATAATGAGCGCGGCGGCTCGGCAGACGTGTCCCTCACCCCTCCCCCTGCAGCCATATGGTGCCGTAAACAGCCGTGCGGGGACGGGGTTTTGTTGTTGTTGTTGTGTGCGTGTCCCCCGCCCCTTCTCCCCGCGGGTGTCCCCGGGGTGCGGCCGGGGCTCCCCAGCGCCTCTCCCCGGGCGCGCCTCGCCGGGGACGGGACGGGGAACGGGGGCGGCTGCGGAGGGACCATCTGCCGGGCCACCCCTCGGGGAACCCCGTCCCGGGGTCCCCCCGGGGAAGCAGCGCGGCCGCGACGCCAGCTGGGTGCGGGGGCTGCCCGGAGAGGGGGCACAGGCCTCGGCCCTCTCCCAGCCCGGTGCCGGCTCCATTAATTGATTCAGGGCTCGGGCTGGCATTGAGGGCACGGGGGAGGGGGAGCGGGGAGAGGGTGCGGCTGTGCCGCCATCGCCTCCCCCCGCCTGTTCCTATGGAAACAGTGCAATACCTCCGGGACACACACACACACAGACACACACAGACACACACACACACACACACACGCAGTCACAGACACACACACGCTCACACACACACACACACACACACACACACACACATACACACCCACACACCCGCTCCTCGCTCCCACAGGCGGGCGGGGGGGCCCGGCCGGGCCCGGCCACCGCGCCCTCGGCAGCGCCGTTCCCATGGCGACGGGCTGCGGCAGCACCTGTGCGGCCACGGCCGCCCCGGGCCCGCTCCCCCCGCGC
This sequence comes from Melospiza melodia melodia, assembly GCF_035770615.1. NCBI lineage: Eukaryota > Metazoa > Chordata > Aves > Passeriformes > Passerellidae > Melospiza > Melospiza melodia. The sequence goes on along the minus strand of NC_086194.1, from coordinate 131,040,373 downwards.
CTGCCGCATCCCGGGCCGAGAGGCTGTGCCGGCCTCCGGGGAAAGGGCTGCGGGTGGCTGCGGCGAGGGGGCATTTTGTGCCGCCGCGGTGGGCACGGACAGCCCCTGCGCAGCCATCAGCCTGCACCCACTGCTGGCAGGGAATACCGTGAGGTACAGTGGAACATCGTCTCCAGTTTATTTTCAGTGCAATGAATGCCCTGTGCCTACCCGGCGTAGTGCTTGCTGCAGGCACGGGGGGCGTTATGCTGGAGATGGATGGGTGATAGAATCATGGAATTAAGCGTTGGATGAAATCTAAAGATCATCTGCTCCAAACACACCCTGCCATGGCCAGGGACGCTTCCCACTAGACCAGGCTGCTCAAGGCCGTATCCAGGCTGGCCTTGAAAACTGCCAGGGTTGGGCATCCACAAACTCCCTGGGCAACCTCTTCCCTTGTCTCACCACCCTCACAGTAAAGAATTTCTTGCTAACACCTAACCTAAATTTCCCCTCTTTCAGTCTGTACCCACTGCTCTTTGTCCTGTCACTACAATTCCTGATGAAGAGTTCCTCTCCAGCTTCCCTGTAGGCTCTTTTCAGATACTGTGAGGTCTCCAAGCAGCCTTCTCTTCTCCAGGCTGAGCAGCCCCAGGTTTCTCAGCCTGTTTTTGTAGGGGAGGTGCTCCAATCCTCTTATCAGCTTCGTGGCCCTCCTCTGGACTTGCTGGTGATGCCCTCATCTGTTGGAGGAGCTGTGTGGGCAGCCATGGATGGGTTTCAGTGTCAGCCAGCCCTGTTCCCTTGTTACTGTGTGTGTCAGCAGTGATACAGCTGGTACCTCTTGCATTGGGCTGTCCTGCACACCTGCAGTGCACTTGCACCATGGCCGTGTAGTCTGCGGCTAGCACAGGCATTGGGAGCTATGGGCTTGACTTAAGGAAGCCCTTGACTTTGAAACAAGCCCCAAATGTAAGAAAATTCACCGTGATGCCACACAAGACCCTGCTGTGCAGTGTCACGGCAGCTACAAGTACTTGCTGTAAATAGCGATGTGTCGTGGTTGGTGTGACGTGAGGAGCAGGGAATGGAAATAAAACCCCGTGCCACTGTCACTGCTGGTGTTCACTGTTGCTTTCTGCTTTTGCCAGCACATGAGACATGTCTTGCTACCAGCCCTGGTGCTTTTTTACCCTGTGCAGGTGGCTGCATGGTATGTAGCCTAGTATATAGTTACAGCTGTTGCTGAAAATAGTGTTGCTCCATTTTTGGCCCTCAAGGTATTACACTGGCTATTACAGGCAATAAAAACATTTGCATATGGTTGTGATAGGAAAACATGGACTTGGGCCCCTGATATGCAAATATTATGATATATTTTGAAGCCAGGTCTGTTCCTCTGAGGAACACTTGTGGGTCCCTTCTGCCGTTTAGCCAATGGGACAGCCCAGAAAGTGGGGAGAGTGGGTAAATAAGAGGAATGTATTTAGCCCCAAGTACCAGAAGAGGTTTCTCTTTTACCCATAACAAAAGAAAGCTGCTTTTTATCAGCTTCACTAAAGGCTGGAGGACTCCTTTTGTATTTAAGACAGTGCTTCTGGGACCTAAAAAGTTAGTAAGATATCTGACCAGTAGTAATATCACACATGAAAATAAAAATTTAATTATTTTATGAAAAACTAACCACAAAACTGTATCTGTATCCTAAAGATGCCAATGTCAAAAAAGATCAGGAAACTTTCTTTTTCTTTATAGATGTTAAAGTAGCTCAAAAATGGAGTCTTATCAACTGTTACTATTTCATTGTGAGTCCCATGGTGTTTGTAATTTTTTCTTTTAAAATCCCATCTCCAGTCAAATGCTTGTGAAAATTCTACTTTTGTGTTAAAAACTCCCTCATACAAAAATCCTTTAGCAATCCCCACAGCTTTATAGAAAAGATTGTCTTAGCAACAACTCCTTGTCAGTTCTCAAAATCTCTCAAGGACCATGGATATTTCATTATCAGCCTTTTGATTGATGAGTTTTTAAAGTGTGGGTAGTTAGTGTGGTTCTAGAGACTGTGGATTTATTAATTAATAAATGGTCTTGCAGGCTCATGTTTGAGAACTTCCACTTTAAACTCTGCAAATTTCCCAAGTGGACCCTGTAGACTTAAAAACCAGGAAATAAAAAAGCAGGGTTTTTTAAAATAAATTTTTCAGGGCAATTTAGTGATTTTCCATACCCTATTTCATTAATCCAAATATCAGTTAAGTAATTATCCTTAAAACAAAGTGAGAGAATGAAGGATATAATTTGAGCAGAATCCTTTCAACATAATGCCTAGTAAGCTCTTTGAAAAAAATTCAGAAGGTGCTCAAAATAACAAAACCAGACAAATTTAATTATAGAGATAGGAACACTGAATACATCTTACATTTTATAAAACTTGGCCTCATAATAGGGGAGTCTAGAAGCTTCAGTTTCAGAAGTTTACAAACCAGATTGTAAAAGCTAACCTGAAAAAAGCTGTGTGAGTATGCTGCACCATACAGCAAGATCTGGAGAAGGAGAACATTCTGGTAAACTTGCTGAAGACCCTGTTGGTCCCATCTCACTGGGAGACATTCCTTCTGCTGCAACACAGCAGCACAGGAGAACCAAATGTGAAAGCAACTTCAATGCCATTATTTTTTTGGCCTCTTAATAGTAATAGATTGACTTCTGTGGGACCAAAAAAGCAAAATAAATTTCTACAGTAACTACAGCATCAATAACTCACAAGGATTAATTCAGAGAATTGATATAACGTCAGTTGAGTTGGTCACAGTCATCAGCAGGTTGAGGGAGGTGACTCCATCCCTCTGCTCTGCTCTCATGAGACCCCACCTGAAGGGCTGTGTCCAAGACTGCAATCCACAGCACAGAAAAGACATGGATCTGTTGGAGTGGGTCCAGATGAGGGACATGAAGTTAATTTGGGGGCTGTTGCACCTCTCCTACAAAGACAGGCTGAGAGAATTGGCACTGTTCAGTCTGGAGAAAACAAAGCTCCAGTGAGAGCTTATTGTGGCCTTTCAGTACTTGAAGGGCACTTACAAGAAAGATGGACAGCGAGTTTTCCCCAGGTCTGTTGTGACAGAACAAAGGGCAATCTTTTTAAACTGAAAAAGGGCAGATTTAGATTGGACAGAAGGAAGAGATTTTTTACAATGATGGTGATGAGTCACTGGAACAGATTGCCCAGGGCAGTGTGAGTGTCCCGTTCCCAGAAGTGGTCAGGGCCAGGTTGTATGAGGCTTTGAGCAACTTGATATGGTAGAATGTATCCCCATCCATGGAAGGGGGATTGGAACTAGAGTGTCTTTAAGGTCCCTTCCAACACAAACCACTCTGTGGTTCTATGATTCTGTCTCTGTAAGTCATGATGCTCTGTATAACAATTCTGGGAAGGATGAAAGCAAACAATAGGGTGCTCACCTGGACAGTGTTGTCTTAATTGATTTAAGAAAAATTTCAGTGAATATACAGGCTGAAACATACACTGGATGGAGAAGGAACGTCTATAAACTATAAGCAGAAACAAGGAGACAAAAAAAAAGGGGGGGAGGAAAAAAAGGAGCATCTGAGCAGAAAATCTAGTAGGAAAAAATGAAATGGAGCAATGCTTTTTACATCAACATCCAAAATCTGAGTGAAATACAAAAAGATTATTTTTGTGGTATCATCAGAAATCCTAAAATGTATTTGTCCAAAAAAAAAAAAAAAATTAAGTGAAAAATATTCCTGACCCCTGGAGGAGAGTGTAATGATGGCATTGTGTTGTGAAGTACTCTCAGATGGCAGGTTACTGTTAAAAATGACTGAACAAGATGGAAAAAGGGCAGTAGTAGGGAATAGATGGATGGGATAAAACCCCAGATACAGAATGAAACCCCAACCTAAACTCATTGTATCAGCTGGTGACAGCTACCTCAAGGGTCTGTTCATTTTTCCTAGGCTACATTTAGCAGCTTGCCATGGCAGTATAATACTCTTGAATCAAATTGAATTTAATTTCATGTATATCCCTACATGAAAACCAAGCACACATATTTACCAGATGTGCAGCTGTGTCTGTTGTCTCCCCAGAAAGCAAATTTCAGGACACATGCAGAATACCCCCAATGAAAAGTTATGCTAGAAATGATTTGATTTGGCAGGAAATTACTGTGTCATTTCCTTTTAAAGGCTGTAACACACAAAATCCAGTACTGTAATAGGCTATTTGCACAGAACAGAGCAGGGCTTGCCTGTATGGTCTTTTAAAAATCTTCTTGGTGATCCATGCTGATTTGGCAGTTGTAGACATACAATTTTGAATTTAGAGTTTACTTACAACTGGCCTTGTATGTGGTTTGGGTAGCCAATGTGGTTTGTCAATAAAGTAATAACATATTTTTCTTAGAGCAGGCAAGGCTTAAATTATGTAGATGAAGTACACACTCAGTCCTCATAGCTGACTCTGATGGTGCAAGTGCATCAAAGCCTTTTCAGTTGTTTTGGAGTGAGTGACTCTTATAAAGTGCAGGCAAATGAGTGGGTGTAATATATTTACAAAGAGAGACACGTGACGCAAGAATTTCTACTACACTAGCAGCCTTGGCTTTACTAATTGTTTCACAAAACGTGTGATCTCCTGCAGTGTGTCTTGGGAAATGTAGTCCAGGAAGACTCAAACCTGACATAAAGAAATGGTCAAAGTTTGAGATAACCAAATTGCTTTTTGTAGGTATAGCAGTATATCAGAAGAAGCAGTTTAATGTTGAATCAATACATAAAGGAACAAAATATGCATTTGAAAATTCAGTCCTTGTTAATATTTTGTTCAGCAGAATAAAAACATTGCTGCTCATGTTGTCAGCAAGATGAAAGCAGATGTTGGCTTTCCTTATGAGATAAATTTGAAGCTTTATAACTGTAGCCATCTCTGATGTGTATGTGAAACTGTGATCTCTGCATTTGCTGAGGAATGAAAATGATGATGGTTTGCCCCTAGTCCTTTGCAGGCAAAGCATCATTTTGGAGAGAATAGGACAATTTGAAAGATTGAGCTACAGTTTATTAAAATCAATGTTACCCTGAGATTAGCTAAAATGGTTAGACCATGCTGTTAATATTTTAAGGGTTGTGATCCCTGTAGAGGCCATTCACTTTACAGTTGAACTTGATGATCCTTGTGGGTGCCTTCTAACTCAGAAGATTCTGTGATTCTTCAACGGGATTTTAAATTATGCTATTATTTGTGAAGAAAGAATGTGCTGAACTACTTGCAAGGGAAGCTATTTTTGGTAGGAGATGAAATTGGACTCCTGGAATTGGGAGATAAGCTGGAAACAAGGCAGTGACATGACAAAGCCTTAGGGAGGTGATCACCTATTTCTCACTGCCACCAAGAGGCCCTTGCTAACTCCTTCTTAGCAGATATGATCTAGCATGACAGAGGAACTTTATTCTCCTGTGAGTCCTGGAGAGGGTTAGTGTCATGCCTGTTCTCCAAGTGAGCATAACTAAGAAACAGCAGCACAGCAGACTGCAAAGCTTTTGTGGCAGGCTCTTGGCACAGGCTCAGCCAAAGTTTCTATATTTACCCCTATTAGTCTGTAAAATAGTGTCTCAGATGAAACCTAGAAGAGATGAGTGATTTATGACAAGACAAGAAATTACATTGTGAGCAACAGAAGACAGTCCCTTTTCTGTCAGGGATAGACTAAATGCCCATTTGATTTTTCTTTCATCTGTCCCTAATTTTCTATAGTACTTTCCACCTCAAGAGATCCCATATGACAAATTCAAGCTAAACTGTCAATTACAACCAGCTCTGGGTTGGTTGGCACATCCATCAGTCAAGTTGTACACATCATGTGAATGTCATGAGAGGAAGAGAACTTTATTGTCAGTACTGAAGGCATCCAAGTGCTGTGTTCCATTAACATAATACAGCCAACATATACAGCAAGTGAGAAAATGCACTGGTCACTTAATACTGGTGAATTACAGTTTTGATACAGTTTGAGCACAGTAGTTTAAGATATTGGGAGACAGATTATCAAATTCTTCTGAACTTCATGAATAATGTAATCATTATACAGTGTTTAAACATAATTGAATCTTAAGCCTGTTTTTCAACTCTTCATGTTCTTATAAACAACTGAGGAACTAAACTTTCTTTTTTTTATATAAAGAGAGAAAGTTTAAGTAAGGATACATGCTCACAGAGAATTGTTAATAGAGTGTTTGGTTCATGTTTTGAGCACAGAATTGTACTATTAATTACAAAGCTTTGCATAGTTTGCATATTACCCATTGTAGGTGTGACAAAATAAGCATGATTTTTATTAGACTGAGCAGGCTGTTTCATCTGCATATTTTCTTTTCTTTCATCAACTGTACTATATGTATATTAATATTATATATAATATCTTATAATATATCTCATATCATATAATATATATTTGCATAAAAAAGCTTAGTGTATGGTAGTGAATTCATGGGCATGCCTGGATTAAGGCAGAGACTTGCAAGCATCTTAATAATAGGGAGTCTTCAACTTGCAAATACTCTGATTGCCTGTCTTTCATTTTACATCAGATGTTGGGCAAATCTGGTTACCCACTTATCCAAAACACCAGTTCTTGCAGTATGGTTGGGCTAATAATGGTCCCCTTCATTATTTGGCTGTTCCCTTAATTTTTTTAGAAAAATAATTAGGGTAATGAGCAGCATCATTAGTGATCAGAAGTGGGATGAGAGAGGTATCTCTTATCTACTCTAAAAAGAAATTAGGTAGCTAATATCTATAAAAATTAGGAAGCTGAATTTACTCAACTCTAAATTTACGCTATTTATAAGAGAATTTGCAAAGTCAGTGTTGTAGTTACCATTGTTTTGAACTGTTTGCTGCTCAGGCATGCTCCAAATTTGATGCAGGAAAAGTTCTGAGTGAAATTCATATAACTGAACATCTAAGCTCTTTCTACTATGAATTTACAGTCCAGACATTGTCCATTTCAGTTTCAGAGCAACATAATAAAGGAAAATTATTCCATTTACTCTCCCATTTAATAATCAATGGTAGATGTGCATATAAGATGAGACTCTAGTACATTTTAAAGGAAATTCACCCAGAGGCTTTAGAGACAGCCTTTTGAAGAAGGGCACTGCTATACAGTAAAGGCCTGAATGAGGGACACAACAAACTGCACTCGTGGAATTTCACTGCCAGTGGCACAACTGACACAGATTTTGATTTCCAGCCCTCTGATGAGTGTTGGTGCCTGGGCATGCCTGAGAGAACATGCACACAGTCCCTGTGGAAATTGCTAGCCATAAATCTGCTTAAGCCCTGGAAAAAGTGTTTGGGCTGCATGAGGAGCTGCAGATGGAATGAGAGAGGAGCAAGGGGGAGAAAAAGTAAAAGTAGCAGGGAAAATGCATTTTATCTTAGTGCTTCTGTAGAAGTACCAATGCCACTCCCACAAACATTTAAGCAAGAGTATTCTTGCTGTTTTAAGAAGGGCATCAGAAAAGGCAAGAAAGACTTTGGTTCATGCAGTGCTTATTGCAAGGTTGATATATCTTGTTCAGAGAAAAACTGAGTTAACTGGGTCTTCAGAGAAGTTCAGGGGACTGTTTGAGGACATTGTATCCTTGCAGTGTATGACCCTACAGGCCCAATACAGTTTAGTGGCCTTGCCTGAAGGTCCATCATATGTAACATTAGCAAGTGTTTTCTATTACACCAACAGCTTCAATGCAATATCTGATACAGAAGAGTTTTACTTCTAAAGGAGATTATCAAAAGGATTCACAGGGACTCCATTTTTCAATCAGCACCACCATTTTTTCTCTGAGATTCTTTTTATATCTACTTCATTTACATCAGTGTAACAAAAATTAGTTGGCAAGGTGAAACTGTAGATCAGTGTTGAAAATTTCTCCTAAGCAAAGTCTGGCTAGTATTGACTTCAGTGTACAGTAGCAGCATGTTTGTGCTGAGTAGTGGTATGAACTCCCCATCTGCAGATGTCAGCTTCCGAACTATCACGCTGGTCAGGACTGAACATATGGTGGAGCAGTGTTTTTCAAAACTTAGTTCTGCTGGCAAGGATTGGCCTCTTCATGCTGTAGATTTTGTTTATGGTTGAGGAAGGGAAGAAGAAGAAAAGGAAAAAAAGTGGTGTAAATAATCTGACTATCTGCAACAGTGCTTCCTCACAGAAACACAAGATTTTTGCATCTGGCACTTGTTCTTGCCTAGGTTGAACAGGAGAGAAAAGTGTTGCAGGAGTGAAAAAAGTGATAGAATTGGGGAAATGTAATTCAATTAAAGAAAATCTCAACAAATAAGTTATTGAAGAGCCCCACATAGGCCTGCTGAACTAATTTCATAAAGCCTGATCTGTGTGCACACACATACAAATATTAGCAAAACAAAAAAAAAAGGAATATTCATTATTTACCAATTAATTTAATTTGATTATACTTTTGAGGGTACAAGCTTTCCCTCGGGTCTGAGGGAGAATGAAAAAACTTTTGTTTTTTTCCTGTCTTTTTGGAATGAAAACTTTTATACCCTTCCATGAAGAATCTAACTGAAGAACATGGTTAGATACTTGGCTCATGGCATTGCTGGCTGCACCAAAAACTTATTGCCAATTTCTGTCATGATATATTTTGTTTCAAACCTGGTAGAGAGATTTTGTAACAATGTTTTGCCTGGTTTTTCTGGTTACTGTGCTGTTACATCTGAGAACAGACCCTAACCCCTACAGTTCCTACTTTGCTGATGTTTGTACATCATCAGGGCTGGCACTGTGCTGCTGTTGAGAGCCCATGAAGGCTGAAGTCAGCGACCCTGCATTCTGATTGTGCTGATATGACCCTGAGTCCCCAGTGGCCTCTGTCCCTGGCCAGGTAACATTACCCATGCAATTACAGAGAGCCCCTTCATAATCTGCTCATTTGTCCTTGCAGAAATCTAGAGGGATCTCCATTAGAGGCTGTTAATTTTTTGCTCTAGGAGCGTTTAGTCTGGGAAGCACCTCTTTGCTCCCTGCAACAAGCAGCTTTTTTCCAGTGTGGGAGTAAGTTGGTAATGTGGTCAGAGAACCAGGCCACATGCAGAACATGGGTGCCCTGGAGACTCCTGTCCCCTCTGCCACTGGAGCTGGGGACAGTTGTCATTATTCTGCACTTGGCCTTGCAAGTGAGGCTGCTGAGCCAGTGCTTAGGCTATGCATGGGTGGTGCAAAGCCACTGATGTTTTCTGTTCCTTAAGCTGCCTGTGCAGCACCAGTGCAGCTTAAAATCTGATCCCCAGTGTCTTTACTGATGACGTTAATGAGGTTACCAATTAATGGCACCTGATGGGCTGTTGTAGCAGTGGTTTTGGTGATGGAGACAGCTGTCCTCTGGGAGCTGTGCTGAGACCATGAACTCATTTTGTATAAGCAAGGGAACAGCTGTTGCAGAAACATGGATGGAAAGATAAGGTCACACATTTCATCTCCCTGCCACCCCAAGGCTGTTCCTTGCCATAGGCAGCAGGTAAAAGGAGGAAGCAACTTCAGGGACAAAAGCCCTTGCTAGAGTTGCAGCCAGAGACCTAGACACAAAACCACTAAATCCCATCAGCAGTCCTCTGATTCATCCTCTTTCCCTGAGTTTTGAAATATTGTATCAATTAACTTGAATTTTGAAGGTGTTTTTGTTTTTTTTAAGACCTTTTGTCACTGTGCAGGGTTGGTCTGTGGTGTGGTATGCTTTTGGCACTTCACTGCAGTATGTAACACTTGGCACTCGCATTTCACATTATGTATTAAAAAAGCTCCCTCTGCCAACACCCTTACATCAGAGGCTTATGAGTATTTGGAATATAATTTTAAAAATATATATATTTAATATATATAATTTCACAGGCAGCACTTTGGGGTAATGAGTTCTTATTATTTAAACTTCACTTTAGTGTTAGGTTACTTTTGGTGTACAGTAGTTGCATTTCATCAGTCTGAAAAAAGGTGGCATTATAGATCTACACTGCATTCCCCTAGTGCTTGAATACCTGTAAAGTATAGCACACTTCAAATTATAATTGGGAGATTGTTCATTTTTGGAGCATGACAGGAATGTTAAGAGGTAATGTTTAATTAGTAGCTTGCCCATTTCTTTTTTCTGAGCTGATGACAACATCTGATCTTATAATTTAGGAAAAAACCCTGAACATACTAAGCAGGCCCACACTAGGATTCACACCCATTCATTTTAAAATCCCCTAGAGTAAAAAAAATTTTGAGGAGAATTAGTTGGTTTATCCTTGTATTCTTATTCAGGAAAAGCAAATCTTTTCATGCTCAGCAGATACAAAGAATTGTCTATCTTGAGACTAAAGGAAAACTAAATTCTGCATATATTATAATTGCTACTAACTTTTGAAAATAAAGTTTCATGGAAATTGCTGTACAGTGTGCTGAGCTGTTGGAGTGGGGAGCTGAAGTCCCTTCCCTTTAAAACACTCACCAGGAGTAGCTGACCCTTCCAGATTAGCTGTGAGATTGAAAAGGCAGCTCCCCTGCCAAGCATTTAGCTTGGCATTGCAGTCTTTGCTGGAAAAGTCCTGGAGCAACTGTTTACAGCTTGGCAGATATAATTATCAGATAAAATGCATGAAGAGTAGAAAGACATGAAAAAGACAATGTCATTTCAGTATTCATACACTTCGTGGACACTTGTGCTTCAGTGAGTTGTTATCCTTCAATTTTTTTACTGTGTCTGATGGTGTGTTTACAGTTTTTTCAGCAGCTGAAGAAATCTGTACACAGAAAGATTACCTCCAGCCTCAGAATGTCTTTGAAATATTTTTAGTGTCTTAAGAGAAATCTTATAGTTATCTTAATACTTGCCTCTCTGGTCAGTTTTACTTTCAGTAAAAGAATAAAATGTTACTTTAATGGGATGAATTTTCACACACTTTTATCTTATTTCATGGTAGAACTGAAATGTTGACAGCTTTTTTAGCTCAAAATCTACAATTTCTTAGAATTCATAGTATGACAGAAAATTCTGGTAGAAAGTCCTTATACATAGATGAATCCTTTAATGAGTCATGAAGAAGGAATACCTGCATTAAAACTTTGGTCATGAATGTGAACTTAAACAAAAAGGCTTCAGTTAGATTTGGCTCTCTGTTCAGTTACCCTTGATGTCCAAGCTAGGTTTATCAGCTCTCAGTTGCTTAAAACTTTGAAGAGGGCAAGTGAAGTGTGCTGGATATTTCCAGACCTGTCATGACTATTTTCAAAAAAAATCAACTTCAATGTCAAAACTAAATTCTTTCTAATAGAATGTTAACCCATTAGAAAAGGGTCAATATCCTTCAGGGAACAGGAAATAATACAATCTGGTTATCAAAAAAAGAAATAGTTATTGATTCTCTTTTAAAATATAAGCTTCAGAAAAAAAACTTCTTTGAAACTTCCTAAGATCAGAAATTTTTTGAAACTATTTTTCAAAATTAGGAATTCACAAGTAAATTATAGTTAAGTTCATGTAAATAAAATATGTAATTCAAGAAATTGCTTTCCTTTAAAATCTGCAGATTTTTTTTTATTATTCTTACTAGAAATGATAATTTTTCAGATTTGAAATACAACCTGCAGGTGTTATATATGCTCTTCTTCTCCCTCTCTCTGTCCAATTCTAGCTTCGGTTTGATTGGAATTGTCACATACATTTCACTCAATATAATGCATGTAGTGCCTGGGTTACTTTTTCATGTACTAAATACACAAACTCAACAAACTCTTGTAGACAGAATAGAGCATTAATTTTCTTTCTCTGTCAAAAAAAAAAAAGAAAAAAGAAAAAAGAAAAAATATGCAGTCTGATATCAGACTGCATATAATGATGGAAGCATCATCTGTTGTTTTAACAGGCCAAGTAGGCAGGAATTTGCTAGAGAGGGAGGCCTGTAGAAGGACTAATGTGGCAAATAATATCTGTTTTAGAATAAGTGTTTGTTCAGCTTCTTTTTGATCTCCTGAGCCACACCAGGGCCACATGTGTCCCTAAGCTAGTTACATATTTTTCTCATCAGTTTGTGTAATGTTCATCACAATATGTGTGTGTGAAAAATCCTATCTTGTTGCCTTATTGAGGAAGGTGTGTCAGCATTTATATTGGCATTTTAGTTTGGAAAACATGCATGTCTTTGGAACAAGGCTCCTGACCATGCTTGCTGGGCTTTATTTCACAGTGTAATATTTTTTCAGTATATAAACAGATTCCTTTCAATGAAAGCAAACTGGCATTTGATAGACATGCACCTACTGGGTTGTGACCAGAATTGTGCCCATTGCAGAGGTCCAGGTTAGAGATATCCTGAAATGCTTACTGTGTAGCACGTGCTCCTTGGTATCATGTGCTTTGCTCACAGATGTGCTGCTCCTGTCGTGACCTGCTTGCTGATAGAGATCCAGCTCGTGGTGTTTGGTTAGCCTGCAGCTAACCAAACTTCACAAACAGTGAAGTGTGACCCAGCTTCTGACCTGCTTTTGTTCAGAAGGATTGTGTAAATGTTTAAACATCAAAGGAAAAAAATAATCAGGTGCTGAGGGAAAAAGGTATTCAGATCTCAGTTAAGAAGCAGTTCTTAACTGTGAAGAGTGAACTGCAATCAGAGTTCTGGCTGTCCTGTGTTCCTCACAGGGTTTCCTGCCATTCCTTCAAGGCTCTGAGTGCAGGCATCTTTTTGAAGTTATCTCTTGTTTCCCATGTCCATGCTTGTTTTTGGTAGGACACTCAAAAGTCAGTACATGCGCTCCATGTTTTAGTTCCAATCTCACTGATGATGTATCTGCCTTTCACAGAATGGGTCAGGTTGGGAGGGACCTGACCAGACCAATGCCATACTGTGGCCATCTGGTTCAACCTCTGTGCTCAAGCAGGGTCATCCTAAAGCACATGGCACAGGATTTTATCCAGACAGTTCTTGAGTATCTCCAGTGAGGGAGACTCCACACCCTCTCTGGGCAATCTGTCCCATTGCATGGTTGCTGCACAGGAGTTGAGTGCTTCCTCATGTTCAGGTGGAACTTCCTGTGCATCAGTTTCTGCCTCTTGCTATCCATATACACTTCTGAAGAGAGATGAGAAAGAAAAGTTTTTGCTCTTCAATATGGAAAGAGCATGACATATTTATTGCAGTGACCACTGGCCAGGTTATTATCCTATTCATCCCAAAGGAACCTCTGAAAATACCCTTGACAATATTTTGGGTGTTGTGAAATAATCTCTGGACCTATTTTACCATGCTGCAAGGAAAGACAGGTGACAGACCTTCCTTTCACAATTTGGCAAGTTGAGTTTCACAGCCCATTCCCGCTACTTGACAGAGCTTAATTTAATGGAGCTAGTGATCCACACCAGATGATGGTCTCACCTGAAACAACAGTAGGATAGTCCTTTTGGGTGGGATATTTTAGACTTATATGGCACTCAGCATTCACCCCTCACTGTTTATGGACAGAGATTTGGCTTTGGTGCTTTCCCATCATCTGGAACAGTTCAAGAGATAAAGGAGAAAGGGACTTTTGCTCACTATTGATTTTGTGTATTGATTGTTTTGTACTCACCTATCAAGCCAAGTAAGAGGACTTTTTGTCACCTCCAGCTTTCATAATGCACCAAAACTCTGTGTCTGTTGTTTAGTTTTAGTCTCTCATCTCAAAGGGTAAATTAATTTGCCATTTTGCTTCACTTTATTCTCTTTGTTTTCATGATCTATATCTACAATTAGTTTGACTCATTGCTGCCATGTCCTAGCTTATTTTTTTGTTCTTGTAGTTTATGTTTTTTTCTAAAGGGAGAACTTGTCAGCTGGAAATTGTTTTGGTGTATCTGTTTTAATATAACTCTGATTTTTCCTGTCTCCATCTGCTGGCAAAAAATGAGATTTGCTGTTCAAACATGATATAATGACGAACAGAAACTGTAAATTTCAAATAATAAATATCCTTTTGCTATTGTCTATCCATTTGGAAATGGATAGAAATGATCAGTTTATTTATTTTAGGCTACTTAATAATAGCTACCAAATACTTTTTATCTTTTGTGAATTTTCACTGTGCTGACAGGAATGAGTCAGATATTCAAATGGATGTACTCATAACCTGGGAGTCTAAATACATGGGCTGATTAAAGTAATTTGTTCATTTCTATGGGAGTAAGAGGCATTATGAAATGCTCATCCCTATTTTAAATATCAATATATTTTACAGTTATTTTACTGAATGAGCAGATAAAAGAAATAATGTAAAATGAGATTTTCAATTTGTTAATTTGTTTTGAATTATTTCTGCAGACAGATATATAGGGTTCATGTTATACATCAACTACCATTGCTTCCTCCTAACACTTTCCATACAAAATTTTCGTATCTTGAACCCTGAGGGAGTAAAACATCAACATACAATCATGTCAAGAGCTCATTATGCATGAACTAACAACGTGTAGGGCTATGAGCAAAACTTTCTGTTTATTCAGAGTATGGTGTTTCAGTCAGCAAAAGACTTTTTTTCTCATCCAGGGGAAATTCAAAATGTGCTACGAGTCAGCAGAGGTGTGGGGGCATAAATGAGTTTTAACTCTGTTGCTGTCTGAACTGATTATATGAGAAAAATGTTGCACATCATATTTCTGCATTCAAAGCAGTCTTAGATTTATACGAGATTCATATTATGTAATGAAATATTTAGGTGCATTGTTATTTGCATCTACTCCTAATGTTTTTTAGGTGCTTCTAGCTTTGATGCTTTTACAACAGAGGTTTTTATAGACCTGAACATTTTCTGTAAAACTACCAACCAAGACTTTCCTTTTATTTTCTCTTTCTGTCTATCATGCCTTTATAGGAATATTTTTCAAACACTGTCAAGATGCTGATAGTTATATTCATTCACAAAGCAAGAGGATGTTTTATGAGACCTATTTCCTCCTAGAAATTTCAACAGGAGATGGGGCAGTAAGGAATTACAAGCACTCTTGTTTCAGTGGCATTAATTTTAAAGGCTTGTATTAAATTATTTTCTCCTCTGCAAAGTAGCTATAAAAATGACAACCTTTCATTTAATAGATATTTTTGCTGCCTTAAGAGTTTTATCTATTTGCTTTACTAGCAGACTTTCTTCCTTTCTTTACTGTAGATTCAAGTCCTGTAGATTCAATCTCAATAAAAGAGACTGCCTGTCTCCCCAGCCATCCTGGTTCATAGAGATCCTTAGCACTTTCTGGGAGGTGCACAACTCTCTGTAAAATTCACTTCTGTTCAGAAACTTATTCTTTGTCTAGATATCAAAAAAACCCCAAACCCTGAGGAAACAACTTTAATCTCAGAGTACAAATGGAATTTGTAGTGCTTAAAATGAAAGGAAACATTTCTTTATTTGTATCCTAAGAACACAGGAAAATCTCTGGATATACATAAAAACAAGAGTAAACAGGAAAAACTGTAATGCAAAGAGTAAAATCTCACTGATAGAGATTAAAACCATTCCAGTAGCTATAAGGATGAATGTAGTTTGTCAGTGTGTGTCACACTGCTGGCCAGAGAGGCATCTGAGAAAACTGGTTTAGGACA
Source organism: Melospiza melodia melodia (assembly GCF_035770615.1). Taxonomy (NCBI): domain Eukaryota; kingdom Metazoa; phylum Chordata; class Aves; order Passeriformes; family Passerellidae; genus Melospiza; species Melospiza melodia. The sequence continues at coordinate 131,024,736 of NC_086194.1, read as the reverse complement.
GGGCATGGCACACCTCAGTGATGGCTGAAAGGAGAGGGATGAAATGGCCTGAAAGATTGGAGAGTCTAAGTTCAATGCTTGAAGTAAAGCATTCAGTGAGGCTTCCATTCCTATGTAATTTTTGAAAGTGAGGCTTGGACCCTTTCCGTGCTGAATAAAAGTCCTAAAAATACCTCACTGATTTATAAATATCCTCCTTGCTATTCCAGAGTTGTTACTGCCCAACTCACTTTGAAAGTGGCATTTAAGCTTCCTAGAATTATCAAGAAGAAACTCAATTAATATCTAGTCTACGCAAGACAGGATTTACTCATAGTATCCCTGACAGATTTTTGCCTAACCTGGTCTCAAAATCCTCCTATGATATACATCTCACAGCCTCCCCAGGCAAACTGTTACTGAGCTTGACTATCCCCATCAATAGTAAGTTTTTCCAAATGTCTGATGTAAATCTCCTGTTTTGTGGTTTAAGCCTATTACTTGTCCTGTCCCTTGTGGACATTTCATAGCCTTTCAGTCATGGGAATAGCATTATGATGCATTCTCTCATTCAGGTTTTTTTTTAGCCTGAGTTGAAGCTAAAAACTTGTCCCCTTAGGCACTGTGAAAATTTTTACCCAACGTCAGCTTATAAAGCAGAGCTGCTTTGTTAATGTCTTTATAAAATAGCAATTTCATGATAAAAGTGTAGTATAATGGCAAATGGCAGGAAAGCCTGATACGACTGTGTCCACTTCAGAGACTTCATGGTTTAAATGGAGATTTGAGGTTTTATGAATTTCCCAGCTTTTTACCTATTGGAATGTCAGCATGGAATTCCATCATCAAAAGCGATGACACATCAAAAGTGTCAGTAAATAGCTACCCTATTCAAATCACTCATCTGGTGTATTGCTTCTGCAGCTGAGGCTTATGGCACTGCCCAGTGCTGTGTGTTGCTGGATGAGCTGAGCAGTTCACTCACAGCACCTTGGCAGCTCCTACAGCACTGCAGGTGTTCTGAATCAAGATCTACCTCATTGTCTCAGACAGCACCAAGCAGGATGAAGCCAACTCAGTCATGCCCAGGCTCCCCTAGATAAAGTTGCAGATGTAGATATTTAATTACACCCCCTGAAGCATTTAAGCCATTTCTTTGCTCCCCTTTTTGATCGAAAATGTTTGGAAAGTTTGTATTCATTTTCTAGTACTTCAATTAGGAGTCTTGACAATTTGTGCAGACTTTACTTCTGTGTATTTTTAGAAGTACTATCAGTGCTTATTGATTTAGTCAGCTACATGGAGAAATACCCCTCCAAGAGCACCCCCAGCTCATACCTGCCAACCTTTGGGTGTCCATGTCTGGGGAGGGACGTAGGAGGACCATTACAGAGAGCACTGCACACTATGGCCACCAAAAGCAGCAAACTGAGCTTCATTTCCGAGCTTCTTCTTTAAATGTATTCATAATGTTTGCATGTGTCAGCTCTACTGAGGTGGCATCTCAGGTTTTAAATTAATATTGTTGTAATGCATTTCTTTTTAATTAAAAAAGAGAGCTCCCTCGTAGGAAATTTCATAAAATAAAGCTAATTAGTAATAAACAGATTAAATCTTTGTCAGTTAATCAACACTATAAACTTCTGAGTATTTGGAGAGCAGTGTGAGATAACACTGTCGTCATAATAAGAGTGTTTGAAATCATCAGGGATCCCACTGTGCTGTTTGGGTGGTGAGAAAATAATGATTGAAGATGGGCCCCCCTACAGTGCTCACATGTGAATTCCCCTAAAGATTAAAGCTGCACAGATCTGAATTTGATGTTGGCCCTATCTCTAAAGCAAGTTTTTTTAAAGAGTAGCCAATGGTGGTGGATAGTGCCAAGCAAATTCTTAATGATGCTTAAACCAAAACCTGTCCCAACTCCACAAAGTTTTTGAGCTAGTGGTCAGCAGCTGATAGTGGGCTGGGAGCTTCGCAGCTTTCTCAGAACAACTGTTCCCAGCAGATCTGAGGCTTTAACCTGTGGTGGAGATTGCCCTGCAAATTTCTCATGTTCCACCCTCAATCCTCAACAGTCATTTCCATCAGAACTGTGACAGTTCTCTCATCGCACATGTGCCCAGGTCCATCTGTCTCCTGGGGATAAAGAACACAGTGGAAGAGACCATGTAGCTTTGGGCAGGGACCTCTCTGAAGAAAGCTGGGCATACTAGAGCAGGACAGGGCACAGCCTGTCTGGCTGGTAGAGTATCAACACCTCCTAACCCACTGTCACTTGGGATAATGCACATTTAGAAGGTTACACTCTAAAGGCATTGACATTTTCTCCATTGCTACTAGGAACGTGTCAGAGCTCCTCTCTATCACCCTGGCAGGTTCTTTGGAGCCATTGGGATTATTTGGGTTCTTCCTTTGAAATATATGAAAAATTTAGGTGGGCTGGAATTAAAATAAGGGGAGTGAGAAAAATGAATCACGTTTGTCCACACACAGCAAACTTAGTGGAGTGGGTTAGCAAGAAGTTATGATCTGGGGAACAGCAAGTGGGAGTCATACAGAGTTATTATCTTTTAATTTCTCATCTTTGTCTATATTTGGTCACTGCATCCATAATTGCATGTGTTTTATCATAGAAGTGCCCATGTAAATCAGTTTTGTTGTGGCATGAATTAAATGAGCAGTAATGGTATTATAAAATACATTCAGTTTGGAACACTGTTATTGCTTAAAATACACAGTGAATGTTAGATTATACTGCTGCCTCCAAAGATCTAAATTTGAATACAGAGTTGGAGTACAAGTGAATTGGCCCTTCTTATTTTATTTTTCATATACTGGTGTTGTATTACAAACTGCAGCCTGCTTGATAGATCTCTATTCTGGAAAAACGAGTTTCTGCTCCTTCATTAGAATTGAATCCATAGGCAGTTGTAAAACAAACAAAACATCCACCAAAATGTGGATGGTTCGGTTAAAAGGGCGGGAGCTGAACTGCACTGGTTAATTTCAGAGATGTTGGGGACTGTTCCTTTTCAGAAGTGTTTAGCTACCCTGACACTATCACTTTTGAAAATCAGATGCTAGGTGTTCTCACTTTTCCACTTCTTCCAACTGGACATCTGTGTGCAAAAGTAGAAACTATTTAAAACACCCCTTTCTTTTACTCATATTGTAGTATGTCTTCATGTAGTATGTCTTCATATAGTATGTCTTTGCAATTTTTGCAAGGGCAAATTGTTTATTACAACTTCCTTCATATTCATAATTACAATCAGCTCTTTGAATTAAAACCTTTTATTAAACATCTTTATGAAATACTCAGCACAGATTTACTGGGGAGTGAGAGAATAACAGAGCTGTTGCATCCTTGCTAACAACCACATAATGCATTTTTGTGCCATATGTTTGAGACAGCTTCTGCCTTTGAATCATGTTTCTGCATTTGGAGAAAGAAGCACAGATAGTTTTTGTGTTGTTTTTTAAAATGCTGGAGTGGAAGATCACTTCCTATCAAGAAGCCAAATTCCCTGGTTTGGCAAAATGGGCTGCTTGCAGGGGTGATCCTTCTCGTCACACAGCTTTCCTACAATACTGCGTCTGTTTTTTGCATGGTGGGTGATCTTCAGACATTAATGGGTCTTTAACTCCCTTCTAAAAAAGGACAATAATGTTTCTCATGATTATCATAATTTGTCTATTCATCTTGTCTCCCTTACTTTTTCTGTTCTTTTTTTTTTCCCTTTTCAGGATGGAGTAGGTGTAGATGAGAAGCTGTCTTTACGGCGGGTGGCCGTCGTAGAAGATTTCTTTGACATTATCTATTCCATGCATGTTGAAACTGGGCCCAATGGAGAACAAATCAGAAAACATGCTGGACAAAAGAGAACCTATAAAGCAGTAAGTACAAAAAACAGCTTAAAGTGAACATGAGTCTCTAAAAATGTGAGTTATTTGGGTTTGGTCACATGGCATGAGATTTGTGGGGTTTTTTTCCCAACTAGATTAGTACTGACACCCTCACTAAAATTGATTTCAGAGATCTTTCATTAGTGCATGAAAACATATTGTTTAGAAATCACATTTGCTTTGTAAAAAGGGCCAAATGCACTGACTTCACTAGACATTCTCTCATTGGTACAAGAAGAGAATTTGCTATTTCTATAATGGTTTCTAATAGCTCTGTATTAATTAACTGCTATTAAATGGATGAAGTGTTAAAGCAGACTTAGAAGGTATTGTCACAACTTGGCTAAATGGATTCCTGTGTTTCAGCATATAAATGAAGGTGTCTTATAGGTTATTGCCATAGACAAAGTGATACTTAATGATTTAATGGTATGAAAACTTGTACATGTCCTAAATTCAAAGGACTGGAAAACTACTAGGTATAATAATGAAAGTGTTGAGGGGGCACTTCCCATTCCTGCATAAACTGGCTGAGTAGAGAGAAAATACTATTTAAAAAATTTTAATTGCCTCATAGTCCTAAAATAGCTATAAATGGCTTTTGTGATTAGTGACACAAATATAAGACTTTGCTGTCCTATGGAGAACTAATGAAACACTTCTACACTTTCCCAAGGTGCTTAAAATGCATGGTCCTGCCTGGGTTTGGGTGACTGACTTTCCATTTTCAGGGCTGTGATAGTGCCAGGCACACTCAGAGGCTGTTCCTGAGCCACCTGCCCAGCTGTTTCCAGTTGCTGAAGCACCAGGGGCTCTCCCAGGGTGGCAGGGCAGCGGTGCCCAGCCAGGTCCCATCACATGCCCCTGACCAGACTGCAGGGCATCCAAGGCACCTCTCCCCCTGGTCCCAGTGGGATGAGGCTGCAGGGAGCTGTGGACAGGGCCTGAGGTGACCTATCACCCCGGACACAGGTCTTCATCTTAAAAACAGCCCGGGGTTATGTGAGCTGTCACCAGAATATGGGGAAGCTCCAGGTTTCTGATTCAATTTTGGCTGTAAGAAACAGCTGTTTTTCCATTACTGTTTCTTTCACCCTTATAGCAATCTTTTCTCTATATCTGTGAATCCCTTCACAGATATTTTATTTATAGGCTATTTCAGATGGTTTGTTGAGGGATAAGCTCTTGGCAAAATTTCTTATAATTTGTTCCCAGAGGTATTGACCTTAAGATAGACATATGAAGACATCTTTCATCTGGATGTGCTTTTGTAGGGCTTGGAGTGTTATTTCAGGGTGATCTAACATAAACTCTCTAAATTAATTTTCACCTGGCACCTCAGCCATTTTGATACTTCATCTTCTCTTTCAGAAAGCATTAGAAAAGTGATATTTTCCATTGACCTTTCTCTTTCTATTTTGTTTTACCTCAGCAGGCTGTTCAAAGGTATAGGTCACAAATGTCTTAGACTAATATACAGCTATAAGGAATGCTGCCAACTGTAAATAGAATACTTCAAGTCATCATCCCACAAATGTGTGCCAAGTATAATATTTACTACTGTAAGAATCCCATGATTGCAGGTCAGATAAGAAATTTGTTTATTGTGAATAGCATAAAAGACTAGTGTATCTTTGGTGAGAAGAACTATTTGTGCAGATGCCGTAGCCTACACAGTAGTTTCATCTATTGTCAACTTCTATTGCAATTGAGACATGAGCTTGTTGCATCTTTAAGGGTGCCAAAATGTAAGTTTTTGTCAGTCTGCAATATTTGTGCATTCATTTAATTGTATATTAATTTATCAAGGACATTGAGTTGCCTTTCCCAGTGACAAGACTCACATATATAATTTTGAAAAGCTTCCATAGATTAAAAAAATTGAAAAAACACTCCAGAAGAAACAAATTTCAATTCTTGCTCTCTATTCTGACATAAGTATTAGGTTAAGTAAACAGGCATCAAACCCCCAGACCTTCTGGGGAAAGGCATGCTCCTTTACTGGACCTGTCCATGAAAATGCCTTTAGTAAATTAAGAGATATAGTGTCAGTCTGTTCCAGGAAGCCACGCAGTATCTACCTCCTCTGTGGCACTGTAAGGAGGAATAAGGTAATATCTCAGGTAACTGTCTCCCAAAACATTTTACTTTAAAAGCTTTATAAATCAAACTGAAGTACTTTGGCGGGGTTTAATTTCATTAAGTGAATCTGGAACAAGATTAATTTAGTCTTGTTTCTTTATTCACGTGTCAGAAGTGAATCATCCCTGAGATCTCTGCATGTATTTGTCATGCATAAGTATTCACCAAATGGTTTGAGTGAAGAACTTTTATAGGAGATGTGCTTCACAAATTCTGTGCTACAATTGCTATTTGTAATTCATCCCTGGCATGATCTAGTCACATTGCTTCCATTCTCTCACCAGATAACCTAAAAAAACCTTTTAACAGAGAAATTATGGGAAGAAAACACCACAAGTTTGGTAAAAAATTCCTGAACTTCTGAAGTTCATAAATACTGTCATGGATTTTCAGTACCTAAGTATTTCTGAAAAATTAATGCCACAGCCCTTGAGAATTGGAACATATTGATTTTAAGTAATTAATTTGCTTATATGTGTGTGAGTCTCATTTTCAATAGAAAACTTGCTCCACACAAAGTTCTGAATACACTTCAGAATGATTGTAAGGGTAATGAAATTGTCAAAGGTGACTTAATTAACTACTGTCTGCATTTACATGGAGTTACAAATTTGGTATAGCTAGAGTCTTTTTAATTTTTGATAGAGTCATCCTGGGTGCTGGTGTGCTAAAACACATCAGAATGTCTCTCTAAAAATGTGTTCAGAACACTTGACAAACTCATTTAGGGAATCTGCACTGCCTTGTTTATGTTAACTGCATGATATTTTTACAACTGATTGATTTGTGTGGAACTTCCTACACTGGCACTGTGCCGAAAGATAAATAGGATGTGGTTCTTGAGACCTCTTAAAGAGCAGAGTACTGGAAAGAGCCTTTCCATTTTAATTGGGGCAGCAATGTACCAAGCTCAAACTTTAGGATTTTTGGCACAAACCCTCTAGATAAATTAGGAAAGCCTCTGTCCTTCAATATTTAAGTTTAGAATAAGGTCCCATTCTCTTCTCCTCTGCACACTAAAAGACCAGAAGGGAACTGTATCAACTCTGTGTGGATGATGTGGGAGAGTAACCTTGAAAATATGCAAAACAGGAGGAGTGTCCTACTTAACTGGCAGGTTTTGTGTTCATTTTGGGTACCTGACTCATATACAGGGTAAGACTGATGTGCTGTGTTCCTTGCCAGCATAACTTTAAGTAGATCTATACCAGCAAATAACCCAGATGTGGCTTATACATGTAAAATGAAACCAAGAACTTTAAATCATATCCAAAGTACACCAGAGTGAAGGAACAATTAATGTGGTGCTTTTAATCTCAGCTACTATCCCAGCTCCCAGGGAAGTTTACAAACAGGGAAAACATTGAGGATCTTGATCTGGGAGATGATTCCCTGACAAAGGCAGGATATGTGACACAAGGCCTGGCCAAGTCTCTTGCTCAGCACAGGTGACTCGGAAGATGCGGAAGGTGAAAAGAGCATGTTCCTCGGGGCAAGGGGAAGCAGTGGTGCCCAAAGAGGTCCATGATTGTCCTGCATCCCCTGGGTGCTCTTCTGGGCCTCACAGGAGGTGGGGTGAGATGCTGATGCCAGCAGTGTTGTCAGGAGAAAGCATCGGGATCTCGCGGGGGTATCTCCGCTAGCAGGTGCTGCCACAGCTCAGTGTCTAAGAGGAGCTCTTTGCTTTGGGGTAGTGCTTTTCACTCTGTGTTCTCAGGGAGTTATTTTAGTATAGACATCCCACTCTGAAAGGAGAACTGTGGCATCAAACTGGGGATGGGGACGCATGGGAGAGAAGTGTTCAGGAAAAGAATCCATCTGGTGTATTTGGGAAAGGCCTGCAACAAGTGCATAGCAGGCTTTCTGTGCCTTTGTAGAACTACATTTCTTGATTTAAACTATTCATCTGTGTCTACAACTTAAATACAAGTGTTGAGGGTATATCAGAGGTGGGAGTAACTGGGAAAAGTTGTGGCTACAGTAACAGCATAATGCAACAGGCTCAAGCTGTCAGGACAACTCTGTGATTCAGTGCAAACCAGGGGAAAAAATAGCCTTATTACACTTTGCAAGAAGTGCAAATGGTCTGTGATGAGGCTGGCAAGCTAAAACATCTGTGTTACTTCTCATGCCCAGCTATTGGTACTGTCAGGCCAGACACAGTGATTAAGCCCTATATTTCAGAATAGATTTGACTTTTCTTACTTTGTTTTGATATCCTTAAAAAAAGTATTAGATTTTCATTAATTTAAACAATTGAGAAGGTGCCTTACCTTTCTTTGTTATATCTGGACACATTTTCCCACAACTAAGTGCATCATCTGAGAGTCGTGTATAAGTCTCATAGCTATCTTAAGCACCTTTAATTCTATGTAGATATTCTACTTGAATTTTTTAACTATGAAGGATGATCTAATATCTGTCTGTTGAGTCTGTGAGTCTCTGTGCAAAATCTTGAAACATTACAGCAGTGAACTTGAATTGTGAGTGAGGGTTGTCATGTCTGAGCCGGTGAAATGGGTTGGTTAATAAGACTCTTAACCCATAAATGAAAAAAGAGCCACTGGGCTGATAAGCTGGAAGAAGCAGGCTTGTAAAACACAGGGAGATACTAATGTGTCAAGGGAAAGCAGTCTGAGACAAGGCTTTCATCAGATAGGTGGTACATAAATATATAACATCTGAGGCATTAACAGGAGCCTTTAAGATGTGGGGTAATATCTGGGGTGTTTTGCCTCACTCAGCTGTTTCAGTGATAAATGTTTCTTGATTTTGGATCAAGATTTTGAGTAGCTTCCCATCTCTCCTGTCAGCCTAAGAAAAGCCTTGCTGAGACTGAGAAACAGGGGGTTCTTTTTCCCTCCCAAAACAAGAATGTGCTTGTGAGTCCCCTGTGAGCATCACACTGAGTGTGTTTTCCTCAGGGAATAATTTTTTGACAGGTTGCTCTGTGAGATAACATCATGTTGTTCCTGATCAAACAGGGCTAAAGTGGGGTCTTGGTTCTTTGCTGGTTTCTGTACAGGACAGACTTGTCCTTGGGGAAGTGGAAGAACTTCAGCTTTGTGCAGGGCCCTAGCATGCCTAAATTCTTGCATCCACACTGTTCTTTTGTGCATGGCAAAACAGCCAAGCCCCATGCACTTTTACTCTATGAGCTTGTTCCTGATTCTTTCCAGGGGGTGAGTGTTCAGTGTCCTGGCAATTGTCCCACTAGCAGGTGTTTCCCATTGCTTCCCTCACAGAAAGCAGTTTTTGCTAGATGAGAAGGGAAGGGAGCTGTGAAGTGCAAGTTTAGCACATGAGGGAACAGCATTTCCCACAGTGTAGCGGGGTAGCGAGCTCTTGCTAAAACTCCCAGCAGTGCTAGATCTGATTTCCTGTGTCAGCCCTCCATTCTGACCTCTTGCTGAGGAAAGGAGAGGGCTTCCCTTGGCTGCCTGGCCCTCCTGTCATCAAGAAACCAATTTCTGCCACCTGGTTTGATGGCTGTGGGCCCAGGACAGACTACCATCTTCACTCTATCCCTATCTTTCTCTCTTTCCCTCCTCCTGGAGTCTTCTTTTGATCATCTTTCCCCCCTTTACCCTCCTTAATTAAAAAAAATACAAACGCACATGCAAAATCTCTATTCTGACACATTGTATCTTCCAGACTACACATACACCCTCCATGTTAATTCTTTAGAGGTTAATAAGTTCACTTGCAAAATTTCACTCCCTCTCCTCACACTTGTCTTTCCTACTCTGCCATATGTGTCCTAAAATCTGCCTTTCAGTTTGGGACTTGTTAACTTTCCAAGCAAAAATTTAGCTCTGAAAACTACATCATCACAACATCCTGCACTTAAATCATCTGAGTATGGGAAAGCAAAAAGGAAACTTTGCTTGTTTTCCCTGCCTGTAGTGATGCAGTAGGAATGAAATAGGCTTCTCACAGACAATTAAGACATTCATTGCTTAGCTCCAATGTAAATCAGATTACATGCTCAGGTAGTGGATTACTTGCCTGTGCTAGTTGTGCTCTTCATGGGATCCAGTAAACAAGCCTAGACTGGCCTTCACTGCTGCATGGTGCTTTGGATGCAGTCATATATGTCAAAATATACCAAAAATTTTTTGTTAATGGTGAAGTAAGATCATGAAAGCTTTGACTCTGGAACCACTGAAGTCAACTCATTTTCCTCTCAATTCAGAGTTAAAGCCAAATATATGTAGATGTACATGGACTGTGTTCTTGCTTCTTATCTTTTAATTTCTGAGGCTAAAACAAACCCTGTGTAATTTTTGTGGTTTTTGCTTAATGCTCTGGAAGTTCTGTTTCTTCTTCATATATCTTTACAATGTAAAAAAGGCATATAGCTATAATAGCTATAGCTAGTATGCAATACCTAAACACAAACCTGCTAGAATTTGCTGGTTTTCTGATTTCTCCATGATACAGAACACATCCAGTAATGAGATAACACATTCTACAAGCAGCAGAAGATGTACTTATGTGCAATAAAAACACAAGTAAGAGTAAGGAATCCCATAAGGATATTTCTAGAGCTTATATATTTGAGAAATGTATAGTTATAATATTTTTTTAAAATCAATCCAAGTAATTTTATCAATATGGTAAATCAGCACTCATTGGTCTTTGATGGGAATTGGCATGTGCATTAGAAGTTTCTTGTAAGCCATGCCAAAAATATGACAGTCTGATTTGTCAGAGTATGAATGTAAATAAGGCAGTATCTCCCACTTCTTTTTTCTGGCTTTAGTTTTTCTTAAAATGTAGAAGCATGTTCATCTTTGAATCTTTTTTTTTTTTTTTTGGCATGGATTTACAATAAACCCATATTCTTTTTTTATAACACATCACTGAAAAAGATGGTCTGGCTACATGTTTTATTAGCTAATAGCCTTGAGAAGAGGGCTAGGAGCTGGGCCATAGAAGGAAGTGAGAGGATACAGCATCAGCAAAGGCTGAGTCATTACTTCCTTCTTTTGGATAGAGTAAAGGACAGAAACCAATTTTCCTGATGAAATCAGACCACTCAGGTATTTTTGTGTAATTACTTAGAAGGTGTCATAGGCCTCCAGGTTGTTCTCTGAAACACTCACATGCAAGCCAGCTCCATGAATTACATCAGTCCAGTCTTGTGCACAATCTGGTAAACTCTACTGAGACCTGAAATATGGGATTTTATATTCAGCCTTGTGCTAATTTGGTTGAGTATTTCTTGGCTACAGCTGGTTCAGAGTTCGGCCAGAGCAAGAAAGTGGCTATCTGCATCTTATAATGTAGGGATGAAAGGCAAACAAGGATCTGCCCTGCTGGGGGTGTGAAATTGTACAGCTGGGAGGAGACAATTAATCAGCTTCCTGGCAGTGAAAGTTGGGGATAGCTTTCTTTTCTATATATTCAGGCAACAAGAATAAGGAATGTTGTGGGCTATGCTCCTTATGTATCTCTTTTAATATGATTCCTGTTGTGTTATGCCAATTTATACAGACTGAAGTCTAGGAATGTCAGTGATTGATTCAAATTATAAAATAAACAGGGGAGGAAGTTAGTGAAATCTGGAGTTATTTAGGGAAGGGCATCCTTAAAACTGTGTTGCAGTGGGAGGTTGGAGACACGAGCATCTGCTCTATGGACAAATTTAGTTATAAAACCCAGTTCCCTTATAGTCAGTGGAGCAGACCTACCAAATCTGGGCCTTAGCTCACTTTCTCTCCATGGAGGAATTTCATCTTGTTTGAGCAGAACTGGAATTTTGACAGAGATGCTTGATTAGAATAAATGGAGCATTCCTATCAAATGCAGGGGACTAATGAGTCCATTGGTAAGCTCCATTAATTTCAATACAGTGCTAAGCATGTTAAATGTTGTAAGAGAGAGGTTGCTATGTACGTGCGCTTTCCAATTTGTTCATTACTGAATTCTAGCTGGCTTTATGTTCTTTTTTTAGTTTCCGTAAAGCATGAGTATAACCAGTGTTTTCATGTTTAGAAAGGTAAATAAGCATCTGCTCTGTGGGTATAAAAAACAGGAAAAAAATAATCTAAAAATATATTTTTAGTAGGACCTCCCATTCAAAAGTGGCTTCATTTAGTGCCTTAATTTTCAGAAAAGGTGTTTCAGGCCCAGAAAAAATCTTTGCCAGTTTTTATCACAGAACAATATTTGCTTTTATACTAATTCTCTTCTCCCTTACCAAAGAGATTTTCATTATATAAGAAAACAACAACAATAAACAGCCTAAAAACCAATGTTATAGACATGACGGTATATTTTGCATTCCCATTTTATAATGCATCATTTCTGTGTATTGACATGACACTCATCACATCAACAAATACTAATTTAAACTCCACCTATTTTCAAAAATACTGTGACTGATAAATTTGATCCATGGAGTTTTAGGAAATGTAAAATTCCACATAGGTTAAGTAGGAGACAAGCTAAGTGGAAAAGTGTAAGAAAGTTAAAACTGACCATTGTTCCTCCTCTTAGCTCCCTTTCAAGGGGCAGAGGTGATTAGGACAATATGTAATCCCATTTAATTCTAGTTAAATCGTGATCTTGTCCTTTCTGTAGCCACACTTTCATACACACCATCTCCATTCTTCTTCACTTCCTAGTGTGACTTGCATCTCAGCACAGTGCTTGATAGGAAATCAAATCCTGCTGTAGGTTTTACAGTAGGGCAGTACAAACAGATTAACAACTCACTCTCCTAATCTCTCTTGCTGGGCCTGGGTCTTCCATTAAGGATTATCTCCATAACAACATAGTCACCATAGCTGGGAAAAAAGAGGCTAGAGATTCATTACAACACTTGCACTGTTCAGTGTACATACATCAACATGTCTAAGGAACCACAGAAAAGCCATGCATTTGCCTTTTATTAGCTTGAAAACACCCAAGTTTGGATGTTTTCATCAAACTCCACCTAACTCATAAAGCTGCTCCAGTGCACTGGAGTGTGACAGTCTCTGCTGATGTCTGGTTTGAACGTCCCAAGACACTTCTGTTGTTGTCCCTAGATATACACTAGGAAGAGTTTTTCTCTACAGATTTTTAACTCCCTTTCAGGCAGCAGTGGACTAAAATGAGATCTTTCTTGGCCTCATAACCTACATGAAAGGAATCTATCTCCCTCAGCCTTTCCTTCAAGGTTTCCTTTAGGTTCCAGCTGCTATGATGGCCTGGCTCAGAGCCATCTCCTGCTTCTTAGCAGCCTTCTTGAAGTATGGAGAAGAATGTGAACTTTGAGGGGAAACCTGGGCACATTATTCCAGCTGCTTTCTTACCAGCACTGAGTAGAGAGAGATAATAATTTTTCTTGATCTGTTGGCTCTACAGTTAAAGTAGCCAGTATGAGATGTAGTTTGTCTGGGATCAGAGAGTATGCTGTTAGCTCATTTTCAGCTTGGCACCAGCCTCTGGGTCCTTTTCAGCAAGCAAAATATCTGTAAAGACAGATGCATCCTTTGGGGTGAGGGGAATGCAATCTTTAAAACCAGTAACAACTTCTTCCTCCTCTCCTTCTCAAAAGAGAAAAAAGTCCCTCTGGTACCTATTTGTGAGTATGTGGTTAGAAACAATGATTTTGTTGAAACCAAGAAACAACTCAAATCTGTTGTTTCAAAATATTGCCAGGTAAAGCAGAGTCTCTAAAATCAACTGGTTCACAAATTCTTTAACTAGTAGTAAAAATAACATAGGTACTCCAAAGTACAAAACCACAAGCTTTAGAAGAAAATTTTCACAAAACATTCAAGTACAAAGTTAAAATAGTAAGGCAACCTTCTTTATTGCTAATCAATCAAGTCCTATATCTGTCCATGTATTGTTGCAGCAAAAGAAATAGATCACATAAGACAAGTGCTTTCTTTTTTTGGCATTGGCTGTTAAAAAAAGGTCTTTCTTCAACTTTTTTTGTTATATATTAATCTTTTTGTTGAAAGGAATTTGAAATGAACTGTAAACAGAAAAAAACTCCCCCCTTTTGATATAAGTGGGATTTTGTTCAGTACCAACTGTTAGTAGCCATTAGATACTAAGTAGGCAGATTGGAGAGATGCTTCTTGAAATCCTACATAGTACGCAGAACATGCTTTCATTGTGCTTCCTGGCATTAAAAGATAATGTGCCTTATTTGGAAATATGATGATGAGGTCTGTTAAATCATGCTCAATCAGCTTACATAATAACACCTATATTTTGTTATTAATTTCAGATTTCGGAGACCTATGCCTTCCTACCGAGAGAAGCGGTGACACGATTTCTAATGAGCTGCTCAGAGTGCCAGAAAAGAATGCATTTAAACCCAGATGGAGCGGATCATAAAGGTAGTTTTAGTGTCAAATAGTGGGATGTAAAGTAATTTCATTTCTAATACCCATTTATAGGTTCCTAGCTTAAGTGAGGGTTCATATAAATTTGGTAGACTTGTAACAGTTCACTAAGTCAGATCATCTCATTTACTTAAGCTGGAAGGTAGTGAATCTTCTGCTTTCACTTAAGGATGGAGTGTAATGCCATCTGCACCCTCAATAGAAAGATGGTTTTATCTGGAGGAAATAATTTATTTTGCTATGGAAATGTTTGTATGGGAGCTTAAGCATAAGGAATAGATAGAGTATATGGGCTGTAGTCATTTAAGGTAGAAGAGCTCATCAGTTTTTAGGGTTTGATCTTGGTTTTCCTTTTTTTTTGGGAGAATTCCATTTGTACAGCCCACAAGCAATTGCAAATGCAAAAGTTAGAGCTAGATAATATAACAGTCTGACTTTAACTGCAGAATAGGCTGACATAGCCTCCACAATTAACATATATTGCACAATAATATTTTTTTTTCCAGATAATGGAAAACCTCCAACTTTGGTGACCAGTATGATTGATTACAACATGCCCATTACTATGGCTTATATGAAACACATGAAGCTGCAGCTACTAAATTCACAGCAAGATGAGGTAAAACCTGAAATCTTTTAAGGCTGGTTTTCTGTTCTGCTGTGTTGTTTTGTACTTGTCTTTCAGGTGGCTAGGAAACTGAAGGGAAGATGATTGTTGATCCTATCTTTATAATTTTGTTGCTAAAACAGTCAATGTGAAGCCAAGGCAGGGTTGTTTTCAAGCAATCAGACTGAGAGAAAATATGACTTATGGCCCTTCTGTGACTGGGGGTAGTGAGTGTACTTTGAATTGCCTGAAGGTGCTCTTTCACTGGACCAGTGGAAAGGGTGATGTGGGCAGCATGTTCACTCAAGACTTACTTCTGTGCCCAGCACTGACTTCCACTGTCTACTTTTAGAAACCAATACCATCAGCAGCTGAAATGACTGCCATGGTGTTTTCAAGGCTAGCAAACATGATGCAACACATGGCACTGACAGTGATGAAAGTCCTGGCAACATCAATTGAAAATTTTAAGGCAAAAAACTTAATAATAAGAGTAGGAGTTGCTTTTGAAATTTTGAATAAAAAGGCAGAAAAAATGAAGGAGGAGAAGTAGACTGAGAATCAAGCTTCTTCATGAAGAATTGGGATTGGATTGGATTGTATTTATTTCTTCTCAAAGGTTATTTCCTTTCTCTGATTTATTCAGAGTTTTCCCAGATCTTAAGAAGTGCTCCATCAATTCACAGGCCCATACCAAATTATTTGTAGTAACCTCATTTTGCTAGAAGTTTGTTCATTTGCCATTTAAACTGCCAAATAGAAGCCAGCAAAAAATCCCAGTTCTGCATTCTATGTCTTCCTGTTCAGCTACAAGATATTTTTTAATAAAGAAAGCCTTCAAAAACAACCTTGACTGTTGGATTGTGTCAAGACCCTGACTGACTTCTGACTTGTGCAGTCAGCCAGATTTGTTTTCCCAATAAGTAGGTATGGGCTATTGCTGGAGATTTCATTAATCCAACACTCCCTGGAATGGGGATTTCACAACTTTTCTAGAAATATCAGGATCCTTGTTTCAGTTCGACCCTTGTTTTTAATTGCAGAGGGTGTAGGGAGAGATCCCAAACACAAATTTCTTAATGCATAATACAGCCTGGTCATCTTTTCCTTCTATTGAGTCTCCTGATGATTTGAGGGGTTTCAAAGTAGAGTTTCAACTAGCAGAAGAGAAGAGGTTTTATTCTGCAGTAGCCTTAGGAATTAAAGGACTCCTTGATTTCTACACCTTTTCCCTTTGTGAATTACTACTTCCACAACAGGGTCAAGGACTCATGCTGGATCAGGACCCCATGCCACAGATCTTCTGTAGCCTGAATATTTTGGTGTAGTCTTTCTGGTCTGATGACTGAAATTTTTGTTGAACCAGTTTTTCATCTAGACAAGCCAGTGGCAATGGTTAGGAGGCAGCAGGACTTAACTTTGCTGGGTATTTCCCTGCCCAGCTTGGTTTTGTAGCTCTGTTGTTACTGTATATGAAATGCCCGCAGCAGTGGATTTATGAAAGTAATTTCCTATATGTTTTATTAATAATAATTTTTTTAGGGTAGAGTGGGCACAAGGAAAGTTTTGGATTTATGAAAGTAATTTTTGTATGTTTTAGTAATAATAACTTTTCAGAACAGAGTGGGCACAAGGAAAGTTCTCAAAATAATCCTTATGTCTTTTCTCAAATAATGGTTTTGCCAAGGTTTTCTTTTTTCCCCGGGCTGTACATTTGTTGGCCCTGAGAACAAAATGACAGGGAAAATGTAGTACAAAGGAGCAAGACATCTGGTTCAAACTATTTCATGCACTTAAAAAACAGGCTTGGGTTTGTAGGAAAGATTTAATCAATCATATAGGTATTCTTGTGTGGAATTGAGACAGGAGTAAACTTGGATCCCACTGCTAGCTAGCATAACGACTGAAATCTCCTAATTCTCTCATCTTCAATTTCACATTTTTAAGCTGAGACCACCGATGAGAGGGAAACCGACTTCATCTAAAAGGAGAACTCACCACTGTGTGGGAATTTAGAGCTGTGCTACAACTACTATAAAGATGCCATAGGTACTCAGTTTTTGTTCCCATGCCCATGTGTCCATGCAGATTCAGACAGAAGTTTACACAGATAGAGGTGTACACAGTTTGGGAAGTGAAGTGGGAAGTATTCTGCAGCGCTGTAGGCAAACAGGCTGCCTATGTGTGTTGTTTTATAACTGTGCAAGTGTCAGCCACAGCCCCCTTTCTGTGAGCCCATCAAATTGCCTAACCTCAGAACTGAAATATGTGAGCTGCTGCTTGCTGGTTCCTGCAGGATTCAATGAGAATTACCCCTGCATTTTAACAGAGACACAGCAATCCAGAAGGTCTGGGGGAGTTTGTTTTCTTATCTTGCTCTTTGAACAAGCAGAGTGCATTTTCCCTAAGCCTCAGACCCATCTGGTGTGTGTGTGCCCTGGCCCTGTCTGTCTGGGCAGGAGGCTGGTGGGCACCAGGGTCCATCTGTGAGGGCAGTGTTTGGGTGTTTGCTGCTGCTGTGACTGGGTGCTGCTACCTTGTGTAAGGCAAGACAGACAGGTGCCTGTTAGAGAAGCCCTCACTCTTCCATTTGTTTTTTTACAAATCCCTGAGAACAAGGTATGTTTACTCCCTTATTTGTCATTGTCCTGCTGTGCTAGGGCAGAACAGCTTCACTTGTGTGTTGTTCCACTCTTGCTCCTGACTGGCATTTGCAGTACTTCATCCTAATTTAACATGAGTCATTACTGCAGGGAACTTGCTTTCTGGAAACAGGAGAAATGTCCATACAACCTGGAAACACTGCTGAGACCTAGGGGAGGAGCTATATTAATACCTGTAATAGCCACTTCACAACAAGTACACAGTAAATAATGTTCTAGAGATTGCTATTTTTCTAGGTCAGTTCTGGTGAACAACCCACAAAAATAGTCAGAATCCTGTATTGTCCTGTTTTGATTAAAAAATGCAAATAAAAATGAATTGGAAAACTATTTCAAATATTTCAGGATGTACAAATCTATTTGCCATAGTTTCTCTCAGCTCTTTCAAGTACTTCTTAACAGGAGTAGCCATCAGAAAAGTTGTTACTGAAAATATATTGCCTTAGGTTTGTACATTGCCTCAGCCATTTCCAGAGCCAGACTTGTGGATACTTAATTTCTAATCCATGAGTGGATGTGTGAACTTCAGTGGGACTGAAGTAACTGAAGTCAAGTATGTGTTTGAATATTTTCTGGACTATGCCTAAAACTGTTTTCTTTGATAAGTGGGGATAATGATCAAGACTTTTACTTTTTCCCCTTCTTATCATCCCTATAAAATGCTCTATAACTGGACTTGATGGATAAATCATATTAAAGATGTACAATATAGAATAAATTTGCAATGATTCTCCTGTGTTTATATTACTTTTATTTGCCACTGACTGTCACGACCATGCTCAGAACTTTTATAGGCTTTCTCATTTTCATAGATGCTTCTTTAAACAGAGTGTAAGTGTGACATCATGTCAAGGGAATTTGACCATGGATTCTTACCAGGTCAGGTTGCCAACCCCAGCCAGCAGCTAAGAACCATGTAGTGGCTTGCTCACACCTCTACCCACTCTGGTGGGATGGGGGAGAAAATCAGAAAAAAAAAGTGAAAACCCAGGGGTTGAGATGAGAAGAGTTTAATAATTTAAACAAAGTAAAATCTACTACTACTACTACTGCCACTACTGCTACTACTAACTGTAATGAAAGGAGAGAGAGAGAGAAGGAGGGATAAAATCCAAGAGAGACATGTGATGCCAAATAAAATTCCTCACCACTCACAGAATGATGCCTTGCCAGTCTCCCTCTGGGCAACTCCTCCCAGTTTATATACTGGGAGTAATGCTCTGTGGTATGGAATATCCCTTTGGCCAGTTCAGGTCAGCTGTCCTGGCCATGCTCCCTCCTGGCTCCTTGTGCACCTGCTCACTAACAGAGCATGATACCTGAAAAGTCCTTGATTTACAGTAAGCACTACTTAGCAATAACGAAAACATCAGCGTGTTATCAACATTATTCCCACACTAAATCCAAGGACAGCACTGTACCAGCTCATAGGAAGAAAAGTAACTATCCCAGCCCAAACCAGGACAGGGGTCGCTCACAGGGGTCACTTCCAGGTGGGAAAGGTAAAGGATTCAGGCAGGGAATATAGGGAGGTCTCCTCAGCCAAATTTGAATAACAAGGGCTTGGTATGGGGTCTCTAGTTACCAATTCTTTTCTGGAATATACTATGGAACTGCTATGTAGTATCCTAATTGTTGAACAAATTGCATTTATCAGATCATCATACCAAATAAATGCTGTAGTTTCCTCCCTCTTCTTGATGTCCTTTGCTTGTTTTCTTATATACAAAAATGTTTAACGGGATTACACTTCACACTGTGTGTGAGTGAAACAAATGGGAAGAGAATGAACTGCACATATAATGTGAACAGTGCACCATGTTTTCTGACATGTCTCTTTCTATTTGCAGGATGAAAGTTCTATAGAAAGTGATGAGTTTGATATGAGTGACTCAACTAGAATGTCAGCTGTAAACTCTGACCTCAGCTCAAATCTGGAGGAGAGAATGCAAAGTCCTCAGAACCTCCAGGGCCAGCAGGATGGTAAGGCTTTCATTTTGTACAGAAAATGTGGCATTGCCTGGTTTTTACTCCCATTCTGTGTTTTCTTTTAGAATTTGCTTTTCTTCATAGTGCGATTCATTAGGTAATTTGAAATACATGTTCCCTATACCTCAGCATGAAGAAGAAGAAATTAGTTTTTTGGGGTTTTTTTCAGGTTAATTTATTTGTTGCTTTGGCAACAGGTGAGTGCTTAGACAACTATATCTTAAGTAGCATTATCTTACTGTTTCTAGATGTACATCTGTAGTGTGACCATGCTCAGGAATAAAAGGAAGTGAAACTCAAACCTTTCTCAGGCAACCTAGAAAACTGAGAAAGTTGTTTTCATGAGGAGGGAGAGTAGTGTCACAGAAGCTGGTTATTTGGGAGATAGGAACTGGAATGTGATATTCAGAAGACAGGATGAAAACAACAAATTCCTATGGAGAAATAGAGGCAAAAGATGACAAAACAGCAAGCACATTTGAATGTTAATTGTTTCTTTTCTATAACACAAAGCTACTATTTGGTCAGAGATAAAACTGACTTGGCATTAAAGGTACATGAGTTTGTAGTCTTTGGATTCAGCCCTTATTATATAGCAAGATAAATGAGTCTGAACTGGAATGAACTTGTCTGGATTATGGAGCTCACAAATAGCCTGTCTACTCAGACTGTGACAGTGGCTCAGGAGTGGCACATGAATGCTCAGCATCCAAAGTGCAGGTCTATTCTATTGCCATTAGAAACAACACATTGGAATTCTGTACTTGCTACTTGGGAATTCCCTGATTATATGTTCCAAATCAGAAATGCTTTTTGTATTTATCTTGAACACTAAATATATGGAATTTGACTAACCTTGATGCTTTGCACTTCATGTATCATTGTCATTTGCTAGCTGGTAAGATATTTAGGTGAGAATGGGTGTGGTGCATAGTGACTGGTAGGACCTGCTGATGGCTTGGATCTTCAGCTGCGTTGCTCTCCAAACAAAGGAAGAAGTAGGATGTCTGTGATCATTTGATAGGCCAGATTCTAACCACAACTGCCTTTTGTCTGAGTGTCCTCAAGCCATCACAATTTTTTCAACTTTTAACCAATTTCTGTCTACATATGTTCACTAGACAAGCAGTTCTGATGCATATGATGTATGAAAAGATAGTTCACTTTTCTGTTGAAGTTTGACTTTTCACAGGAGTAATATAGTAATATTGCTGACTTAGAGGTTTCAGGGATACTTAGGAAGGTGATTTTTTAATGTATCTGGCTTTCACTGCAATACTATGCTGTAGAAGTTTCACATATATAGTTTCTTAATAATAATTGCATGCATGCTTATGTTTGAAATAAAAATTATAGCTCAGTACAGTAACCTGTGAAGAAATGCCTGTCATACATATCTTAACACCTGCTACAATCAGATTCATGTGCCACATGTAATCATATTAGACCCTAAGTATGAATGATAAAATGCTGCAAATCTGTCACTTGCTATTTGAAATAAAGGGAAGTAAATCCACTGTGGTCTTTGAACTTCAGACAGTGTGATCTTGCAGTATGGCTTTAAATCTCTCAGCTTTCCTTCCCTTCCTCCCAGATGGCACTTGCTCACCTTCCTAAGGCAATCCTATTTTTTGCTGTGTCTTCTGGCTAAAACATCTGCTGATAGAGAGATTTGAAATAGCCACTCTCCCTGCTTCATTGTTTTCCTTTGCTAGCTGTTGTCAGGTAGCAAACCTAAGTGTGGCTAGTTATAGCAGCACTGCTGTTTCAGATGTGGGACAAGGGGCTGAAGGAGGAGCAGAAAGACATGAGAGAAGTGGGGGGCGGGGAAGAAGGAGGAGAGGAGAGGGCAGGAAAAAATAAGATTGGAAGAAAATAAACAATATGAGAGATAGAGGAAGGGCAGTTGGAACAAGAAAGAGGGAAAATAAAAGGGAACTTAAATTAATTTAGCAGTACAATCCCTTCTGCTGTCACAGGCTGCATTGCAAAATTTTACGAATTTAATCCTTAATTATAGCGCACGCACACTGGAATCATCACCAAAGCATGAGACTGTGTCAAAAGTGATTCTTGCTCCCTTCCCTCAAACACTCTGCACGTCTATGAAAGTTTATGTCAGCCACCACATTCAGCCTATACACAAAGACACTTGGCATTTGCCTCATCTGAAATGTGTTTGCTGCATCCTGGCAGGTGGAAATTTGCTGTTGCATAAGGTTGCCTGTGCACATGCAGTTGGAAATGGTGTCTGGGCTGGAATGGGACAGCACAGGTCTTCTGCTGCCCCAAGCATGCTCTTTTTGGGAGGCTAATTTGCTAATGGGAATCATTAGGAAAACTGCTGCCTGGGGTGGATTAAGGACAGCTCCAGTGTACCTAAAGGTGATGTGTTTAATCACTTTACTTACCTGGTTTTCCATGTGAAATAGCATGAGAATATTTTGGGGCATCCCCTGTTTTTTTTTTTTTTTCTATGGATTTAAATTGATTTGGTACTAGAATATAAACAGTCTGTGTACCCTAGAGGAATGTAATAGTGAGCTAGGCCATGCTACTGAGGGAGAGATGGAGGCTCCTCCTCCAGTTCAGTTTATCAGAGCATCAGAATGTTGACACTATCTATGTAAAAGAAATATGATGCTTTCATAGCCTCATCCCTTGGGGCTGTACTTGCATCCTACTTAGACAGGCATTTTTCATTGGGAGTCCATTACAGACTCATACTAGAAAATTTGACCTGAGGTTTCTCAATGTGTTCCAGCCCAATACTGTGTCCTGTTTCTCATGGGTGGGTTGCTTGAGCCTAAATAGAATAAAGTCAAGTATGAGAGCAACTCACAGTATGAGCTGAAAACAATAGACTTCTACACCCAGAAATGCCTTGGGAGGTGAGAAAAATGCTGAGGAGGGAGGGCACAGAGACAGAAGGTGCATATTTGCTCAGAGTAGATGGGTGCTGGCACTGCACAAAAGTCTTGCGTTCTGCAAGGGGACTGAGGCTTCATAATACTTGTACTAAGCTTATTGGGTGGAAAGGGTACAGGGAATTAAGGAAATAATGAAAAGAGTGGAGAGTTGGTGAGTTGCATCCATGGTCCTGAAGTTGCTGCAATACTACTAAGGACAGCTCCCACTTTAAATTAGCCTTTGAACGCTTTTAAATAACAGGGTCTTGAGTCACACCTGCTGGTGAACGGCTGAAAATCCTGAGCACCTGCAGGGCTGCTGCAACAGTGGGGTAGGAGTTGGAAAAGGGCTGCTGCTCTTCCCTGGGGAGATGGAAAAGGAAAGGAGCTCTAATTTACAATTTGTTCATTGCCCAGCTGGGAATGGGGTATGGCTGTCTGCTCAGCAGTGCCTCAGAGGTGTTTTCTCTTGCAGCCAGCTGGATAATAGAGCTGCAAATTGCTCATGTGTTCCTTTCTCTTTTGCTTGCCTCTTGCTTCCCCAGACATGACACAGTTCTGTGTCCTAAGCTGGTTCTTTGGAGTGAGCCCTGTGTGTAACTCATCTGCAGGCAAAGCTCCAACTTGAGAGCTGTCTTTAATTCTCTTTTCTCTTAATAATGCTCTTGGGGCTCTGATGTTGCTGGATCAAACCCTTTTGCCCATCTCAGACCACAGACAGCAGGCAAGGTTTGTGAACTGAGTTGGAAATAAAGGAGCTTTTTTGTTTTTTTTAAGTTAGTGGTTCAATCTGTTTAAAAAAATGATTTTTGTAGTGAAAAGTGACCTCTAGATAGGCCTTCAAAGAAGCAGCAACAGCTTCTACCCTGAGTGAAAATAAGACTTTTGTTGCCCTTGCCTGTTAGCTGAAGCCCTGTGCAGAGCAGCTGGGTGTGTTTCCCTCCTCACTGGGGAAGTTCATTACTTACCAAGACATGAGATATGTAGGGGGATGCTCTATTAGAGGGAGTTTAGAGCATATACAACCGTAGAAGTGAGGGGAATTAAGTATAAATTTGACATTGCATTTTTTATTGTTTGGGTTTTTTTAACTGTGTGAGCTATCAAGTAAAAGTCAGGGATGAGACTATTTGACTGTAACTCAAACTGAAAGATGCAGGATTGATTTATTTTCAGTATTTTTCACTCTACTGAGGTACACTAAAACATATCAGTGATTAGTCTGGATTTGGGTGGAGGGACTGTGTTCAAGAGTCTCTTCAATCTAGGTTTTAGAAAATTAGAGTTATTTATACATACACATGTTTATTTATACATACACACGTTTATTTATACATACACACAACTACCCCTCACAGGCACTGTGTGGAGACATATAGGAGCTAACAATGACAAAATATGTCAGAAGTCAATCTTTAACAGGGCTTGTTCTGCCAATTTAGATGTAGAGATTAATAAGCTTTTCCTAGTAGTATTTCTTCTAATTTATAGAAAACTGAGCAATAATATTGTAATGCAATGGAGAATTATGTCTTTGAGTAGTTTGTGATCACTTAGATGGTGTCAGCTCTCTTTCCTTGGCATGTTCAAATTGCCACTTTTACACAATATAGATGTAGGAAACCTGGCTGTTAACATTAACTATTCCTTTCACTCATTTGTGTTTGTGACAGATGCAAGTATTGGAGTCAGCCATCTAAATACCTGTTTTCTGCATCAAAGCTATAATCTCTACACAATGGCTTCACCTGAAATAAGTAACATTAGCTGATTAAGTTGTCAAAACTGACTGTCAATGCAAGAGTGAAGACTTGCTGTTGATTTTTTTCTCTGAACAAAGTCCAAGCCAAGAATTTAACCCATCTTCTTATTCAAAACTTGTTGTAGGGTTTTACTTTTTTGATTTTATCTTTATTCCAGTGAAACCTGGACTCCCTGCCTTGAAACATTGACTTTTCTTTCTTCTCAAAGCAATTTAAGTTCAAGATATATGAGTCCAAGCGCCAACAGCAGGCCAGAGTGAAGACAGATTAGTGAAAGAGCATAAAGGAGTAAATTGTCTATGCTGTTGACAATGTATTGGCCCTGCTCTTGATCTTGAGTAAAGTGAGAAGCAGCAAAGTCAACATGAGAGCAGATGATTCACAGCATTAAATCCATGCTTTTTGGATTTTAAAAAAACCCTTTTTGCTGGCAATTAGGAATTTTCAGTGGAAATGTTATTTTACATTAATTTATAAAATCAATTTGCATCAAAGAGAATTGTGCTTTTAATTTTTGTTCAAGCACTGACAGGTTTTACAAGTGTCCTTGAGTGAATGAGGTCTAAGTCCACTTGACTTCAGTAAAGGCCCACTAAAGGTTAGCCAAACTGTTTGCAGAGTTTAGATATCTTTTACTGAAAAACCTTTACTGCTTTAGACTTCAAAGCAAAGCACCTGAAATTTCTGTGGTATATGGGATAGACTGACATAACCACATGAAGTCGTAAAGCCTTAATAAAAATACTAAAAATAAAATAAGAAGCAGTCTGTCAGTTTTCCTAGATGCCACCTCATATACTTTTAGAGAGTCTCTCAATTTTAAGGACTTCTTGTGACTTGACTGGTTTTATTTGCAATCTGTAGATCCATATGAACAAAGCTAAAATGCTATTAAAGTTGTTTATAATGCTTATACTTTATACAAGACATTGTGCAAATTAATAAGCATTTTACTGTGAAGAAAAAGCTAATTTTTCAGAAAAAGCTAATTTTTCAGAAAGAAAAGGTATTTTAACTGTGTTAAAGGTAATTTTACTGTGAAGAAATAATATTTAAGGTAACCCTCCTTTAATAGGGAGAGTTTGGGCTGGTTAAGAATGTTAACTTATAAAGAGGATAGAAAAAAACATTACTTTTTTTTTTTATTTGGTGAAATGGCAGACCATTTAAAATTACATTTGAGCTAGGACCAGGTGATCTGACAATTTTGTGATATATTCAGACCTTCCAGTCTTGTTCAGGCCACTGGAACTTGCAAACTTTTGGGAAATAATCTCACTTCTTATCACTCAGAGTGAAATGATAAATACTAGTTTTCAGAAAGTAAAAATCTAAGATACCTGTCTGTCTCATGGCAGTGAAAAGGGAGCACAGATGTAATGTACAGAGGCAAAGGTCTCCTGTCTCTGCAGCTGTTGCTCTGCCACCTTCTGCAATCACCAGTTTTCTTACTGAATAAAGCAAAAGACAGTGCAGTCACACATATTTGTTTCTGGGTGAGTCTGTGGGCTGCACTGCAGTGTGTCACAGATGTCAAAATCACAGAGGTTTCTTTAGACAGGAAGTTAGTTATAGTATGTTCCTCTGTCTGAGAAAATCAGTATCACCTTCACCTAAGCAGAGTCAAAGTGTACCTGAGGAGCTGGCATGTGATGATATTTTGCTTCAGTGGAGCTGCACCTGGAGCGATTTACTCATCAGATTTGGTTTGATGGATTGTTATTTGCATAAACCAATGCGTTGTAGTGGAAGGTGTCCCTGCTTATGGCAGAGGGGGTGCAACTAAATGTTCTTTAAGGTGCCTTCCACCCATAACATTCTCTGATTCTGTGATTTAAGAAAGAGGAGGAAAATGGTGAAACATGACCAGAAAGTCAGAGAGTTTTGGAAATCCAGTTTCAGTGGCGCTTTAATGGCTTCTTTAGAAATGATACCCTATCAGTGCAAAAGGCATTACAAGTGACACTGTAATGACACTTGAACAGTGGTACAATGTCACTGACAATGAATATTACTTGAGCCTGGGCAAGAGCTTGAAATGTTGCTGCATCTGTGTTAGAAACTTTCAATCCTTAATATTGTTGAGGAGATCTGGGTGGAATTTTCAGCAAATCAAGTATTTTAATGGACTTGCTGCTGACGAGGCAGCTGCTGTGTGCATTGTCATCAGAATACTGAGTTGATACATGAGGCACTTCTATTGTAAGAGAGGATGAAAATCTTCCTTTGACTCTACACACAATTCAAATTTGCTCAGAATTAATCATCAAGATTTCTCAATGGAGAGCCCTCCTTCCTTTCTCCTGGACCTACCTAATCATACAACAGTCTCAAACTGGGATTTGGACACGAGCCCCCATCTCATTGAAGCATAGCAAATGGATTGTTTTTATAACTGACTGTTTTAATATGTAGAGTTACTGTATTTACATTTGCAAGCATCTTGTGAGTTGGCTTTAGTGAACATCTCCCCCTTGCTCCATGTTTTTTCTGTGTGTCTTATTCCATCTTATAATAACTTGTGGGATTTTTTTTTACATGTCTCTGTTTGTTTCTTATCTTATACTGTAATTTGCTTTAGAGACTAAAATATTATTAAACATGAATTATGCATTGAGCAGACTCTCTGCTAGAGTCTGAGTGGTCTGTTGCAAGTAGAGAACAATCTTGTTTCCCGCACCACCCTCCCAGCTGCACAACTGTCACTTTCTATTACGCTTGCCTTGAACAATTGAGTGTGGCTTGTAATGACAATAATTGCCTCAAAATTGTTTGTCATGTTTGCCTTGTTAGCAACAAACTACTAACTGTTGGTTACAATCAGGTTCTCAGCTATTACTCCATAATTACATCAGGGAATACTTGCAGCCAATATTAGCTGAGAAATTAGAATTATCTTTTCACAAGTAATGCTAAAATGCTTGCAGACCATTCACTCTATTCACAGCCACTCATTTTTACATCAGCAATCTAGAGGTAAGTGAAGCTTGCCCCCATGTAAAAGGCTAGCTGCAGACCCGTGTCCTTTTGCATCTTCAGAACAGTTGTATTACTGTTGTACATGTCCTGTAACAAAAGGTATTTCGCTTTGGCAATATTACTACCCATCGAGCTATCTCTTCCTTATGCATGTACTGAAGGCAGTCTGCTTTTGATTTCAGTGTGCAAGTCCTCGTAACTAAGCTTAGCTGGATTTCTGAAAGTGTTGTTTGGTTTGGGTCAATATCCTTTGGTTTATTTCCCCCTATCTTAGCATATCTCAGGCTGTTCCCTCCTATTTCTCTTTAGAATCAAATAAAAGGAAGGGCATTCTGCTACAGAGATTTAGTTTTGCTTTCCAGTAAAGGCTCTTAATACATTTTATCCTTTCATATGTACCAATTAACTTTAGCAGAGGCTATGTGCACAGATTGCTTGATTTAATTTGTCTACTTCCTTATAGTAGAAGCGGAGGGTTTTTTTCATAGTTACTGTTAAAATGCATGCTAGGCATTGACTCCCCCCTTTTTTTTCCTATTACATATACCATAGAATAATATAATAGAGCATTTCTTTTTCAGGAGAAGGAATGTAAAAGAATGTGCTTTAAAGAAATTTAATTTAGCCATTGATTCTTCACTGTGTTATAGTTTAATTAAGGAAGCTGTTAATTTATTTTTTTCTGAACAGGAAATTCCCTGGAGACATTGGGCTGTCTTGTGAAAGATATTTTTAATAGAATTTTTTTGAAGCATTTATTGTTTGATAAAATTTTTGTAATGCTGAATGTTTAAAATTAGTAACCCAATGAAAATAGTTTGATTGCAAGAAAAAAATGAGTATTTTTTCAGCAGTATAGCATTTTGGAATATTAAAATACATAGGAAGTGGTTAGATATATTTTCCTGAGATTTGTGAAGAGATGTTTTCGAATAATTGGTTTAATGTTGCTAGATAGTCACCATATTTGTTGTCCTGAGGCAGAGGGACATGCCATCTCTGGCACTTCTTAATAGCAGGATGGAAGAAATGGTGCAATCATCCTGAAAGTTTCAGGATAGCCTGAACTCCAGTGTGTTCTCCAAGTATTCCTGAACACTGATAGCCTGGTTTGTTAGAAAGATAGTAGAGGTGTTTTGCAGGCTGGCTGGAGACACAAAGATAAAATAATGATTAAATTTAGCATCAGATTAGGATACAGCTTGTTTACAAGTTTTACAAGTTTTTCAGCCTTGGTGGCTGGTTAACAGCCTGCTGGGAGGTGCGTGAGGCTCAGGCAGTCTCTCCACTGCTGCAGGCCAGGTGGAGACTGACCAAGTCTGGCCATTGCAGGAGCAGCCTTCCCTACTGACAGACAGACTGACAGACTTCAGCAGCTACTCAGAGCCACTCTGGGAAAAGATGTGGAGGAGCACACTATTTAATTGCCTTTGGTGGCTCTACCACATGTGATGCTGAGAAACCAGCCCAGAACCTCAGCCGTAAGCATTGGCATTACTAATAGAATAAATTAAGATAGAAGCTAAATTTGTGTAATATACAACTTTCGGACTTAGGTGCACAGAACTGAAGAGAAATTGATGCCTTAAGTCAGCTCCAAGAAGCTTTTCTCCATTTTCATCAGGACACTGGCCTTGCAGCCAGAATGTGCCTTTCCAGCAGAAAGATTGCCTTGAGATCAGTCTCTACTGCAGAGATTCCTCCTAAAGGGGATAGTTCCATCTCTGTGTTTAAAGTCTTTCCTCAGTGCCTCAGTTTAACTTCAGTGTTTTACAAGCTTCCTTTGTTGTGACATAAATCAAGGAGTCAGTTTAATGCATCTCTGGAGGACTAGTCGCTGTTTCTACTGAACTTATAACTCTTCTGATATCCCACGTGCTTTACTGGGTGGAGTTCCCTAAGTAGAAGGCAGAGCAATCCTTGTTAGTAACCATCCAAGATCCCTGCAAAACTTTTGTAAAATAAGTCATTCCTTCTGACTGGAAGGTGGAATTCAAACCTCTATGCTTAGCTTTTTGTACTTTGAAATCTGAATTTTGTTAAAGTGTAGATATTGGCAAGGAGAAGCAAAAAAGATCATAAACCAGAAAAAAAAAAGGCATGAGATTCGCTAGCAGCTTTTAAATAAGGCAATATTAGTAGATACCTTGGGGCAATAATTGATTAGAAAATTTGATTTTTTGCTTTGAGAAGCTATAATAAAACCATGATATCAACAGACTAATCTTAAAAGTGATAATTGCTATTACTAGTTTGATAGGAAAAGAAATTAGGAGATGCAAACTGGGATTTTTTTTTATTTTTTTTTGCTCTGCAAAAACAATATAAAGAGATGAAATTTCAGTTACTCAAAGTTACTGTTCTAAGAAGAATCAAAAAATGAAGTGTAATAAAATTTTAATGACTTAACTGGCAAAGACCTACAGTGAGTTTGTTATGTCACACTATAAGTGTCTCATGAATGGTTATTCTGAAGGGATCTGATGCTGTAAGCTGT
Source organism: Melospiza melodia melodia (assembly GCF_035770615.1). NCBI lineage: Eukaryota > Metazoa > Chordata > Aves > Passeriformes > Passerellidae > Melospiza > Melospiza melodia. The sequence goes on along the minus strand of NC_086194.1, from coordinate 130,994,948 downwards.
CAAAGAGAGAAGGAAAGACAGAACTACACGATGTGGGAACTCTTAATGTGAATTACTTGGAGTGGAAGAAATAAGCCCTTTCCAAAAGGAGGTGGTACAAATAGTGAGAGCAGCAGCGTGGTCTAAAGAGCTAGAAAGTAAATAGAAGCAACCAGTGCTTTCAAATTAGTTTTTAAAAAGTCTCCTTGCATGTGTATAAAGAAACTATAATTCTTAGTAATAGTCTTTGAATAGTTTACAGGTCTGCATCCATCTTCTAGATTTTCTGTCTGTTTAAAAACAATTGGTAAAAGATTTAAAAAATATATCCCTCCATCTTTTAAAAGATATCCCTCCAAGGTAACTGTCCAAGGATTGTATTTGTATTAGAAGTTTAAAAGAATTTTGACTTTTAGTGACTTAGTTTTTAGATATTTTATCCAGCATGATCATCTCCAAAATACATGGATGCAATGAAAATCCTACTGAAATAAATAATGAGAATTTCTATGAACTCCAATAGAGACAAAGTTTCTACATGTTTTCATAATAATGTTTTCAAACCCTGCATGTTTTCATAATAGGTACTCTGTAGCTGAACGAATTCAGAAGTAGTTAATATGGGCACTGAAACTGCTGCTTTCTCTTTAATTAAACCATCAGTGCAATTTATGCAGTGATGATAAGTTTTAATTCAGCAAGTTAGCCAAGCTCTGTCTGATCCTGTATTTTCATTTCTTCTTTCTGCTACACTTCTGCAGTTCTGTACTACTTATACATGCTCTCCAGGAACTGCTCCTCTTAGATTCCTGGAACAGGCTATAATCACTGATTATTCCTGTAGGACTGCAGTCCCAGACTTGAAGTTGTACATATTACTGTATCTTCTGCAAATATGTATTACTTTAATCAAAGGCAGGGATATTGTAAGGTCTCTTAGCACGGACAAATATTTTTCTCTTCTCTGAGCCATCCATTCAGCAGTGTGTTTACATTCACCCCCCAGAAAAAGTGGGGCCTAAAATGATTACTTGCTCTAGAAATTGAAGGAATGCTGGTGACAGCATTTAAAGACAAATGGCACAGATAGATTTCAAAGAGTGAAACAGCAGCCTGGCCAAGTTTCTCATAATAATTTAAGAAAGAGTGTTTCATGGTGATCCTTGAACTTAATTATCTCTGTTGGCATTGTAAAGTGTTGATTTCAATAGGAGCTTTCTTAAATGCAGCTTTTCAAAGGAAATGGTAAAACTATTGTTTTTCTGAGAAACAATTTTTCACCACCTAGAAACTGGGTACACTTCTAGCCTTTTACAGGCAGCTCTGATGCTATCATGGGCACACAGAAGAACACGAGTTTTTGAGAAGAAATTCTACTACATGGATAATTTACTTGGATGCATAGTGGTAGCCTATTTGCCCTTTCTGTTTCTTAGAACCCATTCCAGTGTAATGCCTGGTTTAGAGTAGTCCAGTTCCTAGAATCATAGAATTATAGAATTATAGAATCATAGAATCACGGACTTATAGAATCCAGACTTGTAGAATTACAGAATCATAGAATAAACTGAGTTGGAAGGGACCCATCATGACCATAGAGTACAACTCCTGGCCCTGCACAGGACACCTCAAGGGCCACATCACATGCCTGAAAACATTGTCCAAATGCTTTGTGATCTCTCTCAGGCTTGGTGCTGTGACCACTTCCCTGGGCAGCCTGTTCCAGTGCCCAAACACCCTCTTGGCAAAGAACCTTTTCCTGATACACAAATTAAGCCAATCTGACTCAGCATCATGCCTTGAGTCCTGTCACTGGACACAAGAGAGAAGAGATTGGTACCTGCCTTTCTGCTTTCCCTCACAAGGAAGTTGCAGACTGCAATGAGGTCTCCTCTTAGTCTCCTGTTCTCCAAGTGAACAGACCAAGTGACCTCAGCCACTCCTCAAAAGGCTTCCCCTCAAGGCCCTTCACCATTCTCGTGGCTCTCCTTTGAATGTGCTTTAATACTTTAAAATCTTTGTTTATATTGTGGTGCCCAAAACTACACACAATATTCAAGGTGAGGCCACCCCAGTGCAGAGCAGAATGGGACAATCCCCTCCCTTGCCCAATGCTGTGCCTGATGCACTGCAGGACATGCTTGGCTCTCCTGGCTGCCAGGGCACTGCTGGCTCATGTTCCAATTGCCAGTGACCAGGACCCCCAGGTCCCTTTCTGTGGTGCTGCTTTCCAGGCTCTCATTCCCCAGTCTGTACACACAACCAGGATTGCCCCATCCCAGATGCAAGTCAATAGTCTTTGTGGCAGTTCTGCTCAGTTTATGGCTTTTTGTTTTTTCTTCAGGCTTTGTGGCCTTCTAGTGCAGCTGCTGTTTATTGTAGGTGCTTGATGTGAGCCTCTGTGAATAGAAAAGAATTCTGCAATATAGTTTTGGGGAGAAGGACAACAGGCATGTCCCAAGTCTGGCATGTCCCAGTTGAGCATATTGTAATGGAACAGCAGCCCTTTGCTTTTTAGCTGAAATATGTTGTAGGAGCCTGTGCTACTTGTGATCTGGCTAACACCTGGGCATGAGCAGACTGGCCAGAATGATCCCAGACCTAACTGATCATCCAGTACACATTTATGAGGGGGAAGCAGATGCTAGCATGCCAGTGTCTGTGGTTGTTTTAATGTGTAGGCAGATAGAAGAGAAATAACTATTTGAACTCTTTCTGCCTTGCTGAATGAATTTCTCTTAATAATAAGGAGTTTCTTTAAAGATATTTCTGTCTTGTGGGTCAGGAAGAAATCAAGTCTCCCATACTGTCTAACTGTCTCTTGGAATACTGCAATGGAACCTCAATGAAAAAATGAGGAGAAACCACTCTCTGGACTTCTCCATTATTCCTGCTTAGAGTGAAAACTGTCTCCCTTCACCACCCTTCAAGGCAGGAAAATGTTACTTATTCTACTTTCCCATGTGAGTATATGGTGGATGAATTTCCATTTGTTTCTCTGTGTCTGTACACACAGATGTGAACAGAAATCAGTTCTGAGGAAAAGTCCAGAGAGAAGAGAATTAGAAATGTTGTGTAGGAAGTTGCTGAGATTGAAATGCAGTCTGGCTCTCCCTTCTGAAATGTCCACTTTCCTACTCAGTTTGGTGTTAGCAAACTTTGTCAGTGTACACTTGATCCCATCTTCCAAATAATTTGTAATGATATTAAACAGCATTGGGCCCCACACAGATCCCTGTGGGACCCCACTTCTGGTCAGTTCCACTTTGAAAAGGAGCTGTCACCACCACCCTCTGGGTGCGCCCTGTCAGCCAGATCCCCACCCCCAACAAGGACCGCACGTCTGTGGATCGTAGCACATCACTCTGTCCAGAAGGAAGCTGTGGGTAAACATGTCAAAAGCCTTGGAGAAATCCAGGCAGACAATGCCCACCTTCCCCCACATCAAGTGAACCTTATTGTAGAAGGCGATCAAGTTTGTCGAGTACGATGTGTCCTTGGTGACACTGCCTTGGGCTTTTCCCAGTCATGTGCTTCATCTGACATATGATAGCCCCTAGGAGGATTTGTTCTGTAACATTCCCAGGGACTGAAGAGAGACTGATGAGCCTATACCTTCCTGAATCTTCCTGTAAGACCTTCTTGTAGGTGGGAGTGGAATTAGTCTTCTACCTGTCTCCTGGGACATCCCTGGATCTCCAAGGCTTCTCAAAGGTTATGGAAAGCGGCCTCAAATAATGTCAGCCAGGTCTTCTAACAACACCTTTGGGTGGATACTCAATGGTATCTCCTGTAATAGTTCCCACACCAAATCTTCCTCTACAGTCAAGCGGACTGTGTTTGTATCAACCTGGATTTTTGTTCCTGAGGCCAGGCCCAGCAGTGCAGGTAAAGAGAGAGGTGAGGAAAGTCTTAGAACCTCAATTGTTGCAGCATCATTGGTGACTAATCCACCTTTCCTGTTTAACAGAAGGCCAGTATTTTCCTTCTATTTCTGCTTGTTGTTTATGTACTTGGAAGATACTTTCCTGTGGTGGCATGTCTTGCTTTCTTGCTTTGGTGTGCATGGAAAAGGTTTTGCTTGAATGTGTTTCAAATGTATCACAAAGTGTGTGCCATCTATACCAGCTTGTTTTATCTCCTCAGCAGAGGCAGCAGTGAGAAACAACAGATATCCGTATCTGTAGCCCCTATTAGAATATTACAGGCTTTATCTGATGGACAGCAGTAGCTAAAACAGTTCAACAGCACATTCTTCCTGCAGGAATGCAGCAACAAAAATAAATTTGGATGTCTGTCTCTTGTACAAGTAGCTTCTATAAATATATATATTTATATATTTATATATTTTTAATATATATTTTTATATAAATGATATATAAATTATATATATATGCATGTGTGTATATACATATGTTCATGCAAAAATAAATATGAATCCATAGTGAAGCTCTGTCCATCCTTCAAAGTGTCCTTCTGATACAGGACAGGGGAATCATAGGGGCTTTCTCTCAGAGCCATTTGCTGTGGTGCTGTGTAGGGCAGATCAGAGACTGAGTGGAGAAGACTTGTATGACAATCCAGCTGGAGTGCTGTGTGCAGCTCCAGGATCATCAGTACAAGAAAGATGAGGTTAGATTTGCTCCAAAGGAAGGCCACAAGAATTGTCTGAGGGATAGAACAACTCTTCTGTGAGGACAAGCTGAGAGAGCTGGGGCTGCTCATCCTGGAGAAAAGCCTCTGGAAAGATCTTAATGGAGCCTTTCAATATTTAAAGATGTCATATAGGAAAGAGAGAGAGGCTTTTTTCCAAGGCATACAGTGACAGGACAAGGGATAATAGTTTTAAACTGGAGGAGGATAGGTTTTAGACTGGACATAAGGAATTTATTTTTTCTTTATGATGAAGGCAGTGAAGCACCGGAATAGGTTGTCCAGAGAAATTGTGAATGCTTCATCCCTGGAAATGTTCAGGGCCACGCTGGATGGAGCTTTGAGCAACCTGGTCTAGTTGAAGGTGTTCATGCTTATGCAAGGGGTTGAAAAATGGGACTGGTCTCAATGTCTGTTCCATCTCAAACCACCCTTTGTTTCTTTGATTGCCCTAATCAAGGAGAGAACACATACACTTCAGCTTATAAGACCTCTGTCAGAAAAGAAAGGAGACTTCTGAATCATTTCAGGTGGAAAATTTTTTTTCCTGCCATGCCTTTCTGGGCAGCCAATAAGGTAGCAGCATCATGAAAGGTCCCAAAATTGAAGAGTGGGTTGAATAATTTAAAGCTGGATATTCTTGTTACTGGAATATGATCAGGAGGTGTTTCCTTCCTCCTACCACCTTTCATTTGTCTACCTTTGTTGTTAAAAGGCTTTTTTCCCCTGCTATCATTTAAACATCAAGACAGTTTGAGAAGGAAATGAATTCTGGAGTAAAAAGCTTTGTGCACTGGTGTCAGGTGATAAGGAGCAATTTTTTTCACAAGTTCATGTAGTTATTGGGGAAGAATGCTGAGGCTTTTTTTAAGGTGTGGATTTTAGCAGGAGAGAAGTAGTTTTTATAATAATCCTTAGTTCTCAGTCTAAGAAAATCTGAAATAATTCTCCTCAATACTTAATATTTGCTTATTTGCCAGCTGAAAATATGTCATGGGAAAGGACAATGGTAGTAAAAGAAAAGATGCTGTGTTTTAAAGGCTTGCCCCTTGAGGAGAATGGACCAGAGTAGACCAAATGGAAAGGTAACCTATCTTCCTGCTTGTTTCTGGTTTGGATTCTGATGATGAGATAAGAAAGTTAGTCAGCTTTAGCAGCAAGGAAAAGCAGTTTTCCAGAGAGTTGCCTTGTGGACAGGAAGAGAGTCAGCAGTGATGGCCTTGGCAGAGGCGTAAGTGGTAGTCAGACCTCTGAATGCTGCAGAGAGGCAGAAGGAGAGGGAGAGCTCTTCTGCCATTGGTGCCTTTTAAACCACTGCTCTTGGGGAAGTTTTGCTAGTTCTCTTCTAGTTACTCCCTAAGGAGCTGTTTAAAAGAGTGTTACTTGCCAGTGTGTGAAAGAAAAACACCAATGCAGGCAAATTTGGATGTCTTGCATTATACTCTGTGTTTATAGCAAATGAGGTCCTAACCTTTTTTAAAAAGAGGAATTATTTTCTGTTTACAATACTGATTTCTGTCACAGTTGATAGTTGTCAGTGCATTCCTGTAAGCAGGAAAAATGCGATCTTAACTTTATTATTAGCACAATATGTCAGTCCAAAGTGCAGTTGAAATAAAGGAAACCTATTGTTGTCCACTCACTTTTCATTTTCATCTTCAAATAGTGGAGAAACCACATAGATGTTTGTGGTAAACACCTGTGTCATTTCAGTATAACAAAATCTGTTTTGGAATACCAGCAAGTCAGTAACATGGCATAAGTGGCATGCCTTATTGTATTGTCTGTGTTCCAAAAGAGATGCTGTCACCTCTTCCACCCACCCACTGCATGTGGAGTATCTTTTCACAGCAATCTGAGAGTTTTTTTGCCTATGCATTTAAGCTGAAGGTCTGATTCAGTAGTTTTATTGTTCAAAGTAGTAGTACTAAAGGAAGCCTTTTTAATTGGGAGCATTTGGAGGAGTGTTACTGTCTTTGTTACATGTACTCATCCATACAACAAGAGTGACAGCTTTTTCCAGTGACTCAGAGCCTCATTAATCCAAGAGGTTTAGAGCTATTAGCAGAGATAGCACAGCTCAGGAAGGTTACTCTCCCATCTCCCTAGATACATCAGAAGGTTAGTGGAGCTGTGGAAATGAGGCAAGACAAGATGGGTCTTCTGTCAGAGGAGGGGACTTGGACAGATGAAGAATGTCTGTTGCTTTGCATCACAGCAATCTATGTAATATTTAGAAGCTGGAGGTATCAGAAGTTGCATCATGACTGAAGAAGCAGTATGACTAAAGAAGCAGTATGCCAGAACATACCTTGCACCCTCCAAAATAAAACAGAAAAGTCCAAACCATGTGGTTTAATAAATTCAGTTTCCAGTTTGGTGATGCTGGAATTTATTGATGGCTGTAACCTGGAACCCTGGTGAATGGATAAACAGGAGGAAGGACATTACTGTCATATTCCTTTCATGAGAGTGAAGAGAGATGATGGAGGGTTTTTGGCAACTACAAGCTCTGATGGGAATAAGTTGTAGAATTAGTGGAAAAAATTCCACCTTAAATCTGAACTACACCTTAATGAAATGTGACCAGTTTTTGGAAGGGAAGTATGGAACACTGAAAATTGTTTGTATTTATTTTGTCTTTTCCCCTGGATGTTCACGCTGATTCAGCACTGAATATATTTATAATATTTTTTTCTTTCAAAAAATCCACTCCTTTGATATTAAGGAGGAACAGCTTTTACACTAAGACAGAAATCTGGAAGATATTTTAAGATCCACCTACATCTTATGAGATAGTCTTTACTACTCTAAATTTGATTCCCTAAACATGCCAAATACAAGGATGAGTAGAACATATGGATTGGCCAAAGGTGTCTGAAGTAGGAGCCTTTTTTTCTGCCTGCTACAGCTCAGCCTGAAGTGTGACAGGCACTGTTGGTGACACATTTGTGCAGGAAGGATAGGCTAGAAGCTTCCTCTCTGGTAAGAGCTCCCTGGCTGCATGACATGGTTACATAAAAAGCCACAGGAAAGCTGTGAGTTGCTGATGTTTCCAAGGTTGGGCTGAAGCCTTGCTTTTGGACTTCTTACAGCTGTATGGATCTGCTGCAGGCAAGCTTTGGCAGATACACAAAAATCCAGTGAGTTCCTTTGTTTGCTATAAATATGGCCATCAATGACCTCTTTTAAGGCCTTTGTTTAAAAAAAGTAGTTTAAGCTTGAGCCCTGGTTCTAGGTTTTTATTAGCCAGTGTTGGTGGCTCGTGGGTTGCACATCCACCTCTTTAGCCTAAATGAGTTGAAAAGTACTGATGAACCCTGCAACATGGAGAGGACTTTAGCAGCAGAGATAATATTGGATGGTTTCACCAGTTACTCTGATTCCAAATTTTCAGTTTGCTGCAGCGTCTGCCTTGGGCTGGAGTCCCCTCAGGGTCAGCTGAGGGCAGAAAAATGCCTCAAACACGCAGCCTTTCCTTCTTGTCTCTCAGATGGGAGCTGCTGACACTCTGACCCTTGTTCCATTTCAGGACTAATTCAAACACATCTGGAAGTGGGCTCAGACTTTATCCCTTTCCATTGAGTTTGCCACTTGCTATTGACTCCACACTGAGGTAGAGGCCCCTGTGTGCTCAGTTGCAGAGTTCAGTGAAGCTGTTGCCCATTGTGTGGGCTCTCACTGCTCTGGTTCCAAAGAGACTGCAACCAGGAATACACAGGAAGAGCTGAAGGTTGTACAGGCTCTCCTCAGCTTCTGACTCTGAGAAAGCTTGGGAGGAGCAGGGTAAGAATAGGGATTTTAGCTGATTAAATGATTGATTCCATGTTTCTCTTGGCAGGACGTGTCAAGAATCCTCTGAGCTGTAGGCACCTCTCATTTATGCACAATATACTTCCTGAGTTTGGAGGAGAAAGGAACATACTGTTTTAATAGAGATTAAAAAATAATAAAAAGTACACAGGTTGCTCAGCTAAACTTATCATTAACAACTTTGGCTACATCCTTAGGAAAAGATTTGATAATGAAAAGCAATCATCCTATCTGAATAGACAGCTATTGGACATAGACTGCCAAGAGATTGTCTGCTGACCTCTTTGAAAATATGAATGCTTAGCTGCAAATGTTTTAAACTCATTCTTTTTGAACTGCGCAGCCTATGATAATCAGTCAAGAAAAAGTTCAGTGAGTATGTGCTGGAAGATATTCCTTGAGGGGAGAGATTTTTGCACTGGCACACATATTTTACATCACTGCAATTCCCTGTGTGTGTTCATATCTCTTTGGACTCATTCCCACAGTGTTTGTTTCTTTCCTTCAAATAATCTGCCTTTGGTTAAGTAGGTTTTCCATCCTTTTAAAAAACCCTATTTCATGTTAAAGGTTCACCTTTTTGTCAGTGTTGCATTTTCTGTCTTAGTGTAAACAAATATGTGCAAAGTTATGAATATATCCAGAAGATATTCTCTGAATATTCTTTATATTCTAAATCTACACAATTGGTGAAAAATCATGCTTTTGTGACGATTTTAAGTTGTGAAAGCCACCTTGACACAAAGGTCCATCAGAAGGCAGTAGATTTCATGCACAGGTGGACACAATTGTCTTTTAAATAAGAGTCAACTTTTCAGATTGTTCATATGATTTATCATTTTTTCATCAGCATATGGAGACCACACAGAAATCTGTTGAACAATTTTGATTTAGACTTTTTGGTTTTAGTGTGAAGGTGTACTGCTATGTGAGGGAGACAGCTACTCTGAATCTAAAATGTATCTGAAAGAAATAGTATGAGAAAACTAACTAAAGTGAAGTCTCTTAATGAGCAAGTGGGAGGCCCTCAGGCAATGAGAATTTGATTTTAATATTGCTTTCTTACTAATACTGTATGAGTCTAAGTGTTTCTTCTTAGGAGATAAACCCCTTTGATTGCCTGAGAGAAAAAGATAGTTAATACCATCTGTAAAAGCCATTAAGTGTTTGTTAGGCCTAAATATCACAAAAGCCTTTTAACTAGTCACATGGGCAGGAAGGATAAGATGGCTAATATGCAGATATATTCATATAGATTGTCCTCTTTGCCTTTCTGGATTTGGTGGAAAATCTGACTCTTTCCTATTGAGGAGTATGGGAAAGATAAAAATCCTGAGCTGCATTTTAGATAATGTAGGGGAATGTAATGTCATGACAAAAACTTTAAATAAGCAAATTAAATGAGCAAAAGCTTCAACTTTACAGCTGAGTGTCCCTTATTCAGCCATGAAATGCATGTCTTTGAGATTGCATTAAGCTAATGTAGACTGATTTTTCAAAGGTCATTGAGACTTGCCCTTTACTGGTTCCTTTACTAAATCACTTCAGGGTATCCTATCTATTTTACACTTGCTGATAGGCACTGCAATATGACAGTTTAGCCAAAATGAATGAAAAATCATTAAAAAGGATATTTTACTAAATACTGACAATATCTGGCTCCACATATGACAGTGTCTGGCTCTCTTGCTTGGAGTCATGGCTAGCTACACCATCTGACAAAGTCCTCCTGTCCCACAGTCCAGACTGGGGATGGTCCCAAGCCTTCTGCAGAGCAGTTCTGACTTGCAGCTCTGGGGTCTCTCCAGGCAGGATGTGTGGGCAGAGTGAGGACTCCTGCCCTGGCTGGGGAGCCATCAAGAGCTTCCCTGTTCCTTTAAAGACTCAATTTCTAAATAGGCCCTTCAGAATGTTTGGCAAATATTTATGTATTAATCTCAGAAAATTTTAAAATGTCCACTGCTGATTCAGAATTGGGTTTTGATGACTAAATTTGCAAAGGTATTTAGCTGTGTAATTCTCTTAAAAATCAATGAGAACCAGGTCTCTATCTACTCCCTGCGTAAGAGTTGTGAAATTATGCAGGCATTTACTATGGGTTAATAACTCTAATAACATTTTGCTGCAGTTTTTCTTTTGTGGATTTTCTCCTGTTTTGTTTTCTGAAGAGCATATTTGTATTTAAAAACATAATGTAACCATCAATTACTGTAATAGCCACTAGAGGTCTACTGATATCAAAATTCCACCAACATCAATTATTTCTGCAAGTATTAAAAATATTTAATCCAAAAGAAAATGCTTCCTATTAAATATAGTTTGCTTTGTGAGGTGTATAATTTAAATTATCTGAGTTTTAACCCCTGAGAATTGTTTTTAATTAAGTCATATTTAACTGAAGTAGGGAAGAATTGAAATGTAAAACTCACAACTGAAGAGTGACTTAGAAAATTGCCAACTATATTAAAAAGTAATTCACTGGGTAGAATATATTTCTTAGTGGTTAACCTTGAAGCAAACAATGTTTTAATGAAATTGTTCTACAATTAGTGGCTTCTTATAGCATTATTGAATTCTATATGCCTTTGAGGATTTTTTTATTTCTCAGAAAATAAATCAGTCTTCAAACCTTCTTTTCAGTGACCGTAGTATGATACCTTGTTGATTTCTAACAGCAAGTGGGAAGTAGATTTTGCTGCCTTTACTTTAGGTCTAGTTATTTATCACAGGAACAAGAAGGTACTCAGTAGGACAAATGGGATAAAAAATAATATTAAGGACTTTTTTCCAGTGTCACCATCAGGTGACAAATACTTCTTTTCAGTCAAAACAAACACAAAAACCAAACAAAATGGGTAAATTGCAGTTCCCTGTGATTCATGAGCTCCTTACCTAGAGTTTGTAGGGATTCAAGCTGGGTCATGAGAAGATCCCTTTGAGACCTAGCTAATGTTCACGACTGTCTGTTCCCATTCAGCAAAATGTTTTACATCCTTTTTGCTGTGGCCTAACAAGTCATGGAACAGTACCCTGTGCTTTTTTTTGAAAGAAGATGGTAGCACAGGCATTGTCACAAAAGCAGCTGCAAAAGAATACAAACAAGGCCTGATTCAGAATATTTGTAAAACTTTCCTGATGTGTACTTAGCTGTATTAGGTGCTTTGTTGAACTGGGATACATCTTAGTGGAACTATTTATTGTATATTGTGTGAGTATTGGGTCTTGTAGTGAAATATTGTTTGTTTTCTGACTGTATTGTGACTGCTGCACTCCCCCAGTTCTTAGCCTAATGCTGACTCTTCCCTTGTGCACAGTTTTCCTCCCTCACTGAAAGATGAGGGCTGTGACAGTGTAGTGACTTCAGTTAGTTCTGTGTGTGAAGCCAGTAGCTTGTGGCTGATAGCTAAGGTAAAAGAAAACCTTCAAAGTGTGTCTCTTTTTTCGGACTATTTATTATACTGGGAAAAAATCTGATGGATGCATCTGTCAACCTTAATATTTCTTAATGTATTCAGACCTGACTCTCACTAGTCAGAGTGCTTACTATGAGTACACCTCTTTAATAGGAGAGGAAATTGTTAGTGTGATAGCAGAATAACTCAGTGTAAATGATTAACTAAGGTTTTCCATAAACCTGTGTGTAAACGTCCACTGTGTACATAAGTCATGCCCAAGATAGTTCTCACTTATTGCCCTTTGTGGAAATATTTAATTTCTCTCCATCTTCAGTTTAAAGTGGAAATGACACTTGAAGAGAGCAAAGCTTTCCTTAAGAAAGAGCAGTGAAATTAGTTCTTTTCAGAATAACTTTGCTTTCCTCATTGGACTGTTGGAGAGTAAGTCCTTTGCATAAAAGGTAAAAGAGCAGATTCATTCAAGGCAGTTCTAGGAGGTGTCTCTCTGCAGGAGTGTGGAGCCAGCATCCCAACAGGGATTCCCCTGAGAGAGCAGGTGGTGGAGCTGCTCTGCCCTTTCTAGGGGTTCAGGGGAAGGGTAGTGTGAAGTTGCTGTCAGGACTCCAAAGAAGTTGGAAGCTGGTTAGAGCAAAACAGATTTAGCCAGAGTAGCTGGGAAAAGTGAGGAAAAGGGTGCATTCTCCAGCCATTTGTCTATCTATCCTGTTCATTAGCATCCATTCACCACCTCATAGCTCCTGGATGAAAAGTTATTTTATTTGTGTTCATGTAATTGAAAACTACATATAATTATAATTGTTGTTACTGTAGCTACTCTTATTAATGTTATCATCATCATCTCTCTTAATAGTCCCCAGAAACCCTTCTGGTGCTAGGTCCACACACAGACTTTGTGATGTCTGTAGTGGTTCCCAAAGTGCTGGGTAACAGGCAAAATACTGTGACTGTCTGGCTTTCCTCCTGAACATCCTATACTTGAGAGGAATGAATGCTGAAAAATGATAAGTGTGAGGGACAGAAAAGATACAAGATACACCATGGGCATGGGCTATTATGTTTTTCATATTTAAGTAAAAGCAGATGTAAGCTATGTGAGGCTAATGGGGCATTACTTACAGGGTCTCAATGTAGCAAAACTAATGGGAACATTTTTCTTCTTAGCTCTAAAATATAGTGTCTAAATGGAATTATATGGCAGAAAGGGTGGAGCCAGCATGGCATTTTCTCCAGATGTTTGAATTTCTAGTTATTCTTTTGCCCGAGCTGGTGATTAATCTCTTCAAAGCTTTATTCCCTGTGTCTATGTCAGCAGTATTGTGAACACCTTCACAGTTTCATTTTTGTTTCTGCAAGTACACGGTTTGGGGGGAAAAAAAGAATATAGAATATTTGGACTTGGAAAATGCACCTTACTATCCTTTTTCCCCTGGGTAGAATGGGGCAAATTTCCATCCTCTGGCTTCCTTTCTCTGTAAGAAGAGGATGAGGAATCAAAAGGCAGTTCATTAGCACTTGCTATGCTCACTTCTATTGCAGGCTGGGACCTCTGCCAGAACAAAGGCATTAGAAGCAGATGAGAGGAATACTGTTGACTGCAAAAAACACAACACTTTCTCACACTGGCAGATATAGAATCATAGAAATTGTTGGAAAAGATCATTGAGTCCAACACTAAACCATGTCCCTAAGTGCCACATCTATAAAAGGGATAGTAGTAAGCATAGCAAGTGCTAATGAACAGTCAGACAGGTCTTCTTCCTCATGAGCTCATATTTCTGCACATGAGGGCAGCCTGCTCCTGTGCCTTTGGGATTTCCCTCCTGAAGAATGTCCAGCCTTTCTGGATTCCTTTACCCTTCAGGACTGCCTCCCAAGAGATGCTATCCACCAGTCTCCTGAACAGGCCAAAGCCTGTCCTCTGGAATTCAAGGTGTTAGTCCTGCTAGTACCTCCCCTTACTTCTCCAAAACCTGAAACTATAATTTTGTGATTGTTATGCCCAAGATGGCCTCCAGCCATCACAGCACACACCAGTCCTTCTCTGTTCACAAACAGGTCCAGCTGGGCATTTTCCCCAACTGGCTCAATCACCAGCCCTCTCAGGGAGTTTTCTTCTACATTTCCCAGGAACCTCCTAGACTGTCTCCTCCTTGCTGTGTTGTATTTCCATCAGACATCTGGTATATCTAAGGCCCCCAGGAGAACAACACATAGTGATAGTGAGACTCCTCCCATATGCCCTTAGAATATTTTATCTGCCTCTTCATCCTGTTTGGGTGGTCTATAACAGACTCCCACCATCACACTGCCTTGCTGGCCTTTCCCCTCATTCTTACCCAAAACCACTCAGCTGAATCACCACCATCATCAAGCTCTAGTTGTTCCTGCTGCACAATGGCTTCCAGCTCCTCTTGTTTGTTGACAACAAGTTTGACTAAATTAACAAGAAGAGCTGTTTTGTTTATCCATTTATCTATTTATTTATTTTTCATTTTTAATTTCTGTTCTCCAGAAAATGTGGTTGATTTTTAGGCGAGCTGTAAGCAGAAGTGCTCATTCAAGCAAGACCCAATGAAACACTTAAATGAAATGCAAAAATCCATTTTGCTAAACAGTGCAGATTTGGGGATTTACTTATTTATTCATAATCTATTACTCTAGTAATTTTGAGAATCTTGGGCTTCTAATTTGGGGCACTTGATATCATGAAAGTGAAACTTATGGTTAAGTAATTCAGATTTCTGAAGTTCTTTTCACTTAATCTGTAAAATCAGAAACTTTAGCAACTTAAATTAGATGTGGTGTTCATATAAAATGCATTTCTTAAATGCCAGAGATACAGTGAACTGGATATGGATACTATGCTGGAAAAAGCCATAATTGGTGCTGGTTTTATTGACTGAATCGACGTACTGTGTATTTCACTTAAGGCTAGAGTGTCTATAAATTAAATAGCCTCAGGCCTGTGCCTTAGAGACAGGACCTGGGTTTGTATGCTGCAAGTTGGGTGAAAGACAGCCTTGGAAAGGGTTTCCCTCTGGTATAGAGTAATATACATGTAAATATGTGAAGGGAAAAGACAACTTTTCTATATACTGTAGATTCAGTGACTGGAATACTAATATCCCTGTGTGAAGCCTTCACTTGCTGTGACAGCCTAATGAGCCACTGACAGTGGCTGTCTGCTTGTCCTGAGTGAATGTCCTGCATTATGTTGTTTGTGTTGTACTGCAGGATGCTGAAGTGTGGTTGTCTGACTGCTGTCCCCTCGGGAGGCTCAGGAAGAGATGTACTGGATCTCCCAGGAGGCTATCCTCAGAAATAGTTTTCTACCTAAATAAATACCATCTCCTGGGGATCTTCTAGGATAGTAACCAGTGCATGACTGCCAATATCTTTTCATACTGTGAAATTTTAAGGCCTTAACTGTAGAATCAATAATATGAAGATACAGTTAGGATGCATCCTCTTTTTGGTATATTATAGTTTACTGACTGAACAGTTTTGGTTTCCTACCTGTTTGCACATGTAACTTCAGTTTTTTATACACTCCATACTGTTTGGGAATAAGCTTTCTTAAGGATTTATCCTTATTTACCATACAAAAGCTGAGATCATCTGTGATGTGTTCTTTGACATTTCTTAGAGGTGTATGCTAAACAGAGGAGGGAAGAGTTTAAAGAGTTTAAATTTTGCTGTATTCCTGTGTGGGATTTCTTAGCTGGAAATATATATCTGTGTATCCTGACAGTCTGTAGTGTGGGTCCAGTTCATCAGAGCCACTGATGTGAACTTTAAAAACAGCTTGTATGTTCTTCTGCAGAAGAATTTGATAGCTTTTTATGGAAGAGTAGCAGATTTGGACTTCTCAATCTACAGCTTGTTAATCTTTTATACATAAATTGATCTCATATTTGTACACTTAGGGAGAAATGTTAGCTAAAATCTTCTCTGCTTCTTAAAACTCTGCTTAAACAAAAAAAGTTGCATACAGAATATGAATCCATTATGATGTTACATTCTGTGTGCTTCCTTGAACTTAATTGCATTATTGCACCTTGAAAACTTATGTTACAAAACAAATACTATCACAAAATGCTCTAGGCCTAGAGAAGACATTATGAAGATGTATAAAAGAAATAGTTGTGAAATTAAGAGACATTAAATAAACTCCTGGACATTTCATTTTAGGGAAAAGTATGCCTGGGGGAGTGGTATGGCAGAGGTTTGTACAGTTGCAAGTGGTGTGTAGTGGTAAATATGGTGTTATTATATACTGTTTCTCATACTGTAAAAATTGGGTCACAATAAAATGATCAAGCAGTGAGATCATAAAAATCTAAAAAAGGTATTTTTGCACACAGGCAATCACTAAGTTGAGGTATTAGTGTCATAAAATGTTCAGAAGCAAGAAAACCTGAAGTGGACATAGTCTTAAAGCATAGATCACCTGATGGCTATTCAATATATTTTTTAAAAAATTCTCTCGGAGAAGATGATAAAGCATTGATTCCTGAAAGCTGCAAGGATGTAGTAGGGGAGAAATCATTGTATTTTGCCATTTGTACGGTCTTCTGCCCAACATCTGCTTAAAATTGAGATATTTGGCCAGATGAATCTTTGCTTGACCCACTGTGATTATTTGTGCTTGATTTTAGATTTCCAGACATCACATCTAGATGTCAAATACTTGATGGAATACACTGCATAGTATCAAGGAAACAAAGTCCTGCAGATAAAATAAGTGATGGGATTCCCTTCACCTAGCAGAGCATGAGACAGACTGTAGCAAAACAGGAAGAAAAGGTTCAGTTGCACACTGTATTGCAAACTTGCTGTTTGATTTTTGGTCTATGTTGTCCTAATTATCCTCATGAACCAACATAAACACTGAGTGTGACCTAAATCTTTGTTTTACCTCTTCTAATTGCTTAATATGCTTTTTGTCATCAGTGAAGTGGAATTCTGTACTGAAAAGCATCTGATTATTGTGTGCTAACATGCTCAATTCAACCATCCTGAGGCTTTTTAGAGTCTGTTACTGCTGACAATTTGCAACTTTTTTTTTTTTAATGAAGAGTATGTTATTAGATGCACCAGTAGTTACACAGAGAAATAAATGCACCTCTGTAAAAAATTACCTTTGTTGGTGTGCTAGAAAAAAATGGCTTAACAGCAAAAGTAGCATTATGGAAGTGACTAGTGTGCAATCCCTGCTCTGGTCATGAGAAGGGGAGATGCAGATTCAGGAATTTGAAGGTTTTGCATTTCTTTCCTAGTAATGTTTGCCCTGGTCAGATTTCTTGATTTTTTGGTCTTGGTTCTTGTCTGGATAATGGAAGGGATAATATTGCTTTAAATCTATGTATTTCCTCTCTTGTCCTGCTTGATCCAGCAGTAACCTTCTAGGCCAGGGGTTTTATGGGAACTCGCATGTATGGGTACATTGCTGCTGTAATGGTGACCTGATGCAAGCCGGAGTGTGTAAGTCCTAATGCAGACACCTGTACATATATATTAAGCTGAAATGAAAAAAAAAAAACCAACAACCCAGACTAACCAAACAAAAGAAAAACTACTTGAGGACAAAGAATAGGCAGCTCCTTGGCTCTTCATTTCAGTCCCTTTTATTCTCGGTTTATTTCCCCTCTTGTATACTGCTGACACCCTGACTTTCTTTTCCTTAACCTTTCTCAGATGGCAAGAGCAATCTCTCTAAAACAAAAGGCCTGTCTCTGTTTGGTGATGCTCATTAAAAGAAAAAGTAAACTGTGAGGGGTCACTGCCTGGACTGCATGTGCCTGCCTCCCCCAAACAGGCACTGAAGTGCTTAGGCGTGCTCCTCAGGGGTTGCACCGTGCTGCAGCTGGAGCTGCTTGTGCCCAGCCTTGTCCCCCTCTTTGTGCAGAGAGTGAAACACTCCTGCATGCCTGGGAGGCAGAGCTCAGTGGAGACGCAGGTGTTGCAGGCAGCCCTGCAAATGTGCCTGCTGGCAATGTCAAACCAGTGTACCAGCTCTGCAAAAGCAAGCCAGAAGAACACATCCAGCCTTCTCATGAGGAACCAGCACCCCAGGGCACTGGCGTTAGACAGTGATTCTCTGTGTATCCATGACCTTTTAGTGATTTGGTGGCAGGAAATGTGAACAAAAATAAAAAAAAAAAAAAGAAAATCAAAGGGACTTTGTTACTGAAAATCTGTAAGTCTGAGATGCAGGAGGAAAATGTTGCCATTCTCATTTTGATATAATCAAAGCCTTTATGTAACGTGAACGTTGGTGGGGAGCAGTCTCCCTGAATCGTGTTTACTGGTGGGAGTTTCAGAACTGATGCGTGGGTGGGAGCTAACAATAGCCCCCCCCCACATCCCTCTGCTGCACTGCATGGATGGGACCAGGCTGGCAGCAATAGGCATTGAAATTACCCTCATCTCTTTGGTCTTGCATAGGGGACATTAGGCTGGTTGGTGTTTCTGTTTTAGAGGATACACTGTGGATGTGATATCCCATTCCCGCTCCCATTCCTCCTCCATGGTGAGTACTCTTAGGTCAGTTTTATGGCACTAGCCCCCCTCTGACCCCATTAGATATTCCTTAACATTGACATCTATCTGCGAGCATTAGCTGGCAGATGGAGTAAGCAGAGATTTTGGCCCAGGTAATGCTCTCATGTCTCAACTTCATTTGTTTGTCTTTCTTATCTGCAGTGCCTAAGTGGTTTGCTTCAGGGTAGATGTCCTTGAAATATTTTCTTCATATCATTCTTTGAGTCTAATGCCAGCTGTTCTGAACCAGTCAACTGCCTTCTCTTCTGGTGATGTAAGATAACAATTTAAATGAGAATTACATGATTCTCCTCTAGAAATTAGTTTAGCTGTTGCATCTCTCAGGTCCAAAGAATTATTCTTTCTATACCTGCTGATGAAACTTAACAGCACTTTGGAACAAGATGGAAAAATCAAGGGGAAGTAGTTTTCTTCATACTCTTCCTCATGTCCATTTGAAATATTATTGCTTCATCATCTCATAGAAGTCTTCCAGAGCTGCACCTCATAGCCAAGCAAAGAACCAATGCAGGTATTTGGATACAGATCAGCTGTGCTTAAAAGGTTGTATCTGATAGTTTGTGAACTATCTGTTTTACAGCTTGCACTTTCTTTACCTTATTTTCTTCTTCAGTTGTCATTCAGCAGCCATGGGATAACATGAGTAAATTTCTTTCAAATACCTGATGTCCACTGAACCAGAATGAAAATGTGAATTTTCAATTCTTTCCCCATATTGGGTATTCCTTTAGTATGATGCTGTGTCAAGCCAGAGCTGGATAGCATATCCTTCTTGCTTTATAGACAAGCAAAGAAATAGAGCATAAGCTGCTTCACTTTCAATCTTGATCTTCATGATCTTTTACCAAGTATTTATCCTTAGATTTTAGAAGATAAATAACTGGGAGGCTTTTTTGTCACTTTTCTGAGCCACTAACTTTTTGTATTACCTGATCTTGATTTCTCTGTGTGTCTGTCATAAATGACAACCCCATGAGAAACATCATCAGCAAATAAGGTTTGTGTAAACTTTGTTATTTACCGTGATCTTTAAGACAGAAATTATTTAAAATGTTTTCTCCTCCTCTGAATTCATAATTAATATAGTGGCAGAACAAGAGGAAATGGCTTTCAACTGAAAAAGGGTACATTTGATTAGATATTAGGAAAAAATTATTTCCTGCCAGGGTGGTGAGGCACTGGAACAGGTTGTTCCAGAGATGCTGCAGATGCCCCATCTCTGGAAGTGTTTAAGGCCTCGGGTTGGAGGTGGCTTTGACTTCAGCTGCCTGATCTAGTGGAAGGCATCACTGCTCATGGCAGAGGGGTTAGAATTAGAGGATTTTTAATGTTCCTTCCAAGCCAGACTCTTCTGTGATTCTGTGAAAGCCATTCAGGGAGCTTTAAATAGAATATCTGCCTGGCATGACTGGGAAAAGGGCATTTTTGGTCTTTCCAAATTGTTTGTTTACAGAAACTTCAGTCATCTCATTATATGTTTTTGCATCCATTTCCAACTTCTTTTATGTCAGTGTCTTTCTCCTCAACAGTAAACTAAATTGATATATATGGGAAAAGAAGCTGTACATTTCTAAGAAGACCAAGTATTAAATAATTGGAAACCAGACTTCCTGTTACATTGAAAACAGACATAAACACATTTAAACACAGAAATGCACTGGGGGTCATCCATAGTACCATAGTGACATGATTTGGAGTAATAAGAAGGAAATTTGATGCAGCTTCTAAAATTAATTTCATTTGAAACCATGAGCACTACAAAAAGCATTTATCATACTGATAATTTCCCATAATGTCATAAATATGAGCAATGAAGCAGAAGTTGCTTCAATAAAGCTAATCTAGATTAGGTTTTCCTTTCTTAACTAAAGGTAGTATTTGAATTTCTTTAATGCTCAAACAATAAAAGCTTAGATTTCCTGGATTCCTAAAATCAGGTGAAAAAGTCAGACTGTAGAGTGTGTCACAGAGATGCTGCTTTCTGAGTGAAGAGATGAATACTGAAAGAATAAAGCAATAAATACCCTGGAGGTTTGGGTTTTTTTTTGTCTGAAAACTACTGCATGATACTTTGCCCATTTGTATAGCTTATGCACAAAGGCACGAGCTTGTAGAACGCAATTCCTAATAATAAACAGAAATCAATTAGCTTCTTTAATAGTGTTAAATATAAATATATGAATCTGAGAACAATAGAATATCTCAAGAATATCTCTTTTAAAGAGATGCATAAGAATCATCAAGTCCAACTCTTTGAACTGTCAGAACTCACAGAACTGTCTAAACCTAAATCATATCACTGAGAGTGTCATCCAGACACTCCTTGAACTCTGGCATGTTTTGTGCTATAAATTGAACGGTATACTTCAACTCTGTATAACAGCAAGAACACTGAGCTTGCAAAACATGAGTTTGCTTTTTTATCTCAGAGGGTTGAACATTTCCATTTATCCAAATTTACATGGTCCTAAATGCAACCTTTTTGTGATAGTACCCAAATTGTATTTAATTTAAATATTTTAAGTACACATGCCTTGAATTTCCTAACTGGGAATGTTGAACTTAAGGCTCACACTTACATTTTAGGTAGACAAAAAAATTATCTGACCTTCAAACCATCTTGCTTTGAAATGGAAAATAGCAGATGTGAATCTTGCAATGCTGCAGCTGGTATCCAGGGTACTGCAGATGAAAAAAATCAGAGATCTTCACTTGAAACATTGGTATAAAACTGCCCTGAAGAACAGGGCTTCTCTGCAAGAGCACAGTAACACAATGTACTCTGTCTGACATTTCTTCATGGAAAGGATTTTCAAACATTGGAATGAACTGTCCAGAAAGGTGGTGGAGTCACTGTCTCTGGAGGTGTTCAAGAAATGACTGGATTGTCACCTTGTGACAAGGTGTTGATTGGTCAAAGTTGGACCCAATGATTTAGAGATCTTTTTCAGGCTAATTGATTCCAGGATTCTGTGACAATGGAGCTGGATGGTGGGAGGGTAAGTCAGGGAAACATGCTGGTTTCTCGGCTGTTTTAATGACCTGGAAAGGCCCGGGGTGGCCTTGGGCAGCCCGCGTTCCAAAGGACGAGAAGAGGCTTCAGGTTTTTTCTCTGTCTTCAGTGTTTATTAGTTGTTTATCTAAAAGATTTTCTCTTGGCCCGACAGAGGTCTGCACAGCAAGCCAGCCATGAGCACGCTGAGAGCCCCCGGGGCAGTCACCTATCTTTATACTCGAAATTACGTATACAATATTTATCAATTTTCCCCAATACCTTTTGCCCTTATTGACCTGTGCACTTTTAGTAATAACCAATCCCAAAGTGCCAACATCACCACAGAAGATGGAGGCTAAGAAGAAGAAGAAGGAGGACAGGACACGCCCCAATTCCTCCATCTTACTTCTTTAGACCCCCCAGTACAGAAATATTAAACCCTGTGTTTCACTCTCTAATTAACTTATCCCTTCACCATTCACCCCAGTGAAATCCTCCCATCCTCATACAAGTGTCGTCTCCCTTGCAGGATGAAAGTCCAGCCACCAGACACTTCTGGCAACATTCCAAGACTCCCGAGCCCCCCAAGGGTGGTCTCGGTCACTCTGCACATCAGTCCTGAGGTGCTGAGATCCCACAGAAACACACTCCCTTTCTTCTCCATCCTGCCTGTGGCTGTTGGCTTGTGTCAACGTTGGGAGACTGTATCTGTTGTTTTCCTCTTGCAGGAGAGTGCTAAGGGCTTATTGCTGGAAATATAATGTATTTCAAAGTCAGTGTTCTTTTCTATATATCCTCTTTTTGAATAAGAATGTCCATCTGAGAGAAGTATGGTGGAATCTTTTATTGTTGCCCTTGCTCACCAGAGACTACTGCCACAAAGTAGTCAATGTAACTCACAGAATCACAGAATAGTGAATTTGGAAGGCACCTCTGGAGATTTCTCAGTTCAGTCTTGCTGTCTGTTTAGAAAAGTTATGAAATTCAGTTTTTAAACTATATAAGCAACAAACATTTGAAAGAGCACTTTTATCTTTTCTAGGCCTCTCCACAACTCCCAATCTGATAAACTAATCTAACTAATCTTAAAGATCTAGAGAAAAGAACATCCTACTGAGACATCTGACTTCATCTTGCATTTATGATTTCAGTGTATAAATGATTTAATGTCATTCAGTGTTGTCCATGTCTCGCAATAGGGTGGCTTTATCCCTTCAGCAAGTACTTCTACATTTGCACTATGGTCATAAAATGCAAAGCATTTGCTTAAGGAGATAAAATTATATCACAGTTTTACAATTACAGGCTGTTTTAGTTTTTCTGTATAAGTTTCTTTGGCTATTAGAATGAAATCACGGCACTCTTTATCATTTTGCATATTAAAAAAAGCCTGTCTTCTGAAAAGTGTCATTACTTCCAAAATAATTTGATTCAAAGGTCATGAACACTTACTGTGATGATACCTACTCCTATCTGTAAACCTTGAGTAAAGTCAGTGAACTCAGAGGAACTACAGGGAGGGGGAAAAGAAGTGTGAGAGGTGCTGGAAATGTGTCCCAATTGCCTAAATGATCCAGTGGTAAACTTATAGGTGGGAAGTGCTTAATTGTATGACACATTTAAAAAAACCCACAAACCAGATTGTGTTTATTAAGAACAATTTTGTTACAGTCTTGAGGCAAAGAAGAAAAACCATCTTTTTCATTTATGAATTCAGGTGTATGCAGGTGATTAGCTCTGTGATTAGCCATTAGTTCTGTGCTTAGAAGATGAAGTCTGTGTTTGCTGTCAGGAGTTGGTGGCACAGCTTGCGCTGGGTGTAGGCTGCTGCTTGATGTGTCCCTACACAAGGACTGAAGGTCACTCTGTTCCGTACGACCAATTCATCTGACAAAAGCAGGATCACAGTTCCCAAGGTATATTTTAAAAGAAAAGGGAAAGGGTAGGGAATTAGGTGATTTAAACCCCCAAATTGCAGGTTTCATCCCGTAAAGTACTGGGCACTGTTGCTCAATTTCAGCAAGTCTTAAATGTGCTTAAGCCTTTTGTTCAAGGCTCAGCATTTAGCACTGTTTAATCTCAAATGAATAGTTCTTAAAAAGCAGAGTGATATTTTCTTTCATCCACAGATTTCAAAGGATTCTGTGAGCAGCTATGTATAAAAATTATATTATAAAATTGAGAATTCAATTATGATTTCACAGTTAAGCATAATAAAAAGACAGGAAATCAAAACAAAAGCTTTCGCTTTCTCATGTCCACCTTTCTTGTTGAATCTCTATATAGTTTTATTTTTATTTTCTTGTCTTTTTTCTTGTTTATTTTCAATGTGAAATCCTCAGACTCCTCATTTGAGGTCAAAGCTGCGAACCTATGCAGAAACACAGGACAAGATGTGTTCTCTGACCTTCCACATCTTGTTTTTAAGCTGTGAGTGAGCTATTGGGAGGAAAAGGGGCTGTTGTGCATTCACCACTCATCCTCTTACAAGCAAGAGGGTAAACAAAGAGCAAAATTCAGACTCCAGTCTTGATTAAGGTAGATTTTACCTTTGAAAAAGCTGGGAGAGACCTAAGAGATTGGTGGGGGCATTTTCTGCTAAGGGCCTAGAGCTGGTTATTCCACTCAAGCCGTAGAAATGTGCTGCTCTGCTTCTGGGGTGTTACACTTAAGTGTTGTTTCTTAGTTAGAATAGACCACTTACATACATGTCCTCAGCTTTCATTTTTTCTTATCCCCTGTTGTGGCATGTTCCATCTGGGTTCACTAAAACAGTTGCCTTTTCCTGGATATACCCAGGGATATATGGATACAATAAGAATACCTGTAAGCTCTTGGGTGTTCCAGGAGATCTCCAAATTTACCTCATTTAAATTCCTTTTGTTACTTCACATCTATGTAAGAGCATGTGTTCCTGCTGAGAGAATGATTTGGATATTCATCTGAAATAAAACAAGAACTTTTTGCTAGAAATGAAAAGAATGTGGTCAGGAATAGTGTGGGCCAAATTTAGTAACTGGGTGTTACTTGTTTAGGGTCCCAGCAGGGGAATCCATTCCCTATCCAACAACTTAATGAACATAATACTTATGTTTTGTACCTGGCTGAAAGACTGAATTTCCAGGAACACAGGATACAGTATTGTTAAGTGGAAGATCTGCGCATGAACACTGAGAAATGAATGATTGCATTCTAAGGGCAATATTTACTGGTTTCTACAGTCATAGCTTGTGAAACAAAAAAGAAACAGAACCTTACTTTCATTAACCATAATAGTAGTTTAGCTATTTTCGCAGCATTAATCTTGCTGTTAACTGTTCTTTTTAGATTGTGAGGAGACAGCATGTGACAGGAAAAATCTATAACATCATTCAACATCTGATTATGTGCCCCTTTCCCTCAAAACCAATTTGCATACCTACAAATATCAGTGTTTCCCACTGGAATTGAAGGTGTAAAATATTGTCTTTCAAGCTGAAAGTTATTTAAGCAAAGATTTTTCAGTATTTGGGAATTCTGGCTGGATGATTTCAAAAGCAAAACCATATGTCGCTTACATGATTTGGCATTTCTCCAGTTGGATAGAACTTGAGTGGAAAAGTAGAAAAAAAAGTAAAACCTAACACTAATTAGATGATAATAAATACAGGTGCTATACTGTGTGGTGTAATTCATCTTCATAGCAAGCTGTGGGATGAGTCAGAGCCAGCAGATTCTGAGGGATACTGTTGTGTGTATATATATATTCCTGACACATGGTAAAATCCAAATTAAGGTTAAACTTTAAAGGGGTTGTGTAACACTGAGATACTTTCCAAGGTTATGGAGGTGTGATATTGCATGGCCTTGGAAAAGGAATTGTATGGTGGTTTTTTGGTTGGGTTTTGTCAGAGGTCTTCTCATTGTAAATGCAATCAGTGTAGTACCAGGATTTGATGATCATTGAGAGATCCTCGCCCAGGCTTCCACATGCCCCCATCCTCCCAGACCTCCCAAAAATTTCTTTACACATTCCAGTCATCAAGGTGCCTCCCCAACATGGAACCTTCTCTCTCCAGCCAAATTCTTGGCCTTATGTGTTTTGCCAAGATGAATTTAGTTGTGACTGACCTGCCAACTGTCCTGTATAATGTGCTGTTGAGGGAAAGCTGCTCCACATCTTCCCATTTTTTCATCCACCCCCACCTTCCCTGCCTACAGGAATTCTGGCTAAATGCAACCCCTGGGCTCCTTCTCTTTCTTGTGTCAGAGACCTTTATGGAGGTTCTTTTCTTCTCAAATTTCCAGAGAGAGAAATGGACGCAGATGGTGTGGATTTGGCTCATCCACAGCCAAATCTTTTGTACTTGGATAGGTTAAGCTTTTACATGTACTGAGGGGACTGGTGTTGCCTGATGATGGGCTGTTCAGTGTGTGGCCACACATGTTACATGCTCAAAAGGGAAGGACAAAGGAGGCAGGATTCCACCCTGGGCAAATGAATGGCTTCCAAACATGATCGGAAACTGAAAATTCTCGGTTGCTGTGGCTTTAAGGTGTAAGCTCACTGAGACATGCTTGTTTCTGAAATAACGGGAGAAGACACTGCCATGATCCAGCCCCCAGGAATTTACCACAATAATGTGCTGTCTGATTTTGCAAGAGAAATTAAAACACAAAGAAAAATGCTCTGCATGAAAATTTGATTGAGCAATTAAAAATGTGTAAATAATTGAAATGCAGGAGCTTAAAAAGCTTTCCATTATTCTCATTGAGAAAAAAAAATCTTTAAAGTGTAGGATTCAGACATTATTCTGGGGCTGAAAATAGCTGATATTTACAGTATAGATTACTCAATTTTCTTTTGCCTGCTGAACGGGGCTCCCAAAGCTTATTGTGGCTGTTGTGTGGTTTGTATGAGACACGTGGCTGCTGTGCCTTGCTTTTCTCGGTGCCCCCTCCCCCACAAGCAGAACCCTTTGAGCTCCAAACACAGATGTTACACTGTGCTCTTTGTCTGCATATGTGTGCATGAGCATGTGTGTGTGTGAACATCAAAACGTGCCTAATATGCTGGAAAACTGAAGCTGAAGCACAGGACTGGGCTTGTGACTGTATTACAGTGAGATGTTAGTCTGAACAAGAGTAGGACTAATGTGTATGAAAGAGCGGTGGTTTAAAAGCAGCCACGCTTAAATCAGCAATTTAATGTAAGGAGGAATGGCAGTTTCATTAAATAATGCTATGATCTCTCAACCATATTCTTAACTAGTAATCTCCCCACAGCAAAATACATAGCTAATCAACCTCCTAGCCTGTCAGTAAACTTGCAAGGGAATTAAATCCTGGAGGAAGGAGCCCGTAGCCCCGGAGGAAGGCTGAGTGCATGTTTCACTGTCGTCTTTTCAGCTCATCTCAGTGGTCCCACTGCTAGAATGTGCTCTGTTGTCATGGCAACCCCATCTCCTGCTTCCTACAGGAAAGATTAGCTTGTACTGTGCACTGGAGAGAATTTAGGGGAAGTCAAGCTAATCCCTGGGTGCACTGCAAGAGAAAGGTTGGACCTCGCCTGAGGGATGCTGTATCTGCAATGATAGAATTGGCCTGCCACAGACACTGGTATTTAAGTTGAAGAGCAGAATTCACAGTAAGTGTCAGATCCTCCAGAGAGGAATATTGAATGAGGTTTTCTAAGTCTTGGTGAAGACTGTCCCATGCCAGCAGTGGAATGACAGCAGGAGGCTGTGTGTGGAATACCAATATGTTTCACCCGTTCAGGTGGTATTTCAAATATAAATTCAAAGCCTCAGTTCCCTGGAAGCTAGGTGATAAAATTTTAAAACATCATTGTGAGATGCGCACATAGAAACCTGAAGCGTGTCTCATTTGGTGCATAAAGCTGAACAAGTGATGAGGAGAGTGCCTTACAAATTGTGTGTGCACTGTGCAGGGTGCTTAAGAATTCCTGGCTGCTGAAAAATAAGTGGGAAAGCGTGAGGAAACTGCTCTGTGTGTGCTGCAAACTCAACTGCAAAAGTGCTGAACTATCAAATTAAGCATAAAAAATTACAACTCCTGATGCAGGCTTGTTTTTTCTTCATATAATAACCCAAACATTGAGCTTTTTAAAGGTGTAGTCAAAATAGGAGCTTTTCTTTGAGGAAAACTCATTTTAATGTAGCTGAATTATGGTGCTGTGTGACGTGATGTAGCGTGTAAAATTTGTGTTTGTTTTCTTGTTGGTAGAATTAAACAGAGGATATTCTAGGTTTTCCATTTCTGGTTATTTTAATGTTCTGCCTTTCTTTGATATGATCCTGCATTTCACTTTAATAGATGCTCAGGATTCCCAGTTTTAAACCAGACAGTTTGCAGCAAGATTTTAACTGTCTGCTTTTTATTACTGTCAGCTTTTCCTAGACTAATTTTTCCACCAGTTTATAGATTCAACCTATGTATTCTTGCATTTTTCTTATGCATGTCTTTTCTGTTTTTAATCAAAAATGCCTCTGTATAATTATTTAATGGTTATTTTCTACATAGCTATACCCTCGAACTTATATCTATTATGCATATGTGTTTTACATGTATGAAATGTATGCATGCTTGTGTGTTTTTGCAATACATACAAGCATATACATATGCAGACAAGTGGAGTCTGTTTTAAGGAGGCCCATGAGTAATTAATGATAATATAACACTGAGGAAGTTAAAGACCTATTTTCACCTTGCAAGATAGGTATTTCCCTCCTATCTCAAAAGCTTAATGCTGAGAAATTGAGAAATCCTAGTAAACACACTCTCAGTCTGCTTAAAGAAACAGCACATGCTTTATTTCTCTGTATGTCTATAGACCTAAAAGCAGAATCATCTTGCTGATATGATAAAAGAGCACTGTGTTACCTTTCCAGAGTTTTGGGTCCATGGCATGGGTAGTTAAGGGATAATGGTTGTCTTTCTCATCTCTCCCAGGACAGCTCAGAAAGAGTCACACGTAAGCTGCAGATTGGTTAGCACAAGAACAGTCTTCTCTTCAAACTTCTTGTTTTGGGCTGTTTTACCAAATAGTGAGAACACTGATAATCAAAGAAACTGTGTCTTTGCAGTTAACAGCCTCAGTAGCCAGTGTACATCTATTATGGAAGACTATAAAATAAACACAAAGGGTATGGAAGCTTTAAGTCGTCATTTAGGCTGACCCTTGAATGTGTGGTGGACATATGGGTGATAGGGACTCCACAGAAATGTCAAGCAAAGTGGGGATCAGGGAAAGAGCAAATTCATCAAATAAGTGTTTTTTTATTGAAATTATTTCTTGATATGTGTCAAATTAAATCAGTGATTAAAAAGTCCGTTCGGTGATAAAAAACACACTGGGAAAGATTTCCCAGAGGTTTCATTGTATATTTCCCCCATCTCTGTGAGAATGTCTTTGTGGCTGTTTATAGCCTTTAAAATTACTGAGATTGTTAAATGCACAGCTTTTCTACCTTGTGTGTAATTTTATTAAATTAATTAACTGGAAAGTTGGATTATTTTTTGTTTTTGTCTTAAGGTGTTGATTTGTTTCCTTTTCTTTTTCTCCAGCACTTAACTTGTACTAAATTGAGTAACGTTGGCTGGTCAGACATTATCTTATTCTGCTTTCTACAAAGTGCGTGATTTAGGAATCTAGTCCAAGTTTTACCAGGGGCTTTCACAAAGGGACTTCAATTTCTTATCTGCATTCTAGACAAGAGTAAACAGGACTTGCTGCATGTGAGGAAATGCAGTGAGCTTCAAAGCATGCATCCAAACCCATAGCCTGTGTTCCCATTCTCTTCCAGGGAAAGGGCTGGAATGGTCCTTGTAGCAGTGGGATTGTATTACACACAGGCAGGTACAGTTGGTAGATGCTGCTCACACTCAGGAGTCCAGGCCACCAAACTTTAGGAAATTCCTGTACAAACTCTGTATCAGTTAAATAAACTGAAATTCCTTGAGTTACCAGAAACTAAAAAGCAAAGTTGACTCTATTTGCTGTATACAAAAATGCCAGAGTTTCTAAACTTTTAAAAAGACCAGAACTTGTGTGTTCTTTCAGGGCTTCTCTTTAGCACTCTCTCATTCTGAGAGCTGCTGGCTTCCCTACAGCAGTGGGTGAGTGTCCTCTACCCAAGCTTTTCTCTTCATTCCTTTCCTGCCCATCATTCCCATTCCCAACAGGTATTACACTCTTCCTGAACTGCCTTCTCCTTGTTGCACTGTGTCCCAGTGTTCAGGCTGTCTGCTGGCCAGATGTTTAACTGGCTAACATGATGCTTTCTGATGTGTCTTTGCCATGCATAAAAGTAAGTAGGATGATTTAATGTATATACTGATTCATCAGAATAAGGTTTTGAGTTATGGCACCAAACAGAAAAATATTGTCAATAATGTGTCACTCTATTTCCTTGAAACATTTCTCACTATTGCAAAAATAGCCCCCAAAACTTGTACAGCACAGCATCTGCCTACAGCCCCCATTTGGAATTAATGACTAAGAATTTGTTTGTCTTTCAATGCAATTCTCATTCAGGGAAAAAATAGATAAAATGCTCAGCACTTACTGGGTGGTACACTGGTCCTTGCAGAACCTGGCTGTCTTTTAGCATCCACAAGTATAAAGCCTTTATTCTGTCCCAGAAGGGCTCTTGCTGCTGATATTCTCATTAAATCAATAGCAGAAATCACACTTCTATACTATATATAGACTTCATATGCAACATCTGTGTGTCTCTACATATCAGAGATTTATCTTACAAATTTTAATAAGAAATCAGCAATAGTGATCATATTTTTTCTTGGTTGCAAGGCATCTTATTTCCTGAGGCATCTCTGCCTCTTTCTATCCTTATTTCCTTTAAAATGTGTACATATATATATATATTTATATAAATAATGTTTCCAAAGACACTGTAAATGGTCAGTTTGATGCTAGCAGAAGTGGACTTCAATGAAAGAAGCGTACCTTCACTTAAAACACTTATTTTAAATCTATTGAGGTTTTTTATGTCTTTAAAATGAATTCAAATATTTTGATCATTTTTAAATTTAAAAATATCTGAAATATTTAAAAATATCTTTTGAGGTAAAAGTTTCTCCTAATTTGAAACAGTAATAGCCATCCACATGGGAATATTTTGAATATTTTAAACCTCCTTTGTCTTCCTTTTCCCTTCAAAAGAAAACCTCTGAAGGCACTGATTGTATGTAA
Source organism: Melospiza melodia melodia (assembly GCF_035770615.1). NCBI lineage: Eukaryota > Metazoa > Chordata > Aves > Passeriformes > Passerellidae > Melospiza > Melospiza melodia. The sequence continues at coordinate 130,964,314 of NC_086194.1, read as the reverse complement.
ATTTGCATGAATTTAATGGACTAAATTATTTCTCAGGCTGCACCTGCTGGGTCCTGTTGATCCTAGTGAAATTAAGATCATGTGCATTCAAAGGTAGATTTTAGCCCAGTGTGTGATGTTCTTCTTGCCAGCTTTCTAGCAGTAAATTAAAAAGTGCTTCCTCAGTGCTGTGCTGCTGGCTCTGTGGCTTACTGCAGAGTAGGTCCTTTATATTAGCTGAAGAGCTAAGCAAAACAGCAATGCTAATTTTTAAAAGGGTCAAACACAAAGGGAGGGAAACCAAGAATTCCTGGGCAAGTTCTCTTTCCTAACAGTAGTTGAGATTCTACATGCAGTCTATTGGCAGCACTAATACTGAAAGGAGTGTGATTGTTTTTGTTGCAGCTCCATTATTCTAGTTTTTTATGCTTTCATCCATAGTAATCTGAATATTTTTGTCTTTTCCAGAGGTTGTTTATCAGGTCATGACAGCAGGTAGCTGTTAGGAAGATGAGAGAAACGCATACATCTTCAACAGCAATGCTACATTTTTTTTGTTTTTTTAGATTCCAAATATCAAAATATCAATATCAATAATGCCAAAATGTCAGTTGCAGTAGAAAGTTACATACAGTAGGAATCCAGTATTCCTGTTGTTCTGTTGCCAGAAGAGTCCACTGGAAGTTTTTACAGGGGATGGGAGGATGAATGTGTGTACAGGTTATGAGTGATCGATCTTTTCACATGTAGTGTGTTTTATTTTATCTTTGCAAAATCATTCTTGAAAATAGATTATTATCTGGATCCCTTTAATGGTCTCTCTGTAGGTGAATAATGGGTAATTTTGAATTTGTCATTTCTCTAGTTGTTATTATTGAAATTGTTTTCTGAAACACGCTGAGGAGAAGACAAGTGCTGAATGTGTGGGTTGATGGCAACCACTGATTGCACCTGTGATTTGTGAAAGCCTCCCGTCAGCAGCAAACTAAATGGGATCTGATCAAAACTATCATTTGGATATTCAAGTCCTAGACCAAGAGTGCTGTGATTTTCACTAATGTCCTTCCATTCTGCTCTTTACTACTATGTAAACTACTGAAGATTGTTTTTAATGGCTTCTATTGTGGTTACCACCTGATGCACAAACAGATTCAGTCCTTTTTACTGTCTGCAAATGTGCTGTCAGTGTATGTTCATGTCTGACACAAAAGCTCAGACTCCAATCCCTGTATTTTATCTTCAATTCCTGCATTAGCAGCTGTGGTGTTGAGTTTTGCAGGGACTCCTGGTGTAGAAATTTGCAGAAAGTACAGATTCCAGTGCTGAGGTTAAGAATAAATATTTATTGGGTAAACAGGCCACTTGAGAATTGGTAGATGACATCTACATAAAAGGGGCTTAGTGTCAGTGATTTCCAGTGGTCTTCACCCCATTATTCAACTGGTTTTGGCATTTTTTGGAAAATATTTCAGACCAGAGCTGTCCCAGGTGTTCTTCAACAACAGAAGATAATGTTGAAATTAAAGCAGTTCTGAGAAAATTTTCATCTTGAAAGGCTTCTTGAGTGAGGCTAAAAGGTTTTGGACCAATATTTCAAAAGCTTCCAAGAGCAGTTTTCCTAGGGTGACATTGACTGACAGGATCAGGAACTAGAAAATCTGTATTTATCTGTTTGCATAAGGAGGAATGCCAAGAATATCTCTCAGGTACTGTACTAAATGCTTCTGTACTGAAGCCACTATATCTGTCATGGGGTAATAAAGTGAGGGACAGTCTTTTAGAAAGGCTGCGCTTTGAGTCCTTCAAAATGTTTTTATTCACATTTTGCAGAATCAAAGTTGATAACTGTTTCTTTGCTCAGACAGGTGAAATTTAAGTACCTGAACTGGCATAGATTTTGATCTGTGTTAATAGTTTTCTGTATGCTGGAGCCCATCACACTAACTTAATCAGGGGTGGTAAAGTCATGCTTCCTCCAGATTGTTTTGTAATTTGGGGACCAAGGAAATATCTAGCTCTGAAGTTTCTGATGATTCCTACATACAGAATGTGAAACAGTCTCAGAAAGCTGCCCTACCTGGATCACCAGGTGCCATGAGCATCAAATCAAATTTCTGTTTGAAGTGCAATTATTAGATTTGATTGTGGTGTTTACCATTCTCCCTTAGGTTGTTGGCTTTTTTGTTGTTATTGCATTGGTTGTATTATTTCTTCTGATGGCTTCTGTTTGCAATTGCAGAAGAGGAAAAACCTGCTTGTGTTCTGCGAAAGAGAGCACACAAGGCATTCCACTCTTTTGAGTGTTGGTCCTAATGTTTGCTCTTACATTGGATATAAAAAATAAAGCACCCCCTCCCAAGACTGTAATACTTATAAGGAATAACATTCTATTCATGATCAGGGTTGAAATCCTGTGTTTCAGCATAAGTAACTTTTCTGCTCTATCCAGTGGTAAAAACTTTCCACCCAGAAGAAATAAGGTTAATCTATTCTCACACCCACCTTCAGATCCATGTTCTGCTTCTAAAAATTTTTAACTTAGCTTTTAAAAAACCCAGTTCTCTCAGAAATGGTTTGTAATTGTTATTTAGGAAGGAAGGTGAGTAGTTTATGAAGGGGATATTAGGAATTGCAAACTAATGATCCTGGATTTGAAAGAATTTTTCAGGATTCTGTTGTCTTGAGGGGCATTTGCAATTTATTAAGTAGAAAAAAGATTATTAGAAGTGTTGTTCATTATCATAATGGTTTTCTTGCAAGCACTATATTTTCTAAGTTTTCTGGAAGCTTGGGAACAGGTCTGCCATACAGCTGTTTGTCATACATCTGTTTCTGTTTCTAATGTGCATTTCAATTAGATTAAAGTAGCTATACAATGCTGATCCTTTCAAAATATACAGTATTCCATGGACCAAATAATCTTGTTTACAGAGTGTAAAGGGAAAAAATATTATAGATCAGATTTTGAAATATCTTCATCTTCACTTTTCTATTTAAAATAACACCAAGGATATCTGTGAGTGCTCTTACTTCAGGCTTCCCCTTCCTCTCCAAGCTACCTTTGCCACAGAGAAAATCATCTGTGGACAGAATTCTTGGTTTACCAGGAGCAGCCTGCTGGTTTCCACACACAGATCTGTTAGGCTAGCTCAATGGCCCCTTTTCACAATTCCATGCTGCCCTTTATTCTCAGCCAGTCCCATATCATACGGAGGCCAAGAAGGTATTACAGCTGGACTCTGTGGTAAGATTTTATTCTTTCCCTTTTTAGTGCTCTGACATTTAACAACAATTTGTACATGAATTGTGTTGAAATTTGAGTGAGAATAGGACTGATTTGGTGATATTAAAACATTCTTAAATGCTATTGGCAATGGTACCTTATCAGTAGTGTAAAGCACAGGAAAAGCACATGCAACAATTATGCTGTGTGGACTGTGCTGTTGCTGAATTTTCCTGGGCTAACAGAAGCCCTTAAGTGAATTAGAATAATGGAATAATTATTTTACTTCCTAAGAAATCTGACCAGTCTTCAAAGAATAGCAAAACAGCTCATGGTTTCTCTCTGAAGGGTGGAATTCTGTTTGCCCTATTTTCTGGCCTTTTTGAGTAATCTGGTTTTGAGTTTGGCTCTCAGTGATGTTTCATTAAGGGCAAACTGACTGCCTTTAATGAGAACAAAATTTTTGAAAGTTGCTAGATAGTATTAAGTTCAAGAACCTGGAGTATTTTTGTTGTCATTAGCTTCCCAGAAAGGAAGTGTAAATTGACAGCCTTCATGCAAAAGTTTTCAGTTTTTAATCTTTCATTTCCAGTGCTGTTCATTACACACTCTCATACTTGCTCTGTTCCCCACCCAAGCAGAGTCCAGTGCATAGCACTGGGAGGGAGAGTTTGAAACAAGAGATGCATTGCTTAGTCAGATGGCTTGGCAGTGAACATTTCAAGTCCACAGGTCTGGTGAGGATTAGCAGTAGATATGCCAGAACTATCTGTTAGATCCTTTGTGAAGTTTCTGAGCTCTGAATCATAGTTCCTTGGCCTGACAGGAGTGTTGTGACAACTTACCATCTAGTAAAACCTTTATTTCTTTTTTTTTCTTTTTTGTGTTCATATACCTCTTATTCTAGTCCCCTTTTAGCCAATGTATAACCAAATTCTCATCTATATTTTGGGAATTGTGAATAAAGTTACTGACTTGGATGAAAAAAAATGGTTGATTCTTTGTTTTTTTTTCCTGAAAATAGTTTCTGCAAACAGAAAAACATGTTTTATTTCTTTTCAGTCACATTGGAAATCAACATCTGTAGGATTATGAGGCAATTGAGATTTAAAAGTGATGACTTTAATGAAGGTAGAAGACACCTTCCTGTAGTGTTAATACCTCATGGGAGATCTGCTATCTTCTCACATTGTAGAGATTTGTGGATAGAGTTTGCAAATCTGCCATTTTTCAACCCAAGTTATATTACATATTTCAGGATTCTCCTAAGTTCATACAGTTCTGTAGTAGGAAAAAACATAAACTGTTGTAAACTTCCAAGCAGATTCTAATGTCTTAATTTTGATAATGCCTATACATCTCACTTGGCAGTTTTGACATTTGCTACTTGAAACAGCTTTTTCAGATCACAGGGAGGTCTATCATCAGCACTGCTTTTTTTTCTGCCTTATAATTGTAGTCAGCATGCTAGAGAGGCTCTAAATAGGCTCTGTCCTTTACCTCAGTGGCAGTATTTTTGTGTCCCGGTGTCATTGCTGACTTTTTTAGCACTGCTGACTCTCACCACCTTTTGCATTCTTTTGGACTGGCACTTAAGCACTGGAGGTGCTGAATTTTTTTAACTTAGACTTGATACAGTAAAAAATGCAATAGGAAAGGCATAATGGGTATAACCATTCAAAAATGGTTGCTTGCCAGATGAAGAAAGACCAAGGTTTTTATCAAGTGCTGTCCTGTGTGACCAGAATAGTGTTTTCATTTAATCAGTGAGGAGACCACTTACTGTTGTTTCCCATGGCACACTCAAAGCAGGAAACAGTAATGTACATGCTGCCATGGGCACTTATAAGCATTTTAAAGTGGCAGAATCAAAAGCAAGCAGAATTGAAATGGGACATGTAATTTATATCCCTCAGACATGCTTATTTGCTGAAGTTTGTAATAGCAGCTTTCCAAGCTCTGGAATTCACTGAATTTCTGAACTTATGGTTTATCTGTAATAGAGTTGTATACTTGACTCACAGAGACTCTGTCTCAGCAAAAACATTAATTGCATCACAGCCACTAAATAAGGAAAGAGCAACCATTGTGGAGTCCTACACTTCTATATTTACTGTTCTGGCTTCTCAGATTTGCTAACATCCACTTTCCTAATGTATTGAGGAAGTTTTAATTCACCTTTAAGACTAGACGCTGCACAGAAGAACAAAGGCTGTAAGCTCCTACTTCCTATTCCACATAGTTTTCTTCTACTTCTTCCCAATTGTGTGTTTATTACCTATTTTTAAACTGAATTTCTGTATGTGACTATCAGAGGCACTTATTTTACTCTCTGCTGAGGTAGGGAATTTTCCTGAAAATTTCCTCTGTTAATGTGAGTGGAGACAACTGAGTGGAAAGGATCTGACAGAATTGTTCCAGAGTGAAAAACAATTGTTTTGCAAAAACCTGCCTCATTTTACTAACATTATAAAATGAAAACTAGGGGAAAAAAAAAGAAAATTATAGGAAATGCGTTCACTTCTTTTGAGGAGTTTTCATGTCCTAACTTTTAGTATGCAGTTACAAGTAACAATAAAATTGCTTTAATTTAAATAATACAAGTCTTTAGATGATACTTTTTTGTGTAAAAAACAAACCAAACAAGAAAATTAGATTGTAATTTTGAAATTCTGAACTATAGACTGACAATGATGATCATGAAGACTCTAATGAGTCTGAACTATTAGAGAAATATTGTTACTGAAAGTTATGCTATCAACTCAATTGAACTATTTTTATTATTATAGAGATACTCAAAATATTGGACTGACAGGGCACTTTGATCTCAGTTGCTCTTTGTTTTATGTGCCTAAATAGCAATTGGCAACTACTGACAATGTGTATAAATTACAAACAAAAAATAAAAAATACTTGCAAGTCTTCTTCAAAATAGTTCTGAAATAAAACTTGAATTACAATACTAGAATCCATTGAACTTCAGCAGAGCTCTTGCTTTTTGTTTTTGTACATCTGGGAATGTATCAGTATATTTTACCAATTCTCTCTTGGTTTGTTTTGTTTTTGTTTTTTTTTTTTTTTTTTTTTTTTTTTGTTTATTTGTTTTGTTTTGGTGGTCTTTTTGGGGTTTTTTTGGTTTTTGTTTTTTTTGGTAGGTAAGATTTTTTTCCTTATTTCTACTCTGTTATGGTCATCTAGTGACAAGCACAATATTAACAGACATATGCTTTTTCATATTTCAAGAGGAAGCTTCTACTAAGCTTTCTGGAATTCAGTAAACAGGCAAATCCAGCAATTTGTTCTGTAAACTTTGGGCACCCAGGTCAGAATGTGGGTTAAATGTTGTTAAGGACATATAATGCTCAAAGCAGCCATTTCTGTTTATTCTTATGGCTTCTCCCTTCCTGATGAAGGGGGTATAATGAGCCTTTCCATAGCCTCTGCTCTTATGGAAGAGCAGGCGGCAATTTGCTGAGGGGATGCAGAGCTGTCAAACAATTACTTATTTTGCTTGTGCTCAGGGCTTCACCCTTCCAGAAAGAAATTCAGACTGACATCACTGTTTGAACCCACACAACACACTAAACCTGGTGGGGTATATTTTAAAGGGCTTGATTAGAAATTCCAGGTTTGGGGGCATCCAGTCTGTGCAGAACTTCTTCTACTGACTCCAACTTGATCTCTCCTCATTGCTTTTGTCTTCTGGCAAATCCTGATGAAGTAAAATTCTACACTACACACCCATGCTAGGTCCAAATGGTAGATAAATTTAACATAATTCCTTTCAGCTCCATTTGTGTTGCAGTTTTGGCACCAAATGTGCACCTACATGTTACTCTTTGTCTGCTACTGGCACAGCACCAGATTCTTCATGCTGCCAGGAACAGTGGCAGCTGCTGCTTTTGCTAAAGCATAAGCCTCTTCCTGCTGGACAAGGGAGAGGAGAGTGCAAGATCTCTTAGGTTACCTCTTTTGTATAGAAAAGGCTTCATATTTCTCCCTTTCACAATACAGTGCAATCTCAAACATCTTTGTTGCTGATGTGTTCTGTGCAGGGTCGGAATTTTAGTGACTCTCAAACCTAAGAGTCCTATTTGCCTGCCTGAGCCCTATTTGCTTGCCTGTCTCCCATGCTTCCTCAGTTCCTAGATTCTTATTAATAGACTGCTCTGCAGTCTGGAGTCCTCTTTGGGATGAGCACAAGACAACACCTCTGGCACCACTCAGGGTTGTCGGGCTGAGAATTGTCCTTCCTGAGAAGGAACTGCTTGTTCTTGCAGTGCTTGCCCAGGAGTGGAGCTCTAAGCCACGTTCTTGCTGCCAGATGACATTTTTGCCTGTCAAATATGATCCTATATGAGTCATAGAAACTTTTAGAAGAATTGCAGTTTTTTTGCCTTGAGAACTGCTTGATGGAGTCCTTGCCACAAAAAGCACCCTGGAGGTTTCTCTGGAGCAAGGGGAAAACCAGGGATTTTTCTCTCCAGAGGCAGTAAGGGCTCTGTGTTCTGAAGTGTAAATGCCAAAGAGCAAGGAAGAGCTAGATACATAGTGGTAATAAGGGCACTGTGCACCCAGTGAGCTTTCAAATTGGTTTTTTATGTGTGCAGTACCCTCCTAATAGACATCTCCTTGCTGGGCATATGCAGGGACAGTCACTCTGCAGGCAAAAAAGTAAATGTGCAAGTCACTCATGAAGCTTTATAAATGAGCCCTTCTATAATGCTGTGACTGACAGGGCAGTATTATTTTTCTGATGGCTGTTGATGTCATGGAGTGGCAGTTGTTAACTGCTCTGTTATTTAACATTATAATTGAATAAAATAGCTTCCTGTTTTGTGCCTCCAACAAGAAGAGATGTTTACCCATGGAAAATTGTGAATTACTGAAATGTTTGTTTAATAATGAAATAAGATTTACAGCCTGGCTAATGCTGATTCCACTGTGTATGTGCATGTGTATATCAGGTTTACCGTACTCTTGTTGACAGGGCTAAGGATCAGTTTTCTCTGTTCCTTTTTCTTTTCATAAACTCATGCAGTGAGTGATTGTATGAAGTAGCTCCTGTCCTATTCCTCCACCACTGAAAATAATAGTAAGGAATTTTTTGATAAGTATCACTGAAAGTGATGGACATTTCAGATTTAAATTCAATGCAGTGGGTTCCACAGCTGAATTCACAGAAGGCAATGCCATCAGGAAAGCATATATGTCAGAAGGAGAAAAAGAACTGTTATTGTTATTGAGGTTAACTGAAGAGGATAATTAATACATGTTCTTGTAATGGACCAAACAGAGTCTCACTGGGAATAAAAGGACTGAGCTCTGTGCACGCCACCCTGCTCTGTCCTCTGGAAAGGCTCTTGCCCACCTCTTAATTCCTTTGCTTTGTTTCCTTGATACAGGACAGTGGAAACAGAAAGAGTGACAGTAATTTATTTTGAGGAGGAGAGAAGGGTGCTTGAGAGATTAATACAGGTTCAAAGAAAGGCTGGTTACTTGGAAGGAAAAAGCATGTTGGGCATCAGCACATAACTAGAAGCCACATCCTGCTCAGGAAAATTGCATTTAAAATTATTAAGGGCTCAGGAATCCACAGGAGGAAGAATTGTATATGGTTTTCTCTAAACATCTCCTAATAACCACTGATTAGGAGATAGGATATTGGACTAAATGGATTTTTTATCTCACAAACTATGGCCATTCTTATGCTTTATGAAATGGGAAGGTCTGAGATCACCTTTGTACCTCCATTAATTCAACCCCTGTTCTGTATAACAATGTGAAAGGGAATGAGATGATGAATAGATAGGGTTGATTTGGACTGGCTTTTAAGTTATGTTCTGAACTTATGCTTCAAACATGACCTGTGATGAAAATGAAGCATAACCAAATACATAACTGTGACAAATTAGTATTAAACAGTCCTTGTGAAAAGTGGTGGGAGTGAAATGTGTCCTTGCCTTTTTATCAGTTCATTTAGAAAAGTCTCTATAATATTTTATACTACAGAAGTTTCTGTGAGTCAGCACTGTACACCACCTTTTGTCTGATTTCATGGTGTTCCTCTTCCAAAACTGCCTGCTGTCTGTTGCTACCAAAAGAGTGGGTTTTTTTTCATTAATCCCTATTAGGAAGATTGCCTTGGTGTAGTGGAATTGTGGAAGGGATTTAACTAAGTTTATAATGTTTGTTTCTGCAGCATGTTATTTTCATTAAAGTTGTATTTTAACATAGGAAAATAAAGTACATGCACTATTGAAGCCAAAAGGTTAAGGAGAACAGCACGGCAATTCAAAATTGGTCTTGAACCTGCCACTCTCTGGTCGGCAGTACTGCCTTTGCATGTGACCATGTTCAAATAGATTGGATTGCTAAGGGTGTAAAGTGGTGTTTTCAAGGTCTGGGCTGATGGTATCCAGCCCAACAAGATTAAAGCAACCTCCATCATCCAGGATTTTGGTAGACAATCTTTAAGAGTGGGTGTTATGACAGCCTGCATTTGCACAGCAAGAAGTTTCAGTCTCACTCATCCCACTCAGCTCATTCACTTCCAATCTCCTCCTTTTAGAAGGAACAGTTACCCATCTTGCTGCTCTCAGAGATGCTCTGTCGACAAGCAGCCCACTCAAAATGTTCATTTAACCTGAGTGCCTGCTACCTCAGAGTTTGCAGTCATCAGTGTCTGTCTGCATGTGGGCCCTCCCCCATCTCTGTTCCTTAGAGGAGAATGAACCCAACAAGTGCCTTGTTCTTTTATGTGATTAATCGGACTCATTATTATCAGGAGCAGTTTTGGTTTGTAGGGTCCTCTCATGCAGTCAGACTGTCTCAAAACAGCCAAAGGTGTTGTAAGGTTAATTGCCTTTCTCTTGGTTTTGACTGGTTCCTAAGCAGGATATCTGCCTTTTAAATGGAGCTGAAATTCCATGTGGCTGTATGATTGCAGGACTGTGCCACACTACTGCTGTTAGAGCTACAGCCCAGTCCTGACTAGTAAATATGTTCCAGGTAGCTGAAATCTCAGCTGTATAAACTGTTAAAGCATGTTCCAAATCTTAATTGCATTCTCATCTGAGAGGTAATATGAGAGAGGGTCAGGATATATTCAGAGATTTGTCTTAATGTAGAATGGCTTGCTAACTCATTCCTGTCTTACCTGCAATATGAGAAATATGAAGAATTCTGGGTGATTTAGAGTATGAAACTGATAGCTAAGAGCTCCTTTAGAACATCTGGAGATTTTTCTCTCAAGGAGACAAGTGAGAGAATATGTTTGTACCTTGGTTAGCGATTCACAGTACTTCAGTGACACTTATATCAGGATTCAGATCTTAAATATGTGCTCTCAGAAAACAAGTGTTTGATGAACTTGTTATTCCAGCAAGATTTGGTGCACACTTCAACTTGCTTTCCTCAAGAAAGAACTCTTACTGAGAACAGTGTTGAGCATTTGACATATCTAGTGTGAAGACAGCTCTTTTAGGGTAGAACAACTGTATGTTAACTTGTTACAAAAGAATCTCTAATTCTAGCTGTATATGTTGTTGGCCCATTCATAAATCTAGACATCGTAGGAGAAAGTAGAAGAACATTCCTATAAATTAAGACCTAGTTTCGTGCTCTAAATGTGAGTGTCCTTAAAATACCAGCTGCCAATGATATCACCTTGCAGAATCTAAGATGTACAGGGAAATTGGGTTGGGGTGGAGATTTAGGCCATGATAATGTGAATGTCTGAGGCAGAGAATTGAAGTGAAGAATGCAATAATTCCAAGCATCAAAACTCAGAGCATCTGTTTGCTTGGGCTTTCTTTGGCATTGTCTTTTCTTCCCCCATTTCCAAATTTCCTTCAAAAGCAGAGAGAAAAGCCAACACAGTGATTACTGCAATGAGCTTGGAAAGTTCACAGCAGGAATCTGGAATTCTCATGTCTTCAAAAATAAATCTGGTGTCACTTTGTATCTTGCTGGTCTCAGTGGGATCTGGAAGGAGGAACTGGAAGCTGTAATGCAATGTGATAAGACATTAACTTGAAGTCAAAAATTCACTGTAGATCTTGTTTTGAGAATTAGAATCATAGATCTGTAGAACAGGGTTCCACTAGACTAGGTTGCCCACTGTGCCCTTAATCACTCCCAGATATGGGGCATCTACAACTTCTTGTGGCAACTTTTTTCAGTACCTCAGTAAAGCATTTCTTCCTAATATCTAATTTATACCTACTCTCCTTCAGTTTAAAGCCAGTACCCCTTGTTCTATTGATTACCTCTGACATGGAGAATACTTGGACTAAAGGTGTCCAAAGGGTGTTGTTCAGAGCAGAGCACAGGAACAGCGTGGAACAGTGTGCAAGGTGAAAGAAGGAGGTGTTGGCACCAGGAGGTTTAGGAAATATTGGTCCATGAGTGAGAAGTCTGTGCCTGAGCTTAGAGAGTGTCCTGTGCTTCAGCAAGAATGTGGCTGCTGCCTCATCCAAAGATACTTTCCCTCTGCTTTTAGGATGTTTTGGGTGATGCTTTTTAATCCCTGGAAGAGGATCTCTGCATAGGTGAAGGAGGCCCCAGTTTGCTGTTTTCAGATATGAATACATATTTTGTAGATAGATTCCCTTTTCAGGCTTAAGTAACAAAACCAGTTGTAGATTTACTTCCAGCCTTCCAGCATTCTTGGATAAAGGCTTGACAGCTGCACAGTTCCCAAAGACATGTCCTGCCCTGAGCAAGCAGCATTTGATGACTATCAGCTGTCATTGCTGATACTTGTGGATAAAAGCAGCTCCTGGGTGTGATGAAGATGTGAGCTCATCCCACAGCCTCTTTTATGACTGCCCTAATACCCAATGCAGGGCATGGGGCCCCTTTGCTCCCTCCCCCTTCTCAGCTCCCAGTGTCTGAGGCAGGCTTCTCTGGAAGCCTTTCCATATAATTCACCCTGCAGGGATGGTTCAGACAAGGGACAGGATTTGCAAATGTGGCCTCAGTGGAGTTTAATGCTGTGGGAAGGGAGGCTGGAGTGAGCCCAGAGAGGAATGCTGTGGCTTGCTGAGCCTCCTGTGTGTGGGAGGGCAGCTCTGCAGTGGGTTCATGGCTGCTGCCCCTTGTGCACCAGGCTGGGGTAGACCTTGCCTCTGGGGTGGACCTCATCTCTATGAATTCCCAACAAGGAGCAGGGACCAGTGGCCATAGTTGGACAAAGCCCCTTCTTCCCTGAGCTCTTCCCAAGCCACCACATCTCTGCCTCTGTTGGATGTAGGGGAAAATAATACTTGGTAAGAGAAGAGGCTTTTGGCATTATCAGTTCATTGTTTCTGAGGTGTTGTGATAGATGAAGGTGAGGAAACTGTGAGCAAGCTGCTGCTCCCAGTGCAGTCTCTGCTTTAGGTGCAGCCCCACTCAGCAGCTGCACCAGGTGCTGTCAGGAGCTGAGGTCTCACCTCCTGCCCCTGGCAGAGGCAGTGGCCACTGGGGAATGTGGTGTGAGGGACAGGTCTCCATGGATCTGCTCTTGCCCCTTGGCATCCCTGTGATAGCCATGAGTGCTTGCAGTCCCTGCAGGCCCAGGAGGTGTTTGGGCTGTGGTTGCCTGTATCCAAGGATGAACATCACTTTCCTCTCCTGGGTAAGACCTTCTTGCCTTTTCCCCCAAACTCAGACATTCCTGATGTGTTTTGTGCTGATGATACCTTCTGAGAAACTCTTGCTTTAAACTAGCCTCATTCTTAGCAAAAATAGACAGCTGCCCAGGGAGGAGGAATGTACTAAACCTTGTAATCTGGTTACCTTGGTAACATCTGTGAGAAACTATTGCTAAACCACTTTCTATTTTTTCTTCATCTCCTTTATGGAAATACATATTTCTGTTTACTTGACAAAAGTGCAATTTATACCATACCCATTGTGGCCATTCTCCTGACCATTATATTGACAAAAAAATTCCCATCTCTAACAAGCAAGGTTAAATTACTGTAAGAACAGATATTTGACTTTATAGTAGCAACCAAGATTTGCCATCAAGTAGCTAAACTTTTGCAAAGAAAAGCCGAAATCTTATAAAACTTTTCTATTGTTTCAGAGTATTACAATGCTTGATCACATTTACTCAACATTGAGTGGTCATGTTTTAGAACAAACATGAGATTATTTTTTCTTCTCATTGTAACATTCTCACACATTTGTAAGGTTTAGTTGTCAACCATGTGTCATACAGGGCAACAAAAAAAAAAAGAAATTAAAGCATTATTGCTGGGCAAAACTAACGTCTGTGCTGGAGAATTGGCTGTTCCTGGATCTAGCTCTTAGCACAGCTCCCACCACTGCCATCCAGCCCTCTGTGTCCTGCTGGTGGTTCCTCTGCACTGCATGAGCCGGACACTGGAGTGCCAGCACACAGAAATTCCCGAGGGATCGGACGTGTGTGCTGCTGGGTAGGCAGTGCCCTCACCTTTTCGGTGGCTCTTTGTATCCTCTGGTTACTCACTTGTTTCTGTCTTTGCTGCCGACAGCAGGGAATTTTCTGAGCCCTTCAAAGGGAAGAGCATCCCTCACTCAGTGACCCATTCAGTAACTGATTTAATTAATTTGAAACTAACTGTCACTTTTTAAACTGTTAATCAAGAAGCCAATTATCTGCTAACAGTCTTAAACACAACAGTAATCAAAGTGTTTCTCTGTTAAAAATTATCTGGGTTTCTTTCTGTTATCTCGGAGCAAATCAGTTGGAAGTGTGTCTATTTTCTTTAAAAAAAATAAAGACTCTATATTAGAATTCCATTTTCTATTTTGGAGTAGTAAAACTGCTGATTTATTTCTGAGAGTATGTTAGAATTTTAGCCTTTTTTATATGTTATGGCCTTGAAGACAAAAGTCTCAGGGCATGATATAAGGTTTATTAAGGATAAATCCTGATCATTTTATTCACTTACATAGCTGAAATCCTCAAGCAGCATTGCTCTGTTACAAGTTTGTTTGGTATACACATTTAAAAGTCTTATTCTAGGAATGTTATGTAATTTATTGGATATACATTGGTATTCCCAAGAGATAATGTAAAAGTGATACATACCAAAGCACAGTTGGCTGTTTTTTATTGTAGCCATTGGTTATACAGCTGTTTTAGAAAAACAAAAAATGGTCCTCAAATACAATTTTTTAAATTATGACTCTTAATTTGTATTGTTAGAAAATTCGATTTTTTTTCCCCCAGGTTTACAAAACAAAGCAATTTTAAAAAATATGTTCATACTGCATGCCCAGTCCTGTATATATTTATGGCATAAAATTTTTTTTGGAGTGCAGAAAGAGAATGATGTATGATAGCTTGTCTCTGGTTTTTCTAATTCAATTGAATTAGATCACTACCCATTTATCCACTATTTTCTTCTCTTTTAAAAATCTCATCTGAGAGCGGTGAATAGTTGTTTTTTACTGTAATAATGATGGTGAGTCAACAATTTGATTAATCATGTAGTTAAAGCATGAGTATTTCTGAGCACAACTGTTAAAGCATGTGTCCAGATGGGTTTTTTGAATTCCTCATGTGTATAAATGTGTTTCCTCCTTTTTCATAGAAGTTGTTTAGAAGGGTCTAAAAAAGATGGTATATTAAGGTGCTAATATATGAAGGTCAATCTCATTTCATATCTCCAGTTTCAATCTGAATGCATTCCTGACTACTGACCCCTCAGTTTTGTTTCCAGCTTCATAGTCTGCAATAAGCAAATGCCTGTAGAGTCCTGGGCAGGTGTTTGCACCATGAGCAAAACAGTGTAAATTGACAGCTCAGAGGTGCTTTAGAGAACAAGAAGAGGGCAAAGTGAGCGCCAAATTCTACTGCCATTTAATCCTTTGAAAAATAAAATGTTTTACTAAATAGGCTGTTGGCCAAAAGATTGTTTAGAAGTAAAGAAGGGCTGAGTGGTAGGACAGGTGACAAATTCCAGTATAGACAAGATACACAAATCTGTAAGTGAAGACACATATTAAAATCATACAATCCAACTGTAAAATCATAAGGGTAACAATGACACATCCAGAGTTTCTGGATGGAGTGTTCAGGCTTATAGTTTAGTCCACTATTTATCAATATTTTAAAGTATATTATAACACACAATGAATGAAAGAAGTGAATGGGCACCTGAACAAAATGAAGACAGGATATTTATTTCAGGAATCAGCTCTTCTAGTGTAATCTCTGCTGCCAGCAGTGAACACATCAGATTCATTTACACTGTATCTCTGCAAAAAGATATTTATGGATATGACACGTGCTGTTCTGCACACTTGAAACCTGAGATTCTGATTTTCTCTCAGTACCATGTGCACCTCTGTTGATTTCACAAATATGTGATAGTGCACTAATGAATGTGGTATAAGAATCTAAATAGATCCATAGCCATATGGACAGCCAGACTGATCAAGGCAGACTTTATCATTTCGTCCCTAAAAATCCTTTGTGATTATCCTTTATGGACACAGTGGTGCTAAAGTGTCAGCCCAGACAATTTCCCTTTACTTAGTAATATTTTATGGATTTACTTCAAGCTTTTACTTGAAAACATGGAGGAGTGTGTTTGCACTTTTTACAGAAATTTACTGATGCTAGTAATAGAAACAGCTTTCATTCTGTTTTGAAAAAAATTGTGAATATATAAATTATTTTTGAACTGGACAGAGATGATTATGTGGCATGTGACTGAAAATGTATCTTTTTTAATAGATGATTCAGCTGCAGAGAGTTTTAATGGCAATGAGACCGTGGGACACAGTTCCAATGCTTCAGGGGGAACACACTGCAGGGAGATGGCAGAAACCAACAGTAATGGCAAAACAAATCTGGAGCAGGATGAGCAGCCTCTGAACCTGAGTGACAGTCCCCTCTCTGCTCAGCTGACTTCGGAATACAGACTAGATGATCACAGCAGTAATGGAAAGAACAAATACAAGACTCTCCTAATTTCTGATCTCAAGATGGAACGGGAGGCAAGAGAAAATGGAAGCAAGGTAAGATGCTTCCACATGGTCCAGATATGAAGCATGTAGTTCAGAAAAGAAAAAGATTTGTGAGGCCAAACTAAAGGTTTTTCCCAGCTAAGCACTTAATGTGATGTGTCTAATGTTTGTCAGATCATTATTTAAATGCCATACGAAGATTTGTATGCTCTGTTACACAAATATGATGCATACGTACATTAAGTGTATGTGGATGTACATGGGTGAATATATATGTATAGGCAATATATTGTGCTGACACACAGGCAAAAATGGTGTAGTTCTCCATCAGACATGATTTTTATCAATTTTATAATTTATTAAGAATGGTCTACATGACCAAATAGAAAAAAAAGTATGTAAATAATATTAGATATATATTTAGATATAGATATATATAAAAATATGGAGATATATATGTAGGTATATTTGCAGATGGCCATCTCATCACTTCTATTATGTATCTGTAGAATTTTCATGGTTTAAACGCAGCTGGCAACTAAATACCTCACAGCCACTCTCTAACTCCCCTCTCTGCCTTGGTGGAGTCAGGAGGAGAATGGAAGAAAGGTAAAACCTATGGGTTGAGTGAGATAAGAACAGTTTAACAATTGAAATAAATTAAAGTATATTGCTACTACTACTACTGATAATTGTAATGAAAAGAATACAACAAAAAGGGAAAGAGGAATAAAATCTAAGAAACACAAGTGATGCACAATACAGTTGGTCACAACCCACTGACCAATGCCCAGTCAGTGTCTGAGCAGCATTTGACAGTTTCTGGCCAGCTCCCCCCAGTTTATATACTGAGCAATCCTCTCTGTGGAGCAGAATATCCCTTTGGCCAGTTTGGGTCAGCTGTCCTTGGCTTGCTGCCTTCCAGCCATTTGTGCACCTGCTCACCAGCAGAGCCTGGGAAATTGAAAAATCATTAACTTGAGATAAGCACTGCTTAGCATCAACTAAAACATCAGTATGATATCAACATTATTCTCGTACTTAATCCAAAACACAGCACTATACCAGCTACTAGGAAGATAATGAACTCTTTCTCACCAAAACCTGGACAAGAATTAATCCATATGAATGTTAAGTGTGTATGGCCAAGAGAATTCCTACCAGTGAATTATCAACATCTGAAAGGAACTGATTTGGTTTCTTCATGATTGTGTTATGCAGGCACCTAACCTGAATTAAAACTGACAAGTTTGCTTTAAGAAGCTGTAATCCCCTGAGGGCTTTTCGCTGTCGTTTCTATTGTGTGGGTAAGGAGAAGCAAGGATGTTATTTTGTAGATAAAGACAGATTAAGTTAGCTAGCTTACTCGGATGGTGTTTTTCATGAGGGCCTATGGTAGGGAGGGTGAAGAAATGGCATATGTCATAGAATTTAGTCATTGATCTTACTGGTCACACATTCTTTTTTTTTTTTTTTTTTTTTTAATTAGTATCTGATGACCAACTGGCTTACCACTTTTACAGCAGCAGTAATAGGATATGAGTCCTGGATCCAAAGACTATTAATGCTACTCACTGGCTTTCAGTAGCCTGGCAGCATAGATATACCTTGAATGGGTATATCTAATTTTTTTACAGGGCTTTGAAACAGGAGTGTTAAAATCCTTAAGCATACTTAGAAAGGGATAACACATGAGTGATATCTAGAGAACAACATTTAATCATACTAAGGTTTTATCTCCTATCTTCATTGCCTGTGGAGTAAAAATGAAAACTTGTAATGATTTTGTAACTTTAGTGCCTAAGTTTTAGTGGGGTAGAACAAAGGGAGACTAAATGGGAGATTGTTAGTCTTTCTCATGGCCATTAAGCAAATCATGTATCCCAACACTTCTCCATGAAATCTTTATGAAAAACTGTTTATCTGTATGGAATACTTTTTTTCTCACAAACTTCCATTCTCTGGAAAATGTTCTGACTAGCTGTAGCCTCTGCCTGTGTATGAACCCCCGTGCTGGATTTACTCAGTACTTTGAGTTGCACAGCGGGTCTCAAATTGGCTGATATGAGCAGTATCTTCTTTTGCTTCAGGGCAGATTGTTCTAATGAACCTTTTCTAGGCTCATCACCCAAATATTGACAGACACACAGGCTCTTTTGCCTGTGTGTTGTTGCTTGTGCCATCACTCTTGCAAATACACAAATAAGCTTGGCAAAGATGGGGAGGAGTCTTAATGTGCCACTCATTTATAGCTAAGACAAGAACATAGCCTAATGTTCACTTTCCAATTTGAATCAATTCCAACTCCGATGCAAGAAAAATGTATCAAAAAGTGTTAAAAATCTATAATGAATTTAGATGACAATCAAAGCCATCTCATTCTTTACAAATTTTGAGGCCAGAATCATCCCCCACATCAATACATTCTTTCACACTTGCTGTCATCCTGCCCACTCTATATTGCCAATAATATGCAGATTTGTCTCCTCTTTTTGTCCTAGTGAAACTCATGTTGATGCTTAGAGTTCATTTAAGTATATGATTAATTAGATATGCAGTAAAGATTATTAAATATAGAGTAAAGACTTCAGGAAGAACACAATCCTCAGATAAACAAAATTTGTTAGAGATTTGTAACATGAGTCACTGAAGAAAATATCTAGTTTCTAAATATATTTGAATTAATGGGCTAGTACTGAAGGAAGAAATACATTATGCTTCCTCAATGTCCCATTTAACCTGCACAAGATGGTGTTCTCTTGGGAGTCAAGAGTGGGAAACTCAGGGGCAAAGGAATGGAGCTAGGAGGATCTCTTGGCTGGCATGTTCTGATAGATAGATAATTTTGTATCTGCTGCAGAATTTTGATCAGAAGAAGCTGTTGAGATAAAAATGGTAGTTTTTCTATCGTATTTGCTTTGAAAACATGAGTGCTAAAAGGGAAATATTTCTTGAAAAGGGTTATTTCTTTGTGGAAGTTAAATTTTCAGAATATTCATCTTGTCCATACCTATTTTGCTATAGGAAAAGTTGTGAAGATAGTGGTATTATTCTTCAAAAAATCTTGGTTGTCAAAACAGGGATACTTAACATTTTCCTATTATCATGCCTATAGACACAGAGACACATTAGTGCTTTTTAAGAAAGTAAGGTTTGTTTTTTTCTTGCCTGAAAAAACTTAGATAAATAACTGGAGATTAGATAACCCTATGAACAACTACAGTATATTATTTAAGGAATGCTTGGTTCAGTTACTTCAGAATATGGCTTTTAAAACTGGTGTTAGTAGCACTCTTTAAACAAGTATGACATTTCAGTGGACACTGTTACTTTTAACCCTCAGTTCAGCCAGTAAGTATGTGTGGTAATCTCTTCTTTTTACAAAAAGATCATGGGCGCCGTGGAGGGAGTTGGCAAATTGTAACAACCTTAAAATCTGATCCAAAATATTTTACTATTTACTGAAAATTTGTTGTGCAAGGAAAACATGGGCTTTCATAGTTTTTAATGCATATATGTACACATAATTATGTATATACATTTCATTTATATGTACTTTTATTGAGCTTATATTAGGAAACAGACCCTCCAGTAAGACCTAGTTGTTCACAGCAGCAGAAATTTCTACAACCATTTAGGGCTAAATTGAAGTTTGTGAAATTTTGCATAGCTGAAAAAACACATACCTAAGTTTAACTTACCTGGTCTGGGTCTTTGTACTAGAAATCACGTAGAAAGTATTCATCAGCAAATGCTCTGCAAATGTGGTTGTATGAATTCAAATAGTTACATGCACATATAAATTATTTTAGATCATTACTTATGTGTGAGCCTGCTGGATTTTTGTATGACTGCAGTGAAGTCTCTGTAGCACTGAGGTTTTTTATTAGATTCTTTTGTTATTGCTACTTCCTGCACCATATATTTTATTTTGAAAAGTTATTATATAGCTTTATCTCTTTTTCATTATTTATTTCACTAAATACAGCAAGCCTCCTTTTTTCAAATGATTTTGTCTCTTTTGCATTTGGATAAAAATGTTATTTTAATATAGTATGAGAAAACAGGCTTTTGAGCTCACCAGTCATACTTACATTGTGCCATTATTTTACCTGGATTAATAAATGGTTTGTTATGTCTGTATTGCAAAGGGCACTCCTAAAATGCAAAAACTTCATTGTGGGATTTTTCAAATAGAAATATATGCTACTGATCATAAATGCCTAGGAGAGGCATTAAAATGAGTTAACAAGGACAACGTACGTGCTCATTTTGACCCGATACCTACTAATTGCAAAAAGTTGGCTTTTTTTCTTTCTACCAGATGAAATTTCTGGTAGAAAGTTGGACACCTCAAGTCCCTCTGGATGTATGGTAGCCTAAGTTAATATGCATTATGTTTAGTAACTCAAGTGTATAATTGGCTTACTGAAGAATTGCACAAGATAAGAAATGTTTCCTTTAAGTCTGGAAAGTAAAACATAGTTTTAAAGGAGAGAACAGTAAATGATTGCTGCATACCATGACCTTTAATTATAATACTGCATTCTAATGTGCATGTCAATATAGCTACAGTTGTTCACCATGAGGCACAGTTTTCATGTAGTCTCTAAAACTAAAATCTTTCTGTCTCTCCTTTAATGCTGGGCTTTTGAAGTGTTTCTCAACCTTTTTTCTTGATGTAAAGAGCAGTGTTATTGTCATGGGCCATTGCTGGGGGCTGTTTGCTTCCAGCAATTGCAACTTCAAACACACATTACTGTTGCAATGGACGTATCTACACTCTGGCAGGTTAACCTGGCACAGTCTGCTTTTAACTCAGGCCCCTCTCCAGGAAGGTATTTAAAGGCTGTAACCTTGTATGGCATCTGAAAGCCAGAGCATGTATGAGGTCCTGGGTGAAGTCTGAAGCTCCTGCACTATAAAATTTAGTCATCTTCAGTGATTAGTCCAGCTGTAGAATCTTGTAACATCTGTTTTGATGGAGCTCATCATTACCAAGGGAAACCAGGCATGACTGTCCAAGCAGCCTGAGCTGTGTATGCAATTATACTGATAAGCCTGTGGTCATCTGTGGGGAACCCTTCTGGTTTCCAAAAGTGCACATGAATTTAGTCAAAGATAGACACCACCTATGAGGAGCAAGGCAGATCTCGATGAATTTCTTCCTCACTCTCTTTTCTTCTAAAAGATGTGATTGCATCTTAGCAAAAGGTGGAAGGTCATTCCTTAAATCCAGTGAACATCATCATATCTGACATTGTGATTCTGAGGCAATGGAGTCACTGCCTGTCTAGTTCCCTGTGCTTCTGTCTGCAGGTTTCCTTGGGGAAATGGCCATGGTCAGAAAATAAGAAACCATATGGCTTTTTCTAAAGCAAATGGAATCCTTAGGAATTGCAGTGCACTTTTAATTGAGGCTGATAGAGGCCTATCGAGAAACTTATGAAGTAATTTATTTTAAAAAATTGTTAATAAAATGTTAAACAGGTTTGCAGCTACTTGAAGCAGGAGTTAAAATGAAGACTTTGGGAATTTGCATGTTATTAAGAACAGTGTTGGAGGTGTTTTGGGGTTTTTTTCCTTTCTTTTTTTTTACTTAGTAATTCAATTTTTTTTCTTTCATCATCATCATTATTTATATTTAAGTGGAATAGACAAGTTTCAGCTGAATGGGAGCATTGTGCTGTGGTTCTTATATGAGATGGTTACCTCAGCTCTAAGCAGGAGGGAAGGTGGAAAGGGCAGGATAGAAGTGTCTCCTCCTCTTTTGAGGATACCACTAAAATCTGTATGTTGGTTTTTTAGTACAAAAAGAAAATACCCTTTTGCCCATCTAGTTTATTTTGCTAAATACCCAAGTTAAGATAATCTGGATTAAGAGTTTAGCCTGTCAGAAAGGATCTTTTGATTCCATCTCATCTCTCCTCAGAACTTGTCATTGTCTCCCTTGCTTGAAGTTGGGTCTCATGGTATGGCATAAGAAGAAATTAGACTTTTTTGGTTTTGTTTGTTCTAACTTTTATTTCATGTTTTATTTTATTTCCATGGTCAGACAGAAAGTGTTCAAGCAATGCCATGTTTTACTGACTGCTGTTTTGTTTATGGAAGTATCTTAAGAGTCTGCAGTCCAGGGGTTTGACAGCTTTATTTTATGGCTTAATTGTTAGGACTAGAAAGAGACTTAGCAGGAAATACTGTTTGCTACTGTCATAATAACTTATGAAGAGTGGAGCAAAGTCTTGTGAAAGGTTTAGAACATGTTACTACAAGTAGCGGCATACTAGATTTTGAGCAAACAACAGCAGGAGTGAGGCAGAAGGCAAAGCCAGCATTATGAACATTCTGGAGGAATGAGATACCAGCACAAAATGAGTCTGCAGCTCCATTAGGGTCCAGTCTGCTTTCACCATTCCAATCGTAGCACTGAGGACAGGATGGTGACATATTCCAGCTTTGCCTTAATTGCTACCCAATCATTGGTTCCATCATTGCTGCTTTACACTGAATCTGTGGAAATAGTTTGTACTGAGATTTAAAAGTAAAGATGATAAAAGAAGGGAACTGGAGGCAGAATCCACCCCTGCCACCATCATGTGTAGGTGATACAAGGCTATATCTTTATTCTTGCATCTCACAACTTTGGTGTGTGAAGGCAGGCTCAGGTGTTCTGTTGAAGTATATATCTTTTTTCTCTGCTATGCTCAAGTTTGTGCAAAGGTCACTGGCATGTCAGTGCTTTTCTCTTCTTGGGAGATAGATATACTACAGTAGAAGATAAGCCTGTTCTCTTCTCCTGTGCATGGAGAACTTCAATGAAAGGAGAACAAAAAGTGTATGCAAGCAGTTTTGTGACTTCCTGATTTTTTTTTTCTGCCCACTCACCTACAAATTAACCTGTTTTTTTCTCTTTCCCAATGAATTTCTGCTTCATGCATAGGGGTTTTAGAAGTTGCTCTCATAAAGTCTGAGTCCTTTATGTTTTACTCTACCATTTTATCTGACACCTTGATTTTACTCTTCCCTACTCGTAGAAAACAAGCAAACTGAGAAAAACACAGTTTTCTGACTCTAAAAGTCAATTTATTTGTTTTTTGGATAAAGCATCTTTGTTTTATGAAGAAAAAAAAAAAGTTCTTTTTTTGCTGCTCTTTTGTAGGAAGATGTTAGAGGGCACTGAGAAGCTTTAGTACCAAAAAACTTTTGATGTTAGTTTAGTGGTTTAATAATCGCTGTTCGAGTGTAACAACTATGGTTTTATAGAGCACTGTTTTTTCCAGAATTGCATCTTCTGATTTTGGGGCTTACCCATAATAAATGGCTAAATAAGTAATTGTTTTGAAAAGCATTTTTTTCATGCCACTGCAGCTGCATGAAAAAAAAAATAAATCAGTGTTGTCTTTGTCAGAAAATATGAATTCTGTAGCATTCTCTAACAGTCACATTCATCAAAGTCCTTTGTCTATGATACCATCAGTTCTGTGTCTAATTCTTCCCATTGGAAGTACATTTAGTAGCAGGTTTTCGTGTTCACTCAAAGCTCTTGAAAGTGAAATTGATTTCCTGCAGGGCATTCATTACAATGATGTAACTCCAGGTCAATTAAATGGAAACGGATGATGCCACTCCAGATTTACATACCTGTAATGGAGAACACAATCTGGCTCCGTATGTGTATGAAATCCCAGCTAATGTAAAGCTGGCATGGAAGAGAATAAGTTTTGATGTGACCTTTTAGAAATTTTCTCAGAGGTTTCTTTTTAAAGGAGGAAGAGCACATGGGTCACGTAGCAGAAAGTGGTGCTCTTGATTCCAGATTGAATGTGTGTTGCTCTCAGATCCAGCTGTCTATCCTCATCCACTTTTACCTTTGGAGTCTCTCGTCACTCATATCGAACAAGAAGCACTTGTACAGGAAGGAGATGCAGGACTTTCTCCAACTTGCTTTTAGAGGCTGGGCATCTGTTCAGACAAGCCAGAAAGCTATCAAGTGCCTCTGCAATCAAAGAGGTAAGGTCTGAAATTACTTCCCTCCCTGTTTACACCCAAGAACGTTTCAGAACTTATCAGTCTGGGAACACATGTCTGTACCTTTCAGGCAAATTCTTGTTCACTTCAGCTGAGATTTGTTCCTGATAGACACCTTCAAGGCTGAACCTTGTTACAATCCCTAACTCTTATTTTTGTGGGGTTTTTTTTGTTGTAGTTTGTTGGGGTTTTTTCCCCATTAGGAAGGAAATTGAATTTGTGTTGAAGTCTTACCACATTAAACGATTTGCTGCTCCTTTTTCTTCTTGTGTTATCACATATGCAGCTTCCCTGCCGCCTAGAAAAAGACTGAGAGCAAATCTTGCTCTTGGAAAATTAAACACTATTTGATGGTAAATTGAGCAAGATATAATGGGGCAGCAATAATTGCTACCTATTGTGATTGTGTTTAGTCTTAATATTATTTACACTTAATGAACTGTCATTTTTTAATTTTTCAGATGCTGAGGTTGAAGAGCTGATCCTCAAAACTAATCTTTGATGAATGGCTTCCTATTTGGCTACTTTCTACACATTCAACTACTTCAAAACTATATTGTTATTCAAGAAGTTGATAATCATGAATGTTAGTCCTAATTTTTTCTTTCTGGTATTGAATTCTTTTCTACATGCTAAGACGAGTCCTGAGAAAAGAGAGGAAAGAAGCCAAAGATTGTTCATCTTTAATGATATTTATAACAATATATTGATGAGATTTTAAAATAAATATAATTTTTATTAGTTGTCTTACAGATATCTTATTTGCTAATATTTTTGTCTTGTTGAATGAATGCCAGTAGCCAAATGTCTTGCTGAATGCTTGATACACTTTCAAGCTGTGCTTTTGTGTGCTCTCCATAGCAATTGCTGGGAATAATTAATTACATTAGAACACTGAATACTTTTTTTGGAGACTTATTCAGGCAGCTGTATTTGTTGGGTGATGTGAGAGAAGTGAATAGGTCAATTTTTAGTAGAGGAAAGAAAAGTAGAATTCAACTTTGAAACTATTTAACTAATTTGTTCTCTTTCATCTTTCCTTTTGTTGCTTGCTCTTTTTGCTTCAACTTTTCTGGTCATTCTCCTGAATCTGCTTCTGAAGACTCATGGAACATCTATTTTAAATTTTGTTTTTTATGAAAAAAATAATAGAAAAAGATAACTGTATTACTTTACCAGAATATAGGGCTGTGAGGAAGCCCTATATTAACTTAAAGTAATTAACTTTAATTACTGCATCTAGTCCTCTGTAAAGGGGAACCTAGATAATAGACATTTGCTCCAAGAGGATATGCAAGAATTCAATTCACATTGTCCACTGAGTTCTGATTAATAACTTTCAGCCCCATAGAAAACAACTGTGCTGCAGCTGTAATGTGCCACTGAAAACAGTGAGGAACTGGAATCATGGTTGATGTCCTAGATCCCTACAACAACAAGGGATTTGCTAGATGGATTTCCCAGATGGTCTCTAGCAGCATCTTATTCCCCGCAGAATGGGGAGTGAAAAAGAACAACTGCCAATAATCCCTATCAGTCTGCTTGAGGTTTTGGCTGCCATATGTTTCATCAAAACATCCTACTTTGTATTTCATCTCTAACACTGACTGATTTTGAATGCTTGAAAGAAGCAATTAAAAAACATCATCTACATTAGTTATTGAGGCGGGGAGGGGATAGTGGTGTAGGTAGGCATTGAAAGCTGTGAAATGTTTGTATGTTTATTAAACACAGTCAAAAGACAGCAATCAAAAAATTTTGCAAAATGCGTGGTAAGGAATAAGACATTGATGGTTACAAATATTACAGAATGGTATTCTTGCACAATCAGATCCTGGAAACTGGTCTGTGAGAGCTGTGTAAACAGTCAACATTTGTGTTTCACTGGGAACTGATGAAAGGGTATAAAAATATACAGCCAAAGGTAGGAATCTGTAACTGATGTGAGTTTCCATTTCACCCATGTAAGTGTGGCATGCTGTTTTGCGGAGAAAAGAAGAAACTTCACAACTTTGTAGAAGTTGTAAAGCCCGGTATGCTTTTATTACGATGCCGGACGCCGGACGCAAGTCTCCCAAAAAGGCATGCGTACCTCTGAAGACCTCGGGTCTTCTTTTATCCCCCTTCCAAATGCATATGCATACAGTTTCACAATAGGTTCATACATATTCATTCCGCGTGACATTTAGCACCAGTTCTTCTTTATCAAAGGAATTTCTAAGTCGGGGGCAAATCGACCTTGTGGTCTTTTCTGTTTTTCTTTCTCTGTCTCCTTGCTGTCTTGGCATGCGAGTTTTTCCTTCAGCTTTGGCCTCACAGACTTTTCACATTTCTTAGACACTTCACATAATTCAGAATGGATCTTTACGCTGTCTCATGAAACATTTTGATACTGGATGAATTCCATATGCATCTCTAGAGTTTTCCCTAAGCTACTGCTTCTTGGAGCTCACAGTGTTTCTGTGAAACACTGCAGCTGTTGCCTGGATCTTGGCATGGTACAACTGAATATTTCTCATAGAGATGCTGAATATTTCTCATAGAGATGCTTCCTCTCATCAGCTGCTTCGGTCAGAGTGTCATTCTCAGTGTCCCTTCACACCTATTCAGTCTGTGCTCTCCAACTCTTCTCATCATGAATATGCCATGAGCTACTCCCAGATCTGATGGGAAATGCTACATGCTGTTCTCTTCATATACATGCACACACACACAATATATATACACACATATATATATATTCATATATTTTTTCCCTTTGTCTGATGAGACATAGTTTATCCAGTGGCCATGAACCAAAGTATGGAATCATACAGATGAACCAGGAGCATACAAAGAGTTCATGTTCTTAAGGCACCTGCAATACAAACATAAACTTTGTGTACAGGTGTTCTAGCAGACAAGAGTGCGATTGTTTTTCATGTGTGTTTTAATTAATATTGGGATGAAATCTTGTATATTGCTTCTGACTCCATTTTATATTTTAGTAGAGGTCATGCAGTAATGTGTTTCCTCCTCTTGTGTTTCCCATGGCATTTGGGAATTGTCTGACTCCACCAGGAAGATCCCTTTCAGAACTATTCAGAATTTCTTCCCTCTGCTTTCTACTGTTGAGCTCCTGGGCTGCACCCTCTCAGGATTAATAAAAGAAAAGCAAGGAAAGGTGAGTTGATTTCCTCAGGGGTTACCATGAATGGCCCCAATACAGTCTGTCCTCAGTCCACAATCTCACACTGTGAGCTGTGCATTGGCTCTCAAAAGGACACATGGATATTCTTTGGGCCCTGTTACTTAATCAGAGATATATGTTTTTTTGGACCCCCTCTGAATGAATTTATCCTTGTCTCACTTTGTACAGTTAGTCATATGCTCTTAAAAAATCTTTTGCAGATGGAGCCCCGTGGGACTGGACCTGTTTCAAAAGCTGTATTAAATGACTAAAATAAAGGTTTTGAAAATTCCTGTTTCCCTCAGTGTGTTGCTTAGCAGGAATAGCTGTATTTAGTGGAAAAGAAGTTAGATGAGTCTGTGGCATGTGTGCTATCTTACAGCCTCTTGGCTCAGCTGGGAGGTGGACACATGAAGGAATGACATACAGACATCTTTTGGAATATGCTTCTTGTGTCAGTTTCACCTTAAAGATGAGTCTCACAAGGTTGATACTTCTCTATGCTTCATTAGAACCTTTGTAAAATCCACCTCTATTCATTCAACTAAGCGTCCACCCTGCCTTCACAAAACACATAATATACAGGTTCATGTAATACTGGAAAAAGATGTTGGAGTTCCTAATGGATCTAAATGAGTGACAAAACACTGAGGAGTTGAAAAATTTGCTGCATAAATATGGAATTACCTTATTAGAGATAAAGCAGCCATGACTTCATCACAGATCTCAGTGGTTATTGCCAGTTAATAAGTTGTTGTCTCTGGAAAGCACATTTATCAAAAGACTCAGGGGATAAAACTTCTTTTTATAGGTTAGGTTGGAATTGAGATAAAATATTTTTGCAATGGTTGCAACAAACCATTCATATGAAACTAGTCAATCATTACCCAAAAATGTCTATGTAAGGTAGGTGTTCATTTTATAATATGTGTACTAATGAATCTGAAAGTATATGAGGCGTGATCGTGTCATTTAGGAAAATGGTGACAACTATTCTCTTCTGTTCAAGAGCTGAGTGGTCATGTTCTATGGTTCTGTGAATTGGTGGGAGCGTCTTGAATGCTTAAAGAGCCAAAAAGGCTTTTAGCATCTCACACTGCCAGTTGCCTGGCCTAAGCTTTTGAGAAACCTGGCCTAAATATCTGTATTTCATAATCTTAAGTACTTAGCCCTGCATACTTCTGGTTTGAGACACGAACTCCAGGACAATACTTATTTTTACTGCACTCACTATGCCAATTCAAGATCATTCTATTTAGTATAAGAGGTAAGTAGTTTTTAAGGCTATATCTAAGCTCTGTGGAGATAATTCTTTATCTTAACTTTTTGTTTTTTTAGTATTAAATTGACAGGGAGTATGCTGGTTAGCTTTTAGCCTGTTTCTCCATTCCTGTGTTTAGATTTTGATTTTACATGATTTTTCCATATTTAATGCTTACTTTATAGCAATGTTTACAGTACCTAGAACTTATATGTTGGGCTATTTACGTGAAATAGTAAACTAAAAAAGAATAGACTCTGTAAGTCTACTGTTAACTGTGAGATAGCAGAACTTTCCTTTCCATGTAGTGTAGGCAGTGGCAGTCATGCAGCATCTTCAAAACTTTTGCTTCACTTTTTACTGTGTTTTTCCTAGTTGAAATTTTTATCCTTGAAATATATAGGATGCTACTGTGTTAATTTTTACATTTGTCATTTAACATCTATAATTTATATAGGTAATAAAATCTTTAGGTTATTCTGTTTCTAAGAAGATAATTCTTCGTAATAACTTTATACAACATGAATAAGTTGTTTATACCTTCATCAATATTTTAATTGTTAGAGGTTCCTATATCTAAATTCTTTGGATTTACATAGCATGCTTGGGATTCTGAAGACATCAATAAAAATAAATCAGCTTAACATTACATTGGTCTTGCGAGGCAAACATGTCTACTGGTTGGTAAATACAGGCATGGCATAATTCCTTTCCCAAAACAAATCAGTCAATTTCTCCAGAAAAGCTGGAGAAGCCATTTGTTTCTTGTGTGTTATAGCTGAACATTAAACACAGTATGAATCCTTATCTTCAGACATTCCTGTTCGGTTAAGTAAAGAGGCAGAGTGAACTTCAACTGAGTAGCCATTGCAAAGTTTCCTCTGGTTTTATTAGCACAGCTAAAATTCAAATCACTGTTTTTTAATGTTTGTTTTAATTTGGGCTTTGTTGGAACCATGAGGAATACATTTTCACTGATGGTCTTGATAAATCTTTCCAGACCTCATCATAAAATCATGTTTATGTATGCCCAAGAGAGCCTATGGACTACATTATTAGTATTTGTGTGATTAAACCTTAACTGACCTAAAGTTGAATGCTTTACTTAGATTCAGTCAGGAGGACGAGGTTGTAGAAGTGTTAGAATATTCTAATTTTCTGTAGCTATTTAGCAGTTGGGATTTTTTCTTTTTAGTTATGAAAAAAAGAGTCAAAGTTAAAATCACTGAACATGGGACTTCAAATCTGGATTTTCAATTTATTGTACGAAATATGAGTATGTCTGTGCATCTGTGTACCTGTATAAAGCAAAATGTTTTAATTGCTCCTTAAATGTAGCTTTTTACCATACAATCTTTATTTCACAATGCACTATTTCATAAAGCTTGCTTGGCTGGTTGCCAAATCCTTCTGCTGCAGGTCAGAGGCAGGGGAAGGTGCAATAGCCTCCTTCCTTCCTTCTTCTTTGAAAGGGCTTTGTCACCAGCACATAACATTTTCACTGCCATGCAGCCATTTTAGGCCTTCACTTCATCTGCCTGTTCCTCCCAACTGGCACAAATGACTTAATATTATTACCCTCTGTCTCCTGTGGTGTTGTGAACTCCAGTTTAATCACCCTTACATGTTAATCCAAATCACCTATACTGTGCTTTGCTACATAATTATTTATTGAGAGAATTAAGCTCGAAAAGTGGATCTACTCTGTATGGTGATCTTCTCTTTATACAGGATTATCCCAACAGACGATCTCATGACTTTCAATACCTTTTCTTACACTTCTGCTACAATATATGAAGACAAAGGCTAATAGAGGAGTCAGAAAAGCTGCCCATTCAAAATTCAGTTCATGGTCTGAGTTTTATGTTACCACCACCTTAGTTCAGTGACCTTTTCTTGTAATTGCTCATTTCAGGAAAAAACACCCAAACCCCTCAGAAAGACAATTTATTGACTAGAACAAGTGGTGAGATTGGCAGGAATAGAAGGTATTTCCTATCTGATCTTGTAAGCATGCATTACAGGTCACTGCTTTACCTTTGATAAAGTATCAGAGGGAGGAAAAATTCTGAAACTGAGGAAAAAACGTTATGCAGACTTGATGTAGCAAATGGCAGGGCAGGGCTGCTGGCAGCAGCAGGTCCCAGTGACCTGCAGAGAAGCAGGAGGGGGTGTGGAGGCCACAGCTCAGCGCAGGAAGGGCCGGGAGCAAGCCAGGAGCAGCCTGGGACATTCTTGGCCCCCACTTGCTCATGGTAGAGCTCAGCTTCACTGGGGCTCCTGGCAAGGGGCACAGAGATGGGGGTCTCAGGAGAAGTGGCCAGAAAAAATAAAGTGCAACAGTGCAAGGTCCTGATGAGGGTGTGGATTAATGACAGAAAAAATATAAAAGGTCCTGATTAGGGTGTGGGTTAATGACAGAAAGTGTAAGAGCTTTTTAAGTGGCGTTGGTACAAAATGAAATGTGAACCTCAGAGCCCATTCCTCTCTCACAGGGGAGAACTTGTATTTACTCTGCAAGGGCAAATTTCCATGGGCTGTGCTCAGGGCACAGCTGGCTATCTTACAAAGTAGAGATGCTTTCTTTTGACTTTGGCGGAAAGGCAGATACAGGTAAGCAAAAGGATGGTGTTTAATTTCCAAAATTAATGGGCCTCACTAATCCTACCCTAAAGCCTTTCATCCTACCAGGAAAAAAGAAAGAGCAGACAACACCTTACCTTGAATTAGTTAATTGAGGGCAGTGCAGTTTTCAGTGATTGGATCAAGTGAAGGACCAACCATTTTTCATGTGCAAAGTTAATGGGTAAATAGTGTTTCCAAGTAGCTCCGATTATTTAAAGCCTATGAAACATGATATATGAAAAACATAAGGCAGAAAGCTTAAATTTGGGTCCTATGATGGGTTGTGTATCTTTCCCCTTGACTTTTGAAAGGCTGAGTGGTAAAGAGGAAATTTTTTTTTATTTCAGTCTATAAACCTGGGGGTTTGCAGTTTTAATAACAGCTGGGATCATCCTAAAATTCGTGGGGAACATTGATTAAGCATGTAATGTAGAATTTATTAGCAATTAAAAACTACTGGATGGTCCATTTGTCATCCATGTCTTAGAACAGGACCTTGGAAGGAGGTGCATTTAAAGAAATATGTGTATGCACTGACATTCTGTTCTTATATTAGTTAATCTATTAGTCTCATAGGTTTATTTAATAGAAGCAGCTACTTGGAAAGTTAAATCTTTTAAAGAGCATCACATTTTCAGAAGTTTTTGGTGAAAGTGATTTCATACTTTTAACAGGTTTTGTATAATCATCAATTTATAGTTTTTGCTTTCAGTCAAGCTGTGAGGTTAAATTATGTTAAATAAATAAAAAAATGATCTCCCTTATTTTATTCAATGCTTTGAACTTCTTAATAATTCCAGTTGTACATATATCCAGAAAATTAATACTATTAGAGCACATAATGCTGTGGAAGTGGCTAATAAATATGGGATTGTTCTCTGTATGGATACCTCCCACACACCCCTGTGAAATTCATTCTACCTAGAGCCATAATTTACAAGGCATTTGTTAGATCTTTTCAAGATATAGCTTTCCATAAACATATATTTAGATGCAAAGTGTTATTTAGAGATATATGTCAGACTGTTCCTGTTTTACTTATGTCCCAGGTAAAAAATGCTTTTTAAAATCTTGTCTGCCGGCAAAGTTTTACACAAAAAAGTGCTGTTATGCTATCCATATGGTGCATTTTATTCTATCAATGTGAGAAGGTGTTTGTTGTTATTTGTTGTCTTGTTGTTTGTTTTTTTTTTTTCAAAGGGGATGCTTTATGCTCTGTCAGTTTTTCTGTCCCTGAATAACCTTTGAATCTAATTTCACAAGGTAGTAATCTTGACAATGTTGAGTTGCTATGAGCTATGAAAATATGTATTTGGCTCAAGTAGAAAGACTTGCTTTCATGAGGGAATTGGACTTTTGAGAGGCAGATACTGCTTGGGCAATGAGTGATCTCCCAGCCCTCAACAACCCACGAAGTCCTGCCCTCTGAGAGTGAGAGAGATGTGGAGTGAAATGAAGAATGCATACTGGTGAGATTTGGGGATTTAGGACATACATCTTTAGGATGTCAGGTTTCTTCAGCTCTACTTTTTTGAAGGTAAACTGGTTTAAATATAATATAATGGATATCTCTGTGTAGGAATCAGTGAGTAGATATTAAAGCTACTTCTTTACAGGACTTGTAGAGGTAAGCTGTGACTGCCAGCACAAGTCATGTCTCTGTATTTTGTTTGTTTCCTATGGCACTGTTGAAAGCATATGCCACATAGAAAAATTCAGTGGCTTGAACCCATATCATCACATTCATCTACAAACACTACTACTGGAGTTGCAACATTTCTTGACAAAGCCTAAGAGATCGTGTTTGCCAGGGAAAATCAGTTTCTAAATGCTTCCACTGCTTGTGTGTTACTTTTTAATAATGGAAAACAAAGCTATTAGCATCCTATGCCACACATCTTTGTGTTCCAATAGAGCCCTACTACAGGTACACACTAGGAAAGAGGAACTTTACCTAAGTTACCTTTGCCTTTCTGTTTTTAAAATTGATTCCTGCTCAGGCATTAATAAAACCTGCTCAGGTTTTCTGATCCATGGCGTGGCCACACAACAGAGCAGAACCAATGCCAGTTCCAGTGACAGTGATGGGAGATGTTCACAGAAAACTCTCCTGTCCCTCAAATTCTGTGCCTCTTGTATTTAAGTTTAGTAAAATGCAACAAGTGAGAGTTACATTCTATATTCCAGAAGGATCTCAGCCTGTAGATCACAGCACTGCATGCCTTGAGCTCAGCAGGGCTCTGTGGAAGAGGAGACTCATGAGCACCTAGCATAGGCAGTTGCACCACGAGAGGGTGCAACTAAAAACAGATCTTTCACTTTCTAAAAATAGATGTATAGATGAGTTCCTTTAATTAAAAAAAATGTATTCTATTTTGGTTTCCTCTTTGTTCTTTAAATTTCATCTGTAGAAGCTAAGGATACAATACTAATCACACAAAATAAGAAAACAAGTAGAAAGGCACAACAACCTATAATACTTTAGTCCAGCTCAGATCCAGATTTAAAGTTTTTAGCTAGTTCTCTTCATATGATAAGCTGACTTATCATAAGATCAAATCCCTTTCGCCTGAATTTAGTGGCAGGATGTGGAAGATTAAATCATTTGGGTTGGAGAATGATACAAAGCAGTTTTTATAGCTGTTCAGTTCTCCATAGTCAGGTATGGAGTTATGATATCAATATGAGAAAATGCACTGTATGGTCTGATTTATTTAATTTTTCTGGCATAATTCTAGCTGGTTTTCCTCACAGAATTCTTCCTCTATGAGAAGATGGATTGAATGTGGTCTTTGGCGAAGGTGGAGTTTTGCCAAATAGGATTTTATACCTAGTTTTATACTCTGATAGGGGAATTCTCCATGGCAGGGTGGTGATTTAGTTACCTAATGGGAATGCATGTAACTAAGTGGTCCCAGTATTCACAACTCAAGTTATCTTTCCTAATAGAAGGTAAATATTTTTATTGTAATGAGTTTGAGCCTTTACAGACCAGGTTTATTAGATCATCTTGGAAATTTCAGTGCTGCTTGATGGCTGTATGGTCCTCTCTAACTGAGCTCCAGGTACCAAGTGACAGAACCATTTTGCAGTAAACAAAGTTTATTCCGCTACAAAAAATCACAGAGAGTACTAGGGCATGGCATCATTGGTAAGTGCAATTTCCTTTCTAAGCAGCAGTTGTTCTGGGAACTTACAGTGTGCCATTCTATCCTGGAGGAACCTGGCTGATTATCTTCTCACAAGCTTGAGAGTTTAACAGGCAACATATAAAATCTCAGGGCTCATTTATGGCCACACCAACCAAAACAGCTCACTTTTGTATCAAATGTACACTAATGTTTGTATAGGCTGGAAAGTCTTGTACCATCTTGGGGAGGTAAAATTATGGCTTACAAGGACAGTTTTTGGTTTCTTCAGGAGGATACCATGAAAGCTACCACCCAATAGATATATTTAATAATATTTGTAGGGATTTAGGGGGCTATCATGACCTGTCTGACCCTTCTGGGGAAGAGCATTTGCTCTTCAACACAACTGTGTTGTTTGCTACAATTGGCTGCCTAAGTACTTTGAGCAGCAATTGTTGAGCAGCCTCCTCTGGGAGTCAGGTTTAATGCTTTTCATAATATTGTCCTCCATCCTCCACCCCCAAAATGTCAGACCAGGTCTTTAACAGAAGCACAGTCAGCCTAGATTTAGAATGGAAAGATTCTTTGGTTGTTTCTGTTTCTTCCTGGTCTTTTTGCATGAGTCCTAAGGATACATTGAACTGGAGAGCTAATAGGCAGAAACTGCCTTTATAAGGAATTCTCCTGCAACATTCTCATGATTGCTGTCCTGTGATAACCTCAAGCAATGTCTCTGGCTTACTCTTATGATAAATGTTTTATTTATCCTTCCCTAAACAGGGAGAGTCAAATTAGATGCCTTTCTTACAAGATTTACTTGATTTACGAGATGCATATCTTTAAGATTTATTTGTGGTAGATAAGTAGGGAACTAATCAGTAATCTATTCCATCAGCTTCAGCTGCAGACATCTCAGCTGCTCCTCTCTTACTCAGACTATTGCAGACTAAGAGCAGGCCTTCCCCTTGGCTCAGGAGCCCTGCCTTCATCTGTCCCTTCCTGATTGGTCTCAAGTTCTAAATCTTCCCACCTGGTCCTTAAGCAGTAATTAGGGCCATTAACCTCTGTCTCTCAGGGCTACTCACTGGGACAATCCAGCTGATTTACCTCCAGTGAATTTTTTAAAGCTTGCTAAAGATTGCTGCTATAAGCAGCTAGAGGTAAAAGGCCAAAAGGAAAAGCAAGAACAAGCATTCTCAAATTGTACCCTGTACTTCTCACTAGGCAATATGCTCCTCTCTTGCATATGCAAAAAAATTGTGTTGCGCTCCTGTTGTGTTCCTTGCTTCCCCCTAGAAAAATCAATCTTTAATATGTCATCTTATTACCATGATCAGTTGTAAATGGCTATTCAGTACTGTACAGATTCTTTAGGGTTACATTTCTGTTACTTATCAATTGGTTTGCTTTTTTCCCTGAGTCTGTCTCTCAGTATGTTGCTGTTACTGGGGGTTTTTAGTTGTTTTTTTCCTTCAAGCTGTGCTTCTGAGGATGTGCTCTCTTGGTCAGAAGAGAACGAGTGACAGGACTGTCTCCTCTCACCTATTCTGGCATAGGATTGTGGTGACTGAGCAACACAAACTGTAGGAGGGAGGGCCTAAAATTCTCCTAAATGATGGAGACAGATGAGTTGGAGTTCTCTTCTCCACTGCTTCCACCAATTGATATTAATCTCCTTCCCAATTATTTGCACTTATGCCATGCTCAGACTGGAAAGGAGAAAGGTGTGAGAAATTATGAAATGTCATTATGTAGGAACAAACTAGGAAGAGGAAATCAGCTCAGGGAAGAACTTATGATGAGTTCAGAAAGAGCACACCAAGAAAAGTCCATTGTTAAATTTTTCCTCTCTCATCCCAATCATCACTTCTAGTTCCTTGTTATATCCAACTTTTGTTGTGTGCACTGTGTTCTTCCTTCTCATATGAGCTGGGATAAAAATTGCTGCATGTCCTTCTGTATTAGAAAATACAGGTGCACAGCTCAGCATATAATGACGTGTTTAATAAGTCCAGCTGCTGCATGGCCTTAGGCAGACATTATAGGGAGTTGCTGAGTTCCTGGATGTCAAATAGCACTCTTTTGCCAGTCTTGACAAGGATGGGACAGAGGTACCCTTTGTCTTCATTGCTTTCTTTCTCTTTACCTATTGAAAACAAGTGATCCTCTTGTCTGCTGTTCTTACAGCACACAAACCCTGCAGTGATGTTGTGTTATTATTTCTGCATCTGCCTCTGCTGTCAGTCTCTAGAAATGTCTTTTGAAACTTTGTACAACCTGGAAGCCTCTTGTGCACTTTCCATCTCTAGCTTTTCTAGGATACAATAGAAACAGGGGAACAAGGTGAGTGTCAACAACCAAAAATCAGTCTTTTCTTCTGGATTTCTGATATAATTCAAGCTCTTTCATTTGTGAATGTATTTGGCCCTTGGGAACTTTTTGTTGCATTAAAGGAGTAGAAAACTGCCATGACAAGGACTGTGAGGAAGAAAAAGACAGTGAATTAAAGGGGCAGGTACAAAATCTACATTCTCTGTGGTCATGGTATGCTTAGCAAGACTTCACCTGTAGTCATAGATTCAAGGGGTGTTATTTATAAATAAACACATAGTTTCCAAATAAACACATAGTTTTCAAGTGTATATTCTTGCTTTGGGACTTGGAGAGATAGCCCTATATTTTGTAGAATCATGGAATGATTTGGCTTGATCAAGGAACCTTGACCTTTGGAAGGAACCTTGAAGATCATCTACTTTCAACCCCCCTGCTGTGGACCTGAGCACCTGTCACTTGACCAG
Source organism: Melospiza melodia melodia (assembly GCF_035770615.1). NCBI lineage: Eukaryota > Metazoa > Chordata > Aves > Passeriformes > Passerellidae > Melospiza > Melospiza melodia. The sequence goes on along the minus strand of NC_086194.1, from coordinate 130,927,149 downwards.
TCAGAACTGCATCATTCCTGGCCTTGAACAATTCCAGGGATGGGGCATACACAACTTCTCTGGGAAACATCTTCCAGTGCCTCACCAGCCTCACAGAACGTTTTCCCTAAACCTAATCTCATCCTAATTTCTTTCAGTTTGAAGCCATTTCCCCTTGTCCTGACACTACATGCCCTTGTAAATAGGGCACGTTTTTCTCAATCTTTCTTGTAGGGTCCCTTCAGGTATAGGAAGGCCACAAGTGGGTCACCCCAAAGCCTTCTCTTTTCTGGGTTGAAAAAACCCAATTTTCTCAGTCTTTCCTTGTATGAGAAGTGCTCCATCCCTGTGATTAACTTGGTGCCCTCTTCTGGACTCGCTTCAACAGGTCTGTGTCTTTTTGAGACTGAAGAATAAAACAGGTTATTGAACTGTTTTGATGTCACAGCTTAAATTTATGGCAAGAGGAAGCAGAGAGAAATTTAGGGAGGAAGAAATGAAGGGACTAGCGTCAGAGACAAGAGAAGAAATCAAGAAAAGACTGAAGCAAAAAGGAACTAAAGGCATAATGAGTTCAAAGATAAAGAATTAAAAGATTTAGGAGAAAGCAGCATGGAAAAAAAATGGCTGAAACTGAACCAAAGGGCATGAATATAAAGAATAGCACAGAAGGGGAAAAAAAGATTATGACAGCTTTCTAGTTAATTGTAGATGTCTGACAAGTGGCCTATGACTAAACCAGTGAATTGTATGTGCTCTGTTTCCCTTTATTCCTCATTGTGAAAGTGAGGAAAGGGATTCTTCTTATGTTTTCCAGCAGCAATTGCTCAAGATTAAAACAGAGCATCTAGTGATGCTGTGTTGACAAGAAACCTGCTCTTCTGTATTTATGGCAACATTATTTCCCTACATCCAGACACCCATAAGAAATTAAAATCATAGAAATAAAACAACAAGATTAGCACAATTAAGCTACTGCTCAAGAAATTCTGTCACCCCTGTGTCTTCTGGTTTTTGCTGACATTAGCTTCTTACCTAAGTAAGACTTTAGAGGACATTGCAGTATTCAGTAACTACTTCTGTTTTGAAAGCTGGCAGCAGTTTGAGATATTTTCAAACAGTATAGGGAGCACTGTTGGTGTGTAAGTGGGATCTTTAATGGATAGACTGGGTTTTGTCAGGGATTCTTCCGTTTCCTCTCTGGAGAGTTGGAGCTTGCCTGTTTCATCCTTGTTGACATGTTTATATTTTAAACCTCTGTCAGTTAGATTAGGACAGGCTGCAAAGAGGGGGGCGAGAGTCTTGGGACCTACCTTGTAAATGTCATTGTGATATTCAGGTCTTAAAAATGTTCTCTATTTTAGTGACTTCCTGAATGTGTTGCCTGCATTTGAGGTTTCGTTCACAATTTGAATAGAATGAGAAGAAATTAATAGTCCAGTGTTTTTACAAAATGTTTTGTAGCTCTTACCAGCCAGTTGTCTAACAATTAACCAAAGAATTGCTGGTCAAAAATGCCCATTACCTTCCTGTAATGTGAACCTTAGTCACTGAAATATATTCCTTAAGAAAAATGTTCACTAATCCTCATATAAACTGCTGCTATTTCATTTAATAAGGAAAATAAACTCCCCCAAACCCTGACAAAGGGAAAACTGTGGTATCTGGATAAAAACTATAAAGAGTTTTGGCAAAAGGCCAAAATTTCACCAAAACTTGGAAATGACAATTTTCCAATAGAAGTTTTAGGTTAATGGATTTTGCCACAAGCACAAAACTATGTGGGGCTCTCTCAGGCTCTTGGCTTCACTGAGCTATGACACTACCTGCAAAGTGTGCTATTATTGTCCTTGGAAACTCACTGATGAAGTGTTCCTGACTTTGATAATAAAGTAAGGTTGTTGTTTTTTTTTTTCTTATTCTTATTTTGCAATGTAAGATCTTTAAAGAGTGTAAATTAATTCAGATGTTCTGGTTTGATTTTGGGTGCACTATAGAAAAGGTTTAAGTACTCTGTTGGCACACAGTTGGCAGAAATCCAGAATTTTGTGATGAAGCTTTCCTATGCGGCAACCTATGTTTCTCACATTCTCAGAAACTGTCAGATTCTTTTAGAGATTCAAAATAGCAGTGTATGATGCCAAAAATAATTTAATCTATTATTTGAGTCTGTCACCATTTCAGTTTGACTTTTCAACTCCCACAAAGGACATTATATTTTTTCAAAGACACAGCAGCCACATTTTGCAATATGACTACTTATTGGTGATTGTATTAATATGTTCTTTTAGTATTTGGTTGAAAATGCCTGTCTTCCTACATCAGTTACAGGAGTTCTTAAAGTTTATTAATAAAACAACTTTGTAAAATAAAAGCTATTTAGTAGCTAAGAAGCAGGCAAGTCTCCTGCTCTGTTGAATCAGCTCTGCTCTGATACTCTCAATACTGGTGTACTAGGGTGATTTGGAGATACTTATTCTGATTCCCCCAAGAATTCTCCTCCTGTAGAATGGCTGGGGAAGGAGCAGGAGCTTTCCTGGAGATGCCCAATCAGGTAATAAGAGATTGGTTGTGGAAAAATTAGAAAGAAGCTCTTTAAACTATAGCCTGTAAAATACACTTTATTCTTCTACTTGAGTGAGAATTGTCAGTTGCCTCTCTGTTTTTACTCTCTATTTAATTTTTGAGGTTATTTTTATTAGGGTAAAGTGATGTATTTTGATGTTGGTCAATACCAGTGGGGAGAGGCCTAGGAGAGACTGTATTTTAGCTAAAAGGAGAAAATAGCATGGGAAGATATGTGTCTCAGATGATCTTTCAATTATTTCTTATCTTTCAATTATCCAAACTTCTATTTATCCAGATAAACCCACTGGAATGAAAGTGTCTGGGTAATTTATAGTTTCCTTATGGCTAATAAATGTGCTTCTGTTGAGAGGAATATTATAAGCAAACATAATATAGCATAGATTGGAAAATTACTGAGAAAGGATGAGCAGGTAGTCTTAGAAACAGTCGGTGTTCTCTCAGGGACTACTGTAAAAGCAATGACTCTGGAGAGAAGATCATGCCAAGGATAATTTGGGAGCAAAACCTTTTTATTTCTTAGTTTCTATTGTAAATAACTGAGCAGTTTTTTCTGGAAGTCACATTGTTAACACAGAGCAAAGAAAGATCTTTTAATATTTCAGTGTAATACAAGTTCTGTGTAAAAAAGTCCTTTACAACTTAACATTTCACATGTAAGATAACACTTTTTAGAGTCAAACCTATGAAACTCTAGCTTTCAGCTCTCCATTCTTCCCATAAAAATGCTGTTGTCCTCATGCTCCAAATAGCAGAATTGCACACAAGGATGCCTTCCCACTATCAAGGGTGAAATTTTATAAAGGAGCTGGAAAGACCAATTATTGTGTAACAAGGGGAGCAAACTGGTCATAGTCAGTTGCAAAGATATGGGTAAAATGAACAAATATGTGAAGATTTTATAAAAAGGAGGTTAATTGGATCTTGAAATAAATGGTGAGATTCTGGAATTGTATTTGGGAATTCAGAGTCTTCCCTGAAATGAGAAGAGATGGACAGTAAAGTTCCACACATGTGACAAGATGAAGGTTTAAAGGGGCCATGAAAAAGGATAATAACAGTAAAGTCTGGAAGATAGAAAAGCATAGGATTTAAGAGAGGTTGTAGAAAGAAAATAGCTTATTAATGCAAAATAATAGAGACTTGGACTTCTATCCATAAAAACTGATAGCAAATTCCTTAGGATAATAGCTGAACCTGAGTATTCAGTTATGCCTCCTGCCTTCTATTTGAATAGAGGAGGAAAATTAGGATATTTTTAATGTTTTCAAGTATTTCAATAGCAAAAGAGCATGCATATGCCAGAAATATTAAATGTTTTCTAATGTGTTATTTATATTACAATATTATAAATTTAATGACAGAAATAAAACCAAAGTGAAACACAACTACCTCCTGTAGGCAAGTTCCCTGCTATATGGAGAACTCAGAGTTTGCACCGGAATGAAGTGGAACTCTAACAATGCAATATTAATTTCAAATATATTTTTAAGGGAAAGTGATAGGATGTGAATTTTCCTTTAAACTTTCAGGCTTAACTTTAATTTTTTTTATATGTCAAATAAAAAGCATGCTTCTCACTCATACCAGTTTACCAAAAGCTAGTTTTTATGAATTTTTCAAAAACTTTGTCATATGTAGAATCAGTTAAAAATGTAAATGTGAAAAAAAAATAAAATAAAGTTCTAATTTAATTGATTATTTTGGAAAAAAACAATCAAATCCATTGTCATCAGAATGTTCTAATCCCTTTCTGTGTCATAGAAATAGTTTCTATGAAAATATTTTTGCTGCACAATAGCACATGGGAAAGTATGCAGAAAAGCACATATAATTTGCAAGAGTAGTTGCTGAAATTGTAGATTTTTGTGCATTCAGTGGCAGAGAGGGAAATACTGAAATGTAGGAAAAAGAAGAAAGGGCTGGATGTACAACTGGGAACAAGCAGAATCCTGTCAGCTTTAGAATAGGGTTTTATGTATTCATTTAAAAGATTTAGTAACTTTTACCCATGTGGAGGCAGATTTCTAGAAGGGAATCATGCAGAGCCAGTAAAGTGTTTTCATCTCTGCCTGCCTCCTAACCCCTTTCCTTTCCATGCAGCATGGAGACCGCTGCTGCTGTCTTGCCAGCTCTTCAAACATTCAAGTCTCTCTTGCTCACAGGAGTTCTGTGGTTCGTGAGCGTCTGATGTAACTAACTGAAAGAATTGCACACTACTCAAATTGATGTAAAAGTCTCTATCTAAATGTAAATGTAAAATGTAATGTAAATGTGAAAAATGAAGCTTCATTTAAAAAAAAAAAAATAAAATTTCCACACTTCCATCAGAAGCATTTTCCCCTGAAAAGGTGGTGTCTTTTGTTCCATGTTGGCCTTTTTAAAGTCACAAAGATATGATTTTTCCAGTTTTTGGTCATTTTTGGTCATTTTAGTCACCCTCAGTGATTAGCTTTCTATCACTGAATTAGTTTTGTGTGGGTAATCAAGTGCCATCTTTGTACAGTCACCAGGGTAGCCAAGAGTCTCTGCTGGGAGAAGCTTCCTGCAGTGAGTTCATGTGGTGTCATCCTCCAAACCCTGTCCAATGGCCACACACCAGTGTTGAACCCCAGCAGGCACTGAAGCACTTTGGTAGAATTTATATTTTTAGATGTTACAGATTACTTCTGCTTTAGTCCTCATAAAATAACAGCACGATTTCTGTTGGCAACTGTGGGGTTTCTGCGCTGCTATCTTTTGCATCTTTGGGGTATTCTTCTGCAAATAAAGGGATAAGGTTTTTCTGCTGTAAGCATGCTATAAATTGATCAAAAAATAAAGAAATATATTTTTCATATAAAGGCATCAAATTTTAGAGTTTTGGGAGTTGCTCTTTGAGAAGGTTTCAAATCAGATGGAAAATATCCATGAAAAACATGGGTTTCATAGCATAAATGAATTTATTGGGAAGAGAAGACTGGGGGGAGGGGACGTGATAACAGTCCTCAGTTGTTAGAAAGAGTTTCATGAAGAGGGAAGAAAATGCTCTCTTCTCCCAAAACCACACCTTTCCTCCATTGCAATCTATGGTAGACACATGAAAAAGAAATAGGCTTAATGCATTTATGAAAGTCAGAGGTTGGTCTTAAAAATGTTTTAATAGTTCTGAAGACAGTGAAACACTGGTGCAGGTTGTCTGGGGGATGCATGACATCTCTGGCACTGGAAGTCTTAAGATAAGCCCTGGGAAACAGTGGTCAGGAGTGACCATCTGACCTTGTTCTGGTGCAGCAGGATAAAGTAGGTGATATTGTGATGTCCTCCCAGGTCTCCTCTTCTATGATTTGACTTCAGGTGAATGTTGTTGCTGACTTATAATGTCTTAGAAAGAGGTTGGTATTTCATGTTATAACCTCCTAAAAATAGGTCATTAGGCATGAACATTTACTTTCATTTTGATAAAGCAGTACTGCCTAGTACTTATTATTGCAAGGAAGGAATGAAGATAATGAACTCTGAACCTTCAAGAAAGGGTAAGGACAAAGTGGTCACAATATAAATAGCAGCATCTCAGTATTTTTAAGACTGCTGGATAATCATCTAAATGTTTGGGGAAGGAAAGGCTCTTGTCTTTAGCCTTGGCTAAGTTCTCACCGAATAATTTCTGATTGCTGTCACTTTTTTCTCCAACCTTCAGTTTTTAAGCACAAAGCATTCACCTGTGAAACATCTTACATTTACTAATGCTTCCACTCCACCAAGATGTAATCTTTCATTGCTATCAACAGAGATGTGTATGCTTCCCTCCATGCTCATGCTTTCGTGTCAGCACAAAGGTTTTTGCTTTCAGGTGGTGAACTGAAACCAAGAACTGACTCTTGTCTTAAGCAGACTGGCAAATATTGGAAAAAAAGAAATCTACAAACAAACAAGCAAAACCAAAACATTTTAACCAAGTTCGCTTCAGTCTAGTTTACTGCAGGACCATAAAATGTATTTGTCAAGGTCTGTGGAGGAATCTGAATGAGCATGTTCCTGTCTGTCAAAGGTGGGAGGAGCCTTTTGAAAGGAAAGTGCAAAACCTAAAATTAGGTATTGTGTATGAACTATGATCTGTCCTCTACTCTCCCACCCCTTGTTTAGCACTGCAGCTACTTAACAGAGTGGCAAAAGGAAATCCTTATTGGCTTTTGCACAACTGCAGAGGCAACACAAGTCTCTTTCTTCTCTGAATCAGTATTCATCTGTGTAGAAATACAGAAAGGCAGAAATTTTGTTCTTAACTGAGCTTTTTCAAACTCAAAGTGAGCTTTTTTTCTTCCTCAGTTTGCTAATGAAACAGCTAGGAGAAAAACACCTCTTTTTCCTGGTACTGTACACAGTCTTCAAATTCACAGTGAATAAATATGGATTCCAGCCATGCAACTTTCTCAGACTGTTTTTCCCCACACTTCATTTAAGATGTTAAAGTTGTTGTTTAAATAAAAACTTTAGAGAAGATGTTGGGCAGGGCTCTCTATGCAATACTTTCTTTAATAACTAAACAAAACAAAACAGAGCTGAAAACAAAAAAATCATCCCGACTGTTGCATTTTTAAAAGATATACTTTAGCCATTTTGACCTGAATTTGTTTCCTTCACAAAAGGAAATCTCAGTGCTGGTGCATAATTTATGATCTTGGCATCCAGCCGAAACATATGTACATACTGAAATCAGTTTTGCATCTGTTTAACTTTGTGCACACGAGTACTCTAATTGGATTTAGTCTGATGAAATGACACATGTGAGATCAAGTGTCTGCACAACAAGGATTTCAGTTAGTAGGTTTCTTTAGGGCAGCAGCTTCTATGCTTTGTGTGGTGCCTAGCACATGAAATGGCTTTTTGATTATCTCAAAGCCTTCTGCATGCTATACAGCTGTAGTGATGGGTGAAACAAAGAACTACAGAAGAACAAGTCTTGCAGCATAGGTCAGATCTGCTACTGCATAGCACTGTACAAAAGTAGCAATTAATTCATTGTAACTTTGTTTTTTTAAAAAGCATGTCTTTTGATAATCTCTTAAGGTTTAAGGGAAATGACTCTTTCCTTTGTTACAGGCCACCAGGCTCAGCTGTTGGCCTTTTGGTAGCCATTGGCCAGGTTAAACATTTTTGCTCACACATGCTAAACACTCTGATAAAACACAGCCATCACCTCCTTTAGGATGGACCCTGAACTTACCTGACTGGGCAGCAATGTAGAGACTCGGCATCTTCACAAGACAAGCTCTCAGTGTATCAAGAACTGGAGTTTTGTTTTTTGCTGCTCTTGCAAGCCTTATCTTCCCATGCCATCTTGCATCTGCCATCTTTAACCCTGGCTAATTCCTTGCCCCAGAAGAGGTGGTGCTGAGCTTGCTACTTGTTGAAGCTGTTTTTATCTCCAGGACAGCTCTTCTGGTTTGTTCTCATGTTTTCTCACTCTTCCTATATCTGCTGTAAGGGTCTAGGGAATGAAGAGTGATCCAGAGAGTGAAGAGATTCAGGGAAGGGGATGAGACAGACTGCAAATTCTCATATTAGGAGCATTAGGGATTAAAAACTGGAACGCCAGGGGATGAGTACTGTGAGAATATAGTCTGGGAGGATATAGAAAAAAGGAAGGCTTGGGATATGAGTGCTATTAAGGCAAGGCAAGTGACTCTAAAACACTCTGTACAGAGGACCAAAGATGGAAACAAAAACAGGAGAAGGGAAAAAAAGAAGCTGAAGTAAGACTATAAGGCAAAAAAATATACCTTACGGATGAATGGTTTTGTTTTTCCTTCCCTTCTACCTCACTGTCCAGATTAATTCTCTGGCTGGTGAAATACCCTGAAATAAAGATAATTTTAGGAAGCTTGGAATGTGGTTCAAGGCTTGCCATTTGAAATGTATTTTTATTTGAAGGATTATGCTCCTGACTTTTGCTGACATTAAGGGAGGAGGCATCTAAAAAAAGTGTGTGTGTGTGAAATTTGTCATGTGGCACCTGATTCAGACTACAGAATGCTTTGAAGCAAGAGGGAAAAATATTGAAATATTACAGCATTAAAATATAGAAATAAAATTTTGCTCTGATTGACCTAAATGTGAATCTGATGACTCTGGTGAAGATACTGTCTGATATGTTTGTGTGGCTGGGGAAAAGCTTTGATCTTTAAGTTTTATGTTGTAGAATGTTAAGTTGTGGAAGGCTTTCTGTTACTGATGCCTTTTTATGGTCTGCAGTTTGAAGTGTATGCAGTGGGAACAGGCAGCTGAGGACTTGATATTGCAAGGGAAAATGCACTGTATTAATTTTTGGTAATTGGAAATTTTTTGGTCCTACAAGTGGATACACTTTATTGAGATGGTCATCTGTTTTATCCAACAAAATGAATTTCTGCTCAGGGGAAAGTTCTGAATGCTGGTTTTCAAAGAGGAAATGGTTTTACAACATGATTCTCAGAGATCATTCAAAATGTAAACCTACATATCTCTAATTCATTCTGGGGTTTTGCAAGTGAAACTAGAACATAATCATATCCTTATTTTGAATAAATTTTTGCATCTCTTGATAATATTTAATATTCATTGGATGAATAACAGTATTTCCTTCATGAATCCTCTTTGCCTTGAAATGTTTAAATTTCAATTCTTTGGAGTTTTGTTCAAATCCACTATCCTTTATTTACATTTTTATTAATACAAAAAAGTTAGTATTTATAAGAAACTTCTGTAGGTAGTACTTACACAAGGCTGTATGGCAAAGATTTCATGTTAACTGTAGTCATTATGGGTAATTAATTTGTTAATAGATTTACTGAATTTGCAGTCAGTCACATTTTTTAAAGCACTGAAATTAATATAATTGTGCATTGTTTGCTCTTGGAAAGATTAGGAGTGCTTTATGTTGAACAAAGTATAAAAAGAATTCATGGAATTCTTGAAATATTTACTGAGAATTTTTTGATAAGTAAGACCTTATTTTTGCTGAGAATTTTTGCAAGCATATTCTTTTTCTCTATTTTCAGTCCCCTGCACATAGCTATTCAAGCTATGACTCTGGCAAGAATGAGAGTGTAGGCAGAGGTGCTGAAGATCTGTCTCTGAATCGAGGAGATGAGGATGAGGATGACCATGATGAGCAAGAGGATCCTGAGAAGGTTAATGAATCAGATGGGGTAGAAGCTGAGCGACTGAAAGCTTTTAACGTAAGCCCTCTTGCACTCACCTTGTTTACTTCTTCTGTTCCTTTTGCATTGTTGTTTTTGGGTAAGTCTGACAAGGCACATTAATTTGCGGGATTTATTTCAATTATTATTTTAATGCACATTAAACTCTTGCCAACAGACGACAGATTTGCTGTGTTTCATTTAGAATTTTGAGGCAGAGTGCCATCTTTACCAGTGAGGAAAACAAAGCTTTGTTCTCTATGTGCATGTGTGACCATGTGTGTGGCTGTGTGGATGTGCATGTTCACCCACTGAATGGAATGAGGCTGTAGCTAGTTTTGTCAGGAGACCATTCTGGTGGTCAGCTGTTCTCTATTGCTTTCTCAATGTATATAATTATGCATGAAAACACAAGCAATTGTTCAGACAAAGAAAAAAATGTGAGTCAGTTCAATAAAATGATTAGCAATCACAGCTTATTGTTAATAATGAAACTTAAGTAGTGCCTATTTTCACAGTCTGTTCTGGTTTATCTCACAAGTTCTGTATCCTATAGACTTTTCTTTTCTTGTCTATTTTTTAAAACCCAACCCACCCCCACCCCAAATAACCCTTTAAAGAACTGTTTGCTTTATATTTCTGGCTTCCCGTTACAAAGCTCTTCAGTGGATAGAAAACAAAAACTGTCTTCCTATCAGTAATCAAGCCAGGAAGCTAGGAAGAGAAGAGAGCTGCCCTCCAAACCCATCTCCTCTGTCTCCCTCTTGCCAACAGATGTTTGTCAGGCTGTTTGTAGATGAAAACTTGGACCGAATGGTCCCAATCTCTAAGCAGCCCAAAGAAAAGATCCAGGCTATCATTGACTCATGCAGGCGACAATTCCCTGAGTATCAAGAGCGTGCCAGAAAACGCATACGTACTTACCTCAAGTCCTGCAGGCGGATGAAAAGAAGTGGTTTTGAGATGGTGAGTTTTGACTTAAAACCCAGCCCTAGTTTCCATCAAAACCCCATATGTAAATCCATGGCACTATTTTGTTTTCATCTTAGCGTCTTTATTTTTTGTTTGGTTTTTTTTTCTTTTTTTTTTGGTAATACCAGGTCAGAGATTTCTTTTTTTCCCTCCTTCATTCTTCCTGAATTTATTCCCCTCGATTTAAAAGTGCTATAAGACAGTAGAGTTCACAAAACGAACTAATATGGATCTGTAGAAAAAGAAGAGCAAAGCAAGGCATAAGGAGGGAAACTGAACTATGGACTATACAGTGACTTATTTCTTATTTTAAGTTACAGTTACAGATTTTTGCCCGGAAAAGTCTTGCTGTAAGATATATTTTTCTCTAAAATGCCTCTGCTAGCTGGATTCCAGTGAGCTCTGTAAGACTGACCCTCAAGAAAATGCCCAGTGAAGTAACATCATAGTGGCAATGGCTTTGGCTTAGTGTGTTTTCTTGTACACCTTAGCCAATTGCTTATCAGTGAAAGTCACTCCTTTGAAAGCTTTCAGTTGATATATAGGTGTGCAAAACATGTTTAATGGTTGTAAACCAAACATGTTTGTTCAAACTTACAATTTGAGCATTCCAATGGGTTAGTAGTTATAATTGAACCAAATCTCATGAAGATTATAATGGTATACAACTGACAGTGTTTTCAGACATTGTTATTTTAATATTACTCAGTAGCACAAAAATGGGTGAATAAAGTCTTCTCATTAACTGGCAGCTTCATTATCTCTAGAAAATGCCTGCATTTCCAAAATGGAGGGAAGTCATAAGAAACTAGATAGCTACACACCTTGTTTTTAATGTCTTAGCTACCTCTCTGGCCTTAAGATGACCACAAAACCACCTCATTATTAAAAATAGATATCATTTAGTGATTAAACATACCATTTTTTTTAATGAATCATCTGCAAACCCATTGATTACATTAAAATCATTGGAGATGATTGCATTTTACTGTTTTTCTCTTTCTCTCTGTCTTTCTCTTTCCTGCAGTTTTTTGCAGAATATTTATGAGTACCATATGTTGTTTAAGATGGTAGCTGACAGTTTTAAGAACAAAATATCAAGCTTATTTGTAGGGTAAGACCACTATTTGATAACATCAAAAGCAAAGACAGAAACTAAATTTTTGTGTGTGTTTTGGATTCAAATCAACGGCATGGTTTTATTATTTGAAACATTGGGATAGCACTGTTTCTGAACAATGTAAGCTCAGATGAAGAAAGGTAGAATACAGGACATCTGTACAGCCAGAAGTGCCAAAGATTGACTGGTGGTGTACATAGCAGATTGTTTAGCCCTAACAAAAAAAAAACCAAACCAAAACAAACAAAAAAGGACAGATAGAAAATAAGTATTTCCTACAATATACTAAGTAGTATTAAATTGCATCTACTCACTGACAATAATTCATAAACATAAATTTCAGCTTTCATGAAGACAAATATTTTATTTAGCTTTACTTTCAATTGAAAATACTTACAAAATTAGCCAATGCTAGCAAGTCTCCTCTCTGTTCCAATTTATGGCCTTATTACCATCATTTTTCATGCTGATGAGCAGTTATGTAAACTGGCTCATTTTTGTAATCTGAAAGATTTGTGCAACTGTTTTGCAATATGAAGAAGGGGCTGCAGTCTAATCCATGGGACCTGGGTTGGCTTGACTTTAGTGCATATTTGCAAATGTTACTTTCATATGAACAAAGGTTACAGGATCAAATTTTTCCTGGAAGGGGAAAAGGAGCATAGATTATTGGGAATATGATCCCGATAGGCAATCTTTATAGCTCAGAAAGATTTCCTGGTTTTATAATAACGGTTTATGATGGGCTTTATGTCCTTTAAAACAAACAAATCACCCTCTAAAACATTGAGATTTTGCCCATGAATGGAAGTGACAAGGCACTGGAACACATGCCAAAGACTGCAGCCCTCTTGGGCCTGAAGGGATATTTGTCCTGTGTCCCTGTTTGCAGGTAGGAATACAAGCCAAAGACTGTCCAAAGTCTCTGGAGGAGCTCCCATCAGCTTCCTAAGAGAATAAGCAGCATTTTATGTGTATGTCTTGAATAATTCTGAAATTTAGTGTGTATCCCTTTGGGTTTTTAAATTATTTTCTGGTTTCTAAGTTACTGAATCATCAACTCTTGATTACAGGCACTTTTAAAAATGCTACCATGGACAGAGGCATTTGACTACTTGATTGTTTTAAACATCCTTACCATCTTGGTAATGGAGAAGAATAATTTTTTCTGGATAATAACATTAGTTCAAAACAATCATGAAGGGACACAATGGTGTTGCTTTGAATAAGGGGCTACCCTCAAATACAGCAAACCAGAATAATGATCTGCTCAGCAGCAGTACCAGTACCATTGTTATATGAAATAGGGTGTCAGATAATAACCTCCACAGGAGATGTCTTTTGCTATACACATGTTAAATACAAGTTTTTTATTTTGTTTGGGTTCAAAAATGCTACATTTTGACCATCTAGTTGCATGAGAAAAAGAGAATATTCTCTTTTATGGCATATGACAGTTCAGACTGGGTGTGGAACCTTGCAGTTATCTACAGCGTCATACCGGAAAGTGAAGAGAAAATGTAAACACTATGTTATATTAGTGTAAAACTGCATGCAAAAGATGAAAAAGCAAGCCTGGAGCCTGATTCTGTCAGTTATTTGCTGCCTGTAATCCCAATGACAGTTCTTGCTGCATATCAGGCCAGTTCTAGCTTTGAGGCAATAAAAAAGGCTCAGTCTCATGAGTGTTCATATTGTTAATTAACATGATTCTTAGTATTATTATGTTTAAGAGATTACTTGTAGTTATTCTGCTTCTCTTTGTGACAGATAGCTGTCTGTGGACTCTCAGGCAGCTTGCATAGCTTCTTGTTACAAATATGCCTTTGAGAAGCTCCCTTTCTGCACTGGAAAAGCTCTGCCCATTTGACTGTACAGATGTAGTTGTGCAGTTTTCATTCTGACACAAGTTCATACCTCAATAAGGCACTCAGTTTTTCTCATGAATCGTAAGATTTTTTCTCCTCCCGCTGTCTCTTGCTAATGGACTCTTGAGAATGTTCTCTTACTAAATTCCACAATCTTGCTCAGAAGATTTCCTTGGGAGGGAAGTCTGTCAAATACCAAAATCACTGGCTTTTGGATGGGATTTCTGGGTTGTGCTTCTGCCTGCATTGTGCTGTATTGCTTTGAGAACTTAAAAGTTTTTTATATTCTTAAAGGAATCATTTCTTTTTCTCTTCATTAGCCCAAAAACAAAAGAAAGAAATTACTTCCTCAGTTTCAAGGACTGATATCAATGAGAATTCCTGTATATATGTTAGGTGTTTTGTGACCTCTGTAGGGTATGCAGGAGAAAATTTCTCCCTGCAATATTCAGATGGCCTGTTTCACTGTTTTTCAAATCCTTTGTTTAGACTTGTCCCAGCCTCTGTGAAAAAGAATTGCCAATTAAAAAGGGTTAATAGACAGATGCTGGAGATATGTGCTGTGCATTTATTTAGATATAGTCCAGAAAAACTTTAGATACTAGAAATAATCAAATGAGGTTCAATTGTCTTAATAGTCACATTTTCTTACTATTCTTTGCTTCTTCCCATCTTCACAATCTCCTATGATCAATCTCACTGCATTCAATTTGAAAGTGCGTCTTACAGTATCTTTTTCACAGATATGCCATTTTTAGTGCGAGCATCCCAATGCAAGAACAAGATTTTATCATTCACTAAGAGATCCTTCCTTTATTTTTAAGAAAAAGGAAACCCTCCTTCTAAATACTACTGTAATAGAAAACAATAGTATCAAAGAGCAAAGTGTTTTGTGTTGGAGAGAAAAGGCTAGCCATGCTTTTCATTGTCCAAAGACAAGTTTGGATGTGTGGGAGAAGAGTCACACTGGACCCAAAGACAGTTCCTGATCCAGGTCCCAGCGTTGCTCATCCCAGCTCCTTCTGTCCTATTGCCAGCCTCAAGAACAAATAACTAAGCTCTGTATCTTTCACTGCTGCTGTCACTTGGTTGTGCCAGTTGGCTGAGGGAGGTGTTTTAACAATTTGCAACTCATGTTAATCAAGGTGTTTTGAATGTGTCTTGTGGCTTGTCATATGTCCGTACTGAGACTGAGCAACTTCGGTGGCAACTGGTTTCCAGAAAGGGGATGTTTTCCAAAAGCTGCCTCATTAAAGTTACTTGGGTTAGGTGTCTAGGTTCTGCTTTTTAGTTTTAGAAAGAGGAATCTTTCAATGATTATTGAATTTAGTGCTGAAAAGTCCAGCTGCTCTTGCAGTCACATGGGTTTTCAGTCCTCCAGGCTTTTATGTCTGGAAAGGTCATAGGCATTTTCAGGAAAATGAGGATCAGTGGATTCAGGGATGCATGTCTAATTGATTAACAAGCTGGGAAGCATTAAGAAAATTATCACAATAACAGTTACATGAAGTTACAAATACTAATAGAGTTGTTGCTTTGTATTATACCCAAACTCTGTCATTTGGGAACTTCCCTTTCTAAGCATCTCTCCCTGTTTTGGTAGTGGTTAACTTGTCTGATGGGCAACTTGATTGAAATAGGCCAAAGCTACTCTCTCATAAAATTTGACTTTTACCATTAGATCTCATATAGTCTTGAAAAAATATTCTAGGGTCAGTTTTTCTAAAGCTCTTAGATATGCTGTTCTTTTTTTTTCACCACAGAACAGTTAAGTGAATACTTCTCTGATTTTTAAGAACTTCCTACTAAATCTTCCCCAGATAACTTTTGCTTTTTAATGACTTTTCAAAGTATAGGCAATTTTGGAAAAGTGAGGAGCTGAAGATGTAACACTTTTTCCCTTAGCCTTGCATAATGTGAAGAAGTTAGCTCAAAAAAGGCATGGTATCTGGAAAAATAGATTTGAAACTAAAAGCAAAAAATACCTACTAACCTGATAGGACTTAGTCTTCTACATCCTGTGAAAGAGGAAAATATAGGAACCAAATTTTGACATTTATTTCATTTTTTTGTTGAATTTAGAATAAAAGTAATCCCCTCTGAAATAGCAGTAAGCTCTGATGTAGAACAAAATCAATTTTTTATTGAAAAACAAAGAATAGGTTAAAAGAATGTTTAATCTGTTTACCTGTAAGCTTGAAATCAGAAAAAAAGGTAAATATTTTAGTGGTTTTTGATACTATGATTCTGACTTAGATTGAGAGCTCTTGTTGCAGTGTTAATTTATTAACTGGCCTATGCCAATGATTTAAGGATAGGAAGCCAACTCAGTGTATTGTTTTAGCGGAAACAGTAAATAATGTTAAATCATACTCAGTTTTCCTAATTCCTCTGGAGTTTTGCTAGTAAAGTGCTATCAGTGTTCAATACAATCCTCACCTGACTCTGAAGGAATTTGGTCAGCAGGATGATTCCTCTAGTTCTCTGTCACTCTGAAATACCAGATAAATCTTAGATAGAGATAATTGTGCCTAGGTTTGTTAGAGAAATTAGGTGACTTTGGCTCCCTCAGCAGTCAGTGAAGCACTTAGATGAACCAGTCTGGAGAGGTTCATCCCCAGGTGTCTCTTAAGTCAATAATGAAACAAAAAAGAAACGTGGATGACTAGTTTTGACAAAATACTTAGTTTTTATGTACATAGTCAGATGGATATTCTTGCTGTTTGTTGTTCACATAAGTAGTTTAAAATTTCCACTAGCCCAGCCGAAATTGCTCAAATAGGCAGAGCCAGACTTGATCCCATATGTGGGCATAGTAGCAGCAACAGCAGCATGGTGGTTGATTGGAAAGAGTCATTTGCTAAACTTTTAGACAGAAATATGGATTTGTTAAGATATACTTGGATTTATTTAGGTATCATCATAATCACGGTGCAATGTTTCAATTCAGTGTATTTCAAAGCTGAAAACTTTAAAAAGTGATTTGAACATCACTAGATGTTTCAAAAACCCTCTTCCGCCATTTAAGAAAATATTTCTAGCTATTTCATTGAATCTTCTAACAACAGGGTATTTATCACAAGACCATGAGACTGAGCAAAATATATCAAATCCAACTGAAATGTAGGGCTACAGGCATTAAAATGCCAGTCCAGTTGTTCATATTCCACTATTCTGTACTAACAAATCATAGAATTGCAAAATTGTTTGGGGTTGGAAGTGACTTTAATATTCATCTAGTTCCAACCCCACTTCCATGGGCAGGGACACTTTTCTTTCACTAGAGGAGGTTGCTCAAAGCCCCACCCAACCTGGCCTTGAACACTTCCAGGAATGGAGCATCCACAGCTTTTTTAGGCAACCCAATCCAGTGCCTCACCCCCCTCACAGCAAGGAATTTCTTCCCAATATCTAATCTGCATCTACCCTCTTCCAGTTTGTGGCCACTATAAAAGTTCATCTAATATGTTGCAGTGCTGTACTTCATTCAGTCTTTAAATTCAAAAATACTCTTTAAAAGGGTTTTTGAGTCCTTTGCTATTCTGCTGTGCATGAAAGTTCTGTTATACATTTCACTGCATTGTTCTGATTGAAAACTCTTATTTAAAGATCATGTCTTCCCCGTCTTGTAATCTGTTTTGCATGTTTTCAATGAAAAAGTGCTATTTAGATATTGCATACCATTACAAATATGTTGAGCATTTTAGGGCATGGTGTTAGATCTTAATAATTTATTATGAAAGAATTGTGGCATGTTTGTAGTATTTAATTTTGGGAATGAATTGGTCTTGCAATACCTGAGGAGAAAGCAGACATGCAGGAGAGCACTAGGGAGTATCTAATTTTTGGGAGCCCAATATGCAAAGAAGTGCCTGGTGGTACCTCTGGAAAAATGTAGTTATTGTCAGTGAGGTATTTTGGGCATTCATCTTCAATTTTGGATGCCAAATCACTTCGAAAAATTTTAAAGCAATTTTTTTCCAACTCTGAGTAATAGTTAAAATACTTCCTTGTTCTCACATTTATATTAATCTCCCAAGTAGCAAACAATAGGAGTAGGGGAAATGGCCTCAACTATTGCCGGGGCAGATTTAGATTGGCTATTAGGAAAAATTCCTTCATTTGAAGGTGAAGCATTGGAATAGACTGTCCAGGGAAGTGGTGGAGTTGCTGTCCCTGGAGGTGTTTCAAAGAAATGTGGATGCAGCACTTGGGGGAAATTGGGAGTGTTGTTTTAATGGTTGGACTCAATGATCTTACAGGTCTTTTCCAACCTAAATGATTCTGTGACTCTATGATTTATATTAGAAGTAATATTATTATATTGTGTCTGTGAAGAAAATGAAGTAGCTTGCATGTTTATGTGTTTCCAACTGTGTTATACTGAAAGATGTAATTTTCAGTGTTAATTGGTCTAAACTAGAAGGTAGTATTTATGCACACATCAGCTTATGGTGTCTGGCATTTCATCAGGGGTACACGTGTGCCCATTATCTGACTAAACATAGCTGTGTTTTCTCAGAACTGAGCCAGACCAATGTAAAGTGTGAAAGTATGTAGACCAAACTTTTGTATGACAGCTTTGGCTTTTATTTATACTGGATCTCAAAAACATGCCAAGGGAGTAATTTTGAGGACAATGGATCTCTAACCATGGGGGACAGCATGCAGAGTAAATTGCAAAATTCTTTTTAGTGACTATACTGCTCCTAGTGGTTTAGACTGAAATACAATCAGTTATGTAGTATATCAATAATTAGTAAATTTATGCCAAAAATTGACATAAGAAATTAAAACATAGAAGCTTTTTAGATTCTGTGCAGAAATACAAGAATTATATGACTATGGAAGAAAAAAAATTTGGTGTTTCACATGAAGATACTGCAATAGTACCTCACTTTAAACAGCAGACTTCATGATGCTCCATACAGTTGTTATATGAAAATGCACATTTTACAGCATATTGAACAGGCTAGTTTCTCCTTTATTAAAGAGTCAGAGATTATACCAAGAGAGCTAATTTCTAGATGAACTAGGCCAAGGATTTCAGATTTCAACTACTAAAATTCAGCAACCTTGCAGGACTACTCTGTAACTCCAGAAAGGCTTGTTGTAAGATGCTTTGATTGTTGATACCCAGATTTAAGGAGCATCAAAGTCATGAAAGGGTCTTCATTAGGTTTAACATACTTTAAGGCAAAACAGCACTTATTAAACTAGAAAGAAGTATTGACTTATCTGATTTTCCATTAGGCAGTTTTCAAAAGTATATCCGTCAATGATTTATAAACTCTTCAGAAAGAGAAAAATGGATGAGTGGATAAAAAGTTCAAACCAATTTGGACAAAAAATTTATTTCCCACAAATGCATACAAAAGTGCATATCCAATAAGGTGGTTAAGTGTGCATGTTGCTTTGCTGTCATTGTCATCTACAGGCTCTGTGGTGGTCTCAAAATAGTTTCAAATATGGGAGGACTGGAGATGATTGGTCATTTCCCATGGGTTACTGAAGGAATTCCAACCACTTCCTAAATGTCAGTCACTTCAGAAATTGTTATAAACAAAGGCATCCATGTGCACATGCAATCTAGCAGGTTTTCCTTACATGGTTTATCAGAATGCTCTTCACCTGCATTGTGTTAGAGGCTGGATGTAAGCTGTGTGTCAGCTGAGGAGATGTAAAAACCAAAACCGGATGTGTGTTCAAAATGTGACTCCTGCTTCGGGCAGTCACGAGCAGTATCATGCCTCCAAGTAAATACAAAGCAATTCTGTATACTGCTTTTGTGTGATGGACATACAGTCTTCTCAGAAGGTCTGTATTCTACACTGTTCACCAGATTCCTTTGAAGTTTTATTCATCTCTTCACCTGAGAGTTACTATTAAAATTTTCACGTCTTTTCTATCTGTCCTTGGTTCAAAATGTCAAAAATGTTATCTTGCCTTGTGATTTGCTACTTCTGGTAGATTAATTTACAGGATTTCTTCTTTACTTTTGTTTTACACATGGGTAGTTCCAGAATAGTTATTTCCTGCTTTACATCACTGTGAAGTGAGAGAAATACCAGACTGGAGCTGTGAAGGGTGTGCCTCAGACAACACTAAGCACATTCCAAACAGCTAAATCTAGTTGGGAATTTTTTGGTAATGCCTTTTATTTTCCCCTTTAAGAAATGTTAGTTTGTCAAGGGTTTTCTATTTTGACATACAATTAAATCTGGTTTTCTGCTAGTTCAGTTGGCAGGTAGTGGATCCAGGGATTGTGGGGGCAGTCTGGGAGCCCTTGGAAAAAGTTCTCCTTGGCTCCCACATTTCCTGCTGTAGTTCCAAACTTTTAGGAACCAGCACTCAGCTCTCAGCTCAGCAGAGGGTAGCTTGGAAACCTGCAAAATGTCCTTTTGGCTGAGATCTGCAGGCTTCCTTCTGCAAAATTGAATGATATCACTTTTGCCATGTTTTCCAAGGCCTTTGAATCTCATCCTCAGCTTGGGAATTGAGAGATGTTCAGAACCCAACAGGGATGTTTGAGCTTCTTACAGAATTGGTTTTACAGCTGTAGTTATGAGAGAGATCATGAATAATCAGAAGTAGAGAGGAAAAGGAAGCTGAGTTAAGCCAGAAAGGGTCTTCTGAGCTTAGAAGATGGAGATATTAATTCAGTTTATTTAAAACCAATTTTTTGAAGTGGTTATTTCAAAGTAATTTTTCCTCTCAGGCGAGGCTTTTCAAAATTGATCTTTCTGAGACTTTACAGATATAAAATTTTGCAAAGCAGAAAAATCTCCTTTTTAACAGCTCTGCTCCTGGTGACAGAGGACTGTGTTCATTTTCTTATTCAGTGCCATACTAAAGCTCTCTTGATGGAGCCTGAACTCTGAGCAGATGATTTTTCTCCTGTGCTTTGTTACAGTACTTTACTCCCCAGGTGCTTGGGCCATGCATTCATCACATTTTCCCTAAGGTTCACTCTGGATAGTTCTTGACATGAACATATCAACAGCCAGCTGCAGTGATGATTGAGAGAAATTATGGGTTAACACATGTTTTGAGAGGAAGATACTCCAGTACCCAGAGATTTCCTCTTTTTTGCAGGTGCTAACTTGAGTTCAATATTTCAATAGTGAGCACATGACCACTACACTCCTTTTCAAAGATAACTGCTTGATTTTTATAATAATAATTTATTTTTTGTTTTATAAAACACTTCAATAAACTTATTCTCTCCCTTAAGTAAATAATCTGGGAGAACTGGTGTTCAATTTACTTTTTGGTCAGAACATTAGGTTTTCTGGCTCACATATCACCTTCTAAAAATCCACTGATATGTAGGTATATTACAGCTTTAGCTGAAGACCTGAGCTGGAGGAATTACCCAGGTGTTTGCTCACAGTTTTTCAAGAATATAATTGTGTGAACATCCCTGTTACAGGACCACAGTGAGACTTCCATGCAGCCAACAGAGTCAGGGCACCTTGAACATACATAAACCACTGGTAGGTACAGTGGTACTTGGCCAGCAAATACAGAGAGGGATCTAGTGGGATGGGTAACAAATTCAGAATAACATCACCATTCCAGGGAGGCAGTTTATTAAATATAATGCTTTTTCAGTGAAACCCTTCTGCAAAGACTTATTTTGTTCTCTGGAGCTCTGAGCAGGGTGTGCGCCTGTACTGCATGTCATGTTAACCTCTGTCATCACACTGGGGCTTCCATCAGCGTCCCTCATCTCTTGGATTGAATTATTTTCAAACTGGAAACGAGTTCAGTACTTTGTTCAGTCAAATCAATCAAAGTGTAATTTATTGCAGTATTGCAGCCTCTGGCTGCCTTTCTTGCAGTGCTGCTTTGCTGATGCCAGAGAGCTTGTTCTCATGGAAGTGGGGATAAATAAGCCTATTGCACTAGCGAGGAAGATCCATAAATCCCTGCCTATTTCTGAAAGCTAGTTCATCTTCCAGTACCAGACAGACTGTGGTCACATCCTTTAGAGACAGTAGAGTGTCCCATTAAAAACTGGCATTCTGCAGAGCATATCCAAAGTCAATAAATGGACTTTAATTTTTAAAGGTAACAATCTAATACTGATAATGGCTGGATCCTCAGTTTCTGGAATGTTATGAAAACCATAAAATCATTTGAGCCCATACAATTAACCTGTTTTATGGTTGTTGTTTGGGAAGTGAATGGGAATAATTTCAAAATTTTCTTCCAAAATTAATTGACATTTCATATCAGGTTCATATCCATGTTTTTGGTAGTAAGAAAGTAAAACTCTTCAAAAACCAAACCAAACCAAACCAAAAACTAAAAACCACCAACCAACCAAAAAAAACCAACAAGCAAAAAACCACACCCAAACCCCTTCACACATGGCCATAGCCTCAGTAGGTAAAAAATTACATGGTAAATGTAAATTTGATTTCAATGAAGCTTTGAACATTTGTGGAAGTTCAGAACTGGGCTCAGTAAATTGCAGTCTCTGTAATGGGCTTATCCGTGCATCAGTATCTCTGCTGTTATCCCCACTTTGTTTATTTCTGGTAATTCTGATTTGTCTTTGTATATTAATGAAGAAGATTATTATGAGCATCATCTTTCAGGAAGATTGTTTTGTATGTAATCAGGGAAAAAAAGCTGTGTAAATATTCTTCCTAATGAAATGGTAGGCAATATCATACTGGAGTTCATAATCAACAATGATGCTAAAAAGATTCAATCATTCCCTTTTTTGGGGGGATTCACTGCACCTTTAACCTTAAATGTGTAAATGCTATGAAATTAGTAATGACAGGTTTTGAATCAGAAAAATGAACCGTATCTAGTTGAACAACAAAATATCTGGAGTGTTGGAAGGCTGGCATTATCCAAAGAAAAACAGATTTTTTTTTTTAAAGTCGTTTTAATCACATCAGTCATGTTGCAGCAAGGAATGCAAATATTCATATACTACAGATTGAGGCTGCTCTGAAATGTTCTGACAATCTGTTAGGTTTTGAGTGATGTTTCAACCCTATCACTTGGGTTTTTTTGTTTTGTTTGGTTTTGTTTTTTGGGTTTTTCTTCTTTTTTTTATGACTATAAAAAAACACTACTCATCTCTGTCACATGCTGCACAGGATAAAAAGCCTTTCAGTTTTCTTAACAAGAATCAGACGGCCAGGGTGCTGCTGGAACGCAGAGAATATGCCACTGTCTGTTCAAAGTACAGCTTAATGAGCCAGACTAAACACAGTGGACAATAGAGCTGTGGGGGGAAAGGGCTTCTCGTGGATCTGTGGATCAGCTGCAGCTTTAACATCTAACTAGTTTCATTTTTCATCTTTGCAAGTTCCATTTCCCTGTTTTGTTGGTATAAACTGCATTTCAATGAGCGGACTTTCCTGCCTAGGTGATGGTACGGTGTGCTTTGAACAAGGATGTCGTGGATTTCGCTGGGAATAATTCCTGTGTTTCTTTTTCTCTTCCATAGTCACGACCTATTCCCTCACACCTTACTTCAGCAGTTGCAGAGAGTATCCTGGCTTCCGCCTGTGAGAGTGAAAGCAGAAATGCTGCAAAAAGGATGCGCTTGGATAGACAGCAGGTACTGTGCTCTTTGGGGGTCTGCCACATCCATATTTATCAATGCACTGGACTCATTTACATAGGGTGCCATGCAGAAGGGTGGTGCAGTGCCGTGTGTGCTTCTTGCTAGCGAGGTTAATTAAAATACAAAAGCTGTAGTTTTTTTTAAATGAATACACAAGCATGTCTTTGTCTATATTTACATAAGCCGTGTCAGGGTGTCTAATATATTTGTAATGTCCAGCTGGATGAAGCTATATATTTACTTTTTGATGGCTGTAGATTTTCAGAGCATAATGTGTAATGCCTGTACTAGAATTAAAAAGAACTGAACATAGAGTGGATATAATGTACATAAATAACAGAAATGGTTCATGTGTCCATGAATCAGTGTATTTATTTGTGCACATATTCTCTTTGAAAAAGTGTATGCATTTTAAATAGAAGGTGAAATATTATTATTGACTGAAAATAGCTATTTGCCTGAAACAGAGAAGTTGCAATGCTGTATAACAAAATGCTGTCAATTAACTTATTAGTGAGTTTTTAAAGCTCTTTTTTTTTTTTTCTTTTGGTGCGATTATTCACTTTTTGTTGTGCATGTTACAATTTTATTGCCTTTAATTTTCTGGAAATTGCATGTTTTCTTTCAGTTTTTAAAAAATCTAACTGGTAGTTCATTCCAGGCTTTGATTATTTCCTCACTCCACAGATACAGTGAATGTCTAACATTCATATTACAAAGACTATTATGCTTTATTTCTCTTTGTGATTGTAACAAAGTAAAAATCTTAGTGATATCTCATGTGTTCCAAAATGTGTTCTGTCATATCTGATGAATTTTTATTTTGTGGAATAGAACATTTTTTAAAAGAACATTTTCCTTTTATGCATAGTCCATTGAGTTCTTTCAGGTCATGCCCTAACTGTATAAAAGATTACTACTGCTATAGTTATAAAATGGGTACTTTAGGATCTGAGAGTGTATGTTGCTATTTCTTTTTGCTGTGATATTTTTTGCTAGTATTTTCATTATTGTACTACATTTGCCTTAAGATTTACAAATCACATGAGATGTCAAAGCACTGTAATACTAAATTTAATTTAGTTTAGAAGCAGTGCTCATTCAGATTGTGCAAGTTTTATATTCTCTCCTTTTCTCTCTGATTTTTCAGTAATAATAAAAAGAAAAGCTACAAAGTCAATGTGCTCTTAGCCCAAGGGGAACTAGAAATGACTTGCACAAACATCAGTTACTTTCATTGCACAAAACTAGTGGCTCAATCCCTTGGTCCAGCCAGGGTGAGGCAGAGTTTAAGTGATTTGAGTGAGAATCCCATAATGTTCCTCAGGGAGCCAGAGACCTGTTGAAACAAAAATCAATATTTAAATGGTAGTCAGAACTAAAACACCCATATTAATAGGATTTTTTTTTCTTTTATATGTAGTGCTATCATGCAAGGACTTGATAACCTCTTTGGGGGGAGAGGTATATCTTTACTTTTCATTACAGAATTAAAAATCTGTAGTCAGAATATCTCCCAACTGATTGCCTTAATTGCAACGGTGATGTTAAAGCAGCAAAGCTGCCTATGAACTATGGGTGTTGGGTTCTGCTTCCTTCAGCTCTTCCCCCTTTTTGCCAGTGAGTTCTGGGAACACAGTGGAATTGCAAATAGCACCAGCCATTTGATTCAGCAAGTAGTAAATAATCTGAGCTGGTGTAACTTTGGTGCTTGCAAAACTACTTGTGAATTCAGGGCAGATATGCTGAGTAGATATACTGAAAATGCTGGAAAAAATATAGCAGTGTGTGTTAGGTAGCTTCATAAAATTTAGTAAGAAATTTAACATTCAGGGTGGAATAGATAAGTCATTACAGAAGGAGAAAACCTTGGGTTTAGCCCCAGTTCCATTGAAATTAAATTATTTATTCTGAGCATGGGAAATTAATGAAGTAGACTGAGAGCACAGCATTCCAGAGTGTGATATTTAATGGACAACAGTGTGCTTAGTTCATCTGCTGAGATGAGAACTGGATCTGTATGCTCACATGCAGAGAGTGTGAGTAATAGGTAAAAGGATTCTATTTTGCTTGTCTTCCTATTTTTTTCTTCTTAAGTTACTATTAAATTTCCTTCACTTTTCTTACATATATCTAAAATGTTATATTTTCATTAGATTTTTTTCTTAAACAGAAAGATTGGAAAAGTTCAGTTCATCATGTTGTTTTGTTATTCTATAGCTCTTTAAAAAAAAAAGTGAGCCTTGTTTTTAGACAGGCTTTGAGGATGCCAGTGAAAACTTGGGAGGGAGAAAGGAGAAATAAGATAAATAAGATTTTGATTATGAAAATTAACACTTCATAAATTACATAAAGAGATTTTAAAATTGAAGATAAGCATTAGACAGTCCTGGAAAGTAGATTGTCAAGAGGATCTGGTAAGGGCACTCATTCAGCACTTCCCCTCAGGGATGACAGAAGCATTGCATCAAGGCTACTTTATTCTTGCATATAGTACAGTGAAATTCTGCCTTTTGTGTTCCAGACAGGTGATCTGCCTCAAAATGAGATGTGGCACTCAGTGCCATGGTCTAATTGATGTGATAACGTTCTCGTGATAGGTTGGACTCGATGATAGCAGAGGGCTCTTCCAACAGAGCCTACAGGGCTCTGTAATTCTGTAATTCTGTAATTTGCATCCCTACCACCACCTTTTTCAGAATATTGCCCATAAATCATGAATTAATTACGAACATCATGAGTGTTATGCCCATTCGTGAAGCTAAGGTAAAACCTTGCAGCCTCCTGAACTCCTTTTCTTGTCTTGTTTATTCCCTTTCCTTTTCTTCTCCAGTATTCCTTCTCTCCCTGACACAACACAGGCCTTGAGCAGGAAGTTCTGAGTATCTTGCATGTATGTCCCTTATGGAAGTCCATTTGTTAAAAATGACAGGAATTTCCAAATTAAATGAGTTTGTTGCCTAGAGTGTTAATTTTAGCTGTGATTTGATGAAAAACCATCTCAATTACTGCTCAGCAGAAGTAGCAGCTTAAAAGTCAAAACTAGGGACATTTGAAGACCTCAGTTTTTTATAACAGATAGTGTTGGCCATGCTCATCTGTTTCTTTCACAAGTATTGTGACAGAATGTTAAGGACTGGCTTTATATACCTACAGTCCCATGTCCCCATTTGTTTTCTCTTCAGAAGAAACCTCTCCTTATGTGTATGTGTCTCTACACATACAAATATTTCATCATATGGATTAATTTCCAGAAGTATTTCTAATAGCTGCAATGATCCAGGGACAGTGTTAAGAGTGATAAAGTTATGTCTACCTTATGATCTTTGTATTTCCTAACTCAAGGCTGAAAATTTCTGCCAGCAAAAATCCAATCTTAAAAATAAGTTAATGAAATCTAGTTTCACTGGCATCACTGACTTATTTTCAACATTGGTTTTTTTCATGCCAGGAATTTATTTCTTAATGGGAAAATAAATGCTTTCTTGTCTTCCAGGAAACTAGTAATTTCCCAATACTGCAACAATAATTTCCCAACTGCAACAATAAAAGCATTGTCAGTTTGTGAGACTTCTCTTTAAAAAAACATCAATGTATTTACAAGGCTGTGGTAGCTCAGACTGCAATGCTTTGGGTGTCTCACTATGTTAGATGTTACTCAAGTTCTCTCTTAAGTTACAGTGCATTTTCATTATCTTGAGATCAAGGACTGTTGGGTTGGCCAGAAGCTTTAGTGTTGAGAAGTTATATATTTGATACCTATTACCCAACTGAAGAGTCCTGTCACTTCCACCTTTAAATTCTGCCAAGTACCAAAAATAATTTATTCTGTGGCACAATTTTTATAGATTTATATGCTGAAATTGTCTAGGTTTACTGGTAGTACTGCTGAACAGTGAAATGCTTGTGACACTGGGCTAAATTTGGTTGATCTTTCACAGTCCAAATCAGGAAGATGGCACAGAGGCAATGAAGATCTGTTGTGTCTCATTACAAATCACCTCTGTTGAGTCTGGATACTGAAAAATAGTAGCTCTTTTGAATTTTAAACACATTTTTGATCACAGTTGATGAAAAATTCAGAAACAATAATTGAATCAACCTTACATGATTTGCTTCAGTTAGAGATAGAAGAGGCATTATCTGAATCCTTAAGGTTTTCTGTGCTACTTTGGATATTCTCCTGGGATAATCCTTCAAGATCCTTATTACATCTCTAGCAATATTTGGTATGAAGCAGTTGCATTTAGTGGAAGTTCTGAACTACAATGGGAGTCATGAAACAAGATAAGTAGAGCTAAAATGCAGCCCTTTTCACTTGTATTCATTGCATATGGTGAACAATATAACCATTCTTCTTTTGCCATGCTCTTCCCTTTACAAACCAAATTGTGTCTTGGCTGGACAAAAGAAGAATGGTTAAATAAATATAAAAATCTGAGAAAAGCCATCCTGTCATTATGTCCTGGGCAGTGAGCAGAGGGGCAGGATGCCTGCTTTTTGCATTCCAGAGACCTTGGTCATATGGCTCAATTCGTTGTTGATCACAAAAATGGAAGTTTTGTTCTAAGAGCTGAACCATTGTCAGTCTCTGCTTCTTCCAAACAGATAACTGAGTGCTGTACTTTTTGTAAAACCCCAACATGAAAGTGTGGAGCAGGACTGGGCTGTGGGACTCTGGAGAAAGTGAAGGTGGGTTAGCGTTGCTACTGTTCCATCTGAAATTAAGGAAAAAACCCCAAAAACCAATTAAAAGTCTTCAAAGAAAGATGTAAGAATAAATAATAATTTATATACAGTATGCAAGAGCACCTGCCTCTTTATTTTCCCTACAGAAGATGAACTAGATGGAATCTATCTGTGGAAAACCACATAAGAATGGTAGTAGGAAGAAATGCCTTCCCCTTCATTTGGACACAAGTGGTTTTCTGTAAGAGCTACATTTTGTTGGTTTTTGGTTTAGAAATTATACTTTTTGCATGCTGTCATGTTGCAAAATTTATGAATGAACATTTTTCTCTAATTGAAATGAGTAGTTTTTGGCAATCAAGACAAAATGTCAGCACTTGGGAATGAGGAGGGAGGATGAATATAGGAAAGCAGGAAAAGAACTGAATCACAGAGTAATATGACTGTAGAAGTATATGAACCTTTTTATGGACATGTCATGTATAGTTAGCCAGATCATTTAGAAAATTGATGTTGCTTCATTCACAACATGTTGATTTGTACCAGTTAGGAATCTGGACCTTTGAGAATACATTGTTATATTTGCAGATAGAATAGTGGTCCCATATGACTGCAAAGCCAGTGGCCTGGATGCTCTCCTGGATTCAATCCATGTCATTTTAGCCATTTGACTCCACTTCAGTGACAAATGTCATGGAAAAGCTGCAGTAGCATGCACAGTTTTTTGATCAGCCAAAGGAGGGAGCTACATACACTTCTTTCATCCTTATGCCCCAAGTAATTGGACATGCAATGTGTGATTCTATTGCAGATACACAGCAAATGACAAGTTGAGCCCAAGAAAAACTTAAGCTCAGAGGAAAATGAAAGTTATTGTTATCTCACATATTTCTCATCCTAAAAATGGCATTTCTCAGTCAGGGCTGGTGCTCTTTAAATTAGTAGTCTCTTCATGGAATGCTTGTCTGTAAATAATTTACAGAATATACATGATGAGAAAAAGTTATTCTGCATTTAATTTTTTTAAAAATGTGGGTTTAAAAGGTACACTTTCCTTTCATTCCAGTGACTACATGAAAATAGCAGTAGTCAGACAACTTTATAGTCTGATAAAGGTGTTGTCCTCACAATACACTGACCTGATGTGCTAGCCTCAGTTAAAAAAAAAAAGTCTTTGTTTATTTGAGCTTTTCAAGCTGACAAGGGCAAGTCTATGTTCACTGAGTATTATGCTCTATGATGCTATGAAACAGTTCTTTGTGATAAACACTGAATGCATTTTTAAAAAAAATCTCTCTTCGAGATGACAGCGGTAATTTTTTTACTATGCTGTGACTTGTAACCAGAAAAATTAAATATCAGTAATCATTGTGGTGGAGGAAGAGATAATTTAATTATCCTAAACTGTATGAGGAGCAGCTGAGGTTACTTGTTCAGCCTGGAAGAGGAGACTGAGGGGAGACCTCACTGCAGTTACAACTTCACTACAAGAGCAAGAGCAGGGGCAAGCAATGATTTTTTCTCTGTGGTGATCAGTGGCAGGACCAGAGGGAATGGCCTGAAGTTGTGTCAGGGGAGGTTTAGGTTGGAAATTAGAAAAAAGTTCTTCACCCAGAGGGTGTTTGGGCAGTGGAACAGGCTTCCCAGGGAAGTGGTCACAGCACCAAAGAAGTGTTTGGACAATGCTCTCAGGTACATGGTGAGACTCTTGGACTCTTAAGAGTCTGTGCAGGGCCAGGAGTTGAACTCAATGATCCTGATGGGTTCCTTGCAACTCAGCTTATTCTGTGATTTTGTGGTAAGTTTGCAAATAGGCACTTCAAACACATCCTTCTCAGCTGTTTTTGTTTGGGGGGAAAAGCAAGGAAAATCTAAAGTTTTCAGTGACTAGGCTGTTAAAGATATTGTAGCACTTTGTCATTTTAACAATATTGCTTTTATCTGTTAGAGGAGTAGGAATAGGTGGCTATTAGGTTCTGACAAATGAATTATGGCCTAGACACATATGCTGGGAGCTGACCTAACATTTGACTCTGCATGTTGTCATAGCAGCAACCTGAATAGAGCAGATTGGTACAAGTGCTGGCTGCAGAACTGGATACAGGTTCTGTGCTAATGCAATACATCTGAATATTAATAAAAGTGCACATGTACTGCCACTAGGAAATCACTGCTATGGTGTGTCCTTCTGTTTATATCTAATTATCTAATTCCTATTTTTTTTTTTTTATTGAGGTTTGTGAGATGTTACTGATCTGCCTCCACCAATTTCTGGTGCTGTTTTGCTGCATGTAATAGGGGGTTGACATAAAAAAAGACTCTTCAAGCACCGTTTTATTAACAAAAATAACATCTGGCTACTGCAGCCCAGGAGCAGTTTGTGTTTTGATTAGGAAGAAAGGAAATTACTGGTGGACAAATTACAAGTAATTGTGAAACTGCTTTGGTAGAAATGAATGAAAAATCTAAATTGCAGTGAGGGCATGGACCTCTAATGCAAGATCACTGTATCTGGCTTTCAGCGGTGACTGGTAGGAGAGTTTTAAGCCTTTGTATTTGGAGGACAGAGAGAATTTTGCAATTAATGCCCAGCTTCTAAATCTTGACACTGAGGAGTTTTCTCATGTATTACCTTTCAGAGAGCAGGAAAGAAGGAAGAAAGATATACATTTGTGTCCTTGCTTGTGTGTTGTTGTCTTTCCTGATCAATACACTTCCCAGGAGGAAGGAAAAAATTGTATGGTATTAAATTTTTCTCTATATTCTGTTATTTATAGTGGCAATATAGGGTAATATATTGTATGGGGCAGATTTGGACAACACTGGTCACAGAAAAGGGAGTTATGCAAAAATATCTCCCAGCTGATGCTGGAGGATGCCCTGCTGAGGCAGTGCTGCTGTGGCAGAAAGCTGCAAATGCAGAGGGAGCACAAAGAAGAGGTTTTGTGTCAGGGTGATGGAGTCCTTGTCACAGCTATTCAGTATGCAGGGAGAGCACATCAACTGTACATCCTGGTAAGAGGTGGAGGAGAAAGCATCAGGAGTTCCCTTCCTTTTGGGTTTCACAGCCTAATTTGCTCTAGAGGATGGAAGAAAAAAAGGCACTTGATCCAAGTGGCAGCTGTGCAGAGGGATAGGGCCATGTCCTACCTCTGCTCTGTATTTATGTAAGACCTGAAAAATTCCAGCTCAAAGTGATTTTTGCTTCAGAATGGGAGGTTTCTGGAGTCTTAGAAAAGAGCAAAAGGAAGCAGATGGTTCACTTAACATAAAGCAAACAAATAGAAATCAGAATCCCAAAATCCACAAGAGGCAAATGTCACTTAACTTGCAAAGAGCTCAATGCCTCTTACACTACAGAAGATTTATTAGTAATAGCTTTTTGTGCTCAGACATCTCTTTGTGATTTGCTATTTAATAGGGATGAGAATGACTTCTGTCCTTCAGTACTTTATCCTTTTTTATCTGCATTCAAAATTATCACTAAGATGACTGTAATGCCCTTGGATACCCACACTCCAGTTTGCATTTCAGGCCTTGTTCACTCCCATCATTTCCCCACCTAGTGATTATTTTACTTCAAGGTTGGTCGTTGGTTTGTTTTTGTGGTTCCAAATGATAGGCCTTAACCACTGAGGCAAAAAATGTTATGCAGGCACCGTTTAGCTGCATGTGGATTATTGTCAGGAGATCAAATTATGTACAAGTATGGGGAAGCTTAGCTTCCTACCCAGAATGCACTGGCCATATTGTCAAGGGGAAGAAAATAAGTGGTATGCATTGTAATTTTAAATCCTGCTGCCTTTCAAGTCAGTGGCAAAATTCCTGGTTTCAGCAGTGCTGGATAGGGCTCTGTCATTAGCAGATGCAGCTGGAGAGGATGCCAAGTATCACAGGGCAGCCCCCCTCCCTCCTCACTCCAGACCAACCTACATTAAATTTGCTACATGCAATGGAAAGGAATAATGTGCAAGGCATGCAATTGCAAATAATTTCATGCCTTGGATTTTCAGTGAGGCCCTAAGGTGAAGAGCTAATTTTTCACCTCAACACAGAGATCATTAAATTAGAAAATGCTGTATTTTTCCAGGCTCTTTGTGCTGAGTGTGTGTAGTTGAATTTCAAGCTGCTGATTTCAGAGTATACTTTAAGGCACCCTGAGCTGCAATAAGATCTTGAATGTGAAGTAAAATTGATGTCAATGTAAATTTTCTGTTCTGGAGGTTGACAAAGCTGAAGGCTCAAAAATAGAATATTGTGTTGTTCCTTCGACAGGAACTTTTAAGCAATCTTATCCCCCTTCCTACCATAGGTGGAATGAAAATGAACAGGGTTGGGAACAGCTTTCTTCCAGGTGTCTTTAACATTCTTTTTATGTCAAGGAGGCACAAAAGGAAAGGCCAGTGAATGTGTAGATATAAGAGTTCTCTATTCACGTTTGAGGATCGAGGGCTTAGAGTCAGGACTTCTGTTCTTCCTGCTCCAGCCTTAAAAGCCAGGAATAGAGAACATTTTTACTTACCCCTTCCTTTCTTGCCCTATGGCAAGAAGATATTAAATGTGAAGCATTTTCTTGCCTTTCAGATGTTTCTGTCATAGACACAAGAATGTATTTCTTTTCCTGTGTTTAGTTAATGACTCCATTGCACACACCCTCCTGCCCAGAGCACAGGCAGGGAATAATGTTTCTGGTGAGTAAATCCCCATTATCACGCAGAGTTTGGGCCACTTTAATGACATCAACGCAAAGCCAGTGTGCATGAGCAAAACCTTATTTTTCAAGAGAGGCAAATTCTGGTTTTGGTTATTGAATTCGATTTAGTAGGTTTGAGAGAGACATAAATTAATCCTAAATTCCAAACATCAGCTGCACAATGGATTCAGAAGTGTTCCTCAATTAGGAAATGCAGTTCTGCCCACAGAAAATACATGTACAAGTGAATGCACAGACTGCTTATGTTTGGTAGCAGGAACATGTTTGTGATTCAACAACTGGCTTGATGTCCTAAACTAAATTTAGAAACATATTTTTCTAAGAAAAAAATTAAACCTATAATAAGCTGTGGGAGCAGGAGCTGAATGCAGTGCCTGAGAGCAGCACCAGCTGCTAAAGAGGCTAGGCACAGGACAAGGCAGCCAAGCAGGCTGTGGCCAGCAGCCCAGGCATTGTGCCAAAAGAATTCTCCCTTGAAATGAGAATATTTGGGGAACAGATTTGCACTGCAGTACACATATTTCATGCTTATTACTCATGGTATTTCATATTAAGCTTCAGTTTTACTGTCTCCATTAATAAAGCAAATCAGAAAGTGCATCCTCGAAAGGCCAGTCTAAGTTCATTCTTTGTTTCTTCCAATGGCATATGCTACTTTGGTTTGATGATTATGGAGTCAAAAGGCCATGCCCCAAACATCACTTCTTATTTACTTAATCTTTTAAAATACAGAAGCCTCACAGCACTGAAGTTAAAGGATTATAAAGTTCTATAAAAAAATTAGAGCAAGTCTTCTTCGGTAGCAAAATATTCTCTTTCTACAAAATAGTTGAAGACAGGGTGCGGAGGTCAGGTGTGTTTGGGTTTTTTTTAATACCATTTCTTTTTAAAATATTTTTTTTAAACTGTAAAAGTTAAGTTTTGCCTGAGACAGTGTTCATTAACAGACACCCTGCATTGAATTAATAGAAAGAATTTTGTTTTCCACAAACATGCTATTAAGGTTTTAATGCAGATTTGAAATAAAATAATTAGCATTCAAATTTTTCAAACACAGGGTAAAATATCTTTAAAATATCTGAACCTACCTTTGAAAAGAAGAATCAATCATTAAGTGAGTAAAAAAAAAGCAATTGCTCACTCTCTAACAGACAAGAAAACCAGGGCTTGTTGGTGTTTTGGTTTTTTCCCAGAAGATCTATAACTTTGACTATAATTTACCTGAGGAAACTAAAGGATGGAATCTGCAGCAGGCTTACTTTTCTTCCTTTCCAAAGTGGAACACACAGACATTTTTAATTAGTTGAAAATGAGGAAGTTAATTCAGCATTGACCTCAAATGCTTCATGTCTAGGCTGTCATCTGTTTCTAAATGAAGAAGAATTTAATTTGGAATCTAACATAAAGTGCTTTGGCCCATTCCTCCTGACAGACACTCCATGATGTGTAATAATAAAAGGAAGTCTGGAGCAGAAGAGAAATAGGAAGAATCACTCAAAATCCAAATCATGTACCCCATAGTTTTCCATAGAGCCTTTTTCAGTGGTCACATCTCAATATCCCAGATCTGGCAGGAGAATGGAAAACTGTTTTGTGTCAACAAAATAGGCTGGCAGTGGTGGGAGTAATACCAGTTGTAGTGCAGTAGATGAAGAGACCTATAGTGGGAGGTTTAATTATGGTGACCATGATGATATTGTAGTAATAAATCTGCAAAGCTGGCACAAGCATTGCTCCAGCACTCCCACACACTGTTCCTTGTGTGCTTCCTAAACATTTGATTCATAAGTTTAAAGATTTTCTCTGTTGGTGCTCTGGTGCCACAGTCCTCCTGCACTGAATGGAGTAATGCTGATCTATCCCAGCTGAAAATGTTGTTCATCACAGTCACTGGAAAATGGCATTTTGGCAAGGGGAGAAAGAAACTCCTGCAGGAATACCTTACTAAGATAATTTCTTTAGGACCATACACATAGGCATGAAAAGTACTGAGTAAAATGCTTGATTGTTATCATAAAAGTGGAGCTGCCTGAGGCATAGCAAGGCTTGTTCTGAATGAGAGGATTACACTCTCAAAGGAAAGGAGGAATTCCTCTTGCTTTGCATATTTCTGGTTCAGCAGTAAGTACTGCTATGCCTTTGTCATCACACATCAGTTCCAGTAAAACATTGATTCATTCACCACCATTACCTGCAGGCAAAACCACTCTTGGGATGGCAAAAGAGAACATTGTTTCCTTGCAGTTTATGTTGTTTCTTTTTTGGAAGAAAAGTCAGATATTCAGACTCCTCCATTAGTACTGCCTGTCAACAAAGAAGCAGCAAAAATGATCAGTAGCTATCATCTTCTGCAAGGTGCTGGCCTCTGCAAAGAAATTGGCTTTGAGAGGGTTTATGTAGCAAGATGAGAAGAAACATGACATAACCTCCACTTCATTTCCCCTGAATTTTTACCTTTATTTTCTTCAGATTTTTAGCTACTCTAGTTCTGACAGGGGCATCCCAGGCCCTGCAGTTCATTATGCAGTGCTTCACTTTTGGGATCAGGCATATACAAAATGAATTCTCTTAGGAAAGAGCAGGTTTAGCAAACCTGTGCCCACGGTCCTGTGTCCTGAGTGACCTTAGGCTGAGAGCTCTGTGGAGGGAAGGAAAAGATCCTTTCATATTCTCCCCTCAGAGGCTGAAGGAGTTGGGGTAGTCTTTCAAGGGAAACTTCCTTTCCTTTAATAGGAAATGGGGGCTGGGAGTGGGTGAGGAGGTGTAAATAGAGGAGGTGGGGATTCTCAAGGTTGCCTACTTAAAAACAAAGCCTCAATCAATAACTTGTCATAAGGTCCAAGGCAAGGATCGTGCTGTGCTGTTCTTCAGGTCAGAGTAAAATCTGCTTTTGTTTTCTGCCTGTCCTAAGAGGAAGAAATTCTGTAGGAGGCCTGGGCCCTAACAATCTTCTTCCCTCTGCTGGTATAACAGGGAGGAAAAAATTTCTACCTGCCCTCTCTCCTGTTGTCCTCCTCTGCAAGGCAGAAAATGGTGGCTGAAGACTCTTCTGCTCTTCACATGGCACCTTTGTCTGGATTTGTACTGCTTTCTCCATAGGAAATGTCATGTGTATGTTGTGAAATACACTGTCACCCACAGGAGTTTTGCCAAAACCCAAAGGTATTGGCACAATTCCCATATTCATCCAGGCCCAGTCCTACCTTTTACATGTCTGAAGCTGCTTGTAACCTGGTGCCAGCCATTGTTGGACATAATTTAGATTTGCACAGAGGAAGTCCCTGCTGAGCACACACTGTGGTGCATTGTGCAGTCTTGCACTGGGCAACTGTCCTGTATATTAAGACAACTTTCAATTAGTAGTGGCGGAATACCTAGCTATCTAAATGATTTCATATATTAAAATTCTCTAGAAAAAGAAAGAGCATGACCAATATAGCTGATGAAATAGTTTAGGAATTGTAATATGAAAGCTATGGTGGTGCAACCTAAGAGAAGAACAGCAGGAGCTATAGAGAAAATTAACTTGCAAGGCCACTTTCTACCATTAGTCCGCCTAAATGGGATTGCTCCATTGAATCATTAAGCTTTTTAATATTCCTTTATTTCTGATGGGAAAAAAGCCACATCAAGGAGAGCACATTCAAAAATCAACTATCTAGAACCTCGCTAAAGATAAGGCCCCTATCTTAAGGGCCACAGGAAAGGATAAATGCTATCCCTTTCCATTTGGGCAGAGAAATACAGTCTTTTAGTAGAACAGTTTCTCTTTCCCCAGGGTCTGAGCATCCCAGTTGACTGAACTGTAGGAGTAGCTCATCCATGTGTCCATGCTCAACAGCAGCACTGGTGGCCTCTGAAAGCTCCTGTTGCACTTCTGCTACCACAGTGGATAACGAACTGAAAAGCTGACAGACTGTGAACAGTGAGAGTCTGCTAGAGTACTGCTCCAGCAAAAGTGGTTCTCCAGCAGCTCCTTGCAACAGCCATAGAATACCTCTTCTCAAAGGTTGTTTGCTGCACTGCAGATGATGTGGCATTGGTGAAAAAACAAGACGCAAATGCTGCAATCTGAAAACACCAACCTTTTATTTAAGGTTAACATAACCATTCCAGTTTGTAGATGATGTGTCTTTCTATCAGAAATGCAGCAGTCTGGGGTTCATTTATCTCTCTTCTACACAATAGCACCTTTTTATTTTGATCTTCTTTTTCCATGTCAGTCTCATGTTTCATTTCTTGTTGAGCACTGGCTGATGTCATTTTTGATGCCTGATGACAACACTGATGGTGACAGTTCATTTCAGAGTTAATAATCTAAGAGCAAAAGGAACCTATGTCATTCTAACCTGAATCTGAGGCATGGCTTTCTTTTCTTGGCTCTATATCCTGTGTCAGGAGGACAGTCTGGATATCCTTGAAGTGCTGGCAGCTAACTTAACATTTTCATAGGCACTCTTCAAGTTTCCACATCACTGTTGGTATTTCAGGCAGTTTAGATGCCTAACTGGACTCTGTATTTCACTAAATTTACCTCAATTAGACTGTGTCAATATTTCACCACCATCTAAAAAATTCTAGTTACATTTTTTTATCAGAAGTATGAAAAAAATTTTTATAGTGGACTTCAAAGCAAAATCATCATTAGTACTAGACTCTGGCAGTGACATGTTTATTACAGTTGCCTCTGCAGGCTAGGAGCACTTTTTCATGTAATCTCAGGTTTTCAGGCCAGAAAATTCTACTCTGAGACTGATGTGCTCTCCACGTAATGATGAGATGATAGACTCACAGCTAAAGCATGAGTGTTCAGCTTGGCTGGAATAGCCAGCTCCAACTGAGCTACAAATTGAGTAGTATGTCACACAAGAGTGGGCTTTCTCATTTTTTATACATACTTGATTTAAGTAAGTAAAAGTGAAGAAAATAATGCAGAGAGAGTGGCAGAGAAAAACACAGTCTAGATCTGATAACAGAGTGGAAAGCAATTTAGCAATCCCCCAGCTGCTCCTTACAAGAGGAGAAATAGTGTGCAAACCCAAGAACAGCAATTATGTCCCACTTGATTTTACTGCTAAGTCCACTCCTGAATTATCAAAACGTTTCCCAGTCTAAGGAATATCTGGCATGAGTTCTGTGATTTTATTTGAACTTTACTTCATGTTTTATTTTAGCCAGCTTGCTCAAATTTGCATTAAGTACTTCTGGATAAAATCTCAGGGGTCTTTCTGCTGGCTGTAAGTAGACCTTATCCATAAATCTAGTGCCTTTTCCTGCAATGCTGTTTTGGAGGATAACTAAACTTAAAGGGGAAGGAATCTGTCTCAAGATGCAATTATTTTGTCATATCTATCTGTACTGATGGTTTTGGACACGAGGTTATGGGACTGTCAATAGATGCATCATTTTAAGGGATACTGTGAATAACCTGGGAGGTGGAGAAATACCCATGGAGAGATATTATGTGACAAATATAAATATAAATATATGTATAAGTCTTGAAAGGTTATTAGAGAGAACTCTTCTCCTTCAATAAAATATTGCTTTGTTATATTTTAAGCGTTTTCCTAAAGAGACTAAGATTCTAGCACTCATTTTTCAGGTTTCAGCTATGGGTCCAGTAGAGCAAGTTGAAATTTCAAGTAGATGTTAATTTTCTATTAATAATTCCTCAACATAAGGACTGGAAATTCTGCAGAACTTTATTCAAAATAGTTTAGAGGTAAGAAGACATGATGCCACATGGCAAACAGGTCACAAGGGTTAACATTTCTATGTGCAAATCCAGAGTCTGTAGCAAATGCTTTGCTTTTCCTACTGTGAATACTAAAACTCTGCTGACTTAATTGAAAATTTGGCTTTTGTTCATTCCACTGTAAGAGAAATAAGTCTTTCTGGGGAAGGTAGTATCTTTTCTTAGATAAGCTTTTGGGTACAGAAGTTCTTCTGCTCTTGCCTCACATTGCCTCTGTGCTGAGCTTACAGCTGTAAGAGCACATCCTACAATATTAAAAGAAGTCCTTTTACAGGACTATAAATATTCAGTACTTTAGATGTGAAGGTCAGCCAATGCAAAGGACTACTGTGTAGCTTCACTTAGATGTCAAACTTAGGAAATTATGTAGGTCTATGAAACTATGAATTATGCAGGTATATTTTCTTTTTTCTTTTTTTCAAGCCTCACTAGTCTTGAACAGGCTTTATTTAGTGTAGTTTATTTAGTAGTAATCCCAACACAAACCTTAGCAACTGGAGAGGGGAGAAAGAATGTGCAATGGAAACCAAAACTGAAGTGAAAACTCACATCCATCATTTGCAGAAATACCATTTCCCCTACTGCTAAGCACACTGAGTCAACAGCCTTACTGCAGAATTAAGGGAAAATTTAGCCTACTATGTGATGCCAAAGTAATGTTTAGCTGTCCAGGCTTCCAGGATATTAGCTATAAAATTAAAAGCTGGGTTAAACACTAGAGAGTTACTTTAATGTAATTAAAGCTAATAAAAGATCCAGTATTCTGTCAGAACAATGTGTGTCATCCAAGCAGTTGGTAGAATCGTCACTTATTAAGATTGCCTGACATTTCCCATTACAATACTAGGTGTGCAGTTCAATGATAGCTTCATGACCTTCAGCCCACAGGGATTACATTTACTCTTCTCTATGCCTTCCATCTGTTGAACTCTTTCAGAGATAATTACAGCCATTTTCAAGAATGAGAAAAATTTTATCCTGTAAGGATAGTTTGATCCTTAAGTATATTTACCATTGCTTAAAAAAAAAAAAGGCTCTATGTTTGTTCTTGACAACATGATGTCATTTATACCAAGGATGTAACACTGGATACACATCTTCACACAATCAAAGTATTTTATTTGCTAAATTCTGATCTCAGTGCAGAAGGGAGGAGAAAAGTGTTGGGGCTGGAGCCTGGTGAGGGGTGACAGGAGCAGTGAAAGCAAGGGACAAAGGGAAAGTGACATTATGAGAAGTTGAGCAAGCTGAGGCTGGCAGTGGGATGGAAACTGGCCAGGTGGATTAAACTGGTGGTGAAAGAGGATCAGATACTACTAATGAGAAATAATGTGACTTGAAACCAGGAGCTGCTCTGGCTAACTATGGAACATGACTTTGCTCCCTGTGGGACAAGATTTTTGGGATTAGGATACTGATAGGAGTCTGAGCAGAGAGAGAAAATCTCAAATGGAACCATCAGTGGTTGTAACACTGATTAAATACAAACAAGGAAACAAAAAAGGCCTTGAGTTGTTGAAACTGCTCAGGTATCTGGAATCAAGAGACTTATTTAGAGAGGAGAGATTAGGATTTGCTAGGCAAGAATATTGAAACTGAGATGAAGGGTAGAAGACAAGACTGGAGAAGCAAAATCCTCAGGGATTTTGCCAAGACAGAGCACAAGGTGTACACAGTCTGGTCCTGGCAACCGCAGGTTGGTATCTAAGAAGGGGCCAGATTCTGGGCCCTTTGGTGGGAGCCAGGTTTCCTGTGGTTTATCCTCCTTTAAATACCTTGCTCCATGCAGATGGTGATGGCTGCTTACCCTGGCAGCTTCTTCTCTGTGCAAAAGCTGAGCAGGGCAGAGAACTCCCAGCCCCACAATCCTCTGTGCATATAGCAGGGTGTCTCGTGATGTAACTTTTGAGTTTGTTCCCAGTTAAAAACTTCAGAGTTTTTAAAAATTAATTTACACAAAGAGAAGTTCTTATGTTGTTATGGTTGCAGAACTCAAGAACTTTACATATTAGGTAACTCTAGCTTAAGGTTGCCTTTGTTGCAGAATCTCACCATCCGAAAAGCACTGATAAAAGTCCTATCTATCAGGAGTATTGTAAGGATTAATTGAGTATGCTTTGAAAAGTGGTATGTGGTTTTATCATATGTTTCAATTTATTTTACTGTTGATTGTAGAATTAAGTTAGTGGGATTCAAATGAGAAAAACATATGAAACTTTATCTCCTTTCTTCTAAAACCATATTACAAGCTACTGAAACCTAAAAAAAATAAATTGTAAAGCCTGCTTTGTTTTTACAAGTGAATGAATTTTTTTTCCTATGCTGAAAAAGGAGAAGACCATATGCAAATATGCTTGCCTATTTGTTTGAAGACTTATCTGTATTTGAGCTTTCCTAACCTCAAAGTGGTATTCTAAAAGAAGCATTTATTGACAAGATCAACAAGCAATCCACATTTTTCAGTTTAACTTATTTAAAAAGGCAGTATCAAGAAATATGAAGTGAAAATGTGTTTGCCTTTCTGTCTCTTTTCTAATTCACAGGAAAAAAAAATCACGCTGACATAGGGGCAGTTAAAAGCTGTTATTCTCAGAGTCGTTGATTTGTCAGTCTGGCAAGTACTGCATTATTGAAAGCAGTAGCTCTGTGCATGTCACCAGCTTTGCATTTTTGGAATATTATTATTTATACTCTTTTTGCAGAAGTTTTGTTAGCCCTGTGGTGAGCTGGCACTGGCCATGTGAGTTGATCTGTACACACACTCCTGTCAGGATTTACATTTACATTTTAGCAATGCCTGTTGCTAGCAAGGAAACCAAGGCAATAGTACTGCTCTCTCTTAATTGGAGTACACTGAATTTCTGACACGTGTGTGTATAAGGGTTCAAAACTCAGTGTAGCACAAATTTGCTAGGGTTCTCAATTTTCACAAATTATTGCTTTTTTAATGTTATTTTGGAGGTGGTAAAGGAGATGGGGAACAGAAGGGATCAGTGATACTGCTAAAGATGCTTCTATGAAGACTTTTAAAAGAGTTGTGTGTGCTGTCCCTCTGCTGGGAGGGGAACAAGAGGCTGGGAAGTGCCAGTGAGCCTTGCTCTTTGTACCACAGTCCTGACAATCTGCACCAACATCATATTGCTGTGGATAGTGATTCCTCTGTAAACTATTCATTTGCTGCTCAGAGCATCAGTCAGAGCAAAGGGTTTCTTCAATGTACGGGTTATGCAACAGCTCATGGAAAATGTTGTTAGGATGTACTGTCCTCAGAGGGTTACTAAATTGCTTCCCTGATTAAAAATAAAATCAAATATATTTTTTCTATCTCCTATTTTGTGGAGGAAAAAAATTGTTCTCCCAGTACAGACCTTGACATAAAACTGAGACATAAATATCTCTGGTATATATCAAGTTGAGGATCACAGTAAGGACCTCATGCTTCCTCTTTTCAAGCCAACGGATAAGTTTTTATTCTAGCATGCTTTTGTACCTATAAAGTGTTTTTCCATATTCTGATTTCAATAATTTTGGTAATGTGCTCAAACTTAAATGTCTTCACCTCCAAAATAAATACAGAAGAGAAATATTGTTAGAGGGATGATTTATTTCCTTTGGCATATACTAAATTAAGATAGTATGAGTCAAATTCTAGATGAACAGATGTTTTATCTGCACCTTGGACATTCTTCTTATTAAAGGCAAATTATAAATAGTTTAAAAATGCTTAGTTAATACATCAAAAGTTTAGTATATGATTATGATGAAACAGTATATATTCCATGTAGTTAGGTCAAACATGTCTCTAAATGGTTAGTTAATTGCTAATGATTGTCTTGAAATCAAGGTATTTTTAAAATAAAAATTTAAATAAATAAACCTTTTCAGTGTAAACATCATATAGGGAGAAACAAGAGGTGCTGAATAACTAACACAGAATATTTCCAAGATGTCTGTTTTCAGTGGAACAACAATATATTTACTTTCTACATTAGTTTAAAATCAAAGGCATTTCAGGTGAAAAGAATGAAGAAAATGAATCTATTAAGAATGAATCTCAGGTATACAAAATAAATATGATATTGATATTCTCCATCCCCAAGAAAAAGAGAGACCGGCTTCTTTATCCTTGGTATGCTGCAAGGGAAAATGGCACAACTTTGCCATTTCACCATTAAAAAAAAAAAACATTTCCAAAAAAATGCTTAAATCCCAGGGGAATGTATGAGAGGCAACATCTAACCCCGTGGGATCAAGCTCATGGTTCATAATCCTACCAGTAGGGCTGATGCTTGGGCCTGCTCAGAAAAAGCTTGACAAAAATCCTGCCCTATTTCTGCATGTAGTTGGAGTCATGAAGACTGAGGTAAACGCTAAATTAAGGATCAGATTTAGTGTCTCAAATGTATGGCAACTTATACATCATTTAGTGACAGGCGATCAGTGTGCTGTTTAAAGAGATGTGTAATATTCATAGCAAACCTCCTTTTGCTAGTGGCCAAGAGATTAGAGTTCATATGCAGAACCAGGAGCCCTGGTTGCAGCATCATCCACAACTCCTTTAGCCTGCCTGAGAATTCCTTCCCCACTGGAGTGCCCAGACTCCACCTCAAGCCTCATTCCTTGGCACGTCACAGTGTTTTGTAGGGCTATGATCAGTTCTGTACAAAGATCCCCCTTCAGTAGCACAGCTCCAGACTTGGCTTTCTGACCTCAAAACCACCTGTGGATTTTGTGTGAGGGAGGAGCTGGAAGGGAGCCTCCCAGGGCAGCGCTTCTGAGGGGGACCTGAGTCATGCTCCCTTCCCGTGTGCAATCTCTGTAGCGCTGTGAATTGTGCATTCCTTCCCGCGCAGTGGCACAGCTCCCGCCACGACTCCCACCGCAGCTTTGCTTGGAGCCTGGTTGCTAGGAGATGGCAGCTCTGAGTTCAGGGCCCTCCTCACCACAGCCAGCTGAGACCCTGCATCCCAATTTCTCCGCCTCTTCACCATGCACGGCGACAAGAAGCCAGAGCTCTGGTCTCCCACTTCTTGTCCCTGTGCTCCAAAACACGTGGGCTGGTGTGCACTGAGGTGCACCGAGCTCTCCTGCTGCCTCCTCCAGCCAGGCTCTGCCTTCTGGGCTTTGCCAGGAGC
Source organism: Melospiza melodia melodia (assembly GCF_035770615.1). Classification (NCBI taxonomy): domain Eukaryota; kingdom Metazoa; phylum Chordata; class Aves; order Passeriformes; family Passerellidae; genus Melospiza; species Melospiza melodia. The sequence goes on along the minus strand of NC_086194.1, from coordinate 130,883,576 downwards.
TCTGTGCATCTGCTCTGCAAAACACTTCCAGTTAGGGCTTCAGTACCCTCACTAGAGAGGCTCTGGAGGACATGTAAATCAGGGACAGCAAATCTGTGGGTTCCAGACAGCGAGGATAAGGACACCAATCCTGAGACACTCTGCTCAGCTGTAGGAGTTAGTCCTGTTTGCACTGTGCCCCTTGAACACAGCTTAGTCCTTGATGGTTCTGCAGAAGTTCTGCTGTTGAGCTCTGTGAAAAAAAATGAGGCTCTGAGTGAGTCTATGGCAGGAAGTATAATTCAGTTTTAGACATAAGGAGGCAGAACATCTGAGTCTTGAGAGTGTTAAAATTTTGGACGATGAGTTAAGCTATGTTGCCAAGATATAACTTTACTGTGTAGCTTATGAATGTTCTCTGAGAAAATAATATATTTTCTCTCATAAGAGACATCAATGACCTTTGGAGATAAAAAGTAAGTGTTATTAAAGTTGAATTCCTGGGAAAAATACATTGCAATTCTGGCCGTTTGTTTAAGATTATTATTACTTAAGGAAATGCTTAGGAGACCACTTTGGCCAGCTTTCTTAAAAATGTAAAAATTTGCCTTAGCTCATAATACTGCCCAAGAGGCTCCATTCTTATTGTTTATGGTATTAGTTGTCTAATGGTTTAGCATTCCATATTAAATATTAGAATTTCTGTTAATAACATATATCCCTTCTCCTGAATTTTTTCAGTTGTGCTTCAGGTGAAAGTCTCTTTCACCAATAAATACCTGCAAGACAAGGATGTCTTCATCTAAGAGATGCTGATAGTGTCTTCTTGAGAAGTGAAACCAACAATTGCTCTTAATGCATACAGGATTCACAGCCCTTTTTACTTCAACACAGAGACTGAACACTGCTTGAACTATTTGATCTAAGAAAAAACTATAAAAAGGTTTCAGAAATTTTATAGAATTCTTAATAAGTTTGGTATATTTATGAACAATAAAAGAGTTGTGCAGTGGAGATATGCACAAAATAGCAAAAAATCCTACACAAAGGGGAGGTAATTTTAGCAGATTTTTTTTTTTCAGTTAACTACTCTGAAAAGGTCCTTTAAAAACAAAACTTCCATGGGTCCATTTTATTTGAAAACACTGAAATATGTTTTGATTAGAGGAGAGTAGAAAGTAAAACCAACGAAAAAATTCAAGAAGCAAAGAAAATGTTCAAATACATACAGAATAAATCATATTTTGTGTCACTGAGGTCCCTATGGCAGGATGAGCAGTCACACAGCGATAGTTTTCCTTGTTTCCAACTACTAAAATGGGTTAAATCTTCTCTCAATGCTTTTCTTTATTTCACCTACTGTTGCTAAAGTTGCTACTGTGGCATTCTGTGATCATGAATGGAAGTGAGGTACTCTAAGCAGTAGTTACAGTGAGTACAGATGGGGAATAATACACTTTCACCTGAAGCATCTCCTTTCAAGGAAAATTGAAGGGCTGTTGTGCTAAATTTTGTTAAATATTGCACAATCATAAAAGAGGCAAACAGAAAGCATTGAGGAAAGCTCATGGTGTACAAACAGACACTGCTGTTACACAGATAACCACAGTACTCAAGTCACTTTTGTGAAGGCATCCTTACTTTATGGTCTTTGTGTGGAAGGACACTCACCTAAACTTCTCCAAACATAAGAATGCAGTTTTATTCCATTCCTCTATTCCTTCTGTCATTTCTGAGACTGATACATCCAAATAAGTAGATGGTGCATTCTGTATTAGTTTATCTTATCAAGAAATATATGATTCTCTGACTTGTAAAAGTCACTCCAGTACTCAGGAAATGGCTGTTTCTTGTTCTTTCCCACTATTCTGGACAGAGTTGAGTTTTGAAGAAGAGCTCTTCAGGGTGAGAGGGTACATGTTCTCCTTTGAGAATCAGTATGGCTGGTTTGTGGAGCACAAATAAATGAATATTTTCAGATACTTGGGAAACCTATGTTCTTGCTTATTTCCATTGTTTCTTTTATGCTGATATTTGTAAATCTGAAATATATCTGTGCTTGTTTAACATGCATTATACATTTGTAAAAGCAATAGATGTAGAATCTGAATGAAAAAGAGCTTCACATGCGAGGTGAAATGTAACCATAATTCCAAACCTTTTCTTGTTTTTTGCAGGATGAGGCTGCTCCAGCTGACAAGCAGTGCAAACAGGAGCCAGCCCAGGTCACTTACTCAACATCAGCTGTTTCCAGCACGCAGGAGGTGTTGTACATCAACGGCAACGGGACCTACAGTTACCATAGCTACAGAGGGCTCGGAGGTGGGCTGCTAAACCTCAATGATGCTTCTAGTAGTGGTGAGTTTCCTCACAAATTGTGGCTGTATGTATATGTGCTGATGTGTATTTCCCCCTGCTGTACAGAAAGCTAGTCCATCGGGTTCAATAGCCACAGGCTGTTATCACATAATGAGCAGGAGCACAATCCTGTAAACTGCTACTGCTGAGCGAAATCCTTGCTCCCTGCGTGCTAGTCTCTTTCCAGCTTCAAGGGACTAATACACAATAGGGAAAGACTGAACCACAAGCCTCTAACAAAGCTGAGTAAAAAAATGCCAGGTTAGATCTTCACTCTGTTTGCATAACTTTATGGGACCTTATCATTACTGTCCTCTCCTACACTGAGCACAAAAGGAGGCTATTAGTATATTTTTGGCTCTAGATTCAAAACACTCAACTCCATATTGTGTAACACAAATGAATTGACATAGATTTGTCACATGGTCTCACCACCTACTTTAATTTACTGCAGATAAGGATCTGGCATAACAAGTGTTAAAGGAGAAATCAGCATATTCATTTATACCCTACACTAAAAATGATAAGGTAAATATGTCACCATGAGGTTGTATGTCCCTCTGAATAAAAACAAGTGGTATCATTTATTTAGACAACATTCCTTTCTTCCTACATTGGCATGCTTTTGTAACATAAAAATGTAAGCAAATTATAGTATTGTTTGAAATTATCCCTCATATTGATTTTGTACAAATGCAGAGCAATACCCTTCTGATAAAAAGGGTATTGTCTCTCTGTCAGAGAAATGCAATTCCTCTGGAAGCCTGAGGTTTTATTGACTCCCTGGACTGTATTTAAAGAAAAGTCTCGGAGGATGGAGAAATCCCTGGGTTTTTGCCCTGGCTGATCCCTGTCTGGCAGGCCAGAGTGCCAGTTCAGGTAGAGCAGCTGACTTAGGCTAGATGATAATTGCTCAGCTACAGCCTCTATATTCGGCATGCTCAGCAATTTTCAAAGTGCTACCAGGGCTGCAGCCTGCAAGGAGTTGTTGGAATGAGGTGTGCTGAGGACCTTCAGTTACATCTTCTTCCTCACCCCCTGCCTGCAGAATTCTCAAAGGTCTGTGGATGATTTGTGCTAAGTTTTCAAAAGTCTTTAAATAGGTAATACTTTAGTTGTCAAAACTCTTTGACTCAGTGTGAATGATGATTACAATTGTTTCCATACACATGAAGAGCACATCTGAGGCACTGAATATGGTCTCTGATCAAATACTTTCATCACAGTAAAACAAGCTGTGGAAGTCTGGGTTTGTTTGTGAAAATGCACAAGAACTTTAAAATTGTCTTTTACATTATGCCCAGAGAGGATCTGAACCAGTTCCCACTGAAAACAGTTGGCTTTTGCTCTTTTGCCCAGCTAAGAGGAGGATTAAGCTCCCCATGTGTTATTTGTCAGCAAAAGCCGTCAATATTGTCCTGGCTTATATAATCTTAAACTGTGAGGAATCACAACTGTTTTGTGTACTTGTTTTTCCCTTCAAACTTCTTGTAAGAGGATCCATTTTCATAACTCCCATTTTGCAGTGACTTGCAGGGTTTAGGCAAAAGTATTCTATGTCGCTTCAGCATGCAATTTTAAAAAACGATGTACAAATTAAATGCCATCTGTAGCATCACAGGAGAGGTTTGTTGGGAGCAGACAATAGGCAGCAGCACCCACCATCCAACCACATGCATTTTTAGCCATCAATTTGTCTTGCATTCTGATTAGAAGCCACGTCTTCTTTGTGCCTTTAACACAGAGGACTCCAGTGTTTTTTTCACAATTAAAGCTCAAGAGAGGTTTTTATACAGACATACGCTCAAACATTTCTTCTTCCTTGCCTTTCCCTACTTTCACTGGACAATTTTGGCCGTATGTCCTTTTATTTTGACAAACCAGTAAGCCATTGCACTTCTCCCATATGGTTGCCCAGTTGGAAGGTTGTGCCAAGGTGCCCATCTTCTCCACAGGGATCCTACGCGAGTCAACGTACGTAAGCTCTGGGAACCAGAGGTCTTTGTGTGCCAGGACTTGGAAACCAGTTGTTGATGCTGACAGTCTAGTTAGGTTGGTGATTTGTGATCCACTTGCCATATCAGGAAGATCATTAGGAAAGTTGTGGAAAGGCAACTCTGTCCATTCCTCAGTCTCATTGACGCAAAACCAATGAGGAGCCAATCTCATTATCTCTCAGATATTAAGGGTAAATTGCTCTGGCTCTGGTAGCTGGTTTCCCCACAGGAGAAGTGGGAGGACTCTGAGGCCAGTGGGATCTGTCAGTCCTCAATGATATGTTCATTGGTAGACAAGAGGAGTGGTTGGAGTTGCAGCTGACAGAGGTAACCGCTGCCCTCCTGACAGGCCTCATAGGACCCTTGTTTGCAATCATTACACTGTTTCAAGGACTCTTGTTCCAAACACATGCAAGGCTGTTAAAATGGTTAATGACACACTTCTCTGGAGAACAGGATATTTACTTGTGAATTGTTTTCAGGAGCGAAGAACTAATTTAGAAATGCAATTCCTTTTCAATATAGTAACCTATCAAATGTTCTTGTCACATTTACAGATGTTCTCCTAGGGTAAAAACAAATAGGCACCTCAGTCAGAATGCGGGTATAAACAAATAAGGTTGGGTTTTTTGTGTCCGCTAAAACAGAAAAAAAAGAAGTTGCAATAGCTGCAATAGCTATCTAAAACTTACTGCTTGATTACCTATTTCTGGACCTTCCCCCACAGTAATATAATAATTAATGTCCAATTAACTCTCTGTCTAGTAGTCCAGCTGATGTATGTATTTTGTATTCTGTGACTCATTTAATTTGGCTATTTCCTCCATATAAAGTTCACCCCTACTCTGACCTTACAGACGTGGCTGTCTGTTCACCCAACTGTTTGGTGGCTCTGGCTCAGGGACCTCTCTCTGCCTGCTGTTGCAGTGCTTCCCTCCTCATGGGGAGGTCAGTCCTTCCACATGGCTAATTACAGAGCCATAATTAGCTCCTCACACAACTGCATGGGGCAAGCCTTCATGAAACTGCTCAATATGAGCAAACAGAATGTAGCAGCTTGTACAATGACCCCTCCTTATTATGGGCGGGCAAAAAAGCACAGAAGGAAAAGGCTTGGTCTTACAGCACCAAGGTGTCCTTTCCCCCTCCTTTTAAACATTTTAGGCCAATCCAGCTTGGCTGGAAATATTCACCAAGCAATCTGTGGGCTGACAGAGTCTCTGTCAGCCTGTACATGGGCTGGGGAGAAGCCTTTGGTCATGTTGTATTTGATTTGTTTAAATGGTAAAGGAGAGCTACTCTTTGAGAAGGGTGGATTTCCACAGCTCCTCTGTTCCTGTTACAGAGCTGAATGGAGAATCTCCAAGGTGCAATAGCTCTGTGAATGCAGAATTTGTCTGCCAGCTCTTAGCCAGCCACAAAAGCTTCAGCTGTCCTCTATTACAGCAACCTGAGGAGGTCACTGGGGTGAGAGAAGGACGAGAATCTTGTTTGATGATCAGAAGGCTGGATTTATTGATATATGATATATAATACATTATTACTATACTAATAGGAATAAAAAGAGAAGTTGCAGAGGCTTGTTAAGCTAAGAATAGAAAAGAAAGAATCTAAAACAAAGTTCTGTGTCCAGGGAATCTTCTTCCGAGCCTGCTCCTGTGATTGGCCCCCAACTGTACACATGGAACATGAACCAATCACAGGTGCATCCTATTGCATTTCACAGCAGCTGATAACAATTGTTTACATTCTTCTTCTGGGGCCCTTGCTTCCCAGAAGATGCACAGATCCCAAAGAAAGGATTTCTGTGAAAAAATGTCTGCGACAGTCCTCCTTCTATCATTCCTGGACTGAGCTCAGAAAAGAGTCCAGCTTGAGGGCAGGAGGGTGAAGACAGGAGATAATGTTGAGAGGAAAAGCTCTTGATACCACCAGGAGCTGTTGAAGTCCCTGCATGTAGCCTGGGCGTCTCCTGAGGCAGTGGGATTGGCTTGTCTCCCCATGTATTTCAGGCCAGGGGGCTGCTGTCTACCCTCTCCTGATGACTGTCAGCACTCTCTGAAGTCATGTTGGGCTCCTTGGAGCCATGGTCTTTGCAGTTGCTTCATTTCCTGAAGTCCATTTTCTCTAAGAGTGTGCAATGTGTTACTGCTGCCATAGCTGGGTTGCCTGGAGGTGATTTAGAACTTTTTTCTGCATCATTGTCTGGTTTTCTAGCCAGAAATGTCAGTCAGTTCCTTTTGTGTGTGTGTAAAAAGAGGGTATTTCAGACTCAGTGTTGGGCTGGCCATGCAGGATATGCCCTCATGTCACAGTAAGACAAAGTGTTGTGTCTCCATTTCTCTCCCCAGATCTGCAGCCTACCTCCACCACAGCCACAACTCAGCACTGCATCCCAGGCACCACGAACGTCCAGTCCCCTTCCAGCTCAGGTGAGTTCTTTGGCTGAATTCCATTATGTTCACACCATGGCAGAGCCTGGCAGGATCCTGGCAGGATTCTCTTTCAGCCTCCTCTCCCATGGGCAGGCCTGCAGACCATGATGGCCCAGCTGGTGGCTCAGGGACTTCCCCCATACTGCTCACCCCTCCCTGCTGGTCCTTCCAGAGGCTGTGCCCTCCCAGCTCTTCCCTGCTTTAGCCAGGCCTCCTACATGTGCCAGTCTGCCTTCCTGGTCCTTTGCATGCTGGTCCTGCAGATGCTGCAGCCCTGCTGGAGACAGGGGGGTAGCTGGGGGAACCTCCCAGGGCAGGTGCTGCTGACCTCCAAGGACCAGCACGACCATGCTGATCTGCAGCAGGGAGAGGAGTACTGAGCACTCTTGTCCACTTGCTCATGAGATAGCAGGGAAGGAAGGCACCTCGTTTCCACATCTAAATATTTGTTCACAATGTAACCTTCTGTAAAATCTTGGCACTTGCATGATTGATGGTGGTGATGAACTTGGTGATATTCTTCGTGGCAAACTAGGGGGAAAAAACCCCAACAGAAGAGAATATCCAATGTGTAGCTAGTTTTTAAGGTGCTAAGTGGATTATTCACAGGTTGGCTTGCCAGAATGTAGTAGTTAAATGGGGTTTTTGCTGTGGTTCCTCTCTCCAGGTCTTCTTTATATGTCTATTCTTGCTCAGTCTTGTGTTCTCAGTGCTACCCTGATGACATCAAAGTGGAGAAAGGGGAAAGAGAACACAGTTTGTCTCTAACACAGAGCCTGGAGCATGAAGAAACAGATCAAAAGTGATAGATGTAGGAACCTGGGACAGTGTGTTTAATCCCATTTGAAAACCTAAAATGTGGGGTTGGGAAAAGTTAAATGTTTTGACCTGTATTTTGGCAAAGGGGAACTTCTTGCTGGAAAATGCTGGCTGAATTTTCTGTTAAGACCTTCCCTACATTCCTCTTCCTCCTTCCTCATCCTCTTCAAATTGTCAGGTATGTGGCACAGGCAAGTACTACTCCATTCCCACCAAAGGGATGGAAATGGAATGTACCGGGCAGAATCTGACTTTCCTACCTCTGCACAAAGCTGAGGTGACAACTGTTAAGGCAACACAGTATACACCACATCATTAATCTCCTGTGGTGGATAGGGAGGATCTCATATAATCATTTAATCCCAGACCACTGTGTTTCCTGATCACTGAAAATGAATGATGGCTGTAGGCATTTCTGAGTTTTTCATATCACTTTCCTCAGGCAAGACAGCATTTTTTCCCTGCTGTCTAAAGTAGCAGAAGATGTGTCTTCCAGAGGGAGAGGTGTAGAAGAGAGAAAGGAGCTTAAAAGGTCCAATTCATCAGTCCCAGTTTTCTTGATTTCTCCTGGCACTTGAAGCAATACTTTTAGGCACATCTGCTCTATGTTTGAAGGCAGGAGGAAAAGAAACGTTGACAGATACATAAAATCACAGTAAAGCATTCTTATTACAATAAATACATCTGATTTGGAAAGAAAAGGTAGCATACTTTGATAAATTCTTTTCTATTTTGTTTTATTGCAGTATATAAGTTTTTCAGTCAAACCTCTCCCCTAAAGCCATTCATGAGGAAAAAAGTGAAGAGGAGAAAAGGTGCCATAGAAAAGTTACACAAAGAGATTTCAAAGTATGGGCAAATGTATTTTTCTCTAAATAAGTGTCACTGCTTTTTGCATTATCACTGCTGAAAAAGGTTGCTTAACTATTAAAAAATGTAGATGCTTAAGCACATAACACTTTTAAAAATTATTTTTTATTTTACATTATTATCTACAATAGTGATAACCATTTTGAGAGTCACTGACACATTTATTATTCTCTCAGTAGTTGTTAATTATAAGATTGGTAGCTACCCAGTGACAACATACAATTCTTAAGGGAATTTTGCTGAGACAGTTGATAGTGTCTAAGCAATCAGTATCAACACATCTACATCTGACCCATATTTTGGAATTTGATATAAATCACGTTGGTAATGAGTAGTGCATGAGGCAGTAACTAGTTCCATTAAAGTCTTGTAATTTACAGAAAAAAGCCATTTGTTCCACAATGTGTTTAGTGGCAGGCATTTCTAGCAGCTAATTTGATGAATGTTTGTCTAGCACATGAAGAGTGGGTTTTTAGAGTTTTCATATTCAGCCTGATGTGGTTCCAACAAGAACAATTGCACCTCACAGGGGAAATTAGGTCAATGTAACTGGACAGAGATAGTAAATCAAAAGTATTCCCATGTTAAAGTGTCAATCAGGTGGCCTAAAAAAGAGGCAGATGAACAATCTGTGTTTAGTCTTCTGAAAGAGTATAAAAGAAAGGGTTTGTCTCAACTTTGTTTAATCCACTGCTTGTGAGAATGTTGTGCTGTTACAGAAACATAGAAGGTGACAATTTCACATTATGGCAGTAAGAGAAAGAAAAAAATGGAAATAAGTCTCGTGTCTTAATCTCTGTGATATATGCTTAATCTTTGCTTGCTCAGCAGACATTGTGGAACCTGATAATAATGTTTGCAACCAAGATTTTTAATAGTCCTGAAGTACTCCAGAATAGGAAGCAGTATGCTAAAATGTGCAGTAACATCTTGGAGGAACCTGACACTTCCAAATTCATTGCAAAAATATTCAGATTTCTGTCTTTACAAATATACACTTTCTCGTTCCTGTGAGGACTGGCATCTTAATAAATGAAGTTAAATAGACTAAAGAAATAGTAAAGAGTTATTAAAAGACATAGTGGTGAAGCTGTTCAGCTTTTTCCGGATTTAGTAACCTGTCATGATGGCTTCTGGATATAGATGGACATAAAGTGTCCTTAACCAGCTATTTTAAGCCTTCAAAATAGCTGTGATTTATTATTCTGATTAAACAGATATGGTAGGTGTGAATAAGGTTTACATTTCCATGTTTCAGTAGCTGATTTGCATAAAATCACATGAGAAAAATCTACAGTACAAGAATGCACTTATGTGTTGCACATATTCCTTAGTTTTTAAATGACCAGGTATGACTGATGAAGCTACAAATAAGTTAAAATATTTTAGTTATTTAGCAGCCTAGCCCACCTTTGAGAATCTCTATTACTGCCAGTGAGTGTCTATCATAGCTATTAAAAGCTGAGACCAATATAACACATCCTGGGACTAATCTCTGAGTGAGGTGTTCTCCCAGAGATAGAGCTTGGGCTGTCATAGGTAAGCTTTAGAGGTGAGATGGAGGGGTCACATAACGTAATTAAAGGAGCTAAAATCCTTATCTCCACATGAAGCATTGGATTTTTTTTTCTGTGCAGTTCTCTGGCCGCTTCCCTTCCTGAAAAGGCATGGGTGTTCTCAGTGTCCCAAAATCATAGCTATGAAACTTTTCTCTCTCTGTGTATTCCTCTGGGTTTTTTCTCAGAGGGTTTTTTTTTTTGAGGGGGAAGGAGGACAGCAATGGGAGTTGTTAAGTACAAGTCAGGAATTGGGGAGTGAAGTAAAATCCCATTTTCCTGGTAAGTAAAAAAAAAAAAAAAAAAAATAAGCCCACCAAGTAGTTTGAAGGAGCTGTGTACATTAAAATTTGAGATATCTTATTTTCTTTGTATTCAAGAGCTCTGACATAACAGAAATCTCCCAAACCAAGAGGATTTTTGGGCTGTGGTTATTCCTTGTGTATGAAGACTGCCATCCGGCTTTTTCCAGTACCTTCAGGATGCAAAGATAAATATTCTGAAGAATTAAAGAACTTTCTTCATGAAAGTTAATTCAGACATGTAGTAATACAGAGCCAGCCAGGTCTTCAGACTATGTAAATAACTGTGACCCTATAGACTTGTGAGGATTTATACACTGGTTTGTGCATGATGGATATCTGGTTCTCTCCAGATATCTAGTTTTCCTCTAGTCCTCTAGTTTTCCCTTCAGAGCAGTGCACCATCAGTTTGTGTAAGGAAAACCTGAGAGGTAGGACCAAGCACATTTCCATGTGTATTTTATTTATGAGTGACATAAACTGATATCCTATTCTGTCACTTAAAATCTGGATTAGCAATGAGAAAAGCCCTTCAGTTAAGATTTCATAAAATGAAATGATCTGCTGCAGAAGCTCTGTTCTGCCAGATATTTTGTGTGTGTGTGTGTGTGTGTGTGTGTGTGTGTGTGTGTGTGTGTGTTTGGCAGTCACATGAATGAAACTCAAGGAAAGAACATAAAAGTTAAAGTAGGTTCATATGGATCACAATGGCCTCAATGTGTCAGTGGAAGCTTTTTCACTTCTGCCTCAATAAATGTAGAAGTCTTTAATGACTGCCTGGAAGCATTCAGCCCACCTGGCATTATGATTGGTATACCATTCTTCCCTGTGCTGGGTTAAGATTTTATTTAAAAATATCCTCTGAGCTTCTTCACAGTCATCATTTTCCAACAGCATGTGGTCACAACAAACAAATTCACAGAGCTAATTATGCTTAATTTATCCTCTGTACACTGGAAGTCATTTAAAAGTCAGTTCATTTATACTGGTGTAAAACCAGGTAATACGAGTTGTAAGGCTAAGTGCTGCTCATGCTAGTTGTGTGGTAGGAAATCAGATCTAATAGGACCCTTTCAGTTTGAGTAGTTTCTTTTCATTGTCCCAGTTCTGCTTTTATTCACTCAAGGGGAGGTTTTTCATTAACTTCAGTTTTTGTAGGGACATGGCAATCTCCACATTTTTTGTGGTCTCATCTGTACCTCTGCACAGGTATATAAGAAAGAAAGTTAAATAAGGTTTATGACCAGATCTTCAGCTTCTGAAAATCAGGCATCTCTTCATAGTGCTTATGATTGTGAGTCTGTGTTTTTGAATCTTATAAATTTTGTGGGATTATTTAGGGGAACCTCCACAGTATGAATTGGTGTGTTCTGTGCTCTGCAGTTGAGCATGCTGAATTTTAAAATTATTCCAGTCTTTGCTGGAAAATCTTGGCATTGACATATATTGTACTGATCAAATTGAGGAGTGACATTTTTCTCGTAGGAAAGCAAAATACATTGCTTTGGATATCTTGATCCCAATTTCCAGGAAAGTATTAAGATCAGGGTCAGGCTAGTCTGATTTTCTGCCTGCTGGAAGTATAGATTTCCTACACTGCCAAAATGAGAGAGCAATATTCCCCAGATTTGCTTAATAGGTATAGTTGCCATCTATATCCTTCTATATATGCTCAAAAAAGTGCTCAGTCCAATTCTACCTGTCCAAATTTACATTCCAGGAAGAAAAAAAAAAGTGTTAAATGGAAATTTTAAACACTTTATTAAAGCATCATGCGTCTTAGCTGGTTAATAACTGATTAAATAGCCAGGGAAATTCCACACAAAGACGAAGTTCATGATGGCAGATGTTTTGCCAATCACAGTAGCCTGCAGACTGCCCTCAGGAATGCTGTCTTCCATATGAAGACAGCATTCCTGAGCATTCCATGGTCTTGAGAATATTTTTTGAAGAAAAGTGCTAAGCATATTGCTGTGAGCTGCCAATACAACAGCATGGTGATTGCTGCAGAATCTCTTGTCAGTGTTCTGGCCTTACAAGATCCTTGCAATGTGTTGCCAGCTGTATGCAGCCCTCACAGATGATAGTGTGCTCCTCACTGTGGCAGCCAGATTGTCACCAGCCTAATCTCATTCATGAGCAGCTATTTATGTAAGTGATCAGACAGCATCAGGCAAGTCATGTGGATGGCCATTTGTCTACGTCTGCAAGGGATTCAATCTGGCCACATGCTGATTGAAGCATAAAATGTGAAAATAGCTGTCTAGAGAACATAAGTTGGATTTTTTGTGATAAAAATTGCAAGTGTGCATATTGCCATGAAGTCCACCATGGCAGCTGGAGCTGGGGAGGCACAGGAGATGAGCCTTCTGCCTGATCACCATCGTCAGATCCCAGGGCAGCGTTTGGGGTGCAAGTGGCTCACACTGTTGGAATATGCCCCTGGAGGGTAATTTTCTGCTGGCAGTGGACTTGCCCCTCATGTTCTGTAAGTGGGGTCTGTGATACATAAATATAAATTGCTGTGGTTCCTGTCAAGGCGACTGGTAACAGAACAATTATTGCTTATTTCTGCTGCTTGCTCTCAGCTGTGAGCAGGTCCTACTGCTCTGCATTTGTATCTACAAACCTCTGAAGCGTCTCTGGCAGCCGATCTGAAGCTTCTTTTCTTTCCCTTTGCTGTCTGCAGGTCCAACAGATCTCAGTATGAAGAGGCAGTTAGCAAGCAGCTCTGGATCCTCCAGTAGCTCCAGCTCCAGACCCCAGCTGAGTCCCACCGAGATAAACGCAGTGAGGCAGCTCGTGGCAGGGTACCGGGAATCCGCCGCGTTTTTGTTGCGCTCTGCGGATGAACTGGAAAACCTTATTTTGCAGCAGAACTGAGTCACGCGACCTTCACACCGGCCTGGTCTTATCTCAGAATTTCCACTAATGACATTTTGATTTCCCAGAGCACACACTTCAGTTACTGCACAGTCTTTTAGGAGAGTTAATTACCATAATGCCACACTGTTCTTGATCCATAAAGTGATGTGTTAAGGTGCTTCAAGTGAACTTCGACCTCTGGTGTTTCCGAGGTACTTTACTGTGTCCAGGCTATTGCTTTTGTTTTAGTGTGTCAGCATAAATATCGAAAAAGTGGCTAGAAATTAACTCATTCTAACAAGTGAAGGAAACAGAAGATGCTGTGATGGTTTTTTAAAACAAGTGGTTCAAGATCCAAGTGCAATATTAGTGGAATGTGATACTGACTCATTGGACTTAAAGCTGCAGTATATGGCAAAACATTGCCAAATGTCCTGTTGCTACAGGGCACAATTGCAATTAAAAGGATCTTGTATTTTAAAAAAATGTAATTTTTATAAAAAACGAAACAAAAGATTTTTGTTTTCATTCAAGATTTTTCATTTTTACTTTGGTAAACTTTTTCACTGGTCCTGAAAATGTTTTGAGGAGCTATTTTAAGTCCCCCCTTCCTCTCTTGAATCCCTGGCTGTGCCCTTCTCCCCAACTTCATATTCTTTCTACAACGAGTAATTCTTGATGCTGGATAATTTCCTCCCCTGTGTACTGTAAATTGTCATCTATGGAATACCTTCCAAAGGAAGTATGCATTTCCTGCATTCATGCCATTCTCAACTCCATTCTGTAATATATTGCAGCTTTATTAGCAATTAATAAAGAGTTGAGCGTTTTTTAAAAAAGACATATCGTTGAGAAAAAAAAAAAAGATGATTTGATTTCTTATGGTGAGCTCATCTGACTCCATGATCACTGCTGCTGTCTTATACAAGTCCCTCTAGTTGTGATTGGATGTAGATGATGAATGTTAAGAGGTTGCAAGTGACAATCTGAAAATTTGCACTCTTGTGTGTATTTATTTTTTTTCCTTAATTTAAACAAAATTCTTAACAAGGAAGGTCATTGACACTTCTGGTATAATTTGTATAATTCCCAGGCCTAGCTAAAACCTGTACAAAACTGTAAGTGGATGCAGCTGCAACTATAATAAAACTCTTCTCTCCCCTTCCCCACTCTTCCCAACCCCTCTATTTCTTATTTTATAATATTGATTACACATTAATGGTGTTTTCTTTGTGCACTATGGCAGGCTTCTTTTTAAGTATATAGAAAAAGGTACTTTAGTTTATGCTTATTGTACTATCTGTTCTGTTGTTTAGCTTTTGTTGAATAACAAGTTTCTTGTGCATTCCTAAATTTGCCTTATTTCATGTACAAAATTTTATGTAATTCCGTTTTTGACAATGAGTTTGAGGCATCAGTGATATTTTATATCTACTTGTTACATATAGTTTTCCAAGTAATGACTGTGATTGTGACCAAGTAATGTGCACTTTTTCTTGTAACTGTGGACATTGCTATGCTTTTTTTTTCTCTAGTGTTTCTAGAATTACTGTTGCTTACAGTTATGTAAAAGAAAAAGAACTTTTGTGATACTGTTGGTGAATATTAATGTGAAAAAGCCTATGAAATATGAGTATTTTGGAGGTACATAGATACACAAACATCTCTAAGTTGTGGACTCATGTTCACATATTTAAATGAGAATTCAAAACCTGAGGGCTGGAATCATTTCCTCTGTTTTGTTTGGGTAAATAAACAGATTTCTGTGTTTAAATACATGATTGTGAAACATTATAACATTTAAATGGAATGGCATTTAAGGCTATAACTGTAATGGTCTTTAAAGAGGGAAAATGGCCTTCCAGTCCAATTCATGCAGCCCCTCAAATATTGTTTCTCAAAATTACTTAGTAAATCCAGTAGGATTGAGTAACTAGCATATATAATTTAAAGTTGGCTGGAGGGAACACCATTTTGCCACTCTACATTTGTTCTTAAAAAACTATTGGATGTCTTTTAGGAGGCCCCTGTTCTTGGATATGAGAATATTGTTGCAAATCCTTACCAGTTGTTGCCTATCACTCGGGAGGTGCATTTGTTTCTGCTCAGCTGAGCAGCCTCACCACTTTTCAAGCTCTTTTGCTAAATCCAGGTAAGGAAAAGAAGCTAGAGGACAAGGAGGTGAGAAATTTAATTCAGTTTTCTGTCCTCTGACTGCTCTTTCTTCTCCCTCAATTACTCCTTTTCTTGAGGGAGAAGTAGGAAAGTTTGGGGTCACCATACAACCTTCAAGGCCCATGAGTAGTTTTTCCTTTTTCCAGGTCTATTCCCAGCTTAATTTGATATCTCACTGTGTCTTCTACACTATGTCTTCTACACAGATCCTCTTCTTCTGGGTGCCTCTTCTGGAATATTTAGGGTCTCCTTCAATCATAGGAGCAATTGATGTCCTCTAAAGTCTTATACAGATACTTAACTGTTTCCTCAAGTGGTTTGTCTATACCAAATTCCATCAGACAGATGGGATTTTTTATTCTAGAGCCGTTTCTACCCCTAAGTACTGGGTTTATTAATTTCTTCTTTGGAACAATCACAGATTCAATTATGGCTTTAACTTCCTCTTCTAAGAGGGTACCGACATTCAGACCCATCCAGTGAAGGAGAGACCATAAAACTGTCCATTTTTGTGTGTGAAAATCTAGATCCAAGCATTGCAATGAAATTTGTCCTCTTGAATCCAGGTCTCAGAGCCCCCTACTTTGTGTCTGCTTTGAACCTTCTAAGGCAGTAAAAGCACAAGGAAGAACATCTTGCTCAGGCACCCAGAAACAACCTCAGGGTTATTTCTTTCTCTCATTCACATCTTCTGTAACAGAGGCCTGGTTATCTCAGCCTAAATATTCCTGTTAGGATAAGGCCAGTTTCTTCCAGCATGGGACATACCCAGTGTCCACTGAATATGGCTGCTTAAGGCTGCCTTCAGAAAAGCATTACCCTTCTATCCAACATCTTTATTAAACTAGTGCTTCAAGTTTGGTGGGTGTCTCGCCACAGAATTTCGTGAGTGCAGACTGGCAGGTGCTGGTCCTTATTGAAACAGCCTCACATCTTCCCAACCATCCTGGAGTTACTCTGTGAGTGGTCCTGTCAGACTTCTAGTCTCCAAGGGATTGTTGGGCAGGGAGGGATGGTGGGAAAATGTCATAATGCCCATAAACTTCTCTACAGAGTTAAGTAGCAAACCTGACCATGGTCAGAGTGTATTGAGCCTTCTTAGGATTACATACACACTGGGAAGACAAGTCAGTTATCCATTCTTCTCTCCCTGATTTCCAGGGTAGTTTTCATGGACAGCTGTGGGTAGTATCTTTAGATTCAACTTTGGGTTGTGAGAGTGGACAATCAGGCTATCTTATCAACTAACCAGATTGGTTTGCTGCTTTCAATGCCTGCTGGGAAACTGGAGACAGAACACATGAAAAGAGATCTGGAGTCAAATGTTTTTTATCCAGATTGGCACCTTGCTGCCTGTCATTGAAGTATGCCACCACCATACCAGCCATGGTGAGTATCAGAAGCTACAGAAAGAATATACAGACGTAAGCAAGTATTTGACAGTTCTAAAGCTGCCCTTCCTCTACAGAGAAGGAATTTTCTGGATGAGGGAAAGCTGGTGAACATGTACATGACTGTGGCTATAAAACTAATTGGAAAACAGAGTTATACTAAAGTATGTGGATATTTTTGCTGTAATGGCCTGAGTCACTGCTGAATACAGTGTAGGTGGAGGTAGGTTTTGTTGGTAAAACTCCATTGAAAATGAGGAGCAATTTTATTTCTTCAAAGTGCCTATCACGGTGTTAAAAGACTCCTCATAAATTTGTTGAAGATCCTCTGAATCTGGCTTTGAAAGGTTTGTGAGGCATTCATAAAGAAGATTATTTTCTATGTAAATAAAAGCTGATTTTGATAAATCCTGAAGTCAGGATCTAGTCCAGGCTCCACCCACTATTGAAAAACACCAGTGTGTGAAAAAGAATTGTGAAATAATGGGAGAATGGGAGAAATCAAGCAATTTCATACAGGTGGTTACTGGATTAAATATGTAAGAATATAAAATGTCTGTGCTGGACAAGATCAGCAGTTCACAGCCTTGTAACCTGTCTCTGAATAATGTATAAAACAGATAAAGATGTGCTAGATACAGCAGGCCAGAAGAATAGAGCAAGCCTATGGCAAGGATTTCTAAATGCACATCCATGGCCTACAAGAGCTTGAGGCTGTGGTGGGCTGCCCCTGCCTGGCAGGTAAATCCCCACCCACACTCCCAATCCCTCCCCACAGCGGCACAGGGAAAAATCCAAAGAGCAAAAGCAAGGGAAAAAACTGGGTCAGGCAGTGTAAGTGAAGAATGAAAAAGCAAAAGGGATGCAGAGGTAATCCCTCATCACTTCCCACCAGGAGACGTGATGCCCAGCAGATCCCCAGGCTATTTAGGGTGTACCCTAAGTACAATTCCCACTTCTTTTTGCCCAAGAATGATGTCATGTGGCATGATATATCATTAAAAAATAGCAGGAAAAAAGAAAAATGGGTTGCTTGAGGCCATGCAACCTGTGAATGCCTGGGTCTGTTGACCCCTTTCCATGCTCAGAACTAAACCAAATGTTGTATAACAGGGTGCAGAAATGGGTTTTTTGCCTCTTCTCAAATTACTTAAATGTCTTTTTCACCACTGAACGAAGGAGCACAAAGGAGTTGGAAAGGCTGTAAAATTACTGACTGCTTTGTGAGTAGAAACTTTATGTTGTGCCGCATAATTCAGTTGATTTCCTCGAGTCCGGATAAAGATATTGTATGCAAAATTTTTTGCTCCTTTTTCTAATGATGTCTGGAAACACAGTGTAAGAGTTCTAATTATTGTGACTATATATAAAACCTTTTTGTAAGTATATCTTTGCTGTACTTAGCCAACTAGGTGTAAGGAGAGCTGGGAAAAGGATACAGCACATAAATAGGTTTGTCTTCCTCTTCTTGACTTAGCAGGGAGGTAAATTACAGTAGGTAGTTGAAAAGAAGCCGTGTTAATGAATTTTCAATATTTTCCAGAAAAGAAATTAAAATTTTTCATAATGCTCCCCTGGAAATTTGTATCAGATAATTTTTCCTTTTTTCCTGCGAGGCTGCTGTTTTGTTATTGTAGGGTCACTAATCAGTTCTTGGTGCTGTTTATTTTTGTTCATAGTGGAGTACTCATAGCAGGAAAAGCAGCAGGAAAAATTGGAAAAATAGGAGGGATAAATATCATTAATATTTCCAACATGTCATTGTTTACCAGTTTTAAAATTATTTTATTTGTGGTTCCCAGATCACAGTGCTTTAGCACCATGAGCTTGACCTATTTATTTCCTCTCATATTTTGTAGGAGAAATAGCTTCTAGCTGAGAAAAGCTCTTACTGCCCTGGCCAGCAGGCAGCCTTAACAATGTTCATTTGCTGCACCTGATATTTGAAAATTGCAAGCTACAAGGCATACTTAACTGTCAGCACCATTCTCTAATAGTTAGAGGCAAAGGCTATTTTTTAAATGTCTCTGTCCAATCTAATTATACTTTATTAAGCCATATATTAATTGATTTAAACAATAAATAACAATAGAAATGAAATTAGGGATTTAATATAAATCCTTAATATCTAGCATAGAATTGGAAAATTTGTCTCAGTGCTTAAGTATAAAATCATATGATTTATCCTTTTAAGCAAATTGCTATTAGTATTGTTTGTTTACAGTTTATGGAGTCCAGATCTCTTCTGCTATTGGGGGCAAATCTCTATGGCATAAATCCACTCTCTTGTTTGGACTCAGGTGTCAAGAAGACATTTAGTGTCCCTGCCATTTATAATTCTGCTGCCTCACAAACAATGATGATAAAGGGCTTGAAATCATGGTCAATTAAAAAACTACCACGTGGTTATTGACTAAAGTTTAATGGTTCAAACACTAAATCATTTACATTCTGGTAGAGTCATATAATCAAATAATGGTTTTGGTTGGGGGGGGACCTTCAAAGCTCATCTAGTCCAACCTCTCTCCATGGGCAGGGATAACTTTCAAGGCCCTGTCCAAGTGGGCCTTGAACATTCCCGAGATGGGGCATCCACAGCTTCTCAGGGTAATCTGTTCCAGTGCCTCCCCATCTTCATTGTAAAAAATGTCTCCCTTACATTCCATATAAATTTACCCTCTTTCAGCTTAAAATCATTGCCCTCATTGCCCCTTGTCCTGCCACTGCAGACCTTGGTGAAAAATAACTTTCTGTCCTTCTTACTTATCAAAAGGCTGCTCTGGCTGCTCTAGAGCCTTCTTTTCTCCAGGCTGAATAACTCCAGCTCCCTAAGCATTTGCTCATAAGGTGGGGGTTCCAGTCCTCTGACCATTTTTGTGGCTCTCCTCTGGACCTGCTCCAGCAGATCTGTGTTTGGGGAACTCCAGAGTTCCTTGTGTGGGGAATTCCAGAGGAGGCCACAATTTTCATTAGGTGGGCAAGGATGTGTCCATCTTTCTGGCCTGCAAGCACACATTGCTGGCTTGTATCCAGTTTTTCATCCACCAGTACTCCCAAGTCCTTCTCCAGTCCCAATCCACCCATTCTCCAGCCTACATTGATATTGAGGGTTGCCCGGTTATGAGCTCTGTGTGGTGCTACAGAAAGGCCCTCATTCCCAGTGGCCTTTTGGCTGGGTGCTGCATTCCCTGTATTTTTGGGCTCAGAAGTTTTTGGAAAATCTGTGTGGAATGATACAGCTTAGGTATAAGTGCCACTGTCACTGGGACTTCAGGCTGATATTTTAGAACTTGAAAGAGAATTCCACTGCCAAGAAATTGAGAGAGAAATGTAGTTACTAGCTGTCTCTCTGTACATTGTGCTAAGATGGTACATTTTTAGGATGTAAAGCAGTGAAAATTTATCTTCTTTGCTTAAAAAGGGCCATCTGCCCATCCTTGTCATTATAAAAGAACACTTTTTTATTTTCTTCTGCAGGGGAATATGAGAATACTAACAAGGATACTGAATTTTATCAGGCTTCTCTTTCTCCCCACCAATAAGAGAACGTCATTGTTATGGTAATACAGTGTGAATGGCAAAATATGATGACAGAAATCAAGTAGGCATTGGGTGTCTGGATGAGCACCAGGCCCTAAAAGGACTCTGCAGACTGAAGTTACTTGAGTCAAGACTCAACTTGACACATTTTGAGAGGGCACACTTTTTGTTCACTAAATTTTTATTCATGAGCTATCAGAAACAGCTACCTACAAATTATGCAGATCTTGTCCCAGGCTGTGAATAAAAGTTACTGGGGCCACTCCTGAACGGGAAAATGAATGGAACTCATTGAGCAGCAGATCTCAGGCTAAGACCTTTGAAAATCTCTATAAAAATGAAAGCATTCACCTCAGTCATAGCTTCAGGATTTGGAAAACGTCACAAAGAGTGTGCAATTGTCACCACCCAGTCAGCTCCTGAGCGGTGGTCCTGGCCAGCTGTCCCTCTTTTCCGTCCCTCAGGTTTTATATGGAGCCATATGGTGTGTGATACCCCTCAGGCCAGCTGGGGTCAGCTGTCCTGCTTCCTGTGTCCCCCAGCCTGCTCCCTGGTGGGGTGGGATGAGAGGCTGAAGGATCCCTGGCCACTACAAAGCAACAACTAGAACACCAGTGTGTTATCAACACTGTTCTCATTCTAAATCCAGCCACAGCACTGCAACAGCTACTGGGAGGATTAACCGTACCCCAGCCAAAAGCAGGACAGTTGATAATACATCTTTAATTATAATAGCTCTTCCAGCAACCCAAGCTGAGCTGGGAGGCCTGCAACATGTACTCTACCGTAAGTTGCTTGCTAGAAGGCTAACAGGTCTAGGATGCAGGTTAAAAGCTCATTCATAACTGATTGAGACTCCTCCAATTAAAAAAAAACCGTAAACATTTGGTTTGGGTGCAGCAGACTCTGTGTTCATCCACTGAAACCTGCTAGCTAATTTGGTATGTTCACTTGTAACATTTAGTTGCCAAGTTGTAGATTCAGCTTGAATGCTAAGGAATGGTAAACCACTCTGAAGTGGGCTAGCTGCGACAAGCAGGCTTACTGTGGTAGCTTTGCTTCATGAATATTTCACTGTTGTTGAATTCAGCAGAGACCAGACTTCTTCCCAGAGTATTTTGAGATACCAAAATAATGTAGTGATCTTGTCTCATTTCCTTCAAGAGTGACAGCATGACATGCTGGAGGTGTGCTGTGTAAAACCCACACTTGTCAAAGAGGTTGTATTACCAATTAAGAAGTTTTGGTTCTGTTCTGCAGATGGCAGTGCTTATCAGCCAACGCTCAAGTAAGACTTGGGTGATCAGCCCCTCCAGGTCAGGGGTCCACAAGGGCTTTCCTGTGGGTGTTGGTGAGTCTGACTAAAAAGTTCCATCAAGTCTTGCCTGACTAGAAGTCACTCACAGGCTCCTTGAGGTTAACCCTGTACCATGGTACCTTCCTAACCTCCATGCTGTGTTTGTTCTTACACTCCCTCTTTACTGAATTTGCAGGGTTGGAGTTTTCACTAAAATGAAGTGCATATTCTTAAATATTTTTTGCTTCCATCTGTGCTGAGGAATCCTTTTAATAAGCCTCCATTTGTTTTTTCATCTTAACCCTTTAAGAATCTAGAAATTTAGTTGTAAACATAAATGTCTTAAAGACTGAAGAACAGATTCAAAAATATGGATTGCAAAAATAATTTTAAAAATCCAGAATAGATTTGCCTGATTCCTGAAGTTTAGATTAAGAACTTTGCAGAGATCATGAAGCAAAGATAGACAAAGGAAGGTTTAGAGTTCTAATAAGACTTTGAACTTATTGTTCTCCCTGAATAGCAACATGCCTTTTCATGTGATGTGATGGGGGTGAGTTTGGGGTTTTTTCCCAACCTTTAAAGGGCTAGGATGAATAAATAAAAAAACTCCAAGCCAACCAACCAACCAACCAACCAAAAAACCCACCACAGAACTTTTAACAGATACCTTTATTGGGAGCAGGAGAAGTGTTTAGGAGGTCATTAGGCCAGCAATCAGATCAAACTTTAAAACACTGCTACTTTACTCTTAAAATGCAGTGTGCCTGTGCAGGCAAAAGCCTGAAAAACTGAACACCCTGCCTGGCATTAGCACCAGGCTTGCTGCTTGAAAGGTGAGAGAAAACTCACGTCATGCTGTAATTTGCAGCAATTCTGAATGGATGCAATCCTTGTTAGCACAGGCACCTGATTGACTATCTGGCATATCACAGTTCCTTTTAATTGATTTTCCAGACCATTTTTGTTTTTTCCCCAGAAGGATGAAACCAAAGCCATCACAAAAATGGACATGGCTGAGAGTTGTGCTTTGATGTGTGTGACAAAAATATCTGAGTGGACTGCTCTTAGACATAGCAAATGTGTGTGGCATTTGTTTTCAACCTCTTTCTTCAAAGGAGAGTTTATCATTAATTTCTTTAGAGAATGTCACTCATCAGTCACTTATCCACCCCATTATTAGTGTGTCCTACTGAAGGGCAGAAAACCATTCCTGGAAGAAGAGAAGCTGGTGTATTCCACAGGCATCAAAAAGAAATTTTGGGGGCAATGACAGAGGTTTTCATTTGCAGCACATCCAAAACAAGGGGAGTAATATCTGTGTGGCAGCATATAGCAAAATTAACCACCCTTTTAACCAATGGCATCCAATTATTTAAATAAAATTCTGTAATTTTTAGTTTTTATTTAACCACTTTATCTCCCGCTCCACCAAGAATTTTCACAGGTTGCTGTAGCATGACACCTACTGGTAGATATAACCCAAATAAATAGATGCAGCTCCTGAATGATGAAAAAAATCTGCCAAGAATGGGATTTTTGTTTCCCATTGAAATGATTACTGATGTATGTCCATTCACATGGGGAGCACAATCACTGCAGCTTGCAAAAGGAGGGGTTGTGTTCAGACACAGCAGTGTCTGCAAGGGGCAGCTGCAGCCTGGTCAGTGTGGCCCAGGGCAGTGTGGCATCCTTGGCTCCTGTGCCCTGCAGTCCAGACAAGCCACTTCATTTTAGCTTTGGCAGGAGAACTGTGAAGGCAGAGCTGCTGATTTAGCCCAAGGCTTTGGAAAGCTCATCACAGACAAGCAGCTTCCACAGTCGTATCCTACAAGGACTGCTGAAGTTAAGCCTGAGTTTCTTTCATTTGAGGTAATGTAGCAGTTGATGGAGTTTTCTGAAGACACCAGGGATGGACTGAAGGTGATCACACACAGTGATCTACACTGAAGTAGAATCGCACTTTCAACCCTTTTATGTGGTTATCATCATCAGGGGGTTTGTGACTTGCACACTTTCTCGCCTTATATCATCTGTTTCTTCCACACAGAAAACAGATTTGTAGGAACTATAATCAGTACTTGTGGGGTGAAATTAAAATAACATGTTTTACCACACCACTCCATCAAAGGGTGCAGAATTTTCCAAGGTATTTCTAAACCAAGCAGCTTCCTGGCACCTTCATGAAAAGCAGGATCTTTCCTCTCCTCAGTGCTAACTCCACTGGATTGTGACCTTTCCAACTCAGACCCACACTGGTACTCCTATTACCACCTGGAAAGTCACCTGCTTCTCTGGTGTGTCCTGTTTCAATATTGAACAGACTTTCCCTATTTGACAGCACACCAGCAGTGCTCTCACGTCTCAGGATGTGGTTTACCAGTGAGCTATTATCCAACTCAAGCTTTTGAGATCCAGTCTATGTTTGCTCCTCTAAATAAATTACCACAACAATGTCACTTACCAAATTGTCATCCCTGTTAAGTTCTTCCACTGTGCATAAATCTATTTTCACACTGCACAAAGCAGAATCAAGAAGCCTTTCCATCAGTTTCCAAACTGTATGTCTGGCCAATACTTCATAAATCATTTTATGTCAGTCAAATATGAATGAGACCTTAGGTATGTGGATAGAGAAAGAGAGAGAGGGGAGCAAAAGGTAGTAAGGATACCAGCATTTCTTATTTGTTCTTAGCACATAAAAAGAACTTTTTCCCTATTGCAGTTTCCAAAGCAGTAAAACAGATGGCACAGGTTCCTAGTGGAAAAAGTACATTTTGCTTTAACCATTTTTGAAAACTTCATTTGGAGGTATCAAAGGTTTTTTTTTCACGCAACTATCCTTTTAAAAGCTGCAGTTGTATCTTTGACACATTCAGTTGGATTTCACCTGGAGGAACTTTTTGCATTATCTAGAAAGGTGTATTTTTGCATTAGCTAGAAAGACTCCTAAGCAGTTATCCCACAGCTTTGTCAGGGGGGAAAGTGCAGATCTGAATTTTTTGGATAGATCCCTTTTTGCTAGAGCCGCATTGCCTCACTAGTTTGTGCACAAGGAGAAAACATCCTGACCACTCCTTTACTTGTATTTTCTTTTTGCAAATGAGGCCTTGCTCTTGCATTTTCCTTTAAACAGTAAATTACCTCCCACCTGAGATAAGACAGAAGCAGGAGCCTTCTCATTAGATCAACCTCTCCTGAGACCTGTAGCTGATGTATTTACTGTGCATCACAGACAACAGAGGCTGAAGCAGGAAATTGGTCACCTAAATCTTTGCAGAAAGAGATTGGGGATTTTCCATTAATTCACAGCAGAAAAGGTGATGTCTAAGACATGTTTTTCCTTGAAAAAAAGCTTAATTGGCTAATTATAGCTGCAACTCCATTTCCACTATCATCTTTTCTCCTGGGTAAAATTTTCTGCCAGCTCACACAAAGTTAGTTAAAAGGCAGTACATCTCAAAGAGCCAGCTTATCAGCTGCTTTGTGGTTATGAGGAATCCTTTCCCAGTACCATCCCCTATAGTAATGCTATTTACAACCTCAAAGGATGGCTTGCAAGTTCAGTGAACTGCCCATTCAACACCATCCACGTCCCCATGCACTGGCATTGCACCCCTCAGCCTTAGCAGAAAAGACAGCTGCCACTTTAGATGTCCTGAATGTCTTCTGAGCATGGTGTGAAGGACCTGTCTGGACTTAGGCATGGAAACAAATCTAGGTATAAAAAAACATGGGGGAGAAAAAAGAAAAAGAAGGAAACTAATTCCATTTACACATCTACATGTAACTCTATGTAAACACCACGTAGGCTGCATTTTGATTCATTAATCCTCTCTTTTTCTGCTGGGGTTTTCCCAGGTTGATGGCTTAGTAGCCCAAATCCAACCAATGATGTGCCATTTCTGTAATCCCCTTTCCCACCCTTTCCCCTGTGTCTGGGGCAAGAGGGAAGGGAGCTTAGGAGGAGGCTCAGTTCTGTGTCCCCAAACTCAGAGCATCCCCACCTGCTTTTGCTAGGCATGTGGAAACTTTGCCCTTAGGGATCCCGGGCTCCTGATACAGCAAAGAATTTTTTCACCTCTGTTGAGGCAATGAAAACCTTAAGCCTGTCCTGAACACAGGAAATCTGGTGTTTCTTTTCTTCGTGTGCCATTATGTGTGTAAGAGGAAGGAGTGTGGATCAACAGCTGCCTTTAGTCACCGCAGTCAATCGGCTTAGGAATGTAATCATCCAGAAAAAGGAAGGGAGGCTAAACTGCTGTCACTTGTGCTAATAAAAGTTACAGCATTAAGCAACAGCAGGAGACAGGCCTTTGTTCACTCCAAGTGTCTGTCTCTCTGTGTGCCTTACACTGTGGCAACACCCTACACTGAGAAGGGGCCTTACAATGGAACAAACTTGGAGGAGACATTTCTTCAACGTGCTACTCTGACATTCATTTCCAGTCTCCCTGCTACTTTGCTGAATATTAATGGTCAAATAAAGCTTCCCTGTCCTCCACTGTCTAATTCTGTATTGTTAGGCACAATCCAGTGGTTTTGTTTCTTAGATTTTCGGGGGGTTTCTTTTTTAAACAGCAGCTGGTTGGGTTTAGCACAGTAATTACTGTGTGTCATGCATTCAGCTAAATGGCTGCACTACAGGACTAAGCAGACAGGATGTGAGGCAGCAAGTCCTTACTTCAACAAAAGAGAGCTTTGATAAATACTAATATTGGCCAGGAAAAATATTAAAAAATATTTGCAACCAAGTATGGGCTTAGTTACTTGACAGACACCATATTTTAACCTGCATACCCCTTTGAATATATTATCTCTCTCAGTTTATTTGGGATTGTGCGTTTGAGGGCACGGTTAGCAGAGTTTAATTCTCACACAGTGAGCATTAGGAAGGATGGTGGAGTCCTGTTGACCCAAAGAAGAGATGAATATTAATTCAGACTTCTGCATGCCCAGTGTTGTTAAGGACTGATATGGAAAATACCTTGGAGGAAGAATTGACCTGATGCTCAGATCTTTGTGTGCTTTCTGAGACCATGCCACTAAGAACTGCAAGAAGGGCATAAAATCATTTCAGCTCCACAGACACTGAACACTTACCAGGAAGTAATTCCCTGTTTCAGTAATTCTAATATTCTGGGATGAAGGAAGAAAACCAAGGCTAAGGCAACCAATCAAGTCATGAAGAAAAGTTCAATATCTAGGTACAAGACATGGAAAACCAAACCTAACATCCTACACAAAACAACAGTCCGGTTGACCTACTGGCTATTGCTAGTTGCTTCTATGAGGAATCCCAAATCTGATGGGTTTTCTATATACCTTACAAACTAGGAAAATATGAAAATGTAGCTATAGCTGTCTATATCATGGAAATTATGATAACATTGAAGCTCTTGAACTGGGAGCAAAAAAGGCTGACCTTCCAATACAAAATGATAAAAAAGGAAGCGGTATTTTAGCCTGTCAGTGGACAAAGTAAGTTTCTGAGACTTTAGTTTAACATTTATGTTTCTTTTTTTCTCTTACAGTATTGTGTAACATCAGCAGTATTTGGAGAGCTTGGGATGACAGTCTGTGAAGATTGATTTAAGCATTTTTCCCTCTGAACCAGCTGCTGTACTCCACTCTGTATACACTGCAGGCATTTAACAAGTGCCTAATGTAAGCCAGCATTAAGTGTATTCAAGATGTTGGGACCAGCCCCTTGACAGAAAGCTAAGTGTGACATTTTGGATTATGCCAGACACTTAGAGCACACTTTGCTGCCCTTCGTGATGAGAAAGTCTTCTCTGTGTGGGTCAGAAACCACAGCATGCCTTGAATGCCCAAAGGGTGATTCAAAAACAGCAACCAAAACTTCTAGTTTGAGTCATTGCTCTCCATTCAGTGCTGACCAGGTTAACACTGCCAGAGGCCTATCCACCAGAGGAAAAAGGCAAGGCACCGTGAGGATGAGCTGCCCCATATCCCAAATCTGGCCTTTATTTCCTACACACCTGCCCAAGGGATAACTACCAGCAGTGGTGTCAATGGATGAATCTGGTCCTGATGGCTGCATCTGACTCCTAATGGATTCAGGGCAGGTGGAAAATAACACAATAGCCAAGGGCTGACCTGAGTAAAACATCCCCAGTCCCTCACCACAGACCTCGTCAAAGTCTGACCAAAAGTCGGATTTGGCAGGAACCAACTTCTGTAGTTGCTATGCAAATAGGACTGTAAGTCATTGCCCTACTCCATAAATGTGGACAGCCAGGGGCCTGGGGAGCTCGCCTGCACAGCTCTGGGCTGCACTCCAGGATCTCTCCTTGAACAGGGATGCTCCTCAACATTACTCCTCAAGAATGAGAGATTTCTTGCCACAATGTATTCCCAGTAATTCTCAGATTAATAGGTTACTCATATTTTAAATCTCAGCTAAGCGATATAAAGGATGGATTGTGTCCACATAATGATTTAGTTATAAACCATTGGTTCAATCTGGGTCTAAGTCTGGATCCAGCTGCACCAAAACTCCCTTCTGAAAAGGAGTTTAGAATAAAAGGGGATATTTTTTGAACCTCATGACTAATGGGAAGCTCTCCCTTGGGGCAGTGTTCGTGGGGGTCCCAGAATGGGAGAAGAGAAGAGAATGTTGACTCCATGTTTCAGAAGGTTGATTTATTATTTTAAGATATATATTATATTAAAATGATAGAAAAAGAATAGAAGAAAGAATTTCATCAGAAAACTAGCTAAGAATAGAAAAGGAATGATAACAAAGGCTTGTGACTGACCAGACAGTCCGAGCCAGCTGGACTGTGATTGGCCATTAATTACAAACATCCAACATGGGCCAATCAAAGATCCAGGTATTGCATTCCACAGCAGCAGATAATCATTGTTTACATTTTGTTTCTGAGGCCTCAGCTTCTCAGGAGAAAAAATCCTAAGGAAAGGATTTTTCATAAAACATGTCTGTGGCACTCCCTGATAGTTTTGTCTGGCCCTGCCCTCCATGCAGTAAATAACCAAGTGTTCTTTGCCAACAAATCTTGTCAAGCCACTGTTGCATTTGCTATCAGATTTTGTGAAATTGCTGGTTTATATCAGCAAAAAAAATTGTTGCTTTTTTCTCATGAGTGAAGCGCATCACTGTATCCATAACAGGCACCCACAAATGGAGTTCATCCTGTGAGGGACACAGCAGAGCTGGTGGCCCAGGGAAGGGGTAACAGCATCACAGTTTTCCTTGAGAAGTCTTGAGCTTTGTCACCTGAGCACTACGTTGGTGGTGCCTTGTGGGTAAGGCGCACAAGCCGAGGGGCTCAGCGACAGCCAGAGGTGAGGCATTGTTCTGTGCTGGAGTTTGGCACTTAGCTGAGATCCTGAACTGGAAGTGACAGCCTGAGTCTGCAGAGCCATCCAGGGAAGGAGAGAAGAGCAGCCTTTAAGCCTGACAGTTATGTGCCTCCCCGGTGCAGTAATACCAGAATCATGTCATGGGAAGATTTAAATAGAAAGTGTTCCGTTTAATGGGATTTTGGTCACAGTACTGCGGCTCTCTTTAGCAGCATAAAATGCACATTTGAAGCACTGCCTCTTTGCCATAAACTTCTGGCTCATTTTTCTTTGCTAGTGCTTTAATGGTGGGCAATTTTTTTTCAAAGGGAGGAATGTTCTGCAGCACCATGGATGATTCGATGGCTTAACATATTGCACTGCTGGCTGCTGGAGGCAAAATACTGCCTCTTCAATTTATCTGTGTTGTATGCTAATTGATGTAATTGCAAGAAAAAGGAATTAATTATGGACTGTAGAGATAATTTCATTGAAGAAGAACACTACACGAGACAAACAATATGGCATTCCTTCTTCAATTGAAGATTTTTTTCCTCTGGCTTGTATTTCTCTTCTTCAAACCCCTTGTTATTCCACTCTCTTATCACTATACTGAAGAAGCTCAGGCTTTGTGTGTGAAACCTGAGATAGGGACAACAGAGGAGGTGAAAGAGATGACAGAGCAACTGCCAGAGAAGACAGGGGAAAGGAAGGTTGATGGGAGTGGATGAAGAGTGAGGGTATCTCACTTCAAAGAGCTTCCTTTGCTATCATGTGCCCCAGTTCCAAGTGGGAAATAGCACAATTCATGCCCAATCCCACCTGAGACAAGCATGTTTCTTCCATTCAACAACCTGCTCTCTTTTCTGAGGCGGGCAGCAGCCCCAAGAGTGGATTCTGCTTTCAGCAGTACTGCAGGATTTTGATTAAAAAATTAATTCAAATGCACAGTTCTTCTACCACCACCAATACAAATTGGTATGTGTCATGCTTCTTGATGGAGTCCCACCTTTTAGCTAGAGCTTCCTGGGGGCCCTTCCATCCCTCAGGCCAGTCTCCCGTACAGAAATCCCCTCCTTGGGCAAGTCATCATATTCAAAAGAAGAAATAAGTCTACATTACCCTACTCCACTCCACAGTTCTCATTCAAGATTGGAACTCTCTTTTCCTGCAGAAAACAGTTCCTTAGACCTGCTTACTTCTCTGTCCCCTCAGTGACCCCAGCCAGTACCTTCTGAAGCCAAGGGCCTCATGATCTCATAGCAGGTCCCCTCTCAACAACCTCCACAACAACCATCAGCCACTGCCAGCACACTCTTTTTGAAGACCATAAAACCAGTTTTCACTCTGAAAACTTTTCCTGATGCCACCATTATTTCTGCACATCCTGCAAACCTTTGCTACTGAACATGTCTGCCATGAACAAATAGTACATGTTCCAATGGATTAAACGGTAATTTTAGTAGTTGTTACTACATGTTCAATATTTGCTTATAGATGTAACATATTTGAAATTTTTAAATGCAGGAGGAGCAACTAAGTGGGACTGGTATGCAAATAAGTCATAAAATGCAAATGCGATATGTAAATTGTACTATCTTTAGAAAAATTATGGAATTTCCCCATAAATTGTACTTTGCAGAAATGCAGGAGATTGTGGTTAAGGAGGGAGAAAGTAATTCCTGATTCCAAGTGGCCCATGTGGTCTGAAAAGCGCAGCTGCAGCCATAAGCTCCCACCTCAACTTTTCTTTTCCTCTGGTTTTCAACATCTTGTTTTTCCTGCTCCTCATGTCCTGTCTGTCTCACTTTCCCTGCTTTGTCCGAGCCCATGGCCACCAAGGCCCCTGTGAATGATCTCAGCTCACTGCAGTGCACACACAGCACACAGCACACAGCCCATCACCCACAGCCCATCACCCACAGCACATCACCCACAGCACATTGCCCACAGCACATCACCCATACAACATCACCCACAGCCCACCCGTGGGACAGCTCAGGCTCTGTGTGCTGCTCCATGTGCAGGAGAAGGCATTCAGTCTATACTTTAGTCTGTAGTTCAGCATGGACCTGTGGGGTCCCATTTGACCCCACTTCTGTCTGTGGCTTAAAGATCACCTCATCCTCTTACAGATCACTTCATCCTCTCAGTGCTTTTTGTTTTGTTCTCCTTTCTACTCCAGGGCAGCAACTCCATTCACTGACCATGTTGTAGCACCTCTGCTGAGCGGGTGAAAAAGCTCTCACCTTTCTTGGGAGTTCTGAGCTACCACTTGCTTCCACCCTCCAGATGGGCTGTTCTGTAAAGGTAGAGTTATCCCTTTATAGGCACAGTGGCCAGAAAAAGAAAAAAATCCTGTATTTGAGGATATGAAGTTCCTCCTCACATGAAGCTCCTTCTTCTTAGGTTTCTTGGTTCAAATGCCCTGGGAATGTTCCTGGGAGTGTTCAAGGCCAGGTTGGATAGGTCTCTAAGCAAGGTGGTCTGCTGAAAGGTGTCCGTGCCCACAGCAGGGATATTGGAGCTGGATAATTTTTGGGGTCCCTGTCAGCCCCAGCCATTCTATGACCCCATGATGATTGTGCAATGAAGCTTTTTGCATGCTTGTGGTGACCTGCCCTAGGTACTCCTCATCAGCTCCAGGTCCTCAGGTGAAGGCTTGCCTGGAAAAGGGGGTTCCAATAAGCCATGCCTGGCTGAGCTGTGTGTTCTTCATGTTGGTCAAGATTTTCCAGCTCTTCTGTGTGCTCAGAAAGCCCCAACAGGTAACATGTGCCATTTCCAGTGGTGATTGCTGAGGCTCTTTGCAGACTCAGTTTTGCATCTCTTGAAATTTTTGAACTCACTTCAGTGGGAGCAGTTTTGACCATCAGAAAATGGATAACTACACTGGGTGTACTTACTGATTCAAACATTCCCTCTCAGCAACATCTAGCTTACCCTCCAACAACTTTCACTCAAGACATCCTTTGATTACTTTTCCTATTCTACTTTAATCTTCTTCCCCATCGACCTCTGTCATGCTTTGCTTTGATGCAATCATCTACTTCCAGAGTTTTCTGTCCTGTTACCTGTTCCATTTTTGTCTTTTATCTCACGCCAGAAACTGCATTTCTTTGGCCTGTACACAGTTCACCTGACAGCTCTATTTCAGAATGCTACTTTGAACTTTGTTTAAAGATAAAAAGTGAAAGTCCTGATAGCTAACAGAATTTACTAACAGAATTTGCTAACAGAATTTACTATGTGGTACCTAATGTAACACACTTCTTTTGTCCCTAAAGAAGAGCTACCAGAAATAGACCCCAGCATCCCCCTGAATGGAGACTTTTTATGGGTTAGCATTCTTGATCCATCTTAATTTATGTGTTGGGCAACACATCCTTCAGCTGAAATCCTGCCCAACTCCAATATACAGCAAATGAAGAGATCATGTCTCAGAGAGCAATTATAGGCATGACTTCTCTTGATCAATAATTAAAAAAAATATTTTAAAACTTTTTAAGGTTTTAAATATTCTTTTTTAAACTCTAGAAATCTGAATTTCATGGGAATGTGTAGCCAATCTGCACATAATCCTCTGATGGTCCTGCAAGTGCTACCTTAATCACAAATGGTGCATATTAACAAAGGTCCTCACCAGATGAAAGAGAATGTTAAAGAGTAGTTGAAGCTTGATGGATTTAATACAACCAACTTTGACTCATTCTCAGATTGAGTCAGCTTCCAGCTATATTTCTGCAAGAGGGGGAAATCCCAGATGACAGATGCTGTGCAGAGCAAAGCCTTCTCTAAAAGAAAAGAATAAATCATTTATGTACAGTATTCACTAAAAACTGCAGGGGGCAAGAGACTGCAGGTTTTCCTTTTAATAAGGAAGAAAAATGCACATACAATAATTGCAGTTGCAAACATACACAGTGCACAGAAACGGAGTCTGGATTAGAGTCATTCACTTCCCCAGGACAGAACATAGGTAAGTTACTCCTGGGTCACTAATCAACTAATATTATCAGGATTGTCCTGTTACAAAACAAAAGAAATCTATAACATCATCTTTTTAATCTGTGCATTTCTATCATTCAATGAACAGTCCAAAAGGCACAGATTCCTGTCCATGTGCTCACAGTCATTTCACTGAACACAGAAGAGATCACAGAGTGCAAATGGAGCTGGGAACAGGAGTGGTTGGAATGGGTTTGCAGGAAGGGGGTCTCTGTCACTGCTGCTGGACTCATAATTCAGCAAGGTCAGTGATTTTAGCAACTGTTGCTACATCTGCTTTCTGAGTAAGCTTTTTCACTTTTCCTTTTGAAGAAAACCACAATTCTGAACAGCAATCTGTTGACTTTCAAACTTCATAAAGCAGAGCACCCATTTTGTGCTAAAGCACACAGGAAAAATAAACTTTGATGGTCTAATTTATGGCAATAAATTGGAAATGTACTTGTTCCCCCTCCTCTTGTTATGACTGCTATCACTTGTAGGTCTGTAAGCTGCAGGACCTTCTTTCCAGATGGAAAACCTCTGTGCCAGAGCCAGCCCTCCTGTCTGCTCCTCCAGCATCACTCAGGATGGGAGGCAGGGCCTACATCCATACTGCCATTCAGCCATTTCTGCCTGGTCAATGGTCTCTTGAGGGCCATTAGCCTCAGAACTCTGGAGAGGAGCTCTGAGAGACCATTCCTGATCTCTGGCTGCATCATCTCAAAGAAGGCACACCCTGTAACCATTTTCGGCCTCCTTTCCTGAGTTATGCTCTCAGAGGACAACTGCAGCAGAATACCTGGGGGTCTCATACTCTGAAGTAACAGAAGTACAATGCATCTTATGTATTCTCAGAAGTGTATAATAATTGTAAGATATGTTTTTTAATATTTCAAACACATGATTCTTTTTTTTCAGTAGTAGCATCTGTTCTTTTCAGAGGGAAATTTGTGACTACTGACACTAATTGCACCAGGCTGGAACTGACAGGACACAGTCTCAAGCTGCATCAAGGGAAATATAGGCTGGATATTAGGAAAAAAACTTTTTTACAGAAAGAGTGATAAAGTTCTGAAATGGGGAGGTGGTGGAGTCACCATCCCTGGATGTGTTTAGAGAAAATTGGATGCGGCGCTCGATGCCATGTTTTTGTTGAGGTGTTAGGGTTGGACTCAATGATTTTAAGGTCTCTTCCAACTTAGTAATTCTGTGAATTCTGTGAGTCTCACTTAATGCAGAAGAGGCCATGTCCATGCTTGAGAATCAGCTAAGGGGCTAACCTGCCGTACCACGTTAGTGGAGGCAAGAAAGCCCACCCAAATCCAGGTTCCATGAGGAAAAATGACCTCACACTGAAACATCAGGCTGCGGCTGGCAGGCCTGGTCCCTGTCAGAGCTCCAGAACAGGCATTGCACCTTCCTCCTGCCATCACCAGCACAGCACTGAGTCACCCCGTGCAAGGACTGGGCCCCATGTATTGAAGAGGGTAAAGTCTGCAGTGGTTGTTGGTGTTTCTCAAACATCCTGGCCTGGCATCTGTTGGAGGCCAGGAAACACAGGCATATCTTATCTCTCCAAGCCCTTGCTGCTGTGGCTGGTGTGCACGTGTTGCTGTCAGCTAAACCCACAAACTGCTTAATGGCAGGTACATAATAGCCCATTAGTTCAGGTCTGCCTGGGATGCTGGCAGGTGTTTACATGAAATTTTGCCCTGCTTGTCACAGCATACAGGACAGCCAGCACCTGGCAACCTCGTAGCCAACAACACATTCTTTAATTGCTCCGAAGCGGTGGCAGCAGCTGACACCAACCTTGTTAAATAAACAACAGGTTCTGCACCTGCCTGAGCAAAACCCTGACCCGTGTCCCAGCCAGCCAGCGGGCACGCAGAGAGCGCTGCCTGCCCCCTGCACAGCAGCCTCAGGGATTAGTCAGAGTCTCTCAGCATCGATTTGTCCTTCAGCAACAGAGGTTTGCCCTGCCCTTGTCTCGGGAGTATTTTACTGAGCCATGAGACATGAAAATCTCCCTAATTAGATTTCTAGTTTATGAGTTTATGGACAATTCTCATCTCATGCACACACAGCCCCACAGGCAAACAGGCTCAATGATAATGAAAAAAGTTACTATGGCACAATAGCCAAATGCCTGTGCCTTGTAGAGTGCTTTGATACAGTACAGAACAATTCTGAGTTATTTCTGAGGCTTTGTACAAAATAAGACTTTTTATTCTCCAAGAAGTGAAAAAAGCCTGTGCAAAAAGCCTGATTTTTGTTAGGTATAGCCATCAAAGAGAAGAGAGCTATGTATCCTGACTTGTGACAGGTGAGCTGGTATTCTCAAAGTTATACATGATTATTTTATCACTCTCTTGTCTGATTTAATTAAATCTTGGCATCTTATTAGGTTCTAGAGTAAATAGTTTGTGCCTGGATCCACAATCTTACCAAACCAGGAGGGATAGTGAAGAGAAGGAGTCACCCACCTGATGCAAGGATATTTCCCTCCCCTTTTGTTGGTGAAGAGGATGTGCTTTGAGGGACACCACAGCATCAATCCAGCCTCCAGCCAGGGGCAGGTACCTGAGGAGGCTGCACATGAGGCACAAGTGTGTAAAAAGGGGTAAATGCAGAGAAAAGTCCTTGTAATGAACACATAAGAAAAAAAGCCACTGAAAGAGAAAAATTATTACAGCAAAGAGAGTGGAATTCCAGTTGCATGCTAGAAAAAAAGCAAGAAAATATGTCACCAGAACTCCCCCAAAAATGTGACAAAGATCAAGACGGTCCCTTTAGGAGCTTTAGGAGGCTTGGTTTGGGGCAGCACTCCAAGAGCAGAGTGCTGTGCTAATTGGGCTCTGTTCTTTTGATCCACAGAGCAAGACTTGTTCCATTTACATGTTTTCTTTAAAATTAAAAGGCAGGAAACACTTAGTGGCATTTCTTACAGTGCAGTTTTAGCACACAGACATACAAAGGACCATCTGTTGGGTCTCTCAGCTACAAGTGAGATGAAAAGGAAAAGGTGAAGCAGGAGCACCACATCTACTTTGTAGTTGTATATTCACCCAGACAGAGGGATATATTAACCATGCTTTGGGAGCATTAAATCCCTGGCAATGACAAGTTATTTACTACTGATAGCTCACAAAAGCAAGTTAGCCCAGCAAATCCCCTTCACACAGTCCTACAGGCCTTCAGGTGTCAATGGTAATCAAGGGACTATTATTGGCATGTGACTGTTTTTTTCCAAAAAATTGTCATCAGCCTGCATTGCAAGCACAGCTGATTCTAAATGCAGTAAATGCTGTTAAAGCACAGGACTGAGCCACCAGGGACCACTGCCCCTTCTTGTGCTGTGCCTCTCAGATGCTGCAGGGCTGCAATCACTGCCCAAGAGCACTCCTGTGTTTTTAACAGGTCCCCTACTCATGCCACACACAAGTGGCAGAGGTGATTTCATTGAGCAGCAGTGCAGGTTTTGGCTTAAGCAGCTCTCAGAGAACACTGTTGAAATGCTTTGTCTGTTTGTGGGATCATGTTGCCTTCTAGTGGCTGGCCCCAGCTTCCTACTGCAGAAAGGTTTTGGGATACTCTTCCACAAATATATCAGGAGTGCAGGATATTTTCTAAATTCCTTCCAGGAGAGAAACAACTGTCAGACATGAGTCATGCTCTGTATTTCTTTGGAGGCACAAAAAAGGGTTATCAAGACAACTTTTCTTTTTGACACACACATTACTGTTTGAGTGTCTTCTAGGATAAATTTTGGTGAGTTTTAAACTCTCCACAACCTGTAGCAAGGCCAAACAATGGAAATGTATCAATTAATGGTGGTGGATAGGCTTTTCTCTCCTGCACAATGCCAGAGAAAAAAGTAAATTAAAAAAAAAAAAAAAAAGAAAGGTGAAGTAATTTCATTCAAAATACTGCTGGCACAACAATCACAAAAACTGGAGCTGAAGGAGAACTCAGGAACAAGTTTTGCTGATTGGACTCTGAGAAGCAGGATGGTCTCCATCCTAGCAAGTGGGGAAAAACCAGTCACTGCTGAAAAGCATACATTTGTTGGGGAAATACTTTAGTCAGCAGATTGAGGAAAACAGAAAGCAGGAGAGAAAGAGAAATGACAGTCGGATGGAGTGGTCTCCCTCCCAGACTTATTACAGGAAGAATTCACCAGTGATGCAGTTAATCAAAGGTCTTTTTATGTCTTTCATAATCTGCCTGAAAGACCAATTTCATCTGAAGCAGTTGCACTTGAAAAGCAATGGCTGCTTCAACAAAATACTCCCAATGGGCTTGATATCTTGGCCCATGTTACTTGCAGGATTGTCAGCAGGGCTGGATCCTAAAATACTTATCTAGAAAGGCAAGAAAAGTCATTAAAAGAAAAAGAATTTAAAATGACAGTAGGAAAACAGTGACTAAGCTGCATCACTGAAAGAGACCTAAAAATGGCCAAAACTGTGAATTATTTGAAGAAATGCAAATATAGAAGACAATTTTTTCCAGACCAAGGCTGGTGGGGGAGTGAAATTGGGGGTTGGACACAAAGAACAGACAGAGAGGAAACAGAATTACAGCTGAAAATTAGAAGAAGAAGCCAAATCATTGGGGGAACAAAGACTGGATTGTCAGCTCACAAGGTGAAAGAAAATGTGACAGCAAGTAAAATGCAAGGGGTCTGCTACAAGAGACCTGAAAAAAATGAAAGCAAAATGCCAAGAAACTGGAAGGAAAACCTTTCAGTTGCACAGATTACAAAGAGCTCAAGGGCAGCTATGTGGGTCTGGAGAGGAACATTGGTGGTGTGCACATTTTTTTATGATTCAACACCCCAATGCCTCCCTCCTGCTTCAACATAAGAAGGTTTTACTACCTCAGGAGAAGTGAGATCCTTGGTTTTGAGGACTATTGAGTGACATAGCTAATGAAATAAATGCTTCAATCAAAATGGGATGTCTGCTCTCCAAGAATTTCACACATGTACAGAAGAATGTGATGCAAGAAGTCAGATTAGACTGTTGCACCCCCACTCTTGGCTCCCTAATCGATGAATATTCTTGCAACACATGGCTGTGTCATCCCCACCTGTTCTCCAAAACCCTTCCCATGCACACATTGCATGCATGGGGGAAAAAGCAACGCATCCATGAGCGGCAACTGTCTTACCACAATCTGCACGAGTTAAACATGACAGAGATGAGTGAAACACATGACTGTACCAAGCAAAATCCAAGTCTGTTTCTTCTATTCAGAGTTCCAACTGCTGACTCTTGGGGAGCTGCCAGTTTCAAGAAGGCAGCTCGTATTCCTTGAATATCCAAGCAGTGGGACTGGTGGAAATACAGGTTTTAGGCAACTGTAACTCTGAATATCCTGCAAAGTATAGGAGCGGTATATGTATTAATTGGTATACAGTGGCATGCTTCTTATCTTTTTTAAGTCAAATGATTAAAAATAAAATGTGCCTTGTGACTGTGGCTTGGTAAGATTGAATGGCTTACTATGGTTCTTTTCCCAAACACGCTGCCATCCAAGTAAGTTTTGTGTAGAATATTCCTTCCAGTTGGGTCAGCAACAGAATTGATGCATACAAGTCTGCATTTAAGCTATCAATTGACATTTTCTTTTTTATCAAAGGCCATCAGCTATCCTTTTTCTATCTTGTTAAATTCTTGGGTGACACCACTCTGCACAAGAAATGCTGAATGATTTGAAGCACACAAATAGAGCCTTCCAAATTATTGCCTGCAAACTCAGGTTACAAAAAGAAAGAAAAGGAGAAGAACAAGGAGAAGATCTAGGAGAAGGTGAAGGAGAATGAAGAGAAGGTTGGATGTTAAAAAAATTTTACTAGCAACTTGCTTATTGATTTGGTGCTTTGAGAAGGTCATGGCTTAAAATTTAGCACTGTTTTCTAACGAAATATCATCTAATGTCATCATTTATAGGGATGCCTCTTGGAAAGAGAAAATACCACAGACTGCTGTAATAATTGTGGGCTATCTAATGAGATGATCCTGGGTGTGATATGGACCAACTGCATAAAGCCCATAGGAAATTATTTGTTGCAACAGTCAGCACCTTGAATGTGGGATCACTCCAGATTATTTGTTTTTACATGCAGATAAAGAGCTTGGTTGTGGTAAGCAAAGAAATGTATTTGATACAGGGTAACTGATCACTGTAATGGTCTTCCACTAACTGGAATACTACCTCACTCTAAACCAGATTTACCCCTATACTACCCAGCTTGAAAATCAGTAGTTCCTTTTTCCTCAAGAAAGATATATAACTCAACATTCAATAATTTTTTATAAGCCTGATAAAGTAAAGGCATATTTGATAATTCTGCAATAAGATCATTCCAGAAAGACACAGCATACAGGAAATGAATGGCATTGATGAGATTGACTGAAAGTAGAAAAAAATGGAGTTCATATTTTAAATAAAAAATAATTTGGATTCAGATTGATGAAATAGTGCCAAAAAAGAATTCAAACTTTTTTTTCAACATTTTTCAGGTTCATCATAGCACATTGATTAAACCCCACAATGCCTGTTCCTTAATCTTCCAGAGAGGATTAATAAGCAACATAAGCAGTGTGGAACAATATTAGTGCTCATGTCTATGAATTTAGATATTCACACATTCTGTATTTCTAACTTCGTTTATTTATGAGAGACAAAAATAAAGACTGGTAGCCCTTATGTCAGCATCCCCAGCTAAGCCTCACAGAGGCAAGGTTGTATCCCCTTGTGGATGGACACAAAACCTTTTTATTCCCAAGGAGGTAGTTCTGATTTTCCAGTGTAAACTGTGCTAGAGCCACTTGTAGCTTAGTGTGTATATAACACTTCATTATTATTCTTCCCATATTGCCACCAAGACAAAAAAAAAATGGTCTCCTGGTAACCTGTGCCTGGAACCATATTAGCCTCTCTATTTGCAAGAAATGAGAAGTTCATCTCATGACCATAAAATATCATTCCATGTTCCAAAGAGGTGACAGCATATGGATGACTGATCTCATATGAAGAACCCTAAAATATAAACCACAGAGCTTTTCTAAGAGGAATCCCACTCTAAACAGGGAGAGTTGATTCATCTGTTTGCTTCCTTTTAACTTTATTACCCATTCTCAAACTGAAGTGCTAAAAGAGTATCATGTTTCTAAAATCATGAGGAACTGAGTTATGCCTGCATGGCATTTTGTGTACTGCCATTATCATATTCTGCCCACACTTGGAGTTAGCTAGAAAAAAGAGAGCTCTGAATGAAAGCTAGACAGCCATGCCTGCCTACAGCTGGGCCCAAGCTAATAAGTCTTGCTGAAAACCAATTTTTTGTTGCTGTTGCCGTGCGTTGTTGACTCATTAGTAAGGCTATGTAGCTTCAATAAAGCTGTAGCTGTCACCAGTGAAGTAAGCTCACATCTGCTCAGGGCATGTATAGACATATTTACAGACTATTAACAAAATAAGAGAAGAGAAACAGAGGGTTTTTAAATTACAAACAATAGACTTGGTGCCTGTGCTGCAGTCATCCGCAGCACACCAGTCAGCACAGTCAGTCTGTTGTTAGTCAGGATCTACTAATCCTTCTATGTCACATCTCAGGGAGCACATCACAGCTCCCAGAGTCACAGCTCTGTCCCTGTTCTGCTCCTGAGATAGCCCAGATGGTCCCCCTGGCTGCTGCAGAGGCTATGTTACAAAGCCAACAATTGGCTTATGATTAATCTTAATTTTCCCTTACTAGTCATTGGTTTGGTCTCTTCTACAAATATTGCCATTACAACGATGTAAATGCTTAGTAATCCTGATTTACAATAATGGCATATTATCCATTCCTAATTGCTATTCAATCCTAATTGTCTCCTTGAAACACGTACCTGATTAGATCAAGATTTAAAGACAAGAATCAGAGCAAGTGCTTAGGACCTCAGACCACTGAGGACAGGCAGGAGAAGGTCAGTCTGCCAAATTTGGAGGACATAGCAGTGCAAGGCAGTAGAGTATAGCTAGAAAAGAGGCCCCACTGTGCTTCCGTGTGGAAACTCCATCGCTGTAACACCAGCTCTGCATCTGATGTTAAAAAAATTCTC
Organism: Melospiza melodia melodia; assembly: GCF_035770615.1. Classification (NCBI taxonomy): domain Eukaryota; kingdom Metazoa; phylum Chordata; class Aves; order Passeriformes; family Passerellidae; genus Melospiza; species Melospiza melodia. Next base: position 130,842,562 of record NC_086194.1, on the reverse strand, counting down.
TCTGGAGTGTGAGACACCACATGTCAGAAGTGTACTGTGAAACATATGTTCATGTTTTCCCTTTAAAACAGAGTATTTCACATTTCTTCTTTTATGTATACTTTAGATTACAGATGAATCTATTGTACCAAAATATGGGCAACTGCTTTCCAACATGGGAGACTGCCTTCCATGTTCAGCCTCCATGATTTTGACTGTAAAGCATTTCAGCAGACTCTTGTACATTGATATTCATTACCTGCATGGCTTGATAACAGAAACATAAACAGGCCAGTCAATAATATCTGCTCACATTGACCAGCTATTCCTACCCTGAAATAGGAATGCCAAGCTTCCATTGATTCACATTCTTGCATTGTGTAAATATAATTTAAAATTAGTACAAGAAGGAGCACATACTGTTATTACCACGTGGAGTAACCTGGGGATGCACTGCAGCACAAAGCTGGTGTTTGAGACAGAGCTAGTCAATAAAATGCAAGGTATAAATTGCCACTGAATATGCCATGAACTCCAAATGTTGCTGGCTGTGGCAAAGCTGTATTCCAGTCCTGTGCTACCACCAGTAGCTCCCTGCAAGCTCCAGGTGAGGCAGAGAGGGTACAAAACACGTCTGACCAAGCTGGGTACCAAAATACCTCCCTCTTTGCTCTACAGAGCACTAAAGAAACAGAATCCCACCTTGTACAACCGATTAAAACTCAAAACTTAATTCACGTACATGGTCCAAATATTTCACAGAATCGTAGATTATCTCAAGTTAAAAGAGCCCTATGAGGAGCACTAACTCCCTTCTCCAAGCAGGACCAACTAGAACTAAAGCATATGGCCAAGGGCATCACTGGCATCCTCCTTGAACTCTGACAGGCTAGGTGCCATGATCTCTTCCCTTGAGGGCCTGTTCCAGTCACTGATCACCCTCTTAGTGAAAAAACTTTATCTAAAGTCTAACCTGAACTTCTCCACAGGCATTTTCCATTTCCTTGTGTCCTACTGCTGGTCACCAGAGAGCAGCTCAGCACCTCTGCCTCTTGGAGAAGGACCTCTGTCCTCCTTGGAGAAGTTGTAGATTATGAGGAGGCCACCCTTCAGCCTTCTCTTCTCCAAGTGAAAAAAAACCAAGTAGCATCAGGTCCTGGTATTATATCTTTAGGAGGGCATTCTTCACAGAAAGAGTGCTTGGGCATTGGGATGGGCTGCCCAGGGACTCAGTGGAGTCACCATCCCAGGAGGTGTTTAAGAAAAGACTGGACGTGGCACTTTGTGCCATGGTCTAGTTAACAAGGTGGTGGTTTTTCCTATGTTGGACTCAGAGATCTCAGGGTTTTTTCTAACCTAGTTGATTCTGTGGTTCTGTCTTATCCTCGAGACATTTTGCCATCTTGGTCACCCTTCTCTGGACATGCTCGAACAACTTTATTTTATATTGTGGCTCCTGACAATGCACACAGCACTCGAGGTGAAGCAGTCCCAGAGCAGAGCAGAGCAGGACAATCCCCTCCCTTGCCTGGCTGGTGATGCTGTGCCTGATGCCCCCAGAACAGGGTTGGCCCTCCTGGCTGCCAGGGCACTGCTGACTCACATTCAGCTTGCCACGGACCAGGAAGCCCAGGTCCCTTTTCACTGTGCTGCTCTTCAACTTCTTGCTCCCCAGTCTGTAGGTGCAACCTTGTCCCAGTCGGACAATCCAGCACTTGCTCCTGTTAAATTCCATGCAGTTGGTGACTGCCCAGCTCTCGAGTCTATCCAGATCTCTTTGCACGGCCTCTATAGCACAGTTCCTCCTAATTCAGTAGCATCAGCAAACTTAATGTACATGGGATTCTTTCACCCAGATCATTTATAAAAGCACTAAAGAGGGCCCTGAGATGGAGCCTGGGGGAATGCCACTATTGACTGGCCACCAGTGTGAAGTGACTTCATACACTATAATCCCTTGTGCCCTACCTGTGAGCCAGTTCTCACCAACTGCATGATGTGTTTATCCAGCTGTGTGCCACACAGATTACCCAGAAGGATACTGTGAGAGGCAGCATCAAAAGCTTTGCTGAAACCACAAACCCCCACATCTCCCCTTGGTCAACTAGATGGGTGACCTTGTCATAAAGGGGAATTCAGTTTGTTAAGCAGGACTGTACCCTTGTGTATCTGTGCTGGCCATGACTGAGGACCATTTTATCTCTCAAGTGTTTTTCAGTAACTCCCAGAATAACCTTTTCCATAATATTACTCATCACTGAAGTGAGATGGACAGGCCTGTATTATTAAATAGGAGTAATCTCCTTACTCTTCTTGAAAACTGGGGCAACATTAGCTAGCTTCCAGACAAATGAGACTTCTCCAGACTCCTGAGACTGCTGAGAAATAATGGAGAGATGACATTGGCCATCTCTTTCACTACCGTGGGATGAAGACCCCACTCACCCTCACTTTCAGGAGCACTGACAAGACTTTTCAGCTATTTTCTGACCTGGATTTGCTTGCTTCTTAACAAAATAAAACCCATTAAAAAAACCCCAAACCCCAAAGCAAACTGTTCAGCACAAACACTACCATTACAATGACAGCCTAAATGAAAAAAACTAAATAAATATAAAACCCCAATGAAAAAATAAACCCCCAAGAACTAAGTAGTTTGTTTAGGAAAAAAAAAATTAAAAAAAAAGAAGAAAAAAGGGTTCTTAGGCAGAAGAGAAAAAGGCACTCCAGCTGTCTGCTTGCCAAGTCAGGACTGGACCCTGGTCCTGCAGCTCTGCAGTTCCACAAACAAGTTTCACTGACCCTCTCTGATGGTGATGAGGAGGACCCTATTTTATCCACCAGCACCCTGATGCTGTAAGACCTCTGTGCCCTACATTCTTATCTATTGAGGGCTCATCATCTAATGTTTTCCAGGAAAAAAAAAAAGCAGCTCACTGATGAGAAGAAAAAGATAGCACAGAGCAGATGCAGCTGTAATTGGCTGAAGGGCTAACAAATGACCTAATATTCTCCTAGCTAGGATTTATCCAGCTGCTCACTGTTCTGATTAAATAGGACTAATCCATCAGGCAAATATTGCTTTGTTGGTTCAAGAAATAAACTTACCTATTTCTTAATTTTTCTTTAATTTTATTATTAGAAGATAGAGTGCCACTTCTCTAATCTAATGTTTGTTCTAAATTATTCATGGATAATTTTGTAAATTAACATATAAACCTACTCCCGTAGAGGTCTCTTATGAAGCTGCTATTCCTGATCTTTATTTAAAATTGTGAATTAAAACAAAGTATAGGATGAACTAGTAAAACTCACTGACTTTTCTATCAGAGAATGTATCTCACACACGTTGCAGGGCTTTTCCCAGTATTTGATCTCTGAAATAGGAAGCTAACAGTTGTAAGTAGAATTTGATTGATTGCTATATATACTTATAATTTTCCCATTTCTGAAAAATGCTCCTCATTCCAAGATAAATATGCCCAATTAAATTGTAATCAATATAATTTTTGAAGTTGCTCCATCCCCATCATGAGAAATAACACAGAAGTAATGTTAAAAATGATTGAACTTTTGACAGTCCTCACCGTATTTCAGTTTCTCTCTCCTGGTTCAGGGTCTCAACATCCTGCCCTTGAGCCCTTTCCCCTGAACACCTCACTGTGAGCCCACCAGCCCACACACCACTACCCATGGGTATTCTGCTAGAAAGTGTAATAGAGCACTTTGCAACTCATCACCATCTTTTGTCTTCCTCATACTGAGGAGAATAATGATGCAAAGGCCCAAGTGTGGTGCTATGAAAGGAACTAAAGCCTGTGGTACCAGATAATGTACTACAGGATATTCTACATTTGTTTCAGCTAACATTATTGGTCTAGTGCTAGTAAGTCTCACTTGATCTGCCAAGTCCTGCCAGGAGAACACATGTTAAAAATATTAATAAAAAAGGGGAAAGAAAAAGGGAGAAAGCCGGAAAACAGAAGTGTATGGGAGCTTCCACTTGGAGCAGAGTCTTGTTATGCACACACTTAATGAGCAGAATGTTCCTTTTCCAGTGACATTTGCAAAAGCCAATTTCCAGCACCGTGTGTCTTTTTGAAAGACACTGAAATACGCCACAAATCTTCCCTATCAAGGCATTCAAGAGCTTAGGATGGATAAAAACAAACAAATATATTCACTGTGTCAGCACTTTCTTTCCTCCATTGCACAAGTGACCTCCATCAATATCATGTTTCACTTCTGTTCCATATGGCTGAGCTCGTGTTTCCTGATCTTACTCCCCGTCAGGGCAGAGATAGGTATGGCTTCAGTTCTGCGATATTTGCTATGGAAACCAGGAAAGATATTGGAAATGCTGGAAGATTTTTCAGATGCAACTGCTGGAATGGATGAAGAAAGAAATAAAAGACTAGATAGTTTATGGATGGAAGTTCCAACTTCCAAGTCTCTCTCTTCCTTTAAAATACACTATGTAGTTTATTTACCAGATAAAGGGAACAGCAATCAAAGCTGCAACGTGACTAATATTTCACCAGATGGCAATATCAGGTGAAATATGAGGACTTTACCAGGTCCAGCGGGCAGATAAAAGATTAGGTTTTGGTGGGACACTGGATCTGACTGATAAGGTGCATGTTTTGGAAATAGCATTGCTCACTATTTTGCTCCGTTCAAATTGAAAATCACAAATGTGTTTCAAACTCATTGTAACTGTAGAGTCAGACTCCATGATCCTGGTGGGCACCTGCCAATTCATCATAGTCCATGCAAATAATCAAAAGAATCAAAAGAATCAAAAGAAAGAGTATAAAAATGATTACTCTCAATTTCAATTCATATTCTTGTTTAATGAATCAAGAGTGTGCCTAATGGAAAAAGACTCTGCGACCTTGCTTGCTCTGATTTCACATCTGCTCAGAAATAAAGGCAAACTAGAGAAGATAACATGAACTAAAGGTGCCACACATGTTAAGTGCAAGTGACTATTACTACTGAAAGAGCTGTGTGTGGATACAGTTCTTCAGCAAGAAACTGAGACTCAGGCAACCTACTGTCTCGCCTGAGGGACCCAATCACCAGCCACAGGTTCCTTTCAACATTTCTGACATTTGGTCCTTAACTCTCTCTGACATCTGGGAGGCCCCTGGGACTTAGCCCTCCTGGCAGAACAGGAGGCAGCAGTTCCAGGGAATGGGTTTCTCCTGAGTACAGCAATCATTTTCTTGTGCTGAAATTGTTGATTTTAGCTTGCTGCTAAGATCATTCCCCACTTTCTATCTTCATCTTGAAGCTTATCTGAAAGCTGTGTTCAGTATAAGGCTCTGAGAAGTTGATCTAAAAAGAAATGTTAAGGCTTTTACAGTTATAAGAAACAGAGCCTTATAAAATTGTGATCATTAAGCCTCCTCAATCAAATAAAGCAAGAAAGAAAATTATTTCTAAAGGTTTTAGTAAACCTTTAGAAATTTTGCCATCCTGGGTGACTAAGTACTGCAATAAAATGCCAAGTGGAGACTAATATATACTTACATCCTCCTAATTTCCTGGTTTCAATAAATCCAATATAATGAAATTGACAGATGCTATTTTATCTACTCAAGTGATTCATGAGGGGCCTGGAACTGCAATGCTGCAACATGATATGACATTTCTGCTAGGGTTTGGGTTTTTTTAAATAGAAAGAAATGACTGGCCAAAGACTGGTGATAGGCTTGTGATTTGCCTAGCACAAAATGACAAGCTTGTCACCCTTGCCTACAGAGGTAAGAGAATTACTAAACTTGCCTACTATTTACCTATATATTGCCTACCAAGACTGTTATTTTGAAATTGCTGAGGAGAAAGTAAAATAAATAAAGGAAACAGTTGAAATTTAAAGCTAAATTAGATATTTTTCATGTTGCCTGTTAAAATTATGTTAATTGGTATGCATTTTTAATGACAACATTAGCAGCAAGTAATAAAAAGTCAGCAGGATCTACACACGGATAAATAACAACACGCTAATGATAATTACATAAACCCTCTGTATAGTGACATGTGGGTCAGGAATTGAATTCGCACTCTCAAATTGAATCATCTATCAGGTCCCCACATCATCAGTAACAAATGTCACCAGTAGGGTTCATTTTCCTGTGTTTAGACTGCTCTCGTGGTTTTTGCTGCAATCCAGTAACAGATTATGTTTCAAGGCGAAACCTTGACACCTAATGGTACTCAATAGGAGTGTTGATTGCAAAGGAGTAGCAAAAAGATTGCAAAGCAGCTTTTAAGTTTTGAAAAAGAGCCTATTTCAGACACTCAGAGAACCTAATTTCTACTTTATTTTTTAGGCATTTAAAAGGTCTTTTCCGATAAGAAAAGGACTGACTTAAGTGTGTTTACAGCTACATACTGACATAACTGCCTTGTTGAAGTGGGACCTTTTTTAAGTGCATGGCTTTATCAGTGAAGTTTTACAGACGGAGCAAAGAGTTCCTGAATTACTGAAATCAGGCCAAATAGGAAATGATTGAAGGCAAATGGAAATGTTCCCTCTAGTTTCAGAAAAAATACACATTTTTACATTCCTTTTTTTTCTTGACATAATGGAATATTCTTTCTTGTCATTACAGAACAGGATGACAAAGTAGCTGAAAACAATTCTCATAAGATCAGAAGAACATGGTACTTCCGAACATGACTTTATTCTGCGCTAACAGGAAATATTAGGCAGAATAAGTCACAAATCACGAGCTGTTTTGGAGCCCTGACATCTGCTCAGCCTTGCTTTAGGCACGGGTTGGACCGTGTTTTGATGGTAAAGCCTGAGGTACACCGACCTATGAAAAAGAAAAGCTTAGCTGCTGTGCTGAGCACAACAGGCAGCGTTTGGGGAGCCTGGGAGAAGGTCAGGGGCTGCCCTGGGCAGGAAACAGGTAGGTCCAGCCAGCTCTGAAACTGGTGCGAGCATCTCATAGCCTGCAAGTCTTCATTGTGGAAGGAGACGTGGTACTTCTGCTCCAATGCACTTCGGAAAAGGAGAAAAGGCAACCAGAAAGGTCAGAGGGCACATGGGGAGGGAATTTTGGGCAGGTACGGGAAGGAGCCACAGGGAAGGAGAGATTTTGGGGCACAGAGGTGAGGCATTGCACGTCAGAGTGGGGACAGCTCAAGGGTCTGCAGCTGGGGCACCCCTGAGGGACTGTGCCCATGGAGCAGGGGGAAAATGAGCAAGGAATAGCAGAAAGAAACCATTAAGTGCAGGACTTGCCCATGCACCCATGGAATGAATAAGGAGGGGCTTAGGGTAATCCACAGCAAACTCAAGGCAGGTGTTGCTAGAAAGAGAAGTAGAGATGTTTGCCTTAAGCCTGGGAAACAGGAAGGAAAGAGTTACTTTCTCATTTATGACACCCCTCATCAGATACCTCAATCAGAAGATGGTGCTTATTGACTTTAAATCAAGTAAAATTTCCCCCATTTGAGACTGTTTCACCTATGACACCTGTTTTCAGTTGTAATGGTTGAAATAGATAAGACCTAGTGAAATGTCTGACTTAAAAACACACAATGGATGATGGAGAATTGGCCGCAACTCTTGATGCTTCAGGACCTCTTTACAGAGATTTATCCATTTCCTCTCATTGTTAAAAACATAATTTTAAATTGCTCAGTTTAGCTTCTAGCCAATATATTTTTTACACCTTCAGCAAATAGTTATCTATTAAAAAATCCATGTTCAGGTAATTTCTTTACCTATCTTCAGTATTTAGATACTATGAACCTTCAAAGTCTTTTATCTCCAGCCCTTTGCATGTAATTTTACAGCTATTTGGCAAATTCTTACCAAGTTTTCAAAGTTATTAATTAGCTTTGGACACCTGAATTGGTGGGGTTTAGTGGTAGTTGCAAAAAAGCGGAAGAAAGAGTTAATACCATCTCTACATTCCAATTTAAATCAAACTGGGATTGTCTATTGCCAAAAGAAAGAAAAAAAAAAGACTAATTTTTTTCACTCAATCTATTAAATTTGGTGATTATCCATGTAAGAGTAAGAAAATTTTAACTCAGCCTGTGTTTTTGTGAATTTTAACTTGGACTGATATTTACTGTGTTAATTCAATAAGCTGTTGCTCAGTTTTCGTGAGAAAAATATGAATTTCTGTTCATATTGCAGGCACAAAGACAGTGGTGAAACATGCTTTTGTGAAAGTCAAATTACATTTTCTAAAGTACAGTATAGCTCTTAGGAAGACTAAAATAAAGATAAGGTTAATTACATATTGAAGTGTAATTTGCATTTAAATTTAAATAATGGGGATGTACATTTAGTCATATGTTTCAAACAAAAGGGAAAGAATTAGCATTTTCTTCCTGGAATAATCTGTCTACTTTTATTTTTAATTAAACTAGCTATATCAGGTATGTATAGATCATGAAAATAATGAGAAATAATGCATAAATCTAATAGTCTAATAGAATATTTCTCCTTTTGGATATTTCTTAATGGGGTCAGAACTCCAGCTTGTGATTTTGAGAAGGTTTTTTTATCCTAAAATCCCAAATCCAAATCCTGTAACAGACTTGAGAAGCCAGAGTTACATTCCTTAGCACAGGCTACAGAAACATGGGTGATTAGCCCAACAAAATGTTGCTTTATGCATGCTCCCCTCCACTTAAATAACTTCCCTGAATCCAGTTACCCATCCCAAAGCAATGGCAAGGGATTAAAAAGAGGAAGAAATTATTGCACACACTTGAAATCCTATACAAACACTTCTAAAAATTTTTTTAAACAAGTATGATTCGGGATTACTTCTCTTGAATATAGTATACAATGTGTTCAAAAGGATGATTTTTACTGGAAATGTCATCTGGGCTCTACCCATATTTACCTCTGCAGCATTCCAAGCACACCTTGGAATTCTGCTCACCAAATGTCTTCATTTGGTGTTTTGGGAACCAGTAATTTAGTTGTAAATCCTGCTCATCAAGATTGATAGATCAGTTAATACTCATGACAGGAACTCCATTGCCTTGTATAACCTGAATAACAGAGTCCTGAGGAAAGCCAGAGATGGTACGAACAGGATGGTAACCAATAGAAGCTTCCTTTTTCTTTCCTCACTGAATGTTCCTTCAGCAGAAATTGGTTGGGATCATCCTTTCACACAGCTCACATGAGCCAAGATCAAGATGAATTATGCTGGGATGTTTGAGACTCCATAAACAGTTTTTGTGGGTTTTTCCCCCCTGTTTTGTAATTGGCAAACAAACAGAAGAAGGATATTTGAAAGCTAAATAGTGAAAAATAGGAAAAAACAATAATGAATAATAGCTAATAATATTTCTATTTATAAATAATAACTAATAATTATGAGACTAATAATATTTTCTTTATCATAATAAAGTTTTAGTTGACTGTTAGAAGGAAATTTCCCCCCATCTTTCTATGTGTTTTTCCACATGACAGCTCTGAGACACAAAATTGCAGCAACAGTCGGTATGTGGTTTTAACACACTGCCTTATCGTGAGGACTTACATTCACAGACCAAAACAGGGCAAAAAGTCCAAAATAAAGATAAGAGAAAGGGAGAGTCCTTCTGTTAGAATGATGAAATTGAAAAGAAAAGATAATGTTTAAAGGTAACATTTATTCCCAAAGAGAGGAGGTCCTCATTCATTCGTGCAGGCCTTCTGCTGCTGGCTTGCTTGATTATGTTTTTGTAGGGATTGGCTATTCTTGAGTAAGGATAAGTCATCCTTGAAAACCAGCCAGTTCTTCTGGGGCTTGTTTTCTCCAAAGCTGTATCCCATGAGGTTCTCTCAAGCAGAGCCTTGGACTTGTGGGTGTATTAAAGAATCTCCCTCCATCCCAAACACATCCAGCTGTGTCTCCGTTATCTTTCATAGAGAAGCATCACTGAGAAATGAGGACTTGTCTCAAAGGCTCGTCTCAACGTTGGCAGCCAACAATGTTGAACAAGTAATTAATTCCTTCCAAGGAATTAAAAAAATCAGAGCAAAGGCAGCAGATGCAGGAGACACCACACCGCTGGACAAGTCAGAGCAGTAAAATGAGAAGGAAAGGAAATGTATGGAAGAGGTACAACCAGAGGGTTAGAAGAGGAGCTGGAGAAAGGTTACATTTCTGAGGCAGAGGAGAGATCATGAAAAGCTGAGAGCACTGATATTGTGGGTGTTCTTGCCTGAGGAAAAATACAACGCTGAGTCTTTGCAAAAGACAATGAAAATTCCAAAACGTCTTGTAAATACTAGAGAAAGGAATTTCTTGCCTCTATTAGAGATCTGAATTTTTCTTTCTGCCTTCTGTGAAGTAAATTCTGGCTTTCAGAAGTACAGCTGACTAACACAGTATGTTTAAAGAAAAGAAAAAAAAAACCAGATTATACTGAAATAGAGTTGAGGTGATAGATGTGTAATGCTGAGCCCAACAGTATAAGTGAGCTACGTCTGTATTTTCATTTTGGGAACATAAGCTTGTTAAGCTGCTGAATGAGAAAAAACTGAGAAACACAACAGTGAGGAGATCATGAGTGAAATCTGCAACTATGTTAATCTTACACTTAACAGCTTTTCACCAAAGCACAGCAACAAACGATAGAAGAAAGAATAAGATCAAAAGTTAAAACAATTCTTTGCACAGACTCAGCCCCACTCTTAGGGTTACCATGTTAGTGCCTGAAATTTTCAGGCTAAAATTGTGTTTCTAGTGCAGCAACTCTGATATGCCCACATTCCCTGATGGCTGAGGTATGCCTGTAAAAGTGTTACATCTCAGACTCTTTGTCTGATTGTGCTTTACCATGTGAGCAGCTCACACACAGGAAATAAACCCTGTGCATCCTGACAGACATCTTGGCTTCTTCTGTGACTGTAAATTAAGAGGCATCCAGGATTTTTTTCAGCAATTAAACACAGTCATGCCTACTAATGCTCTGTAGGAACAACTTCTGCTGAGGTTCTGGCCTGCTCCAAGAAGCTCCATTCCAGGGAATGTCCCAGTGCTGGCTCTGCCAGTTGGCCTTGGAGCTCACAAACATTTCCAGACACAGGTACAAACAGTACAGCAAGACATCAGCAGTTTAGGCAGTATGGCCTGCTGTCCACACTGACTGCAGGGCAAGGTCCTCCTGCCTACCAGGACAGTAATTTCAGCAGAAAAAGTCTTTGGCAGATATACCCTGAAACTACAATGAAACTTGCACGCATAATGCACACAAATGCATGTGTAACTAAGAGATAATCAGGATTACTCCACCCACGTACTTTGGGGCACTTTATGTGCTTGTGCTACATAACTCTGCTCATTCCCTGTTGCTCCAGAGTGAACACAGTGAATTCATGCAACTTTCAGTAGGAGAATGAGTACATTAATAAGTTCTAGAGTAAATAAGGTAATAAAGTATAATGAATAAATTTTAGAGTGCAAGTAGGGAGACAACTAAAACATAATAATTTTGAATTATAAGGAAAGGTTATTGTTTAATACCAAGCACTTTTTAAATAAAACCTTATAATTTAAGCAATAATAAGCCCACTTCTCTATGCCATTGATTTTGATAGGAGAAGTTCTGTGTGTACGAACCCCATACTCTTTAATAACGTTTTGCACCAAGCAGAAGAAAGATTATTTTTGAGGCATGAAGAAGAAATGTTTTTCCTTTCTAAATGTCTGATTACTATTTATTTTTTTCACACTCCTGCATCTGCCAAAGCTGAGACCTCTCCTGCTTGGTTGAAGGATAGAGAATTTCTTTATTTTCTGCAACAGCTCCTTCTTGGCAAAGTGACAGGGGGGACATCACTGCAGAGGGCTGATAGTGGCAGCTGCAGGGGGGGTTTTGCTGCACTTTGGTTGGTTGGATGTTCAACTTTGGAATTCTTCTGCATATGCATTTCAGTTCCAAACAAATCTCAGTCTATTCTAAGGAAAAAAAAGGACCAAAACATAAATAATGCCGGTGGTTTCCTTGACTTTCTGTGTGCATGCTTTGAACCAGTCTTTACTTCATGTACATGTAATGCTTCTGCATGAGGAGGGTCCAAACCATATATTAACATTAGAGGAAATAGATTCTTTCTTCTTGACAAGTGACAGAGATCTCTTCACAGGTAAAATGAACATTAAGTTGATTTAGAACCCTGTAATAGTGAACTGGTACCCATTTACACTGCCTAACACTGGAGCAAATAACTACCAGCTGTATAGCCACAGAAAACCAGTCAAAAAATACTAAATTCTGCAAAATGTGTAAGAAAGTGAGGAAGTGTAGCTGATTTTATGTTTATGACAGATGAATTAGTCCTTTGAAATGATCTTTGTGGGGTGTATAAAAGGGATTTAATCCCTTGGGCTCTTAATGTTTTAGAACAAATAGACATTATGCTCACTATTTCATTATTGTTTTTCTGTAGTTAGCATTACAGTTCATTTTCTGATATTCAGTATGGACCCTTCTTTTTGTTTCAGGACTAGCTTTATCTTGATAAAAGCATATGCTGTGTCAAGGTACTATTTTCTTCATAGTTTGTCTTTATGATCTGAATATCATAGCTCCTCTCTTGTCTATTGTACATTATTGATCTTGAACACCTGGAAACCAATTTCACATTCTAAATTTTGGAAATTTACAATAATGGTTGGGAGGTATTTTAAAATTTAGCTTAAAATTACCTAATGGGCTTCAATTGTCACAAAGTTTTTTGGCATTTCTTTTTCAGTTCAAACAAGGTTTTGAAGAAGCAAGTCAATTTTTACTGCAGAGAAGTGATAAGTGATAGCCAGAGAACAACTTTTAGCAATGTTTCCTCTTCTGGAGCACTTCTTTCCTTGAGGAAAAGTAGTGCACAAAAAGTTATAACCTACAGTACAAGCCTGTAATGCTGAAGTCAGAAATGCCAAAGAAAAATAAAGTTTGATCAGGAAAGGACATTAAATACAACAACAAAAAAGGCATTCTTGATGGACATCAGCAGTTGGGAGGAATAGCAAAGTGCCAGCTGGTCAGCTCCTTAAAGGAGAGGGAAAACCAGCCCTAAAAATATTGATTATTATCAGATAATTAGCATAATTGGCTCCAGTGAGAAAAGGGTACATCTCAGTCTTAAGTTAGGGAGAACATCTATGAGCTGTATGTTCTATACTGATGTGAGCATCAGGACTGTCCCTGGGGAGCACTTGAAGTGGGGCTGATTCTGCCACGGGACTTATCTTCCAGAACCCGTGGAATTAGGTGATGCAGGTAAAACTGGGGAAGGATGAACATAATAACCACTTAGATTGAAAAAAAAACAAACTGAAGGTGTGACAGGGAGTTAGTCTCATCAGCTTCATTTAATCCTCTGAAAGAGTGTTAGCACAACTCTATGGTTTATTGCACCCCCACAGATAAAAAAAATAAAACAGCTACAGTCAATATGAATTGGTCAAGAAGAAGCTGAGCCAATCCAGTCTCATTTCCCACTCTGACAGAGTAACAGGCTCTGTGGACTTAAGAGCTTTTAGCACTATTTCCATGACCTTTTCATAAGTAAACTAGGCAAGACTGTAAACCAGTTAGTCAGAAATGGGGGGAAAACCATTCTGACACAGTCATGGCAGCAACTGCAGCAGAGTCAGTTCAGGCTTGGTCATTGCAAGCATTTCAGTCAATGAGATGAGTGATGAGACACCAAGTTCTGAGCAGAAGACTCGGCTTGATGGCTTACTGAGGGCCCTTCAACAGGAGCTATCCTGTGATAGCATGGTCCTCTTTTTCTGAACTTGCAGACGATACCTACCCAAGAAATCCTGTAAGCTTCTTGAGACACAGAATTGGATTTTAAAATTATTTGGACAAGTTCAAGTTATGGTTTAAAAGCTTATGATATCACTAAGTACTGATAAACAGAATATTCTATACTTAGAAATAATTCTTCAAATACAGTATGGGGAAGAAGAAGCTAAAAGCAGCTTTACGGAAAAGGAGGCAGGGAGTTACTGGGCCCAAACTGAACCCAAGTCAAACAGGTCATTGACAAACCAAACACTGATCTGGGACACAGGGTACAATTTTAGCCTCTAGGGCTTGCAGACCAGTCCCACCTTTCTGCTTGGCCTGAAGCTGACATAATGAGTTCACTCTTGGCACCTGAAAACAGAAAGAATCTGAACTAACTGGAGGGAGTCCACAGAAGCTCAATGAAAATATTAGGAGTTTTGAAAACATGACCTATCAAGAAAGGCTGATTATCAGGATTATTTCAATTAAACAATGGAAAAGCAAGAGAGAAAAATTAGCTGCCTAGATATCTAATAGACTGGAAAGAGTCTAGGAAGAAGTTATTTTCCATGCCTGTGAAAAGTAGATAAGACTGAATGGGCTTAAACAGCAGCAAGGAAGATCTGGGTTAAACATTAGGATAAGCCCTCTAATTAAGTGTAAGAGCAGTGAAGCACTGAAACAAACTGCCCATGAGTGAAGGCCGTGCCAGGTGGGTGAAGCAGACATTCACCACCACCACCAGCACCACCCTCAGCAGCGTGAGACTACTGAGGAGCACCAGAGACAAACTGGCCTTTGGATTTCTGGCAATCCTATTTCTTAAGATCTAAATCATGTGAATAAAATCAGCCTTCTTTTTGCAGCAGAAGAAATTCTGTAATACTTAATCCTGATTTAAATGTACTTCATAGCCCACTTTTCTAATGCTTTGCTCTGCTCCAGTTGTCCTTAATCTTTTTATTTTTGTAACTGTGTCACAATTATCAGATGCCAGAGAGAAGAACCCCTTGTGACTGACACCTCACACGTATTCCTTTCTATTCCTCACAAAAGTGATTTCATTTTCTGCCCAAGCTTCTCTAAATCCTTTTTTATTAAGTATTCGAGTACCACTGGCACCATTGTACATATAATTCCTCTTTGCTGTCACCTCCACACTTCATAAAGGTCATGACATTATTGCTCAAAAAGTTTAGAAGATGCAGAATGGAGAAGGTACCTTCCCCAAATCCAGTAATACCCTTCAAATTCCTTGAATCCCATGGCTATTTTCACTGCCCTTTCACTTGATTTTGAAGGAGCTGAAAAGACAAAAAGGATTTCCTCTCCAACTTAGATTAATTCTTTATAGGAAACATGATGCACTTATCTGAACTAGGTGACACTGAATGTATTTTTGCATTACTTTCTGAGCTGTCCTACGCAACAAAGAACAGACTTGTGTGGCAGTGCAAGCAACTTTATAACCAAGAAACTAATGCTGTGAAATTCCTATTTTAGAAAATCTAAACAAAGCCGATCAATTAGAATAATGTTGATCATACAGTAACTTAAATTTTATAACCAGAAAAATACCTTCAATCGTATTTTTAAGAAACCAGGCACGAATTTTCGTAATTTTATCCTATCAACTAGATGTGGGCCTGTTTTTCCTTAAATATTTCAATTTCTCTCTGAATTTAGAGCTACAAAAGTTGTTCTTAATGCTTGCAATTCTGCAGATATTAAAAATTAAATCAATTGGCAGGAGCACTTGTTCCAAAAATGCAACTAAGATTATTTTTCTCTAGTCTCATGCTATATCATTATCCATGCTTCTTTCCTGTGACAAACTAGGCTGACACTGAGTTGGACTGGATGATCTTAGAGATATTTTCCAACCTTAAAAATTCAATGATTTTATCTTTGTTGGTTCTATTTTCCTAATATTCTGAGGACACTTTGGACTTGCTGAACTGTAAATGCTCACTTCTGGATGGAAGTTAGGATGATGGTCTATTCTGACTCCTGCAGGTCAGCTCCTGCTCACCCTCATTAAAAAAAATCTGAGGCGTGGGCATTTTCACTCAATTAAGGAAGTCGAGGAACGTGTGTTACTGCATTTCCACAGCTACTCCATTATTTTTCCCAAAGCCTCCATCTTATTCTGCGCCATGCAGTGGTAAATGAGTGAAGATTGAGGCACTGCCTACAAGTCTCTCCACCGTTGTCCAGACTTGCCCCTTTAAATGCCAGAAATGCACAGAACAGCAATAGCCAAGATTCTACACAACAGATGTTGGGCTGAGAATTCCCAATCAAGGGGAATGCAAAAGTGATTTGCTGAATGGATCTGAGCAGTTGGGAATCAGAAGCAAAAAAGACTACAGCAAGGACCAATATTTGACCAACACCTCACATCTTCCCCTTTATTTTGATATCAACAGTCATTTATTTTTCTCAATATAGCAATGATTTATTATTAATAGAAGCCAACTATCCAGGATAATCAGTGTATTTCCGAATCTGTTTTTTTCTATGTGGGATATTAAACGATTCTCTGTCCTGCTGGCAGATGTGTGAGGATGCCAGAGATATTTGAAGAAAGCTTTCAGTTTTTGTTGGAAAGACATGGAGATAAAACTGATGGATTGAATAAGGTCTACAAGATCAGGACAAAAGACACAGAACATAAAGGTGACCTGTACACAGAAACTCACATTTATCCAGTGTCATCAGCTTCCAAAAAGTACAATCTAGATATTTTTCCCACATGACTATGTGAAACAACAGTTGATAACATCACTGATGGTGAATCAAGAGGCATCTCCCAAGCTCTGAGCATGAACCTTCAATACTTAAAAGCAAGTGCCTGACATTTAACTGAGATAAAAGCTTCACTCATCAGTGCCTTCTATGTATTTGCAGAGTGCCAATGTCCAGGTTCCTGAATTATCTCAAAGAATGTGGCTTTATTTCTATGTCTAGCTCAGTTTCTATAAAAACCCAGCCGTACAAATAATGTACTCTGCTCCACAAGCAGTTACCAGCAGATAACATGTGACTATCTACCTTCCTCAGCACGGAAAGCTGTCTCCCAGGTGGTGGTGCTCCAAGGTACTTTAACTGAATAGCTTTAGATTAGATTTAAGTAGATTTAGATTACATATTAACAAGAAATTCTATACTGTGAAGGTGGTGGGATGCTGGAACAGATTGCCCAGAGAAGCTGTGGATGTTCTGTTCCTGGAAGTGTTCAAGGTCAGGCTGATAGGGTGAAAGTGGTGGGATGCTGGAACAGATTGCCAGAAGATGTGGATGTTCTTCTTCCTGGAAGTGTTCAAGGTCAGGCTGATGGGGCTTTGTGCAACCTGGTCTAGTGGAGGTTGTCCCTGCCCATGGCAGGCAAGTTGGAACTAGATGGTCTTTAAGATTCCTTCCAACCTAAACCATCCCATTCCATGCTTGATGGTCCTTCCTCTGCAAGCCTGCCATCCAGCACTGCCAGGCTTGGTAACAGCACATCCTCTGCACACCAAGCTGTGCCAGTACCTTCATATTCTATTCTGTGGAGCCCCTCAATACAAAGAGCTTTGTCCTGCCACTCTTCATCCACGAGTAACAAAGGAAACTGCGGGGTGGGGGGAAAAAAAAAAAAAAAAGCTGTGTCTCTGGCCCGGGGAAGAATTTTTTCCAGTGTGTCATTACTTCAACTCCAGACTGCACAACTCAGACAGTGCCAAGAGCAGGAAAGGATGATGTGAGCTTCAGGGCATAATTTTTACTGAAAGCCAAGTTCCAGGACTGGGGAGGGGGAAGGAAGGCTTGTTTTCACTACAGCTAAAGCAAAGACGAAGCTAGAAACTCTCAGTATTCGCAGCAGGCTTTCTCTGTGCTGTGCATCTTGCCGGGGGACAGGAATGCTCGGAGACCACAGCAGCCTGTTTTCTCCTGATGCCATCTGCTGGCTGAACCGCCAGGGTAAGGCTGGGCTCGCTGACATAAAAGCAACCACAAGGCTTCACCTCGCAACACCTGCAAGGTCCTTGGAAAACACCTCAGAAAAACCGAATACTTATTTTTTAAGATGGAATAAAAATGCACAAAATTATTTTGCAGGCTTGAAATTAAGGAAAGGACAAACGTTAATCTTTAGCTAGTACAGCTTAAAAAAATTATTTACAATGCTTAGATGAAAAATAAAATAATTTTTAAAAAGCTGTTACTGCCAGAAACAGAGCTGGTCCCTGCTTTGGCACAGGCCCATGCAAAAATAACCATTTCTAACCAGAACAAAGGTAAATTATCTACATGACAGTAGATGTTTGCTAGATGGCTATTGGATATGAATAAAAGATCACTGAATTATAAATTACAGAGGTTGATAGTGCCTTATTTCAGCATTTGGACAGATTTTGGCAAACAGGGCTGTCATCTGCTGCTAACAAGACCCTCAGATGGTGTCACATCTGAAATAATGACAGGAGGCTAGAAAAAAGATGGTGTTTAGGATATTTGTGAGCAAGCTTGTGAAAAAGCTGCTTGTTGTTAATCCTGTAACATTTACACCCTCACCATCAGTACTCAAAGATCTCTGTGCAGATTAACATGATGAAAATGTTGTGGCTTTTAATATTTAATATAATGGCTACTGAATTTCCCTCTCAGAAAGGCCTTCCAGACCTGAGGAAATAACTGCTTTGAGGAATATAACTTGGACTGGTTGCCTTTCAAGCACCATGGACATTTAATTTCTTCTGTGGTGGGAATGGGAGATCAGGGAAGTGCACACTGGGATGGCTGCTGTTGTGAAGCATGTTCTGGACGGGGTTGCAGACAGAGGCAAAGCACTAAAATACACCCAGCATAAACTACCTGAAGTAAGATAATCCCTTTCATCTACAAACTATTCTACTTAAACAACTTAGTATACAACATCTAGTTTCATTTTACTAATATAAGACGATTAATACTCAAATTACATCAGAATTCATTCAAACTGTGCCTTACATCATAGTAATTGAAAAATCCTTTACAAAGGGATGATTTATCTCTCCCATTTCTAGTCCATCAACCTGTACATACAACGGACGTGCAAGGAGGATCTCCTGCCTAAGGCACTGAACATAAAATAAATAAACAAATGACAAATATTATTTTATCTCTTTATTTTTTTTTCCAGAATATTTTAATATTGAAGCCCAAGTTGTTATTTTCAAGGGACAGGGAAGGGGGAAAGGAAAGGGAGAAAAGTTATGAAGACAAATTATTTTATTTAATTTATGGTTTTGTGAATGGTCATTTCTGTAGGCAACAAAAGGTTGTTTTCTTAAAAAAAATAATAAAACAAACAGCACCATTAAAGAAAGCATGATCCCTGAATTCTAAACAAAACACTGCCTTTACACACAAAAAATTGCTAAAATGCTTGTTTCACCCAGTCGCATCTGGTGGGGAAACAAAGCAAAGCATAACAGCATTAAACTGTAGCAATCTTGCTGAAACCAACTACACCCCCTTCTGAAAATTCAGAGAACCACTTTCCAAGCTTGTCCTGTGGGGATAACATTTTCTTTGGTAGAGGACTGAAGGAGGGTATTTACTTCACTGAATGCAGATAGAAAAAGTATCTATGCACGTTAGGGATCTCCCCAATAAATCTGTATTTCTCATGCATGTTAGGTACGAGTGGATTTCACATTGCTGTTATACTGCAGGAGTAATACTGCCCCATAAAGGCATAGAATGGCTAATGTTGAACAGATGTAAACATTCAGAATACTGACAAAAAAAATTACATACACACAAAAAACCCTGTACTGAAAATGTGAACCGAGTTAAGTTTCCATAAAGCAGAAAAAATATTTTACAGCAGTACAAGAGAATTATGGCAACAAAGTAAAGCACTTTTCTTGTAACATTCATGAACAGTACAAATACAACAAAGTTATTCTACGGACTAAATTATTCTTTAACTATCAAATATAGTACAAAGCGAAATATTATGTGCTATAAAAGAAGCAGCTCCTTAAATTAGACTAAAAAATGCTTTTTTTTTTTCTTTTCGTTGGTTTTACAGTGACAAAGCATGATGACCGAAGACAACAGGATTTCACAGATCCAGAAACATTTAGCCACACAGGTCCATGATAAAGCCACTGAATATTTGGCTGCTTCCCCCCCGGTGCTCCGCAGAGCCACGGAAGATGAGCGGCTGCGCTGCTGCCAGGAGACTGCAGAAGTCATTCAGTGTTCAGAGCAGGGCCCTTCATGTGCGACAGCTAAAATGATCCCTTTTGGTGACACTTGTCAGCTCATCTCGAGTGTTTATCCTGGTACTTCACCACACCTTGGAGAAACTGCTAAACCAGAGGCTACAATAACGATTCTGAAATTGTGCGTGTGTTCACAAGGGGAAGGGGGTGCAGCATAAGGTAATTTTACTTCAGAAATTGCATTATAAAGCACCATATGCACCAGCTTAAAAACTGTGCAAGGAATTGCAGGGCCCTGAAAAACCATCTGCACGTTCTGTAGCTTACCCTGACAACATGCACCACCCTCAAGAAGAAAGTCCATAGTACAGAGAATATACCTTTCGCTTTATGGCTCAACCTTTATTTTTGTCTTTTAAATGCTATTTCATGTACTAGATCTCAGCAGATAAATAAAATGCAAACAGGGAGCATCCAGTTCACCATTTCTTAATTATTTTTTAACATTATTTCAAAGGGAGTTTCTGCTTGGAAAATTATTTCGGAACAGAAACACACAAACACACTCACTGCAAATGCCCTAACGTTATCTGCATATCTCACAGGTATGCAATTAAAACAACAAAGAGGGAGGAAAGAAAAAAGCATTTCTCCCTCTCACCCAAAAGTGCTGCTCCAGGGGTAGGAGTAGGGGGACAATTTCTGAGATTTAAAAACAAAAAAAAAGGTAAATTATACATGCTGGACATTGGGACACATACGTACGTACACACAAACACAGAGCAGTGTGTTCTTAAGTAATTCTTCCACCACTTTTCAGTGCATAAACTATTAACAACCCACGGTGCAAACGGCCTGGTCATCAGAAAACACAATGACATTGAGCCTGAAACCGGAACAATCAAACAACAACAAAAAAAGGAGTAATTCAAAATTAATGTCTAAATGTGACTGTGTTCTTACCAAAGGCCTAGGGTCACTCTCCCCTAGGCATTTGTGTGATACCAAAATCCACGTAAGGTTTTCAGTCACGCTAGGATTCAATCAGGCTCTCGCATCACCGCGGTTGCTTTTGAGTATTTTCATACCCTAAACGTATTCTGTAACAACATTTCACCACCATTGCTAACTAATTGCTTGAATTTATTCCTGGTGCATCTCCAATGACTCCAAAATGAAAGGAGTGGAACTGCACTATGGAAGAGTTTGGTCAGTCATATAATGTAACATAGCACCATCCAGTCTAATGCCATTTAAAATACATTTTGTCATGACCTCACACATGCAAGTTGCAATCCTGATACAAAAATGACAACATGACACGAATGAGTGACCTACCACATTAGTCACACCCTTACCCTCCGAACAAAGGAAAACTATGCTGTGGCCGGAATTTATTTCTGTATTATGTCAGTCAATACAAGAACTATTTCAAGATGCAAGTACAAACAAATATTGACTTATGTGCTGTGGACAGGAAAACCTGAGCTAGAAATAAGGATTCCCAGCAGGCTTGTATAAACATAGGTAAATAGAAGTCTAAGACTGGTTGCTCTCTTTTTTTTTTTTATTTTAAATAGAAGATCCTAGCTCTACCAAGTATAAATACAATGCAATACAATTCCAATACAAAGGCTCCTCAACTATGAATCTGATATACATTAACTGACTACACTCATGCTTACTCATGAGTATTGCCCAGTTGCTGTTTCACTCGCAGCTGGCATAGCAGTGGATGCTAATTTTCACTTGGTTACTTTTAGGTTTTTGCTTGGCTGGCTTATTTTCCTACCAGAAGACCTGAAAGTGCTGAGAAGCCGTTCCTTAGTTCACACGTCATATTAAGGAGCACTTTTGTATAGAAAAAAGAAAATATTATTGTATTAGCAACAAATTTGTTAGTTATTACAAATGGCCTTTGTACCACACAGTGTCAAAAATAATATTGATATGTTGCTAATTACAATAAAAGAGAACATCAAGGTGCACCATAGAGCTTCCTATGACAGGAATGTATGTTGTAGATATTCCAGCTCACTTTTAAGACAACAAACGGCATTTATCATGTTTGTGAAAATGGTCCCGCAAGAAAATAAATATGGTTCCTTCGCTCAGCAGAACCTCACTATATGCCCCTGAGCCAGGGAGACCAGTTACAGCTGATGAAAAGCACACAAACAAAGATCAGACAAAAAACGTATGCTCTAAATACAGCATTCTTGTCATTTCCTAAATGTAGCTCTATCATTCACATTGGTACTTCAGAATGCAACAGTTCGCTGCATGAAGAAACCAAGCAGTCTTACATCTCACACATTCTTACTACACTGCTCTCTTAAAACTGTGCAAGGAAAATCAGTTTTCTTGGGCAGGCTGTAAGGTCTTTGGATTAGTGAGGTTCTACTGTGATGGTAAAAAAACCTGTTTCTCTTGATGCTGACATTTGGGCAGACCCAACCACATACTGGCAGGTGACTTGAACTCCACATGTTGTGTTCTTGGAAGTGGGAGTAAAGAAAAACCCAAAGTGTTTTCATCTCCCCAGCAACTGCATGTGCTTTATCCCTTTATAATATTTTCCTATTAGGTGAATAGGACTCGAAAATCACCGTTTTTCTTTTCTGCTGTTAGGGTGGCTAGCACATCTGAAATGCAGCTATAGTCCTGAATGTAAATACAGTACTGGATAACTACTGAAGGTTACTTTAAAGATGCAGTATCCCTTTTAAAAATACACTTTGCTTCCAAATTTCTAAAAGGGGTCTGACTTTCTTTGAGAGAAAAAAAAGAAAAAAAAGTCAGTGTTGCAAATACTTCTAAGAATTACTTTAAATGGCAAAACTCTCAGATGTTATTTAAATACAGTAACTCACATAAGAGGAAAAAGAAATGATAAGCTGACATTCAACCAATATGCAATTAAAATCTTTCCTTATTCATTCATCAGAAGAATGCATTATTTTTAGGCCACAAAAAGACTACAACCTCGAGAACCAATGACCTATGTCTGACCATAATTTTATATATATTTGGGACTAACAAACCTAGTGGACAGATTAGAGAGGCAAATACAAATAAAGACCATTTGAGCGAGAAACAGGAAGAGAAAAGAGATTTCTAATCTCCAGCAGAGAAGTTACCTTCTCCAGACTCTACTGAAGCCGATGTGTTTCCAGTGTTGGTCCCACTAACTCACCACAAATCTTTCTCAAGGAATCAACAAAGAAGAGATGATGAGTAAGATTTGAGTTCCACAGTCCCTGGCAGGCACATAAGGAAACTTCTCTAACCATCTAAATTCCTTTTTAAAATTTCTTTTGTTAGGTGAAGTGACTATATTTTAGCCCTAGATAGTGAAAGTCAATTGAAGAAAACAATCTTGTCAGCAGAAAGACTGCAAACTGACTTAGAATCTACAATGGTCGGCACCCCACACCTTGCCACTACCCCGCTCACACCAGCTGCTATTCAGTGTGTTATTCATTCTGCATAGTTACTCCACTTCTTACAGTGCTATTGTTCCACTGATCTTTAACCTGCAGCTCATATCAAATATCAAACAGTGGAGAAAAAATGTGCTGCACTTTGTGCAAATAAATAGAAGCTACGAATTACATGCATTAATGCATTTTTCTTTTTCTTTTTAGCACAGCAAGAGAGCTCATAGATGCCTCAGTAACAAGGCTATCTTTATTTAAACTACTTCTACAGGTTTCCTCTTCTTCCCAGAAAATGGCACTCAAGCAGAATAACTAATTTCTGAAAGCACCACGCAGGAGAAAAAAAGCAAAACAAAAAACCAAATAAACAAACAAAAAAAAATTTAAAAAAATCAATCCACTAATTGCAAACCATTAGTGGCCTAAACTGTTCCAATTTCTCTGTTCCTTTGTCCTGCTCCCCCACGTTTATAAGGGATACTGCATCTTTGACTGAGCTCCTACCGCACCACCAGACAAGCTACACACAGTTTGGAAGGCCCTATGCAGTCATCATGACAGAAGGCTCCGCAGCCTTTGCACACGATCATGGCTTTCAGCCTGCAGGAGCATTTCAGTTCCAGCTCGTCGGCGTTGCTGCTGTCAGCAAATTTCTGAACCGGGATCTGCGCGTTCTGGTTAGACAGGCCTGTGGCAGTGTTTGAACCACTTCCTAAAATCCCAATCGATTTCTCAATTGCAGATGCCGCCCTTTTGAAACTTGTGCTACCAAAGTGTATTGTTGGATAATTTCCACAGAGCTGCTGCTGCTGTTGCTGCTGCTGTGGGTGCTGCGTCTGTATTTTCTGAGCAGCAAGTTGGGTAAAAGGCTTCTGTGGCTCAGAAAGTAAATAGGAAGAGAAATCTGCATTTTTTAATGCAAAAGCTTTTAACTGTTCTTTAACTTCGTTCTGATCATAGGAAGCTTGTTTCATGCCCAGTTCGCAGCTGCTGCTTAAACCTTCCTCAAAAGAAATAGGTTCAGATTTTATATTGCTACAGATGCTTGCTGGCTGAGGCCAACTAAGTCTTTTAGTGGTTTCCATAGTAACTGTCGGTTGTTTTTGATCAGAGGGGACTTCTGCATTTGGGTGAGGAGGGGGAGGAGGTGGCAGGGGCGGAGGGGGAGCAGGGGGATGCGTTAATGTTTTACTCTGCAGAGTTTGAGAGGCACTGGCAATGTCATCACCTTCCTTAATTTGAATATTAGGGGAAAACACACTTCCTAGCCTCAGCTGGTGAGCTGCTGTAGAAATATTCACGTCTCCCAAACCCTTCTGTTCCAGGTGTCTGCTAAAAGGAAATGAGTTGCAGCCAGGTGGGCCTTTTGAAGTAGTTTGCAACAAAGCTGCCGTAGGAATGGGGCCTCTTGCAGCCATGGACATTTGGTAAAAATGCTGTCTATGTGAGGTACTGGCTTCTGCGTGAAAGCTGCCATTTTTATCAATGTGAAATAAGCTCTGCTGGAAACTGCATGAAGGCAACGGTCTCTTCTGCTGCTTGATCTCTGGGCTGTGAGCGATCCGGCTCTGAATGGCGTGTTTGTTAAGCCACTCCTGCTTAAATGGCTGTCCGTGCCCTAGCTGATTCATGCTGGAACTAATTACACAAGGAGCCACTTTAACATCTGTGTCCATTGACACCTTCCCAGGCTCACATTTAATTTGAGCATGTTCCCCTATAGTCCTGGCCATCCTCTTTTTCGGATGGTTTTCACGCTTTCTGATTTGTAGTGGGGCTATGCTGCCTGCTGTAAATCCTTTACCATCTGGATTAGGAGAGTTGGAAGCATGTTCAACGACATTTCTCTCAGCCACTACTGTTTTACATACTGAGGTAGTTTGCAAAGGCAAAGGAAGCCTGTTAATTTCTAGTTTGGCTCCTGATCTGGGCTGCGGCAGCACTTTTTCTAAAGGCAGATTGCCTTGCAGTAACTGTGTCACTAAGGGGTTGTTGGCCTCCACTGACGACAAGCGACAGCTGGAGCCCCCGGCACTCGTAACTCTCTTTAGGGTTTCCGTTGTCAGGGACAGGGAGTCTTCCATGGAGTCCGCGATGGATGTCTTGGAGGTCTGCAGTGGCTGCACACTCGTGGCTATTTCTGCACTCTGGGCAGGCATTTCAGGAACTGTAAAATCCTCGGTGTCCATCCTGAAGCACTTGTCAGTCTCATTAGTTTCCAGTTTAACGGGAACAGCAATGCTTGTCAAAAGACTCCTGGACTGCAGTTCTGACATTTGTGTGTAACTGGAAGGTTCGCTTTTGACATTTTTCAAGCAGTTTTGCTCTGTGTACTCATTATGCTTACCAGAGGTAAGATGGCTGACCACCGGCTGGTCTGTATTCATCGCCTCCTCATCACGCCAACAGATTCTATTGTTAGTGTTGTACTGATTGGCACAGGCAGCATTGGCTTCATTTTTCAGTGCTGAAGGACCTCTTAGTTGCTCAGCAAAGCCTTGGCTGGTAGCAACCACCTCAATTAATTTATCTTGAGGAGCAAGAGGCACTTCTCGAAGACTTGAACAACCTGCCTGCAAGTTTTTGCTGTCTTGCTTTGCTGTAATGGCGATAAAGCTGGAACTGTGCTCAAGGTTTTCATTAGCAACCACTTCGGGCCTGCTTATGACAGACACCTGAGGACAAGCTATACTTTGTAAGGCAGCTTCTGTCCTTACAGGTCTGCTCTGCAGGTCAATGCTGTTCTCTGCGTTTTCAATAGAGGAAGAAAGTGACAGACTGGAATTCTGGTTCGTAGTGTGGTCAACAATGACTTTACAAGGTATCGACCTATTCATAGCAGTTTGTGTAAAGCTCAGTGGATGAGATTTACCAGAGAGATCCATCCGGCTTCGTGCTCCAGAGCTTTTTTCTAAGAGATCAGCATTCAATTTAGTAGTGTTATCATAAGAGTTTATTGTCACCATGTTACCAGTAAACATTGAGATAGGTGGCCTTGCAACAGAATCTGCTGCTGCAAGGGCCTCACTGCAACTTAAAGCTGACCTGACGGTAGTGTGGATGGAGACAGTGCTCTGCTCGCTACACCTGGTTATGGCTATCTTATCAGAAGGAAATCTGTTGGTAGCCCCCACTGGGGGAATCAGCACAGAACTACCAGCGAGATGATTTGGCAAGTTACTTGATGAAGCTGGCACAGTGGCATAATGACCGGAGACTGTGTTATTCACATTGCTACTGGGCACTGGCAACCTTTTGTCATCGATGGTGTTTGATAAGACTGTGCTGTCTATGGAGACTGGTACATTACTGTTATCAATACATTTTGGTCCAACAGTTATGCATGGAGTATCAGCCCCTTGGATGGTTTTCAGCATATTTATATTGCAGGCTGAAATTGCTGTGTTTGCGCTGTCAACAGACATTAACACAGAGGATTTATCAACAGAACTTGCAAAAGGAAGTTCTTTAACTGCTCCAGACGTAGCAGTGCTGCAAACACACACAGAGACTGAACTTTTATTATAAAGCACTGGCACACTGTTACTTTCAGTAGAGGTAGATGAAATAATTTTCTCACACAATTGTGGCACAGGTATATTTTCATCAGAACTGTGCACAGGTATCTCAGTAGCAGTTTCTGGTAATGTAGCTGTGTTAAGGGACTGCTGCAATAAAGTGGTGGTCTCACGGTGATGAGAAGACTTGTTGCTAGGGGACCTGCAGTTAGGATTAACTATAATGACACCAGTAGAACCTTCAATCTTCGTGTCAGTAGTCGTTGGTATCTCCAGAGATGAGGTACTACTTTCCTTTGAGCTGTACTGTGACTTTGATTCTTTATTAGTCTGGAGTAAATGAGCTCTGGCTTGATGCTTTGCAAATAGCTTGGCCTTTGTTTGCTCCTTGATGTGTGCCAGCGTTCTTGTCTTCCCACCTTCGCATGGGGTCCCCATTGCACCAGAGACTATGCTGGCAGCTGCTGCCACGGCTGCTGCAGCTGCAGCTTCTCTTTGGGCTCTTGCTTGCTGAGCTCTTGCTTTGATATCTGCCAGAGTTCTAGCCCCAGTGTTTCTCCCACTGCTGACTGATGTACTTGGGGAAACTCGAGGTTCTGGTTTAGAAACAGGCTGGCTCTTGATGATAAAAGGTGGTCCAATTTTTGAAAGCTGAATCTAAAGGAAGAAAAAGAAAAAACCCAGTAAATTTTAATAAGATCATCAACTCACTAAAATAACCAGCTGTCTCTTTGAGGGTCAGAGAAAGATAATGAAAGGAATTACTGTTCAATGCAGGTGGACAAAAACCTGCTAAAACTAAATGATATGTATGCTTCAATATTTTATCATCCTGCAGCGTGAATAACTGACACCTGTATTAGCCTACTCACACTGATCCTTCTGACAGGAAGAAAGATTGAACTGGATGACAACATGATGTTTATCGGATACAATTTGTCAGACCTGTTTTATATTCAGTGCATCCACCTGAGATGATCAGCAAGCCTCGTGCAGTGATACTGGACAAGAACTTGCAAGCAAACCCCTTCCTGCAAACATGTGAAAAAGTAACCATCACATAGTGCCCTTCTCCCTGGTCACCAGTGATCAAGGCTGTGTTTTGCTTATAAATCTGGCAACAAATCTTGCCATTAGACAGGATGTAGTGGTATCTCCACAGAGCCTGTTTTCCAACTTCCATGATGGAGGATTTAAAAGGTGTAAAAGAAGCAAATCACTAAAGGATATGTCTTTTCTTTCCTCACTTGCATTTTTAAGAGACTCACTTTAGTACATTCCTGGATAACTTTTACATTACTGCACTTCAAAAATTAAATCCTCAAGACTATAAATAGCAAACCCACAAATATAAAAAATTTAAATACCTAGCACTTTAAGCAAAACAATAACCTGTAAAATCACTGGAATTATTAGGATGTTTCCAATTAGGCATATAGTTTTTCAGGATTAAGAATCCTGGAACCGCTTTGTAACTCATACACTCTCTCAGGATACC
The DNA here is from genome assembly GCF_035770615.1 of Melospiza melodia melodia. Classification (NCBI taxonomy): domain Eukaryota; kingdom Metazoa; phylum Chordata; class Aves; order Passeriformes; family Passerellidae; genus Melospiza; species Melospiza melodia. Next base: position 130,814,157 of record NC_086194.1, on the reverse strand, counting down.
TCAAGGTTGGAAAAGAAAAATTCCATTTCTTAAAATGGACATATGTCTACTGGCTGTCTCTAGCAATAGGACTTAGTGGTTAATACTATGACTTATCTTCTGAAAGGAACTGAGTAGAAAACTAAGTAGTATTTGTAGAAAAAGTAGTCATAAGATATGATGGGAAGTGACAGCCATACAACAGAATGACTTAGAAGAACTGGGTTCTTTTTTCCTCCTTTAATTACAAATGATAGGGGTTTGTTGGTGAGATGATACAAGAGCCAATTTTTTTTTACACAAAAAGCATACTAGAATTGACTGCCCACAATTCTTCAAAACATTCTGCTTTCAGTTTCAGCAGCAACTCTTTTCAGTTTCCACTTTGCATTACCAGAACTCCTAGAGCTCTAAGTACTTGGTTATTTTTTATTATTATTATAGTAATGACCTTTCTTTATTCCCTAGTGATCTATTTCCTTTATGCTTAGAGAGTTATTAGAATTTATTAGGCTAGATAGAACCTTCCAAATATGAAAGAATATCACTAAACTCAGAATGGGGCTAACTTCCAATTGCATCACTGCTCTTAAAAATAAATTATCTGAAATATGCTTCTGCACTAGTGATTAAAGCCTATTAGTCTATTTGCCCTCCCGGCCATATTAACAATGTTCAGTGACTGCAGAAGTTAAAAATAAATGCAGAAAAGGGCATTTCTGAATAATCAGGAACTAGTATTGCAAAGTCAATGGCTTAAATACAGTAAATTGGATCTTAAACTTGGCTGATGTCATCAAGTACGAAATTAAAAGGCTCAAAACACTGAACCTATATATAACTGAATCTACAGAACTCTCTGTTATGAAAAGAACCCTTCTCAACTGAAATATACTTTCTTACATAGCAGTATAATACACACACAAGTGCTTACTTAGGTGGTATATTTTTTTGCCCTTTGCTTTGCCATTAACAAAGGTATGTATATATACATAAATCAGATACTTCCCCCTGATAGGTCTGTTTCCAGTTAATTCTTCAGGGAAATTTTATATTTCAGCCTACCCCAAGCCTTGGGCTTGCAAAAGGATCTTCAACTATTCTGGCTCTTGGTTCTCTTGCTGGATAAAGGTGCTGGTTATTTTTCTAAGTAATGGTTATGATAACGTTTATTTGTCATGCTTGCTAGAGAAGACATCCACAGAAGAACAAGCACAAAATACAGATGGGAACAAGCACAAAATACAGATGGGAACAAGCACAAAATTAGAAAAACAAGTGCTGCATGTGAGTGGTGGGGAAAATCTTGAATTGGATTAAACCAACGGATCCTGGAGAGCTCTGCCACAAACAAAATCAATCTTCTAGCAAAGAACCCTACTGAACAAGTGTATACATATCTGTACCAGAAGTAATTTGGCATGGTGGAAATGCAATAGTAAAGCAAAACCATCAGTACTAACAACCCTTATACATCCCCCAAAAATATACCATGTACTGTGCCTGTATGCAGTTCATAGAGGGACACAATAAACATTTTGTTTCCAAGCCACCCTGTTTATTCATTACTTTACCTTAAGGGGTGGAACTCGGGGCTCCTCTCTGGGAGGCTGTTCTTTATCAGATGGACTTGTTGAGGAAGCACTGCGAGTAGGCAGATCATCATCTATCCTAGCTCTCTTCTCTTTACAGGTTCCAAAACTGTGCTGTTCTGCTGTTTTCCTCTTTGGGATCTCTGGGTCTCTACTTTCATTTCTTGCTTCTGGTGATTTTGTGGGTTCTAAAGACTTGGAAGAATGTGAACTCTCTAGACGACTTTGGGTGCTGCCTGTTAGCTTGTGAGATTTACTTCTGCACACTTCAGAGAATGTAGCTTTCTCTAGAGATGAGGTATATAGTTTATCGTGTGCCTTTGATGGAAGCAATTCGATATTTTTGCCAAGTGATCCTTCTGATAAGACAGACACCTCTGAGGGCAAGAGCGTACCTTTCTTGTCACCTCTTTGCTGAACACTGTGATTTTTATTTTTGATCACCTCTGGAGGAGTGTGTTCTGGGATGGATGCAATGTAGGATTTCTCAATTTCAGAATGTGTCTTACATGGCTGATGACTGAGGTTTTTACTTTGGGACTCTTCCAATACTGAAGTATCAGGTATAATTGTTAGTGGACCAACTTTCATATTTTCAGGGGCACTCTGAAGTTGTTTTGGCTGAACAAGATTCTCTTCTTGAACCACCTTAGGAATGACAGAGCTTTCTTCTTTCAGAGTGGGAAGGGAGTCTTCCAACAAAGGTGATTTCCTTTGTTGCAGAATAAGTCTTTCACTGCTTGGGGAATTAGAGACTGGAGATATCTCTGATGGAAGAGGCAAACTATTTGTCACAAATGTTTCAGAAGTTAGAAGAACAGAAGATACTGAAGATGTTTCTGATGTTAAAGGCAAATCAGACATTGGAGATGTTTCTGATGTTAAAGGTAAATTAGAAGCTGGTGATGGCTCTGATGTTAAAGGTAAATTTGACATCAAAGATGCTTCTGAGGTTACAGGTGAGGTGGACATCGGAGAGATTTCCGACATTAAGGGTGTGTTCAAGTTTTCATCACTGGCCTTCTGCTGAATATCACCTTCAATATTTTCAGAACTGGACACTTCAGATGAGCAAGCTGTTTCAAGAGATGCTGGAGTACAGGGCTCCTCTGAAGTCGACTGAGTGTCTCCTCCAGGAGAGGCAATACAAACTTCTGGACTTCCAGAGGAAAAGGAAGTTTCAGAAATACAAGCATTCTCAGACAACTGCTCCTCAGGGTCACTATGAAGCTCCATATCCACTGCAATTCCTCCACCAGTGAACAAGGAGCCTTCCAGAGCAGCACTTTGCATTTCTGGCACAATTAGCTCTTTTGCAGACTCAGAATCCTTGTCAGCTGTACCGCTGACAGAGTTTGTGGATGAAGCTGATCGTGCTGGTGATATGCAATCCCCCAGCTGATCTATCACAACTGACATCTCCTCCTGAGGGCATTCTGACTTCAACTCTACTTTAATTTCAATGCGAGATGCAGTATCAGTTACATCATTCATCATGACACAGGACTCAGTGCTGTCTGCAAGCTGTACTGCCTCTGTTTCCTCATTTGTGCCAGCTGGACTTACAGACTCCTCAGAAAACTCATGCTCTGGCTTATGGTTCTCCTCCTGGCATTCACAAATACTTGTCTCGACCTCTTCAGCAATTTCCTCCTGAATTACTGATTCTTCAGGTATCAGTATATCCTCAGAATCTGCTGTTAGATCCTTGACAGGAACCTGCTCCATACTACAACGAGATGGACTATAATCTCTCTCTGGTAAAGCTTGAACTTTAGCACCTTTCTCCTCTTGATCCTCAAAGGTTGCTTGCTTAGAAGGACCAGGTGTGCCAGAAGATCTGCACAAAGAATTGCTTTCATCTTCATCATTGTTCTGCACTGCAGTGAGCTTCTTTGACTCTCCTCTTGACATTCCCAACCTAAAGAAAAGCAGAAATTAAAATAGGTATTTCCATCACATTAAGGGTAAGGGAATAGGCTAACCTTTGTCACCCACATTTTTTATTTCCAAAAAATACATATTTTCAAGTTTACAATAGTGGCTTGCTTAAGTGGTAGGTAACTAATTTATATACAGTTTTATGTATTTTGGAAACCTAACTACTGAGATTTCTTTAGAAGTGTTAAAAACCATGAATATTTTTAATATAAGTAATCTCTCTGTCTACATTCCAGTTTTTGGTTTTTGGTGGTTTTTTGGGTTTGTTGTTTTTTTGGTGGTTGTTTTTTTTTTTTTTTTTTAATTTTTTTTTTTTTTATTTTTTTAAATACCAGCACAATATTGCAACACTGGTACAGCATCCATTACAGAAGAAATGCACAACTGCATCATCTCCTAGTGGGAGCAGTTTACCTTAAGGGGTGGAACTCGGGGCTTTTCCCCTCCTTCACTTGCTTTTAGGGTCAACAGCTGACAATATGAAAGAAGTCTAACATTCTTAAGGAGCTAAAAGATACATATTTACAATCTATGCATTCATTCTCAGGGATGAAGTGCAAAGGAACCATGTATACGTGTGCTTCTGAAGATTTTCTTATCTTTGATCCTGAAAATACTAGCTTAAATAAAGTTTTATTACTTCAGCAGAACTAAAACATCAAAAAAAACCCAAAACAGAACTAAAACCAAGAGATGAAAAAAAAGGTTGTTTTAAAAAATATATGTGCTCTGACATCCTCATTTCCTTCTAAGGCCAGTGGGAGTACAGACGCTCAGCACCTTTAAGAAGATTTTCCAAGCAGACTTTATGCCTCAGCAATTCCATAATAGTAGAAAATACACAAAAGCTTGGTGGGAGGCCTTAAAAGAAATTTCATGGTCTTAAGGATCTTCTAATCTACTAAACAGATCTCTGTTATCATTTAATCAGAAAATGGAAACAAGCAAGCATAAAAAATATTCAGAAGCTATGGAAGCAAAAATTGCTTGTCAGTGTGTAGCCAGAGGATACAGAGATACAAAGCCCTATTCAGATGAAAGTACAGAACACATAAAAAACCAAAATCTGTGGTTGTGCATTTTAAAAACACTGAACAGATACATTACAGTGAGAGCTGTAAACCCAAGAAAAAAACCCCAAACCAACCCAGCCTGGAACTGGCATCCCAAAAAGCACACTTAATTATTAGTATTGCCTACAACTAGACACTAATAATGAACAAAGTCTCCCTTTGCCATCAATACGCTGAGGAAGGATCCTCTAGAGAGCAATTCAGAGCAGCAAATTAACAATTCCCACACTGAATGCATTTCAGAAGATGTGTCTTTCTTCTGTATAAACTATAAGTTCCCCACGTGGTTTAAGTTCAGGTTGTAAGTTTACCAGGCTTTTGGTGAGTAAGTAACTTCCTCTAGAATTCCTTGTGTTAAGGAGACAAAGTTATCTCAGGAAAACGGGAAAGGAAAAAAAAATCCGCTCCATCACTGAAAACTTAATCAATGGTCCATTTTCTCTAGCTGGTTTAAATCATGAAAAGATACTGCTTGATGGTTATCTTCATGGATTGAAAATCAGCAAAGGAATGAAGGACAGGGTAAAGGTGAATGAAACTGTCACGTGGACACTACACAAATACACACATTCTTCTAACATATTGAAGATAAAGAACTGTAAGGGAAGTAAGATAAAGCAGATTAAGGCCAGCAGAACACGTACTGAATCTTAATAATTTTTTTCAGTATTGGAAATACTACTATGTTGAAGAAGAAACTGAAGAAAAAGGCTTTCTAAAGAAGGCTCAAGATCAGCATGTTTAAAGCAATCTCAGATTGCAAAATAAACAGCTGATCTGTCTTTTCCCTTAGAGAAAAAGACACCCAAAGTTTGCAAAACAGCACAAAAAATATGAGTGCAGCAGCAAGCAGATTTCAGTGAAAGTGCTAAGGACAGGATTCAACTGGTAAAGTAAGGGCACTCAGTCATCCAGTAAAAAAACCCCAAAAAGCTACTCATGGATATATGAATGCTGATATCCTAGTGCTTTGATAAATAGTAGTTGGGGGGCGGGGAAGAACCAAAGTAAGAAAAGGATTAAATCAGCAATAAAATTTGGAGGAGGTCTACCCAAAATTAAAGCTTTGATATAACCCTTGCCATCTTGGGGTAACAAGCCAGAAGAATGTGGATTTCTAGCAAGATGCATCAGCTGATCCTAAATAAATGAGTGCAGAATAATATTTTGTATTTTGAAAAAAGTCAGAGAGGGGAAAAATGAACAAATATGAGAAAGTGGAAAAAGAACAAAATGGATAGACACAAACTGCAACTGACAGTGCCATGATAAACAGCCTGGGTACAGAAAAGAGCGAAAGATGCAATTCTGAGAGCCAACAGGGAAAAGGCACCCTAAAGTCTTTGATTGCTATCAACTGGAGTGCATAAAAATGCTTACAGAGATTCTGCATCTATTAATAGTCCTTCCCTAAGTAGAAGGTGAAACTTGAATTTACTTATGGAATATTAGAAGATCAAATTCACTTCAGTCAGAGCAAAAATACTACTCTGTAAAGTGTGCAAGTTAGCCTGCAAGACAGATTCATTTTGCAGATAGTGAATGTGAGAAACAGCTCGGGGAAGCTTACAAATTCTGCTAGTTCAGTCAAATCAACATGGCTGAAAAGAAACACAGCCCAATCATACTGAAAGCTAGTTTAAAAACCAAAGTGAAAAAAGGTAAGAGAATCACGGAGCCGCAGCATATCCTGACTTGAAAAGGATCCACAAGATCACCGAGTCCAGCTCTTGTCCTGGCACGGGACTGCCCCATGAACCAACACAAGGTGGAATCTACAGTAAAAGCTACCAGTAAGTGAGCAAAGTACATCTGACTACATGACAGCCAAGCAGAAGAATGCAAGTGAAACAGTGCAAGCAGGGGATAGGGCAGGGAGGACCTGATTCAATACTTCAGTCAAAATGGAAATTATGTGGAATATGACATTTTGCATAACAATGTTGATGTCAGAAACCTAAGAAACCAAATGACATGTATCATCACAGACTGAGCAATTATCTGCCAAGCACCATGGTATCCAGCATTCAGCCAGCACAGCAGGACTGCTGGCTCTGCAGAATTATGAGCATCATTCTCTGTGCATGTGACAGCAATTTTTGACTGAAGAACTCCTGCACTGCTGGTAATAAACTTCTACTTCTTGTGGAAGGCCCTATACCAGGATCTTACACAGCCCCTTCCTCCATGAAAGGTTAGTCACCAACTCTTCTATTGACATGCATAATGAAAAGCCATTATGTTCTTTATCTGAAAACCTAACTAGTATTTTTTGATACTAAAAGGATCAACATCTGGACTAAACTGAAGTCTCAAAGCTCTTGACTAAGAAATTAAGCACTTTACAATAAGACAGTCTGACACATTAGAGCCTAGAATTTCCATTATATGTAAAGATAAGGTGCTGTAGAAAAAATACACTGGGGGAAAAGCATCTAGCAATGGTGCACAAAATAAAATACTAACATGGATCTGTCCATTTCTTGCCTCATTTTCACTACATTTCCCAGTGGTCCAAGACAGCTGATTGTGAGAAGTAGTACTGTTACTACAGAAACATTTTAGTTACTCTTTAAGATAATCAATTATATGAAGGATTCCGTGTGCCCTGGATTTTTCAAGTGAAAAATATCTGACAGCAAAACTAAGACAACTTATGTAATGATGCTTCCCATTGAACAATTTTTCTGCTAAGTGTAACACATACATTTGATTGAGCACAGTGAGACAGATAGAGAACTGACTGAATCCCAGCAGGTTGTAATCAGTGGCACAGGCTATATTTGGAGGCCCATCACTAGTGGTGTCCCCCAAGGTTCAACACTGGGCCCAATATTGTTTAACTTACTCATCAATGAATTGGATGAAGGGGTAGACACCTCCTCAGCAAGTTCACTGACAGCACAAAGCTGGGATGAGTGGCCAATACACCAGAGCCTGTGCAGCCCTTCAGAAGGAGCCTGAGAGGTGGGAGAGATGGGCAGGGTCCTGCATCTGGGGAGGAATAACTCTGGCACCAGCACAGGCTGGGGGCTGACCTACTGGGAAGCAGCTCTGCAGAGAAGGACCTGGGTTCCTGGTGGACAATGAGCTGTCCATGAGCCAGCAACACCCTTGGGGCCAAGATGGCCATGGTTATTCTGGAAGCATTACAAAGAGCGTTCCAGCAGGTTGGGGAGGTGCTCCTGCCTCTCTGCTGTGCCCGGGTGAGGCCACGGGTGGAGTGCTGTATCCAGTTCTGGCTCCTTGGTACAAGAGAGACATGGAGCTTCTAGAGATGGTCCAGTGGAGGGCAACAAAGATGATTGAGGGGCTGGAGCATCTCTCTTAGGAGGACAGGCTGAGGGAGCTGGGTTTTTTCAGCCTTGAGAAGAGGCAACTGAAAGGAGACCTCATCAATTTCTCTAAGTGCCCAAGGGGAGAGTGTCAAGAGGATGGGGTCAGGCTCTTCCCAGGCAATGGGCAGAAACTGAGGCACAGGAAATTCCACCTGAATGTGAGGAAGAACTTCACTATGCAGTGATTGAGCACTGGAACAGATTGGCCAGAGAGTGTGGAGTCTCTCTCACTGGAAAACTGCCTGAATACAATCCTCTGCCATGTGCTCTGAGATGACCCTGTTTGAGCAGGAAGCTTGGACCAGATGAGCGACTGTGGTCCCTTCCAACCTTACCACTCAGTGGTTCTGGGATGTAATTAAAACCACTTAAAAATAAAAAGAAAAAAATCAGTAATTGTTAAATAGCTAGTTTATACTTTCTAATAAATTCTTAGTATTTTTAAAAACAGAGGTATAATTCTAAGTATTGATGAATTAGCTTTTAAAAATAATTTCTAAAAGGAAAATTCTTGGATTTTAAGAAGATGTGAATCTCCTAATTTTTTTTTTAAACAAATGAAGATAAACACTGAATCCTCAGCTGCTGAAGAATGCCATTGCTGCATCATCATCATCAATGAAATTGTGCTGACTCACCCCAGTTGTGCACCTGGAGTGATACTATATTTAATTTTAGTCAATTAAAAGTGTTTATTTATTCTTTCCATCTCATTTCTAAAATTAAACTAGTCATTGTCACTTTCATTTGTCTCTTGCTAACATTTTTTCTATGTCATATATTCTTCTCAGGCCAATGGGACATCTCAGTAAAAAAATCAAAAACTATTTGATTTCAGTAACTCTGCAACTAGCTTAGAAAAAATAAAACAAATTAAAACATATTACAGAAATATTGCTACTGGTCTTCTCAACTGTAGAAGCTGTATTTATAGTTTGCAGGAGGGAGGAATTGCCCTAATGCTATCTTTTAAAAGATAATTAAAAAATATTCACATGCTTGTGTCTTAAGCTCTCTTTGGAATGAATTTTTATGGATGACTTATGACTCTTTAAAAATGCAATTGTAATGCAAGTGCAGACACACGACTATAATTCTACCCACAACTTCTTATATTGGGGAATGACTGCTCTTGATAACTGCTTTATTAAGTTTTACAGCATATGACCGTGCTATGTGAAGCATAGAATTATATTTTCATTTCCTCCTAAAAGAAAATATAAAAAAATCCTTTTATTAGCTTCAGTACTTACTTTTCACCATAAAACCTTTCAAAGAATTTTTCTTTCCAAGGTTCTGTTTTCTTTTCCTTTTCAATCTCTTGTCTGATGCGCAACTGCATTTCTGGTGTAAATTCTCCTAAAAAACAAATACTAACATATTGAATAAAAGTTGTCAAGGATTAATTTAATATGGATAATTATAAATTGTAAATACAAAGATGACATACAGTGATTTCTGATACAATCATCCAACAATGCCAAATGAAATTAATGAAAATCAAAATGGAGAGTGATATAGAAAGATTTAATTTACCATATACCATCAGTATTTCAAGGGTATATTGGCAGGGTTTAGTTGCACGCATTCATGTTTCCAAGGCTGACAGTGATGAAAATACTTGGGTTTTTTTTTAACTGTCAAAATAAGCTGCCACAGCAAGCTGCAAAAATGTACTCTAAATTCAAAATGGAATCAGCAATTTCTCTTTTGCTGAATTACTGGTCTATTACAGTTTCTATTCTAAAAGTACTCCTCAAATGTAGAAAAAAGAGACACTCTTCATAAAAACAATTAACCTTGGGCAGACCTGAGAGCAAGCAGAGAGTTACCTTCTGCCAGCCGCTGTTTCCACCCTTGCGCCGCGTACGCGAAGAACTCGTTATTTAGAGCGGAGCTACTGAGGCGCAAAACTCCATCGCTCCCCATCTAGAAAATAAGCCGTGGTAGCAGAAGACAGCGTCAGAAACAGCGCCAGCTAAGATCACATCAAAGCACAGTTTCAATTAGGGGAAATGGGGGAAGTGTAGGCAGTGGGAAGAACACAAAATGACTACTACTAAAACAGCATTTTCATGCTAGTCGTTACTGTAAATGGGAGTGAACCAATCCAGCATCAATGTGCTCTCTTCAGTCATAAGTGTTACTGATGATAACTCAGTTTGCAACTGATTGATGTGCTTTAATCACAGCCCTGTCTTGAGACTATGTCTAGAGGCATTGTACGTAATCAAAAATCAAGATCATTATTGTACTTGTGCATCTGCCTATAATATGGTGCAAAACAAATTAATTAAATGCAATGAAGACAGTAACTTCGGTGTTTCTAAATAAACCTAAGACTCGTGTTAGCTAATAAGCTGTATTGGCCAAAGAGTGGATGGCAGGCATTTCTTAACAAAAGAACTGATATAAACTCATAACTGAAACTGAAAACAGCTCTACACATAGTTTTATAGGCATCAAAAGTGAAATCTGTGAAAGAACATTAGAATTATTTGTGCTTCCTACATCTGTCAAATATGCAGTGATCAGACAACATTAAAAGTCTTAATCACAATATTTTCTACAATAATTTTTAAAAGCAATCTGACTGTTGAGCTGTCTTTTACCAAAAAACTTAGTGTATATTTTCAGGCTTGTGAGGATATTTCTGTTTCCAAAAGAATTATAATTGAAAAAAGTAATTATATGAAACAAATTAGCAGTGGGTATCACCTTTAGCATAATAAATAGACAGTACAAAAAGTAGCAAATTAAAAAGAAAGGAAACAGCAGCAGAGGTAATGTTGCTAGAACAAGCACTCTCACTATTTCACATCCTTCCAGGTAAGTAAGAGATAAATGTTTGACAACACTATTTGTAATCTAGCAGTGAAATCCAGCACATTTTCCAGCATATTAGCAGATGATTTAGCTAAGTAATATCCCCTAGTTCTCAGTGCCTGTTTCAAACAAGAGCCAGAAAGACATAGGCATACCAGAAACATTGAATGATATTTCGATGCAGTTACCTCATGGAGCTCTATATTTCACTAATAATAGAGGCCCTATTTCAAGAAGTCTTTGTTAATTTACTCATAGCCTAGCTGACATCCTGTCCCACAATTAACTCAGAGAAGTAAACCAGAAAGATGTTAAGTAGTAATCAGAGAAATAGCAATTAGCATGGACTCTGAAAAACAGGCATTGCTAAAGGCATTTGATTATAGTAAGGAAATAATATGTGTGTGGTACAGAGTTCCTCACAGGATATGAACTTACAGAACTGCTGCCTGTGCTTTCCTGCTACATGGCATTGTTTTGCCAACATGTCACAGAAGTTGGGTTTAAGTGGGTTGGATGTAAGGTTTCTATACATCTCATGATGTGGGTTATGGAACACATGCATATTAATTACAGGTAGGCTATGACTAATGCTGAAACTAGAAGAAAACTGAAAGATACAGTGAAACATGCAGCAGAAGGACCAAGATAATAAAACCAGTGAGGTGAGAAAGGTGATAAAAAGCATGTACTTATTGTATAAATCAAACTACTATGACACTTTATCCTCTTCCTGCACAAATGAATTTTGCCAGAAATACTTAAATTGCACAATTAATATATTAAACAGGGACTTTTAAATACCAGTCCCTCTTGCACCTGAACAAACAAACCAGTATAGGGTCAAAACCAGCACTTACACAATTTTCTAGAAAGGTGAGATGCAATGTCACAAAGAAAAGAATCACAACTTACTAAACAAACAACGCTTTGTTCCTCTAAGAATGGTGCTGAAGCTACCTTAAGTTTCAACATAAAAGGAGATGAAATGGAAACACTCACTTGCCAATATATTTTCTACTCCAATCTTCATTAAATTCAAGATTTTTTTCTCTAAGCCTGGAAGTGTTTTGCAAAAAATAGTCATACAGATATTAAATTCTAATAATATTTAACCACATTTAACTGCAGGCTCAAAGATATGGGCCTCCTGAAACTCTATGGCTCAACTGATGACAAACCGTGTAGCCATATCATCAGCCACATGAAAAGATCTCATAGGAAAGTAATGATTTGTGGACAATAACTTTCTGTTAAATGAGCAAAATTATCCAACTTATTCTAAGGTCACACCTCTATTAGATTTCATGCAAAGATGAAATGTACCACAATAGGTGGAAAGAGATTGCCACTTGTCAGCAGCAATCCACTATCAGATTGCATTAAACATAATTTGAAACTGCAGCCAAGTGTGATTGAGCTATTTCACCAGACTGCATAAATGAAGAGCATTATAAAGACTGCCAAGTTATATTACCATGTGAATACAAGAAGAACAGTATTAGCTTCATTGCAACCCTGTTGTTGTAAGGACAGGAGAAAATCAAGCTTTGCAGGAAGAGTTACCCCACCTTTTATTTTTGTTGGTTAATATACTTCAGAAAAAAACGTGCCAAGTTTCTGGGTAAGAATTTCCTAACAAAGTTTCAAAAAGAAACTGTGAATCCCAAGCTAAATGCTAGGAAAAGGTCCAAACAAATTCAAATGTGATCTAGTTCACCTGAGAAAAAAGCACAGGCTGGAACCTCAGAACAGAAAGGAGGAAGTGTTAGCAAGGTCATGGGTAAAGGTCATTAGTTCTTGTGGACCAGAAAAAATGCCAAGTAGTAAGTATCTGTAAAAGAAAAAAAGGAAGGGGAAATAAACTCCCAAAAGAATAGCAAAAAGGGAGAATTATGTTGATTACCTAAGAGAAATTATTATAGGTCAACTAACAATAGAATAACAGTCCATTTGTAAACTGTATAAAAAACCAGATGCACACTTTGCTGACCACTTTAGGCATGAACAGCAGCAGCTTACAAATATTGGGGCACTATGTCCACAAGACTGAAAAGATGATGTGTAAGATGCTTACGTTAAGAAATGTAAGAGCAACAAACTAAACATGAAGTCACTGACTGACTGCATGGTAGTCATTGCCTCTGACTAACTGGCAGGGAAGGGCCTTTCCAGAGACCTGTGTTCACAGGTCTACATAATTCATGGAAGATTTATGTAGCTAGAACAACCAAAATCTAAACACAGGAACATCTAATGATACAGAACGTGGAAACGCACAAATTAATTAGAGGAGAAGATTACAATGATCTATTTTAACATGACATGAAAGAATCAGGCTTAAATATTGTAGAGAGTATGAAAGTAGATATCATTATCTAGACTTGGTACACATATGGACACTAATATCAAAAATGGAAGAAATAAAGAGTTGTGCAGCCCCAGTGACTTCGCCCAACTTGCTTAGGAATTTGAGATCAAAGAAAATATTTGCTGAGAACGGAACAGGAAGGATTTATTCAACGAGAAAAAGCTCAAAGAGAAAAGGATGAGGACAAAAATGTTAAAGAAACCCATAATGGCCAAAGAGATAAAGCAAATGAAACAGAAATTTTGGAAATGTTATAGAAAGAATAAAGCACTATGCAGACAGCAGATACCGCCACCCAAACTAAGTTAACAAAAAGTTCAATAATTTAGCCATTTTCAGTTCATTTAAAGATTTCTACACAGTGAAAAACAGTTTGAACAAGTTGGAACAGACAAAACCCAAGTAATTTTATGTCTAGTTGTTTTGAAGAAGTCCCTCAGAAACAACAAAACTAAAAAAGATGTTTTATGCTTTTTGTCAATACCCTAGTAATGTGAAATCAGGCTAACATCTTTTATGCTCTGTTAAACTTTGAAGGACTAAGAGGTCATCCTTTTATAATGTTAGCTAACAACCTCCACTGAAATATTTTCGTACTTCACTTGGAGAATGCATTTTCACCTGAATCAAACAAGTTAAAGTGGAAATTTTGAAACCATGGAGTGTATTCACTTCTCTAAGCCCTGATGATAGAGACAGCACAATTAACCACCAGCTTTAAATTAGAATTTGGAGAAACATGCCAATAAAGCAGTTCTTAAATACACTGTTAATTTTTATGGTATTTAAAAAATGCTGTCCAACAGAGACAGTGTGTTAATGAGCTGGAACAACAAACATTTCTTGGAAAATTCATGTTTCATTCTGTTGGGCTTTAAATTTCTGGGTTTTTCTGATTAAGCACAATGCTAGAATTATGTTTTCTAATTAATACGTTCATGCTGAATTCACAATGGCTTTTGAAAGTTCCTCATTTTATTGAAAGCAAACAAAAAATCACCCAACCCCAAAACATATCTTTTAAAACCCAGCATCAATTTGCATTACAAAGCAGATGTCAAACACTCTTATCAGAACAAACTGAGTAACCTTTCTAGAACAACTACTTCAATTATTTTCCTCCAAGTTCCACTGAAAATTCTCTTCTGAAGATAAGGCAGGGGTTGTTTTTTTTAGCTCAACCTGAAGATGCACATTGGTGTTTAGTGAGTATACAGCAATTACTGCATAAGTGTATACTGGTAGGTTATCTGATTTTGGCTAGAAAGACAAGGAATTAGTCAATCTATTGTTTCTATATCTCTTTCAAATGACTCAAGATTCTCCTAATGTATTTATAAAATTTCCAATGATCCACTGTACACAGTTCTTGTGTAGTATACCATGTTTCTTACATGGAAGCTTATGTGTTAATATCATGCCATTTGACTAGAATCATAAAATAGTTTGAGTTGGAAGGAACCTTTTAGAGGTCATCTAGTCCAACCCCTCTGAAATAAGCAGGGACACAGTGAACTATCAGAGGGATACATTCACCATCAGGTGTCTCAGAGCCTCATCCAAACTGACTCTGAAAGTTTCCAGCATGAGGCACCTACCACCTCCAGGGGCAACCTCTTCCAGGTTTCTTCATAAAAACCTTTCTTCTTTATATCTAATCTGAATCAACCCTCCTCCAGTTTAAAACCATTACCCTGCAGTCCCACAGCAACAGGCTCTGCAAAAAAGTTTTCCCCCATCTTCTTCACAGGCCCAGTCATCCCAATTCTCTCAGCCTTACAACAAATATACCAAACAAAACCAAAACTAACCAACCAAAAATACAAATACAAAAGCAATCAAAAAGTCAGCAAAGGAAGTGAAGATTCATCTAAATGAAGGGTCCAGTACTCATTTTTTATACCCTTTCTAAAAAATGCTACTAACTCTATATTTTATCTGGGGGAACAATCCCATAATTCACATACTTTCCCAAAGGTATCTACAAAAGATGGAAGATATGAGAAAATACATTTTGATGCTTTTGCATTAAAGATTCTAAAATATTACAAATGAAAAATTTAGGAGCATTTATATCACACACAGGAAACGTAACATTTTATTTATGTGTGCAAAGAGACACCACTGCTGTTTTGTAATATGAATTTGTAACAAATTTGATTCTCTAGCAGTGGGCACCAGCATTTCACTGACCTGTGATTATTGTACAGTGCAGATGGAGCATCTGAAGATACAGCAATTTTAGTGACTGACATTCTGTCTGAAGGCAGACACATTGCAGAGCTTTATGCTCAAGTATTGACTTGACCTACATCTGAAATGAGGGAATGAGGACAATAGAGACTGTGTGATGAGCCTCAGGAAGGTGTTGGTAGGTATGACATGTGCAAAAACTACAATTTTCACTGTTTATGATGTCCCACCACCTTTACCTTAAGAATATATCCAGACATCAGACTGAGTGGATCAGAAGTGACAAGGAGGCTGTAGGATTCATCAGAACCTAGGGATCTGTTGATATTTTTATCAGCAGTGATAGACATATACTGATAATGAAGTGGTGGTTTAATAGATGCTAAAGGCAGAATGGCTTTGTCATCTTCAACACATGGTGATGCCCCAAGAAAGTTTGGCGATATGGAAATAGGTAAGCAGTGATTTCAAACATCCCTTGTGGAGAAAAGGAACATGCTCTATAGACAGACCTGCTTGATTCTTCAGAATTTGAATGCTATATTTATATACACAGCCCAATATGATGGGCAAATCAAATTCAAATAAATCCTGTTCTGTTATCCACTACCAAAATAAATTTATTTATAAAACGGGGGGTTAAAGAAGAGGATAATATGATGGAAGTGGTACATTTATTTCAGTCTTTGATGGTTGAACACTAGTGCAAGAACTGCAAATGGTATGTAGGAGGACTTGGAAGATTTAGCTGACAATTGACATTTTTGACTTAAGTGGCAAAATGATTATCTGATAATTCATGACTGATAGTAATATAAAAGATTAGGCTTGTTTGTGAAAAAAGAAGAAAAGAAGGAAATGACAAAAGAATTTTAAAAATATGATTTAAGTAGGCATTCTTCCCTAAATGCAGAATTAGTTGGAAGAATCCTGAAGAATATGGTGCTAGTGAAAAAGGAGTTAAAAAAAAACTGACACAGTTCTTTAAATAAACAATGCTGACCACATGGAGTGCAAAGCCTCCTGCAAAGGAGTAATGGGGATTGTACAATAAGACTGCATTGTCTTAGTTAGGATCTCACTGTTGATCTCACAGCATGTAGAGAATGGAAACGAGGTCAACTTACTAAGGAAGAATACCACAGCAGAACATGGCATAATGGGCCAAAATTAGACACAGTTGGAAAGGGACACATCAAACTCCAGAAGAAATAATTGCGTAAGTACATTAAAGGCAAGAAGAGGATGAAAGAAAAAGTACACTGTGCAACAATGGGGAATACTAGAGGAATACAGAGACAAGGCTAATGTTAAAACTTCCTCTTTCTTTGCATGAACCTTTACCACAAATCTACTGGGTTGAGGTGCTTAATACAATTAACACCAGCAACAAAAAGCAAAAGAGTCAGAACTGATCTTGAACAGGCAAGGAGCTCAACAAATATTACTTAAATGCCTTCAAATGATGTGGGCTTGATAGTGTAGCCTGTTAAATGTCCAGATAGGAATCTACTTCCGAACTGTTAAAAGACAAATTTTGAAGAAATGATGAGTACAAATACAAACTTATACATGCTAGTTATACATATATAGCACATATGTATCACCTCTGTCTAAAGAAGGGAATAGGAAGAGATGAGGACTTACAGACTTAGCCAGCTTCAGAACTCCATGGCCTATGAACAGACAATCCATTATTTTTTGTGATACTCTAGGCTGCCCTAAGATACTGATGTGGACACATTCTGAGCAGACACAACCCAGAATCTATGGCACTTTAAACATTTTGATTAAGTTAGGTGTTAGCCTCTCAGCTGACCCAAGAAACCTGTGTTTAAATACCTTGCTTCTTCCCTCTGTCTTCATGCTTCGGAAAATATGTGCAATGGTTAAAGCACAAGATAGAATCATTGGATCACTTAGGTTGGAAAAGACCTGTAACACCATTGAGTCCAACCATTAACCCAGCACTGCCAAGCCCACCACTAACCCACGTAAATATCACACCATACACAACTGCCTGAAAATTAACCAAGAGTTGAGCTACAGCCAATGTAGATTTGTCAAGAGAAGGTTACCTCAGATCAGTCTATTTTCTCTCTGACAGAATAAATGGCCTTGTGATAGAAGAGAAGCTGCACAAGTTGTGTATCTTGATCATAACAATGCAGTGTTGCTTAACATTTTCTCAAGCAATGCCAGGATATATAAATTGCAATTAGGTCACCAAAGAACTACTCAGAACTCTACTTAGGGAACTATTGTTTATTTATTATCAACTGGGAGTCTGTGTATTCAGAGGCATGATAAAAAGATGGAAGTAATTTGAAAATACTATCAGTCAGAGAGCATGTACAGAGAGCATCAGAATTCTTTTGATGGTTTTGTGAATTACTTTGGAAACAACAGGGATAAGCAGGGCATTGCAATAGTGGCAAATGCAAAGTTTGACACTTGTATAACACAGAACTAGAGAAATGCAAAATGAGGAAATTAAGTGTCTATGCAATGGTTCTTTAAAAGAGTACTTGTATTGATGAATTGTTCACAAACTGAATATAAGTCGACCTTGCAACTGCAAAGAAGGTGAGCACAACTCTAAGTTAGAAACAGGAGTACTGTGCAAAAGCAGAGAAATTAGTTTTGCTTTCCTTGGTGTTACCAGCTGAACTGCAGCAATACATTAAATTCTGACTGATGCAACTCAGAAACCATACAAAATGCAAAGGAGATAAATGAGGCTAAGAACAGACTTAAGGCCCTAGGTCTACAAAGACTGCATTATTATGGGCTTTTTCTCAAGAAAAAGAAACAGGAACACAGCAATCTCCACACTCTACATGTACACGCCAAAAAGAGCAAAGAGTATCAGTCAGAATTACAACAAGAGAGATTCAGACCAGACCCTGAGGAAAAAGCTTTCTATCAGTGAAAACAATGAAGCACTAGATTTCCTTGGGAGAGGCTGTGAATTATCCACCACTGAACAGTCAGAAAAAGTTTTAGCCAATATAAAAGAAAAGCAGATGTTGATTTTGCCTTAGTGTAAAGAAGATGAGATAAATTTTCCTTTTTTGCCATGTTTTCTATGTCAAGATGGTGTAACAAATTGCCATCTATTACAATATCATTAAAAAAACCCTAAAAGTGTTCTTGCAGATACTTAACTTCTGACCAGTTGTCAACCTCCAATTTCAAAGAAAGGTGCTCAAGAGTCAGTTCTTGTATTCTAGCTTCCAGGCTTCTAACCTCTTCATGCCCTTCCAGTGAGTCACTCTATGCAGTCTAACATAACAGCCCATGATTTGTATCTGAAAGAGCCCCTCACTTGGACAGAGTGACCTTTGGAAGCACTGTGATCTCATAAGACAATGGCTTAGCTTGCCTGCATACAATTAAAACCTTAGACTACACTCAGTTTCTGGAATCATCATTCTCAAACACAAACTCATTGTATCTGTTACCAGTTATGCTTCATGATGGCTGGAAGGACCCTTACTTATTCATCAACAACTTTTTTACTAGCAGTTGATAGCTTGAGCCATGTTAAAAGTCAAGGTAGATACCTTCTCCCTTGAGGCTGAGTGTGACAACCCTGTGGAGGAGATTTCTCATTAAGCCCAAAAGACAGAAATTCTCATTGGGAAATACTGAATGGCTGCAGAGACTAGTATTACAAAGCCATATACTTTGTCCATGCTGATATTTTAGCATGAGGTACTACAAAGTAAAACAGAACTTATTACTATGTGTGCTCCTGTTAGTCTCTGGACTGCTCATGTTCTGACTGACACATTCTTCAGAAACTAACAAGATCTGCTTGCACTTATAAAAGCCTAAATTCTTTACAAGAATACAAAACAATCATTATCCTGTTCACTACTTTGGCTAATGACCTGGGAACCAATTATGTCAAGGAGTTATCCACAGCTAGAGCTCTCCTTGTTAAATAATACAGGGCAATTATAAAACTTAACTTCTATCCATCTGCAAAATACTTTAAAGAGAACTTGCATGTATTTCTAGTAAGAAAATAATTGAGTAACTTTCTCCATTTCCTATAGAATACTGCTGACTGTTCAAGTATGCCATTACCTATCTAAAAGTCATTTTTCCACTTATACAACTACTATTCAAAAGAGATTGTGATAAATGGGACCAAACTAAAAGGATGCTCTAACAGTTGGCAAGTCTATAATAGAGAATGAGTGTGAATACACTTGGGTCAAAAGGAAAAGCAGCTGTAGCTGTCACAAAAAATATGCAAGTTCTGTTAAACAATGGCTGCATTTCTGATGGTAATGTTTCTGCTACACTACTCAGCGCTAAGCAAAGATGTTGTATTTTTCAGCATTTAGTCATATCTGAGTGGTACCATATGGTAACAAATATCAGATCAAAGCAGAGGTTGAACTAACCTTGATAATTGTAAGGAACAGATCATGTAGATAAAGCCTGTGAAAGACCACATAATAGCCAGTTACTAGGAAAGCTGTCAAATAAAAGTTTTTTATTTCTATTTAGTTTAGCTGGCATAAGACTGAAAAAGGGAAATTTTAACGTCCATAAATATTTCAGTCTCTTTGATATAACTGTGGCTACTACTCATATATGTGCATCCATCATCTTCTATTTTTATCAGTTGAACTGTGGCAGCAATCAATACTAACTTTTAGTATGCAAAACACTTCATGGGTTAGTTGTCTATTGTATGAAATACAGCAATTGATTGTATTACATTTGATGCTTTTCAGTTTTAATTTTGTTCTAGTAGATTAAAAAGCTCATGTTCAGTAATTTTTCTTGAGACATTTTTATGGCTCATGCAAATTTTAGTGCCCTCCTCTGGGTTCTTTCCACAGCTTCTGAACTAAACCAGCCAGGCTTAATATTGAAGATGATGACTTAATAGTATTTATTTGATGAAAAGGGTATTTCATTTAGTGCAGCCTCCCTGGTGTTGTTGTTGCTTAAAGGTTGACTGAACAGATGTTTCTGCTGAGCTGTCCATAATCATGACCATATTTTCTTTTCAAATTTGATTTAGAAACTAGAAATGGAATAACCCACCTAATTTCCAGTACCAAACAGCAAATCCTACAGTAAATCAAAGAATGGTTTGATTGGAAGGGACCTTAAAAGATCATCAAGTTCCAACCTCCTGCCATGGCCTGGGACACCTTCCACTAGGCCAGGTTGCACAAAACCACATCCAAAGGCAGTACCTGAACATGATAGATAACCTATCAAGTTAAGGCACAAAGTTATCATTCATCTGCCAGACCTGAGAGAACGACACTGAAAGTATTAACATGGTCATGTTATTGAACTATATAATAGCACACTTCAGATGGAAATAAAAATCAATTAATTTTTAGTATGTCTGAGGATGGAGAACTCACAACCTCTTTAGGCAGCCAATGCCCTTACTAAAAAAAAGTTTTACTTCATGTCCACATGAAAGCTCCTGCCTTTTGGGTTGTACCTATTGCCTCTGCTAGGGCCATACCCTTTTATACACACCGATAAAAGTGCTCCTGGCCCTTCTCTTATCTAGGCAAAGTCCTAGAACTGGACAAAGTACTCTAGGTGTGGCCTTCTGAGTGCTGAGTTAGATGGGATGGTCTGTTAAACTCACATCACAAAGGCATTCGTGCCACTGAATGGAATTCATGCCTCTTCTCTGACCCTGACCCCTAAAATCTGAACCAGACTGTCATCAAGCCTATAGGAGAGGTCTACACACATGCTGATCCCCTTGAGGGCAACAACCCTTTTCTTCTCTGCCTTTTTTTTTCAAGAGAAGCAAAAGCTTGTCAAGAGTTCTGATATACATAAAAAAAAGGAAAGAGAAACATGCAGAGAAAGGCACAGTGTAATCCTGGAGAGAAGCAAAAAAAGGAGGGGAGCAAATAGCTAAGGAGTCAGTAATCACCAAGTTTAGTACAAAACATTGATGACTTCAGGTCTTGAGGACATAGATGGTAGGAATGTGAAAGAAGTAATCCAGCTGAAGACACAGAACATAAAAAAAAAAATAGACAAGCCTTGCAAAAACCCACAGACACAATAGGACAGCAATTGTTTCTTTGCCTGAAGATAAGGAACACTCAGCAGCTCATCTCAAACAGAAAAATGCACACATTTACACAGCGCCATGGCTGATGAAAAATCTATCCTTTCTTTAACCAGTTGCCATGTATTTACAACCAGCAGAGGAGGAGTTTCTGGGTAAGAAGTATATGAACAGGAATATAAAGGAAATACTTCTGACAAGATGCAATTACCAGGGCCTTTCTGCTGTTGTGACCACAAAACATCCACAGTAACACTGAGAGATACATGACTGGTAAGAGATACAACCAACACTATATACATACATAAATACAGCAGACAGAAATACATGGTCTGACTCAAGAGCTGCTGAAAGAACAGCAAAGTCAGCTACCACAAATTCAGGTCTGGGGAGGTGACATGGATAGGTACCAACTCCTTCCATGGCTCTCTCAGCAATTCTGATGTACCTCAGCTTGGGTGTTCATGTTCACTCTGCGTAAGTTCTCTTCCATGGGTCTCACCTCCTCACAGTAAAGGGTAACATGACCCAGATTATGGCTCATTTTCTTTAGTTCTGATTATGAAGTTATCAATTCTTATAAGAAAAGCTCTTTGTCATTTCTACCTGATCACTGACATAACATGAACAGTCTGCCTTCAAATACAAAATGAAAAGACAGATCTTTAAGACAGATGGTGAAAGCGATTCTGAGTATTACTTTAGTCATATAAAAATAACCAGATTAAACTGAGAAATAAAACATCAAAGGATGAAAAAGAAAATATCTACTACTACAGGAATAATTGCTTCAGACATGGGGAGAAAAGCAAGAAGCATCTTTGAGAGAAGGAAACAAAGACCTTTTCCATCTTCACTAAAGTGGGAAATATGCGGAGTAAAACTGAAGAATTGCAAACATATGTTTTCAAAATGAAATGTGACTTGTTAATTTAGACCTTGTCTAAATCAAGAAGACAAGTGGGATAGCTATATTCATTCCAATACACAGTAGCGTCAAAAAAGACAATAGAATCCAATCTGTTTGAGCTCAGATGCAAGAAATTAGATGAAGAATTTTAGGCAAGTAATAAATCTGGCAAAATGAAAAGATAAGGCATGTTTTAAAATGAAGCAAAATCCATGCAAAATAGAAAAAAACCCCAAGAGCATGCAGCAAATAGTACCATGTCACTGCATTTAAATTCTAGAAGTTACAATTAAAACCCCTAATACAAAGTTCACCTAATTAGTGAACCCAAGCATGTCAGAACACACAGAAAAAACCAAGTATTTATAAAGGTACTAGAAAAGGCACATAAGCCTGGGGGAAAAATAGGCAGAAAAGCATATATGGATTGTGACCAAGGCAAGCATGTATGGAACTTGTTTAAAGAAAGATGACTAGAGACTCTGAGAAACTGAAACATTATTGAATTATCCAAGAATGTTCACATTTTGTGGAGAGTACAGGAAAAGGGATATAAACAACCAGAGTCTATTCACTTAGCCTTTAATAATAAAATTATAGACATATACCTTTGAGAAGCAGAAGGTGAGGGGAAGTTACATGTAAGCATCTAAAATTAGTCTGTCATTTTTGATGACTGTCAAAAATGAAAATCCTGCATACAATCTCTTTTCTCTAGGCACTAGAAAACACTGCTTTTCTATGCAAAAAAATGGCTGCATGTCCTTAACACAAGAGAGAACTAAATGAAATCTGAGATTAAATAATTCAAAGGATAGTAATGTTCTGAAATAATAAGGAAAAAAGTCTCAACTTTTTTTTATGCTTTTGTACTTAAGCCAAACAAATATATTGGAAAAGGGTGAGGGGAGGGAAAGGCGAGGGGAGAAGCAGAGAGAGAGGGTGGGAGTAAGGGAGAAGAGGAGGAGAGCGCTGCAGAAGCACAGGTGGATCACTTCTGCTTGCTCTTCCTTTTGCTGCACCTGCATCCAACATCCTGCTTCAAGTCCTCGAATGTCTTCAGATTCAGAATGGAAAGGAACGTTCAGTTCTCCATCTAATTCCTGTGCAGCCCTACAGTGGCAACACTGGAGGCACTGCAGACCGACTCGCCACTCAATCATGAGCACTTTGCAAGGGAGGCGCAGTTGGAACACACTGCACGCTGCAGTGCTGCAGAGCACCCTCAACAGCTACATGACTTGCAGCATACCAGTCTCTTGTGTCCACACACATTACCACTTATGTCCACACATTAGTTATGCTCTCATAACACAGCTCCTAGAACAGTCTTTTAAAAAGGCACTTATGTGAGGCACGCACTTTCCCACTGACAGGGGGGTGCTTTATCAGTTCTCTTTTTGAAGTACTAATAATTCTGTCAAATGTAAAAGGAACTTGTTCTGCGTACAAAGTCCTCTTTTTTTTTAAGTCCTAACAGCTGTGCACTGTGTTTTAGAAAACTTGCTTGAAGGGAACAAGAGGGGAACAAAAGCTTCACCAGTCTGCATCAGAAGAACAACCTTGAGTGAAGGGCCCCTCACACATCAGAAGGACTTATGGGAAAGGATGCTGTAGAGACAGCTGTGAATCTTGTATTTTTTAGTTTTCAAGGGGCGCAGCATCATTGCTGTGTCCTACTAGATGTTCCAACTGAGTTTAGCCTTGCTACAGACAAAAGCAAATGCAATAGTTCTGCTAACACCTCTGCAAAACGTGTTCTTAAAAGGTGAGACATGTTTTAAGTGTGATAAGAGCTTGTAACTAGGCTTTAAAAATCAAAAAAGAACTTCCACAACATGGATGTGGCAGGGTGGAAAACACTGATTCACACTTCTGAAATACAGTGACCAAGCCTGTAGAAATATGAAACCATGACACCTAATCAAAAATGTAAAGCTTCCTATTCACATATGTAGACATTCTGATACTGAGGAGGACCTCTGGGGATTACTGCAAACAAGCAAACAAGAATTCCATTACCACATCAATCAGAGCAGCCAGATTGCAATGCAATTGCAGTGAGCCTTTCTGGACTGCCTAGGGAAGCTGAAAGAGTAGCTCTTTTGTAGCTAAAGACAACTGGGATTTTGATGTAAAATCTTTCAGTTTTCAACTCACATAAAGTGAAACTGATGTTTGTTGTTAATACACGACTGTGAAATACACACATACACCATCCATACAGGTGTGTTAGGTAAAATGAGTATTAACTTGCTGCATAAGGACAGAGGGTCAGCTGGGAGTAGTAATCTGTCTGAAAACCCTTGGCTAGCTCAGCTCAGGAATCAGACCCAGATTTTTATGGAAAAGGCAGCTTAAATCTTTGGAATTTATTCATCTATCTAGATGGTAGATGAATATCTATCATCTAGATAGATGAATAAATTCCAAAGTTTTATTAGGGTAGTTTTAACAAGTATCTATCTAAGATACCTGCATTAGAAGTACCTTAATAAAGCTGTACAAATAAGGCACATTACAACAACACCATGCTGTCCACATTATCCAGTAAAAGCAAAGAAAAAATGTCAGCTAAAGGGAAAAATGTGTCATAAAATGACCTTCAATTACTGCACACACAGGGGTGCCAATTTAACAGCTTTTTAAATCTGCTTAGGTGCAGATGACATATGTTACATTTAACCTTCAATTGCAAATGTTCTCTGAACTAAATGCTTTTGTCATTACCCTAAAACTATTTCAGTGTAAAACTCAAACATTTACAGGAACATAACAATAAATATTGGAAAGCTACTGATTGATAGAGAATGGAAAAGTAAAAAGCTAAAAGATTGCAGTATAAGCAAAAAAGGCAGCAAAGTAACATAAGGTAACCGTTTAACTAACACTGCACAATAATTCCATGGAGAGAAACCTAAAATAAAGCTGGAAACAAATAATACATGCAGCACTAATTTCTGCAGTTGGTCTTTTTATAAATGAAATTCTGCAAAATACCAATGGCACATATAATCCTCAAGCACTGATGAAGTTAATAAAACAAGCAGGTAGATGGTTACATTGCTACAAAAAGCAAATTGTGAAAATCAAGCTTCACTCACTCTCTTCTAAAATACTAAAATACTAATATACAGTGAGGTATCTACTAAGTACTAAGCATTCAGAATGTCAGATACCAGACTTCTCTTCTTGCCTTTTACAAGTGAAGTAATATTTTGTATTATTCATTACCCACCCTCCACCACAGAATTCCAACTGATGTGCTTGGGAGTGGGAGTAATTTGTGCACATCAGTCCAATGGTTACCTTTTGCTATCATTGCTCAAATTGCAGGAACAAATATTAAGCTGATTCATACTGCATGAAAACAAAGGTTTGAATTGGAATTCTGCAGATAACCTTCCCCAAAATTACTTCTTAATATTTTCAAAGGAACAGAGTAAATCACTAGCTGACATCACCCCATGCCTTTTCTCAGTGCAGGGGGAGAAGGAATCTTTACAAGGTGACAGCTTCAAACTGCACCAACCTAAAATGAACAGGCCAAGACAGAAACACAGAACCTGCACTGACCTTAAAATAAAAGGATGATGTGATGTGATTACATATCAATACTAGCACTCACCCAAGAGGCAATAATTATTTTGGGATTAGCTGATTTAGAAATTAAAAGAAAGAGAATAAGGTGGGTTTTGATCCATTTTAGAATCCTTTGATTTGTACATCATGTTTTTCTTTTCAGTGGACTGACCTGCTACAAACCTGAAATATTCACACGACCTTCTGCAATACTACACACCTCAAGTTATTCCTTAAGAATACTGAAGTTTTAAATTTAGGTAACTAACTTGACTATCTATAAACTGTAGATAAAAGGTAGATAATTGGTAAATTTCTTTCATTAAACAAGTAAAGCTGAGACAAGATGTAATTATTACTGTGATTCCCTCTACTGTTTTAAATGCTCTTCCAGAAGAGATTTGGTCTGATAAAATGGCAGGGCTACTTAACACACATCTGAGGAGGATTTGAAGTATTTTTGTAGGAAGAAGTTCACATCCTATGTGAAAGGGCAGGGTAGGTGCAAATCACAAGAGACTCAATGAGCCCAGTATTGCCAGAAGAGAAAATGCAAGACAGAGTTAAATTCTCAAAGATCAGAAGGGTGTTAAGCAGTCATGGAGTCTGGAAAGACACACTTTTTTTTTCAGAGCACTCAGGAGAGAACGTTTTGTTTAGCACTCTAAGGATTAGTAAAATCACTTCAGCTTTCTGCTGCTCTTCAGATAAAGTTACATTTCTTTTTGGAAGCTAACTAGGTGGGTGTGTTTCCCTTCCTTTTGCCCATTCCCCCGTGTTAAGAGCAGGAATTTGACTTCCCAGGAGCACCAACATGGAAAGTTGGTGTAGACACAACATTGCCAACTGCCATTCATTTTCAGCAGCCTGTTGTACAGACCTGTTACCCATCCTTGCACAGTATACATTGTTTAATTAATATTTGAAGACTCACTGATGCCATACAGCAATCTAGATATACAGAAAAATTTCCTGCTTTGAAGGTGAGTATTTGCTGAGAGGCAGTCAAGAAGGCTTCTGTTACATGTAATGATCAGCTTGATGTATCCATGTCAGAAGTAGGTATTTGATGAAAAATCCATTGTTCCTTAGCTGTAGACTGTTCTAATTAGAGCTGTAAAGCAAAATACCTTGCTGGAATTTGTGATAACTTAAATATCTTGTGCAGAGATTTTTCCTTCCATAAAGTTTCTATACCTGCATGTTTTCTATATTTCCAGCTCAGTCATGTGGGTCTCCCAGGGAATCACCCAACAGGTTTCTGTATCAGCTGAGCTTCAAGGATTTTGAGTCTTTGAATCCATACAGATTAATGAGGAGCTGAAAATCTGGATGTTCAAATTTCAGTCATGAGGTTCCTGGTATGCAGTGACGCAAGATTTTGGAGCGGTCTGCTGAACAGACAAGTCTGGGACATGGCTGCTTCTCAGGTATGACCTGTGGTGACGAGGACACAAGGGAATGGCCTGAAGTTGTGTCAGGGGAGGTTTAGGTTGGGTATTAGCGAAAGGTGCTTCACCCAGAGGGTGTTTGGGGACTGGAACAGGCTCCCCAGGGAAGTGGTCACAGCACCAAGCCTGACAGAGCTCAAGAAGCATTTGGACAATGCACATGGTATGATTCTTGGGGCTGTCCTGTGCAGGGTGAGAAGTTTGACTGGATGATCCTCAAGGGTCCCTTCCAACTCAGGACATTCTTTGTTTCTATGATTTGAACAATGTCTACATACTTATTCCCTCTGAATCCAAATCAAAACAAAAAAAATCCTTGATAAAATGCATCTACCATAACTGCCAACTTGCTCCAACTTCTTTTACAGGCATTTTTAATACAGAAAATTACACAAAGGCCTCATTGCTACTGAAATAGAATTTAAACTAATATGCCATCTGAAATCAATTTAAATTGTAATTATAACTCATGATACAATTTATCTTTTCCCAAGGGGAAAAAATAGCAATGACCCTATTCTTCCACTTCGTAAAAAATCTAGCTGGAGTAGGGACAGCATGAACATCAGAAGAATAGTTCTTGACTTCTTCCATTCTGGGACATCTTTCCTAAGGCCTTCTGTTCCATGGGGTCCAATAGCTGTCTGATATCAATCACAACACTTGAAAATGAAAAATGATCAGAAAACACATCCCAACAAGCTCCTAACTTATCCCTGAACTTTTCTTGAACACATTAGACTAACCAAGGTTGAGAAAGAAGTCATTTATTTATAATAAACACTTGCACACAAAAACCCAGAAAACCTCAACTCCCTTAACTAATGGTTTCTAAAAATGCTTATTCCAAGTGACACATGCATGACAAGTTTTGGCTGAGTACGATTTAAGGAGGAGGAGTTATACCACCCAGAAAAATGGTGTTTATGACAGAAATGACAAAGAATCATTCATCACGGGGTTTTTCTATGTGAAGCAGTAATAAAGCCTAAATGAAACTGCACTTCATTAGTAATTTATTTCACAGATCACTATATATACACAAATAGCATAACTCTATTACATTTTTATAGTGCCATTTATTACAGTACTTCACATACTCTATCCACATGGCAAGACAGAAATGCAGCTTTCTCTGGGGAAGACAACAGCAGCCAACTGCAGAGCAGCACACAGGGAGGAAACAATTCTGAGCCAGAAAAGCAAAATAAGAATTTTCAGATTAATCAAAGAAAGGCCAATATAAAACAATAAAACTGAACCCCAAGAGATGTGCAGCTAACTTGAAGAATAGTATAGCTTGCCTGATGCCCTATTTGATTTAGAAAGTAGAAATAAAAGAGGAAAACTGAATACTCTTGCCTTGTTCAGTCAGAGTGACCAACAGCACAGACTCCCACCAGAACTCCCTGGCTAAAATTCTCTATCCTTTTATTTGATCCTTGAGCATTACACTGGTGTTTTCCACTTGCCACAGGAAGGAAAAGAACATCAGTTCAATTGCTTTCACCAGTCTGTATCTGGGATGCCATACTTGAGGCATAGCTGAGGACATATTCTCAGACATCAAGAAAAGAGATGCATTCCTTCCTCTGCCAAGATTTCTGCAAAGGGAGGGTTCAGGGCTATTCCACTCTCCACCTGAACATTATTTTCCAACTTTCACACTTAGAGGCCAAACATTTCCATTAAACTTCCAGAGATGACAGGTGACTCCTGCCTTCCAAATGCAGGTGAAAACCTGGGATGCTACACAAACCCACAGAATGCTGTGAGAAGATGACAGAGAGAAGGACACCTGCAAATGTCTCATCACAACATTTGCTTGTGAAGTAACAGTGTCCAATTATGCAGTGTTGGGCCTCTGAAATAACATATTTTATGCATTATGTGAATGGTTTTTGAAATAAAAGTGAAAAAAATGCAATGCTTTTAACTAGTGAAGCATGTTTAAATTCAAAAATATTCTCTTGATTTTCTTGCCAAAAAACTCTGCTGTAAGAACGCTGATAAGAAGGTAAGCGGCTTGTCAGTTGTAGATACTCCATTTTAAAAAAGAAATTTTAAAGTATAAAACTTCTAAATAAAGACCCCATACTTGAAATGTAATTTATGAACATTGGGTCTTTGATGGCTGGAGAGAAAACATGATTTTA
The DNA here is from genome assembly GCF_035770615.1 of Melospiza melodia melodia. Classification (NCBI taxonomy): domain Eukaryota; kingdom Metazoa; phylum Chordata; class Aves; order Passeriformes; family Passerellidae; genus Melospiza; species Melospiza melodia. Next base: position 130,784,669 of record NC_086194.1, on the reverse strand, counting down.
CCTAGTATATTTTTTTTAATCTTTTCTGATGAAATAACTAGAAAGAGAACAAAAAATCAAAACTATCAGAAAAATATTTGCTGGACACTAAGTTAAAATCTGTTTGACAGCAGGGAAAAAACTTTTCTTAAGACTTGTCAATACTGACTTTGACTGCGTTGTGGGAGCTTGAGAATAAATACATTTATATTGTTTCTCCTATGGATCTTGTTCTGATGTTCTTTCTAACATTCTGTTATTAAATACTTGTGGTCCACAACATACAGTATCTAATTTGATAAGAGGCCGAGTAAATGTACATCAATACAATTTTTTTTCTCTTTTATGTCACATTGCACCAGTTCTCCCTGCTTTAGTGATAGACTAACTGCTAACAGTTTAAGCAATAAAATCTGCAATACTGAAATTAAATACTGATTTAAGATGCAGGTTTTAATTATTCATTTAAGTAATCTGCATTCTCTAGTTACTATATTAAAAGAGGGATACTGACCATCTGCAAAAAATTTAATGCCCTATTTGTGTAAGTTAATGAGTCTGAATTAAGTGCATGAGTATTCCCCATTGAAACTGGTAAGACTGAATCCCTAAGTGAGGCAAGTGAGTAAATGAAATCTCTCATCTATTTTAACTGCTAGACATGCTAGACTCTTTTTTTTCCTCTCCCTAAGAAACCCTGCAATCTGACCAATAAATGCAGGAAGGACCAGACATTGTAGGAAAGATCACAAAACTGAAATTTTATTTCCAGCCTGTTCCTCTCCAAGTCATTCTCTCAACAATCTGAGCACACAGCCATAAGTTCTGGGGAAGATATTCCTTATAAAAGGTGTGAATAAGTGGATTCAGTGCACTGGAGCTGAGAGAGCTTTTGTAGGCTTGTGCAAAAGATGAAGAGCAGGAGAACAAATATTGACTAATTGACTAATGTTGACCTGGACATTGCTGGCAGAGCACCAAGAAAGATCACAGGTGAAAAGAGACTCAAAATAAAGGAAGTCTTGAGAATGAGAAGTTTATCTTCAACACCATAGGTAGAAAAGCTAATTAAGTGATTTGGCAAGTTTGAAAGATTTGCTGCCCAGTTTCCATTCAGACAAATCAGGGACCTGCAGAGTTTTCAGGAAGCAAAGAAGCAGGAGCTGGTTTTCACAGACAAACTTTACAGTCATTCTACATCTAACACTTTTACCTAAGGAAGTATGGAGATTTTCTAATTCTTTCCTGGAACGATTCCTAGTCAGTCAAATCAGCCTATACAAACATGCTGTAAAAAAGTCTCATTAAAAATAGAAATATTTTATGATGCTACTTACCTGCCTGTCTACTTCTGGAAGCAAAAGCAGGAGGTACTGTTGAAAATGCTGAGGTAAAGAAGCAAAGGTGTGTTTATTTATTAAAGCCCTCAGGTTAGTGTTCACTAGAATAGATCCCGGTGTTTCTATGTCAATATCCTCAGCTTTGGTCCATTTCAAATGTCCTGGAGTAAATAAACAGAAATAACTTTAAACATAAATAAAGGAAGAGAGTAGGAATAAGTCTTCTTTTTAAGTTTTTCGCTTTTACTGTATAATACAATAAGCTCTAGAGAAATGGTACTCTGAGAAGGGTAACACAGCCTTTTCTAGGTGTCTTAACAGCTTTTATATTTGTATAATTATAAAAAAAAATATATTTGTCTCTTGAAGATAAAGTATTTTTATTTTATAATAAAGAGACAAAATGCATTTGTCTCTTAATCTCTTATGTTTCAGAAAACATCACAACTGACATATTCTTACTTCCAGCTTGAGACCAACTCAACCACTGCAGAAAATAATCCTGTCATGTCATCAACAATAATTATACCAGCACCTATTTCCAAGCAAAAGGCTGCTTGATGAGGCTGATGTGAATCAATAATTATGGACAGCTTCTCTTTTGCCATCAGCAGCGCCCTATGGCCTATAGAACTTGTCCCGTTGCACCGGCTAAAACATGTGTGAATAGAGAGTGATCAAAGAGATGAGAATATTTAATATGTTAATGTTTGAAAACATTAACAACAAAAATCAAAAGAATTTTTCAGAATTTTTCTAAGAGCTAAGATCTAAAATGATCAAAACACAGAAGGCAGCAGCAGGAATTGTGAGATCAGTGAACAAGGTATGAGAGGAACGATACAAACACAGGAGTAAGGTAAAGACAAAGCAGAGGGAAAGGGAAACAAACATATAGTTCCTGCACAGCACTACAGAATAATGTCTTCTTACTTTACACAGTGGACAGAAAGGCTATCATCTTAAACTCTTGCACAGTAAGAAATATATCTGTTAAGATGCTGGGAAAAGAAAGCTTTCAGCCACCAAGAACAAGGAGATACTGAATTAAATCCATAGGGAGGTACTACAGCCTCCATCAAAATGCTTTAAGAATATGTTAGACAAATACCTGTCACTAATAACAGATGCATATCTGATTTTGACCTTTGATGAACAAATTTGATGACCACTGGAGATCCTGTCTGGTCTTATTTTGTTAGTATTTCTAGGATAATATTTAGAAAAAACTTTTTAAAGTTTCCTAAAGAGCTATGTGCTTCAAGGTGCTTATATACTGCTGCAATCCTTTTTTTTCCTCTAAGTCTTAACATATCAAAGTTCAGGTGGCTGGAAAAAGCTTCTCAAAAGCTTCTAAACCCTCCCAGGAAGCTTCTTCAGGTTTCAGTTTGTTGTACTTTCAAATATTTCAAAAATGGTGTAAGAGGGGTCTGAACTATATAAAAAACTCCATCAGAATACCTAAAAAAGTGATTAAAAGATTATTCCACTGCTATGATGAATGATGGCATTTGGCATTTACATAGGACCTCTCAGCAACAATTAAAACTGACATGTTAAGAAGATTAAATATGCTTTAAAAATGAAAAAATTTGGGCATACTGGTTATTAGGAATGTCTCAAATGCTACAAGCAACAAGTAGTAACTTAACAGTAATCACAATAGATGGAATGCAACTATGCTTTGGATTTCTTAGAGGACCTATGGTGGGTGGTCTCTTCCCTGAAAGTCTGTAACTCCAAAATATATATATGCCATATGCAAGAAAATGAAGACTTGTAAATTCTGAAAGCTCCACTTCAGTCACAGCCTCCTGTAAACATTCTTGTAATTTTATTTTATTTTTCAGCAGCTGAATATAACTGAATGAGACAAGAACTACTTTGCACTCAGCACAGAATAACCTTTTCCAACATATATTTCTAGCATACTCTATTTCAGTACAGCTAAGACTCCATTACCAACAAATGAATGCCCTGTTACACAGGACAATTGCATGGAAGAAGTGCCCATTTTCATGAATGCATCACAATAAACTATCCTCACCATCTGTTCCACCCACTAAATATAAATGTAAAAAGAACACAGTCCCTGAGCATAACACAAGTTGTATGATGTACTGAATTTTAATGCCTGTATGTATATTCTTTGTTTTAATCAATACAAAATACATATCCTCATCTTGTAAGTGACTTCAAATTAGAGTAACATTTTCCCCAGCTAGAGCTTCATATCCTTTGGGAAGGCATACACACAGAGATAATTCAAACTGAAATAAGATACATGACTGCAAAATCAGTAACATCCTTCAGTGGCAGATACTCTCATGGCATTAAAAGCCCAAGACAAAGAGTCAAATCTACATTTTCTGATTTATTTGGCCTTCAAATCTACATTTTCTGATTTATTTGGCCTTCTATCACTTACAAAGTACTATGGGGGTTTTATCAGCTTCTGGAAGAAATGTGCATATTGCTTCTGTGTGTGTAGCAAACTGTGGGTGCCCACCACAGTTCTACTTTAAAAAAAACTCTCAAAATCTGTTCAGAAAAACAACAAATTCTGTCTCCTGCACCCTTCCTATGGCTAATTTAGGTTCTGTATAGCAGGTCCCAAGTTTGTAATAAGATTTAGTGAAGTATTTGGAAGCAGCATGGAAGTGTGACACTACTGCATCACTAATCATAGCTGAGAAGAGTTTATGACAAAACATGTGCCAGGGCTTTTTATGTTGTTTTCCACACAGAAAGACATTTTGAACCCTTATACAGTTCAAGGGTATCACTGTCCAAATCAGAAATAGAAGCTGTAAGACAAGAGAGAAACTCAGGCTTGCAGACTTGAAAATAAGAGTTTACTCCTCAACACAGAGAATTAACCATAAGGAGATGGGAGCACCATAAATCTACATCAAGATATGAAAATGAAAACAGAAAAAGGACAGAAATTACACTGTTGGCAAAATCTGTTAACTAAAATGGAAAAAAAAGTAATCTTATTAAATCAGAGCTCAGAAAGTCTACTAAACACAACATGTCGTGAATGTTGGGCACATCAGCAGAGTTTCAGACAACCAAACAATATCTGGACCTGAACTGTGCACTACACAGGACCCTGGACCTGTTCTCAAAGCTGCTCTACAACTGCACTTCTAGCATCCCAAGAAATGCTGTGTCATGAGAGAAACATTTCAACAGGTACAAGAACAGAAACCCTTAAATCTTACACAAAGTTCCCTGCACTTCATGTGTGGTGTCACAAAAGGCCAATAGGTTTAATTACCAAAATCCACCAAAAACCCTTAATTAATTCATTTGATATCATGAGCCAACAGTTGATGTCATAACTGAAGATAGAGAGGAATATATACTTGAAATTACGCATCTCAGTCTTAAATGTAGAGAAAAATGACAGGAAATCATCTAACATTGAATACCAGTTTACATAGCAAAAGCTGTAATACTGTAATATTGTCTATTTTGAATAATGATGTTGGATCAACATAGAGAACTAGCTATCCACATGGGACTGACTGATAATCTGCAGAAAGATCATGTATGAAACCAAAGTACACTTTCATGGGAGGCTGTGATACAATAAGGCTTATAGCTTACACTGCCAGGAACTGGCAATAGCACATTGAACAACTCTCCTATGGCATTTAGGAAGCAAAGTGCCTTGGAGCTATTTTACAGGATCATTATATATAAAAATAGGACTAGGCTGGATGATTAATAAAGAAGAACAATCTTATCCCCACAAAGACAGACATAAAATGACTTCTAGGATTTAGCACTACAAAAAGTTTGTTTGTTATCTCTTCCAACATGGCCACATTGCAAAATACTTCTCTAAATGATTCAGCATTCTGCTGAATGCAGAAAGTACTTTCTAAAGATAAAGAAACAGTTACGTCATTCTTTGACTTCACTTAAGCAGAGACAAGAGTCTTAGTGAACACTACATTTTGTGCTCCCTAGGGAACTTTTCCAATTAAATTTCATGCAGGGCAGGAAAATCTGCCTATGACATGGAGATTTAGAATTTATTCTTAGTATCTCTTCAGAGAAAATTCTTTGTTAATTACAGAACGTGATCCACGAACCTCACCAAAAAACCCACAGAAAATAAAATCAGAAACTGTATCTACCACCTCAAGAGATGTAGCTTCAAAATAGTTACAGATCCAGCTGAAGAAGTAAATCAACCAAAGAAGAACCAACCAAAACCTTTATGTCAAATCTCTATATGACATGCAATAACGCAAATGAAGAAAAGAGAATGTTAACTTCTAATTGGGCAAGGATGTAAGCAAATGTGCTACTTTCTCTGGGAACAACTGCACATTAGGGAAGCAAATTCACCATGAAGAAAGAATATCTGTTACACACCGCCCCCATCCCCCAAAAAATCATTACATAACAATCAGAATCTAATTGCTAAATCACCTCTCTGCCTGCAATTGCTTAGGTCTGTCAAACTTTAAAAAGCAATCACTGAGGACGAAAAAAAACTGACCATGGATTTTCCAGGTAGACAGAAAGATGTCTTCTTGAGAAAGGATCAGCTGCTGAGTTTGATAAAGGGACAGGTAAACAGAAAAATAAAACTTTCCAAGAGAACACCGAGTTTAGAAAACTATCAGTATTACAAGTAAGATATTTATTTTACTCCTACTCACCTAAACCAGATTTTTTTAATCTCTTTAAGTGCTGGCTTGTTTGCTTTCCAGTTGGAGACTTTTGCCCATGTTTCATCTCTTTATCAGAACCATCTGCTTCGCCATTTTTAGATTCCGATCCTTTGGAAAAAGTAAAATCCCTCAAATATGATGCTTTTGCACTTTTACTAACAATCCCCTCAGCACCCCCTACACCATAAACAAAACAAAAATAGGATTTTTTAAAAATTGACATTTTCTTGCTGAAAGGCAATATACTTTTCTGGTCACAATACAATTCCTCCTCATCAGAGGAATTGGATGTAAAAGCTCAATAAATCAATTAAGTGCTGAAAACTAAAGTTTACTGAACACTGCAGTCAATAAAGATGTTCAGCGATCTAATAAAAATAACATAGTTCTATAATGCCCAGGAGATATTTTAAAAATATTTTAACCTTAAGTTATGGGGCAGTAAAGCAACCTAAGGCTGAAAAAAAGATAATTGCTTTTTGAAGAAACATTTAAAAAAAAGATATGTTTGGAAACACAATTGTCAATTTGTGTTAAACATAGACACAGAAATCTCTTAAAATGAAGTAACTTAATCACCAGAGCTAAAGGTCAAGGTTATGCTGCACTGATAAGCATGGTATAAGAAGAAAAGCTAACAAAAGGATTTGAGTATTGCAATGCAGAACTGAGACACAAATTCACATTCACGGAGAAGCTTGCCTTCCCCCCCCTCCTCTTTTTATGGCACTGAATACCAGCATGTGGTCCTCTATTAGAGCTCCAGAGCCAAACAAAATGTTACTTTGCATTCCTTTAAAGCTGCTGCTATTACCAATTGTCATTTTACTGTGTGCCTTCAGCTCTTTATTAAAGAAAAATCTCCAGCCTTGAGACACGAGTCTTGATAAAGAAATAAAGACGTTAAACAAAGCCACCCAGTGGAAACAGTATTTCAGCAATTCCAAATTCTGTATGCTACACATCTGATTCAGAGGAAGGCTCTGTGACCAGAGCTGATCTTGCAAACGGTCCTTTAGCTATTTACCTGAAGGTGAATCCGACTGCTCATCGGACACCTTTAATGGTGTCAAAACAACACGAGGAACAGTCTTGTTTACCATCATTGAGACTCCATTTCTTCTTTTCTGCTGTTGTCTCAAAGCCTACAAAAACGATAACAAAACATATAACTGTAGCAAAGAATAATGCTTATAAGTGAATTACACATGACATTTCTCTACCATTAAACTGAATCCCTTAAAATAAGCATAATTTACACAGCTACTGACTTGCCAGACTTCACACTCGTCCTCTTTATGTCATTTTCTTTTAAAATACAAAATCAGGCTTTTTCTCCTTTTTTTATAGAGAAAGAAGATGCACCTTAGATCATTTTCCAATCCATTTTGACAACAAAGAAGCACGTAACTGTTTGCTCTACCTTAACAGCACAACATGATAACTCATGAAATGTGAAACTAAGACTTCCAAAAAAAAAAGTAAACCCAAAATGTTTCAAAACCAGAATAAAAATATATATGTCTGCACATCTCTCGCAGGTGCATCCTCTCCAGTATACTGCTCAGTCAATCAAGTTAACACAGAGTGTCATCAGTATGTACAGCATGTAAGGACTACAGTATTGATGCACTCACTCAGCCGTGAGTAGTGCTGCACAAAATCACTGAACATGGCAGGAATCATTTATTTTCGTGAAGGGAATCAGTCCTAATCTTGGAAACCTTGCAGCATTTGGCTTCTGTCTGTTTGACTTTGGGCATTAACCTTCAGAACACGAACATGATGGTGTTCTGGCAAATCTGGGGGAAAATGATACACGAATAAATCTCTACAAATGGTAGTGCTTTGTGTTTCATAAATGTATCAAATACAGGGCTGATAATGTAATATAAAATATCTACAGATTAGAAATAGCAAATATCCATCAGACTGCTTTATATGGAAAATTATATATCATTCAAAAGGTCTTAAAACATAAAAATATGAATACCTGCCAATTAATACATCTGCAAGCATTAAAATTCTGGAATTAATCAGAATGGGCTGGGCTTAATACAGACTTCTCCTAGCCTCCTGTCTATTTTTCTCCATTCTTACTGTGCACTCTATTTTTACAACTGTGATTTGTGTTATGAACTTGAGAGATTTATTAAAGTAATACCATATCAACAAGGTACATATTTGATATGAATTATCCCAAAGGTTTATGAGCATAAATGACTTATGCCCTATAAGGTTTAAGTCTGTAACTTTAATGGATTGTAATACCTTTCCAAATTGTTCACATAGCTAAATAATAGGGAAAAAAAACCTCTGAGAAGAAAGAAATCGATATTGGTCTATTCCTCTAAATAACACTCTACACAACATAAAATACACCAGGCCACAGAGAAGCTATTTCATGGATTAACCCATTTTATTGTACTTCTGAAAGGACGCGTAAGCACTGTGCAATAAAAATCAAATTAGAACACTTGAAATCAAACAAAGAGAGGAAGCTGGTCAGATCTACACTGAACCAAAGAAGCAGCAGAAAGCCATAAAGAACAGCTGTTACTTCAAACATTTTTGAGACAGAAATTTCATACTGGTATCAAGCAAGCACAGTCTGACTTGTGGATGGAAAATTCTAAAGTGTTAACATTTCTTCAAAATTCCTCAAAATGACCCTGCAAATCAAAGTGGCAAATCATGTGATCCTTAATTAACAGTAATACCATGGAGACAGTGGGAAAAAGTTCATTAAAAATTAACTGAAAAGACTGGCAATGTCTGCACCACCAATATACCAGTATAACACAACATCATATCATGGTGCCCCACTGCCTGATTTGCCTCATGTCATCCTCATTTCCTCCACCCAAGGCAAATGGTTAGAGCCCAAACAATGCTCCTTGTTGTCCTCCTGCCTCCTCCTGACTTTCCAAGACAATTTCCACCCTCACCAAGGTTTCACAACCTTGCAGCCAGCATCCATGGAAACACCATTTTAATGATTTATACAGCCACTGTGGCAAAGGCAGATTCTCTGTCAAGCCCCACAGTTGATTTTCAATGCTTAGACTGAACTCCCATGAAGGAGAGAAAGGAACCAGCAGTGTATCCACCACCAGTGACAGGCACACAGTGTTCATACACTTCAGCTGACACACGTGCTGCTGGAGCGAGGGCAGCGGTACCCAATATTTGACAGGGGCACCACTTACCTTCTTTTCTGTTACTGGCAGGGCCCCCTGTGGTCCTTAAGAACATATTTATGCAACTGATCTGGCATTTACAAGAAGCACAGGCCAACTCATGCCCATGGAGCACTAATGCAAGACACTCCCTGGACAATCAGATGAGGAAATACAGCTGGGAGCAGCCGAAGCTACCAGAACTATTTACTTCAAGGCATAGCGCACTTCTCTAGCTACAGCCTAAGCACCTCTATATACAAGGGTCAAGCAAAAACCTTAAAGACACCATTTCCCTTTGAAAACATTTGTTTTTCAGGGTTTCTCTTTCCCTAACATGCATTGATTCACTGCCAGGCCCTTCCCCAGCTCCTCCAGTTTCACAGCGCAAGGAATTGATCACCAAAAAGGGCCCAAGTGAAGTCTGAAAATCAAGCTGACAGTAAAGCTACACACACCTGAAGGACAGTCTGTAGAACAAAAAAAATCCAGAAAACAAAAAACAAACAAACAAACAAAAAAAATCAAAACCAAACCAACCAAACAAACAAACAAACCAAAAAAACCAAAAAAAAACCCCAAAACACACAACCCCAAAACCCAATCCCTCACAATATGGATGTTAAATCTAAGCAAAACTTTTAACAGAAAGTTAATGAATTACCAGTGAATTACCCTGAGTACAGAGAATAGAAACATAACCTTTCCCATGCCTCTCTGTCTTTTCATTTGTGAAATGAAAGATGTAAGATGGGGGAAGAGGGTACAAAGATAACAAGTAAATAATCTAACATATATTTGCAGGGTAAAGAGATGGCTGAGATTCTGCACAGACATCTTTGTTGTGATACACCCAGCTAATCACAACAATTTTGTGGTAATTTCTTCCCTGAATTTGAAGCTGCAGGATCTGACATTTTTGGGCAGACAAGTCTTTGCAAGACAACCGCGCAGCAGGAGAAACTGCTGACTGACACCCAGTTACAAGGGAAGCCAAACCCCAGAAAGAGTTAAGTACAAAAGAAGGACAACCCCTGTAGTCTCCACTGAGGACAAATATATAACTTCTCTATACCTAGCCTGAGGGACATTCATTTTAGAATACAAGACTACTGTAGGATAAGACAAGAATCTTGTAACCCAAGATTAATTCTACTTAGCTGGGAAGTCAATGAGATTACTCCAAGTGAAACATGCACCAAATGCCTGCTATACTGAGCTTTTAGTGCGCCAAGCTAATTTAGTGCTTTCCTAGTCACCACGGCCAAATAAATCAAATTTATAACTAGCACTGAAGAAAATGAGAAATGTTGTAACTTATTCCACGGAAAAAATGGTTCCAGATATCCCTGTAGATACAGAAACAGTAACTAACACATACTACATTGTCATCTTTCACAGACACAGCCTTTTCCATCTCATCCATATTTAGAGATATATAACCTCCTAGCTGGACTTCCTACAGAACTGCAAGAAACAGATGATGATTTTATCAAATGATAAGGTGTCATTTTCACTATGGTAAATTAGAAAAAAACACATGTAGTGCATATGATAGCTCAAATAAAGAATATTTTTCTTTAATGAGATGCTACGTTTACATTTCAAATGCATTCAATCACTTCATGCTAAATGCTTGAGTTAAAAAAGCTGCACGTTTTAAATACCTAGAACTTATCACTGTCGTAGTATTCTGTAAGACATTACTACCATCCTATTTGTATAACAAATACATTTTAAAAAATGAAAGGAAATGAAAGTTCATGTAATATACAAGTTAAAACATTACAAGCTCTCTTAAAATTACCACCAAAACATAATACTTACATCCAGCCTTTCACAAGCAGATTTGCAAAGGACATCTGTGAATCTCTTGCACATAATGAGTATGGAGAATTCCCAGTATTCCCATTCATAAAAATGAACCTGTGACCATCTGTTGAATAACACTGCCATGGTCATTATACAGTGCTTGGCATAATTATTTGGTTTAATGAAGTCATTTTTATTGCCAAAATCTTTAAGTAAACTATCAATCCATTTTCATCCAAAGAATTCAAAATAAAATAAAAAAGATGAAAATTAAGAAAACATAAACACTGAAGATAGATGACAAAAGAAAAACACCATGAAATTAACAGTGAACTTCTAGTTCCAAGTGGGTTTTTTAAATAAAGAGGTGACAAGAGCAAGACTCCTTCTGCTTTTCAGAGAGTTTCTATGCCTACTGGAGTATAGCAGTATTTTGGAGGTTTCATGAATGCCATTATATGCTCTTAAGAATAGTAATTTCATGTTTAGTTGATCTTAACACAGGAAGGACTTCACCCATGTGACACAATGTTTGACTGTCTTCAGTAAAAACTCAAAGTCATCTTTCAAGTAGGAATGAAAGGAAACAACATAAACTAAAACGTAACTGGAGATGGGAGCAAAATACTCCCCCAAAAGAGCACCAGAAGCAAAATGTCATCCTCTGTGCTCTGATTTTACTGCTGCTCGGCAATTTTTTTTGTTATTTTTCTTTCCCACATCTTTTAAACTCAGAATGAAAAAATGGAGCACAAAGATAAACCATTAATGCAGAAAACCACTTTCATTTGAGCTTAAATGCGTGACACACTGAGAATGTTAAAAATTAAGTCATTATCAACAAAGACATGTAACACTTGGTTGCATTAAGCAACATCGTCCCAGATTTCTACTTGCTCCATAAATGTCAAGTCTACATTCTGAAACTCATGTAATGAAACATACCCTTTGAAATTTCACACATTATGGATCAGAAATGCAAAGCTATGGAATGCCTCCATTCTGCCATGTGAAAACAGCGGCTATGATACACTGAGCAAAGTCTCTTGCACAAAATAAGTAACAACTCCACATCATGGTTATGGATCCCAAGTTGACAAAGATGAAACAGACTTATGGTTTATCACTGATTCACTTAACACCAGCACAAAATTCAGTCTTTGTCTTCTCTGTCACCCCCATTTTGTTTAGTAAAATTAAGAGCCTTTAATTCCCACATCTCAGTTAAATTAAAATTTCTCAGTGGCAACCTGTTTCACAGACAGACAGAGCAGTTAAACTAAAACAGTAAGCACCACAAATCATGAAGAGTAAACCCATTATTATTTCCTAGATGCCACTAATTCTTATATTAAACATACACAAAGCACTCAGTTATAAGCATGCCACCATAAGATTAAAACACAATATAGATGTCCTATAGAAACAACTACCAAGCACAAAATGCCATTTCCAAAGCAAATTAATTTACTTCCAACCATACTAGTACACTAAACGTGTTGGTGTGATGCCAAGAGTACACATTTGGTCATCTACAGATGAAAAGTAGTGTCAGAATCAACAGGATGGAAGTTTGGAAACCTGGGGTTTATTTTGAAACAATTGCTAACACCTTCTCAAATAAGCATATATCCTTGTCCCATGCCATCCTCCTACCTTGTGATAGTTACATCTGTATTTGGAATAAAAAAATGTATTTGCTTGTTAGGTTTCAGAAGGGCTCAGGGGCTTTCAGTAGGGCTTTCTGTAGGACTACAGTACACATTACCACTGAACATTTATCTGTGTGCTAACCAACACTGAACTGAAGTGCTTGGACCTTTGTGGGGCAGAACAAGGAGATTTATCTGTTCACATGTGTGTCTGTACACCTGCAAGCTAGCACTACTTTCTGCAGGATTACAATAATGCAGTCAGAGCTACAGTTGCTGCAGATCACGACAGACTGCAGAGTAAATGCTTTTGGTGCTTTCCCAACCACAGAAAAAAAGGACAAAAAACACATGTGATCTGTTCAATGTCTGTTTTGACTTGCATGTGAATGGGAATGATGATAGCATATGCATCAACACAGGGAAAGCTTTTTAACAAAGAGAAGAATTGGGCTTTTTTTTAATGTTTTGTGTAGTATTAAATTAACAACATCCATCAGCTGAAAAGTGTTTTATGGGGAAATGGGTTCTTTGGCACAACAAAGCACATGTAGGTAAGGAAACAGTTTGTAGAAAGCAGTTTAAAAACAAATTAAAACACAGATAGCAGTGTCAATACAAAATCTTAAAACAGTAATCAACACTTTCCATGATGTGTTGATTTTCAAGCACCCTCTGCACAGGGGCCAAAGCACACAGCAGGGGCTTAATGGCTAGACTCTGCAGATCAAAAATCTTCTCATATTACCACTCAGAGAATTTACATTGCACCAATGTAAGCAGTTAATGTCTTTCTGCCTGACACCCTGTTTCAGCCTGGGTACTCTTGCTTGCCCACACATCCTGAGCACACAGACTTCTGGGGACCTGCCCAACAGCTCCTGGAACACCATTTGCAGAAACTGCTTGTCAACATTTTGTAGGAGGTTTTCTAGAGCTCTGAAGAGTTGTGAGCTGTTCCAAATCCTGCCTTTCCCTGAAAAGACCAACACTTTCTAGGATGCACTTCAAAAACAAGGCATGATTCATTGACACCTGGTTTTAATTTCATGTTACAAACTATTCAAATCAAAAGCTGTTCCTTTCACACGGCCCAAAAGAAGGTACTTAGATATTCACTGTCACTACAAGGAAAAATCACATAACTCCAATGGAAAAGCTTAACTGGGACTCCAGTCTCTAGTGATTTTATTTTCAATAACACAACAGCAATGACCAATCCATCTGAAATAGTTCCCCAGGCTACTTAAGGGACAGGCTACTTACAGAAACACATGACAGATAAATGCAATGCTTAGAACTAGGCTGCTATCTTCAGCTTGACTACCTGAGACTTGGAAAAAGCCACTGCATCTACAGAACAGAAGAGAACACTTTCAACCTATATTTGGGAAGAAGATTTCACTATGTTGCAGTGGCAGGTTTAAACAAAGGCAATGCTCATGCCAGGACATATTTTGAATGAGGGATACTGTCCGACACTGAGGTAGAGGGGAAACTACGCTTCAACACTTATAATTGCTTTAAAATTCTTTAGTTATTTCTCAGACTAAGAAGTTCTCTAAAATACATTTAGTAAAACAGAAAATGTGCAGGAGCACAGTAAAAAGCTGTGCCAACAACCCCAGAGGAGAAACAAGCAGAACTCTCCAGCAACTGGGAGGGTTATAACAAAAGCACTAAAAAGCAGGGATTGTGTGGATTCCTGTCCCCTTCTTTCCATCACAGGGAAGGGCTGAGGACCCTGGGGATGACCCAGAAGAAAGTCTCACAAACATTGTCTTGGGTCTTACCAAAGCACTGTGTTGAGCAGCTGGTGCGTGCTGCCCATGCATAGGGACCTTTAGAGGGACATACCGTGCAGCCAGCCTTCGGGCAATGCATGTACTCCCTGAACAGCTTCTGCTGGAACTCTTGCTCTCCCAGCTTCTTTTCCCCCTTATGCAGTCTCCCTGCCATAGCTTCTCTGTCCTCTTCCCTAGACTTGTCTTGGCAATCAGAAAATCAGTTTAGTTTATCATCTTCGAACTTCCATTTTCCGGAATGCATTTTGTAAACTCCAGTGTCCCTTCCCATGTCTCTCTAGAAGTCAAAAAGCAACATGTTTTCCTTCTTTTCCATTTGTTGTCAGGAAAATTTGTCAAGAATCATCACTTATGTTGCCAGACATCTGATCAAATGCTTCAGCTAGGGAGCCAGAATTCTCCGACTGTGGCATTGGTACATTTGTTGCATCTGAAATGAAACATAAGAAAGTGGTTAAGAGAAACACTGAGCAAGTACAGCAAACTCTCTGTAACGAGGAATTCAGTATAAAAAATACCTCTCAGTTCACAGTGGATTTTCAGAGCCTTTCAGGAAGACATCCTGCATTTAAATTCTAAGTGATTAGGACAAAATCATAATGATCTCTTCTGTCACCTTTGCTTCTTTGGGGTGAGGAAGGGAAAGCAGGGCAGGCAAATGTATCAGGCTTATATTAGAGCATGTGAGGGAGCAGTTGCTCAAATGAGTCAAAGGAGAGACACCACAGACAGACTCATACTGGATTACTTCCTATGGACAGCAAAATGCTTCAAGATAACCTGCATCTATCTGGCTGTAGTCAAGGAAAGAAGTCCTAACAGAATGAGTGTGGAGGGAGCAAGACTGGTGAGTTTGCTCTTCTCTCAAAGAAAAGTAAGCAGTGTGAGCTGAAGACAGGAAAGCAAATTCACACCACCCTCATGGGAGATCAGGATTCTACCTTCAGTGTCAACCTAGACACTTGGACACCTGTGTCCAAAAAAAAGAAAAAGGAAACAAACATATCTTGGTAAACTAGTTATATGAATTTGGCTAAATCAGGGCTAAATTACAGTGTTAACCATCTTGAAATTTAGTCTCTTGTAGGTTGGTTTCTAAATAAGAATTACATTGTGGTAGAAATGTCATATTATTTGGAGCTGGTCAGATCTAATGTCCTACAATTTGGAAGCAATATATGAGCTAAACCCTAACTTCCCCATTGCTCTATTACTGCTTGGGGCATGACAGCATCCGCAGGAAAAAAAAGGGTGTGGAGTCGCCATTTCTATCATAAGAACAAATCCTACAAATGGGTGCTTTCCTTCTCATTAAAAAACTGCATCTACCCACTTTATGAACTATATAGTGGCACATATATGAACCCAGCCACCAAGCATGCAGACAAAGCCCAAAGTTAAGGAAAACAAAACAAATCATGGCAGTGACATACCTTGTGTTGATTCCCTTATTTCCTGAGCTTCTCTCCTCCCAAACCCACTTGGCTGCTGTCTCTGGAGTTTCTGTCTCTACAAAGAGATCTGGATGCCCAGCACAGTCTCAGACATGTCCTGGTTCTGTATTCAGATCCTGAGTCTGAATGGAGTATCCTTCTCTTCTCCCAACAGAAAATTTATGGGTACCCTTCTTGGTGCTGATTCCAAAGTGCCAAAAGGGAGGCAGGATTTTCTTCCATGTCTGGGAGGTCTACTATCATCCCAGACACCATGAGAGCGCATCTTCAAGTTCTTTCTCCTCTCTTGGTATTGACCCAGGGACCACCTGGTACACTGATGAGCAAGGTGCTCTTACACTTGGCTATCAGAGTCCAACAGACACTAACACCACCTCAATGTCCTGGATATTCACACATTCTCAGTGTTACCTATGTGAGGCCAGTTTGCAGGTATGATCCTTTCTTCTGAGAAATGTTCCAAGAACATCTTGGTAGATAAAGATAAATCTGTATACAGCGAAGACTTCCACAAAAAAGTATCAGCTCAAGTCAATGGAACAGAAACTGGACCAGACAGAAGCATGTAGGTACTATGCCATGACTTGATGTCCATACTGGAGTTAGCCTTGTCCAGAGCAAGAATAATGCACACAGTAGTGTGCCCATGTACCACTGCTAGCAGATGCAGGAGTAGTTCAGTACCTTCCCAGGAAGAGGTCCTTACATGCCAAAACTCTCGAGTGTGAAAATGAGGTAAATCAGTATGGAACTGATCAGTACTGATCGGAAATCAGCGTGCCATAAGCCTTCTTTTCAAAGGTACAAGATCAGCAACAGCTGGGCACACATAACCAAGCACTTCCAACAGCTCAATGGAAACAGAAATCTGTAAAATCTGCCATCAGAAAGCCAAGCATAAAAGGCAGCTCTACACCATAGGCTCTTGCCTATACCCTCATGAACAGGAACTGGTTTGTGGGGACACCACACACAGACCAACTTGTAAGCATTTTACAAGAGAAAACTGAAACTCTGTCAGAAACCAAAGGGAAGCACGAAACACACTCAGTGGTAAAACACTCAAAATCTCTTTCCCAACAAGGACACCATGGAAGGTGGTGAAGCTAGAAAGTTTCCAGACCAAAATGGCAGCCCAGCCTTTGAAAGGTGAGGACATAAGGGCTGATCTTTGACACAGAGCTTATGAAAATCCACTGCAACTGCAAACCTCCTTAGTCTCTGCAAAACGCCCCAAATCCACTGCTACCTGACAGAAATCAAAACCAAGAGCCAAAGCCAAAAAATTCCCTTTCCTCCATGCTCCTTGCAGAGCTCAAGAAAGGCAGCATTGTGACTAATTTGATTCATGAGAACATCCTGAAATGTGGGCTGTTACAAGCCAAACAGGAGATTGCAATCTAAACCCAGGAATATATCTCCAGAATTAATTTTAAAAATCAAATCATATGTAAATCCAGCACGTAATAATTTAAAGAGAATTACATATGAGTGGTTAATAAGTAGATAAACAGTAGTGAAAATCTTCTATTTCCAGCTCAAATCTTCAAGCAGAACTGCACATTATCGACTTCCCTCTCACTTTATTTTTAGAGGTTACAAAACAAACACATACAAGATCAAAGTAATGTGAAGAACAAACTGGTTTTAAATAAATTGAGTAGGAAACTGAAAACTGACTTGCAGGTTTTCATTCTTTGAAGACCGTTTTGCAGTAGATAAAAAGCAACAGCTAAGGAAGACCCCATTACAGTATATTATACACAGTATATATACATTTATATATTATAAGCATATAAGCACTTGCTGAGAGTATGAGGATGGCTTATCCTCTGTTATTTTAGCATGGAATCAGTAAGTTTGTGTTGGTTGTAAGAGTGTTACATAGTGTGTCTAAAAGTTTCTTCTGTATTCAAAGGCTTGACAGGTTCTTTGTATGAATTTTAGGTACTGTGCATCCATAAGAGCAATTGAAAGATTGGAAAGCAAAAGAATAAATTTCCAACAGCAATTTTATAAATAAAATCACTGTTAAGGTTTATTCACCTCTACTACAACACCAAATCAAACCTGCAATGTGTATATATGGCAGTAGCCAAAACCTGAAACTTTAAGAGAAAATAAAGAAAAAAACTACTATTCCACTGTACAAATGCCCATTTGTCTCACACTGTGCATAGAGAAAACATTTTGCTGATAGCTGTAATGCTACTCTCATACTCTGAAGTACAGGATCTAATTACCATCAACTTAATTAAAACTAATTTCTTTTTATCGATTACTTAACTTTCTGATGTTGCTTTAACCCTACTGCCTTAGGGAATGTTTTCAACGATTCACATCAATGTTATGACTTCTTATATTAATTAAGCTATTCTGATTAATTTGCCCTTTTAAAATTATTCTCAATGCTACATATCTGCTAAATGACAAATGGTAGAGTTTAAACAATTACAGAAGTTCAAACATTTGTGGCTTTGCTCTTTTTATTCCCTTCTTTCCCCTTTGCCTACTCCCTCCACCCCTAGGTAAATTCACAGATCCCAAAAGATCTGTATAGAAGAGCTCCCAAGAAGTGTAAATTTTTCACAACTATCCTAATGGTTAGTGAGCTGCTTTGTGTCAATTGTTCAATTTTCCTGAAGAAATACATGTAAGACCTCAATCCTTTTCAGTCATCAAAGCCTCTAAATACAACATAACCTTATGTGAAAGATAAACATCTACTAATTTTACTGGATTTAAACTCAGCCTGCATGAAAAACTAAAGTGTTTAGAGGAGATGTGCACAGGCTTTGCTTAACTTAAGCCTAAACAAAGAACTCAGCAACAAACTACCCCATTAAATACATGATCTTCATTAAGCATAACTAGGAGAGCAGTTGTGAGAAAAATTACAACATCACCTCATTATCCTAACACTATAGAAAAGTCACAACTCCAAATGGAGAAGAGGTCATGATAGAGGTTTTTTGAATTCTACCTTTTTAGTTTTCATTTTTCATTTGTCTGGCTGTAAGCTGAATTAATTTGGCAATGCTGGAAAATAATTTTCACCTTATTATGCTTTCAGCTAATAGGTGACTTTGAATAATCAGCTGCTTTTGCATGCTTTAATACTTATCCTGGAACCTAAATCATCCAAAACCTAAGTTTTTTAAAAAAATAACCCAACCCCACTTTTACATCCTGTAGCAGCAAATTCAGTATGAAAAAAAAATTAGTTAACAGATCATAAAGAAAAACTAAACAAGTACACCTAGAGTGTTTCCTATCTGCAGCACTTCTTTCAAAGTTTTTTTAAAATTTATTATCAACCTCACATAAAATTTTCAACACAAATGCTTACATAGGAAAAGCAGGGGTGTGATAATATAAAGAATTCTGCTTACTTGAAATTGACTTTAAGTGCTTAGTACACTAAAAACCCCTTTAAACTCACAACAAATTGGACTGCACCCTCGCTAAAAACATAGCAAAACCCCCAACAAAACGCCACTAAACACAACACTGAAAATCCTTAGAAGACTCTTTAAATTCTGCTGACATCCCACTCACAGAGGAATGCCAGAGATGCTAAAGGGAAGCCAACTGATGGTCAGTCAATACAAGCTTACCTGTTTAAGTGCTTTCTTTGTGTGCTGCTGGAAGGAAGATACTAGCTTGCTTTGCACCGGTGCATTAGTAAGGCTTGAATCACGATTGGAAGACATTTCCTCAGATGTCTGCTTTGGGCAAACTTTATAAAAAGAAATAAAATATCAGAATACTGTTATGGGGGTTACCTTCCCTATTTTTTGGAGAGTCATAAGGATGGAAAAATAAATCAACACAAGCAAATGCCTCAAAACCAAAAAGCTTGCTGTAGAAAATTCAGCTGATCTTGAGGTCCACATTAGCTGAAAATCCAGCCATATTCTAAGAAAATGCACTGCTTCACTAATATTTGTACCACATCATACCCTTTCTATGCAGTTCAGGAGGCCTTGCATATTTTGCCTTTCAGGTCCTAAAAGGTAACTGAAATAGTTTAACAGATTTCACACAGAAACTAGATAAAAACTACCTTCCTCATCAACACATTTCAATGGATTATAAGATATCCAAATGAGCATTTATACAAGAGACACTGATGACACCTGGATCTAAAAAGATTCATACATATGTAACTTCATACCAGATTGTAATGTCTTCTTAGGAGCCAGACTCACCTACTTTACAAGTACCTCTTGGTACAGCTAAGAACACATTTTGCTGTTTAATGGGTAGACTGGAATATCCTGCAAGATGAATTCTGGTCTCTCAGGTAATACATGCTGCTATACTTGTCAGGTAATACATGCTGCTGTACTTGTCAGCCTTCTAAATAATACATGCTTTAATTAACAAATACTACAGTACTTGCATTAAACAGCTTCTTGAACAAATGTTGCGTGCGACACAGAAAAAACTCTACTGGTTAAAAATAAATGAAAATATTATTTTTTAACAGCTTTATTAAACAGATATGAAAGCTGTGAGAATAGCTGGAGGATCCTATTAGTCTCAGTGGTCAGCAAACTCAACTGAAAGGGTTGTAGAAACCTTTTCACTCTTAATGCCTTGCATTACTATTACTCTCACTAGTAACCTAAGAGTGCCCAGCTAAACCAGTATTAGCATGGATCCAGAAATGAAGCAGATTTTCTTCCATTCTACTCTGCTGACTCAGTCCAAGTCTGCCTTCCAGCAGCATTCAAAGCTGGTTTGTGCGTTGACATACCTTCTTTATTACGTTTTGCAGCAGTAAATGTTTTTCCAAGATTTGCCATACTTTGCACCACCAGAATAGTCTGGATACACTCAAAGAGGCTGCACAGACATGTGCCAGAAATAATGTAGCCCAGTGTTAATCTATTTTCTCTGCCCATCCTTCAGTGGGATGAGCAGACACCTGAAGTACCTAAGTCCCGTGCCTTTAGCAATGTTTCTGAGAAGAAACGTTGTAATGTTCTTTGATTTGTGTTTGTAAGCCAAAAAGACACAGAAAATTTAGCTATCAATAAGTAATGGCCATCACAAGATGCATGTGATATTAAATCTTTTTTTTTGCACTGAAAGAAAAAGTAATTATAACTTACCTCAGTAAGAGAGAATACACTCTATGGCACTGCTGTTATGCCAAGATAATTGTCATATTAGATTAGAATTTTTCATTACCAGGTAAAAGAAATTTTTCATTACCAGGTATTTTATCACAAGATTTCTGTCTTTTTTTTACCTTATACTTGCAGGATTTGTCAAAACACACAAAGAAGGTGCAACACAAAACAGGTTCTCAGTTTACAGAATCACCCGGTTTGGATCAATCTTTTCTACATGATGAGCAAAGCTTACTATCAAATAAGACAACGTAAAACAGCTGCAAAGTGTCAGCAGAAAACAAACAATAGCTGGTTCATATAATCCAAATCACTGCAACAGCTAAGCTCCTGAAACAAAGAATACCTACATAAAAATAAAAATGTGACATTTCAAATTGCCCAGATTTTGTCTTCTCCTTCAAATAAACTTTTTTTTACTGTCAAAGAGCAATTGAGAGTCAAAGAATTGAAGGAAAAAATCCCAGAAATAGCATGCGCACACAAACCCCAAAGTTAACAAGAGGAGAAGAGAACACATTCAAAAATCCCTAAAGAATGGAAAATGGTAAATTTAAGTGCCCCTCCTGAAATAGGAGAGATACAACGTGACCTGTCATGATAAACCTACCCCTGTTCCCCAGATTCACTGCAACTCCTATTACCTTCTTGTTGAAATGGGAAATTCAGATGTTCATTAAGGTGATCTAGGACATTATCCAGGAGTCTCCCCTATTTATTTTGGTGATAAAGCTCATCCTCAAGAGGTTTGACAACGATCTGATGATGCTCAACACCAGAACCAAAAACATCAAAGTCATGATATAGCAGAAATAAAAATAAGCATAGCTCTGTATTAATTTTTTACTTTCATTCATTTCTCTTTTAACAATAAACCTGGAGTTGTGACAGAATTTATAAGACGCCATACTTTAAATTCCTACAATTACTTCAGTTTTGCATAAAATAATTTTGGTGTATTGGTTTATTTTGCCTCTGTTCCTTTGAATCTTTTACAACAGTGCTAAACCAAGAAACAGGGGCTGTTCTAGTGAGTGAAACAACTGGAACTGAAACCCACTGAAACAATAAATAGCTTTCCATCACTGCAATCTCTTCTACAGATACAGAAAGAATACTCACTTCAGGCTGGGTTCTTTAGTGCAACCCAAAACTAGTTTGTTCAGAGTTTTGAAAAAAATCCTGAGTTTTTTCTGTAGTTCATGATTAAAGAAATAGATACATGAGGTTGAAATATGCTGTTTAAATGACACTGTGATTAGAGAAACTCAATTTATTTATAACAAATTATACTTCATTCATAAAACTTATTCTGTACATTCTATTTTTCTTCATATATCTTGTAGCTTAAAATAGTAAGATAGTAGGAAACTATTTCAAATTTCACTTTTTATGTTTTAATTAAATTTCCATTTCCATTTAAAACCAGCTTGACAGAAAATATGGTTATGAACCTAACTCTCTAGTAAGTAAGAGATGCCATTGCCTATTTTCCAAAAGCAGAAGACACAAGCATTAAAAATCTAAATACATTGTGTTAAATTATACAATTGCTTAATAACTTATAGAGTCTACTGATTTTATTAGCAAAAAATAATACTAAAATTGACATACAAGCTTTATTTAGAAGATAATCAAGATATTGTTAAAAAACAATAATAATTGTTTTTTCTGTATGAAATGAAATACAAATATGAGACAATGAATAAATTTAATCTTTAAAACATGTTCTGCTACTTAGCAATTTAAATCAATCTGTGCCAAAGTGTGACTGCATTAAAATGCATGTGACCACATGAAATTGTCATTATTTCTTAATTTCTATGGATAAAGTCCAACTGTTTTTCTCTGAATGGGTTAGACATAAAGAAAGGGAAAAATATGACAGAAAGATATATAAGTAAAGTCACCATTGATGATCCTAGTGAAAAACTCAATGCCTTAAGAACAAAACAGACATTTTTCCTATGGAAACCAAAGATCACAGTAAAAGAAAAACAAATTTAAAGTGTTCTTTGTACATTTATACAACTTTGGAAAGCTGCAACCACTTTTTCCATAAGAACTGAAGATCCATGAATATTATCAGATCCATGTTCACTTGAAAATCTGTATCAGAAAAGAATGCTCAAAATAAACTGGGTGCTGGGGAGGGGGGAAAAAAGCCCTGAGAGAATGTGACAGATCAAGGGAAAATATTTGGGTAGCAAATAAAGACGATTCACCATTATTGCTACAGTAGAAAAAGGAAACAAGAGTGGTTTTAAGCCTACAGGAGGCATTTCCATTTAGTGGAGAATAATTAGGCTCCATTCTTTAAATCGGCTTCCTCAAGGGCCAGGACCGAGTGAAGGAATAAAGCAAAAGCAACTATTAAGCTGTAAACTGTTAGGTTATGAGCTGGAAGAGCAGCTGGGTTTCTGAAGATAAGACCTCCTTAGTGAGTGTTCAGAGACTGTTAACATGAACGATAGAATTAGAATTATGCAGCAAAAAGAGTATGTTAAAAATGTTTTTGGGAAGCTCCATTTAAAATAACTTCTTCTCTTCCATTTTTCCAAGACTAGTTTTGTTAATTATTATGAAAGGCTATAATTTATAAAAATAAGCAATGCTGCCTTTGAATTTCAAATTTGACAGGCTATCTCCATTATTTTTATTACCTTTTACCTTCCCCACCCAATAAATGACACCCATGTAAAACATATTGGAACACGTTTCTTCAAAGAAACAATTTTTTGAGGAACACAACAAAAAATTATTGTGTCTCCTTGCCACTGAAAGTCATTAGAAATAACTGTAAACAGATTTATGTAACTAGATGGACAGAGAAATTCCTGCCCAGTAAAGGGCTTATTTTCCCAAAATCAACAGCACAATTAATTTTTAGTTCAGTCAGATCATCTTGATTTAAAATCAAACAAGCAAAATCAACAGCAGTCCACTTCCCTTTTTTTTAAAGTAACCACAGTAGATGAGAAGGATTGTTTACTAATGGCCACATTACAAAACATCAATTAATATTGTTGCCATATGCTAAAGACTAGAGTCTACCTCAAGCATAAAATGTATGCACACGCTCTGGAGATAAGAAATTTCAGAGAGAACTCCCTCAGGAAAACACACACACAATAGCTCTCCCTAAAATATCCATAAAATTCAATATTTTCTTTGGGTGACACAGATCTATACTTGTATTGACATAAATAGTTGCACTTTGCCAGCACAGATGTATCGAGTAATTCACCTCCATCACTCTTTGATCTCTAGAGCCCAACTTGCCAAAACTGAACAATTCAGAACTCGGCTGTTGCCATCAGTTCTTGAAAATGAAAACCAGTTTGGGAGTTAGTTAATTGTACGAGTTTGCCAAAGCAAGCAAAAACAGATGTATATATCAAGAGTACTCCAGTGACTGCAATATTCTTTCTGAAAAGCAATACTAGCACTGTGAATTAATAAACAGTATTGAATAGTATCTTTTGGAAAAATACATCAAATACCACATCAGCTTTGTAGCTTGCACTGAATCCCATTTATTAATAGCACGTTTTTGAGCCCAAACATTTCACAAAACTTAGAAAACTGTGAATCCTTATTCCAAAGCAAGTCAACATTTTCCACTGAAAATATACAGCTTGTCATCATTAAGCCACCAATTTCTTAGACCTCATTAACTAATGTACAGGAAAAAAAAAACAAATAGATGAGAAACATCCTCAAGCTTCACAGTATCTTCTCTTATTCTTATGACTCCCTTCAAGCAGTAATGAAACAAAAGAAATTAAACTCAATCCCAGGTACCATATTTTCATTTTATAGTTGCAGGAAGATGAAAGAAAAATACACAAAAAAAAATCTAAGCAAGGTGAAAAACTTGCTGATGTGTCACCCAAAATGCTATGTTTGAGCTGCTACTTCATTGCTGCTCTTCTGCTTTTAGAAGAATCTATCTCACATCCAGATGTTGCCACGTGTCACAAACATTTTCAGTAGAACCATGCAATATTATTCCCAAGAGACAAGATGCTAACAGTAAAAGGTTTCACTGAATCGCCAGGAATTCCATTCCTGGAAAGGAACTGAATATCCATATGGGGACTCATGTTTCAAACAGTGGTGAATATACACTGTTTGCTATAGGGTTTCCTAGTCTAAAAAGCACAAGGTGTTCAAGAGCACAGTAGCTACAAAGCAAAATTTCAGGATTCAGCATGAACATAATCCTCTGCTGTCTATCATTTTGTCAGCTATCTCCAAAAAAATTACCTAAGGAATTAACCTAAGGAATTAACTCTGCCATTTCATGTTCATAGTTGAAGAACATACACTTGTAGGAAGTGCTGAAAGCCAAAGTGTTCCAAGAGGAGACACACGTTGCTGCTGTTTGGGCACACATGAGAAGCCCTGTTGGGGCTGAGGTGGGGAGGGAAGTCACGCTGCAGCAGGAATTGCTGTCTCCTCCACACGTACATCATTGTGCATTCCATTGGCTCACACGAAGACCATTTTTAATCAACTGTGCTCCGTGGCTGATGGATTAGCCCTGGCTTCAGAAACCCTAGGGACAAATGCTTTTTGAGAACTGAACATCCTATTGATGGGCAAAAGGATATTATAGTCATCATTTTCCCAGGCAACAGTAATTGGGATTTTAATTCTTTTACCCACAGCATCTTTACATGCTACCCCTGTATTTGAGGAAAATGGAATTTTAAAGATATGGGACTGCTACAGAGCTTCAATTAGAAATCCCATTCCAAACAAAATCAACTGTAGCATAAAGAGTTTCTTTAACATATGTCTTTGGAGAAGGTGGGGAAAGAAAAATTCTCCACAGCATCTGCAAAATCCTGAGATGTGACCATTCCACTTGTCTACTTAGCAATACTGATGTGGCGTAATAGCTTTTGCCAAGTATTTTTTTCATAATGGTTAGGAATTTTTACATTATTATGCTAGAAAAATTGTTCAGTAGCCTGCATTTATACTGCAAAAAATGTGCCTGCTGAGGAATGATGTGATTCTTCTCTGAGTGTCAGCTGGTAGTTTTTATTCTGAAAGACTGTGGTCTAAAAGCCCACAAATGGGCAGAGGCTGTTGCTTACAGTTTCATCCTTTTGCTTCCAGCTACATTTAAAGAGGCATTTTTTAAACTCTTGTTAAACAATTTCTGATCAATCTGTCAGAACTGTGGCTTCTGGACTCTATCAGAGTGGAAAAGGGCAAATAAAAATGTAATCAATTGGGCAATTAAGAATTCAATGTGCAAGCAACGCCCATCCTCATAGGTATCACACATATTCTAAAACAAGCCAGAGAATTTAATGAAGTGTTTTTTGCACTGAACTAAATGCTACTTTTATGCCACAGAATAATTTCCTGGAAAGAAATAAAAATCCCCAGCTCTAGTGTGAAAAGTGTAATTGGTCTGTTAGACCAAATCTTTTCTATAGAAATAACTATTCTCGAATATTTACAAACCCATCAAGTCACCACTTCACCTTTCATAAACTAATGAGACCATCCCTATTAAATTCCCCAGAACAAAGGAGGTATTTGTTCACTCAGGACTTCTTATGTGTCTTTTATAAATCCTTTCCTGTTTACCTTAATTCCTTCTTACAGCTATAATGAATGCAATACACTGGTAATCATTTAGCTAGTGCTATACCCAAAGGAAAATCTCTGCCTATATTCCTTAATCAGTACTATCAGAATTACAGTCTAAGAACTACATTGGACTAATTAGCAAAAGCATCTCATTCATGTTCAATTTATTTTCTGTTGTGATTCTTAAATGCTTTTCAGATATACTGATTTATTGAACACATTTTTCTGCTGCATAAATATGACCTATTCTTTTGCTTGAAAGTCCAAAAAAATTCATGCTGTTCAACTGCAATAATTTACAAGGCAATCACAAGAAGTCTCACAATTTTTATTTATTACAAATAAATTTTAACTAGAAAGACTTGATAGTTTTCAAAAAATTATAGACATAAAAAATATTGAATGAAGAGTGGTCAAATCACATCCTCCAAAGCAAAATGCCTACTGTGGAAGGTGATTCCTATGACTTTTCAGATTAAATAATTTGTAATTTCAATCCACCAAAAACTGGACGTATTTTTTGGGCATGGTCCTATTTTAAGCCAAGCCTTCTATACAGTAAATGAAATCAGAATTCTAAATGTATATAAACGATATCTTTAACAACAAACTTGCACTCTCAAGAAATGATATTATGTTTAATAATATCATATCTTGAGAAAAATGTTTGACAAAATTATGTCCTGTACTAGCTGACTGATATGCTATTCATTAAATATATGCTGCATTTCATTCTTAATTGATCATGTCAAGCATTGGCTTTTCTATATGCAACAGACACTCACTACTGCCATGCTACATTCTTTTTAAAAATATATCCATTGAGATCCATTGCAAGACAAAAAAAAAAAAAATAAAATGTCCTGTTCTCAAAATGTTAAATATATTGCAATTTTCCAAGATTCATTAAAGATGAAAAATGATGGAAAATTCTCAGCTTTAAAACCAATCTAGGTGTAATTTAATGCTCTATTTCAAAATGTTAAATTTTTTGCAGCTTCTCTTTTATGTCATCACAAGTGCTATAATTATTTTTATTACTGTGAACCGTGAAAATAGTACATAGCCTGCTCCCAGTCAAAACCCAGCAATTTTCTACTTCTGGAATTATGACATCCTATTTACATTCTATAATATCCTATTTACATCCTAACACTCCTAAATAATTGCCTGGCTTTTTTTTTGCCATGATTTTTCTTTGTTTATAACAAGTAACACCAACTTTTGCTTTGTATTTGTAACTGTATTTACACTGCTTTTTACTGCTCTATTCTTCCTGCAATCAACAAATTTTCTGAGTATCAAAGAGGAATTGTTAAAGAATACGTAAGTTCACTTACACATGTATCACACACTACATAAACATCAAACCACTGCACATGCAGAGTCTGTTAAATTATAGACATCATATATCAAAGAAAATGAAGAAGCAGAGACAGTTAATAACTCTGGACCTTTGTTTCCACAGAGCTTCAAAACTTCAGTGCTAGACAGACCCACAACATGCCTTGGATAGTTCTGTTACACCTATCACTGAACACTTTATGATTTTCCAATGCTGCTGGAGAGCAATACAAAAACTGCAGTATCAGTCCTGTAAAGGTGCAGCCTGGGAGCTAGGTAAGCTGCTCAAGCTAAAAAAGGAAGCCTGTAGCAGAACAACAACATGAGCTGAGCCTTTTCATGCCCTAGTTGTAGACAGGACACCGTCTCACCATATACCAAGTAAGCCAAAACAGCAGGCAGCAGTCCCCCAGTGGGACAGGTTGAGATGGGACAGCAGAAGAGAACTGATCAAGGGAAGGCTCATTTCAGAAGTCCTGGACAATCTGATTTTTTTTTATAAAGCATTCACTTTATAATCACTATGAGTGTAGTTATAATACTCCTCCTGTTACTTGCAAAGTAATTTTAGGTGACTGATGTCCTCTTTATGAATAATTATTAACTCTCAAAAATGAAAAAAAAATTATAAGGTTGCCATTTTAAAGTTATTTAAATGTCTCAGTTTGCTATTATTTTAGAGGAAAAAAATGCACAGCATTTGATACTTTAAGATGTCATTATGTGATGATGGCAAACAGGAGTAGCTCTGCCTGAAAGAAAAAAAATACAAACCTTTGTCCTCTGCCCAGAACTCTACTGAGGGACCAACCCTGCATGTCCACACTGAAATCAATGAGATGTCTGAATCTGACAACTGCCAGTCTGAAGCCTGGTAAAGGCAAATTATACTTCAGCTCTGAGCCCTAAACAAAAAAATGTAAGCCAAAAAATTACCTGCTGAAAACACACCCAACATCATTACACTTTGTCCTTTAAAACCTTAAGTCAAATAAAGCATTTAGTGTTCCTGATTCCTTCATAAGGCCAAAAAAGAGAGGGAATTACTCAAAATATTTCCACTGAGTACAAAAGATTATTTATACTGCTTAGAAAACACACCATGAAAATCTGAAGAAAACAATTTTTTTCCCCAAAATATGCCCTCTAATATTGAGATTAAATCACCTACCACCATTTTCTTCTCCATTATTATTGTTTGTCTCAGCCATTTCAGTGCCATCTAACTCAGATTCACATCCTAAATCCAATGTTCCATCAGTAGGGCATGTTGATTCTTCTTTCTACAGTTAAAAAATAAAAATAAAAATAAAATTAACAAGAAAAAAAATCAATCATGATCCTGCTGCATCTCCGAAAATAGATTACTGCAGTGTACTCTCATGCTTACATTTCAGAAAAACCAAGAATAAAATAAAATATGCCTGCGAGTTACTCTAGAGAGCCATAAAAAACAGACTTTCATGAAAAAACTTGCAAACTAAAAGCGAAAAAGCTGTTTTGTGAGGTCATAACATGCTCTTTTTAAAACCAAAAAGTCACATAAAATGCAAGATACTCCAGTTTTCCTTCTTGTTTTTTTTAACAGAAACAGACTTGTGTGGCTGTTAAAAATCCTAGTTTTCCACTTGAGTGTCTACAACACTGCAGCAAAACACAAATCCTTTAATGTTTCTTTTCTGCCTTTGCCTGTTTCCTGAATTCAAATAGCTGAAGCAACCTGGAGCTCACAAGCATGGGAGTGATTGTGAATTCCTGGAATTGTGCCAAGAATATCTCCCGATTTAAAGAAAAACAACAGCATTTGTTCTAGTAAATTAGGAAAGACAGCTTCTGAAAACTATTAATTCAATTTCAAATATTCAATTATTTCAGGATTTTTAGTTAACAGGAGCTGAAAAATTTATATACTTTTATATTTTTATACCCTTACATCAAATACATCTGTCATAAATTACAAAAGATCCTTCGCCCCTGCCTAAAATTTCAGTTGACTACATTTACACTGCCAAGCAGATAACCTCACTTTCTTTTTTCTCATCTCTGCCTCACATTATTCTACTTCTATTGTGAAACTCCTTTAAGTTTGATCATGTACAACAAGAAAAAATTTCCACCCACAATAAACATCATGTTCATACCAAAACAAAAAAAATTAAAAAGGAATATAAATAGAATATAGGCAAAATTCTATCATTATAATTATATTCCTTCTCAAAAGCAATGATGCAACCTTTGAATTAAAAGCTGATTTATATTAGACTTGCAAATAATTTTTCACTATTCAAAAATCAAACATCAATACAATTACTTAATTAGAAAGTCAGTGATCCTCTTGAGCTCACTAGTCCTAAAACAAAGGCCTTACTGTGAGCAACTCAGTAAAGCAGCATTTTAACTAAGCTACGTGTTTTTTATACCATGTGCCAAATTCGAGAACACGTATATGCTTTCTAGGATAAAACATTCAATGTTTACTTTCATTATAAATCCTTTTAAAAGACATCTGAAAGCAGTTAGAAGGACTATCAGGTCATTTCCTTGCCAAAGAATCTAATCTGTTTACCTTTATATCTATTGAGACATTCATAAAATGGATTAATAGCTCTATGTACAATCCATATACAAAATTTAAACTTACTTTGAGAGCATAGAGTCCTGATTTCCCAGGGATTTTGAAGAATGTTCCATCACCTACACGAGTGTTAGTATGAAGCATTGCATTCAGGCAAGCTAATGGAGAGGTTCCACTGAAAAATAAAATTGTGCAGTCTAAGATTGAGTGCCTCTTGTAAAACTATTCCCTCGTTCTATTTTTTTTAAAAACTCATGCTTGCCTGGTTTTTTTTCGTCCCCCCCCGCCTTTTTTTTTAATTCTCTCAACCCTGAAAACATCTACATTACAATAACAGGCCAGTTTCAAACTTAATCATATGCATCTGTCCCCTAGGCTTGAGGCAAAAAGTCTGTGAATTATAATTACGTTTTTCTTCATACAGAAACCAGCTCCACATTCTGAAAGAACCAAAGTCCAAATATTTATGTGAAATTACTTCATAAATAACACCATGAAGCCTCATTTTTAAAATGTTACAGACAATGTGGCTGCTGCACATGAATGATCAAAACAGTACCAAGTTCAAGGGCAGCTGCATCCCATAGGATGAAAGGCAACAAAAGAATAATAAAGAGCCCAGAAAGAACACATTTAAAATTAAAAGTGATATATAGTAAAGCCTTCTTCTGGCTCAACATGGTCAGCACGCATGATTATATACAAATATAAGGACATTTGTGCCTTTTATGAAACATAATCTTTTCTAATTAGAATTGTTTTAGAGATTATGAGACTGACATCCTCAAGGTAATAATTTTAATACCACTGTGGAATGCATGTTAAAGGACTATTTAAAAAGAAACACAACACACTTAGAAAAAAAATGAGCATTTGGACAGGGATATCTTTGTACTATATACATGTTTACATCAGAAAAAGAAAGCAAATATTCCTACCCTAGCTAGGTGCATACCATTCTGAAAAGTTGATCTAAAAAATGCTGGGGAAGAAGGCAGTCATAAATTATTTTATTTTAATTTAAAAATTGAAGTACAAGATCTATAGATGTACTGTCACATCTTTATCCCCATTTGCTGGCTACTGTACACGGTGTACTCAGGGACTGAGCCTGAAACTGTGCTTCTTCCCTGGGGTCCCCAGCCTGCACGCACGCTTATCTTCAGCCACGTAAATATATTCCACTTGGTTAAGTGGAACAATGCCTCTGCATTAAATTAAGTGTGTTGCAAAGTATTTCAGGATTAATTATATACTCAACTATAAACCAGGAGCAGGGGCTTCGAAGTTCATCAGAAATTATTCTTCCTTAGTCTGTGGTATTATAACACAACATCCAATCTTGGTTGAAAATTGCAAGTCTGATTTTTTTTTTAATACATGAAACTGGATTAAAATTGTTGTATTTCATATGATTATGCTTTCTGTTGATTTCCATGGCTCTGTTACAACAAAATTCATCCTTACTGTACATATATCATTATTTAAATGGCAAGATCGATAGTGTGGTAATTGCTCTTCCGGTAAAAATTAAACTATAAAGTGCCCTCAGGCCAGGAAGTCCTGTCTATTACAATTTATTTACTGCAGGTCACCTAATGTATCACATTACTACATCTAAAATTAAAAATTGCAGGTAAAAATGCTGCTTTTTGATAAACACATCAGATATGCAGTAGATATTTATTTTATGGCTATTCTAAACATGATCATCACACAATATGAAAATGATGACAAGTTTCTGTGGTTTCTTTGGCTTCCCTGCAAATAAAACTAGCGGCACATTTGGTTTTGATATAATACTTTAACAAAATACAAACCAAAATATGTTGGAAATAAAATGATACTGCTAGCAGTGGGACAGAAGACATTAGGAGAGTTCATTGAGTTTAACGATTACTTAAACACTTTTGTAATATGTAGGACACTTCTCTTTACACATTTTCCTTACTGTATTAATGCTTGACAAGCAAAGAGACAAAGCATTTAATACAGTAGTTACGGTTGTGTAATTTCTTCCATATGTTAACATACATAACGTGAAGCAATTTCAACTCTCTCAGACTTGGATCTTTTTAGTGAAACATTATCACCGATTAAGGCTTTCTCTGCAAGACAGAACGAACTTGCTGACTCTGCAGCAGAAGAAAAACTTGGTATGTCAACAAGAAGCAAAACTGTGCGTGCATGTATGCACGATTTGTATCCTCCTCCTATTCTGATGGATATACGCTGGACTCCACACTTATTTTTAGATATCATTAACCAATTGAAACGATACAGGATGAATGAGCCCAAAATAGAGGATTTGGCAACATCTTATGATCACTACTGTGCTCACAGCAGATATCTTAATCTTCAAAGTCTAGACAACTGGCAAGTGGACAACAGAAACTACTCTCTGACTCAGAAAGAAACCCGTATCAGCTACTGAGCCAACAAGCACTTTAACTACTGCTATGCTTGTTTCTTACAGGTATCTGCAGCTCCTAATGGCATGCAGTCAAAGGGCCACATCCACCCTTCTTGAAAACTGGACTTGGCTATGTCCGTAAGGAGCACAAAACCAACCACACAGAACACACTTAAGATGCAAATAAAAATAATATGGGAACATTGAGGGGTGGGATTTATTTTGAGCTAACAGATCAAACTGAAGTTCCACGGTGTCCTTTGTCAGCTCTGCTTTGACCCATGTCAACCAATGACTTGCCTATTCTTCTGTCAGCACTGGCATCAGTAAAACACCGTATTAAAAATCCCAATTGTTACACACAACTGATGTTGGAAATGCTTGCAAGACATGCTATCACAAACCATGGGACTGTGGTTCAAAAAGCCAGCAATCATAGATCCCATGATGCAGACTGATGTCTGAATCATAGAGCACTTTTTGAGGGATCTGTACTACTTATTGCATGCTTTCTAAATTCTCCTACAGCCTGAGGACATGTTCCTTCTGCTCAGAGCTCCTGACATGTATCAATACAGCAGTCAAGGCATGAGTATCTCTGAATATCAAAAATGGCACAGCTTGACCCCAGTTCCTAAAACACTCCAAATCAGTTCAACTTTGATTCAGTTAAATGATGTTGGACACAATAATATTCTACTTTGTAACTTGATATCTGTGAATTTTTAGAGCCATAATATATTTTAAATTGATATGCTGCAAGTTTTATTGCCATAGTCTGCACACAAGAAATATGTTTACCATTTACAGTCTTGAGATGCAGAACTTTCATACTATTTATCATCATTTGGGTGAGACTGCTTTAAACCACTGCAGTATTCTAGAAGCCATTTATATATAGAAGTTACAATCTGCAGCACTATGTCTTTAAGATTGGTATTTTTCAGCTCGTATGTTTATTTTATATACCTATACATCTATACACATATACAAGCACTATTGCCCCACACACACTTGAAAAATAGTTAAAAAGATGAAAAGTTACTTACTTTCTGTAAAAGTGATGTTATGATGTTACAAAAACCAGCAACATAGGAAAGAAAAGAAAACAAAACACTCATTAACCTTCCAATAAAAAGGTTGCTAATACAACTTCATCATTCATAAGACATCAGGTATTTCAATGTTTCATAAATTCTCTCTCCCAAAATCACTATATACTGGTAGTACTTCAAAATATCTGCATATTATCAAACAAAAGTTTGCACCCCCAACTCCCCCAGTCAAAATTATCTCCAACATTTTGTGATTCTGGGCTCCCTCTACTGGTCACACAGCCAGTGTTACCTAAATTGAAATCCCAGACTTTCCACACACCAGTCTCTGCTAAAACATGTAGGGGAAGTACAGATTTCCGGTACTTCCTCCTCTGCCACCCTCCCCAAAACCCTATTAAAAATTTGTAAAAACACCCGTAAAAACGTGACTTATTTTTATATTGGAAACTTCTCAAACACATGGTTCTGTCAGAAAAACCCTGAAAACTCCTGTGGTTATTCATATAATTCTAATGGACTTTGCTAGACTGCTTGCCAAGAGACAAAAATTATGATCTTGGCAAAAAAAAAGATGTCTTAAATATGGAAAATAAATTGACTAAAGCTGCCTTGTCCAGGCAATATAGTGTCTCAGACTGAAAGTTCCCTGACACTTTGCAGACAAGGCACCTTGGGTCCTGCAGCAGCAGCATTTCAGCCTCTCAGCCCCACTGTACATGGTGCAACCCCCTCCTCTGCCTGACATATCCCCAGATCTAATGATGACTGCTGTAAGAGGAGCATCTTGGTGTCATAAATTTGTTCAGCATTTATTTGTTTGAATCATCTGCTCTTTTTATACACATCCATAAATAGTCACATGGGAGCAACAACTTTTACTCACTGCTAGAAATGAAGTAAAACCAAAAGGCTTAAGAACTAATTTCTAGGCATGACTTGAAGTCACACAGAATACAATATGTTCATAATGCATGTAAGTTACATCAATTTTAGAGTGACAACAGATAAAGGAAATAAAACTGATCAGGAAAGGCCACAGAAAACCCACTTGTGTGGTACAGTAAATGGAAAAGTAAAAGAAAGCATAATTGTAATTTTCCAGAAATATGTAAAAAGCTGTTGAAGTCAATGGAGATGAATGTTCTTCATGGCCACTGTGGGAAGAAAAAGAAAGTTCATGGATAGCCAGAAGTGTGAATGTAGCTGCTCATGTTTTAATCAACACCAAAACAGAGCAGGGGAGTTTGTAAAATGACCTTCATCAGATCATCCAAACACCAGTCCCGGATGATACATAGACTGAAACCTGTCCCAGTGTTTGTGTTGAATGATCTCTTGAGCACCCATCCAGCACTGTAACCTGCTATACCTCTTCAATAATTCTACATTTTGGTTAAGGTTGAGGTTAATCATGTGCCCTAAGTATACTTGGTCCAATATGTTCAGCAGCTAGAAATGCTGGAGAATTGACTCAATGTCTAGACCTGCATTGTTTGCTGAAGTGTCCCACACAGCACTGCATGCCTGGTGTGATGAGGCCCTTGGATTCCTCTTAAAAGCTCTCCCACAATTTTCAAGGAGCCATGTTCCCACAGTCCTGCTCTCAAGCGTCAGCAAAATGTCCCACCCTGCCTCCCAAGGCTGCGGCCGTGACCTGTGTCAGGAGTGACACAGAAACCCACCAGGAACCTAAGCAGCTATACCAAAAAGAGAAGATAGCTGTGCTCTTCAAGGTGACAGGCCAAGTGCTGCTGAGCAGTCCAGAGCTGTTCTCCTCCCACAGCCAGGCCTGATGGAGCTGGCAGCGCTGCAGCAGCAGTCAGTGCTGGGGCCAAGGCACATTCACCAGCCTGGGCTCAGGGGGAACAACCAGAAGATGTCCAATGAATTGAAGACTGAATAAAAGACCCAGATATTTTAACATACGCAAATGGCACAGGATCATTCCCTTGGCACAGAGGGAAGCAGAGAGCACAGGTAAACAGTGGAAAACAAAGCTGTTGGTGAGTGCAAGATTTCCTGCCAAGCATCTACAACTTTCTCATCAATAAACACATCAAGTTAGTCTAAATAAACCAACCAGTTGTCCCTGGCTGGACATCACTTGCCCACCAAAGCTGCTTTATCACTCACACTTCTCAACTGGGCTGTGGAGAGAAAATATAAGGAAAGGCTCACGAGGTAAGGACAGGGAAAGATCACTCAGCAAATAATCACCCCGGGCAAAATGGACTTGACTTGGGGGAATAAGCATCAAGTTTATTACCAATCAAATCAAAGTATAAAAATGAGAAATAAAACCAAACCTTAAGACACCTTCCTCCCCTCCTCCCTTCCCTCCTTCCTGGGCTTAATTTCACTCATGTTTTTCTCTACCTCCTCCCCAGCAGCACAGGGGAACGGGAGTTGTGGTCAGCTCACGACACATTGTCTCTGCTGCTCATCCCTTTAGGGTGGGGACCCCTCACACTCTCCCCCTGCCCTGGGGTGGGTCCCTTCCACAGGGGGCAGTCCTTCAGGACTTCACCACCAGTCCTTCCATGGTCTTCACCACAGGCGGCAGTGCAATCTCTGCTCCAGCATGGGGAGCACCTCCTCTCCCTCCTTCTTCACTGCCCCTGGTGCCTGCACAGTTGTGCCTCTCACATATTCTCCCTCCTCCCTGCAGCTGTAGTTGCTGCTGTGCAGGGTTCTCCGCCCTCCTTAGCTCTGTTAGCCCAGAGGCAGCACCATCATGGCTGACAGGCCTGGGGCAGCAGGGGGTTGGTTTTGGAGCCAGCTGGCATTGACTCCATGGGACATGAGGGAAGCTTCTCATAGGAGCCGCCCCTGTAGCCCCCCACTATCAAAACCTGCCCTTGAAAACCCAAAAGACACAGCAAGACTGCCAGCAGTATATTTGCTTTCTCAGCCACTGTTATATAGAGACCATGTATTCCGGGTACAACTGCACTCAGCCATCCTTATTTCAGTAGCAAAATTGTAAAACCAAACATGATAATCCAAACTAAAGCAATTTAAATTGCCAAACAGAAAATTTGATTTGAACAATCAATTAAAATCTTGCTTTTGATTTTTTCCATTTATTTTCCCACTGCAAGGCTAATTTGTTCATTGCTTGAAATAATTAAAATACCCCAATCAGACAATAAATAGAGCTTTAATGTAATCTCACTTTTTATTTATTCAGAGACTACAAATGCATTCATCAATTATCTAATTTATTGTACAGAAATTAATCCATCTCGTATTTTTCAATGTTAAAACAGCAATGACACCGTATTTACTAAATCTTTACAAGTGTACTTATTTCTGTCAAATAATTTCTGGGAAGAACCTCAATTTGATTAAGAGATTGACTTTTAAATGCTGAATGAAAATACACTGGATGTGCAGGATATAAAAGGAAAAAAGGAGAGACTTTCCAAAATATCACATATCCAACATGATTTATTAAACAATAAAACCATCTCTTAATATGTGGGTAGTAGGTAGCTAGGGAACCATCTACTATTTTTATATATACAGTCTAGTGAAACTCTAGAGCTGGAAGATCTCAGCCTCTCACATAAAGTTCTTATTCATAAATTGGAGCAATAAAAAAAGCATTTTTCTTTTTGAGCTTCCAATTGGCTTTTTAATTTTAAAGGGACTACTAATGAGAACTACAGAGAATACTCAATATGAACAACTGACATGACTGTCAAAACTATTTATGTTCTGAAGTCTTAACCATTTAAATAATAAAGTCATAATAAATAAAGTCTTAAGCCTTAAGTTATTTGCTTAAGTTTTATAGGAACTGAAGTACATACAGGTTGAATACTATTTATATAGTCTGAATAAATCATACTTCAGGTTTACTCCTAAAATAAGCTCTCCCACTTGAATATTTAAATGTATTTTAAAGGATTAAAAGACAATTCTTAAAATAAATATGTTTTTTAAAGTTTATTTTCAATCATTTTTGTCCACATTAACCAGAATTAACACCAGTTTTGTTCTCATTTGGGCAGCACCCTGAAGAAAATTTTTACATCTCTGGTCCTACTTATGCTTCACACATGGTGCCTGACTTTCAGCCTTCCAGTATCACCAACATATTCTGCTATTCTTGGGCAGAGCAAATAAGCCAGGCTATCAGGCAACAAGACAAAGTAGTATAGCTCATTTGTCTATAGGCTCACAGAATGCAAATAACTACCACAGGATGCTAGAGAAAAAGACCTATTGTTTTTACTACTGACATTCTTCATCCTCAACTGTCATAGAGATTTCTTGTTTTTCTAAATCAGATGGAGATAGAGGTATGATTATTGATAGTATGACGGAAAAAAACAAGGACCAGTACAGATGTACCATATCTGTCATAGATACCCAACGTGTCTCACAAACAGCACTTACCTATCAGTTTTCACTGAAGTTAACCAAAGTCCTGAACCCCAAATATCCAAACCAGAAGAACTGAGCAATGAACTTGAACCCTACCCTTTGCAGCCTTGAGGGAGTTACAAGCAGCTGGAATCACAGCTGACTAAAGAGATACATCACCAAGAAACTAAACCTTACCAATATCCTTCAAATACAAAATGATCTGGAGCAATAATGTATAAAAACTCAATCTGGATCCTAAATTCAAGCTAGGTATTAAGAAAAGGTATTCTTTTTGCATTCTCAGCAGGAATTCTCACTTACAGTCTCACCTAAATCTAGTTTCACATTTTGAATGAGCCCAAACTTTAATCAGGGAAGGAGTCAGAAGTGAAGCTGCTTTCATAGAACAGTTTCCTCACTCTATTACCAAAGTGCCTTTGAACCATTAAACAATACTGGCTCACCTTGGAAGAGAGACGTACAAACACTATTCAAGACTTCTATGAAGAATATACATAATAAACAAATACTGGAGCTTATGCCACTACCTTTAGGACCTAGTTCTACTAATCCCAGGATCCTCTTGCAAGAAGCAATCTCCCTCTGGACTTTTTGTACATCTAGATACAGTCATTGTGTGCAGTGATTACACAGCATTAACACATATGTAATAAAGCACAAATGTAATAAACATCTAGACATACATCATCATGTCAAAACTAAGGTGGACAAGTGAATGAAACTGCTGGCTGAAGGCAAACAGGACAGAAAGACAGGGCATGCTGGTAAGAAAATGTGGCTTTTTTCCTTATGAATTTGCCAGACTGGGTGCATTCACCCACAGTCAGTTGCAAGTGACTAACTGACCACAAAGTCCAAGATACTTCTTGGAAAGCAAAGCTCTCATACATGGCTACACATACGTTTTAATTCTAATTCCCTCTAAGTAGCTAAGAGTTTGACTCACTTTTGAAAATGATGCCATAGTCTTAGGCATTTTTTCACCTTTTAGCTGTATTGCAGCACTGTCATGTATCTGATGTTTCTTTTTTCCTCGGGGTAAAGATTACTGAAAACACATCTGATCCTGTCCTCTGCCCTGTGCAATGGCCTTTCATAGACATTTCAATCAGGTTTGGCATTTCCACCCTTACCTTTTGAGTGCTCTGTGGTCTGAGGCCAAGGTAGATAAAGTTCTATACTGTATAACACTGGTAATGAATCTTTTTGCTATCTAGAGCAAAATCTATTTTATCTCATGGTGCTGGCAGCCTGAGAAAACTTCTGATGGTGTCAAATCTGGTGACAATAGCCACAGTAATGTTTCAGAACAAAACAGAAAATGGAGTTCATCCGTGCTGAAAGTGGAGCTTTATTACCTCTCTTCTAAAACAATAAAATGAAAAGTCCCATGAACTAAAGTTCACTGCAAATCTCAGTACTCCTTAAGCCAGCCAGGCTTTTCCCCCCTTTTTTTAAAACCAATATCTGTCACATGAAAAATTTTATTTATAAAAGTTCCAGAACCTGTGTAAAATTTAAGGGTTCCTGAACAGAATTTTATGGAGCTACTGTTATGTATTTTCCCCCAAAAATATTTGTAATGTATCTGAAAACAAGATGCTCTCAGTACAGCAGGTGAATTTGAGAAGAGAAAATAAAAAGCACACAAACCCATCATACCAATGCCACATTATATACTATGGACTGAAAAATATTAACAATTTTCCTGAAATTCAAGTACCCCTAGCTATTAGTTTTGCTGATTACCCTTTGCCAGCCATGCCTCTGAGTAGATCTCCTTGAATAACTTTGAATTTTCCATAAAGTATGTTTGAAACACCATGACACCTCTTTAAATGATATTCACATATGGCAACAAGCATTCCTCAACCAGAAAGGAAATGAGAGTACAAGTTTTATAGAGAAATGTTTACACTTCTCTGTGCTCCCTAACACCTGGGAAAACCCCAGGTTTTTCTTCTTTGTGAAGAAAAACCTCAAAGAAAGGATATATGTAAATGCATCCCTGAACTTTGAATCCTTACTATTTCATTAAATGTAGTACAAATAATACAAGAAAAAATGCAATACTAACAAAAAAGAGCACTTTGAACGTGTTGTTGAAAGACACAAGCAAATATTAAAGAGTACCTCTTGAAATCATCCTGAAAGAAAAGTGTTTCAGAAAGAAAATCGTCCCAAAAGAACAAGAAATCAGCATGTGTCAGAGAGAGTCATGACAGCCAGGGTGTCCCCTGGACTGAAAGCACCCTCTTCATTCAACACCACTTAAAATTTATTTTTTTTTTTTGTCTGTAACAAATTCTTATGCTGTCTAAATAACACAGTTCTCTCTGACAGCTACTTCCTATCCAAGAATGTACTTTTTTGTCCTTTTCTCTTTTAATAAAATATTTCCTTTTAATACTTTTAACTGATTTCATTAAAATGCAGTAGTACATTTTTCACTTTCTGCTCCAATATCAATAATCACCATGAAGGACAAAACTATAAATAAAGGAAACAAATGAATTCCTACCACATTAAAGGAATTCTGGAGTAGAGGTTAAAAAATGGCTTTCTTAAAGAAAGCATGGTTTTTATATATATGATGTCTTATTTTAGTATCAAATTTCACAGACCCATGTGGGCTTTAAATACATATGCTTAGAAAAATGAAGTAATGACTGTGCTACAGTCAAAAATGTACTAAACCCAAGAAAAACATTGCCACAAAATGTGCAATGTATAAAATGAAAAAAAACACCCCACCCTTCCAAATATTCTTGGCTTCAAGGTGGGTGAAGCTTAGAAGCTTACTCCTCAAGGAAAAAAAAAATTGTTAAGGTGGAAAGTAAAGTGACTATACTGAACAAGACATAGTCAATAATCACTGAATGCCTTTTGGCCTCTAAAACTTAAACACTCCACACAAGAGATCTGTATGAAATTACCCCAAATTCTCTTGTTTAATTTGGCTTTCTAATTGGCCAGTCTGCATAACTTTCCCTTTAGTGTTTTAACAATATCTTATGTGTGTGTGTGTATGTGTTGTTGATACACAATAACATTAGTCAAATGCAAAATAAAAAATACATCACAACCCACCCCACCCACCTCTCCTCCTTCAAAAAAAAAAAAAAGTTACAGCTATTTTTAAGAACATTCATCTCCACCAAGTTTCATGGCCTCGTATAATTTACACTGCTAGGAACTTCCAAAAGTTTTCTAGTCCAAAAGTTATCTAGTCCAACCTTCTACTCAAAGCAGGACCACTTGGATCTCAGCCTCGTCCACTCAAGTTTTGTGCAATCTCCCGGAATGGAGACTGCACAGCCTCCCTGGACCACCTTCCTCCTGTTCTTAATTGCTCTAACTAGAGAAGCATTTTTCTTAGTATCAAATCAGAATGTTTCATGTTCCAATTTGTATCGGCTGCCTCTCATTCTTTGCTTCTCATGCTGTCACTGTGCAACCTCCAAGAAAAGCCTGGGTCTGTCTTCCCCACAGAAGAAGAGGGAAGATGACAAGGAAGAAGACCTTGCCATCACTTAGCAGTGGAGGGCCACAGGATCCCCCTGAGCCTTCTCTTCTGCTCTATGAACAAGCCCAGCTTTTCTCCTCATTTCCCATATGCTCCAGCCTCCAGCCATCTTGGTGAACCTTCACTGGACTCCGCTGTATCAATCTCTTTCCTGGAATAGCAGGCCCAAAACTGGACATGGTTCTCCAAATGCAGTCTCACAAGTGCTGAACAGAGGAGAAGGATCAGTTCACTTGGCCTGCTGGCCACAGTCCTGCTAACACAGCCCAACATGGGCCTGCCCTCCTCTGCTGCAAGGGCACATGGAAGGACAAATAGCTGCCTTGTTAACCACCAGGACTCACAGGTAATTTTCTGCAGTGCTGATTCCTGCCATGTTAGCCCCTCAGCCTATACCACCACAGATGACTGTGTTCCAGGTGAAGAAGTTTGCTCTTGGCTGTGTTGAATTTCACAAGCTCCTGTTAGCACAGTTCTCTGCTG
This sequence comes from Melospiza melodia melodia, assembly GCF_035770615.1. Classification (NCBI taxonomy): domain Eukaryota; kingdom Metazoa; phylum Chordata; class Aves; order Passeriformes; family Passerellidae; genus Melospiza; species Melospiza melodia. The sequence continues at coordinate 130,742,206 of NC_086194.1, read as the reverse complement.
TGTAGATCCCTCTGAATAACAGCCCACTCTTCAATGTACCAACTGCTTCCTCTAAACCTGCTGAGTGTGCACTGTCCCATATTCTAGGTGTTTAACAGCAACATTACCTAACAGCCTCAGTATCAATGTGTGAGCAACGCCATTTAATAACTGGTCACCAACTGGAGTTAGCACCTTTGATCAAAACACTTTGGGGCGTGAAGTCAGAGCAAATGTCCATCTACCTTATGGTTCACTTTTTGAGCTCCTATGTCATTGATCTGCTGTGAAGATACTATGGGAAATAATGCCAAGTGTCTTGCTGAAGTCAAGGTAAAAGATATCCACTGCTATCATCTCATGCACAGAACCAGTCATCTGGACATAGAAGGTGAAGTGGCTGGCCAGGCATGATTTGCCTCTTCTCACTCAGACTGGCTTTCTGCCACACTAGCTGGATTTTTTTGTGCATTATAATGAGCCATTGTCATTCACCCAGGGAGATAAAACAGCCTTCCTGGACCCTTTTGTCCATAGCTTGACCAGGGCGGTCACCAACCTTCATACACTCAACCAGACCTTCACATGTAACAAGCCAAGAAGCACATCGCCTGCATCAAGAAATTGTCTTTCAGGAATGTCCTGGCTTGCTTGCATTCCCCACAACTACTATGGTCTGCAGTAAGTGCAAGGCACCCAGCAGTTACTTCAAGGCCTCATCTACTTCTTGGCCAGATGGTCAGCAGCAGATGTTTACCCCAGCACTACTCATGTTGTTCTGCCTCAGTACTCATTCCAGGGCACAGCACTGTGCACACCCACCCTCCTTTGCATGCACTGCCCCTCTTTGTCAGCCTGCATCCCTCCATCTATGCACAGTAGCATCCCATTTTGTGCATTATCCCTGAGGTGCTCTGAAATTGTGCAGAGACTGCATAAAGCAAGTGCAACATTTTTCCAATTATGTTTTTCCCTAGATACTTCCATGATGCTCCCCATGCCTTTATTTCTCTTCAAATTCCAGCAACCTTCATATTAAGTAGCTACTTCAAGGCCCTCCAGAAAAGAAGACTGAGACTGTCAGCAAAGATGCCTTTACCACACTCCATGTTTTGAATCCTGCCCCTATTCAGTAGTCCTTATTCCTCAAAGAAGGTGCTACGGCTTTGCCTGTAACACCAGTCATGCAGCCAGACTTGGACTTGATGGATGTGTCCTCTGTCACCTGAGAATTTCCACCTCATTTATAGGACTAAGAAAAACACCACCTGAGCATTTGTGCTCTTCACCCTTGTCACTAGAGCCGTGCAGTCACTTTTAACATGTTTGGGCTCGCCTCAGTAGTATCATGGAAACCACATGGATGAACACCAAGGCTTCATCCATGGATTGTCTGAGGGTTGGACAACCCTCAGAGATGTCAATCTGCACCATCTGTGATTCAAGTACCCAACAAGAAGTAAACCTCCAGCTACAGCAAGAACACCAGGTTGCAAGATGGGTGACTGTCTTGATATGATCTCAAATAACTATCACCCTCATTTTCCTCTTCATGTTCACACCATGGTTGAGCCTCAGTTGGCTCTGACTGTCTCCTCTGACAATCCTACTGACCTCCCTCCAGTGCACTACACCTATCCTTCTCTGTGGGCAGAGAAGCCTTCTTCTATTACCAGAAATCCTAAGTTTCCATGTTGCCCATCTTAGGAGTCTCTGTCCACAGTGAGCTTACAACTACCACACAGGTAGTCCACAACCAGTAAGCAGCCAACAAAAGCTGTCAGAACTGACAGAGCCAAATGCCTCCATAAGCTGTCCCCTGACATGCTGAAGTGTACCACCAAACTTCCCAGAAACAGGAGCTTCCATGAGATTTTGCCTGAAGTTTGCTCAAGAAGCCTGGAAACTGCTGCAACTGCTCATTCTCTGATTAGCTGCCTCTGCTGGAGATCTGCAACAAAGTGAAAAAATACACTGCAAAAGAACAACAGGACTTCTGAGCTGCTGCACCACCCACAGAAGAAGCCCGTGCAGCATCTGACAGTGGCTTCATGAACTCTGTTGCACAATGAAAAAGTTAAAAAAAAGGAAGAAGAAAGTGTTGCCAGAAAACCACTGTGAGCCAGGCCTAGATCAGAAGACCGAGTAGGATTCCTACTTTATCATGCTATACCAGGACCATAATCCAGATGCAAGTCACAGCTTCCAGCCAAACTTCTCCCCTGACTGATTAGAAGAATTTCCAGCCCTTCTTATCATCCACAGCAGGAATTTCTGTTACCACAGCTGTAATGGTTACAAGACACCACCCTGCAGTTATGCCAGCAATAGTGCATTTCTGTACCTTTTTGTAGGGCTGCTTTCACCAGCAAGATTTACACCAGGACTAATACTGGACTCATGTCTCTTTCTATCAGCTCTGTCACTCAAAATAGCAGCTTGAGTGGCTACCCTCTCTGGCAGACCACATGTTTCAGTATCCATGGCATGTTCTCCCCTCACACCCCTTTTTTCTTTATTTAAAACTTGATTATTTCCCCAAACAGCCATATGAATGCTTGTGCCAGCATCCAGGGAGGTGGGCAGCCCAGAACAGGAAAAGCAGCTTGGAGAGAAGAGGATTATTCTTTCGGCTACAATATTGGTTTACAGTAACTGGAGAAGGATGGCCTCAGCCTGACACAACTGGTTCCCATTTCAGACCCGGCGGAGCAAGGCCTGTATTTCACCTTTTGTCAGCGAAGGCACCGCGCTCCCTGCAGCCGCTCCCGGCCCCAGTGCCAGATGCAGCTGGCTCGCCTCAGCCCTAACCCCTTGGGCTGCTGCACTGGCGCCAGAGGAGGCCGAGGAGGGGAGCTGGGGTACCACCCTGCTGAGGGAGAGCACGATCACCGAGCCTGGCGGAGCCCCGCACGCCCACGTGCTCCTGCGCCGGAGCCTTTGTCATGTTCTTGGCTCTCTCGCGCGATTTCAGTGCAATTTCCCAGTCGCTGCCACTAAAAACAATTGCAACTAAATTTATAAAACTCCAAGATGGGTCTATGAACATACATCTCCTGCTACCTTCCCCCAGTAATGAAAACAAAACACAAAAGGCAAAGCACAACTTGCTGTTAAGACATATCCAAATTAAATTTGAAAAGGTATGTGATGTATGTCAGCGAAAACGCTGAAATTATGGCAAGATTTAACCACTTAAGGAAATAATAAAAGAGGATTGCCAAGCAAAGTACTATATAAAGAACTTTACTAAGTACTGCACAGTTTAAAACTATTCTTTTCATTTTATGAGAATTACGGATTTATTTTTTCATATCAGAAATCTTTAAATCTTTAATATGTTACTGAATGTTGAGCTGCAATATGACATTACTTTATTAAACAATATTTCTTCCTGATAGAAACAACAGCATGGAAGTAAATTGCAATGCTGAACCTAAACATATTTTTTTTCTTTTTTACTATCAAAAATCCTACTCAGTTATCCCAATTAAACTGGCTCAGTAACTTGAACTCTTCTTGAAAACCAATGTATGCCAACATGCTGGCCTGCCAGAGTTTACTATGCCACTTCAGCCACACCACCCACCCACCCAAAGTAATCAGTCCAAATCAGTAAGAGAGTTCTTAATGCTTTTTAGAATTTCTTTGGAAATTTTTACCTGGAAAATATCTATTCACTGAATGGCAATGCTGAAATCAAAGTTGAGTTATTTTAATATAGGGATTTTACCACTTTTAATTGATGGAAAATAATTTCCAGGGTCTTGGTTACCACATATGAGCTTTTTCTGTCAGTTAAAAATTTTAACTTTTCTGCTAAAAGCATTCAGCTACAGATTCCTCAACCACAGTGAACTTGCTCGGACTTGATTCCTTTTCATTATTTTTTGCTTTTATTTTCTTTCCTGTCTGCTTTTCTTCAGTTCTTTCCCTTATCTTTCTTTTTCTTCTCAATCTTTTATTTTTCTTCCTCTCTTTTTTCTCTCTTTTCTCTCTCCCACTGTACATTTTTCTTTCCCCTTTAATTTCTCTTTTCTTTCCTTTTTATCTTTTCTCCCTCCCTTCTTCTATGTTCTGTTCTTTCTTTTCCACTTGCTTATTTTCCATTGCTTTCTATTTTGTTTTCCTGTATTTATTTTCTTTCCTTTTCTTTCTTCCTTTTCTTCTCTCTTTTTATTTGTCCCTCTTCTCTTCTTGCTTTCTTACTTTCTCTTTTCTCAGTTTTATTTTTGCTGCATTTTCACTTTTCTCTTCCTTCTCTTTTTTTTCCTTCTAGCTTTATTCCTCTCATTTCTCTTCTCTTTACCTTATTTGTTCCTCTCTTTTTCTCCCTTGCTTTTCATTTCTTTCCTCCTGTGGTGGGTTTGCTTTGGCCAGCAGCCAAATGCCCACCCAGCCTTTCCCTCCCTCCCCAACAGGAAACAGGGAGAAGAGGGGATGAAAAACCTGTGGGTTGAGATAAAGACATGGAGATTGCTTACAAGTTACAGTAAGAGACAAAGCAGAGTCGACTTGATGAAAATATATTTATTGCCATTAAAAAAAGATTTTGGTAGAGAGAAATAAAGACCAAAAGAATTTCAAACAACAGCTTTACCCTTACAGAGTCATCCTTCCTCCTTCCTTCTCAATTTCTCAACCTTTCCCACTCTGAATTGCACTCAGGGGGTTACACTCAGTCCACAACTGCTCCTCTCTGCCACTGCCTCCTCCTCAGTTTTTGTCTGCTCCAGCCTGGATGCTCTGTGGGCAACACCTCCTTCAGGAAATAGCCAAATGTCCCAGTGTTGTCTCCTCCACTGGCTGCAGAGCAGATATTTTCTCCAGGGTGGCCCTCCACAGCCTTCAAGGGATCCTCTGCTCTGGTGCCCAGAGCACCCCCTTCCTTCCTTCTTCTCTGGCCTTGGTTCTACACTTTATTTTTTACCCTTCTCTTCTGCCTGAGTGCTGATTTTGCCTTTTCTTAAATATGATACCCCAGAGGCACCACTATCTCAGCCATGAGGCTGTGTCTGGCCCTACAACCCCACACTGCCAGGGCATTGTCATAACCACCTCTTCATTCTGTCTTGTCTTCTTCTTTTATTTCCCTTTCCTCTCTCCTTGATCTTTCTACTTTCCCATCTTCTGTCTTTGCTTCCTATATCTTCTCTCTTCCTTATTCTTCTCCCAGTGTCTTCTCTCTTTCTCTCCTGTCCTCCCTACCCTCATCCTATGACTTCCTGTCCTGATAAAAGAATCGTATTTCTTTTAAAGCAGAAATATAAAATAATGCTAAACCTTTTGTTATGAAGCAAGAACAATTGAAATCCCTAAATTTAATTTTAGTTTTGTCCATTTCTATTCAAAGCCAAAGAAAGTGCAGCATATCTTGTGCCTTCTTATTCACTAAAGTTCAGGAAAATCTCCACAGTTTCTTTTTTTCCCTCTCTCCAATTTTCAATCAGGACATAACTTCTAAGTGAAGGAGTTCAGAATTTTGAAACTAAGTGTCAAATTCTGGCACAATTACGCAGAAAGCATATGTTTATTTTTAACATCCAAAACATTGCAACCAACCCAAAAAGAGAAAGCTAGGACTTAAACAAACAACCTACTTCTACACCCTCAATTCACATTCAATTGAAAAAATAATAAATTCTAAAGTCTGTCATATCATGTGAGAGAATAAATGAATAAAAAGAATCATTCCTTCCTTACAGAAGATTTTTCTCATTACTCTTGTACTTGAAGAGTCAAGTAGAACTTGAGAATGTTGTCCATCACCAAAAGAGGCAGAAAAATCAAACTGACACAAAGAATAAGGAAGCTGGGAGTAATCATGAATAAAATTAAATCTGAAGCAAATTAGTGTTTTCTAGTAATACTTGTTCCTAGAAAAATAGTTGTATAAGCAAGACCATACTTTCACCCTAAATATTAAAATAAATGTAACTACTACAACTTTGCTGACTAATACATGCCAATTATGTGCATAGAATATTTTTGCTGAGCCCTTGCCTGTACGAAAAGCCCAAAAATAAACACAGAATAGGCAATCACAGTGCACCCTGTACCTTAAAAAATATAGCAATGTATGATTTATTGTATTGTGTCAAATTAAAATATTTGTGTTGATGTGAAATGTTAAATTACGCCTGTAGTATGTAAGGGAGTTTAACTTGGCAAAACAGCATAGTAAAACTTTTTTTCCTTCCCTCAAAGGACCAAGCAGATACTTTTATTTTTGTGCTTTAACTTACTCCAGCTGTTGCAAATTAGTCTATTAGTAGATCTCCTTATTCTTCTTTGACTTTAGACAGCCCCTTAAGTCTGGAACTAGGAAATTTAAGTTTCTATTTAACTTATAAATAGAAGTCAATTCGATTTCAAAATGTCACATACAATGTTTTCAAATTATAACAAAAGAAACCATCACATATTTTGTGAAAATATAGCATGGATAACAAAAAAAACCCATTTCAGACTAGTCATTTTTGATAACCACATCATTCTACCTGAAAGGAAGCTTGCTGAAGTCCTTATTAAAGTCCCTTTGAATGAATGAGCTGAGCCACACATGCCAAAGAAACTTAAAATAACATGGATCACAAAAAGAAAATTCAGTTGTAGCCTAAAATTGCTTTCTGTTTTTAATAAAAACAGAATGAGAAATAGAATATTAAATTAATCAACAGTACCAATCATATCATTAATTCCTGGATTGTACCTTGGACACAAATAATCCTAGACCAACACTAGTTTATATAGCTCATATCATTTGACTGAATCATATTTTGATGCAATATTTTACATTTATATCAGCTACTACTGTAAACAGAGAAAGGTCAATGATTGTACTGGGTTTAGTGATGTTGGCTTTGGAGAAATGGGAGAGACAGTAAAGAGTACAAATACACTTTGAAACTGCCGAATTTTCACTGGCCAAGGAAAGATTCCCTGACAGAAAACAAGCATTCTTTAACAAAATAAAGTAACAAATAAAAGCAAAACAAAACTTCCTGCCTGTCATATATTCTTCAAGGTGTCTTCTCAAAAACCTCCTTGCTGTCACTTATGGGTCATAGCTTTTTTTCTTTTGCAATGACTGTAGAGGACACATTATTTTTTACACAATGATTTCATGTTTGATAATGCTTACCCCTAAAGTATTTAGCAGTCTAGAAAACAAAAACTCCAGGTGTATTGGCAAAATAAAAAAAAAAGAAAGGAAGGAATAGCAAATATTAGGGGCCATTTACAAGAGAGAATAGTTGTCCGGATCCCACACTTGTTTTATTTTATTTGCTAAATAACTACAAAAGCATGCCAGTAAATCTCTGAATAGTGTATCTCCATGGATTCTGATAGCAAATATCTGTATCTTAAGCAAGACTACTGAAACATTAACAATGCAGCAGTAGCTATGGATGCTGCAAGATCCTAAATAGGGTGACTCAGCTATGTGCACTTGTTTCTTTCTCGCTGGGAGGTAGTACCTACTGAAAAGAGCTACTAGAATGCATTTTCCTTTCCTCATATTACAAATACAATGAGAACCAAAGGGAATGAGGGAGAAATCAATTTGTCCTCTTTTAGCTATTGAGGGCAAACAGCAAAACAGTTCTTGAGGACCATTTGAGCTCTTTCCCATACTCAGCTCTTGGAATAACTGAGCAAAGAATGTATTTGATTATAATTATAATAATAATATGATTTCCAATTTATATGCATATAAGGGCATGTGTACATGTACAGTCATGAATTTGTGTTTGTAGGTGTTATTTACATGTTCAAGCCCATAAACACAATTTCATACATGTAGATTTTTAGGTTTTTTATATATACATTCCCTTGAGGTATACATTTTGGTCCCCAGTTCTCTTTTAATATTGTAAATATCTGTCAGCCACACAATGACTGGTTCTAGCATACAGCTATCATAAAACAGACTCAGTGACCAATCCAAAGTTCATTGGATTAGAAATAGAAGACAGCTTTCTAAACTGCTGAAAGAAAAATCATATCTTGAATAAAACATTTTTACTTTACATGACAGTACATAAGAAAGCAAAATATGTTCAGGCACTTCTTAAATTCTGTTTTGAAATGACAAGGATGCACATAATTTAATTTTACAGTAATTAAGACTACCTGTGAGACTCAAATCAAATGGAATTGCTATCAGCTAGTCTTACAAAGAAAGGAAATTCACGTATGTAAAACATTTTCTGGAAAGTTACACCTGATCTTTTTCATTGTCCTCAGACAGTGAAATTCTGATGCTTTTTGAGGGGCCTGTTCCTATAAAAATGTACTAAGAAAAATTAAATTAAATGTGCCAGTGCATAGCCATCAATCTCTAAAAGAGAACTAGTAAATTTCTCAGCTCATGCAATATGAACAGGAAAAAAAACACCAAAAAACAACCAACCAAACAAAAAAACCCCTCACATATTTTTTTGTGGTTTTTCCCCTACAGCTTAGAAATGGTTTAATTACAGGTAGACTGAAACATACACACCCATATCTTTATAGAAACATAAAGACATCCACAGCAAACTGTTCCAGAGAAATGAATTATTACTAGAAAATTATGCTTTCATAGAAAGCCTGACAATGTTTTCTTCTTTCACATTCAAGTAAAACAGATTTAATTCAGTCTGCCAGAAATGGCTATGCTTCTGCTCTGTGAAAAATATGCTAATGATGAAAATAAGGACTTGACAATTTACTGAATACTAAGCGGAAAATCTGTAATGAATTGCCTGTGTTGTAGCGTTCAGTTTAGTCTCCTTTTTTTTTTTTTTTTTCCTCAGTTGCTATGGAATACTAGAAATAGCATAAAGAAGATTATACTATTTTGTGGGATGTTGTGCATGTCCCTCAAGACAGAATGCTTAGAAATAAAGACAAAAGTCAGCTGCGGGATAAATGAAATTCAAAGCAGTAATAAATAAAAGGTTTAAATACTAACTTTTCAATGTAAAAGGGAAATACAGAGAACAAAACAAATGCCAAAAAAATTCAAGCCCAACAAGTAAATCTCAATCAGCAACTAGCAAGTTGAAACCTAGAGTAATTCATTTTACACCTGCAAGGAAAAGCAGCTTCTTAGGTTACTTGTATGGTGCAACAAAAGCTCATAAATCCATTAAATACAGGCATGTCTTCAAGTTCTCAGCCAGACTTCAATTTTCAATGCAGGTTTTAAGCCCTCAATAGATTAAACTCTTCTCCTAAGCATATTTTACCAGAGTGTACATTCAAACGATGACTCCTTCTAGCTAGTGTCTGTATCCTTCTGTGTTTTAAGTTTTTATATATATGGCTGCTCCTGACAGGCTTATGCGTTGAATCGCATTTGTCCAAACACTACCTGAAGTAAATCCAGTAGATTAGTCTTGCCTTTTCCAAGCACAAGAGAGCTGAGCAAGGTTTCTGGCTACTCAGCAAGACTCTTACATTTTGCCCCTAGCAAGCATCAGTTATATCTATTAGTTACATCAACTGCACTGATATTAAGCTCTCTTCCTTCTGATTTTTATTTCAAAACCACTGGTTTATTACCTCTGTACTTTAGTGTTAGTATGTGGCAGATCTTCATTTCAGAACAATGATAAAAGGACAAACACATTCTGTCAACTTTCAGTCTCCCTAGAATATCTTTCAAAATTTTGTGTCTGGACAACTATTATTGGAAAGCTCTTCTATGTCCTTGCTTCTCTTAAAATGATGCTGGCAAAACAATCTGATTAAGGCAGTAGAATCAGAGAACACATTTAATCTACTTACCTTTCACACAGTCACACAACTGTAGCCAGACTTTGGAAAAAAGGAAGAAAAACAGTCTATAGACTGGAAAACTGCATCTCTTCAGTCATATTTTTTAAAAATTGAGGCTTAATGCACTACACTACTGGAAACATACTACAGACACACAAAACAAAATAACCACTGAACCAAACCAAACTCCCAACCCAAACAAATACACCAACCCTAAAACTTCCACTGCTGGGAGGATGGATTGAAGATATGGTGAAACTTTGCTGATGTGACTTCAGAGAGTATCTGATTGTTTTGAATGCATTTAGGTCTCTTGGATAGCTTTATTTTTGAAAAAGAAAAACTATTTTAATTGCAGAATTACTCTTCAAAATACCGAAACATTATAGAAAAAAAGTCTGCAGCATACAGTGTAGTTACACTGTCTAGGAAAAATATGGGAAGACAGGACACAATATACTCTTTCGGTAACACCAATTTATAATGTAGAACGTTTCTCTTTTCATCAGCCTTGCTGATGAACAACTACATTGTTGCTTTTCAGTCTCTTTTCATAGAAGTCTACACTGAGAGACACAACATAGGAAAAGGCCAAAACAACTTAAATTCTTACGTTAAACATAAAAATATATTGATAAAGAAATCACTACACTATGAAAAGCAACACTGGAATAGCTGACAAATTTACATTATCTAGTCACAGCTGATGTCCACCTCATACTTCAAAATAAAACAATCTTTAACAGGAAGTGATGTCATGACTGCACAAAACTAGTAAATATTTTAAGATGTGCACAGCTATACATTATTTGTTACATTTAAGTTGCTGGATTTCCACTTGTATTTAAAAAAATGAGTATCTTTAACATTAAATAACAGAAGTCTTAATTTCAGAATGTTAGGGTGCGATATGGAGGAACGACTTAGGTGCACTTAAACATAAAAAATTTTTGCAGTATAGATCTTTAGAACTTGAAATGTTTATCACCTCACAAAACTAACTATCATTATTTTTCCCATTACAGGTAAAAAAATAAACTTTCAAATTTTTCACATATCCTCTGAATTATTATACCTTGAATATTTAACAATCATACAGCTCACTCTCCCTTACCAGGAAAGCATTAACCAAATAAAACAAAAGCTTCATACAGTGCTTTATACACAGATTAGGCTTGTGTGGAAGGAGCAGAAACCAAAATAGCACAAGTAAAATAGTTTAATAGCACCTAGGAGACAGGTGTGCCACACAGACTGGATTTCTGTTTTCCCAGTCTTTGCAGATACGTTTTGCAGAACTGTTAATAGACGGAAAGCAAAAAGGTTTATGGCAGACCTTCAAAAATATTAAAATAAAAAATAAAGAAGGACTATTTCCTATAATTTATATGATAGAAGAAAAGCTGGTTATCTGTTTTAGCATTCAAATAGAGAGAAATATTGTACCAAATGGAAAACTGAAGTCCTAAACACTAAATGGGCAAAAATGCATATGGAAAAGTAACAGCAACATGCTAATCTTAAAGGAAAGAGAATTGACTGTTCTAAAATCTCAGTTGACCCAAGAATGCAGGAACAAACTTCAACATGATGACAAATCAAAGGCTAAGTACAAAAAGAGGAAATCATACGAACGCTTCTAAACCATCAGTTGAAGGTCCCAGACAAGGTGAAAAAATGGAATTGCTTTATTTTCTCATAATTGGTCCTGGAACCAAACTAAGGCAGAACGCTTGACTGGCCTCAAGTCCAAACTTGAAACAAATACTGGGATGTTTACAATGTAATACTTAGGAAAATTTCAGGCACATTGGAAATGTGCCTGAGTAGTATTTGATTCTGTAAAGGAAGGAAAAAAGGATGACAGCAGATCAGGGTAACTGGAGACCATGGGGTGGATGACCCCGAATGAGAAAGAAGGAAGATTCATCTTGCAGAACCTCGTGGGACACGGGACTGCATAGAGATGGGAAATAGTAGATACTGCACAGGCAGCACCAATTTAATGGATGGGACATTAGGAGTGGAAGAGGCAAGGACCAGGTTATATTCTTAGCTCACCATTTAGCATTGATAAGTACTACTCTGGTTCTGTCTTATCACTAAGAACAGTACCCTCCAACGTATTCTGTGTCATACTCAAAAGGTGCTTACAGCTTAAGCTATGCCATTTATCATCTGAAACTCAAAATTAAGTTCACACTTTAATTATAAAGATAGTTTTATAAGAACCACTGACATGCAGACTGATTTTACTGGACTGTTTAATAAAGTCCCTAGACAGAGACTCCGGTGTCCTGTGAAGGAAAGAAGAGCAGTATTAAAACAAACTAAACACTCTGAATAATTACAAAAGTACTAAAATATGCAAAAAAAATAAGGATAATGGTGGCTCAGGCAAAAAAAAACCCAAAAAAACAAAAAAAAACAAAACAAAAACATTCCAGGTAGCTAAATGCCTTGTATTGAAATATATAGGTATACACAATGGAAGATTCAGCACACTAAAAAATTCTTCATCTTTGCAATTCACTAAGCGCAAACATTTGAGGTTTTATAATTTAACATCTGGTCTACATCTCACTCAAAACCAGTTTTCCAAATCAATACAAAGGTGGGAATACTGCTGTCCAGATATAGGCAAGCTTTGGTGTGGTAATCACAATGCAGCATCATGCAATCAAGAATTCACAATCCTGATCTTAGGCTTGAGTTAATACTTTAGCTGTTCTAGGGCTACATCACTACCAAAACATGAAAAAAATATTACAGAGGTGACAGAGGTGTGATTATGCAAATTACAGTTCCAGTGCTGGAATGCAATATAGAAAACCCACTAGTTTTTACCAGGCTAAACTGCACCACACAACAATGCTGGGAATTGTCTAGGCAAGAAGGAGCAAGCCTGAGATTTTCAGCTGGCAAATTGCTGCTATCAGAATTGCCTACCAAATTAGGTGGTCTGTTGTTACACTGGAAAGAACAGCATTTCAAAGACATGTCTGAAGTGAATTTATGCAGAAAGACAGGTTGTACTGAAAGTTTGTTTCTTTCACTGCTTTACAGCCAAAAGCCACATCTCTAGATGCATGAAAATCAACCTAATAATGCCAGGCAAAAGCATTTGAATAGCTTTTCCCTTCTCTTTCCATCAGGACTTCCTTTCAGTCCATTGCAGGGAATAACTACCTTCAGACAAAACAATACACTCCCTCAGCTGAAGAGGCTCCCAAATAAATTCTATCAGACATATGCAACCAAAGAAGCCTCCTAACTGTCCGTGCTCTTCTGATGGCAAACACAGCCTTAAGACAAAAACTGTGGTTCTTTCTATTAAATTTTTAAGGGTGTTTGGTAATTGCAGGGCATTTGGTTTTCTTCTTTTTTAAGTGAAAAATAAAAACTGTGACAATAATTATGAATTACATTGACATTTTGGAATGACTTTACAGAGAAAGAAAGCAAAAAATTCTCTGCCTATATGCACACAATAAAACAAGGAACCTGAAAACGATAAACAATAGAAGACAGTTGCCAGCTCATTTAGCCTATTTACAGAAACAGCAGCATTCAGAAGGGATTTCTTTTTAAGTCAATAGCTCTAAGGATGAAGAATGCAAAGGCTTAAAGAGACACTGTCAAAAAGATCAAAGGATTCACAAGTGACAGTAATATTTTCAGGAGTCCCCTCTAACTTCAAAGCTAAAGACAAACCCTGCATGCATTGTGTGTTTTATTCCATTGATGACTCCATTCTGCAGTTCAAAGTGAGTTTAATTCTAGATAACCCACTAGTTTCATATTTTTGCACAAAGACTGTAAATCTAGTAAGAGTGTCTTTGAGATATATTAGGGTCATACTTTGTGCTGCTTTCCTAGGCTCAGAAGACTTAATATGTTATGATATCACTCATGATAAATATTATCAACACTGCGGAGTGCACAAGAAACAGCACTATTGCCAGTGCCAGTGGCAAGGATCTCCTCTTAGTCTTCTGAAAGACTACTGTCACAACAATAAATCAATAGATAGCTTAGTCTTGCAAAGCAAAAGGCAAAATATGCAGAGGAAAAAAGAGAGAAAGAAGAAGAGATACGACTGATGCTCTGATTCCCATAGGTGAAATAAGGATCATCAAAAAACCATCAAGAATGAAGTTTGAGATTCCTATTTCCTATGGAAAATAGAGTGAGACAAAGCAACTTTTAAAAAACTCTTCTATGAATTACCTGAACAGAATAATGTCATGGTCAAGTTAGTTGACCATACAGAAATCAATTACTCCAGCTGAATAGCAAAAACACTATGGAATTATCCCATTCCAGCATTCACAGTCCTGAGTTTAATGGAGGAGGAAAGCAAATAGCTAGCATAGCTGTGGGCTAAAGTTGTACTCCAAGAAATTAAGCAGCTTGTCCCATTTTGAAAGTTTATTGGCTTTTAACTTGTACTGAGAATCTTTGGCTTTAATCTTATCCAGACAAGTCAATTTCCCAGCCTCACCCTGCACAGGAGAAAGGGAACTACAGAAAGCCAAGACATAATCTAGGGTTATTAGCATCAAACATTTATCAGAGCTTGGCTGGATATTCTCCCCTAGGACTAAAACAATGTGTATGGCCCAAGTACTGAAAACTGTTCTAGAAAAATTAATAGAAAAACATGGATCAAGGGATATACTAGTTAATTTCCCTAGTTCAAGGCAGGATCAACCAAATCTACCTAACTCCTGACAGACACATTGCTACACTGGGTTGTGGTGATACCTACCAATCTTTCACATCTCTTCCATGGTTCAGGAGAGGAATTAATAATTCCTGTTAAAAAAAACCAACAACAACAACAAAACACTTTGTACTTTCTAATCGGCATCTTCTCTTATTCCAATTCAAAGACCTTATTTCTTGTTCTGCCCATAGCAGACATTTAGGATAACCCCTTCATTCTTCCTTTCTTTTGTGTAGCTGAAGATTTACTATGCCTATTTTCAATCCTCTCTTCCTTTATCCAAATAACTAAGTCATACCAGCTTCTGTCTTATTTTTATCTCCCTGATAATTTTAAGTGGGCTTCAAGTGGTCCTATTCCTCACAAAGATGCAGTGCTCCAAAGAAAATGCAACAAACAGATAGCTTACTTTTGCTAGTTCTCCAGGCAATTTCCAGGTAATGACAAAAAAGGACAAAACCAAGAGAAAAGAAAGGGTCAGAAAAATCATCGGGCAAGTTTCTGGGACTGTACTAGCTTGACTTGAACCCATGGGGAAAAAGCAGCTAAAACACTGAGCATTCATGAAAGGATGATTCTTCATTTTTAGGAAAACAAGGGAGAGCACAAAAAGAAGAAAAAGGGCTTCAGGAAATTAAACTTCAAACTCACCCACACAACATGCACAAAGAAATTTCTGTAAGCATATGAGCAGAAAGGGAACTGACTTGCTCTTTCAAGAAGGGGCTGGCACTGAGCACTTACCCTCTAAGCACAGGAGTTCTAATGCCTAATCAGAAATGTGTATATGATTAGACAGCTGCTAAAACCAACACCAGAAACAAACATGGGAAAATTGATTAGATGACAATTAAATAAATTAAGTATTCTCACGTCAGTCAAATGTGCTGAAATTCACCATAGATAATTAAAGCTGAATGGATCAGCCTTTAGAATTATCAATAAAAATTTTTGAGAATTTGTAGAGGATATCAGTGATTCCAAAAGAATGGAAAACACTCAGTGATTAGCTTTACAAGACAGGTCCAAAGAAGTAGGGATGCAGAAACTCAATTTCAATTCCCACAAAATTTGGAATAAAAATCATTTGGAAGTATTTAGCCATAATAAGCAATAATAAGTTGACTAATACATAGGCCTCAAGAACAAGTTACTTTAAATCTATCAAAATATTCTTTGTGACATAGCAGCAGATTCTATAGCTAGAGAAGCAGCAGTAGGTACCATGTAGCTCAACTTAGTAAGTTTTGGTTTCCCATGGACTTCCATAAGCAAAAAAAGAAATATAATGCTTCCAAAGAAAACAAGTTCTAATAAGCAGATGCCACTAAAGCTTGGAAAAGCTGCGTGCATGCTGGATGACAGGAGTACATTGTTAAAGCAATTTTACTGCATTTGAGAAACAGTCTGCAGAAAACCTAAACACAATTCAGTAGGGGAAATTTTAGAGCTTAACAAGAACAAGTAACAAAATAAATGCAAGATGGAGAACAACTAGCAAGGCAGCAGCAAGGGGAAAAGGAGCACTGAGGCGAGAGAGTAGATCATTCTCTGACTAGAAGCCTGTGTCACACTAGCAAAATCAGCAAAAGCTCATGCTAGGGTATACAGACAGCAGGTGGTGAGCCTAGAAATTTACAGCAGGATAGGGAAATGCTTTCAGCATAGAAAATACAGAGCATTGTGCTCTTAAGTGTGCTGCTGTCTGTTTTCCTAGTGAAGAGATTTCAGTGTCCAAGTCTGTTGGCCTGACATTGTTCACCATCAGCACAGGCATGAAAGTTAAGTAAACACTTCTCCCTCCCACAGAAGAAAGCCATATATTTTCTACATCCCTGAAAGGTTTGTCTTAAAAGTTTTTACTCCTTCTAGGTAGCAGAAGATCAGCTTGCCTACTGACCATTTTACAACCAACAAGCATAACAGGAAAGATATTTAAGAAACAAAAATGAGTTCTTTCTTCCCCAAGACGTAAAGAACAAGGTAGGTGCATAACCTCTCACAGGGTATATCAGTAGAGCTTTT
Source organism: Melospiza melodia melodia (assembly GCF_035770615.1). Lineage (NCBI taxonomy): Eukaryota > Metazoa > Chordata > Aves > Passeriformes > Passerellidae > Melospiza > Melospiza melodia. Next base: position 130,725,705 of record NC_086194.1, on the reverse strand, counting down.
TGGTTTATTTTCTAACATATATCTGCTTTGTAATTAGTAATTTAATCCTTTTGTATTTAATTATATGAGTAATACAAAAATAAATGTGCAACTTGATGCCTTCCTGGCAAAAAAGAAAAAGAGGCTGAATAGTCTGACAGTGTCTTTTTAAAGATTACACATAATGACAATGAGATGGCTGAAAATCATACATTAGTCTTTCAGATTTACTATCACAGCAAAAAGCTTTAGATTAATTAATGGTACAATATATATGAAAAATGACTAAGACAATTAACCTCATTCATCTATAAATGGAAGAGTAGAGAGGAGAGTTTCTTAAGAACTTAATGTAGTAATTGCCAAGGTTCTACTGACAATGATAATCAGTATAAAGGAATAAGTAAAGTGTATTAGAGTAGTAACATATTCCTGGCTCAAGTTCAGACTTGGAAGAATACACAAATCAATACAGAATAAAATATGCTAGTGCCATTCTGCTGCTTATGGCCAGGTGACTGCACACCATAAATTTGCATCCCTTGCTCATCTTAGCTGGCTGCAGCAGAGAGACCAGCAAAGACCATCTTTAGTAGCAGCAAAGGCACCAACTGGCAGAAAGGTACTGAAAGAAATTGCAGAGCGGGACGAAGTGGACAGGAGACTCTAAATTCAAGTACTGTGAAAACCAAACATTAGTGACATGCCGAGGCCCAATCAACAAATCTGCGTATGAAGTCAAACTCCTTATTGGCTCCTATAATGAGTTAGCTACTGAGGTAACTCTGAAAGTTTGTCCCTAATCAATATTAAAATGCAGCAGAAATGCAATTTTTACATGAAATCAGAAGTTAAATGAAAATTAAAATACTTAGCAATCAATACAGAATCAACATTTTCTCATTTTACAATTGCAGAATTTAGAATACTTAGGTTAAAGACTTTAGGATTAAAATGTTTCAAGTATAAAGAACATTGAATTTTATCCTTCTGAGTTTCCCAGAACTCATGACCACATACAGTATCCTGCAATCTACTGTGCTGTAACATATACCTGCATGTACTATGAATAAAAATCAGAACAAATCTGAATTTCTTTCTTATTTCTCTGCAATTTTCAGTTTCTCAGTAACTAAAGAAATGAAAGATTATCTAGTTTGGAACCTATTTAAAGGAATCTTTCACTTACTTATCATTCTGCAGCAATTAAAAAGGGCTTAGACTTTTTCTATGTTTAAAATATAAAACATTGCTTTCATTCCTTTCCATAGGTTGTCCACTCAAAATTTTATTCATGCAGGGATCATGAAAACAAGAATTTTTTTAATTACAAAGAAATTATATTAGCAGGTGTTAGAGCCTCTCCCATGCAATTGCTTCATATCGCAAGACATAAGAAGAAAGCAATTCATTCACTGCTGTGACAACAGTATCTTAATAGAACAGATTTTCAAAACTGTGTTTTCTTGCATTTTTGTTGTTGTTGTATGCAAATCATTGCAGTATAACACGTTTGGACATTTATTTTCTAAAGTTTTCATCTCCTTTCTTCCCTGGAATCATTGCCAAATATACTCAAAGCAATTTCTCAACAGGAACTAAAGCACTTTAAATCTGTAAAAGGTGGCAAATTCAATTTCACTTTCCATACCATCTTTTTGCAATTTTATCAAAATATAGCTATTACGAGCTTGTTATGAGGCTGCCAACAATGAAGTTCATGGTTATGCTGTGCAAACAGTCACACAGATTGTGTTCTGTTCTGTTTCCTAGGAACAACAGTGAATTCAGCAAAAATATATCCCATGGTTACTTCTGGTTCACCTTTACATGGACTTTTAAGTTCTGTTGTTCTGAACCTTAGGTTCCACACTGGAAGAGTATAATTAAAATAGAAGCACATATCTCCTTGTGATTTGAGACAGCAACAAGTATTAATTTATTGAACTGGAAACGTTTACTATAATATTTGAAGAAGAGGCAATTGCATCTTGTAGGACACCCCCACCAGCCAACCAGTTTTTCCTTATTTTCACTTTCTGCCCAAGTTTTCACTTGAAGGTCACTAGAGGACCTAGCAAGTAGACAGTCACCTTTGAGAATAAAAAGCTGCATGTACATCTGAACCAGGCAGCAATGGAAGACAACTCATTGATTTCCACACTCTCTGGAAAACAGATCTATCCTCTAAAAGGGTAATTATTATCACTTGAATCTACATCCAAAGTATGCTGTTATGAAGCAAGTTGAGTTGCTGTATCACTATTACTATATCCACTCTCTGCAGACACAGACTGGTTCCCAGCATCCAAACCCCCCTCTCCTTCCATTCCCAGACCTTTATCAGCACAATCTCTGCTACCACAGGCAAGGTCCTAACACCAGCAGGTCCTAACAGTGATTTAAGTGACACACCATAAACCCAAGTGTAAAGTGCACCAAGTTTCCTCTTGCCCTTTCTCCATGCACACAGTGGCAGAGGTAACCCAGCTGATGAGCTTCAGTCCTTAAGCAAAAAGGAGATGCAGCACTGGGCTGTCTGAGGAAATGGCAATATCTTTCTAAAGACAGGCCATTGGACTGGAGCTGGCCCAGACTCCTTTGGTAACATACCAAGTTAAGACAGACACTAACCCTTTCAAAAGCCCTGAACTAACAATCAATACCCATCAACTGTATTTCCCACTTTGACACCGGAAATTAATTAAGCCAGCACTTGAAGTTGTGTAAAGATTATACACCATTCTTAGATCATTTTTACAGAGATAGCAGAAATTCAGAACATATAAACACTGACCTTGTTTCTTTTAACCCTTCTTTCTGAATGACTTCCAGTATTTGTTTTGCAGTCATTGGTGAGTTGGGATACTTTTCCAACGCCTAGAAAGAAATAACAAATGTAAGTGACAAGACACAGCAGTCCTGTGAATCAGAAAGGTTATGTGATCATGCAGTTTTAATGCAGTCATTTGTAAAAGGCAGGGAATGACAGTGTTGAGACTGGAGTCCTCTGTCTGTTGGAAGGACAGATACAACCCAGGAAACTTCAGCAAGAAAAAGATTTACTTGCTGCTTTTGTGCATCATCTGTTACCTCTGCCTGGGAAAACTCTTACCAGGTTACAAATAAATGAGTTGGAATACACAACTGATTTTATGACACAGCAACAGATTTTCTTTCAGGCATGAGGGGAAATACATAAAACACAAGAGTCAAAAGGGGAAAAAAATACCCACTAGCACTTTCTTTGATTTTTATTACTTTAGAATTCTTTGAGGTCATTTGACTATTCTACACTTAGCTTTGCCACGACCTCAGAAAAAAAATTGGCTAAAACCTTCCATTTGTAGACCAGAAGCTACTGTAAGAACTGACACAGTGGGGTTTCAATTTTAAAATGCCTTTTAATTCTAAAAACAATGAAAAATGAAGTAGTCAGAACAGTCACAGCACACAAGATGCTACATGACAGAGTGCAGTATATTTTTCCAGTTCAGTTCAGTTTTCCACTCCTTTGCCTTTTCCAATTGAGCCCAAAGTAACTCAGTCCTCTTTACAGATAGAACCATCTTGTAAGAATTTTTCTGATTTTCCACTTCCTTTTTGTCCCCATCAGTTTTATGCTGTTGAACAAACAGCCACTCTTTTGCTCCTGTAAAATGCCATACTGATAGCCCTGGAAAACAAAACCCTTCAATCAGCAGTAAAAGGTGTGGCACAGGCCACAGCAATCAAGTTTCCCAGAGCATCTTGCCAATATATCTCAGTCAGAACTTGCATTTCTACCCTCTGCAACTATGAAATCAGTTTAGTCTAATTCAAATCATCCTGAGCTTCTCTGTAGTAGTTACTACCAAATAATGGCAATTGTGAAAGCAGCTACTACTGTGTGGATAACTGCACACTAGGAACTAGAGACACCACCACATCATATCACACGAGTCAAACTGTGAAGGGTGCTGGCCAGGGCTGTAATTCAGCAGCTCACCTAAAGCCAAAGACTGCCTACTCATTACAGCTTGACCAGCTCAGCCCTTTTCTGCCATTTTAGTTCGATTTCCTGCCGGTTCTCTTCCACAGCCAGTTTACCAAATCCTCCAATTTTTTGTTACAGATGAGCTTTTTATCCTTTATCTTTCAGTTCCACAAAGGAAAAGTATAGATGAAAGTTGCACTAGAAAGGTCAGGGAGCTGAACTGAGCTTATCTCGTGTACATCAGTAGGCAAGATTCAAAAGGGACCCATTAGGAAAGGAAAAACAAAAGGTGATTTGAAAGGAGAAAGAAGAGAAGAAGAGAAGGTTGGAAAGAGTAAATGTACAGCAATGCGCAAGGACCGAAGAAACTGCACAGAGCTGGGAAAAGGGCCATTGCACACAAGGGAAGAGAAATGATATGATGTATTAGTGACAGAACAACAATGACACATTGGAAAAATGACAATGCGTATAAAGATTAAGACTAGGATGAGAAAAGATTAATGGTGTGAAGAGACAAAAATGGAAACTTTAACCTTCAGAAAGAAGACAAAGTACAAGGTAAAATGAGAATCCACCAAAATAAAGAGAAAAGAGAACCAAACTGGGAACATTCCAAAGGGCAAACTGGAAAGGACAGGAGAGGATACTACACTGTACTGGACACGGCTATGAAGGAAACTGTGTGCACTTGAAAGCGGGGTTACTCACTGTGGAGGATTCCCTGTTTCTCTTCCTGAGTACAGGCCCCTCAGCACACCTGGGCAGCTCCTCCCTGCAATTGAGAAAATTTGGGTAGCCCTGTCCCCTTCTCTACGACATCACATCCTGCTCTATAACGTCAGTAAAAGTGCCAAGTATTACCATGAGAGTTTGACGATAATGGGAAAGAAACAATAAAGCTAAGCAAACATCAGAAGTCACCCTGTCCTGGACAGTGGGAGAAGCAGTTTGTGCTGAGGAAGCTGCACTGAACTGGTTGTGGAAACAATGGCCAGACACACGGATACGGAACATAATCTTCACCAAGGAACAATGAAACCAACAAGTAGGATGCGTAACACCACTACAGAAAGTTTAATGAAACCCACAGGGCAGATTTCAAATACCACAGTATGAAGTGAACACATTCAGGGTATAATGACAAATTGAAATGCAGACTGTTAGGCAGGCTGAAAGTGCTGGAGTAAATAATTGCCCATTGTGTGGATTTGCTTTACACTGGACATGCAGTGTGGGCTGCAGTTCATATACTCCACAAATTTAGTTCTGTTCATCTAACCCTTTAAACCCTGTTTAAAGAACTGTCCATACCCTAACTGAAAAGCATAAATTCTCTGATTTAAACACTGCTTAAGCTGAAAATCCTGTTATTGTATACATAATTAGTTTTCTTTATCATAACAAAGATTAAGTAACAGAGAACCTTAGTAAGGATGGGTTTTTCCTGACCCTCCCACCATGCTGCACATCCTCATCCTTGCTCCTCCCCTCCCCCCAGATTTAGCCTAATCATTTATTGCAATAAGAAAATAAAAATAATTGCTTGTAAAAACCTTTACATTATAATATAATTTTCTTCTCTCAGTTATGGAAAACAGCATGAGAATATTATTTAAGATTCTGTGAGCTAATGAATACCTTGAACTGTTAATTATGCTAGTATCTCTTGCCTCTGTATCTCACCACTTACACTGCCAAAAGCCTTCAATTCCTTTTGCATTTCTAAGACTTTTAAAAATAATATTAGAAATTCAAACTGAATAACTAACTGTGCCTTAAGGCAAACAACATACTAAAACACAGAAGGAATAGTTAACTCATAGGCTTCTTGGTCAGACATAGCAATGCACACCAGCGGAGGAAGCCGTAATTTGTTTTAAATATCTTTCTTCTTCCTCCCACTGCATCCACCAACACTCGTATCATATATGGGCAGTGACTAATGATGCTGAAATTAAAGCATGCCAAAGTACTGTCGTGAAGAACATGACTGTTTCAATGCATTTTGTAAAGAGGGACAATGGCAGAAGAATGGTTTACACTGACGGCAACAACTATCACAGGGGATCAGATATGCTCTATTTATTCCTGCCATTCAACCATAGCCTTAAAAGGGGACAGACGGTAAATAACTGGGACAAATAATGTGATACCCATCAGGACAGTCAGAAAGAGAACAGAAGTAGTCACTGCACAAAACACATTTTCAGTGTTCATTCAAACCCTGGTTAACAGCTCAAGGAGAAGTAGGGTCAGATCATACCAAGCATATTGGAAATCAAATCCCCCAACAAAGGGTAGCAGCCTGACAAATTGTAGTATTTGTGTCACCTACAGGAATCAACTCAAAACTTCCAAGATATTAAATAATCACACAGATGCCACAAACACATGTATTCCCAGATTCATTGGAAAAGTCATGTCACTTATTTGGAACAAGAAGAAATACAAATTCCTTTTCTCACCATGGCATCTATCATCGTCTGTGTGTTGACAACTACCTGAAAAAAATCAGTTGCCACACCAGGGAAAAACACATTCCAGTGAACTGTAAGCAGGAAGACTCCATTGCAGAGCCAAGACTTGCAGCTCTGCATAAGGGAGAAATCCTGAATGTTCAGCTTGCGTACAAAATCAGAAGAGAACTTCTCTGTAACTGACGGCATTATTAGTTTAATTTTTATGTACAGATGCTTGTGACTAGCTGAATCAGATTTGCTCAACCATTTGCATTTTAGATACTGAAGAGAACACAGCAGAGGGACAAAGTGAAGAAAGTCAAACCAGAGAGTTGGCCCTTTTGCCACCCACAAACATTCCTGCAGAAAGCGGGAAGCTTTGCCTGCAGCTATCAGTTATCACACTGACAGAAAATAATTCTTCTAAACAAGAACCAAGTGTGTTTTGATACTGCATTGTGGTCCAAAAGCAGCGGGCAGATCAGCCTAGTGGGCTTGACACAGCTGATTGTGTGACTAAATAGTCTGAAACCAGCCAGAGCTTCTTCCACTTCTGGATTCTGCTGGCAGGCATCTGAAGGTCAGGTAGCTGACAAAAAGCAGGATCATTTTATCGTAATAGGCTGAGCCACTAGTCAGAAACTGAAGCAATTCTCCTTAGAACATTATTTTTAAAAACTAGGAAGGAGGAGGAAAAGGAACAGTACAGTTATTCCCAGTGCTCTTACTCATCAGCTAAAAGACAAGTCAGGCTAAACTACACAATGGACAATCTTTACTGCCCAAAGACAGCAGGGTGAATAAAAGAACAAAAAAAACCAAACAAACAAACAAGTAAACAAAACCACCAAACAAAACACCCCAAAAACTTTCTTTCTCCTAAGCAGAAAATATAAATTATTTTCTAGCCACACATTACTAAATTAATGAATTGAAAGATGGAGTATCGAGCAGGGTACAAGAAATAACAGCATCCTGGAAAAAATCCAGCATTGTCTTCTACAGCTGCTTATGTGAGGTTAACAGGAGGACTGACTTCTATTGTGGGAAATGCCCCACTAAAATCTTTTGTGTTCATTTTTGATTAACAGCTTCAGTCATTGGGGAATTATCAGCAGCTTGGTAAAAGTTCAAAGCCCTTTGTGTGAAGAAAGATGGGTAAATGGTTTAGAGAGTAGGGGAGGATACAGAGGGGGCAAAGAAAGGAAGTGTACAGATGGGTAAGAAAACAGCAAGGATGGAACACATGCATGAAAAAGAGGGATGTTTATAAGGGTAGGTGCACTATGACCTATTATAACACAAGTTCTCAAACACATATTCACAGAACTCTTGCTGATAGTGATCAAAAAAAAGGTAAAGAGTGGTTTCCAGGTACTAAAATATTAAAAGAACTTGAAACAGGAATAATAATTCTCTTGGTAGGACTTTTGTCTTTGAGCAGTTGAAATTAGAATAAGGAAATTAGAAGATCGAAGCAGAAGAAGGTGCATTTCATAAGACATCACTCTCAGTATGCTCCACGCTATGAATTTGTCTTTATAATCCACTTGACACTACAGATAAACAAGAAAAGAAACATCAAGCAAGAAAAGGAATAAAGATATCCCATCAATAACGAAGGAATACATAAAAAAATACCATTACATGAAAAAATACCAAAACATAACATAACAAAAAATAAAATACGAAAACACAAAATACCAAAAAATACCATAACATAAAAAAATACCAAAACATAATAACTTTTAACATCAGTTTTGTCCATACTTGCTAGTCCACACTTTTTTTTAGGTTCAGGGGTAATGCTACTGACCAACAGAACTCAAAAAGTTTAAAGCACACTCATAAAGTAATTTTCCCCAGCTCTATTTTGGTGAAAAGCATTTTGCTGCTCCTTTAGTGTGAACTATAGGGAACAACTGGACAGGTGTTTCCTGCAAGAGAATTTCTACTACAGACTTTGCAAGTAGGTCTGAAACCATCTAGCTTTGCTAACCTACCAGATTCATAAGATATTATCATCATCTGCTAAAATACTGAATGAAAGAAAAGAGCAAGAAAGAAGTTGAATAATGTCTTTGTTCATGCCATTGCTTTAACCGGAACATTTGAGGCTTGTTCCAAGATGTCTGAAACTTTTATTGTTCTTTCCAAAATTTATTTACAATGTCATATTTCAAATGGATATAAAGGCAGCTTTAGAAATTCCAGATAAACTGTAGTCTTGACATTTTGAATTCAAAAGAAATTGTATTACAGTTCAGTTAAAATTAACATACAGTTGGGCTATTCCTTTAAAAGGCACAAGCTCTAACGGCAGTGCCATCCTGCTATTGCTAGCTGATCTCATACATCACTACAGAAAATGTAGGGTAAAGTGTTTAGCTCTGAACAACTGACTTATTATAATAACTTATTGAGCTGGTCTAACATACTTTAAAAAAATGGAAATCTTTATATTTCTCTCTTTACCAACACAATCAGCCTGTCCAAGCAACCAGGAACTTTCACTTACAGGCTCTGTCAGGACAGATCCATAAACACCTCTGTGACAAGCAGGATGAACCTAGGGAGCACACAGAATCCTATCAGATTTCTAAGATCAGGATCAAAGATACCCCAGTGAGCATGGTGTCAAACTTGCAATCCCAGTACGGGTTCCACTGGTAGCAGCAAGATTACTAACAATGATTTCAGTTCAAGCAATGGAGCATCCAGATTCCCAGAATGACTGCTCAGTTCTGACAGTGCCATGTTCAATGCCAGTTCTGCTTAGCCATGCAAGCCATTCCTCTCCTTGCTTCCTCTTCCAATACTCCATTGCCTCTCACTGTGCCCAGCCTTTCCCTACTCTCAAATTGATGCTCTCATCTTCTGAGCTGTTGCAATAACCCTAACTTGTGTATCTCCCACCTGCCCACATCCCTACCCAAATACCTTTCTTCCCTAATCCTTACCACAGTACAAGCCTACAGGACATTCCTACGCCCTCTACCCCCTCAAACACGAGTGTATTCATAGAGATGCAGCTCATGCCATGGGTTCCCCCAAACCTGCACACAGGCACACAAGAGCTGCATAGGTACTCAGCACTGGCACCTTGCTGGCAGCAACTGCAGCTCTCACGTGCTGACAGGACAAATTGTGATGTACACCTCCTCCGGCTTGCGGACCACATTCTCTTGCCTACTTAGTTTACAGCAGAAGTTTCACCAGCACTGACCAAGCTGGAAAACTTGAGTGAAAACTTTTAAAACTACTAATTATTATTTCAGAGAAGAGACAAGGAGCAAAAAAAAGCTCTGCCATCCGAAAGTGTTACTGAAATCTGTACTCATTCAGTGATCACATAGGCCATTTTCCTGAAATACCTCTAATTGTGGCAGGGATTGGCGCCTACTTGGCACAAAAAAATGGATAGCTGAATGGAGGCCCTGTCAGCTTCCTTTACACTACAGATAAGAAAGAACTCCTATCAGTGTGAATACATTCATCACTACTAAAGGAACAAAAAAACCCTTTAAAACTAAGAAACACCAAACCTTAAACATATTTGTTTCCATATATGCTGTTTTGTCTATTGCAAGATGATACAGATTTTTATTTTTCTGAGGCATTGAAAGGTTTGCTGTATAAGTTATGTTTCAGCATAGCAGGATAAAAAATAATTACAAAGAGCAAAACTTTACAGAAAAATCAACAGAGAGAACGAATATATCTTTGTTTCAAAAGCTTTTATCGCTTTATTTTCCTCAGGCAAGCATAATCTGTAAGGGTTACTTTTAATGTGAGAAATAAAATTCCTACTGGCTACTCCATAAATGTACCAAATTTAACAGGAAGTGACAGTTGTGCTGATTTTCTTGCCATTGGTTTACTATCAGAGCTTATCTTGTTAGACAGTGTCCTAAAGACACAGATCTAAGTTCTCTAGAAGGCGAAAAAGAAAACAGGAGAAAACAGAAGAGAAAATAGAACACAGAATATTTTAAACTATGAATTCTACATAAATATTCTTACATATTAGTTTTGATAATTTTAAGTATTTCAACCTTGTAAAATTGCTCATTAAAAGGAGAAGTTTAATGCCGCAACTGACATTGATTCCATTGATGCACCATGAATATATTTATGTTTATAGAATGTCTAATGACAGCAAACACAAAACCATAAAAATTATACTTTCATTTTAATTGTGTGGGATAGATGGCAAGAAACTAGCTCAGGAAATTTACAGCATATTTTGCTGTTTTGGTGAACAACCAGGATAAGTCACACCGGTCCTCCTAACCTCAGAAGGGAGGTCTATAAATTTCACAACTCATTTGTCTGGACTGTTCCTCACTCACAGGATGATACACCCTTCAAAATAATAAGCAAATGAACATGCAGAACATAACTTTTTAGTATTTGTATCCCAGAAAGAAAGACTACAATGCATGGAAAACACAGAATTAAATTTCTGAGAGATGTGCAGTAAGTGATAAAGCTGAAAAAAATAGAAGTCCCTTGCAATCACAGACACAATAGAAATCTACTTACAGTTCTTTAAGTTCCCTGAGTACACCTGTTTAAGTACTGAGGGAAAACGCAAAACCAAAATTTCTACAAAATGAAAAATTTTGATCCAAAACCAATGGCTTGATTTTGGGGGTGAGGGAGAAGTGTTGTTCATTTTAAACAAGAGAGTATTGCTTCTTGTCCAAACAGACAATAGAAAAGAGCAGAGTTAAGAGTCCTTGCATGTTATGCACCTTTTTTTCCTTACAAAGCCTGCACAATTACTTCACATCAGGTTTCATTAGTCTAAATCATGACATCATTATGTACAGACTACAGTTCACTGGCACAATCCAGATCTACTGCTTAAATTGCTCTGAGAATAGATACGATAAGTCATGTTTTTGAACTAAAGAAATACAGCCTTCTCAAAGAATGTATAAAGAGAGAATTCTTTTGTTAGCTGTCAGTGAGATTTTGCTATCTCTGTTAAATATATAATGGTTAGTGTCATAACGAAGATCAGCCATCGTGTTATGGCATTTATCTTCATGAGTGAAGAGAGGAAGGGCTACTGTGATTTATTCCGTCTCTCCTCATGAGACGATTAATGTCATAAGAGATTAGTCTTCAGTACTGACTTGTACACAGAATATAACACAGGCCTGGAGTGGGATGCTTAGCAGTTTTAATTGCCACAAGTTTGGAAGCCTACATTACTTACATATGGCATGGTTGACAATTAGTCATCTAAGATTTTCAAAAATAGGAGAATATTTTGCAGCTCAGTAACTCATATCCACTTTGTGTCACTTATTTGTTCAGTCCTTCTCAGCAGTGTTTCCACATGGTCCCTTCCCCCAACTCATCACCTAAGTCCACCCACACTTGTCCTCTTAAACACATCATTTATTGTAAAATTGAAGTCCATATTGCTGGTTTATATTGATTTTTGGTAGCATCTGTTTAAAGGTTTAAAAAATTCACTATTTAACACTATTACCAAGAAACATTTGTCACAACACAGGCAGATTAGTGAGAGTATATAATGGCTCTGCATATGTGCTCACCTCTTCCCAGGGACCTTGTAAAAGAATCTGGCCATCCTAAACTGAAGGCAATAATTTTTTTAAAGCTTATCACTTTGGAGAAATGCATACAGAATGTTTTGTTTACATGCTGCTTGCTTCTTCTTATGGAAGAAAATACTTCAAATAATACTGTAGTGAAAAAAAAAAAAACAACCAAACCAAAAAACCACCAACACGATAAGCAAAAGTTCTGTTAAAAAGGGAAGAATTATTTTTCCCCCAAACCAGAACATGAACATTCTGCATTTTCTTAAATCTCCTTTTCTGAACACTGCTTAATCAAAAAATCCCTTGATACAAAAGGGTTTTTTGTTCAAAACAGCAATTCCTTACCATTGGTGTACATCAAACAGAACACATTATTAAAAAGCTCTCATGATAAAGTGTTATCTTTATCTAGGCTTCTCAAATATTGACTTAAACATTTTTATCAGGCTGTTAATCACATCCACATTCAACGTGAACAGCAACTGAGACCAGTCTTGACAGTCAGGTAACAGGGCAACATTATGGCAAGGAAAAAGTATTGTGAAAGCTAAGGACATTTCTTATTGATGGTAAGTGTATAGGAGAGAAAAATCAATGGGTCCTCATCAGTACAACTGTCTACCAGCTGGATGCTGATTTTCCTTAGAGATTAAAACCAATAGGAGCAATCACTTGGCACAGGTGAACAAATTCAATAGGACCTCCAGTCTATAAAGGAGAAAAGTGAACAGTGAATTCAAAGAGTTCATGAAGAGACAAAATGCTGATTGTTAAACCAAAAGTTTGCAATCAGATCTCGAAACAAAATACAGAACACGTCTTCCCCCACGGGGCTATTACAACCTCTAACTGTTCAGTATAATCTGCAATTGTTGCGAAGGTTCCAAACTCCTGACTCTGCCTAAAGGAATTATTTCAAGCTGCAAGAGTGGCTGACCCCTCCAAGTCAAGCAGGACTGGACTGACCAGGTTACAGTGTGAAATGGCCATCACCCACACACATCAAGCAACTACCATCTTCAAACACCAGAACCACAGCAAAGTCGTTGGCCAACAGAGGGGAATCATAGAGGATGTTTCTAGGGAATATAAATGCAGAGATGTCTCATAAAGCTGGGCTTCCAGTTCAACACAAACTTCTACTTTTAGAGGTCCCTAATATCATTGGACATTTTTTATCCCAACACCCCTCACTGCACACTGAACAGAGGGACTGTTACCTTACAGGGTGGTAATTGTAACCCAAGAAAAGCAAAAAAACAGAGGGTAAAACATGGCTGTTACACAGTATATTCTGCCATGGGTTCTTTGCTTTTTCTATGAGAAACAACACAGATACACAAGAAGATCTGAGTATTCTCAAAGTCACATCGCCTCAGCAAACGCAAGATTAAAAATTGTCAGTTCTAGGAAATGCTACTGGCAAATAAATTCAACGTCTTTGGGGTTTGGGCACATAATTTTGTATTTAAAGTTTTAGAAGTTGACAGTAATACGTTTTACGTCTGTGGAAGAATAATCCATTTTATCTGTGAAAAAATTACAGTGCCTCAGTTTGGGTTTCTGGTGTAATTACTGACTTCACACTCTACCTTTGAAACAATCAGAATCACAGAATCACTAAGGTTGGAAAAGACCTCCAAGCTCCTCAAGTACAACTTTTGACCAAACACCACCTCATCAAGTAGACTACAGCACTGAGTGCCATGTCCAGGAAATTTCTGAACACTTCAGGGATAGTGACTCCACCATTTTCCTGGGCAGTCCATTCCAATGCCTAAATATGTTTCAGTGAAAAATTTCTTCCCATTGTCCAACCTGAACCTCCCCTGGTGCAGCACGAGGCCATTTCCTCTTGTCCTGCTGCTGGTTTCCTGGGAAACAGGTGGCTGTATAGAATGATAATGTCCCCCCTGAGCCTCCTTTTCTCCAGGATAAACAACCCCAACTCCTCATCACACTTGTGCTCCAGACCCTTCACCAGCTCCACTGCCCTTCCCTAATCTCACTCCATCACCTCCATGTTCTTCCTGGATTCAGTGGCCAAGAACTGAACACAGGATTCAAGGTCAGGCCTCATCAGTGCTGAGTACAGGGGGACAATCACTGCCCTGATCCTGCTGGCCACATGATTTCTGATACAGGCCAGGGTGCCACTGGCATTTTTGGCCACCTGGGCACACAATGGCTCATGATTAGCCACTGTCAACCACCATCCCTTCTTTTTCCATTGGATAACTTTCCAGCCGCTCTTCCCCCAGCCTGTGGCACTGCCTGGGGTTGCTGCGACCCAGGCACAGGACCTGGCATTTGGCCTTGTTGAACCTCACACCATTGGCCTCAGCCCATTGATCCAGCCTGTCCAGATCCCCACGCAGAGCCTCCCTGCCCTCCAGCAGATCAACACTCCCACCCAACTTGCTGTCATCTGCAAACTCACTGAGGGAGCACTCAATTCCCTTTTCCAAATAATTTAAAAAGATACTAAAATGGCTGGCTCCGATATTGACCCCAAAACTGAGCCCTGGGGGGAACACCACTGGTGACCAGCCACCATTTGGATTTAACACCATTCAGCACTGCTCTCTGGGCTCAGCCACCCAGCCAGTTTTTAACCCAGTGAAGAGTGTGCCCATCAAAGCCATGAGCAGACAGTTTTTACACAAGGATGCTGTGGGAGCCAGTATCAAATGCCTTACTGAAATCCAGGTAGACAACATCCACAGCCTTTCCCACACCCCATAGACTGGTCATCTGCTCATAAAAAGGTGATCAGCTGGGTCAAGCAGGACATGACTTTCCTAAATCTGTTCTATCTGGGCCTGATCCCCTGGTTGTCCAGCATAGGCCACAAGATGGTGCCTTCCCAGACACTGAGGTCAGGCTGACAGGCCTGTAGTTCCCCAGATCCTCCTTCCAACCCTTCTTGCAGGTGGGCATCACACTGGCCAGTCTCCAGGTCTCTGGTTGACCAGGACTGGTGACAAATGCTGGAGAGCGGCCTGGCTCTTCCACCAGCTCCCTCAGTACCTGGTGTGGATCCCATCTGGCCCCATGGACTGGTGAGTGTCAGCTGGCATAGCAGGGCACTGCTGCTCCCTCCTGGATCCCAGCAGGGCACTGTCTGTCCCTCCTGGATCACAGCAGGGCACTGTCTGTCCCTCCTGGATCACAGCAGGGCACTGCTGCTCCCTGTCCCTCCTGGATCACAGCAGGGCTCTGTCTGTCCCTCCTGGATCACAGCAGGGCTCTGTCTGTCCCTCCTGGATCACAGCAGGGCACTGTCTGTCCCTCTTGGATCACAGCAGGGCACTGCTGCTCCCTGTCCCTCCTGGATCACAGCAGGGCACTGTTCTGCTCCCTCCTGGATCCCAGCAGGGCACTGTCTGTCCCTCCTGGATCACAGCAGGGCACTGTTCTGCTCCCTGTCCCTCCTGGATCACAGCAGGGCACTGTTCTGCTCCCGGTCCCTCCCTACCAGCTCAGGCTGCCTGCCTTGAGGGTATTGGGTCTCTCTGTTGAAGACTGAGGCAAAGAAGGCATTGAGTACCTCAGCCTTTTCCTCATCTTTGGTTACAATGTTCCCCTTTGCACCCAATAAAGGATGGAGATTTTCCTTGGCCCTCTTTTTGTTGTTAATGTATTTATAAAAACACTTTGTATTATCTTTGACAATATTGACAGCATGGAGTTCAAGCTGAGCTTTCACCAATCCAGTTTTCCCTCTACAAGACCTAATGACATCCTTGTACTCTTCTTGAGTTGTCTGCCCCTATTTCCCAAGTTTATAAACTCTTTTTTTTCTCTCCAAGTCCAGTGAAAACTCCCTGTTCAGCCAGGCCAGTCTTCCCTTATGGTTCATCCTTCAGCACCTAGGGATAGAAATCTTATAGGCACAGGAGCAGGCTTTCTTAAAAGTACGTCTAGCCTTCCTGGACCCCTCTGTTTTCAAGGGCTGGTTCCCAAGACGATCTTTGACGATGCCAAGATGATCTTTGAACCACTGTCCTGGACAGGCTGAAGTCTGCCCTCCAGAAGTCCAAGATAGTTTTGGTGAACCCCTTCCTTACTTCGCTGAGAACTCCATCATATTGTGGTCACTGTGCCCAAGATGGCCTCAGACCTAGAGTCTCCAGTGGGAGAATCCAGGAGAATCTCTCCAATAGGGGACTCTAGGTCTTTTTTTATAGTTGTTACTCTAGTACTAATATGGGCAAGATAATCTCAAACCGATTCTGAAAATTCTAATAGGAGATCTTACTACCAAATGAACGAGAAAATATTTCAGATGACAAATTGGTTTCCTTTTTCATTTATTTCAAGGGCATTATTTATAATTTCAACAACACTCCTTTAGCCAAGACAGACCATAGTACAACTTGTTCTAAAAATAAACTGAATGTAACATCATGTAAACATAGTATTTTATTTCCAAGACAAAGGCCCTGCATTTTATAAAGGAGAAAAGACAGACTATGTTTTTTTTAATCTTGGTATTTTACTGAAATCCTTTTACTCCTAAAGTCTGAGAAAAATTCAAACTTTAAAGATGAACATTTGGGGACTTTAGCTGATGATACAATTAAGTGAAATGGTAGAAAATTTAATAAATAAACAAATTATATGTGATTTTATGACTGAATTGAGAAACTGGGGCTTTTTCCTCATTTTTTCATTGTCAGACAGATTTATTTTTTTACTTCCTCCACTATCTTTGCTATTCTACTTCTCATTGGTACAAGAACACCTCCATTTTCTCCATTGCTGCCCAATGCAGTACTGTAATTTACCTCCCCAGGATTACATCAGTATAACCCAGGCACACACTCTTTTCACTACATGACATGCTAACAGACATAAACCAAGTTTCATTCTCTCCTACTAATCACAGAAAATGTATGCAAGTGCTAAAAGTAATAAGCTCCTTAAGTATTATTATGTATGGACAGAGCATTTAAAACCTCTTTTTTTTTCAGAACATTAATTCTCAGAATTCTCAGATCCCCTCCCTCTTCCTCCACACATATCTTTCTATAAAATTAAATTCAACATTTAACAACACTTGAACTCACACATTAAGCTTCTTGCCATAACAGCTCCAACAATGCAGATAACAGCAAACAGGTGCACTGTTTTTTAAATTTTCTTAAGCCTTTTATTCTCTTTGCAGCTCTTTCATAACCTTTCTTTTCCCCAACCACCATGCATATATACCAGCCTCACTTATCCAAGCTGCCACTTCTGCAGATCTGGCTCAAAATGAAGACAGAAGCATTATTTCACTCTATTTAACATTACTTTAAATAGCTTGAGACATTTTCCTACAGCTCAGACACTAATAAAATGAACTAGCACAAGAAAATTACAGTATGAAACTGAGTCTGTCCTCATCAAGGACAGCTAAAATTGACTAACAATGACAGAGATATTATTTTTCATGTTAGATTTTTATTTAATGGAAGTGTTACAGATTATGAGAATTGTAGAACTATACAATGGTTTGGGTTGGCAGGGATTTTAGAGATCATCTGGTTTCAATGCCCCTGCCTTGGGCATGGACACCTTTCACTAGATGACATTGGTCAAAGTCCCATCCAACCTGGCACTGAATACTTCCAGGGATTGGGCATTCACAGCTTCTCCAAGCAACCTGTTCTTGTATGATTAGAAAGGTTTGATAATGTGTCAAACAGTCTATTTCCAAGCACATAGCTAACCCTATGAATTGCAGGAGACAGAAATGTTCTGTTATGCAAAATAACAATTATTTACTTAAATACTAATCTCCAAAAAACCCTGAACAAACAAACAAACAAACAAACAAAAACAAACAAACAAACAAAAAAAACCCAGAAAACCCAACAAAACAGGTAGGTCCCTGAAGAAAAAAATTATTTTTATTATTACTTTATTCATTTTTACTAAGGTATCTTAGATTGTTTTTCGGTTTGTTCCTTTTATTAAACAGATTAAAAGTCAGTAAGACAATGCTTTTCTTATCTAACTCTCAGATATTATGTATGGATATACATAATATTTTTGATAAACTGTTTTGACTCCATTGCTCCAAATTTTTTATAGCTCTTTTATCTTTTAAAATATTTTATCTTTAAAATCTTCCATCTTTTAAAATCATCTTTTATTGATTTTTTCACTGTGTAGTTCACAGGCCACCTCAAAGACTGTCTTTCTGGAGTCCATGAAACACAATAGCTACAATTTCTGCTCAGACACTGACTTTATTCTCAAGGCCTTTCACTCTGCTCGCTCACATCATTATTACTTTCTTGCATCATATCCTGCATCCTCCAGTCAGTCATGCAACTGTTTGTTCACACTTCTCCCATACTCCCTCTCACTGGAAAACTCTGGCCCAGACAGCCACGGGAGAGCTCTGAAGCCTCCTCCTCAAGTGCCAATGCTGCTGGGGCAGGAGGCTAAATTACCAACCCTCAATGGCTGCCGTGAGCATCAAACACTTACTGCCACGGGCAGATCAGCAGCGCAGGTTCTGAGAAGCTCCTGCGGAGGCACTCACTCAGTGAATGCAACAATCGTCACTGATACATGGAGCAAAGGCATGCAGGAACTTGCACACACAGACTGATAAAAATCTGCAAGTCTACCTTGTGAAGCCACAGCCCTCTGCTTCTGAAGTGCTTCTACAAATCCAAGCCAGAGCATGTTTTAACACCACAACCACTTAGTGGGGCTCACTGTCATTGGAATGGTGTTATTACAAAGAACAGGGAAGATCCTTCCTCATAAGACAGCTGCAGCATTCAAGATGGCCCCAAGCAGTAATTCCATTTTTTTTCAGTGTTTGCTCCTTGAGAGCCAATCCCATGCTCCAAAAAGCACAGATTTCAGTAACAGACTTTTTCTAAAGACCAGGGGCATCAGTCCAAGACAGTCATAGTGTTGGTTATCCCTGACATTGCACTCAGATGGGTAGCTCTCATTCCAAAAGCAACAGGGGAAGTTGGCACTGTTGATCCCTGAACATTGACTGGAGGAACAGGATTTTAGCATGAAAAATCTGACTGCAAGATGAAACTGGGAGCAGCATCCATTTCTTGCTATTGATAATTGTCTACACAAAGGATGCTGAGGCTCATTATGGACAGATCAAATGTCTCAGACATGAAGCCTCATTTCTGAGATTCTCCCAGTCAGTTTCACAGGCCTGTGACCCAATACCTGAAAATCTACATACATACATACATACACATATATACATATATATACATATATATATATATATATATATATATATATATATATATTATTAGAACTGCAAGTCAGGAATTCAAGGGACCACATCAAAACATTTAATCCTTACTCTCCCCTCCCACCAAATACTTCCTCCTGGGATATCTAGCAAAAATTACTTTAGCTGTTGCCCATGAGAGCACCTTCAGGAAGGTACATACCTATGGAGCCATGGGTCATCCTGAAACCAGCACTGTTTGGTTACTGGTTTAACCAATGTTAAAGGCATTAACATCTCTTTAATAGTCCATTATTTGAAGATTTCTTCTACAGTGAATTCTGAGTTTTTTCCACACCTAGATGATGAGCCTCACTATATTATTCTCCATTTTAATTTTTAAAACAGAAGACGTGTAGTTGCAAAATGTCTCAAAAATCTGCGTTACAAATTATGGAATAGATTAGAATGCATTAAGCACTACTGCTGTATGTAAAAACCTGCTGCAGCATTGCTGCATCAAACTCTCAAAAAAAAAAAATCAAGAGACTAAGCCCAAATTGCCTCAAAAACCAGAAAATGTGAATGAGAACCATTAACTGGATAAAGAATTCTCAATCTGTACTAGAAAATTGATGTTTTCTGTCTAGTCACTGTCAGAAAAAACACAATGCATCTAAATTCTAAATCATGCTCTTTGGACAACTTTTCCTAATAATTTTATTTTCTTAGTTCTTCCATTTTTAAAAGCAGAATGTAAATTTTCACTAAAAGGGCAGATTCTAGCAAAGCCAGACAAGTCATAGTTCCCATCATTAACAAAAGTTTTATTGATTTCACAAAACTAAAACTAACTTGGGTTGTATGACTTCCTTTCAAGTGTGAACAGACAAGGTGACCTTGAGGCCCTTTCCAACTCCACCTTCTATCAAAGTAATGCTTTAATTAAGATGCTTTTCTCAACTGAAACACCAAGTTCCAAAGAGGTTCTCATTGATCCTACCAGTCTGGAATTTTTCTAAATTACAGAAATTCCAAATGAGATTAAAAGAAGCTAGTATGATCAGAGAATGTAATGATTTTGAGATAGCTGCCAGAATCTTGGTCCAGAAGAACCACAGCAGGCTATGGAAAATAAGGGTCTATTTTTTCCTCTTACCCTTGCTAGGTAATATTGGCAGGCAGGCATAGTGACATGGAATGTCACATGCTTCACTGATACAGCAGTGCCAGCAGGTGATGGATAACTGGGAATTTTGAGGCATAAAAAGAATTACCATTTATCTAAAATTAGATATCAATAGACATTCAGTTTCAATTTATGGAACAGAAAAAGAAATAATCAAACCAGATGGTATCACTTAATGAAAAATAGTTAAGTACTTTGGCAACACAATGATAGTGGTAAAGCCTCATCTTATATAAAAAAGAAGGTTCAAGTCACCAAAGTAGGAACAAATCATGTGGGACATGAATTTGACTGTAATTTAGTAGACTCTAGACAGGCATCTCACCAAATATGTGAACCACTACACAGTCATGGTGGTTTTCCAGGCTGCTAAGAGTCAGCTAATGGAATCAAACTTTGACCTTCAAATGTTCGATATATACTTCGGGTAAGGCTCTTTTCCTTCCCTAGATGTTAAGTTACATGGGAAGTTAACTAGGATAAAACAATTATAAACCCTGACTGATTCATTAAATTCCTAATTCTGTCTGTCTATAGGATCTAAGCAAAATCACAAAAAAGAAAGAAAATAGCCTTTAATTAGCCTCCAAAGCAAATAACCTAGTAGCTCAGGATCTTGTCTCTCAAGGAACACTTCTGAAGTTGTAGAGGTGTAGGAAATGTTGTTATCTGCAAGTCAGGCCATGTTCTATAGGATGCAACTGTCACCCACAGGATAATGATTTCTAGAGCTGACCCACTACAAGCAGTGAGGAGATTCTCATCACAAGCTTGTCTAGACCAATCTATGCATATAGGAGGACAAGTTTCAAAACACAGCATGTAATATGTGCCTTCTAAACAAATTACTTTCTGGTGATCAAAAATCATTAACAATAATCTAGGGTGTGACCTGGAATACCTTATACACAGGACTACAGCCCAAATAGCCTAATGAGTCTGATGACTCCAGAGCAACAGACTGAACTGTGGCTGCTGATCCTGGCAAATGCTGTCAGACAGAAACAAAACTCGATGCTACACTACAAAGCAAATCTTAAATACCTGAGGTACAAGAGGCCACGTCAGTCATAAGCTGCAATGCAAAAGCTGGATGCCATATGTTAAAAAACTCAAGTAAAAGGTCCTCCAATATTGAGTAAAGTCACATGGCAGGGTCCACAGATTTTGTCTTTCTGAGCTCAAGAAATTATACAGAGCTGAACTCTTAAGTCAAAGAATGAAAATATCAGATCACCCAGATGTTCCTGTTCCAATGTCACAAACACCAGAGCTTGCTTGAACAAAAGTTAATGGAGCTCCTCTGGACCCCTTCAACACTAAGTGCCACCCCTAACCACAATCAGTGCACTGACATCAAGAAAGCTCCAGCATGTACTGCCAGATGGTTTATCTGTCTCCTGACACTCATTTGATGTCTGTGCTAGAACCATATCACCATTCAGAAAGTTGTAGGTCATCCTTTCAAACCAAGATCAGCTGCAAGTCTAAGGCACCTCTCTACCATTTTACATCCTCATCATGTACATCTCCTCCCAAGACAGTGACTCCAGCAACAGAAAACTATCTGGCAGGACCTCTCAGAAAGAGAGCAGCCTCAGAGGGCCAGTATGTCAACAATCTGGGATTCTGTGGGGATGTTAATTGACATTCAGAGTTGGTAAGTGATTAAATGAACCACTTTTGACCAATCTGTTGTGCCTGAGCAGCACAAGGATTTGCTACCTAAACTCACAGGATGAGCAAATGGCATGTACCAAGATGTACTGCTTATTGCTCTGCCTTTGCATTGGAAGCTGACCCAGAGTGAAGGCTAAGATACTTGGTTTCTTCAGTCTGCAAGTTCCTCAGGAGGAGGATTTGCTCAGTTTCATCTGGAAATCTGGAACCCATGGACCAATAATGAAATTTCCACTAATCACATCTTTTCCCAGGTTTTGGCAGCACAAAAGGAGGCCTCTATTTAGTTACTGCTATTTGCAGGAAATACCAAGACCATCATCATCACACCCAGCAACACAGAAAACACAATGAAGCTTACAACATTAAAAAAACAAAAAAAAAAACCAAAAAAAAAAAAAACTCAAAAAAAACTACAAAAGAAAAATTTTTACTCTAAAGTCAAGAGGTCAAGTTTAGTACATGATTCTCCACATAACTGTAATTTGCTGATCACAGTATAAAGAGCAAAAGAAGCTCCAGCAGGAAGCACAGTAAGTTTAGTTTGGCTTTCCACCTTCAGAACAGCACGCTACCTGGTCCAGACTAAGGTGCTGTAATGGCATGGTTTGGATACAGGGACTTGGTGAACTGGGCTAGCAAGTCCAAACTTACCTAGCTGTGCAGGGTGGTAGGGTCTTGAGTGTGGTTAGTGGAAACTACTTCACTGTGGTTGCACATGCAACTGACCAAATCTACTCTTGGAAGAAGAAAAACTAGAACAGTTACTTCAACAGAATATCCAATATGTCAGGAAAATATTAGCTCTTCTATGGAGAAAGGTAAGCCAGAAGACACTGGAAATATGTACTGTAACAGGGAACATTAAATCATACCTTAAGGCACTGAGAACACCTTCACACTATTGAGGAATGCTCATATTTAGGTTCCTGTTAGGGTCTTCTCCTATGATACCCTGCTTTGGCAGAAATAACGTGACATTACTGAAAACAGGTCCCATTCCTGGGTAAGGTTCTTGCCTACCTAGAGGTCTGCAATGCCAAGGGTTAAAGGGCTGTCTCAAGACATAACAATCTCATTTCTCTCAATCTACCCTAGAAAAATGCAAAAGGTGATCTGAAATAGATGATATTATTTGTAGATTTTATATTTTTATTTTAAATAAAAAAATAATAAACCCACACTTATTAATGGTATTTAACAAAATAAAATATTAATTCCAGAACCACAAAAGGTAGGAAAAAAAATAAGTGCAGGTTCAACCTTGTCTAACAACTGCAAAAATTACTTTGAATAAAACAAGCGGGAGGAAACCCTAGAACAAACCAAACTAAAATACAGCTCTTCAAAGCAGCATTGATTGTGGATCAAAGGGAAAGGCCATCAAAACTTCCCAAGCCACAATGTTTCTGCATGTCTGAAAAAGAATTAACTCAGAACAAATATGGAAATAATAGCAGGTCTCTGTTAAGCCAACAACAAAGAAATCCTTAATACTGTAAAACAAAGTTATATCAAATTTTCCTTTTTAAAGACACATGAAGCTCCTTTAGCACAATGCTTTTAAATGTTATTTATAGTAACAAAATCAAAGACTTAACATAAAAGTCAAAGGGATTATCATCAATGGTCTAGCTATGCAGAAGTTACTCTTCTAGCTTTCTGTTTCTTTTGTGGTCTTCAAATACGAAGATGCAATACAAAAATACTTCCATACCGCTATGTGATCTGTTTCAACTACATTATCTCAGCATAGCAGATGAAGTAACAATCAGCTTTTGGACAGCCAGCCACATTAAACAGTAGTATGCAAGTGAGCAATTTCAATGGCTGGTTTTCATGTTTTTTTCCAGCATCAGTTTTTCTAATTAATTAGCATATTTTTCTTACAGTTTACAAGAGGAAACAAACAGCTCTTAGTTAAGAGCTGGATCCTGTCAGGAGACTACTGCAAGAAACACATGAATTAAGATATGAGTATTACTCACCCAATATGCACATGTCACCTGAACCACAAGGACTCTCCATAGAACTGGAAAGCACATAAGCCCTCAGTAACCTAAGAAAACCTTTCTTTCAGAACAAAATTTGGAGAAAAAAAAGCAAAAATACTAGAGAAGTGATCCAGCACACAAATAACCAAACAAGGACTACTGTTCTCATTATTGGGATTTTCTTCTGCTTTATTGTCAGCTTGTGGCAGAGACTTAATTCAACTGTATTTCAAAATACCATTTACAGGAAAGGGTAATAACAAGGGCAAGCTATTAATAAAAAAGTGTTTTTAAAATGTTACCATAAACTATCACCCTTCATAGGCAGATGGTGTGTGCTTCTGAGCTCTGCATTCCCAAAATGACCAGTCTCCACTCACTCTGTTCAGGCCTTTGGTTCAAAGTCCTACAAATAACAATGGATCATGTCTGGAAGTCAAATGATAAAAGCTGGATCATTGCAGCCTACTTAAAATTGTCATCAGTTTTTATGTGGCAGAGTATCCTTGGGCATGTTTTGTTCTCAGTATTTTTCATTTCAATAGTTTTTATGCAGAATTTTATGACATTAAATTTTTAAGAGGCAGAATTCACTACTTCAGGACTTCCAGCAATAGCTTGAGAGTCCTTGTGAAGCTAAACAGAAGATTTTTCATCTGAAAAGAATCACTACAAATTGCTTTAACTACTCAAGTGTTTAACCTTTCTATACAATTTTAATGAGTTCCATGTATGATCAGAAAACAACAATACGGCTACATCAAATGAGGATCAACTAAGAGACAAAGGAAAAACAGGATGTTTCTCCTCCTTCCTTGAAAGGTTTTCTTTTGTTCTCATTCTTTTAAGTGTTCTATCTTAGTCTATCAGACACAAAAAGCAGAAAACTGGCATGGAGATAATGCCCAGGTCATACATAAGCTCTGCTGTAGTCTGCCCTGCTGCAAAGTACAAAGTGAGTTGACATATCGGGTCTACATCAAAGACATGCCCTTTGGCAGGTTGTAAAGACAAGTTGCAATTTTGTCCATAAAAATGTGTGTTCTACAAAATGGGCTCTGTAACATGAACTGTTAGTGGTATGCCACCATTCCATTGATCCTGCACATGTGTTCATTTCTCAGGAATGCTTCTAAGCTGGGCTATGCCTTGCCCTAAGATAAGCAGACTTGCATGAAGAAAAAAAGCAGTGTGTCACAGACAGAAAGATTCTACTCTCTGCAGGAGACTTCTTCCATAAAATGCAAGTTCTGATAGAGGGCATGCCAGTGGCTCCTACTTTATTGCCTGTATCACATACATGGTATTTACAGTAAGAGATTAATAGAATGGGAGACCTTTCCTGCTTATGTTTTAAAAATTAAGAGAACAGCTTGAAAAAACACTGCATTGCAGGAGGTTTTCAAAAACTCCTTAATCAAATACTGAAAACGAGTAAATACAACACTGACAGTCTGGAGCCTCAGTGCTTACACATTACAATGTGTTTCAACACAGTCATGTAATATATATTTCCAAAGTACTTCTGCTTTTTTCATTGTGAATATGGGAAACAGAGAGCTGTGAAAGAACTCCAGGCTGAAGTCCAGTTCTTGTGTTCCTTTTTATCCATAACTATTATACGGTACATTACGAGCTTCAATATAGATTGAATACAGAGACACAGCCATATCAATTTCTGTCATAATTACTGTGAGAGAAGTAGTAACAGAGAATGAATGAGGCAGAAGTGTAGCCACAGAAGGAAGATGATTTTATGACTGTGAAACAGAACTACTACAGAGACACTGTTGGTATCATAACTACCTCTCCCACAGATTTCCTGAACAGCTTTGAGTAAGGTACTTAATCTTTCCATGTCTCAACTCTGCATGGGTAAAGCCGAGGTCAAAATACTTAACCTCATAGGCATGTTGCAAGTATAGAAACATTTGCATTTGGGAAGCTACTGGGTGCTGCTAATAATAGCTGTGTATGTACAATTGAAACATAAAATGAAAATCTGCTTCAGCACTGTTTGAAAGGTGTACAAAAAATTAAGTACGGCACCTCACAACAAACAAAGAATAACTAAAATTCTGTAGATCTATGAGTGAACTTAAAATAGTTGGGAAACTGGCATGAAAGTACATCATTGAAAGTGCACATTGTAATACATAGACATGAAAAACAGACTGATAAAGCAATGCCAGCAATGTTATCTGTATAATTTCATACCTTTTAGCATTTCACTTTCAAAGCCTAATATTGTTGCAATGTAAGAGCTTTTATAGAAAATCTACAATGTATATATCCATACAGTGCTCTATACATTAATTCATCCTCTTTTTCCTAAAAATAATTCAGCAGTACAATTTTACAACATATTGATCTAGGTAAGTCATGAGTCATTTTTTGTGAGTAGGTATCAATCACTTCATTGTTTACTTGTCTGTGGAAAGAAATTGATTTAATCAAACCATGCAGTAATACATTATTGATGTATCCCAAGAAAACAAAGTCATAATGAACCATCAGGGTCCTAACATAAAACACTGTAAGGAGCAGCAATTTCGGCTTCAGTCTTTCCTAGTGATTTGCAAACATATGTGACTGTATACAAGTAGCAAAGACTAATGCAAGACTGTAGTTGGTCTGAGCAGCAGCACATGTCATTCACATAACAGACTTGGGACAAGCTCTGCAGAACTTGGCAACCCCAGGAGGCTGGACAAACCACACTGTGGACCTTGTGTATCTCCACCACTTATATACAGCAGTGTATCATCTTACATGCTACTTGATTTTAGCAAATCATTACTCTTCTAGGGGGAAAGGTGCAGCAATAGGACATCGTGAAAATAAGACTCTTAGCCCTTCTTCACAGCAGTGGCTCAGCCTTTGTTCTCCAGAGGCTTTAAACTTTTCCATGTATTAGACCACATGGGAACAGCAATTTTACTCGATACACAATAAAATCCTTTATGCACATTTGTCAAACAAAATACGGCTTACAATGGTAACTGTAGCAGCAGCTTGAAAGAGTAAAGTTAGGATAGCAATTTGATGTATTTTATAGACTTTTGAATGTATGTTCATCAGCTTAGAGCACAGAGAAACAAATACCAGAGCAACATCTGCTGCCAAAACAACTTTGGCAAAAGTGAGTATTTTACTGCAGTGAAACTTCTGTTACAATCACGAGAAATAAGAGAGTACAGTAGCGACACCATATCAGAGCATCTTCACTAACGCTGCATTATTACAAAATGTTGGGGGATGTATAACGAGCCACATCAGAATTTAGCACTACCCAAGCCCACGAGAGTACCTCGATACAGCTTACAGAGACATCTATAGGTAGTGTCTGTCTAATACCTTATAATTATTTACGTAGGAGAGAGAGGCTGAACTTCCTATCTAGGAATTCATATAACGAGGTGAAAACATTTTTACAAGGAAAGTGCTTCACAAATACACTAAACAAATAATAGGAATAAGATAGCATTACCCTCTACCAGAAACAGATGCAAGACTAGTAACAGCATGTTACTTAAACAATTCAATCTGTATCAGAGATGAATAAAAGATAAAGTTCGTGTAGATACAAAAAAGCAGCGTAGCCAGCAGCCTATCTTTCCAGCTTTGTCATCTTTCTATGCACTCAGCTGGAGCTGAACCAGACTCAACTTTGCAGGAGACACGCATACGGACGTGTACAACCATACGTGCTGTACCGTGCGTAACTATTTATTGTAAAATTCCTCGAATAAAGAGAACGAACCCAGACGTACTCCGAAACGGGAAAACAACATAAACGACGTACTCTGTTACACTTAGCGAACAGTAATACAGAATCATGAGAACAGATACACTAGGGTAAGGGAGACAGTTTCTTAATGAAGTGGGAATGGACCGAGTCTCCAGAGGCACGGAGCCTTTCCAGAAGCGGCTTACATTGCCCTGGACATTGCCCAGCTCCGTGGTGGAAGTACAGAGGGTGAAGCGAAATCCCAGGTCAGAGTTGTCTCTAACGCCCCTCACCCGTGTCCTCTCCCCACTAAAGGGATGGAAAGGCAAATCCCGGCTATTTCACTTTTCTCTAAATTAAAAGGAGGGATTTTCTCGGGATATGTGATGCACGAACTTTGCAGAGATATAGACACGGTCCCTAGGTATTTACTTACACACTTAATCACACACACACACATGCAGAAAGAAGAAAAGAATAGAGGCATTTCCTCACGCACACAGCGCAGAAGGGACGTAGGTATTCCTCTCCTCCAGGCAGGCAGGGACGGGCGGCAGAGCCGCGGGCTGCCCGGACCGCCAGCCCGGCTGAGCCGGCACCGGCACCGCTCCCGCACGGGCACCGCCGCGCTCCCGCCCCGGCTCGTTCCGGAGCCCCTCGCACACTCCGTGCCCCAGACTCGCTCACACGCTCTCTCTCTGCCTCTCCCCCTCCCGTCCCGCCTCGCAGTGGCCCCGACCGCCGGCAACAAAGCGGCGGGCGGGCAGCGCGCCGGGCTGGCGGCGGCGGGACGCGCTCGCCCCGCACACACACACACAGACACAGACAGACACACAGACACATGCACACGCGCACACACACATACAATGCTGCCGCTGCCACCGCGGCACCTACCAGGCGGGCAGCCTCGGCCCAGGTGCGGTCCTTCTTCTTCCTCTTGTCTTTCATGTTTGCATCTCATTGAGGTGGTTCGGGGGGGGGGAGCGGGGGGAGGGCGGACCGGGAGTGGGGGGGGGCCCGGAGGGGTTCCGCACGGACAATGATACGGTGACACCGAGCTCTGGAGCCCCCGGGGCGGGAGGGGCGGGGGCGGAGGAGGAGGAGGAGAAGGAGGAGGAGGGTGGGGGCAGAGGCTCCCCGCGGCGGCGGCACAGCTGTGACAGCTTGAGGGATGCTCCGCCGCGCTCACAACAATGCGCTGTGACGTCACGCGGGGGAACCGCGCCCGCGCCCAACATCCCCACGGCGGCGGCGGCGCCCCCCGCCCCAGAGCGCGCCCGCCCCCCAAGCCTCGCGAGAGCGCGGCCGCGGGCCGGGGGTGGCGGCGAGGGGAGCGGGATGGCAGGCCGGCCGGCGCCGCCGCACTACAACTCCCGTGGTGCTCCGCGGCGGCTCCCCGGGGACGCGGCGCTGGGGGCGCTGCCGGGGCGGGGGCGGCGGGCGGAGGTGGTGGCGAGGGCGGCCCCCTCGGCCCCTTCCCCTCCCTCTCCGCCCTGTGCCCGCGCCGCGCCGCGTTCCGTGAAACCAGCCCAGCACCCCGCCCGGCCCTCCCCCGCAGTGCGAGCCGATCGCTGGCCCCTACTTACGGCTGGGGCGGTCCCCCGGCCCGGCGGTGCCCGCCGGTGCCCTCCTGGCTCCGGCCGGAGCCGCTGCGGGAGTGCCGAGGCGAAGGCAGCCCCGGGCGGGCCGGGGCCGGCGCGCAGGGACCCCGCGTTCGCGATTCAGCTCCTCTTCTTGTCGGAACAGGAAAGAACATCTTGTTCCAGTGTGTAAACAAAGGGAGTTGATGTGCTGCGCTCGTAAAACCGCCGAAGGAGGTTTTCTTTAATTGGATGACCCAGGATTAAGATACCCACGAAATGCGGAGCGAAGGGACTTGGCACACCTTCCTGAGTTGCAGGATATTGTTATGCGGGGCTTGTTTCCTCCCTTCGCCCAGATTATAGCCTACATTAGGAATATTATCGAAATACATTAGGTATTTTTTTGTTCGAAATGAAACGAGTTAGAAATTATTCAAGGTTTTCTGTATCCATCTATTCAGTGCCTGCTTTCCTTTGTCCTCTCAGTAGCACCCGTGTTACGCCTTGCCTTATTCCTTTGGTAACATTAAACCTTATTTCTCCATAAATACACAGTTTTGGGGGGGAAGGAACTACGCCAAACCAACTACCACAGTGCTTAGCCTGTTTTACCAAGAAAACGACCAGGACAGCCCTGAGAACCTTCAACCTCTCAAGGAAACAGAAGAACCTGATAGCATCCCTCAAACACTCTAAATGAGCACTCACATTATCTGGTGGTTTGGATCTTCCTCCTCATAATTATATTTTAGTGGGAAAATAGGCATGGAAGATAGCACCTTCCCAGATTTCATTATTCACTCCCACTTATGTAAAAATATTAAAAATATGAGCAAAACAAAATTCTGTTAAACAGCTGCTTCTAAATTTAGTTTTGATTCCTGTCTATACAATATTAAGCAGAGGATTTGGGTATGCCTCAGAAATGTTCTTGAGAAAAATGTCGCAGCTGCAATGTTTCAGGTTTGACATTGTGCAAAAATTTTTACAATCAGCCAGTTGTTGAAATAGGTACATATGCCTTTGTTATTTACTGAATGCTGCCTTTGTCACCTTAGTAACATTTATAAAGAAAATGCTTGCTGTTACTATCACTTCTCTATGTTTTGTGGTTTTGACTTCATTTCCACCTTTTTATGTCTCTGCCATACTTTAGTTGGTTTTTTTTTACCTTTGCATTTCCTCACCTTTAGTGAATTTGTATTCCAAATCATGCAGGTTTTTATTCACATCTCATCGCCCATGCTAAAAGCCTAAGTCTGTAGTAATCGAGTACTTCATTAAAGCTGCCTTTGAAATACCTTCATTGTTTTCAGTACTGAAAATACAACAAAATAGAAAAAATATAGGGACATTTATCAGTCATTGCCATCATAGCTGAGTGTTGGAAGACAGAAAGAAATATTCTGCATTATTTCCCCTCTCTTCATACGTGGCTGCTTCACGTACATAACACGAACTTCTGTTACAAGACCTCTGGTGTTGCAATGGTGGTGTTGGACAGAAAAGGACACTGTAGGGAAAAAAAGTTCAGTGAGCCCCTAAAGCTAATCTGACTTTGTGGATTTTTTGGTTGGTTTGCATGGTTTCTAATGTCTGCTGCAGTCAGGATTAGACT
The DNA here is from genome assembly GCF_035770615.1 of Melospiza melodia melodia. Lineage (NCBI taxonomy): Eukaryota > Metazoa > Chordata > Aves > Passeriformes > Passerellidae > Melospiza > Melospiza melodia. The sequence continues at coordinate 130,694,702 of NC_086194.1, read as the reverse complement.
TTCTTTTGGTATTTCTGTGGACCCCTGGAGTGATCTTTTTAGTTCTATTACAATGGTTAAATGACAGTGTCATGCTGTCATTAATTTATTTGCATCATTCTTACACAGTCCAGGTGTTCCTAAGTCATAGAATGGTTTAGATTGGAAGGAACCTTAAAGATCATCTAACTCCAACCACTCTGCCTTGGGCAGGGACATCTCCTACTAGACCAGGTTCTTCAATGCCCCATCCAGCCTGGCCTTGAAAGTTCCTTCCTTTATTCACATGAAAATAGTTGGGAATCATGTAGTGACAATTAGGGGCACTGTCTTTGCTGGAGAAAGAAAACCTGTTATGCTATTGGGGGACCCACTGGAGAGTACCCATCAGAACAGAGAGCTGGGGGGTTCTCTCTGTGTTTCATGATGGGATTAAAAAAAAGGAATCTGTACTCCTGAAATAGATTTTTATTTTTTTTTTTGCAATAAATGTTGTAGCTGAATCCAGTAAAGTTTGTCAGCATACACAGAAACCAAGTGCCTCAACAGAGCAATACACTTCTGCTTTAAGGGGGTAAAGTCTTCTGTAAGTCTAGAAGTACAGCAGAAAAAGGTCAAGTTCTTCTTATGAAAGAAGACATTTGCTATTGATTATAGATACTGTTTACTTCATGAGTTGGACCTGACCCCACAGGAGATCATATCTGCTGCTTCTCTAACTGAATTGGCAATAGGAGAATTGAGAAATGGTGAGCTGCCTTCCAACTGGAACCACTGGAACTATGGCTAAAAGCTCAGCATATTTAACATGTATATGTGTGTGTGTGTGTGTGTGTGTGTGTGTGTGTGTGTGTGTGTGTGTGTGTGTGTGCGTGTAAATACTTACAGAGTATTGTAAACCACATTGGATAACCTGCAAATACTGCAGAAAGATGTTGCATTAAAATACATAATTAATTTTTACCCAAGCAATATTTATGTGATGTTATGATACCAGATGTTACTGGTTTGACCATGGATGGAATCAGTTGTTTATTATGGATGTATTTGTGTTCAGTTACATTTTCTAGCATCCATAGAATGGCCAAATGATACTACGACAACATTGGAGGCTGATTTCTTAGCTTCAGTACCCAGACTGAATTGCTATAGAAGCTTTAGGTTTGACATTATGTAGTAGGCCATCTGAAGAACATTATTCTTGTTTCCTGCATAGAAAAATTACTTTTGATGTCTACTGCCAATTTTTATTCTTGTGTACAGTAATACTCCTGTTAAGCTGAAATCCGTGACCTCGACTTCTTATGCAAGTGTTTATATATATATAAATATGTATTGCTTCAATACAGTGAAGCACTGTTTCAATACAAATTCCAGTTTCAGCTCTTACAAAAGAACTAGTATCAGCTGTTACATGAAAATGCCATATGTGTGCAGAATGATTTATTCACAGCATGACAATTCAATCTAATGTGCCACTTCTACAATGGAAATTACATTCTCTACAATTGAACAAGAGATGCTGAGTTACAAGATAATTAAGAAAATATCCCAGAAGATACTAATGGACTCACTGCATTTCCTAAATTATTGTTAGCACAGTGATGACAAAAAGAAAACCATAAATTATGGGTTTGTGTGGACTTACGGGAAACCAAAGCCATTGGGATTGACAATTGACAGCGAACCATTTACAGATACTGGTGTCATAGTCGTAGAGTGTTTTTTATACCATTGATTTAAAGAATGGCTATTGCCAAGTATCCAGACAGTTTGAGCTTCACAGCATTTATTACACTTTAAGGAACTTCTCTCTTTTAATCATATGCCATATGGACCTGAATCAACATAACAAGTTTTTCAATTATATTACTAAGTCATAATAACAAGCTCAGAATCTAGTATTATCAGGCTGATGTTACTGTATTTGGAAAGTCTCCTGAAGCTGATGAAAAAAACCAAATCCTATAGTCTATACTTTATACGGGAGGGTGAAAGTTAAATTTTGCTAAATACTAATTCATATGCACAGAGTATTCTTTTCTTGAGCATGCCATTTCTTCTCTGAGGTTTGTAGAGGTCATAGAATATGTGGAAGAGCTCACTCTTCCCCCCCGCCCCCCGCAAAAAAAAGGAAAAATTTCAACCGTATTTTTCAGTTCTCAAATCAAGGTGTACATTATTTAGGTACAACTAAGTTATGTACATTTATTCCTAAATGTGTAATGCATGAGGTCTATTAGAAACAGTGCACTTTGAAATCTAAAGTTTTCCTGAGACCTATCTCACCTTAGCAAATTTTCAAATAACTTGACTGTAAGTAATGAGGATTTATTCTGTTGGCTTTTGAGTTCATCACAATTGTCATTACTTTTGTCTCAGACCAGGAATGGCCAAGTACTATAAATGTAGGGTTATTTCCTTTTCTCCCTCCTATTGCTCTCCAGCGGGCAGATAAACACTCAGGTCTTTTTTCTGGCACTGCAGCTGAACTAGTAAACATGGTTGCAGCTAAGCTGTGGTCCACTTTGCCCTCCCAACACGTGAGAAGTGATACACCCAGCATAGAGAGCTTCCCAAGCTGTCACCTTCCAAGCCACCTCCAGCAGCACTTCCCTTGGCCATGCTGGCCGTCATTTTTCATACTAGGGATGCGGAACCGCCCTTTCCCAAATCCATAGGGACAATTTCTATGAGAAGGCTCTTGTCTTTGAACGATGAACAGTTTACAAGATGCCATAAAAATGTTGGAAAGAAAATATTTCTTTGTACATACACAACAGAAGAGTGGAGAACCTGCCTCTGAGGCATTACACCCCAACTGCATATAGATCACACCTCCTGGTAGTTCTGTAAACCTCAGAGGAGAAGGAAATGTCTGCAGATGGCTGACAAGATTACTTTCATTTTTATATGACACAGTTTAGTCAAATCAAAACCAGAGCAGCTGATAGTTTATCTCATCTGCTCTTTTTTAGATGTTTATCTAGTTGATTATATGGAAGTTGCTGCATGGATTATAAATATGCAATTACAAGAGAAAAAAAAATTAAAACTGTTTACTTGTAGTGTCTGATTTAACAGAAATAACATATGTTCCTATCTAGAAAGAGATTCCAGAATTCCTAATGTATGAATGCTATTCTAATACCATATTTCAACCTACAGAATGAACTTCACCTACAAGATAGACACGTGATGAAATATCACCTCAACTTATATAGGATTTCAAGGAATTGTGAAGGTGTCCCAGAGGAGTTACAGGCAAAATTTATACAATGTGCTCATGGCAAGTCTCAAGTTGTCACAGCAAACCAATGATTGCAGGACAAATACTGGCATCCAGAACCTGATATGAAGAACTGAAGTTTAATACTAAAACCACTTACCAAAATTAAGACAAGTGACTCATAGAGTACCATTACAGCCTACCCCTTACATTTTTTTTTCTGTGAATAACTGATATCACAGTCAATTTTGGCAATCACATATTTTTTGGCAATTATTCCAGCTATATAGCTATCTTTCTGTAATAGACATAAACCATAAAATGACCCAACAGAGTATTTACATTGTGCAACATCTGCTGCTACACTTGTTTTCTGATCTGTTTTCATCCATAGTTGAAAGCTGTAAGAATTAGTACCATTTAACTTCTTACAATGAATAATTTTTTTTTCAGAGAATATATATAAAATGTCATCATCAGGTCAATCATGATTTATGGTAAAGCTGATGAGGAAACAGATGACCTGAAAAAAATACAAAAAAATTAAAACAAAACAGAACAAAATAAAAAAGTAACAAACAAATAAACAAAACCCCAAAACCAAACCAAAAAAAAAAAAAACAAACTCAAATAATGAAGACCTTCTCAATGGATTAATTGAAATTTCAGGAGTAAATACCGTACATGTAATCACATAAATAATTTCCTAAGCTGATGCATGGAGTCCTACACACTTTGAACTGAATGTTGCTGTGTTGGGATTCAGATACAAAACACACAGTCCAACAGCATGAAAAGTAATAAAGATCATGGTTGTACTACAGATATGCAATTTAAATTTGCCTTTGTAAGTTCAAAAGCCTGGAATCCTATGAAAAGAGAATTCAGAATATAAGTTGTCTCTCTAGCTTGTTGGGGGAAAGGACTACATACATATAAGCTGTCTTTGGGATAAGTACACACCTGCTTGCACCTGCTTGCCAAGGGCAACTTGGAAATATTTTGAATTGTTTGTGCATAATGGATTGCTTTGCCTTACTTTCTTTGCATTGCAAGATAAATGAACAACACAGTCTGCTCAGCCTTCTGCTACTTGCAGGTATCTACCTACATACATCTGTGACTTCTAGACCATAACAAAAATAGGAGAGAAATAAAAGATTAGTTTATTAACACCACAGACTTCTTAAAAAGGAGAATGGAGTGGATGCAGTGCTGGCAGAGGGCATTTTTCAGGTACACTGATGTGAAAAAGCAACTTCAGTCTGGGAAATCCTTTTCTTGTGTTTAGTTGAGGCTCTTGCTGCAGAAGTGGTAGTGGGTTTTCTCTTTTGCTGCTCCTTTATGGCTGTGAAAACCACCATCAGCTATACCACATATCATATGATGCTTCAGCACAGATCAATAACCAAATCTGGTCTAGATGTATTATATTATATTTCTCTATTTGAGCTGTTCCAGTTCTGCAGGAAGAACAACATATTCTCTCCTGAAGTTAGCAGACAAATCTGTGAATGCCTGGAACAAAGAAAGACATTGAGGTGCTGGAGCGTGTCCAGGGAAGGGCAACCAAGTTCGTGAAGGATCTGGAGAGTAAATCCTATGAATAGTGGCTGAGGGAGCTGGGGATATTTAACCTGGAGAAGAGGAGGCTTGGGGAGACCTTATCACTCTCTACAACGACCTGAAAGGAGGTTGTAGCAAGGCAGGGGTTGGTGTCTTCTCCCGGTCACCTAGTGACAGGACAAGAAGACGTGGCCTCAGACTGCGCTAGGGAAGGTTCAGGTTGGACATTAGGAAGAATTTCTTCATGGAAAGGTCATTAAGCATTGGAAAGGGCTGATTAGGGAAGGGGTGAAATCACCATCGTTGGAAGTGTTTGAGAAACCACTGGACATATCCCTCAGTGCTCTGCTTTAGTTGGCATGGTCGTGTTTGCTCAAGGGTTGTACGCAATGATCTTGAAAGTCTTTTCCTACCTTGATGATTCTGTGATTCTGTAATTCTGCTGATTGAGGCCCCAGCTCTGCAAGACACCCCATTCACACCAATACTTGCAATGCCAGTGCCATTGGCTATTTAAGTATATTGGCTATTTAAGTATAATATAATAGAAGCCAAATAATGACCAAAACCATAGTTATTAAAATGACAATATCTTATTAACCATAAAAAGGTATGTGTCATAATTTTCAGCAGAGATTGGTCCTTGTAAGTGTGAATGTAATGTGGGAACCACATCAGATATTAGTTTTTAGGCATCATAACAGCAAAAGTATATACATATATATCTATATGTATAAGTTGAACTTATGCACATTTGACTTATATACTCTTTTTAAACTGTTAATAAATAATAAGTTTAAACATTCTGTGAATATCACACAAGAAACCAAGACTTACAAACATGCTAGTTAGAACTATAAGGTTAAAATTTTTAATGTCAGTTTTCAGCACTTGGTTTCTTCAGTCATCTTTCTGTTTTTGTACTCAGCTACTTTCTGCTATATCTCAGATAAACTTATGCCCATATTTTGACAATTCTATTCCTTTGAGTCATCCATTTTCTATACTCCAGCCATTCAACCAGAGATCACATAGACCTTAAAGGAATAAAGAAAATTAGTATTTGATACCACCTTTTTCCTTTTGTAAGAAAGAATTTCCTGCTATAGTTAAGAAGTAAAACTTTCATTTCCATTCATATATACAGTTCATCATGTTCATTTTAGGCTACAAAATTAAATTAAAATATTTTATCAATACTGAGCATATGATACATCACAGTTTAGTTGGCATGTATTTGCCCACCCAGTGATATTTCAAAGTTTAAAGGAAGTTGAAGTCTGAATCTCTTTCTATTCCCAGTTCTATACCTTTTTCAGTTTAAAATATGTGAGTAGCCCTCTGAAGTTCATGAGGCTATCATGTTAAGGAAATATTTAAACATTAGTAGAACCAGGCTCCCAGCATGGCAACATGTAATACTGGAAACTCTTTGGCTGGATTGCAGAGGGCACGTGGAAGAGACACATACCTATAATATCTGGATCTGCTGTTTCTTTGTAAATTCTTGAAAAATCAAAAGTGAGTGTAGCACTTTCCTACTATGCCTAGTAAATCTTGTACTAAGATATGGAAATAACTTAGAGAAATTAATGTTTTAATTCTCTATTTTCCATATTTTTTAAAGTATCCTTTTAAATATGAGAGTTTATGAAGTTAAGAAAGTTAATTTTAAGTAACCATTTAAAAATAATTAAACACAGACACAGATGATTTTGTATGTTCTTCTAGCAGAATTAACACCTGTGGATGTTCATTGCCATAACTGCACATTGAAAGCATAACTGCACTGGGTTTTATATGGCCCTTGTGAAGTTTGTGGACAGGAAACCCTATCAACAAATTATGGTAAGTTACTGGAAAGCTCATTTCAAAAATGTAAGGATTTGTTTGGCAAATTACTCTTTCTAGAGCCTGAGGCTAGGGCAGGGGCAGGAAGTAAAGGTTACAAGGTGGATTATAAGTGTGTGCACGGTTCATAATGAAGGTTTGTGGACTGTGAGCTTTTTAGATCAGTCCTTCAAATAGCTGCCTTTTGAGTTACACTCAACAATTATAAGGGGGAAAACCTGTAAGGAAGTTACTTGGGGAAATGAAAGAATCTAACATATATTTTTAACAGGAGAGTGTAATTTCTGATAGCTGCCTTTATAGCTGACTCGGTTTCTTTAGTCAATTTGCATTTAAGAGATGATTAAAATAACCTTGTAATTTGCTGCATTCATCCTGCTACAACTTATGAAAAAGGAAAGAAAATAGTTATGCATAATTACTGAGAGTGCTTGCAAAAGAATAATATTCTGCATTCATAGCATTTACCTGCCTTTATAAAGGCCAGCCATTTGCATGCATCAAAAATAAGACTTTTTATAAAAAAGGAGAAGTTGCCTTTATTTTATTTAAAAGATCTTAATTGGTTATTTTTAAACAAGGAAGGTAACTGGTACAAGGAGTGCATTACAAGCAGTTTTTCAGAGCATATGACAATGTTCTACATTAATAAGCATTGTGGGAATAACACATCACTTATGCCAGTCCAGTTATAATGATATTTTACGTAGGCAAATTACAGCATTACAGCTCAGCAGCAAAAGGCCTAGTGTAAAACTTCCTTACACAACATATGCTAAATTCTTAGATGCAAATTTGCCATTGAGGAAGGAGCCAGTTCACAGCCTATACATCATTTACATGATGCATGACAGTCTACGTTACCTATTATGCAGGAGCACACTACAGAGGAAATATCAAGATGTGTTTTTAATCTTACACGTGACAGAGATCACTGCTATTTTTCAGTTGATTGATGCTCACTAAGCAGCCCAACCACATCAACTGCAAACACATCCTATCCCAAGTGAATGTGTCCTAGCAATTTTAAGGAAAAATAGTTCATTTTTCGTTTTCCACGCCAGGGTTAGTCCTTGGTTACTAAGATGTGTACAGTGCTGTTCCTCTAATTAACTGTTTCAAAGACCAGTTCTGTAAACTTTTACATGGAGGATTTATTTCATGCGTCCATGAGGTGATCCTAAGAAATATTTCTCATGCTTACAAGCCAAGGAAAGGCTGAGATGCCTGAGATTAGGCTCAGGCAGAAATGCCTTAATCCAGTCACAAACCCCAACACTTTTCCCCTAGATTTTCTTTGCCTGGAAATGTACCAAGTCCCATGGAGCCTCCCTGTTGAGCTGCCCATTCCGTGCATGCTTGATACCACGCTGCTTGTGTGCGTGTCTGCTGTGAGCAGCCAGGCAAGGCACCTGAAACTCTACCTTCAAGGTAGCAAGCAGTGTGTGCTGGGGCATCTGGTTACATTTAGTGATTTACTGAAAGAAAACAGTCTACTTGTAATCGAAGAATTTAGTAAGGCGCCTAATACTCCATCTCTGATTCTGAAAAGTAGGAAGGTATTCTCTTATTTACTTACTTTAATGCTGTAGTTATACTTTTTAAAAGAGTGAATAAGCTAGCTAAAATATACAGATTTTCTTTCATGAGATCAATTTTCACATAAAATTATTCTAGCTTTACTTTTGTGGTTATCCATACGTTATTAAAACATTCTTTTCCTTTGGCATTTTTTCTGTGGGGAAGAGGTTGGAACAAGAGTTTCAGGTTCCAGAATAAATGGAGGATGGTTATTCTGGTCTGAACAAGCAAAACTGTGGTTGCTGTAGTCAGGACTGCAAACCAGATTTGGTTTAAAAAGTATCATATGTGAAATCCTACATGGCACAGAAGAAAGAAAATGTTCAAATTGAGATGCTGCACTGTTACAGAAATTCTACACTCAAATCCTGGCTCTGCACTTTCTTCCAATCCCCTGGAAGTCAGTTGCTTTTTCTCTAGCACAGTTTTCCAACTCAAACTAGAGATATTAATATTTAATTTTTTCCTCCATTTGTCTTCCTTGCTTATTCAAATTGAAAGCTTGTCTGAACAGGGACTGAAAATCTCTTGGTATGTACACATCATGCAATAAAGAAGAAACCTGATCTTGGTTTGGTCTCTCAGGCTACCATATGAAGGAATGTATATATATTTCTATATATGTTGAGGTAAGTTGTATGATATTTAAAAAAATTACTTTTTCCAATGAAAAATTATTGTCGCACTTTTTTTTTTTTTCATAAAGATTTCTAATGAATGTCAAATGTTGAAATGTCACATGAGAGCAGTCCAGTCTGTGGCCGGAGGGGGAGAAAATTGTCAGCTGGCCAATAAGAGCGGTTTTCTGGATATTTTGTGCAAATGGAACATCACAAAGATATGGAGCAGTGATAATTTTATCAGACTGAAAAACTGAATGAATTTGGCAGTTCTGTACAAAGGAGTTTTCAGCACAGATGCTAACATAAGAATAAATTATTGTACTAGTGGCTGTTTATAATTTCTAAGGAGAATTCTCTTCCCCTGTTTATTTTGAAGTAAGAAATATTAATTGTATGCTTGGATTTTTTCCTTTTCTAGTAATTCCATTTCCTGAAGAGTTTGAGGCTCTGAGAATGGTGAGATAAATTGTCATACCTGTGTTCACTTTCAAAGGATTCCTTGAACTCAAATCTCCTCAGGTTTGGCAATTTCATGACTGAAAACCACTATACCAAACATCATAAAACATAGTCAAAAGGTTTCAATTTACTTGAAGTTGGTCAGGTTCAATTTGAAGAAAATTACTCTTCAAAAATTATTCTTTACTACTTAAAATATGAACTACTGGAGAAAAATTCAGCCATGGATTTTCTTACTTTCAGTACCAGAAACTGGAGTCAACAAGGTTTGCCTTACTTCTGTAATTTCTATGCTTCTGCTTTGCAATATTAAGACTGCACAAGCTGTGCTAATGATTAGGTCTACATTATTTTTATGTGATTCCAACACTATTCTGTCAACACTATTCCTGCTGTTTGTTTTATCTCCGAGTAAATATATGCACTTTTACTATGCAAAGAGATGGGTTTTTTTTCTTCATCTGCAGAGAGCATGAAAAGGTAAGAAACACTTGCCAGATTAAATATTTTTTGAGACTAAACAGAAATTCATAAAAGTAACTATATGTAAAATGTAATGTATTGACTCTTTTAGCTACCACTCCTCTATTTTTCTCCCAGATAGTTATTCTTTTAAAATGCAAAATCTCAATGTTCTTTGAACACTGGCAGTAATGTTCTATCTTGTACAGTTGGGGATTTTAGGTTACAGAATATTATTCCATCTGAAACTTACAGGTTTTGACCTTTATTCCTAAACGTCAGATTTCAATAGCTTTATGGAGTTCAGTAATCCACAAAGTATATTTGTTCCCTACAAACAGTCTCAGTCTGTCCCATAATTGGTTGATAAAAAATGTAAAAAGATTGAGATGTAGCTAGTTTGGATTACTTATGATATTTATATTTATGGTGCATTGACCCTGGCTGGCTGCCAGGTGCCCACCAAAGCTGCTCTATCCCTCACCACCTCAAGCAGACAAGGGAAAGAAAATATAACAAAAGGCTCATGGGTTGTGGAAAGAACAGGGAGAGATCACTCATCAGTTACTGTCACAGGCAAAACAGCCTCAACTTGAAGAAATTAGTTTAATTTATTAGCTATCAAATCAGAGTAGGAAAACAAGAAAAAAACCCCAAATCTTAAAACACCTTCCCACCATCCCTCCCTTATCTGCAGGCTTGACTCTACTCATGCTTTTCATTACCTCCTTCCCTGCAGGGGCTCAGGGGAACAGGGAATGGGGGCTCCAGCCAGTTCATCACACGCTGTGTCTGCCACTCCTTCCTCCTCAGGAGGAGGATTCCTCACACTCTTCCTCTGCTCTAACGTGGGCCCTCCCATGGGGGACAGTCCTTCTCCAGTGTGTGCTCTTCATGGCTGTCAAGTCCTGCCAGTGAACCTGCTCCAGCGTGGACTTCCCATGGGATCACAGCCTCCTTTGGTTGTCTGCCTGCTCCAGCACAGGATCCTCCATGGGCTGCAGGGGCATCTCTGCATCCCTGTGATCCTCCATGGGCTGCAGGGGCATCTCTGCATCCCTGTCATCCTCCATGGGCTGCAGGGGCATCTCTGCATCCCTGTGATCCTCCATGGGCTGCAGGGACACAGCTGCCTCACCATGATCTGCACTATGGGCTACAGGGGAATCTCACACCTCTGGTGTCTGGAGCACCTCCTCCCCTTTCTTCTGCACTGACCTTGGTGTCTGCAGAACTATTGCTCTCACATATTCTCATCTCATATCTCCCTCTGACTGCAAATAAACAGGTTTTTGTTCCCATTTTTAACTCTGGTATCCCTGAGGTGCTGTCACCATCAGCGATGGATTTGGCCTTGGCTGGCAGTGGCTCTGTCCTGGAGCTGGGTGGCATTGGCTCTCTAGGACACGGGGAAGGCTTCTAGCAGTGTGTCATAGAAACCACCCCTGCAGCCTCCTGCTACCAAAATCTGGCCACACAAACTCAATGCAGTGCTTCAAACAAAAATGTAAGTTTCCTTACATTTTGTTTGGAAACTGATACTTTGTTCTTCCAAATAAATAATTCAGAAAATGTACTACATTTTGTAACTCAGGAATGAAAGTCAATACTATTCATAGTGCTGTTGACATGCCTTCTAGTAATTTATGGAATAATTATGACCATATTTGGGATATATCTGTTTTCTACATTTTGATTTGTCCTCCTCCAATACATCTTGACAATGTTATTGTAATTCATGTGTATTGTACAAACTGAATAAAGACAGGCAATTCGCTCCAGACAAATACATTAAAAATGTAAACCATCTGTTTGGAGCTCACTTTCTCCATGAGACCTTTACATTTATTTGGTAATAAAAGAATTCTGCATTTTTACCCTTTGTTGTTAGTGCACAAGACCACAAATGATAATTTGTACTGAATCATTATTTAAATCTGTTTAAGCCTCTGAAGAATTCAGATGTTACATGCATGAAGTGCTTTATTTTAGGAAGTGAGTGACAGGCAGCATTGTACATATAAGGAAATAAATCTTCAATAGCTTAGCCAAATTTTCTACAAACATCTGGTCTTACCTATCATAGTTTTCTCTGATTTCAACTTTCTTAATTAAAAAACCTACACAAAGATATAAAGTTATTTCCCCTTTAGTGGTGATAATTCTCCTTATGATTGCATTTTGCAAGTGTTTTAATCTTTAAAAAATGTCAGTCATGTTGAAAGAGACAAAATATTTCAAAGAACAACACAGACAACTTTCAACTGACGTTAGTAGAAATTTAAAAATGGGGCATTGGACTCAAGAGAAGAAAATCAGTAGAAATGTTACCATTGACTTCATGAGATCCGGAATTTTCCACCCCCCATTATATTACCTGGGAATGTTGATTTTACAGATTTTATTGAAATTCACGTTTCCATAATACATAGCTCATGGGCATCATTCCATAAGCCTTAGAATTTCCAAGAGTAGCAATGTTAACAGGTAAAAAGCACAACTAATACTTGTCAGTACCTGTAATATTCTAAAAACCTACATTTTGTGTTGTGTTTCATTATGATCTAAAAGCATAGTTCCAACAGCAGGGACATGGCTATTCACATAATGAAAACAGCTAGTTCTAGACTAGCAGATTTGTCATGTTGACTGAACAGAGTAACTGAAAATATGACTAAAATATCACTGTTGATTTTATTGAGAGTGATCAACTTAATTAACAATTTCTCTTTTGTTTAAATTTACTATTTTCTTTAGGAGACCATCAATAATTTATTTAAACAAATTCCTCATGAAAATTAAGTATTAATTATTAAGTTACTGTTTCATAATGGTACCATAAAAATGCAGATCATTTGCAGATAAAGATTAGCATTTTTAATTTTTTTGTGCACTACTCATTTTCTTCCATCATGTGTGAATACTGGATTACCTTCAGTTATTAACAAGAGTATTCCAATAATATGGGAATATTTTAAAACCTTGACTATTGTTAAAATATATCTTGTCACAGCTACTGGGTTATTTACAGAATTAAGAGAAAAATCAGTGCCTGACTGTTGATTAAAGCCTCAGCTCAGATAAAACATATATAAAAGAATGAGAGATTACTGTCATAGTTACATACCATTTGACAAAACTCTTACTAAATTTGGCAGGGTAGGGATATGTGTTAGGAATTGTTTCTATTTCTTTTTGTCTTTGGCTAGAACTTTTTCTTGTGCAAAACCATAGAAGAGGCTTTCTGATTTGGGACATTGATCATTATTTAAATGTAACAGAAATATAGGCAGTACAGAAATATATCTGCACTTCATGTATCCAATATAGAAATACATAAATGTCCTGTACCAGTGAATATTTTAGATTACTTCCATATATATAACAGCTCTAAAAATTAGCAGGGACAGTGTTATTAACAGCAGCCTTTTTAAGAAACAAATTGAAGAACAAATATCATTAGTAAATTACAAGACCTACAAATGAAGTTGTGATAGGTAATGTATTTCTTTCTGAATGTTCATGTAACCAGTAGAGCATTACTTTGTGTAGATATTGCTTTTGTAGACAGTGACAAAAGCAGAAGAGCTGTTCAGAGAAAAGAAAAGATAAATTTGGAATGGAATATTTTGGGGACTTAATATCATGTTGGCATTGAAGCAAAGGACATCTACATCATCAACAGAATATAACTGACTTTATCAAAGGAAAAGGTTTCAATTTGACTTGTATTTTTAAATGCCATTTTGCTGAAAATATGAACACTGCATTTATAAATTCTGATTTAGAGTGACACACTCTCCCCTTCCTTTACCCTCCCCAATTTACATTTTATTTGAAATGAAAATTTCAGATTACAGCTACATTTAGTTTCCCTTTTTCTTTCAGATAGCTCCTTCAACAGCCAAGCAGCTCTTCCCAAAACTCTGCTATGCTTTATGTAGACTGAACCTTCAGGAAGCTTCTGAGTTCCCACTTGTGCTTCAACTAAGTAGTTAAAAATCCAGATAATAAAGCAGTGCATCTTAATGGAATTAAAATTGTAGGTAGACCACTAGAGAACTTCTGGAAAAAGTATTTCCACTTTCAAAGTCCAAGTGATATTAGCACTTTCTGAAAACTCTAATCTTTGTCAGATAATTCTATTTTACTCAATCTATGACACCTTTTAAATAACCCATATCTGCTGCAGTATTTTTTAAATGAAAAGTCCTCAGAGGATCTTGCAATGGAATCCAGAAAAGGAATTCTATTTGAAATATGGGGAAACTACAGCAATGGTATGTTCAAACTACTGAGGTCATTTTAATTATGATAAAGAAATGAAACATTTCTTTAACATCTAATGAGCTGTCACTTGACAAGTTCACATGGCTTTCTTTTCACCTTTGAAATAAGCATATGTTTTTCTTACTTCTGAAAGTATCTAAGATGTTTTACAAGTATTTCAAGTGAGAGAGCTTCTTAATAGTTCGCATACTTGGACATACCAATATGAGTAAGGGATCAATTTTTTACTTTTTCTTTTATTCTTTCATTACATGTAGTTCTAGACAATTTAGATAGTGACCATTCATGACCATAAAAAGTAAAATAAAAGTTCTTCTGCTGTTTGTTCCCAATGCAACAAAATCTTTTAGAATGCTTTCTCAAAATCCATTGCATATATAATCTTCAGTTTTGTGCTCTCATGAGATAATGTACCGTGAAAATAGAAATGATTCGCAAAACATGATTTTATTATTCAGTAATATCTGTGAAGATAATGATGTGAAATAAGAGTGCCACTTTCTCCAAGTAAAACAAACATGAACAGATAACATGCATTTTAGACTTATCTGAAATGTTCAGTGGATTAAAAATTCATTATATTCATTGTAGATTTTCAAAATTCAGGAAAAAGTCTCATTATTGGATTCCTTAAAACATTTCCTATGAGGGAGATTTTAATAAGAATTCAAACTAAAAAATGTAATTACAGGTCTAAGAGCATCACTGCTGTATCTGGACTATTGTCAGTACATATAATTTAATTATTTGCATTATCTAGGCAGCATGCTGATAGTTATAAAAGACAATTGCTCTCTCAATATTCACCAAAGGTGTAAACTGTTTAATCTGCTTTATTCTTGAAAGCTAATCAAAGCTACGAAATTTTGAGATCTAAGAGCTTCTGTGACACAACTTTTGAATGACAGTTCTGACAGGGGAGAGGCATATTTGAATGTATCAGTTGCAGTCTAAAAAAACTGAAGAATGTTATGACAACAATTATTCTTTTTACCTATCCTAAAGTGTTTTCCTTAAGCTACATTTAAGCTATATTATAAATAATGAAAAATATTATAATTTGCCATATGTGAGAGATAAGATTAAAATTATTGGCAAGACTTCAGCTTCTAGAAAGCTTCCAAGTGAATAAATACTTTTTGTTGCCAGGAGCACAGTTTGGGAGGCATTTATATTTGCTGTTTATCTCATTGTGAAGTGGATTGTAAATTTTACTTTAAAAAGTGGAAAAGCATCTCGAATTTACACCATTGCCTTCTGCTGCTGCTGTTATTATTATATAGTGTATAAATATTGTCATGGTTTAACCCCTGCTGGGAACTAAGTACCACGCAGCCACTTGCTGTGTATAATTATGGTAATCTAAGATATATTCAGGAGCCTCTTCTGGCTCAGTATTATCTTATAGGAGTGCTTAGTTAAGGAAGGGATCCTGGGGAGGAAAAAAAAAAGAAGGGAAGCAATACATATGTTCTTTTGCATTTATTGTAATGAGGTAATGAGGTCCTCTAGGTTAAAAAATTTGTTTACAGGATATGCATTATTTTTGTGTTTGGAGGTATGTGTAAGTTAATTCCCACATTAGTCTCAACAAAAGCCTGTGGAATGTTTGTCTTTGTCCAGGGTGGGCTTTGTATTCCTTTTCAGATAAAGATTCATGATCTATGTTGTTGCAAAGTAAGAATTTAAAATACAAAAGTAATGACACTGAATTAATGCAATTAATGCAAATAGGTAGTGGTTTCCCTAATGGGCAATTCCTAGTTAGGAATGCTGACATTCATGAATTAATGTACATGGTCTGGATCGTGGAGAAACACAGATCCATATTTTACGATTTCTTATTTGTAGATGCATTTCTTCAGAAGAAATGCTCAGTTGGTTTCAATCAATGTTTTGTTCTTGCTTGTTTTTCAAAAATTGATTCTTATGTCATTCTTAAGCCTTTGGTTCAGAATTTTCCCATTCATTACTTACTTTTAAGTGAATATAAAGTCAAACATAGTTTTACAAACAGTATTATATCCTTCCACGCAGTGATACATTTCCATATTTATTATTAATGCCTTGGTTGCTATCCTCCTTTAAATTGCTTCCTGTGTATTGTGCCTGTAAGCCTGTGTTTTGTGTGCATTATCTTCACATCCTTCACCTTGTTTTCCTGCTCAGATCTGAGTGGGGAATTTTTCTTTTTAAATTCATGGCGGCAGCTTCTAAGTTATCAACAGCTCTGTCACAAAAATCTGCATCTCTCACCTCATAGAGGTTGGAAGACAATGTCTGTCTCCCTGTACCATGTATTTTGATACTAGATATGATCTTTATCAGCTATTCAGTGCAAACCTACTTGACTCGAGTGAGAAACTCTATTGCTTTAGTGATGGTTTCCTTTAGACTTGCAGGAATTATGAAGAAATTGGTTGCCTAGAAAGAGATATATAGGTATCACCAGAATCCCCGCTACACTTAGAGAATGGAACAGAAACAGCATTCATATTGTAGGCAAGCAAACCCTGGAAAAAAGTACGTGATGGTCACAAAACTTGCATTTTAACACACAACACATTGCAGTTTTGTGACAGGCCATGATAAAAATCATATATAGGGATATTAGTTTAGGCAGCCAGGACACCATTTTAAAGCATAATATTTGGCTTTCCAGCATTGTCATAGCTGCAGTGTGTTCTAAAGAGAGTTGCATGAATAATTGAATATTTGCCTTCTCAGCCAAAGTGAAAAATGTATGTGGTGGGAATGAGTCATAAAGAACCAAATTTGTGGCTTTTTACACTAGGAGAAAAAAAAAATCATGCTAAATTAAACATATTGTTTGTACTGTAACATAACTTTTTTTTTTTCCTGGCAGTTGAAAGAAAAGAAAAGCTTATAGACATCCACATACAGTTGACTGCTCCCATTCAGTAACCCAGTAATGAAGCAGCCAACCCAGGTGCAAGAAACCAATACCTACTCTTTCTCTGACTTATGTGTGCAATTCCTTGAGGGATTAAAACTATGTCTCATCAAATTTACCTCAAATACTTCAGCATTTCACAGAGAATCACAGAATAGTTGAGGCTGGAAGGGACCTCTGGAGGTCATCTGGTCCTACTCCATGCTCAATACAGGGGGTATTATGTACCAAATACCACATTTTTGACATCATAATAAAAAAAAGTGAGGTCTCTAACTTGACAGAAAATCTTCTCCCTCCAGTTTTCATATGAAGCTCTTATCCATTGCCAGAGTACTGATCTGAATGATTGCATCTGACTAGTTTTTTTCAGTTATGAATGCGATCTGAATAATTGTATCGCACCATTATACAATTTGCAAATACATTTCACTGAATACTCTGTAAGATTCAATAAAAAAAACTTTCAACAACATCTATGTTTCATGATTTTCCATGAACTTTTATAAAACAGTGTCACTGCTTCTTTGGGGGCTATTCAAATTGTGCCCTGAAATGTAATTGCAAAAACTGTGTATGGGGCAGTAGTACATCCTGCAGTACATTTAATTTTCTCCCACCCTATATATTACATGGCAAGCTCTAAATGTGATAGAGGAGGAACTTAAAATTTCCTCCATCACCCTAGGAGTTTCTCAAAGTTGCAGAATGGGAAACTCATCATGCTAAATACAATTAATTTTGCACTACTTGATTAGTAGAAAGCAGATGTTATGAAGTGAATCTGGGACACACATTCCATTTTCCCACTTTAGACAATACTGGATTATTAAAATATTCAGCATAATAATTTCAGCATAAAGGCTGAAAACACAAAAACCCTTTAAAAGGAAACCTCAGCATATAGTTGTGTTCTGAAAATGTACCTAATAAAAATTGTGCACAGCTAAACAGATAAATTTTCTCCTTGAGTCTGCTGAAACCCTTCTAGTACATTTAATGAGCAATTGAGGCAGAGTCTTAGCTTTATGTGTTTCACCTAGTATTGCAGGATTAGTAGCACTTTCTTGCAACCAGAATTTGTGTTGTTTATTGTTTTAGGCCATGCAAAATTTGTGTTAAGTCAGTTATGCTCCCATATATGTAATTAAAGCCAAAACTTGGACATCTAATAAGTTATTTGTGCTGAAGTATGAAAAGGAAGGAAAAAAAGGAAGATAATAAAATCTGCATTATTTTACCAACACTCTGGTCCATGACAATTTGAGACTGGGCAATTCCATTCCATTTCTTGAGGTGCAGACCAGAGAGGTGGCACAGGAGAAGTATAAACTCAAATGTTGAAATTTTGAATTGTAGATGATTTTAGGCACCTCATTCTAAGTGAAAGCACTGAGTTGAGATCCTAGTTAGCAGCTAGGTGTAGAAATACTGCTATGGATATGGGCCTGGTGCTTCTTCTGATGTGGCTTAACATCCTTCCAATATTTGGTCTTTTCTCTCCTTCATTATTCAAAAAGATACAAGTCTGCTCTTGTAAATTTTTTTTTTGCCATTTCTCACTTGTGTTGCAGAAGGGATGATTAAGGAAGCAAAGCCTGAATTTCAAGATCACAATTCAGCATTCAATCCTATGAGCTCAGCTTCTTGCAGCTTTTGTTTGCAGTGTATGCTTTGTGTGTAGGCTGGGAAAAAAAGGCACAATTGGTCCCCCATTTTCAGATTTTCCTGTTCTGCAACACACACCGTACAGACCATCTGCACTTCCTTTATGGACTGATCTAGCATATATTTTGCTGTCAATAACAAAAGGGGGAAAAGCAGGTTCAGAAGAGTCCTACAAAGATGTAAAATAATCTATATTTTAGCATATGGAATAGGCTTTTGTAATATTCTGTATTGTGTCATTTTACATTCTCTGGACTATGAGATGAATCTGCAAAAAATTCACAAAACAGCAAGATCTAGCAGATGTTCAGTATTTCATAGTTCTGTTAAAGTCTTAGTTGTTCTTTAATAAGGGTGAAAGATTATAAGAAAGGTCCAAAGAGACATTCACTGGAAATACTTAGCTGGTAATGTGCTAACTAGGAGCTAAGGATATACATGGGTTTTTAAAATCTTTTATATGCTTATAAATCCACAATTGCAAAATTTTAAAAAGCTCCCTAATATATCTCTATGTGAATAAAATATTATGTGTTCATTTGTGAACAAAATATTATGTGTTCAGTCCTGCTTCTTTTCAGTAACTTTTAAAACATTACTTGTAGTGTTTAACTGCAAGAATAATCTTAATGCTATTTTAAGAAAAAAAAGGCACCAGATAATGTTTTTTATGAGACTAATTAATATATTAATACACTCTTGAAGATGTCGTCCCATTTATTAATAAATTATGCAGCTAACTACAAAGGCACTCAAATTCTGGATAAATCTAGTTTTTACTACCATCTAAAATTTCAAAAGTGCCAGTTAGCTGGTAGCTATCTAAATTATTTTTTTCTGAATTTGTTTGAGAAATCTAAAACTAAGGATGGCCACAGGACTATTATGATAGCGATCAGAGGATTAGACAACACGTTCTTTGTTTCACAATGGTTACTAAGATCAATAACTCCTCCACTAGATCGAACACAGTAATGATGAAACTAGTCATATATTTGTGACTCAAAGGAGTGACTTTTATTGCTTCAAGAGTAGTTTCTTTTTTCCTTGGAAAAGCACAGAAGAAAGCGAAAACTGTATTGCAAAAGAAGAAGTGATTAATCAAAATATGAGAAATAGGTACAACAGCTTGGGGATCTGAAGTCCTGAATTTAGCCTGGAAAAGTAAAAATGCAGTATCTTTCACCTTTACTTATCTCCTTTCTTCAGTCTTGGCAAAGGTAAATATTGTGATTTCAAAGCCTATAAAATATCAGAACACGGTATTCATTCTCCTGGTAACTGTTGTCCCACAGTTTTATTGGGTACCAAAGATTTTTTTTGTTGTTCTCTATAAAAGGCTGTTTATTTTGAGATATTTACCACAATGCAACATTCTTGGAGACGTAAGTGTGGTTTTAACTGCTTTTCAAGTTGCCTCTCTATCTACCAGGAGGAGCTGGCTTTGGAAACACCATTGTTAGAACTGGCTTTGAAGTTGGTGTCTGTTTTACAGGCTCCTTTGTTCAGTGATTCTTGCTGCAAATGTTGAACCTACAGCAGAGTACAAGGGATTGGTGGTGGCACTGGCCCATGCCCCTGATGGAGCCTGTCAGAAGGATGAAGGAAGCTGATTCTTTCTTTCATTCTTTCCAGATGACGTTGTAACAGCTGCCACAATAGCACTTAGATTTGCTTTGTAGCATGATGTATATGTTTACTAAAAGTAATTTTAGTTACACATCTATAATTTTTTTTAATCCTTTTGATGTGTAAATGGGCATGATAGTAGTAGTACACAGAAACTGGACAATATTCCTTGATGTTTGTGGACTATTCGTGTCTGGTATTTCAGCAGCCGCTCAGATGTTGCCAGGACAACAGAATGCAGATATAGTTAGTCTTCATATTTTATATATATATATATCTGTAGAGACAGATTTAATAAACTGGAGACTTTAAAACTCACTGCTTCTATGTGAGTACTTTAGAGGTACCACATCTTGTCTTCACCGAGATTATACTGAGGAAGTAAAGTGAAATCAAAGACTTCATCACCCCTCTTTCTTTTTTCTCATTCAGTACATTCAGGATAAAGTCAAATATACTAGAATTCACATAAAGTCTTCAGAAAGTGATGACAAGGACACAGAATACATGAGAAAGTGATTTTTGGGCTGTCCCCTAAATGTCTTGTTTTCTGGTAGAGTATAAGGTGTTGAAAGTGGAAGCAAAGGGCAATCTAGGAGTAAATACAAATGAGGCACCTTCTGCATATTTCTTTTACTTAATTTTAATCTGTCATTAAAGTAGAGGAGAACTATGGAAAGCTGGGCATATACTTTTCATGAGGGAACCAGATTTAATTAAGAGCCCTCCATGAGTCTTAGTCTCTTCTTAAATTTTTGTGAAAAGGCTTTTTACATCATGCAATAATTTCCAGGACGGTTTTTTTAATAATCAGGACTGGTAGCAACCATGGGAACTGCTCTGGAGCACGTTTATTAGTAACTAATAATGTATATATGGAAGAATTAAAGAGGCAAAGGTTGGCTTTATTCTCTAAAATATTAGTTCCCAAATTTTGGATGATGGAGTACTGTTTACCATTATAAACTTTCATTGCAAATTCAATGTCAGTAGCAAAGTTCTAACTGTAAACATTAAAAATCAAGGTGATTTCAGGGCATTAGCCATGCAAGCACTGGAAGTTGGAAAGCATTTATCAGGCAGAAGAGGGGCATGGAGCAGGTTGTGAGTTTCCTCAGATCTGAGGATGGTTTGGTTTGGAAGGGACCTTAAAAATCACCCAGTTCCAACCCCCCTGCCATGGCCAGGGACACCTTCCACAGGACCAGGTTTCTCAGAGCTCCATCCAACCTGGACTTGAACACTGCTAGGGATGGGCTCATGGGTGCTGTGCTTCACTGAGTGCTCCATCAGGACACAGACTGAGCAGAAATTCCTTCTTGTGTTTCTGTATTGATCACATTGAGATGTACATTGAAAGTTGAGGTGTTGTTTTTAATCCCAAACGAAATGTCATCTTTGAGGGACTTGGTCATGTTCTTTCAAACTGATTGGAAAACTATTTTTTTCCTGAATGTGATCCTTTAATTTTAGCATGCTTTTGGTAATTGACTAAGGTTTTGAAGGTGTTTGAGTTGTACTCCTCTAAGATTATTGTTCATGGAGTTGCAGCCTGACTGCCTCTAGCCACTGTGCCACTATCATGTACAAAATTGATACTTGGGTCTCCTAAGCCTGCTTCCCTACTGAGGGCATCTCAAATTTTGTAAATGGCCTCATCTTTTCAGATTATATAGCCTTTGTGTGGTTTGAGTTTTCCTGACTCTAAGGTGTGGTATTTAGATGTAGATATGATAGTCAGCATCATATATATGCCTTATTTTAAAGAACTTCAGATGGAGCTAAATGAAATGAGGACATGGTAGCAGTAACTGCATTCTAGGTGAGTGTTTCAGGTTTGATATTTTGCATAATAGGACAGGTAGGTCTGAAACTGTTGGTGTGAAGACAGAATGAGGGAAGGCATCCCCTTGTGAAGGGTGATGTTAAATTTTAGGCTATTTGTATGCATCTAAAAGAGCTTTGCGCTGGCTTCACTCCCATCAAGAAAAGTAAAGACACTAAGGATTATGCCAGTCTGTTCATGGATGAGACTTTAAAACTTTCTCTAACAAAAAATGGATATTTACATGAACTTTTAATTGTGTACATAGTGAGCTATTATGTATTAGAGAAAAAATCTGTGATAAAAAAGAAATTTATATAGAGACTGAATCTAGCAAGACATCTCTCATATATTCTTTTTGCTCAAATATGTAGCAAAATTTCGTATACCATGTCAAAAATTTATTTCCGGGTTAATTTTACTGGGTGTTTTTTTTAGCATTGTTTGAAAATTAAACTTCAAATTGCTAAATGGTGGAGCAAAAACACCCAGTAAACGTAATGATCACATTTCCTATAGAAAATTTTTATGGTTTATGATGTGTCACTTTGGACAATGGTGAGAAAGAATTTGCTTGAGTGAGCAGCAGCTCCAGTTATCTTGGGATATTACTGGATTTTTATCTGTAATTTCTTCTCTAGTCTTTTTTTTTCTGTATTTTTTTTTCTTTCTTAATTTTCCTGTCATATACAGCGTTGTCTTAGAGCAGTAATTTTTTTATGGTCATGAGCATGTCAGGTATAGGAGGGTACTCTCAATGTAGCTATATCCAATTGTGTAAATTAATCATTCCTTTAATGTTGAATCCTTATAAAAATGGAGTCTGAGACTATATAATTTAAAAATATTTTTCTATTAAGTTTATTTTTAAACAAGTCTTCTATATAACATCAAGACTTAACTAGCTGCTAAGATGTGAACAGTGCCACAAAATACATCTTATTTCAACTGAATAAGAATATAGTTACTCAGCACTTGATATGGAATTTGGCAAGATTTTCTCCTTAAGCTAGAGAACACACAGATGCAATTTCATGTTATTTGGTGGTGTGTTGTGTTCCCTTCTCTTATTTTAAATAGATTGCACGATCCTGCCAAATTTTCAACTCATTTTGTTTCTCTAATCTTTGCAAGTGAACTATTTATATAATACGCATAATGGCTAAAATTACTATTTAACTTCAAGCCCCTCCGAAACATAAAGTAATAAAAAACATACAGCTTAAAATCAAATAGGGAAGCAGAAATCAAATAGGGATGGATCAGCATTTTAAAATGTTCCTTTCTCCTTTTTTTCTTTTTTTTTTTTTTCTTCGAAAGAACACTGAACCAGCAAAGCCATATTTTATGCATGGCACTGAAGAACAATGAAATAGTGCTGACTGCAAGCCCTTACTGCATAATTCTTTCCCAGTTTGGACACAGTCTTGGTGGAGGGGAGCTGCAAGCATTCTGAAGGGCAGTATCATTTTGAATATTAAATGGTCTTGAGAAGTCAGAGAACAGGGTATAAATCAGGAAGAAAAGGCACTAAGTATTATCCGTAAGCAGTAATAATGGGTACAGAGGACAACAAAATGCTAGATAAAGAATGAAAATGTCTGTAAGTTGACAAGCTAACCATGTCATGCTGTTTGAATAGAAACAAGAGCTTTATCAGGATATGAAACCAAAAGCATTACCCACTTTTCTCAGGTGAGGCATCAGCTGGAAGGCTGTGGCCTCCTAGTGGTATATGTCCATCTGGGCCAGCTGGGGAGAACTTGGAGAAAGAGACCAGGCAAAAAGTTGGAAAGCAAAATCTCTGGGGTAGGAGGGTGTGTGTGCAAAAGTTTAGAAGAATTTGGTCTGTTTAGTGTAGAGAAGGAAAGCGATAGCAGTTCTCAAATCCCTAGGAAGTTGTTTACACGATGAATTCAATCTGTTATTTTCTGTGTCCATACAGATGTGACAAGGAGAGCATATTATCCATTAGAGTGGCTAACTAGTGACAAAGGTGGTTAGAAACCTTGGTTTAAGTTTGCCTGGACATCTGGTAGAAACTGTCAGTAAAAGATATTAAAACAGATTTGATATGCATCTGTCAGAAGTGGATAGAGATTTAGTTGAAATTACCTTAGATCTTTCAATCCATTGAGGTATCATTTTGCAGTCTGTTTTAACATTCTTCTACACTTCTGTTATCACTAAAGAGAAAATAATTTTTCAACCTAGTTTGACCCCTTTTGCTTTGTCATGGAATTCTGTAAATGCTTAATTAAGTAACCAATTTCTTTTTTATTCTGACAGTTGCTCTGACACTTTTACTTGAATTGTCCCATTCCAGTTTTGGCACACAGGCTTTGTCAGTCTCTTCTTTATTTTCCCTTTACCTCTCATTTACTTTGTCATCTTTGTATTTACTCTGTGTAATGTTGTCTAGCTTTGCTTGCAAGCACCTTTCATTCCTTGAATGCACTATTCCACCTGCTTTTCTTTACTATTGCCAGCACCCCCTGCTTTGTTCTCTCACTTTTTTTTGGTCTTTTTTTTTCTATATTTTTCTTTTGTTTTTAGTATGTACGAGATCTGATCCTTTTCTCTTTTATGTGTATCTTTTTTACTGATGAAATAGTGAAGTTTAAGATCCTGAAATATAGTTTGATGGGAAGGTAATGTGACAAATGGCAGCAGTAAAGAGTCCCTACTGAAGCCTTTACTGTAGGGATCCTCCAAGTAAAGAGGGAGTGGGGTTTTTGGATTTCTGAGAAAACAAAGTATATGGTATCGCTCTATATGGTCTGCCAGTGCCCGTACTTTGGTAGTTTTTGTCTCTTCCACCCAGATTTGACAGATGGCTAGGAGTCTCCAAGACGTCAAATTCTTCCAAGTTGCATGAAAATTGGCAGGCCCAAATTAATTCCTTATCTGAAAGGAAGAAGTTCTAACTTAGCCCTGTGCATATTCTGTAGGGTGCAGTCAGCTGACGGGTTGACGCGTTGTGAGCATCCAGCCAAAACAGTCCCATGCACATGCCCAGAAGGGAATGCCAGGGGAAGCTGGATTGGTCACACTCAGTGACACTGGGCTTCTGTGAGGAAATATTGCACCAGCCTGCACTGATTCTAATGGTCATGGGGATGTTATAAAATCTTTTTAGCATTGTTTCTCTATTACTTGAAACATCTGTGAGATATCTCGTTAAAAACTGTGATTATTTCAAATAATATGAATTTTCATTCATCTGTCCATTATTCTTGATTGATCTTTTTTTTTTCTTTTTTTTTTTTTTGGAGAACCCATTGTATTCCTCAAACTTTTTGAAGATCATTTCCACAATTTCATGAAAATCTTGGCCCATTCATGCCAGGAAGAGTCTGAGGAGATAAGGTAAACTGAAAATTATATTGCTGGTCCTTCAAATTACAAGTATTACACTGTGTACTAAACAAATTCTTGGACTTCTACTTTGCATTTCTTTGTGGCAATGCATTGTATGATTGTAGGATTTCATTCAATGTATGAGATGGCTTAATAGAAAAACTTCTGAGTTTTGAAGACTTAAAGTTTTCAAACAGGGATGATCTGTGCTGATGTTAACTATGATTTATTTGTCTCTGTTCTGTATTACCAGGTTTGTTTGTATTTCTGAAAATTAAAATGAAAGGTACTGATGATAATAAACTTGATAAGCATTAAGTAGCTCTGGAGCAACACAATCAGTACTGAATTATTGAGCCAACAAAGCTAGGGAAGGGAAAGGATGAAAGAATTCTAGTTCTGAAGCGAAAACATGGAAATTCCCCTGACCTACTCTTTCTTTGCCCCATGGAGTTATGGGATTGTTTATGGGTGGGGATTTTATGAGACATTTAAGATTCATTCTGGGAGCTGATAAGGAAGTGGAAAGGAATTTGTAGATAACTCATAGGCTGGCTGAATTTACTTAATTTGTTCCTGCTGAATGCATGTTTTTTTATGCTGCTGAGAAAATTATGCTATTGTAAGACTGAGTGTCAGCATGCCTAGAGTGCTTTCTCCTTTTCTAATATTTCTTGAAACTAAAGACACACATAAATTTATCCTTATTCAATGTGAACCTCATTGCAAATGGTAAAAACAAAATAACTGTATCCCAGACTGTTGTGTGTGTTTATTTTTGATAAAATTTCTATAGCTCTTCCTGGATGTTTGACTAATAACGTATTTATTATTCTATAATAATAATTTGAATTTAATGACTACAACAGAACTGGCATAATTATTAACATAAAAACACAACTTAAACAGTAATTATCTAATGGTTTAATAGAATGCAAGAAAATATACTCTAATTATAAAAGAAAAGCAAATGAGTGAATTAAACAAGAATATGTTGTGTTATGTCTATAAATACTTGATCTCATTTTTTGTTTCTTCATTACTCTATTTTTAAAAAATGGAGTTAAGAAGTGTCTTCATTTCTAATGCTCAGAATAAGAGATGTGATTTGTGTGAACATATGCAGCAATTATGCCAAAACTAAATTTCTTCAGTTCTGTGGTTACTATGGTAACAAAAATTCACTGTATTTCATTTAGACATATACAATAGAATAGAAGATGGCAGATTTAAGATTTAATAATATTTTCAAAAATATTGTGTGACACTACATGATATTTTATTTATGTGTAAGGACATAGATCAAATAACTAACATGCGTAGTAGCATGAACATTGGTACTAACCATGTTTAAAACATATTTGGGTGATTCTTGTGGTAGTGGCATCTTGGATGCTCATTTCTTACAATTGCATCACATTTTTTTGCTTGAACATGGAGTTTTCTCCTGCTACTGTCAGGTGTCTTTGACCTATCAAGAATGAGGAAGAGGACAGTGGTTCTCCTGTTTGGTTTCTGGTTTTGAAATGTATGAGGGACACTGAAACAGAAGATTAGGTAGCATCTTTAGTCAGAGATAATTATGTTTTATGTGAACCCAAGTTCCAGAATGTACTCTCAGTCTTAAGGTATTTATTTTCTCAGTACAACTTGGTAGAAGTATAATTCCTCTTTTCCAATTCATGACAGAATAGTGGAACACAAGAATATATAAAGAAGAGTGGGACATTCATGACTCTGTCACCAAATATCTGGATTTAGTACCTTTATATATTATAAATTTCCTGTGTTCTTGATTTTCATTGTATGTCATTGTCTCCAGGTTGATTTGTTTAGAATTCAGAGTTGCACTAAGGTGTGTGGAAGAAGAATAGGTGTTAAGTTTATTTGAAGTGCAGGTTGTCTAGCTGGAAAGAACCACAATACTAGTGGAAGACTCAGAAAAAATCAAATTTATTTTGATGAAGAATTATTTCAGGTATTTTCATGACAGCAGTGAGATGTTGGCTGTAATATTTTCAGTTTTGTGTATTGTTTAGAAGTTTGTGAGAGTATATTGTTTAATCTTAATTCCTTGCTTAAAGCTTAAAGTTGCTAGTAAGGGATTAGTTCTTGGGATCTTGTTCCTGCAAAAGAAAGAAAGCACAATTTTTTCTTGTCCTTTGTTGATTTAATAGTAATTCTAATAGTTTTCTTACATTTGATGGTTTATCTTATCCTATAAAATTTTTGCATAGAGGCTTTTTTTTTCAGTGGGAGACCAGACTATTACCATGACAGATTTTAATACTTAAAATTGCTATTTAAAAACCACAAAATACTGTTTTGGAATATCTGCACGAAATGTAATTTGAGGCAAGAATTTCAGGTAGATTAACCCTCTTCTATGTATTCCGTAATAAACCTGGGTTGCATTTCAGTGTTTGAAAGGATTCACTGAATCACTTTAGGACAGGCAAAATTGTGCACTAAATTCTAGAAACCTAAAATCAAATGGTAAAATATGTTCACGTCCTGCATTTTCAGAAAGTGAGCATTTGGAGGTCAGGAAATGATAAAGCGGAGATTGTTCATGGAATGTTAGCTCCTTTTAACTGTGATTAGTTTATCTCTTCTATTTAGGCTGGCTGAATTTTGTGGAAGGACAAAAAACTTGAACACAAATGGCATAGTCACAATGAAGGAGGAATCAATGAGAACATTTTCAACAAATATTAAGGCATACTAATTGTTCTTATGAGGCAGACTATCTCAATTTTCACTTAGTTTACTTCATGGTGAACTAGACTTTTGGTGAAGGGGTAAGTATGGGAATTGATGGAGAAAAGGTTCTTGTAGAATAAGCTTTTTATGAAGCATATTTATGAATATCCTAAGTCTCTGCTTCAGGAATGGCATGTATGGTTGAAGAATAGTAGTACTATTCTTTGTCAGGTGAATAGAAATAGAAAAATCTGGATGCTGTTCTCTTTCATTGGAAACATTTTTATCACAGATTTTGCTTTTAACACACAATTTTAGTTTCTTATTCTTCTGTTTGAGATGTTGATATTGTAATTTATTTTAGCAGCTGAATTACTATTTCTTCTACATTAAAGTACCAAGAAAGTAATTAAAATGGTGTATGTGTTTGCTCTAGTTATATTCATATTTAGTAATATGAGGTAAAAAGATGTCAAAAAATATATAGATGTCTGTATCTGATGAAAGATTCACAACTCCTTTTTTTCTTCTTCTTTACAGAGTTGCATGGAATTACTTAAAAGTTATACTGTAGTAAAATGATCAAAGTACTGGTTATATTCATTGGAGTGAAAATGTTGGAATGCTGTGCAGAATAAAAATTTCCTAAGGTCAGAGCTATATGCTACAAAATTATGAGTGCTAACTCACTGGATTTGTCGTATTTTTTATGTGTAAGACAATGTAGTGCGCTTTCTATTTGTATTTTGATAGCTATGGCTGTGAAACAAAATAGTGTAATATTTATATTACACTATATAAGGCTAAGATTGTCAAGAGATATGAAGTGAGCTGTGTGTTGCCTAATTTTTTTTGCATTCCTCATGGAAATTATGTGTTTGCCATCAATGGTGGATTTTTCCAATATCTTTTTTTCTCAGTGTATTGTTTTGCACAGTGGAATCCATCAGTGTTGTGCAACTGATTGCTCATCAGGAAAGTGATTTTCTTACCTTTTTCTTAACACATGCTCATACATCAGGTAATATCTGTTCATACCTTGTCCTGGATGTATTACTGGCTCTATTATGAGCAACAAATGAAAACTGTTATCTTAAGCTTTTCTTCTGGATTTCATCCTTTCATATATAGGATACTTCGAATTTTTCCTCCTTTCTCTAGAGCAATTCTGTCTGTCAATAACTTTTTTTTTTTGTTTTACTTACTAAGAATTTCAGATTCTTTTGTACTCTTTGTTGAGGCTGGTATGGTCCATCTGGTCTGACTGTCAGGATGAGCCTTTAGGAGATTCTAATTTCACTTTGCTGAGTCCAAGAAGCTGACATCCTGTCACAAATGCAGTTAAAAATTCCTGCTTAACAAATCAGTGCATTTCTTTGAACAGCATTGAGTCCTGCCATTGAAAATAATTGATTCATAAAATTTAAAAAGCCACCAAACTCGAAACAAAGTTATTAATGTGCAAATGACATGCGAGAGTGACTCATATAATTCATTTTCTATAATTCCTGGGGAGAATTATATAGTTGAAAATATGAGAATATATTATATAGCTGAAAATTGAGAATTGTATAGTTGAAAATATGGTGACTTGAAGCTTTGTTATATATATTATAAATTTCTTTCAAAAATACCTTTTCCATAGCTTTAGTTTGAAAGATATTTAAATTTCTTGGTATTGCCCAGAGCCTCAGTTAGCTTGTGATGGCAACAGAACAATAATGCTGTCTGCATTGCAGTGAGTGGGAGTCAGAGGTCAGACATGGACTCAGCATTTCTTCTGGCAAGCTTGGCACACTTACATTCATTCCTCTAGCATTTCTTTGGAACAGGCTTGAGTCTGAGTTTGGGGGATCAATAAACTGAGGTGTGGAGAATGTGAAGTGCTTTTTTTTTGAGCTTGCTCTGACCATCTCATAGGCAACTATTTTCCATTTCGGACAGTTTGGAATAAACATACCTCTATTTTTTTCACAGTATTACTTAAAAGCATACAAATTGCTAAAATCTATAATCTGGCTGATTTTTTTTCCCCCAATATTTTGTGTTGATGAAGACTGAAATATAGATGTGGGTTTTTTGCTTTTTTACTAGTCATGTTTTGAAGGTTGATAATTCAGTTGGAAACTACAATTTACTAGGAACTTCTAATATGCTAATTATACCATTCTGAAGGTGCCTGCCTGGAAAAGTGATGAAGTATTTTTGTAAAATACCTCAATTTGTGGTCCTTAGATTTAACTACCTAAGTTTTCAGCCAGTATTACTTTCTGAATTATGTAAATTACAAATAAATAATGTGGATTTTTTATTGTAGTAAATTTGAGTTATACATTTATATGCAAATAAGTTGATTTTTTTTCTCTCTTACATGTCTCCTGTGCACTGAAATAACAATATTTCAATCTATAAGCTTATGAGCCTCCCTTCCACTAGCAGTTTCATAGTTAAAATTCATCTCATAGGTTATCCATTTTGTTTCCACATTTTTACAGTTAGTATTTGTTACCACTATTATAATAGGATCCCAAAAAACATGTATAATTTAAAAAGCCAGGTCACATAGTTTGAAATTGGGTTTTCATTCTTATTTGTTTTTTAGCTGTAATTTCCTTACTTAAATGGGGTCCAGTTTGTAATTTGTAATGACATCAACTGTTTAGTTGCTGCATTTCCCTTAGTACAAAAAATGAAAGTGGATTTGCTAACCTCTAAGAATATACCTGATACTTATCACTGATGAATTCCACTTTATATTTCCAGCTTGCTTTTATAAAGGGATTAGAAGACTTGCATGTAAAATTGCTTACACTTACCAAGGAAGACCAAAGCAGTAGAAGAACAATGTTTTTTAATTAAAACTTTTTAAAAATCTAGGGTTTTTTTAAGTGGCTATTTTGTTAGGTGCTCTAGTGATGCAAACAGAATCAATATAATTACATAACAGTAGAAGAAACTAAATGAAATTAATGCTGGTCTTAAAATCTGAACTTCTTTGCTGGGCAAAGCCTAAATAGGCTTTGTTAGGATTGTGCTGTGCAGGCAGCCTGTGAAGGTTTCTGGGTCTAAAAACAGGCAGAGCAAGAGTCTAGAAAATGGGATTTGTTATCCATTTTTGTGGGCTGCCTTTTTAAACAAAATAGTGCAAACCCTTTACTCCATTCCAGTACATCTGTTTATGAGAAAGTTATGTTAAAAGAGCCTTATGTAACATACAGGCTGTTAATGTTTTCGGCTGGCATTTTAATTAATTAAAATACTGAGATTATTCTTTGAAAAAAACCCTAACCAAAAAAAAAGTCTACAGACTGTATATGAAGGCTGTCTGGTTCTCTATTACAGTTTAATCTCTACTACTGTTGTTATTTTTGGTCCATCTCCAAGGCACATTGAAGCACTGTATCCCTCTGAACTTAATTAGGTTAATGTTTCATGTTTGTAGGACAGCTTCTTAGATTTTTTAATAGCTCTAGTGCTAGGTTTCAGTGTCTTGTTCTGGTTCCTGACACCTCTCATTAGCGACCTCTGCAATCAAAATCCTGTGCTGTGTATTAACTCAATAGTTAACATTCAATAGTGTGACACAGCATCATTTATTTAAGTAGCTACAAGGCTAACAGAGTTTAAAGGAAACATAATTCTGAAATCCGCTTGTTCTCATAAAACAGTTCATTTATGTTACGTTGCTTTAAATTCCCATCACAGGAGTTACTGTTCTGAAACTTCACCCCTTCATAAGGTGGAAGCAAACATTTGCTGGAACTAAGTATTGTGTACATAAGAGTAGTCTAAGCTTGTCTCTAAGTCCTTGTGACCTTTTCGATTTTGCTCTGGGTGTTTTTCTAGTAGCTGCCACATTTGCCTTTTTGGATTGTGATTTTTTTTCTGTTTGGACAAAATCCTTGCTGAGGACTAATGTAAAATCACAAGAATCTTTTCATTTGGGATTAATTATGTAAAATTAGTTACAGTGAATTGTATTTTGACCCTAGCCCTCTTTATCATATCTCATTGCTTTGAAATTATTCCTTCAAATTCTTCAAGAATTTTTTAATCTCCCTCCTTGTGGTTGACATTGTATTAGAAAAGGAATAAGAGGGCAAATTGTGAGCAAAGTAATAGACATAGCTGTTACATTCTGGTTAGTCACTTTCAAGACTAAAGTTAGTAAAGTTGCAAATTAAAGGAAGAAAATCAGGTATGACAAAATCTGATATCAGCCTGCCTTCTGTATTATCTTGCTTTCTCCAGACAAGAATAAATGGATCACCACAAGGCAACATTGCTGTGCTTTTGTAAATACTCTGTTACCCTGAATTAACAAAGTTATTCACATATTAAACAATTAGAATTAAGGTAGGAAATATGCTTCCTACTGGGACATTCAGGGTACGTTTTTATCCTTATAGGATCAGATATATATTAATTAGAATTACTATGTTGATTTTTATAAAAATATTAATTTCATATGATATGTACTCCCTGAAATAGTGTCTGAGAATTTAATTTACTAGTCATTATGTTTTTCATCTACTTAACAGTTTTGGCAAATGAAAATATTTTATTGCAATCAGTATAGCACAATATCATAATGCAATATCCATATATCATCAAGATTAATAGATTCATGCATAATGAGTCAGAGTCAAGCTGATTCAGTGATATCATCTGTAAAATAATTTTTGTTACTTGTCTTGAATAGGGCATTAAATGGAGCTGAGTGACATTTTCTCTCATTTATAGTGAGCAATGTTTTTTCGTGAATACTACTTAAGGATTCCTTGATTGAAAAGTTTCATTATTGTAGAAAGACAAAATTGAAAATGTTGTGATTCTTTCTGTAACAGCACATGATCTTTTCCATTTCTATATGGATTCATAGAAATGAATAGAAACAAGAATAAAGGAAACTTTAAAAAATGGGTAGGTATAGGAAGAAACAATCCAATATATATATAATTTTCCAGTGTTGTAAAGTCTTCCCATTAACCTCTCTGAGAACATGATTAGTGTAATTTAAATAATTCGCTTTTACTGGAAAAGTGTTTTCCAAATGTTAATAAATTTTGCATATGTCTATACTGCAGCAAGAAGATCTGATAGCTGCCTGCACAGACAAGTTATATTTAAATAATTTATCTGCAATACTGGCAGTAATGTCATCATAGCAGCACATCAGGAAAGCTGTCTCAGATTAGTATTCCACAAATGCTGTTAAATACTCTGCAGGGAAATTTCTGCAACTGAAGTAGAGATGATACAAGAATCCAAGGTGCATGAACTACATGTAGATTTACAGTATAGACATTAATTTTACTGGAAAATTTATATTGCCTCATTCACTTTTATTTAAAATAATGTTAGAACAGTGAAATTATTTCACTGTCATAATTTCTCATCAATATGCATTAATTGGATAAGCATTATCAGGTCCAGATGTTTGTTCCTTCTATTAATTTAAATTCTTTCTGCTAGTCTTGTGTACATTTTCTACATCTCTTCTAAGTTGTTGTTACTTTATATACAGAGATTTAAAATATTCTGAAGTCTTTGGATGGTGGCCTTATTATAACTACAAGTTAAAAGGAGGAAATTTAGGTTTGCTATAGTAAGAATGTCTCATTAATCCACTTAAAAATAAGAATTAGGCATATAGATTGATATAACTATACTACAAATACAGAGGGGCTTGATTTTAATTGTTTATAGATTAATTTATTTATACATTTGATAATAAATTATTTCTAGCCATGTGTTCAGTAGATATGTAATACAATACAATACAGGTATATTTCAAAGGCAGAAACTCAGAAAGAACAAGAAATAAGCCGGAATCTGTCACTTTAAATTTTTCATGATGCAGAGTACCTTATGGTGTAGTTCTAGTTACATTCTCCTCTTCAAGCTCCTCTATTAATCTTTGTATCTCATGCACCAAGCTTGGCTGTTTTGCTCAATAAACCCTGTATTAACCTGACTGTTTTTACTTCATGTCAGATACTCCTATTGAGTTATTTTCTGTTTGCCTACTTATTTAATTCTTGTTTATCAAACTGCTGTTTCGGTAACTAATTTGATGCCTTTTCAGGACCCAGTTTTCCTGTCCAATGTCTTGCAGTTTTCCATTACTGCACAGGTCTTTTTTTTTCCTATTCCCTGTATTTTGTGTTGAGCTAGGAAATCTTCCATAGCATTTCTCTTGGTCTGTTTTTGGTGTAGGATTTTTATCTGCCGTATCTTCATGACAAAGAGATTTTTTTTGTGGTGCTCTTCCAAGAGTTCTTTCAAATTGATGTTTGCTCAAGTTAGGGATGTGTGTGTGTGATGTAACCCTGTGACCAGAGGTTTTGTTCCATCTTAGCTGCATATGAAGGACTGCTATGTGCCCTTTAAGCCTCACATGTGGACATAAGTGGGTGGCAATTATCTTTCCTCCCCTGGTTTTCAACTCCAATAGGCTAATGAGCCTTTTAAATGCTCATTGCAATGATTTGCTTGTGTTCTTGACTTCTTGTGCTACTTCTTTCCCATCCTTGCTTGCAGATTAATTTTGTTCCCTGGTCCATGTCTTTTGTAAATGATGTGAGTATCCTTTGAAATCTGTGTGTATCATCTGTCAAGCTGAAAGTCACATACATTTAAATGATATATTAAGTACTGTTAAGTCATCCTATTTGCAAGAAGATAGTTTACATCTCTCTATTTAGATCCATGCCTTGTTTTAACCTCTCTTGGATTTGAGCCAACTAAGCTGGTTATGTTGGGCATTGGAACTCTAGAATTTTTTTCATTTCATTTCTTTTGTTGAAAAAAATAACTACAGTCTGTTAAAGGATATTTGTAATATACTCCCAGCAAAGAATTCTGTTTCATATGGTTTGCATCTTTAGTCAGACTATGCATTTTTAAATTAAGTTTTAAATATTAAAGAGATTGTGTGCATTTTTTTAAACCAGTGTGCAACCTTTTAAGTAGTACTAGCCTGAGGCAATCCCATCTGCAGTAAATTGAGTGATAAAATTTTTGTTGATAACAGTAAGGCTAAAATTTCACTTCAGATTTTAAGTACTTTTCCTTCTTTTAAGTGCTTGCAGATTTTAATCCAAATAATTTAGGGAATTATTGACTGTGAAATCAAAAGAGAATTGTCTTGGAACCTTGCTTGTATAATTCCGATTTTTTTGTAGATCAGCACAATAATGATGATTTCTAAGAATCTTTTGCCAAATAAAAATCCCAAAGAAAACCCCAAACCAAATGCCACAGAATGCAATGATTGTTTGGTGTATCACCAGTAAAATAGTGCTGTTGAGGTGTTATACTGAATATTCTTAGAGCGCCAAAGACTTTATTTAATTAATTAAAGCTTATGTAGAAAAATTAATTTAAATAATTTTTCCTGACAAAATTGAGATAATTAGGAACTTGTACTGTTATTTGGATATTACTTACCCAAGGAAAGACGCAAAGATAAAAAATTTTCTGCCATCTATATTAACACATTTTTGTTGTGCTTTGCATTTGAAATAAGCTGGGGAACATGAAAGTTGTGTTTGTAACCAGTTGTGCTTGCCTTGATAGATGTGAAGAGTCAGCTTTATCCTGAGAAATGAGCTGGAATTCAGAGTGTGTGTTTAAGCCCTCATAAGGAACAATTATAATCTACTTTTAAAGACAGAAATGTAACCAATTGTGCTTACTGCGAGCAGGCCAGCTTTGTGTTGAGAATGAAGCTCAACTAAAGAGAATATGATTAAGTTTTCATTAAAAAATATTTCTAATGTATTTTTAAAGACGGCGAAGATGTTAACTTTGAAGCAGGAAACAGAAGCTTTGCTATTGGAAGTTACTGAGCTAATTAAGCAGATGAAGGCTGATCATGAGGGAGAAAATTCTTTAGAGTTGGAGAAACAGTGAAGGAACAAGCTTGGCATGAAAATTGTCTGTATGTCACTTCGGAGGCTTCAGCAACTCCTTGCAGCCATGCAAAAGAGTACTGATATTGAAACTAAGAATATTTGTAATTTTTCAGTCAGCTCATTACCAAGAGTAAAAATCCAGACATGATTATAGTTGTGTTTACTGTAAAAGGTAAATATCACAATATTTACATTTCTGAACTTGGATATTTCTACACTTGAATATATTTCTGGGAAAACAGTGGGAAATACTATGAAATGTTCAGCATTTTCTGAGAAATAATGTAAGAGTAGACACTTTAGATGATAATAAGTACTTAGTTTGGGGCAAGAAGTGAGAAACTGAAACATAATTATAAAATAGTACATTTGGGTTAAACTAATGATTAAACCAGAAATTTAAAAAAAATTGTTTTGAGAAAAATTAAAATGTAATACATTTCAACAAAATTCTCACATATTTAATACAAATTCTTGGATGTAACCATTGGGTCCTTAAAACCCCAGATTCTGAGGACTTTTGCATTACCTTTTGTAGGTATCTGCACAATAAAATTAAAGGAAAAAAAAAAGATAAGTAAAAATGGAGCTACTTAGCAGTTTGTTGTTTTTATTCTGGCTTATGGGCAAAAAGCAGATTCTGCCTGCACCTAGGCTTTAGGAAGGTAGCATAATTTGTCACAGGAAGTTGCTAGATGTGAAATCGAGGTTGAATTTGTGGATAGTCTGGTGCAAGCCCCTAAAGGTCTTTGACAAAAATCTCACAGTGCAGAGTGTGGTGGCAGTGCAAGAGTCCTCCATGGCTGTGTTTGGGGATGGGCAAGCACTGCATGAAGATCAGTGTGTAATGGAGATGAGCCAGTTGTTTAGTCCAAATCCTTTCTGCCCCCTTCCCTGAAGGCAGTGTCAAATAGTACACACCCCCAACAGCATAGGAGAAAAATGTTTGTTGGCTTTAGTCAGTGGCTAACTCTTGACTTGGAAATTGGAAACCTGTGTTAAGGTGCTCCCAGACTGCTCAGGTTGCTCACCCTAAAAAGTGATTGCTTCTTACAGACAGTTTATGATGCCCTGAAAACAGAGGAAGAGATTGAATGAAGCCTCTGAACTAAAAATCATTGACAGGTTAGAGAATGTTTTCAGGAGCAAATCTGTGGCAGTGAAAGGTCAATTTTACAGAAGTAAAGAACTGTGAGGATAGTAGCTCAAGATTTGAGCTGCAGAGGTGTTACTTTTAACTTTTTGATGTTTTTACCTATGATGATGTAGCTGTGAATTATCTTTGTGTGTTGCTATACATTTCTGTTGCTTTTTTCTTTCGTGTTTAGCATTTTCTATAAATAACGGAAGTTTAGAATCGTAGAATATAATTAGCACATTTCTGGTCTGTTAATGTAAGCAGTGATGCAGCATTTTTTAAAGGTGAAATAAAGCAGTATTAAGTTTAGCTGTGAAAATTGACCAGTTTCTTCTCCCTTTATTTATCAGCGAGCTATGTCAGTATGATGTCATGTCCTTGGAGTAAATACTGTCATTTTTCAGGATTATAACTTTTCATAGTATTATCTTAAAAAAAATATATACTAACATAGAATTGAGCATAAAGGAATTCAGGGATGTTACAATTATCTCTAATCTAATTATTACAAACTCAGGAGATTAATTAAGATTTCGCATGACCCATTCAGATTAGACACTGAATCCAGTTATGTCTTCAGACTTACCTTGATTTCTATTATTCCTAGTACCTGCTGCATCTATGTCCTGTAGCACACTCAGGTAATTACAATGATGTAACCAATCTTCAGAAGTTACTTTCTCTGAAATAGAACAAAAATCCAATATAAACCACATTTTATTCATCTTAATGTTAGGCATCACTTTGTACAAAATAGAAAATCCACTTCTTCTTGCAATATTTCTAACTTTCAGTAGCAATGCAATAATAATTTTGCAAATTTTGGATTTATGTCTTGTTAACACAGTAAGATTTATTGACTTAAGGGATTGCATTGAATATTTCACAGCTACTTCTCAGGAGGGTTTTTTACATCAGTAAAATGTGCTTCTCTCAGATTTATGGCAAACTTTACTGTTCTTGAGATATTATCTGATTTTTTTTCTCATCTGATATTCTTACTTTACTTTCTGTAGTTTTATACCAATAAATTTCCCATCAGCTGTAATAAACTTTTTTTTTCCCTAGGCAAAATAAGATAAAATACATATTGCTATTCAGCAAACAGTGGTCTAGTCACCTATTTTCTTATAAAGACCCATAGGAAATTTATGCCAAATCAGAAAAGAAAATGCAGCAAACTGAATTAAGACTGACTGTGTGGCAGTCGCAAGATAATTCCTGTGTGACAGTGAGAACGTTTTGTTTGTTGGTTTTGAGTTTGTATCTTTAGTTTAACTTTCCTGAAACCATGTTTAGTTTGGGAAGAGTCCTCATACTGAAAATAGTTTTTGTTTCAAGAGGATGTTGGATCTGTGCTTGCCCTGTTCTTTCTCTGCACCAACATATGTCATACATCAACATAGCTGGAGGCTAGGCAGCTCGGCGGAGCTGTTCTTGTGTCATAATAGCCTCCTCTACATATGCCTTAAGGCGAGGTGTTTTCATTTCCTCCATGAAAACAAAACCACCCCAGCTTTGAGCAGTTGCTTGACTTACATACTGGGATAACTAAGTGTGAGTTTATAAACCAGATCCACTCCTAATGCAATAGCTGCTGATCTTTTCTCATCAATGTCCTTTCTCGGCCTTCAAAGAAACTTATAGCAAAATTTTGCAAGCCTTAGCATTATGACAAGATATTTCCTAATCTCACTAGTTATTCATGGTTTCATTCAGATACCCATATTTTGTTATGCTAATTATCTTTTCAGCAGAATTTTACATGTGTGTTTAAGATACCTTGGAGCTATGGAGGCATTTTGATAGTAAAAGCTGTCAGCTGCTGCAGGTACAGAACCAAATATGTAAGAAAGAGCCAACAGAGAGATTCAGGAGGGAACAGACTTCGTGAAGAAACACAGCCCTCTGCTGGAAGAAAAGCTGAATCCAAGGGCACCGCTGTGGAGGATGCATGGAAAGGTAAATCCAGATCATACACAAAAGTTTCTCTTAGTTTCTTTTCGCCATGAATAGATATATTCTCCACGTTTTGGAGAATATAACAATGTCCTGGAAGTACAAAAGTCGGCTTTACATTTTGTACACCTATATCACTACATACAGGCACTCAGTGCAGCAGAGCCTGGGGAAGACAATGCTGCCAGCCTTTAATGAATGTCTCTGAGGCAAACATGGAATGTAATTCTGACTTTGTAAGATGATTTCATGTGGGGTTTTCCCTGAGAAAGGTAGAAGCCACATATGGGATATTTCCATTGATTCTCTTCACTTTTTTACGCAGACATCTGTGTTGCAGATTATGGAGAGGTCAGAAGTTTGTGAGATTCAGTTATTCTTTAGTGCTGATATGCATTTTTCCTAATGTATTTACTTAAGGTATTTATTGATTTTAATATGTATAATATTTTTTTATGGTAAATGCCTAATGTGGAGGATGCCAGTCTAAAGAATCAAAGTTGAACAAAGTTGCAGGTAGCTTAAAATTGATTTCTAAAGCTGGATGGATACTTTGTTACTTCAGATATTAGGAACAATTATAATGTTTTCAATATACTTTCTATAATATCTTTTAAGTGCAAATCTAGAGCACAATCTCTTTTTCAAGGTACTTACAGTCTTACAGTCTAGGAGGTTTTTTGTAAGTGATTTATAACGTTGTGTCTTTTTGTTTTATTTTTAATTCAATTTTGGGGAACTCTGAAGTCATGTCAAAATACTTCTAAAATGGAAAAGTTAATTGCCTATTATGCAAATAATATAAGAACTATCATGAATTAGTTCTGAGTTATGAAACACATCACCATTCTATCAGGGCTATGTGTTTGAAATACTGATTAAAAATCAAGCTGGTAACATTTTCAAGTTGGATATCTTATTTGTGTGTTGATGTCCTAAAATATATGCAGCTAAAATATTGAGATGTACTAGAAGTAGACTTAAAATATTTTTTAAAGGCTATTTTAAAATCCACTTTTTTCTTTCTTTCCAAAAATTGGTACTGCATATCACAAGGAGATAGACTTCTTGTTACTGTATTTGTATGTCTTTACAGATTTGTATTTATCTTATTTATATATTTCATTTCAAAGGAATTTTTAAATGTCAAGTAAATTATCTGTGACTTTGATTGTGCTCTGATTTAACTGTTTATTACTCAGGTTTGGGGTTTCCTGCCATGATCATAAAAAAGCAGCTGATAGTTAGTTACTTTTGCAGTTAAAATAATTATTTAATTTTTAATATCTAGTTTTTAATATCCAGAGAACTAATTTAAGCAGCAAAGTTAAGCTAGATTCTAATAAAAATTTTATATTGTGTTGTTTATATTTGTAGTATTTTAAAAAGCAGAGAAAACAGACATGCATATCTCTTTTTGAGAGTTGTTAAAAGCTGAGTGCCCCAATATTATCTATCCCATTAAAAAATATGGTCATTGAATTGTCTGCAAAGGCTGCACAGCCTCTAGGAGATGCTTCAGTAATGATTTTGTCAGGTTACTGAGTGAAACCTCAGTGGCTTCTTTGCACATAATTTCTTTCTTTCTGCTCCAGAGGTCACTATCTTCCCATGAAAGTAGCCACCTTTTCAAAATAACTCCAAAATTCTCCAACAGAATGAAAGCCCTCTTGCTAGTGTTTTTTTTTTTTAATTATGCAATTTTCCAACACATTCTGTTGTCTTTCTCTGGCACTTCAAATTTAAACATCAATTTTTAAACTGACAAGGATCAGATAAATCTTGGAGGTTTTTTTATTTCGAACATTATGTATGCTTTTTATGTAAAAACTTTCAGAAAACTTGTTTTCTGACGTCAAAAATATGCAGTGATGTTTATTGTGAACTCATAGAAACACAAAAGACAATTAAAAGGATTGATAAATAATCTAAAGATGCATGTATGTATGAGAAAATTAAATATCCTGAGATGCTTTGAGTCAATAGAAGTAAGAGCTCTCCACTATGGCATTATAATTCCCTGTTGGTTTTAATAAAGGCAACCAAACTATAGAAAATTTACTTGTAGAAATTATTTTAAATTCTTTTGTTTTTTTCTTCAAATAAAATAATAGAATTATACGTAAGTGCTTCCCTCTTTTGTCTCAGCCTGCATTAGCACAATAAGGAAGACATGACATCCAGAATTATAATTATAATAATAATAATTTTAATCCCTTTGACACAACATTGTGCTATCATTCTTATTTACTGCACAAATTACTGGAATTTATCAAAATACCTCTTCTGCCTTTTTTTTTTTTTGTTATTTTAACAAACCAACAAAATTGTTTTATTGGATTGCAATGTGGCTTCTATATGTCAGTGGCTTTTGTTGGAGTTTCCTTGCCGTAAGCTCTTGTCAGGTTATTAACTGCTGGATTATCAAGTAAAGCTATAGTAACATCTGGACACCACTAATGGCCAGTCACTGACAAATAATCCTTCCTTTCCATCTCTGAATATACAGACAAAGAGTCAGCTCCAAGAATAAGTGTGCCACAGAACAGGAATATCAAGTATTTGATGTTTGGTAGGAGGTTGCACTCGACTTTGCTGCACATGCCCATGGCTCATTGCCAGCTTTTATCTGGCAATGTAGCAAGTGACACAGTGGCCTCTTTTTTTCACTTGAGATGAGGAAAGCTCACAGGAATAATTGAAAGGCAGTAATAAATTTTTGAAATATCTTGAGTGACCAAAGCAGACATTTCAGTACCACAGCGATGTGACAGCACCTGTTCTTCAAATATCAGGTATTAAAAAACTTTGCATGGTAATTATGGAGTATATAAATTTCTCAGTTAGTAATGAAATTTGGTCCATCTTATTCATTCAGAACTACCTAGGTTCACTAGGAATTTGTTGGCCAGTTTCATAATTCAGGTTGTGCTCTGCACTCCCTGAGTTGAGTCAGCATTCACTGTTCTGATATTCTGGAGTGTTGATGTTAAAAAGTGCCTCACTTACAGCAGGGGTTGAAAACCTGTCCTGATCGCTGATGCTTCATTCAAGGCAGTAATTCTAATGCTAATGATTGAGTTGTATGTGCAAACTGGTGTCCTTGTTAACCCCATTTCAGTAAATGTCCATTTCCCATTCAGCACAATCATTGCAAGGGATTGTCCATCATCCATTCTCTGTTTCTTCTAAAGAATCATTTTCATTTGAGGTCACTATAGAATTTGCCTCGTTAGTTTACCTAAGAGCTGTAAAGGAGCACTTACAGAGCTGAAGAAATACTTCTTGTTACTGAATTTCTTATTTTTTGAAGAAACGAGGACTTTGAAGGGTGTCTGTTATCTACAGATCCATGTATCATCTCAGGTTACTGCCATGACTCTTCAAAATGAAGGCACTGATGTTCTCTTACTGCAGGATCTCTGTTTCCATACACTGATCCATTCTGCTCACAGGAGGTGCTGTGAATGCAACATACTGATGTTTTGTAGAGATCATTTGTAGAGGAGAATTCTGTTTATTGGACTAACAGTGGAATTTCATGAAGCTCCTGGCAATAGCATTAGATTCCTCAAGGAGATGGGCTATCT
Organism: Melospiza melodia melodia; assembly: GCF_035770615.1. Classification (NCBI taxonomy): domain Eukaryota; kingdom Metazoa; phylum Chordata; class Aves; order Passeriformes; family Passerellidae; genus Melospiza; species Melospiza melodia. The sequence goes on along the minus strand of NC_086194.1, from coordinate 130,651,957 downwards.
GTGTCTGTGAGACAACTGGGTGATTCCACAATGCTGTGACAGTCTTTTCTTAAGCATTTAAATATGACTGAGAGCTATGATAGCTCCTCTTTCCATCAGCACAGGTGTGAAACCTGTAAGAGCTTTTATTCACTTCTGCTCAGTGAATCCTTATTTGCCAAAGTTCATTCTCATCTGTATATCCCTAAGAATCTTATGCCATAGGCCAACCCATCTCTGCCAAGAAACCACTGAAGTCCAGAGCTTGTTAGCAGAAATAAATGTTGTCATTTTCATTGTCTACAAGCCAGCAGCACACAGCCAGACTTTCTAAAAAGACAAAAGGTAAGCAATGTGAATAATTGATTGCTGTGGTTTAACCTCAGTGGGCACCTGAGCCCCACACAGCATCTCGCTCTCTTCCCCTGAACCAGGATGGTGTGGAGAATCAGAAGGGTAAAATGAAAAAAGCCACTGATGGAAATAAAAACAGTTTAAGAGAAGAAGAAGCAGCCATATACACAAGAAGAACAAAGTAAGAAATCAATTTACCACTTCTATGGGCAGGCAGGTGTTCAGCCATCTCCATGAAAGCCAGGATCCATCATGTCTGCCATTTGCTTGAGAAGCCAAACACCATCACTGGTAAACAACCCCTTTCTCCCTGTAACTTGATATGCTGAGCATGATGCCATATGGTGTGGGATATCCCTTTGATCTGTTGGGGTCAGCTGTCCTGGCTGTGTCCCCCTCATCTCCTCATGCACCCCCAGCCTGCTCTCTGCTAGGGTGAGGCACAGAAAAAGGCTTAACTCTGTGTAAGCCCTGCTAACATCCCTGTGTGGAAACAGCACCACTTCCAGCACAAAACCCCAACAAAGCCTCATGCTTGCTATTCTGAGGAAAATTAACTGGATCCCAGCCCAAACCAGTATACTTACACATTGCCCACTGTAATGCCTGCATTCAGTCTGTGAAATCTCTTTTGTAAATGTGTCTACCATGAAACAAAATCAAGTAACTGAGAGAGTAGAGGGTACCATGAGTGACATTTCCATTTGATGTACCAAATAGGAAAAAAATTTATTTTATTTAAACTGTATGTCAACATCTCTAATAAGATATGTTTGAATAAAACAAGATGCACAGTATAATTTGGGAGTAAGGTATCCTGGCCGCCTCTGTAAAAGGACCTATTCTAAGAGATATATAAAGAAGATGTTATAGTAGCTGCAGACATTTTCTCTTGGTTTTAAATTTTAAGTTCTTTCTTCAAGAAATAATTGGAATTAATAACTGTGGTTGTTTTGCTCACTATTTATGGTACTATATATGCCATAATTAAGAGCTGTACTTGATTAAAATAATGTGAGTTGGTTGTGTCATTTTCAGTTTGTTTAGATTAAAAGCATCAGTAACTTTATTTCAAAAACTGTTTACTGCTCAGGACCTTGAAACACCACTTTTAGTCCCACAGGAGCACTTGCTGCCTGCCTCAGAATCTTAGAAGTTACTTCTACTTGAAGCAGAAAGTAACCCTGAAAAGCAGGGCACTCTTACAGTATATTTTGACCTAGGTATTATCAACATCAGGAACTCATTTCTTGAGCTAATAAGATGGGTGCTTTTGATGTCTGCTGAACAGGGAGATCTGTGCTTGCAGGTCACAGCAGAAACCTTACCGACACATTTTTGAGCAAGGGAAGGTTGCCTAGATGCAATAATCCCATTTCTTTGAGATATCACATCACTGTGGATCTCTTTGTCATTGGCACTAAACAGCAGAACTAAAGAAGGATCACAGCTCTGTCTGTAACAAGTTCACCCCTAGTACAGGAACAGGAGGCATCTTGGTAACATGCATTCACACAAATAATGTTGCTGTTTGAGGAGTTCTAGCATTGCATTTGCAAAGTGGTGGTACACTTGTAATATGATCCAAATTGTCCATGTTTCAGGAAGGATGAGTCAGTGTAGGATCAAAACCTGTATTTTTCTATAAGATGGATAACTTAGCAATACTGGAGATCTAAGTGTCTCTGACTGACTTGTTTCTTTTTTCACCATATTTAAATTTTTCCTATTTCGATCGTAACATTTACAGTGAATTTCTAAGGCTTGGTTTTATTGAGTCAGGATAATTTTGACATTATATTGGAGATATTTTTGCTAATTATATTTTATTACCTCTAAGGTAGATCCACAGTCAACATATTTGGTTTTAGTTAACTAAGGTTTAACTTTTTAATTTCAGAACCTATTTTACAGTCTGAAAAGAATATTAGTACATGAAAAATTAAAGTTGTGGTCAGATATATAGCTAAAGTGGAAGTATTTTATTACAAAAAACCTGAGAGCAGAATCTTGTAATAACACTTGACAAAGCTCGAGTGACTTCTGAAAATTGCCACATAATTCTTCAATTAACATCACAATGTATGTCTAAGCAAAAGAAGAGGTATGTGAAGAGTAAGAAATAACACTTGTTTTTAGTGTACATGAGTCTGGGAATGCAAGCTTCACAATGTCTTCATAATATTTGGAATTTTGATTATTGTTTAAATATGTATATGGAGAAAAACGGATCAAATACTCATTAGCTCCTTTGTGGGTTCCAGCAGAGAGAAATCAGAAAGCATGGACCTTGATTCTGTAACTTGTTAAGTTCATTGCAAACCTCATGTTGATTTTAATTATGGTAAAGATCAGGTACTGAGTAAGATGTATTACCAAAATGTCATGTAATTTATTACTATGCATTCAGATGTTCTGATTATAGTAACGGTTGCTGAAGGTGATTTTATCATGTAACACCAGGAAAAATATTGTTAAAATTATATTTTTTTCCTATTTTCTTTCTCTTTTTTTTACCCTTCCGTCATATACATACTATTAAACTTTTTTCCTTTTTGATTCATATTTATAGAGTGTGATCAGCAGCTGTAAGGTTTTTTCCCCCAAAAAAAAAGTTTGTGGAAAAATTGCTGTAGTTTAGGGCTTGAAGTCTTAAGGTGTATGTACGAATAAATATTTCTGTGTATTGTCAGGTTTCTTCACTAGGCTATATGGTCTGTGACTTTGGACTTCTTTGTTCATTATTCATTTCTTTTTTCTAAAGAAATTTTCATTATTTTCAATGTCCTTTAAGAAGAATTCTGTATTTTAGGACCTTTCTAAGATGCCTTCTGGTTTCTTTTCATTTCTGTGATATAGTTTCCTGAAATGGGTTGAAAGGTAATACAAAGAATATTCCAACTTAAGCCATGACACTGACTTTAAGAGGAAGGTATTACTTTTGTTTCTTCTAATATTTTCCATCCCATTTCTTGCTTAATTTAATCTTCTTAGCTTCTTTAACTGTGCTAAATGTTGAGTGGACATGTTTGTGGAAACATGTACACGTTTCTCTCAAATAGAAACAGTTAATTTAGAATTTTATGATGTACTTAATTTCTCTGATCTTTTACTTCGAGTTTGGACGCAAAATGGTATGTGCTGGTTTGTTCCCCAGTGGCTTAGTTTGTCCTAAAATTTTTCTGAAGTTTTTTAGCTTATTTTGACCTTTCCTATTGTAATCACATTATATGCAAACTTTTAATTTCACTGCTCCTGCCCGTTCACATAATTTGTAAATATATCAAAACAACAGATATAGGATTTTGAGATACCATCCTCCAACCTATTTTTTCAATGAAAATTGGTAATCTGATTGTACTTCATTTTTAAATAAATATTAGAATTTTTTCATCTTGTCTTGTGACTACTTCACTTTTTAATGGTTTTTTGTGCAAGATTTTGTTCAGTTCCCTCTAAATTCTGTCATTATGTTACAGCTGTTAGCTTGCTTAGTAGTTGTAGGGCAGCATGGGCAGTTTTTCTGGGGGTTTTGGTAGTCTTGGCGGAGATTGGGGTGCTTGAGATTGTTTGATGTGCAAGAGAGGAGGTGCAGTGTTTTCCTGTAGCTAATCTTTTTTCTGAGATACTTTAAAATTTGGTTTTTTGAAAGAAGTCATTATGTAAGTAAAATCCCCATGATAATGGCAATAGGCAAATAGTACCAAAATTAGTCATCTATACTGACAGAATAGGCATACAGGCATACATATGCCATGTATATCTTCTGTTTCATCTAACTATACAATTTCCTTTTCATATCACATGACAGTGACATTGACTTGTGTGCACCCTGTAACCTGCTTTGCTTTTTTTGACTGTGAATTAAACTGAAAATGCTAATGATACCAGTGGTTTTAGGAATATCAGTATTTTCAGAAAAATGCAAGTAGAAAACTCTTTTTTCTATCCCTCAGTGAAGCATTTATTTTTGGGTTTTTGAAAGGTTCAGATTTTTTGGGGTTTTTGTTTGTAGGTTGGTTTTTTGGCGTTTTTTTGGGAGGAAGATTTGGGTGGCTTTTTTTGGTTGGTTGGCTAGTTGTTGGTTTTTTTACTGAATATTTTAATTTTAATTTTTTGGTATCATTTGCTAAACTAGTAACAAAAGTCATGCTTACATTACAGAGAAAGTAGATCCCTTCAGCTGCCATCTGAGGGGGGGACTAGAATAACGTAGAGTTGATAGGCATGAGAAAGATTTGTAGTGGCACACACTGGAAAGACTGCTCTGCAGTTCATACTCTTTTCTTTATGTTCAGTGCCATCGGTGAGAAAATGATGAAGATTGCACGAAACCGAAAATACCGAGGCTGTTATAAATCACGCGGCACAGTCTGTGCCTTGCACACACGCATTGTGGCTGATGGTGCTGTAATTTTTCATGACAGCTACGACTCAGAAAGTTGTAGCTGATAGGCAATATGAGAAGAAAATTACAGCCTATGACTGTTACATGTCTGTTGTTAGAATAGTGCCAAGTACTATTTATATGTCTCTTTCATGAGTGGTGGGACCTAAGGAAGTGGAGGAGTTCAAAATTCTGGGCTTCATGCTCGTGCTATACATACTCTGTGACACCTGGCAAGTCTACTTCAGCATTAGATGAAATATTGGAAGCAAGTAAATGAAGAATGTCTCTTAAACAATTTTGCAGAAAATGCTCTTGAGTTAGTGATGAAGCAACTTTATTATTGTTTCCTCTTGTCTTGTTGCAGGGGTTTTTTTGGGGTGTACTGCAATAGTTGTCTCTAAAACTCAGGTACTGTTGGTCTTACTTCTGCAGTGGTGGATTTCTTTTACAATATATGACACACTTTGGAATATGTTATTGACCAGAACAGTTTTCGTGGCAGCATGGAGGAAACTTTTTTCTGCCTGCTGAAACAATGATAAAAATAATGGACAAACACCAGCAGCCATTGTAAAAATTTTACCTGATATGCCTCTATTTCTTTTGCCTGTTTGTCAAATCCATTCACAAATGTAAAAAAAAAAAGGCATTTTTGCAGCCTATAATGAGGTCTATAACCATGTCTCATGGGAGTGTTTTCCTGACAATTGTTGTAGTTATTAGTGTCTTGTTCTGTAATTATGGCAAGCTTTCCTTCCTGTAATGCTTTTAAATCTGCTATTCAGAGTGAAAGTAAAGTCCTTAACCCCTCCTTTGACCTTGCCTTCAAGTTCATTTCAGCATGAACAATTATGTCAGTGAAAAATTTAATTCACAAATGCCATTTGTCTACAAAATTTTTTTTACAGCGCAGTGGATTGATTAAGTGAGGATGGCTCTGAACTAGATTCAGCCACTAGCAGAGTGCTGACTCCTATTTTGTTTAGTTGACATGTGAGGTATGAAAAAAAGCCTTTCTTTGACTATTCCAATACCTGCTCAGAGGTCCAATTGGAAGTTGAACTGTTGGCAGGCTTTAAGGGAGAGTGAACTGGTAGCATGAGTAGTTCTGGCTGAAATTGCATGAACTTCCCAGGGTGGGAATTTTGAAATTATCTCATGTTTACCTGTTCAAGGAACATAGTAGAGAATCATAATAAATCTTTACTAATTCAAGTCTGCTTTACATTTTCCTTTATGGAGAGGGACTACCTTGGAGTATTTCCAAATAGATAGATTCATTTTGTGTGTATTTCTATTAGGAATGAGGTAAAGCATTCGGAATTTATTTGGACCAAATACTGTATGAAGTTAAAAGAAACAGAAGAGAAGATTATAAAGGATGAAAAACACCTTGAGGAGTTAGTGAAGCAAAAAGCAGAAATCCATGAAGATGTAAAATGTTGGAACAGCAAAGTGAGTCTTGAATATTTATAAACAAGCAAGTAAATGAGTATATGTTATTGAAAAGTACATGAATGCCTAAATATTTTGTATGTTTAAGAGTTAAGATCCTCTGTAAAAGTAAAAATAAAAATATGGATTTTAAAATTAGAGGTGGTAGATTCAGTAGAGATCTCTTGTTCATTATTTTGTTTTAGTATTATTTTTCTGCTTTAATTATTAAAAAATCATAGCCATTTTACAGTTTTGTATGTTACCAACATATTTTTCGTTTCAGGGCAGATATCTGCCTTATATTTCTTATCTTCTTAAGCCATCTGGAGTGATGTGTGCATGTATTGGGACAGCATAACTGTTCTCTGAAGTTAGCAGATTTTTTAATCTGAGATGGCATGTGATACACTTTTACATCATGCATAATTTTGTTCTATTTTATTTACAATTTTCCCCTTTTTCTGCTGTATTTCCTGTAATTAATTTTTAAATCTTGTACTTTATAGTCTAAAATCTGAACTGGAGCTCCTCACAGAGCCTGACTATGAGATTTCACTTAATTGACAGCTCCTGTTGAGCCAGTAGAAAATGCCTAGAAAATGTAGATGCTCACAACAGAATTTGGGTGCATATATATGTGTGTGTGTGTGTGTGTGTGTACCAGTGCAAATAAATATGAAATTCATTCTCTGGTATGTGCTCAGGGCCATTGTGGGCTTTCCATCTTGATAAATAAGTTCTGCTAACGATCAACTGGAATCCAGAATATACAATATGGAGGATTTCTGAGAAGCTGAATGTACCAAGCATGCCCAGAATTTAACAAAAAATCCCCAAAGCACCCCCCCCCCGCCGAAAAAAAAGCAAAGATACAGTGATATTACAGCCATCAATGGGCATGTTCTTGCCCTTTTTTTTTCAGCTGTGTATTACAGTTTTTTTTTCTATTAGTAGTGCCAGCAATTGCTACCAACAGATATTGAGAACACAGGTATATTCAATACAGCCAATACTTATTAATAAGCCTTTTTTGTCCCTTTATTTTTCTTTCTACATATATTTCCATCTGGGATTGATGACCAGATGTACTTCAGCAGGTACCACCTGGTTATTAAGAACAAGACAATACAAAGACAGATATGCATAACAGGGATAATGTGGAGCATGGAACTGCTCCATTAGGTGACCACTCCTAACTGCTCCTAAAGGTGTGCCAAATTAAGTTTAGCAAAAATCTGATTTGTTATTGCAAACTTCCTTCAAAAACAAAGTTATTCTTCTGACCATCATAAAAATATTTCAGAGGTAATTGAGTTATTTTAGGAATTAGGAAAATATTTGCTTTGTATTCAGTTTTTCGGCATTGTTTCTTGTAGATATTTTTTCTGTGTTAATTCATGCTGATTTTAAATGTTATATCTGATCTATTAGGAGTGTTACAACTTTTGACATAGTCAGGACAATTGTGAGTTTTCTTTTTATCATGCTACTCAGATTTACATTACAAAAGGTATCTGTACGGATTAAACCTATTTTATGTATCTACCTGGGCTTTGTTTCTGAAAGATTAGAAGAAACCCTTCTTTTAAAATTGTTCACATACTTAACTCTTATTCTTTTGTTTTCATTAATTACCTGCACAGTGTGACATTATTTCAAGTAACTCCTGTCAAAATGTTTGCTCTAAAAGCATTGAAAGAGTGAAAAACATTTCTGAATAATGTTTTTCCTATGTACTCGCAATTTGAAAACTAGGACATTTTGCTCATACTTAATCAGTTGGTTTGGATTTTTTTCCCCTATATATACAGCCAACTCTTTGTCTTTCTCACAGATCACTGAACTATATTTAGAATCACTGAATGGCTGGGATTGGAAGGGACCTTAAAGTTCATTTAGTTCTAGCCCCTTGCTAAGGTCAGGGACACTTCCCACTAGTCCAGGTTCCCCAAAGCTCCATCCAGCCTGGCCTTGAACATTTTCAGGGTTGGGGCATTATATTTCTCAGAGTATTTTACATATTGGGAGGCTTAAATATTTTGGTTTTAATCTCCCCTTTCTATGTTAGTAAAAGTGCTTCATTGCAGGTTTTTCTCAGATCATGCTTTGCAATCCATAATCATTCAGGTTAGGACTTTCAGTCCCCAACTATTTAGGAAGGTACAGCCATCCATGGACAATTGAGAGAACCCTAGAGAAGTAAAGCAGAGCTGTGACATTCTGGTCAAGATAAAAAGTCCCTCCTTAGCTGCTGGGACATAGTCACAAAGGTTATTACGTAAATCTGTTCTTCATCAGATGCTTGAGATACCAGTAGGAAATTACATGCCATTTTAAGTACCTGTATCCTAATTCTGTCCTGATTTTCTCACATGTATTATTCTCTAAGACTTATGAGTCTTACTCATACTGCTAGATGAGTACTGATACTGATACCGCTAGATCAACCAATATGTTTGTTGCCTGCCATTTTCCAGTTGGACTCTCATCAATATGTGAATTTTATAGGATGTGGAGTTGTTTGAACTTTTGCAGAGGAAGGAGAGAGAAGGTAACAAAGTTTATTAGGCTTCATGTGAAAAGTTACGCCTTTTTCCACCTAAAACCACTGCAAATTATTTCCTTATCCTCTAGATGGTTGCTTCCCTAACATCCTCATTTTTCCTTAAGCTCTATTGATTGATCCATCATTGATTGGAGCAGAGAAGTTATGGATTCTCCATCCATGAGAGTGTTCAAGGCCAGGCTGGATGGGGCCCTGAGCCACCTGATCTCGTGCAAGGTGTCCCTTTCTGTGGCCAAGGGATTTGGAACCAGATGATCTTCAGGGTTCCTCCCAACCACAACCATTATGTGACCCTATGAATTGAATGCAGAGAGGTATTGACATATTAAGGAAAATCTTAAGGCTGAGAAAAACTTGAGGTATTCTGCTTAGTTATACCCCATATGTCATATGTGAATTAGCAGGCAGTCATTGTGCTCTCACTGAGACTGTGAAGCCTAAAGATTCTGCATGGATATCCTGCAAGGGCAATGCACAAATGCACACAACAGCATAAAACATCCCTAATTACTCTTTAATAGTCTTCCTTTTAATTTTTTTTGTTAAAATATTTTTATTATCACAATAAAGCATGAGAAATTTGTATTGCTTGCTTTACAAAATATTTCTTGTATAGAATATTTGGATAACAAATAGCAGCCCAAGGAGATGAGAGTGTAGAATTATCAGATGCTGCTTCTTAAATGATAAAAACTGTGGAAGAATCAGTACCTTCTTTTCTTTTTTTAATGTAAACTAATTAAAAATACTTGCATACTTATGTCGACTGTGTTGGCCTGAAATAATTTCAGCTTATTTTAAGGTGTCTTAATGGTTTAATGTTCATTAGAAATCCATCAAGAAAGCAATCTACTGGCCATAAATCAAAGGATTCTAAATATTAATGAAGCATTGGGGAGTTTGAAATATAAAAATTAGGAACATGAGGGTAAAAAATAGAGGGTTTGTGCAAAAAATAAGAAATAGGTAATACCAGCAATATAAATATAGGATAAATATAAATATTTTGCACTTGAAGCATGCCTACAAAATGAACCTTACTTTTATTGTAAGTCTGTCTGTAAAATCACATTTCAACAATTTCAAATTGTTTCAGGCTGAAACTTATCAGCTAACGTTTTTTGATTTTACTTGAAATAAAAAAAGCTAAAATTATGCAAAAAGAAAATACATACCTTGAAAATGAGGAAGATTCTGAAATGGTTTTTTGCTAACAGAAACCTCAGTCCACAAAACATTTTGGTAAAAGCTTTTATAATTTTTTTTTTTCATTTGTGATGGTTATAAACAGAGAATCTGAAATACTATTTTTCTGTATTTTCTGTGAATTCTTTTAAGATATGCACATATATTTTTTAGCTCTTCAGTTTATTGATTACAAATATCTGTACTTTAAACAATACTGTATATAATATTTTCAGTACAGAAAAAAAATCAAATGTTTTTAGTTCCTTCTTCTTTTGAGCTCCGATTGTATGCTGGCTTTACTTATCTGACAGCTTGTTGTCTTTATCCCCCCAGAAACTTTGGATTTTTTTGTCTGGTTGCAACAAAGACATCTGAAAAAAAGTTCTTGAAAATAATTAGATTCTTAAAGGTATTTTTAGAAATTGATGACTGAGTTGAATAAATACATCCTGTCAGCATGAAAACATTCCTTATTAGATGCCAAAAATGCCATATAAGAGGTGTGGGAAAAGAGAGGGGATCAAAAGACGAAAGAAAGGAGGAGTTATGTCCAGAATCCTTATTAATGGCTCAAGTCAGAGCTCATGCCTTAACACACCAATGTAAATCAATGATGGAACACAAATGAGTAATAAACCAGGCTTCATTAATTCTGATGTTGATGGAACTACTTATTGGGATTATTAGAATATTTTGAAATCAGTGACAGCTTTCCAAATTTATTATTTTCAATTTAATAGATATCTTTATTGATTGACAGAATTTTTATTTAATCGTATCTGTAATAATGGGGAGAGATCTTACCTGTTTTGGAAGTATTAACTGATAAGCTAAAAGAGGAAACTCAGGCTTGTAAGAATTTTTAGAGACAAATGGAGAGAATCAGGATTGAGAGGCGAGTTGTCAGAAAGCAGATTTGAGAAGTGCTAAGACCATGTTGTATACTAAAACTTTACAGAGATCATAGAAAGACTGGGGCCATTCACAAGAGAAACCCTTTGAGTATTGTCTATATCACATATAATTGGTATTGCTGTGTGTGTGTCCTGGTCATTGTCCTTCCACATGTTTGGGAATTCAGGAAGTGCATGTGAAAGTTCAGACTCAAGTCCCAGAGAATGACAAATTCTGAAAAGTTCCCAGTAATGAGGGATTCCAGGAGCTCTATGTATGTCTTCAAAGGATGATCTGAAACCATCCTTTGAGAAGGAAATATCTCCTCAGATAGTCTGTGCCATTTAATCTAGTCACAGGAAATAATGAGTGTAGGCTAAATGTAGTATTCAATTCAGAAGAAATGCTTTCTACATCTTGCTTTAGTGTAAAAACAGGATTTTGCTTCTAATACAATCCCAGATTTCTGTTTATTACTTTCTTATGACAATGTAAGTTAACTCTTACATGGACTTTCTGGAATGCTGTTTTATTGCACCCCTCCATTTTCTCGATTTTACTTTAAAAACCACCAACCTGGCATCTGACATATTTGATCTTTAGGAAGAAACCAATTGCTAATCTCTCCTAAAAGGTAAAAGTTATGTCCATTTGTTCTATATATTACTGAGTGCAAGGACAAAGAAAGAGAGTTTTTTGTAGGTCTGTTTATTTAAAATTCGCCTTTCATCTTTTCTGGAGTTATTTACCGAATAAGAAATTTGTTTTAAACAAAGCTTGTAAATAAATATGGTTGAGGAGTTGCCATTCAATGCTATGAGAGAGGCAGAATATTTGGTTCTGCTCAGAAACCTTTAAATTTTTGGTCTTCCACTAATTACTTCCTTTGTGTTACCTTTCCTTCAAATTATGTTAGATATCTTGAATAAAAGGAGCTGAGGAAAAGCAGTGCATTTAACCTGATATTAACTCAATTTCCATGAAGACTGAATACATCTTACAGGTATTATTTGACCAGGAAATCTCAGGTCTTCATGCTATGTACAGCTGCTAAATGCATGAAATATTTGGAAAATATTCTAATTAATTAATTAATTAAAATTAATAATAAATTCATTTCAAAAATTAAACACTTAGTATTGCTTCTCAAATGGGGCAGAGTTCCTGAGTAAGCTGCAGAAGCTGTGATAAAAGTTTCAGCACCTGTACATGAAGTGGACCATGGAAGACATTGCACTAAAGAACTTCTTTCAGCTGCAGTCCACTTGGTTTTCTGCCTCGAATATTTATGTTTTTCTTGCATCCTGAAGTGCTTTGACTTCCAGAGTCATGGGTAGCCATGTATTCATGAAAAAAAATTTGCTCCACATGGAAGGTATTAGCAGTTAAAATGGAGCAATTATTGTTTGGTTCTTTTCATTTTTTTCCAGCTTCAGCACACATCTGCTTACTCTGCACTGTTGAGACAAATTACTGTCTTGGCTTTACTGTTTTGAAATGTAAGTCTTTTTATAACCATAGACATTTTGGAAGGAATCTGTGAAGCTGTTTAGCTTTGCCTTCACCAAAAGAAGATTGACTATTCATATATATTGTGAGAAACAAACAGAAGACTTTTTTAGGGTTTTCCATGCTTACTTTTTCAAAACTTCCTAGGAAAAAGTAGTTAATTGTCCAGTGACCTCTTGTCAGTATTTTAGGATATGGGTTATGTTCTTCAGTTAATGTTTTTCAGGTAGAAAACTCTTTTTCCTGCATAGTCCTTATTATGACCTGCCTCTGCTTAGAGTGAAATAAACTGAATAAAAGACTAGTGCAGGGAAGCACCAGTGGTGTAGTGGTATCATGCAAGGTTCCCATTCTTGTGACCTGGGTTCAATTCCCAGCTGGTGCAATGAAATTCCTAACTTCCAACCTGTGCAGTGTACCACAACCACAGGTTTGGGGGAAGTCATGAAGGTGTGTTTTGGCAATATATTCTGTCTTTTGTTTTGTGTGTTTTGTTGCTTGAATTTTGGGCAGGGCTACTGAGTTGCCGTGGGTTTTTTGTGTGTAATGCAACGGTGTAGAGTGGTATTTTTAGATTGCTTCTGTTAAAGAGTTCACTTCTACTTAAAGTTTGCTTTTATGCAAATAAATTGTTTTATGTGACCTAAGAATTCTGGAAATTGTGACTTACTTGTAATTTGAACTTATCAACCATATAACTAACATACCTCTGCATTGGTATGAAATATTCTATACACAGCATTCATCATAAAAGAGATGAACTGAGAGTCTTTGACCAATTTAACACTTTCAGATATAAGGGCTGTCCTTGACACTTTCTTCTCATCCAAAATTGATAGTTTTATATTATATTTGGGAAGAGGGGCCAAAAAAAGCTGTTTAGTATTCACATATCATCTCCTTCATACACAAGAGCCGTCCATTCCAATGAATAGGAAGTCAGGCAAAAATGCCAGGAGGCTTGCATGGATGAACAAGGAGCTCCAGGCAAAACTCAGATGTAAAAAGGAAGAATATAGAAGGTGGAATATAGAAAGTGGGATCAGGGACAGGCAACCTAGGAGAAATACAGCACCATTGTATGAGCATGCATAGATGCAGTTGGAAAAGCTGAAGCCAAAATGGAATTGAATCAGGCAAGAGATATCAAAGACGACAAGAAGGACTTCTGTAAGTGCAGAAATCACAAAAGGATGACTGCAGAAAATGTGAGCCCATTGCTGCTTGGGGCAGGAAACCTGATGGCACAGGAAAATGCTGCAGTGGTGAATTCCTTCTTTTCTCCAGTCTGTTCTGCAAGGGCCAACCTTCCAGAATTCTGGGTCCCAGAGACCAAAGGGAAAGGCTGGAGAAAGGAATGCATACCCTTTGTGGGTAGATCAGGCAGTACTTATTCAAACTGGAGATTCGTAATTCCGTGGGCCTTGATGGGATGCTACCGGGATGCTGAGGAAGGTTATGACTGGGAGAAGTACTGCTGGACTAGAGAAAGGAAAATGTCACTCCTGTGTTTAAGAAAGGCAAGAAGGAGAAATCAGGGATTTACAGGCTAGTCAGCCTTGCTTTAATCCACAGAAAATGGTGGAGCAGCTAATCCTGCAAAACATTTTCCAGGCATGTTTCAAAAAGGCAAGAAAGTCTTCATGAGTAGTGTGCATGGATTCACCAAAAAAATGTCGTGCTGGACCAGTTATCAAACAGAAGTGACTAGCCTGGTAGGCAGGGGGAGAACAGTGGATTTTGTCTGCCTGGACTTACACTGTCTCCCATTAAGATTCTCATAGACAAGCTATTGATCCAAGGGCTAGGTGAGCAGACAGTGAGGTGAACTGAAATTACCTGAACGGCCAAGCCCAGAGGTGGTGCTCAGTGGCACAAGGTCAGTTTGGGTCCACTGCTGTGTGCTGAAGTATTTACACAAATGGATGCTCCACTGTACAATCAGGGGAATTTTATGGTTTAAGTATGTAAGGACTGTTAATTATTAGTCTTAGAAATTAGGATTTTAGAGGTGATTCAGAAAAACCCTCTGTTTATTTGCTGTCTTACATCTTTTATTAAAATGTATTTATCAAATACCACTTAGGAGTCCAAGTAGACTCTATCACCCATATATCCCTTCTCACATTCTAATTGAATCCTTCAGAAAATGGATGAATTTTGAGGCACTGCTGCCTGGTCATGCTGATCCCTCTCCTGTGCATCAAGTTGTCCATTTGGAAGCAAATTCTTTTTTTTTTTTTTTTTTAGTAGCAATTCAATAATTAATGAGTTATTCCATAATAATTCAATAATATGAGATTGCTTCTTAAGACTTTATAGATTTTATCTTTTTTAGAATTTGGGTTCTTTTTTCCCCTCTATCATGCTTGGTTTTCTGAGTGTTCATGATAAGTGTTTCTAAGTCCTTGTGATCATCTGTTTGCCCTTCCTTTGCCTCTAGCAGAATTCCTGTCAGAGATGTATTTGAAGAAATAGTTTGTTTATGTCTCTTGCTGGTATTTCTAAATACTCTTGTTTACTTTGCTTGATTGTGTTTTTATATTTAAATAAGCAAAGATCAGGTTGTTTTCTGTTTTCGTCTTTTAGACATATTTTCAACCTTTTGTCTTCTACTAAAAGTTCCCCTTCTGTTAGCAACACTGGGTTTTTTCTTGATATTTCCAAAAAGTATGTCAATGCTTGGCTCACATGTCCTTTAAGCCTCCAATAGTGTATCTGTAAGTAATCTCTCTTTGGCTTGCAAGTATTTTATTTTTAGATGTTGGACCATAAAGTTTTTAATAAACTTTAATTTAATTTAATTATTTGAATAATAATTGTGATAAAACCTCTTTTTTTTTTTTCTTTTATTTTTTAAATTTTATTGTGACTACAGTGTTACTTTTTGGATTTTGTTGTTCTTTAAGATGTCTTTGCAAGTTTAGTGTGTTAATCCTGGCTGCATGCCAGGTGCCCACCAAGCTTCTTACTTCCCTTCTCAGTTGGACAGGGAAGAGAAAATATAGCAATGGGTTCATGAGTTGAGATAAGGACTGGGAGAGATCCCTCACTGAACACCGTCACAGGCAAAACAGACTGAACAAGGAGATATCAGTTGAATTTATTTACAATTAAATCTCCTAACAGGACATGGAGAAGTAAAATAAATCTTAAAAACACCTTCTTCCCATCCCTTCCCTCTTCCTGGGCATCTGATTGACTTATAATTTTCTGTACCTCCTTCCCCAGAGTAGCACAGGCACAGGGGGATAGGGAATTGGTGGTCAGTTCATCACACGCTGTCTCTGATGCTGCTCCCTCCTCAGTGGGAGGACTCCTCCCATTCTTCCCCTGTTCCAGTGTAGACAGTGTTCCACAGGAGGCAATGAGTCAGTTGTCCATGAAATTGTCCTGTATGGGTCCTTACCATGGGCTTCAGCTCTTCACAAACTGTTCCAGCATGGCTCCTTTCCACAGGGTGCGGTCCTTCAGGAGCAGACTGCTCCAGGATGGGTTCTTTGCAGAATTAGTCCTGCCAGCAAACCTGGTCTGTTGTGGGCTCCTTTCTGCACAGTTCCACAGGTCCTTCATGCAGCCTGTTCCAGTGCAGGGTTCCCACAGGTTCACAGCCTTCTCTCTGGCATCCACCTGCTCCAACATGGGGTTCTCCACAGGCTGTGGATGTATATCTGCTCCAACATGAACCTCCATGGGCTGTAGGGAAACTTCTGCCCCATCACCTTGAGTACCTTCTCCTCCTCCTTCTCCATTGACCTTGATGTTTACCGAGCTGTTGTTCTCCTATATTCTCAGTTCATTCTGATTTTCCCATATGTGTTGGGTTTGCATGGTAAGCTTCTGGCCCCATTGTTGCCAGAAGCTTACCATGCAAACCCAACACACATGGAAAAGTCAGCAGCTGCTGAACTGACTGTGTTATCAGAGATGACTGCCCAGTAACAAGCTGTGGGCAGTCAGTAGATTTCCAGCTGCTATTTTTGGGCATCTCCTAAGAGGAAGATGAGGAGGATGCAATGACAGTGGCTGTTCAGCCAACACTGGCTGCATACAGAACCCTTGCACAAAGTAAAAGCATGGCCTTTTTCTTATATAAAATTTGATACCAGATAAACAGTAAAATTAAATACATTCTTCTCATCCAAACTCTCCCTAATGGCTGGAAAAGATCTCCTCTGATGCATTGTTAGCACACCAGTGTGTAAGAAAGACATCCTGAGAGACTTCTCACAGTTGGTAGGTGGGTGCCATTGAGATTCGTCAGCTCTTTCTTCCTATAAAGGAGACCTATAATTCCTCTGAAAGAAATATATTTATTATTAATTCTCCCACACTTAACATTATGTAATAAAGGATTTTTTTGGTTCCATTGTTCCTTCCTGCTCATCCTGAAATGAACACAGCCATGCTGTGAGTGTTCTGATGGATTCCAACATCTTATGGGATCAGAAGAGCAAGACAAAACTGGAAGGAGCCATTTCAGTCTTCTACTACAAGTCCTTGAGTTAGAACCCCATTTGGATCCTTTTGCAGTGGTCTCAGATAGGAGAGATTTACTCTGAGAGCTATCAAAAGCTATTTTGCATTAGAAAAGAATGTTGGATTTACTGTGATGACCAGAAGTCCTCCTAAGATTTTTATTCTCCCCATTTTTGGAGAGAAGCCTGAACCTTTTTTATTTTCTTCTGAACTGTGACAATCTCCATTTGCTTTCGTTACAAAACATGTTCCCTTCCATTCTGTGACTTTGAACTGCGCAAGAACTCAGACTAGAACCTGATATCTACATGTCCCATTTATAGAAAGATAAGCCTAAGAGAGATCCTGAAATTCCTGTTTGTCCAAGACATTAGCAGAAAGTGTTGAATGTTCCTCTTCTAAGCTGGGTGATGCACAAAGTCTCCATTACATGTATTTGTGATTGATGCAGAGCTGCTCTCAGATTCTCAGGCTTTGCTTTAGAGAAGGCTGAAAGGAACATTTCTAAGCCTGACTGACACAACATGATAGGTTTGATTCCAAATATCTTCCTCCCTTTTTTGTTCAATACTCATTCTTTTGGATTACTCATTGAAAATAAAAGGCTCCTTTGTCTTCACTGGATTATTGAGCTAGATCCTTAAGTGGCATTTTCAGCCCATTGTTTTTCCTTTTATAGACAAAAGCAAGAGAACACTTTCCTAATCAGAATTAAATTTTGTTCTCAAGATATTTTTTTTTTAATTGTAGTTCATGTTTTGTCATGATAAAGGCTCCTTGAGATGCTTGTTGTGCTTCTTTTAGGGTGGTTTTTAAGATCTGTTTCAACTAAGCCTTTTTCTCCTATTTTTCTTCCAAAGCCTTATTTCTCTGTGTTAGACAACATTCATATCCTTGATGTCAAGAGGCTTTTTCTTCCTATTAGAACTAAATTTAATAATGATATCAAAGGCTGTGGAAAGTACAAAAGCTATCGTTTACTAGTGGTGGTCAAAGTGCAGAGTGGTTTCGATAAAACTCTATTCTGAGACAGCCAAAGGGGAACTTATAATGCAGCAGAGACCAAGAAATGTTAGTGATTTTCTGGGAAGCTTGTCCATTCCATCTGCTAACCAAATTGTCACATCTGTACCTTTACCTAATATTGTGCCGTTCTATAGGGATTCAGAAATTATGCTGTCCTTCCTGCTTGGAAGACTCGCAGTAAGCATAACTATGTTTGTAGACCATGGTTTAAAACACAAAATGGATATGTTTACCACCAACCACTATATTTTGAAAATAGAAAATTGGGACTAGGTGATCCTTAAGGTCCATTAACATTTGATGAACCTATGAAGATAGGAGGAGCATTGAAGAGACTGAGAGACAAGTAGCTGATTTAGAAATGAAGATACATTTCAAGACAGCCACAAAGTAAAAGTAGTAGAGTCCAGACCAGTCACTGGCATTTTTTCTGTCATTGTTAAAAAACTCAACAGTTTAGACTCTGATCTTTAGACTTTTGGAATGTCTTTTTCTTCGGCAGGGGCTTGTTCCTTTTCTTCTTTTGTGAATTGGCTCTGAAAGCAACAGGAAATGTGGGAAAAATTTAATTTGTTTTCAGTCTTATGTCATATGTGAAGCAGAGTAGAAAAACTAGCTATTAATTAAGACAAGGAGTTTTCTGTGAGCCATGTAGTTGTTAGAGAACATTGAAGTATCAGCGTCTATTGAGTTTATTAAGTTTAGATACAGTATTTTTTTATTTTTTCTCAAAGCCCAGACACAACAATTTCTACTGTATCAGCAGGGAGGGTGTTTTTTTTCAGAATCAGTCTGTAGGTTCATAGTTCTGTTATCCAGCTGCTAGTACACAGCTCGTCATGGAATATCATCTTCAGGTTTTTAGTGTTACTCTATTTGAAGGGCTCTTGACATGATCTGCATGCAGCAATACTTCCCCACTTTTGGATGAGAGATGGGGGATGTTGAATGGTTTGAGTTCACATAATGGATTATATGGTAGTTTATTTTTAATGCAGACTTAATAAGTCAAATTGAAAAATTAAAAAAAAAGAAGATTCTTCTAATACCTAATAGTATTTTCAAAACAAGGCATTAATGGCAGTGACTAATGTTGTTAGCCCTTCCCCAACTGAAACTAAGTAGAAACAATGTGACAAAGATCACATCATTAGTTTTGTGGAAAGCTAGAGAGGTGTGGTAAGAGTTATACATCATGGTCTACACCTGTGTATTTGATTCTGTGTTAAAAGCTTGGAGAGAGTTTGCACAAGCAGATTGGTATGCAAATGAAATCCAAAAGATAGTGGTAATTTCCAGGGAGAACTTTCTCCTTGTATAAAGCTTTTCAGAATGGAAATATGAATACCTATTTTAATATTTCTTATATTTCTACATGGAATTTTAAACTTTGAATAGTATAAATATTATGCAATTCATTTAAGCATATTTAATAATGCAAAATTTTCCTTACTACATGTATTAATCATAGTTTCTTCCATTTAATATTTGGTGCTCGTGTTAATGATGCAAATGAAATTACACAATAGACAAGAACTGTTTTTCTTGAGATGCCAATTAATAATAAACTGGATTAATGAAAAAGAGAAACATGAGATATATTTTGACTTCAGAACTTTATTTAATTTGTTTTTCTGCAAGATGAAAAGTGTTTTATGAAGCAGTGGAGGTATTTTCTATTTTAAAACGGACTTTATCATTCAAAGCATACAGTATATAAACATACATGATGCCAAAATAAGTATGGAAGGGAAAACGAAAAGAAGCATAGGAATGGTAACTGTGAAAGTATTTAATGACTAATGCTTTTTTTCTGACATCTATAGATGTAGGACAATAACTTTTGAATACTAACACATCTATGTATGCATACATTTTTCAGAAGGTCTCCTATTTGCATCAGAGTGTACATGAAGTAGATAAAGAGCAGAAGCAAACTGAATAAGTGGAACAAAAAAAGCGAAGTATTATGAAGCAACAATTAAATGGAGTAGGGGTGAATAATTTAATGCTTGCATTGAAGTATGCTTAATGTTGTAAAGCTTTTTTGAAGTGTGTTTAATCTCATAGGTTAGGCTGTCATTTCTGCAGAGTTGCCTTGGAACTATATACATACATACACTTTATGTACTATTTTCTGTCTCTTTTGAACTAACCTATGAGGTCCATAGCCTTGAGACAGCATGAAGCACAAAGCAGAATTGATATTGGGGTCATTGAGAAGTCCTTTGCTTTCTTCATTTGCTGCACTGGCTCAGATTGCTTGAGGGGCTTTAGAAATGCAAGGGAGAAAATCAATAAAGGACAAAAAAGATTCCAGTGTAATAGGAAGTGCCTGCTGATTGCATGTTTGCTCAGCAGATGGCATCTTCTTGTAAATGATGGCTCGTATCTGCTGTATCACTTGCTAAACTATAATCCACGAAAGTGAATTACTGAATTTCATTACTGAACATTGTGCTTTGTATAAACATGTTATTAGAAGAAACAAAAAATTTTCCCTAAGATTCTGTTAATTTTTATTACTCTTTTATTTCCATCTTGTATAAACTTGTTAGATATTACAGCATCAAAGATGAATCATGTACATACATATATAAAACAATAAAAGCTTTCATGTTGTTCAGAATAGCTTTTAGGAATCCTGTAATTTCTATGGGAAAATTCCAAGACTTCTTATATATCACAGAATCTTAAATTAAGCATGGGGAAGTTCATTGATTCACATAGGTTTCTAAATTTGACAGGGAAGAGGAAGTTTATATATCCCTCTCTGTTAAAGGTGATGCTCTATCAAACTGCAGGTCTACCAGGAGATCTTAGAACATGTGGGAATGACTGATGAATCAGCATGCAGATAAGCAGTAATTCTACAATGTTTTCCAGGGCATTTATTTCCTATACTTTTTTTTTTTTTTATTGTTGTTTTTAATGCTGCATCTCCTAGTAACTCTAAATAACTGCATCCATTATTTACTTGAGTAATATTTGAGTTTGTGTTCTGGAGGAACACAGGGCTGCTAAGTGGAATAAAGCAATGTACAAAGCCTATTTGATGAGATTTGTAGAGCTCTGAACTGGTAACAGCACTTGGATACTTTAAACATTGCATTTTTAGAGCCTGACACAATTCCTTGATTGTAGAAATTAAAGTTTTATAAAATGTTCTGTCTATTTTTAACAATAACTCTTACCACTAGTTGTGCAGGATTATATTATATAATTCCTCTAATCAGGCTCTTTGGTTTTTCAGAAGAAGTTTTTTGAAGTTGTATTCAGAGATGTTATTGCTCTTCTGTGATTAAGACATTGTCTTGTTAAAGCTAGTGTGTAGCTTACATGATGTTATGGAAAGAATGGCTATGATTTTATAGGATTTTCCTTACACGTGCAGTGTAGACTCTCCTGCTTTCAACTGACCAAGCAATTCACCCAGTGCTTCATAGATTGCCTATTTTAAGTCAAGCTGAATCGCAAGTAGGAGGCTACTGCATCATTCCATTGAATTTGGAGGGACTTAGTTTGGTCAGCTGACATTTAAATGTCAAAAAGCTAAATACCTTGTTAACAGCATATGAATTCTACCTCATAAAGCACAAGTGGTCTTGTCCAGCAACTAGCAGGAATGAAGAATATTGTGCATATATTGAACAGCTGAATGACCCAGTGCCAAGGGACTTGTTCAGCTTAGGCAGGACAGTGGACTGTTATCCACTACAGCAAGCCGTTAAGGGCAGATATTCAGTCAATTGATATTTGGATCACAGAATCTAGAGTATCTCACCATTCTTGTTTGTTTATTCCAAAAGCTGAAGGTGAATACTCTCTTCTGTAATAGGTACCAG
The DNA here is from genome assembly GCF_035770615.1 of Melospiza melodia melodia. NCBI lineage: Eukaryota > Metazoa > Chordata > Aves > Passeriformes > Passerellidae > Melospiza > Melospiza melodia. Next base: position 130,630,290 of record NC_086194.1, on the reverse strand, counting down.
GTTGCACTGACTCAATGGCTAGCATTCTATATGTTCAGAAGCCAACATTTTCAGGTTTTGCTTGCCCTGGTTAAAAAGTCCTGAGAAAAGCGCAGGAAGTCAAAGATGCTAAATTCTATTTCATTGGCAGTTTTGTTCCAACTGAGCTCAAACATGAACCTGAGTCTTTGGTACAAAACATGCCATGGCAGGTTGTGTGCATGTTCATATCTGGACACGATATATGAATCATCTCAGGTTTGCAAAGTTTAAGGCCAGGACAGATCATACAGAAATTCCATATATGACAGGGCATCACCTTGCATCAGGCCCTCCTGGTACTGAGCCTAAAACTTTTCCTGAGGAAAAAAAACCTGAGACTCCCTACTGGCAGTTCATTTACATAGGAATTTACATCAATTATTATACCTTAATTTTCTTTCCCATGATTCTATGTTTCTGCAAGAAATCTGACCTTTTCATCTAATCCCATACAGATACTTATTACACATTTACAAAGTCTGAAGGTCTTAAAAATCTGATATCCTTGCACTACTTCATATATCTGTGCTAACATCTGTTACAAAAGTTTTGATTCCTAGTTATTTTTTATAGCTACCTTTTAAGTATACCTTTCATAAGGAAAAATATCCTTAGACGATGCATGATACTACTGCTCCAAAGAAAATGGGACTGTGACTAAAGAAGAAATTTTTAAAACACTGATTTTAAAATACTATGAAGTAGTCTTTGCCTATGATGAGGTCTTGAAATCTGGTATTTTTACATGTGTGCACTTAACTTATATGTGTATTTATGTGTATATATAAGGATAATCAAAAGGTATTTTCCTCCCTCTTAATTTAACCCATTTAGATAGCTGCTTACAGCCCATTAGTCTGGGTTACAAAATCTAATGCAGCAAGACCACTTTACAAGTATCACGAAATAGAAGACTCCCACCTGTTTATTACTGCTGAACTGCTACAGTGCTTTATGTTTACCTTGTTCATTGTGGGGAAGCTGCAGCTTTGTTTGCCAGATACTCTTGCTCTTGAAAGCAGTGTTTTCTTGTGTTGTGAATGCTCACAGTTTTTGGGTCCTGTGACCATCTGTCACATTTGGTACAAGAAAGACAGTGCAATTTAACCTCTCTTCCATAGAGCAGGGAGTTTAGTGAAAACACTTTATAATTTAAAGGTTTTCAGCAGCTTAATGTCAGCATCACTTCAAGTTGCAGCTGAGGAAAGGAGTCATTCTCTGTGCTTTAATCCTCCACTGTCTGTGGAGTATGGACAAAAATGTTATGAAAAACTTGACATCTGAAAGAAGGCAACTCTCTATTTAGGCAACTAAATGAAAAATGCTCTGGGCAATGGCAACAAAATACTGATTTTTCCTAAAATCCAAGTGGTTTAGGTATCATCCTAAGACAGCATTTTATTTTGTAAGTAGTTAAGTAGTCTACCATTGAAAGCTTGATACTGACTGCACATGCTGAAATAAATAATCCCACACTTGAATCACATGCAAATATTGTTACTTTTTGTTGTCATTAGCGAAGATTTTGCTGTGCAAGCCAGAGTTTAATTACAAAGAATTTATATAAGGGAAAAAAGTATAAGGGGTGTGTATTTTTTGAAGAAAGTGGCCTACAAATATGCATAAATCCACATGCAACATGGGCAATTGCAATAATACAGGTGTTATAAAAAAATCTGTGCTCTTATATACTACAAAATCTGTGCTATTATCTGTGCTAATATATACTACAAGAACTGTGCGACAAGCTGGAGAATCCTGACTAGATTTGTGAATCTATTCTCTTACATAAATGCAATTTTGCCAGTTGCATTGAGTACTTTAAGTGCCTTCTCTGAAAAATTTTCCCTTTCTTTGGGTATATATTGTCATGAATTTTTGCACATATATGCATGTGCTTAAAACACAGTACTTGGAAATCTAGCCTTGCCTAATTTACATGGTATGAGATTTGTTGCTGTTGATGGCATTGGTTGGTTGGTTATTTTTAAATTCCTAGCTGATTTGCTAAAAACTATCACACTATCGAAAACCTAAAGAATTAATGTAAAAAAACTAAGTTAATTATGGAACATGAAACAAAAACAGATAGACAATACAGAAAAATCTTCATTGATTTAAGGTAAGATCTATCTATTACTTGAATTTTAAAGGATAAGAAATGACATTAATAACAGTAAATTAGTAATTTTACTTTATTGTGAAAGATGGTCATTTTACAGTATTATTTCTAGAAAATATGTACTTTTCATCAATAATTTGAGAGTATTTTTTGTATGATAACTTCTTGTAGTTTAAATGCATCTGTCGAAATTATTAGTGAGAAATTGTCAGTCTACCAAACTGAATTTTGGTCATTGAAATTGCTTTCAGAATTCTGATGGTATTCATGGTCAGTTGCATCCTTAACTAATGGAGGATTCAATGCACCTTTTTGTGTTTTCTTTGGCTTAAGAAATGTGGACCTGAACTTACTGTGACTGATGACGGCTGAAAATAGTCTCTGAGGGCTCTATCCGACGGGTAATGCAGGCTGCCTTCTAGGCCATGCAAGCCTTGGAGGGCTGTATATGCTGATTGCACAGCAGGCTTGCTCTTCAAGGATAAAGGTGAGCCTGCTGTGCAATGTCAAAAGAAAGCAGCTCAGATGGTTGAATTGTACGGGACGACTAAGTAGTGAAAAAGTCATTCTTACATCATTATACTACAGCTCTCTTTCTATGATCTCCTTCATTTATGCACTGTTGATGTTGAAAGATCTTTGAGAAATTATTCCATGAAATTCTTGACTTGGGAAAAAGAAGAAATCTGTGTACATTTTTTAGATTAATATGTGGGATAGAATATGTTTTTTCCCAGCTCTTGGTTCAAACACAATGATTCAGAGGGACCCAATGTGCAATGGAACTTAGAGAACTTAAAGAAGAGAAGTCATATTTCCATGACTGAAAAAATTCCTCATTTTTCACAGGTTTTTAGCCGGTAGTCAGTGGTTTCATATCAGTGACATGTTACATTCAGACTCAGCAAAGAAATGGATAATGTCAACATAAAGTGGAACTGAAAGTTCATTCCAGCAATTCGCCGCTTCAGTGTAGTAAACAAGTTCATCTCTCTTTCACAGAGAAATTTTCTTGCAAATTCTGCAACTTCTAGACTTGAAACAGGTGATAAAGAAACCAGCATTTTTCCCGAGAACCTGCTTTTAGAGATCCTACCTAGCAGGAAGAGGCCTATAGTCAAAGAATTCCCCAAACCCCGCCTCTGCCGTCCGCCTTGCACGTCCCAATGGCTAGTGTTACCTTTTGTCATTTTCTCAATGCAGAAGGCAGAGAACACAGGAATTTCTCCATTGTGTGACCTGCTGGAAACTGGCAGCATGGTTCTGTCTTCTAACTGACAGAACAGACTCTGTGCATGAGGGGGAAAGGAGAGGAAGAGTTTGGTGTTGCTGGTGCTTTTTCATTGCTTACTGTTTTTCATTAGTGCAGATTAATTATGACAACATTCAGATAAAAATTTGTTTCAGACTAATCTGTTTTATTATTCTTCTATTAATATTTTCAGTTATAGGCCATATCAGATGGCATTTCATCAAACTAAATTAACATGGTCTACTCTAGTAGTTATTCCCTATTACATTTTGTGTTACTCCTATAGCTCAATATCAAATATTCTTATTTATTTGAACAGATCTTTCTTCTTTTCATAAAACCTGACTGACTTTTTAGAAAATCTGGGAATAATGGAATACCTGTTTTTACATTTACTCTTGTCTTTTATTTCCATTTTTCTGGCATCTTGAATTGGTAGAGAAATTTGAAATAAATGAGTCCCTAGTGCTTCCAGTCTGTTATCCCTTAGTGGGTACTCCCTAGCATCTTTCTCTGAATAAAACTTCCATGACTTATTATTACTTACTATTAATGCAATAAAAAGACAAAATACTAGCCACTAGAGTGAAATAGAAACACTGACACAATGGTTTCAAAACAACAGTTGTTTTAAGGAAATACTTTTCCACAATAAAATTTACTACTGAACTGAACTCTACTACAAAATACAGCCTAACATTCTACCCAAAGGAAATTGCAAACCACAGGTATCCCATCTAGAAACTGTCATAATTTCTGAAAAATTGTTTTTGCATTTTAGAAAGATAAAAATGTCTTCATATCTGAAGTTAAAAATGAAGACAAAATTATTCATTCAATTATCCTTATCTCAGTGAAGTTTGGTGCTAATTAAATTAGAAGAAAAGTAAGCAGATCCTGTGAATTCAAGGTTTGTGTGAGGAGCATATTTGCATATTGACCCCCACATTTATCATCAGTTGCTGTATTTCCTCCATAAGGAAAGGAAATACAGCAGGAAACAAGATATGGGGGTATATTGGAGATTAGGGAGGCTGGAAGGGTGTTTTAGTGAAAAGAACTCCAGATAGTTTCTGATGGCTCCCCAAGCCCCTCTTTAGATCCAGATGTGTTTTTCCGAAGAGTCTCAGTAAGAGACTTGTGACCTCCAGAATTTAGAACTGGGTTCCAAAACTCCTAAATACATCTGCTCTGTCAATTATTAGCTAATCACTAAGAAGGATAACAGCTTATTATTGGTCCCAGCTATTTCTTTCTTGATGGTGTAAATGGCTCCTGAGCAGTCAGCTTCATTGTTACATGACAGATTCTTCACTTTCTCTGACTGTTCATTTGTTTTAAAGTTAAAAACACAGTTAATTTTAGTGTTAATCTAACAGTGAATTTACATAACCATGCCTTAACATTGGAAAAAGTAGGTTTAAACTGGTCTCCTGAGTTTCCTTTTTTCTTGTGTGCACATTGTGATGCAGTCTTTATTATGCAGCCGCCAGTTACATTACCTCCTAGGCTTTAGTTTAGGTTGTCTTGCAGAAAATCACTTAGAAAAGCCTCCCCCCCCTCTTTTTTTTTATAATGATTCTGTCTATAAGTAACAGAAATACGGAACCTGAGAGATCAGCATGTCAGCACCCAGTGAAAACATCTGAAAATTGCTTAACTTTACATATTTAGTCTGTACAGATTTAAGCAACCATACTAGGTATGGACAGAGACAAAACCAGAATACTGCATGTATGATGTGAAGCTCCAATAAATAATGAAACGGTGGTTACTTGATATACCATTGGTCATGGGCTAATTCTGTGTCTCAGAATATTATTATTTAAGCAAATATTTAAATGTGGTAAGCCAGTCCATTCTCTCAAAATGTTTTTCAAGACTGTGGTAGTTATGTATCTCAATAGAGTCATTGGATAAGGATTGATAGGAAGAATGTCTTTAGGTGGTCTAAACATTCCTCATAAGCTGTCATATAACTTTTTTTTTTTTTTTTAGGGTATCATTACTTGGGAGAAAACACCCTTATCTATAACAAAATTAAAAATGAAACTTGTAAGCAAAGACTAAAAAACAGCACATCAGAATATTTTGATTATTTGATTGATTTTTCTTCTCTTTCAAATAAAAAAATGGGTGGTATGATGTTTAAGCAGCAAAATGTTCAGATGGTATTTAATAATCTCCAAGATAACATGGCAGAATATGAGAAAGGTTAAAGCAGGAATAAAAAACATACAGAGAATTTCTGCCCAAGGATAGAAAGATATAAAAAAAACAGCACATCAGCTTCTGGAGTACAGATTAAAGGAAGCATTTCAGGAGTTCTGGGGGTTTCTAGAAAATCTAGTGAGATTTTATACTAAATGAGAACTGCCTGTCTTGATAGTTGAAAACAATAGAATACTATTGTTTTCTTGTTCCCGAGTATATTGAACTACAGAAAGTAAAATTGGATGTTCCCTCTATAGGTTGTGCATATATATGGTAATGCTGGATGTACTTGGGGCTAAGGTGAAAACAAAACCTCGAGGAACTCAATGAAAGTTGCATCTCTTAGTCTGGGCAAAGCATTGTCAAATGCTTTGGTTGATTCAGGAAGAGATTTAAGCAGGAAAACAAGCTCTAAACTGAAAATGCAAGGTTATAGTTCCTTCTGCTTAAGGAGAAATGCAGATGTATGTGACAGTACAAATAGAGCAGTGCAGTTTGGAGGTCAGAATTACAAGTCATTCTCATTATCTCATTTTTAAGATGGACAGGGATGAGCCATTACACCTTATGCAGAAGAGAATGATGAAGTAATAAATGGAAAGACCAACGAGATGGAAAATCCCACTCTGAGGTCTATGAAAAGGTCCACTAAAATGGCCTTTTTGTGGTTACTTGCAGGTTTTGTGAGGGTGAGTAAAAGCTAGTAAGCAAGAACAAAAAGATGGAATGACTTTTTGCCATGGAAAGAAGGTTGGAATTAGCTTGACAGGAAAGATATAGAAAGTTACATCTTTGTTCAAGCAAGAAGTTCCCTCTCTCCTGGAGAATAGATGGGACTGTTAAACACCTAAAGGAAATAAAACAATCTCTTGTCATGAGACAAACTGACCCTAAATTAGGTGAGATACTTGGTGACAAACTAGGGATGCTTGTTGTTGGCATTATGAAGGGAAACAGAGTTGAAGAATGGTCTGATAGGGGAAGAATCTTCATTAAAAACTAGGGGCTTCAGCACAGATACAGAGAGAGAAAGAAAAGTTGTGAGGTGACTCTTGTGGTGTACTGAGGGGTGGAAATCACCTGTTCTTGATCAGGACTGACAGGGATGTGCAGCTGAAGCATCTGTGTGTCTGGTTCTTGCAGGAGCACACATCATGTGTGATTTGGCTGGAACAGTGAGTTCCTGATTTGCAGTCCTCCTAGACCCTGCCTACCCACAGGAGAGGGGATTGCTGAGTGATAGAACAGCGACACATGAAGGTAACAAATGTCTCAGGTAAATACAAGGTGTGACTTTTGATTTACTAGCAGCCATGCCACTGAATGTGGTGCAATCTCGGGGTGTAATGAGGAAGTTACACCTTACAGGCCTCTTTTATCACTGTGCTCTCTCTAAGTGCTCTCACAGCATCTCATTAGCTCCTGTTCTACAGAGACAGTGCAGTCCCCAAACTATCATATTGCCACTTGCTTCAGTGCTGATATGTGCTGTATTAAACACACAGATAAGAATTCTTTGACATAACAATTCCTAATGAGGGTTGGATCACGTTCAGAATGATTATGTTGTGCCTTGTTTTCTTAACCTTGAAACAAGCCTGCTTGTGCTTATTTTCTGCTGCTAATGTGATTATTGTACTTGCAATTAAAGGAACTGTAAAAGCGATTACTGTGGATTTTGGAGATGGAGCAAGACAATTTGAATGACCAAAACTCTTTTGAAATGTTAACATTTGTCCTCATTAGTATTTGCTAATGCATGATAATGTATTTTTGAAAATTTGAAATTGAGGTGGATACAGACATATTTTTATAAACATATTAAATATCAACATATTTCAACCTAATATCAATAATATCAACAAATTTCAAAGCTTTAACAAATATACAATGTGCTGACTTCCTTTTTCCTTTGAAATAGTGCAATATCCTAACTTCCTAACTCTATTAATTAACACTAGACTTCTGTTAAAAACCCTCTTATATCTCAATAGTTTTTCCAAATTTTCTGTGACATATTTGACCGTTGCATGATACTGGAAAATAAGACAGTAATAAATTGATATTTCTTTAGCATCGTATTTTAGAATTGCACCAAGCTCAGCAATGTTTCTTCTAAAATTAAATGAGAATTTCTCAGGTATATAAAAGGACATATGGAAATTCATCTAATGGAACAACATCTCCTTTCACAATTCTGGAAACTTAAAATAGAAGAATATACTTTAAAAAAATTTACTTTAAATTTTATAGATCATAAGCCTTTTATCATTTATTATTAAAAAACCTGCTGTTTAGTCTGCAAATGTTTGATCAGAATATTTTTATCTGAACCTAAATCTTTTTTCATTTCAAATCAAATCAGAGTATTCCTATGAGTACTTTCTTTTTCACAGAAAACCATTTTCCATCTGGGGAATGATATATCAGAAAATCCATGTCTGGTTCTAACAGCTAGTCATGATATGTTGTTTCATCAGATATTGAGAGTATTACTAATGAAATAATCTAAAAAATGGCATATTTCAGAAAGGTTTGTTATAGAAATATGGTAATATACTTCTCAAAGCTGAATTAAGGAGAATGGAAAAACTGATTCAGATCCAGAGTATCATCATGGTATTAGGTAAAACCCACTGGGTCTCTTTTATCATTTACTATTCATCTTTTAGGTTATCTTTTCTTCTTGTCATTTCTTAAGTCTTGCTGCACTAATACTTTCAGTGTAGTTTCCCTCTCTTACTTTCAAAAAATACTGTTTATCAATAT